>NC_140424.1:31081799-33481799 GCF_965140295.1 Lepidochelys olivacea | reverse complement strand
GATCACTGAATGTGCATCTGGTTCAGGGCACAGTGATCTGAGGATGTCTAACAAATTGTTCCACTTCAAAAAATTTCGGTTTTTTGTTATTTGCTTTTAAAATATTGAAAACTTCATTTAAAAAAAAACCTTAAAAGAATCTTAAACTGTGAAGTACCTAAAATCAGGAAATGCCAACATTATATCATCAATGGATGGTGGATCAGGCACTATATGAGAGGTCTTCCATAAATCCCTATCATAGTAGCTCGAAAACCCTGATTAGTTCCCTAGGAACTGCACAATAGGGCACATGTCCCCTAATCCTGCCTGTGTCACCCTTGAGCAGAGATCCCCTAGCCACCACACTAGGAATTATGGAGTGTCTCTTGGTCCCGGCTTGTAGCATCCAGCTGCAACCATAGTATAATTTCTGTGTTCTCACAACTCTGTGGTGCGGGATTGCTTACAAGGATTGACGGGCACCACAGAGGATACCTGTGGCAAATGGAAGGTGCAGGAGAAGTGTACATACACAAACCGTAGCCCAGGTTTGTTAATCATTCATAAACTTGTGCTGATGTTTGTGAGCACATAAAAACCCAACCCCAGTCTAAATTAGGATGGATTTGGCCATTCTCAAGTTGCAGTGGGGGAGGTTTAGATTGGATATTAGGAAAAACTTTTTCACTAAGAGGGTGGTGAAACACTGGAATGCGTTACCTAGGGAGGTGGTAGAATCTCCTTCCTTAGAGGTTTTTAAGGTCAGGCTTGACAAAGCCCTGGCTGGGATGATTTAACTGGGAATTGGTCCTGCTTTGAGCAGGGGGTTGGACTAGATGACCTTCTGGGGTCCCTTCCAACCCTGATATTCTATGATTCTATGATTCTGTATCAATTATTTTCACAGTCATTGTATTTTCCTGCTTAATATCATTCAGATACAGTTCTAAGAGATCTGCAGTGTGCATGGGTGAACTAAAGACAAAACTCTGAGGTTGAGATTGCTACTGGCCTCAACACTGGTCTAAATCTTCCCCCACTGGAGTCAACGGTAAAACTCCTATTTCCTTGACTCAGAGTAGAGTTAGGCCCGTTGTGAAGCCTTTTGAAAATCTCATCTGAATTTCCATTATTTTTGTGAACTGAAGTGAGATACTTAACGCTCTTTGAACATTGTAATGTAATTGTATTCTTTCCACCCTTCCTTTAAAGTGAAGGTTTCAGATCCATGATATTAATTTTTAACTTTAATTTTGTCTCATGTCAATGACTTGCTTTTTTTCAGTGATTGACATTTACTTATGGTGAACCCTGAGCAGCAAAATATTGGTTCGGGGACATATACTAAGCGCTAGAGTTGTGCCTGAGTTAAGACTCACTAAGTGTGGTAGGATCTGGTAGTCAGGAAATTATTTTTGTAAATGGAGCATTAGTTTGCTTTCATCAGACATTTATATAATTGTGTATGAACCAAAACCACTTTGTTTTATGAAAATGGCAAAAAAAGCAACTCACGTTCCCAGCATTGTACTTTCAAGAGTTTGCATAAATACTTAATGCTCCCAGCTCTGTACCCTCAAGAATCCATAAACAAGATAACTAGTTTCTTTATGAAAGGCTAATGTGATTCTAGAATACTATGTAATGAGATGCAGCTTCCTTTTCAGAAATTGCAAAAGCCTTAATTGCTAACATAGTATCCGCCCTTAAGGAAAGGCACACATTTAAATACATTAATTATCATGTATTGACTGAATTATCGAAGAAAAGGGGTTTTTTCCTCCAAAGATGCTAATCAGCTCCTGTGGCAGATTTGTTTGAAAGCGCATGTCCCAAGCTTTTATGCTTTAATTTAAAACGAATTATGAAAGTAAATTTCATCCCTATTATTATTTTTTCCCTGCCAACTTGCCAAGCCATTCCCAAGATGAACTTCCCATTTATATGAGCCCTATTTTGGATTTTTTATTTATTTCTTTACTTATTTATTTGCATAAAATCCTCTCTAAGAAAACACACTGGCAAACTTCAGATGCATTAGTTTTGTGTTGGTAAGAGTCTCACTCAATTACTTGAGTATGCTGATGAATGGGTTGGAATTTTAATATTGATAATATGAATGCATTTTCTTGCTGTGGTTACTAAAACAAGGTATTGCCTTGATGCTCAGGTGCACATACACACACCAAAAAGTTTTTAACAGTGAGCTGTGTGGATGGTTTTATGTGACCTAACGATCACCCTGCAGTAGATAAATAATAAATCCCTATTTTAAAAACTACACAAATTATAACTGTAATCTCAGTTTATTTTATCCACTAGAAGCAAGGCCCCATGCCAGTTATTCTGCAGCATGCTGGGCCTAAATTTTATGTTTTCTGCATCACACCAGCTCTGAACTGTGAACCAAATTGGATGTGCCACACCATCATGGAACAATCTGAAAGAAATAAGCTATTATTTAATTAAATATTAATGTGAATACCAATCAATGCTGTATTGATTCTGTTAATTATCTAATTAAGCAATAACCTCTGTCTGTGTTAAAGAAATGGAAAAGCATTCAATCAAACTTAATCTTGACAACACAATGCACTATAGCAGCTGTCAGAAGACAGAGGGAGAGTATGGTAACAGGAATATGGGACTTGGGTGTTTTAAGAAGAGGTATTAACACAGAGGAGGGGGTTTGTGCATTGGGTGGGGGTGGGTTGAAGATTCTAGCCACTAGGAGGAAACTTCAGGGTGTTAGTACTAGATAGAATGAGCATCCCTTTTTTCTCATTCAGGGCTCAACTGTGTTTTCTTCTTTTCCTAACTGGAAGAGGCATCCTCTCTGTTCTGACTGAATTCTGCTTAATAGAGAAACAGTGCCTGGGAGAATATGGCAAAGGTGGCTTTATCATAGAATAATAGGACTGGAAGGGACCTTGAGAGGTCATCCAGTTCTACCATGAGTGCAGGGGACTGGAAATTAGTATTATTTAGACCATCCCTGACAGGTGTTTGTCTAACCTGCTCTTAAAAATCTCCAATGATGGAGATTCCACAACTTTCCTGGGCAATTAATTCCAGTTATTAACCACCCTGACAGTTAGGAAGCTTTTCCTAACGTTCAACCTAAACCTCCCTTGCTGCAATTTAAGCCCATTGCTTCTTGGCCTATTCTCAGAAGTTAAGAACAATTTTTCTCCTCCTCCTCTTTGTAACAACCTTTTATGTACTTGAAAACTGTTGTCATGTTCCCTCTCAGTCTTCTCTTTTCCAGACTAAACAAACACAATTTTTTTCAGTCTTCCCTCATAGGTCATGTTTTCTAAACCCATAATCATTTTTGTTCCTCTTCTCTGGACTTCCTCCAATTTGTCCACATCTTTCCTGAAACGTGACATCCAGAACTTTATGCCTGAAATATGCCAGCAGTCTTTTTGTACTGATCTGGTTAGGGCTTTTATATGTTGATTTTCATTCATTCTTGAGCAATATCCCTGCTTTCAAGGCTCTGTGGTCCAGATTCTTTTCTCAGTTAGACTGGTGTAGATCAATGGTATTATGGAGTTTTCCCAGTATAACTAAGAAGAGGATTCAGTTCCCAGTGAGTGCTGTCAGGCAGTGGGAATAAAACAGTTCTTCCAGCAAGTTGTGCCTTTTCATTGTGTGCTGTAATACAGAACTGTGCATGGTGTCAGAATAGTCTGTATCATCTTGCACAGACAGGAAGGATGGCTTTATGAGTAAGGCACTGGACTGAATCTCAGGAGGTTGGGTTCAATTATCTGCTCTATCACAGACTTCCCCTGTGACCTTGGGCAAGTCCCTTAATCACTCTATCAGAGCTTTCTCTCCGTACAATGGAGGTTAACACTTTTCTTGCCTAACCGGGGGCAGGGGGCAGGAAGCGGGAAGTGTTGTGAGGATAAATCCATAAACACTTGGAAGGCACTTAAGGCTTGTCTGTGCGGGGGACGTATGTACAAATGTTGCAGAATAGCTATTCCAAATAATTGCATCCACACGGCCAGCTTGTACCTCCTTCCCTCTGAATCAGTGCATACATAAGGCACTGTCTTTTTTCATAATAAACCCTCAGCATGCATGAATTCCATGGCATTCTGGACTGGGATCTTTACTTTCTCAGGTTTTTCTCACAGTGCATTGTGGGGTGGGTATCCCAAGGTAGGTACTGGAAGCCACTGTAATTCTGGGATTTGGGGTCAAACTAATAAATTCCCATGATTCCTCTCCTGACACCCCTGTAGTTCATTTGTCTTTTGTGAGCCAATGCCATTTTTAAACTACTGTCAGCCAGCGTGGAGGGACGAGCTATTGATGTACCCCACAACCCTGACAATCACTAATATACAGAGTCTGCAATCACACATCTATGTGGCTTTGGCTTTGGAAGCCAGCCGAGATGCTGCTGAGCCAATTTCAATAGAGGAGGAGGAAGAAATCAAGCAGCTACTTTTGGGTAACTTTTCCTGGGGTAGCTTCACCCCACAGAGAGCTGTTTCTGGACTCAGGCAACTAGCACTGACTGGTGGGAAAAAGATAGTGATGCAGTAGTCCTGGGATGCCAGCACTGGCACAAGAATGATGACAAAAGGCACTTCCCTAGAGATCTGCACGGACCTCTCTCAGGAGCTGCAGCAAGGGAATACCAGCATGAGAACTCCCCTGGATATAGAGAAGCGTGTAGCCATTGTCATCTGGAAACTCACTCTCCCGGTTGCCAACAGTTAGTAACTAACCAGTTTGGTACTGGTAGATTAACTGTCATCATGGAGGTGTGTGCGGTGCAATAAAGAAGCTGCTGGTATCATGGGTCATAAAGCTTGACAATGCAAAGGAAATTATTGAGGGATTTGCATGGTTAGGGTTCCTGAATTGTATTAGGCACATGAGTCCCATCAATGGCCCCATTCTTTTGCTACAGTGCTCCAGGGACAGAGGAAAAAGCACATTAACACATCCACACTGCATGGGCAATATGTGTACACTTACGCCGCTACTTCTCAACAGCTGGGGGAACAGCTCCTTGACTCCCATCATCTACTGAAAACCCATAGAGAGTACCAGTTCAGTGTCAACCGTTACCCACTGCATGCAGCCGATGAAGTGAGCTGTAGCTCACAAAAGCTTAGGCTCAGATAAATGTGTTAGTCTCTAAGATGCCACAAGTCCTCCTTTTCTCCAAGCATACAGTGTATACAAGTGACGGAGACCATTATTATAATACTTGCTGACACTCTGTTTGGCCCAGGAGGAATGTCTTTAATGGGTGATTTCCTGAATTAAATTTTCTCTGCAATGCAGGGTCTAGGAGAGTGTGTTTCAGCTATCTGTCTGTTGGCCCAGCGTGAGCCTCCTACACTCCCATGCACCAGTACTACACCTTCACACCAAAGCAAACGTGCGTGGTGACTGCAGAGGATACTGGCATGCCACTTTTCCTAACAGCAAAGTATCTACCCGACAAAGGCAGACAATAGAAGTGGAAGAAAAGGGGAGTCACTGGGTTGCATTGACAGGAGAGGAAAGACGCTGTCAGCTATTCTTGGTGCGGTCTCTCTAGGGTTCCCAGCTTTCTCCTAACCGGTCCCCTTCAATCCACCTACAATTAGACCGGTCCATATATTCTTAACCTGAATTGAGTCTATCAGCCCTTACACTCCAGGGCTCACAGTTATCTTTTTTCTGCTTGTCAGTTTCTTAGAGGCAGCCTTACATGGCGCTATTGTCCGTCTGCTATTCCAAGCCTTTCTGCCTCCTTTATAGCTGAGCTTATTCTCTTTATTTATCACAGCTCTGGGTGCATGCCTCCACCCCTGTCAGTTCCGGCTTTTGTGTGGGGATGTGATCAGCCTGACTGCCTGGAAAGCCCATTACAGACACTTCCACATGCTCTTTCAGGGCCTGAGCCAGCACAGCACTTAAGTGTGTGCTAATCTTTGAGCATGTGGGTAGCCCCATTGACTTTAGTCACCAGGGGTTCAGTGGGGCTACTCATGCTTAAAGTCAAGCATGTGCTTCAGTGCTTTGCTGCATCGGGACCTTACTCTTTATTAAACATTACATGCTGTGTTTGTATTTTAGACATCAATTAGAGGGTTGATTTTCATATGTGAATTTTCCCATTAGCAGGCTGAAATGCTGAGACTATTGTTTATTATATTCAAGTTCCTGGGTGCAAGGCAGTGGGGGCCAGACTCCTCCAACCCAGACCTCTAATCTAAGGGGTTAGGTTTAGCCCGTTAGCTGAAGCTCCATCACTATACAAATGTCAAGTCATGTAAGAGTTAATAGAGGTGAGCATTATTTTCCTCAGTTACTGTATTCAGTGTGTTATTATTGTAGACAAAAATGGCAATAAAAATATTGACCTTCCTTTGTACAGTGCTTTAGGATCTAATGATGAAAAGCACTATAGAAGACCTAGATGTTGTTATTAATGAACTGTGTCTTGTTTTTATCGTGCAGATCTATTGCTCTCCAGACTGCTTCCAGATGAATGGAGTTGTAAGTGGCTACTTCGAATGCACATTACTGTCCAGATCCTCAGTCACTGACTTCAACAGCGCTACACAGATTTATTTCAACTGAAGTTATGGCTCTATTTTCCTCCAGTGCTAATTTACTTTTATTTCAGAGCCATGGATCACAGAAAAGTCTCTTTTTGTTATGTATTTTTTAGTATTCTCTGGTCAATTAATATATCTAGGTTTATTTCTTTATTTTTAATTTCTGGACCCAGCTGTAGATTTTCATATTTGCAAATGCTGGGATCTAAATTAACTGTCACTACTCAGGAAAAAGACATCAATGTCATTGCATGTTGTTAAATAAACGCCTCTGCCTAACGCACAGTGGCAGTCATAAAAGCATACAAATGTGAGATGTATAAAGAATGGGATGAAAATAAAGCTGACAATGTTATGATGTCATTATATAAATCACTGTTAGACCTGGAATGCTCTGCTTCTCGTGTTATCTCAAAAAAAAATAAATAAAGCAGAGATAGAGGAGTTCAAAAACAGATTGAAAGTATGGGAAAAAATCCATATGAAGACAGTTTTTAAAGATTGGATCTGTTTAATTTAGAGAGGAGAGTGAATAAGAGGAGACATAAGAAGTATATACAATAATGAATGGTAGGGAGAAGGTAAGTCAGGAATTTCTATTTATTATCTCTCAGAATGCAAAAGCAAGGAGACATTGCCACAAGACACCATGGGGGACAACAACTTAGTAGAGGATTTGGAAAAAGATTAGATGTTTGTACAGACAGTGAGAACATCCACAACATTATATAGGATTAAAAATAATTAAGGATACAAACCCATTTGCTTATGGCACAAGCCAATCACTAAATGATAAATTAGTTTATTAGGTCTGTTTATTAAATTGTCTATTATGAGGTTTCTTGCATCTTCTTCTGAAGTATCTGGTACTGCCCACTTTCAAAGACAAGGTACTAATCTGATAGGGTATGGCAATTCCTATTTTCCTTTGTTTGTGTTGCAATCCTGATACACAAGGAGGCAGAGTTACAGTTTTATATGTAACCTTAAATATGACATTTCCTTACTTTAGTACTTCACTTAACAAATATCATTTGAACAGTGGTTTTGTATGGAATATAATATATTCCATTTTAATGCAAATCTACAATAATAGGGAAAACAGGGATGGCACAGATAAAAAATTACAATTCTTTTCTTTCACATTAACAGCTAACAGGAAGACTGTGTAAGGACAAACTTGATTGTTTAAATAGGTCCCCCATGTCATTTACTACAAAGTACAGTTCCAAAGGTTTTAAATCTTTGACGGCAAGGTGAATTTCCTGAGGCCTAACAACCAGACCATGTTTGTGGTAGTTGTGTAGTGCATTACTTGCACTCACAAAGTGTGTCAATCTCCTTTAAACACACAAAAAAGAACAATTGGCTTCCACAGAATTAGGGCAGGATATTAAGGGAAAACCCATGCAACTTCCTCTGCCGCTGTGGGCAACGAAAAACCTATCACGTGGCAGCAATCGTTAATCTTTCTAACATTAAGGATGCACTAAGTTACTTAAAAGCTAACAATAGTTTCAGATTCAGGTGTAAAATCTGTTCATAGTAGATTCAGAAGAAATATCCAATATTTATTTGAAATACTATAGTTGGTAAAATAAGCGCCTTGTCACATGGAATAAGCCATTCTCTGAAAGAGTATCCATAATCTGAGCTCTTTGAATTTTTAGTTTTTCTACATTTTTTTCAATTTGTTCAAAGCAGAAAACAAAACTGTCAGGTCTGGTAATTATAGGTTGTGCGCTTTTGGAAGTACTATATCTCTCTCTGAATAGTGATAGCTGAATATAAAAGCCAACATGTTTAAACAATTCCCTGCCTGCTGCCAGAGAATGGATAATTTCCACCCTCTTGGGATGTTGCATATTACTCTAATTATGAAGTATTAAATAAATACAATGAAACAGTTAATAGGAACACTGTCATGTCCCATTAACTCCTGATTTTAGGGTTTGTTTCACCCAGCTTGTACAAAACAGAAGGCCAATAGAAATGTTTCCTTTTAATTAAAAAATTAAGATGGAAACAGCTTTTCAAGGGAAAAGAAGAATTTGCTTGCAACGCCAGCAACCCAAGCATTGCAGCATTATGCACGTGCATGAGATACATGTGCTAATTGTCCTCCAGGACATGTAGAGATGCCACACTTCATGTACATTCTTCACTCAGTGTTTGGGTTTCCTGGGACACACTTCCTGCTGGGGAGCAGAAACAAAGGAACCCAGGACTGGGCAGTTGCAGGCTGCAGCCAGGAAGTAGTAGGACATTTTGTTACCGTATTTCTGTACATAAACCCTTTCACTAGGAACGGAAACTGTGTTGAAACTGGTCTGTGCTGCAGCAAGATACTAAAACGTGGGGAGTTGAAGGGTTCATGTAGCATTCATGCACCTGGAAACAGTCAGGGCACACCCTGACTGTTGTGTAGAAGCAATGCACACATTGCTCTGTTCTATCCAAGGACATGGACCATGAAAACATGGACCATCTGGGAAGTCAAAATAAGGACATCAGCCGTGGGAAGCTTCCTCGGCCGAAGCTCAAGGCCTGAGAATAAAGATTGTAGTAGATAGAGGCTAGTAAATAGGAATATTAATCAAAGTCATATTATTTCCTTTGTTGATGCCTTTTGCGGTCAGTTGGGGCATGTGATGCGCAGGGGGGAGAGAAATAAAAGAGGTGGAAAAGCTGACAGGGGCGATCCCATCAGCAGACCAGCCTGCTTGCTTGCCTAAAGCCGTGTCCTGTCTTGTATTGAACCGCCACAACTGGCGCCCAAACGTGGGGCCCTCAGCACTCACCTCGCCCGGCAAGGGTTTCAGACGCGTCACTCATCTGCTTCGCGGATCCCGGTGAGTATTTTTCATTGTGGTAAGTATGGGAAGTTCCCTCTCTGCTTTGCAAGTGCAACACCGCTGTGAGCTACAGTATTTGTTGCGTAAGGCTCAGCATGACTGTCCCAATAGAGAGCTCACTCTCCTGCTACAGGAGGTGAGTGCCCAGTGCCCGTGGTACCCTGAAGCTGGAACCCTTAACTTAGCGGACTGGGAGCGGTTGGGCCAGACATTGCATGAGGAGCCTCGGGCGCCCGTGCAGGCTTTACATGCCTGGCACCTCTGCTGCGACGCGATACAGCGTGTCGCCTCGGACAGACCCTCCCTCGCGAGGTTGGTGATCTCGCCACCCCCGTCCGCTCCTGCAACCATCCCTCCCCCTGCTTCGCCCCCAGGGCCTCTATTACCACGGCCTCCCTGGCCTTCCTCACCGGAGCCGGTGTGTGATCACCCTCCCCACGTGGGGCCCCCCGGAGGGTCATCCGCATCTGCTCAGGGGCTTTCGCTGGTGCAACGAATGGTCCGTGCAGCGAAGACTCGCTCAGATCTTACAGCGGAGGAGCTGGCTGATCTGGTCTCAGTTTGCCCGGTGACCTGGCAGAATGATGACCAGGGCAACCCCGTGGGCACCTGGACCACTTTGCCATACTCGGTGGTTAGAGAGGTAAAGAAAGCAATTCGTGAGTTTGGCCTGACTAGCACCTTTGTGCGTGGTCTCATTGAAGGGATAGGTACTGGGTACTCCCTAATCCCTGAGGATTGGAAAATGCTGCTGCGCATGATGTTATCACCCAGTCAGTATGTTATTTGGATTAGTGAGTATCGGCAGATGGCAGAACGCCAAGCTCAGGTACATAGAGAGCACGGTATCATTTATGAGCATTTGGCAGGGGAGGGCCCGTTTGCTACTATTGAGATGCAGTCTCAACTCCCTCAGGCCGTCTTCCCCATTATTTCCACCTGTGCCCAGCATGCTTTCAAGAAGGTCCCGGATTCAGGCAAGCCTACCAAAAGCTTTGTCAGTATCCGTCAGGGTGCCTCAGAGTCCTTTTTGGATTTTACCAACAGATTGCATGAGGCTATCCTCCGACAGGTGGATAACCCTGAGGCAGCTCACGAGCTCCTGTTAAAATTGGCAGTTGAAAATGCAAATGAGGATTGCCGCTGTGCTCTCCAGGCAGCGCAAGCCTCTGGTATTTTAGAGCTCTCAGACATGCTGCGGGCGTGCCAGAACATTGGCACACAAGCCCATAAGGCTGGAGTTCTGGCTGCCGCCCTGAGAAAAACCGGGAAGGAGGGGAAGCGTTGTTACCGCTGTGGTAAGGAGGGTCATTTTCAGCGGGAGTGCCGCTCATCTAAGGCACCAGCCCGACCCTCCAAGAAGTGCCCCAAGTGTGGGAAAGGTTATCACTGGGCTAATCAGTGTCGTAGCGGGTCGGGAAACCGCGCGACGGGTCCCCCCCCGAACCCAGGGCCAAACGGGGGTGTTTCCCACTCAGACAACCGCTCCTCTGCCTTAAAATCCATAGACTCTATGAGGGTGGCGACTGCTGGAAGTGCAGGGCTTGATTTGATCATGCAGGAGGACACTGACTTTCAGCTGCCAGGGGAGGTCTGTGCTATACCTACACAGGTGACGGGACCTCTCCCTGCCGGCTTTGTAGGTCTTGTTCTCCCTCGCTCACATGCTGGGAAACAGGGCTTTTTTGTCATTCCAGGGGTCATTGATGCTGACTACACAGGCATTATTAAGGTTCAGGTGTGGACTCATCTTCCACAGTCGCTCCCGTGTGGACGGTCAATTGCACAATTGATTTTAGTCCCCTATCAGGTGCCAGCTGCGGAGGATCGAGACCGGGGCGGAGGTGGCTTTGGATCGACGCTGGCTCAGTCGCCATCTCACAACACGTCCTCTCCACTTGTTGCTCTAACAATGTCGGTCCGCCCCTCGATACCTCAGTTAACACTTCTCTTAAATAATGTTCCTTTTACAGGACTGGTGGACACTGGAGCTGACGTTACGGTGATTCATGATCTGGAGTGGCCGGTCAGTTGGCCAACAGTTCCTTCTAAGGAGTTGTGGCGGATTGGGGGTAGTAAACCCGGGCGCCAAAGTTTGTCTTGGGTCATGGTCTCTAAACCGGGAGGCCGTGCCCTTGCTACGATCTGCCCTTTTGTGCTCCCTGTCCACCTCAATATTTGGGGCCGTGACTTGCTTACAAAGCTGGACACCACCCTCAATATTAATATCTAATGGCCCAAAACCCTCCCGCACCCGCCATGCCTTCAGCATTACCCTTGGTGTGGCAATCCTTAGAGCCTGTATGGATTGACCAGTGGCCCCTCCCTCTAGAGAAGCTGAGAGCACTTCAGTCACGTGTGCAGCAACATTTGCATGTGCAGCGCTTGGAATGCTCCACTAGTCCCTGGAACACCCCGGTGTTCATTATTAAGAAAAAATCGGGTGCATGGCGGCTGTTACATGATCTAAGGGAAATAAATAAATGCATACAACCCATGGGCCCCTTACAATTTGGCTTACCGAACCCGAATTTAATTCCTCAAACCGATCAGCTTTGTGTGTTAGATTTAAAGGATTGTTTTTTCACTATTCCCCTTTGCCCACAAGACCGCGAAAAATTCACGTTTACGGTGCCACAATATAATAATCAGCAACCCTCTCATAGGTATCAATGGAAAGTCTTGCCCCAGGGAATGCAAAATAGTCCGACCTTGTGTCAGCTCTTTGTGGATCGGGCCCTTGCCCCTTTTCGTGCCCGGTACCCCACACTAAAGGTCTACCATTATATGGATGACATTTTGCTTAGTGGTCCCCAGGTTACAGCAGAACAACTTGAATCTCTCTCCGAGATTCTCGGCCAAAATGGCCTATTAGTGGCACCAGAAAAAATCCAACGCTCTTATCCCTACCACTACCTCGGACATAAGGTTTTACAAACCTATGCTGCTCCGGTTCGTCCGGAACTAATTCTACCTCAACCCCTAACCCTTGTTAAATTACAACAAGTTTTGGGTCATTTAAATTGGATTCGGCCCTACTTTCGTCTCCCCACTTCAATGCTGCAGCCGTTGTTCGAGCTCCTGTGTGGAGCCCGGGCACCGGGTGCGGTTATTGCCATCACTGAAAAGCATACTGCCTGCATTCGTCAGATCAATGCAGCATTGAGTCAGCAGTTTGTGGACAGACTCCCTGAGGTCCGTCCCTTACGATTGGTTCTTCTTGCCACCCCTCATACGCCAACTGCGGCTCTGTTTGTACCCTGTACAGACACAGCCGTCTCTATTATAGAATGGCTATACCTTTCATCCACCCCTCCTCGAAATATTTATCCGTATTTAGATGCCCTATCTGATCTTGTTCGTAAAGCCCGCCACCGTGCAATGCAACTTACTGGCACTGATTTAGTTGCCATTGTGCTCCCCTTGTCCCGTACTGAATTTGACTCTTTGTGCCACACCTCCTTGGCCTGGCAGGTTGCTCTTTGTGATTATATGGGAGAGATCTCTTATAATCCCCCTAAAGATCCCCGATTGGTAATTACCCAACAGGTGCCCCTGGTTGTCCATCGTCTTAGTCGCTCTCAACCCATTGTTTCAGCCGTCACTCTTTTTACTGATGGCTCTCCACGTCACGGTGTTGTCACCTATCAATTAGGTGACCCCCCTCGTTGGCATTCTCGCTTTACGCTGCCTCAGCGTTCTGTGCAGCGCTCAGAATTGGCTGCTGTTGTTTTGGCCTTTCAACTTTTTGTTGATTGTCCCTTTAATCTGATTGTGGACACCTATTATGTTTATCAAGTAATTGATCATTTACCCCTAGCCCTCATTACCCCTCAGGTCGATGCAGACCTCCTTCGCCTGTTTTTGTCTTTACAGTATCTCATCACCACTCGTAATTTCCCGTACTTTGTTGCTCATATTCGCAGTCATACCCCTCTGCCTGGGCTACTCACTGAAGGCAATGCGCGCGCCGATCGCGCGTTACGTGGTGAGGTAAATTCCCTTTTTTCTGACCCCATTGAAAGCCATGCCTTTTTTCATCAGTCTGCCTCTGTTTTGGCCCGGCAGTTTCACATTCCTGCTGATCATGCAGGTTCCATTGTTCGTTCCTGCCCCTACTGTGCTGCTGCTGCTCCTACTTTCTCTTATGCCGTTAATCCCTGAGGTACCGCAGCAAATCAGCTGTGGCAAATGGATGTTACTCATGTGCCACAATTCCGCCCCTATTCGTTTTTACATGTTTCCATTGATACCTATTCGGGATTCCTCTGGGCAACCCCACAGCGTGGGGAAGCCACTCCTAAAGTTATTCACCATCTGCTAGCCTGTTTTGCTGTTATGGGCCGCCCGAGCCAAATAAAAACAGATAATGCCCCAGCCTACTGCTCCACAGCCCTTTCCGCCTTTTGTGTCCAATGGGACGTCTGTCTCACACACGGGATCCCTTATAACTCCACGGGCCAAGCCATTGTTGAACGTGCAAATCGCACACTAAAAACCTTGCTTGACAAACAATTAAAACAAGGGGAGCTGCGTCCCCGAACCTTGGGAGACATTCAGCAACAATTGCATATCCTTTTGTTCACTTTAAATAACTTAACGCTAAACGCAGATCAGCAGACCCCCGCAGATCGGCATTTTCATAAATCCGAGGTGCTGGAAAGACCACGTGTCTATTACTGTCAGCTGCCTGATCCGCAATGGCTGAGCCCAGTACCTCTAATCACTTGGGGTCGGGGATATGCTGCTGTGTCTCTCCCTACAGGACTGTTGTGGGTTCCGGCCCGGTGTGTGAGACCGGCACTGAAGCAGCATGGCATGGCACCAGGGACTATCGAACCCCATACCGGAGTTTCAGCTGACCCTGGAGGAGGGCGCGGTGCCTCCTGGGTCGACAACGAAGGGACGGAAACGGAAGAGGCATAGTGTCCCAAGCCAGCCCGTGACATGGGGAGCAGTAAAAGCATTGGTCGCCGCGGCTCAATGACGGCTGGCAGCAAACCAACAGCCAGAGACTCCTGAGACTTTGTTTGTGGCAATTCTTGCCCAAATTACTGCTAATTCTGTATTGATTGTATGCCTTTTGTGCCTGCTATTTCCTGTAGGGGTTGGCTCGGGAGCGCTTTCTCCGTTACGAGCCCGAATGACATATAACCTATGGGAAAGATTGGCTTCAATAGCAAATGTTACCCACTTTTGTTTATCTAATTCTGTAGCAGCTGGAGAATTGTTGGGTACATGCCTTATCCCAGTATGTCATCACCCTGAAGAAATAGGGAATGAGACGATGCTCGCTGCTTACGCGAATCTCTCTTCCCAATACTCTGGTATGGCTAATTGGGGCCCGGCCAATTATACTTTGTCTCACACGGCCATATCCCTCCACACACCGTACCCAGCCGGGGCCAACAATGTCACCTGTGCACGTGTGGTTAACTGCACTAGTACAAGGGTGCCCTTGGGCTGTCGGCAAGTTTCTCAACCCTTTTTAAATTGTTCCCACGCCGTAAATGTTTCATACAATTATGGCCATATCATCCTACCATCAGGATGGTTTTTTACCTGCGGTTCACGCACCTTTAATTATATTCCTGCAAATTTAAGTGATGGCACCCTTTGCTGTCTTAGTAGAATGACACTTACATTGCCTTTTGCTGGTCAAAAACGTAGTAGAAGAAGTGTACCCCTTTCAGATGATTGTATTGCAGATGTTGAGCTTTTTAGTCGTGCTGAGTATACTGCTTTAGCGGCCTCTATTGTTGGGGTCCCCGCGCTTGCCATTTATACAGCCAGAACTTTAAATAACCTGGCATGCTTTGCGGCAAAGGCAATTAATACAACATCCCAGGCAATTGCCCTACTTAACACAGAGCAACACGAATTAAGGGATGCAATTTTGGATAACAGAGCAGCCATTGATTTTTTGCTCCTGAAACACCATCTAGGCTGCTCCACGTTTCAGCACATGTGTTGCTTTAATTTAACTGATAATAGTCACTCCATAGAAACTAGACTGGCCGAATTGGCCAATCTTACAGCACACATACGCCAAGATCTGGTGTTTGAGGGCTTTTGGAATTGGCTTACAGGATGGCTTCCCTCTCTAGGATGGCTGCGACAACTTTTCGGTTATGCTGTGTTTGTAATTGTTGGGCTTATATTTTGCTGCTGCTGTATACAATGTATTCCCTCCTTGCTAAGGCTTTGCAGAGATCCGCCCTGGTAGGCTCCCCGAGTTATGTCCTTGTCTGTCCGGGAGTTGAATCACTTACAAAAGCAAATTGATGGCTACCATGAGATGGCCGAGCATAATAATAACAAAAGGGGGGATGAAGGGTTCATGTAGCATTCATGCACCTGGAAACAGTCAGGGCACACCCTGACTGTTGTGTAGGAGCAATGCACACATTGCTCTGTTCTATCCAAGGACATGGACCATGAAAACATGGACCATCTGGGAAGTCAAAATAAGGACATCAGCCGTGGGAAGCTTCCTCGGCCGAAGCTCAAGGCCTGAGAATAAAGATTGTAGTAGATAGAGGCTAGTAAATAGGAATATTAATCAAAGTCATATTATTTCCTTTGTTGATGCCTTTTGCGGTCGGTTGGGGTATGTGATGCGCAGGGGGGAGAGAAATAAAAGAGGTGGAAAAGCTGACAGGGGCGATCCCATCAGCAGACCAGCCTGCTTGCTTGCCTAAAGCCGTGTTCTGTCTTGTATTGAACCGCCACAGGGAGTGATGCTAACTTAGGGTGACCAGATAGCAACTGTGAAAAATAGGGGCAGGGGATGGGGGGTAATAGGCACTGTAACGAGGCGGTCTGGTTCTCCGCCGCCCTAGAAAGGGACAAGCCTCTCTGGATGCCAAAGTGGGCAGAGCCAGCAAACCTGCGCCCGCCCCTCAGAGATCAAGGTGCAGGACCGGAAGTATAAAAGCTCAACCCCAGAGCTCAGTTGAAACACAGCCACCGGAGAGGCCAGACACATGTGGCGGAGCTCCCATCTGGGAGACCATGGCGATCGGCGGCTGACCCGAGGACTGGCCAGACCAGACTAGCCTGATGCTAGCCAGAACCCAGAGATGCTGCCAGCTTGCCATTCGCCAGTTACCCCAAGGAGCCGCCAAGCCAACCAAGCGCCAGTTACCCCGAAGAGCCCATGGTGTGTGACCTCTTAGAGGATGCCAGACAGACCCAGGTACCTCTGGAGGGAGAGGTAGGAAGTAGCCCGGGGGCAGCCAACCCTAGTCAGGCTGCAACACCGCCAGAGACTTTGTCAGTGTGTTGCGGCCAGGAACCCCACTGACACAGCAGCGGGTCTTCTGCCGCTGCTAGGGCCCTGGACTGGGGTGCAGTGGAGTGGGAGGGCCTGCGTCCCCCCTGCCACCCATCTTGCGGGTGGCAGTCTCCCCCTCTCCCAGGCCACTCGGAGCCAGGAGCCTGGGTTTGCTATTGAACTTTGCTCAGCCCCTGCCCGAGGGCCTTGAGCTACTGACTGTTTGTTGCCCTGCCCTGACCCAGGGCCAGGGCTTTGCTATTGAACTCTTTGCTCAGGCAGGCTAGTTCCTCGACACACCTGACAGAAGCAGCAAGGCGGTCTGGTTCCCCGCTGCCCCGGAGAGTGACGGCCCTGGCCGGATAGGCGCCGATAGAAGAAAAATATAGAATAGGGACATCTGGTCACTCCACTCTAACTAGGCACAAAAGTGAAAATGGGGCTATCTGTACCCTACAAGCCAGGCGTGCAATTCCCCTGCTCACGTACACATGCTGGCACCAGCTCTCCTCGTGGGAGCGGGCGTGTCACCAGCAGGACAGTCGTGGGAGCGTGAGCAGCAGCAGCAGCGAGGCGGCTGAGCCCTGCCCAGTACCTGTCCGTGGCTTTCAGGCAGGTTTGTATGGACAGGGCTCAGCTGTGCCTCCATCCATGCCAGTACCGGGGCTGCCCCAGCTACACTGCTACTCAATGAGCTGTACTTCCATAAATCGGTTGCCAAAGAAGACCGTGTGTGTGCAGACTTATCTGACTTCTCAAAGTCTAGCTTTGCAGATTGTATCACAATGTTCCAGGCCTGCTGAACCCATTCCAACATGGAGGGAGAGGCAGGGATTTACCATTTTTTTGGAAGTAACTGGCTGAGCAGCCACCAATAAAAAACTGAGTTAGCACCCCATTATCTCTATCACAGTCGTTAAAGTTCAAATAACCCAGGACACAAGGTTCTGAAGTATTGGGCACTTATTCCGGAGAAGAACACATGACCTTTTGCAGATGCTTTCATTCTTGCTGTGCAGCAGGACAATGCAATAGGAGCGCAACACAAAAGGGAGGCAAAATTAAATGCTAGCACAGGCGTGACATATGCAACACATTCATCGCTAGCCTGACTCTCTGACTCAGCCAGCTTGTTTTCATAGACATCAGCAGTGAGGCAAACTCAGCTATTATGTGCAGTTTTGATAATATATAATTAGCCAGTATTTTAACAATCAGTGAAAAAAATATGCCAGTAATCATGCCGGGGTGAGGTGAGGGGTGAAATGCCACATAAAGCAGCTGAATTAGCCAGTGCCTGGTAATTTTTTGCTCTCATTGAGTAGTTTGTTAGTCTGTAACAATAGATGTAATTTTACGAATAGGAGCAGTTCATAAAGTGACAATAGCATTCGCTGACATATATGATGTCAAGGAATTATGATGTGTTTAGAATAACAGAGACTTGGTGGGATAACTCAAGTACTGTCATAGATGGTTATAAACTGTTCAGGAAGGACAGGCAGGGCAGAAAAGGTGGGGGAGTAGCACTGTATGTAAGGGAGCAGTATGACTGCTCAGAGCTCCGGTACGAAACTGCAGAAAAACCTGAGTGTCTCTGGATTAAGTTTAGAAGTGGGAGCAACAAGAGTGATGTAGTGGTGGGAGTCTGCTATAGACCACCGGACCAGGGGGATGAGGTGGATGAGGCTTTCTTCCGGCAACTCGCAGAAGCTACTAGATCGCATGCCCTGGTTCTCATGGGTGACTTTAATTTTCCTGATATCTGCTGGGAGAGCAATACAGCAGTGCATAGACAATCCAGGAAGTTTTTGGAAAATGTAGGGGACAATTTCCTGGTGCAAGTGCTAGACGAGCCAACTGGGGGGGGGGGAGCTTTTCTTGACCTGCTGCTCACAAACTGGGAAGAATTAGTGGGGGAAGCAAAAGTGGATGGGAATCTGGGAGGCAGTGACCATGAGTTGGTTGAGTTCAGGATCCTGACACAGGGAAGAAAGGTAAGCAGCAGGATACGGACCTTGGACTTCAGGAAAGCAGACTTTGACTCCCTCAGGGAACAGATGGGTAGGATCCCCTGGGGGACTAACATGAAGGGGAAAGGTGTCCAGAGAGCTGGCTGTATTTCAAGGAATCCCTGTTGAGGTTACAGGGACAAACCATCCCGATGTGTCGAAAGAATAGTAAATATGGCAGGCGACCAGCTTGGCTTAACGGTGAAATCCTAGCGGATCTTAAACATAAAAAAGAAGCTTACAAGAAGTGGAAGCTTGGACATATGACCAGGGAAGAGTATAAAAATATTACTCGGGCATGTAAGAATGAAATCAGGAGGGCCAAATCGCACCTGGAGCTGGAGCTAGCAAGAGATGTCAAGAGTAACAAGAAGGGTTTCTTCAGGTATGTTGTCAACAAGAAGAAAGCCAAGGAAAGTGTGGGCCCCTTACTGAATGAGGGAGGCAACCTAGTGACAGAGGATGTGGAAAAAGCTAATGTACTCAATGCTTTTTTTGCCTCTGTCTTCACTAACAAGGTCAGCTCCCAGACTGCTGCACTGGGCATCACAGCATGGTGAGTAGATGGCCAGCCCTCTGTGGAGAAAGAGGTGGTTAGGGACTATTTAGAAAAGCTGGACGTGCACAAGTCCATGGGGCCGGACGCGTTGCATCCGAGAGTGCTAAAGGAGTTGGCGGCTGTGATTGCAGAGCCATTGGCCATTATCTTTGAAAACTCGTGGCGAATGGGGGAAGTCCCGGATGACTGGAAAAAGGCTAATGTAGTGCCAATCTTTAATAAAGGGAAGAAGGAGGATCCTGGGAACTACAGGCCAGTCAGCCTCACCTCAGTCCCCAGAAAAATCATGGAGCAGGTCCTCAAGGAATCAATCCTGAAGCACTTACACGAGAGGAAAGTGATCAGGAACAGTCCGCATGGATTCACCAAGGGAAGGTCATGCCTGACTAATCTAATCGCCTTCTATGATGAGATTACTGGTTCTGTGGATGAAGGGAAAGCAGTGGACGTATTGTTTCTTGACTTTAGCAAAGCTTTTGACACGGTCTCCCACAGCATTCTTGTCAGCAAGTTAAAGAAGTATGGGCTGGATGAATGCACTATAAGGTGGGTAGATAGTTGGCTAGATTGTCGGGCTCAACGGGTAGTGATCAATGGCTCCATGTCTAGTTGGCAGCCGGTGTCAAGTAGAGTGCCCCAGGGGTCGGTTCTGGGGCCGGTTTTGTTCAATATCTTCATAAATGATCTGGAGGATGGTGTGGATTGCACTCTCAGAAAATTTGCGGATGATACTAAACTAGGAGGAGTGGTAGATACACTGGAGGGCAGGGATAGGATACAGAGGGACCTAGACAAGTTGGAGGATTGGGCCAAAAGAAATCTGATGAGGTTCAACAAGGACAAGTGCAGGGTCCTGCACTTAGGACAGAAGAACCCAATGCACCGCTACAGACTAGGGACCGAATGGCTAGGCAGCAGTTCTGCGGAAAAGGACCTAGGGGTGACAGTGGACGAGAAGCTGGACATGAGTCAGCAGTGTGCCCTTGTTGCCAAGAAGGCCAATGGCATTTTGGTATGTATAAGTAGGGGCATAGCCAGCAGATCGAGGGACGTGATCATCCCCCTCTATTCGACATTGGTGAGTCCTCATCTGGAGTACTGTGTCCAGTTTTGGGCCCCACACTACAAGAAGGATGTGGATAAATTGGAGAGAGTCCAGCGAAGGGCAACAAAAATGATTAGGGGTCTGGAACACATGACTTATGAGAAGAGGCTGAGGGAACTGGGATTGTTTAGTCTGCAGAAGAATGAGGGGGGATTTGATAGCTGCTCTCAACTAACTGAGAGGTGGTTCCAGAGAGGATGGTTCTAGACTATTCTCAGTGGTAGAAGAGGACAGGACAAGGAGTAATGGTCTCAAGTTGCAGTGGGGGAGGTTTAGGTTGGATATTAGGAAAAATTTTTTCACTAGGAGGGTGGTGAAACACTGGAATGCGTTGCCTAGGGAGGTGGTAGAATCTCCTTCCTTAGAAGTTTTTAAGGTCAGGCTTAACAAAGCCCTGGCTGGGATGATTTAATTGGGGAATGGTCCTGCTTTGAGCAGGGGGTTGGACTAGATGACCTCCTGAGGTCCCTTCCAACCCTGATATTCTATGATTCTATGACCCAAACAAGAAGATGTTCATGAATTTGGTGTGTAAACTTTTCTTAAAGGGATATTGAGAAAAACTGTTGTGAGAATCTTTTGTCATTCTTTAAAATATGATCAGAAGGATCTGAGAACCATCTATATAGCATGGGATAAAATGAAGTATGAGATGACCAGACTTGCTTCACTTGTAATTCTGGGAAAGATTCAAAACAGTTTGATCAAAGGATGCTTGTCTTGAAATGCTCCTTAAACTGAATGGCGGAAGAAATATCTCAATAGTGAAAATCAAGGGCCCAATCTTGCTCCTACAGAAGTCAATAGGAGTTCTGCCATTCACTTCAATGCATCAGGCACTTGTATTGCAATAAACATCTGCAGAAATCTGGTGATTAAAATTATTGGAATTATTGTTTTGATGGAAAGAAAGCATTCTAAGTAGTCTTCACAGTCATAGGAGGCAGCTGCTATTGTGATTTAGCAGTTATTAAAACAGGTTACATAAATATAATTACAGAAAAAGAGTCTCAAATCAGTAGTAATTAGAAAATGAAAGCCTTACAAGATACCTTTTTGTTGTTGTTAGGTTTCAAAAAATGTTAAAACATATTTCTTTTCAATGTGTTGCCTTTTTTATTAATCAGCAACCCCTTTATGTCACTTTGGGAAAGAGTATTACACTAATAATAACTATACATTTCCCTGAAGGTGGACAGATGATCTGGTTAATTATTATATCTATCTCTCTGTCCATTGTAGGGTTTACACAGTTGCCCATCAGTGTAGTATCTGAGCATCTTCCATGTAAATTGGAAACATAAATAAAATCCTCCTGGAGTGCATGGAATTAGTGGCATGTCTACTTTTTTGAGTAAAAGTCTGCTTAAAGTAGAGAGGTTGGTTGTTAGTTACATCAAAAACAGAAAAGGAAAGTTAAATAAGCAAATACAGGAACATCTCACTTTTACAACTGAATAGTCACATTTATGGAAAAGGAAAGATATGGGTGGATATAGTAAGATGTTGATGTTATATGAACTTTGTCCTGTTTTGTGTGTACATATGATATAATATAGATGCATATAACCAGGGTTGATTCTACGCCACATACTTAACAGGAAAAGTATTTTAGAGAGTTGTTTAAAAAGAGAGGATTATTTTTTGTATCCCCCTGTCTAAAAAGCCAGATTGCTTTTGTATGACAAATCCAACTGTACAGTGATCAGCGGAAGAGCAGAAATGTACCTTAATAAAAAATTGTAATACAATTTCTAATACATTTTAGAAATCTCTGAAAATAACTTAAAGTAGCTATTTTATGCATTTAAATGATATACTTTGTAAGTCCAGGTATGTTCAGAGAAGTGGAAGAAAGTGTTATGTGTTCCTTTGGAAAAGCCATAATATCCTCTGTCTAAGGGCTGAACTCACATTTCTATCCAAGAAGACATATAAGATATTGGACCTTAATCTATCACTGGAATGGGGCTGTTGTCAGGAATCTAGTCTCAAACCAAAGCCCTTTAGAAGCTCAGAAAACAGCCTTACCCATCACATCACAGCCATGCACCAAGCTATAGGGGACTTTACAGAGTTGAGTGGGTCAACATCCAGGGTTTTGCAGCCTGCTCCCTGATTGGCCACATGATCTTGACCTTGATTGGCTAGTGACCCTATATAAACTTCCTGTTTCCTTCCTGTCCTTGTCTGACCAACAAGCCATTGCCTGCTTGTTGCTACTTGGACCCTTCTGCTGCCTTGCTGAACTGTCCCCTTGGATTGGATCTCCAGGCTATCAGATCCTTACATGAACTCTGACCTCTGCACTGTGCTTTGATCTGCCTCATCCATGGGAATTACAGCTGTGTAAGGCCCATCCTTGATCATGGACCAGTGTAACTCTTGCAGATGAGGGGGTGAAGAATCCACACTTGAGGGAAAGAGTGATGCATTTTTCTGTAAGATCTTTTTTAATCTTTGAAAGTTCCACTGTTTAATCAAACATTGTGTGAAAAAGTATTTCCTTTTATCAGTTTTAAATTTCATGTCCTTTAATTGCAGTGAATGGCTCTGTGTTCCTGAGTAATGAGACTGGGAGAACAGAAGTTCCCAAATGTACCTTCTCTAAACCATTCATTGTATTATACTTTTCTCATATTTCCTTTCTAAATAAACCATCCCAATCTTTTCAATCTGTGGCTCCACAGATGAGGTTTTCCAGGTGCTTTATTATCATTTGTCACTCTTCTCTGAACTGCCTGTAATTCTGCAACAGGAGAAATATAATCAAGAAATGATGAGCTTAAGTCTCAAATTTAACTCCTTCCCCTCACTTATATTTAAGTATTGTCCCTTATAGAATTCTAGTTATTTTAAAATTTAATATGATACACAGCTGAAATTTCTTATACTTGCATACAGTAAATCACAGTGTAGTACTTATTACCTTCAGCCTTGCTTGTTTTTTCAATTATATCTACAAAACAAGCCAAATGTGAAGAAAATCAGTTCAGTACTTTTAAAGTAATGAAGTTTCAAATTGATGGCCTGGATTTTGAGCTGGTCCCAAATTTGAACTGGTCCATAGATTGTAATAATCTCAGAGGTTTTTTTGTGTTCCAGTTTCAGGCGCTCTCCCACTGGAGAAGTTATTTAAATGATCCAGAGTTTGAGGCAATCCTGAATTTGAGATGTGCTAGAGTTTGAAACTGTCCAATGTTCTACCCCACGCTAGTTCTGATTCAATCTTAAATGAAATTAAGCAAGTTGAAATATTTAATGTAAAATGTTCATATAATTAATGTTAGTTATATTATTTCCTTGAAGGTAGGCTTGCCTTTTACAGGCTTGACCTTAACTGAGGCATTGTCATGTGAAAATGGTAAAGTACATCTTTTTTAACACTGAAAAGGGAACTTTATTAGACTGTTGTTCCCTGAAACTATTCTGTCTTTCTGGCTCACTGTAGAGCTTTTCCTACAAACTTCTACAGGGCCCTTTCCTTCTGGCTTCCTGCTACAGTTTTAAAGAAACATTACACATATCCTCACTAAGATAAATTTATCATCTAATATTTTTGAATTCATTACTTTGAATGTTGTACTTGTATAGCATCTTGAATCAGAGGATTTCAGAGGGATTTGCAAATATTAACAAAGTAAGCTTTAAAGTACGGCTGTGGATAAGTCAATATTGTTGTTGTTGTTATACAGCGAGAGGACACTGAGTCAAATATGCTAAATAACTTGCCCAACGTCAAACAGAAAGCTTGTGGCCAGAAGTATAACTATAAGCATGGTGTGGGTGGGTGTTACGTACTCCCAACGTTAGGTGTGTTGACACCTCAATCCATTGATACACAAAAATCATCCAGTCACAGAATAAAATAAATTTTAAAATTGTGTTGTACACCTTTGATAAAAAATTCCATCTATATTTGAAGTGGTGTGTAGAATTATTATTCTGCAAACAAGAATCAGGATTATTTTTGTTTTTTCCTGGTCCTCTGACAATGACTCTGACACATACAAACTTTCTGATCAAGGGGATAAAAAATAGAGTTCCTGAAACTACAAAATGGAAAAATCACAGGACTGGAATACAGTTGTGAGAAGAATAGCTTCATGGGTATAGTTACCTTAAATTTCATATAAAGGTATTTATGTTTTAGATGGGTTTCATCTTCAGAGGCTTTACAATAACTTTTATCCTTCAAGATGAAGATTGCAGAAGACAAGCTGTTTGACTTATAGCCCAGTTCTAAAATAGAAAGTCCAGTTCATCACTTGCCCAGCCAGTTCCAGACAAGAGAGATTACTGGGGCCACAGCATATATGTGTTTGGAGGAGGGATTTAAGAGAGAATAAGGGAGCAGCTTTACAAATATTGATGGGGCATTTTCTCCATGCACGGAAGGGGAGAAAACACTGAGGTGCTTGAGGGAGAAGCAGACAGGTGGGTGACCCAGCCTGCCAGGAGCAGCCCTTACCATTTTGCCCAAGAGGGCAAAAAATGTTTTCTATGCAATGGGAAGACAGTGTTGACAGCTCAGTAAAGCTGGTGGATTTGACAGACAGGGAAGGGCTGAATGGTGAAGGGACTAATGGCAAAGACTATTAGCTTGTGCTGGTGTGGTGCTGGGTGGGGCAGAGGGTCTTAGTGAAGGGACAATAAGACGGTGGGGGATGTGGTAGCAGAAACAACCCGGAAGGGAAGATGGGGCAGTAGTTGGAGAGGTGTGGGGAAGAGAAGCAGGTTTGTGAGTAAAATTATACCTGGGCTTTTGCATGGTCAGGACCCTAGATTGTAAACTCTTTGGAGCAGGGACTGTGTCTTTTTATAGTCTGGAGTGTGTGTGTGTACAGAACCAAGTGCAGTGGGGGCCCAGCCCTGAGTGTATGTGTACAGGACCTAGTATGGTGGGCCCCAGCCCTGAGCGTGTGTGTACAGGACCTAGCGCAGTGGGGCCCGGCCCTGAGTGTTTGTGTACAGGACCTAGTATGGTGGGCCTCAGCCCTGAGCGTGTGTGTACAGGACCTAGCGCAGTGGGGCCCAGCCCTGAGTGCGACCTCTAGATGCTACTGGAATGTAAATAATAATGTGCAGTGGGAGCAGCAGACCAGCATGGGATGTGGAGATATGGCCTGGGGTGGGGCTTAAAGGCATGTGTGTCTGTGCAGAGGATGGGGGATGAAGAGTGGCAGGTGGGGAGGAGGTTGCAGGGATCAGTGTGGGAGGGACGTGGAACGGTGACTTGGAGCCAGCAAGCCCTGCTCTCTGGTCCAGGTTTATGTGTGCAGTATCTGAGGTGTATAAGATAGTACATGTAACAGCTGGGACAGGACAGCTTGGGTCCCTGTCCCCATAAGAAGCTCTGCTCTGCGCTCTTCTCTGCTTAGCGTCCTATTGACAGATCTTTCAGAACATTCGTATCATCAGTGCGGGAGACGTCACTCTTAGTTCGACTATTGCCCATTAATTTTGGTGACTCAACATTAACTGAAGGTGTCTTTTACCTTCCAGCGGAATATGAGGCAGTGAAAGGTACGTGCATTTTTACTAGTTTTGATTAAGCTCAAACTTGGAAAGTGAACACTCAGAGCTGTGTGTGCAAAAGAAATGTTAGTGTAAAAAACTGAAGCATGTTACTGTAACAGTTAATTTACAAGACAAAGGAAAATCCAGAGGAAGGAGTGATAAGAAACAAATATACAGATATTACCCAGAAATAATAAATAGAAAATCTGTGGCATTGAAATATGCATATTATCAGTTTTATTTTTCATATTAACCCTTGAAAATACTTGTAAAAACAAACTTCACTTACTGACCAGAGAGACAGTGTAACAAGAACAAGAATTGTTTTATACAAATAGGGCCCAGCCCTGTGAGCTCTCCGCAGATGTTGGTTTCCTTGGAGGAGGATTGGGCCTGCTGAGTCCTGTGTGGCTTCCACATACCACAGCTGTAGAATCAGGCACATGGGTCTGACCCACTGAAGCCGGCAGGAGTTGCAGGCACTCAGCACCCCTTGGAGTCAGGCCAGCATCATCCAGATTATGGAGACACTTATACAGGAAGAGTTCTTTGAACTGGAGGCCCAGATTCTCTGCGGTGCCAAGATCTGCTCAGGGAGGGGGATGAGGACAGTGAGGGAACTGGTGTTGGCTCCCTGATTATCAAGCTGTCCTAGGGGCTGCTCTAATGTACTCCAGTTGGCTGTGGTCCCTGAGAATTGATGATGTGCTCTGCTCTGGTCCAACACACATCCTCCCACAGGATTAAAAGAATCTCACAGGGAAATACATGGTGAGATGTGGCTCCTCTGTGCTTTATTATTAAGCCATTGAAAGTCCAAGCAATAATCTGGTGGCTGAACATGGTTAATTACTGAAAAGGGGAATATCAGGGATGGGGCATGGCGCAGCTCCATTAGAGAATCATAGAATCGTAGGACTGGAAGGGACCTCGAGAGGTCATCTAGTCCAGTCCCCTGCACTCATGACAGGACCAAGTATTATCTAGACCATCCCTGACAGGTGTTTGTCTAACCTGTTCTTAAAAATCTCCAGTGATGGAGATTCCACAACATCCCTAGGCAATCTATTCCAGTGCTTAACCACTCTGACAGTTAGAAAGTTTTTCCTAATGTCCAATCTAAACCTCCCTTGCTGCAATTTAAGCCCATTGCTTCTTATCCTATCCTCAGAGGTTGAGGAAAAACAATTTTCTCTCTCTTCCTTGTAACAACCTTTTACGTACATGAAAACTGTTATCATGTCCCCTCTCAGTCTTCTCTTTTCCAGACTAAACAAACCCAGTTTTTTCAGTCTTCCCTCATAGGTCATGTTTTCTAGATGTTTAATCATTTTTGCTGCTCTTCTCTGGACTCTCTCCAATTTGTCCAAAACTTTCCTGAAATGTCGCACCCAGAACTGGACACAATAACCCAGTTGAGGCCTAATCAGTACTGAGTAGAGAGAGAGAATTACTTCTCATGTCTTGCTTACAATACTCCTGCTATACATCCCAGAATGATTGTTTTTTTTTGGCAACAGTTTTACACTGTTGACTCATATTTAGCTTATGGTCTACTATGACCTCCAGATCCCTTTCCACAGTACTCCTTCCTGGGCAGTCATTTCCCATTTTGTATGTGTGCAACTGTTTGTTTCTTCCTAAATGGAGTACTCTGCATTTGCCCTTATTGAATTTCATCCTATTTAGTTCAGAGCATTGCTCCAGTTTGTCCAGATCATTTTGAATTTTTATCCTATCCTCCAAAGCACTTGCTTGCTATCATCTGCAAACCTTATAAGTGTACTCTCAATGTCATTGTATAAATCATTGATAAAGATATTGAACAGAACTGGACCGAGAACTGATTCCTGCAGGACTCCACTTGATATGCCCCTCCAGCTTGACTGTGAACCACTGATAACTACTCTCTGGGAACGGTTTTCCAACCAGTTTTGCACCCACCTTAAAATAGCTCCATCTAGGTTGCATTTCCCCACTTTATTTATGAGCAGCTCAGGTGAGACAGTATCAAGAGCTTTATTACTAAAGTCAAGATATACCACGTTCTACCGCTTCCCCCCATCCACAAGGCTTGTTATCCTGTCAAAGAAAGCTATCAGGTTAGTTTGACATGATTTGTTCTTGACAAATCCATGCTGACTGTTACTTATCACCTTAGTGCTGCTTGGTTCACAGCCGGGTGAACTCCTGGGGGACTTGCAGAGCGCATCCAAAGTCAGACCTGTACTTATTAAGCCCTCTACCCTGCAAATACAGAAGTCAGACTGTGCCTCTGGGTTTACAGAAAGGATGTTGTGGAAAAGGAGGCTTAATTCAATAGATCAAGAGCCCCAGCCAAAGGGTGGGTTCGCACCATTTTATTTCCTTCACTGATTCTTTCAAAGTTAAAAGGGAAAGCCAACTGCTTAGCTTTTTGATAGCAGAAGAAGCTGAAATGTGTCTGATCTCACTACAGCAAAATACCCTGCAGAAAATACAGACACGATGAATTAAAACAACTTTACCAGATCAGTCACTGCAATGCTGGAATTCAGTTCTCAGTCTAGCAACAAACTGCACAAGGAAAATCAACCATTTCATGCCCGCCCTTCCCCTTAGCTTTATTTCTTTGAACTTTTATTTCTTTGAACCTGATTTCAGTAGCAGAGGCAGCCCCTCCATCCAGGCTCAGGAAGCAGCTCTGGGCTCTGGCTGCTGCTGCTGGCAGGTTGGAGCATTACGATAAGGACACAGCTGCTTTGCTCGCATTTACCCCACCCCATCCTCCTCACGATTCCAGTGTACCAGAAACATCTAGCCCCCTCCCCGCCCCCCATGATTCCAGTGCACCGGGAACATCTACCTCACCCCACCCTCCTCATGTTTCCAGTGTACCGGGAACATCTACCCCCTAACCCCTCATGATTCCAGTGCATTGCTGGACCTGGGGACTCCTTGCATCTGTGGATCAGCAAGGTTCTACAGAGCAGCGTGATTTTATTTTCTCTCCGAGGCAATCCCCCTCCTGGTACCTTTTCCTTGTAAACCTCCTGGAGTTGAGTCTTATTTTCTTTGTTTTGTTTTTTTAATTTTTTTAAATATAAATATATACAGAGAAAAAACAAACATAATAAACTATATTAAATTCTCATGATATATTAACCATTTGCTACCTAATGTTAGCCATACTTGAAACATTTAATTATATATATATATATATATATATATATATATATATAATATGAATGGTCAAAATATACCTCAGTTATTTGCATTAAACAATTTACAAACAAAATCTGCTTATGGAAAATCAACTAGTTAAAGAAAAATTATGAAGTTAAGTAAAGAATAGAAGCAAAGTTCAGAGGAGAGGGCTAGAGATGGGGAAGGAAGGAAGTGGGTAGAGAGGAAGGAGAAGGGGGGAAGAGGAATGCATGTAATAGGATCATTCAGATACTTCCATGAAAGCATCCCATGTCTCTGAGCTTTTTTTCTTGGATATTTCTGTTATGGTATACTAGTGAGGCAGAACTAGTAACTAGCAGCTGGAGTTAACCATGGCAAATCTCCTGCTGATGTGAAGAGAAGTTCTGAATTTATCAAAGGAATAAAAGAAGCTCCAGGACTCTCACTGCAGTTGAATGTATTGTGACTTTTCTGGCTCATTGCCTGTACATTTCTCTGTCTCTGTTTCTCAGGCTCTCTTGCTGGAGCTGTTCCACTCTGTATTAAATTATATGTTCAGCAGTGCTGCAGTGGAGGAGAGAGGGTGGCTTGGTGATGAGAGCCCTCCTCTTGGCTGTAGAAGACTCAGGTTCAAGTTCCTGCTCTAATAAATATTTCATTATTTACTCAAAGTGGAACAGATCCACCAGGAAAGATTGAAAAAACTCCATCTCAGACTACAGATAAATTGGTTGGTCACTAAGGTGCCACAAGTACTCCTTTTCTTTTTCCATCTCAGGCTAGTCAATAGCCTAGTGATTAGGGCTCTCCCCTGGAGAGGGGAAAATGGAGGGAGAGAGGAATCAGGGAACCAGAGTTGGGGAAAGCAGGCATCTGGAGAGGGGAAAGTGGAATTGAGGAAAAGCAGGAACCTTTGGGCAGGGAGGACCCAGAGGGGAGAAGCAGGATATAGAGGAGTGGGGGAAGCAGCGACCTCGAGGTGGGGAGCAGTGTGGATTGGGTGGGAATGGGACAAACTCGGACTCATAATAGAAACATGTTTTCAACTTTAATGGAATGGTTGCTCTAACTGCATAACACAATAAATTTACTTGGCAATGCATATATCCCATTTTATTTGTGTCCTCTGTGATCTTCTGTCCCTCAAAATCCAATAACCAGCATCTCATAATCACTGTTTTGTTTACTATGATGTTTGTTTGTTTTTCTCCATGTCCATCCTGTTATCTAGACCAAGTTCCCATGAGGATGCAGGTTCTCTCATTCTGCCATAGCACCACAGCCAGATGCTTTCTGCCTGATTTGATTATTTTCTTCATTACTTGTTCTCTTCACAGGTTGGAATCAGGTAGGAATCCCATCTCTTTCTGTAGTTTCTTATATGATTTATCTAGGCTTACAGTGACTTACAAATGGGCTTCACTTGAAGACAATGGAACTACTTACAGTGTGTATACAGAACCACAAAGCAAGATTGGCAACTTCTTTATTCAATTTTGCTCTGCTTATCCTGTTGCTGGGTTGTTGCATTGTTCTTGGGATAGTTTTTAGATTTGCTTATTCATGCATGTGTTTTTAAAAGTTGTCAGCAATGGATAACACTCTATTATTGAAGGAGGATAAAAATCTAAGTAAATAAATAGCAGGGGTTTGAAAAGATGCCCAGTAAGATGTTTAGTTGTAAACAGAAGGCTAAACAAAAAACAACCCAAATTCCAAACAGAAACAACAGTGTTTTTTTAAAAAGTGTCTTCACTGCCTGTCCAAACCTTCAGGACTAATAACTGTCTAACTCATCTTAATGCACTGACGTCCTCTTCCACTCATTCCCTTCTCAAACACCTAGAGAGAGCGGGGACTATAAGTCAGTAGGTTGAACAAGAGGGTAAATGAGATACACAGCTGACGACCCTTTATTGAAAATGTCCCATTAGAACCCATGGGGTTGTTAGCTCAGACACTCCATCTGCTCTCAGTCTCTGGGACATCACATTAGGAAAGAGGCACTAATCTGGTCCCAAACCACTTAATGCTTCATATGTCAAAAAACAGTGCTTTGAAGTGCACACAAAATATACTGGAAGTAAGAGCATATCACAGAGGTCAGGTACACAGTGTCCCATGTGCAGAGCACAGCTAACCAAGTAGGATGCTACACTTTGCACTATCTTAAATTGAAACTAGCCCTCTGGAGATTAAAGGCTTCCACAGCCTGTGAACCTGAGCAACAAAAGGAGAGCCCATTAGGGCTGATCCAAATCCCATTGAAGTAAATGAGAACTGTTCCATTGGTTCAATGGGATTGGGATCAGGTTTCCAGCCCTTTAAAATTTCCTCCAAATTTCGTTGCCTAGTTTATCAGATCTAATCCTATTTTATTTGCATAGCACACTACTGCATGAGGCTGACAGGACTGAGGAGGCAAAAGAAAAGTAATTTTTCTCTCTGAGTTAATTTTCTTTTATGTTGTGGCACATTTCAGAGCACAATGTAGAGTGACTGAACCTTATCACCCTGTCACTGTAACTGGGGTTGGGGACATTTTGTGATCCTCTCACTTGCTCCCCATGACAAGTGCTGGGAATGTATTTCAGTATTTTTTAAAATATAATCTTTCTGCCTGGTGGAGCCAGCAGCAGTCAGGGCCATGTTCAATATCTAGGGGTTCCTTTCTGTTGATACAACACAGAACTGGCTCAATCCTCCACCCAGTATCCTAGGAAATTTACACACCACCCCTGGGTGTCTCTGAGAGGCAATACTTCCCCACTCACAAGCATAGAGTCTGAGTATAGAAAAGAAACTTTAATAAAAGGAGGGAAGCAACTGGGTGTTAATTTGGGAAAACACTGCAACTAGGGTCCATAAAAATAAACCATGGGTAAACGACCCAACCCCAAGTAGGTTGGGCAGTGTCCTTTCCCCTCAGGTTCTTAAGTCCAGCAACCCAAAAGCCCCCTTCACATGCCCAACCCTTCTCTGCACCCCACTCACAGTTGCTGTCCTTGGTTAGTGCAGACCCAGAGTTCAGAGGTGCATCTGCAGACTTCACCTCCCACCTTGTGTGGAGAGGGGGTAAAGAGGCTCCTTACTTGTAGCGCTGCTCGGGCACTCGCTCGCTGCCCCTCTCTGCCAGCCACCCTGCCAGATGTCTGCTCACCATGCTCACCGCGCCTCTCCACTGTCAGCCTGCTGGCTGCTTGGTCATCGCTGTTGGCACACCTCTCCACCAGCCGCCCTGTTGGCCGCTCACCTTGCTTCTCCACCAGCCGCCCTGCTAGCCACTCATCACGCTTCTTTGCCACTGCCCTGCTGGCTGCTTGTTGCGCCTCTCTGCCTCAACAGCCACTCATTCACCAGCTGTCAGTCACCTTCTGCTGCCATCTGCCTCTCTGCTGTGTCCTCTGCACATCAGTTTCTTAGTAATTTTAGCTCTTAGCAGGCAGGGCAGAAACACAGTCGCACCACAAATGATTTCAGCTCTGATCGAACAATTAAATTAACAAAGAGGGTTCTAATGAAGCCTATTTAATGCTATTATTTGACCTGTGGGGAGGAACAGGTTGAACCAGTCTAGGTAGGACCCTTGGTGAGGGTGTGCTGCCTTCTCACTGGGATACTTGTCCCCACCCCTCTTACTTTCACAGGGCGCTGACATTTGAGCCCCTGGCTTAACAAGGTTCTTTCAACTGAGGATGGTCCCCCTTATTTGGGACAGGTTAAGCACAGTACTGCTTCTCTGTATTCCAACAATAATTACAACATTGGTAACAGCATTTCACTACTCCTGCATTCAGTACTAAGGTGATTTGTACCCAACACCAGTTAAAGTTGATCACTTTGACACCTCTGCATCTGTTGAATATGTAAGCAGAGCAGGAACAAATTGTATTTACATAAACACACGGGGAGTCTCTCCCACTCCCAGCTAGCTGTCAGGGAAGCATTCATTCAGACCCTGCTTACATAAACATAATATTAACCCTTTAGACATGAGTGGGTAGCCAGTATTCAGGGTCTTATGGGTTCTTTCCATTAGAAAGAGAAATTGCTGATGGAGTCAGGTATTTATTTGATGAAATCCTTTTTATTTACATAGAATGTACACAAAGTCCCGCATCATTGAACACAGTAGGAATCAAACAGCAGGAGGCAATTTCTTTGCTCACAATTCCAAGCCACTTTCAACCAAAACTTTGCCCAACAAGTTCTCTCTTAGCTTTCACATGCTTCAAGTGCTTTTCTGGCTGTCTCTGGCCCTTCTTTGCAGCCTTTTCTGTCTGCTTCTTTAGTGTTTTTTCTCTGCTTCTGCTCTCACACACAAGCACACAGCTCTACCAAAGCAATACCCATCCCTCTGTATTTGCACTATGCCCACATAGCTCAGCTCTTGACCAGACTTGCACATGGCATGTAATTTGAGTGGTGGCTCTGAAAGTTTCAGCTACTTTACTCCATAAAGGAGCTTCATTGCTTCTATCATTTATTCTGAATGAAGGGTGGCTATTACACCCACCAGATTCAATGAGGTTTCACCCTACATCTGGTATAACAATAATTTAACAGAGTAGCAGCCGTGTTAGTCTGTATTCGCAAAAAGAAAAGGAGTACTTGTGGCACCTTAGAGACTAACCAATTTATTTGAGCATGAGCTTTCGTGAACTACAGCTCACTTCCACTGAATGCATCCGATGAAGTGAGCTGTAGCTCACGAAAGCTTATGCTCAAATAAATGAGTTAGTCTCTAAGGTGCCACAAGTACTCCTTTTCTTTTTGCGAATAATTTACAGTTGTGGAAATGCATTATTTCTTGTAAACTCCATATATAATTTCATGCCCCATGGAATATAAAATACATGAAATAGATCTTGTTGTTTGTGTGTATTGTTAAAGAAATGTATATGAATTTCCCATGCTTTCTCTGAGTTTATCTTCCTTGTATCCTGGTACATTTCTTAGCTCGTTTTAAAGTGGTTGGACCTGACCAGCCTGTCATTGCCACTGTGGGAGAAGAGATTGTGTTACCCTGTCACCTGTCCCCCAAGATGAGCGCTGAGAACATGGAGGTGACGTGGTTCCGGTCCCAACTCTCTCCATTTGTTCATCGCTATAGTGATGGAAAGGACCAGTATGGGCAGCAGATGTCAGAATATCAGCGGAGGACAGAGCTCTTTAAAGATGGTCTCACCGATGGAAATGTTGCCTTGAGAATTTTCAATATCAGACCTTCTGATGAAGGACAGTATAGCTGTTTTGTTCAAGAGGGTATGGATTATGAAGAAGCCCAATTGGAACTAAAGGTGTCAGGTCAGTAGCGTGTGGGGAAGCAATAGATGTGATATATCTTAATTTTTAGTAAGGCTGTTGGCACAATCCCACATGACAATCTCATAAGCAAACCAGGGAAATGTGGTTTGGCTGAAATTGCTAGAAGGTGGGTGCACAACCTGATTAAAAAATTGAACCCAAAGAGTAGTTATCAGTTGTTTGCTGTTAAATTAGGAGGATGTATCAAATGGGATCCCACATGGGTCATTCCTCGGTCCGGTACTATTCAATATTTTCATTAATTACTTAGATGATGCAGTAGAGAGTACACTTATAAAATGTGCAGATGTCACCAAGCTGGGAAAGATGCAGTCCCTTTGGAGGGCAGGATTAGAATTCAAAATGATCTTGATAAACTGGAGTATTGGTCTGAAATCAACAACATGAAATTGAGTAAAAACATGCAAAGAGAAATACACGTAGGAAGGAAAAAATAAATGCACAAATACAATATGGGAATAACTGTCTGTGCAGCAATGCTGCAGAAAAGGATGTGGAGATTTTAGTGGACCACAAAGTGAATATGGAGCCAACAGTATGATGCTGCAGTGAAAAAAAAGGAGATTTAGGCTACATAGCAGGAAAATCTTTCTAACTATGAAGATAGTTAAGCACTGGAACAGGTAACCTAGGCAGGTCATGGAATTCTTGCAATTGTAGGTTTTTTAAGAAGGAGGTTTCACAGACACGAGTTTGGGATGGCCTAGGAGTATTTAATCTTGTCTCAGTGTGGGTGAGTGGACAAGATCAAGGGTTCTCAACATTTTTCTTTCTGAGCCCCCTCCCCCACAACTTGCTGTAAAAACTCTACAGTCCAATTGTGCCACAATCACTGTTTTTCTGCATTTAAAAGCCAGGGCCAGGATTAGGGGATAGCAAGCAGGTCAATTGCCCAGGGCCCCACACCACAGGGGGCCCTGCGAAGCTACCTTGCTCAGGCTTCGGCTTCAACCTCGTGTGACGGGTCTCAGGTTTCAGCCATGCACAGCAGGGTGGGGGCTTTGGCTTTCTGCCCTGGGCCCCAGCAAGTCTAATGCTGACCCTGTTTGGTGGACCCCTTGAAACCTGCTCATAGCCCCCTGTGGGGCCACAGACCCCTGGCTGAGAACCGCTGGACTAGATGACCTTTTGAGTTCCCTTCCAATCCTATAGTTCTATGTGCCTGTATTTCCTTTGGAGAGCGTTCTCAGTGATTCTTATTTGCATTTTACTATTCAAAATTTCCTGTTACCTTCAATTTATTTCCTATCAGTAACTCCAGTGTGTCACTTTTGTAAATCGGATTTAAGTTCCTATGTCATTTGGGTGGTTTTGAAAAATTTCCCCAAGTCCGTTGCGAGGAATGATTCTTCATCCAAACATGAAGTACATTGGATAAGGGGTACACTAGCTACTCCACGTCTGAAAATGAGTGGCTAGTGTTCTGCTGGCTCCTTGTCACTCTGGTGCTATCTCGTTTCATTCTGGTGAAGGCTGCTAAAACTTTAAGGAGGGAGAACAATTCCTCCTGTGAAAGCCCATTCCTCCTCCACTGCTTTTCACCAGTGAAGAGGGGCTTAGGAGCAGCCACACATACTGAGCTCTGGGTTAAACTTGACCAGACATGGACAGACTTTTCTCCTCTGTCTTTGACATGTACCCATAGGGCTAGCTAAAGCAGACTGTATATGATCAAAGAAGAGATATTTCACCTGAAGGTACATTTGAAATATAACTTTTATTTTTCTCAATCTTTTTCTTTATCCGTTAGTGTTAAGATCATTTACCAGCTAACGGATTCATGAAATCATGAAATACAATGTTTTGCCATGTGTAGATCCTGGAATGGAAAACTAGTGAAGGAAAAAGTTTTCCCTTCCCGCTCCATGAAATAATTATAATTTCTTGCTCATATTGTTTCCTGAGTCCATGAGAATAGGGAATAAAAGGAAAGTTTAAATGTTTATCCTCCAGGCTGAACATGTGCATAAATTAATACTGATTTATTAATTTTCTCTAGCTTCAGGCACTGCTCCTCACATCTCTGTTGAGGATTATCAGGATGGAGGGATCCGGGTGGTGTGTCGATCGGTTGGCTGGTACCCACAGCCTGAGGTGCTGTGGAGAGATGCCAGTGGACAGCATTTACCATCGCTCTCTGAAACAAATTCCAAAGAAGCCAATGAGCTGTTTGACATTGAAAATTCCATCGTTATTACAGAGAATTCACACCAGAACTTGTCTTGCGTAGTCAAGAGCACCCACACCAACCGAAAAAAGGAATCAACATTATTTTATATATCAGGTCAGTTACCACCAAAGCAACACACTGTGATCAGCAACAGAAAAAATACAACAGCAGATTGGTTAACTACATTAAAATGTATCAATAGCAATGAAGGCTAGAGTATGATATTTAGACAAAAAACCCTACAAAAGAAACAAACCAATGGTGGAATTTTCAAAAAGTATCCTGAAAGTCAACAAGACTCATTCTCCTAAATAATTCAGACACTTTTGAAGATCCCACCTATACTGTATAGCAGAGGTGGCCAAATTTACTGACTCTCCAAGCCACATATGACAATCTTCAGAAGTTTGAGAGCTGGGGCATGACTGCAGGAGTTTGGGGCTTCAAATCTGTGGGGAGGGGGGTCTCAGGGCTTCAGCCCCATGGGAAGCACCTGCTGGGGCTTGGGGCTTCAGGAGTGGGGCTGAAACCCGAGACCTTCCTCCCTGCAGTGGTGACACGGCGGGACACATGGGGTCACATGCTCCCCCAGACTTTTGCCAGGATTTGCTGGCCCTGCTTGGTCACATGGTGTCGCCCTGTGTGACAGCTGCCGGAGCCGGCAAGCTGGGAGCTGTGACTATGAGGAGAGGCAGCTGGGAACTGCAGGGGGAGCTTCTGCTTTTGCTTCTGCCTGAGAGCTCTTTTGGGACCATGGAGAGGAGGGGCTCAGAGCATAGCCCCAGCTGGGGCTGAGCTCTCACCCATGGCCGGGACTGCAGCAGAGCAATTGGCCCTGGCCAGAGCGCCAAGCCCAGAGCCCATCCCCCGTTCCACCATTCCTCCCAAGGCCCTACCCGTGGCCCCACCCCATTCCACCCCTTCCCCTGTGAGCCTGCCCCTGTTCCAACCACGAACCTGCCCCCATTCCACCCCCACTCCACCTCTTCTCTCGAGGCCCACACCCCGCTTGTTCCTTTCCACCCTGTCTGCTGCCACCCCGAGTCCAGAAAGGCTCTGTGTCCCCACTGTGGCCCTGGAGTAAGAGCTCCTCCAACCCCAAGGCTGTAGCAGTGGGGATTTTTCCGGGGGCCCCAAATTGGCCAGGACCCCTGGGCATAGGCCCTGTGGGTCTGTGCGGTAATCCGCCACTGCACTCCCGCTTCTGGCCTCTCCCCAAGCCTCCATTACGCACCGCCCATGATTGCAGCCCCAGTGTGCTGAGCACTGTACAAATAAACTATGATAGTTCTAAACTAAATGAACAAGACAAGCAAAAGACTGGACAGGAAATAGAGCAACAGAGGGGAAATGACATAGTAAAGCTCATACAGCAGGGCACCAGAAGTGTGGGGAACATAATTCAGTCTCCTGAGTCTGAAGCCAGTGCTTTAGGCATTGGACAAGGTTGTCTCTTTGTGCAACAACAGCAGTGAATTAAACCAGGCTGATTCATACGCTGATCTGTGAATTGATGCCTGTGTTGGTTGGAGTCCTTGTAATATAGGTTTCTGGTGCTCTGTGCACTGCAGACAGGGCTGTATTTCCACCTTTGTTTTAGACTACTCCTGCTGGAGGTAGCTTTATATGATGTGGAATCCTTTGATTTTTGCCCTTACTTACAGAGTGATGTGAGTCCCTCTAGGGTTTTCTTTTACAGCTGCCTTTTTCCCAAAGGCGAATCCATGGATGGTGGCTCTGTCGGTGATCCTGATGATTTTCGCATGTTTCATTGGTATCACTATTTATTTATTTAAAATAAAAGGTAAACATTATAAAGGAAAATATAATGCAAGATTTTCTTCTAATAAAAGCAGTAAGGCTACATCTGAAAAACTAAAAAGTAACATGAAAAATGTAGAAGCAACAAAAAATAATGGTTTTGTATGGAAATGTCCTTGCAAAGGAACTTCACTGAGTTACACCAGCTGAGCCTTCACATTTATATATAACGGGACACATAAAATTAGAGAAAAGTGAAAAGAGAAGACGTCCCAGGCTGTGAGATGAGATAGGGCAGTGGCTCTCAACCTTTCCAGACCACTGCACCCCTTTCAGGAGTCTGATTTGTCTTGCATACCACAAGTTTCTCCTGACTTAAAAATCACTTGCTTAGGGTATGTCTACACTACAAAATTAGGTCGAATTTATAGAAGTCGTTTTTTTAGAAATCGTTTTTATATATTCGAGTGTGTGTGTCCCCACAGAAAATGCTCTAAGTGCATTAACTCGGTGGAGTGCTTCCACAGTACCAAGGCAAACGTCGACTTCCGGAGTGTTGCACTGTGGGTAGCTATCCCACAGTTCCCGCAGTCTCTGCTGCCCATTGGAATTCTGGGTTGAGATCCCAATGCCTGATGGGGCTAAAACATTGTCGCAGGTGGTTCTGGGTACATATCATCAGGCCTCCGTTCCCTCCCTCCCTCCATGAAAGCAAGGGCAGACAATCGTTTCGCGCCTTTTTTCTTGAGTTACCTGTGCAGACGCCATACCACGGCAAGCATGGAGCCCGCTCAGGTAACCGTCACCGTATGTCTACTGGGTGCTGGCAGACGTGGTACTGCATTGCTACTCAGCAGCAGCAACCCCTTGCCTTGTGGCAGCAGACTGTACAATAGGACTGGTAGCCGTCATCGTCATGTCCGAGGTGCTCCTGGCCATGTTGGCCAGGAGCACCTGGGCAGACATGGGTGCAGGGACTACATTAGAAGTGACTTGACCAGGTCATTCTCTTTAGTCCTGCAGTCAGTCCTATTGAACCATCTTATGGTGAGCAGGAGGCGATATGGATTGCTAGCAGTCCTGTTGTACCATCTTCTGCCGGGCAGGCAAGAGATGAGGATAGCTAGCAGTCCTATTGTACCATCTCCTGCCGAGCAGCCATGAGATGTGGATGGCTTGCAGTCCTTCTGCACCGTCTGCTGCCAGCCAAAGATGTAAAAGATAGATGGAGTGGATCAAAACAAGAAAAAGACTAGATTTGTTTTGTACTCATTCGCTTCCCCCCTCCCGCCCCGTCTAGGGGACTCATTCCTCTAGGTCACACTGCAGTCACTCACAGAGAAGGTGCAGCAAGGTAAATCTAGCCATGTATCAATCAGAGGCCAGACCAACCTGCTTGTTCCAATAAGAACAATTACTTAGGTGCACCATTTCTTATTGGAACCCTCCGTGAAGTCCTGCCTGAAATACTCCTTGATGTAAAGCCACCCCCTTTGTTGATTTTAATTCCCTGTAAGCCAACCCTGTAAGCCATGTCGTCAGTCGCCCCTCCCTCCGTCAGAGCAACGGCAGACAATCGTTCCGTGACTTTTTTCTGTGTGGATGCCATACCAAGGCAAGCATGAAGGCCGCTCAGCTCACTTTGGCAATTAGGAGCACATTAAACACCACATGCATTATCCAGCAGTATATGCAGCACCAGAACCTGGCAGAGCGATACTGGGTGAGGAGGCGATGTCAGCGTGGTCACGTGAGTGATCAGGACATGGACACAAATTTCTCTGAAAGCATGGGCCCTGCCAATGCATGCATCATGGTGCTAATGGGGCAGGTTCATGTGGTGGAACGCCGATTCTGGGCTTGGGAAACAAGCACAGACTGGTGGGACCGCATCGTGTTGCAGGTCTGGGACGATTCCCAGTGGCTGTGAAACTTTCGCATGCGTAAGGGCACTTTCATGGAACTTTGTGACTTGCTTTCCCCTGCCCTGAAGCGCATGAATACCAAGATGAGAGCAGCCCTCACAGTTGAGAAGCGAGTGGCGATAGCCCTGTGGAAGCTTGCAACGCCAGACAGCTACCAGTCAGTTGGGAATCAATTTGGATTGGGCAAATCTACTGTGGGGGCTGCTGTGATGCAAGTAGCCCACGCAATCAAAGATCTGCTGATATCAAGGGCAGTGACCCTGGGAAATGTGCAGGTCATAGTGGATGGCTTTGCTGCAATGGGATTCCCTAACTGTGGTGGGCCATAGATGGAACCCATATCCCTATCTTGGCACCGGAGCACCAAGCCAGCGACTACATAAACTGCAAGGGGTACTTTTCAATAGTGCTGCAAGCTCTGGTGGATCACAAGGGACGTTTCACCAACATCAGTGTGGGATGGCCGGGAAAGGTACATGACGCTCGCATCTTCAGGAACTCTGGTCTGTTTCAAAAGCTGCAGGAAGGGACTTTATTCCCAGACCAGAAAATAACTGTTGGGGATGTTGAAATGCCTATATGTATCCTTGGGGACCCAGCCTACCCCTTAATGCCATGGCTCATGAAGCCATACACAGGCAGCCTGGACAGTAGTCAAGAGCTGTTCAACTACAGGCTGAGCAAGTGCAGAATGGTGGTACAATGTGCATTTGGACGTTTAAAGGCGCGCTGGCGCAGTTTACTGACTCGCTTAGACCTCAGCGAAACCAATATCCCCACTGTTATTACTGCTTGCTGTGCACTCCATAATATCTGTGAGAGTAAGAGGGAGACATTTATGGAGGGGTGGGAGGTTGAGGCAAATCGTCTGGCTGCTGGTTACGTGCAGCCAGACACCAGGGTGGTTAGAAGAGCACAGGAGGGCGCGGTGCGCATCAGAGAAGCTTTGAAAACCAGTTTCATGACTGGCCAGGCTACGGTGTGAAAGTTCTGTTTGTTTCTCCTCAATGAAACCCCTCGCCCCTTGGTTCACTCTACTTCCCTGTAAGCTAACCACCCTCCCCTCCTCCCTTCGATCACTGCTTGCAGAGTCAATAAAGTCATTGTTGCTTCACATTCATGCATTCTTTATTCATTCATCACACAAATAGGGGGATGACTACCAAGGTAGCCCAGGAGGGGTGGTGGAGGAGGGAATGAAAATGCCACCCAGCACTTTAAAAGTTTACAACTTTAAAATTTATTGAATGCCAGCCTTCTGTTTTTTGGGCAATCCTCTGTGGTGGAGTGGCTGGTTGGCCGGAGACCCCCCCCCCACCGCGTTCTTGGGCGTCTGGGTGTGGAGGCTATGGAACTTGGGGAGGAGGGTGGTTAGTTACACAGGGGCTGTAGTGGCAGTCTGTGCTCCAGCTGCCTTTGCTGCAGCTCAGCCATACTCTGGAGCATATTAGTTTGATCCTCCAGCAGCCTCAGCATTGAATCCTGCCTCCTCTCATCACGCTGCCACCACCTTTCAGCTTCAGCCCTCTCTTCAGCCCGCCACTTACTCTCTTCAGCCCGCCACTTACTCTCTTCAGCCCGCCACCTCTCCTCCTGGTCATTTTGTGCTTTCCTGCACTCTGACATTATTTGCCTCCACGCATTCCTCTGTGCTCTGTCAGTGTGGGAGACAACGTGAGCTCAGAGAACATTTCATCATAAGTGCGTTTTTTTTCTTTCTAATCTTCACTAGCCTCTGGGAAGGAGAAGATCCTGTGATCATTGAAACACATGCAGCTGGCAGAGAAAAAAAAGGGACAGCAGTATTTAAAAAGACACATTTTATAAAACAGTGGCTACAGTCTTTCAGGGTAAACCTTGCTGTTAACATTACATACATAGCACATGTGCTTTCGTTACAAGGTCGCATTTTGCCTCCCCCCACCGCGTGGCTACCCCCTCAACCCTCCCTCCTCCCCGTGGCTCACAGTGGGGAACATTTCTGTTCAGCCACAGGCAAACAACCCAGCAGGAACGGGCACCTCCGAGTGTCCCCTGAAGAAAAGCACCCTATTTCAACCAGGTGACCATGAATGATATCACTCTCCTGAGGATAACAGAGACATAAAGAACGGATGTTGTTTGAACGCCAGCAAACATACACTGCAATGCTTTGTTGTACAATGATTCCCGAGTACGTGCTACTGGCCTGGAGTGGTAAAGTGTCCTACCATGGAGGACGCAATAAGGCTGCCCTCCCCAGAAACCTTTTGCAAAGGTTTTGGGAGTACATCCAGGAGAGCCGCGAATGCCTGGGCAAATTAATCCTTTCACATGCTTGCTTTTAAACCATGTATAGTATTTTAAAAGGTACACTCACTGGAGGTCCCTTCTCCTCCTGCCGGGTCCAGGAGGCAGCCTTGGGTGGGTTCGGGGGGTACTGGCTCCAGGTCCAGGGTGAGAAACCGTTCCTGGCGGTCGGGAAAACCGGTTTCTCCGCTTGCTTGCTGTGAGCTATCCACAACCTCCTCCTCATCATCATCTTCTTCGTCCCCAAAACCTGCTTCCGTATTGCCTCCATCTCCATTGAAGGAGTCAAACAACACGGCTGGGGTAGTGGTGGCTGAACCCCCTAAAATGGCATGCAGCTCATCATAGAAGCGGCATGTTTGGGGCTCTGATCCGGAGCGGCCATTCGCCTCTCTGGTTTTCTGGTAGGCTTGCCTCAGCTCCTTAAGTTTCACGCGGCACTGCTTTGGGTCCCTGTTATGGCCTCTGTCCTTCATGCCCTGGGAGATTTTGACAAAGGTTTTGGCATTTCGAAAACTGGAACGGAGTTCTGATAGCACGGATTCCTCTCCCCATACAGCGATCAGATCCCGTACCTCCCGTTCAGTCCATGCTGGAGCTCTTTTGCGATTCTGGGACTCCATCATGGTCACCTCTGCTGATGAGCTCTGCATGGTCACCTGCAGCTTGCCACGCTGGCCAAACAGGAAATGAGATTCAAAAGTTTGTGATTCTTTTCCTGTCTACCTGGCCAGTGCATCTGAGTTGAGAGTGCTGTCCAGAGCAGTCACAATGGAGCACTCTGGGATAGCTCCTGGAGGCCAATACCGTCGAATTGTGTCCACAGTACCCCAAATTCGAGCCGGCAAGGTCTATTTAAGCGCTAATCCACTTGTCAGGGATGGAGTAAGGAAATCGATTTTAAGAGCCCTTTAAGTCGAAAGAAAGGGCTTCATCGTGTGGACGGGTGCAGGTTTACATCGATTTAATGCTGCTAAATTCGACCTAAAGTCCTAGTGTAGACCAGGGCTTGGAGTCATTATGGATAGTTTTCTGAAAACATCCACTTAATGTGAAGCATCAGTCAAAAAAGCAAACAGAATGTTGTGAATCATTAAGAAAGGGATAGATACCTCTGTGTAAATCCATGGTACACCCACATCTTGAATGCTGCATGCAGATGTAGTCACCCCATCTCAAAAAATATATGTTGGGATTGGAAAAGGTTCAGAAAAGGGCAACGAAATTTGTTAGGGATATGGAACAGCTTCCGTATGAGGAGACATTAATAAAACTGGGACTTTTCAGCTTGGAAAAGAAACAACTGAGGGGAGGTATGATTGCGGTCTATAAAATCATCACTGGTGTGGAGAAAATAAATAAGGAAGTGTTATTTACTCCTTCTCATAACACAAGAACTAGGGGCTCATAAAATGAAATTAATAGGCAGCAGGTTTAAAAGAAACAAAAGGAAGTATTTCTTCACACAACGCAGAGTCAACCTGTGGAATTCTTTGCCAGAGGATGTTGTGAAGGCCAAGCCTATAACAAGGTTCAAAAAAGAACTAGATAAGTTCATGGATGATAGGTCCATCAATGGCTATTAGCCAGGATGGACAGGGATGGTGTCCCTAGCCTCTGTTTGCCAGAAGATGGGAATGGGCTATGGGATGATCACTTGATGATTACCTGTTTTGTTCATTCCCTCTGGGGGCACCTGGCATTGGCCACTGTCGGAAGACAGGATACTGGGCTAGATGGACCTTTGGTCTGACCCAGTATGGCCATTCATATTTTCTAGTAATAATTTTTATTTATCGCTGTTTATTTTATTTATTTATTTGTTTGGGAAATGTGATACCGACATTGGTGTCATTATCTTTCCTCCAACAAGTAAAATTTTCCACAAATTTGTCTCCTCATTATTATTATTATTTATTATTTATTATTTATTATGGGAGAGATTTTAGAACCAGAAACACCACTATCATCAATAAGAGCTTTGTCATTGACTTCAGGGAGTGAAGGATCAAGCACTAAATGCACAAGTCCTAGAACAATACAGTTGATAATATTAGGGCCTGAAATTACACTCCTTGCACCCCTAAAGCTCCCAACAAAGTTGCTGGATATGTAGGATATGCCAGGAAGCAGGACTGGGCTCTAATTCTGCTGGGAATTCAGAACTTTCACAACTTGGAAATACTCACTCTTTGATATTGAACTCCAATGTAGTCACATGATTAGTAAAACAAAAATTTAATGTTTATCGAGGTGCTAAGGATTCATATAATGAAAACATTTCTTTCAATCTACATTAACTGTAAATATTCTTAAACAACTTGCTTTTCAAATGTTTTCTCCTAATAGAAACTGTTCTATGAAGTTGTTTGCTGTTAATTTTTGTTGTTGTGATTATTGATAATAAAGGAACACCAACTTGAAACTCACATGAAATATCACAATAATGTATTGATGATAATTCAATAGGTAGGAGATGAGAACACAGAGAACATGATTTAAGATGTATCTTCACTGAGGGTGAAATTCCCCTCCTGCAGGAGGTGACATTAAGTGGGAGACAAGGGGGACTCTGTGCCCTCCTGCACAGCGGGGAAGGGCTTCATGCCAGCTTGGTATCAGTTTTTCCCCTTTGTGCAGAGTTGTTTCTGATAGATACAAGTTAGGTCTATTCTTGGTGTCATCTTGTTATTTACAGAATATGTAGAGGAAAGTCTTTTATCCTAGAACACAGAAGAAACCAACAACAGCAGACAGTTTCCTTGCTCAGAAAATCCCCAATCTTCCACTGTAGTGAGCTCTGTGCCCAAGGAGCCCTATCTGCTTCCGTTCACACCCATAACTCCTTTGCCAGGTTTCTTTTGGTTTTCTACCTCCAACAAACACACACGCACGCACGTGCGCGCACACACACACACACGGTCTTTTAGCCCCTGAGTTCACTATCAGTGATAGCCCTGTTAATCTACCTGGGTTGGCTTTGTGCCCAGTGCACTGGGCAGTAGTTTTCATTATTTCTAGCTGGATCACAACACAAAAGGCCATAATGATTCTTTCTACTGAACCTGAAGGCAGATGCTTGGCTTTAACAAAGTCTGTGATCCTCTTTGGATCAAAATCCCATTAACACCTGCCAAAATAACGTCAACAACTGCTGAGAAAGAGGTGTGTGTGTGTGTGGCTATATGTACTATAAATCTGGGCAGGAAGCCAGAAGCTGGGGCTGGACAGTGAAGTACAGGGAGAAATGGAGATAGAGACTGAGGAGTTTTAGGGATAGCTCTGTTTCCTTTTTATAACAACATGATCTGGTCAGTGATATAGAAAATGACTCTGTTGAGCTTTACCATTGTCACATGACAAGTATCAGGTCAGCAGAGAAATGGGAGTGAAGCCACCAGGCCAGGATTTTGTAGATTCCAGATAGGGGATGTGCAGGAGCTGCAGCTGAGATCAAAGTGAGTACACTGGCCATTGCGAGGCTTCAGAGGTGCTCTGTGTCCTGCGTGTGGTATCTTTACTGAAATCTCTTTTTGCTAACAAAGTGCAGTGCACCTGAGCTCTATAGTGCTGGGCCCTACAGAAACACCCCATGCTAGGGAAGTAAATAAATGCATCTATTCCAGGGAGGAAAAAGTTCCTAGCAACTTTCAGGTTTAAAACCAAGCCCTTTTTGAATCATCACAGCTAAGTATTGTCAATTGTAACATCTCTCTGCCCAACACTCCCATAACTCAGAGACTGCCCTCTTTACCGATAGTGTGAATTTCATACATAGAGAATACAGCCTTTCAACTGTGTATCCAGGGGGATAGAAGCTCTGGACGATAAAACTTGATATAATAATGAATATTTATTTCTCTACATTTTTAGGGAAACTTACTGCAGAGCTTGGTAAGTCTTCTTTTGCTTCTATTTTTTGCACACACTTGTATACTGATCAGAGTGTTTTGTCGTCATTGTGGTGTTGACGTTTATTTAGCTTTTTTGTTAGGTTGATTGATTTTGGGGGGGCAGGGTTGTTTTTCTGATTATTTATTTCTTGGGGGAGGTTGTTTTTCTTTTTTCAATTTCGATTTTAAAAAATGTGGAATAGAGGTAAGGCTGATCAATGTCACACAGAATAAACAAAATAATATAAGGGATTTGAAAAGAAAGGAGCTGTCCGATTTAACTTTGATCCTGACAGTACTGAGAAATAGTGCAGAAAAGAAGTGGAAAGTGGATCTTTGTCATAAAATTGAAATTAAATTGGCAATGTTTTGAAGAAAAATGTTTGTTTCTGAAAAAGGCAATTTGTCAAGAAAAACACTTTTAATTCAAAAATTAGGATTAGCTTTCAGATTTGACTTGCTGTATCTGAGTAGAACTCATGGGACTCAGTGGAGTGACTCCGATCTGTAAAGTTAAGCACGTGCAGCCATCTTTTCACGATTGCTGCACATATATGTTCTATTCTGCTCCCTCTGAAATAGATGGGAGATTTTTCACTGACCTCGGTGGGACCAGGTTCAGGCTTTTCTGACCAGGTATTTTGCATCCTAATTCTAATGTGTCCGTTGAAAAATCAGATCGTAAGTTTTTTGACAGTTGCATAGTTAATGGAACCTGACATAATACAAAAGAGTGTGTTAAAGGTGTAGCCTCTGTGAGAGAAGCACTTACACAATCTAGGTGTGTTTCTGATTCTTTATTTTATCATAAACATCTGATAGACATTATAAATCTATTTTTTCCCTCAGTGTACCATTCTGTACCCTATTGAATCCTAGAGAATTTGTTCTGGGGAATTCTCATCTCTGATTATGTGGTTGGTTTCAGGCTGGAGAAAGCTTGCTGCCCCTCTGGAAAAAGGTAATTGAAGATCATACTGTATCAATGTCCATCACCTTTCATAAGAAAATGTTGCACCTTCTCCTTGATTGCAGCAGTGAGTAGTTCAGGGCAGACCTCACAAGCATCCTGTATGTTGGTGCGCATCAGGATGTGAGGCAGGTTTTATGCCTATGTCCTGCCACAGCACAATGCATCCAGATCATACACAGCTCCTCCCACTCCTCTGTCTGCATGTGCCCTGCCCCCTGAAGGGCTTTCTGAGAGCACCTCCCAGTCATTGTACAATGGAACATGACCCTGCCCAGCTGCTACCCCAGGGCCAAGGCCTGCCCTGTCTTCCCATCAATTGCCTTCCTGCTCCTGCTCATGTCTCCTCCTCACTCTTCTTCAGCCCTCACTGCCTGGGAGAGGGACAGAGCTATGCTCTGCAGACAAGGAGCAACTGAATTCTGTGTCTGGTGTCTAGATACCATGATGATGGAGATGGGAAAAGTGTTGACTAGAATTACAGCTAGAGGGGCTGGGGTAAGTGAGGAAATAAAATGTAGGGGAGGAAGATCCTGCTTCCTGCACATGAGCCAGAGCGAGCAGTGGAGGAGAGATGGGTGGGGGAGTGAAGGTGGTGGTGGGAAGGAGAGAAAGGGAAGGGAAGGGAAGGGAAGGGAAGGGAAGGGAAGGGAAGGGTGGGATGATGAGCAGTTTTGAAGATGATAGCAATTAACAGGAGGGTGAGTGCAGTTCCCCAGAGCAGCCGCCCTTGGGAGAAACGGGACCTGCAGCTGAGCAGTGAAATCTGAGGCATGTCAAGTCCTTGCCCCATGTGGCCTGTTGCTGTCTGAGGAAGGAGCACGTCAGAGATCCAGCATTTGGAGAGGGGAGGAGAGTGAGGAGGCCCATATCACATTGAAAGGAGGAAGCAGCTGGGAAACAAAAGGACTCATGCTGGAAATAAAGCACTTCGGGGGGGGGGGGAAGCTGTGTCAATATTCTTGACTTCATATAATCTGCTGTGTCCCCCCAGGGATACTAGTCCCCTCCATGGGGAGAGGTGGGGCCAGGAGGGGATAGACCCTGATTCTGAGGCCTGGCCCAGCTGATCCCTTCACTCTGTTACTGACACATCTCTGTCAGGGGAGTGACTCTCCCCTGCACTGTGCTGAGATCTCAGAGCTGCTCCCCATTCCAACCTGGTAAATTCTGGAGGAAGGCGATTCCCTAAGTCACACTCCATCTGGGGCAGATTCTGTCACTGACATGATCAAACTCTCCCGCAGGGCTGAGCTCTGCCCTTAATGCTCTGATTTTTTCTTTCCCAGAGAATGTGACTTGGATCCAGACACAGTTCATCCCCATCTTCTCCTGTCTGTGGATTGCAAAAGTGTTAAACGGCTATTCACACGGCTGGATTGCCTCGACAATCCTAAGAGATTTGAATATGAACGTTGTGTGCTGGGCTACGAGGGGTTCAACTCAGGGAGACATTACTGGGAGGTGGAGGTGGGACATGGGGGATACTGGGCTGTGGGGATCGCTAGAGAGTCTGTGAGGAGGAAAGGAGAGATCATATTTAGCACTGAGGAGGGGATCTGGGCTGTGGGCCATTGGGGGAATCAGTACCTCGCTGTCACTTCTCCTCGCTCCCCATTGGCCCTGAAGCAGGTGCCCAAGAGGATCCGGGTTTCTCTGGACTATGAAGTGGGGAAGGTGGCATTTTTTGATGCTGATAAAGGGGTACTGATATTCACTTTCCCACCGGCTTCCTTTGCTGGGGAGAAAATCCACCCTTGGCTCTGGGTCTGGGATTTGCAATCACAGCTCAGACTGTGTCCCTGAGACACAGGAAGAAATACCCCTCTGGGACACTTGTCATCAGCCAGTCTAGCCTCACACATCCTCATCCTAAGATGCTGGAGGTCTCCAATGTTTCTGCAGAGCCTGTAATGCACAGTTTCTATAAACCTGGAAGAGGGGTGGTGTCCCTGGATTTAAGAGCCATTGAGAGCAGAGATGGAGGAAGACAAGCCAATTTCCTTGGTCCTAAGATTGTGCAGCCTGTCTGTCACTAGCCTCTGCAATCCAAGAGAACTCTAGCCACTGGTCAGGTTAGTAGCTAAGGGTGTGTCTACACTGCAGCGTGTGCTCCATCCTGCCTTGTAGGCATGTGCACACATTAGTCAAGTCCACTTGTAAAAGTCCACACTGCCGAGCTGCACATGATCCGTACCCCATACACGTGTGTTGACATGAATGCTGTAGTTTCGTGTTTGGCACTAGGATTTCTAGGGACATGGAGTGCACATTTGGCAGGCTGAAGGCAATATGGTGCCACCTACAGACCATTTGGACACCAACATAGCCAGTGCCATCCATATGGCTGTGGTCTGCTGTGCTCTGCCTAGCATCTGCAAGGAGAAAGACACTGCTGGTTGCAGTCCCATACAGACATCCAGAATGTGCACCTGTCATCCAGGGGTGCTGGAATGGGGAGTCAGGGGTCCATGGCCCCATCACTTTTAAAAATGGGGGACTATGCCCTCCAACTTTTAACAAGCCGTAAGAGCAAGCGATGCGGGGGCAGAGAGGAGTGAGCAGGGGTAGGGCCTTACGGGGCAGAGGTGGTGTGAGGGTGGGGGCTCAGGAGGAAGGGGTGATGTGGGAGCAGGGCATTGGGAAAAGGGGTAGTGGGGGAGGGCAGGGCCAGAGTTTAGGTGCCGGTGGCTCCCCACACTTTTATGGAGCTTCCATCGCTCCTGCTGTCATCACAGAGGTTGGGTCCAGGTGAACAAGGGAAACAAGGGATGGCTTACACACCTACATCCTTGCAGCACTGGGTGATGTGGAGATGTGATGAGGGACTGTAATGCTGTACATTGGCATTGTGTCTATTTCCTATGTGCTGATTTGCTCTTGGTTATTTGCTGTTGCTTTTAAAAGAATCTGATATTTTATTTAAAATCTTTGGATACAACTTCCTGACTCTTCCTTTATTTCCTGACACTCATATGCCAATGTATTGTCCAAGCCAGCCAATTCATTAACAAAACAAAATGCTGAAATAACCCAAAGACCATTGCAGGCACCATGACTTCCTGTCCACAAATAATTCTTCAGAAGTGTGCAGTGTGAAATAAAGTGCAACCCTGTGCAAAAGGACAGGTTTCAGAGTAGCAGCCATGTTAGTCTGTATTCGCAAAAAGAAAAGGAGTCCTTGTGGCACCTTAGAGACTAACCAATTTATTGGAGCATGAGTATCTGATGACGTGAGCTGTAGCTCACGAAAGCTTATGCTCAAGTAAATTGGTTAGTCTCTAAGGTGCCACAAGTCCTCCTTTTCTTCCTGTGCAAAAGGGGACCAATAGCTAAAGTCCAAGCTCCATGGGCTCACTAATAGTGGAACTGGAAGTCAGAAGGGCACCTCCAGTTCTCCTTCCCCCTAGTCAAAATGTTGATCTTATTGAATGCTGTTTTATGGGGGTGGAATGCACATGGTACATCTGCCCATTTCACTCCATGCATTGCTCAGAGCCCACCCAACCCCAGAGTTTTCCAGTGGCTGCTGGACGTGGTAGCATGGAAGTCGGTCTGCAGGCAGTGGGGATGGTGCTGAAGGTGGTGCTGGAGCTGGTATTGAGGGCTGCAGCTGTCAGGGGGTAGCCTTTAATTTTATTTAAAGTGAATTTTGCAATGTGGTATTACACCACCGTGGGTTCGGCTCTGGCAGCTACAGTTTTAAGCTTAACACAGTGAAAGTTACCTTTGCTACTTGCTTTAGATTTAGAGTTTTTAGGAACACAAAGACCAAAGGTAGTGACCACACATACATTTACCAATGCAAGGTTTATTTTATTTTATAAGTTTTATTAAAGTTATAATTACCCAAGCATACAGAAACTTTATACAGACCTCTGCACAAGTTACAAATATAGTTATACTTTCTTAAGAGTGTTAGGGATTGAATGGGTCTTTTATGGCTTGATTATTAGTAGAGGGATGGTTTCTGCTGGAGTCTTCCATAGGGAGCTCAATTTTTACATGTTGGGCATTTTTTTTAAATAATGTGATTTTGTTGATACCTACATTTTGTGCATGTTTATGAAAGTGTTAACCTTTTTTTATGGGTTTGCGTTTCCTGGAAACTAAAGGGATCCCAATTTTTTTATATGTGTAAGTTTTTTTAATTTTTATGAGCATTGACACACAACCTGTATTTTGTGGTTAAGACACATGTTGGAGACAGATGTGCCTTTACAGTATTTTTATAATTTACTATTAATTTTTTGTGTGGAGGGGGTAATTTTGTGCAATATTACCACTTGGTACCTTTTTTCATAATTTTATGGCATTGCCATAAACATTTAAACATTGCCCCCCATGCAGGGAAGAAATAATCACCCCATATTACATTCTGTGTCAAGACAAGGCCAACATGTTTGAACTTTGTCATCAATCTGGTATGTTTTTATTCCATCTTCATATTACTGAGAAGCTCCTTCTAGCAACAAACCCAGACCAAAGATACAGCATGGTAAGAATTTCAGGGTTAATTCATTAAAAAATAAGTAAGTAGGCAGGTAGGTAGGTTCTGGTTGGGGGTTTTGGGTAATCAGATCAGGGGCCTGTTACCTGATCAAGTTTCAAGTTTCAAGAAGGAAACCTTGAAGCCCTGAGGAAGCCTTGTAGGACATTACACAATGGCATAGAAAGCAATGGAGAGAGCTAGTAAGCTACCAGGGTGGGCATTGGAAATGTGCTCATCATAGGACTCTCACTCCCTGCCTGGAGTTTCTCTGTATGAAACATTGTCAAGAATCAAATGCTCGATTTGGGGGAAATTCAGGTGAACATTAACTAGATACAGAGCTAGGATAGTCTTTGTTTCCCTCAAACAGGGTTTGGCTTCTGCCCCTGCCTTAGGGCTGCCTGACTATTCTAAGCCTTTTACCCTTTTCTGCCATGTACAATCTAGGTGTGCACTTGGAGTTCTCACTCAGATGCACGGAGAAAAGAAACGCCCAGTGGCTTATTTCTCTGCCACTTTAGACCCTGTTGCCCAAGGCTTACCCCCCTGCCAGCATCCTAGTGGACTATCCTAGTGGCAGGGCTGGACCCTGGAACGGGGGAGGGGCAGGGCTGGGAGCGTCCCGGGCAGGGGCTCCTATCGTGTGCCAGGAACTAGCTGCAAGTTCGGGCTGGGCTGGGGAGGAACAGGACCTCGTCCCCTGCATGGGCTGCTCCCAGGGCCAGATCAGAGCCACCTCCAGGAACCTCCCCCAGCAGCAGAAAGCTCCGTGGCCGCCGGCCGGGAGCCCAGCTCTGAAGGTAGCACCACTGCCAGGAGCAGTGTCGAAGTCAGGGTCGCAATGCCGTGACACCCCTCCCCCAATAGCCTTGAAACCCCCCATGACCCTCTTCTGGGATGGGATCTACTCAGTTACAACAGGGTGACATTTCAGATTGAAATAGCTAAAACTGTGAAATTTAAAAGACTTTTAAAAATCTCATGATTGTGAAATTTACCAAACTGGATGGGTGAATTTGGTAGGGCCCTACCCAGGAGACTTCACAGGGGGGTAATTCACATTACAGATACACAAATGTGGATCCTCAGTTGCACTGTTTATATCACGGCCGCTTCTTTCTGGTAGATCCATTTGAGCTCCGCGGCACACGTCTCAGACAGAACCTGGCTGCCTTTTATCCACCCGCAGCTGTTCCCATCTGCAGAGCCTGAGAAGCTGCAGAGTGAGAGAGAGTCCGTGTCACTGTGGGTCCCTGTAACAAGGAAAGGCCCAGGGGTGAGTCTTTCCTCCCCCTCCCTGTACTGGGAAGCTGGGCTCTGGTGTTGTCTTTCATCTCTAGCTTGAGATCTCTTCCCCCCCACACCCAGCAGTTCCCTGCTCGCCCCCTCCCCGATCCGCGCACAACACCAGCCCCTCCTCACCTGCTGGCGGAGACCCCCAGTCCCCAATTGCTCCGCGGGCAGCCGGAGCCCAGCTCGCAGCTCGCCCAGGCTCCTGTCCCCTGGAGCGGGCTCAGAGCGAACCCGGCTGGCAGGCAGAGGGAGCAGCGAGCGGATGGGCTGCCCTGCCAGGAGCCGCCAGGCTCGGGGAGAGGGTCCCGCTGCTGCAGCCCCGCTCAGCTGGTCAGGTCAGCAACACTGGACTGAAATGCAACCAGCTGTCTGCCCCCGGGGAGTGGGCGAAGAGCAGAGGCTCCAGCCGGTCAGGATCCCGCAGCGCTCCCTGCTTTTGTGCTGCCCCGGGTTTTTCGCTGGAGCTACATGGGGGTGCCTTCCTTAAATACGCCGCTAGATCTGGCAGCACCGTGATACGTCATATGAGGCGCATCATCCAGCCCATTAGAGGCGTGTCGAGGAGCGGGACGGAGCAAAAGTTCTCTGACTTGATCCTGTGCCATTGGGGTTGGGCTTCCCTCCCCTCCAGGTTAGGTGACCCAGAGCTGGGAGGCAGAGGCAGAGTATAATCCACATTACACCAGGAGGCCGGGGGACTCAGATACACCTCCAACACACAGTTCCTCATCTGCTTCCTTCTGACTTCTAGTTGCACTTTCTCTAAACCAGCTCTAACTTACTGCCCATTCTCCCCTTTTATGGCTCATGATATTTGGTGTTTTTCTTAAAGCCCCAGCTCCTAGAGTCCTGTGAGCAGGCCAGAATCTCAGTTCTCATGTTTTTCTTAGAGAAGGGGGACAAAAAGAAGTCTTTAACCCTTGCAGAGCATGATAGAAACCATGACTGCCAAAGGCTCACAAACCAGCAGATAAAAAACTCTGCATTTAGTATTTTAAGTCGCATGGTTTTTAAGCGGGTCTCATGGTTTTGAGGCCTGACTCATTTTGAACTCTTGCGGTTATCAATACAGAAGTTATCTAACTCCTCTCTCTCTTTCTCTGTCACACACACACACGCGTCACTTAGTCTTACACACCTGCTGTGGGCACTGACTCCCTGGGTGCTCCAGGACTGAAGCATCCACAGAAAAAAAACAAAAAAACAACGGGTGCTCAGCACCCACCAGGCACCTGCCAATCAGCTGTTTGGAGGTGGGTGGGAGGTCAGAGCCGGGGCAGGATGAGGGGGCGCGAGGGGGCAGGGGGTAAATCAAACTTCTCAAGAGCCTGTCTGTGCCCAATATCGTTTTAAGGGGCTCCTACCTCCTCTCTCCTGCCATGGCTCTTAAAACCAACTGAGTAACTGAAGCTTCTGCTGCCCAGGGCCCTGGGGTGAGCGGTGCTAATGCCAGCCGCAGTATGGCCTGATACGGCCTGCACCCTATTTGGGAGACTAAGGGTGAGAATTTTCACCGGGAGTAGGCTCAAGACACTGCTGGGTAGCAGGCCCAGAACAGCCAACCAGAAATCCCCCCTATTGTCACTGGGGTTGGGTCCAGGCGAACAAGGAAAAGAGAGACGTCTGGTGCACCCCCCTCCTTGCATCACGGGCTGACATACGCGGGGGAACGTGAGGCGGTGCGGGGTGGTAGTTCACATACTTTACTTGCCACGGCTTTCATGGGACTGTGGAGGTTGATGCTTCCCTAAAACCTCTGGGTACAACTTTCTGACTCTCTTTTTCCCTCCCGCACCCACTCACACGCTAAACCCCCTGAAAGTAGCAAACACTGAAAACCCATCGCAGGCAGCCTAGCTCCGAGCAAGCAGCAGGAATGGGACAGAAGCACAGGTGTTCTCCTCGCCCCTGGCAGAATGCCTTGTGCGGGTTGTACCTGGGGGGTGCAGGGGTGGAATGAGCCGGGGACGTCTGCCCGTTTGAGCGATTCATAGCAGGCAAACGAGGCACCTTTGGGGGAGCCTTGTCCAGGCCTGCCATGGGTCAGCTCTCTCAAACCACCACTCCTGGCAGCGCAAGCCCGACCTTCCAGCCCCCTGCAGGCCTCGCTCTCTGTGTACAGGTTAGCGATAGACACCCCCAAAGCCTCTGAGCGTCCCTCTGGAGTGCTCAGCCCGTTCCACAGAGCACATGCAGAACTGTGACTCTAACCCCAGAGGCGCGGTCCACAGCAGCTTGTAAGATTCAATTCAGGCCAACCACTCTATTGAGAACACAGCAATTAGATATACAGAAAACAGGAATGAGTTTATTATCAAAGAACAGAGATGCAAGCGAGAGTGAATAAATACTGGAAAGTAATGGTTACATAGAAAACAAAATCCTCACACTTTCTAGAGCCGGGGTTCTCACAAATTTTTGGCAGCCTCAGCATGCGGCTCTGACAATACTTAACTAACTGTAGGAAAAACAAACAAATAAATTACATGTGCATATTTACGTAGGGATTTTTTGCAGACTCAATAATAAATATAAGGTACAGTTGTGTCTTATCTTTACTGGACCTAAACACAGAACAAACCAGTGCTTTGCGCAGTCTTGTCTTTTTTGTTGTTCTTTTGCTTTTTTGGTCAAAGGTGGACGGCTGTACAACAATTCTGAACTAAATTTAAAAATCCTTTACATAATAGAAGTCCAAATAATAATGAAAGAAGGTATCTGCCAATATGTCCAAAATTTCTTTCACAGACAAAAAAACCCAATCAACCTAGCCCAGTAATAATAATGATAACAGTAACAACAAAATCTGAGCCGTTACTGTTGTCTTTTCAGCTTGGTTTTTGCATCATTTAACAGCTTGCGCCTCTGAAACTCACCGTGATAATTTTGTTCAACTTCCCTTGCACAAGTGCAGTATGGATGTTGCACGACATACATTTCAATTTGATGAATTTCTCTCTCACACTGCAACTTGCTCAGAAATGGAATCAGATGGCTTCAGAAACACAGTAAACTGCCTTTCCCCCTGGTGCTGAAGTGTTCATTTTTCTTTCTCTGTTTTGCTTTTCTTAGCAGAAGGTCCCAGAGGAGCCACCTGCTGTCACATTCAAGGTCATTTTCTGGCACTAGATTATCTGAAATACTTTCTGATACCCAGTCACATTTATAACTCTTTCACCTCTCCCCCCCAAGCCCCATGAACAATCGCAACCTACCCAAACACCACGCAGTGAGATGGCCCATAGCCACTTACAGAGCTACAATAACATGAGATGTAAACACAGTGGTTAGAGGTCTATAAAATCATGAGTGGTGGGGAGAAAGTGACTAAGGAAAAGCTATTTACTTGTTCCCATAACACAAGAACTAGGGGCCACCAAATGAAATTAATGGGCACCAGGTTTAAAACAAATAAAAGGAAGTTCTTCTTCACACAGCGCACAGTCAACCTCTGGAACTCCTTGCCTGGGGAGGTTGTGAAGGCGAGGTTGTGAAGGCTTGGGTTTAAAAGAGAACTGGATAAATTCATGGAAGTTAAGTCCATGAATGGCTATTAGCCAGAATGGGTAAGGAATGGTGTCCCTAGCCTCTGTTTGTGGAGATGGATGGCGGGAGAGAGATCACTTGATCATTGCCAGTTAGGTTCACTCCCTCTGGGGCGCCTGGCATTGGCCGCTGTCGGCAGACAGGATACTGGGCTGGATGGACCTTTGCTCTGACCCAGTAAGGCCGTTCTTATGTTCTTAGCAAAAGAATACACTTTGCGACTTCAAAGAAAACCACACCGATGTAGCTCAGCTCTGCCGGCATGGTACTATTTAAAAGGAACAGGCACTCTAAGTCGGGAAGACTTAGGAAACGTGGCAGCGGTGATCAGAAAATGAGCATGTGTTCACTCACGCACAAGGCATGTCTGACCCTGTAGATTTAACTGTCCAGTGCACGGTAGCCCACACCCCTGCCCTACTGAACTGAGCAGAGAAGTCAGTGACTAACAGTTGATGGCACAGGCTGTCTCCACCATCCATCTCCAGCTCAGATGCCACATGTTCTGCAGAGCTCCCTGCACCTGCAGGTGTGTAACCAACCCTAAGCTCACAGATTCCCACCTTACACAGTGAGAGCCAATGCTGCCCATTTCAACAGCCTGCCATTACAGCAGGGAGCTGGGATTCAGGGCCCATCTATATCAGAGCAATCTGCACCAGTATAATCACAGTGATGCAGTGACATCGGGGCAAGCACCTCCTGGAGATGCGCTGGAGCAGTGCGGCTCGCTCTGGTAACTTCCTGCAGCGAACTGCACCAAGGCAAGCTCCTTTGTGCACCAGTGCAGTGCATCTGCTTTAGCGGTTTGCACCAATTCAACTGCACGGATGTCATGACATCGGCACAGAGGATTCCTAATGCAGACAGACCTGGATTCAATCCCCTCTGCCAGCTGCTAAACCCTCCTGGGGCCCAGTGATCAGATCCCAGGGCAGTAGAGAAATCCCATCCCCGACAGTCTCCAGCACGCCCTGCCCCAGACGACGGGGGGATACAGCAGGGTTCATGTTCACCGCAAACAGACGCCCTCTGCACGAGCACACGCTGTCTGGGCAGCCCGGGGGTGTGAATGGTGCTAAGGGACCCTTCATGGCCAAGCTCAGCGATTGGGGGGTTTCCACACTGCGCTGGTGGAGGGGTCTAGACTTAATTCTACGGCTCATTTCAATAACACGGCAGCACCTGCCGCCCAGCCACAGGCGTGACCTGAAGATCCAGGAAGGCCAGGCTGGTAACCTCAGAGCAACACAGGGAAGGCAAAGGGCTCAGGGATGCGCTGCACCCTGTCCCATTGGACACCCCGGTCAGGGACTGTTTCATGGCGCATGGCAAAGGCGACTTGGGTCCAAAGTGCTCAGAGATGGGCTGGGGGGGCTAATGTCAGTCAAATCGTCCCGACACAGAGAGTGCCCAGGTGCAGGGGTCTGGGAGGGAGCAGGAGGAGGGTTGGGGAGGAACATCCCCCAGGAATCCTCTGTCCAAGGGGCAGAAGCCGGACAGGCCGGGAGGAGAGAGGGACCATGGTAGGTCACGGGGAATGGGATGCACGGAGCTCGTAGATGGAGGGGAAGGGAGCGGGGCGGAAGCCGGGAACTCACCTGCCAGAGCAATGATGGCAGCGATCAAAGCAGACGATACAACTGTCAGTGCAACCACAACTCTAGGGGTTGGACTTTTCTTGCAGTTCCAAGGAGGGTCTGAAACAGAAAGACCCGTCAGGCAGGGCTGGGAGGACACGTCTCACTGACAGCACCGGGGCTGGAGCTGCCCTGGAACATGCACCGTTCTGTCGATTGCTCCTTCCGTCAGACACTCTGGGAGGGGAGCCCAGAGGGTCAGGCAGACTCCCTCACCAAGGGCAGATGGAGGGTCCATGGCTCCCTAGAGCTACCCTGGGGCTGTTACCAAGATCTGGCTCTGGCTGGGTAGCAGGGCCTCAGAGCAGCAGCAGGGCCATGGTAAGAGCAGCAGCTGTGGGGAAGTACAGACACTCCCCCTGCTCTGGGCAGGGAGCCTGGGGGGAGGGATACGGACCAGGGCTGCTCTCGGCCCCCCACCCCTGGCAAGTGGAGGGTCATCCACGGCTCCCTGCAACTGTCTGCACTGCAGCTGCCAGCCAGAGGTGGGGTGGGGGGACCTCAGGGGGAAGAGGAGGAGGAGGGGCGGGGCCAGTGACAAAAAGTGGGAGGGCCACGCCCCCTTCCAGCACCCCAGGCAGTCTCAGTGTCTCTCTCCAGCCTGCCCCCAGGCAGAGACGCCCCATTACCTGGGTTCCCTCCAGGCTCCAGGTGTCCATTGCCATTAACACACAACTCCTACAGCGGCTCTTCACTCTCAGCAACCCAGCTGCTGGCCCCATTGTCCCTCTCAGCGACACTCAGGACACAGACGCTGCTGCAGGTGCTGGGCTGGGGTCGGCTCCTCTCGGTCTGAGTGGGTCCGATTTGGCAGCAGCAAAGCCGAGGCAGAGGTCCTGGCCCTGGCTCCCCATCCCTGCTCCAGACTCTCCAGCCGATATGAACCCGAGACAGACCAAGCAGGACAGGTCAGCGGTGGGGGAGGCCATTTGTGGTTTCTCGTTGCCTGCCCAGTATGCAGTATGCCAGAGGTGGTGCCATGATGATTAAAACCCCTTAACTCCTATCGGCCCCTCCGCCCCCAGGGCCGCAGAGACCTGATCTCCTACAGGCCCCGCCCACCAGTGACAGGCACCCAGCTGGGGGGTGGGGGAGAAGACCCTCCTCACACACACAATCCTCCTAGAAGTAAGTGTGAGTAGGGATATCATAAGGGGACGGGGCTGGGGCTCGAAACATCCTTGTCCCTGGCCCAGCCCCCTCCTGGCAGGGCGGGACTTGAACCAATGTCCTGCGCTCCTCTGCCCGACCCTTCCTTTCCCTTCCCGGGGGGGCTCTCGAACCCCCCCCGCCCTTCGGCCCGGGGCCCGCCCCCCGAATCGCCCCCTTTTGGCCCAGAATCCACCTCCCTTCAGCCAAGAACCGGCCCCTGCCACAGCGCTGCCCTCCCCATGCGGTCCCCAGCCATCGCCCGAGCCCCCCATTTGGAGCCCCACCCCCATGCGGTTCCTAGACACCCGCCCGAGCTCCGCCCCCATTCCAGCCCCACTCTCCCTATTTGGAGCCCCGCCCCCATTCGGTCCCCAGCCCTGAGCCCGAGCCCGACCCCCATTCGGTCCCCAGCCCCGAGCCCTTCCCCTCCCGGCCACCGCCCCATTCGGGCCCACCGTGCCCCCTCGCCCCAGCCCGGCTGTGACTGTAACCAGCCCGCAAACCCCGCCGCGCAGAGAGCGAGCCACCGCGGAGCAGCCAGCAGCACCCACCCTCCCTCCCAAGCCCTGGGTGGCTCTTTCAGGGACCCCTGGGACCGGGAGCGTCTCACCCACAGGAATAGCGCCCAGCGGCGCAGCCGTGGGGAAGGAGGTGAGGTCCCGCGCACCAGCCAGGCCGGCTTGCAGCCGCATCCCGCCGGGTGAGTTCACAGCCACAGCGCGACCTCAGCCACAGCTGAAACGCCAGTGCCCGATTTCCTCACAACAGCGGCCGATGCACATGCCCCCTGCCCTCAGCCCCGCCTCCATTTAACCCGGCTCCCCCTTCTCTATTGCATCAAACAAGGTGCACAAGTACTCCTTTTCTTTTTGCAAATACAGACTAACACGGCTGCTACTCTGAAACCTGTCATGGTGCAAGGCACTGAATTTAGCCGTATGGAGTGGAAATCTATCAACTTCATGAAAAAACTCATACAGATACAGACAGACATCATCTTCCTTTCCAAATGCAAACAGATGGACATCATACCAAAAGGACTGAAGGTAAAAACTCCATTACAATCTACATACCACACAGACTATGCTGACAGCCTGTGCCACACGCTCTCAAAGAAACTGCGGAACCACCTGATCAACATCCTCTACAGCAAACAGGGAAAGATTAAGAATGAGCTCTCAAAGCTGGATACTCTCATAAAAAACCAACCTTCCACACAAACTTCCTCATGGCTGGACTTTACAAAAACTAGACAAGCCATTTACAACACACACTTTGCTTCTCTACAAAAGAAAAAGGACACTAAACTCTCTAAACTACTACATGCCACAAGGGGCCACAACAGTGGTTCCTTTAACCCACCCGGCAATATTGTTAATCTCTCCAACTATAGTCTTAGCCCAGCAGAAGAATCTGTCCTATCTCGGGGCCTCTCCTTCTGCCCCTCCACCCCCACGATACAATTCTGTGGTGACCTAGAATCCTATTTTCAACGTCTCCCACTCAAGGAATATTTCCAAAACACCTCTGAACAACATACTAACCCACAGAGACCTTGCTACCAACACTACAAAAAGAAGGATTCTAGGTGAACTCCTCCTGAAGGTTGAAACAACAGACTGGACTTCTACAGACGTGCATGGGCTGAAATAGTGGAAAAGCAGCATCCCTTGCCCCATAACCTCAGCCGTGCAGAACACAACGCCATCCACAGCCTCAGAAACAGCTCAGACATCATAATCAAAAAGGCTGACAAAGGAGGTGCTGTTGTCATCATGAATAGGTCGGAATATGAACAAGAGGCTGCTTGGCAGCTCTCCAACACCACTTTCTACAAGCCATTACCCTCTGATCCCACTGAGGGTTACCAAAAGAAACTACAGCATTTGCTCAAGAAGCTCCCTGAAAAAGCACAAGAACAAATCAGCACAGACACACCCCTGGAACCCCGACCTGGGGTATTCTATCTGCTACCCAAGATCCTTAAACCTGGAAATCCTGGGCGCCCCATCATCTCAAGCATTGGCACCCTGACAGCGAGATTGTCTGGCTATGTAGACTCCCTCCTCAGGCCCTATGCTACCAGCACTCCCAGCTATCTTCCAGACACCACTGACTTCCTGAGGAAACTACAATCCATCGGTGATCTTCCTGAAAACACCATCCTGGCCACTATGGATGTAGAAGCTCTCAACACCAACATTCCACACAAAGATGAACTACAAGCCATCAGGAACAGTATCCCCGATAATATCACGGCAAACATGCTGGCTGAACTTTGTGACTTTGTCCTCACCCATAACTCTTTCACATTTGGGACAATGTATACCTTCAAATCAGCAGCACTGCTATGGGTACCCGCATGGCCCCACAGTATGCCAACATTTTTATGGCTGACTTAGAACAACGCTTCCTCAGCTCTCGTCCCCTAATGCCCCTACTCTACTTACGCTATATTATTGACATCTTCATCATCTGGACCCATGGAAAAGAAGCTCCCTGGGGGCAGACAGCTGGGTGCGTTTCCCTTCCGTGTTGCTGACCTGCCCAGCTGAGCGGGGCTGCAGCCGCGGGACCCTCTCCCCGAGCCTGGCGGCTCCCAGCGGGGCAGCCCGTCCCCTCGCTGCTCCCTCTGCCTGCCCACCGGGGTCACTCTGAGCCCGCTCCCCGGGCCGGGGGGGGGCTCTGGCTCCAGGGGACATTGGCCTGGGCGAGCTGCGAGCCGGGCTCCAGGCGCCGGCTGCCCACGGAGCGATTGGGGGCTGGGGGTCTCCTCCAGCAGGTGAGGAGGGGCTGGTGTTGTGCACGGATCGGGGAGAGGGCGAGCAGGGAGGTGCCGGGTTGGGGGGGGAGAAGAGTTGGGTGGGTGCATCGATCACACTGGGGAACGCGGGGTCTATTGGGGAGGGGGCTGTGTGCTGACCAGATGGGGGAGGAGGTTTGGGTGGGGTTATTGGGGAGTGGGCTGTGCACTGACCAGATGGGAGCGGGGGCAGGTGGGGTCTATTGGGGAGGGCGCTGTGCGCTGATCAGGTGGGGGTATTGGGGAGGGGATGGGGCGGGGTCTATTGGGGTGGGGGCTGTCTGCTGACCAGATCGGGGAGGGAGTCGCGCGGGGTCTATTGGGGAGGGGGCTGTGCGCGGACCAGATGGAAGGAGGGTTAAGGGGGGCAAAATAGGCGGGTAACCTGCAGGAGCTGAAGTTGCCTCCCGAGACAAGAGCTCTGCTGCTGGGCAGCAAATCACGAGCGCGGATCGTTTTGGGGTGGAAGGGGAAGTGATTTTTCTCTGCAGTGAGAGAAGACGTCTCCGTTGGTCCCCAGGGCAGACTTCGTTTCTTTGTCTTTTAACTGATGGGCCAAAGTGTCCTAACGCCCCCTCTGAACTGCCGTCCCAGCAGCGCCGTGTGTCTCAGCCCGCCGTGTGCGGGGGGTCTGGGGCTGACCCTCACTTGGGGTCCCAAGCAAGCACTGGGGACGAGGCGCTGAAGGACGGGATCTTACTGGAGGGCAGCTGAAGAGATTTTATTCTAGCAAAGCGCCAGCTCTCTGCCTAAAGCACCGATCTCCTGCCTGCTCTGAAATCCACCCGCTGACTTGGAGCCTTGACAGTTTGTGTGCCTCGGGGGGGGGGGCACAGGGCCATTTGGACAAGGGATTTCTGAGATCCCCTCCTCCCCCTAACAAAACCCCCAACCAGCTAAAGTTGATCTGCTTTCCATACAGCCAAGGCTGCTCAGATCACTGCAGCAGGGTTTTAAATGCATCCGATGAAGTGAGCTGTAGCTCAGGAAAGCTTATGATCAGATAAATTTATTAGTCTCTGAGGTGCCACAAGTCCTCCTGTTCTTTTTTTAGATGGCTGAGAGTTCTCCAGCAGAGTGCAGGGCGACCCCCAGCCCTTTGGGGGAGATCAAATGACCACGTTATGAACCACTTTGATTCTAGGTTTGCCTGCTGCTCAGCCGGTGTGAGACTCAGACGCCAAGCAGATCACACTGTGCCCGTGCAGGGAGAGAGGGGAAGGAGCTTGAAAGCTAGTTATGGGTGCCTGTCACGGGTAGGCGGGGCATGTAGCAGATCAGGTCTCTGAGGCCCTGTTTGTCAACCATTCAGTTTTCTTCAAGTTGCAAGGAGAGAGGCTTGTAGACGGCCTGGAGAAGAAATCGCTTTGCATGAGGATTCTGTCGATGTTGAAGCCGAGGGGTGTTTTCTGCAAAGGGAGGAGGTGGGAAGGAACCTGCTTTACGGCTCAGGCTCTGTCTGCACTTAAAACACGATAGAATCATAGAATCATAGAATATCAGGGTTGGAAGGGACCCCAGAAGGTCATCTAGTCCAACCCCCTGCTCAAAGCAGGACCAATTTCCAGTTAAATCATCCCAGCCAGGGCTTTGTCAAGCCTGACCTTAAAAACCTCTAAGGAAGGAGATTCTACCACCTCCCTAGGTAACGCATTCCAGTGTTTCACCACCCTCTTAGTGAAAAAGTTTTTCCTAATATCCAATCTAAACCTCCCCCACTGCAACTTGAGACCATTACTCCTCGTTCTGTCATCTGCTACCATTGAGAACAGTCTAGAGCCATCCTCTTTGGAACCCCCTTTCAGGTAGTTGAAAGCAGCTATCAAATCCCCCCTCATTCTTCTCTTCTGCAGGCTAAACAATCCCAGCTCCCTCAGCCTCTCCTCATAACTCATGTGTTCCAGTCCCCTAATCATTTTTGTTGCCCTTCGCTGGACTCTCTCCAATTTATCCACATCCTTCTTGAAGTGTGGGGCCCAAAACTGGACACAGTACTCCAGATGAGGCCTCACCAATGTCGAATAGAGAGGAACGATCACGTCCCTCGATCTGCTGGCTATGCCCCTACTTATACATCCCAAAATGCCATTGGCCTTCTTGGCAACAAGGGCACACTGCTGACTCATATCCAGCTTCTCGTCCACTGTCACCCCTAGGTCCTTTTCCGCAGAACTGCTGCCTAGCCATTCGGTCCCTAGTCTGTAGCTGTGCATTGGGTTCTTCCGTCCTAAGTGCAGGACCCTGCACTTATCCTTATTGAACCTCATCAGATTTCTTTTGGCCCAATCCTCCAATTTGTCTAGATAGCTGCTGCAGCCCTTTAGTACAGACACTTCCCACAGCAACGGGACTCCGAGTCCAGCTCTCTAGGCCTCGCTGCCTCCATTAGTACAGAAAAGGGTGAGAAAAATGATGAGGGACGTGGAGCAGCTTCTGTGTGAGGAGAGATTAATAAGACTGGGACTTTTCACCTTGGAAAAGAGATGACTAATGGGGGATAAGATAGAGGTGTAAAAAATCATGACTGATGTGGAGAAAGTAAATCAGGAAGTGTTGTTTACTCTTTCTCATAACACAAGAACCAGGGGTCACCCAATGAAATTAAGAGGCAGCGGGTTTAAAAGAAACAAAAGGAAGTATTTCTTCACACAATGGAGAGTCAACCTGTGGAACTCCTTGCCAGAGGATGTTGTGAAGGCCAAGACTATAACAGGGTTCAAAAAAGAACTAGATAATTTCATGGAGGACAGGTCCCTCAACTGCTATTAGCTAGCATGGGCAGGGATGGTTTCCCTAGTCTATATTTTCAAGAAGCTGGGAATGGGTGACAGGGGATGGATCACTTGATTACCAGAGCTCCTGTGATTCTGGGTTGTTTTTTTTTTAAATCTCTCCACAATTTTGGTTGCAATTGAAACTTCTAGTTAAAGCGATCAGTGTGGGGGGAGGGCGGGGGCTGGACTCTCTGTTGCCTTGCACTTTGTTTGTGTCACCTTTACACTGATGCAAAGTGAGCATGAAATACCAAAAGAACTGCAGACACTAGTGTAAATGACACACACCAGGATCAGGGTATGGCTGAATTGGGGCCCAGAACTCTTCCCTCACCCACCCATCACGGCACAAGGAGTTTGATCCTGGGCCTCATGCCAACTGCCCATAAGGGGCAGCTTAGAAATTCTTCGGTTGCACAAAGCTGGTGTGTCTCCCTATGTCACCTGCCTCCTCCCAATCTTTAGTCTGGGGACTTGGTGTGGTAGCAAAGAGAGTGTGGTGCATAATGCTGGCTCAGAACTGCTGCCACGACAGCCAGTGTAACTTAGAGCAGCCTCAACGGTGCTCTACGTTTTATGTCAGGTGCTATTTCAGGCACCAGCCAGCCAAATCTTGGGGGAACAAAAGGGTGACTTCAAGCCCCCTTTTCTCATCCCTCTCTGCTGAGCCAAGTGAAAACTTGGCACTGCTGAGAATTCAGACCCGGGCATAAGGCAATGGAGAACGCCAATCTTTCTTCTGCTGTGAAGAGTTGGTAAAACTCAAAGCCCAGATGGCACCGTTATTAAGCCCATTATTTTTTTCTCTTTGCTATTTAAAAATAATGAGATGCAAAACCAATATGAGTGCAGCAGTAATGTTGTGCGGTTCGGACACACAAGTTAAGTTTCCTATGACAACACGAACTTGATCAACTTGCATGTCTGGAGCATATTTTTCCTCTTCCTGTTGTTCTTGTTGTATTTCAAAATTTACCACCCAGGGTTCTTTGTGGCATGTAATGCGGCTTGTATTAAAAACGCCACAAACGCAAACTTACAGGAATGGGCCAGAACTTGACAGCTTACAGGAGTGGCCGCTACAGGGATCGGGGCTGAGTTTAGAGGGCACAATTTTCAAAAGCACCAAAGTGACTTAAGTGGACTTGGGAATTTTACCTCTAGTCTTCCTTATGAATTATTTTTTTATTTTTATTTTTTTTTAAAGGGAGCTGTAGCCTGTTTTCCACAGGGTCAGTCTGAGTTCAAGCCAATGCCGTAGGGCATTTCAGGCTGCTGTCCTGTCTGGTCCAGCCCAGGGGACAATATCTGATGCTTCCAGGAAAAGCAAGAACCGCTGTAACATACATGGCTAGTTTTACCATGCTGTAAATGCAGGTGGGGAATTCATTACTGACCTCCGTGGCATTCAGACTATGTCCTGAAGCATGGGATTGGGCCAGAGGGACAGCTAGCGCTGGACACAATGTCTAGGGTCTCAGAGTGGGAAGTTCCTTGGAGAATTCCACTGGGTGGGAGACTCAGCTGTGAAGGGAGGGGGCGAGCAGGAGCATCTCATAAACCCAAGATTGGAATAACTGAAGTAATGTTCCTTTTACATGGAGCCTCAGCTCTCTGGAACCTCTGCAAATGCTTTAGCCACGTGTTTAACTCCATCCATAGGAGTAGCCTTGGATCGCAGTGGGAGGGCTCAGGTGCGTAAGTGTTTGCAGGATGGGCGCTCAGGGCAGTCCCTGATGCCAGGGCAAAGTGGATGTGAAGTGCCACTGTCTGGATTTGGGAGCCTGCCTGCACACCAAATTCACTAGGTGGTGGGTGCATGACTGCAAGGCGCTGGGCTGGGGAAAATCAGCCCCGGGTGGTTATTTTGAGTAGAAAACCAGAGCCATTTCTGGGGTCTTTCAGCTTCTAATGCCCTTTCCCTTCTGCAACTGGATTTAAGCCTATGATAAAATCCTTCTCAATGCCAAGTCAGTGTCATAAATCACTGGAGTGGGTGCAGGAATCAGTAGGCGACGTTCTCTGGCCTGGGTTATGCCAGGGCTCAGACTAAATTATTCTTCCCAAAACTTTTAAAAGCTGAGACCCCTCCTCAAGGCAAAGAAACCAATCGTGCCCCTCACCTGTCAGCAATGTGCTAGCGACCCCACCCCCCATTTTCATGGATACATCTTCAAACCCCACCCTTCCCACCACGGCTAGCCTTTCCCCAGGCTTCAGAAGACGCTGGAGGAGATGATCCTAACCGTTCCCTCTAACCTTAAGAGCTGAGGGACCCCATCCTGGAGCATCTTAAAAATCACGGTTCGCAGACTCTGTAACGGGGCTGCTTTGCCGGGCTCACCTTTCTCCCTCCGTCAGGTTGGCCGATGGGGATAATGAGCCTGGAGATCTCATTCCCGCTGTTCTGAGTGGTGCCCATGTGCACACGACCCAACTCAGCTCTTCCTGTATCCCAGGAATGTCTTCATCTTCTGGGATCCTCATGGCAGCAGTGGGATGATTTAACCAAGTCCCTTAGTCATGGGGCCTTTCTCTCTCTTTTGTTTCAGAGCCAGTGTCCTGGAATCGTCTCCTGGTGCATGGAGTGGTGGCAGCGGTGGGGGTGCTAGTCTTACTGTACCGATGTGGGTTTTGGAAAGGTAGAGGGAAAGTGTTTGCCTACTCGCGACTCGTCTTCAGGAAGCTGCTGACTCATCCCTCCCCGCAGCCTGGAAGTCGGCAGGATTCCCAGGAATCTGAGCTCCCCGCAGTGTGTGACAGGGACGGGGACCAGGCCCAGGGAACCAGAAACAGGAATCGAAACTCAGTCCTGGATAATGGGGAAGGAGACCTGTTTGCGAATTCGTATCTGGTCTGCTGAATTGTTCACGTCCAGACCCTCCCCACAGTTCTTAAAAAGTCGAAGCATTTCGTTTAGACGCTTTCCAAACAAACCATTTAGATTTTTCAGTTTGAAACATTTTTTTGTTTAAAAATGTCCTTCAATTTTATTTTAAAGATTCAAAAAGTTACAACCCTTGAAATGTTCCTGGGTCTTTTTGTTTTGTTTTGTTTTTTTTTAAAGCTTTTTGGTTCATCAAAAATTTGGAAAAATGTTAGTTTTGTTCAACCTGAAACCGGTTTTTTTCCAACTCTTTTTTGGAATTGCCAGCTACCAAAAAATTCTGTTTGCCCAGCTCGAGGGGCAGGTGAGGATTTTGGCAGTTATATTGTGCGTCTCTAAGTCTCCTTGTTGCTCAAAGTTTTCTTACTGCAACAAATTAATTTGGGATGAGGGCAGGATGGGCAAAAGCTTCCTAAAAGTGTGTGTGGGGGGGCTGCTGGCACCCAAACTGTGGCCCAGCCCCTGTGCCACCCCTTCTCCTCGAGGTCCTGCCCCCTCAAACCGCTCCTTTCCCTGAGGCCCCCCCTCACACCGCCTTTTTCCCTGAGCTCCCACTTCATGCCGCCCCTTGCCCCCAAAACACTGCCCCCGCTCACTCCCTTCTCTCCCCCATCATCCAGTCGCTCACACTTATGGCCAGTAAAAAGTGGTGGGCCCTGGTCTCCCCTGTTCCGGGACCCCTAGATGAGAGTGGGAGAGGATGAAGAACTCATTTCAAATATAACTCCCCCCCCACCTTAAAACAGCACAATTTGCCAGCAACAGCAAAACATGCACCGAACCAACCCGGGCCAGTCACACTGTGTTGTGTGTGACATTCCCGTCCTGGGGCGGTTTATGTCTTGGAGAATGTGAACCCTGCAGGCCTGGGTGTTTCTCTGCGTAATGTGACCTCAGTGCTCCTGATGAGAGCCGTTGTTTGTAAAAGTTTCAGTAGCGGACATATTTATCATTCATGTACATACAGACATTTATCATTCATGGACATACAGACAGACATAGCGAGGGTGGAGAGGTTCATGAAAGTTGAAGAAGAAACCACTCTCCCCCCCCATATTCTTCAAACTTATTTGGAAATGTTTTTAATGATCAAATTTTTGTTTCATTTTGGTGGGAAAAACTCCACATTCTCTCTCAAGTGGGCAGAGAAATCCAAAATGTTTTTTTTAAAGAGGTAACTTTTTTCAAATGATCAATGTAATCCAAAGTGGCATTTTTAGTTCAAAGGTTGCATTGTCAGTGTAAAACCTTTTTGAACCAGCTCTGTTACTGTATAACAAGATGAGTTTATTTTTCATGATGCATTGTTTGGGCCAGGTTCCAAGTGGCATTTCAGTTTTTGCACAGCTCTTCTCTTCTTGCATCTGCACCTCTCATAACCTGTGGCCTTAATCTTGGGCCTGGAAACACTTACGTTCATGTTTAACTTTAATTACTGCTGTGAATAATTCCATTTCAATGGGACAACTCTGAGGTCGGGTTTACGCTACAGCCCTATATCGGTGTAACTATGTCGTTTATTTAATTTTCTTTCTTTTATATGTGAAAGTTCTTGAGAGGTTAAAGCAGGTAAAATACATGAACAGGTTCGGACAGTCCGAGTTTGTCAGTGCAAAGTGACAGCAGAGATGTGGTATCTGCTAGTTTTCCATAAGTCTCTCAGGGTTACCCAGGATAACTTTGGGGATCTCAGTCTTGCATCGGGAATGTTCCCTGAAAGTGTCCAAACAGTTTAGAGCTACAGAACCATTTCCTGGATCCATTCTTATAGCTGTCTTCCCCGGAAAGCAGTCTGGCAAGAGTTCCTGTCAGCTCATTGCTAAGTTATCTGTCAAAACAGTAGAGTTTTCACGTGCCTAAGTAGCCCCTGGAATCAGGGTGAAATTATCCTCCCTGCCACCACCAAAATTGGAAATCGTGCCCCGGAGTGCACGGTACCCTACCGTGCTTCCCCCATAGGAACTGCATGAACAGGCAACTCTGCAAGTTCTCTGCATGCCTCTGCAAGTGACCCCCATGCCTCTCCATTGCCTTGGCCACATGTATCCTGTCCCCATGCCGGCGGTAAAACCAGAAAAAGAGGGAAAGAGCTCACCACTGCGACCACCTGAGGGAGCTGTTGGGTTGAGATCAGCTGGTCAAAGCAGGCAGTAGGGACAGAATCTGAGACTTGAAGCTCCTTGAGTGACCTCTGCCCTTTCTAGACCTGCCCTTCAATCAGACACAGTGATTGTAAAGTTGAATGTGATAGTAACTAGACCCATTTGAAACCCTTCACCACACAAGACAAAGCCCGTAGGATTCATCATGAACTATTTATTTCTCCTCCCCTGGCTCCCTGCAGCCACCAGCCACCTTGGAGCTTTCTCTATCTCTCCCAGGCTGGGCTCACTTGATTGCAGGAGATCAGCGGAGGGTCCAGCTTTGCTCTTTCGCTTCCATTCTTCACGTATTTTGGGTGGCTGCATTGGCAACTGAGCAGCCTAATGGAAACACTGAGTCCTCTGTCTCGGCAGGCAGGCCCAGCCGCCAAAGCCAAAGACTCCCTGAGAACAGGGGGATGTTCGCCTGAACTCTCAGGAGTGGAGGCTGGGCCCAAAGGGTAGGGTTACCATATTTGAACTTTCAAAAAAGAGGACACTCTGAGGGTGCGGGGGGAGTGGTAGCCCTGCCACCTATCTACTCCCTCCCACTTCCTGCCCCCTGACTGCCCCCCACAGAACCGCCAACCCATCCAACCCCCCCTGCTCCTTGTCCCCTGATCGCCCCCTCCCAGGACCCTGCCCTCTATCTAAGCCTTCCTTCTCCCTGTCTCCAACTGCCCCCTCCTTAGACCCCTCCACCCTAACTGCCCCCCTAGAACTCCAGCCCCTACCTGTCCCCTGAGTGCCCTTCCCCCTATCCGCACTCCCACCCCCTGACAGACCCCTGGCTCTCCCACACCCATCCAACCACTCCCTGTCCCCTTACTGCCCCCGCAGAACCCCCAACCCATCCAATCCCCCTGCTCCCTGACCCTGACTCCCCCGCATACCTCCGCCCTGTCCAACGCCCCCGCTCCCTGTCCCTTGACTCCCCCGACCCCTCTTCATATGCCCACCCCCTGACAGGCTCCCTCCAGAACCCCTCATCCATCCAACCCCTCCTGCTCCCTGTCCACTGACTGTCCCTTGGGACCCCATGCCCCTTCTCCAGCCCCCCCGGCCCCCGTACCCTGCTGCTCAGAGCAGTGTGTCTGGGGTGCGGAGCCAGACACAGTGCCGTGCTCCCCCACAGAGTGCGCAGCTCCCCCTCCGCCCCCAGAGTGCTTCATTGGGAGGGAAATCCCGGCCCTTTGGAGAGTTTTACCAATTCCTCCCTGAGGGCAATTTAAAACCCAAAAAGCCGGACATGTCCGGGAAACTCCGGACACATGGTAACCCGACCACAGGGACTCCAGGATCTGCAGCTGCTGCCACCTGTATGGTGAATCCTTGGACTCGTCACCAAACAGCTCTTCCCCATTCTGCAGCCTGGCCCCATGGTCTGACCGTGCAGGAGAACAGAAACCCTTTGGGACAGCAGGAGAGTCTTCTCAATGCTGCACTCTTTGCATGGCTTCCTGCGGTCATCGTTAAACACGACTACCCGGCCCCCAGGAGTCTCTCAAGGAGCTGCCGGCACAGTCACTGGGCACCCACTCGTAATGCTCTCGGGCAGTGGCATTGCAGAGGGAGCTGAGCAGACCGTCCCTTCTGTGACTTCCTGAATTGCTGCCAGGACGGATTCTCCTCTGCGCTAGGGAGAGTCCCCGAGGACAAGCAGCTGTGATGGGGGAAGGGGCAAGACAAGCACTCCCCCTGAGCCCTTGACTAGCAGGTAAGCAGGACTCTGGGAGCCAAGGCATCGGTGTGTCTTGCTGGGAGAGCAGAGCTGGAGAGCAGAAAAGGGCATTGGAGGAATTGTAGAAAAGTCATTGTCATGGCCGGGTCATGGGCAGCCAGACCTAGTGGTCAGAGGCAGAGTCCACACTCACAAGACAGGAGTCGAGAGTCAGCTGGGTCAGGACACTGGAACAGCAGAAGCAAAAGACCAAATTGTGTTCAGAATCTCAAGTCAGGTGAGTCACCCTGAGTCCAGATGCCAGAAAATCAAGCCTGGGGAGTGGGAGCAGGAACAGCCAACACACGGTCCAGAGCCGGGGAGGATCTCGGCTGTTCAGACAGCTTCTTGTTTCTGCTGCTGGTTTAAGGAGGTCCCGGGGGCCGATTAGCTGCTCTGGGACTCTGCCAATAGGAGCCTCAAACTGGGTCTGGACTTCGTCAGTCCTAGGTAAGCAGTTTTTCGTAGGCTTCCAGGTGGCGTGCTGGAGGGTGGCTGCTCCCAGGAACCCTGCAGACCCGGGTTAATGACCCAGGGGTCAGGACAGTGAGTGATCTCTCCCTGCTCAAACCTCCTGCACGAAACAGTCTCCAGGGTCCCGGGCGCATCCTCTGAGAAGAAAAAAACACAGTCATGAGGACAAATACGCTATGGAACAGGAGCCCCCTCTTTCTTGCAACAGCCCCAAGTGCCCAGAAGGGTGGACGGTTCTTACCTCCAGGAGATGCCTGGGATCTTCCATCTAAGCCTCAATGGGACCCTGTTGCTTGGTCTGACAGAAGGAGATCATCTGTCCCCACTGCTCCCTGCGCTGGGCTGGCTGCAGCACACATCTGTGTAAGAGGCTGGGCCAGAGAAATGTTACAATCAGGGTCCAGGCAGCCCAGAAGGAGAACAGAGGGTCTGAAACCAGAAGACGAAGCAATCAAATCAGCGGATTCGACAGAGACGTTTTCTACCCTACAGGGACATCAAAGAAGGTCTGTTAGGAAAGCTGAGATGTTAGTCTGGAAACTGCTAAGGCAAAGATTGTGACTTGTTAAGATTCAGTTTTAGTCACTACAAAGTGTGTTGTGTTTTGTTTCTCTCTTTGAAATTTGTCTCTTTCTCTTGCTTAGTATCACTTAAATCTCTTCTTTGTTACTATACTTCCCAAACCACCTCAGTGTTGTGTGTTCGAGTGAAGTGTGATTCTCCAGCCTACCCAACAGGCTGAGCTGTGCCCTGTCTCTCTGAAGGTAGCGAATAATTTCTGAGCGGTGCTGGGCCCAGAGTCCAAGGGCAGTTTACCAGACATCTTGTGGGAAGCCCAAAGAGACCAAAGGAGCAGGAGAGATTCTGGCCCCACCGACCCATGGGAAATTCCCACAGAAGAGCCTACCCAGGGCTCTAGACACGGCCACTTTGGGTGTGTACCAGAGTTCACTCACCGCTAGATGCTGGCCAGGCCTCGTGTCATTGCTTTCTCGCTGGGCTAGCAACCCCGCTCATACTCACTCTTGCAGTTTGTTGGCTGGGAACTCAGCCCTCCAACCAGGTGACTGTCCTTTACTCCACTCCTTCCTGGGTCGTGCTCCTTGCAAACAAAGTCCCAAAATGTCTTGAACAGAAACAAGGCCTTCCACCCTCGTGGGGAGTTCTTCCTCAGCCTGATTTCGGTTCGGCCTGCCCTTCTTGGGTTTCTATGGTCTTCTATGTCCCCTTCCTTAGGGACGGTGAGAGAAGCCAGTCCTACCCTGGACTCCAGGGTTTGGCCCAACGCTATCTCCTGAACAGCTCGCTCTGCTTCTGGACTTTTGCTGCTGTTTTCCCTTGTTTCCTCTCAGGTGGGGCTCACTTGATCATCAATTTGGCCTAGCCCCAGGCTAGGCAGCCATAGGCCAAGCCACCCTGTTAGATACCCTCCTCCTTCAAATCCGGTCCAGCCCGGCTGACAGGTTTGCTGAGGGGATGGTGAAACCCCATTGCTGATCAGAAGGAGGTCAGAGTCTGTTCCCTACGAGCTGAAGGTCCGTTTGTCCTGCTGTGGCAAGTGGAGCTGGAGAGCGGAGATGTTAGGTGAAAGAGACTGCATGATGGAGTTGGAGACTGAGGGACAGGAGCCTCCTCCCAGAAACGCTCCCAGGAGAACAGGTTTGAGGAGGAGTTCTCTGGGGAGCCTCCTGCTTGGAAAAAAACAAGGGTGGCACACTGATGAAGATGTCTCTGTCCCAGGGATGGGGGAAGCTCCCAGCCAGGCTATGCAGCAGGGATCCCATTTCTCCCCCAAGAAACCCATTTTGCCCAAAGAAGTCAATGGCTCTTACCTCCAAGAGGGAGTGGGCTCTTCCGTCTAGGCCTCTTTGAGAACTACTACTGCTTGGCTTCCTAGGACAAGGGACCTGTCCCCACTGCTCCCTGAGGTGCTTCAGCTTCTGACTGCACCCATCTGGGAGGCTGTCACACACCCCAGGGCCTAGAAGACATGCGGGGAGGAGGCTCCTCTTCATGTCAGACTCTGAGAGCCCAGAGAAGGGCCAAAGGAAGAATAAAGGGCAGGAGATGAAGCTAGCCCTGAGCCTCTGTCCCATCCTCACCTCCTCAAAGGTGGAGCTTCCTGAGCTTCAGTTGGGCAGACAGTCTGTAGCCCTGACGCAAAGGTCCTTCTGCGCCACATGGGGCAGGAAGATCTCTGCCTGGGAGCACGGGAAATGGGATGGGGGTGAGATCAAGGAAAGAGGGGAGGGATATGGGTGTGAGGGAAAGAGCTCCTGCCCCAGATGAAGGTATCTGGGGGGCCGCGGGAAGGACACAGCTCCACAGAGAGGGGAGAGAGTTCCTATGAGTGCCAGGGGCCTCCATTTCTGCTTCCACTAGTCCCCCATTTATAGTGAGACACAGCAGTACCTGCAGCAGGGAGCGGGACTTGCTGAACAGGGAGGGGAACCTTGAAGAGCATCAGATGAGCCACAGCCCTTGCAGCGCCTCGGGCATCTGGCGCAAGTGCCGAATCATGTGAAGCTGGCCCATGACCTTGGCTGTGACATCCTCATGCTGCAGGGGAACGAGAACATGTCAGAGACTGAGACACTCCCCAGGAATCAGGGAGGATGAAGGGCACCTGGAACCAGCACCATCATTTCCACGCAGCAGCTGCTCATGTCTGAGTGGTAGATTCACCCTCCTGACCCCCAGGATGGAGGCTTGCTGTCCTCTCTAGTGACCTTCAGTGCCAAACCCCCTCCTTGTAGGGTGAGCTCCTGCCACTTCCCCATCAGTGCCCCTGACAGCTGTTCCACCTCCAACCCACCTGGGGACACCGCTCAAGTTCGGAGAACCCTCTCTTCCACCCCTACCTCCATCCCCACCCAGGTAGGGCAGGGAGGGGGCTCTACAAGGGTGGCGGGGGGTGGGAGGGATTCTGGCAGCAGTGAAGTGGAATGGGGAGAGCTTGAGACCTTTCCCCAAGACACCCCAGTGACAAAACCTGAAACCACAGGATGGCAGCCCTGGTGAATGGGGCAGGTCAGCAGCCCCTGACGACTGAATCCTCCCAATCTCTCGAGAGCGGGTCAGGCCCTACCAGCAGCAAGACCAGCTTTCCACACCCATGTGCCTCAGTCAGTCACCATCACCAGTCAGTCCTTGGCCTCCCAGGATGCCAGGGATGGGAGCAACTCTCGATGGTGGCTGGGGTGACATGGACACTAGGCCATGGGGAAATGGGTGCAGCTCTGTGGGGCAGGAAAGGTTCCCAGAGGGCACTTAGGGGACTCTCCTGTCCTTCCCAGGAGTGATAGCAGAGCACCACATCCTAAGAACAGAAGTCCATGAAGGCCAGAAGTCCCCACTAGGCTCCTTGCTAGCAGGCCAGCAAATGGCGAGAGGATGGGAATCATAGAATCATAGAATCATAGAATATCAGGGTTGGAAGGGACCCCAGAAGGTCATCTAGTCCAACCCCCTGCTCAAAGCAGGACCAATTCCCAGTTAAATCATCCCAGCCAGGGCTTTGTCAAGCCTGACCTTAAAAACCTCTAAGGAAGGAGATTCTACCACCTCCCTAGGTAACGCATTCCAGTGTTTCACCACCCTCTTAGTGAAAAAGTTTTTCCTAATATCCAATCTAAACCTCCCCCACTGCAACTTGAGACCATTACTCCTCGTTCTGTCATCTGCTACCATTGAGAACAGTCTAGAGCCATCCTCTTTGGAACCCCCTTTCAGGTAGTTGAAAGCAGCTATCAAATCCCCCCTCATTCTTCTCTTCTGCAGGCTAAACAATCCCAGCTCCCTCAGCCTCTCCTCATAACTCAATGAGGAATGAGGCCCTGGGTCCCACCCCAAGCTTCTGAGTCGATTGCAGCTGCTTACCGTGTCCCCCATCAGTTGCTGGGCTTCCCCCAGGAGGGAGTAGACCAGCACCAGCCCAGCCTGGCTGACACGCAGCAGGGGGTCGTGGATGGCCAGCAATGCTGTCTGTACGAAGGATCTTCTCTGCCCGACGGAGAAGAATTTTTCAAAGACCTAAAACCAAGAGGACATGAGGCTCGAGTAGATTGCCCAGAGCCAGCCTCCAAGTCCTGGCGGTACAATGGCGTCTAGTGCCCCAAAGGGCGGGGAAGAGAGCTGCTGTGGCTAAGGCAGTTCATTCCCCAGGAGGCTTTCATAGAATCATAGAATCGAATCATAGAATCATAGAATATCAGGGTTGGAAGGGACCCCAGAAGGTCATCTAGTCCAACCCCCTGCTCAAAGCAGGACCAATTCCCAGTTAAATCATCCCAGCCAGGGCTTTGTCAAGCCTGACCTTAAAAACCTCTAAGGAAGGAGATTCTACCACCTCCCTAGGTAACGCATTCCAGTGTTTCACCACCCTCTTAGTGAAAAAGTTTTTCCTAATATCCAAATTTCAGGGTCCCAGGGTTCAGGGAAGCCCTTTTATTAAAAGGTCGCAGATGCTGAGGGACCAAAGCCTCCAGTGGCTCTTTCGGGAAGGCAATTTATGGCAGGGGCCAGGATGGGCTGGAAATGGATCTCTAATGTGTGTGAGCAGGCCCACTCTGCTGTGCAGGGCACAGAGACGACAGGGGACTCTGTCTTGCTTCCAGCAGAGAGATCTCCTGCACCTCAGCGGCTAGAGGAGTGTGCGTGTGTTGTTGAGGGGAGGAGGGGGTTGGAGCTGACAGACCAAAGGTCTCTTCCCCGCAGCTTAGTGATTTCTCTCCTCGCTGGGAATGGCCTCTGCAGCTCCTTGGTTTCTTCAAGGGGAATCCAACCTGCAGCCTGACAAGAACAAGGAGACTCCTGGCCCAGTCCCAGTGTGGGACCTTTGGCACCAGCGTGTCCCACTGGTTGCTGGATGAGGAACTGTGAGCTGGAAATAAGGAGCAGGCTCTTTTCCTGTCTTCAGGAGGCCTCCACTGCAGGGAACCCAGCCAGCTACACTCCCTGAGCTGTGTCATGCCCTGGCACAGTGCCCTTACCTCCCCCACTCTGGCTGTATTCTTGTAGCCTAAGAGCCTTCTGTCCTGGTGCCAGTCATAGCACCAGAGATCCTCCACGTCATGTATGGTCAGACCTGGAAGAGAGAGAGAGAGAGAGAGCGACTTTTCTCCTCATTCTGGTTGCAGTTTCTGTGTCCTTCCAATCCCATTGGTGGCTCCACAGTGGAGTGGAGAAGAACAGAGGCAGAGAGAGACTTGTCCTCCGGCTGGGGTCAGTCTGAGAGAAATGGTCTAGGGTCCCATTATCAACATATGGTCACTCTCAGTCCCCTATTGGGTTCCGTGTCCCAGCTGGGTTCCTTACCCTTCTGTTGGAGCAGCAGTTGGTAGAGCCGGTAAGTCCCCTCCCTGGCCTGCCGGCTGATGTCCTTGTCTGGATCGCTGACAAATAGAGCCAGCTGGGCCACATGGCGACCCATCTGAGGGAACTCAGCTGAGATCTAATGGAAGGGAGAGCAGAGGGGACTCCATCAGCATTTTCCTCTCAGCTCCCTGTCTGCCCTGGGCCAGAGGGCTCCTTCCCCTTAGCCCCTCTACAGGAGATGCTGGGGGAGAGGAGCTTGAGATCGAACCTTCATTTGCTCTGCTGCCAAGGGAGCCCGGGATGCCAAGCAGGGGCTGGAGCATGGTCCCCTTAAAGGCCCAGGGTCAACACTGAACCAGGACAAGAAGAACTTGACTCAAGCTAGCTCAGTCCTGCTCTGACTCTGCCTCCCCATAAAGAACCCTCCTAAGCCACAGCCCCGGCAGCAGCAGCAGATCCTGCAGCCCGCTGGAGCCAGCCCGCCTCCGCCTGGAGCCAGCAAGCTGGGCTCGGAGCTCACTTACGTCAAACTCAGGGAGAGTGACTGTGTATCTCAGCAGGGCTGTGCTGCTCCTGATGGCCCTGGCTCGCTCCTGCGACACCCTGGACACGACCCAGAGGTTGACATGCTGTGGGGAAAGGAGGCAGGTCAGACTCAGTGGCCAGCTGCTCCTGCTTTACAAATGAGCCCCCCACGCCTCCAGCCCCAGGGGCCTGAGACATTCTGCGCAGGGGGAAATAGCTGAGTCCTTGATGGCAGAGCTTTAGAAGGGGATTCTTTCCCCCAGGATGCAGCTTGTACCCTTCAGGTCACAACTTCTCCGCATCTCTCTAGATTGGGACAATCTAGGGGCTGGTCCCATCCTCCCAGAATTCCTGATTCCTGAACAGTTCACCAGAAAGAAGACTGAACCCTCGGCCCTTCCCTGCTATGCAAATCCTTGGGGGGAAGTAGGGAGTGACTGAGAGCACAATCCCCCCAGGAATTTCAGAGCAGATCAGAGGGAAGGGCTGATTCCCTGGGGCCCTCCTGTTTCTCTAGGAAGGAGCATGTGCCTCTTCTCTGAGAACTAGCTCCCTAATCTCATGGGCTCTGTGTGTTGGAGGGGAGGGGGAAGGGTGGATTTTCAGACTCTCTCTCCCCAAGACAGCCAGGAGCCCTGTGCTTAGTGCTCAGCAGAACCAGGCAGAGCTCTGGCTTGGAGTCCCAGCTCCTTCCTCTGTTCCTCAAGAAGGAAGGACCTGACACTACATTGCACTGACCCACCAACCAAGGACGGCCCACTGGGGACCCAGCTAGGAGGACAGAGTAGAAAATGGATCTTCCAGTCTCTCCTTACCAGTCCCCCAAAGAGTTACGGTGAAATGGGGCTCACCTCCAAGATGAAGTGGAGCCTGTCTGTGTCTGGGGACTCTGCCAGCAGGTTCCCCAGCATGGCATCCAGGACCTCTGCGATGACTTTCTGCAGAGTCTGCAAAGCATGGGTCAGAGTTAGGGAACCTGGGCCTACACCTGCCACAGGATGGGAAGAGGGGTCTCTGGGAAGCACTGGGGAGACTCCCAAACACATCTCCTGGCCTCTCTCCTTCACATCCCACTGCAGGCAATTTGCAAGAATTGATGACCCCTGGACCTTTAATCCATGAGCTTAGCAGGTCTCTGCAGAGGGCCTTGTAGGCAGAAGAGTAGGAAACAGCCAAGTTGCTATGGATGGAACCTGGGCTTCTGGGCCAAACACGGCTTAGGAAAGAAAGAAAGAAAGAAAGAAAGAAAGAAAGAAAGAAAGAAAGAAAGAAAGAAAGAAAGAAAGAAAGAAAAATCCCCCAGGGAGGGGTAATCTCTTCCCTGCTGGAGGGAAGGATCCAAGCCTGCAGCTTGTTCCATCTCCACTACCCCACCCCTAAATGTGGAGCTCCAGCGAATCAAGGGAGTAGGGACCAAGGACTACTCTGGAAGAGGAGGAGGATGGAGGAGGAGGTACCTGGATGCCGGTGGAGTCCTTCTCCGTGCCTAGGGTGAAGACGGAGTGAAGGGCAGCTCGCAAGAGGTGGGTCTCTAGGGCTGGCTCCAGGGCAGGTTTCATGGTGCTGGCAAGAGAGAGGAGCTGGTATTAGACTGTGCAGTACTGGGTGGGACTGTCGCCAAGACAGACACCAAGCCACAGGGATAGAGGCACAGTCTGGCGAGAATGGAAACTGAGGCACTTCGCTAGGGAATGACAAGGCCAAGGTGTCCCAGACAGACAGTGGCAGGACAGGAATAGCTGCTGTTCCCTGGAGCCTGCTGCCCCTCCTGTATCGGAGCCCGGGAATGAGCCCCTCCCCAAGGCCCCTGTCATGTTATGGGAGTGAAAAGAAGAGCCCTGCCAGGAGAGAGTGACCCTCCCCACCCCACCATCTCTGCCAGAGGCGCCACTCTTGGGAGGTGACTTGGGAGGGACAGTGATGGTGACTCCCAGCCTTGGGCCTGAGCAGCACTGGGGTGAGGGGAGCCGGCAGGGATGGTGGGTGGGGCTGTCTCAGTACCAGAGGTAGCCCACTGCAGCCAGGGAGTGGGCGAGGACGGCGCTGGGTGACGAGTCATCGGGAAGCTCCTCGATGAGCTCCTGTGAGACGTGAAAGAGACAAAGGAGCGTGTGAGATTCAGGCCCGACTGACACCTCCCAGTGAGGAGATGACACAGCCAGTGCCCCACATGGCCAGCAGGATCCCCCACCACCTCCCGCTCCTCCAATTCCTTCCTGCCCATCCGACTTGTCCCCCTTCTCGGATTCCTGCCCAGCTCACTCCCAATCCCCTTCTCTCCTCCTCCCTGTCAAAACTGCCCCCATTCAGCCCCATCCCGACGACTGAGCTGGGACCATGAGATTCCTTGTCCCCCACTCTCAGCTGCCCCCCAGCCCCACAATTCTCCCCCTCCCTCCAGCTGCCGTATGGCGTGTCTCACTCACCACGATCCTCTTCACCACAGCCGCCTTGCAGCAGCGCGGCTCCATCGTGTCCTCCCCTCTCTCCCGTGCAGCCAGACATGCGGGGTAGATGGCCTGAAGGAACAGGAGCTGCTGCCCCTCATCCTGTACCCACCGGGAGTGGGGTATAGCGAGAGAGAACCTGTTAATGAGGGACCTTCCTGCCCCACCCACACCAGCTCCAGGGCTCAGGCCTCAATGGGGGATTGTGGGGACCCACCTATTGTCCAAATCCCCCACCACTCCTACACAAGCAGGATCAGGAACTGGGACAGTGCCTGTGGGGGGAGATGACTTTGGCTGTTGTGGGACACCCCCATCTTGGGGGTCCCACATCATGGATGTAAAAGGGTCCCATTGGGGGTGGTGGATCAGGAGGCACAAGATCCTCGGCAGGGGGTGGGGATCCTGGGAAGGGACAGGGCAATCTTGGTTCCAGCCCAGTGGGGAACATTTGTACCTTATCTCTGCACTGGAGCTGCTCTCGGATGACCTTGAGAGCAGCTTCATCTTTGGCCACGTCCACCCCTTCCTCCTGCTCCGAATCCAGGGGGGTCCCTGCACCAGGGAGGGAAGGACAGGGGCGTGGTGGGCAGAGCAGGATTCAAGACCCCCCTTCCCACCTCAGGCACCCAGGGCAGATGGGGCCCCAAACCTCCCTCTCAGGGATGCCTTCAGCCCCCAACAGCTGCAGAAGCCCAGAGCAGAGCCCCCCTCCACTGGCCAGGACTCCAGGGGAGGTGCCGATTCCCCCGGCCCTGGAGCAGCAAGAACCAAAGTGGCAGCAGCTCTTCACGCCCCCACCCCCAGGTCCCCGTGTGGAAGGGGCAGCTGTGTGATGGCTGCTGCTGTCCGTGGGGTTCGCGGGGCTCAGGCCAGACACCTGGGCTGGGACCCCCCCCCCCCCCGTATCCCTGGGAGAGCATCTGGGCCCAGGGTGTTCACATCCCATCCTCAGCCCTCCCGGAGCCCAGCCCGGCTCCTCACCTGGAACAAAGCAGTGGCCTCCATTGGCCTGGCTGCTGCCAGATGCCCAGGTGCTGCCACTGTCCCATGCTGAGCTGCCGGTGCTGGGACAGGGACCTTCCCCCTCCTGGCCTGCAGGGGCTGGAAGGTCCTCAGAGACCGGGCAGGGCGATGCCTCCTGATGGGAACGAGGTCTGGACTCCTGGGGCCGCTGCTGCCCACACAACAAGCCCCAGAGCCACCCTGCCCGGCGCCCCTCCTGGGATGGGTCCTGTCTGCGAAACCGCAGCCTGGGCCAGCTCCATTGGGGCCTAGTCGGGGCCTCGCCCAGCTCGGCGCCTGCGCCGGGAGCCGGGGTCCTTTTCCAGAAGGCCGGGCACTTCCGCCGTCTGGCCTGGATGGGAGCTGCTTCCCCGCCAGCAGGGACGCAGGGGTTGCTCTGCCCCTTGGGAAGACGGCAGCTGCTTCCCTCAGGCTCTGGGGCCACCTGCAGAGCCTTCCTCCGCAACATCCGCAGGAGCCTGGCCATCCTGGAACCGAGCGGGGAGCAGGGGTGAGACTGGGCTCAAGGCAGCCTTTCACTCCTGGGCCTTTTCCGTCCCTCCTCCTCCCTGCTCCAGCCACAGCCGCCCCCTCTGCCCGCACAGGAGTGCAGGGAATGCCATCTACACACACGGGCAGGAGTTCATTGCATGATCCGCTCCCAACGTTCCCCCTCGTAATCCCTGCTGCTGCAATAGCCAGGAAGTCTCATCCTTTTCCAGCAATGAGGTCAGTCCCAAAGACCATCGGTTACTCTGGAGAAGCAGTCCCCTCCTGTCGTCCCAGGCCACTCTCCCACCCAGGCTAGAGAAGGAACAGAAGCCAGGAGTCCGGACTTCTCCTGGGAAATCATTCCTCACATCAAAGTCACAAAGGCCCTCGGCACAGGAAGCACAGAGCCCTCCTCATTCCCCATTGATTTCCAGGCTCAGCAGCTCACAGGGTCTGGTTCACCTCAGAGACTCTCAGCCTGGGGAAGGGTTGGGAGGGAAGGGCTGGGAGGGGAAGGGCTGGGAAGCCCCATTGCTGGAACCTTTCCAAACACACTGGAGACGGCTCTGGAGAAGCCCCTGCCTGGCCTAAGAGTGAGGGGCTCTTGGGGGCTGTTTGCAAATGAAATCCCCCTTTGGAGATAGTCTCTCCCCCAGACAGAGAGGGGAACACACCGAGGAACCTGAATGCCACTCACGTGCTCTCAGTGATGGTACAATGGATGGCGGATGTTCAGGGTCAGCAGACGTCCCTCACCCTCCTCCTCACTCTCCAAGCCCAAGGCAGGCTGGAGAGGGTGGTGACCTCAGGAGTTACCCTGCCCAGCCAGCAGGCAGGGTGATGACACGAGGGCGATCGACTGGCTGTGAAAACAAGAGTCTGTCTGATTGCCAAGGGACGGAGAAACTCAGCCAGCAGCAGGGGGTGCAGAACACGGCCCTAGGGCGGAGGTGACAGCGCCTCTGGGATCCTGACATCCCAGCACTTTACTCACCTTCCTGGAGCCTCCCAAACCCACTGGGCTGTAGCCATGGGACCCCAACCCTACTGACGGCAAACGGGCCTCAGCTGCGACCACAGGGTCACACCAAGTGTCAGAGCCATGGATGGACCCCTTCACTCACCACTGCCGCACACTCCCTCCCACAGCTGGCAATTGCAACCAGGCCCTAATGTCTGGTCCCCCTGCCTTTGAGAGAGAGTGTCACTCCTGCTTCCATTGCTGCCTCTTGATCTGTGGGACTTTGGGCAAGTTGCTCCCCCTCTCTATGGCTCTCTGGGACTCACATTCCTGAATGGGCTTTATAAAAGACAATGGTTAAAGTTTGGCCCCAACTAGTTCTTGTTTCTCGAGACTATCCATTTTAGCAAAGTTTAGAGTTCTTGACATTCAACACCTGGAAACATCCCTTTCTCCTTCGCAGATGGCCTTAACATCCCTTATCTCACCCAGGCTTCCTGCTGCCTGGAGTTAGAGAATTGACCCTGTTCCCATTGGACCTACCCAAGGTGTCACACAGCGAAGTGGTGACGGAGACAGAAAGAGAAGACAACTGTCCTGATTCCTGTTCTAACTAACAGACAACAACCCCCCAGAGGCGGATAAGGCCCAGGAAATAAGGGGTGAACATTTTCATGGAAACCTTTTTCTGTCAGAAAATCCATTCAAACGAAACCACTTTGTTTCTTGAAATCATAACAAGTAGGATGAAAATTCTTTGCAAAAATATCTGTTTGCAAAACAAGAGCATCTCCTGTCCGTCACAGTGCATTCAACTGTCTCGTCATACACAAAGGGGAGACACTATGCTCTAGAAAATTGGATGAGATGCTTCAGTCTGAGCTAAGTAGTTGCTGCTTTTCACAATTTCAAAACAATAAAATACAAATCAAATTGAATATTAGGTTATAATCTGATATGGCTCAGTGTGATAGGACACCCCCTAGTCTGCACTGCTCCGAGTGACACTGTTCAGTGGATCCCCAGCATCCACCCATGGTGAGGTAGGTGGGAGAGGATTGTTATTCCTTCTTGACAGAAGGAGAAACGAAGGCTGAGAAAGGAGCAGGGACTTGTCTTAGCTGATGCAGCCAGTCAGTAGCAGAATTACTCTCAAATGAGCTACAGACCAAGAATTGTTCATAGTAATTATTCAGCAATTATTTCAGAAGAACTGGAATGTTCGAGAGGATCATGAACTGCTCCGAGACAATGAATGGAGAGCAGCATCCACATTGGTCAAACGTATAACTGATTGCGACTTATTTGCTTGGTCATAAAAGAGAACAACAAAGACCAGAGTTTCCTCCCTGTCAATAGCCCCCTCCTCAGCCAATCAAGGTTGAGACTTTGAGGGGTGGGAGGCTAAGGGTTCTCATTAAATAGCCCAAAGAATGGCCCCGGTCACCACCGAGGGGATCACTCTCGGAGCACTAGTCCAGTCTCACCTCTCTGTGAGGGCCTCCCACAACCCCCCCAGACCCCGCTCCACACACAGAGCTCCTGGTGGTGGGAGGAGAGCAGAGGAAAAGGACAAAGGAAGCAAGAAGAGAAAGGTAGGAGGGACAGAGGAAAAGGGAAAACAAAAAGGAGAAACCCCAATGTCCCCAGTAATTCTAAGGGACAAAATCCTAGGTCGGAAATAAAATACTGCCCCCACAATCTAATGTTTTCCTTTCCTAAAAATCAGCCAGCACCTGATGGATCAGACTGAACAGGTTCCAAACCTCTCCGAGGCTCTTACCTTCTATACAGGGACGTCTGTTTTCGAGCAAATCCACTAAAAGAAAAGGAGAAAACTCCAAAGAGGGTCCTCCTTGCGCTCACGTACGTGCAAGTGAATGCTCTCTCAGTCCTCCAGGAGAGACCTCGAGAAGGAGACGTGCTGAAGCAAAGCCACAGGGATCTCCGAGCTTGCCCCTGTCCTGCACCCCTGTCCTGCCTGGCTGATGTCAAGTTCTCTCTGTGAGGTCATCGCCTCCCCACCACCTTTGTCCAATAGGCTGAGGTCCTGCCAAAGGCTCTTGTGATGTCACTGCCACACCCACCACTCCCCTGCAGTGCTGATGTCCTGCCCCTGTCCAGCTACATTGGATGTTTCAGCCGCTTCCCCTGGATCACCCCACTCAATGTCACTTCCTTGTGGGGTGACACCGACTACATAGTAGAACACAGAAGTTCTTCCCCAGGCCGCAATTAGGTTTTCACAAGTTAGTTGACTTTATGGCCAGAAGGAACCATTCGAGCATTTAATCTGATCCCCTGCGTATCCTAAGGTCTCCTGTATGTCAGAAGAGCTGGGCTTTTCTTTTACTCAAACATTTTCCAGAAAGGCATCTAGTCTTTATTCGAAGAGATCAAGAGATGGAGAAGCCATCATTTCTCTTGGTACTTTGTACCAATGACAAACCACCTGTTAGGATATAGATATTCAGGCCTGTCTGTAAAGGCCTATACTCTAAGAATTTAGGTGTATTCTTATCACTTGGCTAGTGATAGAGGTATAAAAGAAAGAATCAAAATCACTGTCTGCTGGTGTAAGGGCCTTCTCTTACTGTGACAGTCTGAGGCCCTGTTCTTCGGCTAAGGCCTTTGGCTAAGCAGCAGAGGCAGCCATAAGCTGGGAAGCGAACGGTCACATCCTCACATTCCAAACTAGTCACATTGAAATAAGGTGCTATTGGGCTGTTAGGCAGTATCAGGACAGGATTGTATTCCTATCACCTCCAGAGAAAGGGAAGTGCCTAGAAAATGTGAAAGGAAACTTAGTTTGATAGCATCCTGTCTGGCAAGAACTCACTTATCAATAGCTGGGATGTGAAATCCTCACTTCTGTATTGTTTTGTCATTATAGTTCCCACTTTGCTGTTGTTTGTCTGTATCATCTCTGTCTGGTTCTGTGATTGTTCCTGTCTGCTGTATAATTAATTTTGCTAGGTGTAAACTAATTGAGGTGGTGGGATATAATTGGTTACATAATCATGTTACAATATGTTAGGATTGGTTAGTTAAATTTCAGGAAAATGATTGGTTAAGGTATAGCTAAGCAGAACTCAAGTTTTACTATATAATCTGTAGTCAATGGGGGGTGTGGGTGTGGGTGGGGGTGGGCATGTGGGTGTGTGAGATGGGAACAGGGAATGGGGGTAAGAAAATTGGAATCATGTTTTGCTAAAGGGGGAGATGGGAACAGGGAATGGGGGTAAGAAAATTGGAATCATGTTTTGCTAAAGGGGGAAATGGGAACAGGGAATGGGAGTAAGGAAGTTGGAATCATGCTTGGCTAAGGGCAGGAATCGGAACAGGGACATAGGTGTAAGGCTCTGTGGTGTCAGAGCTGGGAAGGAGGATACTAAGGAAGGAAACTGGAATCATGCTTGCTGGAAGTTCACCCCAATAAACATCGAATTGTTTGCCCCTTTGGACTTCGGGTATTGTTGCTCTCTGTTCATGTGAGAAGGACCAGGGAAGTAAGTGGGTGAAGGAATAAGCCCCCTAACACCACCCTCTTACAAATCTGGGTCTTATTGTCATTATCCTTTTTCTGATTTCTGCTTCCATCCATGGGGTTTTGTCATGCCTTTCTCTGAGACATAAAAGAGCCCTTTTATACTCAACATTTTCTCTCCATGAAGTCAAGCAACTCACTTCTCATTCTTCTCTTGTATATACTAAGCAGATTGAGCTTTTTCAATGTCTCATAATAGGGCATCATCCCCATCACTCAGTTATGAATCTTTTCTGCACCCTCTCCAATTGTTTTAACATAATATTCAAAATGTGGACACAAGAACTGGATTCAACATTCCAACATCAGTCTCACCAATGCTCTTTCACTTCCCTTTCCATCCTCACTACTCTATCCAGCCAAGAATGGCTTTAACCTTTTTTAACACAGTTTCACATTGACAGCTCATGTTGAACAGCTTGTCCACTATGACCCCAAAATCCTTTTCAGGGTCACTGCTTTCCAGCGGATTGTCCCCAATTCTGTAGGGTGCCGCCTGACTCCTTTGTTACTGGAGGTATGGGGTTGCATTTGACTTTATTAAAACCTAATTCTTTAGTAAGTATTTTAGAAGAACTAGCCCATTAGAGAGAGAATCGTGAATTACTCCAAGACAATGAATGGAGAAAAGCGGCAAGAGCAATCAAATACATGTTTGGTTACGCCCTATTTCCTTGGTCTTAAAAGAGGGTCACAAGGACCTGAGCCTCCTCCCTCACAATAGCCCCAAACTCCCCCAATCAGCATTGAGACTCTGAGAAGCAGAAAGCTGAGAGTTCTCACCAGATGTCCCGGGTCACCACCGGAGGGAGTCACTCTTAGAGCACTATTCCAGCCACATGTCTTTGGGAGGGCCTCCCGCAATGAGAGTTGGAGTGCAACCCCCCCTCCCCCCCTCCGTCCCCAACTCCACACGCACAGACAGGTCCTGGTGGTGAAAGGAAAGCAGGGGAAAAGGACAAAGATGCAAGAGAAGACGAGAAAGGAGGGAGAGACAGGAAAAGGGAAAACAAAAAGGAGAAACCCCAATGTCCCCAGTAATTCTAAGGGACAAAGTCTTAGGTCGGAAATAAAATGCTGCCCCCGCAATCTAGTGTTTTCCATTCCTAAAAATCAGCCGACACCTGATGGATCAGACTGAACAGGTTCCAAACCTCTCCGAGGCTCTTACCTTCTATACAGGGACGTCTGTTTTCGAGCAAAACCACTAAAAGAAAAGGAGAAAACTCCGAAGTGGGTCCTCCTTGCGCTCACGAATGTGAAAGTGAATGCTCTCTCAGTCCTCTAGGAGAGACCTCGAGAAGGAGACGTGCTGAAGCAAAGCCACAGGGATCTCCGAGGTGGCCCCTGTCCTGCACCCCTGTCCTGCCTGGCTGATGTCAAGATCTCTCTGTGAGGTCATCGCCTCCCTACCACCTTTGTCCAATAGGCTGAGGTCCTGCCAAAGGCCCTTGTGATGTCACTGCCACACCCACCCCTCCCCTGCAGTGCTGATGTCCTGCCCCTGTCCAGCCACATTGGATGTTTGAGCTGCTTCCCCTAGATCACCCCTCTCAATGAGCGTTCATTGTGGGCTCAAGCCGAACACAGTAAAACATCAGAGGCTTCTCCCCATGCTAGGCTCATTTTTCATCAATTAGCAGACTTTATGGACAGAAGAGACCATTAGAGCGTGTCATCTGACCCCCTGCATATCACATGCTTTCTGTAGAGCATAGGAGCTAATTTTTGACTACACACGTTCCAGAAAGGCATCTAGTCTTCATTAGAAGACATCAAGAGGTGGGGAATTCCCACCACTTCCCTTTCTAGTTTCTTCCTTTGGTAATTCGTCCTCACTGTTGAATATGTGTGCCCTCTTTCTAATACGAATTGGTCTCTTTTGAGTTTCCAGCCACTGGGTCTTGTTATGCTTTTCTCTGATAGATTAATGAGCCCTTTAATACCCAATATTTTCTCTCCATGAAGTCACTTCAACACTTCAATGATGTCACCACCCAATCTTTTTTATAATCTAAACAGGCTGAGCTCTTTCAATAGCTCACTAGCATCTGCCAGGAAGGGAGTCCCCACAGAGGGACACCATAATCTCCCAGGGAGGGAAAAGGCTCTCACTGCCATTTCTTAACCTCATGGGGTGTTCTCCTGCTCTGCCAACCCCACCCCTTTTTCAGTATCTCCAGGTGCCTGAGGGAGCAGGAACCAGAGGCCATCCTGCAGCTGGGACAGAGATGGAGGTTGATGACCTACCTGCCCGTGGTGACCATGGTGCAGGACAGCCCTCAGGACATGCGAATGCAGCTCCAGATCTGGGAGCAGCTTCCCTTTGCTGGCATGAGACCTTGCAGGTTGCGGTGGGTGAGACAGGCACTAACTTTTGGAAACCCTCAGTGGGATCAGAGGGTAATGGTTTGTAGAAAGTGGTGTTGGAGAGCTTTACAAAAACTAGACAAGAACGGTGCATGTTCCAGGGCAGCTCCAGCCCCGGTGCTGTCAGTGAGACGTGTCCTCCCAGCCCTGCCTGACGGGTCTTTCTGTTTCAGACCCTCCTTGGAACTGCAAGAAAAGTCCAACCTGTAGAGTTGTGGTTGCAGTGATAGTTGTATGGTCTGCGTTGATTGCTGCCATCATTGCTCTGGCAGGTGAGTTCCCAGCTTCCGCCCCGCTCCCTTCCCCTCCATCTACGATCTCCGCGCATCCCATTCTCCCGTGACCTGCCACACTCACTCTCTCCTCCCGGCCTGTCCGGCTTCTGCCCCTGGGGCAGAGGATTCCTGGGGGATCTTCCTCCCAGACCCCTGCACCTGGGCACTCTCTGTGTCAGGACGATCTGACTGACATTAGCCCCCCCAGCCCATCTCTGAGCACTTTGGACCCAAGTCACCTTTGCCACGCGCCATGAAGCAGTCCCTGACCAGGGTGTCCAGTGGGACAGGATGCAGTGCAACCCTGAGCCCTTTGCCTTCCCTGTGTTACTCTGAGGTTACCAGCTTGGCCTTCCTGGATCTTCAGGTCATGCCTGTGGCCGGGCGGCAGGTGCTGCCGTGTTATTGAAATGAGCCATAGAATTAAGTCAAGACCCCTCCACCAGCGCAGTGTGGAAACCCCCCAATCGCTAAGCTTGGCCAGGAAGGGTCCCTTAGCACCATTCACTCCCCCGGGCTGCCCAGACAGCGTGTGCTCATGCAGAGCGCGTCTGTTTGCGGTGAACATGAACCCTGTTGTATCCCCCCGTTGTCAGGGGCAGGGCGTGCTGGGGAATGTCGGGGGTGGGATTTCTCTATTGCCCTGGGATCTGATCACTGGGCCCCAGGAGGGTTTAGCAGCTGGCAGAGGGGATTGAATCCAGGTCTGTCTGCATTAGGAATCCTCTGTGCCGATGTCATGACGTCCGTGTAGTTGAATTGGTGCAAACCGCTAAAGCAGACGCACTGCACTGGTGCACAAAGGAGCTTGCCTTGGTGCAGTTTGCTGCAGGAAGTTACCAGAGCGAGCCGCACTGCTCCAGCGCATCTCCAGGAGGTGCTTGCCCGGATGTCACTGCAACACTGTGATTATACTGGTGCAGATTGCTCGGATACAGATGCGCCCTGAATCCCAGCTCCCTGCTGTAATGGCAGGCTGTTGCAATGGGCAGCATTGGTTCTCGCTGTGTAAGGTGGGAATCTGTGAGCTTAGGGTTGGTTACACACCTGCAGGTGCAGGGAGCTCTGCAGAACATGTGGCATCTGAGCTGGAGATGGATGGTGGAGACAGCCTGTGCCATCAACTGTTAGTCACTGACTTCTCTGCTCAGTTCAGTAGGGCAGGGGTGTGGGCTACCGTGCACTGGACAGTTAAATCTACAGGGTCAGACATGCCTTGTGAGTGAGGTGAACACATGCTCGCTTTCTGATCACCGCTGCCACGTTTCCTAACTCTTCCCAACTTAGAGTGTCTGTTCCTCGCTGAGCGCCAGCCACATGGGAAGGCTTGAAAACCAGCTACCGAGTTACTGTGGTGCAAACAAAAGTGACGTGCTCGAAAACATCTGGAGGGGTTTCAGTCCAACTCCTCTCAACTAGACAGGCCTTTCAAATCCTCTTTGGTGTCACTTATGGGTGACCCCACTGCTGCTCTTTCATGGCTCTGAAAGGGTTACACTGCCATGAGGGCTTCCAGAAAGTGCCTTTCTTGCTGCTGTGTTTGGGGAGAGAAAAGTCTGCAGGTAGGAGGTGAATTAAGTTCCATCATTCCTGGCCCACAGTGCAACAGGTCACTTCCCGTGGCTGTGGTTTCTGGCGCCCCCTTGTGGCTTTCATGTCCCTGAGTGAAAGTTCCCACATTCTTCTCAGTTGTTCACCTGCTGTTTGTTGCTAGGTTGAACGTCCAGCTGTTGATCTTGTGCCTGGGGTGAAATGCTCTGAGCTGTGTCAGTCCCTCCCAGGCTGGGAGTGTCCCTGGAATCCTTCTTGCCAGGCAAATTTACAGTGACAAACGTCTCCGTCCCCCTGCATCTGATTGCAGTGGACCAGCCCCAGCTGGGGGTCCCAATGGGCTTGGCAAGCCGGTCAATTGACTGCCTGTTTGGCCGCAGTCAAATGCTCCAGCGAGAGCCCTGGGGGTAGGAGGCAGCCTGCCTTTCGGATTGCATCTTGGAGCCTCACTGGTGTTTTCCAGAACTTGGTTTCATTGTTTTGCCTTTTTTTTCTGAGCTAAAATAACTCAGTGAAGTACATTTTTAAAAAAAAAAAATTAGGTAGATCCATATCTATCGAAAGCTAAACCTACTGGAGACAATGACGTCTTGCTCTTTTTTCTTCCTGGCGGGAGGTAACCAATTCTGATAAATTGGTATTTTAAAATATCTGACCACTCTTTGACAGATTTGACTGGTCAGTTGACCAATTTTTGTACCAGTCAAATGCCCAATTCTCGTTGCAATTCTTACCCTCCATGTGACTGTCTCATTCTCAGCGCTGACCTCTCAGCTTTCATCAGCTGATCTGTGCCCCCCTGCGAGCCCCTCGTGCCCGGACGGCTGGATGGGATACCGAGGGAAATGCTACTATTTCTCAGAGACGGAAGGGAGCTGGACCGACAGCCGAAGCCGCTGCTCTGCCCCGGGTGCCTCCCTGGCTGGGATCGACAGTGAGCAGGAAACGGTGAGAGACTCTCGAGTTGCCAGACACTAATCTGGGCACAGGGATGGCTGCTGCAGCAGGACCTGGGCTCTGCCCCGTGGGGTGAGGAGCAGCTGTGAGCCCTCCCGTGCTGGGAGGCCGGAGTGAATGAACTTCCAGCCGCTGAACGCCAGCCCTGGCTGGGCCCAGGGCCCTACTGTCTGTGTGTGATCACAGGGATTGCCCATTCTCCGCTACCCCCCTCCCCAAATAGGGAGACAGCTTCTGTCTAGGGCAGGGCTGGCTCAAGCATCTCCTGGCCTGCTGGCTGCTGGAGTGGGACTGAGAACCCAGTCAGTGCTCCTGTTGTGGGGATGGGAAAGGAGCAGCCAGCTGAGGAGGCGGGGGAGGAGGGGATCCTTTCACATTGACCCCTCCCACTTCAGCTTGCCTCCCTCCCTCCTCCTGCCTTGCTGGGGTGAGCGGTGGCTGCTCTGTGAGAAGAGACATCTCTGCAGAGAGCTCAGACCCAACAGCTGCCCCCAGCTCAGGGGGACTTGGGGTGTGGGTGACTGGGAGCACTGGGGTAGGGCTGCTGTGTGCGGTGGGAGGGTTAAGACTGCCCGGGAGATCTTGTGCTTTGCAAGAGGGAGGGGAAAATCCCCCCTGAAAATAAACTGAGCACCCTTCAATATGTGACTGGGATTCTCTGCAGCACAGAGCCCTGGAGGGGCGGTGGGGGGGAGCATGGGAGGTGGGGATGATACCTGCTGTCCCTCAGCTTTCTCTAAGGCGTTCCTGCTGCGCCATAAGGGTGTCTATGACCACTGGATCGGCCTCTGGAGGGAGCAGGGTCAGCCCTGGAAATGGGCCAATGGCACCAAATTCAACCACCTGTGAGTCTCTCTCACCCCTCTGGACTAATTCCCTGGGCTTGGGGATTCTGGTGTCTGAGCGGTTTGAGCTCAGGTAGATCCACCATTCAGTGCTAGTGAAACCACCAGACACGACCCTGGTCCGTTCGCGTCCTGCGTGTATCGGAGACCGATGGGAGCCGGCGTGTCCCTGAACTCTCGGCTCCTCCCCGCAGCACGGTGCTGGGCCGGAGACAGAGCCCGCCATAGCCAGAGATGCCCTCGCAGCGCGCTGGGATTTCAGCTGGGACACTCGCTGTTCTCCCCCAGCCCTCTTCAGCAAGGTCCCTGGGGTGTCTGACCCCCCCTGGAGAAAGGAGGCAGCAGGGAGCTCAGGTTAACAGTGGCTGCTAGAGAGGGCAGCATGCCGAGCACTGCATGGCAGGTGCAGGTCCCGCTGGGGATTGCAGCCGGCAGGTTTGAGTGACTTGGCTGGTGAGGCCTCTGAATCCGCAACAAGGCACCGATGTTAAAGGAGCCTGCGGTTCACAGGTGCTGGACGCCTGGGGCTCCCACGGGAACGGGGTACAGTAGTGATGGCTGCCCAACACCCCGCGATGGGTTTCAGTGGGCTCCAAGTGTGATCACAAAACCAGCGCTGCTTGAACCCTGGGACTTCAGCAGTAGAAGCATGAGCCTCTGCCATAGGAGCGAAAGAATCCACTTCTTTAACTGAAACTCCCCCCCGGTTGATAAAGCTCTTTTGCAGGCCAGCCATTAGAGGGGGATGGAGACCCCCCCCCACTTCTCTGGTCTGGGTTACTTCAGTACTTTGAAAAATCAGGCTCTTTTGGCGCTGGGTCAGGGCTCCCCAATGGACAGTCCCCATTCTGCTGTATTGGACCCAACCTTTGGATCCCACCTGCTTCCAGCCTCACTGGGTCTGAAGAGCTACCAGACACTGTCCTGAGTTCGAGCCTCTGTGGCATTCTCCTGGGGTACAGACTCCCTGTCTGGTATGCTCCTTAGGATGTGGGACCCTGCAGATCAGCTGCTGTAGGATCCAAAACCAGTGCTGAACCCTCCCAAATCTCCCGAGAGGCATGTTGTCCCTAGAGCTCCACCCTCCACACCAGATGAACTCTGGGAGACTTACGTGAGGGTTACAAACAAGGAACACATGCTTTCACAAAGGAACTTCTTCAACACTCTCTTTTTCCCCCATGCCCAATGGAAAGCTCAAGAGTTATAGATCAACGGAGAAGGAAACCCCTGAATGCAATTTCTTCTTTCAGTGTCATCTTGGTTCTGCTCCATGTGTTTCAAGGAGGCGAGATCCTTCCTGTCCCCCGCTTTTCCTGCTCAGTCGTCTGGTTCTGGTGATGGTCTGCCCCTCTTGTTAGAGGGCCGGTCCCTTTTGACAATCAGTCTAACAAATTCTCTCTGTCCTGCTGGGGACTGTCCATTCTTCAGCACCCCTGTGGGCTGCTCAGCATAGAGGGTCAGGAACAGTCAGCGGTTCTGCAAAGCCCCCGCTGTCCTGAGCTCTGCTCCTGAGGGGCTGGGAGAGTAGCTGCTCCGCACTCAGGCCTGCACTGTGGAGAACGGCTCCCCTGGCTGGGACTGGTGTGAAATGCCCAGCCTCTGCCTGACTGCAGCTCCCTGGCTTCTGTGTGGCAGGTTTCACTTAAGAGGAGGAGGTGACTGCGCGTATCTGAACGACGAGAAAGGGGTCAGCAGCTCACGGTGCTACATGGGAAGACGGTGGATCTGTAGCAAACCTGAGATGTATGTGATGGTGTCATAAATATAAAGGGAAGGGTACACACCTTTAAAATCCCTCCTGGCCAGAGGAAAAATCCTTTCACCTGTAAAGGGTTAAGAAGCTAGGATAACCTCGCTGGCACATGACCAAAATGACCAATGAGGAGACAAGATACTTTCAAAAGCTGGAAAGAGGGAGAACATCAAAGGGGTCTGTGTCTGTCTGGGTGAGGCTTTTGCCAGGGACAGAACAGGAATGGAGTCTTAGAACTTAGTAAGTAATCTAGCTAGATATGCGTTAGCTTATGATTTCTTTAAATGGCTGATAAAATATGTTGAGCTGAATAGAATGAATATTCCTGTCCGTGTGTCTTTTTGTAACCTAAGGTTTTGCCTAGAGGGATTCTCTATGTTTTGAATCTAATTACCCTGTAAGGTATTTACCGTCCTGATCTTACAGAGGTGATCCTTTTCTTTTTACTGTTTCTTCTATTAAAATGTTTCTTTTCAAGAACTGAATGCTTTTGTCATTGTTCTAAGATCCAAGGGCTTGGGTCTGTGGTCACCTATGCAAATTGGTGAGGATTTTTACCAAACGTTCCCCAGGAAGTGGGGTGCAAGGTTTTGGGGAGGATTTTGGGGGGAAAGACGTTTCCAAACAACACTTTCCCAGAAAGCCGGTTAAACGTTTGGTGGTGGCAGTGGAAGTCCAAGGGTCAAATAGTTTGTACCTTGGGGAAGTTTTAACCTAAGCTGGTAAAGTAAGCTTAGGAGGTTTTCATGCAGGTCCCCACATTTGTACCTTAGAGTTCAAAGTGGGGAAGAAACCTTGACAGATGGGAAAAGAGACCGCACTCGAAAGGGGCTCAAAATGAGACTCCTAGATGTGACACTTATACAACTCACACCTACTTGAACAAGCCAAGATCTCAAAATCAGGCAGTGGGGCCCTCAAGCAATAAGTGTGTCTCGTTTAAACTCCGTATGTGCCATCTGCTTTTGAACCTTTTAAACTCAGGGTTACGTTGTCAAGCTTTTCTCTGCAGCTGAGAGGGAGTGATCTCATGAGAAGGAGTCTTACCTCATTTCCCCAGCATGTGGCTAAGGGAAGGCCTTGTTCATTTAGACTCCAGAACAGCATTTCTCAAATGCAGCCAGCAGCTGATTGTTTTGCAGCCACAAGAGCCTCCAAAGTGCCCCAACAAATCGCTCAGATGTTAAGTATTAAAGGTGTCTTCTAAATGCCATAAATCCTCATGCGTGCTCCCTTTTAAATAGTACCATGCCGGCAGAGCTGAGCTACATAGGTGTGGTTTTCTTTCAAGTCACAAAGTGTATTCTTTGGCTAAGAACATAAGAACGGCCATACTGGGTCAGAGCAAAGGTCCATCCAGCCCAGTATCCTGTCTGCCAACAGCGGCCAACGCCAGGTGCCCCAGAGGGAGTGAACCTAACAGGCAATGATCAAGTGATCTGTCTCCCGCCATCCATCTCCACCCTCTGACAAACAGAGGCTAGGGACACCATTCCTTACCCATCCTAGCTAATAGCCATTCATGGACTTAACTTCCATGAGTTTATCCAGTTCTCTTTTAAACCCTGTTATAGTCCTAGCCTTCACAACCTCCTCAGGCAAGGAGTTCCACAGGTTGACTGTGCGCTGTGTGAAGAAGAACTTGCTTTTATTTGTTTTAAACCAGGTGCCCATTAATTTCATTTGGTGGCCCCTAATTCTTGTGTTATGGGAACAAGTAAATAGCTTTTCCTTAGTCACTTTCTCTGCACTACTGACGATTTTATAGACCTCTAACCACTGTGTTTACATCTCCTGTTATTGTAGCTCTGTAAGTGGCTATGGGCCATCTCACTGCGTGGTGTTTGGGTAGGTTGCGATTGTTCATGGGGCTGGGGGGGGAGAGGTGAAAGAGTTATAAATGTGACTGGGTATCAGAAAGTATTTCAGGTAATCTAGTGCCAGAAAATGACCTTGAATGTGACAGCAGGTGGCTCCTCTGGGACCTTCTGCTAAGAAACGCAAAACATAGAAAGAAAAAGAAACACTTCAGCACCAGGGGGAAAGGCAGTTTCCTGTGTTTCCGAAGCCATCTGATTCCATTTCTGAACAAGTTGCAGTGTGAGAAAGAAATTCATCAAATTGAAATGTATGTCGTGCAACGTCCCTTCAGCACTTGTGCAAGGGAAGTTGAACCAAATTACTACGGTGAGCTTCAGAGGCGCAAGCTGTTAAATGATGCAAAAACCAAGCTGAAAAGACAACAGCAACGGCTCAGATTTTGTTGTTACTGTTATCATTATTATTACTGGGCTATGTTGACTATGGTTTTTTTTGTGTGAAAGAAACTTTGGACATATTGGCAGATACATTCTTTCGTTATTAGTCATTATCCTTTCTATTATGTAAAGCATTTTTAAATTTAGTTCAGAATTGTTGTACAGCCGTCCACCTTTGACCAAAAAAGCAAAAGAACAACAAAAAAGACAAGACTGTGCAAAGCACTGGTTTGTTCTGTGTTTAGGTCCAGTAAAGATAAGACACAACTGTACCTTATATTTATTATTGAGTCTGCAAAAAATCCCTATGTAAATATGCACATGTAATTTATTTGTTTGTTTTTCCTACAGTTAGTTAAGTATTGTCAGAGCCTCATTCTGAGGCTGCCAAAAATTTGTGAGAACCCCGGCTCTAGAAAGTGTTAGAAAACAAAATCCTATGTTACCATTACTTTCCAGTATTTGCAAAAAGAAAAGGAGGACTTGTGGCACCTTAGAGACTAACCAATTTATTTGAGCATAAGCTTTCGTGAGCTCCAGCTCACTTCATCGGATGCATTCAGTGGAAAATACAATGGGGAGATTTATATACACACAGAACATGAAACAATGGGTGTTACCAGTATTTATTCACTCTCGCTTGCATCTCTGTTCTTTGATAATAAACTCATTCCTGTTTTCTGTATATCTAATTGCTGTGTTCTCAATAGAGTGGTTGGCCTGAATTGAATCTTACAAGCTGCTGTGGACCGCGCCTGTGGGATTAGAGTCACAGTTCTGCATGTGCTCCGGGGAACGGGCTGAGAACTCCCGAGGGACGCTCAGAGGTTTTGGGAGTGTCGATCGCTAACCTGTACACAGAGAGCGAGGCCTGCAGGGGGCTGGAAGGTCAGGCTTGCGCTGCCAGGGGTGGTGGTTTGAGAGAGCTGACCCATGGCAGGCCTGGACAAGGCTCCCCCAAAAGTGCCTCGTATGCCTGCTATGGATCACTCAAACGGGCAGACGTCCCCGGCTCATTCCACCCCTGCACCCCCCAGGTACAACCCACACAAGGCATTCGACCAGGGTGAGGAGAACACCTGCAATGCCCTGTCACCTGACGTGCTGAATTTGCCTCTGAGCCCATTTTCCCTTCCAGCTTGGGACTCCAGAACCCTGCCTTGTTGAGCCAGACATGCTTGCCAGCTGCAAACACAGACCCAGGTCTGGGCCACACCCCCAACGCTGCAGACTTTAACCCAAAACTGCTCAACAGGTCACCTGTCTCCAGCAACTAGCTCCCAATGGGATCCAAACCCCAAATAAATCCGTTTTACTCTGTATAAAGTTTATACAGGGTAAACTCAAATTGTCCACCCTCTATAACACTGATAGGGAGAGATGCCCAGCTGTTTGCTCCCCCAGGTATTAATCACTTACTCCGGGTTAATTAATAAACAAAAGTGATTTCATTAAATATAAAAAGTAGGATTTAAATGGTTTCAAGTTATAACAGACAGAACAAATAAGTTACCAGGAAAAATAAAACAAAACACGTAAGTCGAAGCCTAATACATTAAGAAACGGAATACTGATAAATCTCACCCTGAGAGATGTTCCAATAAGCTTCTTTCCCAGACTGGACTCCCTCCAGTCTGGGCCCAATCCTTTCCCCTGGTACAGCCTTGTTCCAGCTCAGGTGGTAACTCGGGGATTTCTTATGACTGGCAGCCCCCTTTGTTCTGTTCCACTCCCTTTGATATCTTTGGCACAAGGCGGGAATCCTCTCACGGTCTCTCTGGGTTTCCACTCCTCCTTCTAAATGGAAAAGCACCAGGTTAAAGACGGATTCAAGTATCATGTGACATGTTCACATGTCCTGTGAGCCCCCCTCCATTCTTTCAGGACTGGCCCGCACGTAAGCGGTGAAGGCTTGCAGGTGAACAGAGCCATCTACAGTCAGTTGTCCTAGCTAATGGGAGCCATCAAGATTCTAAGCCACCATTAATGGCCCACACTTTGCATAACTACAGTAGGACCTCAGAGTGATATCTCATATTCCTAATTTCAGATACAAGAATGACACATTCATCCAAATAGGATGAACACACTCAGTAGATTTGTAAGGTCTCATTACAAAACTTATAGAGACCTTTTGCATAAAGCATATTCCAGTTACATCGTATTCACACTTAAACATTTTTATAAAGCTTATGAAGTGCAATGTCACAGGGTCAATACCCTCAGAGGATACCTGCAGATAGAGGCTTCCCTGGCTGGTGGAAAGGCCTCAACTGCCCTGCTTCCCATGGCCAGAAGGCATTGTAGTACAGCTATTCTCAGCTTACCCGGGCCTATGTGGAGCAGAATGTACATTAGAGCAGCCCCAAGGCTGCTCTGACTTAGACCTGGTCAGCACAAAGCCTGACGATCATTTGTCTACTCTGCGATCAGCACTGGCTGCCAGTGAGTTGGCCACCCAGGAAGCCTAGCCCTTGGCCCTTCCCCTTGTGCCTGAGGTCCCGCCACTCCCCTTCTCCCCGCCTCCCTCCCCTTCTACCTACCTCTCCCCCGCAGGAGCCCAAAGCACCCTCACCACATCCCACAGCCCCAGCACTGGATGGCAGAGGTCGGGGGGCGAGACCCCAGCCCCGGGGCACTGCAACCTCCGTGCCCACAGCCCCATGACACCTGCTGCCCATGCTGATCACGCTGTCTGGATTGAAGAGATTTGATGCACGTTACCCTACTGTTCCCGTATCGTGTCCGAATCCCAGAGCTGTTGGCACCACTGGAAACGGAACATTTATTCATTCGTAAATCTGCTCAAAGTGTGTAAGTGCAAAGAAGAAAGGAATAATAAAATATATATAAGAGAACCCCTGAGATGCCTAGCTCTGTAAACAGTGAGAGGTGAGGAAGCCCCTCTCGTGTGGGTGCATCGTATGGTGCCATATGCACACCCAGCACTTCTCAAATCCCAGATGTTCTAATCCACATCCATCTCCTCCCCCTCCCATTCTCCCATCTCCTCCACCTCCATCTCCTCCATGTCGCTGCTGTCAGGGTCGTGTTGGGGCTCCGTTGGAGCCCTGGCTTTTGGGCTATCTGCTGCTCCATAGAAATCCCTGGCAGCATCTCCCATTGGCAGCTGCAATGTGATATTCACAGCAAAGTACGAAGCATGGTTGAAATCTACAAGCACAGAGCCCTGCGGCTGGGTTAGAGGCCAAGTGCACAGAGGTTTGTGCTGCTCATGCAGGTGGAGGGATGAAGGCAAAAACATCAAACTAGGAACCGAATTGGACAACCATTTCACTGTAGACAAAGATCTCATGCCCCTCATCCCGACCAGCAGCTCCCTGCTAGCCCAGTTTTGTCAATATTCCTTTGCCACCCCAGAGCCCCCTGCGGTTCTGGCCTTAGGTCACCCCAGACAGCTCTCTTGATTCTCTTCACTCCTTCTGTGGCAGATACAGGATACACAGCGGGGCGGTGTGCGGGTTTCCTTGGCACTCACTTCGAGTGAGCTCCATAACTCAAGGCTTCACCGTTCATTAGTAACACGCCAATTGCAACCCCACACCAGCCAAAGCCATTCGCAGCTCCAGCAGGACTTCCTTTCTGTTCCTTACCCACCTTACACACACTGCGCCGAACCCAGAATACACTGGCGAGGAACATCTCTTCCTGACCCCTGCATGTGACCAGCTGAAGCAAGAGACTTGGGACCATAAGACATATACCAGACAAGACCCTCAGGGTTGCCCAGTCCACCCCCATCCCACAAGCAACCCTCTCATACAGTCACACTCAAATGTGTCCAATGCTCTCTTACAACTAATAAAGTTTGCCCCTATTGGGAGGCTGTTCCAGAACCTCCCTCCTCAAATGGTTAGAAACTTTCTAATCTCCCAGCCTGAACTTGTTCTTGGCCAGTTGATTCGCCTTTGTTCTTGGGCCTACATTGTCCTTTAGCTAGAACAGCTCTCCACCCTCCCTGGTCTTTACCCCGATGTATTTATGGAGAGCCATCAGATCCCCTCTCAGCCTTTGTTTTGCTAGACTAAACCAGCCCAGCTCTCCCAGCCTTCTCTCGTGAGACAGGCCCTCCATTCCCTGATCATCCTGAGAACTCTTCTCTGTACCTGTTTCACTCTGAATTCATCTTTCTCGAATGATCAGAATCATACACAGGATTCTAGAGGAGGGCTCTCCAGGGCCATGTACTTTCGTACTTCTCTGTCTCGACTGGAAGTGCCTCAGCTGATGTATCCTAGCATCACATTTGCCTTTTTCATGGCCACATCACATGGGTGGCTCAGTCACCGTATAATCGACCAACACATCAAGGTCTCGCCCCTCCTCTGTCGCCTCCAACTGATGAGCCCCAGCATCAAGAAGAAATTCTTCTTATTAGACCCTAAGTGCAGGATTTTGCACCTGGTACCTTTAAATGTCATCCTTCTTCTGGTACTCCAGTCTTCAAGGTCATCCAGATCTTCCTGTATAATATTCTACCCCCTCTGGACAGACCATGTTTCCCAGCTTTTTAATCATCAGTAAGTTTTGTTATCACTCTCCTACTTTTTGGGTTAACACCATTAATAAAGAGATTAATGAAGATGGATCCCAAAACAGATCCTTGAAGAACTCCATTAGGAACCTCCCTCCGATCCCATAGTTGAGTTTCCAGACTTCTCCCCTTTAATTGGTTCCTTACCCGCCTTACAATTCTTGTACTGATCCCCGTCTTCTCTAATTTAGCTAAGAATTTCCCACGTGATACCGTATCAAATGCTTTACTGAAGTCCAAGTATATTAGATCTGCTGCATTTCCCTTCTCTAAACAACCAGTTCTCAGCTCAAAGAAAGAGCTCAGGTTAGTCTGGCCCCATCTACCTTTGGTTACATCCCCTTTTCCATTTACCTCTGTTGGAGACCCCAGGGCATGGCCACTAGTTACGTTGAGGAGATGGAAGGCCATAAGGGTCGAAGAGGTCTCCCTGCTAAAGGCCTAAGGGCTTCTTCTCAACCCCCCTTAATAGAATTCAGGCCTGGCTGGTTTGAGTAAGCTCTTTTGCTCTTAAAACAATGTTGCAGATGCAGACAATGCCCCATAGTGTAAGGTTTGCTGACGCCAAGTTAAAGATAATAGGAGAGAGAGCTACAAGGCCAGACAGGATGTGCTGGTTCTTTAAGTTGCTAGGAATGCTTGTTAGAGGTTGCAGGAAATAAACATTGTCCTAACCCATATAAGAAAGGCAGAGTATTTGTGCAAAGTTTTGATTGGCTGATGTGTAGTGCAGTAGCATTGAGGAATATAAATGTGTGTAATGACCTGCTCTGATGTGCAGGATTTGAGATTCTATTCTCCCTGTACCTTGTTTGCAGCTGCAAATAAACTTTTCTGCTTCCCCACCCCGTTGTGATTATTGAGTGACGCACACCGGGTAACGAACCCCCCCCCCGCTGTTGTTCGCCTCTGGCACTGGGTGCCGGCAACAGCTTTTGGAGTCCCAACGTGGGGTGACGAGGATGCAATTTAGCCTTGCCCAGATCCCTTCTGGAAGTCGAGGATTGCAGCGACAACCGACGCCCAGCACACACCGGTGAGTTCATTGGGGGCCTCAGAGGAGAAGGAGTTTGATCAACCCCGGAGGGAACGACGGTGCAAGACACTCACATAGTGGAGAAGCAGCTGTGGGAGACGGTGAGGAACCTGTTCCTTGGATATAGGGGAGGAGCAGCTGCGGGCGATGTTGGGGAACTGGTCCCTTGGATAAGGTAGGAACCTTTTGAAATCCGGATTATATGCTCTGTTGGAACCTGGGGACGCCCACAGTTACCCTGTAGGTATCGGACAGGAACAGAGCACGGGAGGTACGGTACGATGCACGCCCCTAGAGTGTATTTTAGTAAATTGGAAGATATTTGGATCAGATCCAATGACTAAGGGTAAATTAAAGCGATTTTGTACAGTTGACTGGCCTCAGTACCAATTAGAGGACCAAGAACAGTGGCCTCCCGGAGGATCACTAAATCATAATACAATCCTCCAGTTACTCCTGTTCTGTCAGCGAACGGGGAAGTAGAATAAGCATTCGTATGCTTACTTGTTTATAACCTTATAGTCTCGTACTGATATTTTACAATGCTGTAATTTAACCCCGATTGGCCCTGTAGCAATTAATGTCAGTCCCCGGATCCCCACCCCAAATGTAATGGCAGATCCGGTGTCTCCTTCGGCCCCTACACCCACACAGAGCGAGGCTCAAAGTAAGATTCTTAGTGAAGCTCATAGTGGGGTTCAGGCTCCATCTGCTGGATTATACCCCTTACTTACCGTGACTAAAATCGCCCCTAATGCAATAGAAAGGACAAGCTCTTACCATGCAGGTCTATACTCATGCATCTTTTAATCCTATGGACCTGGCCGCTTTCAAAGCACAGGATGGAGAATTTTCTATCAACCCAAGCAAGTTGGTATCGGTCTTTGAGGGATGTCTTAGCAGCTACAAGCCAGGCTGGGATGATTGTAATGTCCTTCAGCAAACATTATTGACTGAGGTTAAACAAGAACAGGTCATAGCTAAAGCAAGGAAAAAAGCGAAAAGGCGATATGACCAAGACCGTAACAATGTCCCGATCCCAGATAATCAAGTTCCTATAAAAAATCCTAGGTGGGACCCAAATGACAATCAGGCTATGACCCACCTCACCTTCTATAAGGAGCTGCTACTGTATAGACTCCGTCATGCAGCTGTCAGACAGAATAATTAAACTAAACCATAGAAGGTAGTGCAGGATCCAAAGGAAATCCCTGGAGCTTTTTTGCAGCACATTCGAAACACGATCCAACAGTATACCAATGCAGATCCTAATAATCCACAAACTGAGGCAATTATTAAAAAACTATTTACAAGCAGGGCAGCCCCCGACATTAAGAGAAAGCTACAGAAAAAGGAGGATTTGATAAGTATGACCATGGCACAGATTTTAGAAGCAGCAAATCAAGTGCATAGTTTAAAAGAAGTAAAAAAAAAAAAGCAAGTAAAATTAATGGTAGCGGCAGTGCAGGCAGGCACGAAGAAAAGTAAACAAAAAAAAGGGGGCCGTGGCCACGGACGTCCAGGCCCGCGAAAAAGACGATTGGGGCGCAATCAGTGTGCCCTGTGTCGGCAAGAGGGACACTAAAAAAATAAGTGCCCAAACAAAAAGAAAAGGGGAAGTACCTCTATGATGGCGATAAAAAAACAAAAATAAGGGTGTCAGGGGAAACAGATCATCCTACCCCCGGAACCCCGAGTAAAAATGCGGGTGGGAAATGAAGAAATAGATTTTTTAGTCTCCTGAATTTTGTGGGACTCCAAGGATATCGGGTAGCACGAAGTAAGGCTCAGATTGCTCTCCCGCAGGTACAGTACCTCGGGTTCTACATACAGCAGGGGGAACGCCAGCTTTCAAATAAAAAAATAAAAGCCATATGCCAAGTTCCTATCCCGAGTAATCGCAAGCGGCTCAGAGCATTTCTGGGGATGGCAGGCTTCTGTAGAATATAAATCCCAGAGTTTGAACTATAGGCTAGACCCCTGTACGACTGTGTAAAAGGAGCAGACCATGACCCCTTTCATTGGACCCCAGAGGCTGACAGGGCATTTAAAATCCTAAAAAACAAGCTAATGGAAGCCCCGGCTCTAGGTCTGCCAGATCTCTCCAAGCCATTTCAGTTGTATGTACATGAACGAAAGGAGGTGGCCCTGGAAGTACTCACACAGCTGCTAGGAGCATGAAAACGTCCGGTGGCATATTTTTCGAAATAACTGGACCAAGTAGCCAAGGGCTGGCCAGCGTGCCTGCGGGCAGTGGCAGCCACCGCCCTGACCCTGGCACAAGCAGAGAAACTGACACTAGGGGGAACAATACAGGTTTTTACACCACACATGGTACGCGCTTTACTGGATGTTAAGGGCGGCCTCTGGCTCACACAAGCGCGTATGGCAAGATACCAAGCAAAGCTCTTAGAGAACCCTGAGGTCACGCTGCAGCCTTGTCCATCCCTTAACCCTGCCACCCTCTTACCAAAAACTGAGAAACAGAAACATGACTGTTTAAAAATCATAGATGCCCAATATTCTAGCCGCCCAGACTTGAAGGATGTGCCCCTCCCAAATGCAGATTATGAGTGGTACACTGATAGTAGCAGCGTGGTAATAAATGAGCAAAAACCGGCGGGTTATGCTATTGTAACCCTCAGTGACACCGTGGAAGCTGAAAGTTTGCCCGCTGGGACCTCTGCCCAGTTGGCTGAGCTAGTGGCCCTGACCCGTGCACTCGAACTGTCCAAAAAAAAACCAGGTCAATATTTTCACTGATTCCAAATATGCTTTTGGGGTGCTGCATGCTCCTGCTGGCCTGTGGAAGCAGAGGGGAATGCTGACAGCCCAAGGCTCCCCAGTCAAGTACGGGCCCCAAATCCTCCGGCTTCTAGAGGCAGTGCAACTCCCTTTGGAAGTGGCAGTGGGACACTATAAGGCCCATCAGAGGGAGGATCAAGATGTGACCAGGGGTAATGCCAGGGCAGATAAAGAGGCAAAGCATGCTGCCACCCTGCTGTTCCCTCAGACTAAAAACACCTATATGCATGCCCTTATCCCATCAGTGGGGAAGCTCCCGACCCCTCAGTATTCTGGGGAGGAGAAACAGCTAGCTGACAAACTTGGTCTCCAGGAAAAGGAGGGATGGCTTCATTCCCCAGAAGGGAAAGTCCTCTTACCAAAGGGCCTAATTCTGCCAGTATTACAAAAATTACATCAAACCACTCATGCTGGCAGGGAGGCACTTATCCAAGTAATAAAAAAGTACTTCATAACCTCCAGACTCGGAGCCCTAGCTGCCCAAGTACAAACAAAATGCCTAGTCTGTCAAAAGAATAACCCCCAATCAGGACACCCAGTACCACCAGCGGCCCTGGAACCCACTCCAGGCCCTGGACGGGTGTGGCAAATAGACTTTGCTAAGTTTCCCCGGACCCAAAAGTTCAAGTATCTCCTTGTCATAGTAAATGGATTCAGCAGATGGTCAGAAACCTTTCCATGTCTCAATTGCACTGCCAGGACAGTGGCTCTCAAGTTTGTTAAAAAGATTATTCCTCCCTTTGGACTTCCCCAGTGAATAAAATCTGACAATAAAACACACTTCACGTCAAAAATCGTCCAAAGCATCTCAGACACCGTACAGATTCCCTGAAAACTCCATACACCCTGGAGACCTCAAGCCAGTGGGGTAGTGAAGTGGATCAATCAGACCCTTAAGCAACATCTCTCGAAAGTATGCCAGGAGGCCTCCCTACTGTGGCCTGATGCCCTGCCCCTAGTTCTGCTCCGCAGCCGTGCTCTCCCAAAGGGTAAATTAAAGCTCAGTCCCTTTAAAATTATGTTTAAAAAAACACGGCCTATAAATAGTACACCGCTTATGTCAAAAAAAAAAGTAAAAATTAAAAAACAAGTTTCTCTCTCAGTATATGTGTTCCCTGTCTGCTGTTCTTTGTCTCTTCACAGGTATGCTAAGGATTCCCAGCCTCTACCCTTGGACTCACCCATCCACTCCCTGCAGCCTGGTGATTCAGTGCTTGTACGTACCTGGAAAGACGAGCCCCTCCAGAAAAAGTGGAAGGGTCCTGTTGGTCTCCCACACGGCAGCAAATGCCGAGGGACACAAGAATTAGATTCATTATACCCAGCTGAAAGACGTGTCAAACCCCCCCCTCCCCTCCCGCCCCCCGGCTAAAAGGCAGACCGTGCATTCAGCCCCCTCCAGTGAAGATCTTAGACTAAAATTACTATTTAAACAGCAGCCCACCAAAAAAGCAAAAAAATAAATAAAAAAGTATATTTTATTCCCCCTCTTAGCCATGTGCCTAACCGGAACTGCTGTTTCAAGCATTGTACCCGTTAATACCTGGCTGGCACTGGCCCAGAGTGCAGTGAACGCAACGTCGTTCTCAGAGAACCTTATTCTCAGAGACTAAGGCAGCAGCTCTGGCCTTTTCTTTCGTTAGTATCCCTGGGCTTGTGGTGCATAATTACCACGCAGTAGAGCACCTTGCCTGCACAGTGGCAAAGGCCATTAATTTAACCTCAGCCGTCCTGGCCCAACTCTCACATGAGTTAGGGGAAGTACGTCAGGGCATGCTACAGAACAGGCTGGCTGTAGACTATTTACTTCTACGCCATGGTCACCTATGCCAGGAGTTTGCAAGCATGTGTTGCTTTAATATAACAGATGCAGAGCCATCCGTAAAAGCTGATTTCCAACGCCTAAAGCAGCTAGCAAAGAGCATTCATCAGCAAACCAGAGAAAATTAGCTAAGCTCTCTATTTTCTAGTTGAAGCCTTTCCCCGTAGCTAAATAAGTTATTTAGCCTATTATTTAAGGTTTTTTTCCTGTATGAATCATGTTATATTTACTATGTTATATATAGTCCTGGTAAAAATGCTTATTTTGCATAGTTTTAAAAATCTTAATTTTATGCATAGCCCGCTAGTAAGTAAATAAAAATAAAAAAACTCAAGCAATAAAAATAAATAGTCTAAAAAAAAAATGTTAAAAACCCCAGGACATGGCCACTAGTTAAAGTAAAAAAATAAAAGGCCATAAAGGTCAAAAAAGTCTCCCTGCTAAAGCCCTAAGAGCTTCTTCTCAATCCCCCTTAATAAAATTCAGGCCTGGCTGGTTTGAGTAAGCTCTTTTGCTCTTAAAACAATGTAGCAGCCGCATATAATGCCTCATAGTGTAAAGTTTGCTAACGCCAAGTTAAAAATAATAAAAAAACAGCTACAAGGCCAAACAAGATGTGCTGGTCGTTTAAGTTGCTAAAAATGCTTGTTAAAAGTTGCAAAAAATAAACATTGTTGTAAACCATATAAAAAAAGCAAAATATTTGTGCAAAGTTTTAATTACCTAATGTGTAGTGCAGTCGCATTAAGGAATATAAAAGTGTGTGTAATGACCTGCTCTAATGTGCAAAATTTAAAATTCTATTCCCCCTGTACCTTGTTTGCAGCTGCAAATAAACTTTTCTGCTTCTCCACCCCGTTGTGATTATTAAGTGACGCATACCGGGTAACAAACCCCCCCTGCTGTTGTTCGCCTCTGGCACTGGGTGCCGGCAACACCTCCATGAATTTAATTCTCCTCCCCTCACAGTGTCTTCTACAGCGCCTTGCCTACTGCTGAGCTCACTGACAGAAAAGCAAGAGGGAGCGAAAAGCTGGGATGTGGCCACTAGATGGGGACAAAGAGCTGCATCCGCTGGCCAAGAGCAGCTGGGGGAAGCCTGGGAGCAACAGGTATCAGAATAAGCAGGTCAATCTCAGACCGTGGCCTAGTTTCCAGACATCTCTGGGCCGATTCTTGGAGGACACAGCTCCTGGCAAAGCCACCCCCCAGAGTCAGGCCCTCAATGATTCTCCCAGCGCAGTGGGCCCTGGGTGCAGCAATGGTGCAGAGATCGGTGTGAAATAGGAAACCCTGCAAGATGCTGGCTCTCCCTGCGGTCCCTGACCCCTCCAGGGGCTCCAGTGCAGCTCCCCCATACGCAGACAGAGCTCAGAGCAGAGTCCGCAGCAGCCCCACCCCAGCGAGAGCTCCCAGTGAAGGCAGAGGCCTGGCAGAGAGAGGAGAGGGGCACAGGCAGGTCAGCGGAGAGCTGGAAGGTGGCTTCCACCCCAGGAGGATTAACAGAGAAAGAAGAGCGGAGCTGGGAGAGCACAAAACAGAGACACCCCCCAGCAAATCCCCCCCGCCCCCAGACACCGAGATCCCGGCCTGGGAGAGCCCTAGCAGAGGGGTTCATTCCCTGATACTTACTCATGACAGTTGCAGCAAGGGGTCGTTGTGGGGTGGGAGGAGGTGCCACCCCGCTCTGGCTGGCTGGCTTTGGAGAGATACAAGGGTGAAGAGCGCGGTGAGGAGTTGGTGCCCTGGGAAAGAGGTGGAACAAGAGTGGGGGCTAAGGGCCGAACAGGGGTGGAGCATCTACGGGGAAAAATAAGTCAGTGCCCGTGGAGGGGAAGGCCGGGGGCTCTGTTCCACGAGGGCTGAGCATGTCAGAGCAAAACTCCTGAGCAGCGTCATTGTGGCCTCCCCCTGAGTGTCCCTGATTCCTCAGGGTATACTGCATTTCCCCGGCTCCTTCCCTTGCTAGGTGTAATTTCAGAAAATCACTCTCCTGTCCCTAACTCCCACAGCCGCTGTGTATGAGCCACTGCCAGGCCTCTCTAGATGGGCTAACATCTGGATCCTGCCCAAGCTGGTTCTATCCCACGTGGCCAATTGCAAGTGACCAAAAAAAAAAAATCACAAGTCAGAGCCCCCCTGAAAAACGATTGTTTTTAAAGTCTCGTTGGTTTTAAGCCAACAAGTTTGGGTTCTGTTCTCCAGCTCCTGGTGTTGGAGCCTTTTGGGGGGGGGGGGTCACCTTTTCAAGCTTTTCTCCCCATCCAGGAGAGCAAGATCATGAAAAACTTCTGCCAAGAATGGCCAACCCCGCCAAAACCTTCTACCAGCACCGGAAATTAGTTAGTCCCAAATTGGGGAAGAAACAAAACAAAAAACCCCACATCATCCAAACCATTTTTGGTTTTTGAATTTTCCAACAAACAATTGATTTTTTCCTGTTAAAATGACACTTTCCACAAAAAATTGTCTTTAATCGAACACCCAATTTTCCCTAGCACAAAATGTTGATGGAAACATTTCAGTGTATTAGTTAAAGTTGCTGTGAAATCCCCACCTCCCCATACCTCCCTACCAGCACCAGCCCCAGCACCTATGGGGCGTGCAGCTGTGCAGCCTGCCTGGCTGTAGGGCCCCTTCCCTGCCTCCCAAACAGCAGCTGGAGCCAGGGAGCCATCGGGGATCCCCACAGGGACTGGCTGCACTTGCTGCTGCTCAGCTCAGCCCCACAGGGTCAGCATCAGCCTCTCCCCATCCCTTTCCTGGGCAGAGAAGCGGCAGTACCTGGAGCTCCGCTGCCCTGAAGATGCCCCACGGGCTGCGGTGCCTTGGCGCAGGGAGAAGCTGCTGGATGCGGCTGGGCTGGGGGTGAGCGCTGGGCTCGGGAACCTCTGGGACAGCCGGGCGGTCGGTTTGCGGGGCTGGTCCTGCTCCTGTGAACACAGCGCGCTTCTCTCCAAGGGGAGCTTGAACAGGGCCTCCAGCCCCAGCAGGAGGAAGCGTCTGCAACAGCCCCGGGGACCCAGCACAGAGACACCCCCGACCCCAGTGAGCTCCCCTGGGGCAGCAGCAGCCTGGCCTGAGGGGAGAGAGGGAGAGAGACACAGCAGGGGAGAGTAATGGGATAGTTCTGGTTTTGCACCGTGCAGCGAGGGAGAGCTCAGCTGAGCACCCAGGGCAGGCAGGGTGTTAGGGCAAGGGGCTGACAAAGGAGGAACTAGAGAGTGCCTGAATCCTGTACAATCCTCTAGTAAAGCTCAAATCTTGACCGCCTCAGGAAGCAAAGCATGGCTCGGAAAACTCTCCTCCCATTGCAAAGCCATTCCGGAGTTGTTAAATGAATCTCTAACCGGCTCTGTTGATCGTCTGGTGGAACTGCCCATGCCCCGTTTACACCACCAGCTTACTGCGCTTTCGTAGAGTCAGGTGACGGGGGGCTGGCCTTAGCTTTTGGTGAAGTTGCCGCCGATCTCGCCCGTTCCTTTTGCGCCTCTGCCATGCCGTGGGTCGGGGTGTTTCTGGGGCTCTTCCTTCCAGCCCGCCCCTCTGGGTTTTTGGATGGCACTTCAGGGAAGAGATTCCATCTCCCGTCTGGACCGTTCAGTGGGGCTGGAGTCCGAAGCAGAAAAGGGGAGGGGGAGGTGTGTTGGAGGGAGGGGGAGGTGTGTTGTCTGGGGGTTAGAGAAGGTAGAGCTGGGGCGGGGGGGGCATGGCGGGGGGGCAGCTGCAGGGCCCATGTGTTCCCAACACCTCCGCATGCCCCTTTCTTCAGGCCCTGTCCCGCCCAGGGGCGCTGGAACCATTTGTACAGTGAGGGGGCAGAGAGCCACTGAGCCAAACTGTAAACCCTGGATAAGATGGAAACCGCTTCAAGCCAGGTGGCGGGGGGGCGGCCCCGCTAGGTCCAGCACTGGTGGTCCTGCCCATGTTGATTTTACAGAAAATATTTGGGGCTTTTTTGTCCAGTTTTTTTATTTTTATTTATTGATTTGCAAATCCCCAGCTGCTGGCTGAGCAGGCGAGACTGAGAGGCGCAGAGAATAGGGACGGAGGGAAGAGCGCGTGGAAAGAACACACAGAGGAGGGGGGAGGGATTATTTTGTAAACTTTCTTTGAATGCAGTTTAGCAGCTGGAGACAGAGAGGATTGGCCAGCGCCTTGCATCCAGCCAGCCCCACTTGATCACAAGCAGAGAATCCCCTGGCAAGCCCCAGGATAGGGAACTGGGGGTGCGGGGTGGGGCAGGGTTGAAGCGTGTGTCTTCTCGAGCAGGGGGAGTCGACCTTGGGTTTTAAGGTCTTGGGGCTGGGGGGAGCATGTCCTCACTGCAGAGTTAACTGGAGTTATGGACCCTGGGGGTTATAATCTGCTTGCAGAGATGTGCTGTGTAAATGCATGAGATGAAATCAGATCTGGTGCCGGCGTGAGAGGTGTGCATGGCGTGATGTGGGGGGTGTGTGAGTATGAGAAGCAGCCCTTGTTAATTACACGCTGCCCACTCATGGCAGGGAAACCCCAGCACTCACCTCTAGATCTTTCTGTGATCTACCTACAGGAAGGAGCAGGTGGATGTGACACCCCTTCATTCCCTGTCTCAGGATCTTCCCAGGCCTTCCTCACCTCTGACTCCGCTCTCCCGGTTGATTGTTAGGGCTGAGCTCTGGCTCTTTGTCCGGACAAGCCCCAGCAGAAAATGCACAAGCCCCATGCCTGTAGAACGAATTGTAAGAAGCTTGGGGTCACATTCTTTTAGATCAAAACCCCCTTTGTTCTGCCACAGCAAATATCTCAAACTTTTTGGTAGCAAGTTGTTCGTTTAAAATCTTTTTGTTTAAGAAGAGTCCTACCTCTCTTCGAGCCAGCATTGTTGATGTTCCTGGAGATGTTTTGCTCAGTCATGGAATGTCGGGGGTTTAAAAAACGCCATGGTTTGCTACGAAAAAGCTCTAAAAGTCTTGAGCAGGTTTTGCAAAGTAATGCCCAGAGTTCGGCTCCTAAATCCAGGTATAAATGGGCAGCGCCCTGCAAATCTGCAGAGATCCGCTTCGTAGCCGTGGATCGTGTGCAGAAACAAATGTTGTACTCGCACAGGGCTCTATAAACGTGGCCTGATGCACAAGAGTGTGAGACCCTCTCGCTCTCACTGCAGCTGCTGAAGGCCTGGCACTTCAGTGTCCTTACAGGACCAAGAATGGACGGAAGGACATGAGAATAATTGCATTGCACACTTCCCGTTGTGCTGCCCTGCAGCAGAATTGCATGAAGTGCAATGGGTGGGGAGTGAAGGGTTGTCAAGGGGAGAGGTACCTTCAGGAACAAGACCACCTGAAGGGGGAACCGGCACCTATAACTGAGCTCCTCCTGGTTAGCAGAGCTCTGTGGTTCGTTTTCCGCTCTAGTGCTAAGATTCTTTCCTAGTGTTACATGGGGAAGATCTCAGCTGAGCATTTCCTGGTTTTCTAACAGCTGAGTTTGGGGCAGTGACACCCCGGAAGGGCCTGGGGAGCAGAACTGCCTGTTGGTCAGCAAAAACAGGGTGGATTTGATTTTAAATCAAATTGATTTAAATCACTAGTCAGGACGACTCGATTTAATCATGGATTTCTACATAAAAGTGTATTCTTGTTGGTTGTTATAACCTTAATACATGTTCTTCACAACTCAGAGATAGATGTAGGTTTCATTTTTAGAAGATACACACTATACATTTTTAAAGGGTGATTTATTCTGAAAACTTTTCAGATGAGTTTTACAGCTATCTCAGAAAATGAATGATTGTTTGGTTATTTCATTTACCCAAGGTTATTGAAGCAGATAGTTCCCCTCCCAATGACTTCATAAATATCTCCAATTCAACAGGTTAATCGTTAATATTTGGAGGATTTTCTTGCCAGGCTGTATATCACCTCTCCATATTTATTTATTTATTTCTTTGAAAACATTTTTGCTGTTAACAAGCATGTTACCTCTGGAGACACAAATCCACAGTTTGAGAACTGCAAAACTAAGCATCTCTGATGGTATCTTCTAGACTGAGCACTGAATCCCATTGGGTAGATAGAAAGATTAACCTACACAATCTATACAGAAGCCTGTGGAACCCCATAAGATTGGGTCCTTCATCCATGAAGTATTGGAACTCATTTACAAAACTTTTCTTAAACATTACATGAATATATTGTCTCATACTATAGAATTAGAATTTATCATCCCTATTCCATGATGAGAGATCTTTGAGCTAGAATGTATCTTAATTAAAACTATCTTTAAATAGCTTTTTGAGGGGCAAAAACCATTTTATCAAAAAAATCCAATTTTTTTGATTTTTTTTTTAAATCATTGATTTTTATCCACCCTGTTTGCCAGTGAATAGCAAAGGTGGTCCCAGCAGGGAGCCAGAGTGTCCAAATTCTTCGCTGGTGGGAGAGCCTGTCTGTGAGCATCTGTAAAGCATCTCACTTCAACAGTGACTGGTTGAACGATTTATTGTAAGGGACGCCCTTTCTCAGACCCTTTCCCTTTATTGTCTCCCAACCCCTCACGTCAGTCCCTGACCCAGGATTGCCAAGCCAAACTCAAACACAACTTGTTTGAAATCTCACAGCTCGCCAAGATTACCTAATTGTCCAGGTGGCTGAGCCCGTTTTCCACAGGGTCAGTCTGAGTTCAAGTCAATGCCGTAGGGCATTTCAGGCTGCTGTCCTGTCTGGTCCAGCCCAGGGGACAATATCTGATGCTTCAAGGAAAAGCAAGAACCCGCTGTAACATACATGGCTAGTTTTACCATGCTGTAAATGCAGGTGGGGAATTAATTACTGACCTCGGTGGCGTTCAGACTATGTCCTGAAGCATGGGATTGGGCCAGAGGGACAGCTAGCGCTGGACACAGTGTGTAGGGTCTCGGAGTGGGAAGTTCCTTGGAGAATTCCACTGGGTGGGAGACTCAGCTGTGAAGGGAGGGGGCGGGCAGGAGCATCTCATAAACCCAAGATTGGAATAACTGAAGTATAGTTCCTTTTACATGGAGCCTCAGCTCTCTGGAAACTCTGCAAACACTTTAACCACATGTTCAACTCCATCTGTAGGAGTAGCCTTGGATCGCAGTGGGAGGGCTCAGGTGCGTAAGTGTTTGCAGGGTGGGCGCTCAGGGCAGTCCCTGACACCAGGGCAAAGCGGATGTGACGTGCCACTGTCTGGATTTGGGAGCCTGCCTGCACACCAAATTCACTAGGTGGTGGGTGCATGACTGCAAGGTGCTGGGCTGGGGAAAATCAGCCCCGAGTGGTTATTTTGAGTAGAAAACCAGAGCCACTTCTGGGGTCTTTCAGCTTCTAATGCCCTTTCTCTTCTGCAGCTGGATGTAAGCCTATGATAAAATCCTTCTCAATGCCAAGTCAGTGCCATAAATCACTGGAGTGGGTGCAGGAATCAGTAGGCGACGTTCTCTGGCCTGGGTTATGCCAGGGCTCAGACTAAATTATTCTTCCCAAAACTTTTAAAAGCTGAGCCCCCTCCTCAAGGCAAAGAAACCAATCGTGCCCCTCACCCATCAGCAATGTGTTAGTGACCCCAGCCCCCATTTTCCTGTATACATCTTCAAACCCCACCCTTCCCACCATGGCTAGCCCTTCCCCATGCTTCAGGAGACGCTGGAGGAGATGATCCTAACCGTCCCCTCTAACCTTAAGAACCTGAGGGACCCCATCTTGGAGCATCTTAAAAATCCCAGTTCCCAGAGTCTGGAACAGGGGCTGCTTTGCCGGGCTCACCTTTCTCCCTCCGTCAGGTTGGCCGATGGGGATAATGAGCCTGGAGATCTCATTCCCGCTGCTCTGAGTGCTGCCCATGTGCACTCGACCCAACTCAGCTCTTACTGTACCCCAGGAACGTCTTCATCTTCTGGGATCCTCATGGCAGCAGTGGGATGATTTAACGGAGTCCCTTAGTCATGGGGCCTTTCTCTCTCTTTTGTTTCAGAGCCAGCGTCCTGGAATCGTCTCATGGTGCGTGGAGTGGTGGGGGTGGTGGGGGTGCTGGTCTCACTATACCTATGTGGGTTTTGGAAAGGTAGAGGGAAAGTGTTTGCCTATTCGCAACTTGTCCTCAGGAAGCTGCTGACTCATCCCTCCCAGTAGCCTGGAAGTCCGCAGGATTCCCAGGAATCTGAGCTCCCCGCAGTGTGTGACAGGGACGGGGACCAGGCCCAGGGAACCAGAAACAGGAATCGAGACCCAGCCCTGGAGAATGGGGAAGGAGACCTGTTTGCGATTTCGTATCCAGTCTGCTGAATTGTTCACGTCCAGACCCTCCCCCTAGTTCTTAAAAAGTCGAAGCATTTCATTTAGACACTTTCCAAACAAACCATTTTGATTTTTCAGTTTGAAACTATTTTTTATTTAAAAATGTCCTTCACTTTTATTTTAAAAATTCAAAAAGTTATAACCCTTGAAATGTTCCTGGGTCTTTTTCTTTTTTTTAAAGCTTTTTGGTTCATCAAAAATTTGGAAAAATGTTAGTTTTGTTCAACCTGAAACCGTTTTTTTTCCATCTCTTTTTTGGAATTGCCAGTGACCAAAAAATTCTGTTGCCCAGCTCGAGGGGCGGGTGAGGATTTTGGCGATTATATGGTGGGTCTCTAAGTCCCCGTGTTGCTCAAAGTTTTCTTACTGCAACAAATTAATTTGGGATGAGGGCAGGATGAGCAAAAGCTTCCTAAAAGTGGGGGGGCTGCTGGCACAAAAACTGTGGCCCACCCCCTGTGCCACCCTTTCTCCTCGAGGTCCTGCCCCCTCAAACTGCCCTTTTCCTTGAGGCCCTCCCTCACACCGCCTTTCTCCCTGAGCTCCCACTTCATGCCGCCCCTTGCCCCCAAAACACTGCCCTCCCCACTCCCTTCTCTCCCCCATCATCCAGTCGCTCACACTTATGGCCAGTAAAAAGTGGTGGGCCCTGGTCTCCCCTGTTCTGGCACCCCTGGATGAGAGTGGGAGAGGATGAAGAACTCCTTTCAAATATAACTCCCCCCGACCCTCAGAAAAGCACAATTTGCCAGCAACAGCAAAACATGCACCTTACCAACACGGGCCAGTCACGCTGTGTTGTGTGTGACATTCCCGTCCTGGGGCGGTTTATGTCCTGGAGAATGTGAACCCTGCAGGCCTGGGTGTTTCTCTGCGTAATGTGACCTCAGTGCTCCTGATGAGAGCCATTGTTTGTAAATGTTTCAGTAGCAGACATATTTATCATTCATGTACAGACAGACATTTATTCACAATTAGAACTGGTCAAAAATAGGGAGGGTGGAGAGGGTCATGAAAATTGAAGAAGAAACCACTCCCCCCCCATATTCTTCCAAACTTATTTGGAAATGTTTTTGATGATCAAATTTTTGTTTCGTTTTGGTGGGAAAAACTCCATGTTCTCTCTCAAGTGGGCAGAGAAATCCCAAATGTTTTTTTTAAAGAGGTAACTTTTTTCAAATGATCAATGTAATCCAAAGTGGCATTTTTAGTTCAAAGGTTGCATTGTCAGTGTAAAACCCTTTTGAACCAGCTCTGTTACTGTATAACAAGATGAGTTTATTTTTCATGATGCATTGTTTGGGCCAGGTTCCAAGTGGCATTTCAGTTTTTGCACAGCTCTTCTCTTCTTGCATCTGCACCTCTCATAAGCTGTGGCCTTAATCTTGGGCCTGGAAACACTTAAGTGCATGTTTAACTTTAATTACTGCTGTGAATAATTCCATTTCAATGGGACAACTCTGAGATCGGCTTTACACTACGGCCCTATATCGGTGTACCTATGTCATTTATTTAATTTTCTTTCTTTTATATGTGAAAGTTCTTGAGAGGTTAAAGCAGGTAAAATACATGAACAGGTTCGGACAGTCCGAGTTTGTCCGTGCAAAGTGACAGCAGAGATGTGGGATCTGCTAGTTTTCCATAAGTCTCTCAGGGTTACCCAGGATAACTTTGGGGATCTCTGTCTTGCATCGGGAATGTTCCCTGAAAGTGTCCAAACAGCTCAGAGCTACAGAACCATTCCCTGGATCCATTCTTCTGTCTTCCCCAGAAAGCAGTCTGGCAATTGTTCCTGTCAGCTCATTGCTAAGTTATCTGTCAAAACACTAGAGTTTTCAGGTGCCTAAGTAGCCCCTGGAATCATGGTGAAATTATCCTCCCCGCCACCACCAAAATTGGAAATGGTGCCCCGGAGTGCACGGTACCCTACCGTGCTTCCCCCATAGGAACTGCATGAACAGGCAACTCTGCAAGTTCTCTGCATGCCTCTGCAAGTGACCCCCATGCCTCTCCATTTCCTTGGCCACATGTATCCTGTCCCCATGCCGGCGGTGAATCCAGAAAAAGAGGGAAAATCTCACCACTGCGACCACCTGAGGGCGGTGTTGGGTTGAGATCAGCTGGTCAAAGCAGGCAATAGGGACAGAATCTGAGACTTGAAGCTCCTCGAGCGACCTCTGAACTTTCTAGACCTGCCCTTCAATCAGACACAGCGATTGTAAAGTTGAATGTGATAGTAACTAGACCCATTTTAACCCCTTCACCACACAAGACAAAGCCCGTAGGATTCATCATGAACTATTTATTTCTCCTCCCCTGGCTCCATGCAGCCACCAGCCACCTTGAAGCTTTCTCTCGTCTCTCCCAGGCTGGGCTCACTTGATTGCAGGAGATCAGCGGAGGGTCCAGCTTTGCTCTTTCGCTTCCATTCTTCACGTCTTTGGGTGGCTGCATTGGCAACTGAGCAGCCTAATGGAAACACTGAGTCCTCTGTCTCGGCAGGCAGGCCCAGCCGCCAAAGCCAAAGCCTCCCTGAGAACAGGGGGAGGTTCGCCTGAACTCTCAGGAGTGGAGGCTGGGCCCATAGGGTAGGGATACCATATTTGAACTTTCAAAAAAGAGGACACTCCGGGGGGGGGGGGGGGGGAGAATGGTAGCCCTGCCACCTATCTACTCCCTCCCACTTCCTGCCCCCTGACTGCCCCCCACACAACCGCCAACCCATCCAACCCCCCTGCTCCTTGTCCCCTGATCGCCCCCTCCCAGGACCCTGCCCTCTAACTAAGCCTTCCTACTCCCTGTCTCCAACTGCCCCCTCCTTAGACCCCTCCACCCTAACTGCCCCCCTAGAACTCCAGCCCCTACCTTTCCCCTGTCTGCCCTGCCCCCTATCCGCACCCCCACCCCCTGACAGACCCCCGGCTCTCCCACACCCATCCAACCACTCCCTGTCCCCTGACTGCCCCCGCAGAACCCCCAACCCATCTAATCCCCCCTGCTCCCTGACCCTGACTCCCCCCCGAACCTCTGCCCCGTCCAACCCCTCCCGCTCCCTGTCCCTTGACTCCCCCGACACCCTTTTCATATGCCCACCCCCTGACAGGCTCCCCCCAGAACCCCTCATCCATCCAACCCCTCCTGCTCCCTGTCTCTGACTGTCCCTTGGGACCCCATGCCCCTTCTCCAGCCCCCCCGGCCCCCGTACCCTGCTGCTCAGAGCAGTGTGTCTGGGGTGCGGAGCCAGACACAGTGCCGTGCTCCCCGACAGAGCGCGCAGCTCCCCCTCCGCCCCCAGAGTGCTGCATTGGGAGGGAAATCCCGGCCCTTTGGAGAGTTTTACCAATTCCTCCCTGAGGGCAATTTAAAACCCAAAAAGCCGGACATGTCCGGGAAAGTCCGGACGCATGGTAACCCGACCACAGGGACTTCAGGATCTGCAGCTGCTGTCACCTGTATGGTGAATCCTCGGACTCGTCACCAAACAGCTCTTCCCCATTCTGCAACCTGGCCCTATGGTCTGACCGTGCAGGAGAACAGAAACCCTTTGGGACAGCAGGAGAGTCTCCTCAATGCCGCACTCTTCGCATGGCTTCCCGTGGTCATCGTGAAACATGACTACCCTGCCCCCAGGAGTCTCTCAAGGAGCTGCCGGCACAGTCACTGGGCACCCACTCGTAATGGTCTCGGGCAGTGGCATTGCAGAGAGAGCTGAGCAGACCATCCCTCTGTGACTTCCTGAATTGCTGCCAGGACGGATTCTCCTCTGCGCTAGGGAGAGTCCCCGAGGACAAGCAGCTGTGGTGGGGGAGGGGGCAAGACAAACACTCCCCATGAGCCCTTGACTAGCAGGTAAGCAGGACTCTGGGAGCCAAGGCATCGGTGTGTCTTGCTGGGAGAGCAGAGCTGGAGAGCAGAAAAGGGCATTGGAGGAATTGTAGAAAAGTCATTGTCATGGCCGGGACATGGGCAGCCAGACCTAGTGGTCAGAGGCAGAGTCCACACTCACAAGACAGGAGTCGAGAGTCAGCTGGGTCAGGACACTGGAAGAGCAGAAGCAAAAGAACAAATTGTGTTCAGAACCTCAAGTCAGGTGAGTCACCCTGAGTCCAGATACCAGGAAATCAAGCCTGGGGAGTGGGAGCAGGAACAGCCAACACACGGTCCAGAGCCGGGGAGGTTCTCGGCTGTTCAGACAGCTTCTTGTTCCTGCTGCTGGTTTAAGGAGGTCCCGGGGGCCGATTAGCTGCTCTGGGACTCTGCCAATAGGAGCTTCAAACTGGGTCTGGACTTCGTCAGTCCTAGGTAAGCAGTTTTTCGTAGGCTTCCAGGTGGCGTGCTGGAGGGTGGCTGCTCCCAGGAACCCTGCAGACCCGGGTTAATGACCCATGGGTCAGGACAGTGAGTGATCTCTCCCTGCTCAAACCTCCTGCACGAAACAGTCTCCAGGGTCCCGGGCGCATCCTCTGAGAAGAAAAAAACACAGTCATGAGGACAAATAGGCTATGGAACAGGAGCCCCCTCTTTGTTGCAACAGCCCCAAGTGCCCAGAAGAGTGGACGGTTCTTACCTCCAGGAGATGCCTGGGATCTTCCATCTAAGCCTCAATGGGACCCCTGTTGCTTGGTCTGACAGGAGGAGATCATCTGTCCCCACTGCTCCCTGCGCTGGGCTGGCTGCAGCACACATCTGTGTAAGAGGCTGGGCCAGAGAGATGTTACAATCAGGGTCCAGGCACCCCAGAAGGATAACAGAGGGTCTGAAACCAGAAGACGAAGCAATCAAATCAGCGGATTCGACAGAGAAGTTTTCTACCCTACAGGGACATCAAAGAAGGTCTGTTAGGAAAGCTGAGATGTTAGTCTGGAAACTGCTAAGGCAAAGAGTGTGACTTGTTAAGATTCAGTTTTAGTCACTACAAAGTGTGTTGTGTTTTGTTTCTCTCTTTGAAATTTGTCTCTTTCTCTTGCTTAGTATCACTTAAATCTCTTCTTTGTTACTATACTTCCCAAACCACCTCAGTGTTGTGTGTTCGAGTGAAGTGTGATTCTCCAGCCTACCCAACAGGCTGAGCTGTGCCCTGTCTCTCTGAAGGTAGCGAATAATTTCTGAGCGGTGCTGGGCCCAGAGTCCAAGGGCAGTTCACCAGACATCTTGTGGGAAGCACAAAGAAACCAAAGGAGCAGGAGAGATTCCGGCCCCACTGACCCATGGGAAATTCCCACAGAAGAGCCTACCCAGGGCTCTAAACACGGCCACTTTGGGTGTGTACCAGAGTTCACTCACTGCTAGATGCTGGCCAGGCCTTGTGTCATTGCTTTCTCGCTGGGCTAGCAACCCCGCTCATACTCACTCTTGCAGTTTGTTGGCTGGGAACTCAGCCCTCCAACCAGGTGACTGTCCTTTACTCCACTCCTTCCTGGGTCGTGCTCTTTGCAAACAAAGTCCCAAAATGTCTTGAACAGAAACAAGGCCTTCCACCCTCGTGGGGAGTTCTTCCTCAGCCTGATTTCGGTTCGGCCTGCCCTTCTTGGGTTTCTATGGTCTTCTATGTCCCCTTCCTTAGGGACAGTGAGAGAAGCCAGTCCTACCCTGGACTCCAGGGTTTGGCCCAAGGCCATCTCCTGAACAGCTCGCTCTGCTTCTGGACTTTTGCTGCTGTTTTCCCTTGTTTCCCCTCAGGTGGGGCTCACTTGGTCATCAATTTGGCCTAGCCCCAGGCTAGGCAGCCATAGGCCAAGCCACCCTGTTAGATACCCTCCTCCTTCAAATCCGGTCCAGCCCGGCTGACAGGTTTGCTGAGGGGATGGTGAAACCCCATTGCTGATCAGAAGGAGGTCAGAGTCTGTTCCCTACGAGCTGAAGGTCCGTTTGTCCTGCTGCGGCAAGTGGAGCTGGAGAGCGGAGATGTTAGGTGAAAGAGACTGCATGATGGAGTTGGAGACTGAGGGACGGGAGCCTCCTCCCAGAAACGCTCCCAGGAGAACAGGTTTGAGGAGGAGTTCTCTGGGGAGCCTCCTGCTTGGAAAAAAAAAGGGTGGCACACTGATGAAGATGTCTCTGTCCCAGGGATGGGGGAAGCTCCCACCCAGGCTATGCAGCAGGGATCCCATTTCTCCCCCAAGAAACCCATTTTGCCCAAAGAAGTCAATGGCTCTTACCTCCAAGAGGGAGTGGGCTCTTCCCTCTAGGCCTCTTTGAGAACTACTACTGCTTGCACCCATCTGGGAGGCTGTCACACACCCCAGGACCTAGAAGACACGGGGGGAGGAGGCTCCTCTTCATGTCAGACTCGGAGAGCCCAGAGAAGGGCCAAAGGAAGAATAAAGGGCAGGAGATGAAGCTAGCCCGGAGCCTCTGTCCCATCCTCACCTCCTCAAAGGTGGAGCTTCCTGAGCTTCAGTTGGGCAGACAGTCTGTAGCCCTGACGCAAAGGTCCTTCTGCGCCATATGGGGCAGGAAGATCTCTGCCTGGGAGCATGGGAAATGGGATGGGGGTGAGATCAAGGAAAGAGGGGAGGGATATGGGTGTGAGGGAAAGAGCTCCTGCCCCAGATGAAGGTATCTGGGGGGCCGTGGGAAGGACACAGCTCCACAGAGATGGGAGAGAGTTCCTGTGAGTGCCAGGGGCCTCCATTTCTGCTTCCACTAGTCCCCCATTTATAGTGAGACACAGCAGTACCTGCAGCAGGGAGCGGGACTTGCTGAACAGGGAGGGGAACCTTGAAGAGCATCAGATGAGCCACAGCCCCTGCAGCGCCTCGGGCATCTGGTGCAAGTGCCGAATCATGTGAAGCTGGCCCATGACCTTGGCTGTGACATCCTCATGCTGCAGGGGAACGAGAACATGTCAGAGACTGAGACACTCCCCAGGAATCAGGGAGGATTAAGGGCACCTGGAACCAGCACCATCATTTCCACCCAGCAGCTGCTCATGTCTGAGTGGTAGATTCACCCTCCTGACCCCCAGGATGGAGGCTTGCTGTCCTCTCTAGTGACCTTCAGTGCCAACCCCCCTCCTTGTAGGGTGAGCTCCTGCCACTTCCCCATCAGTGCCCGTGACAGCTATTCCACCTCCAACCCACCTGGGGACACCGCTCAAGTTCGGAGGACCCTCTCTTCCACCCCTACCTCCATCCCCACCCAGGTAGGGCAGGGAGGGGGCTCTAGAAGGGTGGCGGGGGGTGGGAGGGATTCTGGCAGCAGTGAAGTGGAATGGGGAGAGCTTGAGACCTTTCCCCAAGACACCCCAGTGACAAAACCTGAAACCACAGGATGGCAGCCCTGGTGAATGGGGCAGGTCAGCAGCCCCTGACGACTGAATCCTCCCAATCACTCGAGAGCGGGTCAGGCCCTACCAGCAGCAAGACCAGCTTTCCACACCCATGTGCCTCAGTCAGTCACCATCACCAGTCAGTCCTTGGCCTCCCAGGATGCCAGGGATGGGAGCAACTCTCGATGGTGGCTGGGGTGACATGGACACTAGGCCATGGGGAAATGGGTGCAGCTCTGTGGGGCAGGAAAGGTTCCCAGAGGGCACTTAGGGGACTCTCCTGTCCTTCCCAGGAGTGATAGCAGAGCACCACATCCTAAGAACAGAAGTCCATGAAGGCCAGAAGTCCCCACTAGGCTCCTTGCTAGCAGGCCAGCAAATGGCGAGAGGATGGGAATGAGGCCCTGGGTCCCACCCCAAGCTTCTGAGTCAATTGCAGCTGCTTACCGTGTCCCCCATCAGTTGCTGGGCTTCCCCCAGGAGGGAGTAGACCAGCACCAGCCCAGCCTGGCTGACACGCAGCAGGGGGTCGTGGATGGCCAGCAATGCTGTCTGTACGAAGGATCTTCTCTGCCCGACGGAGAAGAATTTTTCAAAGACCTAAAACCAAGAGGACATGAGGCTCGAGTAGATTGCCCAGAGCCAGCCTCCAAGTCCTGGCGGTACAATGGCGTCTAGTGCCCCAAAGGGCGGGGAAGAGAGCTGCTGTGGCCAAGGCAGTTCATTCCCCAGGAGGCTTTCAGGGTCCCAGGGCTCATGGAAGCCCCTTTATTAAAAGGTCGCAGATGCTGAGGGACCAAAGCCTCCAGTGGCTCTTTCGGGAAGGCAATTTATGGCAGGGGCCAGGATGGGCTGGAAATGGATCTCTAATGTGTGTGAGCAGGCCCACTCTGCGGTGCAGGGCACAGAGACGACAGGGGACTCTGTCTTGCTTCCAGCAGAGAGATCTCCTGCACCTCAGCGGCTAGAGGAGTGTGCGTGTGTTGTTGAGGGGAGGAGGGGGTTGGAGCTGACAGACCAAAGGTCTCTTCCCCGCAGCTTAGTGATTTCTCTCCTCGCTGGGAATGGCCTCTGCAGCTCCTTGGTTTCTTCAAGGGGAATCCAACCTGCAGCCTGACAAGAACAAGGAGACTCCTGGCCCAGTCCCAGTGTGGGACCTTTGGCACCAGCGTGTCCCACTGGTTGCTGGATGAGGAACTGTGAGCTGGAAATAAGGAGCAGGCTCTTTTCCTGTCTTCAGGAGGCCTCCACTGCAGGGAACCCAGCCAGCTACACTCCCTGAGCTGTGTCATGCCCTGGCACAGTGCCCTTACCTCCCCCACTCTGGCTGTATTCTTGTAGCCTAAGAGCCTTCTGTCCTGGTGCCAGTCATAGCACCAGAGATCCTCCACGTCATGTATGGTCAGACCTGGAAGAGAGAGAGAGAGAGAGAGCGACTTTTCTCCTCATTCTGGTTGCAGTTTCTGTGTCCTTCCAATCCCATTGGTGGCTGCACAGTGGAATGGAGAAGAACAGAGGCAGAGAGAGACTTGTCCTCTGGCTGGGGTCAGTCTGAGAGAAATGGTCTAGGGTCCCATTATCAACATATGGTCACTCTCAGTCCCCTATTGGGTTCCGTGTCCCAGCTGGGTTCCTTACCCTTCTGTTGGAGCAGCAGTTGGTAGAGCCGGTAAGTCCCCTCCCTGGCCTGCCGGCTGATGTCCTTGTCTGGATCGCTGACAAATAGAGCCAGCTGGGCCACATGGCGACCCATCTGAGGGAACTCAGCTGAGATCTAATGGAAGGGAGAGCAGAGGGGACTCCATCAGCATTTTCCTCTCAGCTCCCTGTCTGCCCTGGGCCAGAGGGCTCCTTCCCCTTAGCCCCTCTACAGGAGATGCTGGGGGAGAGGAGCTTGAGATCGAACCTTCATTTGCTCTGCTGCCAAGGGAGCCCGGGATGCCAAGCAGGGGCTGGAGCATGGTCCCCTTAAAGGCCCAGGGTCAACACTGAACCAGGACAAGAAGAACTTGACTCAAGCTAGCTCAGTCCTGCTCTGACTCTGCCTCCCCATGAAGAACCCTCCTAAGCCACAGCCCCGGCAGCAGCAGCAGATCCTGCAGCCCGCTGGAGCCAGCCCGCCTCCGCCTGGAGCCAGCAAGCTGGGCTCGGAGCTCACTTACGTCAAACTCAGGGAGAGTGACTGTGTATCTCAGCAGGGCTGTGCTGCTCCTGATGGCCCTGGCTCGCTCCTGCGACACCCTGGACACGACCCAGAGGTTGACATGCTGTGGGGAAAGGAGGCAGGTCAGACTCAGTGGCCAGCTGCTCCTGCTTTACAAATGAGCCCCCCACGCCTCCAGCCCCAGGGGCCTGAGACATTCTGCGCAGGGGGAAATAGCTGAGTCCTTGATGGCAGAGCTTTAGAAGGGGATTCTTTCCCCCAGGATGCAGCTTGTACCCTTCAGGTCACAACTTCTCCGCATCTCTCTAGATTGGGACAATCTAGGGGCTGGTCCCATCCTCCCAGAATTCCTGATTCCTGAACAGTTCACCAGAAAGAAGACTGAACCCTCGGCCCTTCCCTGCTATGCAAATCCTTGGGGGGAAGTAGGGAGTGACTGAGAGCACAATCCCCCCAGGAATTTCAGAGCAGATCAGAGGGAAGGGCTGATTCCCTGGGGCCCTCCTGTTTCTCTAGGAAGGAGCATGTGCCTCTTCTCTGAGAAGTAGCTCCCTAATCTCATGGGCTCTGTGTGTTGGAGGGGAGGGGGAAGGGTGGATTTTCAGACTCTCTCTCCCCAAGACAGCCAGGAGCCCTGTGCTTAGTGCTCAGCAGAACCAGGCAGAGCTCTGGCTTGGAGTCCCAGCTCCTTCCTCTGTTCCTCAAGAAGGAAGGACCTGACATTACATTGCACTGACCCACCAACCAAGGACGGCCCACTGGGGACCCAGCTAGGAGGACAGAGTAGAAAATGGATCTTCCAGTTTCTCCTTACCAGTCCCCCAAAGAGTTATGGTGAAATGGGGCTCACCTCCAAGATGAAGTGGAGCCTGTCTGTGTCTGGGGACTCTGCCAGCAGGTTCCCCAGCATGGCATCCAGGACCTCTGCGATGACTTTCTGCAGAGTCTGCAAAGCATGGGTCAGAGTTAGGGAACCTGGGCCTACACCTGCCACAGGATGGGAAGAGGGGTCTCTGGGAAGCACTGGGGAGACTCCCAAACACATCTCCTGGCCTCTCTCCTTCACATCCCACTGCAGGCAATTTGCAAGAATTGATGACCCCTGGACCTTTAATCCATGAGCTTAGCAGGTCTCTGCAGAGGGCCTTGTAGGCAGAAGAGTAGGAAACAGCCAAGTTGCTATGGATGGAACCTGGGCTTCTGGGCCAAACACGGCTTAAGAAAGAAAGAAAGAAAGAAAGAAAGAAAGAAAGAAAGAAAGAAAGAAAGAAAGAAAAATCCCCCAGGGAGGGGTAATCTCTTCCCTGCTGGAGGGAAGGATCCAAGCCTGCAGCTTGTTCCATCTCCACTACCCCACCCCTAAATCTGGAGCTCCAGCGAATCAAGGGAGTAGGGACCAAGGACTACTCTGGAAGAGGAGGAGGATGGAGGAGAAAGTACCTGGATGCCGGTGGTGTCCTTCTCCGTGCCTAGGGTGAAGACGGAGTGAAGGGCAGCTCGCAAGAGGTGGGTCTTTAGGGCTGGCTCCAGGGCAGGTTTCATGGTGCTGGCAAGAGAGAGGAGCTGGAATTAGACTGTGCAGTACTGGGTGGGACTGTCGCCAAGACAGACACCAAGCCACAGGGATAGAGGCACAGTCTGGCGAGAATGGAAACTGAGGCACTTCGCTAGGGAATGACAAGGCCAAGGTGTCCCAGACAGACAGTGGCAGGACAGGAATAGCTGCTGTTCCCTGGAGCCTGCTGCCCCTCCTGTATCGGAGCCCGGGAGTGAGCCCCTCCCCAAGGCCCCTGTCATGTTATGGGAGTGAAAAGAAGAGCCCTGCCAGGAGAGAGTGACCCTCCCCACCCCACCATCTCTGCCAGAGGCACCACTCTTGGGAGGTGACTTGGGAGGGACAGTGATGGTGACTCCCAGCCTTGGGCCTGAGCAGCACTGGGGTGAGGGGAGCCGGCAGGGTGGGGGGGGTGGGGCTGTCTCAGTACCAGAGGTAGCCCACTGCAGCCAGGGAGTGGGCGAGGACGGCGCTGGGTGACGAGTCATCGGGAAGCTCCTCGATGAGCTCCTGTGAGACGTGAAAGAGACAAAGGAGCGTGTGAGATTCAGGCCCGACTGACGCCTCCCAGTGAGGAGATGACACAGCCAGTGCCCCACATGGCCAGCAGGATCCCCCACCACCTCCCGCTCCTCCAATTCCTTCTTGCCCATCCGACTTGTCCCCCTTCTCGGATTCCTGCCCAGCTCACTCCCAATCCCCTTCTCTCCTCCTCCCTGTCAAAACTGCCCCCATTCAGCCCCATCCCGACGACTGAGCTGGGACCATGAGATTCCTTGTCCCCCACTCTCAGCTGTCCCCCAGCCCCACAATTCTCCCCCTCCCTCCAGCTGCCGTATGGCGTGTCTCACTCACCACGATCCTCTTCACCACAGCCGCCTTGCAGCAGCGCGGCTCCAGCGTGTCCTCCCCTCTCTCCCGTGCAGCCAGACATGCGGGGTAGATGGCCTGAAGGAACAGGAGCTGCTGCCCCTCATCCTGTACCCACCGGGAGTGGGGTATAGCAAGAGAGAACCTGTTAGCTAGGGACCTTCCTACCCCACCCAAACCAGCTCCAGGGCTCAGGCCTCAATGGGGGATTGTGGGGACCCGCCTATTGTCCAAATCCCCCACCACTCCTACACAAGCAGGATCAGGAACTGGGACAGTGCCTGTGGGGGGAGATGACTTTGGCTGTTGTGGGACACCCCCATCTTGGGGGTCCCACATCATGGATGTAAAAGGGTCCCATTGGGGGTGGTGGATCAGGAGGCACAAGACCCTCGGCAGGGGGTGGGGATCCTGGGAAGGGACAGGACAATCTTGGTTCCAGCCCAGTGGGGAACATTTGTACCTTATCTCTGCACTGGAGCTGCTCTCGGATGACCTTGAGAGCAGCTTCATCTTTGGCCACGTCCACCCCTTCCTCCTGCTCCGAATCCAGGGTGTCCCTGCACCAGGGAGGGAAGGACAGGGGCGTGGTGGGCAGAGCAGGATTCAAGACCCCCCTTCCCACCTCAGGCACCCAGGGCAGATGGGCCCCCAAACCTCCCTCTCAGGGATGCCTTCAGCCCCCAAGAGCTGCAGAAGCCCAGAGAAGAACCCCCCCTCCACTGGCCAGGACTCCAGGGGAGGTGCCGATTCCCCCGGCCCTGGAGCAGCAAGGACCAAAGTGGCAGCAGCTCTTCATGCCCCCACCCCCAGGTCCCCGTGCGGAAGGGGCAGCTGTGTGATGGCTGCTGCTGTCCGTGGGGTTCGCGGGGCTCAGGCCAGACACCTGGGCTGGGACCCCCCCCCGTATCCCTGGGAGAGCATCTGGGCCCAGGGTGTTCACATCCCGTCCTCAGCCCTCCCGGAGCCCAGCCCGGCTCCTCACCTGGAACAAAGCAGTGGCCTCCATTGGCCTGGCTGCTGCCAGAGGCCCAGGTGCTGCCGCTGTCCCAGGCTGAGCTGCCGGTGCTGGGACAGGGACCTTCCCCCTCCTGGCCTGCAGGGGCTGGAAGGTCCTCAGAGACCGGGCAGGGCGATGCCTCCTGATGGGAACGAGGTCTGGGTTCCTGGGGCCGCTGCTGCCCACACAACAAGCCCCAGAGCCACCCTGCCCGGCGCCCCTCCTGGGCTGGGTCCTGTCTGCCAAACCGCAGCCTGGGCCAGCTCCATTGGGGCCTGGTCGGGGCCTCTCCCAGCTCGGCGCCTGCGCCGGGAGCCGGGGTCCTTTTCCAGAAGGCCGGGCACTTCCGCCGTCTGGCCTGGACGGGAGCTGCTTCCCCGCCAGCAGGGACGCAGGGGTTGCTCTGCCCCTTGGGAAGACGGCAGATGCTTCCCTCAGGCTCTGGGGCCACCTGCAGAGCCTTCCTCCGCAACATCCGCAGGAGCCTGGCCATCCTGGAACCGAGCGGGGAGCAGGGGTGAGACTGGGCTCAAGGCAGCCTTTCACTCCTGGGCCTTTTCCGTCCCTCCTCCTCCCTCCTCCAACCACAGCCGCCCCCTCTGCCCGCACAGGAGTGCAGGGAATGCCATCTACACACACGGGCAGGAGTTCATTGCATGATCCGCTCCCAACGTTCCCCCTCGTAATCCCTGCTGCTGCAATAGCCAGGAAGTCTCATCCTTTTCCAGCAATGAGGTCAGTCCCAAAGACCATCGGTTACTCTGGAGAAGCAGTCCCCTCCTGTCGTCCCAGGCCACTCTCCCACCCAGGCTAGAGAAGGAACAGAAGCCAGGAGTCCGGACTTCTCCTGGGAAATCATTCCTCACATCAAAGTCACAAAGGCCCTCGGCACAGGAAGCACAGAGCCCTCCTCATTCCCCATTGATTTCCAGGCTCAGCAGCTCACAGGGTCTGGCTCACCTCAGAGACTCTCAGCCTGGGGAAGGGTTGGGAGGGAAGGGCTGGGAGGGGAAGGGCTGGGAAGCCCCATTGCTGGAACCTTTCCAAACACACTGGAGACGGCTCTGGAGAAGCCCCTGCCTGGCCTAAGAGTGAGGGGCTCTTGGGGGCTGTTTGCAAATGAAATCCCCCTTTGGAGATAGTCTCTCCCCCAGACAGAGAGGGGAACACACCGAGGAACCCGAATGCCACTCACGTGCTCTCAGTGATGGTACAATGGATGGCGGATGTTCAGGGTCAGCAGACGTCCCTCACCCTCCTCCTCACTCTCCAAGCCCAAGGCAGGCTGGAGAGGGTGGTGACCTCAGGAGTTACCCTGCCCAGCCAGCAGGCAGGGTGATGACACGAGGGCGATCGACTGGCTGTGAAAACAAGAGTCTGTCTGATTGCCAAGGGACGGAGAAACTCAGCCAGCAGCAGGGGGTGCAGAACACGGCCCTAGGGCGGAGGTGACAGCGCCTCCGGGATCCTGACATCCCAGCACTTTACTCACCTTCCTGGAGCCTCCCAAACCCACTGGGCTGTAGCCATGGGACCCCAACCCTACTGACGGCAAACGGGCCTCAGCTGCGACCACAGGGTCACACCAAGTGTCAGAGCCATGGATGGACCCCTTCACTCACCACTGCCACACACTCCCTCCCACAGCTGGCAATTGCAACCAGGCCCTAATGTCTGGTCCCCCTGCCTTTGAGAGAGAGTGTCACTCCTGCTTCCATTGCTGCCTCTTGATCTGTGGGACTTTGGGCAAGTTGCTCCCCCTCTCTATGGCTCTCTGGGACTCACATTCCTGAATGGGCTTTATAGAAGACAATGGTTAAAGTTTGGCCCCAACTAGTTCTTGTTTCTCGAGACTATCCATTTTAGCAAAGTTTAGAGTTCTTGACATTCAACACCTGGAAACATCCCTTTCTCCTTCGCAGATGGCCTTAACATCCCTTATCTCACCCAGGCTTCCTGCTGCCTGGAGTTAGAGAATTGACCCTGTTCCCATTGGACCTACCCAAGGTGTCACACAGCGAAGCGGTGACGGAGCCAGAAAGAGAAGACAACTGTCCTGATTCCTGTTCTAACTAACAGACAACAACCCCCCAGAGGCAGGGATAAGGCCCAGGAAATAAGGGGTGAACATTTTCATGGAAACCTTTTTCTGTCAGAAAATCCATTCAAACGAAACCACTTTGTTTCTTGAAATCATAACAAGTAGGATGAAAATTCTTTGCAAAAATATCTGTTTGCAAAACAAGAGCATCTCCTGTCCGTCACAGTGTATTCAACTGTCTCGTCATACACAAAGGGGAGACACTATGCTCTAGAAAATTGGATGAGATGCTTCACTCTGAGCTAAGTAGTTACTGCTTTTCACAATTTCAAAACAATAAAATACAAATCAAATTGAATATTAGGTTATAATCTGATATGGCTCAGTGTGATAGGACACCCCCTAGTCTGCACTGCTCCGAGTGACACTGTTCAGTGGATCCCCAGCATCCACCCATGGTGAGGTAAGTGGGAGAGGATTGTTATTCCTTCTTGACAGAAGGAGAAACGAAGGCTGAGAAAGGAGCAGGGACTTGTCTTAGCTGATGCAGCCAGTCAGTAGCAGAATTGCTCTCAAATGAGCTACAGACCAACAATTGTTCATAGTAATTATTCAGCAATTATTTCAGAAGAACTGGAATGTTCGAGAGGATCATGAACTGCTCCGAGACAATGAATGGAGAGCAGCATCCACATTGGTCAAACGTATAACTGATTGTGACTTATTTGCTTGGTCATAAAAGAGAACAACAAAGACCAGAGTTTCCTCCCTGTCAATAGCCCCCTCCTCAGCCAATCAAGGTTGAGACTTTGAGGGGTGGGAGGCTAAGGGTTCTCATTAAATAGCCCAAAGAATGGCCCCGGTCACCACCGAGGGGATCACTCTCGGAGCACTAGTCCAGTCTCACCTCTCTGTGAGGGCCTCCCACAACCCCCCCGGACCCCGCTCCACACACAGAGCTCCTGGTGGTGGGAGGAGAACAGAGGAAAAGGACAAAGGAAGCAAGAAGAGAAAGGTAGGAGGGACAGAGGAAAAGGGAAAACAAAAAGGAGAAACCCCAATGTCCCCAGTAATTCTAAGGGACAAAATCCTAGGTCGGAAATAAAATACTGCCCCCACAATCTAATGTTTTCCTTTCCTAAAAATCAGCCAGCACCTGATGGATCAGACTGAACAGGTTCCAAACCTCTCCGAGGCTCTTACCTTCTATACAGGGACGTCTGTTTTCGAGCAAATCCACTAAAAGAAAAGGAGAAAACTCCAAAGAGGGTCCTCCTTGCGCTCACGTACGTGCAAGTGAATGCTCTCTCAGTCCTCCAGGAGAGACCTCGAGAAGGAGACGTGCTGAAGCAAAGCCACAGGGATCTCCGAGCTTGCCCCTGTCCTGCATCCCTGTCCTGCCTGGCTGATGTCAAGTTCTCTCTGTGAGGTCATCGCCTCCCCACCACCTTTGTCCAATAGGCTGAGGTCCTGCCAAAGGCTCTTGTGATGTCACTGCCACACCCACCACTCCCCTGCAGTGCTGATGTCCTGCCCCTGTCCAGCTACATTGGATGTTTCAGCCGCTTCCCCTGGATCACCCCACTCAATGTCACTTCCTTGTGGGGTGACACCGACTACATAGTAGAACACAGAAGTTCTTCCCCAGGCCGCAATTAGGTTTTCACAAGTTAGTTGACTTTATGGCCAGAAGGAACCATTCGAGCATTTAATCTGATCCCCTGCGTATCCTAAGGCCTCCTGTATGTCAGAAGAGCTGGGCTTTTCTTTTACTCAAACATTTTCCGGAAAGGCATCTAGTCTTTATTCGAAGAGATCAAGAGATGGAGAAGCCATCATTTCTCTTGGTACTTTGTGCCAATGACAAACCACCTGTTAGGATATAGATATTCAGGCCTGTCTGCAAAGGCCTCTACTCTAAGAATTTAAGTGTATTCTTATCACTTGGCTAGTGATAGAGGTATAAAAGAAAGAATCAAAATCACTGTCTGCTGGTGTAAGGGCCTTCTCTTACTGTGACAGTCTGAGGCCCTGTTCTTAGGCTAAGGCCTTTGGCTAAGCAGCAGAGGCAGCCATAAACTGGGAAGCGAACGGTCACATCCTCACATTCCAAACCAGTCACATTGAAATAAGGTGCTATTGGGCTGTTAGGCAGTATCAGGACAGGATTGTATTCCTATCACCTCCAGAGAAAGGGAAGTGCCTAGAAAATGTGAAAGGAAACTTAGTTTGGTAGCATCCTGTCTGGCAAGAACTCACTTATCAATAGCTGGGATGTGAAATCCTCACTTCTGTATTGTTTTGTCATTATAGTTCCCACTTTGCTGTTGTTTGTCTGTATAATCTCTGTCTGGTTCTGTGATTGTTCCTGTCTGCTGTATAATTAATTTTGCTAGGTGTAAACTAATTGAGGTGGTGGGATATAATTGGTTACATAATCATGTTACAATATGTTAGGATTGGTTAGTTAAATTTCAGGAAAATGATTGGTTAAGGTATAGCTAAGCAGAACTCAAGTTTTACTATATAATCTGTAGTCAATGGGGGGTGGGGGGGTGGGGGGGTGGGCATGTGGGTGTGTGAGATGGGAACAGGGAATGGGGGTAAGAAAATTGGAATCATGTTTTGCTAAAGGGGGAGATGGGAACAGGGAATGGGGGTAAGAAAATTGGAATCATGTTTTGCTAAAGGGGGAAATGGGAACAGGGAATGGGAGTAAGGAAGTTGGAATCATGCTTGGCTAAGGGCAGGAATCGGAACAGGGACATAGGTGTAAGGCTCTGTGGTGTCAGAGCTGGGAAGGAGGATACTAAGGAAGGAAACTGGAATCATGCTTGCTGGAAGTTCACCCCAATAAACATCGAATTGTTTGCACCTTTGGACTTCGGGTATTGTTGCTCTCTGATCATGTGAGAAGGACCAGGGAAGTAAGTGGGTGAAGGAATAAGCCCCCTAACACCACCCTCTTACAAATCTGGGTCTTATTGTCATTATCCTTTTTCTGATTTCTGCTTCCATCCATGGGGTTTTGTCATGCCTTTCTCTGAGACATAAAAGAGCCCTTTTATACTCAACATTTTCTCTCCATGAAGTCAAGCAACTCACTTCTCATTCTTCTCTTGTATATACTAGGCAGATTGAGCTTTTTCAATGTCTCATAATAGGGCATCATCCCCATCACTCAGTTATGAATCTTTTCTGCACCCTCTCCAATTGTTTTAACATAATATTCAAAATGTGGACACAAGAACTGGATTCAACATTCCAACATCAGTCTCACCAATGCTCTTTCACTTCCCTTTCCATCCTCACTACTCTATCCAGCCAAGAATGGCTTTAACCTTTTTTAACACAGTTTCACATTGACAGCTCATGTTGAACAGCTTGTCCACTATGACCCAAAAATCCTTTTCAGGGTCACTGCTTTCCAGCGGATTGTCCCCAATTCTGTAGGGTGCCGCCTGACTCCTTTGTTACTGGAGGTATGGGGTTGCATTTGGCTTTATTAAAACCTAATTCTTTAGTAAGTATTTTAGAAGAACTAGCCCATTAGAGAGAGAATCGTGAATTACTCCAAGACAATGAATGGAGAAAAGCGGCAAGTGCAATCAAATACATGTTTGGTTACGCCCTATTTCCTTGGTCTTAAAAGAGGGTCACAAGGACCTGAGCCTCCTCCCTCACAATAGCCCCAAACTCCCCCAATCAGCATTGAGACTCTGAGAAGCAGAAAGCTGAGAGTTCTCACCAGATGTCCCGGGTCACCACCGGAGGGAGTCACTCTTAGAGCACTATTCCAGCCACATGTCTTTGGGAGGGCCTCCCGCAATGAGAGTTGGAGTGCAACCCCCCCTCCCCCCCTCCGTCCCCAACTCCACACGCACAGACAGGTCCTGGTGGTGAAAGGAAAGCAGGGGAAAAGGACAAAGATGCAAGAGAAGACGAGAAAGGAGGGAGAGACAGGAAAAGGGAAAACAAAAAGGAGAAACCCCAATGTCCCCAGTAATTCTAAGGGACAAAGTCTTAGGTCGGAAATAAAATGCTGCCCCCGCAATCTAGTGTTTTCCATTCCTAAAAATCAGCCGACACCTGATGGATCAGACTGAACAGGTTCCAAACCTCTCCGAGGCTCTTACCTTCTATACAGGGACGTCTGTTTTCGAGCAAAACCACTAAAAGAAAAGGAGAAAACTCCGAAGAGGGTCCTCCTTGCGCTCACGAATGTGAAAGTGAATGCTCTCTCAGTCCTCTAGGAGAGACCTCGAGAAGGAGACGTGCTGAAGCAAAGCCACAGGGATCTCCGAGGTGGCCCCTGTCCTGCACCCCTGTCCTGCCTGGCTGATGTCAAGATCTCTCTGTGAGGTCATCGCCTCCCTACCACCTTTGTCCAATAGGCTGAGGTCCTGCCAAAGGCCCTTGTGATGTCACTGCCACACCCACCCCTCCCCTGCAGTGCTGATGTCCTGCCCCTGTCCAGCCACATTGGATGTTTGAGCTGCTTCCCCTGGATCACCCCTCTCAATGAGCGTTCATTGTGGGCTCAAGCCGAACACAGTAAAACATCAGAGGCTTCTCCCCATGCTTGCTCATTTTTCATCAATTAGCAGACTTTATGGACAGAAGAGACCATTAGAGCGTGTCATCTGACCCCCTGCATATCACATGCTTTCTGTAGAGCATAGGAGCTAATTTTTGACTACACACGTTCCAGAAAGGCATCTAGTCTTCATTAGAAGACATCAAGAGGTGGGGAATTCCCACCACTTCCCTTACTAGTTTCTTCCTTTGGTGATTCGTCCTCACTGTTGAATATGTGTGCCCTCTTTCTAATACGAATTGGTCTCTTTTGAGTTTCCAGCCACTGGGTCTTGTTATGCTTTTCTCTGATAGATTAATGAGCCCTTTAATACCCAATATTTTCTCTCCATGAAGTCACTTCAACACTTCAATGATGTCACCACCCAATCTTTTTTATAATCTAAACAGGCTGAGCTCTTTCAATAGCTCACTAGCATCTGCCAGGAAGGGAGTCCCCACAGAGGGACACCATAATCTCCCAGGGAGGGAAAAGGCTCTCACTGCCATTTCTTAACCTCATGGGGTGTTCTCCTGTTCTGCCAACCCCACCCCTTTTTCAGTATCTCCAGGTGCCTGAGGGAGCAGGAACCAGAGGCCATCCTGCAGCTGGGACAGAGATGGAGGTTGATGACCTACCTGCCCGTAGTGACCATGGTGCAGGACAGCCCTCAGGACATGCGAATGCAGCTCCAGATCTGGGAGCAGCTTCCCTTTGCTGGCACGAGACCTTGCAGGTTGCGGTGGGTGAGACAGGCACTAACTTTTGGAAACCCTCAGTGGGATCAGAGGGTAATGGTTTGTAGAAAGTGGTGTTGGAGAGCTTTACAAAAACTAGACAAGAACGGTGCATGTTGCAGGGCAGCTCCAGCCCCGGTGCTGTCAGTGAGACGTGTCCTCCCAGCCCTGCCTGACGGGTCTTTCTGTTTCAGACCCTCCTTGGAACTGCAAGAAAAGTCCAACCTGTAGAGTTGTGGTTGCAGTGATAGTTGTATGGTCTGTGTTGATTGCTGCCATCATTGCTCTGGCAGGTGAGTTCCCAGCTTCCGCCCCGCTCCCTTCCCCTCCATCTATGATCTCCGCCCATCCCATTCCCCCGTGACCTGCCACACTCACTCTCTCCTCCCGGCCTGTCCGGCTTCTGCCCCTGGGGCAGAGGATTCCTGGGGGATCTTCCTCCCAGACCCCTGCACCTGGGCACTCTCTGTGTCAGGACGATCTGACTGACATTAGCCCCCCCAGCACATCTCTGAGCACTTTGGACCCAAGTCACCTTTGCCACGCGCCATGAAGCAGTCCCTGACCAGGGTGTCCAGTGGGACAGGATGCAGTGCAACCCTGAGCCCTTTGCCTTCCCTGTGTTACTCTGAGGTTACCAGCTTGGCCTTCCTGGATCTTCAGGTCACGCCTGTGGCCGGGCGGCAGGTGCTGCCGTGTTATTGAAATGAGCCATAGAATTAAGTCAAGACCCCTCCACCAGCGCAGTGTGGAAACCCCCCAATCGCTGAGCTTGGCCATGAAGGGTCCCTTAGCACCATTCACTCCCCCGGGCTGCACAGACAGCGTGTGCTCATGCAGAGGGCGTCTGTTTGCGGTGAACATGAACCCTGTTGTATCCCCCCGTTGTCAGGGGCAGGGCGTGCTGGGGAATGTCGGGGGTGGGATTTCTCTATTGTCCTGGGATCCGATCACTGGGCCCCAGGAGGGTTTAGCAGCTGGCAGAGGGGATTGAATCCAGGTCCGTCTGCATTAGGAATCCTCTGTGCCGATGTCATGACGTCCGTGTAGTTGAATTGGTGCAAACCGCTAAAGCAGACGCACTGCACTGGTGCACAAAGGAGCTTGCCTTGGTGCAGTTTGCTGCAGGAAGTTACCAGAGCGAGCCGCACTGCTCCAGCGCATCTCCAGGAGGTGTTTGCCCTGATGTCACTGCGTCACTGTGATTATACTGGTGCAGATTGCTCGGATACAGATGCGCCCTGAATCCCAGCTCCCTGCTGTAATGGCAGGCTGTTGCAATGGGCAGCATTGGTTCTCGCTGTGTAAGGTGGGAATCTGTGAGCTTAAGGTTGGTTACACACCTGCAGGTGCAGGGAGCTCTGCAGAACATGTGGCATCTGAGCTGGAGATGGATGGTGGAGACAGCCTGTGCCATCAACTGTTAGTCACTGACTTCTCTGCTCAGTTCAGTAGGGCAGGGGTGTGGGCTACCGTGCACTGGACAGTGAAATCTACAGGGTCAGACATGCCTTGTGAGTGAGGTGAACACATGCTCGCTTTCTGATCACCGCTGCCACGTTTCCTAACTCTTCCCAACTTAGAGTGTCTGTTCCTCGCTGAGCGCCAGCCACATGGGAAGGCTTGAAAACCAGCTACCGAGTTACTGTGGTGCAAACAAAAGTGACGTGCTCGAAAACATCTGGAGGGGTTTCAGTCCAACTCCTCTCAACTAGACAGGCCTTTCAAATCCTCTTTGGTGTCACTTATGGGTGACCCCACTGCTGCTCTTTCATGGCTCTGAAAGGGTTACACTGCCATGAGGGCTTCCAGAAAGTGCCTTTCTTGCTGCTGTGTTTGGGGAGAGAAAAGTCTGCAGGTAGGAGGTGAATTAAGTTCCATCATTCCTGGCCCACAGTGCAACAGGTCACTTCCCGTGGCTGTGGTTTCTGGCGCCCCCTTGTGGCTTTCATGTCCCTGAGTGAAAGTTCCCACATTCTTCTCAGTTGTTCACCTGCTGTTTGTTGCTAGGTTGAACGTCCAGCTGTTGATCTTGTGCCTGGGGTGAAATGCTCTGAGCTGTGTCAGTCCCTCCCAGGCTGGGAGTGTCCCTGGAATCCTTCTTGCCAGGCAAATTTACAGTGACAAACGTCTCCGTCCCCCTGCATCTGATTGCAGTGGACCAGCCCCAGCTGGGGGTCCCAATGGGCTTGGCAAGCCGGTCAATTGACTGCCTGTTTGGCCGCAGTCAAATGCTCCAGCGAGAGCCCTGGGGGTAGGAGGCAGCCTGCCTTTCGGATTGCGTCTTGGAGCCTCACTGGTGTTTTCCAGAACTTGGTTTCATTGTTTTGCCTTTTTTTTCTGAGCTAAAATAACTCAGTGAAGTACATTTTTTAAAAAATTAGGTAGATCCATATCTATCGAAAGCTAAACCTACTGGAGACAATGACGTCTTGCTCTTTTTTCTTCCTGGCGGGAGGTAACCAATTCTGATAAATTGGTATTTTAAAATATCTGACCACTCTTTGACAGATTTGACTGGTCAGTTGACCAATTTTTGTACCAGTCAAATGCCCAATTCTCGTTGCAATTCTTACCCTCCATGTGACTGTCTCATTCTCAGCGCTGACCTCTCAGCTTTCATCAGCTGATCTGTGCCCCCCTGCGAGCCCCTCGTGCCCGGACGGCTGGATGGGATACCGAGGGAAATGCTACTATTTCTCAGAGACGGAAGGGAGCTGGACCGACAGCCGAAGCCGCTGCTCTGCCCCGGGTGCCTCCCTGGCTGGGATCGACAGTGAGCAGGAAACGGTGAGAGACTCTCGAGTTGCCAGACACTAATCTGGGCACAGGGATGGCTGCTGCAGCAGGACCTGGGCTCTGCCCCATGGGGTGAGGAGCAGCTGTGAGCCCTCCCGTGCTGGGAGGCCGGAGTGAATGAACTTCCAGCCGCTGAACGCCAGCCCTGGCTGGGCCCAGGGCCCTACTGTCTGTGTGTGATCACAGGGATTGCCCATTCTCCGCTGCCCCCCTCCCCAAATAGGGAGACAGCTTCTGTCTAGGGCAGGGCTGGCTCAAGCATCTCCTGGCCTGCTGGCTGCTGGAGTGGGACTGAGAACCCAGCCAGTGCTCCTGTTGTGGGGATGGGAAAGGAGCAGCCAGCTGAGGAGGCGGGGGAGGAGGGGATCCTTTCACATTGACCCCTCCCACTTCAGCTTGCCTCCCTCCCTCCTCCTGCCTTGCTGGGGTGAGCGGTGGCTGCTCTGTGAGAAGAGCCGTCTCTGCAGAGAGCTCAGACCCAACAGCTGCCCCCAGCTCAGGGGGACTTGGGGTGTGGGTGACTGGGAGCACCGGGGTGGGGCTGCTGTGTGCGGTGGGAGGGTTAAGACTGCCCGGGGGATCTTGTGCTTTGCAAGAGGGAGGGGAAAATCCCCCCTGAAAATAAACTGAGCACCCTTCAATATGTGACTGGGATTCTCTGCAGCACAGAGCCCTGGAGGGGCGGTGGGGGGGAGCATGGGAGGTGGGGCTGATACCTGCTGTCCCTCAGCTTTCTTTAAGGCGTTCCTGCTGCGCCATAAGGGTGTCTATGACCACTGGATCGGCCTCTGGAGGGAGCAGGGTCAGCCCTGGAAATGGGCCAATGGCACCAAATTCAACCACCTGTGAGTCTCTCTCACCCCTCTGGACTAATTCCCTGGGCTTGGGGATTCTGGTGTCTGAGCGGTTTGAGCTCAGGTAGATCCACCATTCAGTGCTAGTGAAACCACCAGACACGACCCTGGTCCGTTCGCGTCCTGCGTGTATCGGAGACCGATGGGAGCCGGCGTGGCCCTGAACTCTCGGCTCCTCCCCGCAGCACGGTGCTGGGCCGGAGACAGAGCCCGCCATAGCCAGAGATGCCCTCGCTGCGCGCTGGGATTTCAGCTGGGACACTCGCTGTTCTCCCCCAGCCCTCTTCAGCAAGGTCCCTGGGGTGTCTGACCCCCCCTGGGGAAAGGAGGCAGCAGGGAGCTCAGGTTAACAGTGGCTGCTAGAGAGGGCAGCATGCCGAGCACTGCATGGCAGGTGCAGGTCCCGCTGGGGATTGCAGCCGGCAGGTTTGAGTGACTTGGCTGGTGAGGCCTCTGAATCCGCAACAAGGCACCGATGTTAAAGGAGCCTGCGGTTCACAGGTGCTGGACGCCTGGGGCTCCCACGGGAACGGGGTACAGTAGTGATGGCTGCCCAACACCCCGCGATGGGTTTCAGTGGGCTCCAAGTGTGATCACAAAACCAGCGCTGCTTGAACCCTGGGACTTCAGCAGTAGAAGCATGAGCCTCTGCCATAGGAGCGAAAGAATCCACTTCTTTAACTGAAACTCCCCCCCGATTGATAAAGCTCTTTTGCAGGCCAGCCATTAGAGGGGGATGGAGACCCCCCCCCACTTCTCTGGTCTGGGTTACTTCAGTACTTTGAAAAATCAGGCTCTTTTGGCGCTGGGTCAGGGCTCCCCAATGGACAGTCCCCATTCTGCTGTATTGGACCCAACCTTTGGATCCCACCTGCTTCCAGCCTCACTGGGTCTGAAGAGCTACCAGACACTGTCCTGAGTTCGAGCCTCTGTGGCATTCTCCTGGGGTACAGACTCCCTGTCTGGTATGCTCCTTAGGATGTGGGACCCTGCAGATCAGCTGCTGTAGGATCCAAAACCAGTGCTGAACCCTCCCAAATCTCCCGAGAGGCATGTTGTCCCTAGAGCTCCACCCTCCACACCAGATGAACTCTGGGAGACTTACGTGAGGGTTACAAACAAGGAACACATGCTTTCACAAAGGAACTTCTTCAACACTCTCTTTTTCCCCCATGCCCAATGGAAAGCTCAAGAGTTATAGATCAACGGAGAAGGAAACCCCTGAATGCAATTTCTTCTTTCAGTGTCATCTTGGTTCTGCTCCATGTGTTTCAAGGAGGCGAGATCCTTCCTGTCCCCCGCTTTTCCTGCTCAGTCGTCTGGTTCTGGTGATGGTCTGCCCCTCTTGTTAGAGGGCCGGTCCCTTTTGACAATCAGTCTAACAAATTCTCTCTGTCCTGCTGGGGACTGTCCATTCTTCAGCACCCCTGTGGGCTGCTCAGCATAGAGGGTCAGGAACAGTCAGCGGTTCTGCAAAGCCCCCGCTGTCCTGAGCTCTGCTCCTGAGGGGCTGGGAGAGTAGCTGCTCCGCACTCATGCCTGCACTGTGGAGAATGGCTCCCCTGGCTGGGACTGGTGTGAAATGCCCGGCCTCTGCCTGACTGCAGCTCCCTGGCTTCTGTGTGGCAGGTTTCACTTAAGAGGAGGAGGTGACTGCGCGTATCTGAACGACGAGAAAGGGGTCAGCAGCTCACGGTGCTACATGGGAAGACGGTGGATCTGTAGCAAACCTGAGGTGTATGTGATGGTGTCATAAATATAAAGGGAAGGGTACACACCTTTAAAATCCCTCCTGGCCAGCGGAAAAATCCTTTCACGTGTAAAGGGTTAAGAAGCTAGGATAACCTCGCTGGCACCTGACCAAAATGACCAATGAGGAGACAAGATACTTTCAAAAGCTGGAAAGAGGGAGAACATCAAAGGGGTCTGTGTCTGTCTGGGTGAGGCTTTTGCCAGGGACAGAACAGGAATGGAGTCTTAGAACTCAGTAAGTAATCTAGCTAGATATGCGTTAGCTTATGATTTCTTTAAATGGCTGATAAAATATGTTGAGCTGAATAGAATGAATATTCCTGTCCGTGTGTCTTTTTGTAACCTAAGGTTTTGCCTAGAGGGATTCTATATGTTTTGAATCTAATTACCCTGTAAGGTATTTACCGTCCTGATCTTACAGAGGTGATCCTTTTCTTTTTACTGTTTCTTCTATTAAAATGTTTCTTTTCAAGAACTGAATCCTTTTGTCATTGTTCTAAGATCCAAGGGCTTGGGTCTGTGGTCACCTATGCAAATTGGTGAGGATTTTTACCAAACGTTCCCCAGGAAGTGGGGTGCAAGGTTTTGGGGAGGATTTTGGGGGGAAAGACGTTTCCAAACAACACTTTCCCAGAAAGCCAGTTAAACGTTTGGTGGTGGCAGTGGAAGTCCAAGGGTCAAATAGTTTGTACCTTGGGGAAGTTTTAACCTAAGCTGGTAAAGTAAGCTTAGGAGGTTTTCATGCAGGTCCCCACATTTGTACCTTAGAGTTCAAAGTGGGGAAGAAACCTTGACAGATGGGAAAAGAGACCGCACTCGAAAGGGGCTCAAAATGAGACTCCTAGAAGTGACACTTACACAACTCACACCTACTTGAACAAGCCAAGATCTCAAAATCAGGCAGTGGGGCCCTCAAGCAATAAGTGTGTCTCGTTTAAACTCCGTATGTGCCATCTGCTTTTGAACCTTTTAAACTCAGGGTTACGTTGTCAAGCTTTTCTCTGCAGCTGAGAGGGAGTGATCTCATGAGAAGGAGTCTTACCTCATTTCCCCAGCATGTGGCTAAGGGAAGGCCTTGTTCATTTAGACTCCAGAACAGCATTTCTCAAATGCAGCCAGCAGCTGATTGTTTTGCAGCCACAAGAGCCTCCAAAGTGCCCCAACAATCGCTCAGATGTTAAGTATTAAAGGTGTCTTCTAAATGCCATAAATCTTCATGCGTGCTCCCTTTTAAATAGTACCATGCCGGCAGAGCTGAGCTACATAGGTGTGGTTTTCTTTCAAGTCACAAAGTGTATTCTTTGGCTAAGAACATAAGAACGGCCATACTGGGTCAGAGCAAAGGTCCATCCAGCCCAGTATCCTGTCTGCCAACAGCGGCCAACGCCAGGTGCCCCAGAGGGAGTGAACCTAACAGGCAATGATCAAGTGATCTGTCTCCCGCCATCCATCTCCACCCTCTGACAAACAGAGGCTAGGGACACCATTCCTTACCCATCCTAGCTAATAGCCATTCATGGACTTAACTTCCATGAATTTATCCAGTTCTCTTTTAAACCCTGTTATAGTCCTAGCCTTCACAACCTCCTCAGGCAAGGAGTTCCACAGGTTGACTGTGCGCTGTGTGAGGAAGAACTTCCTTTTATTTGTTTTAAACCTGGTGCCCATTAATTTCATTTGGTGGCCCCTAATTCTTGTGTTATGGGAACAAGTAAATAGCTTTTTCTTAGTCACTTTCTCTGCACTACTCATGATTTTATAGACCTCTAACCACTGTGTTTACATCTCATGTTATTGTAGCTCTGTAAGTGGCTATGGGCCATCTCACTGCGTGGTGTTTGGGTAGGTTGCGATTGTTCATGGGGGTGGGGAGGGAGGTGAAAAAGTTAAAATGTGACTGGGTATCAGAAAGTATTTCAGGTAATCTAGTGCCAGAAAATGACCTTGAATGTGACAGCAGGTGGCTCCTCTGGGACCTTCTGCTAAGAAAAGCAAAACATAGAAAGAAAAAGAAACACTTCAGCACCAGGGGGAAAGGCAGTTTCCTGTGTTTCCGAAGCCATCTGATTCCATTTCTGAAGAAGTTGCAGTGTGAGAGAGAAATTCATCAAATTGAAATGTATGTCGTGCAACGTCCCTACAGCACTTGTGCAAGGGAAGTTGAACCAAATTACTACGGTGAGCTTCAGAGGCGCAAGCTGTTAAATGATGCAAAAACCAAGCTGAAAAGACAACAGCAACAGCTCAGATTTTGTTGTTACTGTTATCATTATTATTACTGGGCTATGTTGACTGGGTTTTTTTTTGTGTGAAAGAAACTTTGGACATATTGGCAGATACATTCTTTCGTTATTAGTCATTATCCTTTCTATTATGTAAAGCATTTTTAAATTTAGTTCAGAATTGTTGTACAGCCGTCCACCTTTGACCAAAAAAGCAAAAGAACAACAAAAAAGACAAGACTGTGCAAAGCACTGGTTTGTTCTGTGTTTAGGTCCAGTAAAGATAAGACACAATTGTACCTTATATTTATTATTGAGTATGCAAAAAATCCCTATGTAAATATGCACATGTAATTTATTTGTTTGTTTTTCCTACAGTTAGTTAAGTATTGTCAGAGCCTCATTCTGAGGCTGCCAAAAATTTGTGAGAACCCCGGCTCTAGAAAGTGTTAGAAAACAAAATCCTATGTTACCATTACTTTCCAGTATTTGCAAAAAGAAAAGGAGGACTTGTGGCACCTTAGAAACTAACCAATTTATTTGAGCATAAGCTTTCGTGAGCTCCAGCTCACTTCATCGGATGCATTCAGTGGAAAATACAATGGGGAGATTTATATACACACAGAACATGAAACAATGGGTGTTACCAGTATTTATTCACTCTCGCTTGCATCTCTGTTCTTTGATAATAAACTCATTCCTGTTTTCTGTATATCTAATTGCTGTGTTCTCAATAGAGTGGTTGGCCTGAATTGAATCTTACAAGCTGCTGTGGACCGCGCCTGTGGGATTAGAGTCACAGTTCTGCATGTGCTCCGGGGAACGGGCTGAGAACTCCCGAGGGACGCTCAGAGGTTTTGGGAGTGTCGATCGCTAACCTGTACACAGAGAGCGAGGCCTGCAGGGGGCTGGAAGGTCAGGCTTGCGCTGCCAGGGGTGGTGGTTTGAGAGAGCTGACCCATGGCAGGCCTGGACAAGGCTCCCCCAAAAGTGCCTCGTATGCCTGCTATGGATCACTCAAACGGGCAGACGTCCCCGGCTCATTCCACCCCTGCACCCCCCAGGTACAACCCACACAAGGCATTCGACCAGGGTGAGGAGAACACCTGCAATGCCCTGTCACCTGACGTGCTGAATTTGCCTCTGAGCCCATTTTCCCTTCCAGCTTGGGACTCCAGAACCCTGCCTTGTTGAGCCAGACATGCTTGCCAGCTGCAAACACAGACCCAGGTCTGGGCCACACCCCCAACGCTGCAGACTTTAACCCAAAACTGCTCAACAGGTCACCTGTCTCCAGCAACTAGCTCCCAATGGGATCCAAACCCCAAATAAATCCGTTTTACTCTGTATAAAGTTTATACAGGGTAAACTCAAATTGTCCACCCTCTATAACACTGATAGGGAGAGATGCCCAGCTGTTTGCTCCCCCAGGTATTAATCACTTACTCCGGGTTAATTAATAAACAAAAGTGATTTCATTAAATATAAAAAGTAGGATTTAAATGGTTTCAAGTAATAACAGACAGAACAAATAAGTTACCAGGAAAAATAAAACAAAACACGTAAGTCGAAGCCTAATACATTAAGAAACGGAATACTGATAAATCTCACCCTGAGAGATGTTCCAATAAGCTTCTTTCCCAGACTGGACTCCCTCCAGTCTGGGCCCAATCCTTTCCCCTGGTACAGCCTTGTTCCAGCTCAGGTGGTAACTCGGGGATTTCTTATGACTGGCAGCCCCCTTTGTTCTGTTCCACTCCCTTTGATATCTTTGGCACAAGGCGGGAATCCTCTCACGGTCTCTCTGGGTTTCCACTCCTCCTTCTAAATGGAAAAGCACCAGGTTAAAGACGGATTCAAGTATCATGTGACATGTTCACATGTCCTGTGAGCCCCCCTCCATTCTTTCAGGACTGGCCCGCAGGTATGCCGTGAAGGCTTGCAGGTGAACAGAGCCATCTACAGTCAGTCGTCCTAGCTAATGGGAGCCATCAAGATTCTAAGCCACCATTAATGGCCCACACTTTGCATAACTACAGTAGGACCTCAGAGTGATATCTCATATTCCTAATTTCAGATACAAGAATGACACATTCATCCAAATAGGATGAACACACTCAGTAGATTTGTAAGGTCTCATTACAAAACTTATAGAGACCTTTTGCATAAAGCATATTCCAGTTACATCGTATTCACACTTAAACATTTTTATAAAGCTTATGAAGTGCAATGTCACAGGGTCAATACCCTCAGAGGATACCTGCAGATAGAGGCTTCCCTGGCTGGTGGAAAGGCCTCAACTGCCCTTCTTCCCATGGCCAGAAGGCATTGTAGTACAGCTATTCTCAGCTTACCCGGGTCTATGTGGAGCAGAATGTACATTAGAGCAGCCCCAAGGCTGCTCTGACTTAGACCTGGTCAGCACAAAGCCTGACGATCATTTGTCTACTCTGCGATCAGCACTGGCTGCCAGTGAGTTGGCCACCCAGGAAGCGTAGCCCTTGGCCCTTCCCCTTGTGCCTGAGGTCCCGCCACTCCCCTTCTGCCCCCCTCCCTCCCCTTCTACCTACCTCTCCCCCGCAGGAGCCCAAAGCACCCTCACCACAGCCCACAGCCCCAGCACTGGATGGCAGAGGTCGGCGGGCGAGACCCCAGCCCCGGGGCACTGCAACCTCCGTGCCCACAGCCCCATGACACCTGCTGCCCATGCTGATCACGCTGTCTGGATTGAAGAGATTTGATGCACGTTACCCTACTGTTCCCGTATCGTGTCCGAATCCCAGAGCTGTTGGCACCACTGGAAACGGAACATTTATTCATTCGTAAATCTGCTCAAAGTGTGTAAGTGCAAAGAAGAAAGGAATAATAAAATATATATAAGAGAACCCCTGAGATGCCTAGCTCTGTAAACAGTGAGAGGTGAGGAAGCCCCTCTCGTGTGGGTGCATCGTATGGTGCCATATGCACACCCAGCACTTCTCAAATCCGAGATGTTCTAATCCACATCCATCTCCTCGCCCTCCCATTCTCCCATCTCCTCCACCTCCATCTCCTCCATGTCGCTGCTGTCAGGGTCGTGTTGGGGCTCCGTCGGAGCCCTGGCTTTTGGGCTATCTGCTGCTCCATAGAAATCCCTGGCAGCATCTCCCATTGGCAGCTGCAATGTGATATTCACAGCAAAGTACGAAGCATGGTTGAAATCTACAAGCACAGAGCCCTGCGGCTGGGTTAGAGGCCAAGTGCACAGAGGTTTGTGCTGCTCATGCAGGTGGAGGGATGAAGGCAAAAACATCAAACTAGGAACCGAATTGGACAACCATTTCACTGTAGACAAAGATCTCATGCCCCTCATCCCGACCAGCAGCTCCCTGCTAGCCCAGTTTTGTCAATATTCCTTTGCCACCCCAGAGCCCCCTGCGGTTCTGGCCTTAGGTCACCCCAGACAGCTCTCTTGATTCTCTTCACTCCTTCTGTGGCAGATACAGGATACACAGCGGGGCGGTGTGCGGGTTTCCTTGGCACTCACTTCGAGTGAGCTCCATAACTCAAGGCTTCACCGTTCATTAGTAACACGCCAATTGCAACCCCACACCAGCCAAACCCATTCGCAGCTCCAGCAGGGCTTCCTTTCTGTTCCTTACCCGCCTTACACACACTCCGCCCAACCCAGAATACACTGGCGAGGAAAATCTCTTCCTGACCCCTGCATGTGACCAGCTGAAGCAAGAGACTTGGGACCATAAGACATATACCAGACAAGACCCTCAGGGTTGCCCAGTCCACCCCCATCCCACAAGCAACCCTCTCATACAGTCACACTCAAATGTGTCCAATGCTCTCTTACAACTAATAAAGTTTGCCCCTATTGGGAGGCTGTTCCAGAACCTCCCTCCTCAAATGGTTAGAAACTTTCTAATCTCCCAGCCTGAACTTGTTCTTGGCCAGTTGATTCGCCTTTGTTCTTGGGCCTACGTTGTCCTTTAGCTAGAACAGCTCTCCACCCTCCCTGGTGTTTACCCCGATGTATTTATGGAGAGCCATCAGATCCCCTCTCAGCCTTTGTTTTGCTAGACTAAACCAGCCCAGCTCTCCCAGCCTTCTCTCGTGAGACAGGCCCTCCATTCCCTGATCATCCTGAGAACTCTTCTCTGTACCTGTTTCACTCTGAATTCATCTTTCTCGAATGATCAGAATCATACACAGGATTCTAGAGGAGGGCTCTCCAGGGCCATGTACTTTCGTACTTCTCTGTCTCGACTGGAAGTGCCTCAGCTGATGTATCCTAGCATCACATTTGCCTTTTTCATGGCCACATCACATGGGTGGCTCAGTCACCGTATAATCGACCAACACATCAAGGTCTCGCCCCTCCTCTGTCGCCTCCAACTGATGAGCCCCAGCATCAAGAAGAAATTCTTCTTATTAGACCCTAAGTGCAGGATTTTGCACCTGGTACCTTTAAATGTCATCCTTCTTCTGGTACTCCAGTCTTCAAGGTCATCCAGATCTTCCTGTATAATATTCTACCCCCTCTGGACAGACCATGTTTCCCAGCTTTTTAATCATCAGTAAGTTTTGTTATCACTCTCCTACTTTTTGGGTTAACACCATTAATAAAGAGATTAATGAAGATGGATCCCAAAACAGATCCTTGAAGAACTCCATTAGGAACCTCCCTCCGATCCCATAGTTGAGTTTCCAGACTTCTCCCCTTTAATTGGTTCCTTACCCGCCTTACAATTCTTGTACTGATCCCCGTCTTCTCTAATTTAGCTAAGAATTTCCCACGTGATACCGTATCAAATGCTTTACTGAAGTCCAAGTATATTAGATCTGCTGCATTTCCCTTCTCTAAACAACCAGTTCTCAGCTCAAAGAAAGAGCTCAGGTTAGTCTGGCCCCATCTACCTTTGGTTACATCCCCTTTTCCATTTACCTCTGTTGGAGACCCCAGGGCATGGCCACTAGTTACGTTGAGGAGATGGAAGGCCATAAGGGTCGAAGAGGTCTCCCTGCTAAAGGCCTAAGGGCTTCTTCTCAACCCCCCTTAATAGAATTCAGGCCTGGCTGGTTTGAGTAAGCTCTTTTGCTCTTAAAACAATGTTGCAGATGCAGACAATGCCCCATAGTGTAAGGTTTGCTGACGCCAAGTTAAAGATAATAGGAGAGAGAGCTACAAGGCCAGACAGGATGTGCTGGTTCTTTAAGTTGCTAGGAATGCTTGTTAGAGGTTGCAGGAAATAAACATTGTCCTAACCCATATAAGAAAGGCAGAGTATTTGTGCAAAGTTTTGATTGGCTGATGTGTAGTGCAGTAGCATTGAGGAATATAAATGTGTGTAATGACCTGCTCTGATGTGCAGGATTTGAGATTCTATTCTCCCTGTACCTTGTTTGCAGCTGCAAATAAACTTTTCTGCTTCCCCACCCCGTTGTGATTATTGAGTGACGCACACCGGGTAACGAACCCCCCCCCCGCTGTTGTTCGCCTCTGGCACTGGGTGCCGGCAACAGCTTTTGGAGTCCCAACGTGGGGTGACGAGGATGCAATTTAGCCTTGCCCAGATCCCTTCTGGAAGTCGAGGATTGCAGCGACAACCGACGCCCAGCACACACCGGTGAGTTCATTGGGGGCCTCAGAGGAGAAGGAGTTTGATCAACCCCGGAGGGAACGACGGTGCAAGACACTCACATAGTGGAGAAGCAGCTGTGGGAGACGGTGAGGAACCTGTTCCTTGGATATAGGGGAGGAGCAGCTGCGGGCGATGTTGGGGAACTGGTCCCTTGGATAAGGTAGGAACCTTTTGAAATCCGGATTATATGCTCTGTTGGAACCTGGGGACGCCCACAGTTACCCTGTAGGTATCGGACAGGAACAGAGCACGGGAGGTACGGTACGATGCACGCCCCTAGAGTGTATTTTAGTAAATTGGAAGATATTTGGATCAGATCCAATGACTAAGGGTAAATTAAAGCGATTTTGTACAGTTGACTGGCCTCAGTACCAATTAGAGGACCAAGAACAGTGGCCTCCCGGAGGATCACTAAATCATAATACAATCCTCCAGTTACTCCTGTTCTGTCAGCGAACGGGGAAGTAGAATAAGCATTCGTATGCTTACTTGTTTATAACCTTATAGTCTCGTACTGATATTTTACAATGCTGTAATTTAACCCCGATTGGCCCTGTAGCAATTAATGTCAGTCCCCGGATCCCCACCCCAAATGTAATGGCAGATCCGGTGTCTCCTTCGGCCCCTACACCCACACAGAGCGAGGCTCAAAGTAAGATTCTTAGTGAAGCTCATAGTGGGGTTCAGGCTCCATCTGCTGGATTATACCCCTTACTTACCGTGACTAAAATCGCCCCTAATGCAATAGAAAGGACAAGCTCTTACCATGCAGGTCTATACTCATGCATCTTTTAATCCTATGGACCTGGCCGCTTTCAAAGCACAGGATGGAGAATTTTCTATCAACCCAAGCAAGTTGGTATCGGTCTTTGAGGGATGTCTTAGCAGCTACAAGCCAGGCTGGGATGATTGTAATGTCCTTCAGCAAACATTATTGACTGAGGTTAAACAAGAACAGGTCATAGCTAAAGCAAGGAAAAAAGCGAAAAGGCGATATGACCAAGACCGTAACAATGTCCCGATCCCAGATAATCAAGTTCCTATAAAAAATCCTAGGTGGGACCCAAATGACAATCAGGCTATGACCCACCTCACCTTCTATAAGGAGCTGCTACTGTATAGACTCCGTCATGCAGCTGTCAGACAGAATAATTAAACTAAACCATAGAAGGTAGTGCAGGATCCAAAGGAAATCCCTGGAGCTTTTTTGCAGCACATTCGAAACACGATCCAACAGTATACCAATGCAGATCCTAATAATCCACAAACTGAGGCAATTATTAAAAAACTATTTACAAGCAGGGCAGCCCCCGACATTAAGAGAAAGCTACAGAAAAAGGAGGATTTGATAAGTATGACCATGGCACAGATTTTAGAAGCAGCAAATCAAGTGCATAGTTTAAAAGAAGTAAAAAAAAAAAAGCAAGTAAAATTAATGGTAGCGGCAGTGCAGGCAGGCACGAAGAAAAGTAAACAAAAAAAAGGGGGCCGTGGCCACGGACGTCCAGGCCCGCGAAAAAGACGATTGGGGCGCAATCAGTGTGCCCTGTGTCGGCAAGAGGGACACTAAAAAAATAAGTGCCCAAACAAAAAGAAAAGGGGAAGTACCTCTATGATGGCGATAAAAAAACAAAAATAAGGGTGTCAGGGGAAACAGATCATCCTACCCCCGGAACCCCGAGTAAAAATGCGGGTGGGAAATGAAGAAATAGATTTTTTAGTCTCCTGAATTTTGTGGGACTCCAAGGATATCGGGTAGCACGAAGTAAGGCTCAGATTGCTCTCCCGCAGGTACAGTACCTCGGGTTCTACATACAGCAGGGGGAACGCCAGCTTTCAAATAAAAAAATAAAAGCCATATGCCAAGTTCCTATCCCGAGTAATCGCAAGCGGCTCAGAGCATTTCTGGGGATGGCAGGCTTCTGTAGAATATAAATCCCAGAGTTTGAACTATAGGCTAGACCCCTGTACGACTGTGTAAAAGGAGCAGACCATGACCCCTTTCATTGGACCCCAGAGGCTGACAGGGCATTTAAAATCCTAAAAAACAAGCTAATGGAAGCCCCGGCTCTAGGTCTGCCAGATCTCTCCAAGCCATTTCAGTTGTATGTACATGAACGAAAGGAGGTGGCCCTGGAAGTACTCACACAGCTGCTAGGAGCATGAAAACGTCCGGTGGCATATTTTTCGAAATAACTGGACCAAGTAGCCAAGGGCTGGCCAGCGTGCCTGCGGGCAGTGGCAGCCACCGCCCTGACCCTGGCACAAGCAGAGAAACTGACACTAGGGGGAACAATACAGGTTTTTACACCACACATGGTACGCGCTTTACTGGATGTTAAGGGCGGCCTCTGGCTCACACAAGCGCGTATGGCAAGATACCAAGCAAAGCTCTTAGAGAACCCTGAGGTCACGCTGCAGCCTTGTCCATCCCTTAACCCTGCCACCCTCTTACCAAAAACTGAGAAACAGAAACATGACTGTTTAAAAATCATAGATGCCCAATATTCTAGCCGCCCAGACTTGAAGGATGTGCCCCTCCCAAATGCAGATTATGAGTGGTACACTGATAGTAGCAGCGTGGTAATAAATGAGCAAAAACCGGCGGGTTATGCTATTGTAACCCTCAGTGACACCGTGGAAGCTGAAAGTTTGCCCGCTGGGACCTCTGCCCAGTTGGCTGAGCTAGTGGCCCTGACCCGTGCACTCGAACTGTCCAAAAAAAAACCAGGTCAATATTTTCACTGATTCCAAATATGCTTTTGGGGTGCTGCATGCTCCTGCTGGCCTGTGGAAGCAGAGGGGAATGCTGACAGCCCAAGGCTCCCCAGTCAAGTACGGGCCCCAAATCCTCCGGCTTCTAGAGGCAGTGCAACTCCCTTTGGAAGTGGCAGTGGGACACTATAAGGCCCATCAGAGGGAGGATCAAGATGTGACCAGGGGTAATGCCAGGGCAGATAAAGAGGCAAAGCATGCTGCCACCCTGCTGTTCCCTCAGACTAAAAACACCTATATGCATGCCCTTATCCCATCAGTGGGGAAGCTCCCGACCCCTCAGTATTCTGGGGAGGAGAAACAGCTAGCTGACAAACTTGGTCTCCAGGAAAAGGAGGGATGGCTTCATTCCCCAGAAGGGAAAGTCCTCTTACCAAAGGGCCTAATTCTGCCAGTATTACAAAAATTACATCAAACCACTCATGCTGGCAGGGAGGCACTTATCCAAGTAATAAAAAAGTACTTCATAACCTCCAGACTCGGAGCCCTAGCTGCCCAAGTACAAACAAAATGCCTAGTCTGTCAAAAGAATAACCCCCAATCAGGACACCCAGTACCACCAGCGGCCCTGGAACCCACTCCAGGCCCCGGACGGGTGTGGCAAATAGACTTTGCTAAGTTTCCCCGGACCCAAAAGTTCAAGTATCTCCTTGTCATAGTAAATGGATTCAGCAGATGGTCAGAAACCTTTCCATGTCTCAATTGCACTGCCAGGACAGTGGCTCTCAAGTTTGTTAAAAAGATTATTCCTCCCTTTGGACTTCCCCAGTGAATAAAATCTGACAATAAAACACACTTCACGTCAAAAATCGTCCAAAGCATCTCAGACACCGTACAGATTCCCTGAAAACTCCATACACCCTGGAGACCTCAAGCCAGTGGGGTAGTGAAGTGGATCAATCAGACCCTTAAGCAACATCTCTCGAAAGTATGCCAGGAGGCCTCCCTACTGTGGCCTGATGCCCTGCCCCTAGTTCTGCTCCGCAGCCGTGCTCTCCCAAAGGGTAAATTAAAGCTCAGTCCCTTTAAAATTATGTTTAAAAAAACACGGCCTATAAATAGTACACCGCTTATGTCAAAAAAAAAAGTAAAAATTAAAAAACAAGTTTCTCTCTCAGTATATGTGTTCCCTGTCTGCTGTTCTTTGTCTCTTCACAGGTATGCTAAGGATTCCCAGCCTCTACCCTTGGACTCACCCATCCACTCCCTGCAGCCTGGTGATTCAGTGCTTGTACGTACCTGGAAAGACGAGCCCCTCCAGAAAAAGTGGAAGGGTCCTGTTGGTCTCCCACACGGCAGCAAATGCCGAGGGACACAAGAATTAGATTCATTATACCCAGCTGAAAGACGTGTCAAACCCCCCCCTCCCCTCCCGCCCCCCGGCTAAAAGGCAGACCGTGCATTCAGCCCCCTCCAGTGAAGATCTTAGACTAAAATTACTATTTAAACAGCAGCCCACCAAAAAAGCAAAAAAATAAATAAAAAAGTATATTTTATTCCCCCTCTTAGCCATGTGCCTAACCGGAACTGCTGTTTCAAGCATTGTACCCGTTAATACCTGGCTGGCACTGGCCCAGAGTGCAGTGAACGCAACGTCGTTCTCAGAGAACCTTATTCTCAGAGACTAAGGCAGCAGCTCTGGCCTTTTCTTTCGTTAGTATCCCTGGGCTTGTGGTGCATAATTACCACGCAGTAGAGCACCTTGCCTGCACAGTGGCAAAGGCCATTAATTTAACCTCAGCCGTCCTGGCCCAACTCTCACATGAGTTAGGGGAAGTACGTCAGGGCATGCTACAGAACAGGCTGGCTGTAGACTATTTACTTCTACGCCATGGTCACCTATGCCAGGAGTTTGCAAGCATGTGTTGCTTTAATATAACAGATGCAGAGCCATCCGTAAAAGCTGATTTCCAACGCCTAAAGCAGCTAGCAAAGAGCATTCATCAGCAAACCAGAGAAAATTAGCTAAGCTCTCTATTTTCTAGTTGAAGCCTTTCCCCGTAGCTAAATAAGTTATTTAGCCTATTATTTAAGGTTTTTTTCCTGTATGAATCATGTTATATTTACTATGTTATATATAGTCCTGGTAAAAATGCTTATTTTGCATAGTTTTAAAAATCTTAATTTTATGCATAGCCCGCTAGTAAGTAAATAAAAATAAAAAAACTTAAGCAATAAAAATAAATAGTCTCAAAAAAAAAAAGATCCCGGCCTGGGAGAGCCCTAGCAGAGGGGTTCATTCCCCGATACTTACTCATGACAGTTGCAGCAAGGGGTCCTTGTGGGGTGGGAGGAGGTGCCACCCCGCTCTGGCTGGCTGGCTTTGGAGAGATACAAGGGTGAAGAGCGCGGTGAGGAGTTGGTGCCCTGGGAAAGAGGTGGAACAAGAGTAGGGGCTAAGGGCCGAACAGGGGTGGAGCATCTACGGGGAAAAATAAGTCAGTGGCCGTGGAGGGGAAGGCCGGGGGCTCTGTTCCACGAGGGCTGAGCATGTCAGAGCAAAACTCCTGAGCAGCGTCATTGTGGCCTCCCCCTGAGTGTCCCTGATTCCTCAGGGTATACTGCATTTCCCCGGCTCCTTCCCTTGCTAGGTGTAATTTCAGAAAATCACTCTCCTGTCCCTAACTCCCACAGCCGCTGTGTATGAGCCACTGCCAGGCCTCTCTAGATGGGCTAACATCTGGATCCTGCCCAAGCTGGTTCTATCCCACGTGGCCAATTGCAAGTGACCAAAAAAAAAAAAATCACAAGTCAGAGCCCCCCTGAAAAACGATTGTTTTTAAAGTCTCGTTGGTTTTAAGCCAACAAGTTTGGGTTCTGTTCTCCAGCTCCTGGTGTTGGAGCCTTTTGGGGGGGGGGTCACCTTTTCAAGCTTTTCTCCCCATCCAGGAGAGCAAGATCATGAAAAACTTCTGCCAAGAATGGCCAACCCCGCCAAAACCTTCTACCAGCACCGGAAAACAGTTAGTCCCAAATTGGGGAAGAAACAAAACAAAAAACCCCACATCATCCAAACCATTTTTGGTTTTTGAATTTTCCAACAAACAATTGATTTTTTCCTGTTAAAATGACACTTTCCACAAAAAATTGTCTTTAATCGAACACCCAATTTTCCCTAGCACAAAATGTTGATGGAAACATTTCAGTGTATTAGTTAAAGTTGCTGTGAAATCCCCACCTCCCCATACCTCCCTACCAGCACCAGCCCCAGCACCTATGGGGCGTGCAGCTGTGCAGCCTGCCTGGCTGTAGGGCCCCTTCCCTGCCTCCCAAACAGCAGCTGGAGCCAGGGAGCCATCGGGGATCCCCACAGGGACTGGCTTCACCTGCTGCTGCTCAGCTCAGCCCCACAGGGTCAGCATCAGCCTCTCCCCATCCCTTTCCTGGGCAGAGAAGCGGCAGTACCTGGAGCTCCGCTGCCCTGAAGATGCCCCACGGGCTGCGGTGCCTTGGCGCAGGGAGAAGCTGCTGGATGCGGCTGGGCTGGGGGTGAGCGCTGGGCTCGGGAACCTCTGGGACAGCCGGGCGGTCGGTTTGCGGGGCTGGTCCTGCTCCTGTGAACACAGCACGCTTCTCTCCAAGGGGAGCTTGAACAGGGCCTCCAGCCCCAGCAGGAGGAAGCGTCTGCAACAGCCCCGGGGACCCAGCACAGAGACACCCCCGACCCCAGTGAGCTCCCCTGGGGCAGCAGCAGCCTGGCCTGAGGGGAGAGAGGGAGAGAGACACAGCAGGGGAGAGTAATGGGATAGTTCTGGTTTTGCACCGTGCAGCGAGGGAGAGCTCAGCTGAGCACCCAGGGCAGGCAGGGTGTTAGGGCAAGGGGCTGACAAAGGAGGAACTAGAGAGTGCCTGAATCCTGTACAATCCTCTAGTAAAGCTCAAATCTTGACCGCCTCAGGAAGCAAAGCATGGCTCGGAAAACTCTCCTCCCATTGCAAAGCCATTCCGGAGTTGTTAAATGAATCTCTAACCGGCTCTGTTGATCGTCTGGTGGAACTGCCCATGCCCCGTTTACACCACCAGCTTACTGCGCTTTCGTAGAGTCAGGTGACGGGGGGCTGGCCTTAGCTTTTGGTGAAGTTGCCGCCGATCTCGCCCGTTCCTTTTGCGCCTCTGCCATGCCGTGGGTCGGGGTGTTTCTGGGGCTCTTCCTTCCAGCCCGCCCCTCTGGGTTTTTGGATGGCACTTCAGGGAAGAGATTCCATCTCCCGTCTGGACCGTTCAGTGGGGCTGGAGTCCTAAGCAGAAAAGGGGAGGGGGAGGTGTGTTGTCTGGGGGTTAGAGAAGGTAGAGCTGGGGCGGGGGGGGGGCATGGCGGGGGGGCAGCTGCAGGGCCCATGTGTTCCCAACACCTCCGCATGCCCCTTTCTTCAGGCCCTGTCCCGCCCAGGGGCGCTGGAACCATTTGTACAGTGAGGGGGCAGAGAGCCACTGAGCCAAACTGTAAACCCTGGATAAGATGGAAACCGCTTCAAGCTGGGGGGGGGGGGCGGCAGCCCCGCTAGGTCCAGCACTGGTGGTCCTGCCCATGTTGATTTTACAGAAAATATTTGGGGCTTTTTTGTCCAGTTTTTTTATTTTTATTTATTGATTTGCAAATCCCCAGCTGCTGGCTGAGCAGGCGAGACTGAGAGGCGCAGAGAATAGGGACGGAGGGAAGAGCGCGTGGAAAGAACACACAGAGGAGGGGGGAGGGATTATTTTGTAAACTTTCTTTGAATGCAGTTTAGCAGCTGGAGGCAGAGAGGATTGGCCAGCGCCTTGCATCCAGCCAGCCCCACTTGATCACAAGCAGAGAATCCCCTGGCAAGCCCCAGGTTAGGGAACTGGGGCTGCGGGGTGGGGCAGGGTTGAAGCGTGTGTCTTCTCGAGCAGGGGGAGTCGACCTTGGGTTTTAAGGTCTTGGGGCTGGGGGGAGCATGTCCTCACTGCAGAGTTAACTGGAGTTATGGACCCTGGGGGTTATAATCTGCTTGCAGAGATGTGCTGTGTAAATGCATGAGATGAAATCAGATCTGGTGCCGGCGTGAGAGGTGTGCATGGCGTGATGGGGGGTGTGTGTGAGTATGAGAAGCAGCCCTTGTTAATTGCACGCTGCCCACTCATGGCAGGGAAACCCCAGCACTCACCTCTAGATCTTTCTGTGATCTACCTACAGGAAGGAGCAGGTGGATGTGACACCCCTTCATTCCCTGTCTCAGGATCTTCCCAGGCCTTCCTCACCTCTGACTCCGCTCTCCCGGTTGATTGTTAGGGCTGAGCTCTGGCTCTTTGTCCGGACAAGCCCCAGCAGAAAATGCACAAGCCCCATGCCTGTAGAACGAATTGTAAGAAGCTTGGGGTCACATTCTTTTAGATCAAAACCCCCTTTTTTCTGCCACAGCAAATATCTCAAACTTTTTGGTAGCAAGTTGTTCGTTTAAAATCTTTTTGTTTAAGAAGAGTCCTACCTCTCTTCGAGCCAGCATTGTTGATGTTCCTGGAGATGTTTTGCTCAGTCATGGAATGTCGGGGGTTTAAAAAACGCCATGGTTTGCTACGAAAAAGCTCTAAAAGTCTTGAGCAGGTTTTGCAAAGTAATGCCCAGAGTTCGGCTCCTAAATCCAGGTATAAATGGGCAGCGCCCTGCAAATCTGCAGAGATCCGCTTCGTAGCCGTGGATCGTGTGCAGAAACAAATGTTGTACTCGCACAGGGCTCTATAAACGTGGCCTGATGCACAAGAGTGTGAGACCCTCTCGCTCTCACTGCAGCTGCTGAAGGCCTGGCACTTCAGTGTCCTTACAGGACCAAGAATGGACGGAAGGACATGAGAATAATTGCATTGCACACTTCCCGTTGTGCTGCCCTGCAGCAGAATTGCATGAAGTGCAATGGGTGGGGAGCGAAGGGTTGTCAAGGGGAGAGGTACCTTCAGGAACAAGACCACCTGAAGGGGGAACCGGCACCTATAACTGAGCTCCTCCTGGTTAGCAGAGCTCTGTGGTTCGTTTTCCGCTCTAGTGCTAAGATTCTTTCCTAGTGTTACATGGGGAAGATCTCAGCTGAGCATTTCCTGGTTTTCTAACAGCTGAGTTTGGGGCAGTGACACCCCGGAAGGGCCTGGGGAGCAGAACTGCCTGTTGGTCAGCAAAAACAGGGTGGATTTGATTTTAAATCAAATTGATTTAAATCACTAGTCAGGACGACTCGATTTAATCATGGATTTCTACATAAAAGTGTATTCTTGTTGGTTGTTATAACCTTAATACATGTTCTTCACAACTCAGAGATAGATGTAGGTTTCATTTTTAGAAGATACACACTATACATTTTTAAAGGGTGATTTATTCTGAAAACTTTTCAGATGAGTTTTACAGCTATCTCAGAAAATGAATGATTGTTTGGTTATTTCATTTACCCAAGGTTATTGAAGCAGATAGTTCCCCTCCCAATGACTTCATAAATATCTCCAATTCAACAGGTTAATCGTTAATATTTGGAGGATTTTCTTGCCAGGCTGTATATCACCTCTCCATATTTATTTATTTATTTCTTTGAAAACATTTTTGCTGTTAACAAGCATGTTACCTCTGGAGACACAAATCCACAGTTTGAGAACTGCAAAACTAAGCATCTCTGATGGTATCTTCTAGACTGAGCACTGAATCCCATTGGGTAGATAGAAAGATTAACCTACACAATCTATACAGAAGCCTGTGGAACCCCATAAGATTGGGTCCTTCATCCATGAAGTATCGGAACTCATTTACAAAACTTTTCTTAAACATTACATGAATATATTGTCTCATACTATAGAATTAGAATTTATCATCCCTATTCCATGATGAGAGATCTTTGAGCTAGAATGTATCTTAATTAAAACTATCTTTAGATAGCTTTTTGAGGGGCAAAAACCATTTTATCAAAAAAATCCAATTTTTTTTTATTTTTTTTTAATCATTGATTTTTATCCACCCTGTTTGCAAGTGAATAGCAAAGCTGGTCCCAGCAGGGAGCCAGAGTGTCCAAATTCTTAGTTGGTGGGAGAGCCTGTCTGTGAGCATCTGTAAAGCATCTCACTTCAACAGTGACTGGTTGAACGATTTATTGTAAGGGACGCCCTTTCTCAGACCCTTTCCCTTTATTGTCTCCCAACCCCTCACGTCAGTCCCTGACCCAGGATTGCCAAGCCAAACTCAAATACAACTTGTTTGAAATCTCACAGCTCGCCAAGATTACCTAATTGTCCAGGTGGCTGAGCCCGTTTTCCACAGGGTCAGTCTGAGTTCAAGTCAATGCCGTAGGGCATTTCAGGCTGCTGTCCTGTCTGGTCCAGCCCAGGGGACAATATCTGATGCTTCAAGGAAAAGCAAGAACCCGCTGTAACATACATGGCTAGTTTTACCATGCTGTAAATGCAGGTGGGGAATTAATTACTGACCTCGGTGGCGTTCAGACTATGTCCTGAAGCATGGGATTGGGCCAGAGGGACAGCTAGCGCTGGACACAGTGTGTAGGGTCTCGGAGTGGGAAGTTCCTTGGAGAATTCCACTGGGTGGGAGACTCAGCTGTGAAGGGAGGGGGCGAGCAGGAGCATCTCATAAACCCAAGATTGGAATAACTGAAGTATAGTTCCTTTTACATGGAGCCTCAGCTCTCTGGAACCTCTGCAAACGCTTTAACCACATGTTTAACTCCATCTGTAGGAGTAGCCTTGGATCGCAGTGGGAGGGCTCAGGTGCGTAAGTGTTTGCAGGGTGGGCGCTCAGGGCAGTCCCTGACACCAGGGCAAAGCGGATGTGACGTGCCACTGTCTGGATTTGGGAGCCTGCCTGCACACCAAATTCACTAGGTGGTGGGTGCATGACTGCAAGGTGCTGGGCTGGGGAAAATCAGCCCCGTGTGGTTATTTTGAGTAGAAAACCAGAGCCACTTCTGGGGTCTTTCAGCTTCTAATGCCCTTTCTCTTCTGCAGCTGGATGTAAGCCTATGATAAAATCCTTCTCAATGCCAAGTCAGTGCCATAAATCACTGGACTGGGTGCAGGAATCAGTAGGCAACGTTCTCTGGCCTGGGTTATGCCAGGGCTCAGACTAAATTATTCTTCCCAAAACTTTTAAAAGCTGAGCCCCCTCCTCAAGGCAAAGAAACCAATCGTGCCCCTCACCCATCAGCAATGTGTTAGTGACCCCAGCCCCCATTTTCCTGTATACATCTTCAAACCCCACCCTTCCCACCATGGCTAGCCCTTCCCCATGCTTCAGGAGACGCTGGAGGAGATGATCCTAACCGTCCCCTCTAACCTTAAGAACCTGAGGGACCCCATCTTGGAGCATCTTAAAAATCCCAGTTCCCAGAGTCTGGAACAGGGGCTGCTTTGCCGGGCTCACCTTTCTCCCTCCGTCAGGTTGGCCGATGGGGATAATGAGCCTGGAGATCTCATTCCCGCTGCTCTGAGTGCTGCCCATGTGCACTCGACCCAACTCAGCTCTTACTGTACCCCAGGAACGTCTTCATCTTCTGGGATCCTCATGGCAGCAGTGGGATGATTTAACGGAGTCCCTTAGTCATGGGGCCTTTCTCTCTCTTTTGTTTCAGAGCCAGCGTCCTGGAATCGTCTCATGGTGCGTGGAGTGGTGGGGGTGGTGGGGGTGCTGGTCTCACTATACCTATGTGGGTTTTGGAAAGGTAGAGGGAAAGTGTTTGCCTATTCGCAACTTGTCCTCAGGAAGCTGCTGACTCATCCCTCCCAGTAGCCTGGAAGTCCGCAGGATTCCCAGGAATCTGAGCTCCCCGCAGTGTGTGACAGGGACGGGGACCAGGCCCAGGGAACCAGAAACAGGAATCGAGACCCAGCCCTGGAGAATGGGGAAGGAGACCTGTTTGCGATTTCGTATCCAGTCTGCTGAATTGTTCACGTCCAGACCCTCCCCCTAGTTCTTAAAAAGTCGAAGCATTTCATTTAGACACTTTCCAAACAAACCATTTTGATTTTTCAGTTTGAAACTATTTTTTATTTAAAAATGTCCTTCACTTTTATTTTAAAAATTCAAAAAGTTATAACCCTTGAAATGTTCCTGGGTCTTTTTCTTTTTTTTAAAGCTTTTTGGTTCATCAAAAATTTGGAAAAATGTTAGTTTTGTTCAACCAGAAACTGGTTTTTTTCCATCTCTTTTTTGGAATTGCCAGTGACCAAAAAATTCTGTTTGCCCAGCTCGAGGGGCGGGTGAGGATTTTGGCGGTTATATTGTGGGTCTCTAAGTCCCCTTGTTGCTCAAAGTTTTCTTACTGCAACAAATTAATTTGGGATGAGGGCAGGATGGGCAAAAGCTTCCTAAAAGTGGGGGGGCTGCTGGCACAAAAACTGTGGCCCACCCCCTGTGCCACCCCTTCTCTTCGAGGTCCTGCCCCCTCAAACTGCCCTTTTCCTTGAGGCCCTCCCTCACACCGCCTTTCTCCCTGAGCTCCCACTTCATGCCGCCCCTTGCCCCCAAAACACTGCCCTCCCCACTCCCTTCTCTCCCCCATCATCCAGTCGCTCACACTTATGGCCAGTAAAAAGTGGTGGGCCCTGGTCTCCCCTGTTCTGGCACCCCTGGATGAGAGTGGGAGAGGATGAAGAACTCCTTTCAAATATAACTCCCCCCCACCCTCAGAAAAGCACAATTTGCCAGCAACAGCAAAACATGCACCTTACCAACACGGGCCAGTCGAGCTGTGTTGTGTGTGACATTCCCGTCTTGGGGCGGTTTATGTCTTGGAGAATGTGAACCCTGCAGGCCTGGATGTTTCTCTGAGTAATGTGACCTCAGTGCTCCTGATGAGAGCCATTGTTTGTAAATGTTTCAGTAGCAGACATATTTATCATTCATGTACAGACAGACATTTATTCACAATTAGAACTGGTCAAAAATAGGGTGGGTGGAGAGGGTCATGAAAATTGAAGAAGAAACCACTCCCCCCCCCATATTCTTCCAACTTATTTGGAAATGTTTTTAATGATCAAATTTTTGTTTCGTTTTGGTGGGAAAAACTCCATGTTCTCTCTCAAGTGGGCAGAGAAATCCCAAATGTTTTTTTTAAAGAGGTAACTTTTTTCAAATGATCAATGTAATCCAAAGTGGCATTTTTAGTTCAAAGGTTGCATTTTCAGTGTAAAACCCTTTTGAACCAGCTCTGTTACTGTATAACAAGATGAGTTTATTTTTCATGATGCATTGTTTGGGCCAGGTTCCAAGTGGCATTTCAGTTTTTGCACAGCTCTTCTCTTCTTGCATCTGCACCTCTCATAAGCTGTGGCCTTAATCTTGGGCCTGGAAACACTTACGTGCACGTTTAACTTTAATTACTGCTGTGAATAATTCCATTTCAATGGGACAACTCTGAGATCGGCTTTACACTACGGCCCTATATCGGTGTACCTATGTCATTTATTTAATTTTCTTCCTTTTATATGTGAAAGTTCTTGAGAGGTTAAAGCAGGTAAAATACATGAACAGGTTCGGACAGTCCGAGTTTGTCCGTGCAAAGTGACAGCAGAGATGTGGGATCTGCTCGTTGTCTATAAGTCTCTCAGGGTTACCCAGGATAACTTTGGGGATCTCTGTCTTGCATCGGGAATGTTCCCTGAAAGTGTCCAAACAGCTCAGAGCTACAGAACCATTCCCTGGATCCATTCTTCTAGCTGTCTTCCCCAGAAAGCAGTCTGGCAAGTGTTCCTGTCAGCTCATTGCTAAGTTATCTGTCAAAACACTAGAGTTTTCAGGTGCCTAAGTAGCCCCTGGAATCATGGTGAAATTATCCTCCCCGCCACCACCAAAATTGGAAATGGTGCCCCGGAGTGCACGGTACCCTACCGTGCTTCCCCCATAGGAACTGCATGAACAGGCAACTCTGCAAGTTCTCTGCATGCCTCTGCAAGTGACCCCCATGCCTCTCCATTTCCTTGGCCACATGTATCCTGTCCCCATGCCGGCGGTGAATCCAGAAAAATAGGGAAAAGCTCATCACTGCGACCACCTGAGGGCGGTGTTGGGTTGAGATCAGCTGGTCAAAGCAGGCAATAGGGACAGAATCTGAGACTTGAAGCTCCTCGAGCGACCTCTGAACTTTCTAGACCTGCCCTTCAATCAGACACAGCGATTGTAAAGTTGAATGTGATAGTAACTAGACCCATTTTAACCCCTTCACCACACAAGACAAAGCCCGTAGGATTCATCATGAACTATTTATTTCTCCTCCCCTGGCTCCATGCAGCCACCAGCCACCTTGAAGCTTTCTCTCGTCTCTCCCAGGCTGTGCTCACTTGATTGCAGGAGATCAGCGGAGGGTCCAGCTTTGCTCTTTCGCTTCCATTCTTCACGTCTTTGGGTGGCTGCATTGGCAACTGAGCAGCCTAATGGAAACACTGAGTCCTCTCTCTCGGCAGGCAGGCCCAGCCGCCAAAGCCAAAGACTCCCTGAGAACAGGGGGAGGTTCGCCTGAACTCTCAGGAGTGGAGGCTGGGCCCATAGGGTAGGGTTACCATATTTGAACTTTCAAAAAAGAGGACACTCCGAGGGCGGGGGAGGAGTGGTAGCCCTGCCACCTATCTACTCCCTCCCACTTCCTGCCCCCTGACTGCCCCCCACACAACCGCCATCCCATCCAACCCCCCCTGCTTCTTGTCCCCTGATCACCTCCTCCCAGGACCCTGCCCTCTATTTAAGTCTTCCTTCTCCCTGTCTCCAACTGCCCCCTCCTTAGACCCCTCCACCCTAACTGCCCCCCTAGAACTCCAGCCCCTACCTGTCCCCTGACTGCCCTGCCCCCTATCCGCACCCCCACCCCCTGACAGACCCCCGGCTCTCCCACACCCATCCAACCACCTCCCTGTGCCCTGACTGCCCCCGCAGAACCCCCATCCCATCTAATCCCCCCTGCTCCCTGCCCCTGACTCCCCCCGGAACCTCCGCCCCGTCCAACCCCTCCCGCTCCCTGTCCCTTGACTCCCCCGACCCCTCTTCATATGCCCACCCCCTGACAGGCTCCCCCCAGAACCCCTCATCCATCCAACCCCTCCTGCTCCCTGTCTCCTGATTGTCCCTTGGGACCCCATGCCCCTTCTCCAGCCCCCCCGGCCCCTGTACCCTGCTGCTCAGAGCAGTGTGTCTGGGGTGCGGAGCCAGAGACAGTGCCGTGCTCCCCCACAGAGCGCGCAGCTCCCCCTCCGCCCCCAGAGTGCTGCATTGGGAGGGAAATCCCGGCCCTTTGGAGAGTTTTACCAATTCCTCCCTGAGGGCAATCTAAAACACAAAAAGCCGGACATGTCCGGGAAACTCCGGACGCATGGTAACCCGACCACAGGGACTTCAGGATCTGCAGCTGCTGCCACCTGTATGGTGAATCCTTGGACTCGTCACCAAACAGCTCTTCCCCATTCTGCAACCTGGCCCCATGGTCTGACCGTGCAGAAGAACAGAAACCCTTTAGGACAGCAGGAGAGTCTCCTCAATGCCGCACTCTTCGCATGGCTTCCCGCGGTCATCGTGAAACACGACTACCCTGCCCCCAGGAGTCTCTCAAGGAGCTGCCGGCACAGTCACTGGGCACCCACTCGTAATGGTCTCGGGCAGTGGCATTGCAGAGAGAGCTGAGCAGACCATCCCTCTGTGACTTCCTGAATTGCTGCCAGGACGGATTCTCCTCTGCGCTAGGGAGAGTCCCCGAGGACAAGCAGCTGTGGTGGGGGAGGGGGCAAGACAAACACTCCCCATGAGCCCTTGACTAGCAGGTAAGCAGGACTCTGGGAGCCAAGGCATCGGTGTGTCTTGCTGGGAGAGCAGAGCTGGAGAGCAGAAAAGGGCATTGGAGGAATTGTAGAAAAGTCATTGTCATGTCCGGGTCATGGGCAGCCAGACCTAGTGGTCAGAGTCAGAGTCCACACTCACAAGTAAGGAGTCGAGAGTCAGCTGGGTCAGGACACTGGAACAGCAGAAGCAAAAGAACAAATTGTGTTCAGAACCTCAAGTCAGGTGAGTCACCCTGAGTCCAGATGCCAGGAAATCAAGCCTGGGGAGTGGGAGCAGGAACAGCCAACACACGGTCCAGAGCCGGGGAGGATCTCGGCTGTTCAGACAGCTTCTTGTTCCTGCTGCTGGTTTAAGGAGGTCCCGGGGGCCGATTAGCTGCTCTGGGACTCTGCCAATAGGAGCCTCAAACTGGGTCTGGACTTCGTCAGTCCTAGGTAAGCAGTTTTTCGTAGGCTTCCAGGTGGCGTGCTGGAGGGTGGCTGCTCCCAGGAACCCTGCAGACCCGGGTTAATGACCCATGGGTCAGGACAGTGAGTGATCTCTCCCCGCTCAAACCTCCTGCACGAAACAGTCTCCAGGGTCCCGGGCGCATCCTCTGAGAAGAAAAAAACACAGTCATGAGGACAAATAGGCTATGGAACAGGAGCCCCCTCTTTGTTGCAACAGCCCCAAGTGCCCAAAAGAGTGGACGGTTCTTACCTCCAGAAGATGCCTGGGATCTTCCATCTAAGCCTCAATGGGACCCCTGTTGCTTGGTCTGACAGGAGGAGATCATCTGTCCCCACTGCTCCCTGCGCTGGGCTGGCTGCAGCACACATCTGTGTAAGAGGCTGGGCCAGAGAGATGTTACAATCAGGGTCCAGGCACCCCAGAAGGATAACAGAGGGTCTGAAACCAGAAGACGAAGCAATCAAATCAGCGGATTCGACAGAGAAGTTTTCTACCCTACAGGGACATCAAAGAAGGTCTGTTAGGAAAGCTGATATGTTAGTCTGGAAACTGCTAAGGCAAAGATTGTGACTTGTTAAGATTCAGTTTTAGTCACTACAAAGTGTGTTGTGTTTTGTTTCTCTCTTTGAAATTTGTCTCTTTCTCTTGCTTAGTATCACTTAAATCTCTTCTTTGTTACTATACTTCCCAAACCACCTCAGTGTTGTGTGTTCGAGTGAAGTGTGATTCTCCAGCCTACCCAACAGGCTGAGCTGTGCCCTGTCTCTCTGAAGGTAGCGAATAATTTCTGAGCAGTGCTGGGCCCAGAGTCCAAGGGCAGTTCACCAGACATCTTGTGGGAAGCACAAAGAAACCAAAGGAGCAGGAGAGATTCCGGCCCCACTGACCCATGGGAAATTCCCACAGAAGAGCCTACCCAGGGCTCTAGACACGGCCACTTTGGGTGTGTACCAGAGTTCACTCACTGCTAGATGCTGGCCAGGCCTTGTGTCATTGCTTTCTCGCTGGGCTAGCAACCCCGCTGATACTCACTCTTGCAGTTTGTTGGCTGGGAACTCAGCCCTCCAACCAGGTGACTGTCCTTTACTCCACTCCTTCCTGGGTCGTGCTCTTTGCAAACAAAGTCCCAAAATGTCTTGAACAGAAACAAGGCCTTCCACCCTCGTGGGGAGTTCTTCCTCAGCCTGATTTCGGTTCGGCCTGCCCTTCTTGGGTTTCTATGGTCTTCTATGTCCTCTTCCTTAGGGACAGTGAGAGAAGCCAGTCCTACCCTGGACTCCAGGGTTTGGCCCAAGGCCATCTCCTGAACAGCTTGCTCTGCTTCTGGACTTTTGCTGCTGTTTTCCCTTGTTTCCTCTCAGGTGGGGCTCACTTGGTCATCAATTTGGCCTAGCCCCAGGCTAGGCAGCTATAGGCCAAGCCACACTGTTAGATACCCTCCTCCTTCAAATCTGGTCCAGCCCGGATGACAGGTTTGCTGAGGGGATGGGGAAACCCCATTGCTGATCAGAAGGAGGTCAGAGTCTGTTCCTTACGAGCTGAAGGTCCGTTTGTCCTGCTGCGGCAAGTGGAGCTGGAGAGCGGAGATGTTAGGTGAAAGAGACTGCATGATGGAGTTGGAGACTGAGGGACGGGAGCCTCCTCCCAGAAATGCTCCCAGGAGAACAGGTTTGAGGAGGAGTTCTCTGGGGAGCCTCCTGCTTGGAAAAAAACAAGGGTGGCACATTGATGAAGATGTCTCTGTCCCAGGGATGGGGGAAGCTCCCAGCCAGGCTATGCAGCAGGGATCCCATTTCTCCCCCAAGAAACCCATTTTGCCCAAAGAAGTCAATGGCTCTTACCTCCAAGAGGGAGTGGGCTCTTCCCTCTAGGCCTCTTTGAGAACTACTACTGCTTGCACCCATCTGGGAGGCTGTCACACACCCCAGGACCTAGAAGACACGGGGGGAGGAGGCTCCTCTTCATGTCAGACTCGGAGAGCCCAGAGAAGGGCCAAAGGAAGAATAAAGGGCAGGAGATGAAGCTAGCCCGGAGCCTCTGTCCCATCCTCACCTCCTCAAAGGTGGAGCTTCCTGAGCTTCAGTTGGGCAGACAGTCTGTAGCCCTGACGCAAAGGTCCTTCTGCGCCGTATGGGGCAGGAAGATCTCTGCCTGGGAGCACGGGAAATGGGATGGGGGTGAGATCAAGGAAAGAGGGGAGGGATATGGGTGTGAGGGAAAGAGCTCCTGCCCCAGATGAAGGTATCTGGGGGGCCGTGGGAAGGACACAGCTCCACAGAGAGGGGAGAGAGTTCCTGTGAGTGCCAGGGGCCTCCATTTCTGCTTCCACTAGTCCCCCATTTATAGTGAGACACAGCAGTACCTGCAGCAGGCAGCGGGACTTGCTGAACAGGGAGGGGAACCTTGAAGAGCATCAGATGAGCCACAGCCCTTGCAGCGCCTCGGGCATCTGGTGCAAGTGCCGAATCATGTGAAGCTGGCCCATGACCTTGGCTGTGACATCCTCATGCTGCAGGGGAACGAGAACATGTCAGAGACTGAGACACTCCCCAGGAATCAGGGAGGATTAAGGGCACCTGGAACCAGCACCATCATTTCCACCCAGCAGCTGCTCATGTCTGAGTGGTAGATTCACCCTCCTGACCCCCAGGATGGAGGCTTGCTGTTCTCTCTAGTGACCTTCAGTGCCAACGCCCCTCCTTGTAGGGTGAGCTCCTGCCACTTCCCCATCAGTGCCCCTGACAGCTGTTCCACCTCCAACCCACCTGGGGACACCGCTCAAGTTCGGAGAACCCTCTCTTCCACCCCTACCTCCATCCCCACCCAGGTAGGGCAGGGAGGAGGCTCTAGAAGGGTGGCGGGGGGCGGGAGGGATTCTGGCAGCAGTGAACTGGAATGGAGAGAGCTTGAGACCTTTCCCCAAGACACCCCAGTGACAAAACCTGAAACCACAGGATGGCAGCCCTGGTGAATGGAGCAGGTCAGCAGCCCCTGAAGACTGAATCCTCCCAATCTCTCGAGAGCGGGTCCAGCCCTACCAGCAGCAAGACCAGCTTTCCACGCCCATGTGCCTCAGTCAGTCACCATCACCAGTCAGTCCTTGGCCTCCCAGGCTGCCAGGGATGGGAGCAACTCTCGATGGTGGCTGGGGTGACATGGACACTAGACCATGGGGAAATGGGTGCAGCTCTGTGGGGCAGGAAAGGTTCCCAGAGGGCACTTAGGGGACTCTCCTGTCCTTCCCAGGAGTGATAGCAGAGCACCACATCCTAAGAACAGAAGTCCATGAAGGCCAGAAGTCCCCACTGGGCTCCTTGCTACCAGGCCAGCAAATGGCGAGAGGATGGGAATGAGGCCCTGGGTCCCACCCCAAGCTTCTGAGTCGATTGCAGCTGCTTACCGTGTCCCCCATCAGTTGCTGGGCTTCCCCCAGGAGGGAGTAGACCAGCACCAGCCCAGCCTGGCTGACACGCAGCAGGGGGTCGTGGATGGCCAGCAATGCTGTCTGTACGAAGGATCTTCTCTGCCCGACGGAGAAGAATTTTTCAAAGACCTAAAACCAAGAGGACATGAGGCTTGAGTAGATTGCCCAGAGCCAGCCTCCAAGTCCTGGCGGTACAATGGCGTCTCATGCCCCAAAGGGCGGGGAAGAGAGCTGCTGTGGCCAAGGCAGTTCATTCCCCAGGAGGCTTTCAGGGTCCCAGGGCTCACGGAAGCCCCTTTATTAAGAGGTGGCAGTTGCTGAGGGACCAAAGCCTCCAGTGGCTCTTTCGGGAAGGCAATTTATGGTAGGGGCCAGGATGGGCTGGAAATGGATCTCTAATGTGTGTGAGCAGGCCCACTCTGCTGTGCAGGGCACAGAGACGACAGGGGACTCTGTCTTGCTTCCAGCAGAGAGATCTCCTGCACCTCAGCGGCTAGAGGAGTGTGCGTGTGTTGTTGAGGGGAGGAGGGGGTTGGAGCTGACAGACCAAAGGTCTCTTCCCTGCAGCTTAGTGATTTCTCTCCTCGCTGGGTATGGCCTCTGCAGCTCCTTGGTTTCTTCAAGGGGAATCCAACCTGCAGCCTGACAAGAACAAGGAGACTCCTGGCCCAGTCCCAGTGTGGGACCTTTCGCACCAGCGTGTCCCACTGGTTGCTGGATGAGGAACTCTGAGCTGGAAATAAGGAGCGGGCTCTTTTCCTGTCTTCAGGAGGCCTCCACTGCAGGGAACCCAGCCAGCTACACTCCCTGAGCTGTGTCATGCCCTGGCACAGTGCCCTTACCTCCTCCACTCTGGCTGTATTCTTGTAGCCTAAGAGCCTTCTGTCCTGGTGCCAGTCATAGCACCAGAGATCTTCCGCGTCATGTATGGTCAGACCTGGAAGAGAGAGAGAGAGAGAGCGACTTTTCTCCTCATTCTGGTTGCAGTTTCTGTGTCCTTCCAATCCCATTGGTGGCTGCACAGTGGAATGGAGAAGAACAGAGGCAGAGAGAGACTTGTCCTCCGGCTGGGGTCAGTCTGAGAGAAATGGTCTAGGGTCCCATTATCAACATATGGTCACTCTCAGTCCCCTATTTGGTTCCGTGTCCCAGCTGGGTTCCTTACCCCTCTGTTGGAGCAGCAGTTGGTAGAGCTGGTAAGTCCCCTCCCTGGCCTGCCGGCTGATGTCCTTGTCTGGATCGCTGACAAATAGAGCCAGCTGGGCCACATGGTGACCCATCCGAGGGAACTCGGCTGAGATCTAATGGAAGGGAGAGCAGAGGGGACTCCATCAGCATTTTCCTCTCAGCTCCCTGTCCGCCCTGGGCCAGAGGGCTCCTTCCCCTTAGCCCTTCTGCAGGAGAGGCTGGGGGAGAGGAGCTTGAGATCGACCCTTCATTTGCTCTGCTGCCAAGGGAGCCTGCAGCTGCTTTGGGATGCCAAGCAGGGGCTGGAGCATGGTCCCCTTAAAGGCCCAGGGACAACACTGAACCAGGACAAGAAGAACTTGACTCAAGCCGAGCTCAGTTCTGCTCTGACTCTGCCTCCCCATGAAGAACCCTCCTAACCCACAGCCCCGGCAGCAGCAGCAGATCCTGCAGCCCGCTGGAGCCAGCCCGCCTCCCCCTGGAGCCAGCAAGCTGGGCTCAGAGCTCACTTACATCAAACTCAGGGAGGGTGACTGTGTATCTCAGCAGGGCTGTGCTGCTCCTGATAGCCTTGGCTCGCTCCTGCGACACCCGGGACACGACCCAGAGGTTGACATGCTGTGGGGAAAGGAGGCAGGTCAGACTCAGTGGCCAGCTGCTCCTGCTTTGCAAATGAGCCCCCCACACACCCAGCCCCAGGGGCCTGAGACATTCTGCGCAGGGGGAAATAGCTGAGTCATTGATGGCAGAGCTTTAGAAGGGGATTCTTTCCCCCAGGATGCAGCTTGTACCCTTCAAGTCACAACTTGTCAGCGTCTCTTTAGATTGGGACAATGTTCGGGGTCGGGGCTGGTCCCATCCTCCCAAAACTCCTGATTCCTGAACAGTTCACCAGAAAGACGACTGAACCCTCAGCCCTTCCCTGCTACGCAACTCCTTGCGGGGATGTAGGGAGTGACTGAGAGCACAATCCCCCCAGGAATTTCAGAGTAGATCAGAGGGAAGGGCTGATTCCCTGGGCTCCTCCTCTTTCTCTAGGAAGGAGCATGTGCCTCTTCTCTGAGAACCATCTCCCTAATCTCATGGGCTCTGTGTGTTGGAGGGGTGCGGGAAGGGTGGATTTTCAGACTCTCACTCCCCAAGACAGCCAGGAGCCCTGTGCTTAGTGCTCAGCAGAACCAGGCAGAGCTCTGGCTTGGAGTCCCAGCTCCTTCCTCTGTCCCTCAAGAAGGAAGTACCTGACATTACATTGCACTGACCCACCAACCAAGGACGGCCCACTGGGGACCCAGCTAGGAGGACAGAGTAGAAAATGCATCTTCCAGTCTCTCCTTACCAGTCCCCCAAAGAGTTACGGTCAAATGGGGCTCACCTCCAAGATTAAGTGGAGCCTGTCTGTGTCTGGGGACTCTGCCAGCAGATTCCCCAGCATGGCATCCAGGACCTCTGGGATGACTTTGTGCAGAGTCTGCAAAGCATGGGTCAGAGTTAGGGAACCTGGGCCTACACCTGCCACAGGATGGGAAGAGGGGTCTCTGGGAAGCACTGAGGAGACTCCCAAACACATCTCCTGGCCTCTCTCCTTCACATCCCACTGCAGGCAATTTGCAAGAATTGATGACCCCTGGACCTTTAATCCATGAGCTTAGCAGGTCTCTGCAGAGGGCCTTGTAGGCAGAAGAGTAGGAAACAGCCAAGTTGCTATGGATGGAACCTGGGCTTCTGGGCCAAACACGGCTTAGGAAAGAAAGAAAGAAAGAAAGAAAGAAAGAAAGAAAGAAAGAAAGAAAGAAAGAAAGAAAGAAAGAAAGAAAGAAAGAAAGAAAGAAAGAAATCCCCCAGGGAGGGGTAATCTCTTCCCTGCTGGAGGGAAGGATCCAACCCTGCAGCTTGTTCCATCTCCGCTACCCCACCCCTAAATCTGGAGCTCCAGCGAATCAAGGGAGTAGGGACCAAGGACTACTCTGGAAGAGGAGGAGGATGGAGGAGGAGGAGGTACCTGGATGCCAGTGGTGTCCTTCTCCGTGCCCAGGGTGAAGACGGAGTGAAGGGCAGCTCGCAAGAGGTGGGTCTCTAGGGCTGGCTCCAGGGCAGGTTTCATGGTGCTGGCAAGATAGAGGAGCTGCTATTAGACTGTGCAGTACTGGGTGGGACTGTCGCCAACACAGACACCAAGCCACAGGGATAGAGGCACAGGCTGGCGAGAATGGAAACTGAGGCACTTCGCTAGGGAATGACATGGCCAAGGTGTCCCAGACAGACAGTGGCAGGACAGGAATAGCTCCTGTTTCCTGGAGCCTGCTGCCCCTCCTGTATCGGAGCCTGGGAGTGAGCCCCTCCCCAAGGCCCCTGTCATGTTATGGGAGTGAAAAGAAGAGCCCTGCCAGGAGAGAGTGACCCTCCCCACCCCACCATCTCTGCCAGAGGCACCACTCTTGGGAGGTGACTTGGGAGGGACAGTGACAGTGACTCCCAGCCTTGGGCCTGAGCAGCACTGGGGTGAGGGGAGCCGGCAGGGGGGTGGGTGGGGCTGTCTCAGTACCAGAGGTAGCCCACTGCAGCCAGGGAGTGGGCGAGGACGGCGCTGGGTGACGAGTCATCGGGAAGCTCCTCGATGAGCTCCTGTGAGACGTGAAAGAGACAAAGGAGCGTGTGAGATTCACGCCCGACTGACGCCTCCCAGTGAGGAGATGACACAGCCAGTGCCCCACATGGCCAGCAGGATCCCCCACCACCTCCCACTCCCCCGATTCCTTCCTGCCCATCCGACTTGTTCCCCTTCTCAGATTCCTGCCCAGCTCACTCCCAATCCCCTTCTCTCCTCCTCCCTGTCAAAACTGCCCCATTCATCCCGACGACTGAGCTGGGACCATGAGATTCCTTGTCCCCCACTCTCAGCTGCCCCCCAGCCCCACAATTCTCCCCCTCCCTCCAGCTACCGTATGGCGTGTCTCACTCACCACGATCCTCTTCACCACAGCCGCCTTGCAGCAGCGCGGCTCCAGTGTGTCCTCCCCTCTCTCCCGTGCAGCCAGACATGCGGGGTAGATGGCCTGAAGGAACAGGAGCTGCTGCCCCTCATCCTATACCCACCGGGAGTGGGGTATAGCGAGAGAGAACCTGTTAATGAGGGACCTTCCTGCCCCACCCACACCAGCTCCAGGGCTCAGGCCTCAATGGGGGATTGTGGGGACCCGCCTATTGTCCAAATCCCCCACCACTCCTACACAAGCAGGATCAGGAACTGGGACAGTGCCTGTGGGGGGAGATGACTTTGGCTGTTGTGGGACACCCCCATCTTGGGGGTCCCACATCATGGATGTAAAAGGGTCCCATTGGGGGTGGTGGATCAGGAGGCACAAGATCCTCGGCAGGGGTGGGGATGCTGGGAAGGGACAGGGCAATCTTGGTTCCAGCCCAGGTGGGGAACATTTGTACCTTATCTCTGCACTTGAGCTGCTCTCGGATGACCTTGAGAGCAGCTTCATCTTTGGCCATGTCCACCCCTTCCTCCTGCTGTGAATCCCGGGGGGTCCCTGCACCACGGAGGGAAGGAGAGGGGCGTGGTGGGCAGAGCAGGATTCAAGACCCCCCTTCCCACCTCAGGCACCCAGGGCAGATCGGGCCCCAAACCTCCCTCTCAGGGATGCCTTCAGGCCCCAACAGCTTCAGAAGCCCAGAGCAGAGCCCCCCTCCCCTGGCCAGGACTCCAGGGGAGGTGCCGATTCCCCCGGCCCTGGAGCAGCAAGGACCAAAGTGGCAGCAGCTCTTCATGCCCCCACCCCCAGGTCCCCGTGCGGAAGGGGCAGCTGTGTGACGGCTGCTGCTGTCCGTGGGGTTCGCGGGGCTCAGGCCAGACACCTGGGCTGGGGACCCCCCTCCATATCCCTGGGAGAGCATCTGGGCCAGGGTGTTCACATCCCGTCCTCAGCCCTCCCGGAGCCCAGCCCGGCTCCTCACCTGGAACAAAGCAGTGGCCTCCATCGGCCTGGCTGCTGCCAGAGGCCCAGGTGCTGCCGCTGTCCCAGGCTGAGCTGCCGGTGCTGGGACAGGGACCTTCCCCCTCCTGGCCGGCGGGGGCTGGAAGGTCCTCAGAGACCGGGCAGGGCGATGCCTCCTGATGGGAACGAGGTCTGGGCTCCTGGGGCCGCTGCTGCCCACACAACAAGCCCCAGAGCCACCCTGCCCGGGGCCCCTCCTGGGCTGGGTCCTGTCTGCCAAACCGCAGCCTGGGCCAGCTCCATTGGGGCCTGGTTGGGGCCTCTCCCAGCTCGGCGCCTGCGCCGGGAGCCGGGTTCCTTTTCCAGAAGGCCGGGCACTTCCGCCGTCTGGCCTGGACGGGAGCTGCTTCCCCGCCAGCAGGGATGCAGGGGTTGCTCTGCCCCTTAGGAAGACGGCAGCTGCTTCCGTCAGGCTCTGGGGCCACCTGCAGAGCCTTCCTCCGCAACATCCGCAGGAGCCTGGCCATCCTGGAACCGAGCGGGGAGCAGGGGTGAGACTGGGCTCAAGGCAGCCTTTCACTCCTGGGCCTTTTCCGTCCCTCCTCCTCCCTCCTCCAACCACAGCTGCCCCCTCTGCCCGCACAGGAGTGCAGGGAGTGCCATCTACACACACGGGCAGGAGTTCATTGCATGATCCGCTCCCAACGTTCCCCCTCGTAATCCCTGCTGCTGCAATAGCCAGGAAGTCTCATCCTTTTCCAGCAATGAGGTCAGTCCCAAAGACTATCGGTTACTCTGGAGAAGCAGTCCCCTCCTGTCGTCCCAGGCCACTCTCCCGCCCAGGCTAGAGAAGGAACAGAAGCCAGGAGTCCGGACTTCACCTGGGAAATCATTCCTCACATCAAAGTCACAAAGGCCCTCGGCACAGAGCCCTCCTCGTTCCCCATTGATTTCCAGGCTCAGCAGCTCACAGGGTCTGGCTCACCTCAGAGACTCTCAGCCTGGGGAAGGGTTGGGAGGGAAGGGCTGGGAGGGGAAGGGCTGGGAAGCCCCATTGCTGGAACCTTTCCAAACACACTGGAGACGGCTCTGGAGAAGCCCCTGCCTGGCCTAAGAATGAGGGGCTCTTGGGGGCTGTTTGCAAATGAAATCCCCCTTTGGAGATAGTCTCTCCCCCAAACAGAGAGGGGAAGACACCGAGGAACCCGAATGCCACTCACGTGCTCTCAGTGATGGTACAATGGATGGCGGATGTTCAGGATCAGCAGACGTCCCTCACCCTCCTCCTCACTCTCCAAGCCCAAGGCAGGCTGGAGAGGGTGGTGACCTCAGGAGTTACCCTGCCCAGCCAGCAGGCAGGGTGATGACACGAGGGCGATCGACTGGCTGTGAAAACAAGAGTCTGTCTGATTGCCAAGGGACGGAGAAACTCAGCCAGCAGCAGGGGGTGCAGAACACGGCCCTAGGGCGGAGGTGACAGCGCCTCCGGGATCCTGACATCCCAGCACTTTACTCACCTTCCTGGAGCCTCCCAAACCCACTGGGCTGTAGCCATGGGACCCCAACCCTACTGATGGCAAACGGGCCTCAGCTATGACCACAGGGTCACACCGAGTATCAGAGCCATGGATGGACCCCTTCACTGACCACTGCCGCACACTCCCTCCCACAGCTGGCAATTGCAACCAGGCCCTAATGTCTGGTCCCCCTGCCTTTGAGAGAGAGTGTCACTCCTGCTTCCATTGCTGCCTCTTGATCTGTGGGACTTTGGGCAAGTTGCTCCCCCTCTCTATGGCTCTCTGGGACTCACATTCCTGAATGGGCTTTATAAAAGACAATGGTTAAAGTTTGGCCCCAACTAGTTCTTGTTTCTCGAGACTATCCATTTTAGCAAAGTTTAGAGTTCTTGACATTCAACACCTGGAAACATCCCTTTCTCCTTCGCAGATGGCCTTAACATCCCTTATCTCACCCAGGCTTCCTGCTGCCTGGAGTTAGAGAATTGACCCTGTTCCCATTGGACCTACCCAAGGTGTCACACAGCGAAGTGGTGACGGAGACAGAAAGAGAAGACAACTGTCCTGATTCCTGTTCTAACTAACAGACAACAACCCCCCAGAGGCAGGGATAAGGCCCAGGAAATAAGGGGTGAACATTTTCATGGAAACCTTTTTCTGTCAGAAAATCCATTCAAATGAAACCACTTTGTTTCTTGAAATCATAACAATTAGGATGAAAATTCTTTGCAAAAATATCTGTTTGCAAAACAAGAGCATCTCCTGTCCATCACAGTGCATTCAACTGTCTCATCATACACAAAGGGGAGACACTATGCTCTAGAAAATTGGATGAGATGCTTCAGTCTGAGCTAAGTAGTTGCTGCTTTTCACAATTTCAAAACAATAAAATACAAATCAAATCGAATATTAGGTTATAATCTGATATGGCTCAGTGTGATAGGACACCCCCTAGTCTGCACTGCTCCGAGTGACACTGTTCAGTGGATCCCCAGCATCCACCCATGGCGAGGTAGGTGGGAGAGGATTGTTATTCCTTCTTGACAGAAGGAGAAACGAAGGCTGAGAAAGGAGCAGGGACTTGTCTTAGCTGATGCAGCCAGTCAGTAGCAGAATTGCTCTCAAATGAGCTACAGACCAACAATTGTTCATAGTAATTATTCAGCAATTATTTCAGAAGAACTGGAATGTTCGAGAGGATCATGAACTGCTCCGAGACAATGAATGGAGAGCAGCATCCACATTGGTCAAACGTATAACTGATTGCGACTTATTTGCTTGGTCATAAAAGAGAACAACAAAGACCAGAGTTTCCTCCCTGTCAATAGCCCCCTCCTCAGCCAATCAAGGTTGAGACTTTGAGGGGTGGGAGGCTAAGGGATCTCATCAAATAGCCCAAAGAATGGCCCCGGTCACCACCGAGGGGATCACTCTCGGAGCACTAGTCCAGTCTCACCTCTCTGTGAGGGCCTCCCACAACCCCCCCAGACTCCGCTCCACACACAGAGCTCCTGGTGGTGGGAGGAGAACAGAGGAAAAGGACAAAGGAAGCAAGAAGAGAAAGGTAGGAAAGGTAGGAAAAAGAAGAGGAAAACAAAAAGGAGAAACCCCAATGTCCCCAGTAATTCTAAGGGACAAAATCCTAGGTCGGAAATAAAATACTGCCCCCACAATCTAATGTTTTCCTTTCCTAAAAATCAGCCAGCACCTGATGGATCAGACTGAACAGGTTCCAAACCTCTCCGAGGCTCTTACCTTCTATACAGGGACGTCTGTTTTCGAGCAAATCCACTAAAAGAAAAGGAGAAAACTCCAAAGGGGGTCCTCCTTGCGCTCACGTACGTGCAAGTGAATGCTCTCTCAGTCCTCCAGGAGAGACCTCGAGAAGGAGACGTGCTGAAGCAAAGCCACAGGGATCTCCGAGGTTGCCCCTGTCCTGCACCCCTGTCCTGCCTGGCTGATGTCAAGTTCTCTCTGTGAGGTCATCGCCTCCCCACCACCTTTGTCCAATAGGCTGAGGTCCTGCCAAAGGCCCTTGTGATGTCACTGCCACACCCACCACTCCCTTGTAGTGCTGATGTCCTGCCCCTGTCCAGCCACATTGGATGTTTCAGCTGCTTCCCCTGGATCACCCCACTCAATGAGCGTTCATTGTGGGCTCAAGCCGAACACAGTAAAACATCAGAGGCTTCTCCCCATGCTACGCTCATTTTTTCATAAATTAGCAGACTTTATGGACAGAAGAGACAATTAGAGCGTGTCATCTGACCCCCTGCATATCACATGCTTTCTGTAGAGCATAGAAGCTAATTTTTGACTACACACGTTCCAGAAAGGCATCTAGTCTTCATTAGAAGACATCAAGAGGTGGGGAATTCCCACCACTTCCCTTTCTAGTTTCTTCCTTTGGTGATTCGTCCTCACTGTTGAATATGTGTGCCCTCTTTCTAATACGAATTGGTCTCTTTTGAGTTTCCAGCCACTGGGTCTTGTTATGCTTTTCTCTGATAGATTAATGAGCCCTTTAATACCCAATATTTTCTCTCCATGAAGTCACTTCAACACTTCAATGATGTCACCACCCAATCTTTTTTATAATCTAAACAGGCTGAGCTCTTTCAATAGCTCACTAGCATCTGCCAGGAAGGGAGTCCCCACAGAGGGACACCATAATCTCCCAGGGAGGGAAAAGGCTCTCACTGCCATTTCTTAACCTCATGGGTTGTTCTCCTGCTCTGCCAATCCCACCCGTTTTTCAGTATCTCCAGGTGCCTGAGGGAGCAGGAACCAGAGGCCATCCTGCAGCTGGGACAGAGATGGAGGTTGATGACCTACCTGCCCGTGATGACCATGGTGCAGGACAGCCCTCAGGACATGCGAATGCAGCTCCAGATCTGGGAGCAGCTTCCCTTTGCTGGCACGAGACCTTGCAGGTTGCAGTGGGTGAGACAGGCACTAACTTTTGGAAACCCTCAGTGGGATCAGAGGGTAATGGTTTGTAGAAAGTGGTTTTGGAGAGCTTTACAAAAACTAGACAAGAACGGTGCATGTTCCACGGCAGCTCCAGCCCCGGTGCTGTCAGTGAGACGTGTCCTCCCAGCCCTGCCTGACGGGTCTTTCTGTTTCAGACCCTCCTTGGAACTGCAAGAAAAGTCCAACCTGTAGAGTTGTGGTTGCAGTGATAGTTGTATGGTCTGCGTTGATTGCTGCCATCATTGCTCTGGCAGGTGAGTTCCCAGCTTCCGCCCCGCTCCCTTCCCCTCCATCTACGATCTCTGCGCATCCCATTCCCCCGTGACCTACCACACTCACTCTCTCCTCCCGGCCTGTCCGGCTTCTGCCCCTGGGGCAGAGGATTCCTGGGGGATCTTCCTCCCAGACCCCTGCACCTGGGCACTCTCTGTGTCAGGACGATCTGACTGACATTAGCCCCCCCAGCCCATCTCTGAGCACTTTGGACCCAAGTCACCTTTGCCACGCGCCATGAAGCAGTCCCTGACCAGGGTGTCCAGTGGGACAGGGTGCAGTGCAACCCTGAGCCCTTTGCCTTCCCTGTGTTGCTCTGAGGTTACCAGCTTGGCCTTCCTGGATCTTCAGGTCACGCCTGTGGCCGGGCGGCAGGTGCTGCCGTGTTATTGAAATGAGCTGTAGAACTCAGTCTAGACCCCTCCACCAGCGCAGTGTGGAAACCCCCCAATCGCTGAGCTTGGCCATGAAGGGTCCCTTAGCACCATTCACTCCCCCGGGCTGCCCAGACAGTGTGTGCTCGTGCAGATGGCGTCTGTTTGCGGTGAACATGAACCCTGTTGTATCCCCCCGTTGTCTGGGGCAGGGCATGCTGGGGAATGTCGGGGGTGGGATTTCTCTATTGTCCTGGGATCTGATCACTGGGCCCCAGGAGGGTTTAGCAGCTGGCAGAGGGGATTGAATCCAGGTCCGTCTGCATTAGGAATCCTCTGTGCTGATGTCATGACATCCGTGCAGTTGAATTTGGGCAAACCGCTAAAGCAGACGCACTGCACTGGTGCACAAAGGAGCTTGCCTTGGTGCAGTTTGCTGCAGGAAGTTACCAGAGCGAGCCGCACTGCTCCAGCGCATCTCCAGGAGGTGTTTGCCCTGATGTCACTGCGTCACTGTGATTATACTGGTGCAGATTGCTCGGATACAGATGGGCCCTGAATCCAAGCTCCCTGCTGTAATGGCAGGCTGCTGCAACGGGCAGCATTGGCTCTCACTGTGTAAGGTGGGAATCTGTGAGCTTAGGGTTGGTTACACACCTGCAGGTGCAGGGAGCTCTGCAGAACATGTGGCATCTGAGCTGGAGATGGATGGTGGAGACAGCCTGTGCCATCAACTGTTCGTCACTGACTTCTCTGCTCAGTTCAGTAGGGCAGGGGTGTGGGCTACCGTGCACTGGACAGTTAAATCTACAGGGTCAGACATGCCTTGTGAGTGAGGTGAACACATGCTCGCTTTCTGATCACCGCTGCCACGTTTCCTAACTCTTCCCAACTTAGAGTGTCTGTTCCTCGCTGAGCGCCAGCCACATGGGAAGGCTTGAAAACCAGCTACCGAGTTACTGTGGTGCAAACAAAAGTGACGTGCTCGAAAACATCTGGAGGGGTTTGAGTCCAACTCCTCTCAACTAGACAGGCCTTTCAAATCCTCTTTGGTGTCACTTATGGGTGACCCCACTGCTGCTCTTTCATGGCTCTGAAAGGGTTACACTGCCATGAGGGCTTCCAGAAAGTGCCTTTCTTGCTGCTGTGTTTGGGGAGAGAAAAGTCTGCAGGTAGGAGGTGAATTAAGTTCCATCATTCCTGGCCCACAGTGCAACAGGTCACTTCCCATGGCTGTGGTTTCTGGCGCCCCCTTGTGGCTTTCATGTCCCTGAGTGAAAGTTCCCACGTTCTTCTCAGTAGTTCACCTGCTGTTTGTTGCTAGGTTGAACGTCCAGCTGTTGATCTTGTGCCTGGGGTGAAATGCTCTGAGCTGTGTCAGTCCCTCCCAGGCTGGGAGTGTCCCTGGAATCCTTCTTGCCAGGCAAATTTACTGTGACAAACGTCTCCGTCCCCCTGCATCTGATTGCAGTGGACCAGCCCCAGCTGGGGGTCCCAATGGGCTTGGCAAGCCGGTCAATTGACTGCCTGTTTGGCCGCAGTCAAATGCTCCAGCGAGAGCCCTGGGGATAGGAGGTAGCCTGCCTTTCGGATTGCGTCTTGGAGCCTCACTGGTGTTTTCAAGAACTTGGTTTCATTGTTTTGCCTTTTTTTTCTGAGCTAAAATAACTCAGTGAAGTACATTTTTTAAAAAATTAGGTAGATCCGTATCTATCGAAAGCTAAACCTACTGGAGACAATGACGTCTTGCTCTTTTTTGTTCCTGGCGGGAGGTAACCAATTCTGATAAATTGGTATTTTAAAATATCTGACCACTGTTTGACAGATTTGACTGGTCAGTTGACCAATTTTTGTACCAGTCAAATGCCCAATTCTCGATGCAACTCTTACCCTCCATGTGACTGTCTCATTCTCAGCGCTGACCTCTCAGCTTTCATCAGCTGATCTGTGCCCCCCTGCTAGCCCCTCGTGCGCAGACGGCTGGATGGGATACCGAGGGAAATGCTACTATTTCTCAGAGAGGGAAGGGAGCTGGACCGAGAGCCGAAGCCGCTGCTCTGCCCCGGGTGCCTCCCTGGCTGGGATCGACAGTGAGCAGGAAACAGTGAGAGACTCTCGAGTTGCCAGACACTAATGTGGGCACAGGGGTGGCTGCTGCAGCAGGACTTGGGCTCTGCCCCGTGGGGTGAGGAGCAGCTGTGAGCCCTCCCGTGCTGGGAGGCCGGAGTGAATGAACTTCCAGCCGCTGAACGCCAGCCCTGGCTGGGCCCAGGGCCCTACTGTCTGTGTGTGATCACAGGGATTGCCCATTCTCCGCTACCCCCCTCCCCAAATAGGGAGACAGCTTCTGTCTAGGGCAGGGCTGGCTCAAGCATCTCCTGGCCTGCTGGCTGCTGGAGTGGGACTGAGAACCCAGCCAGTGCACCTGTTGTGGGGATGGGAAAGGAGCAGCCAGCTGAGGAGGCGGGGGAGGAGGGGATCCTTTCACATTGACCCCTCCCACTTCAGCTTGCCTCCCTCCCTCCTCCTGCCTTGCTGGGGTGAGCGGTGGCTGCTCTGTGAGAAGAGCCGTCTCTGCAGAGAGCTCAGACCCAACAGCTGCCCCCAGCTCAGGGGGACTTGGGGTGTGGGTGACTGGGAGCACTGGGGTGGGGCTGCTGTGTGCAGTGGGAGGGTTAAGACTGCCCGGGGGATCTTGTGCTTTGCAAGAGGGAGGGGAAAATCCCCCCTGAAAATAAACTGAGCACCCTTCAATATGTGACTGGGATTCTCTGCAGCACAGAGCCCTGGAGGGGCGGTGGGGGGAGCACGGGAGCTGGGGCTGATACCTGCTGTCCCTCAGCTTTCTTTAAGGCATTCCTGCTGCGCCATAAGGGTGTCTATGACCATTGGATCGGCCTCTGGAGGGAGCAGGGTCAGCCCTGGAAATGGACCAACAGCACCAAATTCAACCACCTGTGAGTCTCTCTCGCCCCTCTGGACTAATTCCCTGGGCTTGGGGATTCTGGTGTCTGAGCGGTTTGATCTCAGGTAGATCCACCATTCAGTGCTAGTGAAACCACCAGACACGACCCTGGTCCGTTCGCGTCCTGCGTGTGTCAGAGACCGATGGGAGCCGGCGTGTCCCTGAACTCTTGGCTCCTCCCCGCAGCACGGTGCTGGGCCGGAGACAGAGCCCGCCATAGCCAGAGATGCCCTCGCAGCGCGCTGGGATTTCAGCTGGGACACTCGCTGTTCTCCCCCAGCCCTCTTCAGCAAGGTCCCTGGGGTGTCTGACCCCCCCTGGGGAAAGGAGGCAGCAGGGAGCTCAGGTTAACAGTGGCTGCTAGAGAGGGCAGCATGCCGAGCACTGCATGGCAGGTGCAGGTCCCGCTGGGGATTTCAGCCGGCAGGTTTGAGTGACTTGGCTGGTGAGGCCTCTGAATCCGCAACAAGGCACCGATGTTAAGGGAGCCTGCGGTTCACAGGTGCTGGACGCCTGGGGCTCCCACTGGAACGGGGTACAGTAGTGATGGCTGCCCAGCCACCACCCTGCGATGGGTTTCAGTGGGCTCCAAGTGTGATCACAAAACCAGCGCTGCTTGAGCCCGGAGCAGGGTTTGAACCCCGGAATTCAGCACTAGAAGCATGAGCCTCTGCCATAGGAGCGAAAGAATCCACTTCTTTAACTGAACCCCCCCCCCTCCGATTGATAAAGCTCTTATGGAGGCCAGCCATTAGAGGAGGATGGAGACCCCCCACTTCCCTGGTCTGGGTTACTTCAGTACTTTGAAAAGTCAGGCTCTTATGGCGCTGGGTCAGGGCTCCCCAATGGACAGTCCCCATTCTGCTGTATTGGACCCAACCTTTGGATCCCACCTGCTTCCAGCCTGACTGGGTCTGAATAGCCACCAGACACTGTCCCGAGTTTGGGCCACTGTGGCCCTCTCCTGGGGTACAGACTCCGTGTCCTGAGCTCTGCTCCTGAGGGGCTGGGAGAGTAGCTGCTCCGCACTCAGGCGTGCACTGTGGAGAACGGCTCCCCTGGCTGGGACTGATGAGAAATGCCTGGCCTCTGCCTGACTGCAGCTCCCTGGCTTCTGTGTTGCAGGTTTCAGATAAGAGGAGGAGGTGACTGCGCGTATCTGAACGACGAGAAAGGGGTCAGCAGCTCACGGTGCTACATGGGAAGACGGTGGATCTGTAGGAAACTTGAGGTGTATGTGATGGGAAAAGAGACTGCATTGGAAGGGGGCTTGAAATGGGACTCCTAGACGTGACACTGATCCAACTCACACCTACTTGAACGAGCCAAGTCCCCGTTCGTCAGCCTGGCCAGGATCTCAAAATCAGGCAGCGGGGCCCGCAAGCAATAAGTGTGTCTCATTTAAACTGTGGATTCTTCGTATGTGCCTTCTGCTTTTGAACCTTTAAACTCAGGGTCACATTAGGAGCCACAAGGACTCCAAGATCTCTTTCTGGAGTGGTAACAGCTAATTTAGATCCCATTGTTTTGAATATTTTTTGTATTTTTGTATTTTTTCCCCAAAACCACCTCTATTGACCCCTCAGTCTGGGACAGGTCCTCAGATTTGTCACATAAAAAGAATGGCTGATGTGTGGGAATCTCCCACACCTTTGCAGTGTTGACCTGAATTTTATGGGCTAATGTGTTTACCGCTCAGCACTGATCTGATCAGAAGATAATTTAGGTTCTTGTCCCAGTTCAGGCTATAGGGATAGAGAACACAGAGAGTTCAATATTGTGAGAGGACCCTCCGGGTGTGTGGCAAGGACACTTATACTGAGGACAAAACCAACTTGTTAAGATCTTTATTAAAATAAAAGAAAGAAGCATAAATGCTACAAAACACAGAGTCACAAAGAAGTAATACAATTCTATGACCCCTGGTGGTAACATTTCTATTCTAAAAGACTACTAAAGCTAGCATATTCACACCCATCCCTGAAGACCTGGTAGTAGGAGACAGAGGATCAGTCTTGTCTCTGGCATGTCTGAGGAACTAATGGTCCAGGCTTCCAAAATTGGTAGGGCTTAGGTTCAAGTGTTGAGTGGCTAGGATATATTGTGAAACTGAGGTGATAGCTTGATAGAAGATAGGAAAATGTGACCCCTTTGTATGGTTGTTTGCCATCTTATAGGGTCCCGGTACTGCCCGCTGTCAGAATCTAGGCCCAACCTACCATGCCCAAATCTTATTTCCTCAACCCCATAAATCTTCAGGTACGCTTACTCTATAGGTTAACATGTTATGCCATATACTCATATGTATTAGTATTGATGATCTCATTCTCGAAACCGTTATCCCTGACCTAACTCATGACTTCCATGTTCTGCAGTGTGCCTTGCAGTTACCGGTCTGCTCCAGACTTAAGGTTAGCAGATTCAAGTTTTTTGTTCAGTTCCCCAAAGCTAAGGGGGGCAACTGGTATGCCATTTATCTATGCCAAAGTTTACAAACACTTATACTAACTTACTCTAGCTAATCGTACAGGATACAGGCCTGAAGGTTATTTGCATTACAGCCAACTATTATGAATAACCATGAATAACCCTTATGAATAGCATAAACTGGAATTCCACATAAACAAAACCCCAGAAAATACTATGATTAATTAATAATAGGATATGATAACAAAATAATATGAATCAAACCAAAAGAAAACATATTACGCAATATGGCAAGCTAGCAAACTGACCTTATGGGCTACAGCAATGAAAACCCATGCAAAGAATATATTTTGCTTCTCTGCAATGGCCTTGTCTTCTGAAAGTGCTCCTTTGGCACCTCGGTTACCTTGGGGCCTCACTGATTGTTTGGAAGTCTTCCTACTTCTGATGTACTTAAAAAACATTCTGCCAGGGAGGAGTGGGGAGCCCAGTCTCTCAGTCCTTCTCCCCTCCCGCCCCCACCCCACTGCCTCTCTTAAGTTGATGGAAGCACTCCTGGTAAGGATGCGCATGACTGACAGAAGGAGAGTAGTGTGGATGTGAATAGTTTGACTTACGTTTGTAGTGCAGACATGCCCTCAGTCTCTGAGGACCTTGAACTGCTTTCACCAAATGCCCACGCATGCCACCACCCCACAAGACTGGTAATCATAGATGCTGCATTCAGAGCAATAATTTTTACTTCAGCAGGATTTTGTTGTTGTTGTTTGTTAGTTTGTTTGTTTTGCAGGGGGGTGCTTATTGGCCTACATTTAGAGAATTAATGATATGGATGGTGGGATGAATTGCACGCTCATGCAAGTTTGTGGATGACACTAAGATTGGGGGAGAGGTAGATATGCTGGAGAGTAGGGATAAGGTCCAGAATGACCTAGACAAATTGGAGGATTGGGCCAAAAGAAATCCGATGAGGTTCAACATGGACAAGTGCAGAGTCCTGCACTTAGGACAAAGAATCCCATGCACCGCTACAGACTGGGGACCGACTGGCTAAGCGGCAGTTCTGCAGAAAAGGACCTGGGAATTACAGTGAACGAGAAGCTGGATATGAGTCAACAGTGTGCCCTTGATATATAACGGTAGAAGGCTAACGGTATATTGGGCTGCATTTGTAGGAGCATTGCCAGCAGATCAAGGGAAGTGATTACTCCCCTCTATTTGGCATTAGTGAGGCCACTTCTGGAGTATTGCGTCCAGTTTTGGGCCCCCCCCCACTACAGAAAGGATGTGAAGAAATTGGAAGGCAACAAAAATGATTAGGGGGCTGGGGCCCATGACTTATGAGGAGAGGCTGGGGGACCTGGGGTTATTTAGTCTGCAGAAAAGAAGAGTGAGGAGGAGGATTTGATAGCAGCCTTCAACTACCTGAAGGGGGGTTCCAAAGAGGATGGAGCTAGGCTGTTCTGAGTGGTGGCAGATGACAGAACAAGGAGCAATGTCTCAAGTTGCAGTGGGGGAGGTCTAGGTTGGATATTATAAAAACTATTCACTAGGAGGGTGGTGAAGCACTGGAATGGGATACCTAGGGATGTGGTGGAATCTCCATCCTTAGAGGTTTTTAAGGCCTGGCTTGACAAAGCCTTGTCTGGGATGATTTAGTTGGGGTTGGTCCTGCTTTAAGCAGGGGATTGGATTAGATGACCTCCTGAGGTCTCTTCCAACCCTAATCTTCTACGATTCTATGAATGTTTGTTAGGTATATCTGGCTCTCGTTTTCCATCTCTAAACTCCCTCACAAAACTCCCTGATTTGCTAGCTCCTCTGGTACTTAGGAGCTGCCTTTTAAAATTTCTGAGTTAGTCCTGCCCCTTCATGAAGGCCTTCAAAAATCACAGCTGGGAAATTAAAGGGAAACAAGCCAACAGAACTTTTTGTAGGCTTCATTTACATTAAGTAAATGTCAGGCTTTAAAGCAGCTGAGAGGATCTTCAGTAACCAGAACATATGGGAAAATGTCCAAAAAAATGAAGCATAGTTCTTTTGAGGAACTAAAATGGCACAAATGTCCATGAATTAATGTATGAAATTAAAGAGTTACAGCTTCACTTTCAGTAACATTTTATAAGTCATCTCTCCCTCTCTCACACTCTCTCTTTCCTTCTCTCTTTCCTTTCATTCTATCCATTTTTGCTCATAATCTTTTTTAGCTTTTGTTACCCACACTGGTTTATTTCTGACTTCTCCATTCTCCTCTAGTCACTGTTAACTGATTATTTTTCTCTCATAGTCTCCATTCTGTCCCCCAATTTTACCCCTTCCCCATTTGCTCCCCCTGGGTGTTTCCCCTCTCAAGAATGTTTTCCTTTCACTCTATCCATTTCTGTTTTTCACCCTTTTTCTAGGACTCTCCCTTTATTCTTGCTTCCTCTGCTCCCTCTGGTTAAACCCACTCTGTCCCTGCTTCTTCCAGTGTTCATTCCCTCTGAAGCACCTGGCATTGGCCACTGCCGTAAGACAGGATACTGGGCTAGATGGACCTTTGGTCTGACCCAGTCTGGCCGTTCTTATGTTCTTAATTCTTAGAAAATCATGAGATTGACACACCGCTTGCCCCCCCCCCCCCCAAAAGAGATTTTTAAAGAAGATTCTATAATGGTTTCTGGTCTGTCTCTTGGTTTTTAATTTTCCCCTTCCTATCCCCTATGTCTGTGTGACAAATAGAGACATCCCATATCTACAGAGGAATGTGACTTTGGCCCCTGTTGCAGGAGCTGTCACTGGGGGGCCCCAATGAGATCTGATTAAAGAGTTTTGTACAAAATGCTCCCTGCTGGTGTAGAGGTTCCAGCTTCTCTCTAAACTCCAAATCCCAATTAATTAATTCTCCATCTCTGCTGCCACCACATCTGCCTGTCCCCAAGCCCAGCAATTACTTCTCCCACCAAAACCCTACATCCCTCCCTGCCCCACAGTGACCCTCTGCTTCTCCTGCAGCTTCAATGGGTCTCCCTTTCTCTCTCGCGCCCCCCCCCCCCGCCTCCCAAAATTCCTGGTGCTGCAGAGATGGAGGGGGAGGAGATGGAATAAGGAACCAGAGGGTTGGGTACACGGGAGTCCTCCAGGGTCATAGAGACTAGCATGACTGGGGCTAGGGAAGCCCATTTTTTAATTCCCCCCATGTATTAGTGACACTGTCTGACTGAAGCTCCCCAGAGTCCTCCTGGACCATAGAAGATAGCGACAAACAGTCTAAATAGCTCCCTGGGCAATGAGATTGGCTTCTCCATCTTGATTACTTGCTTCTTTCTGTGGTTTCACAGTCCAGACATGAGACCCCAAGGACCCTCCAGGGTCATAAAGACTGGAGTTTCCAAGGCTAGAGAGGCTGATTTCAGGGTCCTCAGTGCAATATTCCACCCCCTGTGTCTCAGGGACACAGTCTGAGCTCGGATCCTGCCCCCACCCAGAGCCAGGGGTAGATTCTCTCCGCAGGGACAGAGGCTGGTGGGAAAGTGAAGATTGGGGCCTTGTTATCAGCATCGAAAAATGTCACTTGGCCCCATTCACAGTCCAGACAAACCTGGATCCTCCTGGGGACCTGGCTCAGGGGTAGTATGGTTGCAGGGGAGGTGAGAGCCTGGAACAGACCCAACTACTGCACAGCCCAGATCCCCACTTCAGGGTTAAAGCTGACTTCTCCCTTCCTCCTCACAGACTCTTTTGCCACTCCCACAGCCCAGAATCCTCTGTCCCCCACCTCCACATCCCAGCAATATATCCCTGAAGTGAATCCCTCAGAGCCCAGCATACAGGCCCAGGAGTCAAATCTCTCTGGATTGTTTGGCAGATGTTGCCTGGTGTCTCCCCATTTCACACTTTTCTGATCCTCAGACAGGATGAGTCGGGGATGAGCCGTGTCTGGATCCAGAATCACATTCACTACGGGAGAGAGAGAATCAGAGTTCAGCCCTGGGGGAATCTGGGACCATTTCTCACACTCCCTAACATCCCTGCTTGGCAGTTCCTCAACCTGTGTAATGGGATCCACTTCTGTACTTTCTCATTTGAATATAGAGCCTGCAGCTCCCTGCTCCCCAGCTAGGGCTGGTTCATTCCCAGCAACAGAGACTTGGCAAGGAAGGTAGCAAAAGCTTGTAATTAGGAGAGTCCTGAGGAGGCAGGTACCAACTTTGAACCCCAGAGGGAGTCTCCTCCCATAAATGCATCCTCCACTGCCAGGCCTGGGAGCAGAGATGAATTCGCAGCACAGGGGAAGAGCCAATAGTTCAAGGCCAGTGAGCAGGAAGCAGGAGGTGGCAATGGGTGGGGCAGCCCCTTCCCAGCCCAGAGAGAAGGGAGGTCTGCAGGTGGCAGCACTAGAGAGACACCATCTCCCCAACCCACAAAGCAGCTGCAATGGCAGAGTCCAGCCCTGCCCAAAGGAGAAGAGCCATGGGGAACAGTCTGTCCCCCAGGTGAAATGGGGAAGGGTGTGGCAACCAGGAGGCTCTCTCTCCTGACCACCTTGAAGGTAATATTGGAAAGGCTTGTCAATGTCAATACAAATTCTCAGATCACAATTAAGGTGGCTTTAGGGCTGGGCAGTGCAAGTGTCTCTGGTTATTGCTGTGTGGGAGAGTTGCTTTCATGGACATTTTCTGTTAATGGAAGGAAAAACTCCCCCAAAGCTCACCCTGGATGTGTGATCCCAGAGATCCTCCCTTCCCTGCTCTAGCTCAGGTGGGAAAGAGTCTGGAGGGGAAAAGGGTCACAGAGATTAGAGCACAGCGTCTCTGATTTACAACACCAGCCTGGGGAGCTGCTTCTCTCTCCTGAATGCCTGAGAATAAGCAGAGATGCCCTGGCAGTTCATAGAATCATAGAATCATAGAATATCAGGGTTGGAAGGGACCCCAGAAGGTCATCTAGTCCAACCCCCTGCTCAAAGCAGGACCAATTCCCAGTTAAATCATCCCAGCCAGGGCTTTGTCAAGCCTGACCTTAAAAACCTCTAAGGAAGGAGATTCTACCACCTCCCTAGGTAACGCATTCCAGTGTTTCACCACCCTCTTAGTGAAAAAGTTTTTCCTAATATCCAATCTAAACCTCCCCCACTGCAACTTGAGACCATTACTCCTCGTTCTGTCATCTGCTACCATTGAGAACAGTCTAGAGCCATCCTCTTTGGAACCCCCTTTCAGGTAGTTGAAAGCAGCTATCAAATCCCCCCTCATTCTTCTCTTCTGCAGGCTAAACAATCCCAGCTCCCTCAGCCTCTCCTCATAACTCATGTGTTCCAGTCCCCTAATCATTTTTGTTGCCCTTCGCTGGACTCTCTCCAATTTATCCACATCCTTCTTGAAGTGTGGGGCCCAAAACTGGACACAGTACTCCAGATGAGGCCTCACCAATGTCGAATAGAGGGGAACGATCACGTCCCTCGATCTGCTCGCTATGCCCCTACTTATACATCCCAAAATGCCACTGGCCTTCTTGGCAACAAGGGCACACTGCTGACTCATATCCAGCTTCTCGTCCACTGTCACCCCTAGGTCCTTTTCTGCAGAACTGCTGCCTAGCCATTCGGTCCCTAGTCTGTAGCTGTGCATTGGGTTCTTCCGTCCTAAGTGCAGGACCCTGCACTTATCCTTATTGAACCTCATCAGATTCCTTTTGGCCCAATCCTCCAATTTGTCTAGGTCCTTCTGTATCCTATCCCTCCCCTCCAGCGTATCTACCACTCCTCCCAGTTTAGTATCATCCGCAAATTTGCTGAGAGTGCAATCCACACCATCCTCCAGATCATTTATGAAGATATTGAATAAAACCGGCCCCAGGACCGACCCCTGGGGCACTCCACTTGATACCGGCTGCCAACTAGACATGGAGCCATTGATCACTACCCGTTGAGCCCGACAATTTAGCCAGCTTTCTACCCACCTTATAGTGCATTCATCCAGCCCATACTTCCTTAACTTGCTGACAAGAATACTATGGGAGACCGTGTCAAAAGCTTTGCTAAAGTCAAGAAACAATACATCCACTGCTTTCCCTTCATCCACAGAACCAGTAATCTCATCATAAAAGGCGATTAGATTAGTCAGGCATGACCTTCCCTTGGTGAATCCATGCTGGCTGTTCCTGATCACTTTCCTCTCATGCAAGTGCTTCAGGATTGATTCTTTGAGGACCTGCTCCATGATTTTTCCAGGGACTGAGGTGAGGCTGACTGGCCTGTAGTTCCCAGGATCTTCCTTCTTCCCTTTTTTAAAGATTGGCGCTACATTAGCCTTTTTCCAGTCATCCGGGACTTCCCCGGTTCGCCACGAGTTTTCAAAGATAATGGCCAGTGGCTCTGCAATCACAGCCGCCAATTCCTTCAGCACTCTCGGATGCAACTCGTCCGGCCCCATGGACTTGTGCACGTCCAGCTTTTCTAAATAGTCCCTAACCGCCTCTATCTCCACAGAGGGCTGGCCATCTCTTCCGCATTTTGTGATGCCCAGCGCAGCAGTCTGGGAGCTGACCTTGTTAGTGAAAACAGAGGCAAAAAAAGCATTGAGTACATTAGCTTTTTCCACATCCTCTGTCACTAGGTTGCCTCCCTCATTCAGTAAGGGGCCCACACATTCCTTGGCTTTCTTCTTGTTGCCAACATACCTGAAGAAACCCTTCTTGTTACTCTTGACATCTCTGGCTAGCTGCAGCTCCAGGTGCGATTTGGCCCTCCTGATAACATTCCTACATGCCCGAGCAATATTTTTATACTCTTCCCTGGTCATATGTCCAACCTTCCACTTCTTGTAAGCTTCTTTTTTATGTTTTTTATGTTCGTCCCCCTGGCTGCTGAGACTTTCTGTGGTGGCTGCTTTTCCCCTCCTTCCCAGCTGCATCTCCCTACTCTTCCACACCTTAGTGTGCAGGTGGTTGAATCCCCCTTGGTGCATCAGAGGATAGCCCTGGATGGTACAACCAGACTCAGAACTAGAGTGACTGGATGGAGCCCACAGTGCTCAGCCAGTGCACGGGGCTGCCCACCCTACATGTCCCCTCCTTTGTGTTCCAGAAGGTGAGGACAACCTAGCCTCTTGCTTCTCTTGCTTTCCTCAACCAGGTCCTGTGAGAAGGTGTTTCCCACTCATCCCTCACAGCTGGCCCTCTGTAACTCATCATCACCTCTTGCACCACAAGCCTCCCCAGCCACCTTTGACACGCCACCTGTATTGGCTGAAGGACATCCAGCTGGTCCACCTCTGTACCAGTCCCCGAGAACATCTGTACATGCTTGTGCTCCACACCATCCACTTCCTTGCCTTTGTGTTCCATCCTGACTCCAAATGGTGGGACCGACAGGAGAGAAAATGAGGAACTGTGGTGGGCCAGCCTGTACTCCACTTTTGTTCCACAGCCCACTGGGGATATTAGGTGGTGTGTCAGCTTGCAGCCCCTTTTCCAGCTCTTTTTGAACCTCTTACTAAAGTTCTGGCTGCAATATTCCCTGCACCTCCTGATGTATACACACCCCATTTGTGACTTCAGAAAGTGGCAAGACCTCCTTATTAATCTCCTCCTGGTGATGGCCAAGATGGCCACACATCACTGCAGGAGGACAAATCTGGAGGGAGGAAGAAGTGCTCTGAGACTGTGGCATGTATATCCATTCCCTTTTAAAATCATGTCTCCAGGCACAGTTCCCCTGGGCAGTGTTCACTGACTCCTTAGACACCTTTGAGGAGCAACAGATGCTCTCTGGGGTTCTCTGCTTGGTGTCCCCTTCTGGCTCCCTCATTTTTAACTTCTGACCTCTCTCCTTGTCCTGGTTTCTCTTTCATTGTCCCAAATACTCCATTGTTCCCTGGGCTTCATGGTTTCTCCCCCTTAGTTGAGGGGACGGGCCTTTAGCTTTGGGAAGGCGTAGATCCACCATGTCCCAGTACATGCAAATAGCATCTCCCTGCTTTTCCTGCTGGAGCTTCTCCTCTGAGGGTTAGAGAGGAAGGTGAGAACCTGAAGTTGCAGGGAGGGGAGTTAGAGGAGGAAGGTAATAGATATAAACCTGGGGGAAGCTCTATACTGAGCCTGTCCTTCTCTCCCTGGCCTGGGAGAAGAGAAGGGGATGGGTATTGGGGATGATCCACTCAGGCCAGAGAGTGGCCCCTTCTCCAGCCCAGAGAGCAGGAAGGATGTGGCAACATCACAGAGGGACCATATCTCTAACAGAGGAGAAAGAGAGCAACTCAAATGGGAGATCTCAGCCCAGCCCAGCTGAAGAGAAAGATGGGATGCTGGTGAAGAGCAATCGGAGCGAGCCTCTCACATAGGGGAAAAGAAAAAAATGTGGCAACCCTTTGAATTTAATATTTAAAGGGCTTACGGACATGTATGGAAATGCCAGGGTCAGCATTAATGATTGGTGAGGGAGAGTGTATCTACACAGCAGTTTAAGCCAGGGTCTGAGCCTGGGCTCAAGCCAAACCCTCATTGCATCCACACTGCAAATATGCTAATCTAGGGCTCTGATCCAGAGTCCCAGGACCCTGCAGGTCTGGAGGGTCAGAGCCCATGTTAAACTGGAACCCAGGGTCCAAGCCCTATTGGTTTCCTATGTGCATGCATCCGTGGCTTGACTTGGGTGTGGAAGTCTTCTGGGTGTATCCTATAGTTCCTGGAGGCAGAGGAGCAGTGCTACAGGCAGCCAGCACAGCATGCCAGACACAGCATTACTACCTGGCCGAGAGGTCCCCCTTCCTGCTCCTCCCACAGTGGTGGTGGAAGTTTCTCCTCCATGGTGGTGCACGGAGCTTGCCTGGAGCAGGGAGCAAAGTTAGGAGGTGGGTCATCCTTCCCTCAGCCATACTGAGCCGAGAGCTCTGCCACTTCTTCTCCCTGCAGGGCAGCTGCTATGGTCCCTGCTCTGCTCACTGGCCCTTACTCCAGGCCCTCCTGCCCTCTCTTGGGCTGCAGGTGCAGGGTCACCTGGGCAGCATGCACTGTTAGGGTGGTCAGTGGGAGCCAGCACCAAAACTTCTCCGCAGCATCCCAGAGGTCTGGGGGTGTGGTGATGGCAGGGATAAGGGATTCCCCAGGGTTGCTGGAGCACACTGCATCCCAAGCCTTGGGGATGGATTTTGCCACTTTGCAGCAAGCAGCAGCCAGACTGGAATGTGTGTGTGTCTTCCCTCTGACACCTTCATTTTATGTCAAACTTCAAAACAAACTGAAAAAATCAAGCAAGCAAGCAAAAACTTGATCATTGATCATCGTATTTGAAAAATTAAGAATTACAAAGTTTCACTGTAATAGTTTGACACCCTGGAGACTGATGTCCTCATTATCCTTAGGACAGGCACCAGGGGCATGTTTTTGCCAATGTGACCGAGCCTAGAGCTGGAGAACCCAGTTATCCGACTAGACAGTAATTCAGTATAATGCCCTCTCAAATGGAGACAGCCACCAAATGAGCTAATTACGCGGCGTATGTACTCACGTGCTCCTTACGGGCACCCGCGTCCCATCAATAGCACCACCACAGTTAGGAAACAGGATTGGCAGTCGAGTTTCCCCCCAGTGCAGAAAATTCTTAACCTAGAGTTAAAATGCAGTGTTGATGCTCAAGCCCAGGATTCCCTGACAAGAGGTCAGCTGACTCAAATCCCTTACGCTTACATTGCTATGTAGGCCTAGCCTCAGAGTGTTTCTTGGTCAGGGAGAGTGTTTCTGTTCGTCAGTGGGTGCAGGGACTCAACACTAAGGATGGTATCAGGATTGTTTGTGTGATTTCGGCTTGGGATTTCTTAGTATTTCATGTTTCAGAGTAGCAGCCGTGTTAGTCTGTATTTGCAAAAAGAAAAGGAGGACTTGTGGCACCTTAGAGACTAACCAATTTATTTGAGCATAAGCTTTCATGAGCCACAGGTGCCACAAGTCCTCCTTTTCTTTTAGTATTTCATGTTTTTGTTTTTATTTTTATTTTTAGGGGTGTGTGTCATGGTCAGTGTTGGTTTGGTTTGTACATTTATCTAGAAGTTCATGAAAACATTTTCATGGGATTTTCCTCTTTATTTAATGATAATCTCCACCTGAAGTCTCACCTGGTCTGTGTGATCCTAAGGATTTCCCTCTTATTGTCTCCAGTTCAGATGACAGAATGTCTGGAGGGGGAAAGGATAAGACAGATGATATTTCATGCTGTCATATTTGTGACATCCTCACTCTTAATTGACATAATTGTATTTTAATTATGAGAGAAAAACAGTTGAAGAGAGACAGAGACACACCCAGATTTTTAACAAAGGCTAATATGAATCATCCTATTTTCTCTTTCATTCAAGCGTCTCAAATCAACAGAACCAATATCCATGAAGCCTCAGAACCACTCAAAGAGACACTATGTGGAAGACAGATTTTCTGTTCCCTCATCCTCCAAACCCAGCTGATTTCTCATTCTCCTTTTACATTTTGTCATGAGCCAGGCCAGATCCTGCAAAGATTTTAGCATTAATGTAACTTTACAAACATTGGCCTCTTTCACATCAGTGGGATGCTGAGACTTTTCAGGATGAGGAGCCTGAATTGTGAGCTCTTTGGGTCTCAGTATATGTACAGAGCTCAGTATATGTACAGAGCTCAGCACAATGGGGCTTTCATTCTGCATAGACTGAAATACAAATAATCTTAAAATTATTTCATAAATGTGGAAACTGAGTCAGGGAGAGAATTGGCTCAATGGGCCTCATTCACCCCTGCACTGGTAAAGAGATGGGGGAAGCAGTTTGTGGTTCTCCTATTCAGTAGCTGCTGGGGTCAGTGCAGACATTGGCACAGGCTGCGGAAGTCCGGAGGTCCAGCCTGAGTTGCACCTCTGGTCCAGTGGCCCCTAGATGACTTCTCCCGGAGGCAGTGTCAAAGGCACAGCTTTACCCTGGCCACACCCCATTATTCCTGCTCCACCCCTTCCTCCTCTGCCCAGCCCTCAACAACTCCACTCTATTCCCTGCTTTCCCGGGAACACTCCTTGAGCCTGCAGCTGCTGTGGAGGAGCTGGAGGCACAAGAGGCTCCTGTGCTGCGAGGATTCCCCTGGGTTTACACCTTCCCTACAGCCCCTTTGGCCCACACAAGCTGCCACACGGGGCCAGAGCACAATGGTGAGCTGGGTCCACATTTCAAAAGTGGCCTTAAATTGAGGGTTTACGTTTTGGGTGCCGACCTTTAGGCCTTGTCTACACTGTTTTGTCGGCAAAAGGCAGCTTTCATTGACAAAACAGTGGAGGTGTACACACTACAATGCACCTCTTGGTGACAAAACTCTCCTGCTTTACTGACAAAATATAACCACCTCAATGGGAGGCATAGAGATTTTTGCAGCAAAGTTAGATCAACAAAGTGTCAGTGTAGACACTGTGTTTGTTACGTTGCTGTAACTGGCCTCCGGAAGGTATCTCACGATGCCCACCGTAACCGCTCTGCTCACTGTTTGGAAATCTGCTGCCATTCATCCAGCTATGTAGACATGTGTCCCTCCCCTTTCAAAGCCCTAGGAAGTCCCCCATACACAATTTGTCTCTCTTTCTCACATACACACTCCCCACACACACAGTCTCTCACACGCTCCGCCAACACATTCTCTCTCTCTCTCATGCACAACCCCCCCACACAAACACACACTTCTGTGGGCTTCTTGTATTACTGTTAGGGTTACCATATTTGAATATTCAAAAAAGAGGACACTACATTGGGGGGGGGTAAGGGGGTATTTGCTTGCCCCACCTGCCCCCGCCCCAACTCCACCTCTTCCCCGCCCCCATTCCAACCCCTTCCCCAAAGTCCCCAACTCTGCCCCCTCTCTGCCCCATTGGACCCCGCCCGCTCCTGGCTCCCTCGCCGCTCGCCTCTTCACTGCCCACCGCTGGCTCGCCGCTCGCCTCTTCACTGCCCACCGCTGGCTCGCCGCTCGCCTCTTCACCCTCCCCGCCTGCCACTTGCCTCCTCACCCACCCACCAGCCAGCCACTGGCTCCCTCGCCGCTCGCCTCTTCACCACCATGCCCCACTCGCCTACTCACCCCTCCTGCCGCAGGTCGCTCTGGCTCCTAGGATCAGGGGCAGCCAAGGGGTCTCCACGGGCTGCGCCCGCCACAAGCGTGAGCTCCGTGGCTCCCATTGGCCAGCACCAAAGAAAAGCACCAATGGGAGCTGCCGTAGCCATGGAGTGGGGCTTACAGGTGCCGGCAGCACGCAGAGAGCCCTCCCCCCCCACCCCTGACTCGACCCGACCCTAAGAGCCAGAGGCACCTTCCGGGGGGCGAGGTGGGGAGTCCCAGCGGTGCTTACCTGGGGCGGCTCCCAGGAAGCATCCGGAAGGTCCCTCTGGCTCCTAGGTTCGGGTCAGGTCGGGTCAGGGCGGGGGCGGAGGGCTCGCTGCCCGCTGCCGGCACCTGCAGGCTCTGCCCCCGCAGCTCTGATTGGGCAGGAGGCAGCACGCGGAGACCACCTCTGCCTCTGTGCCAAGGGGCCGCCCACACTGCAGGCTCCTGCCAGCGGGCAGGTGCCGGGAGCTGCCCCAGGAAGCGCCACCAGCCCCGGGACTTTGGTGTGTGTGGTGAGGTGAGCGGTCCCCAATATCGGGACAAAGGGCTTCCCAACCGATGTGGCAAAATCCCAGACGTTTTTAGATATTTAAAAATTCCTCCCAGATGGTGATTTAAGAACCAAAAAGCTGGACATGTCCGGGAAAATACGGACGTATGGTAACCCTAATTACTGTTCAGCAGTGTCAGTTTGGTCATATTATCAAGCGTTACTCTAAAAAGGGATCTAAGATGTGTAACTTTTCAGGCACACACAGAAATCATTACAAGGTTCATAGCACAGTGCAAAGAAACAATGCCAGGTTCAGCACACTACAGCAACACACGTTACTGTGGCTCAGTGTTAAAATGCTCCTTCAAGGCATCCTCCAGCCAAATAGCCCCCCATTGGGTTCCCCCTATAGCCTTGTGTTCAATACAAGCACAATACACAGCACAGCACAATACTGAACAGCAGCGTAGTATCCATGCTTTCTGACAGTGATGGCTGGGGTGCAGGTTGCCAGGGCAGTTGAAAAATAGCTGGCCATACAGTAGGATGCCCATGGAACAATGAGATTGAAAAACCTTCACCATGTGACTCTCTACCTGCCTGCATGAGGCATTGCAAACCCTTCACAAAGCACCTTCTGACCAGTGGCACAGTGGGATAGCTACCCAGAGCTGTCTGTGTCAATGCAAAGCTACTATTGTGGATGTGCTTTGCCGACACAAGGAGCACAGTGTGGACATGCAACAGTGGTTTAATTATAGTAGTGGCTGTTTGTTGGCGTAACTGGAATCGACAAAACTCTGTGGTGTAGATAGACAAGGCCTTAGGCACCTGGGGCCCGGAGTTCCTTGGTAATGGGCACCTGCAGATCCTACGGACTCCAGCTGCATGTGGGGCTGCTAAAAAGCTCTGGAGCACATGCCCCGTAGTTCTGTAGTTGGAAGAGAGAAACTGAGGTACCCCAAATTTTGTACATTTTTACCTTAATGATTGTACCAAAGTTCACAGAGTGAAACAATGTGAAAGATCCTGGTACCTGGGCCCTTACTTCATCTGCTCAGTTTGTCTGCTTTCTACTTGTTATTAAATAGGTACATAATCTAATTGAACCAGTTGCCCAGAGCCCATCTCCACCCATAGTCCCAGAGACACACCCTGGTTTCCTTTCCTAGATCCCTTCTCAGTACCTTTGAACTTCCACAGAATCTCCATTAGAGCAATATTTTGCTGGGAGAAATCACTGAGTCTCTTTTCCAGCTCAGGAGAAATCTCCACTGGCTGGAGGAACTTCCCCTTCTCGCACCTGGAGAGGAAGAATTTCATGATATTATGTTTCTTTTAGTGACTCATTATAATTCCTTGCTAGTGGAAGTTGCTGCTCTTACGGGCCTGGAGTTAGAATTCCTCCACTTCTCCCAGTCTCAGAGCAGGCACAGCACTGGCCATGGCAGTGCAACCTTTCCCTAAAGGCCCCATTAATATTCTTCATCTCTGGACTGGACAGAGCAGATCTGTACATCAAAGGGGAATCATGTTTTCATGACCAATTCACTCCTTCGCCTCCATGCACTAATACTAGTATGTTCCCATATTTCATGCGCACAGTGTTATCAGATTGTTCTTTCAGGAACTAGATTGAAACCTCAGGGGCCCCCGCCCCCACCAGTTCCTTCCACACAGGTCTCCAAACAGTCCTGAGGTGGTAAAGACTCTTGATTCCTGCTGTCCAGGGCATGATTGTAACCAGTGCCTTGAGGTGAAAGGCCCATATTGATCCTCGGGGTTCTGAGGCAGCCAATTCCCCAGGGATGTAACATCTCTAGGAAATACTGTAGGCCAATCTTTCCCACTGAATAGATAATTCAAGAGTCCTGCGTTAAAGGGTGAGGATTAAATGCATAAATGGGAATTACATTCTGAACGTGACCTTGCCCCATATATTTTGCTGCAGTGCCCTGGGGAACTATAGTAAAGAACAGCATTATCAGATACATAGATGAACATGATTTGTTGGGGAAGAGTCAACATGGTTTTTGTAAAGGGAAATCATGCACCACCAATCTACTAAAATTCTTTGAGGGGGTCAACAAACATGTGGATAAGGGGGATCCAGTGGATATAGTGTACTTAGATTTTCAGAAAGCCTTTGATAAGATCCCTCACCACAGGCTCTTAAGCAAAGTAAGCTGTCATGGGATAAGACGGAAGGTCCTCTCATGGATTAGTAACTGATTAAAAGATAGGAAACAAAGGGTAGGAACAAATTATCAGTTTTTAGAATGGAGAGAGATAAATAGTGGTGTTCCCCAGGGGTCTGTACTGGGATCAGTCCTATTCAACATATACATAAATGATCTGGGGTAAACAGTGAGGTGGCAAAATTTGCAGATAATGCAAAACTACTCAAGATAGTTAAGTACAAAGCAGACTGTGAAGAGTTATAAAGGGATCTCACAAAACTGGGTGACTGGGTAAAAAATTTGGCAGATGAAATTCAATACTGATAAATGCAGAGTAATACAAATTGGAAAACATAATCCCATCTATAGTTATAAAATGAGGGGGTCTAAATTAGCTGCTATCACTCAAAAAAGAGATCCTGAAGTCATTGTGGATAGTTCTCTGAAAATATCCCCTCGATGTGCAGTGATAGTCAAAAAAGCTAACTATGTTGGGAATCATTAAGAAAGAGATAGATAATACAACAGAAAATATCACATTGCGTCTATATAAATCCATGCAAAATCTTGAATATTGCATGCAGACCTGGTCACCCCATCTCAAAAAAGGTTCAGAAAAGCACTACAAAAATGATACTGGTTATGGAACAGCTTCCATATGAGGAGAGATTAATAAGACTGGGACATTTCATCTTAGAAAACAGACGGCTAAGAGGGGGGCTATGATAGAGGTCTTTAAAATCATGACTGGTGTGGAGAGAGTAAATAAGAAAGTGTTATTTACTCCTTCTCATAATGCAAGAACTAGGGGGTCACCAAATGAAATTAATAGACAGCAGTTTTAAAACAAACAAAAGGAAGTATTTCTTCACACAACGCACAGTCAACCTGTGGAAGAGGATGTTGTGAAGGCCAAGACACAAACAGGGTTAAAAAAAGAACTAGATAAGTTCATGGAGCATACATCCATCAGTGGCTATAAACCAGCTTGGTGTTCCTAGCCTGTGTTTGGCAGATGCTGGGAATGGTGACAGGGGATGGATCACTTGACGATAACCTGTTCTGTTCATTCCCTCTGGGGCACCTGGCATTGGCTGCTGTTGGAAGACAGGATACTGGTCTGACCTAGTATGGCCATTCTCATATTTTTATGAAATGTAGAGTCGATACACTCTCCAAGCCCTTTCACAGCATCGTGAAGAATGAGGGGAAGTGAAATAGAGCCACATACCTGCTCAAGGTGCTTCTGACATCCTAGAGAGGAAAGAGACAGAAAAACAATTTTAGTCCCAAATGCTGCCCACTGGGGATCCCAGAGAAGGGATTTTGCAGATAGGGGTAAAAGAGGCCCTGCCTTGGCCCTAGGGCCATGGATTTGCTGAGTTAATGTCATCTCTAATATAAATGAGTCTGTAATTCTTCAAAGAGAAACAATAATTCACATTTCAGGAATGCACACACTGAATTACACTGTGACCTCTGACTGCTGGTCTCCAGTGCCCATGATTCAGGAGCTGTCCTGTCCCTGTGTTTGGATCAGGGATGTTTATAACTCAGTCTCACCCGCAGGAATTCACTTGCTGGCTTCTGACACTTCCCCTCCAGATCACTGATCAAGTTGCTGAGACGGGAAATCTCCTCAGACATTTTAATGACATTGTCATTCTGTATCTTCACAATCGCCTTTTCCAGATTTTCCAGCTGGGCCATCAGGAGTTGCTCTTCTTCTTCTAGAAACTGCCACAGTTGCTGAAATTCAGATACAACCTTCTGCCTCTTGTTTTGTGTCTGTATCTATTTTTTTTTAAAAGAAAGGAAAGGTAAGGGTTAGAGAGAGAGTCTAGGGTCCGTTCATGGAGTGCTGATTCTGCAGGAGGGAGAATTTCTTTGAAAATTCTGTGATGTCTAACACATGATTATACCCTGTCGTTACTAGGGAGAGGATTTTCTACCACTTTCCCATTTGTCCCTAACATTTTTTCATGGTATGTTTCTATGTCTGACATAGTCAGCACACTGTGTTAAGCCAGACCCAGAGCAGCAGCCAGCAGGACTGAGCACTACATTAACAGAGATGCGAGGGGAGAGAAATAATTAACAATGCAAGAAATGTCTGCAGACTCAGGCAGATAGCACTGCACGAGACATAGTCTGCTCACCTTGGGAGGAGTTTTGTGAAAGACACAAGGGCTAGAAATTAACTCATTAATTGGAATGGAAGCTTAGATTCTACAGAATATGATGTGGTCCTGCTCCTGAGAGAGGATTTCTCAGGGCCGGTGTGTGTATGTGTGCGAAGACATAGGACTCTAACACAGACATCCATGCCCATGAAGAAACACAAAGCCCACATTCCCCAAGTCCATGGAGGAAGCTGCCTACAAACAGATGTCCTACCAGGTGCACCCACAAAGGGAAGCCAAGGGGCCTGGCCCATCCACTTTTCACCACAGACCCAGCCATCTACCGCTCCTCTTCTCCCCGAGGTCCAGCCTCCCGGCCAGGCTGGAAGCTGGAGCCCGGCCAGGATAAAAGAGGCCCAGGGAGCCCAGGCTGCTGGGAGAAGCCATGGGTGGGGGGTCCCGAGACCAGCTTCCTAACAGATGGCCCACTGCAAGTTAATAACAATGGGCACCTACCAGATACTCCAGGCTTTTCCCCTCTCCAGTCACTTTAAATCTCAGAAGCTTTTCTCTCTCTTCCTTCAGAATCTCCAAATGGGCCTGAATCTTTTCCTGAAGAAACAGAAATGATTTTGGGAGGTTTCATTTTGAGAGTGCTTGGGGTGGGGTGGGGGGTTTCCATATCAAACCGAAGACTCTGTAGGTGACTGTCAACCCTACCAGACTCCCCCTGTGGATGGAATCTGACAACGGGACACACTTCACGTCAAAAACCATTCAAAGCATCTCACATGCCTTACAGATCCCCTGGAAACTCCATACGCCCTGGAAACCGCAAGCCAGTGGTGTAGTGGAGCGTACCAATCAGACCCTTAAACGGCATCTCTCAAAAGTGTGCCAAGAAGCCTCACTGCGATGGCCTGATGCTTTGCCCCTCGTCCTACTCCGTATCCGCGTTCTCCCAAAGGGTAGATTAGGGCTCAGTCCCTTTCAAATTATGTTTGGAAGGGCATGGCCCATGAATGGCACCCCGGTTCTGTCAGGGGAATGGGAGTTGGGTAATGGTTTTTTGTCACAGTATATGTGTTCCCTGTCTGCTGTTCTCTTGTCTCTTCACAGGTATACCAAGGATTCCCAGCCTGTCCCCTTGGACTCTCCCGTTCACTCCTTACAGCCCGGTGACTCTGTGCTTGTTCGCACCTGGAAAGACGAGCCTCTCCAGGAAAAGTGGAAAGGACCCTATACCGTCCTGCTGATCTCCCATACAGCGGCAAAGATCGAGGGACACAAGAACTGGATCCATCACTCTCGTCTGAAGGCAGTACCTGCCCCCTCGTCAGCAGAACAGTGGACCGTCCAACCTGCTGACTCCTCATCTAGTGAGATCTCGGGCTAAAGCTACTGTTTAAAAGACACAAATAGCGGGCACCTTAATGCTAAAATGGGCCCACCCAGGTACTGGAGACCCTGGGTTGGAAAGACTCTGGTAATAATTAATTGGGTAACATTGTTATTCTTTGTATTGGTATTTCCAAATTGTGCATATCGGGAGCATAACTCCTTTGTTTTGCTTGCGCACCATGTTGCTACTTTAACAAACCAGACTGATTGCTGGGTGTGTGCTCCAACTCCACTATCCCCCAAAACGGGAATGCCCCTTGACATGTTGCCCTTGACCCTAGCAGAATTAGCCACCACCAAAGAGCAGGAAAGAACGGACTCACCGTTCTGGAACAAGACCTCTTTACAGCAAGCCACCTATCAGGACCAGGAGTATTCAGTTGCAGTACTCACTGAGGGAGTGTTATGTTTTACCCGAAACCAATCTGATCCCTATGGGCATCCTGTGGGAAAGAGCTCCTGTGTTATTACACAGTGGGCTGATGGGTATTGGATAAAGACCAACAGGGGAGGCCAACGGTGTGGGTGTAATGGTTCCTCCCCTTTTAGGGAAACACTTACAAATAATCTTATCACAAAAAAGGGGTTTGGAAATGTAACTTGCCGTCCAGTTAATATCTCCAATGTAGCAAGCCAATGGTGGGTTTGTAGTGGTCCCTATGGCGAGTGTAATTTGAACGGCACAATTAGAAATGCCCCCACTTGTACCCAATCAGGAGAATGGGATGCCCCCCTAGGGGCATATGAATTGTTTAAAAAAGCAGCCAAAGCAGCCTTAAATATCCCAGGAATCCCCTTAAGAAACAGTCCTTATTGGGCCCTACAGGGTCACTATTTTGTATGTGGCCGAAAGGCTTACAAGGTGCTGCCAGCCAACTGGACAGGTAGCTGTTATATAGCTCATGGAGTTCCTCATCTTTCCATAACTGCCACACTGCCCAAAGAAAAGATTAAAAATGCCCGAGACACCTCTGTTGAGTCACGAGAAAAGACCCTGCGGCGACTGACTAAGGCATTGGCGGGCAATATGAAGAATCCCCTCACAACCGAGAAGCTGGTAGGGTGCTCTGTACTGGGAATAGCGCCACTGTTTACCGGGCCAGCCCTGGCATGCATAGGCCGCTATACTGTAAGGCTGCAGATGGTACTTGAAAAAGTGGCCTTAGAGTTAGAGGACTCGGTTAGTGATTTAGGGTCAGCAGTAAAAACATTAAATAAAGAGGTACAGCAGCTCAGGACGTTTTCCCTCCAAAACAGGCTGGCTTTGGACTATCTCTTGGCATCCCAAGGAGGGGTTTGTGCCCTCATCGGGCCCCGATGTTGTGTATATGTAAATGATAGCAGTTATGAGATCTATGAAAAGGTGGTACAGGCTGAGGCCCATGCCCGAGCCGGAGCACAGGTTGCCTATACTGCCCCAGAGAACGATTGGTTGCAAACCTTGTTTTCAGGCTGGGTTTTGTCGTCTTGGCTTGGTGGTTTATTTAGCCTGCTATTGAAATTTCTCTTTCCTGTACTGCTTGTATTACTGGTATTATGCTGTGCGGTATCATGTGTCAGGGCCCTTTTGCAAAAGTTAATAAGTCATTTTCTTCAGGGCTATCACAAAGTGCTTATGCAAAGTCATATTGTAAAGAAATAAGTAGCCCAAGTGAGAAAACTCAGAGCCAAGGCTGTTGAGTGTTCTCAAAGGGGGGAGTTGTTGGGAACACTGGGGCATGGCCACTAGGTAACTCGAGGGGATGGAAGACTACGAGTGTCGATGAAGCCCCCCGGTGTCCTTGGCCCCCCCCTCCTGCCTGGAGGCACTCGCAGCAGCTCTGCATGCTAGGCCCAAGTGTCCTTGCCCCCCCCCCCCCGCCTGGAGGCACACACAGCAGTTATGCTGAGAATCTGCAACAGTATGTTGCAGAGTCTGCCTGAAACTAAGCAAGGCCAAACAGGGGAGATATGGAAGAACAATGCTGAATAAAGCAGCTTTATGTATAGTTTAACAAATGATACAGAGAATCAGGGAACTAGCTGGGAACTGGATTGGCTGGCTATATGGATACTTGGAGCAGCTTGCTATTGGATAAGTATGCTGGGAAAAAGGATGTATAAAAGCCTGTGTAACTTCCTGCTCTGTGGTGCAGGATTTGAGATTTTATTCTCCCTGTACCTTTTTGCAGCTGCAAATAAACTTTTCTGCTTCTCCACCCCGTTGTGATTATTGGGTGTAGCACACCGGGTAACGAACCACTCAAGCTGTTGTTCAGCCTCTCGGCACTGGGTGCCGGCAACATCAGGAACACCAAGGAAATGAAACCTCATTAACAGAGACAGGGAGTGTTTTATATTGAGACTGTTTTGAATTATTTGTCCCCTTTCTCCATAGAATTAAACCAGCAAGAAACTGGAGTCACATGATGGTGAATCAATTAACCTGTTTTTGAGAAGGTTTAACTCACAAAATGATACAAATCCCAGGTGTTATATGCAGCGTTGTATATGTGTTGGTCTCGGGATATTAGGTGTTAATGGGCCATGGTGGGGAACAAATAAATCTATTTTTGAGAAGGTTTAGCTTACTTTGTGATACAAACAACAGGAACTACCAGGACCATTGAACTTCAGCCCTGAACCCCTGGGGAGCATATTGGTTGGGCAGAACTTGCTTAAGCACTAAAGCAAACCCTACTAGAGATGCTGATTAGTGTTAAGAATGGCTGGAGTTTGACTTAGTGCTGTTCTAAACCCTTTCAGTGGCAATGCCCTCTGTGTAGGTACCCAGCATCCCTGGAAAAGTAGCCAGAAGCAGTGGATTCTGGAAGATTTCAAAAGGCTGCATTGTCGGACTAATGGAACCACTCTGGCTGGTCCTTGCCCACATACACAATAAAACAGTTCAGACTGGCACAGGACAGCTCTTCCCAGGTTAGTTTTGTGGCAACCCAGGCTAATGCCCATGGTGTTCAGCATGGACCTGCACTGTCTGGAGCCCTTTTGTGTGTGGACTCAAGCTGCTTGGGATCCACACAGGGTTTAGCACAGTGGCCTCCTCTAATGCAGGCTGGCATCTGAATTTAATCCCTTATGGAGGAACACAGGAATTCAGAATCCCAGTGGGAAACCTCATCTCCCTGCTGGGCCTGAGGCCTTTATCAAGGAGTTGCTATATAATTTTTCATACATTTTTTCTTTACAGAGCTGAATGATGCAGATACATCAATAGCTGTAGGAGAGAGAGAGTATGTGTGACTGGCAACTTGTGATTAAATGAACCTGTAACTAAAATTCAAAATTATTTCCCATTAGGCTGGAGAGAAGTTCCCTACCTTGTACTCCTGGGCAGCCTCCTCTATGGGAACCACAGCATGAGCTCTGTGAGCCTGAGATCTGTCACACACCACACAAATGGGGGTTTGGTCCTCTTCACAGAAGAGTTTGAGAGGCTCCTGGTGCTCATCACACACACTATCCCCTCCTGACCCTGTTCCTGCCTGGAAACTCAGCTTTTTGGCTATTTCTACAACATTTGCCAGCTGCCTGTTTGGTCTGAGGTTTCTCTGCTGAGCAGTTTCTCTGCACTGAGGGCAGGATACTTCTGAGTCAGATCCCTCCCAGCACCGGCTGATGCAGCCTCGGCAGAAATTGTGCCCACAGTCTATAATCACTGGGTCTTGAAAATATTCCAGACAGATGGGACAACTAGCTTCATCCTGGAGACTTTCCATGGGGTTCTCTGCGGCCATGGCTCCCTCTGGACAGTGTAAGTGTAAGTTTCACTTTCCTGAGCTCAGAAATATGCTCCTCCTGCAAAAACAACTGGGCGTTTCCCTACCTGGCACTGACTCATCCGATTTGGTGAGCTGGAAGGTACCAGCTGGTAACATTATAGCCCCAGAGGCTTTTCTGAAAAATGAATCACTAGGGCTCTGGTGCTGCAACCAGCCCCCTGTGCTGGTGTGGAGGGTCACTGGGGCTTCACAAAGACACCAATGTCCACCTGTGATGGTGAGCTTGCAGAAGCAGGATCTGTGTGTTCAAGGAAGGAAATTGTTAAATTCACAGGCTAAAAACTTGGTTAAGTTGGACTGTTTCCAAGGACTGATTCTCATGCACGCTAAGGCTGTTCTGGTTCAGTGTAAAAGGGCCTTGCAGTGTTGCCAACCTTCATGATTTTTTCATGAGCTTCATGACAGTTGATGTGTTTGTTAGAACCCCAAGCTCCTTGAAGCTTGTGATTAGGTGAGACTCTGGCAACTTCTATCTGAGCAGAGCCCTTATGCCTACAGGCCTCATAATGTACAAGAAAGTTTTAACATAGTGTTATTCCCCACCAACCTGGGCCCTGGCCATGTTCCAGGCACAAGCCATTTTTGCTCAGGTCAGAATTCGCTTTACATTGTGAGTGAGATGAACACACTCAGTGTCGTGTGTAGAACTCTTCTGTCAAAGGTACTTACCTGGGATGGGGCAGTGTCCTATTGCCAGTGAATGATTTTAGAAGTGTGTAGCCAGGAATGGGGTAGGTATTCTCTTTAAATCTATATTTCCTTCTATGAAGGAGAAGAGAAATGCCGACTGTCACAGCAGGGATCAAAGAAAACCTTTGGGTTCAGCTAGCCCTGCCCCGTTATACCTGCAGCCAATGCCAGGCCTGGAGGGAGGAGAAAAGAAGGGAGCCAGCTCAGCCAGGGGATGACTGGTGAGGGGGCAGGAGCTCCCTGTTTGCCTGCCTGAAGGGACGGAGTAGCGACTTGCCAGCCAACGCAGCCACTGGAGGCAAGTAAGCCAAGGGCAGCCTGCAGATAAGCCCCAACTGTGGGGCAACTGGACTAGTGGGGCTGTGCCCCAAACTAAAGAGACTTTAGAAGGAAGCAGCCTGAGGAAACTGGTTTTGAAGGCCCCCCCTGCCCCCCCGACAGGGAGAGAGAGACTCATCTCCCCTGTTTAGGGGTTGAACCACACTGGGCCCTGGGCTGGGACCTGATGGAGGGGGTGTGTGGCCCAGATCCCCCTAAATCCCCTTTGAGCAACAAACTAGCCACTAGTTCATCTGGCCATTGAAAGCTCTATCACACCTTGCTTTTAAAGATTGGGGCTGTGGTGGGAAACTGCACATGAGTAACCTTATCTGCCTTTTAGCTAGTATTTGTTTCTTTATATACATTACACATGATTAAAATTTCACTCACTAATTTCACCCAGATGGGAGAGCAGAGTAGGGTTAGTGATTAAAATTTAGGGTCATTGGATCAAGATATTCCTGAGATACAGCTTGTTCCAAAACACAAAACAGAATGACAACAAAATGAAATAAAAACACAGTATTTCATGAAATTCATAGATTCTATCCACCCTGGACACAAATCTCAGACTGAAATGTAAACCTGTGGGTAACATTCACCTCCACCAAAGTTTCTTTATAATTATAATTATTTATTGTTTCGTCTGAAGAAATGTCAGTGGTGATATGGGGGTAAGTGGCAGAGGAAGTTGGGGGGGGCTTGGCACGGGTGGGCTGTCAACCCCAAATTCTCCGTAGGTCTTTCTGTTATTTTCTTGTCACAGTATTGTATCAGCTGTAAAATGTAGATGAGAACTACAAATGTCTAAGTGATCATTAACTCTTACAACAAGTATCTTTCCATTTAAAATACTAGGAAATTAAATAGCAAAACAAACAAACAAGCAAAAGCCCCAGGCAAACAAAGAACCCCACAACTTTGTTAAAGGAGAGTTCGGGTTGCTCATTGACATCAAAAGTTCAAGTTCATCAAAACTAAAATTTCTGAAAACCAGGAAATAAAGAGTTAATGTAAATGGCAACACAGCCTCAGCTCTGCCCTCTTTGCAGGATGACCCAGAACCCCCATCCTGCACGCTGGCACTCTGCCTTTGCAGATGGTGCAGAGCACTCAGGGAATAGGGCACATGACAACTGTAACACAGACTCAAACACTTTCTTCTTGCTAAAGTACAACTTGATTTTGGTGAGCTTTACTGGCCAGGAGCTACCTACGTCTGTTCTATGCTCAAACACTGAGTCTGTTCCCATGTGTGTCGAATTTTATAATCCTTCCTGCCCTTTTACAACCCTTTCTCACAAGATTGCATTCAACACTGTACTTTCACTTCTCATTCAACACACAGACAGCTCTCCTCTCCCACCACCCTGCTGACAAGCCCCATGGCAAGAAGATCCCCTGGGTCCTGCTGCTGACTGAACCTCCCTAACTCAGTGCTGGAATGATGCATACTGGATCCCTCAAGGTACATGTGCAGCTCTGTCCTTTGATAACAGACATGGGGGCTTCAAACCCAGATCTCACATCACAGTCACAGCTCTGAGACGCTCCTCAAACTAATCCCCAGCTCTCCGCATATCACAATCACAGCTTGTCATAAATATAAAGGGAAGGGTAACCACCCTCCTGTTTCCAATACTATAAAATCCCTCCTGGCCAGAGGCAACATCCTGTTACCTGTAAAGGGTTAAGAAGCTCAGCTAACCTGGCTGGCACCTGACCCAAAGGACCAATAAGGGGACAAGATACTTTCAAATCTTGGGGGAAGGCTTTTGTTTGCGCTTTTAGTTTATGTGTTGTTCTCTCTTGGGACTGAGAGAGGCCAGACAGAAATCCATCTTCTCCAACCCATCCTAATCCAAGTCTCCAATATTGCAACCAGTATAGATAAGCCATGCAAGGCGGATTAGTTTATCTTTTGTTTTATGTGAATTTTCCCTGCGTTAAGAGGGAGGTTTATTCCTGTTTTCCGTAACTTTAAGGTTTTGCCCAGAGGGGGATCCTCTGTGTTTTGAATCTGAATACCCTGTAAAGTACTTTCCATCCTGATTTTACAGAGATGATTTTTACCTTTCTTTTTTTTTTTTAATAAAATCCTTCTTTTAAGAACCTGACTGATGTTTCCATTGTTCCAAGACCCAGGGGTTTGGGTCTTTGATCATTTTGTAACCAATTGGTTAGGATGTTATTCTCAAGCCTCCCCAGGAAAGGGTGTGTGTAGGGCTTGGGGGGATATTTTGGGGGAAGACGTCTCCAAGTGGTCTCTTCCCTGATTCTTTGTTAAATCGCTGGGAGGTGGCAGCGTACCAGGTTTTAACCTAAGCTGGTAGAAATAAGCTTAGGGGGTCTTTTGTGTGGGTCCCCACATCTGTACCCTAGAGTTCAGAGTGGGGAAGGATCCCTGACACAGCTCACTTAAGTTACTCCAACTGATTTCTTCACCATTCAGTACAGCTACACCTAACACATTGAATGCAGCTGGGGTGCATGCAGATAATTCTCAGTGACTATTCCCAACTCCAGCGGGCAGGGTGAAGGTTGCACTGGCATGGACCTTAACTCTCTCTTTCCTGGTTTTCAGTAGAAAGCGTTTTGATGAACTTGAGATTGTGGCAGGGCCTGAGCTGTCACTGGGAAACCTTAACTCTGTTAACAAAGGTTTGTTGGCTGGGTGGTTAGTGTTTTCATCACTCAATTTATTATAGCCCACAAGAAGAGCAGGAAGAAGGGGCACTTCAAAATCTTTGCTGGAGTCAGATAACTTGGGACCCTGAAAGCTGGAGACTGCTGGTACAGACACTTCCAACTCAGTGGGACTGTGGCTGTTTCTTTAAGAGAGGACTCGAATCTCCCCACATGACAGGAGTAGAAATTGCTGCCACTTTCCAGCTTCTATCTACCTCTGCACATGCTGCAAGAGGAGAGTGTGTTTATCAGTTTGGTACAAAAACCGATTTCCTTAAAGAAGCGTAAGGAAAAGCGATGAGAACACGCTGCTGCTATTTTATAGCCAGAATGAATTGATAAACTGAAATAGTGTTTTAAATGGTAACGATCTCAATAAAACCAATGAGGTCAGATCACACCTGTCATAAATATAAAGGCAAGGGTACCCATCCTTCTGTATACAGAACTATAAAATCCCTCCTGGCCAGAGGCAAATCCCTTTCACCTGTAAAGGGTTAAGAAGCTAAGATAACCTTGCTAGCACATGACCAATGAGGAGACAAGATACTTTCAAAGCTGGGGGGGGACAAAGGGTCTGTCTGTCTGTGTGATGCTTTTGGGGGGAACAGATCAGGAATGCAGCTCAGAACTCCTGTAAAAAGTTAGTAAGTAATCTAGCTAGAAATGGATTAGATTTCCTTTTGTTCAATGGCCGGTAAAATAGGCTGTGCTGAATGGAATGTATATTCCTGTTTTTGTGTCTTTTTGTAACTTAAGGTTTTGCCCAGCGGGATTCTCTATGTTTTGAATCTGATTACCTGTAAGGTATTTACCATTCTGATTTTACAGAGGTGATTCTTTTACCTTTTCTTTAATTAAAAAATTCTTCTTTTAAGAACCTGATTGCTTTTTCATTGTTCTTAAGCTCCAAGGGTTTGGGTCTGTGTTCACCTGTACAAATTGGTGAGGACTTTTATCAAGCCTTCCCCAGGAAAGGGGGTCTAGGGCCTGGGGGGATATCTGGGGGGGAAGACATCTGCAAGTGGGCTCTTTCTCTGTTCTTTGTTTAACATGCTTGGTGGTGGCAGCATAGTGTTCAAGGACAAGGCAAAGATTGTACCTTGGGGAAGTTTTTAACCTAAGCTGGTAAGAATAAGCTTAGGGGGTCTTTCATGCAGGTCCCCACAACTGTACCCTAGAATTCAGAGTGGGGAAGGAACCTTGACAACACCCGCATGGGTGTTGCATTGCATAGGCTGGGGAAGGCTGTGCCTACCCAAATAGCCTTGTGTGGCCCTGCCCATGCTCCTCCTCAAAGCCCTGCTTGCCCTTCTGTTAGCCGACGGCCAAGGATGTTTGGTGAGGTGCCAGCTATGCCCGTTTATACCATCCGTGACTTTAACCGCTAGGATGCACTGTCCCTTCGCGGCGGGCAGCCCGGGCTAGGCTGACGGATGCCCCAAAGTCCTAACCACCCGTGACTTTAACTGCTAGAGCTCAGAGCTCCTTCGCAGCGGGCAGTCAATACTGACTGACAGGTGCCCCAATGGCAGCACTAAGAGCCTCTCCACACCCGTGACTTTAACTGCTAGAGCTCAGAGCTCCTTCGCAGCGGGCAGCCAGGATTGACTGACAGTGGGCCCCAAGAGTTTGCCCCGTGGAGGCGGCACAACTCACTCTAGGCTCTTAGTACTCTCACCTAATGGCCAGGCTTTAGAGCCAAAACGGCTGAGGTTCTTTAATTGTGTTGGCTGCTTTACAGTAAACCAGAGAAAACAAGTCAGGCTTATGCATAAATGGTTACCAAAAATTTATTAAGCTAGATTCTAATCATGTGGTTACAAAATTGCTAGTGCCTACTTATTTAAATGTAGAGATGTTACACACACAAACAAGTTACAAAACTGAAGCCACAATCCCAAAGAAAGAAAACAAAGTATAGAGCTCTATTTCAAAATATGTGTACACTAAAGATAGGAGATCAGGTGTGGGTGCTTCTTACCCTCCTTGCATCTCTCGATTCCAGCGGTGCCAAGCCAGGATCGGTCACTCAATTCCGCGGAAAGACGAATAAGGGACAAGGCGTAGGGACCCTCTTAGCTGCAGAAGCCTTGGGAGGCTGTCACTTATCTGACCAGCAGATAGATAGTGAAAAGCACTCAAAAATCATGGTGCTGTAGGTCCCCTACTTATACCTTTGTACTCCTTTATTCTTTTTTTCCTTTCTTATGCCAAATTGAGGCTGGTCTGTCGGGGTGACGCCAGCTTTCGCAAGAGTAGTTTACACTTGCAAAGGAGAGAAACAATAAGTGTCGACGACTGGACATTTCTTTTATCAGGGTAAATATTTTCCCAACTAGGATGTTGGTGTGTGTGCATCACGCTATTTAGTAGGGGCTAAGAGCCATGTCTGTCACAGGGCCTCTGCCTGCTGTGAGTTTAATCGTTGTATCTGTTCCCAGAGGCACATTGTAGCAGCACACCTGTGCTTTCACAGCTTCAAAGGCTGTGCTGGAATATATGTTAAGTGCCCTGTTCCTGCTTCCTCCTGTGTTTCCAGCAATGCTGGTCTGAGAGGGGGGGGGCTGGCTGTCTGGCTACATTCCACCCCCTGATGCACCACACTACATCCCAGATTGCAAGGTGGCGGTGATGCCAGCACCTCTTGCCCTCCTTGGGGAAATCTAGAAATACCCAACAACCAAATTAGAGGATGAGGGTTCGCGGAATTGGGTAGGATCCCTTTTTAGCTCTAGGTATCTGATTTGTGTGGAGGACAGAGCAGTTTGAATTAAACGCTTCATAATACATAAAGTTACACAAAAAACAATTACAATAATTAAAATGGTTAAAACAGTATTCACAACCGAATGTAAAACGGGGAGAGGGAGAATCCCAAGTGTTGAGCTAACCATTGCATCCATGAGGTTTGTCCATTCTCAGCCACTGCATGTAGTGGTACCAATTCAATTTCCAGTCCATTGGTTGAATCCAGCAAGGTGCACATCCAGCAATTTGTAGCACCAGCAGCTGAGGCGATGGTTTGGATTGCTCCCCGAAGAGGATGTTCTGGTATTGCCAAGGTGACTGGAGCCAACAGAAGGATCATGAGGGCTTGCAGGAACATATCTCTGGTGGGTCGTGTTCTAGCTAAAAAACTTATTTTAAAACCAAAAGCAAAAATTACACCTGCTATTATAAGTAATGGCAAATATATCAACAGTCCATAGTAGTCTCTAGTGATCAAACAGGTCTGCTGCATGGTCCATTTTGCTGACAGGTTAGCTGGCAGGTTGCTCGGAACCATGGGACCATTCCTGCAATAAATCACATGGTCAGCCGGTCTTGGATGCGATCCAAGCCTCTGTAATGGTTATTAGCCTTTTATCAGCATTTAAGGCACTCCATACACCTTTCTCTTTATAGGCATGCAAAACGCAGGTAAAGGTTCCCAGGGCTGGGTGTTTAATCACAACAGTATCTCCGGGAGCATACTTGGAACTGTGCAGTGGTGTTCTGGCAGGGGAGATAGCTTTCCCTGTAGGGAAGAATCCCCTGCTGATTGGACTTCCTGTAGGAGTCTGTCTGTTGTTTAATCTCTGCACCACTTCGTCCAGTCTGTCTCCCCATGTGCCATTAGTAGGCTTCAAGTGATTCTTTAGCAACCCATTCCATCGCTCGACCATGCCATTAGATTGAGGTCGATATGGAAGGTGGAAGGTCCATTGGACTCCATGGTTAAGGGTCCATTCCCTTACAAGTTTATTCTTAAAATGCGAACCATTATCTGATTGGATTTCTTGAGGCATTGGGACAATTGCTGTTAAGCGGTTTAGTCCCATAACTGTGGACAACCCCATTGCCAATCGGGTTGGATATGCAAAACCAATCCCTGAAACAATTCCTACTCCAGTCAAGATGTATTTCCACCTCTGCCTTGTAGTGGGCAGTGGTCCGACATAGTCGACCTGCCAGGTTGCCCATAGTGTTTTTCCATCTCTTAGCCTGGCAAACCTTTGTCCTTCTACTATATGTTTTCTAGTCTCAGCACAAATAGTGCAGGCTTGTACCAGGTCTCTAGCCTGTCTGTGGGTGATAGGCCACCCCCTGATATGTGCTTGCCGCACTAACTCATCACTTCCTGTGTGTCCTAAATTATCATGTAACCATGAATATAAGCGTTCCCATTCTACTTGTGTGGTAAAGAGCTGGGCAGCTGCATCAGCTAAATTGTTTAACTGTGCAGCTGGGGTATTATTCCTCTGATGAGCTGAGACATGTCCTATAGACAGGGGTTGTTGCAGGGCATGCTGATATAACCACTTCCAGTATTCCAGTCCCCAGACTGGTTTACCTCCTATTTCCCAGTGGTTATTTTTCCAGTTAGTGATCCACTGAGTGGCACCTGCCCATACCGCATAGGAGTCCGTATATACTGCGGTGGCTCCTGCTTCACAGGCCAGTTTAATTGCAGCCAATTCTGCAAGTTGTGCTGACCCATCAATTTCAGCAGTTAGGGGTGCTGCAGAGGTGTCTGCAGGCACTGCTGCAGCTTTTCCCTTCCATTTTCCTTTTACCAGCCTGGCACTGCCATCAGTGAACTATACTCCCTCAGGCTTAGAAGGATCAAATGGGGCAGCATCCTTAATGGGAGACTGCTGTGGTGGTAGGCGGTATTCATCAGGCATTCCTACTTTCCATAGGGATTCCTGAATCATAGTGGGGTTTTGTGCAGTGTCTGCACTCCCTACCCTGTGGTGTATGTAAAGTGCCCATCTTTGGATAGTCATCTTTTGTGCTACACCAGGTGGTAACTCTTTCCCTTCCAATATAGGTTTAATGATTGGAAGAGGAGTGTGAATTGTGATGTCCTTATCCTGAGTTAATTCCTCAGTTTCTCTCAAGGCTGTGTAAGCTGCCAGAAGCACCTTCTCATAAGGCGTGTAGTTAGCCTGTGACCCTTGCCATGACTTGGAACCAAACTGAATTGGTCGTCTGGGAGCAGTGTCACTTTCTTGCCAGAGAGCATAAGACATTCCAGTGGCTCCCACAGTTAGGTACAAATGGAATGGGGCTTCAGGATGTATGGGACCCAGAGCCTGATAGGTGTGTATCTCCCCTATCAGTTGCCTGAGGGCTTCCTCATGGGCAGGAGCCCATTCCCAGGCAGCACTTTTCTTTAACAAATTGTACAATGGTCTGGCTATAATGGCAAAGCCAGGTACATGTTTTCTCCAAAACCCCAGGGTTCCCAAAATCTGTCTCAATTGATCTTTACTTTCAGGGGAGGGTGCCTGATTTAGCTCTTGCACAGTGTCATTAGGCACAGACCTCCTACCTCCCATCCATACAGTACCTAAGAATTTTATCTCTTGGGAGGGACCTTGGCATTTCTCAGCTGGTAACTCTAAATTAAGGGCTTCTAGTGCTCCTTTGATTTGATTCATAGCCTCTTGTACCTCTTCTGGGGTTTTCCCACCTATTAAGATGTCATCAATGTATTGCACAGTTTGTACATTGTGTGGCAGTATAAGGTCATCTAGGACCTTTGCCAGTGCCCCATGGCAAATAGTGGGTGAGTGTTTAAACCCTTGTGGCATTCGGGTAAAAGTGTATTGTACACCTTTCCAAGTAAAAGCAAATCTTTCCTGGTCAGCTGGTTGCAAAGGGACCATGAAGAACATGTCCTTTACATCTAATACTGCTAGCCAGGGTTTATCCCAGGTTTGTATGGTGTTTACAATATCTGTTATGCTAGGGACTGCTGCAGTTAATGGTCCAGTGTTACTGTTTAGCTTCCTATAGTCTATAGTGAGTCTCCATTTGCCATTTGGTTTCTTGATGGGCCACACAGGAGAATTAAAGCGAGAGTGGGTACGAATTAAAATTCCTCGCTGTTCCAAATCTTTGATCAGGTCAGTAACAGGGCTTATGGCCTCAGCTGGGACATTATACTGCTTTATGTTTGTTACTGTTGAGGGCGGGAGAGCAGGCGCGCTGCTAAGTAAGTTTACAGAATAGTGGGGAGGGCTTTCCTCTTCCAGGTGGGTGGCATGAGGAACAGAACTGACTCCAAAAGCCCATCTTTCCCCATTAATCCTTCCCTTCTTTCCTCTTAAAACGTCCATGCCCAGTATGTTGGCATTGCCCAAAATCACCTCATATTTTCGGGGCTGATGGTGGGGTTGCAAGGGGATATCCAGTTTTATCTTAACTAATGGGTAAGTTATGGTACTGCCATTTACCCCTGTAACAAGTACCTGCTTTCCGCCAGTAGGTGGCGAGCCCTGAAAACTTTCTCGCTTAATCATGGACCTTTGAGCCCCTGTGTCCATTAAGAAAGGAATAATGTGTTTGTCATTTACAGTTACATGTATCCGGGGGTCTTTTGCTGTTGTTTTCTCCTCTTTGGATTTAAGCTGGTTTATTAGGAGAGGAGATTGACCCCCGCAAGCTAGTTTCCCTGCTCTGGTAACTCTTGTAGTTGCTGCAGCAATGGAGTATACCGGGTGTCTGCAGGTGGGGAAAGAGGAGAGAGCTGCAGAGGTGCACTGGGAGTAGCATTAGTTGTCTCCCAGTCAGCTCTTCTAAAGGTGGTGAATAATTTTAGCCGCTCTGTGGGCAGTCCATTTATCACATCTCTGGGATAACCTAAAGCCAGACATTGTCTCCACAACTTGGCTCTAAGCTCCTTTTCCTCCTGGGTTGGCTCTCGCTTGTTTTTATGTTCTTTAGATGGTGCCCCCTTGTTTCCCTGAAGGGAACGCATCTTAGCTTTGCCTGTCAGTGCTCTGATGTCTCCGAATTCTCTAAAGTATGACACCAGAAGGTTTAGCAGTGCCCGAAAGGTACTGTTATGTGCTGCAGCTTCTGATCTAAGGGACAGTGCCATAGCCCTGTGGTTACTCGGAACTCCCTTAAGCAGGGGTCTGAGATCATCTACATCTACCTGACCCTCCCATGGGCTTTCATAGGCTAACTCTTGAGGGTTTTGACCAAGCATGCTAATAACAGCCACAGTTAATAGAGCTGTTTTTACCTCATCTATGTTGGTCCAGTGCATTACTGTGGGTTCATCTCGGTCTGCTGGGTAAATTCCTCTTGCCCATCGACAAGCCAGAGACCAAAGTGTTTTAGGGGTGTTCCCCTCTGAGTGTTCCAGGAATATTCCTGCACCTAAGTTAAGGCGCTCAGTTTCTTGGGCTGTCAGGCGTATATATCCACCCCCAGTGTCCCAGAGGCGGACCAGCCACTCTATTATACCTTCCTCAGGCTTTTTAGCAAAATCTCCCTGGATTGTTTTTAACTCCATGGGAGTATATTGGCGGGTGGTAATTTTGGTAAAGTGTGTTGGAGCTTTACTCCCTTTTCCCTTTTTACCTCTCTTCTTTGTTTTTGAAGAGGTGGATGGATAATTGTCATCCCCTTCTTCATCCAGCTCTGCCCCACTCAAATTTTCCTCATGTTCTTCTGATTTGTGATGTGTGATAGCTGGTCTTAATTTTACAGAGGGACCTTCCTCCTCAGAGGAGGGAGACTCATTTGCTGAATCCCAAATGTCTCCATCCCATTCCTCAGGGTCTAGCCAGAGAGCAGTCTCAACTTTAGCCCGGTTGATACTGCGTGTTTTAGTCTCCAGTTTTTCCCTTCGTTCTATCCCTTCTTTCTCAATTAAGGGAAGTAATCTTTTCTGAAGATGTTCCATATCCCTATTCAGTGTTCTTACTCTGGTATCTAAATTCTGGCATTCCTTGCGCAGTGTGTCCCTTTCCTGTTGCAGCCTATTAAATTCTATTGCCAGACCATTATAATCCTTACAGGCAGCTTGCCAAACGTTAGTAAGCAGCCATATACAAGCACCTTTTCCTTTCCCTTTCTTCATCTTGCAGGCAGTTCTCCAGTTACAGAAATGCTGCCAGATCTCTGCTGGTTTTCCCCAATATTTCTCCAGCAGTTCTTTGCTCCACAGAGGGTTTCCCCATCCCTCTTGGGTCAAACTTTTCTCTAGCTCAGGGAATTCTGTGGTGTTTATCATGACTGGTTTCATTGTGTTACTGTAGTGCAGCCTATATCACAATCCTGTTCGTGACGCCAATTTCTGTTAGCCGACGGCCAAGGATGTTTGGTGAGGTGCCAGCTATGCCCGTTTATACCATCCGTGACTTTAACCGCTAGGATGCACTGTCCCTTCGCGGCGGGCAGCCCGGGCTAGGCTGACGGATGCCCCAAGGTCCTAACCACCCGTGACTTTAACTGCTAGAGCTCAGAGCTCCTTCGCAGCGGGCAGTCAATACTGACTGACAGGTGCCCCAATGGCAGCACTAAGAGCCTCTCCACACCCGTGACTTTAACTGCTAGAGCTCAGAGCTCCTTCGCAGCGGGCAGCCAGGATTGACTGACAGGTGCCCCAAGAGTTTGCCCCGTGGAGGCGGCACAACTCAACGCTAGGCTCTTAGTACTCTCACCTAATGGCCAGGCTTTAGAGCCAAAACGGCTGAGGTTCTTTAATTGTGTTGGCTGCTTTACAGTAAACCAGAGAAAACAAGTCAGGCTTATGCATAAATGGTTACCAAAAATTTATTAAGCTAGATTCTAATCATGTGGTTACAAAATTGCTAGTGCCTACTTATTTAAATGTAGAGATGTTACACACACAAACAAGTTACAAAACTGAAGCCACAATCCCAAAGAAAGAAAACAAAGTATAGAGCTCTATTTCAAAATATGTGTACACTAAAGATAGGAGATCAGGTGTGGGTGCTTCTTACCCTCCTTGCATCTCTCGATTCCAGCGGTGCCAAGCCAGGATCGGTCACTCAATTCCGCGGAAAGACGAATAAGGGACAAGGCGTAGGGACCCTCTTAGCTGCAGAAGCCTTGGGAGGCTGTCACTTATCTGACCAGCAGATAGATAGTGAAAAGCACTCAAAAATCATGGTGCTGTAGGTCCCCTACTTATACCTTTGTACTCCTTTATTCTTTTTTTCCTTTCTTATGCCAAATTGAGGCTGGTCTGTCGGGGTGACGCCAGCTTTCGCAAGAGTAGTTTACACTTGCAAAGGAGAGAAACAATAAGTGTCGACGACTGGACATTTCTTTTATCAGGGTAAATATTTTCCCAACTAGGATGTTGGTGTGTGTGCATCACGCTATTTAGTAGGGGCTAAGAGCCATGTCTGTCACAGGGCCTCTGCCTGCTGTGAGTTTAATCGTTGTATCTGTTCCCAGAGGCACATTGTAGCAGCACACCTGTGCTTTCACAGCTTCAAAGGCTGTGCTGGAATATATGTTAAGTGCCCTGTTCCTGCTTCCTCCTGTGTTTCCAGCAATGCTGGTCTGAGAGGGGGGGGGCTGGCTGTCTGGCTACACCTTCCTTCTTGGCCCCAGCCCAGGCAGGCTACTCCTCTTCAGGGAAGCAGCATGCTGGGGAGGGGGCTAGGGCAGCCAGGACTTGGCGTAGCTGGGGCTGCCCAGTGCTGGGGGGCCTCAGGCACTGAGGCCATGCCGCCTGCTGCTTGGGGGAGGGAGGGGAACGGAGGTGCTGAGATGGCCTGTCCTGTGCGTGGGGTGGCCAGGGGTGGTGGTGGTGGTGGTTGCATGCCACCCACCCTGTGCTGGGGACCTGGGGGGGGGGCACGCACTACCTGCCCACCCTGTGCTGCGGGGTGGGGGAGCACATGCTGCCTGCCCTCCCTGTGCTCTGGGTTGGGGGGGCTGGCAGACATGGAAAGGGGGGCTTCGGCAGGGGAAGGGGGTGGGTCCTAGGGGAAGGGGAGTGGGGCTGGCCGGAAGGGGGGTGAAGAGGGGCAGGGGGCTCTGAGAGCCAGAGGGCACTGAGGGGTTAACAGCGATGTGTGAGGGGGCAGGAGGGTGGTGAACAGGGAAGCACAGGCAGGATGGGGCCATGGAGATGTGGGGTTGCTGAAGAGATGCTGAGGGACTACTCAGAAATCAGGGGGCGGGGGAGAATTCTGGGGCTCAGGGGAACAGAGCTGGAATAGAGGGAAACTCTCAGTGGCGGGATAAAGAGAAGGAAAGGGTGGGATGTGTGGAGAGGGGCTGTGGGGAGGCTCGAGGGAGAATATGAGAGCAAGCTGAGACTAGCTGGAGAAGGGAGAGCCAGAGGGTAGGAGAAGGGAGGGGGATGGTGAGAGATAAAATAGCAGCTCCCTCAGCCCTTGGGGTAGGAGAGGGGCAGGGGGGAATCTTTTCCCCTAGAAATGGTCAAACAAGCAGGGGGGAAGTGATAAGTGGCTCATCTGCAAACGAATAAAGAATTAGCCCCAGCCTTTTGGGGCTTTCCTTGGTCCAGATGTTGCTTCCCTTTTGGAGATTTCACAAGCTTCATAAGAAGTTCCAATTCATCTTTCAAATTCAAATATGTCTGACATTGATGCTAAGACATAATTATTTCTGACTTCTGACTCAAGCCTATCTGCACCCACATTTTGGTGAAACGAAATTTTGCCCAACTCCATGCTTGCCACCCCTTCTCGTCTTTCCCCCTGCCCGCCCACAGATCTGTTACTGTTCAGGTTCAGTTTGGATGAGCTATTGCCAGCAGGAGATTGAGTTTGTGTGTGTGTGTGTGTGTGTCCCTGGGGAAAAAAAATGGGGGGGGGGTGTGAGACAGCCTGGATTTGTGCTAGACATGGCCCACCTTGATTACCATGCACATTGTAGGGAGAGTGGTCACTTTGGATGAGCTATTACCAGCAGGAGAGTGAGTTTGTGTGTGTGGTTTTTGGGAGGGGGGTGAGAGAACCTGGATTTGTGCAGGAAATGGCCCAACTTGATTATCATGCACATTGTGTAGAGAGTTGTCACTTTGGATGGGCTATTACCAGCAGGAGAGTGAATTTGAGTGTGGGGGGGTGGAGGGTGAGAAAACCTGGATTTGTGCTGGAAATGGCCCAACTTGATGATCACTTTAGATAAGCTATTACCAGCAGGACAGTGGGGTGGGAGGAGGTGTTGTTTCATATTCTCTGTGTGTATATAAAGTCTGCTGCAGTTTCCACGGTATGCATCCGATGAAGTGAGCTGTAGCTCACGAAAGCTCATGCTCAAATAAATTGGTTAGTCTCTAAGGTGCCACAAGTCCTCCTTTTCTTTTTGCGAATACAGACTAACACGGCTGTTACTCTGAAACAGTTGATTGCTCCCATTGTGGGAAAATCACCAGCCCATTGTGTATTTTGTTTTCATCTCTCAAAATGAAAATAAGATGACCGTAATTTTTTTTAAATGATGAGCTTAAAAAATGTGAAATCTTAATTTTAACTGGACACACACACACACTTTTTCTTTCAGTTCAGTGCAGGTTCAATCAGTAAAACAAAATTATGCTTCAGGTTCAGCTCCAGTTCCAGTACGAAATCCCGGTTTGAACTAGTTCTCCGGTTCCAGTGTGAGACCAGATGGGCAAATGAGATCAGCATCGGAGCCAAAGGGAGTTGGCGGCAGCTTCCCTGGGCCCAGGGCAGGGAATCGCAGCCAGCTCCGCTGGGAGCAGCCTGGGGCCAAACCCTCCCCCTGCAGCCAGGATGGCACCGGGGGGGCACCTCTCCCTGGGGGGATGGGCAGGTCTCTCTTACCTTCCCTCCAAGCGGTGCCCTCCCCGGGATCAGGGGCTGGAGCCCGGGATGGGGGGTCCTGGCCAGGCTGGTGTCTCTGCACCGGGAGAGGCTCCTGGGAGCAGCGGGAATGTTACTGCTGGAAATTCCCCTCTCCCGGCTGCAGCCAGGGCCCCGGGGTCCCCAGCAGCAGCCGCCGGGGCTCGGGGATCTTGCAAGGAGCGTGGCCCCCCCACAGCACCCCAGAGTCACTGCAGCGAGAGCGATTCACTTCCTGCTGCTGGACTGGGTGACCCCAGCGATCACTGCAGCCCCCAGGGACAGTCAGGCCAATGCTGATCTCATTTGCTGGGAGCCAAAGGGCTCCCTTTGGCTTCTTTGTTATGTAACTGCTTGTTTGGGGGCTTTGGGTGGGGTGGGGAGGCTTCTATTAGGAAGCCTATAATGGCTTCTTTGTACTTGCCCATTCATTTCTCTCAGTAGCCGGTTGCTTTTCTTTAAGAAGCCTGTTGCTTGTTTTGCCATTGAAGTGTGTGGCTTGTTTGGGGCTTGGTGAGTGGGACTGGGCGGTGCCTCCGAAATGGGATTGGCTTGCTTTGGGCTTGCTGGGAAAGGGCAGTGCAGATTTTTTATCTTGTGAGACTTGGCAGCCTTTTCCAGACTGCGCTGTGGGGACAGCTGGGTCAACGACACCTGGGGAGTGGGAGCCGGAAGGGGGCTGAAAAGGGGCAGGGGGAGTGTGGGCCAGAGGGGATTGAGGCATGAAATGGGATGTGTGAGGGGGCAGGAGGGAGGGAACAGGGATGTGGGGCATGGGTTGGGACTGGGGGGCTGTGGGTGCGCTGGAGGGAGGATGAGGCAATTCCTGGGAATCAAGATGCAGGGGGAGAATCATGGGGTGGGTGGGAACAGGGCTGGGAGAGAAAGAAAATGGGAATGGGGGACAGTGAGAAGGGAAGAGGGGGAGAAAGTGGGGGGTGACACTAGGGGGCTGGAGAGAGAGTGACAGAAGAGACTGGCTGGGGGAGGGGGAGAGAGGCTTGTGATAAAGTAGAGGGATGGTGAGAGACACAATGGCAGCTCTCCCAGTCCATGGTACAGGCCAGGGCAGTAAGAGGGGGAGGGGTCTTCCCCACCCAGCAGCCACGGGAGATTTTGTTTTTACTGGAAACGGTCAAAGTGTTGGGGGTGAGGGGTGGCAAAGGACTAACCCCTAAGGGCTCCAAAGCTACAAGGTGAATATCCCCACAGAACTCACCCCCCAACAGACACACTATTGCATTATTTTCTTAGGCCAAAATCATGATTTCTGGGCTCTGGCTTCTGACTGGGACTGTTTGCGGTGACAGGATGGACCAGGATCCCTCTTGGATTTCTGTGCAGGATTCAGGGCTCAGAGTCACCCCCAGAATAGCAGGGGGTGGGTCCAGATGGGCAAATGGGATCAGTATCTGCCTGGCTGTCCCTGCAGCTGCCCAGGGAGCCCAGTGGGGCACAGTCATTAGCTGCTGCCACCAGCAGGATCTCAGTATTACTTAGGGAGAAGAGGCTGGTGTCTGCCTCTCTCTGGCCTGAAGAAGATCTCTGTGTAGCTCATACATGTATCTCTTTCACCAGCAGAAGTTGGTCCAGTAAGAGCTCTTACCTCACCCACCTTGTCTCTCTCTGCTCATGGTATTAGAGCTCTGGAGTTGGTTTCCCTGGGGCAGATGCAGCTCCCTGCACTGTGATCTGGGAACCTGAGCAGCTGCTGCTCCCCCAGTGCGGTCTGTGCTGGGGAAAGACCTTCATTATAGCTTCCTCCGTGCCCAGCCCAGCTGGGGACTTTCTCTGGTGGCTAGAATGAGACCCCTGAGGCAGCCCTGGGCTCTGCTGACTCCAACTCCTGAGCTGAGACTCCAGATGATGGGACAGACCTGGGGGAAAGTGCTGGGGACTAGCAGGAAAGTGACTGCACAAAAGCCCCCTTTAAGGGACCCGCTGGTGAGTTTGTACAAGAGGGGAGAAAGCAGTGCTTAATGTGTGCCAGGGCTTGCCAGAGCTGAGCCCCAGCACCTCTGGGCTTGCCATGTCAGTTATGAAAGTAAAAAAATTGCTTGAGCCCCAGCACCTCTTTCATTACAGATAAAGCACTGGGAGAAAAGGGAAGGAGACTGAAAGGGGCAGCAGGAACAATAAGTGGAAAAAGAGATTCCCAGGTCCCAACCCTACCTAGATCCATTTGCTGCCCCACCCTGGGAAGATTGACTGTCCTGGGAACAAAGTGAGGACCAGAGAGCAGAAGCCAGTTCGTGTCTCTGCTGAGTCACTGCGGGAGGGATGCGCTGCCCTCAAGGACAGTGTCAGGGGAATTCCCCAAAGTGGCTCTTTTGATCCTACTCTTTTCTAGCATTTGCTTCAGAGACTTTTTTCCTGGGAGGGTTTAAAATTCCCACTCTAGCAGTTCAAGTGCAGAAGGTGGAGGCCGACAAGGATTATAAAAATTAATACTGGCCGCTCCAGGCTTGTATTACGCTCCCAAGTTCACTGCTTTTCTCTGACCTTGGATGGGTCGATGCTGCCACCACCCAAGTGCAAAAAACCCCTTTGAGAACCCAGGAAGGCGCACTTGGGAATTCCTTTCTGTAGGGTACCCTCAACCCCTTTTAGCCCCCGCCCCCTGGGGAAGAGCTGAGAAAGAAAACAAAGGAAATTAGCTGTTGCCACCAGCTAATTAAACAACACATGCACAAACCTTTTAGGACACAAAAATCCAATCCTGTTCTTAAAAAAAGGTAAATTTTATTAAAAACAAAAAGAAAGAAAGAAAATACATTTGGAACTTAGGCTTTTTGCTAGATTTAAAAAAAAACCAATCAATTACAAGGATTAAGCACCAAGATAGCTCTCTTGAGGTCCAGCTTAAAGGTTACAAGCAAAACAAAAGCACCTGGGGTTAGCACAGAGGAGTCCACAAGCCATAAAGAAATAAAAGAGATAAACCTAATTGCATCTTCCTAGACATTTCCTGATCTACTTACATATCTGGGGTTTCAGATGAGTAGTTTCTAGGTATGAGCTGACAATTTTTTCATACCTGGCCCAAAGCTGTTACAGCATAGTTCCAGCCCTGTTTCTGCTTCTCCGGAGAAGAACAACAGACAGACAAAGGGGAAGTTTTTTCCAATTTTAAAAAGTTCTGGCCTTCCCATTGGCTCTTTTGGTCAGGTGCCCACTCCCTTCCTTTTCCCTGTGCAGGGAGACTTTGTTAACCCTTTACAGGAAAAGCAAGTAGAGAACAACTACTAAGAAAAATGTTATCTGGCTGGCTGGGTGTCCATAAAAGGGAGCTTCCCCCCACCCCTTTCATTTATCACCCCCTACCACCACCACCACCAAATCACAGATGGTGCTGGCCAGCCTGGTTTAGGTCGGGTCCACACAGTCTGGGATTTTTTCCTGGAGGTTTAGGAAACAGAATTAATAAGATACATGCACCTCTAATTTTACTACTAATCGCATAAAGACCTAAACTGTATTTTTCACATTTCAAGGACTACACTGACTTAGAATACAGGGACATTTTTACCTGGCTGATTCTGGGAAACCTTCCCAGGAGAGTGCATCAGCCTCTTTGTTAGAGGTGCCTGAAATGTGTTGTATTTTCAAATCAAAGTCTTGGAGATCTAAACTCCACTGGATAAGTTTTTTGTTCCTCTCTTTGACTGTGTGAAGCCACTTCAGTGCAGCATGGTCAGTCTGCGGGTGGAACCGCCATCCCCAAATGTCTGGGCGTAGCTTCTCCAGAGCGTACCCGATGGCGTAACATTCTTTGTCTGAGACTGACCAGTGGCTTTCCCGCTCAGAAAGTGTTTTGCTGAGAAACACGACAGGATGGAATTGTTGATCTGGTCCTTCCTGCATTAAAACTGCTCCTACACCACACTTGGACGCATCTGTGGTTATGACGAATGGTTGGTTGCCCTTAGTACAGGGTCAGACGTAAGGGCTGCCTTAAGCTGGTTAAAGGCTTTCTGACACTTCTCAGTCCACTGAACTGCATTTGGCTGTTTTTTCCTGGTTAGGTATGTCAGTGGGGTGGCAATTTGGCTGTAGTGTGGTACAAATCATCGGTAATATCTGGCCAAGCCCAAGAAGCATTGGACCTGCTTCTTTGACTTAGGGACAGGCGAACTTTGGATAGCATTTACTTTAGCCTGTAGGGGGTTGATAGTTCTTTGACCCACCTGGTGTCCAAGGTACGTTACCCTGTTTAGGCCTATTTGACATTTTTTGGCCTTAACGGTTAATCCTGCCTCCCTTATGCGCTGGAAGACAGCTTGGAGATGTACCAGGTGTTCTGCCCATGAATCTGAGAATATAGCTACATCATCAAGGCAGGCGACTGCAAATTCCCCAAATCCAGCCAGAAGGTTATCTACCAGTGTCTGGAAGGTGGTGGATGCATTTCGCAGTCCGAAAGGGAGCACATTAAATTCATACAGCCCTATATGTGTGATGAAGACTGACCTTGGCTGGGTCTAATCAGGGAGTGAAATGGACGAAAGCCCCTTCTGAAACATCCCCAATTTCCTTTCTCTCTCTGACAGGCTGAATATTAACAATTGTTTCCCTCCAGATTGTCCAGTCTTCCAGAGGATGGGGCAGGGAAATGGCTGTGGTGGAGCCAGCTCAGGTAGGGGATTTTCAGGAAGCTGCTGGTAGGTTTGTGCTGTGGTCAGGGTGGGGTGAGGGGGAGGAAATACACAGGGTGAGGCAGGGAGAGGACAGGGTGCCAAAAACCCATTGGGACTTGCTCAGGCTAAGGCCTGATTTATGAATAGGCCCATGGGAAGGGTGGGGTGAACATTCCCCCATTTCTGGAACAGGAAACAACCCCCCTGGACAGGGCTGGGAAAACAGACCAGAGTGCTGGAGCCTGAACCCCCTAGCCAGAGACTGCGGTGAAATAGAAAGGGAAGGTGCTAGGATTTGGGTCTCTGTTCCCTGCTTGGAACTTTGCTTCCCACCTCAGCCTGTGCCTAGTAGGTGTCTGCCTAGTACAGGGGTGGGCAAACTTTTTGGCCTGAGGGCCATATCAGGTTTCGGAAATTGTATGGAGGGCCAATTAGGGGATGCTGTGCCTCACCAAACAGGCAGGCATGGCCCGGCCCCCACCCCCTATCCGCCCCCTCCCTGCTTCTTGCCCCCTGACACCCCCCCGGGACCCCTGCCCCATCCAACCCCCCCTGTTCCCTGACTGCCCCCCTGGAACTCCTGCACCATTCAACCACCCCTTCTCCCTGTCCCCTGACTGCCCCCAGAACCCCTGCCCCTGACTGCCCCCAGCTGCCCCATCCAACCCCCCCCCTCCTTCCTGACTACCCCAGGACCCCTGCCCCCATTCAACCCTCCTGTTCCCTGACTGCCCCCCTGGAACTCCTGCACCATTCAACCACCCCTTCTCCCTGTCCCCTGACCGCCCCCAGAACCCCTGCCCCTGACTGCCCCCAGCTGCCCCATCCAACCCCCCCCCCTTCCTGACTACCCCAGGACCCCTGCCCCCATTCAACCCTCCTGTTCCCTGCCCTTTGACCGCCCCGACCCCTATCCACACCCCCGCCCCCTGACCACCACCCTGAACTCCCCTGCCCTCTACCCAACCCCCCTGCTCCCTGCCCTTTGACCGCCCCGACCCCTATCCACACCCCCGCCCCCTGACCACCACCCTGAACTCCCCTGCCCTCTACCCAACCCCCCTGCTCCCTGCCCTTTGACCGCCCCGACCCCTATCCACACCCCCGCCCCCTGACCACCACCCTGAACTCCCCTGCCCTCTACCCAACCCCCCTGCTCCCTGCCCCCTTACTGCACTGCCTGGAGCACCGGTGCCTGGCAGAGCTACAACTGCGCCTCCCAGCTGGAGCCAGCCACACCACCATGCAGCTCAGAGCACCGGGTCAGGCCGGGCTCTGCAGCAGCCCCGCCGCCCAGAGCATTGCGCTGGCTGCGCAGTGACTGAGGCTGTGGGGGAGGGGAACAGCAAGGGAGGGGCCGGAAGCTCAGGGGCCGGGCAGGAGGGTCCCGCAGGCCAGATGTGGCCCGCATGCCGTAGTTTGCCCACCTCTAGCCTGGTAGGTGTGTGGTAAATGAGAAGACCCTGCCCTCCTCTGTTTGCTGGGAGCTCTCGGTCTCTTGCTACTCCCTGAAGCCTTCTGAGCAGGGTGGGGTGAGATTCTGCTACTCTGTGCCCTCCCCCCCAGCTTCTTTCTTTCTTTCTTTCTTTCTTTCTTTCTTTCTTTCTTTCTTTCTTATGAATAGTGGGATTTTGGCTGGGGCAGCAGGTACTGAGTGGGGAGCACCTGTTGTTTCAGATTCCGGTGACCTTCGAGGAGGTGGCTGTGTACTTCACCGAGGGCAGGGGGCTCTGCTGGACCCCAGTCAGAGAGCCCTCTACTGGGACATTATGCAGGAGAATTATGAGACTGTGACCTTGCTGGGTAAGGATTTCCTGTCCCCTCAGCTATTAGAAATCGTGGGTCTGCATTTCCAAATCTGGTCAGGTGCTTCCCTGATGAGCTGGACTGGAGGTGAATGGGTCCTGTATGCCATAGCTGCAGTGTGAGAGAGATTTGCATCTCCAATGGGACAGGGGTGTCAAAAGCTAATGGACATGCTAAATCATCCCCACGCCTCCAGCTTTCAAGGGGGTAGAAGCCATGTATTGTCTTGTCAGTACTGTTTCTCACTTACACACAGAATTCCTGTTCACCTCACTTCTTGGGACTAGCTCCAGCCATGGGAGGGCTCTGGGCTCTCCCGGTTTATAAATAGGGAGGGTTTTAACTCCAGAGCTGTGTGTGTGTCAGCAAGGCCATCAGTGTGCACAGGTCCTGAAAACTCCTAGTGAGGGCATGACAATTCCCCTCACCTCTCCAGACATCTGTCTCTCCCCAGGGGGCTCAGCAACCGTGTTCCCGTCCTCTTGGATTCCATGTTCCCCCAGCACAGTATGGGGATAGGTTCAATTCATGGAATGTCCTTTGTGACAAATACTCTACCAATCCTCCATGCACCCTGATCTTTTCTCATTTCAGTCCCTGAGCAGGATTTCCCATTCCCAAACCTGACCCAATCACCCGGCTGGAATGAGGGGAAGAGCCATGGGTACCTGATCTCCTGGCCTTCCAGGAAAGGGTGATTCTGAGAGGTACCCACATAGGTAAGGAGTCAGTGAAATGGACAGAGAAACCACCTGGCAAATGAGGGAAAATGTTGAGAATCCCAAAAACGTGGTGTGAGCAAATGCCTCAGTCCTGCCTCATCTCACCCAATGCAGGGCTGTAGTCAATATATATCATTCATGGCTTTCCAATCGTCCTGTAAGCTGCAGGAGTTTCCTTCCCTGTGAGTGTTCGGATGGGATGTGGAGGCACAATACAGTTGTTCAGTCTTTGAAACTTTATTGTGTTGGGTTTTCCCTTTGTGCTATTCCTTTTTCTCCCCAGCACAGGCATTTACTCCTGCCTGAATTGTCTCTCTGTCTCCCAGCAGGTGATGAGAGAGTGAGTGAGAACGAGGAACAGAATCAACATCAGGAAGTTCCTGGGAAAGTGGAACCACAGGGGACCTTTGTGAGAAGAGCTGAAGGGAATTTCTCACAGTGCTTGGAAGAAGGAAAAACCTGTGGAAATTGGCATGCGTCAGAGAGGCTGCTCGGAAACCACCCCAGGAAGAAGGTGGCTGAATCTCTCAAATATGCGGGAGGATTCAAGGATCCTGAGGAAACCACAGTCCAGCAGACAAATCACAATAAAGAGAAACCCAATCAATGCCTCGAATGGGGGAAACGATTCATTCTGAGATCACACCTTAATACACATCAGACAATCCATAAAGGAGATAAACCCCATAATGCAGGTGTGACACAGCACCCCATATTCATCATAATGATATCATAATGATATGATTATGACATAATTATGATACATCTTGTACAAAGTGTGTCATGTGAGGGATCTATGGAAAAGTTATGATTTGCTGAGTACGATTATTCTATTTGTATGCATGTACCATTTTGTATCTGAAGTTATGAATATTAATTATGTATCTGTATTTCAACTGTGCTTACTCTGGGTAACACACACAACTAGCCTCTCAGGTATAACAGTGAAGAAGCTAGAAAGTGCTAATAGCCCATCAGCAAAGACAATGGACCATGGAAAAGGTTTGTCTTCATTGGGGAATGTTTCAGCCAGTCTATGAGTAATGGTTCCTGTGACCCAGCAAGGCATGCAAGGCCATGTGACCAGACCACATGACACTAAATTCCATTTTGGTACCTGTGTTTTTCCGTGAACTGGGCTGGGAACTTAGCTTGAAACAAAAGGTTTCTGCCATATGGAGAGACTATATAAGGTGGGGAGTGACATCATGATTTGTCTTCGCTCCCCCACAATTCAACACCTGAAAGAAGCTCTGGAAGACAAAGGATTGGGAACAGGGGAAGGGAAGCCAAGCTGCAAGGCACATGTTCCTTGTGCCTTAAGAATGTGCAAGCCTGCTTGTATCATCAGACAAGGGGAGATATTGCTAATTCAAATCCTATCTTTCGAGTAATTTAGGCTTAGTTTCCAATTTTGTTTATTTGCTAGGTAATCTGTTTTGATCTGTTTGCTATCACGTATAATCACTTAAAATCTATCTTTCTGTAGTTAATAAACTTGTTTTATAAGAACATAAGAATGGCCATACTAGGTCAGACCAAAGGTCCATCTAGCCAAGTATCCTGTATTCTGACAGTGACCAATGCCAGGTGCCCCAGAGGGAATGAATGGAACAGGTAATCATCAAGCCCTGTCGCCCATTCCCAGCTTCTGGCAAATAGGCTAGGGACACCATCCCTGCCCATGCTGGCTAATAGCCATTGATGGACCTATCCTCCATTAATTTATCTAGTGCTTTTCTGAACCCTGTTATAGTCTTGGCCTTCACAACAGCCTCTGGCAAAGAGTTCCACAGATTGACTGTGCGTTGTATGACGAAATACTTTTTTTTGTTTGTTTTAAACCTGCTGCTTATTAATTTCTTTTGGTGACCCCTAGTTCTTGTGTTATGAGAATAAGTAAACACTTAGAATCATAGAATATCAGGGTTGGAAGGGACCTCAGGAGGTCATCTAGTGTAAATCAATAGAAGATGTTTGGATGTGCCCCTCTCCTATGTCTATAGAGGAGCAGGATCAATGGCCTATGCAAGGGGTGGACAACTGGGTGTACTGTGTATAAGGTGTTTTGCTGGGAATGTACATATTACTGGGGGCACAATTACACCAGCTCATAACCAAACTACACACATCTACATTCTGCTATATGGACTTTGGTGCACAAATGGATCTGTGAATCTTATTGCTGTAAATAAGCCAGTGCCTACTGCCTGATTCCATACCAAGTGGTCAAGCTGGTTTGGACAATATCCCATTTCTCTGTGAACATTCAATGGACTTATGATATGGACAAAAGCAAGCAAAACCTGCAGGGGCAGCTTGTTGCAACTGCCAGCAACTGGACACATAAGATCGTGACCCCGTTGAAGGAGGAGAGGCAGTGTTTTGGGGGTGTCTCGGATGTTGGACCATACTGCAGTGGTCAGGACTCAGTGTTGCTGTGGATTTTGAATTGTTAACTGTACTTGTGTTACGTTGCATAGGGAGATAACGTATAAGTAATGTAATAAGCCCTCCAAACCCTGCAGTGTACTAGACAACCCGGACCCAACCTTCTCAGGCCCACTCTAATGGGAAGTCTGGAACACTAATTGGAATAGGTGTGGTATGCCTGTATGAGAGAAGGTGCAGGGCACTATACTACACAAGGGGCAGTGGGACAAATGGAATATCGACACCTTCCACCTTGATGCCATGCCCTATCAGGAAATGTGTCGCCATATGTCCTATGCTTTTCCAGGGATACCTGGGCAGGAGGATCCCAAAAGAAAAAGAAAAAAAAGGGGTGGAGTGTTAGGATATAGATATTCAGGCCTGTCTGCAAAGGCCTGTACTTTAAGAATTTAGGTGTATTCTTATCGCTTGGCTAGTTCTAGAGGTATAAAAGAAAGAAATCACTGTCTGCCAGTGTAAGGGCCTTCTCTTACTGTGACAGTTTGTGGCCCTGTGCTTAGGCTCAGGCCTTTGGCCTTTGGCCAAGCAGCAGAGGCAGCCATAAGCTGGGAAGCGAGCGGTCACATCCTCACATTCCAAACTAGTCACATTGAAATAAGGTGCAATTGGGCTGTTAGGCACTATCAGGACAGGATTGTATTCCTATCACCTCCAGAGAAAGGGAAGTGCCTAGAAAATGTAAAAGGAAACTTAGTTTGATAGCATCCTGTCTGGCAAGAACTCACTTATCAATAGCTGGGATGTGAAACCCTCACTTCTGTATTCTCTTGTCATTATAGTTTCAACTTTGCTATTGTTTATCTGTATAATCTCTGTCTGGTTCTGTGATTGTTCCTGTCTTCTGTATAATTAATTTTGCTGGGTGTAAACTAATTAAGGTGGTGGGATATAATTGGTTATATAATCATGTTACAATATGTTAGGATTGGTTAGTTAAATTTCAGGAAAATGATTGGTTAAGGTATAGCTAAGCAGAACTCAAGTTTTACTATATAATCTGTAGTCAATGAGGAAGTGAGTGGGTGGGGGTGGGGGTGGGGGTGGGCATGGGGGTAAGGGGGATGGGAACAGGGAATGGGGGTAAGAAAATTGGAATCATGTTTTGCTAAAGGGGGAAATGGGAACAGGGAATGGGAGTAAGGAAGTTGGAATCATGTTTGGCTAAGGGTAGGAATGGAAACAGGGACACAGGTGTAAGGCTCTGTGGTGTCAGAGCTGGGAAGGAGGATACTAAGGAAGGAAACTGGAATCATGCTTGCTGGAAGTTCACCCCAATAAACATCGAATTGTTTGCACCGTTGGACTTCGGGTATTGTTGCTCTCTGTTCATGCGAGAAGGACCAGGGAAGTAAGTGGGTGAAGGAGTAAGCCCCCTAACACCCCTGCTCAAAAGCAGGACCCATCCCCAATTAAATCATCCCAGCCAGGGCTTTGTCAAGCCTGACCTTAAAAACGTCTAAGGAAGGAGATTCCACCACCTCCCTAGGCAACGCATTCCAGTGTTTCACCACCCTCTTAGTGAAAAAGTTTTTCCTAATATCCAACGTAAACCTCCTCCACTGCAACTTGAGACCATTACTCCTTGTCCTGTCCTCTTCCACCACTAAGAATAGTCTAGAACCATCCTCTCTGGAACCACCTCTCAGGTAGTTGAAAGCAGCTATCAAATCCCCCCTCATTCTTCTCTTCCGCAGACTAAACAATCCCAGTTCCCTCAGCCTCTCCTCATAAGTCATGTGTTCCAGATCCCTAATCATTTTTGTTGCCCTTCGCTGGACTCTTTCCAATTTATCCACATCCTTCTTGTAGTGTGGGGCTCAAAACTGGACAGAGTACTCCAGATGACGCCTCAACAATGTCGAATAGAGGGGGACGCCACGTCCCTCGATCTGCTCGCTATGCCCCTACTTATACATCCCAAAATGCCATTGGCCTTCTTGGCAACAAGGGCACACTGCTGACTCATATCCAGCTTCTCATCCACTGTCACCCCTAGGTCCTTTTCCGCAGAACTGCTGCCTAGCCATTCGGTCCCTAGTCTGTAGCGGTGCATTGGGTTCTTCCGTCCTAAGTGCAGGACCCTGCACTTATCCTTATTGAACCTCATCAGATTTCTTTTGGCCCAATCCTCCAATTTGTCTAGGTCCCTCTGTATCCTATCCCTGCCCTCCAGCGTATCTACCACTCCTCCCAGTTTAGTATCATCCGCAAATTTGCTGAGAGTGCAATCCACACCATCCTCCAGATCATTTATGAAGATATTGAACAAAACTGGCCCCCGGACCGACCCCTGGGGCACTCCACTTGACATCGGCTGCCAACTAGACATGGAGCCATTGATCACTACCCGTTGAGCCTGACAATCTAGCCAACTTTCTACCCACCTTATAGTGCATTCATCCAGCCCGTACTTCTTTAACTTGCTGTCAAGAATACCGTGGGAGACAGTGTCAAAAGCTTTGCTAAAGTCAAGATACAATACATCCACTGCTTTCCCTTCATCCACAGAACCAGTAATCTCATCATAGAAGGCGATTAGATTAGTCAAGCATGACCTTCCCTTGGTGAATCCATGGAATAAAGTCCTTATTTACTTTCTCCACACCAGTCCTGATTTTATAGACCTCTATCGTATCCCCCCTTAGTTGTCTCTTTCCCAAGCTGAAAAGTCCCAGTCTTATTAATTTCTCCTCATATGGAAGCTGTTCCATACCCCTAGTCATGTTTATTGCCATTTTCTGAAGCTTTTCCAATTCCAATATATCTTTTTTGAGATGGGGCGACCACATCTGCGCACAGTATTCAAGATGTGGGCATACCATGGATTTATATAGAGGCAATATGATATTTTGTGTCTTTTTATCTATCCCTTTCTTAATGATTCCCAACATTCTGTTTGATTTTTTGACTGCCACTGCACATTGAGTGGATGTTTTCAGAGAACTATCCACAATGACTCCAAGAATTCTTTCTTGAGTGGTAACAGCTAATTTAGACCCCTAAAAAGTATGGCTCTGGTTTGGGAATCCCCCTCACATTCTCAGCCATGAAGACTGATGCAAAGAATTCATTTAGTTTCTCCGCAATGGCCTCATCATCCTTGAGTGCTCCTTTAGCATCTTGATTGTCCAATGGCCCCACTGGTTGTTTAGCAGGGTTCCTGCTTCGGATGTCCTTAAAATTTTTTTTGCTCTTAGTTTTTGACTCTTTGGCTGGCTGTTCTTCAAATTCTTTTTTGGCCTTTCTAATTATGTTTTTATGCTTCGTTTGTCAGAGTTTATGCTCTTTTCTATTCTCCTCATTAGGATTTAACTTCCACTTTTTAAAGGATGCCTTTTTGCCTTTCACTGCTTCTTTTACTTTGTTGTTCAGCCACAAGTGACACTTTTCTGGTTCTCTTACTATGTTTTTTAATTTGGGGTATACATTTAAGTTGAGCCTCCATTATGGTGTCTTTAAAATGTTTCCATGCAGGTTGCAGGGATTTCACTTTTGGCGCTGTACCTTTTAATTTCTGTTTCACTAACCTCCTCATTTTTGTGTAGTTCCCCTTTCTGAAATTAAATGCTATGGTGTTGGGCTGCTGTAGTGTTTTCCCCACCACAGGGATGTTAAACCTTTACTAGTGTGTCTTTAAGTGAGGTGTTTGGGAAAATCTCTGCTTGGTAAACAAAGGCTGTTGCACATCTTCCCCACATCGAGGGGGGAGAGAATTAATTAATGAGCTTGCATTGTACACATCCTGTGCAGTGCAAGATGGTATAATTCTGGGCTCATACTCCAATAGGGGAGCAAGGCTGGGGAGCTGGGAAAATGGAGGTTATCTCCTGTTTGTCCTTGAGTGGCTTAGGTAAAGCACTGAGGTAACTCAGTTAGGTGTGTGGCGTCACCTGCTGTCATGTTGGGTGATAACAGGGCCTGGAGCGGCTGGCTGTATATCACCAGTAGAGCAGTGTGAGAAAGGACAACTCAGCTGAATTGTTAGGAGGCACAGCAGTTCCAACCACTCCCAGACTACACCCCGGGGAGTGACAACCTCTCACAGCGGGCAATGACCCTAACTCAGGCTAAGCAGAGGGAACCTTTTCCCAGTGCCTTCCCCAGCAACCCTCCCACCCTTAGCCCAGTGCTGCCATGCTCTCCCTGCCAAAGTTACTGACTGGGTGTGGGAGACCTTTCCTTCTCCTGCTGCACCTCCCCCTGGCATTTTTCTGGCTCACTCAGCCTCTCTCCCTGGCAGCCAGGCCCAAATGTGGAGCAGAGGGGGCAGGACAGAGATGCTTCTCACGTTTGAGGGTGGCTACTCTGGTTTGCTGCCTTTGTGTACAGAGCCTGGCTGAGGAAGTGGTGGCTCACCTCCTGTCTCACTGCCTGGACCTGGCTGCCAGGAAGAGGGGGCTGGTTGCAGGACCACAGCCTAGCCTAGTGGTATTGTTTTCACAAGAGCCTCCAGGGTTGTAATGTTACCAGGGGGCTCGTTCCAGCTCAGCAAATAGCAGGAGTCAAGAAGGGAAGGGAAACACCCAGTTGCTGCTACAGGTGGGGCTTGTTTCTGAGCTCGGGAAAGTGAACCTTACCCTGTTACACTGTCCAGAGGGAGCCATGGCTGCAGGGAGCTTTGTGGAAAGTCTCCAGGATGAAGCTACTTGTCCCATCTGTCTGGAGTATTTCACAGAACCTGTCACTCTGGAGTGTGGGCATAATTTCTGCCGAGCCTGCATCAGCCAGTGCTGGGGAGAATCAGACACAGGCATCACCTGCCCTAAGTGCAGACAAGCTGTGCAACAAAGAAACCTCAGGCCAAACAGGCAGCTGGCGAATGTCCTAGAAATAGCCAAATGGCTGAGTTTCCAGGCAGCGAAGGGATCAGGAGTGTGTGTGGAACGCCAGAAGGCTCTGACACTGTTCTGTGAAGAGGATCATAGAATCATAGAATATCAGGGTTGGAAGGGACCCCAGAAGGTCATCTAGTCCAACCCCCTGCTCGAAGCAGGACCAATTCCCAGTTAAATCATCCCAGCCAGGGCTTTGTCAAGCCTGACCTTAAAAACCTCTAAGGAAGGAGATTCTACCACCTCCCTAAGTAACGCATTCCAGTGTTTCACCACCCTCTTAGTGAAAAAGTTTTTCCTAATATCCAATCTAAACCTCCCCCACTGCGACTTGAGACCATTACTCCTCGTTCTGTCATCTGCTACCATTGAGAACAGTCTAGAGCCATCCTCTTTGGAACCCCCTTTCAGGTAGTTGAAAGCAGCTATCAAATCCCCCCTCATTCTTCTCTTCTGCAGGCTAAACAATCCCAGCTCCCTCAGCCTCTCCTCATAAGTCATGTGTTCTAGACCCCTAATCAAACCCCCATCTGTGTGGTTTGCCATCTGTCCCGGACTCACCGAGCTCACACTGTGGTTCCCATAAAGGAGGATAACCAGGAGTACAAGGTAGGGAATTGCTGTCAAGTTCAATGAGTAACAGCTTTGGATTTTTATGACAGGTGGAAGTTGCCTGTCAGAGGTGTGACTGCATTGTTCAACTCTGTAAGGCCTTCATTGTATGGGAGATGCTATCAACAATAAATGAGACAGCTGGGTGGCAGGAAGGGCAAACAATTAAGACTTGAAAAATTTCTAATGGGGGAAAGTTTTACCTGAGAAGCAGAATCCTTTTCAAACCCAGCTCCCACTGGTGAACTAAGGGAACTCTCTATGGAACAGAAGCTGTTAAATGATTAGTGAGGTTTAAATCACCTGCAGGCCTGTCTATGTGAGACTGTTGCCTTCAGACTGGAGAATATCAAGTTAAAAAGCTGATGTTGTCATTGCTGATTTGTATCTTAGCATTTATCATCATTGTTGTTATTTGCATCCCAGTAGCCACTACAGACCCCAGATGAGATTTGACCTTGATTTTGCTGGAACCTGCACAAAACAGTGTGAGGGACAATCCCGGCTCTGAGCAGGGATATTCTAATGTATAGGCTAATCTGAGAAGAAAAATGCAGAGTGGGATGGGAAATGGAGGGTCAGAGTGGGGAAATTAATTGCCTAAGGTCACCCAGCAGGAGAGCGACTGGGTGGGCAATAGGACCAAAGTCTTTCAAGGCCCACACCAGTGCCTGAACCATGAGACCATGCTGTTGTGGCCCTAGCAGCGATGAAGTCTGTTAGAAGGGGAAGACTCTTTGAGAAAAGTCTGAATCATAGAATATTAGGGTTGGAAGGGACCTCAGGAGCTCATCTAGTCCAACCTCCTGCTCAAAGCAGGACCAATCCCCAATTTTTGCCCCATATCCCTAAATGGCCCCCTCAAGGATTGAAGTCACAACCCTGGGTTTAGCAGGCCAAAGCTCAAACCACTGAGCTATCCCTCCCTCCAAGCCAGTAAGGAGATGAAGTTTCTCCTTGGGAGTCTGAATTTCCATGAGGGGTTAAACTGAGATGCACTCTCACCCCTAAAAATAAAAATCAAACCACCCAAATCATTTCTGTTGATTCAGGATAAAATCCAGCTCTATTTGAAGATTCTGAAGGAAGAGAGAGAAAATTTCCAGGGATTTAAATTGAATAGAGAGAAGAAAAGCCAGGAGTATCTGGTAGGTTCCTGTTATTAACCTGCATTGACATGGGATGTGAGGTTGGTTTGTAGGCAGATTCCCTTGTGGCCTTAGGAAATGTTGGCTTTTATCTACTACTCCGTTACCACGGATGCTCTGTGTGTATGTGTGCACTCACCTCCATACAGATGGCCTGAAAAATCCTCTTCTCCATCTTCAGATTCTAAGCTTTCATTTCTGGTAATGAATTCTTGTCCACCTTTTGTGGCTTTGACGAAAATCTTGCCAAAATGATCTGAATGTATCCAATGCACAGTTCTGTACCTGTCTGCACCTTTTGTTCAATTGATTCATTTTTTCTTTCCATACATCTGTGTCAACGTAGTTCTGTGTAGAGCTGAGTAAACAACAGGACTTTTCATTGACTGGAAATTGGGGAAAAAATGGTCAAACCAAAAATAATTTTAAAAAATTTAGCAAATCAGTGTTCCATTTTTTCTTGGGCAGAGTGTTTTGCTTCAATTTTGACCATGAAGAAGGACTTTTTGAAGCAAAAACTAATTTCAAATGGAATAATCAAAACATTTTCTTGATTTTTTAAATGATTTCTTTATTGATCTGCTTATTTATTTCTTTATTTATCCATCCAAAAAAGGTGGGTGACATTGAGAAGAATTCATTAAATATTTCAGAGTCAATGAATCTGCCTTTTCCCTCCAAAAAAGTTTAGTGCAAAAAATGTCACTCAGATCTAGTGCTAAATCTTGCCTCCGGCGGCCTTGGATCTGCATTTTTAAAGGCCCCTGGTAACACGATATCCTAACCATGTCAGACATGAGAATATCCCTTTAAGAGATATAGGGGCCAAATGGGAAGGTGTGAGAAAATCCTCTTTCTACTAATCACAGGTCACAGGCAAGTGTTAGATGTCTTAGAATGTGCAAAGAAATTCTCCCTCCTGCACACTCAGCACTCCATGAAAGGACCCCAGGCTCCATTCACATCCCAAACAAGCCCTTTCCCTATTTTCTTACAGAAACAGACAGAAACAGAGAGGCAGAAGATTTTATCTGAATTTCAGAAACTGCGGCAGTTCCTGGAGGAAAAAGAGCGACTCCTGCTGGCTGAGCTGGAAAAACAGGACAAGGAGATTGTGAAGATACAGAATAAAAATGTTACTAAACTCTCTGAGGAGATTTCCCATCTCAGTGAGCTGATCAGTGAGATGGAGGGGAAGTATCTGAAGCCAGTAAGCAAATTCCTGCAGGTGAGACAGAGTAAGAAATACCCCAGATCCCACCACAGGGACAGGACCATTCCCAAATTGTGGGCACTGGAGCCAGCTGTCAGTGAATTCCTGAAATGTGCATTACAATTTTTCTATGACGAATTAGAGATATATAGATATGAGAGATGGAAAAGCCCCATTAGCTGAGATAATCCATGGTTCTGGGGCCAGACCAGAGCTTCTTTTTTCAAGATTTGCAAAATCCCTTCCCTGCAGTCCTCAGTGTGTTTCAAGTGGGTCTCAGATTATTTTTCTCTCTTTTTCCCCTCTAGGATGTCAGAAGTACCTTGAGCAGGTACATGGCTCTTTCTCACTCCCACACACACTTCACATGCTGGGAAAGGACTTGGAAGCCATGTTAACCCCGCTTCTCTCCAGGGCTACATGGCAAAATGTGTGGGGCAGGTTCACATTTTGGATACAAATCTCTTTAATGAATTTAATCCTGATGTTCTCACTGTCTTTCTGTCTGGAATAGCTCACAACTGTGAATGCCAAATTCAGGTCAGATGCCAGAAAACAGGACAGACACCCTAAACTGGTGGTATATTCTATAATTAGATTTCACCAAACCAGTAACGAACATGCACTCCTGGATCTCTGTTATCAGTCTTACCATGGAGTCAAAGACAGTCCCCTTAGGATCTCCAGCCCTTCTTGGCACCCAGACAAACTGGGCTTTGTGATATTGGTCACTATACCAAATATCACATCACATTAGGTTACTCCCAACCACAAACGGTCAGTTACTTACCCTGGTCAAATTTGTACTCTGGATCTCACCAAAGACAAAGCTGAAGTAAATTCACTAGTAAACTAAAGATTTATTAGCTAAGAAAAAGAACTGAGACTTATTGAGAGGTTTAAGCAGGTAAAATACATTAACAGGTGAGTCAAAGTTTATAATTCCAAGATGATAGCAGAGATGTAGTAGTCTGCTAGTTTTCCAAAAGTCTCTCAGGGATACCCAAAATCACTTTGGGGACCTCCTTCCACTCACTCAGTATTCTACCCTCTTCGAATCTAAAACAGTTCAGAGATACAGGATCATTCCCTGGAATCAGTATTTACGGCTTCTTTCCACAAAAAGCAATCATCCAAGTGTTTTCATCACAGCATGCATTTTTCCTTTGTTGACTAAATGCAGACTGAGCCTGAAGATTTCCATTGTCGAATGCAATGACCCATGCTTTGAAGTCAGCATGCTTCTTCATTTCCTGTTCCAAGGCTCCAATCCTGTCTGATGGGCAATTAAATCACAGAGATATTACATTATGTATGTCCCTGTACTTAATTGACCTAGATCAAAAGTGTGTGTTAGCATCAAGATGAGAATTTACTTGATGTGTAAAGTTCATGAGAACTAATGGATGGTTACATGCTATTACCTAACAATATGCATTATGTATGAGATAGCAGAGAACAGGTTACAGATGAGAAGACAATATCATTCACATTTCCTTTGAACTAGATTAATACTCAAATGAATTAGTACACTTAACATTTCTTTGATATTCACACAGAAGTGAATTGGCCTATGGCTTTGACCTGAGCTGGCCTGGTGGTGTCACACTGACCTTTTTTAGAGAAGACTCTGGAATTATCCATTCAGGGGGAAAGATTAACCTAAAGTATTTCTTAGAGATGTCACACAAACAACAGCCCCCCAAACAGTTAAAAACACAGAACATAGGGAATACTTATAGGATGGGGGACTCTAATGTGGAAAGCAGTTACTCTGAAAAAGATTTGCGGATCATGGTGGATAATCAGCTGAACATGAGCGCCCAGTGTAATGCTGTGGCTAATTGGGCTAATCTTATCCTTAGCTGTCTAAACAAAGGAACATCAAGCAAGAGTAAGTAGGTTATATTACCTTTGTATTTAGCATTGGTGCAACCACTACTGGAATACTGTGTCCAGTTCTGGTGTACTCAATTCACGAAGGGTGTTGATAAACTGGAAAGGGTTCAGAGAAGTGCCATGAGAATGATTAAAAGATTGGAAAACATACCTTATAGTGAGAGACTTGAGCAGCTCAATCTATTTAACTCAAAGAGAAAGTGAAGGGGTCACACCTTATCACGCAAGAGAATGTGATCTACCTACCTGATCACACAAAAGAATGTGCTTAAGGAGCTGATAAGCCTACCTATAGTATATAGGAAAAGCATCTGCAATATCTTGGGAGACTAATCTGAGAGACATACAGTCACATTCCAGGGTGCAGTCCAGACCAGAGAAGGGTTGTGTCACTGCCTGCCCTGCAGCCTTGGGTCCCTCACAATGCTTTGCTGTTGTAGCTCCCCCACTGGGCTGCTCTCAACTAGCCTACCAGCATGCAGGACACACCCTGAGTGTTTCTTTGTTGCTTCAGCCCTGGTCTAGTATCTCTGACCCCAACAGCCTCTCAGTAACATGCCAGCCACACTCCGGCTTCCACCAGCCTTAGTTACTACTTGCAGGGTGACCCTACCATATACCCAGTCCTGTATTTTCCCCAAAACATGTGCTCTGCAATGTCCAACCCTCTCCTGAACAGTTCAGATATTAAGGTTCATTGCTCTTGTACAAAGTAATTATTCAACAATTTGCTACTTTAACTGGAGTTGCCAAACAGTTCAGTTTAAACACAGCACTGGATTGGTCTAGATTAAAAAACAAACAAACAAACAAAACAAAAGATGATAGGATTTAAATTAATTCACAGTATTTAAAGTAACTCACAAATAAGAGAGAAAATTAGAAGAGGTTTTAAGCAAATAGAAGTAAAAACATGCATCTAGAAGTCTAAAACAATCTAGCAAGTTTTGGTTCAAGGTTTTGTTCAAGAGGGACTTTCTCAGTCACAGTCTTCCAGGCAAGATTATGACTGTCCCTTTCCTTGGTCAGGATCTCTCCCAGAGGCCCAAAGATGTGTTGTTTTAGGTGAAAGAGAGACTGTGTGGGGTTTTCTGCCCCCCTCTTTTATGTGCAGTGTTGTTGTAGCCCAGGATATTAGCGAGACAAGGTGGATGCATGGACTTCTATTGGTGAGAGAGACAAGCTTTCAACCTTGCATAGAGCTGTTCTTCAGCTTAAAAGCTTGACTCTCTCATGAACAGAAGTTGGTCCAATAAAAGATACTACCTCATCCACCTTGTCTCTCTCTCTCTTTTATAGTCCATGTGAACCTTTGAAATGAATAGGTACCTTGATGAAGAAAAGAAATTTGACAGTAAAGGGCTCTTTAGTTTAGCAGACAAAGGAATATGAAGATACAATGACTGGAAGTTGAAGCTGGGTAAATTCAAAAAACATAAGGCTCGTATTTTTAACAGTGAGGATAATTTACCCATGGAACACCTTACAAAGGTTTGTTGTGGATTCTTCATCACCAGAAATTTTAAAATCAAAATTGGATTTTTTTTTTTTGGAAATATATGCCCTAGTTCAACCGCAGCTATTGGGCACGGGACAGGAATTAATTCAGGTGAGTCCCAGAGCTGCTTGTACAGGAGGTCAGATTAGACAATCACAGTGTTTCCTTTGGGCTTAAAAAATCTATGAATTTATGAATTAATTTTAATTAAGTTGAAAAATTAAGTCCACATTATTCCATTGTTGAGATCATTTTATACAAAGACTGCAACACAGGGTCAATTTCTTAAAGGGCCCAGTTTGTAATTAAGTTTGATTTATAGGCTAATTAACAAATTTGTGAATCCTCAGAAAATTAATTCTTCCCTCGAAGACTAAGTGCTGTAAATGTGGGGAGGGTAATGTATGGTTTCTCAGACATAACAAAGAGGTGGAATTCTCTGATTGAGGTGCCAAACAGAACTCTGCCTGAACAATGATGTGACTACTAGTGTCTGTATAGTGGAGATAGCATTCCTGAAGAAAGATTATTACCCTGGTCCCTGTACATTGGGTAAAGGGTCCAGAGTAGAGTAAATGGGGTTCTAAGAACCTCTGATCCAGCTGTGGGAGGACTGCCCTGGTGCAGCCTCAGGTTGTCCTGAGAACGCCTTTGCAGACCCTGGTGTAGGGGGCAAGCCAGGGGCATGGCTATTGGTACTCCTAATAGCGCAGCACAAAATCTCACCCCAGTCAACATATAGCAGTGGAAATACTGCTTTTCTTGCAGAATGGACTATTTTCAATAGCCATTCTTTAGTCTTCTGGGTATTTTTGACGTCAGGTGATGTCTCTACTTATTGGCATTTGTTAACATCAAGCCATTTCTGTTTCTCCTGCTACGACAATTTTTCTTGCTATTCTCAGGGGTTGCTGGGTTGTGGCTATTATACCTGATTCAGCTGTGTCCCCGTCTTTACCAAGAAAGACTCAAAACCTCGTCTTCACACCCAGACTCCACACAGCGCTTAAAAAAAAAGAAAAAAAAGAGGGAGACTGGTGTCAAAGTTTGACTCAGACTCACAATTTATCAGACCACTCTGTTTTATTAGCAAAGCTGCTCTGCTAATACATTTAGAAGTGAGCCCCCCGAGTGGGGCTTGTGTCTTTAAATTTATACAGTTTTTTGGAGAACAAGTTACAGAGAAGTTACAGACAAAAGAAGAAAAAGATTTTAGTCACCACCCTTCGAGATCCTTGAGACCAGTCACGTATCTTCAATTACCTGCCACCCTTAACAATCTCCTTTAACAGCTTCCAGTTAACTTAACTAATTGCCCTTCACACCTTCCATTCTGATGCCTGCTTCTTAGACGTGCTGGCTCTATCTTAATTGCTTCTCCATTCAAAAGCTAACTGTCCCTACGTGTGCTCCCTCAGATACTTTGTAACATGTTTTGGCATGCCCTCTCATATACAATGTATCCAGCATGTCCCCTTATACAATGTTATACTTCCACACTGGTTTAAAAAAACAGCACACCAAGAAGCTCTTATTTTCAGTCTTTCACTTCTGACAAAGTGCAGTTTCTATAGCTGCTTCAGTACAATTACAGAAATCATTCCCACTCTTGAACCCTAATTTGCTGCCAGAAAATCAGGGTTGTTCTATGTACTCTGTATACTTCAGTTTAATGAACCCCACCCCACAAGATTACTGAGTGGTAGTGAGGAATGGGTTGTGTACCACCACAGTTTACCATTGTGGAAATATCCAAAAGAATTGAATAGCAAATGATAAGCTTTCTATAGTTTCTTGAACCATTCTGGAGAACATAATGGAGAATGATGTCCCTGTTACAAAATTGTACTGTTTGGTTTCGAAAACACATAGGAAGGATGTGAATTCTATAGTTTTTTAGAGCAGTGGTTTTCAACTTGTGATCTGTGGACCCCCGGGGGTCCACAGACTATGTCTAAGATTCCCAAAGGGGTTTGCACCTCCATGTGAATAGTTTTAGGGGTTCCGCAAATGAAAAAAGTTGAAAACTACCATTTTGGAGTAATTCTTACAGAATGCTTACATTTCTATAGACCCCTATTGGTTTAATATCTGTTAACTTTATGGGACTAACATAGGGTGGTTACCTCCAGGGACAACCCCTCATGGCCTCACGGTGGCCCTGCAAGAGGCCTCTTTTTCAATTTCCTTCTTCCAGACTCCCCCACTCACTCCAAGCATAAATAGCCCTTTGTGGGGCTAGTACCAAAGTCCCACAACCATAATCCCGAATTCCCCAGCACAGTCCAAACAGTACATTCAATCTCCAGCAGCCCATCAACAGCTCTGGCATCTCTGATCATGTTCTGGATCTCCAGTATAGCTCCATCCCTGACAGGTGTTTGTCCAACCTGTTCTTAAAAAACTTCCCATGATGGGGAGTCTACAAACTCCTTTGGAAGCCTATTCCAGAGCTTAAATGTCCTTATATTTAGAAAGTTTTTCATGCTATCTAACCTAAATCGCCCTTGCTGCAGATTAAGCCCATTACTTCTTGTCCTACCTTCAGTGGACATGGAGAACAGTTGATCACTGTCCTCTTTGTTTCAGAGTAACAGCCGTGTTAGTCTGTATTCGCAAAAAGAAAAGGAGTACTTGTGGCACCTTAGAGACTAACCAATTTATTTGAGCATGAGCTTTCGTGAGCTACAGCTCACTTCATTTCCACGGTATGCATCCGATGAAGTGAGCTGTAGCTCACGAAAGCTCATGCTCAAATAAATTGGTTAGTCTCTAAGGTGCCACAAGTACTCCTTTTCTTTTTGTCCTCTTTGTAATGTCCCACCTCAGTCTTCCTTTCTCAAGACGAAATAGGCCCAGTTTTTTTAACATTTCCTCATAGGTTTTCTAAACCTTTTATCATTTTTGTTGCTCTCCTCTGAACTCTCTTCAATTTGTTCACATCCTTCCTAAATTGCAGAGTCCAGAATTGGACACAGTACTCCAGCTGAGGCCTCATCAGTGCTGAGTAGAGCGGGACAATTACCGCCCATATCTTACCTACGACACTCTTGATAATACATTGCAGAATGATATTAGCCTTTTTTGCAACTGCATCCCATTGTTGACTCATTCAACCTGTTATCCACTATAGCTCCCAGTTCCTTTTCAGCAGTACTACCATACAGTTTGTTATTCCCCATTTTGTATTTGTGGATTTAGTTTTTCCCTCCTAAGTAAAATACTTTGCATTTGTCTTTCTTGAATTTCAGATCCATTCTTTAATCTGTTAAGGTCATTTTGAATTCTAGTCCTGTCCTGCACAGTGCTTGTAATCCCTCCCAGGTGACATCCTCCACAGATTTTATAAGTACACTCTCCACTTCATTATCCAAGTCATTAATGAAAATATTGACTAGCATGGGACGTAGGACTGACCCCTCTGGGACTCCACTTGATACATCTCCCATTGTGACAGCCAGAGAGATAACTACTCTTTGAACTACTTTTTCAACCGGATGTATCCCTACCTTATAGTAATTTCATCTAGACCACATTTCCCTAGTTTGCTTATGAAAATGTCATGTGGAATGATGTCAGAGACTTTCCAGGTATCGAAGTTAGGCTGACTGGTCTATAATTCCCTGTGTCTTCTTTGTTGTCATTTTTTTTTAAAATAGATAATACACCTGCCCTTATCCAGTCCTCTGAGATCTCATCTGTCCTCTGAGAGTTCTTGAAGGTAATTGCTCATGGTTTCAAGATTGCTTCAGCTATTTCCCTAAGTACCCTAGGATGAATTTCATCAGGCCCTGCCAGCTTGAATACACTTATCTTAATATTCTTTAACTTGTTCTTTCCCTATTTGGGCTTGCATAACATGTACCCTGCAGAGGAAGATTGGGGCCTGCATAGTATAATCTATTTGCACTGCAATTTAGTGGCAGAGGCCCCAATCCTGCAAACACTCATGCACATAACTTTCTGCTTACGAGTGGGCTCATTGACTTCAATGGCATTTTTCATGTGCATAAAATTAAGCAAATGTGTGCCTGTTTGCAGGATCGGGACCAGAGTTTGTAGTAATTTATACACTGGCTCTAATGTGGCTTAGAATCCCCATTGTGAAGAAGGTTCCTGGAACAGTTGTAAAAGAGCTTCTTGTGGCACAGTTCCTGTGGGAGATCCAGTATTTAGTAGCGATATCTTTGGCAAGGGGGTTAAATCCCACTCTTCCTCCTGCATAAGGCTGGGAAAATTCAAAACTCCTCTTTGTAATTATTCTTGCATCAGGGAGAATGCTTCCCATACTTGTGTCCAAACCTAGGCCTTGAATCTAGAAGGTACTTGCACATATGATTGACTTAAAGCGTGTGAGTAGTCCCCTTGCATTTAGTGGGACTACTCTCATGATTAAAGTTAGGCATGAGTTTAAGAACTCCTATGAATCACAGCCCTAATGAACACTTGAGAACAGGCACAGCTCTCTGCACCAAATGAAAACAAACTACATTGACAAAGGGTGTTTCATGACTAACTTAAAAAAACAAAGCATTTTATTTGGAATTTATTAATTTGTTTTGTCTTTCAATAATTAAAGGGGACTGATTACCATTCAAAAAAAAAATAACAGATTGGCTATTCACCTTTGAAAGATGGTATTTGTAGTGCTATAATAGCAGACAAGAACTTGGAAAATAATGAAGAAACATAAAAATGCAAATTACTGCAGCTAATTGGCTGTGTCTTCTTACGCCTTCTGAATTATTAAATTATGATAGAGTAAATCTGCCACATTTAAATATATAGTGACGAACATAGTTGTGTTCTGCGCTGTAGAGCAAGACTTATAATATGCTACTATTTGTTCCCTAATTTCATGGTAAACTGTTCTTTTTCTTTGCATTTGCAAGATACTTGCAATGTTCTAAAAATTTACACAGTATATGGAACTCTGATCATGCAAAATGGCACCATTACATTTCCTATTTCTAGTCCTGATTAAAAAGAAATGATGCAATTATTACAATAATGCTAACAACAGCTTGTGCTGTTGGCCCTAACATTTAATCTGAATGTATTGAGTCTAATCCTGTAGACTCTGATGTATGTGACTATTTTACTCACATGAGTAATTCTGTTGACTTCAGTGGGGTTATTCAGATGCATAAATGATTGCAAGCTTGAGGCTGAGAAGGATAAAATTAAATAAATAGGCTTGGCTTGAATTATTTTTTTCTTTTAACTTCAACAGAATTTGCACAATAACCTTCCTAATAGCAATTCTCTAATTGTGATTTATATCCCATCCAAAATCTTCATATGAGGTACTCATAAAATGCTAAAAATATGAATTTGGGGCTGAAATTTCTCATGCTTAGTTTCAGCCCGGAAATGATTTTTTTTTTTTTTTAAGTTTGAACAGAATAGGTTTTCAGCTATTTTTGAGTTTTGTGATTGTGAAATAAGTTTTGTTATACTGATTGTGTGTTACATATATAACAGAAGTGCATGATGCTTTATGAAACAAATTAGGATGAAACCCCTATCCTGAGAAGCTTATAAGTCCCAAGCCTGCAAACATTTGTTTGCACATTGACCTGCGTGGAACTACTTAAAGTTATGTTCTTGTCTAAGTGTTTGCAGGATCGGGGCTTGTGTTATGGCGACAGTAGGAGATGGCAAACACAAATGATGACTGGCATGTGAGGTAGGGGGAACAAAGGTGAAAAAATAAGTTCATGTGGTAACTTGTTTTAATTTTTCTGGACATTTTGTACTCAGAATACTCACAAATCTAACACTGATTGACATGGCCCTCATCACTAGTATCTGAGCGCCTCAAAATTAATATATTTTATAGTCACAACAATGCAATGAGGTAGAGTGGTATTATCTCCATTTTACCAATGGAGAATTAAGGCCCAGGGTAGGTTAAGTGTCTTCCCCAAGATCACACAGAAAGTCAGTGGTTGAGCTGGGAACTGAACCAATGTCTCCTGAGGTCACTGGACTACCTTGCTATCCAAGCAGCCTTGTTTGCACCATGGATGTGCATGGGATTCTCATGATATTTTCTAAGTTTAAAAAAAACCTGATTTTTTAAAAAAACATCAGCAACTCTAGCTGTCAGAGTCAAAGCCTAAGGGGCCACTAACTCATTCAGTCTGAATTGATCATAAACCTCCAACACCACTCAGAAACTGCACACTAAACCCAATAACTGGAATTAGAAAATATTAAAGTTCACAGGAGACAAAACTATTGTCTGCCACAGGCAGAGAACAGAGGGAGCATGGTGCACCAGTGCCCCAGGTCCCTGTAAATGTTAGGGAAATGATTAAATGAGATATTCCCAGATAATCCTGGCAAGCAACCCATGCCCCATATTGCAAAAAGAGAGGCAAAAATCAGCTAGTGTAACTGCCAATTTGATATGGGGGAAAATTCCTTCTCAGTCCACAAAAGGCAATCAGTTAGACCTTGTGCCTGTGAACAAGAACCAACCAGACAGCCAAGCATGTGAGAAATAATTATCCACCCCACCTCAGAGCCCTGGCCCACCCTGTGCAGTGTCCCATCTCCAGCTGTGGACATCCCTCATGCTTCAGAGAAAGGAAACAACCATCCCCTCCCTCCCTCCTTCAGTATACATTTGGGGGAAAATCCCTTCCTGACCCTCGCAGGTGACCTACTGAAGACCTGAAGCATGAGATTTAAGGAACATAAAACATGATCCAGAAGAGACCTTCAGGGCTGTTGAGCCCCGGTCACCCCCACCACAAGTAACCCAGTCATAAAGTCCCACTCAGACAAAAAATTGGAACTTATGGTAAACTCAAGAGTTTAGTGTGGAAGATGAGGATTGGCAGAAATATATTGAAAGACCGGGCTATTATTTTCTTGCAAATGAGATTATAGGATAGGACAAAAAGAAAGCAGATTTCCTCAATTTTGTGGCAGTAAAACCTACTCTCTCATAAAGAGTTTGTTAAAGCCTCAGAAACCAGGAGATAAAAGTTTAGGAGACCTGAAAAAGATCTTAACAGAGCACTACACAAAGCCAAACATTACTGTGGAACGTTTCAAGTTTCATAGTAGGATGAGAAGACAAGATGAAAGCATACCTGTGTATGTTGCAGAGCTGAAATGATTAATGGAATATTGTTCCTTCAGAAATGTCCTAGAGGATATGCTCTGGGACAGATTTGTTTGTGGTATAAGTATTCAAAGACAATTGCTGTTGGAGATGAATTTAATCTGTCCCAAAGCAGTAGAACTGGTAACAGCAATGGAAGCAAACAGTGAAAAATTTGCAAGATTTGCACTTACAATGCAGGGGAACTCAAACTGACTCAGTTAAATGGGGAGTCTCTGTAAATTGAAGGCTTTAAATCAAGATTTGAGGACTTTGGTTATTCAGCCAGAGGTTGTATGTCACTGAGGTTCTGTGGCCTATGATATCCAGGAGGTAAGGCTAGATGGTCAGGATGGTCCCTTCTGGCCTTAAAGTCTATGAGTATAAAAAAGGCAAAGCAAGCTGAAAGGGACTCAGGCTCCAAAGGGTGTTTCTGCTGTGGAGAAGCTCATTTTTAATCTGTTTGTAAATTTAAAAAGGCCTAGTAACTCAAGATTGCACATTTAGTCAGAAAATACAAAGGTGACTATCAAACAGTATCTCAAACTCAGGAGGGTAGACTCCAAATGTCCAGAGGAAAAGAACAAAAACAGAGGACTCTTTTCCTCAAGGGGGAGGAGGTACATACTATGTATTGTCTGAAAGGAAAGAAAGTCAGTCCTTATGAAGTAATGGTAGAGGTAAACAGTCAGTCAGTATCCCTTGGGGAGGGAGAGCTCAGTGGTTTGAGCAGTGGCCTGCTAAACCCAGGGTTCTGAGTTCAATCCTTGAGAGGGCCATTTAGGGATCTGGGCCAAAAATTGGGGATTGGTCCTGCTTTGAGCAGGGGGTTGGATTAGATGACCTCCTGTGGTCCCTTCCAACCCTGAGATTCTATGATTCTATGAGTACAAATGGAAATAAACAAAGGGACTTCAGCTAGTGTGATCAATGAATATACATATCAGCAGTGTAAAGCAGGACTGAGACCTCTAGTTAATGCAGGAGTGATCCTGCATACCTAAACCAGGAACCTGTCCTGGTGGTAGGTTCTGTGCTTGTCCCTGTAAAATATAAGAGCCAAAAGAAAAAGGTTACCAGCCCTAATAAACTAGGGAGAAAGTCAGAATCAGTTAGGCAAAGATTGCTTGCAAGAACTGAATCTGAACTGGGAGGAAATTTTCAAATGAGACCCTAACAAAACACCAGCATTCTAGGAAGTCTTGAATGTTCACCCAGCTATTTTAAAAGAAGGGTCAGAGGCTCTGGATAGAGTAAGAGTCAGGATTTATGTCCAGGATGGGGTCAAACCAAAATTACTTAAAGCAAAACCTGTTTCTTATGCCCTCAGAGAAAAGACAGACTGAGTTAGACAGGCTGGGGGAAAGGGAATCATGTCACCATCATTTCTGAATGTGCCACACCTATCACACCCAGGGTTAAACCAGAGAAGACCATCCACAACTGTGTGGATTATAAAGCCATGGTGAATCAGGTCTCCAGGTTAGACAATTACTCCATTCCAAGGACAGAGGACTTACTGGCAGTGTTAGGTGGGGGTTGAAAAATTTAGTAAGTTAGAAATGTTGCAGGCTTACCAGAAGATGAGGCTGAAGGAGGACTGTAAAAAAAAAAAAGAAAGAAAGAAAAAGAAAAGAAAAAAAGTACCACTATAAAACACTCAAGGGATTATATCAGTACCATCAATTACCATATGGAATATTAGCAGCACTTGGAATTTTCCAGAGGGCTGTAAAAATTTGTTGAACCCACATGTTGTAGTGAGGATCGATGACATCCTCATCATAGTTGGAAGTGATGCTGAGCATCTGTCAACACCGGAGAAGGTGCTTCACAGATTGTAGGCAACAGGACTTCACTTAAAACAAAGTAAGTGCTTTTTTGTAAGACCGGAAGTGATGCACCTGGGTAATAGGATGGATTAGAAGGGATTCATGGAGCTCCAGTCGGTATGGAAGAGCACATTCATTGCTCTCCACAGTCTGCCATCCACTAATATGCATTTCCATCTGGCATCTAGGGCCCCCGACTGACCACCCCCAGTAAAGGAACAAGTACATGAAAATATCTGGAATGTAAGTAAATAAATATTTGACTGCTGTGAGCTTTGCAAGTGGCCAAAAGACAAGGAGAACGGGAGACCCGACTCTATCTCCCTCTCCCCTTCGAGCAAAATGGCTGATGTGGGCATGGCAGACACATCAGATATCAAAGCCATAGCACAGCTGACTTACTTCAATTGACTCCTCTCTGGAAGCGCTGACAGGATGCATGAATGAAACAGAAGGGTGAATATCAACGGTGGAAATTCAGGTACAAGGGCTCTCTGCCCAGGTGCAGAGAAGCCTCACAGACTAATCTTCTCTTAAATCAAAAGTGGCAGACATTGAGCAGAGGTCTTGCTGCAATGATTTGGGCATTATAGGAGTATCTGAAAGAGAGAGAAAGAATTTGTTTCCCAGCTCCTTGCAGAAGTGCTCAGTCTGCCGGAGGATTTTAAATTTGATGTAGAGAGAGCACATAGGTCCCTCGCTCCTAAGCCCACCTCAAATGCCAAATCTCACACATAGATTGTCAATTTTCTCAGATTTACTGTAGAATAAAAATACTACAGCTAGTTTGTGGGGAAAAAAAATGTTTGGGGGAGACCATAAGAATGATTTTTCAAGATTGTGCAAAAGATGTGGTTGAACAGAGATCAGCCTTCAGAAGAGCAAGGGTACTTGTCAAGCACTGAGGGCTCAAATATTTTCTGAAATTTACAGCTCAGTTCCCTGTCAAGGTGAGGAAGTGAATCTGTTCCAAGAGCCCCAAGAAGCAGAATGTTTTTAAATAGCCTGCAGTGAACTGAGTAGTTGTTCTGTTTTACAACAAGTTTACTTCTTATTTGTTATGTCTGCCCTACTCGGATACATAAGCTTGTCTAGTGACTGGGACGCACTTACTCGGGTTATCTTTTGCTGCAAGCTTTTACTCTCAACTTTTGGGACATGTAGATCAATTCTCAAATGGCTGAATGTGAACCACCCTAGCAGGGGAGTTGAGGGAATACCTCATCCCAAACTGATACCATCAGAATGATGTATGAGCAAGATTAAGTGCCTTTGTTTCTGTATTTGTGTTGGGGGAACTGATGAAACATTTGACAACATCATTATCAAGGCAGAACACCTTCTATGTGTTTTCGATTATATAAAGGTCTGTATATTAGCAAGGTACGGACATACACTAAAGGAATCACCAGAGTGTGGTGCAGCTCCTGTTGCTCTGTAGAAATTTGAAAGCTCTGGTTCCACTTTTTAAAATTGGTGCCAGTGGCAGATCCTGCTGTGTCACCCGTCTCACTGGGGGTTCTCAAATCCTGGCAGCTTTACATTCCACGTACTGGAATTGCAAGAGACAGCTCTCCTCCCTGCAAGATGTACGATATCTGGCAGCTCATATGCCTAACAGATGGGGACTATTCATACTTTTCCCCTCTCTGTGAGTTCATTTCAATTTACTTTTGATCTCTAGGGACGTGGTAAATTCTGTAACTGACTCCTCCATTCATGCAATTGCTGTCTCTGATGATGATCCTCTATTTCTTTGAAGAGCAACAGTTTTGGGCCAGAAAGAACCATGTAGATGAAGTTTGAATTCCTCACTTTTAGTACATCCCCATTTCAAAATTTTTATTGAAAAATAAATTAGCCTGTTCATGAAGACAAATGACCCCCAAACATCTTCTAACAGGCTCAAGCAGGGTGGCAGTACTTAAAATTAAAACACTTACTAACAGATCACTTTAGATTGGCTGCACCAAGACTGCCAGAGGCTCCAGAACTATGGAGAAATGCTTCATAAACTCCCCAGGTCCACGTCCGCCATGCTTTTCAGAACCCAAAACCATGACTATGATCCAGAGACAGAGACTTGGGCCCAAAGGACCTGGTCTATACTAAAGGTTTCAATAGTGATCAGCCAACATGGATTCCAGGTACTGTCCTAGAGCAAACTGCCCCCTTGTCTTTTAAAGTCGGTTTAAGTGATGTTTGAGTCGTAAGATGGCATTGAATGATATCCGTTTACAGGGTGACATGTGGGTGCCAGAGCCTTTGCTCTTGGGTGATGAGTCTGGAGGAGCTGAAGCCAAGAGGATGCAGTTTTGCCAGGAATGCCGGAGAGCTCAAGAGGAGGGTATTTGCAAAACTGCTGGAGCAGGAGAGTGGAGGCAGTGGGCCTCTGCCCCTAGAGAAGGCCATGGCTGCCCTGGAGAGGCACTACCTTGTGTAAAAGAGAACATTCCCAAGGTTTTTAGAAGACTAACTCAGGGCTGCAGATTGAAAGGTGAGCAATGTAGCTAAGTGGTCATCAAGGACTTAACTGGGTTACTCAGAGTATTATGGGTTGGAGCCACGCTCTATCCCCTCCCTTACCTCCTATTGAGTTAGTGGGTGTTTTACCCCACTCTTTTTGTGTGTAGTTGAATAAAGCAGCATGTTCCCAGCCTGCAGTATTGGAAGTAAAGTGTGATTCTTGTGCTCAGAGTGGTTCTTTTTAGGGCTGTCAAGCAATTAAAAACATTGCAATTAATCACTCAATTAAAATTTTTCTATCATGATTAACCGTGGCATTAAACAATAATAGAATACCACCTATTTAATTTTTGGAGGCTTTTTACATTTTCAAATATATTGATTTCAATTATAACACAGAATACAAAGTGTACAGTGCTCACTTTATATTATTTTTTATTAAACATATATTTGCACTGTAAAAAAAGACCCAACTGTAACACATGATACTGTAGACCCAATTGTTTAATAGACCCAATACTGTTTACAGTATTATGTAAAGTTTACCCAAGTTTACATTTAAATTGTAATATAAAGTGAGCACTGTACACTTTATTTTCTGTATTGTAATTGAAATCAACATATTTGAAAATGTAGAAAAACATCCAAAAATATTTAATACATTTCAATTGGTATTATATTGTTTGACAGTGTGATTAAATCTGCGATTAATCACAAATAATTTTTTAAATCACCATTAATTTGTGTGTTAATTGTGTGATTTATTTGAACACATTAAACTAAGTTTTTCTCTCCTCTCAGATGTGAGCATTGCCATTTCTGTGCCCATTTCCATCAGCTATCCTGCCTTCATGTTCATGTTCTATATTATCATCCTTATTGCAAACTGAGTCAAAGTAGTCATTTAGTTTTCGGACAATGCCTAGATTTTCTCTTTCCCATCCACCTGGGCAGCCCAACCTCATAATTCCATTTTGAAACTGTGGCCAATGGGAGCTGCGGGGGTGGTGCTTGCAGGCAGAAGCAGCGTGTGGAGCTACATACCCTTCCCCAGGGGACACAGGAGCATGCTGGCTGGTTCTGGGAGTGGTGTGGGGCCAGGGAAGGCAGGAAACCTGCCTTAGCCCCCCTGTGCCACCACCTGGGAGCTGTCTGAGGTAAGTGCTGCCTGGTGGGAGCCCACACCCTAATCCTGAGCCCCCTCCCAGAACCTTCACCCCGCACCCCCTCCTGCACCCAAACTCTCTCCCAGAACTTGCATCTCTACCCCAGGCTCAGCCAGGAGCCCCCTCCCAAACTCTGAGCCGCTTGGCCGCAGCCCAATGAAAGTGAGTGAGGATGGGGGCGGGGGAAAACAAAGGGGAGTGAGCGGGGCAGGGGTGGGGTAAATCCTGGGTTGCACTTAAATTCAAAAAGTGATCTTGTGAGTAAAAAGGTTGGAGACCACTGATTTATATAATTAGAAATCCTCTTACTAGGTGTTTTGTCTTCAGTGGGAGTTACAGGTATTCAGTACTTCTCATGTAGCCACATCATGCCACTGAATGTTACACAGAACTTCCCATTGATTTTATTGAGGTATTCTACTTCAAATATCCATGGCATATTATGGTCCAGGATCAGGTTCCAAGTTTGGAAATGGCATACTGAGCACGTGGCATAAATCATTTCGGCTACTTTTAAAATATTAATTATGCATTTAATCATTGTTAGATTAACGCCAACAAAAGAAATGGAAAATACACCCTGAATATGAATCATGTGAATGAGAAAAAACAAAAAGGGAAGCAGAGCATACACCTGGGATCATTCTGCCAATAGGAGTCCATAGCTGATAATTAAAGCAAACCACAGAAATTTTAATTAAAGAGTGCCTTGCTATACTGGTAGAAGTGAGTCAGACTCAATCGGTAAAGAGAAAAAGAGCAGAAAAATATCAGGTGTCCATTTTTGAGATAAATAACAAGGTTTTTTTTCTTAATTAAAAGGCCCATGGGAAATGCATCCATTTGTAATATGAAATTCCAACAAAATCCAGTAGCCTTACATAAGCAGGGCCTGAACAAGCTCTCCCCTGACATCTAGTGATGAACTGGGGAAAGACTTCAGGAGCAGATACTCCTACTCTGCCTAGGTGTTAACCAGACAGACCTGCTTTGCCAGAGTGATGAGTTTTGGGTTAAAATTCACTTCAGTATTGAGTGCAGGGGTAATAAAATTGTGATGCTTTGGGGTTTCACCCAGACCAGTAAGAGTTTGTGTCACCACCTGCCCAGTAACCCTGACTATTTCTGTGCTGTGCAGCTTCGGCTCAGCGCCCAAGTAGCCTGCTCACAGCACAATGACCTCACCCAGCAGCTTCCAGCAACCAGCAACACACCAACTGCCCCTCCAGTCCCGAGTCACCCCAAAACCATCTCCCTGGTAGTATCCAGTCCCTCTCACTGGACCCTCCCAGAAGTTATCCAGTTAGCTGCCTCCAAAGGGAAAGAATACACACCAGCCTGCTAGATTAGCTGAGGATTTTACCCTTTAGTTTAACATACAACACTGAGATAGTTTTGTAAAAGGTAAAACAAGTTTATTACCAATAGAACCTGGATTTAAGAGATACCAAGTAGAAAGAATAGGGATAGAAGTGGTTACAAACAAGTAAAAATAAGGCTTCTACGGCTAAAATCTAACTTACACTTTAGATTTTGATTCAAAGTAGTTTGCTCACCACAGTCATTCTTCCAGCATGACTGGCCAGTCTTTAGCCAGGATCCAACATGGAGCCTAAAACACTTCATTTCTTGGTCTTCTCAGGGGAACGATGACAAATGGCTTTCCCCCTCTACTTATATCTTCCAAAGTCCATTGACCCTATTCAAGAAGCAGGAAAGCATCCTTGGGGAGGTGGGTGCAGGGGTGCAGTCTCCATCCCCCACCAACATTGTTAAGTGGTTGTCTTCCCCCACTTACTGCCTGATGGCTTTGTCTAACCTTGCTCATAAATGTGCTTTTCATGGTCTTTGGTCACACCTTACGGAATTTACATTGGAACCACACTCAAGCCTGTGAAGCATTCCTTTGCCTAGGACAGGCTGTGCTTAGGTACTGCATGCCAAACACATTTGAGGAACATATTTCCAGCACACATCTATAATTCTTTATACACTTCCGGTACATACATCATGCGCTAATATTAATGGCCAGTATATTACCAGTTTGCATGTGACACCTTCAATGGCACGTTATAGATACAGATGACAACAGAGAGTTGGGGCAATGTGCTAGGCCTGATGAGCATTATAGGGTATCCTCTGCAAGTGAGCATTGAGGGGCTCCCTAGGACACAGAAATGTTATCCTGATTGTATAAGTAAAGGTACTTAACATGCTCTGGTTGAACCTAAATTTAACCTCACTCACTAAGCAGGGGATAAGGGTGCTGTGTTCTGAGGTTCCACTATTTAGCCCAGTTCTTAATGATTGGAGTGCTTAATGATTGCACCAGGTAGCAAAACAGTGGGGTTGGGGACAGGTGTTCCTACCTGGGGGTGTAGGCTCTTTAAATAGAGTCATAGACACCATTTGAACCTCCCCCTCTGTTTAAAGACAAAGCTGATCATACTCATTTAAGAGTCTTTGTTTCTGCTCAGTGATGACTAGAGCTGAAGTCACTGGTGACCGGGTCTGGAGGCTAAGTCTTTGACTTGGTATGAGGACAGTGTTGGAGTGAAAGACAATGCAGAGGTTTCAGTTGCAGAGAGGTTCCCCCCTCCGTGGTGAAGTCACTAAGAACAGGGCTAGGTGATGGAACCCCAGAAAACGTTATCACAGAGGCAGCAAGCAGTGCCAGCAGTGGCAAAGGTGGCAGCAGGGACAGTGGGCAGTGGCAACTACAGAGGGATTGCTAGACCTTCCCTTTGAGATGTGGGAGGTGAACCCACATGAACACACCCCTGAATGCTGGGACTTCACTGACTACGGACAACCAACTCTGAGCAGAGCGCAGTGGAGGGGAAAGGAATAGTATGATAAAGGGTCATTTGTCCCTCAGACTTTTGTACTACAAGGGGGGGAAACTGAGGGAAGGGGGGAAACTGAGGCAAGGGGGGAAACTGAGGCAACCCACGGTGAGGTGTTGACTTGTGGTTTGCATACTTTTGCATCATTCTTGTGCTGTTTTTCCAAATTAATGCTGAGTTCCCCCTTCCTTTTAATACAAGTTTTCTTGTGTTGTACACAGATTCAGTGCTTATAAGTGGAGAACTTTCACTTCTTAGAGGTGCCTAGGGTGGTGGTAAGTTTTCCCAGATTGAGTGAGGCTCGAGCCAGTTCTGTTTTGTAATGTTAACAGGAACTTCTGAATATTGAACCTGGCCTTTGTTGTTCCTGATACCACCTGGCAGAAGAGTTGCCTCTAGAAGACCCAATTTTATAAGCATGCAGAATGCAGCTAGCTAAACTCTAACCTGAGCCAAGGTTCCAGTCGCCATCTAGGCTGATTTCCTAGATGCTGGAGACTAGCTGTATACTTACTCGACTCCTTCGTTTTGCTTCAGCCAGCAAGCCCCCTTCACATTTTCCTGCTGCATTCCTAGCATTTGATGGTGCTATATTAGGGTATAAATAGAAGCAATCAGATGCTCCATCACATGAACCTAAAATGACAGGTTTCAGAGTAACAGCCGTGTTAGTATATCTTCGCAAAAAGAAAAGGAGTACTTGTGGCACCTTAGAGACTAACCAATTTATTTGAGCATGAGCTTTCGTGAGCTACAGCTCACTTCATCGGATGCATACCGTGGAAACTGCAGAAGACATTATATACACACAGAGACCATGAAACAATACCTCCTCCCACCCCACTGTCCTGCTGGTAATAGCTTATCTAAAGTGATCATCAAGGTGGGCCATTTCCAGCACAAATCCAGGTTCTCTCACCCCCTCACCCCCCTCCAAAAACCACACACACAAACTCACTCTCCTGCTGGTAATAGCTTATCCAAAGTGACCACTCTCCCTACAATGTATTGTTTCATGGTCTCTGTGTGTATATAATGTTTTCTGCAGTTTCCACGGTATGCATCTGATGAAGTGAGCTGTAGCGCATGAAAGCTCATGCTCAAATAAATTGGTTAGTCTCTAAGGTGCCACAAGTACTCCTTTCCTTTTTGCGATGACCTAAAATGGAGTTCAACAGCTATCAGAAAGTACAGTTGGTGCCACTTAGTTTTGAAACAAAAACAAGCCTCTCCCCTACTTTAAAAGTTCTCAGGTCTCTGCTGTTGGAAAGGGAAAATAGTGCTGTACCCTGTATGCTGCAGTTGGCTTCTTCTTTATCTTTGATCTTGAGGCTTTATATACAGTTGCAGCAATTTTTAAAAATAGAGTCAGAATACCTCTTGATATTAACCTATTAATAGATCTACCCCTTGCATTCTCATTCTCCAGATATTTTATTTGGGTTGCAGTTCATTGATATTTATTTTCAAGAATTAGTCCTTGAGAGCCTCTTCATATCCCTCGTGCCCATAACCTGCTCCACACAGCACAGTGAGAAAAGGCCGCCCAGCCCAGCTGTGCCCTAGGGGCTAAGCACAGAACAAATGTAGGAGCTTGTGTCATCCATAGCTTCTGAACAACATGTGGGGGTCATCAGCTTACAAAGACACTCTAGACCGGTAGCATAGACAGGCCCCAAATGTATCAAAGTGTCCCGCCTTGAAAAACAGAAGACAAAAAAACATAACCTTGAGTAGCTTTATTTTATAGTTGTGGAAACTGAGGCACACAGAAGCAAAGAGATTTGCTCATGGTCAAAAAGTCAGGAATAGAAAATGGCCAATCTGCTGATAGTCAGTCCTGGGCCCTAGCCGTGTTTGTCCTGGCCTCTCTGCTTCAGCTCCAGTAACAACCCGAGTGGAGGTTTTCTTCCTCTCCGTGACCTTTAACTTCACGTCACTGGAGAAGAAAGATTGTTTCTGACCAATTGGCTCTAATGCTTAAAAACCTTCATTTTTTTCTTTCGCTAGGAGGATAACGCTGGACGTTTTCTCTCATCCACTTTCCTTTGGAATAATTTCAATCCAGTCCAAAGGATTTCCTTTTCCAGTGTGTCTTCAGCACCTTTCCTAGCAAACAGGTCCTGTTCGAGCACAGGTTTCCAGTTTCAGGCTGTCCCAGGGGGAGATGGCCATGAAAGGGGTAGTAGCTCAACTGAACCTATCCCCAGGTGAAGGGAATAAGTGCAGGGGTCACATGGGAAGGAGCAGCGTGTAACTAGGATCCAGGCCTGTTGGGCGATATAAGAACAGCCTGTGCTCAGCCAGGAGAGAGACCCGCAATGGGAGCAGGCCTGGGAGGGGCTTGGATAGTCCTTTCAAGTCAGTTTTGGTACACAGCAGGGGATGGAACAGCCAAGCTGCTAGGGTTGGGAGCTGGGCCTCCTGGCAGTGCCCAGGAACGAAAACACAGCACCTGCCAGGAAGGGAGTCCCCACAGAGGGACACCGTAATCTCCCAGGGAGGGAAAAGGCTCTCACTGCCATTTCTTAACCTCATGGGGTGTTCTCCTGCTCTGCCAACCCCACCCCTATTTCAGCATCTCCAGGTGCCTGAGGAAGCAGGAACCAGAGGCCATCCTGCAGCTGGGACAGAGATGGAGGTTGATGACCTACCTGCCCGTGGTGACCATGGTGCAGGACAGCCCTCAGGACATGCGAGTGCAGCTCCAGATCTGCAGAATGCACCTTCCCTTTGCTGGCACAAGACCTTGCAGGTTGTGGGAGGTGAGACAGGCACTAACTTTTGGTAACCCTCAGTGGGATCAGAGGGTAATGGTTTGTAGAAAGTGGTGTTGGAGAGCTTTACAAAAACTAGGCAAGCCATTTACAACTCACAATTTGTTTCTCTACAAAAGAAAAAGGACACTAAACTATCTAAACAACTACATACCACAAGGGGCCACAGCAGTGGTTCCCTTAACCCACCCAGCAATATTGTTAATGTATCCAACTATACTCTTAGCCCAGCAGAAGAATCTGTTCTATCTCGGGGCCTCTCCTTCTGCCCCTCCACCCCCACGAATATGATACCATTCTGTGGTGACCTAGAATCCTATTTTCGACGTCTCCGACTCAAGGAATATTTCTCACACCTCTGAACAACATACTAACCCACAGAGAGCTTCCTACCAAGACGACAAAAAGAAGGATTCTGGGTGGACTCCTCCTGAAGGTCGAAACAACAGACTGGACTTCTACAGAGAGTGCTTCCGCCGACGTGCACAGGCCGAAATTGTGGAAAAGCAACATCACTTGCCCCATAACCTCAGCCGTGCAGAACACAGCGCCATCCACAGCCTCAGAAACAGCTCAGACATCATAATCAAAAAGGCTGACAAAGGAGGTGCTGTCGTCATCATGAATAGGTCAGAATATAAACAAGAGGCTGCTAGGCAGGTCTCCAACACCACTGTCTACAAGCCATTACCCTCTGATCCCACTGCGGGTTACCAAAAGAAACTACACCATCTGCTCAAGAAACTCCCTGAAAAAGCACAAGAACAAATCCGCACAGACACACCCCTAGAATCCCGACCTGGGATATTCTATCTGCTACCCAAGATCCATAAACCTGGAAATCCTGGACACCCCATCATCTCAGGCATTGGCACCCTGGCAGCAGGATTGTCTGGCTATGTAGACTCTCTCCTCAGGCCCTATGCTACCAGCACTCCCAGCTATCTTCCAGACACCACTGACTTCCTGAGGAAACTACAATCCATCGGTGATCTTCCTGAAAACACCATCCTGGCCACTATGGATGTAGAAGCCCTCTACACCAACATTCCACACAAAGATGGACTACAAGCCGTCGAGAACAGTATCCCCGATAATGTCACGGCAAACCTGGTGGCTGAACTTTGTGACTTTGTCCTCACCCATAACTCTTTCACATTTGGAGACAATGTGTACCTTCAAGTCGGCCGGATTGCTATGGGTACCCGCATGGCCCCACAGTATGCCCGCATTTTTATGGCTGACTTAGAATAACGCTTCCTCAGCTCTCGTCCCCTAATGCCCCTACTCTACTTGGGCTACATTGATGACACCTTCATCATCTGGACCCATGGAAAAGAAGCCCTTGAGGAATTCCACCATGATTTCAACAATTTGCGTCCCACCATCATCCTCAGCCTGGACCAGTCCACACAAGAGATCCACTTCCTGGACACTACGGTGCTAATAAGCGATGGTCACATAAACACCACCCTATACTGGAAACCTATTGACCGCTATACTTACCTACATGCCTCCAGCTTCCAACCAGGACACACCACACGATCCATTGTCTACAGCCAAACCCTACCATACAACCGCATTTGCTCCAACCCCTCAGGCAGAGACAAATATCTACAAGATCTCTGTCAAGCATTCTTACAACTACAATACACACCTGCTGAAGTGAAGAAACAGATTGACAGAGCCAGAAGAGTACCCAGAAGTTACCTACTACAGGACAGGCCCAACAAAGAAAATAACAGAATGCCACTAGCCATCACCTTCAGCCCCCAACTAAAACCTCTCCAATGCATCATCAAGGATCTACAACCTATCCTGAAGGACGCCCCATCACTCTCACAGGTCTTTGGAGACAGGCCAGTCCTTGCGTACAGACAGCCCCCCAACCTGAAGCAAATACTCACCAGCAACCACACACCACACAACAGAACCACTAACCCAGGATCCTATCCTTGCAACAAAGCCCGTTGCCAACTGTGTCCACATATCTATTCAGGGGACACCATCATAGGGCCTAATCACATCAGCCACACTATCAGAGGCTCGTTCACCTGCACATCTACCAATGTGATATATGCCATCATGTGCCAGCAAGGCCCCTCTGCCATGTACATTGGCCAAACTGGACAGTCTCTACATAAAAGAATAAATGGACACAAATCAGACGTCAAGTATTATAACATTCAAAAACCAGTCGGAGAACACTTCAATCTCTCTGGTCACTCGAACTCAGACCTAAAAGGGGCAATTCTTCAACAACAAAAAACTTCAAAAACAGACTCCAAGGAGAGACTGCTGAATTGGAATTAATTTGCAAACTGGATACAATTAATTTAGGCTTGAATAAAGACTGGGAGTGGATGTGTCATTACACAAAGTAAAACTATTTCCCCTTGTTTATTTCCCCCCCTACTGTTCTTGTCAACTGCTGGAAATGGCCCACCTTGATTATCACTACAAAAGGTTTTCTTCACCCTCCGCCCCCTCCCCCGCCCACCCCTGATCTCCTGCTGGTAATAGCTCACCTTTCCTGATCACTCTTGTTACAGTCTCTATGGTAACACCAATTCTTTCATGTTCTTTATGTATATAAAATCTCCACACTGTATTTTCCATTGCATGCATCCAATGAAGTGAGCTGTAGCTCATGGAAGCTTATGCTCAAATGTCTTTGTTAGTCTCTAAGGTGCCACAAGTCCTCCTTTTCTTTTTGCGGATACAGACTAACATGGCTGCTACTCTGAAACAGTGTTAGTCTTGCAGATGCAGACTAACACGGCTGCTACTCTGCCATGCCTCCACCCACTTTAACCCAAAACAAACTCAGGTTTGGGGTCAAAGGGGGTAGAGGCATGGAAGAGAGTATATAGTGAACAAAAGATTGATTTTAAAAGTGTCAGAACAATATTGTGAAAACAGGAAATTCCTAGTCTTGACAATCTTTCACGAAAAACCCTTGCATTCCAAAAGTAGTCACTTTTCTACAGACAATCCTTCCTTTGAAAAAGATTTTCAACCGTGTCTAGAAATCGCTCCCAGGTCAGTGTCTCTCTGAGCGTGGGCTGCACTCATTTGCCCTCCCCTTCCCCGGGGATGTGTATGAAGCACTAGTTTAGAGGGGTACAGAGGAGGTATAAATAAAGATGATTAGGTCTTGACGAATACACATGTGGAGGGTGTGGGGGGAGAGAGACATGACTGATTGTATTGTCCTGAAGCAGTGCACAGCTTCCAAAGATTTGGTGAATGCTTCTCTGGGGGTCTGATTCTGCAAACCAACTTCCAGGAGCATCAGATGTGCATGTGACAAGGCCCTGCTCCCTCCTCATGTCTAGGCCACTTGGCCAGTAGCTTGGCATGAGTAACTCTGATGCTGGACTGCCATTTTCCGACCCCTGCCTCTATGTGCATTGTGAGCAGCTGCACTGCTGCACATCCAAGTGGCTAAAGAACCATCAACAGGCTTCACTCTTCTTCACTCTCTGGTCACGCAATTACAGACATGAAAGTTGCGATATTACAACAGAAAAACTTCAGAAACAGACTCCAACCAGAGACTGCTGAATTGGAATTCATTTGCAAATTGGATACAATTAACTTAGGCCTGGGAGTGGTTGAGTCATTATGCAAGGTAACCTATTTCCCCTTGTTTATTCCTTCCCCCTCCCCCCCACTGTTCCTCAGACATTCTTGTTAAACCCTGGATTTGTGCTGGAAATGGCCCACCTTGATTATCATACACATTGTAAGGAGAGTGGTCACTTTAGGTAAGCTATTACCAGCAGGAGAGTGGGGTAGGGGGAGAGAAAATCTTTTGAAGTGATAAACACCCATCTTTTCATGGTCTGTGTGTATAAAAACATCCTCACTGTATTTTCCACTTTATGCATCTGATGAAGTGAGCTGTAGCTCACGAAAGCTTATGCTCAAATAAATTGGTTAGCCTCTAAGGTGCCACAAGTCCTCCTTTTCTTTTTTCGAATACAGACGAACACGGCTGCTACTCTGAAACCTGACTACACAGAGTGCTATCGTTTGCACAAAGATAAAATGGAGAAATGTTGTGTGTGTTTAACCTCTTTCAAACAGCGGGCTCTTAAATGTTGCAAATAATTTCTAGCTCAACCAGAAGTTAGGGGCTTGAGGTAGGAGTCTCCCAGGCATTGTCTTCACTGCAAAAGTGTGTTTACATGGAGATAGCTAACTTGATGTAAAATCTGAGTGGAGACATAGAATAGAAACATAGAATATCAGGATTGGAAGGGACCTCAGGTGGTCATCTAGTCCAACCCCCTGCTCAAAGCAGGACCCATCCCCAATTAAATCATCCCAGCCAGGGCTTTGTCAAGCCTGACCTTAAAAACTTCTAAGGAAGGTGATTTTACCACCTCCCTAGGTAACGCATTCCAGTGTTTCACCACTCTCCTAGTGAAAAAGTTTTTCCTAATATCCAACCTAAACCTCCCCCACTGCAACTTGAGACCATTACTCCTTGTCCTGTCCTCTTCTACCACTGAGAATAGTCTAGAACCATCCTCTCTGGAACCACCTCTCAGGTAGTTGAAAGCAGGTAATATCAAATCCCCCCTCATTCTTCTCTTCTGCAGACTAAACAATCCCAGTTCCCTCAGCCTCTCCTCATAAGTCATGTGTTCCAGACCCCTAATCATTTTTGTTGCCCTTCACTGGACTCTCTCCAATTTATCCATATCCTTCTTGTAGTGTGGGGCCCAAAACTGGACACAGTAGTCCAGATGAGGCCTCACCAATGTCGAATAGAGGGGAACGAACACGTCCCTCGATCTGCTCGCTATGCCCCTACTTATACATCCCAAAATGCCATTGGCCTTCTTGGCAACAAGGGCACACTGCTGACTCATATCCAGCTTCTCGTCCACTGTCACCCCTAGGTCCTTTTCCGCAGAACTGCTGCCTAGCCATTCGGTCCCTAGTCTGTAGCTGTGCATTGGGTTCTTCCGTCCTAAGTGCAGGACCCTGCACTTATCCTTATTGAACCTCATCAGATTTCTTTTGGCCCAATCCTCCAATTTGTCTAGGTCCTTCTGTATACTATCCCTGCCCTCCAGCGTATCTGCCACTCCTCCCAGTTTAGTATCATCCGCAAATTTGCTGAGGGTGCAAGCCACACCATCCTCCAGATCATTTATGAAGATATTGAACAAAACCGGCCCCCGGACCAACCCCTGGGGCACTCCACTTGACACCGGCTGCCAACTAGATATGGAGCCATTGATCACTACCCGTTGAGCCCGACAATCTAACCAACTTTCTACCCACCTTAGAGTGCATTCATCCAGCCCATACTTCTTTAACTTGCTGACAAGAATACTGTGGGAGACCATGTCAAAAGGTTTGCTAAAGTCAAGCAACAATACATCCACTGCTTTCCTTTCATCCACAGAACCAGTAATCTCATCATAGAAGGCGATTAGATTAGTCAGGCATGACCTTCCCTTGGTGAATCCATGTTGGCTGTTCCTGATCACTTTCCTCTCATGTAAGTGCTTCAGGATAAGTGCTTCAGACAAGGCACAGGTGGCTTTAACCTCTGTGTCACTTGTGCAGGTAAATACCAGGCTGAGCGTATAGCATTCCTGGACTAGCTACATCAAGGTAAAAGACACCTCTCCCTCACCTCTACTAGTACTTTACATTGAGTTCGCCAGCTGAGTGTAAACACATACGTTTTGAACTGGGAGGTTGATTTTTTTTGTTTGTTTTGCTGCTTTTTGGTGGTGGTGGTGCGGGGGGGAGGGCACTGAAGCCATAATAGTGACATTCTCTAGCCTGTGTTATTTGTATTACTGTAGCACATAGGAGCCCCAGTCATGGATCAGGACCCGATTGTGCTAGGTGCTGTACAAAATAGTACAAAAGACAGTCCCTGCCCCAAAGAGTTGACAATCTAAGTATAAGACAAGAGACAGATGGAGACAGACAGACAGGGGAGTACAAGGAAATAATGAAAGTGTATCGGTCGGTATGATAGGCAGTGGTCCCTTTGATTTGGGAATTGGAGATGGATAATGAGAGAGGTTTGAAAATGTTTAAGGGGCTCTCCTTCCGAGCATGAAGGGCATGTGGCAGAAAGCATGAAGGTGGTTGTCTGAAAATTTAACAAGTGGGTGTTGCTGGCAGCATGGACCGATTGGAGGTGGGAGTCAACAGTACAGTGAATGAGAGATGGTACAGTTAGGAGAAGACATTGGTACAGTGAATGAGAGATGTCCGGTTAGGAGAAGACAGTACGTGAAGGGCCTTGAAAGAGAAGACAAGCTGCTTCTGTTTGATGCAATAGAGAAGGGGGAGCCAGTGGAGGGATGCAAAGAGGGGTGACATGGTGAAAGCAGTGGGCTAGGAGAATGATCTTTGCAGCTTGCAGCAATATTCTGAATGGATATGAGCTGGGGAAGAGGGAAAAGAGAAGCATGTGGCGGTAACTGAGATGTGATGTGATCAGAGCCTCGATGGGAATTTTAGCTGTGTGGATGGAGAGGAAAGGCTGTATCTTAGAGATGTTATGCAGGAAAACACCACAAGACTTAAGCACAGCCATGGATGTGAGGACTTAGAGCAGAGGTGGGCAAAGTACGGCCCACGGGCCACATCCAGCCTGCGGGACTGTCCTGCTCGGCCCCTGAGCTCCCAGCAGGGGAGGCTAGCCCCAGGTGCCTCCCCGCTGTCCCCTAGCCCCTGCGGCCTCACCTGACTGTGCCGCTGGTGCTCTGGCCTGCTGCTCCTACCGGGCAGCGTGGCTGCGAGCTCCTGCTGCTCTGAGCAGCGTTGTAAGCGGGTCGGGGGGTTGGATAAGGGGCAGTCAGGGGACAGGGGGCAGTTGGATGGGGTGGAGGTTCTGGGGGGGGCGGTCAGGGGATGGGGAACGGGGGGGTTGGATAGGTGTGGGAATCCCGGGGGGGCGGCTGTCAGGGAGCAGGGGTGTGGACAGGGGTTGGGGCACTCAGGGACAGAGGTTGGTTAGGGGATGGGGTCCCAGAGGGGGCGGTTAGGGATGGGGGTCAGTCAGGGGGCGGAAAGTTGGAGGAGGTGGATAGGGGGTGGGGGCCAGGCTACTTGGGGAGTCACAGCCTTCCCTACCCGGCCCTCCATGCCGTTTTGCAACCCCGATGTGGCCCTTGGGACCAAAAGTTTGCCCACCCCTGACCTGGAGAGAGGTGTGAGTGGAAGATGACAGGTTATGGGCCTGAGTGACAGGCAGGATGCTGGCCTTGTCCACAGCGATGGAGAAAGGAGGTAACAGAGAGGGCTTGGACAGGAGGGGAGAGACAGAGAGCTCTGCTTTAGCCATGTTGGGCTTGAGCTGACAGCTTGGTCAGCACAAGGAGATGTCCCAGAGACAGGCTGAGGTGTTCATTTGGCCAGCAGGAGATGGGGCTGGTGCAGAGAGGCAAATGGGTGAGTTGTCAGCATGGAGAGGGGAGTTGAATTTGTGTTTACAGAGGAGACAACCCAGAGACGAGGGGCAGAGGGAGAAGAGAACAGAAGAGGGAGGCTGGCCATAAACCATGTCACATTTACTGGTTTGTTTGTTTATTTTTCTCAAGACCTGCCCCCTCCTTGTCACACACTGTTACACCAAAACAAACCAGTAAGGACCCTCCCCGCCCCATGTGTTTATATACTATTTGGTCAGCCCCAGGGGACCAAGGACAGAGCCCATGGAAGGGTCCCGGGGAGCTGGCAGGAGGGGGAAGCAGCGATCAGAGGGGTCAGGGGTGGGGGGAGCAGGGAAGGGCAGAGGGAGGACAAGGTTTCAGGAGGAGGATGGGCAGGGCGGGCAGGCCAGGGAGGGCGAGGACTGAGCCATGATCGGAGCTTTGCCCGGGGCCGGGCGGGACGCCGCTCGGGCACCCGGCCAGCCCGGGAGAGAGGGGGAAGGTTTGTGGGGAGCAGAGCGGCCGGGAGTCGAGGGGTTAAATGGAGGCGGGGCTAGGGCGGGGATCGGCCGCTGTTGCGGTGACCCCCGGGAAGGGACGTTTCCGCTGTTCAGACCCACGTGGGAAGGAAGCTGGCGCGGGGGTCACAGGGAAGCCGGTCGCTCTGTGGCTGCGAACTCACCGGGCGGGATCCGCTGTGAGCCCGCCTGGCTGCTGGGACCTCAGCTCGTCCCCGGGCTGCGGCGCTGGGCGCTCTTCCCGCGCGTGAGACTCCGTGTCCCAGGGGTCCCTGCCTGGGCCGCAGGTGGGTGGGTGGGTGGGTGCTGCTGGCTGCTCGGCAGCGGCTCGCTTGCTGTGCAGCGGGGTTTGGGGGCCAGTTCCAGCCACCACCGGACTGGGGCGAGGGGGGACCGCGGGCCCGAATGGGGAGGGGGAGGGGCCCGGGCCCTGGCCTGAATGGGTGGCAGGGCTCGGGGTCAGGGACCAAAATGGGAGAGGGAGGGACCGTGGAGGGGGTTGGCTAGGGGCTGGGGACCAAATGGGGAGGGGGAGGGACCGGAGCCCGAATGGGTGGCGGGGCTCGGGCTCGGGGCTGGGGACCGCATCGGGGGCAGGGCTCCGAAGGGGGGGTGGGGCTTGGGCGGTGCCTGGGGACCGTGTGGGGAGGGCAGCGCAGTGGCAGGGGCCGGTCCTTGGCCGAAGGGCTGGGACTCTGGGCTAAAGGGGGGTGATTCGGGGGGCAGGCCCCGAGCCGAAGAGCGGGGGGGGGTTCGGAAGAGCCCCGCCCCGGAAGAGAAAGGAGGGGCTGGGCAGAGGAGCGCTGGACACTGGTTCAAGTCCCGCCCTTCAAGGAGGGAGCTGGGCCAGGGACAAGGCTGTTTCGAGCCCAAGCCCCTCCCCTTCTGATATCCGACTCACACTTACTTCTAGGAGGATTGTCCTCCTCCACAAGAGGAGGGTCTTCTCCCCCACCCCCCAGCAGGGTGCCTGTCACGGGTGGGAGGGCCCATAGGACATCAGGTCTCTGAGGCCCTGGGGGCGGAGGGGCCGATAGGAGTTAAGGGGTTTTAATCATCATGGCACCACCTCTGGGAGGGGGTTGGGCTGCTGGGCAGGGAACAAGAAACCACAAATGGCCTCCCCCACCCCTGACCTGTCCTGCTTGGTCTGTCTCGGGTTCAGATCAGCTGGAGAGTCTGGAGCAGGGACAGGGAGCCAGGGCCAGGACCTCTGCCTCGGCTTTGCTGCTGCCAAATCGGACCCACTCAGACCGAGAGGAGCTGACCCCAGCCCAGCACCTGCAGCAGCGTCTGTGGCCTGAGTGTCGCTGAGAGGGACAATGGGGCCAGCAGCTGGGTTGCTGAGAGCGAAGAGCCGCTGTAGGAGTTGTGTGTTAATGGCAATGGACACCTGGAGCCTGGAGGGAACCCAGGTAATGGGGCATCTCTGCCTGGGGGCAGGCTGGAGAGAGACACTGAGACTGCCTGGGGTGCTGGAAGGGGGCGTGGCCCTCCCACTTTTTGTCACTGGCCCCTCCCCTCCTCCTCCTCTTCCCCCTGAGGTCCCCACACCCCACCTCTGGCTGGCAGCTGCAGTGCAGACAGTTGCAGGGAGCCGTGGATGACCCTCCACTTGCCAGGGGTGGGGGGCTGAGAGCAGCCCCAGGTCCGTATCCCTCCCCCCAGGCTCCCTGCCCAGAGCAGGGGGAGGGTCTGTAGTTCCCCACAGCTGTGTCTTACCATGGCCCGGCTGCTGCTCTGAGGCCCTGCTACCCAGCCAGAGCCGGATCTTGGTAACAGCCCGAGGGTAGCTCTAGGGATCCATGGACCCTCCATCTGCCCTTGGTGGGGGGGTCTGCCTGACCCTCTTGGCTCCCCTCCCAGAGTGTCTGACGGAAGGAGAAATCGACAGAACGGTGCATGTTCCAGGGCAGCTCCAGCCCCGGTGCTGTCAGTGAGACGTGTCCTCCCAGCCCTGCTTGACGGGTCTGTCTGTTTTAGACCCTCCTTGTAACTGCCAGAAAAGTCCAACCCGTAGAGTTGTGGTTGCACTGATAGTTGTATCGTCTGCTTTGATCGCTGCCATCATTGCTCTGGCAGGTGAGTTCCCGGCTTCCGCCCCGCTCCCTTCCCCTCCATCTACGATCTCCGTGCATCCCATTCCCCGTGACCTACCATGGTCCCTCTCTCCTCCCGGCCTGTCTGGCTTCTGCCCCTGGGACAGAGGATTCCTGGGGGATCTTCCTCACCGACCCTCCTCCTGCTCCCTCCCAGACCCCTGCACCTGGGCACTCTCTGTGTCGGGACGATCTGACTGATATTAGCCCCCCCCAGCCCATCTCTGAGCACTTTGGACCCAAGTCGCCTTTGCCATGCGCCATGAAACAGTCCCTGTCCAGGGTGTCCAATGGGACAGGGTGCAGCGCATCCCTGAGCCCTTTGCCTTCCCTGTGTTGCTCTGAGGTTACCAGCTTGGCCTTCCTGGATCTTCAGGTCACGCCTGTGGCCGGGCGGCAGGTGCTGCCGTGTTATTGAAATGAGCCGTAGAAGTCAGTCGAGACCCCTCCACCAGCGCAGTGTGGAAACCCCCCAATCGCTGAGCTTGGCCATGAAGGGTCCCTTAGCACCATTCACACCCCCGGGCTGCCCAGACAGCGTGTGCTCGTGCAGAGGGCGTCTGTTTGCGATGAACATGAACCCTGCTGTATCCCCCCGTCATCTGGGGCAGGGCATGCTGGAGGCTGCCGGGGATGGGATTTCTCTACTGCCCTGGGATCTGATCACTGGGCCCCAGGAGGGTTTAGCAGCTGGCAGAGGGGATTGAATCCAGGTCTGTCTGCATTAGGAATCCTCTGTGCCGATGTCATGACATCCGTGCAGTTGAATTGGTGCAAACCGCTAAAGCAGACGCACTGCACTGGTGCACAAAGGAGCTTGCCTTGGTGCAGTTCGCTGCAGGAAGTTACCAGAGCGAGCCGCACTGCTCCAGCGCATCTCCAGGAGGTGTTTGCCCTGATGTCACTGTGTCACTGTGATTATACTGGTGCAGATTGCTCGGATACAGATGGGCCCTGAATCCCAGCTCCCTGCTGTAATGGCAGGCTATTGCAATGGGCAGCATTGGCTGTCACTGTGTAAGGTGGGAATCTGTGAGCTTAGGGTTGGTTACACACCTGCAGGTGTAGAACATGTGGCATCTGACCTGGAGATGGATGGTGGAGACAGCCTGTGCCATCAACTATTAGTCACTGACTTCTCTGCTCAGTTCAGTAGGGCAGGGGTGTGGGCTACCGTGCACTGGACAGTTAAATCTACAGGGTCAGACATGCCTTGTGCGTGAGGTGAACACATGCTCGTTTTCTGATCACCGCTGCCACGTTTCCTAACTCTTCCAGACTTAGAGTGTCTGTTGCTCGCTGAGCGCCAGCCACATGAGAAGGCTTGAAAACCAGCTACCGAGTTACTGTGGTGCAAACAAAAGTGACGTGCTCGAAAACATCTGGAGGGGTTTGAGTCCGACTCCTCTCAACTAGACAGGTCTTTCAAATCCTCTTTGGTGTCAATTATGGGTGACCCCACTGTTGCTCTTTCATGGCTCTGAAAGGGATACACTGCCGTGAGGCCTTCCAGAAAGTGCCTTTCTTGCTGCTGTGTTTGGGGAGAGAAAAGTCTGCAGGTAGGAGGCGAATTAAGTTCCATCATTTCTGGCCCACAGTGCAACAGGTCACTTCCGGTTGCTGTGGTTTTTGGCGCCCCCTTGTGGCTTTCATGTCCCTGCGTGAAAGTTCCCAAGTTCTTCTCAGTTGTTCACCTGCTGTTTGTTGCGAGGTTGAACGTCCAGCTGTTGATCTTGTGCCTGGGGTGAAATGCTCTGAGCTGTGTCAGTCCCTCGCAGGCTGGGAGTGTCCCTGGAATCCTTCTTGCCAGGCAAACTTACAGTGACAAACGTCTCCGTCCCCCTGCGTCTGATTGCCTTGGTCCAGCCCCAGCTGGGGGTCCCAATGGGCTTGGCAAGCCGCTCAACTGACTGCCTGTTTGGCCACAGTCAAATACTCCAGCAAGAGCCCTGGGGGTAGGAGGCAGCCTGCCTTTCGGATTGCATCTTGGAGACTCACTTGTGTTTTCCGGAACCTGGTTTCATTGTTTTGCCTTTTTTTTCTGAGCTAAAATAACTCAGTGAAGTACATTTTTTTAAAAAAAATAGGTAGATCCGTATCTATCGAAAGCTAAACCTACTGGAGAGAATGACATCTTGCTCTTTTTTCTTCCTGGCGGGAGGTAACCAATTCTGATAAATTGGTATTTTAAAATATCTGACCACTCTTTGACAGTTTTCACTGATCAGTTGACCAATTTTTGTACCAGTCAAATGCCCAATTCTAGGTGTAACTCTTACTCTCCATGTGACTGTCTCATTCTCAGTGCTGACATCTCAGCTTTCATCAGCTGATCTGTGCCCCCCTGCTGGCCCCTCGTGCCCAGATGGCTGGATGGGATACCGAGGGAAATGCTACTATTTCTCAGAAACGGAAGGGAGCTGGACCGACAGCCGGAGCCGCTGCTGTGCACCGGGTGCCTCCCTGGCTGGGATCGACAGTGAGCAGGAAATGGTGAGAGACTCTCGAATTGCCATACACTGATCTTGGCACAGTGGTGGCTGCTGCAGTCGGACTTGGGCTCTGCCCCGTGGGGTGAGGAGCAGCTGTGAGCCCTCCCGTGCTGGGAGGCCAGAGTGAATGAACTTCCAGCTGCTGAACGCCAGCCCTGGCTGGGCCCAGGGCCCTACTGTCTGTTTGTGATCACAGGGATTGCCGATTCTCAGCTGCCCCCCTCCCCAAATAGGGAGACAGCTTCTGTCTAGGGCAGGGCTGGCTCAGGCATCTCCTGGCCTGCTGGCTGCTGGAGTGGGACTGAGAACCCAGCCAGTGCTCCTGTTGTGGGGATGGGAAAGGAGCAGCCAGCTGAGGAGGAGGGGAAGAGGGGATCCTCTCACATTGACCGCTCCCACTTCAGCTTGACTCGCTCCCTCCTCCTGCCTTGCTGTGGTGAGCGGGGGCTGATCTGTGAGAAGAGAGGTCTCTGCAGAGAGCTCAGACCCAGCACCTGCCCCCAGCCCAGGGGGACTTGGGGTGCGGGTGACTGGGAGCACAGGGGTGGGGCTGCTCTGTGCAGGGGGAGGGTTAATACTGCCTGGGTGATCTTGTACTTTGCAAAAGGCAGGGGAACACCGCCTCCCCCCCCAAAAAATAAACTGAGCACTCTTCAATATGGGGGGAGGGATAGCTCAGTGGTTTGAGCAATGGCCTGCTAAACCCAGGGTTTTGAGTTCAATTCTTGAGGGGGCCATTTAGGGATATGGGGCAAAAAATCTGTTGGATGATTTAATTGGGGATGGGGGTGGGACTAGAAGATCTCCTGAGGTCCCTTCCAACCCTGATACTCTATGAATATGAGACTGGGATTCTCTGCGGCACAGAGCCCTGGATGGGGGCTGGGGAAGCACCGGAGCTGGGGCTGATACCTGCTGTCCCTCGGCTTTCTTGAAGGCGTTCCTGCTGTGCCATAAGGGTGTCCAGGACCACTGGATCGGCCTCCGGAGGGAACAGGGTCAGCCCTGGAAATGGACCAACGGCACCAAATTCAACCACCTGTGAGTCTCTCTCGCCCCTCTGGACTAATTCCCTGGGCTTGGGGATTCTGGTGTCTGAGCTGTTTGAGCTCAGGTAGATCCACCATTCAGTGCTAGTGAAAGCACCAGACACGACCCTGGTCCGTTCGCGTCCTGCGTGTATCGAAGACCGATGGGAGCCGGCGTGTCCCTGAACTCTCGGCTCCTCCCCGCAGCACGGTGCTGGGCCGGAGACAGAGCCCGCCATAGCCAGAGATGCCCTCGCAGCGCGCTGGGATTTCAGCTGGGACACTCGCTGTTCTCCCCCAGCCCTCTTCAGCAAGGTCCCTGGGGTGTCTGACCCCCCCTGGGGAAAGGAGGCAGCAGGGAGCTCAGGTTAACAGTGGCCGCTAGAGAGGGCAGCATGCCGAGCACTGCATGGCAGGTGCAGGTCCCGCTGGGGATTGCAGCCGGCAGGTTTGAGTGACTTGGCTGGTGAGGCCTCTGAATCCGCAACAAGGCACCGATGTTAAAGGAGCCTGCGGTTCACAGGTGCTGGACGCCTGGGGCTCCCACGGGAACGGGGTACAGTAGTGATGGCTGCCCAACACCCTGCGATGGGTTTCAGTGGGCTCCAAGTGTGATCACAAAACCAGCGCTGCTTGAACCCTGGGACTTCAGCAGTAGAAGCATGAGCCTCTGCCATAGGAGCGAAAGAATCCACTTCTTTAACTGAAACCCCCCGCCATTGATAAAGCTCTTTTGCAGGCCAGCCATTAGAGGGGGATGGAGACCCCCCCACTTCTCTGGTCTGGGTTACTTCAGTACTTTGAAAAATCAGGCTCTTTTGGCTCTGGGTCAGGGCTCCCCAATGGACAGTTCCCATTCTGCTGTATTGGACCCAACCTTTGGATCCCACCTGCTTCCAGCCTCACTGGGTCTGAAGAGCTACCAGACACTGTCCTGAGTTCGGGCTTCTGTGGCACTCTCCTGGGGTACAGACTCCCTGTCTGGTATGCTCCTTAGGATGTGGGACCCTGCAGATCAGCTGCTGTTGGACCAAAAACCAGTGCTGAACCCTCCCAAATCTCCCGAGAGGTCTCAAATCTCAAACAGAGGCTAGGGACACCATTCCTTACCCATCCTAGCTAATAGCCATTCATGGACTTAACTTCCATGAATTTATCCAGTTCTCTTTTAAACCCTGTTATAGTCGTAGCCTTCACAACCTCATCAGGCAAGGAGTTCCACAGGTTGACTGTGCGCTGTGTGAGGAAGAACTTCCTTTTATTTGTTTTAAACCTGGTGCCCATTAATTTCATTTGGTGGCCCCTAATTCTTGTGTTATGGGAACAAGTAAATAGCTTTTCCTTAGTCACTTTCTCCGCACCACTCATGATTTTATAGACCTCTAACCACTGTGTTTACATCTCATGTTATTGTAGCTCTGTAAGTGGCTATGGGCCATCTCACTGCGTGGTGTTTGGGTAGGTTGCGATTGTTCATGGGGGTGGGGAGGGAGGTGAAAAAGTTAAAATGTGACTGGGTATCAGAAAGTATTTCAGATAATCTAGTGCCAGAAAATGACCTTGAATGTGACAGCAGGTGGCTCCTCTGGGACCTTCTGCTAAGAAAAGCAAAACATAGAAAGAAAAAGAAAGACTTCAGCACCAGGGGGAAAGGCAGTTTCCTGTGTTTCCGAAGCCATCTGATTCCATTTCTGAACAAGTTGCAGTGTGAGAGAGAAATTCATCAAATTGAAATGTCTGTCATGCAACGTCCCTACAGCACTTGTGCAAGGGAAGTTGAACCAAATTACTACGGTGAGCTTCAGAGGCGCAAGCTGTTAAATGATGCAAAAACCAAGCTGAAAAGACAACAGCAACAGCTCAGATTTTGTTGTTACTGTTATCATTATTATTACTGAGCTACGTTGATTGGGTTTTTTTGTCTGTGAAAGAAACTTTGGACATATTGGCAGATACATTCTTTCATTATTAGTCATTATCCTTTCTATTATGTAAAGCATTTTTAAATTTAGTTCAGAATTGTTGTACAGCCGTCCACCTTTGACCAAAAAAGCAAAAGAACAACAAAAAAGACAAGACTGTGCAAAGCACTGGTTTCTTCTGTGTTTAGGTCATAGAATCATAGTATATCAGGGTTGGAAGGGACCCCAGAAGGTCATCTAGTCCAACCCCCTGCTCGAAGCAGGACCAATTCCTAGTTAAATCATCCCAGCCAGGGCTTTGTCAAGCCTGACGGTAAAAACCTCTAAGGAAGGAGATTCTACCACCTCCCTAGGTAACGCATTCCAGTGTTTCACCACCCTCTTAGTGAAAAAGTTTTTCCTAATATCCAATCTAAACCTCCCCCACTGCAACTTGAGACCATTACTCCTCGTTCTGTCATCTGCTACCATTGAGAACAGTCTGGAGCCATCCTCTTTGGAACCCTCTTTCAGGTAGTTGAAAGCAGCTATCAAATCCCCCCTCATTTTTCTCTTCTGCAGGCTAAACAATCCCAGCTCCCTCAGCCTCTCCTCATAACTCATGTGTTCCACTCCCCTAATCATTTTTGTTGCCCTTCGCTGGACTCTCTCCAATTTATCCACATCCTTCTTGAAGTGTGGGGCCCAAAACTGGACACAGTACTCCAGATGAGGCCTCACCAATGTCGAATAGAGGGGAACGATCACATCCCTCGATCTGCTCGCTATGCCCCTACTTATACATCCCAAAATGCCATTGGCCTTCTTGGCAACAAGGGCACACTGCTGACTCATATCCAGCTTCTCGTCCACTGTCACCCCTAGGTCCTTTTCCGCAGAACTGCTGCCTAGCCATTCGGTCCCTAGTCTGTAGCTGTGCATTGGGTTCTTCCGTCCTAAGTGCAGGACCCTGCACTTATCCTTATTGAACCTCATCAGATTTCTTTTGGCCCAATCCTCCAATTTGTCTAGGTCCTTCTGTATCCTATCCCTCCCCTCCAGCATATCGACCACTCCTCCAAGTTTAGTATCATCCGCAAATTTGCTGAGAGTGCAATCCACACCATCCTCCAGATCATTTATGAAGCTATTGAACAAAACCGGCCCCAGGACTGACCCTTGGGGTTCTCCACTTGATACCGGCTGCCAACTAGACATGGAGCCATTGATCACTACCCGTCCAGTAAAGATAAGACACAACTGTACCTTGTATTTATTATTGAGTCTGCAAAAAATCCCTATGTAAATATGCACATGTAATTTATTTATTTGTTTTTCCTACAGTTAGTTCAGTATTGTCAGAGCCTCATTCTGAGGCTGCCAAAAATTTGTGAGAACCCCAGCTCTAGAAAGTGTTAGTATTTTGTTTTCTATGTAACCATTACTTTCCAGTATTTGCAAAAAGAAAAGGAGGACTTGTGGCACCTTAGAGGCTAACCAATTTATTTGAGCATAAGCTTTCGTGAGCTACAGCTCACTTCATCGGATGCATTCAGTGGAAAATACAATGGGGAGATTTATATACACACAGAACATGAAACAATGGGTGTTACCAGTATTTATTCACTCTCGCTTGCATCTCTGTTCTTTGATAATAAACTCATTCCTGTTTTCTGTATATCTAATTGCTGTGTTCTCAATAGAGTGGTTGGCCTGAATTGAATCTTACAAGCTGCTGTGGACCACGCCTGTGGGATTAGAGTCACAGTTCTGCATGTGCTCCGTGGAACGGGCTGAGCACTGCAGAGGGACGCTCAGAGGCTTTGGGAGTGTCTATCGCTAACCTGTACACAGAGAGCGAGGCCTGCAGGGGGCTGGAAGGTCAGGCTTGCGCTGCCAGGGGTGGTGGTTTGAGAGAGCAGACCCATGGCAGGCCTGGACAAGGCTCCCCCAAAAGTGCCTCATATGCCTGCTATGAATCGCTCAAATGGGCAGACGTCCCCGGTTCATTCCACCCCTGCACCCCCCAGGTACAACCCGCACAAGGCATTCGACCAGGGTGAGGAGAACAGCTGCAATGCCCTGTCACCTGACGTGCTGAATTTGCCTCTGAGCCCATTTTCCCTTCCAGCTTGGGACTCCAGAACCCTGCCTTGTTGAGCCAGACATGCTTGCCAGCTGCAAACCTAGACCCAGGTCTGGGCCACACCCCCAACGCTGCAGACTTGAACCCAAAACTGCTCAGCAGGTTACCTGTCTCCAGCACCCAGCTCCCAATGGGATCCAAACCCCAAATAAATCCGTTTTACTCTGTATAAAGTTTATACAGGGTAAACTCAAATTGTCCACCCTCTATAACACTGATAGGGAGAGATGCCCAGCTGTTTGCTCCCCCAGGTATTAATCACTTACTCCGGGTTAATTAATAAACAAAAGTGATTTCATTAAATATAAAAAGTAGGATTTAAATGGTTTCAAGTAATAACAGACAGAACAAATAAGTTACCAGGAAAAATAAAACAAAACACGCAAGTCTAAGCCTAATACATTAAGAAATGGAATACAGATAAATCTCACCCTGAGAGATGTTCCAAAAAGCTTCTTTCCCAGACTGGACTCCCTGCAGTCTGGGCCCAATCCTTTCCCCTGGTACAGCCTTGTTCCAGCTCAGGTGGTAACTCGGGGATTTCTTATGACTGGCAGCCCCCTTTGTTCTGTTCCACCCCCTTTGATACCTTTGGCACAAGGCGGGAATCCTCTCACGGTCTTTTTGGGTTTCCACTCCTCCTTCTAAATGGAAAAGCACCAGGTTAAAGATGGATTCAAGTATCATGTGACATGTTCACATGTCTGTGAGCCCCCCTCCATTCTTTCAGGACTGGCCCGCACGTATGCGGTGAAGGCTTGCAGGTGAACAGAGCCATCTACAGTCAGTTGTCCTAGCTAATGGGAGCCATCAAGATTCTAAGCCACCATTAATGGCCCACACTTTGCATAACTACAGTAGGACCTCAGAGTGATATCTCATATTCCTAATTTCAGATACAAGAATGACACATTCATCCAAATAGGATGAACACACTCAGTAGATTTGTAAGGTCTCATTACAAAACTTATAGAGACCTTTTGCATAAAGCATATTCCAGTTATATCATATTCACACTTAAACATTTTTATAAAGCTTATGAAGTGCAATGTCACAGGGTCAATACCCTCAGAGGATACCTGCAGATAGAGGCTTCCCTGGCTGGTGGAAAGGCCTCAACTGCCCTCTTCCCATGGCCAGAAGGCATTGTAGTACAGCTATTCTCAGCTTACCCGCGCCTATGTGGAGCGGAATGTACATTAGAGAAGCCCCAAGGCTGCTCTGACTTAGACCTGGTCAGCACAAAGCCTGACGATCATTTGCCTACTCTCCGATCAGCACGGGCTGCCAGTGAGTTGGCCACCTAGGAAGCCTAGCCCCTGGCCCTTCCCCTTGTGCCTGAGGTCCTGCCATTCCCCTTCTGCCCCCCTCCCTCCCCTTCTACCTACCTCTCCCCCGCAGGAGCCCAAAGCACCCTCACCACAGCCCACAGCCCCAGCACTGGACGGCAGAGGTCGGAGGGTGAGACCCCAGCCCCGGGGCACTGCAACCTCAGTGCCCACAGCCCCATGACACCTGCTGCCCATGCTGATCACGCTGTCTGGATTGAAGAGATTTGATGCACGTTACCCTACTGTTCCCGTATCGTGTCCGAATCCCAGAGCTGTTGGCATGAAGACACCACTGGAAACGGAACATTCATTCATTCCTAAATCTGCTTAAAGTGTGTAAGTGCAAAGAAGAAAGGAATAATAAAATATATATAAGAGAACCCCTGAGATGCCTAGCTCTGTAAACAGTGAGAGGTGAGGAAGCCCCTCTCGTGTGGGTGCATCGTATGGTGCCATATGCACACCCAGCACTTCTCAAATCCCAGATGTTCTAATCCACATCCATCTCCTCGCTCTCCCATTCTCCCATCTCCTCCACCTCCATCTCCTCCATGTCGCTGCTGTCAGGGTCGTCTTGGGGCTCCGTCGGAGCCCTGGCTTTTGGGCTATCTGCTGCTCCATAGAAATCCCTGGCAGCATCTCCCATTGGCAGCTGCAATGTGATATTCACAGCAAAGTACGAAGCATGGTTGAAATCTACAAGCACAGAGCCCCGCGGCTGGGTTAGAGGCCAAGTGCACAGAGGTTTGTGCTGCTCATGCAGCTGGAGGGATGAAGGCAAAAACATCAAACTAGGAACCGAATTGGACAACCATTTCACTGTAGACAAAGATCTCATGCCCCTCAATCCCGACCAGCAGCTCCCTGCTAGCCCAGTTTTGTCAATACTCCTCAGTCCCACCCCAGAGCCCCCTGCAGTTCTGGCCTTAGGTCACCCCAGACAGCTCTCTTGATTCTCTTCACTCCTTCTGTGGCAGATACAGGATACACAGCGGGGCAGTGTGCGGGTTTCCTTGGCACTCACTTCGAGTGAGCTCCATAACTCAAGGCTTCACCGTTCATTAGTAACACGCCAATTGCAACCCCACACCAGCCAAACCCATTCGCAGCTCCAGCAGGGCTTCCTTTCTGTTCCTTACCCGCCTTACACACACTCCGCCCAACCCAGAATACACTGGCGAGGAAAATCTCTTCCTGACCCCTGCATGTGACCAGCTGAAGCAAGAGACTTGGGACCATAAGACATACACCAGACAAGACCCTCAGGGTTGCCCAGTCCACCCCCATCCCACAAGCAACCCTCTCATACAGTCACACTCAAATGTGTCCAATGCTCTCTTACAACTAATAAAGTTTGCCCCTATTGGGAGGCTGTTCCAGAACCTCCCTCCTCAAATGGTTAGAAACTTTCTAATCTCCCAGCCTGAACTTGTTCTTGGCCAGTTGATTCGCCTTTGTTCTTGGGCCTACGTTGTCCTTTAGCTAGAACAGCTCTCCACCCTCCCTGGTGTTTACCCCGATGTATTTATGGAGAGCCATCAGATCCCCTCTCAGCCTTTGTTTTGCTAGACTAAACCAGCCCAGCTCTCCCAGCCTTCTCTCGTGAGACAGGCCCTCCATTCCCTGATCATCCTGAGAACTCTTCTCTGTACCTGTTTCACTCTGAATTCATCTTTCTCGAATGATCAGAATCATACACAGGATTCTAGAGGAGGGCTCTCCAGGGCCATGTACTTTCGTACTTCTCTGTCTCGACTGGAAGTGCCTCAGCTGATGTATCCTAGCATCACATTTGCCTTTTTCATGGCCACATCACATGGGTGGCTCAGTCACCGTATAATCGACCAACACATCAAGGTCTCGCCCCTCCTCTGTCGCCTCCAACTGATGAGCCCCAGCATCAAGAAGAAATTCTTCTTATTAGACCCTAAGTGCAGGATTTTGCACCTGGTACCTTTAAATGTCATCCTTCTTCTGGTACTCCAGTCTTCAAGGTCATCCAGATCTTCCTGTATAATATTCTACCCCCTCTGGACAGACCATGTTTCCCAGCTTTTTAATCATCAGTAAGTTTTGTTATCACTCTCCTACTTTTTGGGTTAACACCATTAATAAAGAGATTAATGAAGATGGATCCCAAAACAGATCCTTGAAGAACTCCATTAGGAACCTCCCTCCGATCCCACAGTTGAGTTTCCAGACTTCTCCCCTTTAATTGGTTCCTTATCCGCCTTACAATTCTTGTACTGATCCCCGTCTTCTCTAATTTAGCTAAGAATTTCCCACGTGATACCGTATCAAATGCTTTACTGAAGTCCAAGTATATTAGATCTGCTGCATTTCCCTTCTCTAAACAACCAGTTCTCAGCTCAGAGAAAGAGCTCAGGTTAGTCTGGCCCCATCTACCTTTGGTTACATCCCCTTTTCCATTTACCTCTGTTGGAGACCCCAGGGCATGGCCACTAGTTAAGTTGAGGAGATGGAAGGCCATAAGGGTCGAAGAGGTCTCCCTGCTAAAGGCCTAAGGGCTTCTTCTCAACCCCCCTTAATAGAATTCAGGCCTGGCTGGTTTGAGTAAGCTCTTTTGCTCTTAAAACAATGTTGCAGATGCAGACAATGCCCCATAGTGTAAGGTTTGCTGACGCCAAGTTAAAGATAATAGGAGAGAGAGCTACAAGGCCAGACAGGATGTGCTGGTTCTTTAAGTTGCTAGGAATGCTTGTTAGAGGTTGCAGGAAATAAACATTGTCCTAACCCATATAAGAAAGGCAGAGTATTTGTGCAAAGTTTTGATTGGCTGATGTGTAGTGCAGTAGCATTAAGGAATATAAATGTGTGTAATGACCTGCTCTGATGTGCAGGATTTGAGATTCTATTCTCCCTGTACCTTGTTTGCAGCTGCAAATAAACTTTTCTGCTTCCCCACCCCGTTGTGATTATTGAGTGACGCACACCGGGTAACGAACCCCCCCCCGCTGTTGTTCGCCTCTGGCACTGGGTGCCGGCAACAGCTTTTGGAGTCCCAACGTGGGGTGACGAGGATGCAATTTAGCCTTGCCCAGATCCCTTCTGGAGGTCGAGGATTGCAGCGACAACCGACGCCCAGCACACACCGGTGAGTTCATTGGGGGCCTCAGAGGAGAAGGAGTTTGATGAACCCCGGAGGGAACGACGGTGCAACGCACTCACATAGTGGAGAAGCAGCTGTGGGAGACAGTGAGGAACCTGTTCCTTGGATATAGGGGAGGAGCAGCTGCGGGCGATGTTGGGGAACCGGTCCCTTGGATAAGGTAGGAACCTTTTGAAATCCGGATTATATGCTCTGTTGGAACTTGGGGATGCCCACAGTTACCCTGTAGGTATGGGACAGGAACAGAGCACGGGAGGTACGGTACGATGCACGCCCCTAGAGTGTATTTTAGTAAATTGGAAGATATTTGGATCAGATCCAATGACTAAGGGTAAATTGAAGTGATTTTGTACGGTTGACTGGCCTCAGTACCAATTAGAGGACCAAGAACAGTGGCCTCCCGAAGGATCACTAAATCATAATACAATCCTCCAGTTACTCCTGTTCTGTCAGCAAACGGCGAAGTAGAATAAGCATTCGTGTGCTTACTTGTTTATAACCTTATAGTCTCGTACTGATATTTTACAATGCTGTAATTTAACCCCGATTGGCCCTGTAGCAATTAATGTCAGTCCCCGGATCCCCACCCCAAATGTAATGGCAGATCCGGTGTCTCCTTCGGCCCCTACACCCACACAGATCGAGGCTCAAAGTAAGATTCCTAGTGAAGCTCATAGTGAGGTTCAGGCTCCATCTGCTGGATTATACCCGTTACTTACCAAGACTAAAATCGCCCCTAATGCAATAGAAAGGACAAGCTCTTACCATGCAGGTCTATACTCATGCATCTTTTAATCCTATGGACCTGGCCGCTTTCAAAGCACAGGATGGAGAATTTTCTATCAACCCAAGCAAGTTGGTATCGGTCTTTGAGGGATGTCTTAGCAGCTACAAGCCAGGCTGGGATGATTGTAATGTCCTTCTGCAAACATTATTGACTGAGGTTAAACAAGAACAGGTCATAGCTAAAGCAAGGAAAAAAGCGAAAAGACGATATGACCAAGACTGTAACAATGTCCCGATCCCAGATAATCAAGTTCCTATAAAAAATCCTAGGTGGTACCCAAATGACAATCAGGCTATGACCCACCTCACCTTCTATAAGGAGCTGCTACTGTATAGACTTCGTCATGCAGCTGTCAGACAGAATAATTAAACTAAACCATAGAAGGTAGTGCAGGATCCAAAGGAAAGCCCTGGAGCTTTTTTGCAGCACATTCGAAACACGATCCAACAGTATACCAATGCAGATCCTAATAATCCACAAACTGAGGCAATTATTAAAAAACTATTTACAAGCAGGGCAGCCCCCGACATTAAGAGAAAGCTACAGAAAAAGGAGGATTTGATAAGTATGACCATGGCACAGATTTTAGAAGCAGCAAATCAAGTGCATAGTTTAAAAGAAGTAAAAAAAAAAAATAGCAAGTAAAATTAATGGTAGCAGCAATGCAGGCAGGCACGAAGGAAAGTAAACAAAAAAAAGGGGGCCGTGGACACGGACGTCCAGGCCCGCGAAAAAGACTACTGGGGCGCAATCAGTGTGCCCTGTGTCGGCAAGAGGGACACTAAAAAAATAAGTGCCCAAACAAAAAGAAAAGGGGAAGTACCTCTATGATGGCAATAAAAAAACAAAAATAAGGGTGTCAGGGGAAACAGATCATCCTACCCCCGGAACCCCGAATAAAAATGCGGGTGGGAAATGAAGAAATAGATTTTTTAGTGGACTCTGGAGTGGCGCGAACTGCTGTAAATCAACCGCTTCAGTTGCCAGTAGAAAACTCCCTCACTGTGACAGGAGCCACAGGCAAAGATACCAAGTGCCTAGTGTATGCCCCAGCAGAACGTGCTTTGGGAAACAAAACCATATCCCATAAGCTGGTATAGCTCCCTGAATGCCCAACACCATTGCTGGGATGGGACCTGCTGTGTCGCCTAGGTGCCACCCTGCATTTTACTCCAGATGAAATAACCCTTACCTTACGCCCTGAAAATGCATAGATAATGACCCTTGCAGTTGAATCCTCGGCTATGCAAGCCCCAAAATGGGACCAGTGGGAAGTCCAAGTGTATCCCCTTGTGTGGGCATCAGGGATCCCAGGAAAAGCTACTCACCAAACCCCCATTCATGTCCAGCTCATACCCGGGAAAGGCCCGGTGCGGGTAAAGCAATAGCCAATCAAGAAGGAAGCCAAAAAGGGGTTACAGGAAACCATAGATCGATATCTAACGTACAGTATTCTCTGGGAATGTCAGTCAGCCTGGAACACTCCCATTTTACCCGTACAGAAACCTGATGGCACGTACCGGCTGCTACAAGACCTAAGGGCAGTTAATGAATGGGTTAAGACTCTGCACCCTCTTGTCCCTAACCGCTATACCCTATTGGCTTCTATAGGGGAACAGTATACCCATTTTCCAGTTCTTGATTTAAAAGATGCTTTTTTTGCCATCCCAGTTGACACCTCAGCACAGGAGATTTTCTCCTTCGAATGGGAGGACCGGAACAGAGTTAAAAAGCAACTTTGCTGGACAGTGTTAGCCCAGGGGTTTAAAAATTCCCCCACCTTCTTTGGCCAGGCTCTGGCCAGGGACCTAGAGGAGTGGGATAATAAAGAAGCCCTCCTTTTGCAATACATAGATGATCTGTTAATTGCCACTGTAGGCTTAACTCCCTGCCTTAAAGCCACCGTGAGTCTCCTGAATTTTGTGGGACTCCAAGGATATCGGGTAGCACGAAGTAAGGCTCAGATTGCTCTCCCGCAGGTACAGTACCTCGGGTTCTACATACAGCAGGGGGAACGCCAGTTTTCAAATAAAAAAATAAAAGCCATATGCCAAGTTCCTATCCCGAGTAATCGCAAGCGGCTCAGAGCATTTCTGGGGATGACAGGCTTCTGTAGAATATAAATCCCAGAGTTTGAACTATAGGCTAGACCCCTGTATGACTGTGTAAAAGGAGCAGACCATGACCCCTTTCATTGGACCCCAGAGGCTGACAGGGCATTTAAAATCCTAAAAAACAAGCTAATGGAAGCCCCGGCTCTAGGTCTGCCAGATCTCTCCAAGCCATTTCAGTTGTATGTACATGAACGAAAGGAGGTGGCCCTGGAAGTACTCACACAGCTGCTAGGAGCATGAAAACGTCCGGTGGCATATTTTTCGAAATAACTGGACCAAGTAGCCAAGGGCTGGCCAGCGTGCCTGCGGGCAGTGGCAGCCACCGCCCTGACCCTGGCACAAGCAGAGAAACTGACACTAGGGGGAACAATACAGGTTTTTACACCACACATGGTACGCGCTTTACTGGATGTTAAGGGCGGCCTCTGGCTCACACAAGCGCGTATGGCAAGATACCAAGCAAAGCTCTTAGAGAACCCTGAGGTCACGCTGCAGCCTTGTCCATCCCTTAACCCTGCCACCCTCTTACCAAAAACTGAGAAACAGAAACATGACTGTTTAAAAATCATAGATGCCCAATATTCTAGCCGCCCGGACTTGAAGGATGTGCCCCTCCCAAATGCAGATTATGAGTGGTACACTGATAGTAGCAGCATGGTAATAAATGAGCAAAAAACGGCGGGTTATGCTATTGTAACCCTCAGTGACACCGTGGAAGCTGAAAGTTTGCCCGCTGGGACCTCTGCCCAGTTGGCTGAGCTAGTGGCCCTGACCCGTGCACTCGAACTGTCCAAAAAAAAACAGGTCAATATTTTCACTGATTCCAAATATGCTTTTGGGGTGCTGCATGCTCCTGCTGGCCTGTGGAAGCAGAGGGGAATGCTGACAGCCCAAGGCTCCCCAGTCAAGTACGGGCCCCAAATCCTCCGACTTCTAGAGGCAGTGCAACTCCCTTTGGAAGTGGCAGTGGGACACTATAAGGCCAATCAGAGGGAGGATCAAGATGTGACCAGGGGTAATGCCAGGGCAGATAAAGAGGCAAAGCATGCTGCCACCCTGCTGTTCCCTCAGACTAAAAACACCTATATGCATGCCCTTATCCCAACAGTGGGGAAGCTCCCAACCCCTCAGTATTCTGGGGAGGAGAAACAGCTAGCTGACAAACTTGGTCTCCAGGAAAAGGAGGGATGGCTTCATTCCCCGGAAGGGAAAGTCCTCTTACCAAAGGGCCTAATTCTGCCAGTATTACAAAAATTACATCAAACCACTCATGCTGGCAGGGAGGCACTTATCCAAGTAATAAAAAAGTACTTCATAACCTCCAGACTCAGAGCCCTAGCTGCCCAAGTACAAACAAAATGCCTAGTCTGTCAAAAGAATAACCCCCAATCAGGACACCCAGTACCACCAGCGGCCCTGGAACCCACTCCAGGCCCCGGACGGGTGTGTCAAATAGACTTTGCTAAGGTTCCCCGGACCCAAAAGTTCAAGTATCTCCTTGTCATAGTAAATGGATTCAGCAGATGGTCAGAAGCCTTTCCATGTCGCAATTGCACTGCCAGGACAGTGGCTCTCAAGTTTGTTAAAAAGATTATTCCTCCCTTTGGACTTCCCCAGTGAATAAAATCTGACAATAAAACACACTTCACGTCAAAAATCATCCAAAGCATCTCAGACACCGTACAGATTCCCTGAAAACTCCATACACCCTGAAGACCTCAAGCCAGTGGGGTAGTGAAGTGGATCAATCAGACCCTTAAGCAACATCTCTCGAAAGTATGCCAGGAGGCCTCCCTACGGTGGCCTGATACCCTGCCCCTAGTTCTGCTCCGCAGCCGTGCTCTCCCAAAGGGTAAATTAAAGCTCAGTCCCTTTAAAATTATGTTTAAAAAAACATGGCCTATAAATAGTACACCGCTTATGTAAAAAAAAAAAGTAAAAATTAAAAAAACAAGTTTCTCTCTTAGTATATGTGTTCCCTGTCTGCTGTTCTTTGTCTCTTCACAGGTATACTAAGGATTCCCAGCCTCTACCCTTGGACTCACCCATCCACTCCCTGAAGCCTGGTGATTCAGTGCTTGTACGTACCTGGAAAGACGAGCCCCTCCAGAAAAAGTGGAAGGGACCCTATACCGTCCTGCTGGTCTCCCACACGGCCACAAAGGCCGAGGGACATAAGAATTAGATTCATTATACCCAGCTGAAAGACGTGTCAAACCCCCCCCCTCCCCCGGCTAAAAGGTAGACCGTGCATTCAGCCCCTCCCAGTGAAGATCTTAGACTAAAATTACTATTTAAACAGCAGCCCACCAAAAAAGCAAAAAAATAAATAAAAAAGTATATTTTATTCCCCCTCTTAGCCATGTGCCTAACCGGTACTGCTGTTTCAAGCATTGTACCCGTAGATACCTGGCTGGCACTGGCCCAGAGTGCAGTGAATGCAACGTCGTTCTCAGAGAACCTTATTCTCAGAGACTAAGGCAGCAGCTCTGGCCTTTTCTTTCGTTAGTATCCCTGGGCTTGTGGTGCATAATTACCACGCAGTAGAGCACCTTGCCTGCACAGTGACAAAGGCCATTAATTTAACCTCAGCCGTCCTGGCCCAACTCTCACATGAGTTAGGGGAAGTACGTCAGGGCATGCTACAGAACAGGCTGGCTGTAGACTATTTACTTCTACGCCATGGTCACCTATGCCAGGAGTTTGCAAGCATGTGTTGCTTTAATATAACAGATGCAGAGCCGTCCGTAAAAGCTGATTTCCAACGCCTAAAGCAGCTAGCAAAGAGCATTCATCAGCAAACCAGAGAAAATTAGCTAAGCTAATTTTCTAGTTGAAGCCTTTCCCTGTAGCTAAATAAGGTATTTAGCCTATTATTTAAGTTTTTTTTCCTGTATGAATCGTGTTATATTTACTATGTTATATATAGTCCTGGTAAAAATGCTTATTTTGCATAGTTTTAAAAATTTTAATTTTATGCATAGCCCGCTAGTAAGTAAATAAAAATAAAAAACCTCAAGCAATAAAAATAAATATTCTCAAAAAAAATTGTTAAAAACCCCAGGGCATGGCCACTAGTTAAATTAAAAAAATAAAAGGCCATAAAGGTCAAAAAAGTCTCCCTGCTAAAGCCCTAAGAGCTTCTTCTCAATCCCCCTTAATAAAATTCAGGCCTGGCTGGTTTGAGTAAGCTCTTTTGCTCTTAAAACAATGTTGCAGCCGCATATAATGCCTCATAGTGTAAAGTTTGCTAACGCCAAGTTAAAAATAATAAAAAAAACAGCTACAAGGCCAAACAAGATGTGCTGGTTGGTTAAGTTGCTAAAAATGCTTTTTAAAAGTTGCAAAAAATAAACATTATTGTAAACCATATAAAAAAAGCAAAATATTTGTGCAAAGTTTTAATTACCTAATGTGTAGTGCAGTCGCATTAAGGAATATAAAAGTGTGTGTAATGACCTGCTCTAATGTGCAAAATTTAAAATTCTATTCCCCCTGTACCTTGTTTGCAGCTGCAAATAAACTTTTCTGCTTCTCCACCCCGTTGTGATTATTAAGTGACGCACACCGGGTAACAAACCCCCCCCTGCTGTTGTTCGCCTCTGGCACTGGGTGCCGGCAACACCTCCATGAATTTAATTCTCCTCCCCTCACAGTGTCTTCTACAGCGCCTTGCCTACTGCTGAGCTCACTGACAGAAAAGCAAGAGGGAGCGAAAAGCTGGGATGTGGCCACTAGATGGGGACAAAGAGCTGCATCCGCTGGCCAAGAGCAGCTGGGGGAAGCCTGGGAGCAACAGGTATCAGAATAAGCAAGTCAATCTCAGACCGTGGCCTAGTTTCCAGACATCTCTGGGCCGATTCTTGGAGGACGCAGCTCCTGGCAAAGCCACCCCCCAGAGTCAGGCCCTCAATGGTTCTCCCAGCGCAGTGGGCCCTGGGTGCAGCAATGGTGCAGAGATCGGTGTGAAATAGGAAACCCTGCGAGATGCTGGCTCTCCCTGCGGTCCCTGACCCCTCCTGGGGCTCCAGCGCAGCTCCCCCATACGCAGGCAGAGCTCAGAGCAGAGTCCGCAGCAGCCCCACCCCAGCGAGAGCTCCCAGTGAAGGCAGAGGCCTGGCAGAGAGAGGAGAGGGGCACAGGCAGGTCAGCGGAGAGCTGGAAGGTGGCTTCCACCCCAGGAGGATTAACAGAGAAAGAAGAGCGGAGCTGTGAGAGCACAAAACAGAGACACACCCCAGCAAATCCCCCCCGCCCTCAGACACTGAGATCCCGGCCTGGGGGAGCCCTAGCAGAGGGGTTCACTCCCCGATACTTACTCATGACAGTTGCAGCAAGGGGTCCTTGTGGGGTGGGAGGAGGTGCCACCCCGCTCTGGCTGGCTGGCTTTGGAGAGATACAAGGGTGAAGAGCGCGGTGAGGAGTTGGTGCCCTGGGAAAGAGGTGGAACAAGAGTTGGGGCTAAGGGCCGAACAGGGGTGGAGCATCTACGGGGAAAAATAAGTCAGTGCCCGTGGAGGGGAAGGCCGAGGGCTCTGTTCCACGAGGGCTGAGCGTGTCAGAGCAAAACTCCTGAGCAGCGTCATTGTGGCCTCCCTGTGAGCGTCCCTGATTCCTCAGGGTACACTGCATTTCCCCGGCTCCTTCCCTTGCTAGGTGTAATTTCAGAAAATCACTCTCCTGTCCCTAACTCCCACAGCTGCTGTGTATGAGCCACTGCCAGGCCTCTCTAGACGGGCTAACATCTGGATCCTCCCCAAGCTGGTTCTATCCCACGTGGCCAATTGCAAGTGACCAAAAAAAAAAATCACAAGTCAGAGCCCCCCTGAAAAACGATTGTTTTTAAAGTCTCGTTGGTTTTAAGCCAACAAGTTGGGGTTCTGTTCTCCAGCTCCTGGTGTTGGAGCCTTTTTTTGGGGGGGTCACCTTTTCAAGCTTTTCTCCCCATCCAGGAGAGCAAGATCATGAAAATCTTCTGCCAAGAATGGCCAACCCCGCCAAAACCTTCTACCAGCACTGGAAAACAGTTAGTCCCAAATTGGGGAAAAAGCAAAACAAAAACCCCCAAATCATCCAAACCATTTTTGGTTTTTGAATTTTCCAACAAAAAATTGATTTTTTCCTGTTAAAGTGACACTTTCCACAAAAAATTGTCTTTAATCAAACACCCAATTTTCCCTAGCACAAAATGTTGATGGAAACATTTCAGTGTATTAGTTAAAGTTGCTGTGAAATCCCCACCTCCCCATACCTCCCTACCAGCACCAGCACCAGCACCTATGGGGCGTGCAGCTGTGCAGTCTGCCTGGCTGTAGGGCCCCTTCCCTGCCTCCCAAACAGCAGCTGGAGCCAGGGAGCCATCGGGGATCCCCACAGGGACTGGCTGCACTTGCTGCTGCTCAGCTCAGCCCCACAGGGTCAGCATCAGCCTCTCCCCATCCCTTTCCTGGGCAGAGAAGCGGCAGTACCTGGAGCTCCGCTGCCCTGAAGATGCCCCACGGGCTGCGGTGCCTTGGCGCAGGGAGAAGCTGCTGGATGCGGCTGGGCTGGGGGTGAGCGCTGGGCTCGGGAACCTCTGGGACAGCCGGGCGGTCGGTTTGCGGGGCTGGTCCTGCTCCTGTGAACACAGCGCGCTTCTCTCCAAGGGGAGCTTGAACAGGGCCTCCAGCCCCAGCAGGAGGAAGCGTCTGCAACAGCCCCGGGGACCCAGCACAGAGACACCCCCGACCCCAGTGAGCTCCCCTGGGGCAGCAGCAGCCTGGCCTGAGGGGAGAGAGGGAGAGAGACACAGCAGGGGAGAGTAATGGGATAGTTCTGGTTTTGCACCAGGCAGCTAGGGAGAGCTCAGCTGAGCACCCAGGGCAGGCAGGGTGTTAGGGCAAGGGGCTGACAAAGGAGGAACTAGAGAGTGCCTGAATCCTGTACAATCCTCTGGTAAAGCTCAAATCTTGACCGCCTCAGGAAGCAAAGCATGGCTCGGAAAACTCTCCTCCCATTGCAAAGCCATTCCGGAGTTGTTAAATGAATCTGTAACCGGCTCTGTTGATCGTCTGGTGGAACTGCCCATGCCCCGTTTACACCACCAGCTTACTGCGCTTTCGTAGAGTCAGGTGACGGGGGGCTGGCCTTAGCTTTTGGTGAAGTTGCCGCCGATCTCGCCCGTTCCTTTTGCGCCTCTGCCATGCCGTGGGTCGGGGTGTTTCTGGGGCTCTTTCTTCCAGCCCGCCCCTCTGGGTTTTTGGATGGCACTTCAGGGAAGAGATTCCATCTCCCGTCTGGACTGTTCAGTGGGGCTGGAGTCCTAAGCAGAAAAGGGGAGGGGGAGGTGTGTTGTCTGGGGGTTAGAGAAGGTAGAGCTGGGGCGGGGGGGGGCATGGCGGGGGGGCAGCTGCAGGGCCCATGTGTTCCCAACACCTCCGCATGCCCCTTTCTTCAGGCCCTGTCCCGCCCAGGGGCGCTGGAACCATTTGTACAGTGAGGGGGCAGAGAGCCACTGAGCCAAACTGTAAACCCTGGATAAGATGGAAACCGCTTCAAGCCGGGTGGGGGGGGGCGGCCCCGCCAGGTCCAGCACTGGTGGTCCTGCCCATGTCGATTTTACAGAAAATATTTGGGGCTTTTTTGTTTGTTTTTTTATTTTTATTTATTGATTTGCAAATCCCCAGCTGCTGGCTGAGCAGGCGAGACTGAGAGGCGCAGAGAATAGGGACGGAGGGAAGAGCGCGTGGAAAGAACACACAGAGGAGGGGGGAGGGATTATTTTGTAAACTTTCTTTGAATGCAGTTTAGCAGCTGGAGACAGAGAGGATTGGCCAGCGCCTTGCATCCATCCAGCCCCACTTGATCACAAGCAGAGAATCCCCTGGCAAGCCCCAGGTTAGGGAACTGGGGGTGCGGGGTGGGGCAGGGTTGAAGCGTGTGTCTTCTCGAGCAGGGGGAGTCGACCTTGGGTTTTAAGGTCTTGGGGCTGGGGGGAGCATGTCCTCACTGCAGAGTTAACTGGAGTTATGGACCCTGGGGGTTATAATCTGCTTGCAGAGATGTGCTGTGTAAATGCATGAGATGAAATCAGATCTGGTGCCGGCGTGAGAGGTGTGCATGGCGTGATGGGGGGTGTGTGTGTGAGTATGAGAAGCAGCCCTTGTTAATTGCACGCTGCCCACTCATGGCAGGGAAACCCCAGCACTCACCTCTAGATCTTTCTGTGATCTACCTACAGGAAGGAGCAGGTGGATTTGACACCCCTTCATTCCCTGTCTCAGGATCTTCCCAGGCCTTCCTCACCTCTGACTCCGCTCTCCCGGTTGATTGTTAGGGCTGAGCTCTGGCTCTTTGTCCGGACAAGCACCAGCAGAAAATGCACAAGCCCCATGCCTGTAGAATGAATTGTAAGAAGCTTGGGGTCACATTCTTTTAGATCAAAACCCCCTTTGTTCTGCCACAGCAAATATCTCAAACTTTTTGGTAGCAAGTTGTTCGTTTAAAATCATTTTGTTTAAGAAGAGTCCTACCTCTCTTCGAGCCAGCATTGTTGATGTTCCCGGAGATGTTTTGCTCAGTCATGGAATGTCGGGGGTTTAAAAAACGCCATGGTTTGCTACGAAAAAGCTCTAAAAGTCTTGAGCAGGTTTTGCAAAATAATGCCCAGAGTTCGGCTCCTAAATCCAGGTGTAAATGGGCAGCGCCCTGCAAATCTGCAGAGATCCGCTTCGTAGCCATGGATCGTGTGCAGAAACAAATGTTGTACTCGCACAGGGCTCTATAAACGTGGCCTGATGCACAAGAGTGTGAGACCCTCTCGCTCTAACTGCAGCTGCTGAAGGCCTGGCACTTCAGTGTCCTTACAGGACCAAGAATGGACGGAAGGACATGAGAATGATTGCATTGCACGCTTCCCGTTGTGCTGCCCTGCAGCAGAATGGCATGAAGTGCAATGGGTGGGGAGTGGAGGGTTGTCAAGGGGAGAGGTACCTTCAGGCACGAGACCACTGATGTTCCCGGGGTACCCATGGCCTCTACCTCCACAGGGGAAAGAGCTAAAGAGCCTAACGATGCATTAATTAGAGGCTTCCCGACAATTAGTTCCCTGTGACTTAGGCAAATATTCCTCATTCCCACCGTTGGCAACTCCCCTGATCTTTGTCATGCATCTCACGGTATTTGGTGTTTGATTTTCTAAAAGCCCCAGAGCCTGGAGTCCTGTGATAAGCACATCCATTTGTTTAAACCAAAATATGGGGTTTATGTAGGACGACTTGAAAAAAGTGACTTCCCCTGGTCCCTTCTCTTCCCCGACCCCCACCCCTCCCCGGCTCAAAACTCAAAAGATGAAAAAGCAGACCCCACCACAAATTTATTATTTTTAAATATTTCATGATTTTTAAGGCAACCTGCTGAGATTTGAAGGCTGTGGGTTGGCAAAACTCTGCAAGATATAATAAAGTGGCATTCCAAAAGGACAGAGTTAAGGTTATATGGGGGAACCGGCACCTATAACTGAGCTCCTCCTGGTTAGCAGAGCTCTGTGGTTCGTTTTCTGCTGTAGTGCTAAGATTCTTTCCTAGTGTTACATGGGGAAGATCTCAGCTGAGCATTTCCTGGTTTTCTAACAGCTGAGTTTGGGGCAGTGACATCCCGGAAGGGCCTGGGGAGCAGAACTGCCTGTTGGTCAGCAAAAACAGGGTGGATTTGATTTTAAATCAAATTGATTTAAATCACTAGTCAGGACGACTCGATTTAATCATGGATTTCTACATAAAAGTGTATTCTTGTTGGTTGTTATAACCTTAATACATGTTCTTCACAACTCAGAGATAGATGTAGGTTTCATTTTTAGAAGGTACACACTATACATTTTTAAAGGGTGATTTATTCTGAAAACTTTTCAGATGAGTTTTACAGCTATCTCAGAAAATGAATGATTGTTTGGTTATTTCATTTACCCAAGGTTATTGAAGCAGATAGTTCCCCTCCCAATGACTTCATAAATATCTCCAATTCAACAGGTTAATCGTTAATATTTGGAGGATTTTCTTGCCAGGCTGTATATCACCTCTCCATATTTATTTATTTATTTATTTGAAAACATTTTTTCTGTTAACATGCATGTTACCTCTGGAGACACAAATCCACAGTTTGAGAACTGCAAAACCAAGCATCTCTGATGGTATCTTCTAGACTGAGCACTGAATCCCATTGGGTAGATAGAAAGATTAACCTACACAATCTATACAGAAGCCTGTGGAACCCCATAAGATTGGGTCCTTCATCCATGAAGTATCGGAACTCATTTACAAAACTTTTCTTAAACATTACATGAATATATTGTCTCATACTATAGAATTAGAATTTATCATCCCTATTCCATGATGAGAGATCTTTGAGCTAGAATGTATCTTAATTAAAACTATCTTTAGATAGCTTTTTGAGGGGCAAAAAACATTTTATCAAAAAAATCCAATTTTTTTATTTTTTTTTAAAATCATTGATTTTTATCCACCCTGGTTGCAAGTGAATAGCAAAGGTGGTCCCAGCAGGGAGCCAGAGTGTCCAAATTCTTAGTTGGTGGGAGAGCCTGTCTGTGAGCATCTGTAAAGCATCTCACTTCAACATTGACTGGTTGAACGATTTATTGTAAGGGACGCCCTTTCTCAGACCCTTTCCCTTTATTGTCTCCCAACCCCTCACGTCAGTCCCTGACCCAGGATTGCCAAGCCAAACTCAAATACAACTTGTTTGAAATCTCACAGCTCGCCAAGATTACCTAATTGTCCAGGTGGCTGAGCCCGTTTTCCACAGGGTCAGTCTGAGTTCAAGTCAATGCCGCAGGGCATTTCAGGCTGCTGTCCTGTCTGGTCCAGCCCAGGGGACAATATCTGATGCTTCCAGGAAAAGCAAGAACCCGCTGAAACATACATGGCTAGTTTTACCATGCTGTAAATGCAGGTGGGGAATTAATTACTGACCTCGGTGGCGTTCAGACTATGTCCTGAAGCATGGGATTGGGCCTGAGGGACAGCTAGCGCTGGACACAGTGTGTAGGGTCTCAGAGTGGGAAGTTCCTTGGAGAATTCCACTGGGTGGGAGACTCAGCTGTGAAGGGAGGGGGCGGGCAGGAGCATCTCATAAACCCAAGATTAGAATAACTGAAGTATAGTTCCTTGTACATGGAGCCTCAGCTCTCTGGAAACTCTGCAAACACTTTAACCACATGTTCAACTCCATCTGTAGGAGTAGCCTTGGATCGCAGTGGGAGGGCTCAGGTGCGTAAGTGTTTGCAGGGTGGGCGCTCAGGGCAGTCCCTGACACCAGGGCAAAGCGGATGTGACGTGCCACTGTCTGGATTTGGGAGCCTGCCTGCACACCGAACTCAGTAGGCGCTGGGTGCATGACTGCAAGGCGCTGGGCTGGGGAAAATCAGCCCCGGGTGGTTATTTTGAGTAGAAACCAGAGCCACTTCTGGGGTCTTTCAGCTTCTAATGCCCTTTCTCTTCTGCAGCTGGATGTAAGCCTATGATAAAATCCTTCTCAATGCCAAGTCAGTGCCATAAATCACTGGGCTGGGTGCAGGAATCAGTAGGCGACGTTCTCTGGCCTGGGTTATGCCAGGGCTCAGACTAAATTATTCTTCCCAAAACTTTTAAAAGCTGAGCCCCGTCCTCAAGGCAAAGAAACCAATCGTGCCGCTCACCCATCAGCAATGTGTTAGTGACCCCACCCCCCATTTTCCTCTATACATCTTCAAACCCCACCCTTCCCACCATGGCTAGCCCTTCCCCATGCTTCAGGAGACGCTGGAGGAGATGATCCTAACCGTCCCCTCTAACCTTAAGAACCTGAGGGACCCCATCTTGGAGCATCTTAAAAATCCCAGTTCCCAGACTCTGGAACAGGGGCTGCTTTGCCGGGCTCACCTTTCTCCCTCCGTCAGGTTGGCCGATGGGGATAATGAGCCTGGAGATCTCATTCCCGCTGCTCTGAGTGCTGCCCATGTGCACTCGACTCAACTCAGCTCTTACTGTACCCCAGGAAAGTCTTCATCTTCTGGGATCCTCATGGCAGCAGTGGGATGATTTAACAGAGTCCCTTAGTCATGGGGCCTTTCTCTCTCTTTTGTTTCAGAGCCAGTGTCCTGGAATCATCTCATGGTGCATGGAGTGGTGGGGGTGGTGGGGGTGCTAGTCTTACTATACCTATGTGGGTTTTGGAAAGGTAGAGGGAAAGTGTTTGCCTATTCGCAACTCGTCTTCAGGAAGCTGCTGACTCATCACTCCCAGTAGCCTGGAAGTCCGCAGGATTCCCAGGAATCTGAGCTCCCCGCAGTGTGTGACAGGGACGGGGACCAGGCCCAGGGAACTAGAAACAGGAATCGAGACCCAGCCCTGGAGGATGGGGAAGGAGACCTGTTTGCGAATTCGTATCCAGTCTGCTGAATTGTTCACGTCCAGACCCTCCCCCAGTTCTTAAAAAGTCGAAGCATTTCATTTAGACACTTTCCAAACAAACCATTTTGATTTTTCAGTTTGAAACTATTTTTTATTTAAAAATGTCCTTCACTTTTATTTTAAAAATTCAAAAAGTTATAACCCTTGAAATGTTCCTGGGTCTTTTTTTTTTTTTTTTAAAGCTTTTTGGTTCATCAAAAATTTGGAAAAATGTTAGTTTTGTTCAACCGGAAACTGGTTTTTTTCCATCTCTTTTTTGGAATTGCCAGTGACCAAAAAATTCTGTTTGCCCAGCTCGAGGGGCGGGTGAGGATTTTGGCGGTTATATTGTGGGTCTCTAAGTCCCCTTGTTGCTCAAAGTTTTCTTACTGCAACAAATTAATTTGGGATGAGGGCAGGATGGGCAAAAGCTTCCTAAAAGTGGGGGGGCTGCTGGCACAAAAACTGTGGCCCACCCCCTGTGCCACCCCTTCTCCTCGAGGTCCTGCCCCCTCAAACTGCCCTTTTCCCTGAGGCCCCCCCCTCCCACCGCCTTTCTCCCTGAGCTCCCACTTCATGCCGCCCCTTGCCCCCAAAACACTGCCCTCCCCACTCCCTTCTCTCCCCCATCATCCAGTCGCTCACACTTATGGCCAGTAAAAAGTGGTGGGCCCTGGTCTCCCCTGTTCTGGCACCCCTGGATGAGAGTGGGAGAGGATGAAGAACTCCTTTCAAATATAACTCCCCCCCACCCTCAGAAAAGCACAGTTTGCCAGCAACAGCAAAACATGCACCTAACCAACACGGGCCAGTCATGCTGTGTTGTGTGGGACATTCCCGTCCTGGGGCGGTTTATGTCTTGGAGAATGTGAACCCTGCAGGCCTGGATGTTTCTCTGCGTAATGTGACCTCAGTGCTCCTGATGAGAGCCATTGTTTGTAAATGTTTCAGTAGCAGACATATTTATCATTCATGTACAGACAGACATTTATTCACAATTAGAACTGGTCAAAAATAGGGAGGGTGGAGAGGGTCATGAAAATTGAAGAAGAAACCACTCCCCCCCCCATATTCTTCCAACTTATTTGGAAATGTTTTTAATGATCAAATTTTTGTTTCGTTTTGGTGGGAAAAACTCCATGTTCTCTCTCAAGTGGGCAGAGAAATCCCAAATGTTTTTTTTAAAGAGGTAACTTTTTTCAAATGATCAATGTAATCCAAAGTGGCATTTTTAGTTCAAAGGTTGCATTGTCAGTGTAAAACCCTTTTGAACCAGCTCTGTTACTGTATAACAAGATGAGTTTATTTTTCATGATGCATTGTTTGGGCCAGGTTCCAAGTGGCATTTCAGTTTTTGCACAGCTCTTCTCTTCTTGCATCTGCACCTCTCATAAGCTGTGGCCTTAATCTTGGGCCTGGAAACACTTACGTGCACGTTTAACTTTAATTACTGCTGTGAATAATTCCATTTCAATGGGACAACTCTGAGATCGGCTTTACACTACGGCCCTATATAGGTGTACCTATGTCATTTATTTAATTTTCTTCCTTTTATATGTGAAAGTTCTTGAGAGGTTAAAGCAGGTAAAATACATGAACAGGTTCGGACAGTCCGAGTTTGTCCGTGCAAAGTGACAGCAGAGATGTGGGATCTGCTCGTTTTCTATAAGTCTCTCAGGGTTACCCAGGATAACTTTGGGGATCTCTAAAAAGAAAAGGAGTACTTGTGGCACCTTAGAGACTAACCAATTTATTAGAGCATAAGCTTTCGTGAGCTACAGCTCACTTCCTCAGATGCATATCGTGGAAACTGCAGGGATCTCTGTCTTGCATCGGGAATGTTCCCTGAAAGTGTCCAAACAGCTCAGAGCTACAGAACCATTCCCTGGATCCATTCTTCTAGCTGTCTTCCCCAGAAAGCAGTCTGGCAAGTGTTCCTGTCAGCTCATTGCTAAGTTATCTGTCAAAACACTAGAGTTTTCAGGTGCCTAAGTAGCCCCTGGAATCATGGTGAAATTATCCTCCCCGCCACCACCAAAATTGGAAATGGTGCCCCAGAGTGCACGGTACCCTACCGTGCTTCCCCCATAGGAACTGCATGAACAGGCAACTCTGCAAGTTCTCTGCATGCCTCTGCAAGTGACCCCCATGCCTCTCCATTTCCTTGGCCACATGTATCCTGTCCCCATGCCGGCGGTGAATCCAGAAAAAGAGGGAAAAGCTCACCACTGCGACCACCTGAGGGCGGTGTTGGGTTGAGATCAGCTGGTCAAAGCAGGCAATAGGGACAGAATCTGAGACTTGAAGCTCCTCGAGCGACCTCTGACCTTTCTAGACCTGCCCTTCAATCAGACACAGCGACTGTAAAGTTGAATGTGATAGTAACTAGACCCATTTTAAACCCGTCACCACACAAGACAAAGCCCGTAGGATTCATCATGAACTATTTATTTCTCCTCCCCTGGCTCCATGCAGCCACCAGCCACCTTGAAGCTTTCTCTCGTCTCTCCCAGGCTGTGCTCACTTGATTGCAGGAGATCAGCGGAGGGTCCAGCTTTGCTCTTTCGCTTCCATTCTTCACGTCTTTGGGTGGCTGCATTGGCAACTGAGCAGCCTAATGGAAACACTGAGTCCTCTGTCTCGGCAGGCAGGCCCAGCCGCCAAAGCCAAAGACTCCCTGAGAACAGGGGGAGGTTCGCCTGAACTCTCAGGAGTGGAGGCTGGGCCCATAGGGTAGGGTTACCATATTTGAACTTTCAAAAAAGAGGACACTCCGAGGGCGGGGGAGGAGTGGTAGCCCTGCCACCTATCTACTCCCTCCCACTTTCTGCCCCCTGACTGCCCCCCACACAACCGCCAACCCATCCAACACCCCTGCTCCTTGTCCCCTGATCGCCCCCTCCCAGGACCCTGCCCTCTATCTAAGCCTTCCTTCTCCCTGTCTCCAACTGCCCCCTCCTTAGACCCCTCCACCCTAACTGCCCCCCTAGAACTCCAGCCCCTACCTGTCCCCTGACTGCCCTGCCCCCTATCCGCACCCCCACCCCCTGACAGACCCCCGGCTCTCCCACACCCATCCAACCACCTCCCTGTCCCCTGACTGCCCCCGCAGAACCCCCAACCCATCTAATCCCCCCTCCTCCCTGCCCCTGACTCCCCCCCGAACCTCCGCCCCGTCCAACCCCTCCCGCTCCCTGTCCCTTGACTCCCCCGACCCCTCTTCATATGCCCACCCCCTGACAGGCTCCCCCCAGAGCCCCTCATCCATCCAACCCCTCCTGCTCCCTGTCTCCTGACTGTCCCTTGGGACCCCATGCCCCTTCTCCAGCCCCCCCGGCCCCCGTACCCTGCTGCTCAGAGCAGTGTGTCTGGGGTGCGGAGCCAGACACAGTGCCGTGCTCCCCCACAGAGCGCGCAGCTCCCCCTCCGCCCCCAGAGTGCTGCATTGGGAGGAAAATCCCGGCCCTTTGGAGAGTTTTACCAATTCCTCCCTGAGGGCAATTTAAAACCCAAAAAGCCGGACATGTCCGGGAAACTCCGGACGCATGGTAACCCGACCACAGGGACTTCAGGATCTGCAGCTGCTGCCACCTGTATGGTGAATCCTTGGACTCGTCACCAAACAGCTCTTCCCCATTCTGCAACCTGGCCCCATGGTCTGACCGTACAGGAGAACAGAAACCCTTTGGGACAGCAGGAGAGTCTCCTCAATGCCGCACTCTTCGCATGGCTTCCCGCGGTCATCGTGAAACACGACTACCCTGCCCCCAGGAGTCTCTCAAGGAGCTGCCGGCACAGTCACTGGGCACCCACTCATAATGGTCTCGGGCAGTGGCATTGCAGAGAGAGCTGAGCAGACCATCCCTCTGTGACTTCCTGAATTGCTGCCAGGACGGATTCTCCTCTGCGCTAGGGAGAGTCCCCGAGGACAAGCAGCTGTGGTGGGGGAGGGGGCAAGACAAACACTCCCCATGAGCCCTTGACTAGCAGGTAAGCAGGACTCTGGGAGCCAAGGCATCGGTGTGTCTTGCTGGGAGAGCAGAGCTGGAGAGCAGAAAAGGGCATTGGAGGAATTGTAGAAAAGTCATTGTCATGGCCGGGTCATGGGCCGCCAGACCTAGCGGTCAGAGGCAGAGTCCACACTCACAAGTAAGGAGTCGAGAGTCAGCTGGGTCAGGACACTGGAAGAGCAGAAGCAAAAGAACAAATTGTGTTCAGAACCTCAAGTCAGGTGAGTCACCCTGAGTCCAGATGCCAGGAAATCAAGCCTGGGGAGTGGGAGCAGGAACAGCCAACACACGGTCCAGAGCCGGGGAGGATCTCGGCTGTTCAGACAGCTTCTTGTTCCTGCTGCTGGTTTAAGGAGGTCCCGGGGGCCGATTAGCTGCTCTGGGACTCTGCCAATAGGAGCCTCAAACTGGGTCTGGACTTCGTCAGTCCTAGGAAAGCAGTTTTTCGTAGGCTTCCAGGTGGCGTGCTGGAGGGTGGCTGCTCCCAGGAACCCTGCAGACCCGGGTTAATGACCCAGGGGTCAGGACAGTGAGTGATCTCTCCCTGCTCAAACCTCCTGCACGAAACAGTCTCCAGGGTCCCGGGCGCATCCTCTGAGAAGAAAAAAACACAGTCATGAGGACAAATAGGCTATGGAAGAGGAGCCCCCTCTTTGTTGCAACAGCCCCAAGTGCCCAAAAGAGTGGACGGTTCTTACCTCCAGGAGATGCCTGGGATCTTCCATCTAAGCCTCAATGGGACCCCTGTTGCTTGGTCTGACAAGAGGAGATCATCTGTCCCCACTGCTCCCTGCGCTGGGCTGGCTGCAGCACACATCTGTGTAAGAGGCTGGGCCAGAGAGATGTTACAATCAGGGTCCAGGCACCCCAGAAGGATAACAGAGGGTCTGAAACCAGAAGACAAAGCAATCAAATCAGCGGATTCGACAGAGAAGTTTTCTACCCTACAGGGACATCAAAGAAGGTCTGTTAGGAAAGCTGAGATGTTAGTCTGGAAACTGCTAAGGCAAAGATTGTGACTTGTTAAGATTCAGTTTTAGTCACTACGAAGTGTGTTGTGTTTTGTTTCTCTCTTTGAAATTTGTCTCTTTCTCTTGCTTAGTATCACTTAAATCTCTTCTTTGTTACTATACTTCCCAAACCACCTCAGTGTTGTGTGTTCGAGTGAAGTGTGATTCTCCAGCCTACCCAACAGGCTGAGCTGTGCCCTGTCTCTCTGAAGGTAGCGAATAATTTCTGAGCGGTGCTGGGCCCAGAGTCCAAGGGCAGTTCACCAGACATCTTGTGGGAAGCCCAAAGAAACCAAAGGAGCAGGAGAGATTCCGGCCCCACTGACCCATGGGAAATTCCCACAAAAGAGCCTACACAGGGCTCTAGACACGGCCACTTTGGGTGTGTACCAGAGTTCACTCACTGCTAGATGCTGGCCAGGCCTCGTGTCATTGCTTTCTCGCTGGGCTAGCAACCCCGCTCATACTCACTCTTGCAGTTTGTTGGCTGGGAACTCAGCCCTCCAACCAGGTGACTGTCCTTTACTCCACTCCTTCCTGGGTCATGCTCTTTGCAAACAAAGTCCCAAAATGTCTTGAACAGAAACAAGGCCTTCCACCCTCGTGGGGAGTTCTTCCTCAGCCTGATTTCGGTTCGGCCTGACCTTCTTGGGTTTCTATGGTCTTCTATGTCCCCTTCCTTAGGGACAGTGAGAGAAGCCAGTCCTACCCTGGACTCCAGGGTTTGGCCCAAGGCCATCTCCTGAACAGCTTGCTCTGCTTCTGGACTTTTGCTGCTGTTTTCCCTTGTTTCCTCTCAGGTGGGGCTCACTTGGTCATCAATTTGGCCTAGCCCCAGGCTAGGCAGCTATAGGCCAAGCCACACTGTTAGATACCCTCCTCCTTCAAATCTGGTCCAGCCCGGCTGACAGGTTTGCTGAGGGGATGGGGAAACCCCATTGCTGATCAGAAGGAGGTCAGAGTCTGTTCCTTACGAGCTGAAGGTCCGTTTGTCCTGCTGCGGCAAGTGGAGCTGGAGAGCGGAGATGTTAGGTGAAAGGGACTGCATGATGGAGTTGGAGACTGAGGGACGGGAGCCTCCTCCCAGAAACGCTCCCAGGAGAACAGGTTTGAGGAGGAGTTCTCTGGGGAGCCTCCTGCTTGGAAAAAACCAAGGGTGGCACATTGATGAAGATGTCTCTGTCCCAGGGATGGGGGAAGCTCCCAGCCAGGCTATGCAGCAGGGATCCCATTTCTCCCCCAAGAAACCCATTTTGCCCAAAGAAGTCAATGGCTCTTACCTCCAAGAGGGAGTGGGCTCTTCCCTCTAGGCCTCTTTGAGAACTACTACTGCTTGCACCCATCTGGGAGGCTGTCACACACCCCAGGACCTAGAAGACACGGGGGGAGGAGGCTCCTCTTCATGTCAGACTCGGAGAGCCCAGAGAAGGGCCAAAGGAAGAATAAAGGGCAGGAGATGAAGCTAGCCCGGAGCCTCTGTCCCATCCTCACCTCCTCAAAGGTGGAGCTTCCTGAGCTTCAGTTGGGCAGACAGTCTGTAGCCCTGACGCAAAGGTCCTTCTGCGCCATATGGGGCAGGAAGATCTCTGCCTGGGAGCACGGGAAATGGGATGGGGGTGAGATCAAGGAAAGAGGGGAGGGATATGGGTGTGAGGGAAAGAGCTCCTGCCCCAGATGAAGGTATCTGGGGGGCCGTGGGAAGGACACAGCTCCACAGAGAGGGGAGAGAGTTCCTGTGAGTGCCAGGGGCCTCCATTTCTGCTTCCACTAGTCCCCCATTTATAGTGAGACACAGCAGTACCTGCAGCAGGGAGTGGGACTTGCTGAACAGGGAGGGGAACCTTGAAGAGCATCAGATGAGCCACAGCCCTTGCAGCGCCTCGGGCATCTGGTGCAAGTGCCGAATCATGTGAAGCTGGCCCATGACCTTGGCTGTGACATCCTCATGCTGCAGGGGAACGAGAACATGTCAGAGACTGAGACACTCCCCAGGAATCAGGGAGGATTAAGGGCACCTGGAACCAGCACCATCATTTCCACCCAGCAGCTGCTCATGTCTGAGTGGTAGATTCACCCTGCTGACCCCCAGGATGGAGGCTTGCTGTCCTCTCTAGTGACCTTCAGTGCCAACCCCCCTCCTTGTAGGGTGAGCTCCTGCCACTTCCCCATCAGTGCCCGTGACAGCTGTTCCACCTCCAACCCACCTGGGGACACCGCTCAAGTTCGGAGAACCCTCTCTTCTACCCCTACCTCCATCCCCACCCAGGTAGGGCAGGGAGGAGGCTCTAGAAGGGTGGCGTGGGGCGGGTGGGATTCTGGCAGCAGTGAAGTGGAATGGGGAGAGCTTGAGACCTTTCCCCAAGACACCCCAGTGACAAAACCTGAAACCACAGGATGGCAGCCCTGGTGAATGGGGCAGGTCAGCAGCCCCTGACGACTGAATCCTCCCAATCTCTCGAGAGCGGGTCCAGCCCTACCAGCAGCAAGACCAGCTTTCCACGCCCATGTGCCTCAGTCAGTCACCATCACCACTCAGTCCTTGGCCTCCCAGGCTGCCAGGGATGGGAGCAACTCTCGATGGTGGCTGGGGTGACATGGACACTAGACCATGGGGAAATGGGTGCAGCTCTGTGGGGCAGGAAAGGTTCCCAGAGGGCACTTAGGGGACTCTCCTGTCCTTCGCAGGAGTGATAGCAGAGCACCACATCCTAAGAACAGAAGTCCATGAAGGCCAGAAGTCCCCACTAGGCTCCTTGCTACCAGGCCAGCAAATGGCGAGAGGATGGGAATGAGGCCCTGGGTCCCACCCCAAGCTTCTGAGTCGATTGCAGCTGCTTACCGTGTCCCCCATCAGTTCCTGGGCTTCCCCCAGGAGGGAGTAGACCAGCACCAGCCCAGCCTGGCTGACACGCAGCAGGGGGTCGTGGATGGCCAGCAATGCTGTCTGTACGAAGGATCTTCTCTGCCCGACGGAGAAGAATTTTTCAAAGACCTAAAACCAAGAGGACATGAGGCTCGAGTAGATTGCCTAGAGCCAGCCTCCAAGTCCTGGCGGTACAATGGCGTCTAGTGCCCCAAAGGGCGGGGAAGAGAGCTGCTGTGGCCAAGGCAGTTCATTCCCCAGGAGGCTTTCAGGGTCCCAGGGCTCACGGAAGCCCCTTTATTAAGAGGTGGCAGTTGCTGAGGGACCAAAGCCTCCAGTGGCTCTTTCGGGAAGGCAATTTATGGCAGGGGCCAGGATGGGCTGGAAATGGATCTCTAATGTGTGTGAGCAGGCCCACTCTGCTGTGCAGGGCACAGAGACGACAGGGGACTCTGTCTTGCTTCCAGCAGAGAGATCTCCTGCACCTCAGCGGCTAGAGAAGTGTGCGTGTGTTGTTGAGGGGAGGAGGGGGTTGGAGCTGACAGACCAAAGGTCTCTTCCCCGCAGCTTAGTGATTTCTCTCCTCGCTGGGTATGGCCTCTGCAGCTCCTTGGTTTCTTCAAGGGGAATCCAACCTGCAGCCTGACAAGAACAAGGAGACTCCTGGCCCAGTCCCAGTGTGGGACCTTTAGCACCAGCGTGTCCCACTGGTTGCTGGATGAGGAACTCTGAGCTGGAAATAAGGAGCGGGCTCTTTTCCTGTCTTCAGGAGGCCTCCACTGCAGGGAACCCAGCCAGCTACACTCCCTGAGCTGTGTCATGCCCTGGCACAGTGCCCTTACCTCCCCCACTCTGGCTGTATTCTTGTAGCCTAAGAGCCTTCTGTCCTGGTGCCAGTCATAGCACCAGAGATCTTCCACGTCATGTATGGTCAGACCTGGAAGAGAGAGAGAGAGAGAGCGACTTTTCTCCTCATTCTGGTTGCAGTTTCTGTGTCCTTCCAATCCCATTGGTGGCTGCACAGTGGAATGGAGAAGAACAGAGGCAGAGAGAGACTTGTCCTCCGGCTGGGGTCAGTCTGAGAGAAATGGTCTAGGGTCCCATTATCAACATATGGTCACTCTCAGTCCCCTATTTGGTTCCGTGTCCCAGCTGGGTTCCTTACCCCTCTGTTGGAGCAGCAGTTGGTAGAGCCGGTAAGTCCCCTCCCTGGCCTGCCGGCTGATGTCCTTGTCTGGATCGCTGACAAATAGAGCCAGCTGGGCCACATGGTGACCCATCCGAGGGAACTCGGCTGAGATCTAATGGAAGGGAGAGCAGAGGGGACTCCATCAGCATTTTCCTCTCAGCTCCCTGTCCGCCCTGGGCCAGAGGGCTCCTTCCCCTTAGCCCTTCTGCAGGAGAGGCTCGGGGAGAGGAGCTTGAGATCGACCCTTCATTTGCTCTGCTGCCAAGGGAGCCTGCAGCTGCTTTGGGATGCCAAGCAGGGGCTGGAGCATGGTCCCCTTAAAGGCCCAGGGACAACACTGAACCAGGACAAGAAGAACTTGACTCAAGCCTAGCTCAGTTCTGCTCTGACTCTGCCTCCCCATGAAGAACCCTCCTAACCCACAGCCCCGGCAGCAGCAGCAGATCCTGCAGCTCGCTGGAGCCAGCCCGCCTCCCCCTGGAGCCAGCAAGCTGGGCTCAGAGCTCACTTACATCAAACTCAGGGAGGGTGACTGTGTATCTCAGCAGGGCTGTGCTGCTCCTGATAGCCTTGGCTCGCTCCTGCGACACCCGGGACACGACCCAGAGGTTGACATGCTGTGGGGAAAGGAGGCAGGTCAGACTCAGTGGCCAGCTGCTCCTGCTTTGCAAATGAGCCCCCCACACACCCAGCCCCAGGGGCCTGAGGCATTCTGCGCAGGGGGAAATAGCTGAGTCATTGATGGCAGAGCTTTAGAAGGGGATTCTTTCCCCCAGGATGCAGCTTGTACCCTTCAGGTCACAACTTGTCAGCGTCTCTTTAGATTGGGAAAATGTTCGGGGTCGGGGCTGGTCCCATCCTCCCAAAACTCCTGATTCCTGAACAGTTCACCAGAAAGACGACTGAACCCTCAGCCCTTCCCTGCTACGCAACTCCTTGGGGGGATGTAGGGAGTGACTGAGAGCACAATCCCCCCAGGAATTTCAGAGTAGATCAGAGGGAAGGGCTGATTCCCTGGGCTCCTCCTCTTTCTCTAGGAAGGAGCATGTGCCTCTTCTCTGAGAACCATCTCCCGAATCTCATGGGCTCTGTGTGTTGGAGGGGTGCGGGAAGGGTGGATTTTCAGACTCTCACTCCCCAAGACAGCCAGGAGCCCTGTGCTTAGTGCTCAGCAGAACCAGGCAGAGCTCTGGCTTGGAGTCCCAGCTCCTTCCTCTGTCCCTCAAGAAGGAAGTACCTGACATTACATTGCACTGACCTCCCCAACCAAGGACGGCCCACTGGGGACCCAGCTAGGAGGACAGAGTGGAAAATGCATCTTCCAGTCTCTCCTTACCAGTCCCCCAAAGAGTTACGGTGAAATGGGGCTCACCTCCAAGATGAAGTGGAGCCTGTCTATGTCTGGGGACTCTGCCAGCAGGTTCCCCAGCATGGCATCCAGGACCTCTGGGATGACTTTGTGCAGAGTCTGCAAAGCATGGGTCAGAGTTAGGGAACCTGGGCCTACACCTGCCACAGGATGGGAAGAGGGGTCTCTGGGAAGCACTGGGGAGACTCCCAAACACATCTCCTGGCCTCTCTCCTTCACATCCCACTGCAGGCAATTTGCAAGAATTGATGACCCCTGGACCTTTAATCCATGAGCTTAGCAGGTCTCTGCAGAGGGCCTTGTAGGCAGAAGAGTATGAAACAGCCAAGTTGCTATGGATGGAACCTGGGCTTCTGGGCCAAACACGGCTTAGGAAAGAAAGAAAGAAAGAAAGAAAGAAAGAAAGAAAGAAAGAAAGAAAGAAAGAAAGAAAGAAAGAAAGAAAGAAAGAAAGAAAGAAAGAAAGAAATAAATAAATAAATCCCCCAGGGAGGGGTAATCTCTTCCCTGCTGGAGGGAAGGATCCAACCCTGCAGCTTGTTCCATCTCCGCTACCCCACTGCTAAATCTGGAGCTCCAGCGAATCAAGGGAGTAGGGACCAAGGACTACTCTGGAAGAGGAGGAGGATGGAGGAGGAGGAGGTACCTGGATGCCGGTGGTGTCCTTCTCCGTGCCTAGGGTGAAGACGGAGTGAAGGGCAGCTCGCAAGAGGTGGGTCTCTAGGGCTGGCTCCAGGGCAGGTTTCATGGTGCTGGCAAGAGAGAGGAGCTGCTATTAGACTGTGCAGTACTGGGTGGGACTGTCGCCAAGACAGACACCAAGCCACAGGGATAGAGGCACAGTCTGGCGAGAATGGAAACTGAGGCACTTCGCTAGGGAATGACAAGGCCAAGGTGTCCCAGACAGACAGTGGCAGGACAGGAATAGCTGCTGTTCCCTGGAGCCTGCTGCCCCTCCTGTATCGGAGCACGGGAATGAGCCCCTCCCCAAGGCCCCTGTCATGTTATGGGAGTGAAAAGAAGAGCCCTGCCAGGAGAGAGTGACCCTCCCCACCCCACCATCTCTGCCAGAGGCACCACTCTTGGGAGGTGACTTGGGAGGGACAGTGACGGTGACTCCCAGCCTTGGGCCTGAGCAGCACTGGGGTGAGGGGAGCCGGCAGGGTGGGGGGGTGGGGCTGTCTCAGTACCAGAGGTAGCCCACTGCAGCCAGGGAGTGGGCGAGGACGGCGCTGGGTGACGAGTCATCGGGAAGCTCCTCGATGAGCTCCTGTGAGACGTGAAAGAGACAAAGGAGCGTGTGAGATTCAGGCCCGACTGACGCCTCCCAGTGAGGAGATGACACAGCCAGTGCCCCACATGGCCAGCAGGATCCCCCACCACCTCCCACTCCCCCGATTCCTTCCTGCCCATCCGACTTGTTCCCCTTCTCGGATTCCTGCCCAGCTCACTCCCAATCCCCTTCTCTCCTCCTCCCTGTCAAAACTGCCCCCATTCAGCCCCATCCCGACGACTGAGCTGGGACCATGAGATTCCTTGTCCCCCACTCTCAGCTGCCCCCCAGCCCCACAATTCTCCCCCTCCCTCCAGCTGCCGTATGGCGTGTCTCACTCACCACGATCCTCTTCACCACAGCCGCCTTGCAGCAGCGCGGCTCCAGTGTGTCCTCCCCTCTCTCCCGTGCAGCCAGACATGCGGGGTAGATGGCCTGAAGGAACAGGAGCTGCTGCCCCTCATCCTGTACCCACGGGGAGTGGGGTATAGCGAGAGAGAACCTGTTAATGAGGGACCTTCCTGCCCCACCCACACCAGCTCCAGGGCTCAGGCCTCAATGGGGGATTGTGGGGACCCACCTATTGTCCAAATCCCCCACCACTCCTACACAAGCAGGATCAGGAACTGGGACAGTGCCTGTGGCGGGAGATGACTTTGGCTGTTGTGGGACACCCCCATCTTGGGGGTCCCACATCATGGATGTAAAAGGGTCCCATTGGGGGTGGTGGATCAGGAGGCACAAGATCCTCGGCAGGGGTGGGGATGCTGGGAAGGGACAGGGCAATCTTGGTTCCAGCCCAGGTGGGGAACATTTGTACCTTATCTCTGCACTTGAGCTGCTCTCGGATGACCTTGAGAGCAGCTTCATCTTTGGCCATGTCCACCCCTTCCTCGTGCTCTGAATCCCGGGGGGTCCCTGCACCAGGGAGGGAAGGAGAGGGGCGTGGTGGGCAGAGCAGGATTCAAGACCCCGCTTCCCACCTCAGGCACCCAGGGCAGATCGGGCCCCAAACCTCCCTCTCAGGGATGCCTTCAGGCCCCAACAGCTGCAGAAGCCCAGAGCAGAGCCCCCCTCCCCTGGCCAGGACTCCAGGGGAGGTGCCGATTCCCCTGGCCCTGAAGCAGCAGCTCTTCACGCCCCCACCCCCAGGTCCCCGTGCGGAAGGGGCAGCTGTGTGACGGCTGCTGCTGTCCGTGGGGTTCGCGGGGCTCAGGCCAGACACCTGGGCTGGGGACCCCCCTCCATATCCCTTGGAGAGCATCTGGGCCCAGGGTGTTCACATCCCGTCCTCAGCCCTCCCGGAGCCCAGCCCGGCTCCTCACCTGGAACAAAGCAGTGGCCTCCATCGGCCTGGCTGCTGCCAGAGACCCAGGTGCTGCCGCTGTCCCAGGCTGAGCTGCCCGTGCTGGGACAGGGACCTTCCCCCTCCTGGCCGGCGGGGGCTGGAAGGTCCTCAGAGACCGGGCAGGGCGATGCCTCCTGATGGGAACGAGGTCTGGGCTCCTGGGGCCGCTGCTGCCCACACAACAAGCCCCAGAGCCACCCTGCCCGGCGCCCCTCCTGGGCTGGGTCCTGTCTGCCAAACCGCAGCCTGGGCCAGCTCCATTGGGGCCTGGTCGGGGCCTCTCCCAGCTCGGCGCCTGCGCCGGGAGCCGGGTTCCTTTTCCAGAAGGCCGGGCACTTCCGCCGTCTGGCCTGGACGGGAGCTGCTTCCCCGCCAGCGGGGACGCAGGGGTTGCTCTGCCCCTTGGGAAGACGGCAGCTGCTTCCCTCAGGCTCTGGGGCCACCTGCAGAGCCTTCCTCCGCAACATCCGCAGGAGCCTGGCCATCCTGGAACCGAGCGGGGAGCAGGGCTGAGTCTGGGCTCCAGGCAGCCTTTCACTCCTGGGCCTTTTCCGTCCCTCCTCCTCCCTCCTCCAACCACAGCCGCCCCCTCTGCCCACACAGGAGTGCAGGGAATGCCACACGGGCAGGAGTTCATTGCATGATCCGCTCCCAACGTTTCCCCTCGTAATCCCTGCTGCTGCAATAGCCAGGAAGTCTCATCCTTTTCCAGCAATGAGGTCAGTCCCAAAGACTATCGGTTACTCTGGAGAAGCAGTCCCCTCCTGTCGTCCCAGGCCACTCTCCCACCCAGGCTAGAGAAGGAACAGAACCCAGGAGTCCGGACTTCTCCTGGGAAATCATTCCTCACATCAAACTCAGAAAGGCCCTCGGCACAGGAAGCACAGAGCCCTCCTCGTTCCCCATTGATTTCCAGGCTAAGCAGCTCACAGGGTCTGGCCCAGCTCAGAGACTTTCAGCCTGGGGAAGGGTTGGGAGGGAAGGGCTGGGAGAGGAAGGGCTGGGAAGCCCCATTGCTGGAACCTTTCCAAACACACTGGAGACGGCTCTGGAGAAGCCCCTGCCTGGCCTAAGAGTGAGGGGCTCTTGGGGGCTGTTTGCAAATGAAATCCCCCTTTGGAGATAGTCTCTCCCCCAGACAGAGAGGGGAAGACACCGAGGAACCCGAATGCCACTCACGTGCTCTCAGTGATGGTACAATGGATGGCGGATGTTCAGGGTCAGCAGACGTCCCTCACCCTCCTCCTCACTCTCCAAGCCCAAGGCAGGCTGGAGAGGGTGGTGACCTCAGGAGTTACCCTGCCCAGCCAGCAGGCAGGGTGATGACACGAGGGCGATCGACTGGCTGTGAAAACAAGAGTCTGTCTGATTGCCAAGGGACGGAGAAACTCAGCCAGCAGCAGGGGGTGCAGAACACGGCCCTAGGGCGGAGGTGACAGCGCCTCCGGGATCCTGACATCCCAGCACTTTACTCACCTTCCTGGAGCCTCCCAAACCCACTGGGATGTAGCGATGGGACCCCAACCCTACTGACGGCAAACGGGCCTCAGCTACGACCACAGGGTCACACCGAGTGTCAGAGCCATGGATGGACCCCTTCACTGACCACTGCCGCACACTCCCTCCCACAGCTGGCAATTGCAACCAGGCCCTAATGGCTGGTCCCCCTGCCTTTGAGAGAGAGTGTCACTCCTGCTTCCATTGCTGCCTCTTGATCTGTGGGACTTTGGGCAAGTTGCTCCCCCTCTCTATGGCTCTCTGGGACTCACATTCCTGAATGGGCTTTATAAATGACAATGGTTAAAGTTTGGCCTCAACTAGTTCTTGTTTCTCGAGACTATCCATTTTAGCAAAGTTTAGAGTTCTTGACATTCAACACCTGGAAACATCCCTTTCTCCTTCGCAGATGGCCTTAACATCCTTTATCTCACCCAGGCTTCCTGCTGCCTGGAGTTAGAGAATTGACCCTGTTCCCATTGGACCTACCCAAGGTGTCACACAGCGAAGCGGTGACGGAGCCAGAAAGAGAAGACAACTGTCCTGATTCCTGTTCTAACTAACAGACAACAACCCCCCAGAGGCAGGGATAAGGCCCAGGAAATAAGGGGTGAACATTTTCATGGAAACCTTTTTCTGTCAGAAAATCCATTCAAACGAAACCACTTTGTTTCTTGAAATCATAACAAGTAGGATGAAAATTCTTTGCAAAAATATCTGTTTGCAAAACAAGAGCATCTCCTGTCCGTCACAGTGCATTCAACTGTCTCGTCATACACAAAGGGGAGACACTATGCTCTAGAAAATTGGATGAGATGCTTCAGTCTGAGCTAAGTAGTTGCTGCTTTTCACAATTTCAAAACAACAAAATACAAATCAAATTGAATATTAGCTTATAATCTGATATGGCTCAGTGTGATAGGACACCCCCTAGTCTGCACTGCTCCGAGTGACACTCTTCAGTGGATCCCCAGCATCCACCCATGGCGAGGCAGGTGGGAGAGGATTGTTATTCATTCTTGACAGAAGGAGAAACGAAGGCTGAGAAAGGAGCAGGGACTTGTCTTAGCTGATGCAGCCAGTCAGTAGCAGAATTGCTCTCAAATGAGCTACAGACCAACAATTGTTCATAGTAATTATTCAGCAATTATTTCAGAAGAACTGGAATGTTCGAGAGGATCATGAACTGCTCCGAGACAATGAATGGAGAGCAGCATCCACATTGGTCAAACGTATAACTGATTGTGACTTATTTGCTTGGTCATAAAAGAGAACAACAAAGACCAGAGTTTCCTCCCTGTCAATAGCCCCCTCCTCAGCCAATCAAGGTTGAGACTTTGAGGGGTGGGAGGCTAAGGGATCTCATCAAATAGCCCAAAGAATGGCCCCGGTCACCACCGAGGGGATCACTCTCGGAGCACTAGTCCAGTCTCACCTCTCTGTGAGGGCCTCCCACAACCCCCCCGGACTCCGCTCCACACACAGAGCTCCTGGTGGTGGGAGGAGAACAGAGGAAAAGGACAAAGGAAGCAAGAAGAGAAAGGTAGGAAAGGTAGGAAAAAGAAGAGGAAAACAAAAAGGAGAAACCCCAATGTCCCCAGTAATTCTAAGGGACAAAATCCTAGGTCGGAAATAAAATACTGCCCCCACAATCTAATGTTTTCCTTTCCTAAAAATCAGCCAGCACCTGATGGATCAGACTGAACAGGTTCCAAACCTCTCCGAGGCTCTTACCTTCTATACAGGGACGTCTGTTTTCGAGCAAATCCACTAAAAGAAAAGGAGAAAACTCCAAAGGGGGTCCTCCTTGCGCTCACGTACGTGCAAGTGAATGCTCTCTCAGTCCTCCAGGAGAGACCTCGAGAAGGAGACGTGCTGAAGCAAAGCCACAGGGATCTCCGAGGTTGCCCCTGTCCTGCACCCCTGTCCTGCCTGGCTGATGTCAAGTTCTCTCTGTGAGGTCATCGCCTCCCCACCACCTTTGTCCAATAGGCTGAGGTCCTGCCAAAGGCTCTTGTGATGTCACTGCCACACCCACCACTCCCTTGTAGTGCTGATGTCCTGCCCCTGTCCAGCCACATTGGATGTTTCAGCTGCTTCCCCTGGATCACCCCTCTCAATGTCACTTCCTTGTGGGGTGACACCGACTACATAGTAGAACACAGAAGTTCTTCCCCAGGCCGCAATTAGGTTTTCACAAGTTAGTTGACTTTATGGCCAGAAGGAACCATTCGAGCATTTAATCTGATCCCCTGCGTATCCTAAGGCCTCCTGTATGTCAGAAGAGCTGGGCTTTTCTTTTACTCAAACATTTTCCAGAAAGGCATCCAGTCTTTATTCAAAGAGATCAAGAGATGGAGAAGCCATCATTTCTCTTGGTACTTTGTGCCAATGACAAACCACCCTCTTACAAATCTGGGTCTTATTGTCATTATCCTTTTTCTGATTTCTGCTTCCATCCATGGGGTTTTGGCATGCCTTTCTCTGCGACATAAAAGAGCCCTTTTATACTCAACATTTTCTCTCCATGAAGTCAAGCAACTCACTTCTCATTCTTCTCTTGTATATACTAAGCAGATTGAGCTTTTTCAATGTCTCATTATAGGGCATCATCCCCATCACTCAGTTATGAATCTTTTCTGCACCCTCTCCAATTGTTTTAACATAATATTCAAAATGTGGACACAAGAACTGGATTCAACATTCCAACATCAGTCTCACCAATGCTCTTTCACTTTCCTTTCCATCCTCACTACTCTATCCAGCCAAGAATGGCTTTAACCTTTTTTAACACAGTTTCACATTGACAGCTCATGTTGAACAGCTTGTCCACTATAACCCCAAAATCCTTTTCAGGGTCACTGCTTTCCAGCGGATTGTCCCCAATTCTGTAGGATGCCACCTGACTCCTTTGTTACTGGAGGTATGGGGTTGCATTTGGCTTTATTGAAACCTAATTCTTTAGTAAGTATTTTAGAAGAACTAGCCCATTAGAGAGAGAATCGTGAATTACTCCAAGACAATGAATGGAGAAAAGCGGCAAGAGCAATCAAATACATGTTTGGTTACGTCCTATTTCCTTGGTCTTAAAAGAGGGTCACAAGGACCTGAGCCTCCTCCCTCACAATAGCCCCAAACTCCCCCAATCAGCATTGAGACTCTGAGAAGCAGAAAGCTGAGAGTTCTCACCAGATGTCCCGGGTCACCACGGGAGGGAGTCACTCTTAGAGCACTATTCCAGCCACATGTCTTTGGGAGGGCCTCCCGCAATGAGAGTTGGAGAGTTGCAACCCCCCCTCCCCCCTCCGTCCCCAACTCCACATGCACAGACAGGTCCTGGTGGTGAAAGGAAAGCAGGGGAAAAGGACAAAGATGCAAGAGAAGACGAGAAAGGAGGGAGAGACAGGAAAAGGGAAAACAAAAAGGAGAAACCCCAATGTCCCCAGTAATTCTAAGGGACAAAGTCTTAGGTCGGAAATAAAATGCTGCCCCCGCAATCTAGTGTTTTCCATTCCTAAAAATCAGCCGACACCTGATGGATCAGACTGAACAGGTTCCAAACCTCTCCGAGGCTCTTACCTTCTATACAGGGACGTCTGTTTTCGAGCAAAACCACTAAAAGAAAAGGAGAAAACTCTGAAGAGGGTCCTCCTTGCGCTCACGAATGTGAAAGTGAATGCTCTCTCAGTCCTCTAGGAGAAACCTCGAGAAGGAGACGTGCTGAAGCAAAGCCACAGGGATCTCCGAGGTAGCCCCTGTCCTGCACCTCTGTCCTGCCTGGCTGATGTCAAGATCTCTCTGTGAGGTCATCGCCTCCCTACCACCTTTGTCCAATAGGCTGAGGTCCTGCCAAAGGCCCTTGTGATGTCACTGCCACACCCACCCCTCCCCTGCAGTGCTGATATCCTCCCCTGTCCAGCCACATTGGATGTTTGAGCTGCTTCCCCTGGATCACCCCACTCAATGAGCGTTCATTGTGGGCTCAAGCCGAACACAGTAAAACATCAGAGGCTTCTCCCCATGCTACGCTCATTTTTCATAAATTAGCAGACTTTATGGACAGAAGAGACAATTAGAGCGTGTCATCTGACCCCCTGCATATCACTTGCTTTCTGTAGAGCATAGGAGCTAATTTTTGACTACACACGTTCCAGAAAGGCATCTAGTCTTCATTAGAAGACATCAAGAGGTGGGGAATTCCCACCACTTCCCTTTCTAGTTTCTTCCTTTGGTGATTCGCCCTCACTGTTGAATATATGTGCCCTCTTTCTAATACGAATTGGTCTCTTTTGAGTTTCCAGCCACTGGGTCTTGTTATGCTTTTCTCTGATAGATTAATGAGCCCTTTAATACCCAATATTTTCTTTCCATGAAGTCACTTCAACACTTCTATGATGTCACCACCCAATCTTTTTTATAATCTAAACAGGCTGAGCTCTTTCAATAGCTCACTAGCATCTGCCAGAAAGGGAGTCCCCACAGAGGGACACCATAATCTCCCAGGGAGGGAAAAGGCTCTCACTGCCATTTCTTAACCTCATGGGGTGTTCTCCTGCTCTGCCAACCCCACCCCTTTTTCAGTATCTCCAGGTTCCTGAGGGAGCAGGAACCAGAGGCCATCCTGCAGCTGGGACAGAGATGGAGGTTGATGACCTACCTGCCCGTGGTGACCATGGTGCAGGACAGACCTCAGGACATGCGAATGCAGCTCCAGATCTGGGAGCAGCTTCCCTTTGCTGGCACGAGACCTTGCAGGTTGCAGTGGGTGAGACAGGCACTAACTTTTGGTAACCCTCAGTGGGATCAGAGGGTAATGGTTTGTAGAAAGTGGTGTTGGAGAGCTTTACAAAAACTAGACAAGAACAGTGCATGTTCCAGGGCAGCTCCAGCCCCGGTGCTGTCAGTGAGACGTGTCCTCCCAGCCCTGCCTGATGGGTCTTTCTGTTTCAGACCCTCCTTGGAACTGCAAGAAAAGTCCAACCTGTAGAGTTGTGGTTGCAGTGATAGTTGTATGGTCTGCGTTGATCGCTGCCATCATTGCTCTGGCAGGTGAGTTCCCAGCTTCTGCCCGGCTCCCTTCCCCTCCATCTACGATCTCCGCGCATCCCATTCCCCCGTGACCTACCACACTCACTCTCTCCTCCCGGCCTGTCCGGCTTCTGCCCCAGGGGCAGAGGATTCCTGGGGGATCTTCCTCCCAGACCCCTGCACCTGGGCACTCTCTGTGTCAGGACGATCTGACTGACATTAGCCCCCCCAGCCCATCTCTGAGCACTTTGGACCCAAGTCACCTTTGCCACGTGCCATGAAGCAGTCCCTGACCAGGGTGTCCAATGGGACAGGGTGCAGTGCAACCCTGAGCCCTTTGCCTTCCCTGTGTTGCTCTGAGGTTACCAGCTTGGCCTTCCTGGATCTTCAGGTCACGCCTGTGGCCGGGCGGCAGGTGCTGCCATGTTACTGAAATGAGCCATAGAACTCAGTCTAGACCCCTCCACCAGCGCAGTGTGGAAACCCCCCAATCGCTGAGCTTGGCCATGAAGGGTCCCTTAGCACCATTCACACCCCCGGGCTGCACAGACAGCGTGTGCTCGTGCAGAGGGCGTCTGTTTGCCGTGAACATGAACCCTGTTGTATCCCCCCGTTGTCTGGGGCAGGGCGTGCTGGGGAATGTCGGGGGTGGGATTTCTCTATTGCCCTGGGATCCGATCACTGGGCCCCAGGAGGGTTTAGCAGCTGGCAGAGGGGATTGAATCCAGCTCCGTCTGCATTAGGAATCCTCTGTGCCGATGTCATGACATCCGTGCAGTTGCTCTGATACAGATGGGCCCTGAATCCCAGCTCCCTGCTGTAATGGCAGGCTATTGCAATGGGCAGCATTGGCTGTCACTGTGTAAGGTGGGAATCTGTGAGCTTAGGGTTGGTTACACACCTGCAGGTGCAGGGAGCTCTGCAGAACATGTGGCATCTGAGCTGGAGATGGATGATGGAGACAGCCTGTGCCATCAACTGTTCGTCACTGACTTCTCTGCTCAGTTCAGTAGGGCAGGGGTGTGGGCTACCGTGCACTGGACAGTTAAATCTACAGGGTCAGACATGACTTGTGAGTGAGGTGAACACATGCTCGCTTTCTGATCACCGCTGCCACGTTTCCTAACTCTTCCCAACTTAGAGTGTCTGTTCCTCGCTGAGCGCCAGCCACATGGGAAGGCTTGAAAACCAGCTACCGAGTTACTTTGGTGCAAAAAAAAGTGACGTTCTCGAAAACATCTGGAGGGGTTTGAGTCCAACTCCTCTCAACTAGACAGGCCTTTCAAATCCTCTTTGGTGTCACTTATGGGTGACCCCACTGCTGCTCTTTCATGGCTCTGAAAGGGTTACACTGCCATGAGGGCTTCCAGAAAGTGCCTTTCTTGCTGCTGTGTTTGGGGAGAGAAAAGTCTGCAGGTAGGAGGTGAATTAAGTTCCATCATTCCTGGCCCACAGTGCAACAGGTCACTTCCAGTTGCTGCGGTTTCTGGCGCCCCCTTGTGGCTTTCATGTCCCTGCGTGAAAGTTCCCACGTTCTTCTCAGTAGTTCACCTGCTGTTTGTTGCTAGGTTGAACGTCCAGCTGTTGATCTTGTGCCTGGGGTGAAATGCTCTGAGCTGTGTCAGTCCCTCGCAGGCTGGGAGTGTCCCTGGAATCCTTCTTGCCAGGCAAATTTACAGTGACAAACGTCTCCGTCCCCCTGCATCTGATTGCAGTGGACCAGCCCCAGCTGGGGGTCCCAATGGGCTTGGCAAGCCGCTCAACTGACCGCCTGTTTGGCGGCAGTCAAATGCTCCAGCGAGAGCCCTGGGGGTAGGAGGCAGCCTGCCTTTCGGATTGCGTCTTGGAGCCTCACTGGTCTTTTCCAGAACTTGGTTTCATTGTTTTGCCTTTTTTTTCTGAGCTAAAATAACTCAGTGAAGTACATTTTTAAAAAAAAAAAATTAGGTAGATCCATATCTATCGAAAGCTAAACCTACTGGAGACAATGACGTCTTGCTCCTTTTTCTTCCTGGTGGGAGGTAACCAATTCTGATAAATTGGTATTTTAAAATATCTGACCACTCTTTGACAGATTTGCCTGGTCAGTTGACCAATTTTTGTACCAGTCAAATGCCCAATTCTCGATGCAACTCTTACCCTCCATGTGACTGTCTCATTCTCAGCGCTGACCTCTCAGCTTTCATCAGCTGATCTGTGCCCCCCTGCTAGCCCCTCGTGCCCGGACGGCTGGATGGGATACCGAGGGAAATGCTACTATTTCTCAGAGAGGGAAGGGAGCTGGACCGACAGCCGAAGCCTCTGCTCTGCCCTGGGTGCCTCCCTGGCTGGGATCGACAGTGAGCAGGAAACAGTGAGAGACTCTCGAGTTGCCAGACACTAATCTGGGCACAGGGATGGCTGCTGCGGCAGGACCTGGGCTCTGCCCCGTGGGGTGAGGAGCAGCTGTGAGCCCTCCCGTGCTGGGAGGCCGGAGTGAATGAACTTCCAGCCGCTGAACGCCAGCCCTGGCTGGGCCCAGGGCCCTACTGTCTGTGTGTGATCACAGGGATTGCCCATTCTCCGCTGCCCCCCTCCCCAAATAGGGAGACAGCTTCTGTCTAGGGCAGGGCTGGCTCAAGCATCTCCTGGCCTGCTGGCTGCTGGAGTGGGACTGAGAACCCAGCCAGTGCTCCTGTTGTGGGGATGGGAAAGGAGCAGCCAGCTGAGGAGGCGGGGGAGGAGGGGATCCTTTCACATTGACCCCTCCAACTTCAGCTTGCCTCCCTCCCTCCTCCTGCCTTGCTGGGGTGAGCGGTGGCTGCTCTGTGAGAAGAGACGTCTCTGCAGAGAGCTCAGACCCAACAGCTGCCCCCAGCTCAGGGGGACTTGGGGTGTGGGTGACTGGGAGCACCGGGGTGGGGCTGCTGTGTGCGGTGGGAGGGTTAAGACTGCCCGGGGGATCTTGTGCTTTGCAAGAGGGAGGGGAAAATCCCCCCTGAAAATAAACTGAGCACCCTTCAATATGTGACTGGGATTCTCTGCAGCACAGAGCCCTGGAGGGGTGGTGGTGGGGAGCATGGGAGGTGGGGCTGATACCTGCTGTCCCTCAGCTTTCTTTAAGGCGTTCCTGCTGCGCCATAAGGGTGTCTATGACCATTGGATCGGCCTCTGGAGGGAGCAGGGTCAGCCTTGGAAATGGACCAACAGCACCAAATTCAAGGACCTGTGAGTCTCTCTCACCGCTCTGGACTAATTCCCTGGGCTTGGGGATTCTGGTGTCTGAGCTGTTTGAGCTCAGGTAGATCCACCATTCAGTGCTAGTGAAACCACCAGACACGACCCTGGTCCGTTCGCGTCCTGCGTGTATCGGAGACCGATGGGAGCCGGCGTGTCCCTGAACTCTCGGCTCCTCCCCGCAGCACGGTGCTGGGCCGGAGACAGAGCCCGCCATAGCCAGAGATGCCCTCGCTGCGCGCTGGGATTTCAGCTGGGACACTCGCTGTTCTCCCCCAGCCCTCTTCAGCAAGGTCCCTGGGGTGTCTGACCCCCCCTGGGGAAAGGAGGCAGCAGGGAGCTCAGGTTAACAGTGGCTGCTAGAGAGGGCAGCATGCCGAGCGCTGCATTGCAGGTGCAGGTCCCGCTGGGGATTGCAGCCGGCAGGTTTGAGTGACTTGGCTGGTGAGGCCTCTGAATCCGCAACAAGGCACCGATGTTAAGGGAGCCTGCGGTTCACAGGTGCTGGACGCCTGGGGCTCCCACTGGAACGGGGTACAGTAGTGATGGCTGCCCAGCCACCACCCTGCGATGGGTTTCAGTGGGCTCCAAGTGTGATCACAAAACCAGCGCTGCTTGAGCCCGGAGCAGGGTTTGAACCCCGGAATTCAGCACTAGAAGCATGAGCCTCTGCCATAGGAGCGAAAGAATCCACTTCTTTAACTGAAACCCCCCCCCCTCCGATTGATAAAGCTCTTATGCAGGCCAGCCATTAGAGGAGGATGGAGACCCCCCACTTCCCTGGTCTGGGTTACTTCAGTACTTTGAAAAGTCAGGCTCTTATGGCGCTGGGTCAGGGCTCCCCAATGGACAGTCCCCATTCTGCTGTATTGGACCCAACCTTTGGATCCCACCTGCTTCCAACCTGACTGGGTCTGAAAGCCACCAGACACTGTCCCGAGTTTGGGCCTCTGTGGCCCTCTCCTGGGGTACAGACTCCGTGTCCTGAGCTCTGTTCCTGAGGGGTTGGGAGAGTAGCTGCTCCGCACTCAGGCGTACACTGTGGAGAACGGCTCCCCTGGCTGGGACTGGTGTGAAATGCCTGGCCTCTGCCTGACTGCAGCTCCCTGGCTTCTGTGTTGCAGGTTTCAGATAAGAGGAGGAGGTGACTGTGCGTATCTGAACGACGAGAAAGGGGTCAGCAGCTCACGGTGCTACATGGGAAGACGGTGGATCTGTAGGAAACTTGAGGTGTATGTGATGGGAAAAGAGACTGCATTGGAAGGGGGCTTGAAATGGGACTCCTAGACATGACACTGATCCAACTCACACCTACTTGAACGAGCCAAGTCCCCGTTCGTCAGCCTGGCCAGGATCTCAAAATCAGGCAGCGGGGCCCGCAAGCAATAAGTGTGTCTCATTTAAACTGTGGATTCTTCGTATGTGCCTTCTGCTTTTGAACCTTTAAACTCAGGGTCACCTTAGGAGCCACAAGGACTCCAAGATCTCTTTCTTGAGTGGTAACAGCTAATTTAGATCCCATTGTTTTGAATATTTTTTGTATTTTTGTACTTTTTCCCCAAAACCACCTCTATTGACCCCTCAGTCTGGGACAGGTCCTCAGATTTGTCACATAAAAAGAATGGCTGATGTGTGGGAATCTCCCACACCTTTGCAGTGTTGACCTGAATTTTATGGGCTAATGTGTTTACCGCTCAGCACTGATCTGATCAGAAGATAATTTAGGTTCTTGTCCCAGTTCAGGCTATAGGGATAGAGAACACAGAGAGTTCAATATTGTGAGAGGACCCTCCGGGTGTGTGGCAAGGACACTTATACTGAGGACAAAACCAACTTGTTAAGATCTTAATTAAAATAAAAGAAAGAAGCATAAATGCTACAAAACACAGAGTCACAAAGAAGTAATACAATTCTATGACCCCTGGTGGTAACATTTCTATTCTAAAAGACTACTAAAGCTAGCATATTCACACCCATCCCTGAAGACCTGGTAGTAGGAGACAGAGGATCAGTCTTGTCTCTGGCATGTCTGAGGAACTAATGGTCCAGGCTTCCCAAATTGGTAGGGCTTAGGTTCAAGTGTTGAGTGGCTAGGATATATTGTGAAACTGAGGTGATAGCTTGATAGAAGATAGGAAAATGTGACCCCTTTGTATGGTTGTTTGCCATCTTATAGGGTCCCGGTACTGCCCGCTGTCAGAATCTAGGCCCAACCTACCATGCCCAAATCTTATTTCCTCAACCCCATAAATCTGCAGGTACACTTACACTATAGGTTAACATGTTATGCCATATACTCATACGTATTTGTATCGATTATCTCATTCCCGAAACCGTTATCCCTGACCTAACTCATGACTTCCATGTTCTGCAGTGTGCCTTGCAGTTACCGGTCTGCTCAGACTTAAGGTTAGCAGATTCAAGTTTTTTGTTCAGTTCCCCAAAGCTAAGGGGGGCAACTGGTATGCCATTTATCTATGCCAAAGTTTACAAACACTTATACTAACTTACTCTAGCTAATCGTACAGGATACAGGCCTGAAGGTTATTTGCATTACAGCCAACTATTATGAATAACCATGAATAACTCTTATGAATAGCATAAACTGGAATTCCACATAAACAAAACCCCAGAAAATACTATGATTAATTAATAATAGGATATGATAACAAAATAATATGAATCAAACCAAAAGAAAACATATTTCGCAATATGGCAAGCTAGCAAACTGACCTTATGGGCTACAGCAATGAAAACCCATGCAAAGAATATATTTTGCTTCTCTGCAATGGCCTTGTCTTCTGAAAGTGCTCCTTTGGCACCTCGGTTACCTTGTGGCCTCACTGATTGTTTGGAAGTCTTCCTACTTCTGATGTACTTAAAAAACATTCTGCCAGGGAGGAGTGGGGAGCCCAGTCTCTCAGTCCTTCTCCCCTCCCGCCCCCACCCCACTGCCTCTCTTAAGTTGATGGAAGCACTCCTGGTAAGGATGCGCATGACTGACAGAAGGAGAGTAGTGTGGATGTGAATAGTTTGACTTACGTTTGTAGTGCAGACATGCTCTCAGTCTCTGAGGACCTTGAACTGCTTTCACCAAATGCCCACGCATGCCACCACCCCACAAGACTGGTAATCATAGATGCTGCATTCAGAGCAATAATTTTTACTTCAGCAGGATTTTGTTGTTGTTGTTTGTTAGTTTGTTTGTTTTGCAGGGGGGTGCTTATTGGCCTACATTTAGAGAATTAATGATATGGATGGTGGGATGAATTGCATGCTCAGCAAGTTTGTGGATGACACTAAGATTGGGGGAGAGGTAGATATGCTGGAGAGTAGGGATAAGGTCCAGAATGACCTAGACAAATTGGAGGATTGGGCCAAAAGAAATCCGATGAGGTTCAACATGGACAAGTGCAGAGTCCTGCACTTAGGACAAAGAATCCCATGCACCGCTACAGACTGGGGACCGACTGGCTAAGCGGCAGTTCTGCAGAAAAGGACCTGGGAATTACAGTGAACGAGAAGCTGGATATGAGTCAACAGTGTGCCCTTGTTGCCAAGAAGGCTAACGGTATATTGGGCTGCATTCGTAGGAGCATTGCCAGCAGATCAAGGGAAGTGATTACTCCCCTCTATTTGGCATTAGTGAGGCCACTTCTGGAGTATTGCGTCCAGTTTTGGGCCCCCCACTACAGAAAGGATGTGAAGAAATTGGAAGGCAACAAAAATGATTAGGGGGCTGGGGCCCATGACTTATGAGGAGAGGCTGGGGGACCTGGGGTTATTTAGTCTGCAGAAAAGAAGAGTGAGGAGGAGGATTTGATAGTAGCCTTCAACTACCTGAAGGGGGGTTCCAAAGAGGATGGAGCTAGGCTGTTCTGAGTGGTGGCAGATGACAGAACAAGGAGCAATGTCTCAAGTTGCAGTGGGGGAGGTCTAGGTTGGATATTAGGAAAAACTATTCACTAGGAGGGTGGTGAAGCACTGGAATGGGATACCTAGGGATGTGGTGGAATCTCCATCCTTAGAGGTTTTTAAGGCCTGGCTTGACAAAGCCTTGTCTGGGATGATTTAGTTGGGGTTGGTCCTGCTTTAAGCAGGGGATTGGATTAGATGACCTCCTGAGGTCTCTTCCAACCCTAATCTTCTACGATTCTATGAATGTTTGTTAGGTATATCTGGCTCTCGTTTTCCATCTCTAAACTCCCTCACAAAACTCCCTGATTTGCTAGCTCCTCTGTACTTAGGAGCTGCCTTTTAAAATTTCTGAGTTAGTCCTGCCCCTTCATGAAGGCCTTCAAAAATCACAGCTGGGAAATTAAAGGGAAACAAGCCAACAGAACTTTTTGTAGGCTTCATTTACATTAAGTAAATGTCAGGCTTTAAAGCAGCTGAGAGGATCTTCAGTAACCAGAACATATGGGAAAATGTCCAAAAAATTGAAGCATAGTTCTTTTGAGGAACTAAAATAGCACAAATGTCCATGAATTAATGTATGAAATTAAAGAGTTACAGCTTCACTTTCAGTAACATTTTATAAGTCATCTCTCCCTCTCTCACACTCTCTCTTTCCTTCTCTCTTTCCTTTCATTCTATCCATTTTTGCTCATAATCTTTTTTAGCTTTTGTTACCCACCCTGGTTTATTTCTGACTTTTCCATTCTCCTCTAGTCACTGTTAACTGATTATTTTTCTCTCATAGTCTCCATTCTGTCCCCCAATTTTACCCCTTCCCCATTTGCTCCCCCTGGGTGTTTCCCCTCTCAAGAATGTTTTCCTTTTGCTCTATCCATTTCTGTTTTTCACCCTTTTTCTAGGACTCTCCCTTTATTCTTGCTTCCTCTGCTCCCTCTGGTTAAACCCACTCTGTCCCTGCTTCTTCCAGTGTTCATTCCCTCTGAAGCACCTGGCATTGGCCACTGCCGTAAGACAGGATACTGGGCTAGATGGACCTTTGGTCTGACCCAGTCTGGCCGTTCTTATGTTCTTAATTCTTAGAAAATCATGAGATTGACACACCGCTTGCCCCCCCCCCCAAAAGAGATTTTTAAAGAAGATTCTATAATGGTTTCTGGTCTGTCTCTTGGTTTTTAATTTTCCCCTTCCTATCCCCTATGTCTGTGTGACAAATAGAGACATCCCATATCTACAGAGGAATGTGACTTTGGCCCCTGTTGCAGGAGCTGTCACTGGGGGACCCCAATGAGATCTGATTAAAGAGTTTTGTACAAAATGCTCCCTGCTGGTGTAGAGGTTCCAGCTTCTCTCTAAACTCCAAATCCCAATTAATTAATTCTCTATCCCTGCTGCCACCACATCTGCCTGTCCCCCAGCCGAGCAATTACTTCTCCCACCAAAGCCCTACATCCCTCCCTGCCCCACAGTGACCCTCTGCTTCTCCTGCAGCTTCAAAGGGTCTCCCTTTCTCTCTCGCCCCCCCCACCCCCGCCTCCCAAAATTCCTGGTGCTGCAGAGATGGAGGGAGAGGAGATGGAATAAGGAACCAGAGGGTTGGGTACACGGGAGTCCTCCAGGGTCATAGAGACTAGCATGACTGGGGCTAGGGAAGCCCATTTTTTAATTCCCCCCATGTATTAGTGACACTGTCTGACTGAAGCTCCCCAGAGTCCTCCTGGACCATAGAAGATAGCGACAAACAGTCTAAATAGCTCCCTGGGCAATGAGATTGGCTTCTCCATCTTGATTACTTGCTTCTTTCTGTGGTTTCACAGTCCAGACATGAGACCCCAAGGACCCTCCAGGGTCATAAAGACTGGAGTTTCCAAGGCTAGAGAGGCTGATTTCAGGGTCCTCAGTGCAATATTCCACCCCCTGTGTCTCAGGGACACAGTCTGAGCTCGGATCCTGCCCCCACCCAGAGCCAGGGGTAGATTCTCTCCGCAGGGACAGAGGCTGGTGGGAAAGTGAAGATTGGGGCCTTGTTATCAGCATCGAAAAATGTCACTTGGCCCCATTCACAGTCCAGACAAACCTGGATCCTCCTGGGGACCTGGCTCAGGGGTAGTATGGTTGCAGGGGAGGTGAGAGCCTGGAACAGACCCAACTACTGCACAGCCCAGATCCCCACTTCAGGGTTAAAGCTGACTTCTCCCTTCCTCCTCACAGACTCTTTTGCCACTCCCACAGCCCAGAATCCTCTGTCCCCCACCTCCACATCCCAGCAATATATCCCTGAAGTGAATCCCTCAGAGCCCAGCACACAGGCCCAGGAGTCAAATCTCTCTGGATTGTTCGGCAGATGTTGCCTGGTGTCTCCCCATTTCACACTTTTCTGATCCTCAGACAGGATGAGTCGGGGATGAGCCGTGTCTGGATCCAGAATCACATTCACTACGGGAGAGAGAGAATCAGAGTTCAGCCCTGGGGGAATCTGGGACCATTTCTCACACTCCCTAACATCCCTGCTTGGCAGTTCCTCAACCTGTGTAATGGGATCCACTTCTGTACTTTCTCATTTGAATATAGAGCCTGCAGCTCCCTGCTCCCCAGCTGGGGCTGGTTCATTCCCAGCAACAGAGACTTGGCAAGGAAGGTAGCAAAAGCTTGTAATTAGGAGAGTCCTGTGGAGGCAGGTACCAACTTTGAACCCCCGAGGGAGTCTCCTCCCATAAATGCATCCTCCACTGCCAGGCCTGGGAGCAGAGATGAAGACGCAGCACAGGGGAAGAGCCAATAGTTCAAGGCCAGTGAGCAGGAAGCAGGAGGTGGCAATGGGTGGGGCAGCCCCTTGCCAGCCCAGAGAGAAGGGAGGTCTGCAGGTGGCAGCACTAGAGAGACACCATCTCCCCAACCCACAAAGCAGCTGCAATGGCACAGTCCAGCCCTGCCCAAAGGAGAAGAGCCATGGGGAACAGTCTGTCCCCCACGTGAAATGGGGAAGGGTGTGGCAACCAGGAGGCTCTCTCTCCTGACCACCTTGAAGGTAATATTGGAAAGGCTTGTCAATGTCAATACAAATTCTCAGATCACAATTAAGGTGGCTTTAGGGCTGGGCAGTGCAAGTGTCTCTGGTTATTGCTGTGTGGGAGAGTTGCTTTCATGGACATTTTCTGTTAATGGAAGGAAAAACTCCCCCAAAGCTCACCCTGGATGTGTGATCCCAGAGATCCTCCCTTCCCTGCTCTAGCTCAGGAGGGAAAGAGTCTGGAGGGGAAAAGGGTCACAGAGATTAGAGCACAGCGTCTCTGATTTACAACACCAGCCTGGGGAGCTGCTTCTCTCTCCTGAATGCCTGAGAATAAGCAGAGATGCCCTGGCAGTTCGTCCCCCTGGCTGCTGAGACTTTCTGTGGTGGTTGCTTTTTCCCTCCTTCCCAGCTGCATCTCCCTACTCTTCCACACCTTAGTGTGCAGGTGGTTGAATCCCCCTTGGTGCATCAGAGGATAGCCCTGGATGGTACAACCAGACTCAGAACTAGAGTGACTGGATGGAGCCCACAGTGCTCAGCCAGTGCACGGGGCTGCCCACCCTACATGTCCCCTCCTTTGTGTTCCAGAAGGTGAGGACAACCTAGCCTCTTGCTTCTCTTGCTTTCCTCAACCAGGTCCTGTGAGAAGGTGTTTCCCACTCATCCCTCACAGCTGGCCCTCTGTAACTCATCATCACCTCTTGCACCACAAGCCTCCCCAGCCACCTTTGACACACCACCTGTATTGGCTGAAGGACATCCAGCTGGTCCACCTCTGTACCAGTTCCCGAGAACATCTGTACATGCTTGTGCTCCACACCATCCACTTCCTTGCCTTTGTGTTCCATCCTGACTCCAAATGGTGGGACCTACAGGAGAGAAAATGAGGAACTGTGGTGGGCCAGCCTGTACTCCACTTTTGTTCCACAGCCCACTGGGGATATTAGGTGGTGTGTCAGCTTGCAGCCCCTTTTCCAGCTCTTTTTGAACCTCTTACTAAAGTTCTGGCTGCAATATTCCCTGCACCTCCTGATGTATACACACCCCATTTGTGACTTCAGAAAGTGGCAAGACCTCCTTATTAATCTCCTCCTGGTGATGGCCAAGATGGCCACACATCACTGCAGGAGGACAAATCTGGAGGGAGGAAGAAGTGCTCTGAGACTGTGGCATGTATATCCATTCCCTTTTAAAATCATGTCTCCAGGCACAGTTCCCCTGGGCAGTGTTCACTGACTCCTTAGATACCTTTGAGGAGCAACAGATGCTCTCTGGGGTTCTCTGCTTGGTGTCCCCTTCTGGCTCCCTCATTTTTAAACTTCTGACCTCTCTCCTTGTCCTGGTTTCTCTTTCATTGTCCCAAATACTCCATTGTTCCCTGGGCTTCATGGTTTCTCCCCCTTAGTTGAGGGGACGGGCCTTTAGCTTTGGGAAGGCGTAGATCCACCATGTCCCAGTACATGCAAATAGCATCTCCCTGCTTTTCCTGCTGGAGCTTCTCCTCTGAGGGTTAGAGAGGAAGGTGAGAACCTGAAGTTGCAGGGAGGGGAGTTAGAGGAGGAAGGTTATAGATATAAACCTGGGGGAAGCTCTATACTGAACCTGTCCTTCTCTCCCTGGCCTGGGAGAAGAGAAGGGGATGGGTATTGGGGATGATCCACTCAGGCCAGAGAGTGGCCCCTTCTCCAGCCCAGAGAGCAGGGAGGATGTGGCAACATCACAGAGGGACCATATCTCTAACAGAGGAGAAAGAGAGCAACTCAAATGGGAGATCTCAGCCCAGCCCAGCTGAAGAGAAAGATGGGATGCTGGTGAAGTGCAATCGGAGCGAGCCTCTCACATAGGGGAAAGGAAAAAAAAATGTGGCAACCCTTTGAATTTAATATTTAAAGGGCTTACGGACATGTATGGAAATGCCAGGGTCAGCATTAATGACATATCTGTGTTGGTGAGGGAGAGTGTATCTACACAGCAGTTTAAGCCAGGGTCTGAGCCTGGGCTCAAGCCAAACCCTCATTGCATCCACACTGCAAATATGCTAATCTAGGGCTCTGATTCAGAGTCCCAGGACCCTGCAGGTCTGGAGGGTCAGAGCCCATGTTAAACTGGAACCCGGGTCCAAGCCCTATTGGTTTCCTATGTGCATGCATCCGTGGCTTGACTTGGGTGTGGAAGTCTTCTGGGTGTATCCTATAGTTCCTGGAGGCAGAGGAGCAGTGCTACAGGCAGCCAGCACAGCATGCCAGACACAGCATTACTACCTGGCCGAGAGGTCCCCCTTCCTGCTCCTCCCACAGTGGTGGTGGAAGTTTCTCCTCCATGGTGGTGCACGGAGCTTGCCTGGAGCAGGGAGCAAAGTTAGGAGGTGGGTCATCCTTCCCTCAGCCATACTGAGCCGAGAGCTCTGCCACTTCTTCTCCCTGCAGGGCAGCTGCTATGGTCCCTGCTCTGCTCACTGGCCCTTACTCCAGGCCCTCCTGCCCTCTCTTGGGCTGCAGGTGCAGGGTCACCTGGGCAGCATGCACTGTTAGGGTGGTCAGTGGGAGCCAGCACCAAAACTTCTCCGCAGCATCCCAGAGGTCTGGGGGTGTGGTGATGGCAGGGATAAGGGATTCCCCAGGGTTGCTGGAGCACACTGCATCCCAAGCCTTGGGGATGGATTTTGCCACTTTGCAGCAAGCAGCAGCCAGACTGGAATGTGTGTGTGTCTTCCCTCTGACACCTTCATTTTATGTCAAACTTCAAAACAAACTGAAAAAATCAAGCAAGCAAGCAAAAACTTGATCATTGATCATCGTATTTGAAAAATTAAGAATTACAAAGTTTCACTGTAATAGTTTGACACCCTGGAGACTGATGTCCTCATTATCCTTAGGACAGGCACAGGGGCATGTTTTTGCCAATGTGACCGAGCCTAGAGCTGGAGAACCCAGTTATCCGACTAGACAGTAATTCAGTATAATGCCCTCTCAAATGGAGACAGCCACCAAATGAGCTAATTACGCAGCGTATGTACTCACGTGCTCCTTACGGGCACCCGCGTCCCATCAATAGCACCACCACAGTTAGGAAACAGGATTGGCAGTCGAGTTTCCCCCCAGTGCAGAAAATTCTTAACCTAGAGTTAAAATGCAATGTTGATGCTCAAGCCCAGGATTCCCTGACAAGAGGTCAGCTGACTCAAATCCCTTACGCTTACATTGCTATGTAGGCCTAGCCTCAGAGTGTTTGTTGGTCAGGGAGAGTGTTTCTGTTCGTCAGTGGGTGCAGGGACTCAACACTAAGGATGGTATCAGGATTGTTTGTGTGATTTCGGCTTGGGATTTCTTAGTATTTCATGTTTCAGAGTAGCAGCCGTGTTAGTCTGTATTTGCAAAAAGAAAAGGAGGACTTGTGGCACCTTAGAGACTAACCAATTTATTTGAGCATAAGCTTTCGTGAGCCACAGGTGCCACAAGTACTCCTTTTCTTTTAGTATTTCATGTTTTTGTTTCTATTTTTATTTTTAGGGGTGTGTGTCATGGTCAGTGTTGGTTTGGTTTGTACGTTTATCTAGAAGTTCATGAAAACGTTTTCATGGGATTTTCCTCTTTATTTAATGATAATCTCCACCTGAAGTCTCACCTGGTCTGTGTGATCCTAAGGATTTCCCTCTTATTGTCTCCAGTTCAGATGGCAGAATGTCTGGAGGGGGAAAGGATAAGACAGATGATATTTCATGCTGTCATATTTGTGACATCCTCACTCTTAATTGACATAATTGTATTTTAATTATGAGAGAAAAACAGTTGAAGAGAGACAGAGACACACCCAGATTTTTAACAAAGGCTAATATGAATCATCCTATTTTCTCTTTCATTCAAGCGTCTCAAATCAACAGAACCAATATCCATGAAGCCTCAGAACCACTCAAAGAGACACTATGTGGAAGACAGATTTTCTGTTCCCTCATCCTCCAAACCCAGCTGATTTCTCATTCTCCTTTTACATTTTGTCATGAGCCAGGCCAGATCCTGCAAAGATTTTAGCATTAATGTAACTTTACAAACATTGGCCTCTTTCACATCAGTGGGATGCTGAGACTTTTCAGGATGAGGAGCCTGAATTGTGAGCTCTTTGGGTCTCAGTATATGTACAGAGCTCTGTATATGTACAGAGCTCAGCACAATGGGGCTTTCATTCTGCATAGACTGAAATACAAATAATCTTAAAATTATTTCATAAATGTGGAAACTGAGTCAGGGAGAGAATTGGCTCAATGGGCCTCATTCACCCCTGCACTGGTAAAAGGATGGGGGAAGCAGTTTGTGGTTCTCCTATTCAGTAGCTGCTGGGGTCAGTGCAGACATTGGCACAGGCTGCGGAAGTCTGGAGGTCCAGCCTGAGTTGCACCTCTGGTCCAGTGGCCCCTAGATGACTTCTCCCGGAGGCAGTGTCAAAGGCACAGCTTTACCCTGGCCACACCCCATTATTCCTGCTCCACCCCTTCCTCCTCTGCCCAGCCCTCAACAACTCCACTCTATTCCCTGCTTTCCCGGGAACACTCCTTGAGCCTGCAGCTGCTGTGGAGGAGCTGGAGGCACAAGAGGCTCCTGTGCTGCGAGGATTCCCCTGGGTTTACACCTTCCCTACAGCCCCTTTGGCCCACACAAGCTGCCACACGGGGCCAGAGCACAATGGTGAGCTGGGTCCACATTTCAAAAGTGGCCTTAAATTGAGGGTTTACGTTTTGGGTGCCGACCTTTAGGCCTTGTCTACACTGTTTTGTCGGCAAAAGGCAGCTTTCATTGACAAAACAGTGGAGGTGTACACACTACAATGCACCTCTTGGTGACAAAACTCTCCTGCTTTACTGACAAAATATAACCACCTCAATGGGAGGCATAGAGATTTTTGCAGCAAAGTTAGATCAACAAAGTGTCAGTGTAGACACTGTGTTTGTTACGTTGCTGTAACTGGCCTCCGGAAGGTATCTCAGGATGCCCACCGTAACCGCTCTGCTCACTGTTTGGAAATCTGCTGCCATTCATCCAGCTATGTAGACATGTGTCCCTCCCCTTTCAAAGCCCCAGGAAGTCCCCCATACACAATTTGTCTCTCTTTCTCACATACACACTCCCCACACACACAGTCTCTCACACGCTCCGCCAACACATTCTCTCTCTCTCTCATGCACAACCCCCCCACATGCTGTCACACATGCTTCCCCCACACAAACACACACTTCTGTGGGCTTCTTGTATTACTGTTAGGGTTACCATATTTGAATATTCAAAAAAAGAGGACACTACATTGGGGGGGGGGGGGGAAGGGGGTATTTGCTTGCTCCACCTGCCCCCGCCCCAACTCCACCTCTTCCCCACCCCCATTCCAACCCCTTCCCCAAAGTCCCCAACTCTGCCCCCTTTCTGCCCCATTGGACCCCGCCCGCTCCTGGCTCCCTCGCCGCTCGCCTCTTCACTGCCCACCGCTGGCTCGCCGCTCGCCTCTTCACCCTCCCCGCCTGCCACTTGCCTCCTCACCCACCCACCAGCCAGCCACTGGCTCCCTCGCCGCTCGCCTCTTCACCACCATGCCCCACTCGCCTACTCACCCCTCCTGCCGCAGGTCGCTCTGGCTCCTAGGATCAGGGGCAGCCAAGGGGTCTCCACGGGCTGCGCCCGCCACAAGCGTGAGCTCCGTGGCTCCCATTGGCCAGCACCAAAGAAAAGCACCAATGGGAGCTGCTGTAGCCATGGAGTGGGGCTTACAGGTGCCGGCAGCACGCAGAGAGCCCTCCCCCCCCACCCCTGACTCGACCCGACCCTAAGAGCCAGAGGCACCTTCCGGGGGGCGAGGTGGGGAGTCCCAGCGGTGCTTACCTGGGGCGGCTCCCAGGAAGCATCCGGAAGGTCCCTCTGGCTCCTAGGTTCGGGTCAGGTCGGGTCAGGGCGGGGGCGGAGGGCTCGCTGCCCGCTGCCAGCACCTGCAGGCCCTGCCCCCGCAGCTCTGATTGGGCAGGAGGCAGCACGCGGAGACCACCTCTGCCTCTGTGCCTAGGGGCCGCCCACACTGCAGGCTCCTGCCAGCGGGCAGGTGCCGGGAGCTGCCCCAGGAAGCGCCACCAGCCCCGGGACTTTGGTGTGTGTGGTGAGGTGAGCGGTCCCCAATATCGGGACAAAGGGCGTCCCGACCGATGTGGCAAAATTCCAGACGTTTTTAGATATTTAAAAATTCCTCCCAGATGGTGATTTAAGAACCAAAAAGCTGGACATGTCCGGGAAAATACGGACGTATGGTAACCCTAATTACTGTTCAGCAGTGTCAGTTTGGTCATATTATCAAGCGTTACTCTAAAAAGTGATCTAAGATGTGTAACTTTTCAGGCACACACAGAAATCATTACAAGGTTCATAGCACAGTGCAAAGAAACAATGCCAGGTTCAGCACACTACAGCAACACACGTTACTGTGGCTCAGTGTTAAAATGCTCCTTCAAGGCATCCTCCAGCCAAATAGCCCCCCATTGGGTTCCCCCTATAGCCTTGTGTTCAATACAAGCACAATACACAGCACAGCACAATACTGAACAGCAGCGTAGTATCCATGCTTTCTGACAGTGATGGCTGGGGTGCAGGTTGCCAGGGCAGTTGAAAAATAGCTGGCCATACAGTAGGATGCCCATGGAACAATGAGATTGAGAAACCTTCATCATGTGACTCTCTACCTGCCTGCATGAGGCATTGCAAACCCTTCACAAAGCACCTTCTGACCAGTGGCACAGTGGGATAGCTACCCAGAGCTGTCTGTGTCAATGCAAAGCTACTATTGTGGATGTGCTTTGCCGACACAAGGAGCACAGTGTGGACATGCAACAGTGGTTTAATTATAGTAGTGGCTGTTTGTTGGCGTAACTGGAATCGACAAAACTCTGTGGTGTAGATAGACAAGGCCTTAGGCACCTGGGGCCCGGAGTTCCTTGGTAATGGGCACCTGCAGATCCTACGGACTCCAGCTGCATGTGGGGCTGCTAAAAAGCTCTGGAGCACATGCCCCGTAGTTCTGTAGTTGGAAGAGAGAAACTGAGGTACCCCAAATTTTGTACATTTTTACCTTAATGATTGTACCAAAGTTCACAGAGTGAAACAATGTGAAAGATCCTGGCACCTGGGCCCTTACTTCATCTGCTCAGTTTGTCTGCTTTCTACTTGTTATTAAATAGGTACATAATCTAATTGAACCAGTTGCCCAGAGCCCATCTCCACCCATAGTCCCAGAGACACACCCTGGTTTCCTTTCCTAGATCCCTTCTCAGTACCTTTGAACTTCCACAGAATCTCCATTAGAGCAATATTTCGCTGGGAGAAATCACTGAGTCTCTTTTCCAGCTCAGGAGAAATCTCCACTGGCTGGAGGAACTTCTCCTTCTCGCACCTGGAGAGGAAGAATTTCATGATATTATGTTTCTTTTAGTGACTCATAATTCCTTGCTAGTGGAAGTTGCTGCTCTTATGGGCCTGGAGTTAGAATTCCTCCACTTCTCCCAGTCTCAGAGCAGGCACAGCACTGGCCATGGCAGTGCAACCTTTCCCTAAAGGCCCCATTAATATTCTTCATCTCTGGCCTGGACAGAGCAGATCTGTACATCAAAGGGGAATCATGTTTTCATGACCAATTCACTCCTTCGCCTCCATGCACTAATACTAGTATGTTCCCATATTTCATGCGCACAGTGTTATCAGATTGTTCTTTCAGGAACTAGATTGAAACCTCAGGGGCCCCCGCCCCCACCAGTTCCTTCCACACAGGTCTCCAAACAGTCCTGAGGTGGTAAAGACTCTTGATTCCTGCTGTCCAGGGCATGATTGTAACCAGTGCCTTGAGATGAAAGGCCCATATTGATCCTCGGGGTTCTGAGGCAGCCAATTCCCCAGGGATGTAACATCTCTAGGAAATACTGTAGGCCAATCTTTCCCACTGAATAGATAATTCAAGAGTCCTGTGTTAAAGGGTGAGGATTAAATGCATAAATGGGAATTACATTCAGAACGTGACCTTGCCCCATATATTTTGCTGCAGTGCCCTGGGGAACTATAGTAAAGAACAGAATTATCAGATACATAGATGAACATGATTTGTTGGGGAAGAGTCAACATGGTTTTTGTAAAGGGAAATCATGCACCACCAATCTACTAAAATTCTTTGAGGGGGTCAACAAACATGTGGATAAGGGGGATCCAGTGGATATAGTGTACTTAGATTTTCAGAAAGCCTTTGATAAGATCCCTCACCACAGGCTCTTAAGCAAAGTAAGCTGTCATGGGATAAGACAGAAGGTCCTCTCATGGATTAGTAACTGATTAAAAGATAGGAAACAAAGGGTAGGAACAAATTATCAGTTTTTAGAATGGAGAGAGATAAATAGTGGTGTTCCCCAGGGGTCTGTACTGGGATCAGTCCTATTCAACATATACATAAATGATCTGGGGTAAACAGTGAGGTGGCAAAATTTGCAGATAATGCAAAACTACTCAAGATAGTTAAGTACAAAGCAGACTGTGAAGAGTTACAAAGGGATCTCACAAAACTGGGTGACTGGGTAAAAAATTTGGCAGATGAAATTCAATACTGATAAATGCAGAGTAATACATATTGGAAAACATAATCCCATCTATAGTTATAAAATGAGGGGGTCTAAATTAGCTGCTATCACTCAAAAAAGAGATCTTGAAGTCATTGTGGATAGTTCTCTGAAAATATCCCCTCGATGTGCAGTGATAGTCAAAAAAGCTAACTATGTTGGGAATCATTAAGAAAGAGATAGATAATACAACAGAAAATATCACATTGCGTCTATATAAATCCATGCAAAATCTTGAATATTGCATGCAGACCTGGTCACCCCATCTCAAAAAAGGTTCAGAAAAGCACTACAAAAATGATACTGGTAATGGAACAGCTGCCATATGAGGAGAGATTAATAAGACTGGGACATTTCATCTTAGAAAACAGACGGCTAAGAGGGGGGCTATGATAGAGGTCTTTAAAATCATGACTGGTGTGGAGAGAGTAAATAAGAAAGTGTTATTTACTCCTTCTCATAATGCAAGAACTAGGGGTCACCAAATGAAATTAATAGACAGCAGTTTTAAAACAAACAAAAGGAAGTATTTCTTCACACAACGCACAGTCAACCTGTGGAACTCTTTGCCAGAGGATGTTGTGAAGGCCAAGACACAAACAGGGTTAAAAAAAGAACTAGATAAGTTCATGGAGCATACGTCCATCAGTGGCTATAAACCAGCTTGGTGTTCCTAGCCTGTGTTTGGCAGATGCTGGGAATGGTGACAGGGGATGGATCACTTGACGATAACCTGTTCTGTTCATTCCCTCTGGGGCACCTGGCATTGGCTGCTGTTGGAAGACAGGATACTGGTCTGACCTAGTATGGCCATTCTTATATTTTTATGAAATGTAGAGTCGATACACTCTCCAAGCCCTTTCACAGCATCGTGAAGAATGAGGGGAAGTGAAATAGAGCCACATACCTGCTCAAGGTGCTTCTGACATCCTAGAGAGGAAAGAGACAGAAAAACAATTTTAGTCCCAAATGCTGCCCACTGGGGATCCCAGAGAAGGGATTTTGCAGATAGGGGTAAAAGAGGCCCTGCCTTGGCCCTAGGGCCATGGATTTGCTGAGTTAATGTCATCTCTAATATAAATGAGTCTGTAATTCTTCAAAGAGAAACAATAATTCACATTTCAGGAATGCACACACTGAATTACACTGTGACCTCTGACTGCTGGTCTCCAGTGCCCATGATTCAGGAGCTGTCCTGTCCCTGTGTTTGGATCAGAGATGTTTATAACTCAGTCTCACCCGCAGGAATTCACTTGCTGGCTTCTGACACTTCCCCTCCAGATCACTGATCAAGTTGCTGAGACGGGAAATCTCCTCAGACATTTTAATGACATTGTCATTCTGTATCTTCACAATCGCCTTTTCCAGATTTTCCAGCTGGGCCAGCAGGAGTTGCTCTTCTTCTTCTAGAAACTGCCACAGTTGCTGAAATTCAGATACAACCTTCTGCCTCTTGTTTTGTGTCTGTATCTATTCTTTTTTTAAAAGAAAGGAAAGGTAAGGGTTAGAGAGAGAGTCTAGGGTCCGTTCATGGAGTGCTGATTCTGCAGGAGGGAGAATTTCTTTGAAAATTCTGTGATGTCTAACACATGATTATACCCGGTCGTTACTAGGGAGAGGATTTTCTACCACTTTCCCATTTGTCCCTAACATTTTTTCATGGTATGTTTCTATGTCTGACATAGTCAGCACACTGTGTTAAGCCAGACGCAGAGCAGCAGCCAGCAGGACTGAGCACTACATTAACAGAGATGCGAGGGGAGAGAAATAATTAACAATGCAAGAAATGTCTGCAGACTCAGGCAGATAGCACTGCACGAGACATAGTCTGCTCAACTTGGGAGGAGTTTTGTGAAAGACACAAGGGCTAGAAATTAACTCATTAATTGGAATGGAAGCTTAGATTCTACAGAATATGATGTGGTCCTGCTCCTGAGAGAGGATTTCTCAGGGCCGGTGTATGTATGTGTGCGAAGACATAGGACTCTAACACAGACATCCATGCCCATGAAGAAACACAAAGCCCACATTCCCCAAGTCCATGGAGGAAGCTGCCTACAAACAGATGTCCTACCAGGTGCACCCGAAAAGAGAAGCCAAGGGGCCTGGCCCATCCACTTTTCACCACAGACCCAGCCATCTACCGCTCCTCTTCTCCCCAAGGTCCAGCCTCCCGGCCAGGCTGGAAGCTGGAGCCCGGCCAGGGTAAAAGAGGCCCAGGGAGCCCAGGCTGCTGGGAGAAGCCATGGGTGGGGGGTCCCGAGACCAGCTTCCTAACAGATGGCCCACTGCAAGTCCCTACAAGTTAATAACAATGGGCACCTACCAGATACTCCAGGCTTTTCCCCTCTCCAGTCACTTTAAATCTCAGAAGCTTTTCTCTCTCTTCCTTCAGAATCTCCAAATGGGCCTGAATCTTTTCCTGAAGAATCAAAATGAAACCTCCCAAAATCATTACTGTGAGTGCTTGGGGTGGGGTGGGGGGTTTCCATATCAAACCGAAGACTCTGTAGGTGACTGTCAACCCTACCAGGTTTATGACATCAGGAACACCAAGGAAATGAAACCTCATTAACAGAGACAGGGAGTGTTTTATATTGAGACTGTTTTGAATTATTTGTCCCCTTTCTCCATAGAATTAAGCCAGCAAGAAACTGGAGTCACATGATGGTGAATCAATTAACCTGTTTTTGAGAAGGTTTAACTCACAAAATGATACAAATCCCAGGTGTTATATGCAGCGTTGTATATGTGTTGGTCTCGGGATATTAGGTGTTAATGGGCCATGGTGGGGAACAAATAAATCTATTTTTGAGAAGGTTTAGCTTACTTTGTGATACAAACAACAGGAACTACCAGGACCATTGAACTTCAGCCCTGAACCCCTGGGGAGCATATTGGTTGGGCAGAACTTGCTTAAGCACTAAAGCAAACCCTACTAGAGATGCTGATTAGTGTTAAGAATGGCTGGAGTTTAACTTAGTGCTGTTCTAAACCCTTTCAGTGGCAATGCCCTCTGTGTAGGTACCCAGCATCCCTGGAAAAGTAGCCAGAAGCAGTGGATTCTGGAAGATTTCAAAAGGCTGCATTGTCGGACTAATGGAACCACTCTGGCTGGTCCTTGCCCACATACACAATAAAACAGTTCAGACTGGCACAGGACAGCTCTTCCCAGGTTAGTTTTGCGGCAACCCAGGCTAATGCCCATGGTGTTCGGCATGGACCTGCACTGTCTGGAGCCCTTTTGTGTGTGGACTCAAGCTGCTTGGGATCCACACAGGGTTTAGCACAGTGACCTCCTCTAATGCAGGCTGGCATCTGAATTTAATCCCTTATGGAGGAACACAGGAATTCAGAAACCCAGTGGGAAACCTCATCTCCCTGCTGGGCCTGAGGCCTTTATCAAGGAGTTGCTATATAATTTTTCATACATTTTTTCTTTACAGAGCTGAATGATGCAGATACATCAATAGCTGTAGGAGAGAGAGAGTATGTGTGACTGGCAACTTGTGATTAAATGAACCTGTAACTAAAATTCAAAATTATTTCCCATTAGGCTGGAGAGAAGTTCCCTACCTTGTACTCCTGGGCAGCCTCCTCTATGGGAACCACAGCATGAGCTCTGTGAGCCTGAGATCTGTCACACACCACACAAATGGGGGTTTGGTCTTCTTCACAGAACAGTTTGAGAGGCTCCTGGTGCTCATCACACACACTATCCCCTCCTGACCCTGTTCCTGCCTGGAAACTCAGCTTTTTGGCTATTTCTACAACATTTGCCAGCTGCCTGTTTGGCCTGAGGTTTCTCTGCTGAGCAGTTTCTCTGCACTGAGGGCAGGATACTTCTGAGTCAGATCCCTCCCAGCACCGGCTGATGCAGCCTCGGCAGAAATTGTGCCCACAGTCTATAATCACTGGGTCTTGAAAATATTCCAGACAGATGGGACAACTAGCTTCATCCTGGAGACTTTCCATGGGGTTCTCTGCGGCCATGGCTCCCTCTGGACAGTGTAAGTGTAAGTTTCACTTTCCTGAGCTCAGAAATATGCTCCTCCTGCAAAAACAACTGGGCGTTTCCCTACCTGGCACTGACTCATCGGATTTGGTGAGCTGGAAGGTACCAGCTGGTAACATTATAGCCCCAGAGGCTTTTCTGAAAAATGAATCACTAGGGCTCTGGTGCTGCAACCAGCCCCCTGTGCTGGTGTGGAGGGTCACTGGGGCTTCACAAAGACACCAATGTCCACCTGTGATGGTGAGCTTGCAGAAGCAGGATCTGTGTGTTCAAGGAAGGAAATTGTTAAATTCACAGGCTAAAAACTTGGTTAAGTTGGAGTGTTTCCAAGGACTGATTCTCATGCACGCTAAGGCTGTTCTGGTTCAGTGTAAAAGGGCCTTGCAGTGTTGCCAACCTTCATGATTTTTTTCATGAGCTTCATGACAGTTGATGTGTTTGTTAGAACCCCAAGCTCCTTGAAGCTTGTGATTAGGTGAGACTCTGGCAACTTCTATCTGAGCAGAGCCCTTATGCCTACAGCCCTCATAATGTACAAGAAAGTTTTAACATAATGTTATTCCCCACCAACCTGGGCCCTGGCCATGTTCCAGGCACAAGCCATTTTTGCTCAGGTCAGAATTCGCTTTACATTGTGAGTGAGATGAACACACTCAGTGTCGTGTGTAGAACTCTTCTGTCAAAGGTACTTACCTGGGATGGGGCAGTGTCCTATTGCCAGAGAATGATTTTAGAAGTGTGTAGCCAGGAATGGGGTAGGTATTCTCTTTAAATCTATATTTCCTTCTATGAAGGAGAAGAGAAAGTGCCGACTGTCACAGCAGGGATCAAAGAAAACCTTTGGGTTCAGCTAGCCCTGCCCCGTTATACCTGCAGCCAATGCCAGGCCTGGAGGGAGGAGAAAAGAAGGGAGCCAGCTCAGCCAGGGGGTGACTGGTGAGGGGGCAGGAGCTCCCTGTTTGCCTGCCTGAAGGGACGGAGTAGCGACTTGCCAGCCAACGCAGCCACTGGAGGCAAGTAAGCCAAGGGGAGCCTGCAGATAAGCCCCAACTGTGGGGCAACTGGACTAGTGGGGCTGTGCCCCAAACTAAAGAGACTTTAGAAGGAAGCAGCCTGAGGAAACTGGTTTTGAAGGCCCCCCCTGCCCCCCCCGACAGGGAGAGAGAGAGACTCATCTCCCCTGTTTAGGGGTTGAACCACACAGGGCCCTGGGCTGGGACCTGATGGAGGGGGTGTGTGGCCCAGATCCCCCTAAATCCCCTTTGAGCAACAAACTAGCCACTAGTTCATCTGGCCATTGAAAGCTCTATCACACCTTGCTTTTAAAGATTGGGGCTGTGGTGGGAAACTGCACATGAGTAACCTTATCTGCCTTTTAGCTAGTATTTGTTTCTTTCTATACATTACACATGATTAAAATTTCACTCACTAATTTCACCCAGATGGGAGAGCAGAGTAGGGTTAGTGATTCAAATTTAGGGTCATTGGATCAAGATATTCCTGAGTTACAGCTTTTGCCAAAACACAAAACAGAATGACAACAAAATGAAATAAAAACACAGTATTTCATGAAATTCATAGATTCTATCCACCCTGGACACAAATCTCAGACTGAAATGTAAACCTGTGGGTAACATTCACCTCCACCAAAGTTTCTTTATAATTATAATTATTTATTGTTTCGTCTGAAGAAATGTCAGTGGTGATATGGGGGTAAGTGGCAGAGGAAGTTGGGGGGGGCTTGGCACGGGTGGGCTGTCAACCCCAAATTCTCCGTAGGTCTTTCTGTTATTTTCTTGTCACAGTATTGTATCAGCTGTAAAATGTAGATGAGAACTACAAATGTCTAAGTGATCATTAACTCTTACAACAAGTCTCTTTCCATTTAAAATACTAGGAAATTAAATAGCAAAAAACAAACAAACAAGCAAAACCCCCAGGCAAACAAAGAACCCCACAACTTTGTTAAAGGAGAGTTCGGGTTGCTCATTGACATCAAAAGTTCAAGTTCATCAAAACTAAAATTTCTGAAAACCAGGAAATAAAGAGTTAATGTAAATGGCAACACAGCCTCAGCTCTGCCCTCTTTGCAGGATGACCCAGAACCCCCATCCTGCACGCTGGCACTCTGCCTTTGCAGATGGTGCAGAGCACTCAGGGAATAGGGCACATGACAACTGTAACACAGACTCAAACACTTTCTTCTTGCTAAAGTACAACTTGATTTTGGTGAGCTTTACTGGCCAGGAGCTACCTACGTCTGTTCTATGCTCAAACACTGAGTCTGTTCCCATGTGTGTTGAATTTTATAATCCTTCCTGCCCTTTTACAACCCTTTCTCACAAGATTGCATTCAACACTGTACTTTCACTTCTCATTCAACACACAGACAGCTCTCCTCTCCCACCACCCTGCTGACAAGCCCCATGGCAAGAAGATCCCCTGGGTCCTGCTGCTGACTGAACCTCCCCAACTCAGTGCTGGAATGATGCATACTGGATCCCTCAAGGTACATGTGCAGCTCTGTCCTTTGATAACAGACATGGGGGCTGTCAAGGTTCCTCCCCCACTCTGAACTCTAGGGTACAGATGTGGGGACCTGCATGAAAAACCTCCTAAGCTTATCTTTACCAGCTTAGGTCAAAACTTCCCCAAGGTACAAAATATTCCACCCGTTGTCCTTGGACTGGCCGCTACCACCACCAAACTAATACTAGTTACTGGGGAAGAGCTGTTTGGACGCTTCCTTCCCCCCAAAATACTTCCCAAAACCTTGCACCCCACTTCCTGGACAAGGTTTGGTAAAAAGCCTCACCAATTTGCCTAGGTGACTACAGACCCAGACCCTTGGATCTTAAGAACAATGAACAATCCTCCCAACACTTGCACCCCCCCTTTCCTGGGAAATGTTGGATAAAAAGCCTCACCAATTTGCATACGTGACCACAGACCCAAACCCTTGGATCTGAGAACAATGAAAAAGCATTCAGTTTTTTTACAAGAAGACTTTTAATAAAAAATAGAAGTAAATAGAAATAAAGAAATCCCCCTTGTAAAATCAGGATGGTAGATATCTTACAGGGTAATTAGATTCAAAAACAGAGAACCCCTCTAGGCAAAACCTTAAGTTACAAAAAAGATACACAGACAGAAATATTTAGGTTTCTATTCAGCACAATTCTTTTCTCAGCCATTTAAAGAAATCATAATCTAACACATACCTAGCTAGATTACTTACCAAAAGTTCTAAGACTCCATTCCTGTTCTGTCCCTGGCAAAAGCAGCATACAGACTGCCCAAACCCTTTGTTTCTCTCCCTCCTCCCTGTAGCCAGACAGCCCCCCCCCTCAGACCAGCATTGCTGGAAACACAGGAGGAAGCAGGAACAAGGCACTTAACATATATTCCAGCACAGCCTTTGAAGCTGTGAAAGCACAGGTGTGCTGCTACAATGTGCCTCTGGGAACAGATACAAGGATTAAGCTCACAGCAGGCAGAGGCCCTGTGACAGACATGGCTCTTAGCCCCAACTAAATAGCGTGATGCACACACACCAACATCCTAGTTGGGAAAATATTTACCCTGATAAAAGAAATGTCCAGTAGTCGACACTTATTGTTTCTCTCCTTTGCAAGTGTAAACTACTCTTGCGAAAGCTGGCGTCACCCCGACAGACCAGCCTCAATTTGGCATAAGAAAGGAGAAAGAGAATAAAGGAGTACAGAGGTATAAGTAGGGGACCTACAGCACCATGATTTTTGAGTGCTTTTCACTATCTATCTGCTGGTCAGATAAGTGACAGCCTCCCAAGGCTTCTGCAGCTAAGAGGGTCCCTACGCCTTGTCCCTTATTCGTCTTTCCGTGGAATTGAGTGACCGATCCTGGCTTGGCACCGCTGGAATCGAGAGATGCAAGGAGGGTAAGAAGCACCCACACCTGATCTCCTATCTTTAGTGTACACATATTTTGAAATAGAGCTCTATACTTTGTTTTCTTTCTTTGGGATTGTGGCTTCAGTTTTGTAACTTGTTTGTGTGTGTAACATCTCTACATTTAAATAAGTAGGCACTAGCAATTTTGTAACCACATGATTAGAATCTAGCTTAATAAATTTTGGTAACCATTTATGCATAAGCCTGACTTGTTTTCTCTGGTTTACTGTAAAGCAGCCAACACAATTAAAGAACCTCAGCCGTTTTGGCTCTAAAGCCTGGCCATTAGGTGAGAGTACTAAGAGCCTAGCGTTGAGTTGTGCCGCCTCCACGGGGCAAACTCTTGGGGCACCTGTCAGTCAATCCTGGCTGCCCGCTGCGAAGGAGCTCTGAGCTCTAGCAGTTAAAGTCACGGGTGGTTAGGACCTTGGGGCATCCGTCAGCCTAGCCCGGGCTGCCCGCCGCGAAGGGACAGTGCGTCCTAGCGGTTAAAGTCACGGATGGTATAAACGGGCATAGCTGGCACCTCACCAAACATCCTTGGCCGTCGGCTAACAGAAATTGGCGTCACGAACAGGATTGTGATATAGGCTGCACTACAGTAACACAATGAAACCAGTCATGATAAACACCACAGAATTCCCTGAGCTAGAGAAAAGTTTGACCCAAGAGGGATGGGGAAATCCTCTGTGGAGCAAAGAACTGCTGGAGAAATATTGGGGAAAACCAGCAGAGATCTGGCAGCATTTCTGTAACTGGAGAACTGCCTGCAAGATGAAGAAAGGGAAAGGAAAAGGTGCTTGTATATGGCTGCTTACTAACGTTTGGCAAGCTGCCTGTAAGGATTATCATAGTCTGGCAATAGAATTTAATAGGCTGCAACAGGAAAGGGACACACTGCGCCAGGAATGCCAGAATTTAGATACCAGAGTAAGAACACTGAATAGGGATATGGAACATCTTCAGAAAAGATTACTTCCCTTAATTGAGAAAGAAGGGATAGAACGAAGGGAAAAACTGGAGACTAAAACACGCAGTATCAACCGGGCTAAAGTTGAGACTGCTCTCTGGCTAGACCCTGAGGAATGGGATGGAGACATTTGGGATTCAGCAAATGAGTCCCCCTCCTCTGAGGAGGAAGGTCCCTCTGTAAAATTAAGACCAGCTATCACACATCACAAATCAGAAGAACATGAGGAAAATTTGACTGGGGCAGAGCTGGATGAAGAAGGGGATGACAATTATCCATCCACCTCTTCAAAAACAAAGAAGGGAGGTAAAAAGGGAAAAGGGAGTAAAGCTCCAACACACTTTACCAAAATTACCACCTGCCAATATACTCCCATGGAGTTAAAAACAATCCAGGGAGATTTTGCTAAAAAGCCTGAGGAAGGTATAATAGAGTGGCTGGTCCGCCTCTGGGACACTGGGGGTGGATATATACGCCTGACAGCCCAAGAAACTGAGCGCCTTAACTTAGGTGCAGGAATATTCCTGGAACACTCAGAGGGGAACACCCCTAAAACACTTTGGTCTCTGGCTTGTCGATGGGCAAGAGGAATTTACCCAGCAGACCGAGATGAACCCACAGTAATGCACTGGACCAACATAGATGAGGTAAAAACAGCTCTATTAACTGTGGCTGTCATTAGCATGCTTGGCCAAAACCCTCAAGAGTTAGCCTATGAAAGCCCATGGGAGGGTCAGGTAGATGTAGATGATCTCAGACCCCTGCTTAAGGGAGTTCCGAGTAACCACAGGGCTATGGCACTGTCCCTTAGATCAGAAGCTGCAGCACGTAACAGTACCTTTCGGGCAATGCTAAACCTTCTGGTGTCATACTTTAGAGAATTCGGAGACATCAGAGCACTGACAGGCAAAGCTAAGATGCGTTCCCTTCAGGGAAACAAGGGGGCACCATCTAAAGGACATAAAAACAAGCGAGAGCCAACCCAGGAGGAAAAGGAGCTTAGAGCCAAGTTGTGGAGACAATGTCTGGCTTTAGGTTATCCCAGAGATGTGATAAATGGACTGCCCACAGAGCGGCTAAAATTATTCACCACCTTTAAAAGAGCTGACTGGGAGACAACTAATGCTACTCCCAGTGCACCTCTGCAGCTCTCTCCTCTTTCCCCACCTGCAGACACCCGGTATACTCCATTGCTTCGGCAACTGCAAGAGTTACCAGAGCAGGGAAACTAGCTTGCGGGGGTCAATCTCCTCTCCTAATAAACCAGCTTAAATCCAAAGAGGAGAAAACAACTGCAAAAGACCCCCGGATACACGTAACTGTAAATGACAAACACATTATTCCTTTCTTAATGGACACAGGGGCTCAAAGGTCCATGATTAAGCGAGAAAGTTTTCAGGGCTCGCCACCTACTGGCGGAAAGCAGGTACTTGTTACAGGGGTAAATGGCAGTACCATAACTTACCCATTAGTTAAGATAAAACTGGATATCCCATTGCAACCCCACCATCAGCCCCGAAAATATGAGGTGATTTTGGGCAATGCCAACATACTGGGCATGGACGTTTTAAGAGGAAAGAAGGGAAGGATTAATGGGGAAAGATGGGCTTTTGGAGTCAGTTCTGTTCCTCATGCCACCCACCTGGAAGAGGAAAGCCCTCCCCACTATTCTGTAAACTTACTTAGCAGCGTGCCTGCTCTCCCGCCCTCAACAGTAACAAACACAAAGCAGTATAATGTCCCAGCTGAGGCCATAAGCCCTGTTACTGACCTGATCAAAGATTTGGAACAGCGAGGAATTTTAATTCGTACCCACTCTCGCTTTAATTCTCCTGTGTGGCCCATCAAGAAACCAAATGGCAAATGGAGACTCACTATGGACTATAGGAAGCTAAACAGTAACACTGGACCATTAACTGCAGCAGTCCCTAGCATAACAGATATTGTAAACACCATACAAACCTGGGATAAACCCTGGCTAGCAGTATTAGATGTAAAGGACATGTTCTTCATGGTCCCTTTGCAACCAGCTGACCAGGAAAGATTTGCTTTTACTTGGAAAGGTGTGCAATACACTTTTACCCGAATGCCACAAGGGTTTAAACACTCACCCACTATTTGCCATGGGGCACTGGCAAAGGTCCTAGATGACCTTATACTGCCACACAATGTACAAACTGTGCAATACATTGATGACATCTTAATAGGTGGGAAAACCTCAGAAGAGGTACAGGAGGCTATGAATCAAATCAAAGGAGCACTAGAAGCCCTTAATTTAGAGTTACCAGCTGAGAAATGCCAAGGTCCCTCCCAAGAGATAAAATTCTTAGGTACTGTATGGATGGGAGGTAGGAGGTCTGTGCCTAATGACACTGTGCAAGAGCTAAATCAGGCACCCTCCCCTGAAAGTAAAGATCAATTGAGACAGATTTTGGGAACCCTGGGGTTTTGGAGAAAACATGTACCTGGCTTTGCCATTATCGCCAGACCATTGTACAATTTGTTAAAGAAAAGTGCTGCCTGGGAATGGGCTCCTGCCCATGAGGAAGCCCTCAGACAACTGATAGGGGAGATACACACCTATCAGGCTCTGGGTCCCATACATCCTGAAGCCCCATTCCATTTGTACCTAACTGTGGGAGCCACTGGAATGTCTTATGCTCTCTGGCAAGAAAGTGACACTGCTCCCAGACGACCAATTCAGTTTGGTTCCAAGTCATGGCAAGGGTTACAGGCTAACTACACGCCTTATGAGAAGGTGCTTCTGGCAGCTTACACAGCCTTGAGAGAAACTGAGGAATTAACTCAGGATAAGGACATCACAATTCACACTCCTCTTCCAATCATTAAACCTATATTGGAAGGGAAAGAGTTACCACCTGGTGTAGCACAAAAGATGACTATCCAAAGATGGGCACTTTACATACACCACAGGGTAGGGAGTGCAGACACTGCACAAAACCCCACTATGATTCAGGAATCCCTATGGAAAGTAGGAATGCCTGATGAATACCGCCTGCCTCCACAGCAGTCTCCCATTAAGGATGCTGCCCCATTTGATCCTTCTAAGCCTGAGGGAGTATGGTTCACTGATGGCAGTGCCAGGCTGGTAAAAGGAAAATGGAAGGGAAAAGCTGCAGCAGTGCCTGCAGACACCTCTGCAGCACCCCTAACTGCTGAAATTGATGGGTCAGCACAACTTGCAGAATTAGCTGCAATTAAACTGGCCTGTGAAGCAGGAGCCACCGCAGTATATACGGACTCCTATGCGGTATGGGCAGGTGCCACTCAGTGGATCACTAACTGGAAAAATAACCACTGGGAAATAGGAGGTAAACCAGTCTGGGGACTGGAATACTGGCAGTGGTTATATCAGCATGGCCTGCAACAACCCCTGTCTATAGGACATGTCTCAGCTCGTCAGAGGAATAATACCCCAGCTGCACAGTTAAACAATTTAGCCGATGCAGCTGCCCAGCTCTTTACCACACAAGTAGAATGGGAACGCTTATATTCATGGTTACATGATAATTTAGGACACACAGGAAGTGATGAGTTAGTGCGGCAAGCACATATCAGGGGGTGGCCTATCACCCACAGACAGGCTAGAGACCTGGTACAAGCCTGCACTATTTGTGCTGAGACTAGAAAACATATAGCAGAAGGACAAAGGTTTGCCAGGCTAAGAGATGGAAAAACACTATGGGCAACCTGGCAGGTCGACTATGTCGGACCACTGCCCACTACAAGGCAGAGGTGGAAATACATCTTGACTGGAGTAGAAATTGTTTCAGGGATTGGTTTTGCATATCCAACCCGATTGGCAACAGGGTTGTCCACAGTTATGGGACTAAACCGCTTAACAGCAATTGTCCCAATGCCTCAAGAAATCCAATCAGATAATGGTTCGCATTTTAAGAATAAACTTGTAAGGGAATGGACCCTTAACCATGGAGTCCAATGGACCTTCCACCTTCCATATCGACCTCAATCTAATGGCATGGTCGAGCGCTGGAATGGGTTTCTAAAGAATCACTTGAAGCCTACTGATGGCACATGGGGAGACAGACTGGACGAAGTGGTGCAGAGATTAAACAACAGACAGACTCCTACAGGAAGTCCAATCAGCAGGGGATTCTTCCCTACAGGGAAAGCTATCTCCCCTGCCAGAACACCACTGCACAGTTCCAAGTATGCTCCCGGAGACACTGTTGTGATTAAACACCCAGCCCTGGGAACCTTTACCTGCGTTTTGCACGCCTATAAAGAGAAAGGTGTATGGAGTGCCTTAAATGCTGATAAAAGGCTAATAACCATTACAGAGGCTTGGATCGCATCCAAGACCGGCTGACCATGTGATTTATTGCAGGAATGGTCCCATCGTTCCGAGCAACCTGCCAGCTAACCTGTCAGCAAAATGGATCATGCAGCAGACCTGTTTGATCACTAGAGACTACTATGGACTGTTGATATATTTGCCATTACTTATAATAGCAGGTGTAATTTTTGCTTTTGGTTTTAAAATAAGTTTTTTAGCTAGAACACGACCCACCAGAGATATGTTCCTGCAAGCCCTCATGATCCTTCTGTTGGCTCCAGTCACCTTGGCAATACCAGAACATCCTCTTCGGGGAGCAATCCAAACCATCGCCTCAGCTGCTGGTGCTACAAATTGCTGGATGTGCACCTTGCTAGATTCAACCAATGGACTGGGAATTGAATTTGTACCACTACATGCAGTGGCTGAGAATGGACAAACCTCATGGATGCAATGGTTAGCTCAACACTTGGGATTTTCCCTCTCCCCGTTTTTACATTCGGTTGTGAATACTGTTTTAACGATTTTAATTATTGTAATTGTTTTTTTGTGTAACTTTATGTATTATGAAGCGTTTGATTCAAACTGCTCTTTCCTCCACGCAAATCAGATACCTAGAGCTAAAAAGGGATCCTAACCAATTCCGCGAACCCTCATCCTCTAATTTGGTTGTTGGGTATTTCTAGATTTCCCCAAGGAGGGCAAGAGGTGCTGGCATCACCGCCACCTTGCAATCTGGGATGTAGTGTGGTGCATCAGGGGGTGGAATGTAGCCAGACAGCCCCCCACCCCCCCAGACCAGCATTGCTGGAAACACAGGAGGAAGCAGGAACAAGGCACTTAACATATATTCCAGCACAGCCTTTGAAGCTGTGAAAGCACAGGTGTGCTGCTACAATGTGCCTCTGGGAACAGATACAAGGATTAAGCTCACAGCAGGCAGAGGCCCTGTGACAGACATGGCTCTTAGCCCCAACTAAATAGCGTGATGCACACACACCAACATCCTAGTTGGGAAAATATTTACCCTGATAAAAGAAATGTCCAGTAGTCGACACTTATTGTTTCTCTCCTTTGCAAGTGTAAACTACTCTTGCGAAAGCTGGCGTCACCCCGACAGACCAGCCTCAATTTGGCATAAGAAAGGAGAAAGAGAATAAAGGAGTACAGAGGTATAAGTAGGGGACCTACAGCACCATGATTTTTGAGTGCTTTTCACTATCTATCTGCTGGTCAGATAAGTGACAGCCTCCCAAGGCTTCTGCAGCTAAGAGGGTCCCTACGCCTTGTCCCTTATTCGTCTTTCCGTGGAATTGAGTGACCGATCCTGGCTTGGCACCGCTGGAATCGAGAGATGCAAGGAGGGTAAGAAGCACCCACACCTGATCTCCTATCTTTAGTGTACACATATTTTGAAATAGAGCTCTATACTTTGTTTTCTTTCTTTGGGATTGTGGCTTCAGTTTTGTAACTTGTTTGTGTGTGTAACATCTCTACATTTAAATAAGTAGGCACTAGCAATTTTGTAACCACATGATTAGAATCTAGCTTAATAAATTTTGGTAACCATTTATGCGTAAGCCTGACTTGTTTTCTCTGGTTTACTGTAAAGCAGCCAACACAATTAAAGAACCTCAGCCGTTTTGGCTCTAAAGCCTGGCCATTAGGTGAGAGTACTAAGAGCCTAGCGTTGAGTTGTGCCGCCTCCACGGGGCAAACTCTTGGGGCACCTGTCAGTCAATCCTGGCTGCCCGCTGCGAAGGAGCTCTGAGCTCTAGCAGTTAAAGTCACGGGTGTGGAGAGGCTCTTAGTGCTGCCATTGGGGCACCTGTCAGTCAGTATTGACTGCCCGCTGCGAAGGAGCTCTGAGCTCTAGCAGTTAAAGTCACGGGTGGTTAGGACCTTGGGGCATCCGTCAGCCTAGCCCGGGCTGCCCGCCGCGAAGGGACAGTGCGTCCTAGCGGTTAAAGTCACGGATGGTATAAACGGGCATAGCTGGCACCTCACCAAACATCCTTGGCCGTCGGCTAACACTCCCAGCTTTTGAAAGTATCTTGTCTCCTCATTGGTCATTTTGGTCAGGTGCCAGCGAGGTTACCTTTAGCTTCTTAACCCTTTACAGGTGAGAGGAGCTTTCCCCTGGCCAGGAGGAATTTCAAAGGGGTTTACCCCCTTTATATTTATGACAGGGGCTTCAAACCCAGATCTCACATCACAGTCACAGCTCTGAGACGCTCCTCAAACTAATCCCCAGCTCTCCGCATATCACAATCACAGCTTGTCATAAATATAAAGGGAAGGGTAACCACCTTTCTGTTTCCAATACTGTAAAATCCCTCCTGGCCAGAGGCAACATCCTGTTACCTGTAAAGGGTTAAGAAGCTCAGCTAACCTGGCTGGCACCTGACCCAAAGGACCAATAAGGGGACAAGATACTTTCAAATCTTGGGGGAAGGCTTTTGTTTGCGCTTTTAGTTTATGTGTTGTTCTCTCTTGGGACTGAGAGAGGCCAGACAGAAATCCATCTTCTCCAACCCATCCTAATCCAAGTCTCCAATATTGCAACCAGTATAGATAAGCCATGCAAGGCGGATTAGTTTATCTTTTGTTTTATGTGAATTTTCCCTGCGTTAAGAGGGAGGTTTATTCCTGTTTTCCGTAACTTTAAGGTTTTGCCCAGAGGGGGTCCTCTGTGTTTTGAATCTGAATACCCTGTAAAGTACTTTCCATCCTGATTTTACAGAGATGATTTTTACCTTTCTTTTTTTTTTAAAAAAAAAAATCCTTCTTTTAAGAACCTGACTGATGTTTCCATTGTTCCAAGACCCAGGGGTTTGGGTCTTTGATCATTTTGTAACCAATTGGTTAGGATGTTATTCTCAAGCCTCCCCAGGAAAGGGTGTGTGTAGGGCTTGGGGGGATATTTTGGGGGAAGACGTCTCCAAGTGGTCTCTTCCCTGATTCTTTGTTAAATCGCTGGGAGGTGGCAGCGTACTAGGTTTTAACCTAAGCTGGTAGAAATAAGCTTAGGGGGTCTTTCGTGTGGGTCCCCACATCTGTACCCTAGAGTTCAGAGTGGGGAAGGATCCCTGACACAGCTCACTTAAGTTACTCCAACTGATTTCTTCACCATTCAGTACAGCTACACCTAACACATTGAATGCAGCTGGGGTGCATGCAGATAATTCTCGGTGACTATTCCCAACTCCAGGGGGCAGGGTGAAGGTTGCACTGGCATGGACCTTAACTCTCTATTTCCTGGTTTTCAGTAGAAAGCGTTTTGATGAACTTGAGATTGTGGCAGGGCCTGAGCTGTCACTGGGAAACCTTAACTCTGTTAACAAAGGTTTGTTGGCTGGGTGGTTAGTGTTTTCATCACTCAATTTATTATAGCCCACAAGAAGAGCAGGAAGAAGGGGCACTTCAAAATCTTTGCTGGAGTCAGATAACTTGGGACCCTGAAAGCTGGAGACTGCTGGTACAGACACTTCCAACTCAGTGGGACTGTGGCTGTTTCTTTAAGAGAGGACTCGAATCTCCCCACATGACAGGAGTAGAAATTGCTGCCACTTTCCAGCTTCTATCTACCTCTGCACATGCTGCAAGAGGAGAGTGTGTTTATCAGTTTGGTACAAAAACCGATTTCCTTAAAGAAGCGTAAGGAAAAGCGATGAGAACACGCTGCTGCTCATCATTTATAGCCAGAATGAATTGATAAACTGAAATAGTGTTTTAAATGGTAACGATCTCAATAAAACCAATGAGGTCAGATCACACCTGTCATAAATATAAAGGCAAGGGTACCCATCCTTCTGTATACAGAACTATAAAATCCCTCCTGGCCAGAGGCAAATCCCTTTCACCTGTAAAGGGTTAAGAAGCTAAGATAACCTTGCTAGCACATGACCAATGAGGAGACAAGATACTTTCAAAGCTGGGGGGGGGGGGGGGAGGACAAAGGGTCTGTCTGTGTGTGTGATGCTTTTGGGGGGAACAGATCAGGAATGCAGCTCAGAACTCCTGTAAAAAGTTAGTAAGTAATCTAGCTAGAAATGGATTAGATTTCCTTTTGTTCAATGGCCGGTAAAATAGGCTGTGCTGAATGGAATGTATATTCCTGTTTTTGTGTCTTTTTGTAACTTAAGGTTTTGCCCAGCGGGATTCTCTATGTTTTGAATCTGATTACCTGTAAGGTATTTACCATTCTGATTTTACAGAGGTGATTCTTTTACCTTTTCTTTAATTAAAAAATTCTTCTTTTAAGAACCTGATTGCTTTTTCATTGTTCTTAAGATCCAAGGGTTTGGGTCTGTGTTCACCTGTACAAATTGGTGAGGACTTTTATCAAGCCTTCCCCAGGAAAGGGGGTGTAGGGCCTGGGGGGATATCTGGGGGGGAAGACATCTGCAAGTGGGCTCTTTCTCTGTTCTTTGTTTAACATGCTTGGTGGTGGCAGCATAGTGTTCAAGGACAAGGCAAAGATTGTACCTTGGGGAAGTTTTTAACCTAAGCTGGTAAGAATAAGCTTAGGGAGTCTTTCATGCAGGTCCCCACAACTGTACCCTAGAATTCAGAGTGGGGAAGGAACCTTGACAACACCCGCATGGGTGTTGCATTGCATAGGCTGGGGAAGGCTGTGCCTACCCAAATAGCCTTGTGTGGCCCTGCCCATGCTCCTCCTCAAAGCCCTGCTTGCCCTTCCTTCTTGGCCCCAGCCCAGGCAGGCTACTCCTCTTCAGGGAAGCAGCATGCTGGGGAGGGGGCTAGGGCGGCCAGGACTTGGCGTAGCTGTGGCTGCCCAGTGCTGGGGGGCCTCAGGCACTGAGGCCATGCCACCTGCTGCTTGGGGGAGGGAGGGGAACGGAGGTGCTGAGGTGGCCTGTCCTGTGCGTGGGGTGGCCGGGGGTGGTGGTGGTGGTGGTTGCATGCCACCCACCCTGTGCTGGGGACCTGGGGGGGCACGCACCACCTGCCCACCCTGTGCTGCGGGGTGGGGGAGCACATGCTGCCTGCCCTCCCTGTGCTCTGGGTTGGGGGGGCTGGCAGACATGGAAAGGGGGGCTTCGGCAGGGGAAGGAGGTGGGTCCTAGGGGAAGGGGAGTGGGGCTGGCCGGAAGGGGGGTGAAGAGGGGCAGGGGGCTCTGAGAGCCAGAGGGCACTGAGGGGTTAACAGCGATGTGTGAGGGGGCAGGAGGGTGGTGAACAGGGAAGCACAGGCAGGATGGGGCCATGGAGATGTGGGGCTGCTGAAGAGATGCTGAGGGAATACTCAGAAATCAGGGGGCGGGGGAGAATTCTGGGGCTCAGGGGAACAGAGCTGGAATAGAGGGAAACTCTCAGTGGCGGGATAAAGAGAAGGAAAGGGTGGGATGTGTGGAGAGGGGCTGTGGGGAGGCTCGAGGGAGAATATGAGAGCAAGCTGAGACTGGCTGGAGAAGGGAGAGCCAGAGGGTAGGAGAAGGGAGGGGGATGGTGAGAGATAAAATAGCAGCTCCCTCAGCCCATGGGGTAGGAGAGGGGCAGGGGGGAATCTTTTCCCCTAGAAATGGTCAAACAAGCAGGGGGGGAAGTGATATGTGGCTCATCTGCAAACGAATAAAGAATTAGCCCCAGCCTTTTGGGGCTTTCCTTGGTCCAGATGTTGCTTCCCTTTTGGAGATTTCACAAGCTTCATAAGAAGTTCCAATTCATCTTTCAAATTCAAATATGTCTGACATTGATGCTAAGACATAATTATTTCTGACTTCTGACTCAAGCCTATCTGCACCCACATTTTGGTGAAACGAAATTTTGCCCAACTCCATGCTTGCCACCCCTTCTCATCTTTCCCCCTGCCCGCCCACAGATCTGTTACTGTTCAGGTTCAGTTTGGATGAGCTATTGCCAGCAGGAGAGTGAGTTTGTGTGTGTGTGTGTGTCCCTGGGAAAAAAAATGGGGGGGGGGGTGAGACAGCCTGGATTTGTGCTAGACATGGCCCACCTTGATTACCATGCACATTGTAGGGAGAGTGGTCACTTTGGATGAGCTATTACCAGCAGGAGAGTGAGTTTGTGTGTGTGGTTTTTGGGAGGGGGGGTGAGGGGGTGAGAGAACCTGGATTTGTGCAGGAAATGGCCCAACTTGATTATCATGCACATTGTGTAGAGAGTTGTCACTTTGGATGGGCTATTACCAGCAGGAGAGTGAATTTGAGTGTGGGGGGGTGGAGGGTGAGAAAACCTGGATTTGTGCTGGAAATGGCCCAACTTGATGATCACTTTAGATAAGCTATTACCAGCAGGACAGTGGGGTGGGAGGAGGTGTTGTTTCATATTCTCTGTGTGTATATAAAGTCTGCTGCAGTTTCCACGGTATGCATCCGATGAAGTGAGCTGTAGCTCACGAAAGCTCATGCTCAAATAAATTGGTTAGTCTCTAAGGTGCCACAAGTCCTCCTTTTCTTTTTGCGAATACAGACTAACACGGCTGTTACTCTGAAACAGTTGATTGCTCCCATTGTGGGAAAATCACCAGCCCATTGTGTATTTTGTTTTCATCTCTCAAAATGAAAATAAGATGACCGTAAGTTTTTTTAAATGATGAGCTTAAAAAATGTGAAATCTTAATTTTAACTGGACACACACACACACTTTTTCTTTCAGTTCAGTGCAGGTTCAATCAGTAAAACAAAATTATGCTTCAGGTTCAGCTCCAGTTCCAGTACGAAATCCCGGTTTGAACTAGTTCTCCGGTTCCAGTGTGAGACCAGATGGGCAAATGAGATCAGCATCGGAGCCAAAGGGAGTTGGCGGCAGCTTCCCTGGGCCCAGGGCAGGGAATCGCAGCCAGCTCCGCTGGGAGCAGCCTGGGGCCAAACCCTCCCCCTGCAGCCAGGATGGCACCAGGGGGCACCTCTCCCTGTGGGGATGGGCAGGTCTCTCTTACCTTCCCTCCAAGCGGTGCCCTCCCCGGGAGCAGGGGCTGGAGCCCGGGATGGGGGGTCCTGGCCAGGCTGGGGTCTCTGCACCGGGAGAGGCTCCTGGGAGCAGCGGGAATGTTACTGCTGGAAATTCCCCTCTCCCGGCTGCAGCCAGGGCCCCGGGGTCCCCAGCAGCAGCCGCCGGGGCTCGGGGATCTTGCAAGGAGCGTGGCCCCCCCACAGCACCCCAGAGTCACTGCAGCGAGAGCGATTCACTTCCTGCTGCTGGACTGGGTGACCCCAGCGATCACTGCAGCCCCCAGGGACAGTCAGGTCGATGCTGATCTCATTTGCTGGGAGCCAAAGGGCTCCCTTTGGCTTCTTTGTTATGTAACTGCTTGTTTGGGGGCTTTGGGTGGGGTGGGGAGGCTTCTATTAGGAAGCCTATAATGGCTTCTTTGTACTTGCCCATTCATTTCTCTCAGTAGCCGGTTGCTTTTCTTTAAGAAGCCTGTTGCTTGTTTTGCCATAGAAGTGTGTGGCTTGTTTGGGGCTTGGTGAGTGGGACTGGGCGGTGCCTCCGAAATGGGATTGGCTTGCTTTGGGCTTGCTGGGAAAAGGCAGTGCAGATTTTTTATCTTGTGAGACTTGGCAGCCTTTTCCAGACTGCGCTGTGGGGACAGCTGGGTCAACGACACCTGGGGAGTGGGAGCTGGAAGGGGGCTGAAAAGGGGCAGGGGGAGTGTGGGCCAGAGGGGATTGAGGCATGAAATGGGATGTGTGAGGGGGCAGGAGGGAGGGAACAGGGATGTGGGGCATGGGTTGGGACTGGGGGGCTGTGGGTGCGCTGGAGGGAGGATGAGGCAATTCCTGGGAATCAAGATGCAGGGAGAGAATCATGGGGTGGGTGGGAACAGGGCTGGGAGAGAAAGAAAATGGGAATGGGGGACAGTGAGAAGGGAAGAGGGGGAGAAAGTGGGGGGTGACACTAGGGGGCTGGAGAGAGAGTGACAGAAGAGACTGGCTGGGGGAGGGGGAGAGAGGCTTGTGATAAAGTAGAGGGATGGTGAGAGACACAATGGCAGCTCTCCCAGTCCATGGTACAGGCCAGGGGCAGTAAGAGTGGGAGGGGTCTTCCCCACCCAGCAGCCACGGGAGATTTTGTTTTTACTGGAAACGGTCAAAGTGTTGGGGGTGAGGGGGCGGCAAAGGACTAACCCCTAAGGGCTCCAAATCTACAAGGTGAATATCCCCACAGAACTCACCCCCCAACAGACACACTATTGCATTATTTTCTTAGGCCAAAATCATGATTTCTGGGCTCTGGCTTCTGACTGGGACTGTTTGGGGTGACAGGATGGACCAGGGTCCCTCTTGGATTTCTGTGCAGGATTCAGGGCTCAGAGTCACCCCCAGAATAGCAGGGGGTGGGTCCAGATGGGCAAATGGGATCAGTATCTGCCTGGCTGTCCCTGCGGCTGCCCAGGGAGCCCAGTGGGGCACAGTCATTAGCTGCTGCCACCAGCAGGATCTCAGTATTACTTAGGGAGAAGAGGCTGGTGTCTGCCTCTCTCTGGCCTGAAGAAGATCTCTGTGTAGCTCATACACGTATCTCTTTCACCAGCAGAAGTTGGTCCAATAAAAGCTCTTACCTCACCCACCTTGTCTCTCTCTGCTCATGGTATTAGAGCTCTGGAGTTGGTTTCCCTGGGGCAGATGCAGCTCCCTGCACTGTGATCTGGGAACCTGAGCAGCTGCTGCTCCCCCAGTGCGGTCTGTGCTGGGGAAAGACCTTCATTATAGCTTCCTCCGTGCCCAGCCCAGCTGGGGACTTTCTCTGGTGGCTAGAATGAGACCCCTGAGGCAGCCCTGGGCTCTGCTGACTCCAACTCCTGAGCTGAGACTCGAGATGATGGGACAGACCTGGGGGAAAGTGCTGGGGACTAGCAGGAAAGTGACTGCACAAAAGCCCCCTTTAAGGGACCCGCTGGTGAGTTTGTACAAGAGGGGAGAAAGCAGTGCTTAATGTGTGCCAGGGCTTGCCAGAGCTGAGCCCCAGCACCTCTGGGCTTGCCATGTCAGTTATGAAAGTAAAAAAATTGCTTGAGCCCCAGCACCTCTTTCATTACAGATAAAGCACTGGCAGAAAAGGGAAGGAGACTGAAAGGGGCAGCAGGAACAATAAGTGGAAAAAGAGATTCCCAGGTCCCAACCCTACCTAGATCCATTTGCTGCCCCACCCTGGGAAGATTGACTGTCCTGGGAACAACGTGAGGACCAGAGAGCAGAAGCCAGTTCGTGTCTCTGCTGAGTCACTGCGGGAGGGATGCGCTGCCCTCAAGGACAGTGTCAGGGGAATTCCCCAAAGTGGCTCTTTTGATCCTACTCTTTTCTAGCATTTGCTTCAGAGACTCTTTTCCTGGGAGGGTTTAAAATTCCCACTCTAGCAGTTCAAGTGCAGAAGGTGGAGGCCGACAAGGATTATAAAAATTAATACTGGCCGCTCCAGGCTTGTATTACGCTCTCAAGTTCACTGCTTTTCTCTGACCTTGGATGGGTCGATGCTGCCACCACCCAAGTGCAAAAAACCCCTTTGAGAACCCAGGAAGGCGCACTTGGGAATTCCTTCCTGTAGGGTACCCTCAACCCCTTTTAGCCCCCGCCCCCTGGGGAAGAGCTGAGAAAGAAAACAAAGGAAATTAGCTGTTGCCACCAGCTAATTAAACAACACATGCACAAACCTTTTAGGACACAAAAATCCAATCCTGTTCTTAAAAAAAGGTAAATTTTATTAAAAACAAAAAGAAAGAAAGAAAATACATTTGGAACTTAGGCTTTTTGCTAGATTTAAAAAAAAAACAATCAATTACAAGGATTAAGCACCAAGATAGCTCTCTTGAGGTCCAGTTTAAAGGTTACAAGCAAAACAAAAGCACCTGGGGTTAGCACAGAGGAATGTGTAAAATGTGTAATGTGTAAAATGTGTAAAATGCACAGGACTTGTATTGTTTTTGGTAAAACTAGCCAATGGTATTTTATGGAGATCACATATGGACCAGTTGCAGCCTCAACAAGTACCGAAGTCCGGGGATGTCCCAATAGGACTTTCTGTTGCTCGATTGAATCTCCTTCCATTACAACTCCTAGTCTTAATGACTTGTTAAGAGAAACTTTGGTACCAGATCCAGGTGATTGCATACCAGATCCAGCTGATTCCTGACCACTGACTGTTCCAGTAGTTCAGGACATGGCCACACCACCGTCACAAGAGAATACAATAACGAGCTGTGTACTTGAACTTATAAATTGTTTAGTTAGAGTGTTGCTATTCAACGGAAGCATGATCCCTTGAGATTTAAAAGTATGCAGTAGTCCACCTGCAATTGTTACTTAGGTTATACAGTGTTTCATGTTAGCCATGTAATTGATAGTGTATATGTGTCTGGAAAGTTTTTTACAGCAGGGTGGACGAATGTGATGTACCGTTCCTTTCAATGTTTGAGCACCCCACCCTTTCCAGTGCAAAGCTTCGCTTTCATGTTAGTTTCAGATTTGCAGCTGAACAATAAAGCCACCAAAGCAGAAGCTATTTGTCAGCTCCCTATGTCTGTCTATTGCCTTCTCTGCTAGTTCAAACATAACATTTCTCTGTGTCCCTTCTCCCATTGCCTCAGCTCTCAGGTGATCCGTGTTTGGGGGAAGTCACTAATCTCAGGGCCAAAGTTACCTATTTCCCACACTGACTGGCTCCCCTTCCTTTGTCTGTTCCCCACAGGCTCCACTTCTGCTCCATTTAGCCTCTAATCAAACAACTTCATGGATCTCCACAAGCCACATACACATCCTGCTTAGGCTGGGGAAAGCTGAACTGGGACATGCGTGAGCCTCCCTGGGAGACATCCATGTAATGCAGAATCCATGGTGCCACCTTCCTGATGTTGCAAAGGTGCCAACAAGCCCTAAACCCACTGTTTGAGCCAACCCATCAGGCCTCACCCACACACTGAAGAGGGAAGGGCACAAGCCCTGGTTTTCCCCACTCAGGTTCTCTAAGGTGGCTGTGGTCACCTGGCACTGGAGACACAGCCTGGCAGAGAGATGGACATGGCTGGCTCCACTCTTCACTACCTGTCTGGGGGTTGGGGGAGGCAGCCGGACCCCTCACTGTCCAGCCTGGCAGTGCCTGGCTCCACCTCTCTTAAGCCATGTGAGTCCCCACTCAGCCCCCAGCAGCTGGTTCTGGAGAGAAACACAATGGGGTCTTTAAGGGATTCCTTCGCCAAGAGCAGCAGTGATTCTCACCTTGTAATCCTGGGCAGCCTCCTGTATGGAGATCACAGCATGAGTGTGATGAGTCTGGGACTGCCTGCAAACCACACAGATAGCTTCTCTGTCCTCCTCACAGAAGAGTAGGAGCTTCTCCTCATGTCTCTCACAAAGATTCTCCTTTTGCACATTTCCTGACTTTAACCCCAATAGTTTGATGTTCTTTACAATATTGGCAAGCTGCCTGTTGGGCTGGAGTTTCCATTCCTGGAACGGCGCTCGGCACTGGGGACAGGGGATCTTCGTGCCTGATTGAAGCTCCCCATGCTCACTGTACTGGATGATGCAGTCTCGGCAGAAGTTGTGCCCACAGTCTGTGGTCACCGGCTTTGTCAGGTACTCCAGGCAGATGGAGCAAGTGGCTTCTTCTAACACTTTCTCTATGGAAGGTGCTGAGGCCATGGCTGTCTGTGTCTTGTTGATGTCTGGTCCCCTCACTGCTTGGATCAGCTCTTCACATGCACAGAATGAGGTGAGGGAAGGGTGGGGGGGAGTGTCACAGAGTAGGTGGGAAAGTGAAACGGGGTGAGATGTAGAGAACAGATGAGAAAAGTTTATTGACCTTCTCCAGGTTATTGATCCTTATATGGATTTTAGAGTACTTATCATAGAATCATAGAATATCAGGGTTGGAAGGGACCTCAGGAGGTCATCTAGTCCAACCCCCTGCTCAAAGCAGGACCAATCCCCAATTAAATCATCCCAGCCAGGGTTTTGTCAAGCCTGACCTTAAAAACTTCTAAGGAAGGAGATTCTACCACCTCTCTAGGTAACGCATTCCAGTGTTTCACCACCCTCCTAGTGAAAAAGTTTTTCCTAATATCCAACCTAAACCTCCCCCACTGCAACTTGAGACCATTACTCCTTGTCCTGTCCTCTTCTACCACTGAGAATAGTCTAGAACCATCCTCTCTGGAACCACCTCTCAGGTAGTTGAAAGCAGCTATCAAATCCCCCCTCATTCTTCTCTTCTGCAGACTAAACAATCACAGTTTCCTCAGCCTCTCCTCATAAGTCTCATCAGCAAGTTAAAGAAGTATGGGCTGGATGAATGCACTATAAGGTGGGTAGGAAGTTGGCTAGATTGTCGGGCTCAACGGGTAGTGATCAATGGCTCCATGTCTAGTTGGCAGCCGGTGTCAAGTGGAGTGCCCCAGGGGTCAGTCCTGGGGCCGGTTTTGTTCAATATCTTCATAAATGATCTGGAGGATGGGGTGGATTGCACTCTCAGCAAATTTGCAGATGATACTAAACTAGGAGGAGTGGTAGATACAGTGGCAGGTAGGGATAGGATACAGAGGGACCTAGACAAATTGGAGGATTGGGCCAAAAGAAATCTGATGAGGTTCAACAAGGATAGGATGAGGTTGCTCTCCTCATGTGTTCCAGACCCCTAATCATTTTTGTTGCCATTTGCTGGACTGTCTCCAATTTTTCCACATCCTTCTTGTAGTGTGGGGCCCAAAACTGGACAAAGTACTCCAGATGAGGACTCACCAATGTTGAATAGAGGGGAACGATCACGTCCCTCGATCTGCTGGCTATGCCCCTACTTATACATCCCAAAATGCCATTGGCCTTCTTGGCAACAAGGGCACACTGCCGACTCATATCCAGCTTCTCGTCCACTGTCACCCCTAGGTCCTTTTCCGCAGAACTGCTGCCTAGCCATTCGGTCCCTAGTCTGTAGCTGTGCATTGGATTCTTCCGTCCTAAGTGCAGGACCCTGCACTTATCCTTGTTGAACCTCATCAGATTTCTTTTGGCCCAATCCTCCAATTTGTCTAGGTCCCTCTGTATCCTATCCCTACCTGCCACTGTATCTACCACTCCTCCTAGTTTAGTATCATCTGCAAATTTGCTGAGAGTGCAATCCACCCCATCCTCCAGATCATTTATGAAGATATTGAACAAAACCGGCCCCAGGACTGACCCCTGGGGCACTCCACTTGACACCGGCTGCCAACTAGACATGGAGCCATTGATCACTACCCGTTGAGCCCGACAATCTAGCCAACTTCCTACCCACCTTATAGTGCATTCATCCAGCCCATACTTCTTTAACTTGCTGACAAGAATACTGTGGGAGACCGTGTCAAAAGCTTTGCTAAAGTCAAGCAACAATACATCCACTGCTTTCCCTTCATCCACAGAACCAGTAATCTCATCATAGAAGGCGATTAGATTAGTCAGGCATGACCTTCCCTTGGTGAATCCATGCTGACTGTTCCTGATCACTTTCCTCTCATGTAAGTGCTTCAGGATTGATTCCTTGAGGACCTGCTCCATGATTTTTCTGGGGACTTTGTGACAATAAGCTCTTTATTGCTGGGGGAAGAGCTATATCTGAGCAATGCCCTCACCAAATGATCACAACTTGCACCACTAACTCTACCCCTGGCCCTAATATGACACAGCAGTATTTAAAGGATGCATGTGGATTTTAGAGAACTTCGAAATATCGGCTCTTAAAGAAAAAGCTCTGCCCTTCAGACAGTTTCCAACAGAAGCCCACTTCCTGAGGCACAGCAGACAGGCAGCCTCAGTACTTTGCTAAGGAAAGGACTCCAAGTTAAAGTCTCTGGGTAATTGCTCTTCTCTGATTCCTGCAGCATATTGCCTTGAGCTACCCAGTGACCAACACCAGCTGTGCTTCTACACACTCTCCTGTGACACAGAGCAGCAGCCCTGCAGCACATGTCTCTGCAGCACCCAGGCTTGAGACAGTTACTAGCTGGAGCTAACTTTAACAATTATTAACTTTTACAGTATTGCTTCCCCAAAGGGGCAGTGGTGCCAGGCATTAGCTGAGATCAGTCCTCAGCAGCTGGTATCAGTTTGGGTAGAATCAGAGCAATAGGCTGAGCCCCAAGTTTGTGCAAAAATATTTAAACCAGAAAATGTTACTGTCACTTTTTTGAGGGGGTGGGGCCCTGCCTCCTGGAAAGCCCTTACTCAGATCACTTTAAATTTGAACAATGAACTCTAGCCCAGACCTGCAAAAGGCACAGCAGTTTTCAAGACAACCCACAGCAGCATTTAGATCAGGGGTCGGCAACCTTTCAGAAGTGGTGTGAAAATCTTCATTTATTCACTCTAATTTAAGGTTTCGCATACCAGTAATACATTTTAGAAGGTCTAAAGTAATACAGTTTTTAGAAGGTCTTTTTCTATAAGTCTATAATATATAACTAAACTATTGTTATATGTAAAGTAAATAAGGTTTTTAAAATGTTTAAGAAGCTTCATTTAAAATTAAATTAAAATGCAGAGCCCCCCCGGATGTGTGGCCAGGACCTGGCCTTTGGCACATGTGCCATAGGTTGCCTACCCCTGATTTAAATTATATAGCACTTAAAAGACCAGCTGTTAAATATAAGCTTGTCTCAACCTTATCTGTAGAGTGCTGTTACCCAGTGGAGGAAACCAGAAACAGAAGATTAGATATTGGATGGAATCAGCAAGATTGTCAGCACCAAGGGAGGGATTCTTAAACTGAAGCCACACCACTGACCCCAGTCCCTGCCCTCCTCTGGGAGCCAGTGGCAGCTTCCTTCCATACTGGCTTTCACTGGGCATGGATCCAAGCACAGATTTTGGAGCAGAGGCCCCCAGCACCTCCTAACAGGGATGGTTCATTGCATGATTTTTGAGAGAGGCTGAGACAGGGGAGCCGGACAGGGGGGAGAGGAGCAAGCAGGGGCGGGGTCTTGGGGGAAGGGGCAGCTTGGGGGCAGGGCCTCAGGAGAAGGGGCATACAAGCACAGGGCCTTGGGGGGAATGGGCAGCATGAGGATGGGGGCTCGCGGAGAAGAGATGAGGCAGGGGCAGGGCCTTGGGGGAAATGGGCAGTGTGGGGTGGGGCCACATTTGGGTACTGAGGGTCCCCCCACTTTTAGGGAGCTTCCATCTCCCCGGGACATGAACCTGCAGTTCACATTGGTTTCAGTGGGAACTGGAGCCACTCAGCACATCTCAGGTGCTGGGACAGAAAAGGGGGTTGTGAACTCCTGCCCCACATCTGAAGACTCAGACTGGTCTCAGCAAATTTGCGGATGATACTAAACTGGGAGGAGTGGTAGGTACGCTGGAGGGCAGGGATAGGATACAGAGGGACCTAGACAAATTGGAGGATTGGGCCAAAAGAAATCTGATGAGGTTCAATAAGGATAAGTGCAGGGTCCTGCACTTAGGACAGAAGAACCCAATGCACAGCTAAAGACTAGGGACCGAATGGCTCGGCAGCAGTTCTGCGGAAAAGGACCTAGGGTGACAGTGGACGAGAAGCTGGATATGAGTCGGCAGTGTGCCCTTGTTGCCAAGAAGGCCAATGGCATTTTGGGATGTATAAGTAGGGGCATAGCGAGCAGATCGAGGGATGTGATCATCCCCCTCTATTCGACATTGGTGAGGCCTCATCTGGAGTACTGTGTCCAGTTTTGGGCCCCACACTACAAGAAGGATATGGATAAATTGGAGAGAGTCCAGCGAAGGGCAACAAAAATGATTAGGGGTCTGGAACACATGGCTTATGAGGAGAGGCTGAGAGAACTGGGATTGTTTAGTCTGCAGAAGAGAAGAATGAGGGGGGATTTGATAGCTGCTTTCAACTACCTGAGAGGTGGTTCCAGAGAGGATGGTTCTAGACTATTCTCAGTGGTAGAAGAGGACAGGACAAGGAGTAATGGTCTCAAGTTGCAGTGGGGGAGGTTTAGGTTGGATATTAGGAAAAACTTTTTCACTAGGAGGGTGGTGAAATACTGGAATGCGTTACCTAGGGAGGTGGTAGATAGAATCTCCTTCCTTAGAAGTTTTTAAGGTCAGGCTTGACAAAGCCCTGGCTGGGATGATTTAATTGGGGATTGGTCCTGCTTTGAGCAGGGGGTTGGACTAGATGACCTCCTGAGGTCCCTTCCAACCCTGATATTCTATGATTCTATGATTCTATGGTCAGTCTGAATCCCCTGAGCTTTACTCACAATGAGCCAGTCCCAGGAAAAACAACTTCCACAAAAATTCATAGCTCTTATGGGTATCACTTATCCCTAGCCTGACCCCAAACAGGGTTCCACTGAACCCAGTGCCGCGTGAGAGCATCTGTCTCTCCTTGGGCTGGCATTAACCCCGGCCCTACTCTTAGAGTGCATGGGGCTGCATCCCCCATCACTGGCTCCTGGGAAGGAGAGAGAGAATCTGCACTGCCACCTCTGCAATGCGGGGAATCAGGCCCAGTGACTCCAGTGAGTAACTCCTGATTTGCATGAGGCCTCTGTGTTTTCCTGTCCCTGCCCCTGACGTGTGTCTGTCACTCTCTATTTGTCATGTGTGGTGTAGGGTTTGCTGTCCCTGCTCCTGGTGTTTCAGGCACAGGCAGATCCCTGGATCCCTGAATGACTTCCTGAGCCGGAGCCCCCAGGAAAGTGACCCTCCACAAACGGCCCCTCCTCACCCCATCTCTGCTCCCGGGCGGGGGTCTGCGAGTCCCAAAGCTGCTGCCCTCCCTGACCCGACCAGGCTCTGCCCCCCTGAGCACCTGCAGGAGCCGAGCCAGCTCCGGGAGAGCGACCGCCCCGGGACTGGGCCAGGGACAGAGTCTCCCAACCCGATGGGAGAGGAGAGGGGGAAGGAGAGATGGAGACTTAAAAGGGCAACAGGGGACTGAAGTGGGGAGGGAGGTTCCCAGATCTGCCTGGATCCATGGGCGATGTGATGGGGAATGCGGGGGAGGTATCCAGTCCCTCTGTACAGATGCCCCAGGGCCCGAATGAAAAGATGGTGTGGGTAGGGCCAGTCAGTCCTTACCATCAGTCTCTGGCCCCAGCTCTGTCTGTCCCTGGGAGCTGCCAGCCCCCCTGTGCTTTCCTCAAGCTCGGTGCCGCTCTGGAGTGAGCAGCCCTGTGCCCTCTCCACCCACAGACACCACTTACCATTGGGCCTGGGGAGAGAACCGCCCACAACCACAACAGCCCGGCCCTGTCGGGGTGTGTCCTCCCCCCACCCTGCTCTGCACGGAGCAGCTGCTGTGCAGACTTGTCAGATGACACAGGCCAGTTGGCAGCTTCCTCACCTTCACTTGGCCTGATTTTCCTGCTTGCCCCTGTGTGAACCAGGAGTGACAGGTTTAATTTCACTTCCTTGTTCCCCTAAAAGTGCTGCCCTAACAGCAACTGGGCATTTCCCTTCTGCCAACTGCCTCCTGCTGCGGGGTGAGTTGAGAATAGTCATTGCAACATGGAGCCATGGGCTACCCTCATGTCAACCAGTTCCTGCAGCTTGGCCTCTCCTCAGCTCCAGCCAGTCGCTCCATCTGCTCTCAGTGAGGACACTGTACAGGGAGCATCACATCTCTCACTCTCACTTATACACACACACCTGGCTATCCCTGAACACACCTCCTGTGTCTATGTAGCTACAGACTCTGGTGTCCATCACCACAGTATCTCGACTGCAAAGTTACAAAGCAACCACCCAGTCTGAGGATCAGGATTCTCCCCTTGTCCCATCATGTGCTGAGAAGTGTGAACACTAATCTCCCCCTCCCTCTGCCTCCCCTCTAAGGCCATTGTTGGGTGGGATTCTCCCTCTTGGCCCAGCCCACTTGGACACTGTACAGGGGTCATGTGTGACAGAAACAACCCAGTAAGGTCCTAAATATTGGCTAACTACTTAGGCCAAAGAGGGAGCAGTCACTTATGGTGTGATTGCCTTAGTGCCCCTTGCAGGGGTTCTCCCATTCTGAGCCTTCATTCTTTTCCTGTGGCCCCTGCTTCCCCAAGCCCTTCTGCCCCAAACAGAGCTCCCCACAGCCCCAGTCCCTCAGCTGTCCCTTCTGCACCCCCAAGAACCCCCAATCCTTTCCCATCCCACCGCCCCATCCGTGACGTTATTGACATAATCTGGGACCGTATAGATCATTGCTGCAACCAAGGTCCTGTAGTGGTACCAAATCTTGTATAAAGGGGGTCAAATGAGGTGTCTAAGACAAGGTTATGATTTGCTGGTTATGATTATGCTATCTGTTTGCATGTATCATTTTTTTATTTAAAGATATAAGTATTGGCTCTATACTGTCTGTATTTCAAACTTATGCTATGCTTCTGGGTGACACCCCAGACAAGTTGGTGTCAGCTCTGCCTAGCCTGCTTGTTAGGACCATCAGCTTTACATTTGACCCATTGAGAGAAGACAGACATGCCTTGTGACTCAGCAAGTTATGCAGGGACATGCCTATGGAGGTTTTTCCATGCCATGTGATGGACAGCTTGTCTTTGGAACAAAGAAAGGAAGACCACATGACAAGAGAATATAAAAAGCTGCTGCAGCTCCTCCATCTTGTCTTCAATCCTGCTTCTTATCTCTGGAGGGACTTTGCTACACTGAAGCATTGAATGAAGGACTGATGACCCATCCCAGCTGTGGCTGTTCTCCAGAGACTTGATTTGAACCTGCAGTCTATTCTATCACTGCTGCAAGCCTGCCATCAAGAACTTTGCCATCACTGTATGTAATTGATTCTACCAGTTCTAACCAGTTCTAGCTCTCATCTATATCTTTTTCCTTTTATGAATAAACCTTCTCTCCCACATCTCTCCCACAGCACCTGCAACAACCCCATACTCCTCCTACCACCCAATAGCCCCTTAGCTGCCCAGCCCCTCTGTACCCCCAGCTCTGCTGCTCCCCTAAGATCACCCAGAGCCATTCCTCTCCTATCTGGGGGGTTGGGCTCAAAACATCTGACTCTGCAGTAGTGATGGTACAGGAGTTTCTCCAAACAATCCATCCCAGCAAGGGCAGGGTTATTAATTTACTCTGCATTTACAGGGGGAGGATTCAATCTGAGGCAGAGCTGCAATGGCCTTGTTAAACCAGTGATAAGTGTATTGAACACACAGTTTGCACTGGGAAAAGCAGCTGATAGACCTGCTCTTATCTAAACAAGAGTAAGCCCTGGAAAGATGGGCTGGGATGACACAAGCTCTAAGATCAAAGTCTGAGTGTATTCAAGGGTCCCATTTTGCAGTCCTGGTGCTTTCTACATTTTCACTGAGCTCAGTAGATGATGTGACTCACATGCAAGGACTGCAGGAGTAGGGCTTGATCCTCCACCCCCTGGAGTTAAAGGCAAAGATTCCATCGATTTCAGGGGTGCAGGATCCAGCCATTCATACCAGCAAAATTTCTGCATTTGAGCAGCATCTGCTGGTGTTTCCAAGGCCACAGGTCAGGGGTTTCCCCCCGCCTGCCAGCTTAGGAGTGAGTGGATGTTAAGTGAAGAATGTGAAGGGCCTTTAACTAGAAAGGTTTCATGAGTACCTGGATCCCGCATTGCTGGGCATTTCAGAAATACAGATGGACAGAGAATTCCCCTGACAGAAGCAGGAATTCCAGGTACCAAGGGGCATGAAGGCACCTCCTAGGTTTGTACTAGGGTAGAACAATCATATGTCTTGTCCTTTTCCCTTGGGACCTTCCAGTGGTGGCCTTTGAGTGTGTGGAACAGTTACATTAGCCATGGGTTTGCTGTTATAAACACAACAGCATGAAATATCACCTCTTGCCTTTTTCTCCCTCTAGAGACTCTGCAATCTGCGATGGAGAGGCAGAAATGTCAGTGTCTGGGACCAATGGGATGGGTTGAAGATTTCATGTCATGATAGTCGAGTTAGCTCAGTGAAGCCAACTTAACTCGATTGAAAGACACATTTGATGCAGAGTAGTCACAGTTTACCACCTTTAGCTCAGTTTTAGCTGATGGAGTTACAGCCTGTTTTAATGAGTGATGGGGAACGTCTCCATATTGGCACCAGGGCCCAAGCTGTGAGCTCAGGGGCTGCTCATGCTCACACAAATGGGCTCTGAAGGCGAATAATAAAGCCCATGGGAATTATAGAAATGGTTCTCTGAATCCAGGGCCCTGAATAACACTTGCCATCCTGGGCCGGTGTCATTGCTGGAGACTGGGTACGTCTATACTGCAAAAAACCCACCCACGGCAGCAAATCTCAGAGCCTGGGGCTTGCACTGCATGGCTAAATATTAATATTGTAGACATTCCGGCTTGGGCTGGAACCCAGGCTCTGAGGCCCTCCCCCTCACTGGGTTTCGGAACACAGGTGCTAGCCCAAGCAGGAATGTCTGTACTGCTATTTTTAGCCCTGTAGCATGGGCTCCCCAAGCCTGAGTCAGTTGGCCTAGTCTCTGGGCCCCACTGTTGTGTTTTGTTTTGGGGTTTTTTCTGCAATGTAGATGAACCCTGAGAGACTTGTCCAATATTTAACAGGATCCCTCACTCAGGATCCCCCTGTGTTGTGGCTCTTCCATACACATGTAATGAGGGAGAGGGCAGGATTTCACCTGCAGTGAGCATGTACACCCACAACCTCAGCTCCACTCTGCAGCGACTCTATGCATTAACCATACAGGTCTGATCAGTGCAGAACAGTGTCTGTGGTTCTACATTAAATGAAACTGATTTTATAGGAACACAATGTTTTAAGGGTTTTTTTCCAATTTCCCCCCTCATGATGTTACTACAGGGCAGAGTTAAGGTTGTTTAGGTGCCTTAGCTGCATTTCGAGACCATGGAATGTTTGGATTTCTTTTAAATATAACCATAATTCTGTATTGTCTGGGTATATAACATTTGGTTTGGGGATAATTACAAGATTCTTGTAATGACTTTTACCCTTAAGTTACAAGTACATGTCCTCTCAGTTTTAACTCCATATTAAGGGGAATTGCATTGTGCATTATGGCACAGATCTGCAAAGAGACTTAGGCACCTAAACCCAGAGACAGGCATCTCAATCCTAGTTTTAGGCACCGTGATCCACAAGACCCCTCTTGGCTGATGCATAACTGTGTGGGTGCCTAAACTCACTCGGGACAGAAATCTCTGCTGTAAAAATTCTCTCAGTGTCTAAGTTTCTGCCTCTGGGCATATACATGGCTGCCTTGCTCTAGACGTTTAGGCACCTATCTCCCACCTGAGCCCCAAAGTGACCCACAAACTGGAGGAAGGAGCACCTGTCTCACCTATGAAGACTGATCCTGTAGACATGCTCAGAGGTCACCCAATGACACAAAGAACAGAGGTGGGAGACTGGGAGGAGGCAAAACTCTCTTATAACCTTTAGCCTAGGGGTTAGGGTACCCACCCGAAATGTGGGAGACTCTGGTTGATGTCCCCTCTCTCTGCTGATGAGGAGAAAGGATTTGAACAGGGGTCTCCCAACTCTCAGGACAGTGCTCTAACTACTGGGCTATGGGATATTCTGGTATGAGGCTCACTCTGTCTGTTTTGTTTAAGGTGTTCAACTTTAATCAAATATTAATTGAGAATCACTCTATAACCACCTCACCCCGCTCCCCAGCACAACAGACATCATTTCCCCTGAGCCGGGATCTTCTGCATGGGCCTAGCCCCTCCCTGCAAGATTGCACCCCACCAGCTGTCTGCCTGAGAATCATACAGGAACTGGCTCTTTTCCCTGCCTCAGGGTCTCCTCCTGGAGTCTTCCTGCTCCCTGAAGCTCTCCCTTAGCTGAAGAACTTGCTGGCCAGGCTTTTATTAGGACCAGGAGATCTTCAAGCCATCACTTGATCCCTGGCCTCAGCATCAGCTGATTAATCTCAGGGTGGAACTGGGCCCCAACTCTCCTTAAAAGACCAGCCACCTTGTGACACTTAGTCTCTCCCATCCTAAAACTTTCCATCCCTGATCCTAATTGCCTCTCTACCTACTGTCCCTTCTCCCTTCTCCCGCTAAGCTCAATGAACGCTCTGTCTACAATCACAGTCTGGAGTTTCTCTCCTCCTGTTCCATCCTAGACAGGGGTGCTGGAATAGGGGGCACCAAGGGGCCATGGAGCTCCACTTTTTACCTGCCATAAGAACAAGTAATGGGGTGAGGGGGCACAAAGGAGCAAGCGGGGAGCGGGGTCTTGGGAGGAAGAGGCAGCGCAGGGGCTCAGGAAGAAGGGGCGGTGCGAAGGCGGGGCCATGGGAGAATGGGCGCTGTGAGGGAGGGGCCTTGGGGGAATGAGAGCTGTGAGGGGGAGGGTCCATGGTTGGGGTGATGGTGGGCCCCACACTTTTAGGATTCTTCTGCCGCTCCTGTCCTAGACCTAGGACTTCTTCCCCATTCACTCCCCTGAAACCACTCTCACCAAAATCTCTAATGACCTCTGTGATGTTCCCAGCTCAGCCTCTTCTATGGCCTCCCAGACACACCCACTGTCTCCCTTCAGTCCATACAAACTCCATATAACAAAGAGATACCTGCCCCAGGGAGCTCACCCTTTGCATGACAGACAGGCTATAACAGAGGGATGAAAAACACAAGGGACGTGAGGGGTTGGGAGGGCAAGCAGCGAGGTAATGATAAAAAGAAACCAAAGTTCAGCTCATCACTTGCCCAGCCAGTTCCAGACAAGAGAGATTACTGGGGCCACAGCATATATGTGTTTGGAGGAGGGATTTAAGAGAGAATAAGGGAGCAGCTTTACAAATATTGATGGGGCATTTTCTCCATGCACGGAAGGGGAGAAAACACTGAGGTGCTTGAGGGAGAAGCAGACAGGTGGGTGACCCAGCCTGCCAGGAGCAGCCCTTACCATTTTGCCCAAGAGGGCAAAAAATGTTTTCTATGCAATGGGAAGACAGTGTTGACAGCTCAGTAAAGCTGGTGGATTTGACAGACAGGGAAGGGCTGAATGGTGAAGGGACTAATGGCAAAGACTATTAGCTTGTGCTGGTGTGGTGCTGGGTGGGGCAGAGGGTCTTAGTGAAGGGACAATAAGACGGTGGGGGATGTGGTAGCAGAAACAACCCGGAAGGGAAGATGGGGCAGTAGTTGGAGAGGTGTGGGGAAGAGAAGCAGGTTTGTGAGTAAAATTATACCTGGGCTTTTGCATGGTCAGGACCCTAGATTGTAAACTCTTTGGAGCAGGGACTGTGTCTTTTTATAGTCTGGAGTGTGTGTGTGTGTACAGAACCAAGTGCAGTGGGGGCCCAGCCCTGAGTGTATGTGTACAGGACCTAGTATGGTGGGCCCCAGCCCTGAGCGTGTGTGTACAGGACCTAGCGCAGTGGGGCCCAGCCCTGAGTGCGACCTCTAGATGCTACTGGAATGTAAATAATAATGTGCAGTGGGAGCAGCAGACCAGCATGGGATGTGGAGATATGGCCTGGGGTGGGGCTTAAAGGCATGTGTGTCTGTGCAGAGGATGGGGGATGAAGAGTGGCAGGTGGGGAGGAGGTTGCAGGGATCAGTGTGGGAGGGACGTGGAACGGTGACTTGGAGCCAGCAAGCCCTGCTCTCTGGTCCAGGTTTATGTGTGCAGTATCTGAGGTGTATAAGATAGTACATGTAACAGCTGGGACAGGACAGCTTGGGTCCCTGTCCCCATAAGAAGCTCTGCTCTGCGCTCTTCTCTGCTTAGCGTCCTATTGACAGATCTTTCAGAACATTCGTATCATCAGTGCGGGAGACGTCACTCTTAGTTCGACTATTGCCCATTAATTTTGGTGACTCAACATTAACTGAAGGTGTCTTTTACCTTCCAGCGGAATATGAGGCAGTGAAAGGTACGTGCATTTTTACTAGTTTTGATTAAGCTCAAACTTGGAAAGTGAACACTCAGAGCTGTGTGTGCAAAAGAAATGTTAGTGTAAAAAACTGAAGCATGTTACTGTAACAGTTAATTTACAAGACAAGGGAAAATCCAGAGGAAGGAGTGATAAGAAACAAATATACAGATATTACCCAGAAATAATAAATAGAAAATCTGTGGCATTGAAATATGCATATTATCAGTTTTATTTTTCATATTAACCCTTGAAAATACTTGTAAAAACAAACTTCACTTACTGACCAGAGAGACAGTGTAACAAGAACAAGAATTGTTTTATACAAATAGGGCCCAGCCCTGTGAGCTCTCCGCAGATGTTGGTTTCCTTGGAGGAGGATTGGGCCTGCTGAGTCCTGTGTGGCTTCCACATACCACAGCTGTAGAATCAGGCACATGGGTCTGACCTACTGAAGCCGGCAGGAGTTGCAGGCACTCAGCACCCCTTGGAGTCAGGCCAGCATCATCCAGATTATGGAGACACTTATACAGGAAGAGTTCTTTGAACTGGAGGCCCAGATTCTCTGCGGTGCCAAGATCTGCTCAGGGAGGGGGATGAGGACAGTGAGGGAACTGGTGTTGGCTCCCTGATTATCAAGCTGTCCTAGGGGCTGCTCTAATGTACTCCAGTTGGCTGTGGTCCCTGAGAATTGATGATGTGCTCTGCTCTGGTCCAACACACATCCTCCCACAGGATTAAAAGAATCTCACAGGGAAATACATGGTGAGATGTGGCTCCTCTGTGCTTTATTATTAAGCCATTGAAAGTCCAAGCAATAATCTGGTGGCTGAACATGGTTAATTGCTGAAAAGGGGAATATCAGGGATGGGGCATGGCGCAGCTCCATTAGAGAATCATAGAATCATAGGACTGGAAGGGACCTCGAGAGGTCATCTAGTCCAGTCCCCTGCACTCATGACAGGACCAAGTATTATCTAGACCATCCCTGACAGGTGTTTGTCTAACCTGTTCTTAAAAATCTCCAGTGATGGAGATTCCACAACATCCCTAGGCAATCTATTCCAGTGCTTAACCACTCTGACAGTTAGAAAGTTTTTCCTAATGTCCAATCTAAACCTCCCTTGCTGCAATTTAAGCCCATTGCTTCTTATCCTATCCTCAGAGGTTGAGGAAAAACAATTTTCTCTCTCTTCCTTGTAACAACCTTTTACGTACATGAAAACTGTTATCATGTCCCCTCTCAGTCTTCTCTTTTCCAGACTAAACAAACCCAGTTTTTTCAGTCTTCCCTCATAGGTCATGTTTTCTAGATGTTTAATCATTTTTGCTGCTCTTCTCTGGACTCTCTCCAATTTGTCCAAAACTTTCCTGAAATGTCGCACCCAGAACTGGACACAATAACCCAGTTGAGGCCTAATCAGTACTGAGTAGAGAGAGAGAATTACTTCTCATGTCTTGCTTACAATACTCCTGCTATACATCCCAGAATGATTGTTTTTTTTTGGCAACAGTTTTACACTGTTGACTCATATTTAGCTTATGGTCTACTATGACCTCCAGATCCCTTTCCACAGTACTCCTTCCTGGGCAGTCATTTCCCATTTTGTATGTGTGCAACTGTTTGTTTCTTCCTAAATGGAGTACTCTGCATTTGCCCTTATTGAATTTCATCCTATTTAGTTCAGAGCATTGCTCCAGTTTGTCCAGATCATTTTGAATTTTTATCCTATCCTCCAAAGCACTTGCTTGCTATCATCTGCAAACCTTATAAGTGTACTCTCAATGTCATTGTATAAATCATTGATAAAGATATTGAACAGAACTGGACCGAGAACTGATTCCTGCAGGACTCCACTTGATATGCCCCTCCAGCTTGACTGTGAACCACTGATAACTACTCTCTGGGAACGGTTTTCCAACCAGTTTTGCACCCACCTTAAAATAGCTCCATCTAGGTTGCATTTCCCCACTTTATTTATGAGCAGCTCAGGTGAGACAGTATCAAGAGCTTTATTACTAAAGTCAAGATATACCATGTTCTACTGCTTCCCCCCATCCACAAGGCTTGTTATCCTGTCAAAGAAAGCTATCAGGTTAGTTTGACATGATTTGTTCTTGACAAATCCATGCTGACTGTTACTTATCACCTTAGTGCTGCTTGGTTCACAGCCGGGTGAACTCCTGGGGGACTTGCAGAGCGCATCCAAAGTCAGACCTGTACTTATTAAGCCCTCTACCCTGCAAATACAGAAGTCAGACTGTGCCTCTGGGTTTACAGAAAGGATGTTGTGGAAAAGGAGGCTTAATTCAATAGATCAAGAGCCCCAGCCAAAGGGTGGGTTCGCACCATTTTATTTCCTTCACTGATTCTTTCAAAGTTAAAAGGGAAAGCCAACTGCTTAGCTTTTTGATAGCAGAAGAAGCTGAAATGTGTCTGATCTCACTACAGCAAAATACCCTGCAGAAAATACAGACACGATGAATTAAAACAACTTTACCAGATCAGTCACTGCAATGCTGGAATTCAGTTCTCAGTCTAGCAACAAACTGCACAGGGAAAATCAACCATTTCATGCCCGCCCTTCCCCTTAGCTTTATTTCTTTGAACTTTTATTTCTTTGAACCTGATTTCAGTAGCAGAGGCAGCCCCTCCATCCAGGCTCAGGAAGCAGCTCTGGGCTCTGGCTGCTGCTGCTGGCAGGTTGGAGCATTACGATAAGGACACAGCTGCTTTGCTCGCATTTACCCCACCCCATCCTCCTCACGATTCCAGTGTACCAGAAACATCTAGCCCCCTCCCCGCCCCCCATGATTCCAGTGCACCGGGAACATCTACCTCACCCCACCCTCCTCATGTTTCCAGTGTACCGGGAACATCTACCCCCTAACCCCTCATGATTCCAGTGCATTGCTGGACCTGGGGACTCCTTGCATCTGTGGATCAGCAAGGTTCTACAGAGCAGCGTGATTTTATTTTCTCTCCGAGGCAATCCCCCTCCTGGTACCTTTTCCTTGTAAACCTCCTGGAGTTGAGTCTTATTTTCTTTGTTTTGTTTTTTTAATTTTTTAAAATATAAATATATACAGAGAAAAAACAAACATAATAAACTATATTAAATTCTCATGATATATTAACCATTTGCTACCTAATGTTAGCCATACTTGAAACATTTAATTATATATATATATATATATAATATGAATGGTCAAAATATACCTCAGTTATTTGCATTAAACAATTTACAAACAAAATCTGCTTATGGAAAATCAACTAGTTAAAGAAAAATTATGAAGTTAAGTAAAGAATAGAAGCAAAGTTCAGAGGAGAGGGCTAGAGATGGGGAAGGAAGGAAGTGGGTAGAGAGGAAGGAGAAGGGGGGAAGAGGAATGCATGTAATAGGATCATTCAGATACTTCCATGAAAGCATCCCATGTCTCTGAGCTTTTTTTCTTGGATATTTCTGTTATGGTATACTAGTGAGGCAGAACTAGTAACTAGCAGCTGGAGTTAACCATGGCAAATCTCCTGCTGATGTGAAGAGAAGTTCTGAATTTATCAAAGGAATAAAAGAAGCTCCAGGACTCTCACTGCAGTTGAATGTATTGTGACTTTTCTGGCTCATTGCCTGTACATTTCTCTGTCTCTGTTTCTCAGGCTCTCTTGCTGGAGCTGTTCCACTCTGTATTAAATTATATGTTCAGCAGTGCTGCAGTGGAGGAGAGAGGGTGGCTTGGTGATGAGAGCCCTCCTCTTGGCTGTAGAAGACTCAGGTTCAAGTTCCTGCTCTAATAAATATTTCATTATTTACTCAAAGTGGAACAGATCCACCAGGAAAGATTGAAAAAACTCCATCTCAGACTACAGATAAATTGGTTGGTCACTAAGGTGCCACAAGTACTCCTTTTCTTTTTCCATCTCAGGCTAGTCAATAGCCTAGTGATTAGGGCTCTCCCCTGGAGAGGGGAAAATGGAGGGAGAGAGGAATCAGGGAACCAGAGTTGGGGAAAGCAGGCATCTGGAGAGGGGAAAGTGGAATTGAGGAAAAGCAGGAACCTTTGGGCAGGGAGGACCCAGAGGGGAGAAGCAGGATATAGAGGAGTGGGGGAAGCAGCGACCTCGAGGTGGGGAGCAGTGTGGATTGGGTGGGAATGGGACAAACTCGGACTCATAATAGAAACATGTTTTCAACTTTAATGGAATGGTTGCTCTAACTGCATAACACAATAAATTTACTTGGCAATGCATATATCCCATTTTATTTGTGTCCTCTGTGATCTTCTGTCCCTCAAAATCCAATAACCAGCATCTCATAATCACTGTTTTGTTTACTATGATGTTTGTTTGTTTTTCTCCATGTCCATCCTGTTATCTAGACCAAGTTCCCATGAGGATGCAGGTTCTCTCATTCTGCCATAGCACCACAGCCAGATGCTTTCTGCCTGATTTGATTATTTTCTTCATTACTTGTTCTCTTCACAGGTTGGAATCAGGTAGGAATCCCATCTCTTTCTGTAGTTTCTTATATGATTTATCTAGGCTTACAGTGACTTACAAATGGGCTTCACTTGAAGACAATGGAACTACTTACAGTGTGTATACAGAACCACAAAGCAAGATTGGCAACTTCTTTATTCAATTTTGCTCTGCTTATCCTGTTGCTGGGTTGTTGCATTGTTCTTGGGATAGTTTTTAGATTTGCTTATTCATGCATGTGTTTTTAAAAGTTGTCAGCAATGGATAACACTCTATTATTGAAGGAGGATAAAAATCTAAGTAAATAAATAGCAGGGGTTTGAAAAGATGCCCAGTAAGATGTTTAGTTGTAAACAGAAGGCTAAACAAAAAACAACCCAAATTCCAAATAGAAACAACAGTGTTTTTTTAAAAAGTGTCTTCACTGCCTGTCCAAACCTTCAGGGCTAATAACTGTCTAACTCATCTTAATGCACTGACGTCCTCTTCCACTCATTCCCTTCTCAAACACCTAGAGAGAGCGGGGACTATAAGTCAGTAGGTTGAACAAGAGGGTAAATGAGATACACAGCTGATGACCCTTTATTGAAAATGTCCCATTAGAACCCATGGGGTTGTTAGCTCAGACACTCCATCTGCTCTCAGTCTCTGGGACATCACATTAGGAAAGAGGCACTAATCTGGTCCCAAACCACTTAATGCTTCATATGTCAAAAACCAGTGCTTTGAAGTGCACACAAAATATACTGGAAGTAAGAGCATATCACAGAGGTCAGGTACACAGTGTCCCATGTGCAGAGCACAGCTAACCAAGTAGGATGCTACACTTTGCACTATCTTAAATTGAAACTAGCCCTCTGGAGATTAATGGATTCCACAGCCTGTGAACCTGAGCAACAAAAGGAGAGCCCATTAGGGCTGATCCAAATCCCATTGAAGTAAATGAGAACTGTTCCATTGGTTCAATGGGATTGGGATCAGGTTTCCAGCCCTTTAAAATTTCCTCCAAATTTCGTTGCCTAGTTTATCAGATCTAATCCTATTTTATTTGCATAGCACACTACTGCATGAGGCTGACAGGACTGAGGAGGCAAAAGAAAAGTAATTTTTCTCTCTGAGTTAATTTTCTTTTATGTTGTGGCACATTTCAGAGCACAATGTAGAGTGACTGAACCTTATCACCCTGTCACTGTAACTGGGGTTGGGGACATTTTGTGATCCTCTCACTTGCTCCCCATGACAAGTGCTGGGAATGTATTTCAGTATTTTTTAAAATATAATCTTTCTGCCTGGTGGAGCCAGCAGCAGTCAGGGCCATGTTCAATATCTAGGGGTTCCTTTCTGTTGATACAACACAGAACTGGCTCAATCCTCCACCCAGTATCCTAGGAAATTTACACACCACCCCTGGGTGTCTCTGAGAGGCAATACTTCCCCACTCACAAGCATAGAGTCTGAGTATAGAAAAGAAACTTTAATAAAAGGAGGGAAGCAACTGGGTGTTAATTTGGGAAAACACTGCAACTAGGGTCCATAAAAATAAACCATGGGTAAACGACCCAACCCCAAGTAGGTTGGGCAGTGTCCTTTCCCCTCAGGTTCTTAAGTCCAGCAACCCAAAAGCCCCCTTCACATGCCCAACCCTTCTCTGCACCCCACTCACAGTTGCTGTCCTTGGTTAGTGCAGACCCAGAGTTCAGAGGTGCATCTGCAGACTTCACCTCCCACCTTGTGTGGAGAGGGGGTAAAGAGGCTCCTTACTTGTAGCGCTGCTCGGGCACTCGCTCGCTGCCCCTCTCTGCCAGCCACCCTGCCAGATGTCTGCTCACCATGCTCACCGCGCCTCTCCACTGTCAGCCTGCTGGCTGCTTGGTCACCGCTGTTGGCACACCTCTCCACCAGCCGCCCTGTTGGCCGCTCACCTTGCTTCTCCACCAGCCGCCCTGCTAGCCACTCATCACGCTTCTTTGCCACTGCCCTGCTGGCTGCTTGTTGCGCCTCTCTGCCTCAACAGCCACTCATTCACCAGCTGTCAGTCACCTTCTGCTGCCATCTGCCTCTCTGCTGTGTCCTCTGCACATCAGTTTCTTAGTAATTTTAGCTCTTAGCAGGCAGGGCAGAAACACAGTCGCACCACAAATGATTTCAGCTCTGATCGAACAATTAAATTAACAAAGAGGGTTCTAATGAAGCCTATTTAATGCTATTATTTGACCTGTGGGGAGGAACAGGTTGAACCAGTCTAGGTAGGACCCTTGGTGAGGGTGTGCTGCCTTCTCACTGGGATACTTGTCCCCACCCCTCTTACTTTCACAGGGCGCTGACATTTGAGCCCCTGGCTTAACAAGGTTCTTTCAACTGAGGATGGTCCCCCTTATTTGGGACAGGTTAAGCACAGTACTGCTTCTCTGTATTCCAACAATAATTACAACATTGGTAACAGCATTTCACTACTCCTGCATTCAGTACTAAGGTGATTTGTACCCAACACCAGTTAAAGTTGATCACTTTGACACCTCTGCATCTGTTGAATATGTAAGCAGAGCAGGAACAAATTGTATTTACATAAACACACGGGGAGTCTCTCCCACTCCCAGCTAGCTGTCAGGGAAGCATTCATTCAGACCCTGCTTACATAAACATAATATTAACCCTTTAGACATGAGTGGGTAGCCAGTATTCAGGGTCTTATGGGTTCTTTCCATTAGAAAGAGAAATTGCTGATGGAGTCAGGTATTTATTTGATGAAATCCTTTTTATTTACATAGAATGTACACAAAGTCCCGCATCATTGAACACAGTAGGAATCAAACAGCAGGAGGCAATTTCTTTGCTCACAATTCCAAGCCACTTTCAACCAAAACTTTGCCCAACAAGTTCTCTCTTAGCTTTCACATGCTTCAAGTGCTTTTCTGGCTGTCTCTGGCCCTTCTTTGCAGCCTTTTCTGTCTGCTTCTTTAGTGTTTTTTCTCTGCTTCTGCTCTCACACACAAGCACACAGCTCTACCAAAGCAATACCCATCCCTCTGTATTTGCACTATGCCCACATAGCTCAGCTCTTGACCAGACTTGCACATGGCATGTAATTTGAGTGGTGGCTCTGAAAGTTTCAGCTACTTTACTCCATAAAGGAGCTTCATTGCTTCTATCATTTATTCTGAATGAAGGGTGGCTATTACACCCACCAGATTCAATGAGGTTTCACCCTACATCTGGTATAACAATAATTTAACAGAGTAGCAGCCGTGTTAGTCTGTATTCGCAAAAAGAAAAGGAGTACTTGTGGCACCTTAGAGACTAACCAATTTATTTGAGCATGAGCTTTCGTGAACTACAGCTCACTTCCACTGAATGCATCCGATGAAGTGAGCTGTAGCTCACGAAAGCTTATGCTCAAATAAATGAGTTAGTCTCTAAGGTGCCACAAGTACTCCTTTTCTTTTTGCGAATAATTTACAGTTGTGGAAATGCATTATTTCTTGTAAACTCCATATATAATTTCATGCCCCATGGAATATAAAATACATGAAATAGATCTTGTTGTTTGTGTGTATTGTTAAAGAAATGTATATGAATTTCCCATGCTTTCTCTGAGTTTATCTTCCTTGTATCCTGGTACATTTCTTAGCTCGTTTTAAAGTGGTTGGACCTGACCAGCCTGTCATTGCCACTGTGGGAGAAGAGATTGTGTTACCCTGTCACCTGTCCCCCAAGATGAGCGCTGAGAACATGGAGGTGACGTGGTTCCGGTCCCAACTCTCTCCATTTGTTCATCGCTATAGTGATGGAAAGGACCAGTATGGGCAGCAGATGTCAGAATATCAGCGGAGGACAGAGCTCTTTAAAGATGGTCTCACCGATGGAAATGTTGCCTTGAGAATTTTCAATATCAGACCTTCTGATGAAGGACAGTATAGCTGTTTTGTTCAAGAGGGTATGGATTATGAAGAAGCCCAATTGGAACTAAAGGTGTCAGGTCAGTAGCGTGTGGGGAAGCAATAGATGTGATATATCTTAATTTTTAGTAAGGCTGTTGGCACAATCCCACATGACAATCTCATAAGCAAACCAGGGAAATGTGGTTTGGCTGAAATTGCTAGAAGGTGGGTGCACAACCTGATTAAAAAATTGAACCCAAAGAGTAGTTATCAGTTGTTTGCTGTTAAATTAGGAGGATGTATCAAATGGGATCCCACATGGGTCATTCCTCGGTCCGGTACTATTCAATATTTTCATTAATTACTTAGATGATGCAGTAGAGAGTACACTTATAAAATGTGCAGATGTCACCAAGCTGGGAAAGATGCAGTCCCTTTGGAGGGCAGGATTAGAATTCAAAATGATCTTGATAAACTGGAGTATTGGTCTGAAATCAACAACATGAAATTGAGTAAAAACATGCAAAGAGAAATACACGTAGGAAGGAAAAAATAAATGCACAAATACAATATGGGAATAACTGTCTGTGCAGCAATGCTGCAGAAAAGGATGTGGAGATTTTAGTGGACCACAAAGTGAATATGGAGCCAACAGTATGATGCTGCAGTGAAAAAAAAGGAGATTTAGGCTACATAGCAGGAAAATCTTTCTAACTATGAAGATAGTTAAGCACTGGAACAGGTAACCTAGGCAGGCCATGGAATTCTTGCAATTGTAGGTTTTTTAAGAAGGAGGTTTCACAGACACGAGTTTGGGATGGCCTAGGAGTATTTAATCTTGTCTCAGTGTGGGTGAGTGGACAAGATCAAGGGTTCTCAACATTTTTCTTTCTGAGCCCCCTCCCCCACAACTTGCTGTAAAAACTCTACAGTCCAATTGTGCCACAATCACTGTTTTTCTGCATTTAAAAGCCAGGGCCAGGATTAGGGGATAGCAAGCAGGTCAATTGCCCAGGGCCCCACACCACAGGGGGCCCTGCGAAGCTACCTTGCTCAGGCTTCGGCTTCAACCTCGTGTGACGGGTCTCAGGTTTCAGCCATGCACAGCAGGGTGGGGGCTTTGGCTTTCTGCCCTGGGCCCCAGCAAGTCTAATGCTGACCCTGTTTGGTGGACCCCTTGAAACCTGCTCATAGCCCCCTGTGGGGCCACAGACCCCTGGCTGAGAACCGCTGGACTAGATGACCTTTTGAGTTCCTTTCCAATCCTATAGTTCTATGTGCCTGTATTTCCTTTGGAGAGCGTTCTCAGTGATTCTTATTTGCATTTTACTATTCAAAATTTCCTGTTACCTTCAATTTATTTCCTAGCAGTAACTCCAGTGTGTCACTTTTGTAAATCGGATTTAAGTTCCTATGTCATTTGGGTGGTTTTGAAAAATTTCCCCAAGTCCGTTGCGAGGAATGATTCTTCATCCAAACATGAAGTACATTGGATAAGGGGTACACTAGCTACTCCACGTCTGAAAATGAGTGGCTAGTGTTCTGCTGGCTCCTTGTCACTCTGGTGCTATCTCGTTTCATTCTGGTGAAGGCTGCTAAAACTTTAAGGAGGGAGAACAATTCCTCCTGTGAAAGCCCATTCCTCCTCCACTGCTTTTCACCAGTGAAGAGGGGCTTAGGAGCAGCCACACATACTGAGCTCTGGGTTAAACTTGACCAGACATGGACAGACTTTTCTCCTCTGTCTTTGACATGTACCCATAGGGCTAGCTAAAGCAGACTGTATATGATCAAAGAAGAGATATTTCACCTGAAGGTACATTTGAAATATAACTTTTATTTTTCTCAATCTTTTTCTTTATCCGTTAGTGTTAAGATCATTTACCAGCTAACGGATTCATGAAATCATGAAATACAATGTTTTGCCATGTGTAGATCCTGGAATGGAAAACTAGTGAAGGAAAAAGTTTTCCCTTCCCGCTCCATGAAATAATTATAATTTCTTGCTCATATTGTTTCCTGAGTCCATGAGAATAGGGAATAAAAGGAAAGTTTAAATGTTTATCCTCCAGGCTGAACATGTGCATAAATTAATACTGATTTATTAATTTTCTCTAGCTTCAGGCACTGCTCCTCACATCTCTGTTGAGGATTATCAGGATGGAGGGATCCGGGTGGTGTGTCGATCGGTTGGCTGGTACCCACAGCCTGAGGTGCTGTGGAGAGATGCCAGTGGACAGCATTTACCATCGCTCTCTGAAACAAATTCCAAAGAAGCCAATGAGCTGTTTGACATTGAAAATTCCATCGTTATTACAGAGAATTCACACCAGAACTTGTCTTGCGTAGTCAAGAGCACCCACACCAACCGAAAAAAGGAATCAACATTATTTTATATATCAGGTCAGTTACCACCAAAGCAACACACTGTGATCAGCAACAGAAAAAATACAACAGCAGATTGGTTAACTACATTAAAATGTATCAATAGCAATGAAGGCTAGAGTATGATATTTAGACAAAAAACCCTACAAAAGAAACAAACCAATGGTGGAATTTTCAAAAAGTATCCTGAAAGTCAACAAGACTCATGCTCCTAAATAATTCAGACACTTTTGAAGATCCCACCTATACTGTATAGCAGAGGTGGCCAAATTTACTGACTCTCCAAGCCACATATGACAATCTTCAGAAGTTTGAGAGCTGGGGCATGACTGCAGGAGTTTGGGGCTTCAAATCTGTGGGGAGGGGGGTCTCAGGGCTTCAGCCCCATGGGAAGCACCTGCTGGGGCTTGGGGCTTCAGGAGTGGGGCTGAAACCCGAGACCTTCCTCCCTGCAGTGGTGACACGGCGGGACACATGGGGTCACATGCTCCCCCAGACTTTTGCCAGGATTTGCTGGCCCTGCTTGGTCACATGGTGTCGCCCTGTGTGACAGCTGCCGGAGCCGGCAAGCTGGGAGCTGTGACTATGAGGAGAGGCAGCTGGGAACTGCAGGGGGAGCTTCTGCTTTTGCTTCTGCCTGAGAGCTCTTTTGGGACCATGGAGAGGAGGGGCTCAGAGCATAGCCCCAGCTGGGGCTGAGCTCTCACCCACGGCCGGGACTGCAGCAGAGCAATTGGCCCTGGCCAGAGCGCCAAGCCCAGAGCCCATCCCCCGTTCCACCATTCCGCCCAAGGCCCTACCCGTGGCCCCACCCCATTCCACCCCTTCCCCTGTGAGCCTGCCCCTGTTCCAACCACGAACCTGCCCCCATTCCACCCCCACTCCACCTCTTCTCCCGAGGCCCACACCCCGCTTGTTCCTTTCCACCCTGTCTGCTGCCACCCCGAGTCCAGAAAGGCTCTGTGTCCCCACTGTGGCCCTGGAGTAAGAGCTCCTCCACCCCCAAGGCTGTAGCAGTGGGGATTTTTCCGGGGGCCCCAAATTGGCCAGGACCCCTGGGCATAGGCCCTGTGGGTCTGTGCGGTAATCCGCCACTGCACTCCCGCTTCTGGCCTCTCCCCAAGCCTCCATTACGCACCGCCCATGATTGCAGCCCCAGTGTGCTGAGCACTGTACAAATAAACTATGATAGTTCTAAACTAAATGAACAAGACAAGCAAAAGACTGGACAGGAAATAGAGCAACAGAGGGGAAATGACATAGTAAAGCTCATACAGCAGGGCACCAGAAGTGTGGGGAACATAATTCAGTCTCCTGAGTCTGAAGCCAGTGCTTTAGGCATTGGACAAGGTTGTCTCTTTGTGCAACAACAGCAGTGAATTAAACCAGGCTGATTCATACGCTGATCTGTGAATTGATGCCTGTGTTGGTTGGAGTCCTTGTAATATAGGTTTCTGGTGCTCTGTGCACTGCAGACAGGGCTGTATTTCCACCTTTGTTTTAGACTACTCCTGCTGGAGGTAGCTTTATATGATGTGGAATCCTTTGATTTTTGCCCTTACTTACAGAGTGATGTGAGTCCCTCTGGGGTTTTCTTTTACAGCTGCCTTTTTCCCAAAGGCGAATCCATGGATGGTGGCTCTGTCGGTGATCCTGATGATTTTCGCATGTTTCATTGGTATCACTATTTATTTATTTAAAATAAAAGGTAAACATTATAAAGGAAAATATAATGCAAGATTTTCTTCTAATAAAAGCAGTAAGGCTACATCTGAAAAACTAAAAAGTAACATGAAAAATGTAGAAGCAACAAAAAATAATGGTTTTGTATGGAAATGTCCTTGCAAAGGAACTTCACTGAGTTACACCAGCTGAGCCTTCACATTTATATATAACGGGACACATAAAATTAGAGAAAAGTGAAAAGAGAAGACGTCCCAGGCTGTGAGATGAGATAGGGCAGTGGCTCTCAACCTTTCCAGACCACTGCACCCCTTTCAGGAGTCTGATTTGTCTTGCATACCACAAGTTTCTCCTGACTTAAAAATCACTTGCTTAGGGTATGTCTACACTACAAAATTAGGTCGAATTTATAGAAGTCGTTTTTTTAGAAATCGTTTTTATATATTCGAGTGTGTGTGTCCCCACAGAAAATGCTCTAAGTGCATTAAGTGCATTAACTCGGTGGAGTGCTTCCACAGTACCAAGGCAAACGTCGACTTCCGGAGTGTTGCACTGTGGGTAGCTATCCCACAGTTCCCGCAGTCTCTGCTGCCCATTGGAATTCTGGGTTGAGATCCCAATGCCTGATGGGGCTAAAACATTGTTGCAGGTGGTTCTGGGTACATATCATCAGGCCTCCGTTCCCTCCCTCCCTCCATGAAAGCAAGGGCAGACAATCGTTTCGCGCCTTTTTTCTTGAGTTACCTGTGCAGACGCCATACCACGGCAAGCATGGAGCCCGCTCAGGTAACCGTCACCGTATGTCTACTGGGTGCTGGCAGACGTGGTACTGCATTGCTACTCAGCAGCAGCAACCCCTTGCCTTGTGGCAGCAGACTGTACAATAGGACTGGTAGCCGTCATCGTCATGTCCGAGGTGCTCCTGGCCATGTCGGCCAGGAGCACCTGGGCAGACATGGGTGCAGGGACTACATTAGAAGTGACTTGACCAGGTCATTCTCTTTAGTCCTGCAGTCAGTCCTATTGAACCATCTTATGGTGAGCAGGAGGCGATATGGATTGCTAGCAGTCCTGTTGTACCATCTTCTGCCGGGCAGGCAAGAGATGAGGATAGCTAGCAGTCCTATTGTACCATCTCCTGCCGAGCAGCCATGAGATGTGGATGGCTTGCAGTCCTTCTGCACCGTCTGCTGCCAGCCAAAGATGTAAAAGATAGATGGAGTGGATCAAAACAAGAAAAAGACTAGATTTGTTTTGTACTCATTCGCTTCCCCCCTCCCGCCCCGTCTAGGGGACTCATTCCTCTAGGTCACACTGCAGTCACTCACAGAGAAGGTGCAGCAAGGTAAATCTAGCCATGTATCAATCAGAGGCCAGACCAACCTGCTTGTTCCAATAAGAACAATTACTTAGGTGCACCATTTCTTATTGGAACCCTCCGTGAAGTCCTGCCTGAAATACTCCTTGATGTAAAGCCACCCCCTTTGTTGATTTTAATTCCCTGTAAGCCAACCCTGTAAGCCATGTCGTCAGTCGCCCCTCCCTCCGTCAGAGCAACGGCAGACAATCGTTCCGTGACTTTTTTCTGTGTGGATGCCATACCAAGGCAAGCATGAAGGCCGCTCAGCTCACTTTGGCAATTAGGAGCACATTAAACACCACATGCATTATCCAGCAGTATATGCAGCACCAGAACCTGGCAGAGCGATACTGGGTGAGGAGGCGATGTCAGCGTGGTCACGTGAGTGATCAGGACATGGACACAAATTTCTCTGAAAGCATAGGCCCTGCCAATGCATGCATCATGGTGCTAATGGGGCAGGTTCATGTGGTGGAACGCCGATTCTGGGCTTGGGAAACAAGCACAGACTGGTGGGACCGCATCGTGTTGCAGGTCTGGGACGATTCCCAGTGGCTGTGAAACTTTCGCATGCGTAAGGGCACTTTCATGGAACTTTGTGACTTGCTTTCCCCTGCCCTGAAGCGCATGAATACCAAGATGAGAGCAGCCCTCACAGTTGAGAAGCGAGTGGCGATAGCCCTGTGGAAGCTTGCAACGCCAGACAGCTACCAGTCAGTTGGGAATCAATTTGGATTGGGCAAATCTACTGTGGGGGCTGCTGTGATGCAAGTAGCCCACGCAATCAAAGATCTGCTGATATCAAGGGCAGTGACCCTGGGAAATGTGCAGGTCATAGTGGATGGCTTTGCTGCAATGGGATTCCCTAACTGTGGTGGGCCATAGATGGAACCCATATCCCTATCTTGGCACCGGAGCACCAAGCCAGCGACTACATAAACTGCAAGGGGTACTTTTAAATAGTGCTGCAAGCTCTGGTGGATCACAAGGGACGTTTCACCAACATCAGTGTGGGATGGCCGGGAAAGGTACATGACGCTCGCATCTTCAGGAACTCTGGTCTGTTTCAAAAGCTGCAGGAAGGGACTTTATTCCCAGACCAGAAAATAACTGTTGGGGATGTTGAAATGCCTATATGTATCCTTGGGGACCCAGCCTACCCCTTAATGCCATGGCTCATGAAGCCATACACAGGCAGCCTGGACAGTAGTCAAGAGCTGTTCAACTACAGGCTGAGCAAGTGCAGAATGGTGGTAGAATGTGCATTTGGACGTTTAAAGGCGCGCTGGCGCAGTTTACTGACTCGCTTAGACCTCAGCGAAACCAATATCCCCACTGTTATTACTGCTTGCTGTGCACTCCATAATATCTGTGAGAGTAAGAGGGAGACATTTATGGAGGGGTGGGAGGTTGAGGCAAATCGTCTGGCTGCTGGTTACGTGCAGCCAGACACCAGGGTGGTTAGAAGAGCACAGGAGGGCGCGGTGCGCATCAGAGAAGCTTTGAAAACCAGTTTCATGACTGGCCAGGCTACGGTGTGAAAGTTCTGTTTGTTTCTCCTCAATGAAACCCCTCGCCCCTTGGTTCACTCTACTTCCCTGTAAGCTAACCACCCTCCCCTCCTCCCTTCGATCACTGCTTGCAGAGTCAATAAAGTCATTGTTGCTTCACATTCATGCATTCTTTATTCATTCATCACACAAATAGGGGGATGACTACCAAGGTAGCCCAGGAGGGGTGGTGGAGGAGGGAATGAAAATGCCACCCAGCACTTTAAAAGTTTACAACTTTAAAATTTATTGAATGCCAGCCTTCTGTTTTTTGGGCAATCCTCTGTGGTGGAGTGGCTGGTTGGCCGGAGACCCCCCCCCACCGCGTTCTTGGGCGTCTGGGTGTGGAGGCTATGGAACTTGGGGAGGAGGGTGGTTAGTTACACAGCGGCTGTAGTGGCAGTCTGTGCTCCAGCTGCCTTTGCTGCAGCTCAACCATACTCTGGAGCATATTAGTTTGATCCTCCAGCAGCCTCAGCATTGAATCCTGCCTCCTCTCATCACGCTGCCACCACCTTTCAGCTTCAGCCCTCTCTTCAGCCCGCCACTTACTCTCTTCAGCCCGCCACCTCTCCTCCTGGTCATTTTGTGCTTTCCTGCACTCTGACATTATTTGCCTCCACGCATTCCTCTGTGCTCTGTCAGTGTGGGAGACAACGTGAGCTCAGAGAACATTTCATCATAAGTGCGTTTTTTTTCTTTCTAATCTTCACTAGCCTCTGGGAAGGAGAAGATCCTGTGATCATTGAAACACATGCAGCTGGCAGAGAAAAAAAAGGGACAGCAGTATTTAAAAAGACACATTTTATAAAACAGTGGCTACAGTCTTTCAGGGTAAACCTTGCTGTTAACATTACATACATAGCACATGTGCTTTCGTTACAAGGTCGCATTTTGCCTCCCCCCACCGCGTGGCTACCCCCTCAACCCTCCCTCCTCCCCGTGGCTCACAGTGGGGAACATTTCTGTTCAGCCACAGGCAAACAACCCAGCAGGAACGGGCACCTCCGAGTGTCCCCTGAAGAAAAGCACCCTATTTCAACCAGGTGACCATGAATGATATCACTCTCCTGAGGATAACACAGAGACATAAAGAACGGATGTTGTTTGAACGCCAGCAAACATACACTGCAATGCTTTGTTGTACAATGATTCCCGAGTACGTGCTACTGGCCTGGAGTGGTAAAGTGTCCTACCATGGAGGACGCAATAAGGCTGCCCTCCCCAGAAACCTTTTGCAAAGGTTTTGGGAGTACATCCAGGAGAGCCGCGAATGCCTGGGCAAATTAATCCTTTCACATGCTTGCTTTTAAACCATGTATAGTATTTTAAAAGGTACACTCACTGGAGGTCCCTTCTCCTCCTGCCGGGTCCAGGAGGCAGCCTTGGGTGGGTTCGGGGGGTACTGGCTCCAGGTCCAGGGTGAGAAACCGTTCCTGGCTGTCGGGAAAACCGGTTTCTCCGCTTGCTTGCTGTGAGCTATCCACAACCTCCTCCTCATCATCATCTTCTTCGTCCCCAAAACCTGCTTCCGTATTGCCTCCATCTCCATTGAAGGAGTCAAACAACACGGATGGGGTAGTGGTGGCTGAACCCCCTAAAATGGCATGCAGCTCATCATAGAAGCGGCATGTTTGGGGCTCTGATCCGGAGCGGCCATTCGCCTCTCTGGTTTTCTGGTAGGCTTGCCTCAGCTCCTTAAGTTTCACGCGGCACTGCTTTGGGTCCCTGTTATGGCCTCTGTCCTTCATGCCCTGGGAGATTTTGACAAAGGTTTTGGCATTTCGAAAACTGGAACGGAGTTCTGATAGCACGGATTCCTCTCCCCATACAGCGATCAGATCCCGTACCTCCCGTTCAGTCCATGCTGGAGCTCTTTTGCGATTCTGGGACTCCATCATGGTCACCTCTGCTGATGAGCTCTGCATGGTCACCTGCAGCTTGCCACGCTGGCCAAACAGGAAATGAGATTCAAAAGTTTGTGATTCTTTTCCTGTCTACCTGGCCAGTGCATCTGAGTTGAGAGTGCTGTCCAGAGCAGTCACAATGGAGCACTCTGGGATAGCTCCTGGAGGCCAATACCGTCGAATTGTGTCCACAGTACCCCAAATTCGAGCCGGCAAGGTCTATTTAAGCGCTAATCCACTTGTCAGGGATGGAGTAAGGAAATCGATTTTAAGAGCCCTTTAAGTCGAAAGAAAGGGCTTCATCGTGTGGACGGGTGCAGGTTTACATCGATTTAATGCTGCTAAATTCGACCTAAAGTCCTAGTGTAGACCAGGGCTTGGAGTCATTATGGATAGTTTTCTGAAAACATCCACTTAATGTGAAGCATCAGTCAAAAAAGCAAACAGAATGTTGTGAATCATTAAGAAAGGGATAGATACCTCTGTGTAAATCCATGGTACACCCACATCTTGAATACTGCATGCAGATGTAGTCACCCCATCTCAAAAAATATATGTTGGGATTGGAAAAGGTTCAGAAAAGGGCAACGAAATTTATTAGGGATATGGAACAGCTTCCGTATGAGGAGACATTAATAAAACTGGGACTTTTCAGCTTGGAAAAGAAACAACTGAGGGGAGGTATGATTGCGGTCTATAAAATCATCACTGGTGTGGAGAAAATAAATAAGGAAGTGTTATTTACTCCTTCTCATAACACAAGAACTAGGGGCTCATAAAATGAAATTAATAGGCAGCAGGTTTAAAAGAAACAAAAGGAAGTATTTCTTCACACAACGCAGAGTCAACCTGTGGAATTCTTTGCCAGAGGATGTTGTGAAGGCCAAGCCTATAACAAGGTTCAAAAAAGAACTAGATAAGTTCATGGATGATAGGTCCATCAATGGCTATTAGCCAGGATGGGCAGGGATGGTGTCCCTAGCCTCTGTTTGCCAGAAGATGGGAATGGGCTATGGGATGATCACTTGATGATTACCTGTTTTGTTCATTCCCTCTGGGGGCACCTGGCATTGGCCACTGTCGGAAGACAGGATACTGGGCTAGATGGACCTTTGGTCTGACCCAGTATGGCCATTCATATTTTCTAGTAATAATTTTTATTTATCGCTGTTTATTTTATTTATTTATTTATTTATTTGTTTGTTTGGGAAATGTGATACCGACATTGGTGTCATTATCTTTCCTCCAACAAGTAAAATTTTCCACAAATTTGTCTCCTCATTATTATTATTATTTATTATTTATTATTTATTATGGGAGAGATTTTAGAACCAGAAACACCACTATCATCAATAAGAGCTTTGTCATTGACTTCAGGGAGTGAAGGATCAAGCACTAAATGCACAAGTCCTAGAACAATACAGTTGATAATATTAGGGCCTGAAATTACACTCCTTGCACCCCTAAAGCTCCCAACAAAGTTGCTGGATATGTAGGATATGCCAGGAAGCAGGACTGGGCTCTAATTCTGCTGGGAATTCAGAACTTTCACAACTTGGAAATACTCACTCTTTGATATTGAACTCCAATGTAGTCACATGATTAGTAAAACAAAAATTTAATGTTTATCGAGGTGCTAAGGATTCATATAATGAAAACATTTCTTTCAATCTACATTAACTGTAAATATTCTTAAACAACTTGCTTTTCAAATGTTTTCTCCTAATAGAAACTGTTCTATGAAGTTGTTTGCTGTTAATTTTTGTTGTTGTGATTATTGGTAATAAAGGAACACCAACTTGAAACTCACATGAAATATCACAATAATGTATTGATGATAATTCAATAGGTAGGAGATGAGAACATAGAGAACATGATTTAAGATGTATCTTCACTGAGGGTGAAATTCCCCTCCTGCAGGAGGTGACATTAAGTGGGAGACAAGGGGGACTCTGTGCCCTCCTGCACAGCGGGGAAGGGCTTCATGCCAGCTTGGTATCAGTTTTTCCCCTTTGTGCAGAGTTGTTTCTGATAGATACAAGTTAGGTCTATTCTTGGTGTCATCTTGTTATTTACAGAATATGTAGAGGAAAGTCTTTTATCCTAGAACACAGAAGAAACCAACAACAGCAGACAGTTTCCTTGCTCAGAAAATCCCCAATCTTCCACTGTAGTGAGGTCTGTGCCCAAGGAGCCCTATCTGCTTCCGTTCACACCCATAACTCCTTTGCCAGGTTTCTTTTGGTTTTCTACCTCCAACAAACACACACGCACGCACGTGCGCGCACACACACACACACACACACGGTCTTTTAGCCCCTGAGTTCACTATCAGTGATAGCCCTGTTAATCTACCTGGGTTGGCTTTGTGCCCAGTGCACTGGGCAGTAGTTTTCATTATTTCTAGCTGGATCACAACACAAAAGGCCATAATGATTCTTTCTACTGAACCTGAAGGCAGATGCTTGGCTTTAACAAAGTCTGTGATCCTCTTTGGATCAAAATCCCATTAACACCTGCCAAAATAACGTCAACAACTGCTGAGAAAGAGGTGTGTGTGTGTGTGGCTATATGTACTATAAATCTATGCAGGAAGCCAGAAGCTGGGGCTGGACAGTGAAGTACAGGGAGAAATGGAGATAGAGACTGAGGAGTTTTAGGGATAGCTCTGTTTCCTTTTTATAACAACATGATCTGGTCAGTGATATAGAAAATGACTCTGTTGAGCTTTACCATTGTCACATGACAAGTATCAGGTCAGCAGAGAAATGGGAGTGAAGCTGCCAGGCCAGGATTTTGTAGATTCCAGATAGGGGATGTGCAGGAGCTGCAGCTGAGATCAAAGTGAGTACACTGGCCATTGCGAGGCTTCAGAGTTGCTCTGTGTCCTGCGTGTGGTATCTTTACTGAAATCTCTTTTTGCTAACAAAGTGCAGTGCACCTGAGCTCTATAGTGCTGGGCCCTACAGAAACACCCCATGCTAGGGAAGTAAATAAATGCATCTATTCCAGGGAGGAAAAAGTTCCTAGCAACTTTCAGGTTTAAAACCAAGCCCTTTTTGAATCATCACAGCTAAGTATTGTCAATTGTAACATCTCTCTGCCCAACACTCCCATAACTCAGAGACTGCCCTCTTTACCGATAGTGTGAATTTCATACATAGAGAATACAGCCTTTCAACTGTGTATCCAGGGGGATAGAAGCTCTGGATGATAAAACTGGATATAATAATGAATATTTATTTCTCTACATTTTTAGGGAAACTTACTGCAGAGCTTGGTAAGTCTTCTTTTGCTTCTATTTTTTGCACACACTTGTATACTGATCAGAGTGTTTTGTCGTCATTGTGGTGTTGACGTTTATTTAGCTTTTTTGTTAGGTTGATTGATTTTGGGGGGGCAGGGTTGTTTTTCTGATTATTTATTTCTTGGGGGAGGTTGTTTTTCTTTTTTCAATTTCGATTTTAAAAAATGTGGAATAGAGGTAAGGCTGATCAATGTCACACAGAATAAACAAAATAATATAAGGGATTTGAAAAGAAAGGAGCTGTCCGATTTAACTTTGATCCTGACAGTACTGAGAAATAGTGCAGAAAAGAAGTGGAAAGTGGATCTTTGTCATAAAATTGAAATTAAATTGGCAATGTTTTGAAGAAAAATGTTTGTTTCTGAAAAAGGCAATTTGTCAAGAAAAACACTTTTAATTCAAAAATTAGGATTAGCTTTCAGATTTGACTTGCTGTATCTGAGTAGAACTCATGGGACTCAGTGGAGTGACTCCGATCTGTAAAGTTAAGCACGTGCAGCCATCTTTTCACGATTGCTGCACATATATGTTCTATTCTGCTCCCTCTGAAATAGATGGGAGATTTTTCACTGACCTCGGTGGGACCAGGTTCAGGCTTTTCTGACCAGGTATTTTGCATCCTAATTCTAATGTGTCCGTTGAAAAATCAGATCGTAAGTTTTTTGACAGTTGCATAGTTAATGGAACCTGACATAATACAAAAGAGTGTGTTAAAGGTGTAGCCTCTGTGAGAGAAGCACTTACACAATCTAGGTGTGTTTCTGATTCTTTATTTTATCATAAACATCTGATAGACATTATAAATCTATTTTTTCCCTCAGTGTACCATTCTGTACCCTATTGAATCCTAGAGAATTTGTTCTGGGGAATTCTCATCTCTGATTATGTGGTTGGTTTCAGGCTGGAGAAAGCTTGCTGCCCCTCTGGAAAAAGGTAATTGAAGATCATACTGTATCAATGTCCATCACCTTTCATAAGAAAATGTTGCACCTTCTCCTTGATTGCAGCAGTGAGTAGTTCAGGGCAGACCTCACAAGCATCCTGTATGTTGGTGCGCATCAGGATGTGAGGCAGGTTTTATGCCTATGTCCTGCCACAGCACAATGCATCCAGATCATACACAGCTCCTCCCACTCCTCTGTCTGCATGTGCCCTGCCCCCTGAAGGGCTTTCTGAGAGCACCTCCCAGTCATTGTACAATGGAACATGACCCTGCCCAGCTGCTACCCCAGGGCCAAGGCCTGCCCTGTCTTCCCATCAATTGCCTTCCTGCTCCTGCTCATGTCTCCTCCTCACTCTTCTTCAGCCCTCACTGCCTGGGAGAGGGACAGAGCTATGCTCTGCAGACAAGGAGCAACTGAATTCTGTGTCTGGTGTCTAGATACCATGATGATGGAGATGGGAAAAGTGTTGACTAGAATTACAGCTAGAGGGGCTGGGGTAAGTGAGGAAATAAAATGTAGGGGAGGAAGATCCTGCTTCCTGCACATGAGCCAGAGCGAGCAGTGGAGGAGAGATGGGTGGGGGAGTGAAGGTGGTGGTGGGAAGGAGAGGAAGGGAAGGGAAGGGAAGGGAAGGGAAGGGAAGGGAAGGGAAGGGTGGGATGATGAGCAGTTTTGAAGATGATAGCAATTAACAGGAGGGTGAGTGCAGTTCCCCAGAGCAGCCGCCCTTGGGAGAAACGGGACCTGCTGCTGAGCAGTGAAATCTGAGGCATGTCAAGTCCTTGCCCCATGTGGCCTGTTGCTGTCTGAGGAAGGAGCACGTCAGAGATCCAGCATTTGGAGAGGGGAGGAGAGTGAGGAGGCCCATATCACATTGAAAGGAGGAAGCAGCTGGGAAACAAAAGGACTCATGCTGGAAATAAAGCACTTCGGGGGGGGGGGGAAGCTGTGTCAATATTCTTGACTTCATATAATCTGCTGTGTCCCCCCAGGGATACTAGTCCCCTCCATGGGGAGAGGTGGGGCCAGGAGGGGATAGACCCTGATTCTGAGGCCTGGCCCAGCTGATCCCTTCACTCTGTTACTGACACATCTCTGTCAGGGGAGTGACTCTCCCCTGCACTGTGCTGAGATCTCAGAGCTGCTCCCCATTCCAACCTGGTAAATTCTGGAGGAAGGCGATTCCCTAAGTCACACTCCATCTGGGGCAGATTCTGTCACTGACATGATCAAACTCTCCCGCAGGGCTGAGCTCTGCCCTTAATGCTCTGATTTTTTCTTTCCCAGAGAATGTGACTTGAATCCAGACACAGTTCATCCCCATCTTCTCCTGTCTGTGGATTGCAAAAGTGTTAAATGGCTATTCACACGGCTGGATTGCCTCGACAATCCTAAGAGATTTGAATATGAACGTTGTGTGCTGGGCTACGAGGGGTTCAACTCAGGGAGACATTACTGGGAGGTGGAGGTGGGACATGGGGGATACTGGGCTGTGGGGATCGCTAGAGAGTCTGTGAGGAGGAAAGGAGAGATCATATTTAGCACTGAGGAGGGGATCTGGGCTGTGGGCCATTGGGGGAATCAGTACCTCGCTGTCACTTCTCCTCGCTCCCCATTGGCCCTGAAGCAGGTGCCCAAGAGGATCCGGGTTTCTCTGGACTATGAAGTGGGGAAGGTGGCATTTTTTGATGCTGATAAAGGGGTACTGATATTCACTTTCCCACCGGCTTCCTTTGCTGGGGAGAAAATCCACCCTTGGCTCTGGGTCTGGGATTTGCAATCACAGCTCAGACTGTGTCCCTGAGACACAGGAAGAAATACCCCTCTGGGACACTTGTCATCAGCCAGTCTAGCCTCACACATCCTCATCCTAAGATGCTGGAGGTCTCCAATGTTTCTGCAGAGCCTGTAATGCACAGTTTCTATAAACCTGGGAGAGGGGTGGTGTCCCTGGATTTAAGAGCCATTGAGAGCAGAGATGGAGGAAGACAAGCCAATTTCCTTGGTCCTAAGATTGTGCAGCCTGTCTGTCACTAGCCTCTGCAATCCAAGAGAACTCTAGCCACTGGTCAGGTTAGTAGCTAAGGGTGTGTCTACACTGCAGCGTGTGCTCCATCCTGCCTTGTAGGCATGTGCACACATTAGTCAAGTCCACTTGTAAAAGTCCACACTGCCGAGCTGCACATGATCCGTACCCCATACACGTGTGTTGACATGAATGCTGTAGTTTCGTGTTTGGCACTAGGATTTCTAGGGACATGGAGTGCACATTTGGCAGGCTGAAGGCAATATGGTGCCACCTACAGACCATTTGGACACCAACATAGCCAGTGCCATCCATATGGCTGTGGTCTGCTGTGCTCTGCCTAGCATCTGCAAGGAGAAAGACACTGCTGGTTGCAGTCCCATACAGACATCCAGAATGTGCACCTGTCATCCAGGGGTGCTGGAATGGGGAGTCAGGGGTCCATGGCCCCATCACTTTTAAAAATGGGGGACTATGCCCTCCAACTTTTAACAAGCCGTAAGAGCAAGCGATGCGGGGGCAGAGAGGAGTGAGCAGGGGTAGGGCCTTACGGGGCAGAGGTGGTGTGAGGGTGGGGGCTCAGGAGGAAGGGGTGATGTGGGAGCAGGGCATTGGGAAAAGGGGTAGTGGGGGAGGGCAGGGCCAGAGTTTAGGTGCCGGTGGCTCCCCACACTTTTATGGAGCTTCCATCGCTCCTGCTGTCATCACAGAGGTTGGGTCCAGGTGAACAAGGGAAACAAGGGATGGCTTACACACCTACATCCTTGCAGCACTGGGTGATGTGGAGATGTGATGAGGGACTGTAATGCTGTACATTGGCATTGTGTCTATTTCCTATGTGCTGATTTGCTCTTGGTTATTTGCTGTTGCTTTTAAAAGAATCTGATATTTTATTTAAAATCTTTGGATACAACTTCCTGACTCTTCCTTTATTTCCTGACACTCATATGCCAATGTATTGTCCAAGCCAGCCAATTCATTAACAAAACAAAATGCTGAAATAACCCAAAGACCATTGCAGGCACCATGACTTCCTGTCCACAAATAATTCTTCAGAAGTGTGCAGTGTGAAATAAAGTGCAACCCTGTGCAAAAGGACAGGTTTCAGAGTAGCAGCCATGTTAGTCTGTATTCGCAAAAAGAAAAGGAGTCCTTGTGGCACCTTAGAGACTAACCAATTTATTGGAGCATGAGCATCTGATGAAGTGAGCTGTAGCTCACGAAAGCTTATGCTCAAGTAAATTGGTTAGTCTCTAAGGTGCCACAAGTCCTCCTTTTCTTCCTGTGCAAAAGGGGACCAATAGCTAAAGTCCAAGCTCCATGGGCTCACTAATAGTGGAACTGGAAGTCAGAAGGGCACCTCCAGTTCTCCTTCCCCCTAGTCAAAATGTTGATCTTATTGAATGCTGTTTTATGGGGGTGGAATGCACATGGTACATCTGCCCATTTCACTCCATGCATTGCTCAGAGCCCACCCAACCCCAGAGTTTTCCAGTGGCTGCTGGACGTGGTAGCATGGAAGTCGGTCTGCAGGCAGTGGGGATGGTGCTGAAGGTGGTGCTGGAGCTGGTATTGAGGGCTGCAGCTATCAGGGGGTAGCCTTTAATTTTATTTAAAGTGAATTTTGCAATGTGGTATTACACCACCGTGGGTTCGGCTCTGGCAGCTACAGTTTTAAGCTTAACACAGTGAAAGTTACCTTTGCTACTTGCTTTAGATTTAGAGTTTTTAGGAACACAAAGACCAAAGGTAGTGACCACACATACATTTACCAATGCAAGGTTTATTTTATTTTATAAGTTTTATTAAAGTTATAATTACCCAAGCATACAGAAACTTTATACAGACCTCTGCACAAGTTACAAATATAATTATACTTTCTTAAGAGTGTTAGGGATTGAATGGGTCTTTTATGGCTTGATTATTAGTAGAGGGATGGTTTCTGCTGGAGTCTTCCATAGGGAGCTCAATTTTTACATGTTGGGCATTTTTTTTAAATAATGTGATTTTGTTGATACCTACATTTTGTGCATGTTTATGAAAGTGTTAACCTTTTTTTATGGGTTTGCGTTTCCTGGAAACTAAAGGGATCCCAATTTTTTTATATGTGTAAGTTTTTTTAATTTTTATGAGCATTGACACACAACCTGTATTTTGTGGTTAAGACACATGTTGGAGACAGATGTGCCTTTACAGTATTTTTATAATTTACTATTAATTTTTTGTGTGGAGGGGGTAATTTTGTGCAATATTACCACTTGGTACCTTTTTTCATAATTTTATGGCATTGCCATAAACATTTAAACATTGCCCCCCATGCAGGGAAGAAATAATCACCCCATATTACATTCTGTGTCAAGACAAGGCCAACATGTTTGAACTTTGTCATCAATCTGGTATGTTTTTATTCCATCTTCATATTACTGAGAAGCTCCTTCTAGCAACAAACCCAGACCAAAGATACAGCATGGTGAGAATTTCAGGGTTAATTCATTAAAAAATAAGTAAGTAGGCAGGTAGGTAGGTTCTGGTTGGGGGTTTTGGGTAATCAGATCAGGGGCCTGTTACCTGATCAAGTTTCAAGTTTCAAGAAGGAAACCTTGAAGCCCTGAGGAAGCCTTGTAGGACATTACACAATGGCATAGAAAGCAATGGAGAGAGCTAGTAAGCTACCAGGGTGGGCATTGGAAATGTGCTCATCATAGGACTCTCACTCCCTGCCTGGAGTTTCTCTGTATGAAACATTGTCAAGAATCAAATGCTCGATTTGGGGGAAATTCAGGTGAACATTAACTAGATACAGAGCTAGGATAGTCTTTGTTTCCCTCAAACAGGGTTTGGCTTCTGCCCCTGCCTTAGGGCTGCCTGACTATTCTAAGCCTTTTACCCTTTTCTGCCACGTACAATCTAGGTGTGCACTTGGAGTTCTCACTCAGATGCACGGAGAAAAGAAACGCCCAGTGGCTTATTTCTCTGCCACTTTTGACCCTGTTGCCCAAGGCTTACCCCCCTGCCAGCATCCTAGTGGACTATCCTAGTGGCAGGGCTGGACTCTGGAACGGGGGAGGGGCAGGGCTGGGAGCATCCCGGGCAGGGGCTCCTATCGTGTGCCAGGAACTAGCTGCAAGTTCGGGCTGGGCTGGGGAGGAACAGGACCTCGTCCCCTGCATGGGCTGCTCCCAGGGCCAGATCAGAGCCACCTCCAGGAACCTCCCCCAGCAGCAGAAAGCTCTGTGGCCACCGGCCGGGAGCCCAGCTCTGAAGGTAGCACCACTGCCAGGAGCAGTGCCGAAGTCAGGGTCGCAATACCGTGACACCCCTCCCCCAATAGCCTTGAGACCCCCCATGACTCTCTTCTGGGATGGGATCCACACAGTTACAACAGGGTGACATTTCAGATTGAAATAGCTAAAACTGTGAAATTTAAAAGACTTTTAAAAATCTCATGATCGTGAAATTTACCAAACTGGATGGGTGAATTTGGTAGGGCCCTACCCAGGAGTCTTCACAGGGGGGTAATTCACATTACAGATACACAAATGTGGATCCTCAGTTGCGCTGTTTATATCATGGCCGCTTCTTTCTGGTAGATCCATTTGAGCTCCGCGGCACACGTCTCAGACAGAACCTGGCTGCCTTTTATCCACCCGTAGCTGTTCCCATCTGCAGAGCCTGAGAAGCTGCAGAGTGAGAGAGAGTCCGTGTCACTGTGGGTCCCTGTAACAAGGAAAGGCCCAGGGGTGAGTCTTTCCTCCCCCTCCCTGTACTGGGAAGCTGGGCTCTGGTGTTGTCTTTCATCTCTAGCTTTCCTGCGGAGCGTCAGTCGAGAAGACGTCCCAGGCTGTGAGATGAGTTAGGGCAGTGGCTCTCAACCTTTCCAGACCACTGCACCCCTTTCAGGAGTCTGATTTCTCTTGCGTACCCCAAGTTTTACGTGGCTTAAAAATGACTTGCTTTGAAAATCCGACATGAAAATACAAATGTTGCCACAGCCACTATTGCTGAAAAATGGCTGACTCTCATTTTTACCATTCAATTATAAAATAAATCCATTGGAAATAAGTATTGTACTTACATGTCAGTGTATTGCATATAGAACAGTGTAAACAAGTCAGTGTCTGTCTGAAATTTTAGTTTGCACTGACTTCGCTAGTGCTTTTTATGTAGCCCGTTGTAAAACTAGGCCAATATCTAGATGAGTTGACCTACTCCTCGGAAGAGCTCTGTGTACCCCAGGGATACGTGTACCCCTGCTTGAGACCCACAGAGTTGGGGGTCTGGAGCAAGGACCATACGAGGCTGAATCCCATGGGGTGGGTGACCTGGTACTTGTTCATTGGAAGCGCCACCTTGATCTCCTGCATCTCAGCTTTCCTTTAAAAACGAAGTCTGATGGGTGAGAGAAAACCTGCACCGTGCGACCTGGGTAACGGGACAGCTTCAGGGAGCTGAGGACTTGTCCCAATGAACGGTAGGGCTGGATTCACAAGGGGACTTAAGAGGCTAATGGCCACTCCTGGCAGCGCAAGCCCGACCTTCCAGCCCCCTGCAGGCCTCGCTCTCTGTGTACAGGTTAGCGATAGACACCCCCAAAGCCTCTGAGCGTCCCTCTGGAGTGCTCAGCCCGTTCCACGGAGCACATGCAGAACTGTGACTCTAACCCCAGAGGCACGGTCCACAGCAGCTTGTAAGATTCAATTCAGGCCAACCACTCTATTGAGAACACAGCACTTAGATATACAGAAAACAGGAATGAGTTTATTATCAAAGAACAGAGATGCAAGCGAGAGTGAATAAATACTGGAAAGTAATGGTTACATAGAAAACAAAATCCTCACACTTTCTAGAGCCGGGGTTCTCACAAATTTTTGGCAGCCTCAGCATGCGGCTCTGACAATACTTAACTAACTGTAGGAAAAACAAACCAATAAATTACATGTGCATATTTACGTAGGGATTTTTTGCAGACTCAATAATAAATATAAGGTACAGTTGTGTCTTATCTTTACTGGACCTAAACACAGAACAAACCAGTGCTTTGCGCAGTCTTGTCTTTTTTGTTGTTCTTTTGCTTTTTTGGTCAAAGGTGGACTGCTGTACAACAATTCTGAACTAAATTTAAAAATGCTTTACATAATAGAAAGGATAATGACTAATAACGAAAGAATGTATCTGCCAATATGTCCAAAGTTTCTTTCACACAAAAATAACCATAGTCAACATAGCCCAGTAATAATAATGATAACAGTAACAACAAAATCTGAGCCGTTGCTGTTGTCTTTTCAGCTTGGTTTTTGCATCATTTAACAGCTTGCGCCTCTGAAGCTCACCGTAGTAATTTGGTTCAACTTCCCTTGCACAAGTGCTGAAGGGACGTTGCATGACATACATTTCAATTTGATGAATTTCTCTCTCACACTGCAACTTGTTCAGAAATGGAATCAGATGGCTTCGGAAACACAGGAAACTGCCTTTCCCCCTGGTGCTGAAGTGTTTCTTTTTCTTTCTATGTTTTGCTTTTCTTAGCAGAAGGTCCCAGAGGAGCCACCTGCTGTCACATTCAAGGTCATTTTCTGGCACTAGATTACCTGAAATACTTTCTGATACCCAGTCACATTTATAACTCTTTCACCTCTCCCCCCCCAGCCCCATGAACAATCGCAACCTACCCAAACACCACGCAGTGAGATGGCCCATAGCCACTTACAGAGCTACAATAACATGAGATGTAAACACAGTGGTTAGAGGTCTATAAAATCATGAGTAGTGCAGAGAAAGTGACTAAGGAAAAGCTATTTACTTGTTCCCATAACACAAGAATTAGGGGCCACCAAATGAAATTAATGGGCACCAGGTTTAAAACAAATAAAAGGAAGTTCTTCTTCACACAACGCACAGTCAACCTCTGGAACTCCTTGCCTGAGGAGGTTGTGAAGGCTAGGACTTTAACAGGGTTTAAAAGAGAACTGGATAAACTCATGGAAGTTAAGTCCATGAATGGCTATTAGCTAGGATGGGTAAGGAATGGTGTCCCTAGCCTCTGTTTGTCAGAGGGTGGAGATGGATGGCGGGAGACAGATCACTTGATCATTGCCTGTTAGGTTCACTCCCTCTGGGGCACCTGGCGTTGGCCGCTGTTGGCAGACAGGATACTGGGCTGGATGGACCTTTGCTCTGACCCAGTATGGCCGTTCTTATGTTCTTAGCCAAAGAATACACTTTGTGACTTGAAAGAAAACCACACCTATGTAGCTCAGCTCTGCCGGCATGGTACTATTTAAAAGGGAGCACGCATGAGGATTTATGGCATTTAGAAGACACCTTTAATACTTAACATCTGAGCGATTGTTGGGGCACTTTGGAGGCTCTTGTGGCTGCAAAACAATCAGCTGCTGGCTGCATTTGAGAAATGCTGTTCTGGAGTCTAAATGAACAAGGCCTTCCCTTAGCCACATGCTGGGGAAATGAGGTAAGACTCCTTCTCATGAGATCACTCCCTCTCAGCTGCAGAGAAAAGCTTGACAACGTAACCCTGAGTTTAAAAGGTTCAAAAGCAGATGGCACATTCGGAGTTTAAACGAGACACACTTATTGCTTGAGGGCCCCACTGCCTGATTTTGAGATCTTGGCTTGTTCAAGTAGGTGTGAGTTGTATAAGTGTCACTTCTAGGAGTCTCATTTTGAGCCCCTTTCGAGTGCGGTCTCTTTTCCCATCTGTCAAGGTTTCTTCCCCACTTTGAACTCTAAGGTACAAATGTGGGGACCTGCATGAAAACCTCCTAAGCTTACTTTACCAGCTTAGGTTAAAACTTCCCCAAGGTACAAACTATTTGACCCTTGGACTTCCACTGCCACCAGCAAAAGTTTAACCGGGTTTCTGGGAAAGTGTTGTTTGGAAACGTCTTTCCCCCCAAAATCCTCCCCAAAACCTTGCACCCCACTTCCTGGGGAACGTTTGGTAAAAATCCTCACCAATTTGCATAGGTGACCACAGACCCAAGCCCTTGGATCTTAAAACAATGACAAAAGCATTCAGTTCTTGAAAAGAAACATTTTAATAGAAGAAACAGTAAAAAGAAAAGGATCACCTCTGTAAGATCAGGACGGTAAATACCTTACAGGGTAATTAGATTCAAAACATAGAGAATCCCTCTAGGCAAAACCTTAGGTTACAAAAAGACACACGGACAGGAATATTCATTCTATTCAGCTCAACATATTTTATCAGCCATTTAAAGAAATCATAAGCTAACGCATATTAGCTAGATTACTTACTAAGTTCTAAGACTCCATTCCTGTTCTGTCCCTGGCAAAAGCCTCACCCAGACAGACACAGACCCCTTTGATGTTCTCCCTCTTTCCAGCTTTTGAAAGTATCTTGTCTCCTCATTGGTCATTTTGGTCAGGTGCCAGCGAGGTTATCCTAGCTTCTTAACCCTTTACAGGTGAAAGGATTTTTCCTCTGGCCAGGAGGGATTTTAAAGGTGTGTACCCTTCCCTTTATATTTATGACACCATCACATACATCTCAGGTTTGCTACAGATCCACCGTCTTCCCATGTAGCACCGTGAGCTGCTGACCCCTTTCTCGTCGTTCAGATACGCGCAGTCACCTCCTCCTCTTAAGTGAAACCTGCCACACAGAAGCCAGGGAGCTGCAGTCAGGCAGAGGCTGGGCATTTCACACCAGTCCCAGCCAGGGGAGCCGTTCTCCACAGTGCAGGCCTGAGTGCGGAGCAGCTACTCTCCCAGCCCCTCAGGAGCAGAGCTCAGGACAGCAGGGGCTTTGCAGAACCGCTGACTGTTCCTGACCCTCTATGCTGAGCAGCCCACAGGGGTGCTGAAGAATGGACAGTCCCCAGCAGGACAGAGAGAATTTGTTAGACTGATTGTCAAAAGGGACCGGCCCTCTAACAAGAGGGGCAGACCATCACCAGAACCAGACGACTGAGCAGGAAAAGCGGGGGACAGGAAGGATCTCGCCTCCTTGAAACACATGGAGCAGAACCAAGATGACACTGAAAGAAGAAATTGCATTCAGGGGTTTCCTTCTCCGTTGATCTATAACTCTTGAGCTTTCCATTGGGCATGGGGGAAAAAGAGAGTGTTGAAGAAGTTCCTTTGTGAAAGCATGTGTTCCTTGTTTGTAACCCTCACGTAAGTCTCCCAGAGTTCATCTGGTGTGGAGGGTGGAGCTCTAGGGACAACATGCCTCTCGGGAGATTTGGGAGGGTTCAGCACTGGTTTTGGATCCTACAGCAGCTGATCTGCAGGGTCCCACATCCTAAGGAGCATACCAGACAGGGAGTCTGTACCCCAGGAGAATGCCACAGAGGCTCGAACTCAGGACAGTGTCTGGTAGCTCTTCAGACCCAGTGAGGCTGGAAGCAGGTGGGATCCAAAGGTTGGGTCCAATACAGCAGAATGGGAACTGTCCATTGGGGAGCCCTGACCCAGCGCCAAAAGAGCCTGATTTTTCAAAGTACTGAAGTAACCCAGACCAGAGAAGTGGGGGGGGGTCTCCATCCCCCTCTAATGGCTGGCCTGCAAAAGAGCTTTATCAACCGGGGGGGAGTTTCAGTTAAAGAAGTGGATTCTTTCGCTCCTATGGCAGAGGCTCATGCTTCTACTGCTGAAGTCCCAGGGTTCAAGCAGCGCTGGTTTTGTGATCACACTTGGAGCCCACTGAAACCCATCGCGGGGTGTTGGGCAGCCATCACTACTGTACCCCGTTCCCGTGGGAGCCCCAGGCGTCCAGCACCTGTGAACCGCAGGCTCCTTTAACATCGGTGCCTTGTTGCGGATTCAGAGGCCTCACCAGCCAAGTCACTCAAACCTGCCGGCTGCAATCCCCAGCGGGACCTGCACCTGCCATGCAGTGCTCGGCATGCTGCCCTCTCTAGCAGCCACTGTTAACCTGAGCTCCCTGCTGCCTCCTTTCCCCAGGGGGGGTCAGACACCCCAGGGACCTTGCTGAAGAGGGCTGGGGGAGAACAGCGAGTGTCCCAGCTGAAATCCCAGCGCGCTGCGAGGGCATCTCTGGCTATGGCGGGCTCTGTCTCCGGCCCAGCACCATGCTGCGGGGAGGAGCCGAGAGTTCAGGGACACGCCGGCTCCCATCGGTCTCCGATACACGCAGGACGCGAACGGACCAGGGTCGTGTCTGGTGGTTTCACTAGCACTGAATGGTGGATCTACCTGAGCTCAAACCGCTCAGACACCAGAATCCCCAAGCCCAGGGAATTAGTCCAGAGGGGTGAGAGAGACTCACAGGTGGTTGAATTTGGTGCCATTGGCCCATTTCCAGGGCTGACCCTGCTCCCTCCAGAGGCCGATCCAGTGGTCATAGACACCCTTATGGCGCAGCAGGAACGCCTTAACGAAAGCTGAGGGACAGCAGGTATCATCCCCACCTCCCATGCTCCCCCCCACCGCCCCTCCAGGGCTCTGTGCTGCAGAGAATCCCAGTCACATATTGAAGGGTGCTCAGTTTATTTTCAGGGGGGATTTTCCCCTCCCTCTTGCAAAGCACAAGATCCCCCGGGCAGTCTTAACCCTCCCACCGCACACAGCAGCCCCACCCCAGTGCTCCCAGTCACCCACACCCCAAGTCCCCCTGAGCTGGGGGCAGCTGTTGGGTCTGAGCTCTCTGCAGAGACGTCTCTTCTCACAGAGCAGCCACCGCTCACCCCAGCAAGGCAGGAGGAGGGAGGGAGGCAAGCTGAAGTGGGAGGGGTCAATGTGAAAGGATCCCCTCCTCCCCCGCCTCCTCAGCTGGCTGCTCCTTTCCCATCCCCACAACAGGAGCACTGACTGGGTTCTCAGTCCCACTCCAGCAGCCAGCAGGCCAGGAGATGCTTGAGCCAGCCCTGCCCTAGACAGAAGCTGTCTCCCTATTTGGGGAGGGGGGCAGCGGAGAATGGGCAATCCCTGTGATCACACACAGACAGTAGGGCCCTGGGCCCAGCCAGGGCTGGCGTTCAGCGGCTGGAAGTTCATTCACTCCGGCCTCCCAGCACGGGAGGGCTCACAGCTGCTCCTCACCCCACGGGGCAGAGCCCAGGTCCTGCTGCAGCAGCCATCCCTGTGCCCAGATTAGTGTCTGGCAACTCGAGAGTCTCTCACCGTTTCCTGCTCACTGTCGATCCCAGCCAGGGAGGCACCCGGGGCAGAGCAGCGGCTTCGGCTGTCGGTCCAGCTCCCTTCCCTCTCTGAGAAATAGTAGCATTTCCCTCGGTATCCCATCCAGCCGTCCGGGCACGAGGGGCTCGCAGGGGGGCACAGATCAGCTGATGAAAGCTGAGAGGTCAGCGCTGAGAATGAGACAGTCACATGGAGGGTAAGAATTGCAACGAGAATTGGGCATTTGACTGGTACAAAAATTGGTCAACTGACCAGTCAAATCTGTCAAAGAGTGGTCAGATATTTTAAAATACCAATTTATCAGAATTGGTTACCTCCCACCAGGAAGAAAAAAGAGCAAGACGTCATTGTCTCCAGTAGGTTTAGCTTTCGATAGATATGGATCTACCTAATTTTTTAAAAAATGTACTTCACTGAGTTATTTTAGCTCAGAAAAAAAAGGCAAAACAATGAAACCAAGTTCTGGAAAACACCAGTGAGGCTCCAAGACGCAATCCGAAAGGCAGGCTGCCTCCTACCCCCAGGGCTCTCGCTGGAGCATTTGACTGCGGCCAAACAGGCAGTCAATTGACCGGCTTGCCAAGCCCATTGGGACCCCCAGCTGGGGCTGGTCCACTGCAATCAGATGCAGGGGGACGGAGACGTTTGTCACTGTAAATTTGCCTGGCAAGAAGGATTCCAGGGACACTCCCAGCCTGAGAGGGACTGACACAGCTCAGAGCATTTCACCCCAGGCACAAGATCAACAGCTGGACGTTCAACCTAGCAACAAACAGCAGGTGAACAACTGAGAAGAATGTGGGAACTTTCACTCAGGGACATGAAAGCCACAAGGGGGCGCCAGAAACCACAGCCACGGGAAGTGACCTGTTGCACTGTGGGCCAGGAATGATGGAACTTAATTCACCTCCTACCTGCAGACTTTTCTCTCCCCAAACACAGCAGCAAGAAAGGCACTTTCTGGAAGCCCTCATGGCAGTGTAACCCTTTCAGAGCCATGAAAGAGCAGCAGTGGGGTCACCCATAAGTGACACCAAAGAGGATTTGAAAGGCCTGTCTAGTTGAGAGGAGTTGGACTCAAACCCCTCCAGATGTTTTCGAGCACGTCACTTTTGTTTGCACCACAGTAACTCGGTAGCTGGTTTTCAAGCCTTCCCATGTGGCTGGCGCTCAGCGAGGAACAGACACTCTAAGTTGGGAAGAGTTAGGAAACGTGGCAGCGGTGATCAGAAAGCGAGCATGTGTTCACCTCACTCACAAGGCATGTCTGACCCTGTAGATTTCACTGTCCAGTGCACGGTAGCCCACACCCCTGCCCTACTGAACTGAGCAGAGAAGTCAGTGACTAACAGTTGATGGCACAGGCTGTCTCCACCATCCATCTCCAGCTCAGATGCCACATGTTCTGCAGAGCTCCCTGCACCTGCAGGTGTGTAACCAACCCTAAGCTCACAGATTCCCACCTTACACAGCGAGAACCAATGCTGCCCATTGCAACAGCCTGCCATTACAGCAGGGAGCTGGGATTCAGGGCGCATCTGTATCCGAGCAATCTGCACCAGTATAATCACAGTGACGCAGTGACATCAGGGCAAACACCTCCTGGAGATGCGCTGGAGCAGTGCGGCTCGCTCTGGTAACTTCCTGCAGCAAACTGCACCAAGGCAAGCTCCTTTGTGCACCAGTGCAGTGCGTCTGCTTTAGCGGTTTGCACCAATTCAACTACACGGACGTCATGACATCGGCACAGAGGATTCCTAATGCAGACGGACCTGGATTCAATCCCCTCTGCCAGCTGCTAAACCCTCCTGGGGCCCAGTGATCGGATCCCAGGACAATAGAGAAATCCCACCCCCGACATTCCCCAGCACGCCCTGCCCCTGACAACGGGGGGATACAACAGGGTTCATGTTCACCGCAAACAGACGCCCTCTGCATGAGCACACGCTGTCTGGGCAGCCCGGGGGAGTGAATGGTGCTAAGGGACCCTTCATGGCCAAGCTCAGCGATTGGGGGGTTTCCACACTGCGCTGGTGGAGGGGTCTTGACTTAATTCTATGGCTCATTTCAATAACACGGCAGCACCTGCCGCCCGGCCACAGGCGTGACCTGAAGATCCAGGAAGGCCAAGCTGGTAACCTCAGAGCAACACAGGGAAGGCAAAGGGCTCAGGGTTGCACTGCATCCTGTCCCACTGGACACCCTGGTCAGGGACTGCTTCATGGCGCGTGGCAAAGGTGACTTGGGTCCAAAGTGCTCAGAGATGGGCTGGGGGGGCTAATGTCAGTCAGATCGTCCTGACACAGAGAGTGCCCAGGTGCAGGGGTCTGGGAGGAAGATCCCCCAGGAATCCTCTGCCCCAGGGGCAGAAGCCGGACAGGCCGGGAGGAGAGAGTGAGTGTGGCAGGTCACGGGGGAATGGGATGCGCGGAGATCATAGATGGAGGGGAAGGGAGCGGGGCGGAAGCTGGGAACTCACCTGCCAGAGCAATGATGGCAGCAATCAACGCAGACCATACAACTATCACTGCAACCACAACTCTACAGGTTGGACTTTTCTTGCAGTTTCAAGGAGGGTCTGAAACAGAAAGACCCGTCAGGCAGGGCTGGGAGGACACGTCTCACTGACAGCACCGGGGCTGGAGCTGCCCTGCAACATGCACCGTTCTTGTCTAGTTTTTGTAAAGCTCTCCAACACCACTTTCTACAAACCATTACCCTCTGATCCCACTGAGGGTTTCCAAAAGTTAGTGCCTGTCTCACCCACCGCAACCTGCAAGGTCTCGTGCCAGCAAAGGGAAGCTGCTCCCAGATCTGGAGCTGCATTCGCATGTCCTGAGGGCTGTCCTGCACCATGGTCACCACGGGCAGGTAGGTCATCAACCTCCATCTCTGTCCCAGCTGCAGGATGGCCTCTGGTTCCTGCTCCCTCAGGCACCTGGAGATACTGAAAAAGGGGTGGGGTTGGCAGAGCAGGAGAACACCCCATGAGGTTAAGAAATGGCAGTGAGAGCCTTTTCCCTCCCTGGGAGATTATGGTGTCCCTCTGTGGGGACTCCCTTCCTGGCAGATGCTAGTGAGCTATTGAAAGAGCTCAGCCTGTTTAGATTATAAAAAAGTTTGGGTGGTGACATCATTGAAGTGTTGAAGTGACTTCATGGAGAGAAAATATTGGGTATTAAAGGGCTCATTAATCTATCAGAGAAAAGCATAACAAGACCCAGTGGCTGGAAACTCAAAAGAGACCAATTCGTATTAGAAAGAGGGCACACATATTCAACAGTGAGGATGAATCACCAAAGGAAGAAACTAGAAAGGGAAGTGGTGGGAATTCCCCACCTCTTGATGTCTTCTAATGAAGACTAGATGCCTTTCTGGAACGTGTGTAGTCAAAAATTAGCTCCTATGCTCTACAGAAAGCATGTGATATGCAGGGGGTCAGATGACACGCTCTAATGGTCTCTTCTGTCCATAAAGTCTGCTAATTGATGAAAAATGAGCGTAGCATGGGGAGAAGCCTCTGATGTTTTACTGTGTTCGGCTTGAGCCCACAATGAACGCTCATTGAGAGGGGTGATCCAGGGGAAGCAGCTCAAACATCCAATGTGGCTGGACAGGGGCAGGACATCAGCACTGCAGGGGAGGGGTGGGTGTGGCAGTGACATCACAAGGGCCTTTGGCAGGACCTCAGCCTATTGGACAAAGGTGGTAGGGAGGCGATGACCTCACAGAGAGATCTTGACATCAGCCAGGCAGGACAGGGGTGCAGGACAGGGGCCACCTCGGAGATCCCTGTGGCTTTGCTTCAGCACGTCTCCTTCTCGAGGTCTCTCCTAGAGGACTGAGAGAGCATTCACTTTCACATTTGTGAGCGCAAGGAGGACCCTCTTCGGAGTTTTCTCCTTTTCTTTTAGTGGTTTTGCTCGAAAACAGACGTCCCTGTATAGAAGGTAAGAGCCTCGGAGAGGTTTGGAACCTGTTCAGTCTGATCCATCAGGTGTCGGCTGATTTTTAGGAATGGAAAACACTAGATTGCGGGGGCAGCATTTTATTTCCGACCTAAGACTTTGTCCCTTAGAATTACTGGGGACATTGGGGTTTCTCCTTTTTGTTTTCCCTTTTCCTGTCTCTCCCTCCTTTCTCGTCTTCTCTTGCATCTTTGTCCTTTTCCCCTGCTTTCCTTTCACCACCAGGACCTGTCTGTGCGTGTGGAGTTGGGGACGGAGGGGGGGAGGGGGGGTTGCACTCCAACTCTCATTGCGGGAGGCCCTCCCAAAGACATGTGGCTGGAATAGTGCTCTAAGAGTGACTCCCTCCGGTGGTGACCCGGGACATCTGGTGAGAACTCTCAGCTTTCTGCTTCTCAGAGTCTCAATGCTGATTGGGGGAGTTTGGGGCTATTGTGAGGGAGGAGGCTCAGGTCCTTGTGACCCTCTTTTAAGACCAAGGAAATAGGGCGTAACCAAACATGTATTTGATTGCTCTTGCCGCTTTTCTCCATTCATTGTCTTGGAGTAATTCACGATTCTCTCTCTAATGGGCTAGTTCTTCTAAAATACTTACTAAAGAATTAGGTTTTAATAAAGCCAAATGCAACCCCATACCTCCAGTAACAAAGGAGTCAGGCAGCACCCTACAGAATTGGGGACAATCCGCTGGAAAGCAGTGACCCTGAAAAGGATTTTGGGATCATAGTGGACAAGCTGTTCAACATAAGCTGTCAATGTGAAACTGTGTTAAAAAAGGTTAAAGCCATTCTTGGCTGGATAGAGTAGTGAGGATGGAAAGGGAAGTGAAAGAGCATTGGTGAGACTGATGTTGGAATGTTGAATCCAGTTCTTGTGTCCACATTTTGAATATTATGTTAAAACAATTGGAGAGGGTGCAGAAAAGATTCATAACTGAGTGATGGGGATGATGCCCTATTATGAGACATTGAAAAAGCTCAATCTGCTTAGTATATACAAGAGAAGAATGAGAAGTGAGTTGCTTGACTTCATGGAGAGAAAATGTTGAGTATAAAAGGGCTCTTTTATGTCTCAGAGAAAGGCATGACAAAACCCCATGGATGGAAGCAGAAATCAGAAAAAGGATAATGACAATAAGACCCAGATTTGTAAGAGGGTGGTGTTAGGGGGCTTATTCCTTCACCCACTTACTTCCCTGGTCCTTCTCACATGAACAGAGAGCAACAATACCCGAAGTCCAAAGGTGCAAACAATTCGATGTTTATTGGGGTGAACTTCCAGCAAGCATGATTCCAGTTTCCTTCCTTAGTATCCTCCTTCCCAGCTCTGACACCACAGAGCCTTACACCTATGTCCCTGTTCCGATTCCTGCCCTTAGCCAAGCATGATTCCAACTTCCTTACTCCCATTCCCTGTTCCCATTTCCCCCTTTAGCAAAACATGATTCCAATTTTCTTACCCCCATTCCCTGTTCCCATCTCCCCCTTTAGCAAAACATGATTCCAATTTTCTTACCCCCATTCCCTGTTCCCATCTCACACACCCACATGCCCACCCCCACCCACACCCACACCCCCCATTGACTACAGATTATATAGTAAAACTTGAGTTCTGCTTAGCTATACCTTAACCAATCATTTTCCTGAAATTTAACTAACCAATCCTAACATATTGTAACATGATTATGTAACCAATTATATCCCACCACCTCAATTAGTTTACACCTAGCAAAATTAATTATACAGCAGACAGGAACAATCACAGAACCAGACAGAGATTATACAGACAAACAACAGCAAAGTGGGAACTATAATGACAAAACAATACAGAAGTGAGGATTTCACATCCCAGCTATTGATAAGTGAGTTCTTGCCAGACAGGATGCTATCAAACTAAGTTTCCTTTCACATTTTCTAGGCACTTCCCTTTCTCTGGAGGTGATAGGAATACAGTCCTGTCCTGATAGTGCCTAACAGCCCAATAGCACCTTATTTCAATGTGACTAGTTTGGAATGTGAGGATGTGACCGTTCGCTTCCCAGCTTATGGCTGCCTCCGCTGCTTAGCCAAAGGCCTTAGCCTAAGAACAGGGCCTCAGACTGTCACAGTAAGAGAAGGCCCTTACACCAGCAGACAGTGATTTTGATTCTTTCTTTTATACCTCTATCACTAGCCAAGTGATAAGAATACACCTAAATTCTTAGAGTATAGGCCTTTACAGACAGGCCTGAATATCTATATCCTAACAGGTGGTTTGTCATTGGCACAAAGTACCAAGAGAAATGATGGCTTCTCCATCTCTTGATCTCTTCGAATAAAGACTAGATGCCTTTCTGGAAAATGTTTGAGTAAAAGAAAAGCCCAGCTCTTCTGACATACAGGAGGCCTTAGGATACGCAGGGGATCAGATTAAATGCTCGAATGGTTCCTTCTGGCCATAAAGTCAACTAACTTGTGAAAACCTAATTGCGGCCTGGGGAAGAACTTCTGTGTTCTACTATGTAGTCAGTGTCACCCCACAAGGAAGTGACATTGAGTGGGGTGATCCAGGGGAAGCGGCTGAAACATCCAATGTAGCTGGACAGGGGCAGGACATCAGCACTGCAGGGGAGTGGTGGGTGTGGCAGTGACATCACAAGAGCCTTTGGCAGGACCTCAGCCTATAGGACAAAGGTGGTGGGGAGGCGATGACCTCACAGAGAGAACTTGACATCAGCCAGGCAGGACAGGGGTGCAGGACAGGGGCAAGCTCGGAGATCCCTGTGGCTTTGCTTCAGCACGTCTCCTTCTCGAGGTCTCTCCTGGAGGACTGAGAGAGCATTCACTTGCACGTACGTGAGCGCAAGGAGGACCCTCTTTGGAGTTTTCTCCTTTTCTTTTAGTGGATTTGCTCGAAAACAGACGTCCCTGTATAGAAGGTCAGAGCCTCGGAGAGGTTTGGAACCTGTTCAGTCTGATCCATCAGGTGCTGGCTGATTTTTAGGAAAGGAAAACATTAGATTGTGGGGGCAGTATTTTATTTCCGACCTAGGATTTTGTCCCTTAGAATTACTGGGGACATTGGGGTTTCTCCTTTTTGTTTTCCCTTTTCCTCTGTCCCTCCTACCTTTCTCTTCTTGCTTCCTTTGTCCTTTTCCTCTGCTCTCCTCCCACCACCAGGAGCTCTGTGTGTGGAGCGGGGTCTGGGGGGGTTGTGGGAGGCCCTCACAGAGAGGTGAGACTGGACTAGTGCTCCGAGAGTGATCCCCTCGGTGGTGACCGGGGCCATTCTTTGGGCTATTTAATGAGAACCCTTAGCCTCCCACCCCTCAAAGTCTCAACCTTGATTGGCTGAGGAGGGGGCTATTGACAGGGAGGAAACTCTGGTCTTTGTTGTTCTCTTTTATGACCAAGCAAATAAGTCGCAATCAGTTATACGTTTGACCAATGTGGATGCTGCTCTCCATTCATTGTCTCGGAGCAGTTCATGATCCTCTCGAACATTCCAGTTCTTCTGAAATAATTGCTGAATAATTACTATGAACAATTGTTGGTCTGTAGCTCATTTGAGAGTAATTCTGCTACTGACTGGCTGCATCAGCTAAGACAAGTCCCTGCTCCTTTCTCAGCCTTCGTTTCTCCTTCTGTCAAGAATGAATAACAATCCTCTCCCACCTACCTCACCATGGGTGGATGCTGGGGATCCACTGAACAGTGTCACTCGGAGCAGTGCAGACTAGGGGGTGTCCTATCACACTGAGCCATATCAGATTATAACCTAATATTCAATTTGATTTGTATTTTATTGTTTTGAAATTGTGAAAAGCAGCAACTACTTAGCTCAGAGTGAAGCATCTCATCCAATTTTCTAGAGCATAGTGTCTCCCCTTTGTGTATGACGAGACAGTTGAATGCACTGTGATGGACAGGAGATGCTCTTGTTTTGCAAACAGATATTTTTGCAAAGAATTTTCATCCTACTTGTTATGATTTCAAGAAACAAAGAGGTTTCGTTTGAATGGATTTTCTGACAGAAAAAGGTTTCCATGAAAATGTTCACCCCTTATTTCCTGGGCCTTATCCGCTTCTGGGGGGTTGTTGTCTGTTAGTTAGAACAGGAATCAGGACAGTTGTCTTCTCTTTCTGGCTCCGTCACCGCTTCGCTGTGTGACACCTTGGGTAGGTCCAATGGGTACAGGGTCAATTCTCTAACTCCAGGCAGCAGGAAGCCTGGGTGAGATAAGGGATGTTAAGGCCATCTGCGAAGGAGAAAGGGATGTTTCCAGGTGTTGAATGTCAAGAACTCTAAACTTTGCTAAAATGGATAGTCTCGAGAAACAAGAACTAGTTGGGGCCAAACTTTAACCATTGTCTTTTATAAAGCCCATTCAGGAATGTGAGTCCCAGAGAGCCATAGAGAGGGGGAGCAACTTGCCCAAAGTCCCACAGATCAAGAGGCAGCAATGGAAGCAGGAGTGACACTCTCTCTCAAAGGCAGGGGGACCAGACATTAGGGCCTGGTTGCAATTGCCAGCTGTGGGAGGGAGTGTGCGGCAGTGGACAGTGAAGGGGTCCATCCATGGCTCTGACACTCGGTGTGACCCTGTGGTCGCAGCTGAGGCCCGTTTGCCGTCAGTAGGGTTGGGGTCCCATGGCTACAGCCCAGTGGGTTTGGGAGGCTCCAGGAAGGTAAGTAAAGTGCTGGGATGTCAGGATCCTGGAGGCGCTGTCACCTCCGCCCTAGGGCCGTGTTCTGCACCCCCTGCTGCTGGCTGAGTTTCTCCGTCCCTTGGCAATAAGACAGACTCTTGTTTTCACAGCCAGTCGATCGCCCTCGTGTCATCACCCTGCCTGCTGGCTGGGCAGGGTAACTCCTGAGGTCACCACCCTCTCCAGCCTGCCTTGGGCTTGGAGAGTGAGGAGGAGGGTGAGGGACGTCTGCTGACCCTGAACATCCGCCATCCATTGTACCATCACTGAGAGCACGTGAGTGGCATTCGGGTTCCTCGGTGTGTTCTCCTCTCTGTCTGGGGGAGAGACTATCTCCAAAGGGGGATTTCATTTGCAAACAGCCCCCAAGAGCCCCTCACTCTTAGGCCAGACAGGGGCTTCTCCAGAGCCGTCTCCAGTGTGTTTGGAAAGGTTCCAGCAATGGGGCTTCCCAGCCCTTCCCCTCCCAGCCCTTCCCTCCCAACCCTTCCCCAGGCTGAGAGTCTCTGAGGTGAGCCAGACCCTGTGAGCTGCTGAGCCTGGAAATCAATGGGGAATGAGGAGGGCTCTGTGCTTCCTGTGCCGAGGGCCTTTGTGACTTTGATGTGAGGAATGATTTCCCAGGAGAAGTCCGGACTCCTGGCTTCTGTTCCTTCTCTAGCCTGGGTGGGAGAGTGGCCTGGGACGACAGGAGGGGACTGCTTCTCCAGAGTAACCGATGGTCTTTGGGACTGACCTCATTGCTGGAAAAGGATGAGACTTCCTGGCTATTGCAGCAGCAGGGATTACGAGGGGGAACGTTGGGAGCGGATCATGCAATGAACTCCTGCCCGTGTGTGTAGATGGCACTCCCTGCACTCCTGTGCGGGCAGTGGGGGCGGCTGTGGCTGGAGCAGGGAGGAGGAGGGACGGAAAAGGCCCAGGAGTGAAAGGCTGCCTTGAGCCCAGTCTCACCCCTGCTCCCCGCTCGGTTCCAGGATGGCCAGGCTCCTGCGGATGTTGCGGAGGAAGGCTCTGCAGGTGGCCCCAGAGCCTGAGGGAAGCAGCTGCCGTCTTCCCAAGGGGCAGAGCAACCCCTGCATCCCTGCTGGCGGGGAAGCAGGTCCCATCCAGGCCAGACGGCGGAAGTGCCCGGCCTTCTGGAAAAGGACCCCGGCTCCCGGCGCAGGCGCCGAGCTGGGAGAGGCCCCGACTAGGCCCCAATGGAGCTGGCCCAGGCTGCGGTTTCGCAGACAGGACCCATCCCAGGAGGGGCGCCGGGCAGGGTGGCTCTGGGGCTTGTTGTGTGGGCAGCAGCGGCCCCAGGAGCCCAGACATCGTTCCCATCAGGAGGCATCGCCCTGCCCGGTCTCTGAGGACCTTCCAGCCCCTGCAGGCCAGGAGGGGGAAGGTCCCTGTCCCAGCACGGGCAGCTCAGCATGGGACAGTGGCAGCACCTGGGCCTCTGGCAGCAGCCAGGCCGATGGAGGCCACTGCTTTGTTCCAGGTGAGGAGCCGGGCTGGGCTCCGGGAGGGCTGAGGACGGGATGTGAACACCCTGGGCCCAGATGCTCTCCCAGGGATACGGGGAGGGGGTCCCAGCCCAGGTGTCTGGCCTGAGCCCCGCGAACCCCACGGACAGCAGCAGCCATCACACAGCTGCCCCTTCCGCACGGGGACCTGGGGGTGGGGGCATGAAGAGCTGCTGCCACTTTGGTCCTTGCTGCTCCAGGGCCGGGGGAATCGGCACCTCCCCTGGAGTCCTGGCCAGTGGAGGGGGGGTTTTTCTCTGGGCTTCTGCAGCTGTTGGGGGCTGAAGGCATCCCTGAGAGGGAGGTTTGGGGCCCCATCTGCCCTGGGTGCCTGAGGTGGGAAGGGGGGTCTTGAATCCTGCTCTGCCCACCACGCCCCTGTCCTTCCCTCCCTGGTGCAGGGACCCCCCTGGATTCGGAGCACGAGGAAGGGGTGGACGTGGCCAAAGATGAAGCTGCTCTCAAGGTCATCCGAGAGCAGCTCCAGTGCAGAGATAAGGTACAAATGTTCCCCACTGGGCTGGAACCAAGATTGCCCTGCCCCTTCCCAGCATCCCCACCCCCTGCCGAGGGTCTTGTGCCTCCTGATCCACCACCCCCAATGGGACCCTTTTACATCCATGATGTGGGACCCCCAAGATGGGGGTGTCCCACAACAGCCAAAGTCATCTCCCCCCACAGGCACTGTCCCAGTTCCTGATCCTGCTTGTGTAGGAGTGGTGGGGGATTTGGACAATAGGCGGGTCCCCACAATCCCCCATTGAGGCCTGAGCCCTGGAGCTGGTGTGGGTGGGGCAGGAAGGTCCCTCATTAACAGGTTGTCTCTCGCTATACCCCTCTCCCGGTGGGTACAGGATGAGGGGCAGCAGCTCCTGTTCCTTCAGGCCATCTACCCCGCATGTCTGGCTGCACGGGAGAGAGGGGAGGACACGCTGGAGCCGCGCTGCTGCAAGGCGGCTGTGGTGAAGAGGATCGTGGTGAGTGAGACACGCCATACGGCAGCTGGAGGGAGGGGGAGAATTGTGGGGCTGGGGGGCAGCTGAGAGTGGGGGACAAGGAATCTCATGGTCCCAGCTCAGTCGTCGGGATGGGGCTGAATGGGGGCAGTTTTGACAGGGAGGAGGAGAGAAGGGGATTGGGAGTGAGCTGGGCAGGAATCCGAGAAGGGGGACAAGTCGGATGGGCAGGAAGGAATTGGAGGAGCGGGAGGTGGTGGGGGATCCTGCTGGCCATGTGGGGCACTGGCGGTGTCATCTCCTCACTGGGAGGCGTCAGTCGGGCGTGAATCTCACACGCTCCTTTGTCTCTTTCACGTCTCACAGGAGCTCATCGAGGAGCTTCCCGATGACTCGTCACCCAGCGCCGTCCTCGCCCACTCCCTGGCTGCAGTGGGCTACCTCTGGTACTGAGACAGCCCCACCCCCCCACCCTGCCGGCTCCCCTCACCCCAGTGCTGCTCAGGCCCAAGGCTGGGAGTCACCGTCACTGTCCCTCCCAAGTCACCTCCCAAGAGTGGCGCCTCTGGCAGAGATGGTGGGGTGGGGAGGGTCACTCTCTCCTGGCAGGGCTCTTCTTTTCACTCCCATAACATGACAGGGGCCTTGGGGAGGGGCTCATTCCCGGGCTCCGGTACAGGAGGGGCAGCAGGCTCCAGGGAACAGCAGCTATTCCTGTCCTGCCACTGTCTGTCTGGGACACCTTGGCCTTGTCATTCCCTAGCAAAGTGCCTCAGTTTCCATTCTCGCCAGACTGTGCCTCTATCCCTGTGGCTTGGTGTCTGTCTTGGCGACAGTCCCACCCAGTACTGCACAGTCTAATACCAGCTCCTCTCTCTTGCCAGCACCATGAAACCTGCCCTGGAGCCAGCCCTAGAGACCCACCTCTTGCGAGCTGCCCTTCACTCCGTCTTCACCCTAGGCACGGAGAAGGACACCACCGGCATCCAGGTACTTTCTCCTCCATCCTCCTCCTCTTCCAGAGTAGTCCTTGGTCCCTACTCCCTTGATTCGCTGGAGCTCCAGATTTAGGGGTGGGGTAGTGGAGATGGAACAAGCTGCAGGCTTGGATCCTTCCCTCCAGCAGGGAAGAGATTACCCCTCCCTGGGGGATTTTTCTTTCTTTCTTTCTTTCTTTCTTTCTTTCTTTCTTTCTTTCTTTCTTTCTTTCTTTCTTTCTTTCTTTCTTTCTTTCTTTCTTTCTTAAGCCGTGTTTGGCCCAGAAGCCCAGGTTCCATCCATAGCAACTTGGCTGTTTCATACTCTTCTGCCTACAAGGCCCTCTGCAGAGACCTGCTAAGCTCATGGATTAAAGGTCCAGGGGTCATCAATTCTTGCAAATTGCCTGCAGTGGGATGTGAAGGAGAGAGGCCAGGAGATGTGTTTGGGAGTCTCCCCAGTGCTTCCCAGAGACCCCTCTTCCCATCCTGTGGCAGGTGTAGGCCCAGGTTCCCTAAGTCTGACCCATGCTTTGCAGACTCTGCAGAAAGTCATCCCAGAGGTCCTGGATGCCATGCTGGGGAACCTGCTGGCAGAGTCCCCAGACACAGACAGGCTCCACTTCATCTTGGAGGTGAGCCCCATTTCACCGTAACTCTTTGGGGGACTGGTAAGGAGAGACTGGAAGATCCATTTTCTACTCTGTCCTCCTAGCTGGTCCCCAGTGGGCCGTCCTTGGTTGGTGGGTCAGTGCAATGTAGTGTCAGGTCCTTCCTTCTTGAGGAACAGAGGAAGGAGCTGGGACTCCAAGCCAGAGCTCTGCCTGGTTCTGCTGAGCACTAAGCACAGGGCTCCTGGCTGTCTTGGGGAGAGAGAGTCTGAAAATCCACCCTTCCCCCTCCCCTCCAACACACAGAGCCCATGAGATTAGGGAGCTACTTCTCAGAGAAGAGGCACATGCTCCTTCCTAGAGAAACAGGAGGGCCCCAGGGAATCAGCCCTTCCCTCTGATCTGCTCTGAAATTCCTGGGGGGATTGTGCTCTCAGTCACTCCCTACTTCCCCCCAAGGATTTGCATAGCAGGGAAGGGCCGAGGGTTCAGTCTTCTTTCTGGTGAACTGTTCAGGAATCAGGAATTCTGGGAGGATGGGACCAGCCCCTAGATTGTCCCAATCTAGAGAGATGCGGAGAAGTTGTGACCTGAAGGGTACAAGCTGCATCCTGGGGGAAAGAATCCCCTTCTAAAGCTCTGCCATCAAGGACTCAGCTATTTCCCCCTGCGCAGAATGTCTCAGGCCCCTGGGGCTGGAGGCGTGGGGGGCTCATTTGTAAAGCAGGAGCAGCTGGCCACTGAGTCTGACCTGCCTCCTTTCCCCACAGCATGTCAACCTCTGGGTCGTGTCCAGGGTGTCGCAGGAGCGAGCCAGGGCCATCAGGAGCAGCACAGCCCTGCTGAGATACACAGTCACTCTCCCTGAGTTTGACGTAAGTGAGCTCCGAGCCCAGCTTGCTGGCTCCAGGCGGAGGCGGGCTGGCTCCAGTGGGCTGCAGGATCTGCTGCTGCTGCCGGGGCTGTGGCTTAGGAGGGTTCTTCATGGGGAGGCAGAGTCAGAGCAGGACTGAGCTAGCTTGAGTCAAGTTCTTCTTGTCCTGGTTCAGTGTTGACCCTGGGCCTTTAAGGGGACCATGCTCCAGCCCCTGCTTGGCATCCCGGGCTCCCTTGGCAGCAGAGCAAATGAAGGTTCGATCTCAAGCTCCTCTCCCCCAGCATCTCCTGTAGAGGGGCTAAGGGGAAGGAGCCCTCTGGCCCAGGGCAGACAGGGAGCTGAGAGGAAAATGCTGATGGAGTCCCCTCTGCTCTCCCTTCCATTAGATCTCAGCCGAGTTCCCTCTGATGGGTCGCCATGTGGCCCAGCTGGCTCTATTTGTCAGCGATCCAGACAAGGACATCAGCCGGCAGGCCAGGGAGGGGACTTACCGGCTCTACCAACTGCTGCTCCAACAGAAGGGTAAGGAACCCAGCTGGGACACGGAACCCAATAGGGGACTGAGAGTGACCATATGTTGATAATGGGACCCTAGACCATTTCTCTCAGACTGACCCCAGCCGGAGGACAAGTCTCTCTCTGCCTCTGTTCTTCTCCACTCCACTGTGGAGCCACCAATGGGATTGGAAGGACACAGAAACTGCAACCAGAATGAGGAGAAAAGTCGCTCTCTCTCTCTCTCTCTCTTCCAGGTCTGACCATACATGACGTGGAGGATCTCTGGTGCTATGACTGGCACCAGGACAGAAGGCTCTTAGGCTACAAGAATACAGCCAGAGTGGGGGAGGTAAGGGCACTGTGCCAGGGCATGACACAGCTCAGGGAGTGTAGCTGGCTGGGTTCCCTGCAGTGGAGGCCTCCTGAAGACAGGAAAAGAGCCTGCTCCTTATTTCCAGCTCACAGTTCCTCATCCAGCAACCAGTGGGACACGCTGGTGCCAAAGGTCCCACACTGGGACTGGGCCAGGAGTCTCCTTGTTCTTGTCAGGCTGCAGGTTGGATTCCCCTTGAAGAAACCAAGGAGCTGCAGAGGCCATTCCCAGCGAGGAGAGAAATCACTAAGCTGCGGGGAAGAGACCTTTGGTCTGTCAGCTCCAACCCCCTCCTCCCCTCAACAACACACGCACACTCCTCTAGCCGCTGAGGTGCAGGAGATCTCTCTGCTGGAAGCAAGACAGAGTCCCCTGTCGTCTCTGTGCCCTGCACAGCAGAGTGGGCCTGCTCACACACATTAGAGATCCATTTCCAGCCCATCCTGGCCCCTGCCATAAATTGCCATCCCGAAAGAGCCACTGGAGGCTTTGGTCCCTCAGCATCTGCGACCTTTTAATAAAGGGGCTTCCCTGAGCCCTGGGACCCTGAAATTTGGATATTAGGAAAAACTTTTTCACTAAGAGGGTGGTGAAACACTGGAATGCGTTACCTAGGGAGGTGGTAGAATCTCCTTCCTTAGAGGTTTTTAAGGTCAGGCTTGACAAAGCCCTGGCTGGGATGATTTAACTGGGAATTGGTCCTGCTTTGAGCAGGGGGTTGGACTAGATGACCTTCTGGGGTCCCTTCCAACCCTGATATTCTATGATTCTATGATTCTATGATTCTATTCTATGATTCTATGATTCTATGAAAGCCTCCTGGGGAATGAACTGCCTTGGCCACAGCAGCTCTCTTCCCCGCCCTTTGGGGCACTAGACGCCATTGTACCGCCAGGACTTGGAGGCTGGCTCTGGGCAATCTACTCGAGCCTCATGTCCTCTTGGTTTTAGGTCTTTGAAAAATTCTTCTCCGTCGGGCAGAGAAGATCCTTCGTACAGACAGCATTGCTGGCCATCCACGACCCCCTGCTGCGTGTCAGCCAGGCTGGGCTGGTGCTGGTCTACTCCCTCCTGGGGGAAGCCCAGCAACTGATGGGGGACACGGTAAGCAGCTGCAATCGACTCAGAAGCTTGGGGTGGGACCCAGGGCCTCATTCCTCATTGAGTTATGAGGAGAGGCTTAGGGAGCTGGGATTGTTTAGCCTGCAGAAGAGAAGAATGAGGGGGGATTTGATAGCTGCTTTCAACTACCTGAAAGGGGGTTCCAAAGAGGATGGCTCTAGACTGTTCTCAATGGTAGCAGATGACAGAACGAGGAGTAATGGTCTCAAGTTGCAGTGGGGGAGGTTTAGATTGGATATTAGGAAAAACTTTTTCACTAAGAGGGTGGTGAAACACTGGAATGCGTTACCTAGGGAGGTGGTAGAATCTCCTTCCTTAGAGGTTTTTAAGGTCAGGCTTGACAAAGCCCTGGCTGGGATGATTTAACTGGGAATTGGTCCTGCTTTGAGCAGGGGGTTGGACTAGATGACCTTCTGGGGTCCCTTCCAACCCTGATATTCTATGATTCTATGATTCTATGATTCCCATCCTCTCGCCATTTGCTGGCCTGGTAGCAAGGAGCCTAGTGGGGACTTCTGGCCTTCATGGACTTCTGTTCTTAGGATGTGGTGCTCTGCTATCACTCCTGGGAAGGACAGGAGAGTCCCCTAAGTGCCCTCTGGGAACCTTTCCTGCCCCACAGAGCTGCACCCATTTCCCCATGGCCTATTGTCCATGTCACCCCAGCCACCATCGAGAGTTGCTCCCATCCCTGGCATCCTGGGAGGCCAAGGACTGACTGGTGATGGTGACTGACTGAGGCACATGGGCGTGGGAAGCTGGTCTTGCTGCTGGTAGGGCTGGACCCGCTCTCGAGAGATTGGGAGGATTCAGTCGTCAGCGGCTGCTGACCTGCTCCATTCACCAGGGCTGCCATCCTGTGGTTTCAGGTTTTGTCACTGGGGTGTCTTGGGGAAAGGTCTCAAGCTCTCCCCATTCCACTTCACTGCTGCCAGAATCCCTCCCACCCCCCGCCACCCTTCTAGAGCCCCCTCCCTGCCCTACCTGGGTGGGGATGGAGGTAGGGGTGGAAGAGAGGGTCCTCCGAACTTGAGCGGTGTCCCCAGGTGGGTTGGAGGTGGAACAGCTGTCAGGGGCACTGATGGGGAAGTGGCAGGAGCTCACCCTACAAGGAGGGGGGTTGGCACTGAAGGTCACTAGAGAGGACAGCAAGCCTCCATCCTGGGGGTCAGGAGGGTGAATCTACCACTCAGACATGAGCAGCTGCTGCGTGGAAATGATGGTGCTGGTTCCAGGTGCCCTTCATCCTCCCTGATTCCTGGGGAGTGTCTCAGTCTCTGACATGTTCTCGTTCCCCTGCAGCATGAGGATGTCACAGCCAAGGTCATGGGCCAGCTTCACATGATTCGGCACTTGCGCCAGATGCCCGAGGCGCTGCAAGGGCTGTGGCTCATCTGATGCTCTTCAAGGTTCCCCTCCCTGTTCAGCAAGTCCCGCTCCCTGCTGCAGGTACTGCTGTGTCTCACTATAAATGGGGGACTAGTGGAAGCAGAAATGGAGGCCCCTGGCACTCATAGGAACTCTCTCCCCTCTCTGTGGAGCTGTGTCCTTCCCGCGGCCCCCCAGATACCTTCATCTGGGGCAGGAGCTCTTTCCCTCACACCCATATCCCTCCCCTCTTTCCTTGATCTCACCCCCATTCCATTTCCCGTGCTCCCAGGCAGAGATCTTCCTGCCCCATATGGCGCAGAAGGACCTTTGTGTCAGGGCTACAGACTGTCTGCCCAACTGAAGCTCAGGAAGCTCCACCTTTGAGGAGGTGAGGATGGGACAGAGGCTCCGGGCTAGCTTCATCTCCTGCCCTTTATTCTTCCTTTGGCCCTTCTCTGGGCTCTCAGAGTCTGACATGAAGAGGAGCCTCCTCCCCGCATGTCTTCTAGGCCCTGGGGTGTGTGACAGCCTCCCAGATGGGTGCAGTCAGAAGCTGAAGCACCTCAGGGAGCAGTGGGGACAGGTCCCTTGTCCTAGGAAGCCAAGCAGTAGTAGTTCTCAAAGAGGCCTAGAGGGAAGAGCCCACTCCCTCTTGGAGGTAAGAGTCATTGACTTCTTTGGGCAAAATGGGTTTCTTGGGGGAGAAATGGGATCCCTGCTGCATAGCCTGGCTGGGAGCTTCCCCCATCCCTGGGACAGAGACATCTTCATCAGTGTGCCACCCTTGTTTTTTTCCAAGCAGGAGGCTCCCCAGAGAACTCCTCCTCAAACCTCTTCTCCTGGGAGCGTTTCTGGGAGGAGGCTCCTGTCCCTCAGTCTCCAACTCCATCATGAAGTCTCTTTCACCTAACATCTCCGCTCTCCAGCTCCACTTGCCGCAGCAGGACAAACGGACCTTCAGCTCGTAGGGAACAGACTCTGACCTCCTTCTGATCAGCAATGGGGTTTCACCATCCCCTCAGCAAACCTGTCAGCCGGGCTGGACCGGATTTGAAGGAGGAGGGTATCTAACAGGGTGGCTTGGCCTATGGCTGCCTAGCCTGGGGCTAGGCCAAATTGATGATCAAGTGAGCCCCACCTGAGAGGAAACAAGGGAAAACAGCAGCAAAAGTCCAGAAGCAGAGCGAGCTGTTCAGGAGATAGCCTTGGGCCAAACCCTGGAGTCCAGGGTAGGACTGGCTTCTCTCACCGTCCCTAAGGAAGGGGACATAGAAGACCATAGAAACCCAAGAAGGTCAGGCCGAACCGAAATCAGGCTGAGGAAGAACTCCCCACGAGGGTGGAAGGCCTTGTTTCTGTTCAAGACATTTTGGGACTTTGTTTGCAAGGAGCACGACCCAGGAAGGAGTGGAGTAAAGGACAGTCACCTGGTTGGAGGGCTGAGTTCCCAGCCAACAAACTGCAAGAGTGAGTATGAGCAGGGTTGCTAGCCCAGCGAGAGAGCAATGACACGAGGCCTGGCCAGCATCTAGCGGTGAGTGAACTCTGGTACACACCCAAAGTGGCCGTGTCTAGAGCCCTGGGTAGGCTCTTCTGTGGGAATTTCCCATGGGTCAGTGAAGCCAGAATCTCTCCTGCTCCTTTGGTCTCTTTGGGCTTCCCACAAGATGTCTGGTAAACTGCCCTTGGACTCTGGGCCCAGCACCGCTCAGAAATTATTCCCTACCTTCAGAGAGACAGGGCACAGCTCAGCCTGTTGGGTAGGCTGGAGAATCACACTTCACTCGAACACACAACACTGAGGTGGTTTGGGAAGTATAGTAACAAAGAAGAGATTTAAGTGATACTAAGCAAGAGAAAGAGACAAATTTCAAAGAGAGAAACAAAACACAAAACACTTTGTAGTGACTAAAACTGAATCTTAACAAGTCACAATCTTTGCCTAAGCAGTTTCCAGACTAACATCTCAGCTTTCCTAACAGACCTTCTTTGATGTCCCTGTAGGGTAGAAAACGTCTCTGTCGAATCCGCTGATTTGATTGCTTCGTCTTCTGGTTTCAGACCCTCTGTTCTCCTTCTGGGCTGCCTGGACCCTGATTGTAACATTTCTCTGGCCCAGCCTCTTACACAGATGTGTGCTGCAGCCAGCCCAGCGCAGGGAGCAGTGGGGACAGATGATCTCCTTCTGTCGGACCAAGCAACAGGGTCCCATTGAGGCTTAGATGGAAGATCCCAGGCATCTCCTGGAGGTAAGAACCGTCCACCATTCTGGGCACTTGGGGCTGTTGCAAGAAAGAGGGGGCTCCTGTTCCATAGCCTATTTGTCCTCATGACTGTGTTTTTTTCTTCTCAGAGGATGCGCCCGGGACCCTGGAGACTGTTTCGTGCAGGAGGTTTGAGCAGGGAGAGATCACTCACTGTCCTGACCCATGGGTCATTAACCCGGGTCTGCAGGGTTCCTGGGAGCAGCCACCCTCCAGCACGCCACCTGGAAGCCTACGAAAAACTGCTTACCTAGGACTGATGAAGTCCAGACTCAGTTTGAGGCTCCTATTGGCAGAGTCCCAGAGCAGCTAATCGGCCCCCGGGACCTCCTTAAACCAGCAGCAGGAAGAAGAAGCTGTCTGAACAGCCGAGATCCTCCCCGGCTCTGGACCGTGTGTTGGCTGTTCCTGCTCCCACTCCCCAGGCTTGATTTCCTGGCATCTGGACTCAGGGTGACTCATCTGACTTGAGATTCTGAACACAATTTGGTCTTTTGCTTCTGCTGTTCCAGTGTCCTGACCCAGCTGACTCTCGACTCCTGTCTTGTGAGTGTGGACTCTGCCTCTGACCACTAGGTCTGGCTGCCCATGACCCGGCCATGACAATGACTTTTCTACAATTCCTCCAATGCCCTTTTCTGCTCTCCAGCTCTGCTCTCCCAGCAAGACACACCGATGCCTTGGCTCCCAGAGTCCTGCTTACCTGCTCGTCAAGGGCTCAGGGGGAGTGCTTGTCTTGCCCCCTCCCCCACCACAGCTGCTTGTCCTCGGGGACTCTCCCTAGCGCAGAGGAGAATCCGTCCTGGCAGCAATTCAGGAAGTCACAGAAGGGACGGTCTGCTCAGCTCCCTCTGCAATGCCACTGCCCGAGAGCATTACGAGTGGGTGCCCAGTGACTGTGCCGGCAGCTCCTTGAGAGACTCCTGGGGGCAGGGTAGTCGTGTTTCACGATGACTGCGGGAAGCCATGCAAAGAGTGCAGCATTGAGAAGACTCTCCTGCTGTCCCAAAGGGTTTCTGTTCTCCTGCACGGTCAGACCATGGGGCCAGGCTGCAGAATGGGGAAGAGCTGTTTGGTGACGAGTCCAAGGATTCACCATACAGGTGGCAGCAGCTGCAGATCCTGGAGTCCCTGTGGTCGGGTTACCATGCGTCCGGAGTTTCCCGGACATTTCCGGCTTTTTGGGTTTTAAATTACCCTCAGGGAAGAATTGGTAAAACTCTCCAAAGGGCCGGGATTTCCCTCCCAATGCAGCACTCTGGGGGCGGAGGGGGAGCTGCGCACTCTGTGTGGGAGCACGGCACTGTGTCTGGCTCCGCACCCCAGACACACTGCTCTGAGCAGCAGGGTACGGGTGCCGGGGGGGCTGGAGAAGGGGCATGGGGTCCCAAGGGACAGTCAGTGGACAGGGAGCAGGAGGGGTTGGATGGATGAGGGGTTCTGGAGGGAGCCTGTCGGGGGTGGGCATATGAAGAGGGGTCGGGGGAGTCAAGGGACAGGGAGCGGGGGGGTTGGACAGGGCGGAGGTATGCGGGGGAGTCAGGGTCAGGGAACAGGGGGATTGGATGGGTTGGGGATTCTGCGGGGGCAGTCAGGGGACAGGGAGTGGTTGGATGGGTGTGGGAGAGCCAGGGGTCTGTCAGGGGGTGGGAGTGCGGATAGGGGGAAGGGCACTCAGGGGACAGGTAGGGGCTGGAGTTCTAGGGGGGCAGTTAGGGTGGAGGGGTCTAAGGAGGGGGCAGTTGGAGACAGGGAGAAGGAAGGCTTAGATAGAGGGCAGGGTCCTGGGAGGGGGCGATCAGGGGACAAGGAGCAGGGGTGGTTGGATGGGTTGGCGGTTGTGTGGGGGGCAGTCAGGGGGCAGGAAGTGGGAGGGAGTAGATAGGTGGCAGGGCTACCACTCCCCCCCACCCTCAGAGTGTCCTCTTTTTTGAAAGTTCAAATATGGTAACCCTACCCTATGGGCCCAGCCTCCACTCCTGAGAGTTCAGGCGAACCTCCCCCTGTTCTCAGGGAGTCTTTGGCTTTGGCGGCTGGGCCTGCCTGCCGAGACAGAGGACTCAGTGTTTCCATTAGGCTGCTCAGTTGCCAATGCAGCCACCCAAAGACGTGAAGAATGGAAGCGAAAGAGCAAAGCTGGACCCTCCGCTGATCTCCTGCAATCAAGTGAGCCCAGCCTGGGAGAGATAGAGAAAGCTCCAAGGTGGCTGGTGGCTGCAGGGAGCCAGGGGAGGAGAAATAAATAGTTCATGATGAATCCTACGGGCTTTGTCTTGTGTGGTGAAGGGTTTCAAATGGGTCTAGTTACTATCACATTCAACTTTACAATCACTGTGTCTGATTGAAGGGCAGGTCTAGGAAGGGCAGAGGTCACTCAAGGAGCTTCAAGTCTCAGATTCTGTCCCTACTGCCTGCTTTGACCAGCTGATCTCAACCCAACAGCTCCCTCAGGTGGTCGCAGTGGTGAGCTCTTTCCCTCTTTTTCTGGATTCACCGCCCGCATGGGGACAGGATACATGTGGCCAAGGCAATGGAGAGGCATGGGGGTCACTTGCAGAGGCATGCAGAGAACTTGCAGAGTTGCCTGTTCATGCAGTTCCTATGGGGGAAGCACGGTAGGGTACCGTGCACTCCCGGGTACGATTTCCAATTTTGGTGGTGGCAGGGAGGATAATTTCACCATGATTCCAGGGGCTACTTAGGCACGTGAAAACTCTACTGTTTTGACAGATAACTTAGCAATGAGCTGACAGGAACTCTTGCCAGACTGCTTTCCGGGGAAGACAGCTAAAAGAATGGATCCAGGAAATGGTTCTGTAGCTCTAAACTGTTTGGACACTTTCAGGGAACATTCCCGATGCAAGACTGAGATCCCCAAAGTTATCCTGGGTAACCCTGAGAGACTTATGGAAAACTAGCAGATACCACATCTCTGCTGTCACTTTGCACTGACAAACTCGGACTGTCCGAACCTGTTCATGTATTTTACCTGCTTTAACCTCTCAAGAACTTTCACATATAAAAGAAAGAAAATTAAATAAACGACATAGTTACACCGATATAGGGCTGTAGCGTAAACCCGACCTCAGAGTTGTCCCATTGAAATGGAATTATTCACAGCAGTAATTAAAGTTAAACATGAACGTAAGTGTTTCCAGGCCCAAGATTAAGGCCACAGGTTATGAGAGGTGCAGATGCAAGAAGAGAAGAGCTGTGCAAAAACTGAAATGCCACTTGGAACCTGGCCCAAACAATGCATCATGAAAAATAAACTCATCTTGTTATACAGTAACAGAGCTGGTTCAAAAGGGTTTTACACTGACAATGCAACCTTTGAACTAAAAATGCCACTTTGGATTACATTGATCATTTGAAAAAAGTTACCTCTTTAAAAAAAACATTTTGGATTTCTCTGCCCACTTGAGAGAGAATGTGGAGTTTTTCCCACCAAAATGAAACAAAAATTTGATCATTAAAAACATTTCCAAATAAGTTTGAAGAATATGGGGGGGAGAGTGGTTTCTTCTTCAACTTTCATGAACCTCTCCACCCTCGCTATGTCTGTCTGTATGTCCATGAATGATAAATGTCTGTCTGTACATGAATGATAAATATGTCCGCTACTGAAACTTTTACAAACAACGGCTCTCATCAGGAGCACTGAGGTCACATTACGCAGAGAAACACCCAGGCCTGCAGGGTTCACATTCTCCAAGACATAAACCGCCCCAGGACGGGAATGTCACACACAACACAGTGTGACTGGCCCGGGTTGGTTAGGTGCATGTTTTGCTGTTGCTGGCAAATTGTGCTGTTTTAAGGTGGGGGGGGAGTTATATTTGAAATGAGTTCTTCATCCTCTCCCACTCTCATCTAGGGGTCCCGGAACAGGGAAGACCAGGGCCCACCACTTTTTACTGGCCATAAGTGTGAGTGACTGGATGATGGGGGAGAGAAGGGAGTGAGCGGGGGCAGTGTTTTGGGGGCAAGGGGCGGCATGAAGTGGGAGCTCAGGGAAAAAGGCGGTGTGAGGGGGGGCCTCAGGGAAAGGAGCGGTTTGAGGGGGCAGGACCTCGAGGAGAAGGGGTGGCACAGGGGCTGGGCCACAGTTTGGGTGCCAGCAGCCCCCCCACACACACTTTTAGGAAGCTTTTGCCCATCCTGCCCTCATCCCAAATTAATTTGTTGCAGTAAGAAAACTTTGAGCAACAAGGAGACTTAGAGACCCACAATATAACTGCCAAAATCCTCACCTGCCCCTCGAGCTGGGCAAACAGAATTTTTTGGTAGCTGGCAATTCCAAAAAAGAGTTGGAAAAAAACCGGTTTCAGGTTGAACAAAACTAACATTTTTCCAAATTTTTGATGAACCAAAAAGCTTTAAAAAAAAAAAAAAAAGACCCAGGGACATTTCAAGGGTTGTAACTTTTTGAATCTTTAAAATAAAATTGAAGGACATTTTTAAACAAAAAAATGTTTCAAACTGAAAAATCTAAATGGTTTGTTTGGAAAGCGTCTAAACGAAATGCTTCGACTTTTTTAGAACTGTGGGGAGGGTCTGGACGTGAACAATTCAGCAGACCGGATACGAATTCGCAAACAGGTCTCCTTCCCCATTATCCAGGGCTGAGTTTCGATTCCTGTTTCTGGTTCCCTGGGCCTGGTCCCCGTCCCTGTCACACACTGCGGGGAGCTCAGATTCCTGGGAATCCTGCCGACTTCCAGGCTGCGGGGAGGGATGAGTCAGCAGCTTCCTGAAGACGAGTCGCGAGTAGGCAAACACTTTCCCTCTACCTTTCCAAAACCCACATCGGTACAGTAAGACTAGCACCCCCACCGCTGCCACCACTCCACGCACCAGGAGACGATTCCAGGACACTGGCTCTGAAACAAAAGAGAGAGAAAGGCCCCATGACTAAGGGACTTCGTTAAATCATCCCACTGCTGCCATGAGGATCCCAGAAGATGAAGACATTCCTGGGATACAGGAAGAGCTGAGTTGGGTCGTGTGCACATGGGCACCACTCAGAACAGCGGGAATGAGATCTCCAGGCTCATTATCCCCATCGGCCAACCTGACGGAGGGAGAAAGGTGAGCCCGGCAAAGCAGCCCCGTTACAGAGTCTGGGAACCGTGATTTTTAAGATGCTCCAGGATGGGGTCCCTCAGCTCTTAAGGTTAGAGGGAACGGTTAGGATCATCTCCTCCAGCGTCTTCTGAAGCCTGGGGAAAGGCTAGCCGTGGTGGGAAGGGTGGGGTTTGAAGATGTATCCATGAAAATGGGGGGTGGGGTCGCTAGCACATTGCTGACAGGTGAGGGGCACGATTGGTTTCTTTGCCTTGAGGAGGGGTCTCAGCTTTTAAAAGTTTTGGGAAGAATAATTTAGTCTGAGCCCTGGCATAACCCAGGCCAGAGAACGTCGCCTACTGATTCCTGCACCCACTCCAGTGATTTATGACACTGACTTGGCATTGAGAAGGATTTTATCATAGGCTTAAATCCAGTTGCAGAAGGGAAAGGGCATTAGAAGCTGAAAGACCCCAGAAATGGCTCTGGTTTTCTACTCAAAATAACCACCCGGGGCTGATTTTCCCCAGCCCAGCGCCTTGCAGTCATGCACCCACCACCTAGTGAATTTGGTGTGCAGGCAGGCTCCCAAATCCAGACAGTGGCACTTCACATCCACTTTGCCCTGGCATCAGGGACTGCCCTGAGCGCCCATCCTGCAAACACTTACGCACCTGAGCCCTCCCACTGCGATCCAAGGCTACTCCTATGGATGGAGTTAAACACGTGGCTAAAGCATTTGCAGAGGTTCCAGAGAGCTGAGGCTCCATGTAAAAGGAACATTACTTCAGTTATTCCAATCTTGGGTTTATGAGATGCTCCTGCTCGCCCCCTCCCTTCACAGCTGAGTCTCCCACCCAGTGGAATTCTCCAAGGAACTTCCCACTCTGAGACCCTAGACACTGTGTCCAGAGCTAGCTGTCCCTCTGGCCCAATCCCATGCTTCAGGACATAGTCTGAATGCCACGGAGGTCAATAATGAATTCCCCACCTGCATTTACAGCATGGTAAAACTAGCCATGTATGTTACAGCGGTTCTTGCTTTTCCTGGAAGCATCAGATATTGTCTCCTGGGCTGGACCAGACAGGACAGCAGCCTGAAATGCCCTACGGCATTGGCTTGAACTCAGACTGACCCTGTGGAAAACAGGCTACAGCTCCCTTTAAAAAAAAATAAAAATAAAAAATTAATTCATAAGGAAGACTAGAGGTAAAATTCCCAAGTCCACTTAAGTCACTTTGGTGCTTTTGAAAATTGTGCCCTCTAAACTCAGCCCCGATCCCTGTAGCGGCCACTCCTGTAAGCTGTCAAGTTCTGGCCCATTCCTGTAAGTTTGCGTTTGTGGCGTTTTTAATACAAGCCGCATTACATGCCACAAAGAACCCTGGGTGGTAAATTTTGAAATACAACAAGAACAACAGGAAGAGGAAAAATATGCTCCAGACATGCAAGTTGATCAAGTTCGTGTTGTCATAGGAAACTTAACTTGTGTGTCCGAACCGCACAACATTACTGCTGCACTCATATTGGTTTTGCATCTCATTATTTTTAAATAGCAAAGAGAAAAAAATAATGGGCTTAATAACGGTGCCATCTGGGCTTTGAGTTTTTCCAACTCTTCACAGCAGAAGAAAGATTGGCGTTCTCCATTGCCTTATGCCTGGGTCTGAATTCTCAGCAGTGCCAAGTTTTCACTTGGCTCAGCAGAGAGGGATGAGAAAAGGGGGCTTGAAGTCACCCTTTTGTTCCCCCAAGATTTGGCTGGCTGGTGCCTGAAATAGCACCTGACATAAAACGTAGAGCACCGTTGAGGCTGCTCTAAGTTACACTGGCTGTCGTGGCAGCAGTTCTGAGCCAGCATTATGCACCACACTCTCTTTGCTACCACACCAAGTCCCCAGACTAAAGATTGGGAGGAGGCAGGTGACATAGGGAGACACACCAGCTTTGTGTGTGAATTTCTAAGCTGCCCCTTATGGGCAGTTGGCATGAGGCCCAGGATCAAACTCCTTGTGCCGTGATGGGTGGGTGAGGGAAGAGTTCTGGGCCCCAATCCAGCCATACCCTGATCCTGGTGTGTGTCATTTACATTAGTGTCTGCAGTTCTTTTGGTATTTCATGCTCACTTTGCATCAGTGTAAAGGTGACACAAACAAAGTGCAAGGCAACAGAGAGTCCAGCCCCCGCCCTCCCCCCACACTGATCGCTTTAACTAGAAGTTTCAATTGCAACCAAAATTGTGGAGAGATTTAAAAAAAAAACAACCCAGAATCACAGGAGCTCTGGTAATCAAGTGATCCATCCCCCGTCACCCATTCCCAGCTTCTTGAAAATATAGACTAGGGAAACCATCCCTGCCCATGCTAGCTAATAGCAGTTGAGGGACCTGTCCTCCATGAAATTATCTAGTTCTTTTTTGAACCCTGTTATAGTCTTGGCCTTCACAACATCCTCTGGCAAGGAGTTCCACAGGTTGACTCTCCATTGTGTGTAGAAATACTTCCTTTTGTTTCTTTTAAACCCGCTGCCTATTAATTTCATTGGGTGACCCCTGGTTCTTGTGTTATGAGAAAGAGTAAACAACACTTCCTGATTTACTTTCTCCACATCAGTCATGATTTTTTACACCTCTATCTTATCCCCCATTAGTCATCTCTTTTCCAAGGTGAAAAGTCCCAGTCTTATTAATCTCTCCTCACACAGAAGCTGCTCCACGTCCCTCATCATTTTTCTCACCCTTTTCTGTACTAATGGAGGCAGCGAGGCCTAGAGCGCTGGACTCGGAGTCCCGTTGCTGTGGGAAGTGTCTGTACTAAAGGGCTGCAGCAGCTATCTAGACAAATTGGAGGATTGGGCCAAAAGAAATCTGATGAGGTTCAATAAGGATAAGTGCAGGGTCCTGCACTTAGGACGGAAGAACCCAATGCACAGCTACAGACTAGGGACCGAATGGCTAGGCAGCAGTTCTGCGGAAAAGGACCTAGGGGTGACAGTGGACGAGAAGCTGGATATGAGTCAGCAGTGTGCCCTTGTTGCCAAGAAGGCCAATGGCATTTTGGGATGTATAAGTAGGGGCACAGCCAGCAGATCGAGGGACGTGATCGTTCCTCTCTATTCGACATTGGTGAGGCCTCATCTGGAGTACTGTGTCCAGTTTTGGGCCCCACACTTCAAGAAGGATATGGATAAATTGGAGAGAGTCCAGCGAAGGGCAACAAAAATGATTAGGGGACTGGAACACATGAGTTATGAGGAGAGGCTGAGGGAGCTGGGATTGTTTAGCCTGCAGAAGAGAAGAATGAGGGGGGATTTGATAGCTGCTTTCAACTACCTGAAAGGGGGTTCCAAAGAGGATGGCTCTAGACTGTTCTCAATGGTAGCAGATGACAGAACGAGGAGTAATGGTCTCAAGTTGCAGTGGGGGAGGTTTAGATTGGATATTAGGAAAAACTTTTTCACTAAGAGGGTGGTGAAACACTGGAATGCGTTACCTAGGGAGGTGGTAGAATCTCCTTCCTTAGAGGTTTTTAAGGTCAGGCTTGACAAAGCCCTGGCTGGGATGATTTAACTGGAAATTGGTCCTGCTTTGAGCAGGGGGTTGGACTAGATGACCTTCGGGGTCCCTTCCAACCCTGATATTCTATGATTCTATGATTCTATCGTGTTTTAAGTGCAGACAGAGCCTGAGCCGTAAAGCAGGTTCCTTCCCACCTCCTCCCTTTGCAGAAAACACCCCTTGGCTTCAACATCGACAGAATCCTCATGCAAAGCGATTTCTTCTCCAGGCCGTCTACAAGCCTCTCTCCTTGCAACTTGAAGAAAACTGAATGGTTGACAAACAGGGCCTCAGAGACCTGATCTGCTACATGCCCCGCCTACCCGTGACAGGCACCCATAACTAGCTTTCAAGCTCCTTCCCCTCTCTCCCTGCACGGGCACAGTGTGATCTGCTTGGCGTCTGAGTCTCACACCGGCTGAGCAGCAGGCAAACCTAGAATCAAAGTGGTTCATAACGTGGTCATTTGATCTCCCCCAAAGGGCTGGGGGTCGCCCTGCACTCTGCTGGAGAACTCTCAGCCATCTAAAAAAAGAACAGGAGGACTTGTGGCACCTCAGAGACTAATAAATTTATCTGAGCATAAGCTTTCCTGAGCTACAGCTCACTTCATCGGATGCATTTAAAACCCTGCTGCAGTGATCTGAGCAGCCTTGGCTGTATGGAAAGCAGATCAACTTTAGCTGGTTGGGGGTTTTGTTAGGGGGAGGAGGGGATCTCAGAAATCCCTTGTCCAAATGGCCCTGTGCCCCCCCCCGAGGCACACAAACTGTCAAGGCTCCAAGTCAGCGGGTGGATTTCAGAGCAGGCAGGAGATCGGTGCTTTAGGCAGAGAGCTGGCGCTTTGCTAGAATAAAATCTCTTCAGCTGCTCTCCAGTAAGATCCCGTCCTTCAGCGCCTCGTCCTCAGTGCTTGCTTGGGACCCCAAGTGAGGGTCAGCCCCAGACCCCCCCCACACGGCGGGCTGAGACACGCGGCGCTGCTGGGACGGCAGTTCAGAGGGGGCGTTAGGACACTTTGGCCCATCAGTTAAAAGACAAAGAAACGAAGTCTGCCCTGGGGACCAACGGAGATGTCTTCTCTCACTGCAGAGAAAAATCACTTCCCCTTCCACCCCAAAACGATCCGCGCTCGTGATTTGCTGCCCAGCAGCAGAGCTCTTGTCTCGGGAGGCAACTTCAGCTCCTGCAGGTTACCCGCCTATTTTGCCCCCCTTAACCCTCCTTCCATCTGGTCCGCGCACAGCCCCCTCCCCAATAGACCCCGCGCGACGCCCTCCCCCATCTGGTCAGCAGACAGCCCCCACCCCAATAGACCCCGCCCCATCCCCTCCCCAATACCCCCACCTGATCAGCGCACAGCGCCCTCCCCAATAGACCCCACCTGCCCCCGCTCCCATCTGGTCAGTGCACAGCCCACTCCCCAATAACCCCACCCGAAACTCCTCCCCCATCTGGTCAGCACACAGCCCCCTCCCCAATAGACCCCGCGTTCCCCAGTGTGATCGATGCACCCACCCAACTCTTCTCCCCCCCAACCCGGCACCTCCCTGCTCGCCCTCTCCCTGATCCGTGCACAACACCAGCCCCTCCTCACCTGCTGGAGGAGACCCCCAGCCCCCAATCGCTCCGTGGGCAGCCGGCGCCTGGAGCCCGTCTCGCAACTCGCCCAGGCTCATGTCCCCTGGAGCCAGAGCCCCCCCCCCCCCCCGCCCGGGGAGCGGGCTCAGAGTGACCCCGGTGGGCAGGCAGAGGGAGCAGCGAGGGGACGGGCTGCCCCGCTGGGAGCCGCCAGGCTCGGGGAGAGGGTCCCGCGGCTGCAGCCCCGCTCAGCTGGGCAGGTCAGCAACACGGAAGGGAAACGCACCCAGCTGTCTGCCCCCAGGGAGCTTCTTTTCCATGGGTCCAGATGATGAAGATGTCAACAATATAGCGTAAGTAGAGTAGGGGCATTAGGGGACGAGAGCTGAGGAAGCGTTGTTCTAAGTCAGCCATAAAAATGTTGGCATACTGTGGGGCCATGCGGGTACCCATAGCAGTGCTGCTGATTTGAAGGTATACATTGTCCCAAATGTGAAAGAGTTATGGGTGAGGACAAAGTCACAAAGTTCAGCCAGCATGTTTGCCGTGATATTATCGGGGATACTGTTCCTGATGGCTTGTAGTCCATCTTTGTGTGGAATGTTGGTGTTGAGAGCTTCTACATCCATAGTGGCCAGGATGGTGTTTTCAGGAAGATCACCGATGGATTGTAGTTTCCTCAGGAAGTCAGTGGTGTCTGGAAGATAGCTGGGAGTGCTGGTAGCATAGGGCCTGAGGAGGGAGTCTACATAGCCAGACAATCTCGCTGTCAGGGTGCCAATGCTTGAGATGATGGGGCGCCCAGGATTTCCAGGTTTAAGGATCTTGGGTAGCAGATAGAATACCCCAGGTCGGGGTTCCAGGGGTGTGTCTGTGCTGATTTGTTCTTGTGCTTTTTCAGGGAGCTTCTTGAGCAAATGCTGTAGTTTCTTTTGGTAACCCTCAGTGGGATCAGAGGGTAATGGCTTGTAGAAAGTGGTGTTGGAGAGCTGCCAAGCAGCCTCTTGTTCATATTCCGACCTATTCATGATGACAACAGCACCTCCTTTGTCAGCCTTTTTGATTATGATGTCTGAGCTGTTTCTGAGGCTGTGGATGGCGTTGTGTTCTGCACGGCTGAGGTTATGGGGCAAGGGATGCTGCTTTTCCGCTATTTCAGCCCATGCACGTCTGTAGAAGTCCAGTCTGTTGTTTCAACCTTCAGGAGGAGTTCACCTAGAATCCTTCTTTTTGTAGTGTTGGTAGCAAGGTCTCTGTGGGTTAGTATGTTGTTCAGAGGTGTTTTGGAAATATTCCTTGAGTGGGAGACGTTGAAAATAGGATTCTAGGTCACCACAGAATTGTATCGTGGGGGTGGAGGGGCAGAAGGAGAGGCCCCGAGATAGGACAGATTCTTCTGCTGGGCTAAGACTATAGTTGGATAGATTAACAATATTGCCGGGTGGGTTAAGGGAACCACTGTTGTGGCCCCTTGTGGCGTGTAGTAGTTTAGAGAGTTTAGTGTCCTTTTTCTTTTGTAGAGAAGCAAAGTGTGTGTTGTAAATGGCTTGTCTAGTTTTTGTAAAGTCCAGCCATGAGGAAGTTTGTGTGGAAGGTTGGTTTTTTATGAGAGTATCCAGCTTTGAGAGCTCATTCTTAATCTTTCCCTGTTTGCTGTAGAGGATGTTGATCAGGTGGTTCCGCAGTTTCTTTGAGAGCGTGTGGCACAGGCTGTCAGCATAGTCTGTGTGGTATGTAGATTGTAATGGAGTTTTTACCTTCAGTCCTTTTGGTATGATGTCCATCTGTTTGCATTTGGAAAGGAAGATGATGTCTGTCTGTATCTGTATGAGTTTTTTCATGAAGTTGATAGATTTCCACTCCATACGGCTAAATTCAGTGCCTTGCACCATGACAGGTTTCAGAGTAGCAGCCGTGTTAGTCTGTATTTGCAAAAAGAAAAGGAGTACTTGTGCACCTTGTTTGATGCAATAGAGAAGGGGGAGCCGGGTTAAATGGAGGCGGGGCTGAGGGCAGGGGGCATGTGCATCGGCCGCTGTCGTGAGGAAATCGGGCACTGGCGTTTCAGCTGTGGCTGAGGTCGTGCTGTGGCTGTGAACTCACCCGGCGGGATGCGGCTGCAAGCCGGCCTGGCTGGTGCGCGGGACCTCACCTCCTTCCCCACGGCTGCGCCGCTGGGCGCTATTCCTGTGGGTGAGACGCTCCCGGTCCCAGGGGTCCCTGAAAGAGCCACCCAGGGCTTGGGAGGGAGGGTGGGTGCTGCTGGCTGCTCCGCGGTGGCTCGCTCTCTGTGCGGCGGGGTTTGCGGGCTGGTTACAGTCACAGCCGGGCTGGGGCGAGGGGGCACAGTGGGCCCGAATGGGGCGGTGGCCGGGAGGGGAAGGGCTCGGGGCTGGGGACTGAATGGGGGTCGGGGCTCCAAATAGGGAGAGTGGGGCTGGAATGGGGGCGGAGCTCGGGCGGGTGTCTAGGAACCGCATGGGGGTGGGGCTCCAAATGGGGGGCTCGGGCGGTGGCTGGGGACCGCATGGGGAGGGCAGCGCTGTGGCAGGGTCAGTTCTTGGCCGAAGGGAGGTGGATTCTGGGCCAAAAGGGGGCGATTCGGAGGGCGGGCCCCGGGCCGAAGGACGGGGGGGGTTCGAGAGCCCCCCCGGGAAGGGAAAGGAAGGGTCGGGCAGAGGAGCGCAGGACACTGGTTCAAGTCCCGCCCTGCCAGGAGGGGGCTGGGCCAGGGACAGGGCTGTTTCGAGCCCCAGCCCCGTCCCCTTATGATATCCCTACTCACACTTACTTCTAGGAGGATTGTGTGTGTGAGGAGGGTCTTCTCCCCCACCCCCCAGCTGGGTGCCTGTCACTGGTGGGCGGGGCCTGTAGGAGATCAGGTCTCTGCGGCCCTGGGGGCGGAGGGGCCGATAGGAGTTAAGGGGTTTTAATCATCATGGCACCACCTCTGGCATACTGCATACTGGGCAGGCAACGAGAAACCACAAATGGCCTCCCCCACCCCTGACCTGTCCTGCTTGGTCTGTCTCGGGTTCACATCGGCTGGAGAGTCTGGAGCAGGGACGGGGAGCCAGGGCCAGGACCTCTGCCTCGGCTTTGCTGCTGCCAAATCGGACCCACTCAGACCGAGAGGAGCTGACCCCAGCCCAGCACCTGCAGCAGCGTCTGTGGCCTGAGTGTCGCTGAGAGGGACAATGGGGCCAGCAGCTGGGTTGCTGAGAGCGAAGAGCCGCTGTAGGAGTTGTGTGTTAATGGCAATGGACACCTGGAGCCTGGAGGGAACCCAGGTAATGGGGCATCTCTGCCTGGGGGCAGGCTGGAGAGAGACACTGAGACTGCCTGGAGTGCTGGAAGGGGGCGTGGCCCTCCCACTTTTTGTCACTGGCCCCGCCCCTCCCCCTCCTCTTCCCCCTGAGGTCCCCCCACCCCACCTCTGGCTGGCAGCTGCAGTGCAGACAGTTGCAGGGAGCTGTGGATGACCCTCCACTTGCCAGGGGTGGGGGGCCGAGAGCAGCCCTGGTCCGTATCCCTCCCCTCAGGCTCCCTGCCCAGAGCAGGGGGAGGGTCTGTACTTCCCCACAGCTGCTGCTCTTACCATGGCCCTGCTGCTGCTCTGCGGCCCTGCTACCCAACCAGAGCCGGATCTTGGTAACAGCCCCAGGGTAGCTCTAGGGAGCCATGGACCCTCCATCTGCCCTTGGTGGGGGGGTCTGCCTGACCCTCTGGGCTCCCCTCCCAGAGTGTCTGACTGAAGGAGCAATCAACAGAACGGTGCATGTTCCAGGGCAGCTCCAGCCCCGGTGCTGTCAGTGAGACGTGTCCTCCCAGCCCTGCCTGATGGGTCTGTCTGTTTCAGACCCTCCTTGGAACTGCAAGAAAAGTCCAACCCCTAGAGTTGTGGTTGCACTGACAGTTGTATCGTCTGCTTTGATCGCTGCCATCATTGCTCTGGCAGGTGAGTTCCCAGCTTCCGCCCCGCTCCCTTCCCCTCCATCTACGAACTCCGTGCATCCCATTCCCCCGTGACCTACCACGGTCCCTCTCTCCTCCCGGCCTGTCCGGCTTCTGCCCCTTGGACAGAGGATTCCTGGGGGATCTTCCTCACCGACCCTCCTCCTGCTCCCTCCCAGACCCCTGCACCTGGGCACTCTCTGTGTCAGGACGATCTGACTGACATTAGCCCCCCCAGCCCATCTCTGAGCACTTTGGACCCAAGTCGCCTTTGCCATGCGCCATGAAACAGTCCCTGACCGGGGTGTCCAATGGGACAGGGTGCAACGCATCCCTGAGCCCTTTGCCTTCCCTGTGTTGCTCTGAGGTTACCAGCTTGGCCTTCCTGGATCTTCAGGTCACGCCTGTGGCCGGGCGGCAGGTGCTGCCGTGTTATTGAAATGAGCCGTAGAATTAAGTCTAGACCCCTCCACCAGCGCAGTGTGGAAACCCCCCAATCACTGAGCTTGGCCATGAAGGGTCCCTTAGCACCATTCACACCCCCGGGCTGCACAGACAGCGTGTGCTTGTGCAGAGGGCGTCTGTTTGCGGTGAACATGAACCCTGCTGTATCCCCCCGTCGTCTGGCGCAGGGCGTGCTGGAGACTGTCGGGGATGGGATTTCTCTACTGCCCTGGGATCTGATCACTGGGCCCCAGGAGGGTTTAGCAGCTGGCAGAGGGGATTGAATCCAGGTCTGTCTGCATTAGGAATCCTCTGTGCCGATGTCATGACATCCGTGCAGTTGAATTGGGGCAAACCGCTAAAGCAGACGCACTGCACTGGTGCACAAAGGAGCTTGCCTTGGTGCAGTTCGCTGCAGGAAGTTACCAGAGCGAGCCGCACTGCTCCAGCGCATCTCCAGGAGGTGCTTGCCCGGATGTCACTGCAACACTGTGATTATACTGGTGCAGATTGCTCTGATATAGATGGGCCCTGAATCCCAGCTCCCTGCTGTAATGGCAGGCTGCTGCAATGGGCAGCATTGGCTCTCACTGTGTAAGGTGGGAATCTGTGAGCTTAGGGTTGGTTACACACCTGCAGGTGCAGGGAGCTCTGCAGAACATGTGGCATCTGAGCTGGAGATGGATGGTGGAGACAGCCTGTGCCATGAACTGTTAGTCACTGACTTCTCTGCTCAGTTCAGTAGGGCAGGGGTGTGGGCTACCGTGCACTGGACAGTGAAATCTACAGGGTCAGACATGCCTTGTGAGTGAGGTGAACACATGCTCACTTTCTGATCACCGCTGCCACGTTTCCTAACTCTTCCCAACTTAGAGTGTCTGTTCCTCGCTGAGCGCCAGCCACATGGGAAGGCTTGAAAACCAGCTACCGAGTTACTGTGGTGCAAACAAAAGTGACGTGCTCGAAAACATCTGGAGGGGTTTGAGTCCAACTCCTCTCAACTAGACAGGCCTTTCAAATCCTCTTTGGTGTCACCTATGGGTGACCCCACTGCTGCTCTTTCATGGCTCTGAAAGGGTTACACTGCCATGAGGGCTTCCAGAAAGTGCCTTTCTTGCTGCTGTGTTTGGGGAGAGAAAAGTCTGCAGGTAGGAGGTGAATTAAGTTCCATCATTCCTGGCCCACAGTGCAACAGGTCACTTCCCGTGGCTGTGGTTTCTGGCGCCCCTTGTGGCTTTCATGTCCCTGAGTGAAAGTTCCCACATTCTTCTCAGTTGTTCACCTGCTGTTTGTTGCTAGGTTGAACGTCCAGCTGTTGATCTTGTGCCTGGGGTGAAATGCTCTGAGCTGTGTCAGTGCCTCGCAGGCTGGGAGTGTCCCTGGAATCCTTCTTGCCAGGCAAATTTACAGTGACAAACGTCTCCGTCCCCCTGCATCTGATTGCAGTGGACCAGCCCCAGCTGGGGGTCCCAATGGGCTTGGCAAGCCGGTCAATTGACTGCCTGTTTGGCCGCAGTCAAATGCTCCAGCGAGAGCCCTGGGGGTAGGAGGCAGCCTGCCTTTCGGATTGCGTCTTGGAGCCTCACTGGTGTTTTCCAGAATTTGGTTTCATTGTTTTGCCTTTTTTTTCTGAGCTAAAATAACTCAGTGAAGTACATTTTTTAAAAAATTAGGTAGATCCATATCTATCGAAAGCTAAACCTACTGGAGACAATGACGTCTTGCTCTTTTTTCTTCCTGGCGGGAGGTAACCAATTCTGATAAATTGGTATTTTAAAATATCTGACCACTCTTTGACAGATTTGACTGGTCAGTTGACCAATTTTTGTACCAGTCAAATGCCCAATTCTCGTTGCAATTCTTACCCTCCATGTGACTGTCTCATTCTCAGCGCTGACCTCTCAGCTTTCATCAGCTGATCTGTGCCCCCCTGCGAGCCCCTCGTGCCCGGACGGCTGGATGGGATACCGAGGGAAATACTACTATTTCTCAGAGACGGAAGGGAGCTGGACCGACAGCCGAAGCCGCTGCTCTGCCCCGGGTGCCTCCCTGACTGGGATCGACAGTGAGCAGGAAACGGTGAGAGACTCTCGAGTTGCCAGACACTAATCTGGGCACAGGGATGGCTGCTGCAGCAGGACCTGGGCTCTGCCCCGTGGGGTGAGGAGCAGCTGTGAGCCCTCCCGTGCTGGGAGGCCGGAGTGAATGAACTTCCAGCCGCTGAACGCCAGCCCTGGCTGGGCCCAGGGCCCTACTGTCTGTGTGTGATCACAGGGATTGCCCATTCTCCGCTGCCCCCCTCCCCAAATAGGGAGACAGCTTCTGTCTAGGGCAGGGCTGGCTCAAGCATCTCCTGGCCTGCTGGCTGCTGGAGTGGGACTGAGAACCCAGTCAGTGCTCCTGTTGTGGGGATGGGAAAGGAGCAGCCAGCTGAGGAGGCGGGGGAGGAGGGGATCCTTTCACATTGACCCCTCCCACTTCAGCTTGCCTCCCTCCCTCCTCCTGCCTTGCTGGGGTGAGCGGTGGCTGCTCTGTGAGAAGAGACGTCTCTGCAGAGAGCTCAGACCCAACAGCTGCCCCCAGCTCAGGGGGACTTGGGGTGTGGGTGACTGGGAGCACTGGGGTGGGGCTGCTGTGTGCGGTGGGAGGGTTAAGACTGCCCGGGGGATCTTGTGCTTTGCAAGAGGGAGGGGAAAATCCCCCCTGAAAATAAACTGAGCACCCTTCAATATGTGACTGGGATTCTCTGCAGCACAGAGCCCTGGAGGGGCGGTGGGGGGGAGCATGGGAGGTGGGGATGATACCTGCTGTCCCTCAGCTTTCGTTAAGGCGTTCCTGCTGCGCCATAAGGGTGTCTATGACCACTGGATCGGCCTCTGGAGGGAGCAGGGTCAGCCCTGGAAATGGGCCAATGGCACCAAATTCAACCACCTGTGAGTCTCTCTCACCCCTCTGGACTAATTCCCTGGGCTTGGGGATTCTGGTGTCTGAGCGGTTTGAGCTCAGGTAGATCCACCATTCAGTGCTAGTGAAACCACCAGACACGACCCTGGTCCGTTCGCGTCCTGCGTGTATCGGAGACCGATGGGAGCCGGCGTGTCCCTGAACTCTCGGCTCCTCCCCGCAGCACGGTGCTGGGCCGGAGACAGAGCCCGCCATAGCCAGAGATGCCCTCGCAGCGCGCTGGGATTTCAGCTGGGACACTCGCTGTTCTCCCCCAGCCCTCTTCAGCAAGGTCCCTGGGGTGTCTGACCCCCCCTGGGGAAAGGAGGCAGCAGGGAGCTCAGGTTAACAGTGGCTGCTAGAGAGGGCAGCATGCCGAGCACTGCATGGCAGGTGCAGGTCCCGCTGGGGATTGCAGCCGGCAGGTTTGAGTGACTTGGCTGGTGAGGCCTCTGAATCCGCAACAAGGCACCGATGTTAAAGGAGCCTGCGGTTCACAGGTGCTGGACGCCTGGGGCTCCCACGGGAACGGGGTACAGTAGTGATGGCTGCCCAACACCCCGCGATGGGTTTCAGTGGGCTCCAAGTGTGATCACAAAACCAGCGCTGCTTGAACCCTGGGACTTCAGCAGTAGAAGCATGAGCCTCTGCCATAGGAGCGAAAGAATCCACTTCTTTAACTGAAACTCCCCCCCGGTTGATAAAGCTCTTTTGCAGGCCAGCCATTAGAGTGGGATGGAGACCCCCCCCCACTTCTCTGGTCTGGGTTACTTCAGTACTTTGAAAAATCAGGCTCTTTTGGCGCTGGGTCAGGGCTCCCCAATGGACAGTCCCCATTCTGCTGTATTGGACCCAACCTTTGGATCCCACCTGCTTCCAGCCTCACTGGGTCTGAAGAGCTACCAGACACTGTCCTGAGTTCGAGCCTCTGTGGCATTCTCCTGGGGTACAGACTCCCTGTCTGGTATGCTCCTTAGGATGTGGGACCCTGCAGATCAGCTGCTGTAGGATCCAAAACCAGTGCTGAACCCTCCCAAATCTCCCGAGAGGCATGTTGTCCCTAGAGCTCCACCCTCCACACCAGATGAACTCTGGGAGACTTACGTGAGGGTTACAAACAAGGAACACATGCTTTCACAAAGGAACTTCTTCAACACTCTCTTTTTCCCCCATGCCCAATGGAAAGCTCAAGAGTTATAGATCAACGGAGAAGGAAACCCCTGAATGCAATTTCTTCTTTCAGTGTCATCTTGGTTCTGCTCCATGTGTTTCAAGGAGGCGAGATCCTTCCTGTCCCCCGCTTTTCCTGCTCAGTCGTTTGGTTCTGGTGATGGTCTGCCCCTCTTGTTAGAGGGCCGGTCCCTTTTGACAATCAGTCTAACAAATTCTCTCTGTCCTGCTGGGGACTGTCCATTCTTCAGCACCCCTGTGGGCTGCTCAGCATAGAGGGTCAGGAACAGTCAGCGGTTCTGCAAAGCCCCTGCTGTCCTGAGCTCTGCTCCTGAGGGGCTGGGAGAGTAGCTGCTCCGCACTCAGGCCTGCACTATGGAGAACGGCTCCCCTGGCTGGGACTGGTGTGAAATGCCCAGCCTCTGCCTGACTGCAGCTCCCTGGCTTCTGTGTGGCAGGTTTCACTTAAGAGGAGGAGGTGACTGCGCGTATCTGAACGACGAGAAAGGGGTCAGCAGCTCACGGTGCTACATGGGAAGACGGTGGATCTGTAGCAAACCTGAGATGTATGTGATGGTGTCATAAATATAAAGGGAAGGGTACACACCTTTAAAATCCCTCCTGGCCAGAGGAAAAATCCTTTCACCTGTAAAGGGTTAAGAAGCTAGGATAACCTCGCTGGCACCTGACCAAAATGACCAATGAGGAGACAAGATACTTTCAAAAGCTGGAAAGAGGGAGAACATCAAAGGGGTCTGTGTCTGTCTGGGTGAGGCTTTTGCCAGGGACAGAACAGGAATGGAGTCTTAGAACTTAGTAAGTAATCTAGCTAGATATGCGTTAGCTTATGATTTCTTTAAATGGCTGATAAAATATGTTGAGCTGAATAGAATGAATATTCCTGTCCATGTGTCTTTTTGTAACCTAAGGTTTTGCCTAGAGGGATTCTCTATGTTTTGAATCTAATTACCCTGTAAGGTATTTACCGTCCTGATCTTACAGAGGTGATCCTTTTCTTTTTACTGTTTCTTCTATTAAAATGTTTCTTTTCAAGAACTGAATGCTTTTGTCATTGTTCTAAGATCCAAGGGCTTGGGTCTGTGGTCACCTATGCAAATTGGTGAGGATTTTTACCAAACGTTCCCCAGGAAGTGGGGTGCAAGGTTTTGGGGAGGATTTTGGGGGGAAAGACGTTTCCAAACAACACTTTCCCAGAAAGCCGGTTAAACGTTTGGTGGTGGCAGTGGAAGTCCAAGGGTCAAATAGTTTGTACCTTGGGAAGTTTTAACCTAAGCTGGTAAAGTAAGCTTAGGAGGTTTTCATGCAGGTCCCCACATTTGTACCTTAGAGTTCAAAGTGGGGAAGAAACCTTGACAGATGGGAAAAGAGACCGCACTCGAAAGGGGCTCAAAATGAGACTCCTAGATGTGACACTTATACAACTCACACCTACTTGAACAAGCCAAGATCTCAAAATCAGGCAGTGGGGCCCTCAAGCAATAAGTGTGTCTCGTTTAAACTCCGTATGTGCCATCTGCTTTTGAACCTTTTAAACTCAGGGTTACGTTGTCAAGCTTTTCTCTGCAGCTGAGAGGGAGTGATCTCATGAGAAGGAGTCTTACCTCATTTCCCCAGCATGTGGCTAAGGGAAGGCCTTGTTCATTTAGACTCCAGAACAGCATTTCTCAAATGCAGCCAGCAGCTGATTGTTTTGCAGCCACAAGAGCCTCCAAAGTGCCCCAACAATCGCTCAGATGTTAAGTATTAAAGGTGTCTTCTAAATGCCATAAATCCTCATGCGTGCTCCCTTTTAAATAGTACCATGCCGGCAGAGCTGAGCTACATAGGTGTGGTTTTCTTTCAAGTCACAAAGTGTATTCTTTGGCTAAGAACATAAGAACGGCCATACTGGGTCAGAGCAAAGGTCCATCCAGCCCAGTATCCTGTCTGCCAACAGCGGCCAACGCCAGGTGCCCCAGAGGGAGTGAACCTAACAGGCAATGATCAAGTGATCTGTCTCCCGCCATCCATCTCCACCCTCTGACAAACAGAGGCTAGGGACACCATTCCTTACCCATCCTAGCTAATAGCCATTCATGGACTTAACTTCCATGAGTTTATCCAGTTCTCTTTTAAACCCTGTTATAGTCCTAGCCTTCACAACCTCCTCAGGCAAGGAGTTCCACAGGTTGACTGTGCGCTGTGTGAGGAAAAACTTCCTTTTATTTGTTTTAAACCTGGTGCCCATTAATTTCATTTGGTGGCCCCTAATTCTTGTGTTATGGGAACAAGTAAATAGCTTTTCCTTAGTCACTTTCTCTGCACTACTCATGATTTTATAGACCTCTAACCACTGTGTTTACATCTCATGTTATTGTAGCTCTGTAAGTGGCTATGGGCCATCTCACTGCGTGGTGTTTGGGTAGGTTGCGATTGTTCATGGGGGTGGGGAGGGAGGTGAAAAAGTTAAAATGTGACTGGGTATCAGAAAGTATTTCAGGTAATCTAGTGCCAGAAAATGACCTTGAATGTGACAGCAGGTGGCTCCTCTGGGACCTTCTGCTAAGAAAAGCAAAACATAGAAAGAAAAAGAAACACTTCAGCACCAGGGGGAAAGGCAGTTTCCTGTGTTTCCGAAGCCATCTGATTCCATTTCTGAACAAGTTGCAGTGTGAGAGAGAAATTCATCAAATTGAAATGTATGTCGTGCAACGTCCCTTCAGCACTTGTGCAAGGGAAGTTGAACCAAATTACTACGGTGAGCTTCAGAGGCGCAAGCTGTTAAATGATGCAAAAACCAAGCTGAAAAGACAACAGCAACGGCTCAGATTTTGTTGTTACTGTTATCATTATTATTACTGGGCTATGTTGACTATGGTTTTTTTTGTGTGAAAGAAACTTTGGACATATTGGCAGATACATTCTTTCGTTATTAGTCATTATCCTTTCTATTATGTAAAGCATTTTTAAATTTAGTTCAGAATTGTTGTACAGCCGTCCACCTTTGACCAAAAAAGCAAAAGAACAACAAAAAAGACAAGACTGTGCAAAGCACTGGTTTGTTCTGTGTTTAGGTCCAGTAAAGATAAGACACAACTGTACCTTATATTTATTATTGAGTCTGCAAAAAATCCCTATGTAAATATGCACATGTAATTTATTTGTTTGTTTTTCCTACAGTTAGTTAAGTATTGTCAGAGCCTCATTCTGAGGCTGCCAAAAATTTGTGAGAACCCCGGCTCTAGAAAGTGTTAGAAAACAAAATCCTATGTTACCATTACTTTCCAGTATTTGCAAAAAGAAAAGGAGGACTTGTGGCACCTTAGAGACTAACCAATTTATTTGAGCATAAGCTTTCGTGAGCTCCAGCTCACTTCATCGGATGCATTCAGTGGAAAATACAATGGGGAGATTTATATACACACAGAACATGAAACAATGGGTGTTACCAGTATTTATTCACTCTCGCTTGCATCTCTGTTCTTTGATAATAAACTCATTCCTGTTTTCTGTGTATCTAATTGCTGTGTTCTCAATAGAGTGGTTGGCCTGAATTGAATCTTACAAGCTGCTGTGGACCGCGCCTGTGGGATTAGAGTCACAGTTCTGCATGTGCTCCGGGGAACGGGCTGAGCACTCCCGAGGGACGCTCAGAGGTTTTGGGAGTGTCGATCGCTAACCTGTACACAGGTTTCAGAGTAGCAGCCGTGTTAGTCTGTATTCGCAAAAAGAAAAGGAGGACTTGTGGCACCTTAGAGACTAACCAATTTATTAGAGCATAAGCTTTCGTGAGCTACAGCTCACTTCCTCAGATGCATATCGTGGAAACTGCAGCAGGCTTTATATATACACAGAGAATATGAAACAATACCTATTCCCACCCCACTGTCCTGCTGGTAATAGCTTATCTAAAGTGATTTCCAGCACAAATCCAGGTTTTCTCACCCTCCACCCCCCCACACAAATTCACTCTCCTGCTGGTGATAGCCCATCCAAAGTGACAACTCTTTACACAATGTGCATGACAATCAAGCTGGGCTATTTCCTGCATAAATCCAGGTTCTCACATCCCCCCACCCCCATACACACAGAAACTCACTCTCCTGCTGGTAATAGCTCATCCAAACTGACCACTCTTCAAGTTAAAATCCAAGTTAAACCAGAACATCTGGGGGGGGGGGGTAGGAAAAAACAAGAGGAAACAGGCTACCTTGCATAATGACTTAGCCACTCCAAGTCTCTATTTAAGCCTAAATTAATAGTATCCAATTTGCAAATGAATTCCAATTCAGCAGTTTCTCGCTGGAGTCTGGATTTGAAGTTTTTTTGTTTTAAGATAGCGACCTTCATGTCTGTGATCGCGTGACCAGAGAGATTGAAGTGTTCTCCGACTGGTTTATGAATGTTACAATTCTTGACATCTGATTTGTGTCCATTTATTCTTTTACGTAGAGACTGTCCAGTTTGACCAATGTACATGGCAGAGGGGCATTGCTGGCACATGATGGCATATATCACATTGGTGGATGTGCAGGTGAACGAGCCTCTGATAGTGTGGCTGATGTTATTAGGCCCTGTGATGGTGTCCCCTGAATAGATATGTGGGCACAGTTGGCAACGGGCTTTGTTGCAAGGATAAGTTCCTGGGTTAGTGGTTCTGTTGTGTGGTATGTGGTTGTTGGTGAGTATTTGCTTCAGGTTGCGGGGCTGTCTGTAGGCAAGGACTGGCCTGTCTCCCAAGATTTGTGAGAGTGTTGGGTCATCCTTTAGGATAGGTTGTAGATCCTTAATAATGCGTTGGAGGGGTTTTAGTTGGGGGCTGAAGGTGACGGCTAGTGGCGTTCTGTTATTTTCTTTGTTAGGCCTGTCCTGTAGTAGGTAACTTCTGGGAACTCTTCTGGCTCTATCAATCTGTTTCTTTACTTCTGCAGGTGGGTATTGTAGTTGTAAGAAAGCTTGACAGAGATCTTGTAGGTGTTTGTCTCTGTCTGAGGGGTTGGAGCAAATGCGGTTGTATCGCAGAGCTTGGCTGTAGACGATGGATCGTGTGGTGTGGTCAGGGTGAAAGCTGGAGGCATGCAGGTAGGAATAGCGGTCAGTAGGTTTCCGGTATAGGGTGGTGTTTATGTGACCATTGTTTATTAACCTGTACACAGAGAGTGAGGCCTGCAGGGGGCTGGAAGGTCAGGCTTGCGCTGCCAGGGGTGGTGGTTTGAGAGAGCTGACCCATGGCAGGCCAGGACAAGGCTCCCCCAAAAGTGCCTCGTATGCCTGCTATGGATCACTCAAACGGGCAGACGTCCCCGGCTCATTCCACCCCTGCACCCCCCAGGTACAACCCACACAAGGCATTCGACCAGGGTGAGGAGAACACCTGCAATGCCCTGTCACCTGACGTGCTGAATTTGCCTCTGAGCCCATTTTCCCTTCCAGCTTGGGACTCCAGAACCCTGCCTTGTTGAGCCAGACATGCTTGCCAGCTGCAAACACAGACCCAGGTCTGGGCCACACCCCCAACGCTGCAGACTTTAACCCAAAACTGCTCAACAGGTCACCTGTCTCCAGCAACTAGCTCCCAATGGGATCCAAACCCCAAATAAATCCGTTTTACTCTGTATAAAGTTTATACAGGGTAAACTCAAATTGTCCACCCTCTATAACACTGATAGGGAGAGATGCCCAGCTGTTTGCTCCCCCAGGTATTAATCACTTACTCTGGGTTAATTAATAAACAAAAGTGATTTCATTAAATATAAAAAGTAGGATTTAAATGGTTTCAAGTAATAACAGACAGAACAAATAAGTTACCAGGAAAAATAAAACAAAACACGTAAGTCTAAGCCTAATACATTAAGAAACGGAATACTGATAAATCTCACCCTGAGAGATGTTCCAATAAGCTTCTTTCCCAGACTGGACTCCCTCCAGTCTGGGCCCAATCCTTTCCCCTGGTACAGCCTTGTTCCAGCTCAGGTGGTAACTCGGGGATTTCTTATGACTGGCAGCCCCCTTTGTTCTGTTCCACTCCCTTTGATATCTTTGGCACAAGGCGGGAATCCTCTCACGGTCTCTCTGGGTTTCCACTCCTCCTTCTAAATGGAAAAGCACCAGGTTAAAGACGGATTCAAGTATCATGTGACATGTTCACATGTCCTGTGAGCCCCCCTCCATTCTTTCAGGACTGGCCCGCACGTATGTGGTGAAGGCTTGCAGATGAACAGAGCCATCTACAGTCAGTTGTCCTAGCTAATGGGAGCCATCAAGATTCTAAGCCACCATTAATGGCCCACACTTTGCATAACTACAGTAGGACCTCAGAGTGATATCTCATATTCCTAATTTCAGATACAAGAATGACACATTCATCCAAATAGGATGAACACACTCAGTAGATTTGTAAGGTCTCATTACAAAACTTATAGAGACCTTTTGCATAAAGCATATTCCAGTTACATCGTATTCACACTTAAACATTTTTATAAAGCTTATGAAGTGCAATGTCACAGGGTCAATACCCTCAGAGGATACCTGCAGATAGAGGCTTCCCTGGCTGGTGGAAAGGCCTCAACTGCCCTGCTTCCCATGGCCAGAAGGCATTGTAGTACAGCTATTCTCAGCTTACCCGGGCCTATGTGGAGCAGAATGTACATTAGAGCAGCCCCAAGGCTGCTCTGACTTAGACCTGGTCAGCACAAAGCCTGACGATCATTTGTCTACTCTGCGATCAGCACTGGCTGCCAGTGAGTTGGCCACCCAGGAAGCATAGCCCTTGGCCCTTCCCCTTGTGCCTGAGGTCCCGCCACTCCCCTTCTGCCCCCCTCCCTCCCCTTCTACCTACCTCTCCCCCGCAGGAGCCCAAAGCACCCTCACCACAGCCCACAACCCCAGCACTGGATGGCAGAGGTCGGGGGGCGAGACCCCAGCCCCGGGGCACTGCAACCTCAGTGCCCACAGCCCCATGACACCTGCTGCCCATGCTGATCACGCTGTCTGGATTGAAGAGATTTGATGCACGTTACCCTACTGTTCCCGTATCGTGTCCGAATCCCAGAGCTGTTGGCACCACTGGAAACGGAACATTTATTCATTCCTAAATCTGCTCAAAGTGTGTAAGTGCAAAGAAGAAAGGAATAATAAAATATATATAAGAGAACCCCTGAGATGCCTAGCTCTGTAAACAGTGAGAGGTGAGGAAGCCCCTCTCGTGTGGGTGCATTGTATGGTGCCATATGCACACCCAGCACTTCTCAAATCCGAGATGTTCTAATCCACATCCATCTCCTCGCCCTCCCATTCTCCCATCTCCTCCACCTCCATCTCCTCCATGTCGCTGCTGTCAGGGTCGTGTTGGGGCTCCGTCGGAGCCCTGGCTTTTGGGCTATCTGCTGCTCCATAGAAATCCCTGGCAGCATCTCCCATTGGCAGCTGCAATGTGATATTCACAGCAAAGTACGAAGCATGGTTGAAATCGACAAGCACAGAGCCCTGCGGCTGGGTTAGAGGCCAAGTGCACAGAGGTTTGTGCTGCTCATGCAGGTGGAGGGATGAAGGCAAAAACATCAAACTAGGAACCGAATTGGACAACCATTTCACTGTAGACAAAGATCTCATGCCCCTCATCCCGACCAGCAGCTCCCTGCTAGCCCAGTTTTGTCAATATTCCTTTGCCACCCCAGAGCCCCCTGCGGTTCTGGCCTTAGGTCACCCCAGACAGCTCTCTTGATTCTCTTCACTCCTTCTGTGGCAGATACAGGATACACAGCGGGGCGGTGTGCGGGTTTCCTTGGCACTCACTTCGAGTGAGCTCCATAACTCAAGGCTTCACCGTTCATTAGTAACACGCCAATTGCAACTCCACACCAGCCAAACCCATTCGCAGCTCCAGCAGGGCTTCCTTTCTGTTCCTTACCCACCTTACACACACTCCGCCGAACCCAGAATACACTGGCGAGGAACATCTCTTCCTGACCCCTGCATGTGACCAGCTGAAGCAAGAGACTTGGGACCATAAGACATATACCAGACAAGACCCTCAGGGTTGCCCAGTCCACCCCCATCCCACAAGCAACCCTCTCATACAGTCACACTCAAATGTGTCCAATGCTCTCTTACAACTAATAAAGTTTGCCCCTATTGGGAGGCTGTTCCAGAACCTCCCTCCTCAAATGGTTAGAAACTTTCTAATCTCCCAGCCTGAACTTGTTCTTGGCCAGTTGATTCGCCTTTGTTCTTGGGCCTACATTGTCCTTTAGCTAGAACAGCTCTCCACCCTCCCTGGTCTTTACCCCGATGTATTTATGGAGAGCCATCAGATCCCCTCTCAGCCTTTGTTTTGCTAGACTAAACCAGCCCAGCTCTCCCAGCCTTCTCTCGTGAGACAGGCCCTCCATTCCCTGATCATCCTGAGAACTCTTCTCTGTACCTGTTTCACTCTGAATTCATCTTTCTCGAATGATCAGAATCATACACAGGATTCTAGAGGAGGGCTCTCCAGGGTCATGTACTTTCGTACTTCTCTGTCTCGACTGGAAGTGCCTCAGCTGATGTATCCTAGCATCACATTTGCCTTTTTCATGGCCACATCACATGGGTGGCTCAGTCACCGTATAATCGACCAACACATCAAGGTCTCGCCCCTCCTCTGTCGCCTCCAACTGATGAGCCCCAGCATCAAGAAGAAATTCTTCTTATTAGACCCTAAGTGGAGGATTTTGCACCTGGTACCTTTAAATGTCATCCTTCTTCTGGTACTCCAGTCTTCAAGGTCATCCAGATCTTCCTGTATAATATTCTACCCCCTCTGGACAGACCATGTTTCCCAGCTTTTTAATCATCAGTAAGTTTTGTTATCACTCTCCTACTTTTTGGGTTAACACCATTAATAAAGAGATTAATGAAGATGGATCCCAAAACAGATCCTTGAAGAACTCCATTAGGAACCTCCCTCCGATCCCACAGTTGAGTTTCCAGACTTCTCCCCTTTAATTGGTTCCTTACCCGCCTTACAATTCTTGTACTGATCCCCGTCTTCTCTAATTTAGCTAAGAATTTCCCACGTGATACCGTATCAAATGCTTTACTGAAGTCCAAGTATATTAGATCTGCTGCATTTCCCTTCTCTAAACAACCAGTTCTCAGCTCAAAGAAAGAGCTCAGGTTAGTCTGGCCCCATCTACCTTTGGTTACATCCCCTTTTCCATTTACCTCTGTTGGAGACCCCAGGGCATGGCCACTAGTTAAGTTGAGGAGATGGAAGGCCATAAGGGTCGAAGAGGTCTCCCTGCTAAAGGCCTAAGGGCTTCTTCTCAACCCCCCTTAATAGAATTCAGGCCTGGCTGGTTTGAGTAAGCTCTTTTGCTCTTAAAACAATGTTGCAGATGCAGACAATGCCCCATAGTGTAAGGTTTGCTGACGCCAAGTTAAAGATAATAGGAGAGAGAGCTACAAGGCCAGACAGGATGTGCTGGTTCTTTAAGTTGCTAGGAATGCTTGTTAGAGGTTGCAGGAAATAAACATTGTCCTAACCCATATAAGAAAGGCAGAGTATTTGTGCAAAGTTTTGATTGGCTGATGTGTAGTGCAGTAGCATTGAGGAATATAAATGTGTGTAATGACCTGCTCTGATGTGCAGGATTTGAGATTCTATTCTCCCTGTACCTTGTTTGCAGCTGCAAATAAACTTTTCTGCTTCCCCACCCCGTTGTGATTATTGAGTGACGCACACCGGGTAACGAACCCCCCCCGCTGTTGTTCGCCTCTGGCACTGGGTGCCGGCAACAGCTTTTGGAGTCCCAACGTGGGGTGACGAGGATGCAATTTAGCCTTGCCCAGATCCCTTCTGGAAGTCGAGGATTGCAGCGACAACCGACGCCCAGCACACACCGGTGAGTTCATTGGGGGCCTCAGAGGAGAAGGAGTTTGATCAACCCCGGAGGGAACGACGGTGCAAGACACTCACATAGTGGAGAAGCAGCTGTGGGAGACGGTGAGGAACCTGTTCCTTGGATATAGGGGAGGAGCAGCTGCGGGCGATGTTGGGGAACCGGTCCCTTGGATAAGGTAGGAACCTTTTGAAATCCGGATTATATGCTCTGTTGGAACCTGGGGACGCCCACAGTTACCCTGTAGGTATCGGACAGGAACAGAGCACAGGAGGTACGGTACGATGCATGCCCCTAGAGTGTATTTTAGTAAATTGGAAGATATTTGGATCAGATCCAATGACTAAGGGTAAATTAAAGCGATTTTGTACAGTTGACTGGCCTCAGTACCAATTAGAGGACCAAGAACAGTGGCCTCCCGGAGGATCACTAAATCATAATACAATCCTCCAGTTACTCCTGTTCTGTCAGCGAACGGGGAAGTAGAATAAGCATTCGTATGCTTACTTGTTTATAACCTTATAGTCTCATACTGATATTTTACAATGCTGTAATTTAACCCCGATTGGCCCTGTAGCAATTAATGTCAGTCCCCAGATCCCCACCCCAAATGTAATGGCAGATCCGGTGTCTCCTTCGGCCCCTACACCCACACAGAGCGAGGCTCAAAGTAAGATTCTTAGTGAAGCTCATAGTGGGGTTCAGGCTCCATCTGCTGGATTATACCCGTTACTTACCAAGACTAAAATCGCCCCTAATGCAATAGAAAGGACAAGCTCTTACCATGCAGGTCTATACTCATGCATCTTTTAATCCTATGGACCTGGCCGCTTTCAAAGCACAGGCTTGAGAATTTTCTATCAACCCAAGCAAGTTGGTATCGGTCTTTGAGGGATGTCTTAGCAGCTACAAGCCAGGCTGGGATGATTGTAATGTCCTTCAGCAAACATTATTGACTGAGGTTAAACAAGAACAGGTCATAGCTAAAGCAAGGAAAAAAGCGAAAAGGCGATATGACCAAGACCGTAACAATGTCCCGATCCCAGATAATCAAGTTCCTATAAAAAATCCTAGGTGGGACCCAAATGACAATCAGGCTATGACCCACCACACCTTCTATAAGGAGCTGCTACTGTATAGACTCCGTCATGCAGCTGTCAGACAGAATAATTAAACTAAACCATAGAAGGTAGTGCAGGATCCAAAGGAAAGCCCTGGAGCTTTTTTGCAGCACATTCGAAACACGATCCAACAGTATACCAATGCAGATCCTAATAATCCACAAACTGAGGCAATTATTAAAAAACTATTTACAAGCAGGGCAGCCCCCGACATTAAGAGAAAGCTACAGAAAAAGGAGGATTTGATAAGTATGACCATGGCACAGATTTTAGAAGCAGCAAATCAAGTGCATAGTTTAAAAGAAGTAAAAAAAAAAAAAGCAAGTAAAATTAATGGTAGCGGCAGTGCAGGCAGGCACGAAGAAAAGTAAACAAAAAAAAGGGGGCCGTGGCCACGGACGTCCAGGCCCGCGAAAAAGACGACTGGGGCGCAATCAGTGTGCCCTGTGTCGGCAAGAGGGACACTAAAAAAATAAGTGCCCAACAAAAAGAAAAGGGGAAGTACCTCTATGATGGCGATAAAAAAACAAAAATAAGGGTGTCAGGGGAAACAGATCATCCTACCCCCGGAACCCCGAGTAAAAATGCGGGTGGGAAATGAAGAAATAGATTTTTTAGTTTCCTGAATTTTGTGGGACTCCAAGGATATCGGGTAGCACGAAGTAAGGCTCAGATTGCTCTCCCGCAGGTACAGTACCTCGGGTTCTACATACAGCAGGGGGAACGCCAGCTTTCAAATAAAAAAATAAAAGCCATATGCCAAGTTCCTATCCCGAGTAATCGCAAGCGGCTCAGAGCATTTCTGGGGATGGCAGGCTTCTGTAGAATATAAATCCCAGAGTTTGAACTATAGGCTAGACCCCTGTACGACTGTGTAAAAGGAGCAGACCATGACCCCTTTCATTGGACCCCAGAGGCTGACAGGGCATTTAAAATCCTAAAAAAAAAGCTAATGGAAGCCCCGGCTCTAGGTCTGCCAGATCTCTCCAAGCCATTTCAGTTGTATGTACATGAACGAAAGGAGGTGGCCCTGGAAGTACTCACACAGCTGCTAGGAGCATGAAAACGTCCGGTGGCATATTTTTCGAAATAACTGGACCAAGTAGCCAAGGGCTGGCCAGCGTGCCTGCGGGCAGTGGCAGCCACCGCCCTGACCCTGGCACAAGCAGAGAAACTGACACTAGGGGGAACAATACAGGTTTTTACACCACACATGGTACGCGCTTTACTGGATGTTAAGGGCGGCCTCTGGCTCACACAAGCGCGTATGGCAAGATACCAAGCAAAGCTCTTAGAGAACCCTGAGGTCACGCTGCAGCCTTGTCCATCCCTTAACCCTGCCACCCTCTTACCAAAAACTGAGAAACAGAAACATGACTGTTTAAAAATCATAGATGCCCAATATTCTAGCCACCCGGACTTGAAGGATGTGCCCCTCCGAAATGCAGATTATGAGTGGTACACTGATAGTAGCAGCATGGTAATAAATGAGCAAAAACCGGCGGGTTATGCTATTGTAACCCTCAGTGACACCGTGGAAGCTGAAAGTTTGCCCGCTGGGACCTCTGCCCAGTTGGCTGAGCTAGTGGCCCTGACCCGTGCACTCGAACTGTCCAAAAAAAAACAGGTCAATATTTTCACTGATTCCAAATATGCTTTTGGGGTGCTGCATGCTCCTGCTGGCCTGTGGAAGCAGAGGGGAATGCTGACAGCCCAAGGCTCCCCAGTCAAGTACGGGCCCCAAATCCTCCGGCTTCTAGAGGCAGTGCAACTCCCTTTGGAAGTGGCAGTGGGACACTATAAGGCCCATCAGAGGGAGGATCAAGATGTGACCAGGGGTAATGCCAGGGCAGATAAAGAGGCAAAGCATGCTGCCACCCTGCTGTTCCCTCAGACTAAAAACACCTATATGCATGCCCTTATCCCATCAGTGGGGAAGCTCCCGACCCCTCAGTATTCTGGGGAGGAGAAACAGCTAGCTGACAAACTTGGTCTCCAGGAAAAGGAGGGATGGCTTCATTCCCCAGAAGGGAAAGTCCTCTTACCAAAGGGCCTAATTCTGCCAGTATTACAAAAATTACATCAAACCACTCATGCTGGCAGGGAGGCACTTATCCAAGTAATAAAAAAGTACTTCATAACCTCCAGACTCGGAGCCCTAGCTGCCCAAGTACAAACAAAATGCCTAGTCTGTCAAAAGAATAACCCCCAATCAGGACACCCAGTACCACCAGCGGCCCTGGAACCCACTCCAGGCCCCGGACGGGTGTGGCAAATAGACTTTGCTAAGTTTCCCCGGACCCAAAAGTTCAAGTATCTCCTTGTCATAGTAAATGGATTCAGCAGATGGTCAGAAACCTTTCCATGTCTCAATTGCACTGCCAGGACAGTGGCTCTCAAGTTTGTTAAAAAGATTATTCCTCCCTTTGGACTTCCCCAGTGAATAAAATCTGACAATAAAACACACTTCACGTCAAAAATCGTCCAAAGCATCTCAGACACCGTACAGATTCCCTGAAAACTCCATACACCCTGGAGACCTCAAGCCAGTGGGGTAGTGAAGTGGATCAATCAGACCCTTAAGCAACATCTCTCAAAAGTATGCCAGGAGGCCTCCCTACTGTGGCCTGATGCCCTGCCCCTAGTTCTGCTCCGCAGCCGTGCTCTCCCAAAGGGTAAATTAAAGCTCAGTCCCTTTAAAATTATGTTTAAAAAAACACGGCCTATAAATAGTACACCGCTTATGTCAAAAAAAAAAGTAAAAATTAAAAAACAAGTTTCTCTCTCAGTATATGTGTTCCCTGTCTGCTGTTCTTTGTCTCTTCACAGGTATGCTAAGGATTCCCAGCCTCTACCCTTGGACTCACCCATCCACTCCCTGCAGCCTGGTGATTCAGTGCTTGTACGTACCTGGAAAGACGAGCCCCTCCAGAAAAAGTGGAAGGGTCCTGTTGGTCTCCCACACGGCAGCAAATGCCGAGGGACACAAGAATTAGATTCATTATACCCAGCTGAAAGACGTGTCAAACCCCCCCCCCTCCCGCCCCCCGGCTGAAAGGTAGACCGTGCATTCAGCCCCCTCCAGTGAAGATCTTAGACTAAAATTACTATTTAAACAGCAGCCCACCAAAAAAGCAAAAAAATAAATAAAAAAGTATATTTTATTCCCCCTCTTAGCCATGTGCCTAACCGGTACTGCTGTTTCAAGCATTGTACCCGTAGATACCTGGCTGGCACTGGCCCAGAGTGCAGTGAACGCAACGTCGTTCTCAGAGAACCTTATTCTCAGAGACTAAGGCAGCAGCTCTGGCCTTTTCTTTCGTTAGTATCCCTGGGCTTGTGGTGCATAATTACCACGCAGTAGAGCACCTTGCCTGCACAGTGGCAAAGGCCATTAATTTAACCTCAGCCGTCCTGGCCCAACTCTCACATGAGTTGGGGGAAGTACGTCAGGGCATGCTACAGAACAGGCTGGCTGTAGACTATTTACTTCTACGCCATGGTCACCTATGCCAGGAGTTTGCAAGCATGTGTTGCTTTAATATAACAGATGCAGAGCCGTCCGTAAAAGCTGATTTCCAACGCCTAAAGCAGCTAGCAAAGAGCATTCATCAGCAAACCAGAGAAAATTAGCTAAGCTCTCTATTTTCTAGTTGAAGCCTTTCCCCGTAGCTAAATAAGTTATTTAGCCTATTATTTAAGTTTTTTTTCCTGTATGAATCATGTTATATTTACTATGTTATATATAGTCCTGGTAAAAATGCTTATTTTGCATAGTTTTAAAAATCTTAATTTTATGCATAGCCCGCTAGTAAGTAAATAAAAATAAAAAAACTCAAGCAATAAAAATAAATAGTCTCAAAAAAAAAATGTTAAAAACCCCAGGACATGGCCACTAGTTAAAGTAAAAAAATAAAAGGCCATAAAGGTCAAAAAAGTCTCCCTGCTAAAGCCCTAAGAGCTTCTTCTAAATCCCCCTTAATAAAATTCAGGCCTGGCTGGTTTGAGTAAGCTCTTTTGCTCTTAAAACAATGTAGCAGCCGCATATAATGCCTCATAGTGTAAAGTTTGCTAACGCCAAGTTAAAAATAATAAAAAAAACAGCTACAAGGCCAAACAAGATGTGCTGGTCGTTTAAGTTGCTAAAAATGCTTGTTAAAAGTTGCAAAAAATAAACATTGTTGTAAACCATATAAAAAAAGCAAAATATTTGTGCAAAGTTTTAATTACCTAATGTGTAGTGCAGTCGCATTAAGGAATATAAAAGTGTGTGTAATGACCTGCTCTAATGTGCAAAATTTAAAATTCTATTCCCCCTGTACCTTGTTTGCAGCTGCAAATAAACTTTTCTGCTTCTCCACCCCGTTGTGATTATTAAGTGACGCATACCGGGTAACAAACCCCCCCTGCTGTTGTTCGCCTCTGGCACTGGGTGCCGGCAACACCTCCATGAATTTAATTCTCCTCCCCTCACAGTGTCTTCTACAGCGCCTTGCCTACTGCTGAGCTCACTGACAGAAAAGCAAGAGGGAGCGAAAAGCTGGGATGTGGCCACTAGATGGGGACAAAGAGCTGCATCCGCTGGCCAAGAGCAGCTGGGGGAAGCCTGGGAGCAACAGGTATCAGAATAAGCAGGTCAATCTCAGACCATGGCCTAGTTTCCAGACATCTCTGGGCCGATTCTTGGAGGACACAGCTCCTGGCAAAGCCACCCCCCAGAGTCAGGCCCTCAATGGTTCTCCCAGCGCAGTGGGCCCTGGGTGCAGCAATGGTGCAGAGATCGGTGTGAAATAGGAAACCCTGCAAGATGCTGGCTCTCCCTGCGGTCCCTGACCCCTCCAGGGGCTCCAGTGCAGCTCCCCCATACGCAGGCAGAGCTCAGAGCAGAGTCCGCAGCAGCCCCACCCCAGCGAGAGCTCCCAGTGAAGGCAGAGGCCTGGCAGAGAGAGGAGAGGGGCACAGGCAGGTCAGCGGAGAGCTGGAAGGTGGCTTCCACCCCAGGAGGATTAACAGAGAAAGAAGAGCGGAGCTGGGAGAGCACAAAACAGAGACACCCCCCAGCAAATCCCCCCCACCCCCAGACACCGAGATCCCGGCCTGGGAGAGCCCTAGCAGAGGGGTTCATTCCCCGATACTTACTCATGACAGTTGCAGCAAGGGGTCGTTGTGGGGTGGGAGGAGGTGCCACCCCGCTCTGGCTGGCTGGCTTTGGAGAGATACAAGGGTGAAGAGCGCGGTGAGGAGTTGGTGCCCTGGGAAAGAGGTGGAACAAGAGTAGGGGCTAAGGGCCGAACAGGGGTGGAGCATCTACGGGGAAAAATAAGTCAGTGTCCGTGGAGGGGAAGGCCGGGGGCTCTGTTCCACGAGGGCTGAGCATGTCAGAGCAAAACTCCTGAACAGCGTCATTGTGGCCTCCCCCTGAGTGTCCCTGATTCCTCAGGGTATACTGCATTTCCCCGGCTCCTTCCCTTGCTAGGTGTAATTTCAGAAAATCACTCTCCTGTCCCTAACTCCCACAGCCGCTGTGTATGAGCCACTGCCAGGCCTCTCTAGATGGGCTAACATCTGGATCCTGCCCAAGCTGGTTCTATCCCACGTGGCCAATTGCAAGTGACCAAAAAAAAAAAAATCAAAAGTCAGAGCCCCCCTGAAAAACGATTGTTTTTTAAGTCTCGTTGGTTTTAAGCCAACAAGTTTGGGTTCTGTTCTCCAGCTCCTGGTGTTGGAGCCTTTTGGGGGGGGGGGTCACCTTTTCAAGCTTTTCTCCCCATCCAGGAGAGCAAGATCATGAAAAACTTCTGCCAAGAATGGCCAACCCCGCCAAAACCTTCTACCAGCACCGGAAAACAGTTAGTCCCAAATTGGGGAAGAAACAAAACAAAAAACCCCACATCATCCAAACCATTTTTGGTTTTTGAATTTTCCAACAAAAAATTGATTTTTTCCTGTTAAAATGACACTTTCCACAAAAAATTGTCTTTAATCGAACACCCAATTTTCCCTAGCACAAAATGTTGATGGAAACATTTCAGTGTATTAGTTAAAGTTGCTGTGAAATCCCCACCTCCCCATACCTCCCTACCAGCACCAGCCCCAGCACCTATGGGGCGTGCAGCTGTGCAGCCTGCCTGGCTGTAGGGCCCCTTCCCTGCCTCCCAAACAGCACCTGGAGCCAGGGAGCCATCGGGGATCCCCACAGGGACTGGCTGCACTTGCTGCTGCTCAGCTCAGCCCCACAGGGTCAGCATCAGCCTCTCCCCATCCCTTTCCTGGGCAGAGAAGCGGCAGTACCTGGAGCTCCGCTGCCCTGAAGATGCCCCACGGGCTGCGGTGCCTTGGCGCAGGGAGAAGCTGCTGGATGCGGCTGGGCTGGGGGTGAGCGCTGGGCTCGGGAACCTCTGGGACAGCCGGGCGGTCGGTTTGCGGGGCTGGTCCTGCTCCTGTGAACACAGCACGCTTCTCTCCAAGGGGAGCTTGAACAGGGCCTCCAGCCCCAGCAGGAGGAAGCGTCTGCAACAGCCCCGGGGACCCAGCACAGAGACACCCCCCGGACCCCAGTGAGCTCCCCTGGGGCAGCAGCAGCCTGGCCTGAGGGGAGAGAGGGAGAGAGACACAGCAGGGGAGAGTAATGGGATAGTTCTGGTTTTGCACCGTGCAGCGAGGGAGAGCTCAGCTGAGCACCCAGGGCAGGCAGGGTGTTAGGGCAAGGGGCTGACAAAGGAGGAACTAGAGAGTGCCTGAATCCTGTACAATCCTCTAGTAAAGCTCAAATCTTGACCGCCTCAGGAAGCAAAGCATGGCTCGGAAAACTCTCCTCCCATTGCAAAGCCATTCCGGAGTTGTTAAATGAATCTCTAACCGGCTCTGTTGATCGTCTGGTGGAACTGCCCATGCCCCGTTTACACCACCAGCTTACTGCGCTTTCGTAGAGTCAGGTGACGGGGGGCTGGCCTTAGCTTTTGGTGAAGTTGCCGCCGATCTCGCCCGTTCCTTTTGCGCCTCTGCCATGCCGTGGGTCGGGGTGTTTCTGGGGCTCTTCCTTCCAGCCCGCCCCTCTGGGTTTTTGGATGGCACTTCAGGGAAGAGATTCCATCTCCCGTCTGGACCGTTCAGTGGGGCTGGAGTCCGAAGCAGAAAAGGGGAGGGGGAGGTGTGTTGTCTGGGGGTTAGAGAAGGTAGAGCTGGGGCGGGCGGGGGGGGCATGGCGGGGGGGCAGCTGCAGGGCCCATGTGTTCCCAACACCTCCGCATGCCCCTTTCTTCAGGCCCTGTCCCGCCCAGGGGCGCTGGAACCATTTGTACAGTGAGGGGGCAGAGAGCCACTGAGCCAAACTGTAAACCCTGGATAAGATGGAAACCGCTTCAAGCCGGAGGGGGAGGGGGCGGCGGCCCCGCTAGGTCCAGCACTGGTGGTCCTGCCCATGTCGATTTTACAGAAAATATTTGGGGCTTTTTTGTCCAGTTTTTTTATTTTTATTTATTTATTTGCAAATCCCCAGCTGCTGGCTGAGCAGGCGAGACTGAGAGGCGCAGAGAATAGGGACGGAGGGAAGAGCGCGTGGAAAGAACACACAGAGGAGGGGGGAGGGATTATTTTGTAAACTTTCTTTGAATGCAGTTTATCAGCTGGAGGCAGAGAGGATTGGCCAGCGCCTTGCATCCAGCCAGCCCCACTTGATCACAAGCAGAGAATCCCCTGGCAAGCCCCAGGTTAGGGAACTGGGGCTGCGGGGTGGGGCAGGGTTGAAGCGTGTGTCTTCTCGAGCAGGGGGAGTCGACCTTGGGTTTTAAGGTCTTGGGGCTGGGGGGAGCATGTCCTCACTGCAGAGTTAACTGGAGTTATGGACCCTGGGGGTTATAATCTGCTTGCAGAGATGTGCTGTGTAAATGCATGAGATGAAATCAGATCTGGTGCCGGCGTGAGAGGTGTGCATGGCGTGATGGGGGGTGTGTGTGAGTATGAGAAGCAGCCCTTGTTAATTGCACGCTGCCCACTCATGGCAGGGAAACCCCAGCACTCACCTCTAGATCTTTCTGTGATCTACCTACAGGAAGGAGCAGGTGGATGTGACACCCCTTCATTCCCTGTCTCAGGATCTTCCCAGGCCTTCCTCACCTCTGACTCCGCTCTCCCGGTTGATTGTTAGGGCTGAGCTCTGGCTCTTTGTCCGGACAAGCCCCAGCAGAAAATGCACAAGCCCCATGCCTGTAGAACGAATTGTAAGAAGCTTGGGGTCACATTCTTTTAGATCAAAACCCCCTTTGTTCTGCCACAGCAAATATCTCAAACTTTTTGGTAGTAAGTTGTTTGTTTAAAATCTTTTTGTTTAAGAAGAGTCCTACCTCTCTTCGAGCCAGCATTGTTGATGTTCCTGGAGATGTTTTGCTCAGTCATGGAATGTCGGGGGTTTAAAAAACGCCATGGTTTGCTACGAAAAAGCTCTAAAAGTCTTGAGCAGGTTTTGCAAAATAATGCCCAGAGTTCGGCTCCTAAATCCAGGTATAAATGGGCAGCGCCCTGCAAATCTGCAGAGATCCGCTTCGTAGCCGTGGATCGTGTGCAGAAACAAATGTTGTACTCGCACAGGGCTCTATAAACGTGGCCTGATGCACAAGAGTGTGAGACCCTCTCGCTCTCACTGCAGCTGCTGAAGGCCTGGCACTTCAGTGTCCTTACAGGACCAAGAATGGACGGAAAGACATGAGAATGATTGCATTGCACGCTTCCCGTTGTGCTGCCCTGCAGCAGAATGGCATGAAGTGCAATGGGTGGGGAGTGAAGGGTTGTCAAGGGGAGAGGTACCTTCAGGAACAAGACCACCTGAAGGGGGAACCGGCACCTATAAATGAGCTCCTCCTGGTTAGCAGAGCTCTGTGGTTCGTTTTCCGCTGTAGTGCTAAGATTCTTTCCTAGTGTTACATGGGGAAGATCTCAGCTGAGCATTTCCTGGTTTTCTAACAGCTGAGTTTGGGGCAGTGACACCCCGGAAGGGCCTGGGGAGCAGAACTGCCTGTTGGTCAGCAAAAACAGGGTGGATTTGATTTTAAATCAAATTGATTTAAATCACTAGTCAGGACGACTCGATTTAATCATGGATTTCTACATAAAAGTGTATTCTTGTTGGTTGTTATAACCTTAATACATGTTCTTCACAACTCAGAGATAGATGTAGATTTCATTTTTAGAAGGTACACACTATACATTTTTAAAGGGTGATTTATTCTGAAAACTTTTCAGATGAGTTTTACAGCTATCTCAGAAAATGAATGATTGTTTGGTTATTTCATTTACCCAAGGTTATTGAAGCAGATAGTTCCCCTCCCAATGACTTCATAAATATCTCGAATTCAACAGGTTAATTGTTAATATTTGGAGGATTTTCTTGCCAGGCTGTATATCACCTCTCCATATTTATTTATTTATTTATTTGAAAACATTTTTGCTGTTAACAAGCATGTTACCTCTGGAGACACAAATCCACAGTTTGAGAACTGCAAAACTAAGCATCTCTGATGGTATCTTCTAGACTGAGCACTGAATCCTATTGGGTAGATAGAAAGATTAACCTACACAGTCTATACAGAAGCCTGTGGAACCCCATAAGATTGGGTCCTTCATCCACGAAGTATCGGAACTCATTTACAAAACTTTTCTTAAACATTACATGAATATATTGTCTCATACTATAGAATTAGAATTTATCATCCCTATTCCATGATGAGAGATCTTTGAGCGAGAATGTATCTTAATTAAAACTAACTTTAAATAGCTTTTTGAGGGGCAAAAACCATTTTATCAAAAAATCCAATTTTTTTGATTTTTTTTTTAAATCATTGATTTTTATCCACCCTGTTTGCAAGTGAATAGCAAAGGTGGCCCCAGCAGGGAGCCAGAGTGTCCAAATTCTTAGTTGGTGGGAGAGCCTGTCTGTGAGCATCTGTCAAGCATCTCACTTCAACAGTGACTGGTTGAACGATTTATTGTAAGGGACGCCCTTTCTCAGACCCTTTCCCTTTATTGTCTCCCAACCCCTCACGTCAGTCCCTGACCCAGGATTGCCAAGCCAAACTCAAATACAACTTGTTTGAAATCTCACAGCTCGCCAAGATTACCTAATTGTCCAGGTGGCTGAGCCCGTTTTCCACAGGGTCAGTCTGAGTTCAAGCCAATGCCGCAGGGCATTTCAGGCTGCTGTCCTGTCTGGTCCAGCCCAGGGGACAATATCTGATGCTTCCAGGAAAAGCAAGAACCCGCTGTAACATACATGGCTAGTTTTACCATGCTGTAAATGCAGGTGGGGAATTAATTACTGACCTCGGTGGCGTTCAGACTATGTCCTGGAGCATGGGATTGGGCCAGAGGGACAGCTAGCGCTGGACACAGTGTGTAGGGTCTCGGAGTGGGAAGTTCCTTGGAGAATTCCACTGGGTGGGAGACTCAGCTGTGAAGGGAGGGGGCGAGCAGGAGCATCTCATAAACCCAAGATTGGAATAACTGAAGTATAGTTCCTTTTACATGGAGCCTCAGCTCTCTGGAACCTCTGCAAACGCTTTAACCACATGTTTAACTCCATCTGTAGGAGTAGCCTTGGATCGCAGTGGGAGGGCTCAGGTGCGTAAGTGTTTGCAGGGTGGGCGCTCAGGGCAGTCCCTGACACCAGGGCAAAGCGGATGTGACGTGCCACTGTCTGGATTTGGGAGCCTGCCTGCACACCGAACTCAGTAGGCGCTGGGTGCATGACTGCAAGGTGCTGGGCTGGGGAAAATCAGCCCCGTGTGGTTATTTTGAGTAGAAAACCAGAGCCACTTCTGGGGTCTTTCACCTTCTAATGCCCTTTCTCTTCTGCAGCTAGATGTAAGCCTACGATAAAATCCTTCTCAATGCCAAGTCAGTGCCATAAATCACTGGACTGGGTGCAGGAATCAGTCGGCGACGTTCTCTGGCCTGGGTTATGCCAGGGCTCAGACTAAATTATTCTTCCCAAAACTTTTAAAAGCTGAGACCCCTCCTCAAGGCAAAGAAACCAATCGTGCCCCTTACCCATCAGCAAAGTGTTAGTGACCCCAGCCCCCATTTTCCTCTATACATCTTCAAATGCCACCCTTCCCACCATGGCTAGCCCTTCCCCACGCTTCAGGAGACGCTGGAGGAGATGATCCTAACCGTCCCCTCTAACCTTAAGAACCTGAGGGACCCCATCTTGGAGCATCTTAAAAATCCCAGTTCCCAGAGTCTGGAACAGGGGCTGCTTTGCCGGGCTCACCTTTCTCCCTCCGTCAGGTTGGCCGATGGGGATAATGAGCCTGGAGATCTCATTCCTGCTGCTCTGAGTGCTGCCCATATGCACTCGACCCAACTCAGCTCTTACTGTACCCCAGGAACGTCTTCATCTTCTGGGATCCTCATGGCAGCAGTGGGATGATTTAACGGAGTCCCTTAGTCATGGGGCCTTTCTCTCTCTTTTGTTTCAGAGCCAGTGTCCTGGAATCGTCTCATGGTGCATGGAGTGGTGGGGGTGGTGGGGGTGCTAGTCTTACTGTACCTATGTGGGTTTTGGAAAGGTAGAGGGAAAGTGTTTGCCTATTCCCAACTCGTCTTCAGGAAGCTGCTGACTCATCCCTCCCAGTAGCCTGGAAGTCCGCAGGATTCCCAGGAATCTGAGCTCCCCGCAGTGTGTGACAGGGACGGGGACCAGGCCCAGGGAACCAGAAACAGGAATCGAGACCCAGCCCTGGAGAATGGGGAAGGAGACCTGTTTGCGAATTCGTATCCGGTCTGCTGAATTGTTCACGTCCAGACCCTCCCCCCAGTTCTTAAAAAGTCAAAGCATTTCATTTAGACACTTTCCAAACAAACCATTTTGATTTTTCAGTTTGAAACTATTTTTTATTTAAAAATGTCCTTCACTTTTATTTTAAAAATTCAAAAAGTTATAACCCTTGAAATGTTCCTGGGTCTTTTTTTTTTTTTAAAGCTTTTTGGTTCATCAAAAATTTGGAAAAATGTTAGTTTTGTTCAACCTGAAACTGGTTTTTTTCCATCCCTTTTTTGGAATTGCCAGTGACCAAAAAATTCTGTTTGCCCAGCTCGAGGGGCGGGTGAGGATTTTGGCGGTTATATTGTGGGTCTCTAAGTCCCCTTGTTGCTCAAAGTTTTCTTACTGCAACAAATTAATTTGGGATGAGGGCAGGATGGGCAAAAGCTTCCTAAAAGTGTGGGGGGGGGGCTGCTGGCACAAAAACTGTGGCCCACCCCCTGTGCCACCCCTTCTCCTCGAGGTCCTGCCCCCTCAAACTGCTCTTTTCCCTGAGGCCCCCCTCCCACTGCCTTTCTCCCTGAGCTCCCACTTCATGCCGCCCCTTGCCCCCAAAACACTGCCCTCCCCACTCCCTTCTCTCCCCCATCATCCAGTCGCTCACGCTTATGGCCAGTAAAAAGTGGTGGGCCCTGGTCTCCCCTGTTCCGGCACCCCTGGATGAGAGTGGGAGAGGATGAAGAACTCCTTTCAAATATAACTCCCCCCACCATCAGAAAAGCACAATTTGCCAGCAACAGCAAAACATGCACCTAACCAACACGGGCCAGTCATGCTGTGTTGTGTGGGACATTCCCGTCCTGGGGCGGTTTATGTCTTGGAGAATGTGAACCCTGCCGGCCTGGATGTTTCTCTGCGTAATGTGACCTCAGTGCTCCTGATGAGAGCCATTGTTTGTAAATGTTTCAGTAGCAGACATATTTATCATTCATGTATAGACAGACATTTATTCACAATTAGAACTGGTCAAAAATAGGGAGGGTGGAGAGGGTCATGAAAATTGAAGAAGAAACCACTCCCCCCCGATATTCTTCCAACTTATTTGGAAAAGTTTTTAATGATCAAATTTTTGTTTCGTTTTGGTGGGAAAAACTCCATGTTCTCTCTCAAGTGGGCAGAGAAATCCCAAATGTTTTTTTTTAAAGAGGTAACTTTTTTCAAATGATCAATGTAATCCAAAGTGGCATTTTTAGTTCAAAGGTTGCATTGTCAGTGTAAAACCCTTTTGAACCAGCTCTGTTACTGTATAACAAGATGAGTTTATTTTTCATGATGCATTGTTTGGGCCAGGTTCCAAGTGGCATTTCAGTTTTTGCACAGCTCTTCTCTTCTTGCATCCGCACCTCTCATAAGCTATGGCCTTAATCTTGGGCCTGGAAACACTTACGTGCATATTTAACTTTAATTACTGCTGTGAATAATTCCATTTCAATGGGACAACTCTGAGATCGGCTTTACACTACGGCCCTTTATCGGTGTACCTATGTCATTTATTTAATTTTCTTTCTTTTATACGTGAAAGTTCTTGAGAGGTTAAAGCAGGTAAAATACATGAACAGGTTCGGACAGTCTGAGTTTGTCCGTGCAAAGTGACAGCAGAGATGTGGGATCTGCTAGTTTTCCATAAGTCTCTCAGGGTTACCCAGGATAACTTTGGGGATCTCTGTCTTGCATCGGGAATGTTCCCTGAAAGTGTCCAAACAGCTCAGAGCTACAGAACCATTCCCTGGATCCATTCTTCTAGCTGTCTTCCCCAGAAAGCAGTCTGGCAAGTGTTCCTGTCAGCTCATTGCTAAGTTATCTGTCAAAACACTAGAGTTTTCAGGTGCCTAAGTAGCCCCTGGAATCATGGTGAAATTATCCTCCCCGCCACCACCAAAATTGGAAATGGTGCCCCGGAGTGCACGGTACCCTACCGTGCTTCCCCCATAGGAACTGCATGAACAGGCAACTCTGCAAGTTCTCTGCCTGCCTCTGCAAGTGACCCCCATGCCTCTCCATTTCCTTGGCGACATGTATCCTGTCCCCATGCCCGCGGTGAATCCAGAAAAAGAGGGAAAAGCTCACCACTGCGACCACCTGAGGGCGGTGTTGGGTTGAGATCAGCTGGTCAAAGCAGGCAATAGGGACAGAATCTGAGACTTGAAGCTCCTCGAGCAACCTCTGACCTTTCTAGACCTGCCCTTCAATCAGACACAGCGATTGTAAAGTTGAATGTGATAGTAACTAGACCCATTTTAAACCCTTCACCACACAAGACAAAGCCCGTAGGATTCATCATGAACTATTTATTTCTCCTCCCCTGGCTTTGTGCAGCCACCAGCTACCTTGAAGCTTTCTCTCGTCTCTCCCAGGCTGTGCTCACTTGATTGCAGGAGCTCAGTGGAGGGTCCAGCTTTGCTCTTTCGCTTCCATTCTTTACCTCTTTGGGTGGCTGCATTTGCAACTGAGCAGCCTAATGGAAACACTGAGTCCTCTGTCTCGGCAGGCAGGCCCAGCCGCGAAAGCCAAAGACTCCCTGAGAACAGGGGGAGGTTCGCCTGACCTCTCAGGAGTGGAGGCTTGGCCCATAGGTTAGGGTTACCATATTTGAACTTTCAAAAAAGAGGACACTCCGAGGGCGGGGGAGGAGTGGTAGCCCTGCCACCTATCTACTCCCTCCCACTTCCTGCCCCCTGACTGCCCCCCACAGAACCGCCGTCCCATCCAACCCCCCCTGCTCCTTGTCCCCTGATCACCCCCTCCCAGGACCCTGCCCTTTATTTAAGTCTTCCTTCTCCCTTTCTCCAACTGCCCCCTCCTTAGACCCCTCCACCCTAACTGCCCCCCTTGAACTCCATGCCCTACCTGTCCCCTGACTGCCCCACCCCCTATCCGCACCCCCGCCCCCTGACAGACCCCTGGCTCTCCCACACCCATCCAACCACTCCCTGTCCCCTGACTGCCCCCGCAGAATCCCCAACCCATCTAATCCCCCCTGCTTCCTGCCCCTGACTCCCCCCCGAACCTCCGCCCCGTCCAACCCCTCCCGCTCCCTGTCCCTTGACTCCCCCGACCCTTCTTCATATGCCCACCCCCTGACAGGCTCCCCCCAGAACCTCTCATCCATCCAACCCCTCCTGCTCCCTGTCTCCTGACTGTCCTTTGGGACTCCATGCCCCTTCTCCAGCCCCCCCGTACCCTGCTGCTCAGAGCAGTGTGTCTGGGGTGCGGAGCCAGACACAGTGCTGTGCTCCCCCACAGAGCGCGCAGCTCCTCCTCCGCCCCCAGAATGCTGCATTGGGAGGGAAATCCCAGCCCTTTGGAGAGTTTTACAAATTCCTCCCTGCGGGCAATTTAAAACCCAAAAAGCCGGACATGTCCGGGAAACTCCGGACGCATGGTAACCCGACCACAGGGACTCCAGGATCTGCAGCTGCTACCACCTGTATGGTGAATCCTCCAACTCATCACCAACCAGCTCTTCCCCATTCTGCAACCTGGCCCCATGGTCTGACCGTGCAGGAGAACAGAAACCGTTTGGGACAGCAGGAGAGTCTTCTCAATGCCGCACTCTTCGCATGGCTTCCCGCGGTCATCGTGAAACACGACTACCCTGCCCCCCAGGAGTGTCTCAAGGAGCTGCCGGCGCAGTCACTGGGCACCCACTCGTAATGCTCTTGGGCAGTAGCATTGCAGAGGGGGCTGAGCAGACCATCCCTCTGTGACTTCCTGAATTGCTGCCAGGACGGATTCTCCTCTGCGCTAGAGAGAGTCCCCGAGGACAAGCAGCTGTGGTGGGGGAGGGGGCAAGACAAACACTCCCCATGAGCCCTTGACTAGCAGGCAAGCAGGACTCTGGGAGCCAAGGCATCGGTGTGTCTTGCTGGGAGAACAGAGCTGGAGAGCAGAAAAGGGCATTGGAGGAATTGTAGAAAAGTCAGTGTCATTGCTGGGTCATGGGCAGCCAGACCTAGTGGTCAGAGGCAGAGTCCACACTCACGAGACAGGAGTCGAGAGTCAGCTGGGTCAGGACACTGGAAGGGCAGAAGCAAAAGACTAAATTGTGTTCAGCACCTCAAGTCAGATGAGTCACCCCGAGTCAGGATGCCAGAAAATCAAGCCTGGGGGGTGGGAGCAGGAAAAGCCAACACACGATCCAGAGCCGGGGAGGAGCTCAGCTGTTCAGACAGCTTCTTGTTCCTGCTGCTGGTTTAAGGAGGTCCCGGGGGCCGATTAGCTGCTCTGGGACTCTGCCAATAGGAGCCTCAAACTGGGTCTGGACTTCGTCAGTCCTAGGTAAGCAGTTTTTCGTAGGCTTCCAGGTGGCGTGCTGGAGGGTGGCTGCTCCCAGGAACCCTGCAGACCCGGGTTAATGACCCAGGGGTCAGGACAGTGAGTGATCTCTCCCCGCTCAAACCTCCTGCACAAAACAGTCTCCAGGGTCCCGGGTGCATCCTCTGAGAAGAAAGAAACACAGTCATGAGGACAAATAGGCTATGGAACAGGAGCCCCCTCTTTCTTGCAACAGCCCCAAGTGCCCAGAAGAGTGGACGGCTCTTACCTCCAGGAGATGCCTGGGATCTTCCATCTAAGCCTCAATGGGACCCCTGTTGCTTGGTCTGACAGGAGGAGATCATCTGTCCCCACTGCTCCCTGCACTGGGCTGGCTGCAGCACACATCTGTGTAAGAGGCTGGGCCAGAGAGATGTTACAATCAGGGTCCAGGCAGCCCAGAAGGAGAACAGAGGGTCTGAAACCAGAAGACGAAGCAATCAAATCAGCGGATTCGACAGAGAAGTTTTCTACCCTACAGAGACATCAAAGAAGATCTGTTAGGAAAGCTGAGATGTTAGTCTGGAAACTGCTTCGGCAAAGATTGTGACTTGTTAAGATTCAGTTTTAGTCACTACAAAGTGTGTTGTGTTTTGTTTCTCTCTTTGAAATTTGTCTCTTTCTCTTGCTTAGTATCACTTAAATCTCTTCTTTGTTACTATGCTTCCCAAACCACCTCAGTGTTGTGTGTTCGAGTGAAGTGTGATTCTCCAGCCTACCCAACAGGCTGAGCTGTGCCCTGTCTCTCTGAAGGTAGTGAATAATTTCTGAGCGGTGCTGGGCCCAGAGTCCAAGGGCAGTTCACCAGACATCTCGTGGGAAGCCTAGAGACCAAAGGAGCAGGAGAGATTCCGGCCCCACTGACCCATGGGAACTTCCCACAGAAGAGCCTACACAGGGCTCTAGACACGGCCACTTTGGGTGTGTACCAGAGTTCACTCACCGCTAGATGCTGGCCAGGCCTCGTGTCACCGCTTTCTCTCTGGGCTAGCAACCCCGCTCATACTCACTCTTGCAGTTTGTTGGCTGGGAACTCAGCCCTCCAACCAGGTGACTGTCCTTTACTCCACTCCTTCCTGGGTTGTGCTCCTTGCAAACAAAGTCCCAAAATGTCTTGAACAGAAACAAGGTCTTCCACCCTCATGGGGAGTTCTGCCTCAGCCTGATTTCGGTTCAGGTTGCCCTTCTTGGGTTTCTCTGGTCTTCTATGTCCCCTTCCTTAGGGACAGTGAGAGAAGCCAGTCCTACCCTGGACTCCAGAGTTTGGCCCAAGGCCGTCTACTGAACAGCTCACTCTGCTTCTGGACTTTTGATGCTGTTTGCCCTTGTTTCCTCTCAGGTGGGGCTCACTTGATCATCAATTTGGCCTAGCCCCAGGCTAGGCAGCCATTGGCCAGGCCAACCTGTTAGATACCTCCTCCTTCAAATCTGGTCCAGCCCGGCTGACAGGTTTGCTGAGGGGATGGGGAAACCCCATTGCTGATCAGAAGGAGGTCAGAGTCTGTTCTCTAGGAGCTGAAGGTCCGTTTGTCCTGCTGCGGGAAGTGGAGCTGGAGGGCAGAGATGTTAGGTGAAAGAGACTGCATGATGGAGTTGGAGACTGAGGGACGGGAGCCTCCTCCCAGAAACCCTGCCAGGAGAAGAGGTTTGAGGAGGAGTTCTCTGGGGAGCCTCTTGCTTGGAAAAAAACAAGGTTGGCACATTGATGGAGATGTCTCTGTCCCAGGGATGGGGGAAGCTCCCAGCCAGGCTATGCAGCAGGGATCCCATTTCTCCCCCAAGAAACCCAGATGCCCAAAGAAGTCAATGGCTCTTACCTCCAAGAGGGAGCGGGGTCTTCCTTCTCAGCCTCTTTGAGAACTATCACTGCTTGGCTTCCTAGGACAAGGGACCTGTCCCCACTGCTCCTAAGGTGGTTCAGCTTCTGACTGCACCCATCTGGGAGGCTGTCGCACACCCCAGGGCCTAGAAGACACGGGGGGAGGAGGCTCCTCTTTATCTCAGACTCGGAGAGCCCAGAGAAGGGCTAAAGGAAGAATAAAGGGCAGGAGATGAAGCTAGCCCTGAGCCTCTGTCCCATCCTCACCTCTTCAAATGTGGAGCTTCCTGAGCTTCAGTTGGGCACGCAGTCTGTAGCCCTGACCCAAAGGTCCTTCTGCGCCATATGGGGCAGGAAGATCTCTGCCTGGGAGCACGGGGAATGGGATGGGGGTGAGATCAAGGAAAGAGGGGAGGGATATGGGTGTGAGGGAAAGAGCTCCTGCCCCAGATGAAGGAATTTGGGGGGCCAAGGGAAGGACACAGCTCCACAGAGAGGGGAGAGAGTTTCTGCGAATGCCAGGGCCTCCATTTCCGCTTCCACTAGCCTGGCATTTACAGTGAGACAGAGCAGTACCTGCAGCAGGGAGTGGGACTTGCTGAACAGGGAGGGGAACCTTGAAGAGCGTCAGATGAGCCACAGTCCTTGCAGCGCCTCGGGCATCTGGTGCAAGTGCCGGATGATGTGAAGCTGGCACATGACCTTGGCTGTGACATCCTCGTGCTGCAGGGGAACGAGAACATGTCAGAGACTGAGACACTCCCCAGAAATCAGGGAGGATGAAGAGCACCTGGAACCAGCACCATCATTTCCACCCAGCAGCTGCTCATGTCTGAGTGGTAGATTCACCCTCCTGACCCCCAGGATGGAGGCTTTCTGTCCTCTCTAGTGACCTCCAGTGCCAACCCCCCTCCTTGTCGGGTGAGCTCCTGCCACCTTCCCATCAGTGCCCATGACAGCTGTTCCACCTCCAACCCACCTGGGGACACCGCTCAAGTTCGGAGAACCCTCTCTTCCACCCCTACCTCCATCCCCACCCAGGTAGGGCAGGGAGGGGGCTCTAGAAGGGTGGTGGGGGGCGGGAGGGATTCTGGCAGCAGTGAAGTGGGATGGGGAGAGCTTGAGACCTTTCCCCAAGACACCCCAGTGACAAAAGCTGAAACCACAGGATGGCAGCCTTGTTGAATGGGGCAGGTCAGCAGCCCCTGCCAACTGAATCCTCCCAATCTCTCGAGAGCGGGTCCAGCCTTACCAGCAGCAAGACCAGCTTCCCACGCCCATGTGCCTCAGTCAGTCACCATCACCAGTCAGTCCTTGGCCTCCCAGGCTGCCAGGGATGGGAGCAACTCTCGATGGTGGCTGGGGTGACATGGACACTAGACCATGGGGAAATGGGTGCAGCTCTGTGGGGCAGGAAAGGTTCCCAGAGGGCACTTAGGGGACTCTCCTGTCCTTCTCAGGAGTGATAGCAGAGCACCACATCCTAAGAACAGAAGTCCATGAAGTCCAGAAGTCCACACTAGGCTCCTTGCTATCAGGCCAGCGCATGGCGAGAGGATGGGAAGGAGGCCCTGAGCCCCACGCCAAGCTTCTGAGTCGATTGCAGCTGCTTACCGTGTCCCCCATCAGTTGCTGGGCTTCCCCCAGGAGGGAGTAGACGAGCACCAGCCCAGCCTGGCTGACACGCAGCAGGGGGTCATAGATGGCCAGCAAAGCTGTCTGCACGAAGGATCTTCTCTGCCCGACGGAGAAGAATTTTTCAAAGACCTAAAACGAAGAGGACATGAGGCTCGAGCAGATTGCCCAGAGCCAGCCTCCAAGTCCTGGCGGTACAATGGCGTCTAGTGCCCCAAAGGGCGGGGAAGAGAGCTGCTGTGGCCAAGGCAGTTCATTCCCCAGGAGGCTTTCAGGGTCCCAGGGCTCACGGAAGCCCCTTTATTAAGAGGTGGCAGTTGCTGAGGGACCAAAGCCTCCAGTGGCTCTTTCGGGAAGGCAATTTATGGCAGGGGCCAGGATGGGCTGGAAATGGATCTCTAATGTGTGTGAGCAGGCCCAATCTGCTGTGCAGGGCACAGAGATGACAGGGGACCCTGTCTTGCTTCCAGCAGAGAGATCTCCTTCACCTCAGCGGCTAGAAGAGTGTGCGTGTGGAGGGGGTTGGAGCTGACAGACCAAGGGTCTCTTCCCCGAGCTAAGCGATTTCTCTAGTTGCTGGCTATGGCCTCTGCAACTCCTTGGTTTCTTCAAGGGGAATCCAACCTGCAGCCTGACAAGAACAAGGAGACTCATGGCCCAGTCCCAGTGTGGGACCTTTGGCACCAGCGTGTCCCACTGGTTGCTGGATGAGGAACTCTGAACTGGAAATAAGGAGCGGGCTCTTTTCCTGTCTCCAGGAGGCATCCACTGCAGGGAACCCAGCCAGCTACACTCCCTGAGCTGTGTCATGCCCTGGCACAGTGCCCTTACCTCCCCCACTCTGGCTGTATTCTTGTAGCCCAACAGCCTGCTGTCCTGGTGCCAGTCGTAGCACCAGAGATCTTCCGCCTCATGTATGGTCAGGCCTGGAAGAAAGAGAGAGAGAGAGACTTTTCTCCTCATTCTGGTTGCAGTTTCTGTGTCCTTCCAATCCCATTGGTGGCTGCACAGTGGAGTGGAGAAGAACAGAGGAAGAGAGAGACTTGTTCTCCAGCTGGGGTCAGTCTGAGAGAAATGGTCTGGGGTCCCATTATCAACCTGTGGTCACTCTCAGTCCGCTATTGAGTTCCGTGTCCCAGCTGGGTTCCTTACCCCTCTGTTGGAGCAGCAATTGGTAGAGCCGGTAAGTCCCCTCCCTGGCCTGCCGGCTGATGTTCTTGTCTGGATCGCTGACAAATAGAGCCAGCTGGGCCACATGGTGCCCCATCCGAGGGAACTCAGCTGAGATCTAATGGAAGGGAGAGCAGAGGGGACTCCATCAGCATTTTCCTCTCAGCTCCCTGTCTGCCCTGGGCCAGAGGGCTCCTTCCCCTTAGCCCCTCTGCAGGAGATGCCGGGGGAGAGGAGCTTGAGATCGAGCCTTCATTTGCTCTGCTGCCAAGGGAGCCCGGGATGCCAAGCAGGGGCTGGAGCATGGTCCCCTTAAAGGCCCAGGGACAACACTGAACCAGGACAAGAAGAACTTGACTCAAGCCTAGCTCAATCCTGCTCTGACTCTGCCTCCCCATGAAGAACCCTCCGAAGCCACAGCCCCGGCAGCAGCAGCAGATCCTGCAGCCCGCTGGAGCCAGCCCACCTCCGCCTGGAGCCAGCAAGCTGGGCTCGGAGCTCACTTACGTCAAACTCAGGGAGGGTGACTGTGTATCTCAGCAGGGCTGTGCTGCTCCTGATAGCCCTGGCTCGCTCCTGGGACACCCTGGACACGACCCAGACGTTGACATGCTGTGGGGAAAGGAGGCAGGTCAGACTCAGTGGCCAGCTGCTCCTGCTTTACAAATGAGCCCGCCACGCCTCCAGCCCCAGGGGCCTGAGACATTCTGCGCAGGGGGGAATATCTGAGTCCTTGATGGCAGAGCTTTAGAAGGGGATTCTTTCCCCCAGGATGCAGCTTGTACCCTTCAGGTCACAACTTCTCCGCATCTCTCTAGATTGGGACAATGTTCGGGGTCGGGGCTGGTCCCATCCTCCCAGAATTCCTGATTCCTGAACAGTTCACCAGAAAGAAGACTGAACCCTCGGCCCTTCCCTGCTACGCAAATCCTTGGGGGGATGTAGGGAGTGACTGAGAGCACAATCCCCCCCACGAATTTCAGAGCAGATCAGGGGGAAGGGCTGATTCCCTGGGGCCCTCCTGTTTCTCTAGGAAGGAGCATGTGCCTCTTCTCTGAGAACTAGCTCCCTAATCTCATGGGCTCTGTGTGTTGGAGGGGAGGGGGAAGGGTGGATTTTCCGACTCTCACTCCCCAAGACAGCCAGGAGCCCTGTGCTTAGTGCTCAGCAGAACCAGGCAGAGCTCTGGCTTGGATCCCAGCTCCTTCCTCTGTTCCTCAAGAAGGAAGGACCTGACACTACATTGTACTGACTTCCCCAAGCAAGGACGGCCAACTGGGGACCCAGCTAGGAGGACAGAGTAGAAAATGGATCTTCCAGTCTCTCCTTTCCAGTCCCCCAAAGAGTTACGGTGAAATGGGGCTCACCTCCAAGATGAAGTGGAGCCTGTCTGTGTCTGGGGACTCTGCCAGCAGGTTCCCCAGCATGGCATCCAGGACCTCTGCGATGACTTTGTGCAGAGTCTGCAAAGCATGGGTCAGACTTAGGGAACCTGGGCCTACACCTGCCACAGGATGGGAAGAGGGGTCTCTGGGAAGCACTGGGGAGACTCCCAAACACATCTCCCAGCCTCTCTCCTTCACATCCCACTGCAGTCAATTCGCAAGAATTGATGACCCCTGGACCTTTAATCCATGAGCTTAGCAGGTCTCTGCAGAGGGCCTTGTAGGCAGAAGAGTAGGAAACAGCCAAGTTGATATGGATGGAAGCTGGGCTTCTGGGCAAAAACACGGCTTATGAAAGAAAGAAAGAAAGAAAGAAAGAAAGAAAGAAAGAAAGAAAGAAAGAAAGAAAGAAAGAAAGAAAGAAAGAAAGAAAGAAAGAAAGCAATCCCCCAGGGAGGCGTAATCTCTTCCCTGCTGGAGGGAAGGATCCAAGCCTGCAGCTTGTTCCATCTCCACTACCCCACCCCTAAATCTGGAGCTCCAGCGAATCAAGGGAGTAGGGACCAAGGACTACTCTGGAAGAGGAGGAGGATGAAGGAGGAGGTACCTGGATGCCGGTGGTGTCCTTCTCCGTGCCTAGGGTGAAGACGGAGTGAAGGGCAGCTCGCAAGAGGTGGGTCTCTAGGGCTGGCTCCAGGGCAGGTTTCATGGTGCTGGCAAGAGAGAGGAGCTGCTATTAGACTGTGCAGTACTGGGTGGGACTGTCGCCAAGACAGACACCAAGCCACAGGGATAGAGGCACAGGCTGGCGAGAATGGAAACTGAGGCACTTCGCTAGGGAATGACAAGGCCAAGGTGTCCCAGACAGACAGTGGCAGGACAGGAATAGCTGCTGTTCCCTGGAGCCTGCTGCCCCTCCTGTATCGGAGCCCGAGAGTGAGCCCCTCCCCAAGGCCCCTGTCATGTTATGGGAGTGAAAAGAAGAGCCCTGCCAGGAGAGAGTGACCCTCCCCACCCCACCATCTCTGCCAGAGGCACCACTCTTGGGAGGTGACTTGGGAGGGACAGTGACGGTGACTCCCAGCCTTGGGCCTGAGCAGCACTGGGGTGAGGGGAGCCGGCAGGGTGGGGGGGTGGGGCTGTCTCAGTACCAGAGGTAGCCCACTGCAGCCAGGGAGTGGGCGAGGACGGCGCTGGGTGACGAGTCATCGGGAAGCTCCTCGATGAGCTCCTGTGAGACGTGAAAGAGACAAAGGAGCGTGTGAGATTCACGCCCGACTGACGCCTCCCAGTGAGGAGATGACACCGCCAGTGCCCCACATGGCCAGCAGGATCCCCCACCACCTCCCGCTCCTCCAATTCCTTCCTGCCCATCCGACTTGTCCCCCTTCTCGGATTCCTGCCCAGCTCACTCCCAATCCCCTTCTCTCCTCCTCCCTGTCAAAACTGCCCCCATTCAGCCCCATCCCGACGACTGAGCTGGGACCATGAGATTCCTTGTCCCCCACTCTCAGCTGCCCCCCAGCCCCACAATTCTCCCCCTCCCTCCAGCTGCCGTATGGCGTGTCTCACTCACCACGATCCTCTTCACCACAGCCGCCTTGCAGCAGCGCGGCTCCAGCGTGTCCTCCCCTCTCTCCCGTGCAGCCAGACATGCGGGGTAGATGGCCTGAAGGAACAGGAGCTGCTGCCCCTCATCCTGTACCCACCGGGAGTGGGGTATAGCGAGAGACAACCTGTTAATGAGGGACCTTCCTGCCCCACCCACACCAGCTCCAGGGCTCAGGCCTCAATGGGGGATTGTGGGGACCCGCCTATTGTCCAAATCCCCCACCACTCCTACACAAGCAGGATCAGGAACTGGGACAGTGCCTGTGGGGGGAGATGACTTTGGCTGTTGTGGGACACCCCCATCTTGGGGGTCCCACATCATGGTTGTAAAAGGGCCCCATTGGGGGTGGTGGATCAGGAGGCACAAGACCCTCGGCAGGGGGTGGGGATGCTGGGAAGGGACAGGGCAATCTTGGTTCCAGCCCAGTGGGGAACATTTGTACCTTATCTCTGCACTGGAGCTGCTCTCGGATGACCTTGAGAGCAGCTTCATCTTTGGCCACGTCCACCCCTTCCTCCTGCTCCGAATCCAGGGGGGTCCCTGCACCAGGGAGGGAAGTCACGGGCGTGGTGGGCAGAGCAGGATTCAAGACCCCCCTTCCCACCTCAGGCACCCAGGGCAGATGGGGCCCCAAACCTCCCTCTCAGGGATGCCTTCAGCCCCCAACAGCTGCAGAAGCCCAGAGAAGAACCCCCCCTCCACTGGCCAGGACTCCAGGGGAGGTGCCGATTCCCCCGGCCCTGTAGCAGCAAGGACCAAAGTGGCAGCAGCTCTTCACACCCCCACCCACAGGTCCCCGTGCGGAAGGGGCAGCTGTGTGATGGCTGCTGCTGTCCGTGGGGTTCGCGGGGCTCAGGCCAGACACCTGGGATGGGGACCTCCCCCCTCCCCGTATTCCTGGGAGAGCATCTGGGCCCAGGGTGTTCACATCCCGTCCTCAGTCCTCCCGGAGCCCCGCCTGGCTCCTCACCTGGAACAAAGCAGTGGCCTCCATCGGCCTGGCTGCTGCCAGATGCCCAGGTGCTGCCGCTGTCCCAGGCTGAGCTGCCGGTGCTGGGACAGGGACCTTCCCCCTCCTGGCCTGCAGGGGCTGGAAGGTCCTCAGAGACCGGGCAGGGCGATGCCTCCTGATGGGAACGAGGTCTGGGCTCCTGGGGCCGCTGCTGCCCACACAACAAGCCCCAGAGCCACCCTGCCCGGCGCCCCTCCTGGGCTGGGTCCTGTCTGCGAAACCGCAGCCTGGGCCAGCTCCATTGGGGCCTGGTCGGAGCCTCTCCCAGCTCGGGGCCTGCGCCGGGAGCCGGGGTCCTTTTCCAGAAGGCCGGGCACTTCCGCCGTCTGGCCTGGACGGGAGCTGCTTCCCCGCCAGCAGGGACGCAGGGGTTGCTCTGCCCCTTGGGAAGATGGCAGCTGCTTCCCTCAGGCTCTGGGGCCACCTGCAGAGCCTTCCTCCGCAACATCCGCAGGAGCCTGGCCATCCTGGAACCGAGCGGGGAGCAGGGCTGAGTCTGGGCTCAAGGCAGCCTTTCACTCCTGGGCCTTTTCCGTCCCTCCTCCTCCCTCCTCCAACCACAGCCGCCCCCTCTGCCCGCACAGGAGTGCAGGGAATGCCATCTACACACACGGGCAGGAGTTCATTGCATGATCCGCTCCCAATGTTTCCCCTCGTAATCCCTGCTGCTGCAATAGCGAGGAAGGCTCATCCTTTTCCAGCAATGAGGTCAGTCCCAAAGACCATCGGTTACTCTGGAGAAGCAGTCCCCTCCTGTCGTCCCAGGCCACTGTCCCACCCAGGCTAGAGAAGGAACAGAAGCCAGGAGTCCCGACTTCTCCTGGGAAATCATTCCTCACATCAAAGTCACAAAGGCCCTCGGCACAGGAAGCACAGAGCCCTCCTCGTTCCCCATTGATTTCCAGGCTCAGCAGCTCACAGGGTCTGGCTCACCTCAGAGACTCTCAGCCTGGGGAAGGGTTGGGAGGGAAGGGCTGGGAGGGGAAGGGCTGGGAAGCCCCATTGCTGGAACCTTTCCAAACACACTGGAGACGGCTCTGGAGAAGCCCCTGCCTGGCCTAAGAGTGAGGGGCTCTTGGGGGCTGTTTGCAAATGAAATCCCCCTTTGGAGATAGTCTCTCCCCCAGACAGAGAGGGGAACACACCGAGGAACCCGAATGCCACTCACGTGCTCTCAGTGATGGTACAATGAATGGCGGATGTTCAGGGTCAGCAGACGTCCCTCACCCTCCTCCTCACTCTCCAAGCCCAAGGCAGGCTGGAGAGGGTGGTGACCTCAGGAGTTACCCTGCCCAGCCAGCAGGCAGGGTGATGACACGAGGGCGATCGACTGGCTGTGAAAACAAGAGTCTGTCTGATTGCCAAGGGACGGAGAAACTCAGCCAGCAGCAGGGGGTGCAGAACACGGCCCTAGGGCGGAGGTGACAGCGCCTCCGGGATCCTGACATCCCAGCACTTTACTCACCTTCCTGGAGCCTCCCAAACCCACTGGGCTGTAGCCATGGGACCCCAACCCTACTGACGGCAAACGGGCCTCAGCTGCGACCACAGGGTCACACCGAGTGTCAGAGCCATGGATGGACCCCTTCACTCACCACTGCCGCACACTCCCTCCCACAGCTGGCAATTGCAACCAGGCCCTAATGTCTGGTCCCCCTGCCTTTGAGAGAGAGTGTCACTCCTGCTTCCATTGCTGCGGGACTGTGGGACTTTGGGCAAGTTGCTCCCCCTCTCTATGGCTCTCTGGGACTCACATTCCTGAATGGGCTTTATAAAAGACAATGGTTAAAGTTTGGCCCCAACTAGTTCTTGTTTTTCGAGACTATCCATTTTAGCAAAGTTTAGAGTTCTTGACATTCAACACCTGGAAACATCCCTTTCTCCTTCGCAGATGGCCTTAACATCCCTTATCTCACCCAGGCTTCCTGCTGCCTGGAGTTAGAGAATTGACCCTGTTCCCATTGGACCTACCCAAGGGGTCACACAGCGAAGCGGTGACGGAGCCAGAAAGAGAAGACAACTGTCCTGATTCCTGTTCTAACTAACAGACAACAACCCCCCAGAGGCAGGGATAAGGCCCAGGAAATAAGGTGTGAACATTTTCATGGAAACCTTTTTCTGTCAGAAAATCCATTCAAACGAAACCACTTTGTTTCTTGAAATCATAACAAGTAGGATGAAAATTCTTTGCAAAAATATCTGTTTGCAAAACAAGAGCATCTCCTGTCCGTCACAGTGCATTCAACTGTCTCGTCATACACAAAGGGGAGACACTATGCTCTAGAAAATTGGATGAGATGCTTCAGTCTGAGCTAAGTAGTTGCTGCTTTTCACAATTTCAAAACAATAAAATACAAATCAAATTGAATATTAGGTTATAATCTGATATGGCTCAGTGTGATAGGACACCCCCTAGTCTGCACTGCTCCGAGTGACACTGTTCAGTGGATCCCCAGCATCCACCCATGGCGAGGTAGGTGGGAGAGGATTGTTATTCCTTCTTGACAGAAGGAGAAACGAAGGCTGAGAAAGGAGCAGGGACTTGTCTTAGCTGATGCAGCCAGTCAGTAGCAGAATTGCTCTCAAATGAGCTACAGACCAACAATTGTTCATAGTAATTATTCAGCAATTATTTCAGAAGAACTGGAATGTTCGAGAGGATCATGAACTGCTCCGAGACAATGAATGGAGAGCAGCATCCACATTGGTCAAACGTATAACTGATTGTGACTTATTTGCTTGGTCATAAAAGAGAACAACAAAGACCAGAGTTTCCTCCCTGTCAATAGCCCCCTCCTCAGCCAATCAAGGTTGAGACTTTGAGGGGTGGGAGGCTAAGGGATCTCATCAAATAGCCCAAAGAATGGCCCCGGTCACCACCGAGGGGATCACTCTCGGAGCACTAGTCCAGTCTCACCTCTCTGTGAGGGCCTCCCACAACCCCCCCGGACCCCGCTCCACACACAGAGCTCCTGGTGGTGGGAAGAGAGCAGAGGAAAAGGACAAAGGAAGCAAGAAGAGAAAGGTAGGAGGGACAGAGGAAAAGGGAAAACAAAAGGAGAAACCCCAATGTCCACAGTAATTCTAAGGGACAAAATCCTAGGTCGGAAATAAAATACTGCCCCCCGCAATCTAATGTTTTCCTTTCCTAAAAATCAGCCAGCACCTGATGGATCAGACTGAACAGGTTCCAAACCTCTCCGAGGCTCTTACCTTCTATACAGGGACGTCTGTTTTCGAGCAAATCCACTAAAAGAAAAGGAGAAAACTCCAAAGAGGGTCCTCCTTGCGCTCACGTACGTGCAAGTGAATGCTCTCTCAGTCCTCCAGGAGAGACCTCGAGAAGGAGACGTGCTGAAGCAAAGCCACAGGGATCTCCGAGCTTGCCCCTGTCCTGCACCCCTGTCCTGCCTGGCTGATGTCAAGTTCTCTCTGTGAGGTCATCGCCTCCCCACCACCTTTGTCCAATAGGCTGAGGTCCTGCCAAAGGCCCTTGTGATGTCACTGCCACACCCACCACTCCCTTGTAGTGCTGATGTCCTGCCCCTGTCCAGCCACGTTGGATGTTTCAGCCGCTTCCCCTGGATCACCCCACTCAATGTCACTTCCTTGTGGGGTGACACCGACTACATAGTAGAACACAGAAGTTCTTCCCCAGGCCGCAATTAGGTTTTCACAAGTTAGTTGACTTTATGGCCAGAAGGAACCATTCGAGCATTTAATCTGATCCCCTGCGTATCCTAAGGCCTCCTGTATGTCAGAAGAGCTGGGCTTTTCTTTTACTCAAACATTTTCCAGAAAGGCATCTAGTCTTTATTCGAAGAGATCAAGAGATGGAGAAGCCATAATTTCTCTTGGTACTTTGTGCCAATGACAAACCACCCTCTTACAAATCTGGGTCTTATTGTCATTATCCTTTTTCTGATTTCTGCTTCCATCCATGGGGTTTTGTCATGCCTTTCTCTGAGACATAAAAGAGCCCTTTTATACTCAACATTTTCTCTCCATGAAGTCAAGCAACTCACTTCTCATTCTTCTCTTGTATATACTAAGCAGATTGAGCTTTTTCAATGTCTCATAATAGGGCATCATCCCCATCACTCAGTTATGAATCTTTTCTGCACCCTCTCCAATTGTTTTAACATAATATTCAAAATGTGGACACAAGAACTGGATTCAACATTCCAACATCAGTCTCACCAATGCTCTTTCACTTCCCTTTCCATTCTCACTACTCTATCCAGCCAAGAATGGCTTTAACCTTTTTTAACACAGTTTCACATTGACAGCTCATGTTGAACAGCTTGTCCACTATGACCCCAAAATCCTTTTCAGGGTCACTGCTTTCCAGCGGATTGTCCCCAATTCTGTAGGGTGCCGCCTGACTCCTTTGTTACTGGAGGTATGGGGTTGCATTTGGCTTTATTAAAACCTAATTCTTTAGTAAGTATTTTAGAAGAACTAGCCCATTAGAGAGAGAATCGTGAATTACTCCAAGACAATGAATGGAGAAAAGCGGCAAGAGCAATCAAATACATGTTTGGTTACGCCCTATTTCCTTGGTCTTAAAAGAGGGTCACAAGGACCTGAGCCTCCTCCCTCACAATAGCCCCAAACTCCCCCAATCAGCATTGAGACTCTGAGAAGCAGAAAGCTGAGAGTTCTCACCAGATGTCCAGGGTCACCACCGGAGGGAGTCACTCTTAGAGCACTATTCCAGCCACATGTCTTTGGGAGGGCCTCCCGCAATGAGAGTTGGAGTGCAACCCCCCCCCCCGCCTCCGTCCCCAACTCCACACGCACAGACAGGTCCTGGTGGTGAAAGGAAAGCAGGGGAAAAGGACAAAGATGCAAGAGAAGACGAGAAAGGAGGGAGAGACAGGAAAAGGGAAAACAAAAAGGAGAAACCCCAATGTCCCCAGTAATTCTAAGGGACAAAGTCTTAGGTCGGAAATAAAATGCTGCCCCCGCAATCTTGTGTTTTCCATTCCTAAAAATCAGCCGACACCTGATGGATCAGACTGAACAGGTTCCAAACCTCTCCGAGGCTCTTACCTTCTATACAGGGACGTCTGTTTTCGAGCAAAACCACTAAAAGAAAAGGAGAAAACTCCGAAGAGGGTCCTCCTTGCGCTCACGAATGTGAAAGTGAATGCTCTCTCAGTCCTCTAGGAGAGACCTCGAGAAGGAGACGTGCTGAAGCAAAGCCACAGGGATCTCCGAGGTGGCCCCTGTCCTGCACCCCTGTCCTGCCTGGCTGATGTCAAGATCTCTCTGTGAGGTCATCGCCTCCCTACCACCTTTGTCCAATAGGCTGAGGTCCTGCCAAAGGCCCTTGTGATGTCACTGCCACACCCACCCCTCCCCTGCAGTGCTGATGTCCTGCCCCTGTCCAGCCACATTGGATGTTTGAGCTGCTTCCCCTGGATCACCCCTCTCAATGAGCGTTCATTGTGGGCTCAAGCCGAACACAGTAAAACATCAGAGGCTTCTCCCCATGCTACGCTCATTTTTCATCAATTAGCAGACTTTATGGACAGAAGAGACCATTAGAGCGTGTCATCTGACCCCCTGCATATCACATGCTTTCTGTAGAGCATAGGAGCTAATTTTTGACTACACACGTTCCAGAAAGGCATCTAGTCTTCATTAGAAGACATCAAGAGGTGGGGAATTCCCACCACTTCCCTTTCTAGTTTCTTCCTTTGGTGATTCGTCCTCACTGTTGAATATGTGTGCCCTCTTTCTAATACGAATTGGTCTCTTTTGAGTTTCCAGCCACTGGGTCTTGTTATGCTTTTCTCTGATAGATTAATGAGCCCTTTAATACCCAATATTTTCTCTCCATGAAGTCACTTCAACACTTCAATGATGTCACCACCCAATCTTTTTTATAATCTAAACAGGCTGAGCTCTTTCAATAGCTCACTAGCATCTGCCAGGAAGGGAGTCCCCACAGAGGGACACCATAATCTCCCAGGGAGGGAAAAGGCTCTCACTGCCATTTCTTAACCTCATGGGGTGTTCTCCTGCTCTGCCAACCCCACCCCTTTTTCAGTATCTCCAGGTTCCTGAGGGAGCAGGAACCAGAGGCCATCCTGCAGCTGGGACAGAGATGGAGGTTGATGACCTACCTGCCCGTGGTGACCATGGTGCAGGACAGCCCTCAGGACATGCGAATGCAGCTCCAGATCTGCATTGTGTTGGAGAGCTTTACAAAAACTAGACAAGAACGCTGCATGTTCCAGGGCAGCTCCAGCCCCGGTGCTGTCAGTGAGACGTGTCCTCCCAGCCCTGCCTGACGGGTCTTTCTGTTTCAGACCCTCCTTGGAACTGCCAGAAAAGTCCAACCTGTAGAGTTGTGGTTGCAGTGATAGTTGTATGGTCTGCGTTGATTGCTGCCATCATTGCTCTGGCAGGTGAGTTCCCAGCTTCCGCCCGGCTCCCTTCCCCTCCATCTACGATCTCCGCGCATCCCATTCCCCCGTGACCTACCACACTCACTCTCTCCTCCCGGACTGTCCGGCTTCTGCCCCTGGGGCAGAGGATTCCTGGGGGATCTTCCTCCCAGACCCCTGCACCTGGGCACTCTCTGTGTCAGGACGATCTGACTGACATTAGCCCCCCCAGCCCATCTCTGAGCACTTTGGACCCAAGTCACCTTTGCCACACGCCATGAAGCAGTCCCTGACCAGGGTGTCCAGTGGGACAGGATGCAGTGCAACACTGAGCCCTTTGCCTTCCCTGTGTTGCTCTGAGGTTACCAGCTTGGCCTTCCTGGATCTTCAGGTCACGCCTGTGGCCGGGCGGCAGGTGCTGCCGTATTACTGAAATGAGCCGTAGAACTCAGTCTAGACCCCTCCACCAGCGCAGTGTGGAAACCCACCAATCGCTGAGCTTGGCCAGGAAGGGTCCCTTAGCACCATTCACTCCCCCGGGCTGCCCAGACAGCGTGTGCTTGTGCAGAGGGCGTCTGTTTGCGGTGAACATGAACCCTGTTGTATCCCCCCGTTGTCTGGGGCAGGGCGTGCTGGGGAATGTCGGGGGTGGGATTTCTCTATTGCCCTGGGATCCGATCACTGGGCCCCAGGAGGGTTTAGCAGCTGGCAGAGGGGATTGAATCCAGGTCTGTCTGCATTAGGAATCCTCTGTGCCGATGTCATGACATCCGTGCAGTTGAATTGGGGCAAACCGCTAAAGCAGACGCACTGCACTGGTGCACAAAGGAGCTTGCCTTGCTGCAGTTCGCTGCAGGAAGTTACCAGAGCAAGCCGCACTGCTCCAGCGCATCTCCAGGAGGTGTTTTCCCTGATGTCACTGCGTCACTGTGATTATACTGGTGCAGATTGCTCTGATACAGATGGGCCCTGAATCCCAGCTCCCTGCTGTAATGGCAGGCTGCTGCAATGGGCAGCATTGGCTCTCACTGTGTAAGGTGGGAATCTGTGAGCTTAGGGTTGGTTACACACCTGCAGGTGCAGGGAGCTCTGCAGAACATGTGGCATCTGAGCTGGAGATGGATGGTGGAGACAGCCTGTGCCATCAACTGTTCGTCACTGACTTCTCTGCTCAGTTCAGTAGGGCAGGGGTGTGGGCTACCATGCACTGGACAGTTAAATCTACAGGGTCAGACATGCCTTGTGAGTGAGGTGAACACATGCTCGCTTTCTGATCACCGCTGCCACGTTTCCTAACTCTTCCCAACTTAGAGTGTCTGTTCCTCGCTGAGCGCCAGCCACATGGGAAGGCTTGAAAACCAGCTACCGAGTTACTGTGGTGCAAAAAAAAGTGACGTGCTCGAAAACATCTGGAGGGGTTTGAGTCCAACTCCTCTCAACTAGACAGGCCTTTCAAATCCTCTTTGGTGTCACTTATGGGTGACCCCACTGCTGCTCTTTCATGGCTCTGAAAGGGTTACACTGCCATGAGGGCTTCCAGAAAGTGCCTTTCTTGCTGCTGTGTTTGGGGAGAGAAAAGTCTGCAGGTAGGAGGTGAATTAAGTTCCATCATTCCTGGCCCACAGTGCAACAGGTCACTTCCCGTGGCTGTAGTTTCTGGCGCCCCCTTGTGGCTTTCATGTCCCTGAGTGAAAGTTCCCATGTTCTTCTCAGTAGTTCACCTGCTGTTTGTTGCTAGGTTGAACGTCCAGCTGTTGATCTTGTGCCTGGGGTGAAATGCTCTGAGCTGTGTCAGTCCCTCGCAGGCTGGGAGTGTCCCTGGAATCCTTCTTGCCAGGCAAATTTACAGTGACAAACGTCTCCGTCCCCCTGCATCTGATTGCAGTGGACCAGCCCCAGCTGGGGGTCCCAATGGGCTTGGCAAGCCGGTCAATTGACTGCCTGTTTGGCCGCAGTCAAATGCTCCAGCGAGAGCCCTGGGGGTAGGAGGAAGCCTGCCTTTCGGATTGCGTCTTGGAGCCTCACTGGTGTTTTCCAGAACTTGGTTTCATTGTTTTGCCTTTTTTTTCTGAGCTAAAATAACTCAGTGAAGTACATTTTTTTTAAAAAAAAATTAGGTAGATCCGTATCTATCGAAAGCTAAACCTACTGGAGACAATGACGTCTTGCTCTTTTTTCTTCCTGGCGGGAGGTAACCAGTTCTGATAAATTGGTATTTTAAAATATCTGACCACTCTTTGACAGATTTGACTGGTCAGTTGACCAATTTTTGTACCAGTCAAATGCCCAATTCTCGATGCAACTCTTACCCTCCATGTGACTGTCTCATTCTCAGCGCTGACCTCTCAGCTTTCATCAGCTGATCTGTGCCCCCCTGCTAGCCCCTCGTGCCCGGACGGCTGGATGGGATACCGAGGGAAATGCTACTATTTCTCAGAGACGGAAGGGAGCTGGACCGACAGCCGAAGCCGCTGCTCTGCCCTGGGTGCCTCCCTGGCTGGGATCGACAGTGAGCAGGAAACGGTGAGAGACTCTCGAGTTGCCAGACACTAATCTGGGCACAGGGGTAGCTGCTGCAGCAGGACCTGGGCTCTGCCCCATGGGGTGAGGAGCAGCTGTGAGCCCTCCCGTGCTGGGAGGCTGGAGTGAATGAACTTCCAGCCGCTGAACGCCAGCCCTGGCTGGGCCCAGGGCCCTACTGTCTGTGTGTGATCACAGGGATTGCCCATTCTCCACTGCACCCCTCCCCAAATAGGGAGACAGCTTCTGTCTAGGGCAGGGCTGGCTCAAGCATCTCCTGGCCTGCTGGCTGCTGGAGTGGGACTGAGAACCCAGCCAGTGCTCCTGTTGTGGGGATGGGAAAGGAGCAGCCAGCTGAGGAGGCGGGGGAGGAGGGGATCCTTTCACATTGACCCCTCCCACTTCAGCTTGACTCGCTCCCTCCTCCTGCCTTGCTGGGGTGAGCGGTGGCTGCTCTGTGAGAAGAGACGTCTCTGCAGAAAGCTCAGACCCAACAGCTGCCCCCAGCTCAGGGGGACTTGGGGTGTGGGTTACTGGGAGCACCAGGGTGGGGCTGCTGTGTGCGGTGGGAGGGTTAAGACTGCCCGGGTGATCTTGTGCTTTGCAAGAGGGAGGGGAAAATCTCCGCCCCCCGAAAATAAACTGAGCACCCTTCAATATTTGACTGGGATTCTCTGCAGCACAGAGCCCTGGAGGGGGAGGTGGGGAAGCACCGGAGCTGGGGCTGATACCTGCTGTCCCTCAGCTTTCTTTAAGGCGTTCCTGCTGCACCATAAGGGTGTCTATGACCATTGGATCGGCCTCTGGAGGGAGCAGGGTCAGCCCTGGAAATGGGCCAATGGCACCAAATTCAACCACCTGTGAGTCTCTCTCACCCCCCTGGACTAATTCCCTGGGCTTGGGGATTCTGGTGTCTGAGCGGTTTGAGCTCAGGTAGATCCACCATTCAGTGCTAGTGAAACCACCAGACACGACCCTGGTCCGTTCGCGTCCTGCGTGTATCGGAGACCAATGGGAGCCGGTGTGTCCCTGAACTCTCGGCTCCTCCCCGCAGCACAGTGCTGGGCCGGAGACAGAGCCCGCCATAGCCAGAGGTGCCCTCGCAGCGCGCTGGGATTTCAGCTGGGACACTCGCTGTTCTCCCCCAGCCCTCTTCAGCAACGTCCCTGGGGTGTCTGACCCGCCCTGGGGAAAGGAGGCAGCAGGGAGCTCAGGTTAACAGTGGCTGCTAAAGAGGGCAACATGCCGAGCGCTGCATTGCAGGTGCAGGTCCCGCTGGGGATTGCAGCCGGCAGGTTTGAGTGACTTGGCTGGTGAGGCCTCTGAATCCACAACAAGGCACCGATGTTAAGGGAGCTTGCGGTTCACAGGTGCTGGACGCCTGGGGCTCCCACTGGAACGGGGTACAGTAGTGATGGCTGCCCAGCCACCACCCTGCGATGGGTTTCAGTGGGCTCCAAGTGTGATCACAAAACCAGCGCTGCTTGAGCCCGGAGCAGGGTTTGAACCCCGGAATTCAGCACTAGAAGCATAAGCCTCTGCCATAGGAGCGAAAGAATCCACTTCTTTAACTGAACCCCCTCCCCCCACCTCCGATTGATAAAGCTCTTATGCAGGCCAGCCATTAGAGGAGGATGGAGACCCCCCACTTCCCTGGTCTGGGTTACTTCAGTACTTTGAAAAGTCAGGCTCTTATGGCACTGGGTCAGGGCTCCCCAATGGACAGTCCCCATTCTGCTGTATTGGACCCAACCTTTGGATCCTACCTGCTTCCAGCCTGACTGGGTCTGAATAGCCACCAGACACTGTCCCGAGTTTGGGCCTCTGTGGCCCTCTCCTGGGGTACAGACTCCGTGTCCTGAGCTCTGCTCCTGAGGGGCTGGGAGAGTAGCTGCTCCACACTCAGGCCTGCACTGTGGAGAACGGCTCCCCTGGCTGGGACTGATGTGAAATGCCTGGCCTCTGCCTGACTGCAGCACCCTGGCTTCTGTGTTGCAGGTTTCAGATAAGAGGAGGAGGTGACTGCTTATCTGAACGATGAGAAAGGGGTCAGCAGCTCACGGTGCTACATGGGAAGACGGTGGATCTGTAGGAAACTTGAGGTGTATGTGATGGGAAAAGAGACTGCATTGGAAGGGGGCTCGAAATGGGACTCCTAGACGTGACACTGATCCAACTCACACCTACTTGAACGAGCCAAGTCCCCGTTCGTCAGCCTGGCCAGGATCTCAAAATCAGGCAGCGGGGCCCGCAAGCAATAAGTGTGTCTCATTTAAACTGTGGATTCTTCCAATGTGCCTTCTGCTTTTGAACCTTTAAACTCAGGGTCACATTAGGAGCCACAAGGACTCCAAGATCTCTTTCTTGAGTGGTAACAGCTAATTTAGATCCCATTGTTTTGAATATTTTTTGTATTTTTGTATTTTTTCCCCAAAACCACCTCTATTGACCCCTCAGTCTGGGACAGGTCCTCAGATTTGTCACATAAAAAGAATGGCTGATGTGTGGGAATCTCCCACACCTTTGCAGTGTTGACCTGAATTTTATGGGCTAATGTGTTTACCGCTCAGCACTGATCTGATCAGAAGATAATTTAGGTTCTTGTCCCAGTTCAGGCTATAGGGATAGAGAACACAGAGAGTTCAATATTGTGAGAGGACCCTCCGGGTGTGTGGCAAGGACACTTATACTGAGGACAAAACCAACTTGTTAAGATCTTTATTAAAATAAAAGAAAGAAGCAGAAATGCTACAAAACACAGAGTCACAAAGAAGTAATACAATTCTATGACCCCTGGTGGTAACATTTCTATTCTAAAAGACTACTAAAGCTAGCATATTCACACCCATCCCTGAAGACCTGGTAGTAGGAGACAGAGGATCAGTCTTGTCTCTGGCATGTCTGAGGAACTAATGGTCCAGGCTTCCAAAATTGGTAGGGCTTAGGTTCAAGTGTTGAGTGGCTAGGATATATTGTGAAACTGAGGTGATAGCTTGATAGAAGATAGGAAAATGTGACCCCTTTGTATGGTTGTTTGCCATCTTATAGGGTCCCGGTACTGCCCGCTGTCAGAATCTAGGCCCAACCTACCATGCCCAAATCTTATTTCCTCAACCCCATAAATCTTCAGGTACGCTTACTCTATAGGTTAACATGTTATGCCATATACTCATATGTATTAGTATTGATGATCTCATTCTCGAAACCGTTATCCCTGACCTAACTCATGACTTCCATGTTCTGCAGTGTGCCTTGCAGTTACCGGTCTGCTCCAGACTTAAGGTTAGCAGATTCAAGTTTTTTGTTCAGTTCCCCAAAGCTAAGGGGGGCAACTGGTATGCCATTTATCTATGCCAAAGTTTACAAACACTTATACTAACTTACTCTAGCTAATCGTACAGGATACAGGCCTGAAGGTTATTTGCATTACAGCCAACTATTATGAATAACCATGAATAACCCTTATGAATAGCATAAACTGGAATTCCACATAAACAAAACCCCAGAAAATACTATGATTAATTAATAATAGGATATGATAACAAAATAATATGAATCAAACCAAAAGAAAACATATTACGCAATATGGCAAGCTAGCAAACTGACCTTATGGGCTACAGCAATGAAAACCCATGCAAAGAAAATATTTTGCTTCTCTGCAATGGCCTTGTCTTCTGAAAGTGCTCCTTTGGCACCTCGGTTACCTTGGGGCCTCACTGATTGTTTGGAAGTCTTCCTACTTCTGATGTACTTAAAAAACATTCTGCCAGGGAGGAGTGGGGAGCCCAGTCTCTCAGTCCTTCTCCCCTCCCGCCCCCACCCCACTGCCTCTCTTAAGTTGATGGAAGCACTCCTGGTAAGGATGCGCATGACTGACAGAAGGAGAGTAGTGTGGATGTGAATAGTTTGACTTATGTTTGTAGTGCAGACATGCCCTCAGTCTCTGAGGACCTTGAACTGCTTTCACCAAATGCCCACGCATGCCACCACCCCACAAGACTGGTAATCATAGATGCTGCATTCAGAGCAATAATTTTTACTTCAGCAGGATTTTGTTGTTGTTGTTTGTTAGTTTGTTTGTTTTGCAGGGGGGTGCTTATTGGCCTACATTTAGAGAATTAATGATATGGATGGTGGGATGAATTGCACGCTCAGCAAGTTTGTGGATGACACTAAGATTGGGGGAGAGGTAGATATGCTGGAGAGTAGGGATAAGGTCCAGAATGACCTAGACAAATTGGAGGATTGGGCCAAAAGAAATCCGATGAGGTTCAACATGGACAAGTGCAGAGTCCTGCACTTAGGACAAAGAATCCCATGCACCGCTACAGACTGGGGACCGACTGGCTAAGCGGCAGTTCTGCAGAAAAGGACCTGGGAATTACAGTGAACGAGAAGCTGGATATGAGTCAACAGTGTGCCCTTGTTGCCAAGAAGGCTAACGGTATATTGGGCTGCATTCGTAGGAGCATTGCCAGCAGATCAAGGGAAGTGATTACTCCCCTCTATTTGGCATTAGTGAGGCCACTTCTGGAGTATTGCGTCCAGTTTTGGGCCCCCCACTACAGAAAGGATGTGAAGAAATTGGAAGGCAACAAAAATGATTAGGGGGCTGGGGCCCATGACTTATGAGGAGAGGCTGGGGGACCTGGGGTTATTTAGTCTGCAGAAAAGAAGAGTGAGGAGGAGGATTTGATAGCAGCCTTCAACTACCTGAAGGGGGGTTCCAAAGAGGATGGAGCTAGGCTGTTCTGAGTGGTGGCAGATGACAGAACAAGGAGCAATGTCTCAAGTTGCAGTGGGGGAGGTCTAGGTTGGATATTAGGAAAAACTATTCACTAGGAGGGTGATGAAGCACTGGAATGGGATACCTAGGGATGTGGTGGAATCTCCATCCTTAGAGGTTTTTAAGGCCTGGCTTGACAAAGCTTTGTCTGGGATGATTTAGTTGGGTTTGGTCCTGCTTTAAGCAGGGGTTGGATTAGATGACCTCCTGAGGTCTCTTCCAACCCTAATCTTCTATGATTCTATGAATGTTTGTTAGGTATATCTGGCTCTCGTTTTCCATCTCTAAACTCCCTCACAAAACTCCCTGATTTACTAGCTCCTCTGGTACTTAGGAGCTGCCTTTTAAAATTTCTGAGTTAGTCCTGCCCCTTCATGAAGGCCTTCAAAAATCACAGCTGGGAAATTAAAGGGAAACAAGCCAACAGAACTTTTTGTAGGCTTCATTTACATTAAGTAAATGTCAGGCTTTAAAGCAGCTGAGAGGATCTTCAGTAACCAGAACATATGGGAAAATGTCCAAAAAATTGAAGCATAGTTCTTTTGAGGAACTAAAATGGCACAAATGTCCATGAATTAATGTATGAAATTAAAGAGTTACAGCTTCACTTTCAGTAACATTTTATAAGTCATCTCTCCCTCTCTCACACTCTCTCTTTCCTTCTCTCTTTCCTTTCATTCTATCCATTTTTGCTCATAATCTTTTTTAGCTTTTGTTACCCACCCTGGTTTATTTCTGACTTCTCCATTCTCCTCTAGTCACTGTTAACTGATTATTTTTCTCTCATAGTCTCCATTCTGTCCCCCAATTTTACCCCTTCCCCATTTGCTCCCCCTGGGTGTTTCCCCTCTCAAGAATGTTTTCCTTTCGCTCTATCCATTTCTGTTTTTCACCCTTTTTCTAGGACTCTCCCTTTATTCTTGCTTCCTCTGCTCCCTCTGGTTAAACCCACTCTGTCCCTGCTTCTTCCAGTGTTCATTCCCTCTGAAGCACCTGGCATTCGCCACTGCCGTAAGACAGGATACTGGGCTAGATGGACCTTTGGTCTGACCCAGTCTGGCCATTCTTATGTTCTTAATTCTTAGAAAATCATGAGATTGACACACCGCTTGCCCCCCCAAAAAAGAGATTTTTAAAGAAGATTCTATAATGGTTTCTGGTCTGTCTCTTGGTTTTTAATTTTCCCCTATGTCTGTGTGACAAATAGAGACATCCCATATCTACAGAGGAATGTGACTTTGGCCCCTGTTGCAGGAGCTGTCACTGGGGGGCCCCAATGAGATCTGATTAAAGAGTTTTGTACAAAATGCTCCCTGCTGGTGTAGAGGTTCCAGCTTCTCTCTAAACTCCAAATCCCAATTAATTAATTCTCTATCCCTGCTGCCACCACATCTGCCTGTCCCCCAGCCCAGCAATTACTTCTCCCACCAAAACCCTACATCCCTCCCTGCCCCACAGTGACCCTCTGCTTCTCCTTCAGCTTCAATGGGTCTCCCTTTCTCTCTCGCCCCCCCCCCCGCCTCCCAAAATTCCTGGTGCTGCAGAGATGGAGGGGGAGGAGATGGAATAAGGAACCAGAGGGTTGGGTACACGGGAGTCCTCCAGGGTCATAGAGACTAGCATGACTGGGGCTAGGGAAGCCCATTTTTTAATTCGCCCCATGTATTAGTGACACTGTCTGACTGAAGCTCCCCAGAGTCCTCCTGGACCATAGAAGATAGCGACAAACAGTCTAAATAGCTCCCTGGGCAATGAGATTGGCTTCTCCATCTTGATTACTTGCTTCTTTCTGTGGTTTCACAGTCCAGACATGAGACCCCAAGGACCCTCCAGTGTCATAAAGACTGGAGTTTCCAAGGCTAGAGAGGCTGATTTCAGGGTCCTCAGTGCAATATTCCACCCCCTGTGTCTCAGGGACACAGTCTGAGCTCGGATCCTGCCCCCACCCAGAGCCAGGGGTAGATTCTCTCCGCAGGGACAGAGGCTGGTGGGAAAGTGAAGATTGGGGCCTTGTTATCAGCATCGAAAAATGTCACTTGGCCCCATTCACAGTCCAGACAAACCTGGATCCTCCTGGGGACCTGGCTCAGGGGTAGTATGGTTGCAGGGGAGGTGAGAGCCTGGAACAGACCCAACTACTGCACAGCCCAGATCCCCACTTCAGGGTTAAAGCTGACTTCTCCCTTCCTCCTCACAGACTCTTTTGCCACTCCCACAGCCCAGAATCCTCTGTCCCCCACCTCCACATCCCAGCAGTATATCCCTGAAGTGAATCCCTCAGAGCCCAGCACACAGGCCCAGGAGTCAAATCTCTCTGGATTGTTCGGCAGATGTTGCCTGGTGTCTCCCCATTTCCCACTTTTCTGATCCTCAGACAGGATGAGTCGGGGATGAGCCGTGTCTGGATCCAGAATCACATTCACTACGGGAGAGAGAGAATCAGAGTTCAGCCCTGGGGGAATCTGGGACCATTTCTCACACTCCCTAACATCCCTGCTTGGCAGTTCCTCAACCTGTGTAATGGGATCCACTTCTGTACTTTCTCATTTGAATATAGAGCCTGCAGCTCCCTGCTCCCCAGCTGGGGCTGGTTCATTCCCAGCAACAGAGACTTGGCAAGGAAGGTAGCAAAAGCTTGTAATTAGGAGAGTCCTGAGGAGGCAGGTACCAACTTTGAACCCCAGAGGGAGTCTCCTCCCATAAATGCATCCTCCACTGCCAGGCCTGGGAGCAGAGATGAAGACGCAGCACAGGGGAAGAGCCAATAGTTCAAGGCCAGTGAGCAGGAAGCAGGAGGTGGCAATGGGTGGGGCAGCCCCTTCCCAGCCCAGAGAGAAGGGAGGTCTACAGGTGGCAGCACTAGAGAGACACCATCTCCCCAACCCACAAAGCAGCTGCAATGGCAGAGTCCAGCCCTGCCCAAAGGAGAAGAGCCATGGGGAACAGTCTGTCCCCCAGGTGAAATGGGGAAGGGTGTGGCAACCAGGAGGCTCTCTCTCCTGACCACCTTGAAGGTAATATTGGAAAGGCTTGTCAATGTCAATACAAATTCTCAGATCACAATTAAGGTGGCTTTAGGGCTGGGCAGTGCAAGTGTCTCTGGTTATTGCTGTGTGGGAGAGTTGCTTTCATGGACATTTTCTGTTAATGGAAGGAAAAACTCCCCCAAAGCTCACCCTGGATGTGTGATCCCAGAGATCCTCCCTTCCCTGCTCTAGCTCAGGTGGGAAAGAGTCTGGAGGGGAAAAGGGTCACAGAGATTAGAGCACAGCGTCTCTGATTTACAACACCAGCCTGGGGAGCTGCTTCTCTCTCCTGAATGCCTGAGAATAAGCAGAGATGCCCTGGCAGTTCGTCCCCCTGGCTGCTGAGACTTTCTGTGGTGGCTGCTTTTTCCCTCCTTCCCAGCTGCATCTCCCTACTCTTCCACACCTTAGTGTGCAGGTGGTTGAATCCCCCTTGGTGCATCAGAGGATAGCCCTGGATGGTACAACCAGACTCAGAACTAGAGTGACTGGATGGAGCCCACAGTGCTCAGCCAGTGCATGGGGCTGCCCACCCTACATGTCCCCTCCTTTGTGTTCCAGAAGGTGAGGACAACCTAGCCTCTTGCTTCTCTTGCTTTCCTCAACCAGGTCCTGTGAGAAGGTGTTTCCCACTCATCCCTCACAGCTGGCCCTCTGTAACTCATCATCACCTCTTGCACCACAAGCCTCCCCAGCCACCTTTGACACGCCACCTGTATTGGCTGAAGGACATCCAGCTGGTCCACCTCTGTACCAGTCCCCGAGAACATCTGTACATGCTTGTGCTCCACACCATCCACTTCCTTGCCTTTGTGTTCCATCCTGACTCCAAATGGTGGGACCTACAGGAGAGAAAATGAGGAACTGTGGTGGGCCAGCCTGTACTCCACTTTTGTTCCACAGCCCACTGGGGATATTAGGTGGTGTGTCAGCTTGCAGCCCCTTTTCCAGCTCTTTTTGAACCTCTTACTAAAGTTCTGGCTGCAATATTCCCTGCACCTCCTGATGTATACACACCCCATTTGTGACTTCAGAAAGTGGCAAGACATCCTTATTAATCTCCTCCTGGTGATGGCCAAGATGGCCACACATCACTGCAGGAGGACAAATCTGGAGGGAGGAAGAAGTGCTCTGAGACTGTGGCATGTATATCCATTCCCTTTTAAAATCATGTCTCCAGGCACAGTTCCCCTGGGCAGTGTTCACTGACTCCTTAGACACCTTTGAGGAGCAACAGATGCTCTCTGGGGTTCTCTGCTTGGTGTCCCCTTCTGGCTCCCTCATTTTTAAACTTCTGACCTCTCTCCTTGTCCTGGTTTCTCTTTCATTGTCCCAAATACTCCATTGTTCCCTGGGCTTCATGGTTTCTCCCCCTTAGTTGAGGGGACGGGCCTTTAGCTTTGGGAAGGCGTAGATCCACCATGTCCCAGTACATGCAAATAGCATCTCCCTGCTTTTCCTGCTGGAGCTTCTCCTCTGAGGGTTAGAGAGGAAGGTGAGAACCTGAAGTTGCAGGGAGGGGAGTTAGAGGAGGAAGGTAATAGATATAAACCTGGGGGAAGCTCTATACTGAACCTGTCCTTCTCTCCCTGGCCTGGGAGAAGAGAAGGGGATGGGTATTGGGGATGATCCACTCAGGCCAGAGAGTGGCCCCTTCTCCAGCCCAGAGAGCAGGGAGGATGTGGCAACATCACAGAGGGACCATATCTCTAACAGAGGAGAAAGAGAGCAACTCAAATGGGAGATCTCAGCCCAGCCCAGCTGAAGAGAAAGATGGGATGCTGGTGAAGTGCAATCGGAGCGAGCCTCTCACATAGGGGAAAGGAAAAAAAATGTGGCAACCCTTTGAATTTAATATTTAAAGGGCTTACGGACATGTATGGAAATGCCAGGGTCAGCATTAATGACATATCTGTGTTGGTGAGGGAGAGTGTATCTACACAGCAGTTTAAGCCAGGGTCTGAGCCTGGGCTCAAGCCAAACCCTCATTGCATCCACACTGCAAATATGCTAATCTAGGGCTCTGATCCAGAGTCCCAGGACCCTGCAGGTCTGGAGGGTCAGAGCCCATGTTAAACTGGAACCCGGGTCCAAGCCCTATTGGTTTCCTATGTGCATGCATCCGTGTCTTGACTTGGGTGTGGAAGTCTTCTGGGTGTATCCTATAGTTCCTGGAGGCGGAGGAGCAGTGCTACAGGCAGCCAGCACAGCATGCCAGACACAGCATGCCAACCTGGCCGAGAGGTCCCCCTTCCTGCTCCTCCCACAGTGGTGGTGGAAGTTTCTCCTCCATGGTGGTGCACGGAGCTTGCCTGGAGCAGGGAGCAAAGTTAGGAGGTGGGTCATCCTTCCCTCAGCCATACTGAGCCGAGAGCTCTGCCACTTCTTCTCCCTGCAGGGCAGCTGCTATGGGCCCTGCTCTGCTCACTGGCCCTTACTCCAGGCCCTCCTGCCCTCTCTTGGGCTGCAGGTGCAGGGTCACCTGGGCAGCATGCACTGTTAGGGTGGTCAGTGGGAGCCAGCACCAAAATTTCTCCGCAGCATCCCAGAGGTCTGGGGGTGTGGTGATGGCAGGGATAAGGGATTCCCCAGGGTTGCTGGAGCACACTGCATCCCAAGCCTTGGGGATGGATTTTGCCACTTTGCAGCAAGCAGCAGCCAGACTGGAATGTGTGTGTGTCTTCCCTCTGACACCTTCATTTTATGTCAAACTTCAAAACAAACTGAAAAAAATCAAGCAAGCAAGCAAAAACTTGATCATTGATCATCGTATTTGAAAAATTAAGAATTACAAAGTTTCACTGTAATAGTTTGACACCCTGGAGACTGATGTCCTCATTATCCTTAGGACAGGCACAGGGGCATGTTTTTGCCAATGTGACCGAGCCTAGAGCTGGAGAACCCAGTTATCCGACTAGACAGTAATTCAGTATAATGCCCTCTCAAATGGAGACAGCCACCAAATGAGCTAATTACGCGGCATATGTACTCACGTGCTCCTTACGGGCACCCGCGTCCCATCAATAGCACCACCACAGTTAGGAAACAGGATTGGCAGTCGAGTTTCCCCCCAGTGCAGAAAATTCTTAACCTAGAGTTAAAATGCAGTGTTGATGCTCAAGCCCAGGATTCCCTGACAAGAGGTCAGCTGACTCATATCCCTTACGCTTACATTGCTATGTAGGCCTAGCCTCAGAGTGTTTCTTGGTCAGGGAGAGTGTTTCTGTTCGTCAGTGGGTGCAGGGACTCAACACTAAGGATGGTATCAGGATTGTTTGTGTGATTTCGGCTTGGGATTTCTTAGTATTTCATGTTTCAGAGTAGCAGCCGTGTTAGTCTGTATTTGCAAAAAGAAAAGGAGGACTTGTGGCACCTTAGAGACTAACCAATTTATTTGAGCATAAGCTTTCGTGAGCCACAGGTGCCACAAGTCCTCCTTTTCTTTTAGTATTTCATGTTTTTGTTTTTATTTTTATTTTTAGGGGTGTGTGTCATGGTCAGTGTTGGTTTGGTTTGTACATTTATCTAGAAGTTCATGAAAATGTTTTCATGGGATTTTCCTCTTTATTTAATGATAATCTCCACCTGAAGTCTCACCTGGTCTGTGTGATCCTAAGGATTTCCCTCTTATTGTCTCCAGTTCAGATGGCAGAATGTCTGGAGGGGGAAAGGATAAGACAGATGATATTTCATGCTGTCATATTTGTGACATCCTCACTCTTAATTGACATAATTGTATTTTAATTATGAGAGAAAAACAGTTGGAGAGACAGAGACACACCCAGATTTTTAACAAAGGCTAATATGAATCATCCTATTTTCTTTCATTCAAGCGTCTCAAATCAACAGAACCAATATCCATGAAGCCTCAGAACCACTCAAAGAGACACTATGTGGAAGACAGATTTTCTGTTCCCTCATCCTCCAAACCCAGCTGATTTCTCATTCTCCTTTTACATTTTGTCATGAGCCAGGCCAGATCCTGCAAAGATTTTAGCATTAATGTAACTTTACAAACATTGGCCTCTTTCACATCAGTGGGATGCTGAGACTTTTCAGGATGAGGAGCCTGAATTGTGAGCTCTTTGGGTCTCAGTATATGTACAGAGCTCAGTATATGTACAGAGCTCAGCACAATGGGGCTTTCATTCTGCATAGACTGAAATACAAATAATCTTAAAATTATTTCATAAATGTGGAAACTGAGTCAGGGAGAGAATTGGCTCAATGGGCCTCATTCACCCCTGCACTGGTAAAAGGATGGGGGAAGCAGTTTGTGGTTCTCCTATTCAGTAGCTGCTGGGGTCAGTGCAGACATTGGCACAGGCTGCGGAAGTCCGGAGGTCCAGCCTGAGTTGCACCTCTGGTCCAGTGGCCCCTAGATGACTTCTCCCGGAGGCAGTGTCAAAGGCACAGCTTTACCCTGGCCACACCCCATTATTCCTGCTCCACCCCTTCCTCCTCTGCCCAGCCCTCAACAACTCCACTCTATTCCCTGCTTTCCCGGGAACACTCCTTGAGCCTGCAGCTGCTGTGGAGGAGCTGGAGGCACAAGAGGCTCCTGTGCTGCGAGGATTCCCCTGGGTTTACACCTTCCCTACAGCCCCTTTGGCCCACACAAGCTGCCACACGGGGCCAGAGCACAATGGTGAGCTGGGTCCACATTTCAAAAGTGGCCTTAAATTGAGGGTTTACGTTTTGGGTGCCGACCTTTAGGCCTTGTCTACACTGTTTTGTCGGCAAAAGGCAGCTTTCATTGACAAAACAGTGGAGGTGTACACACTACAATGCACCTCTTGGTGACAAAACTCTCCTGCTTTACTGACAAAATATAACCACCTCAATGGGAGGCATAGAGATTTTTGCAGCAAAGTTAGATCAACAAAGTGTCAGTGTAGACACTGTGTTTGTTACGTTGCTGTAACTGGCCTCCGGAAGGTATCTCACGATGCCCACCGTAACCGCTCTGCTCACTGTTTGGAAATCTGCTGCCATTCATCCAGCTATGTAGACATGTGTCCCTCCCCTTTCAAAGCCCCAGGAAGTCCCCCATACACAATTTGTCTCTCTTTCTCACATACACACTCCCCACACACACAGTCTCTCACACGCTCCGCCAACACATTCTCTCTCTCTCTCATGCACAACCCCCCCACATGCTGTCACACATGCTTCCCCCACACAAACACACACTTCTGTGGGCTTCTTGTATTACTGTTAGGGTTACCATATTTGAATATTCAAAAAAGAGGACACTACATTGGGGGGGGGGGGAAGGGGGTATTTGCCTGCCCCACCTGCCCCCGCCCCAACTCCACTTCTTCCCCGCCCCCATTCCAACCCCTTCCCCAAAGTCCCCAACTCTGCCCCCTTTCTGCCCCATTGGACCCCGCCCGCTCCTGGCTCCCTCGCCGCTCGCCTCTTCACTGCCCACCGCTGGCTCGCCGCTCGCCTCTTCACCCTCCCCGCCTGCCACTTGCCTCCTCACCCACCCACCAGCCAGCCACTGGCTCCCTCGCCGCTCGCCTCTTCACCACCATGCCCCACTCGCCTACTCACCCCTCCTGCCGCAGGTCGCTCTGGCTCCTAGGATCAGGGGCAGCCAAGGGGTCTCCACGGGCTGCGCCCGCCACAAGCGTGAGCTCCGTGGCTCCCATTGGCCAGCACCAAAGAAAAGCACCAATGGGAGCTGCCGTAGCCATGGAGTGGGGCTTACAGGTGCCGGCAGCACGCAGAGAGCCCTCCCCTCCCACCCCTGACTCGACCCGACCCTAAGAGCCAGAGGCACCTTCCGGGGGGCGAGGTGGGGAGTCCCAGCGGTGCTTACCTGGGGCGGCTCCCAGGAAGCATCCGGAAGGTCCCTCTGGCTCCTAGGTTCGGGTCAGGTCGGGTCAGGGCGGGGGCGGAGGGCTCGCTGCCCGCTGCCAGCACCTGCAGGCCCTGCCCCCGCAGCTCTGATTGGGCAGGAGGCAGCACGCGGAGACCACCTCTGCCTCTGTGCCAAGGGGCCGCCCACACTGCAGGCTCCTGCCAGCGGGCAGGTGCCGGGAGCTGCCCCAGGAAGCGCCACCAGCCCCGGGACTTTGGTGTGTGTGGTGAGGTGAGCGGTCCCCAATATCGGGACAAAGGGCGTCCCGACCGATGTGGCAAAATCCCAGATGTTTTTAGATATTTAAAAATTCCTCCCAGATGGTGATTTAAGAACCAAAAAGCTGGACATGTCCGGGAAAATACGGACGTATGGTAACCCTAATTACTGTTCAGCAGTGTCAGTTTGGTCATATTATCAAGCGTTACTCTAAAAAGGGATCTAAGATGTGTAACTTTTCAGGCACACACAGAAATCATTACAAGGTTCATAGCACAGTGCAAAGAAACAATGCCAGGTTCAGCACACTACAGCAACACACGTTACTGTGGCTCAGTGTTAAAATGCTCCTTCAAGGCATCCTCCAGCCAAATAGCCCCCCATTGGGTTCCCCCTATAGCCTTGTGTTCAATACAAGCACAATACACAGCACAGCACAATACTGAACAGCAGCGTAGTATCCATGCTTTCTGACAGTGATGGCTGGGGTGCAGGTTGCCAGGGCAGTTGAAAAATAGCTGGCCATACAGTAGGATGCCCATGGAACAATGAGATTGAGAAACCTTCATCATGTGACTCTCTACCTGCCTGCATGAGGCATTGCAAACCCTTCACAAAGCACCTTCTGACCAGTGGCACAGTGGGATAGCTACCCAGAGCTGTCTGTGTCAATGCAAAGCTACTATTGTGGATGTGCTTTGCCGACACAAGGAGCACAGTGTGGACATGCAACAGTGGTTTAATTATAGTAGTGGCTGTTTGTTGGCGTAACTGGAATCGACAAAACTCTGTAGTGTAGATAGACAAGGCCTTAGGCACCTGGGGCCCGGAGTTCCTTGGTAATGGGCACCTGCAGATCCTATGGACTCCAGCTGCATGTGGGGCTGCTAAAAAGCTCTGGAGCACATGCCCCGTAGTTCTGTAGTTGGAAGAGAGAAACTGAGGTACCCCAAATTTTGTACATTTTTACCTTAATGATTGTACCAAAGTTCACAGAGTGAAACAATGTGAAAGATCCTGGCACCTGGGCCCTTACTTCATCTGCTCAGTTTGTCTGCTTTCTACTTGTTATTAAATAGGTACATAATCTAATTGAACCAGTTGCCCAGAGCCCATCTCCACCCATAGTCCCAGAGACACACCCTGGTTTCCTTTCCTAGATCCCTTCTCAGTACCTTTGAACTTCCACAGAATCTCCATTAGAGCAATATTTCGCTGGGAGAAATCACTGAGTCTCTTTTCCAGCTCAGGAGAAATCTCCACTGGCTGGAGGAACTTCCCCTTCTCGCACCTGGAGAGGAAGAATTTCATGATATTATGTTTCTTTTAGTGACTCATTATAATTCCTTGCTAGTGGAAGTTGCTGCTCTTATGGGCCTGGAGTTAGAATTCCTCCACTTCTCCCAGTCTCAGAGCAGGCACAGCACTGGCCATGGCAGTGCAACCTTTCCCTAAAGGCCCCATTAATATTCTTCATCTCTGGCCTGGACAGAGCAGATCTGTACATCAAAGGGGAATCATGTTTTCATGACCAATTCACTCCTTCGCCTCCATGCACTAATACTAGTATGTTCCCATATTTCATGCGCACAGTGTTATCAGATTGTTCTTTCAGGAACTAGATTGAAACCTCAGGGGCCCCCGCCCCCACCAGTTCCTTCCACACAGGTCTCCAAACAGTCCTGAGGTGGTAAAGACTCTTGATTCCGCTGTCCAGGGCATGATTGTAACCAGTGCCTTGAGCTGAAAGGCCCATATTGATCCTCGGGGTTCTGAGGCAGCCAATTCCCCAGGGATGTAACATCTCTAGGAAATACTGTAGGCCAATCTTTCCCACTGAATAGATAATTCAAGAGTCCTGTGTTAAAGGGTGAGGATTAAATGCATAAATGGGAATTACATTCTGAACGTGACCTTGCCCCATATATTTTGCTGCAGTGCCCTGGGGAACTATAGTAAAGAACAGCATTATCAGATACATAGATGAACATGATTTGTTGGGGAAGAGTCAACATGGTTTTTGTAAAGGGAAATCATGCACCACCAATCTACTAAAATTCTTTGAGGGGGTCAACAAACATGTGGATAAGGGGGATCCAGTGGATATAGTGTACTTAGATTTTCAGAAAGCCTTTGATAAGATCCCTCACCACAGGCTCTTAAGCAAAGTAAGCTGTCATGGGATAAGACGGAAGGTCCTCTCATGGATTAGTAACTGATTAAAAGATAGGAAACAAAGGGTAGGAACAAATTATCAGTTTTTAGAATGGAGAGAGATAAATAGTGGTGTTCCCCAGGGGTCTGTACTGGGATCAGTCCTATTCAACATATACATAAATGATCTGGGGTAAACAGTGAGGTGGCAAAATTTGCAGATAATGCAAAACTACTCAAGATAGTTAAGTACAAAGCAGACTGTGAAGAGTTACAAAGGGATCTCACAAAACTGGGTGACTGGGTAAAAAATTTGGCAGATGAAATTCAATACTGATAAATGCAGAGTAATACATATTGGAAAACATAATCCCATCTATAGTTATAAAATGAGGGGGTCTAAATTAGCTGCTATCACTCAAAAAAGAGATCCTGAAGTCATTGTGGATAGTTCTCTGAAAATATCCCCTCGATGTGCAGTGATAGTCAAAAAAGCTAACTATGTTGGGAATCATTAAGAAAGAGATAGATAATACAACAGAAAATATCACATTGCGTCTATATAAATCCATGCAAAATCTTGAAAATTGCATGCAGACCTGGACACCCCATCTCAAAAAAGGTTCAGAAAAGCACTACAAAAATGATACTGGTTATGGAACAGCTTCCATATGAGGAGAGATTAATAAGACTGGGACATTTCATCTTAGAAAACAGACGGCTAAGAGGGGCGCTATGATAGAGGTCTTTAAAATCATGACTGGTGTGGAGAGAGTAAATAAGAAAGTGTTATTTACTCCTTCTCATAATGCAAGAACTAGGGGGTCACCAAATGAAATTAATAGACAGCAGTTTTAAAACAAACAAAAGGAAGTATTTCTTCACACAACGCACAGTCAACCTGTGGAACTCTTTGCCAGAGGATGTTGTGAAGGCCAAGACACAAACAGGGTTAAAAAAAGAACTAGATAAGTTCATGGAGCATACGTCCATCAGTGGCTATAAACCAGCTTGGTGTTCCTAGCCTGTGTTTGGCAGATGCTGGGAATGGTGACAGGGGATGGATCACTTGACGATAACCTGTTCTGTTCATTCCCTCTGGGGCACCTGGCATTGGCTGCTGTTGGAAGACAGGATACTGGTCTGACCTAGTATGGCCATTCTTATATTTTTATGAAATGTAGAGTCGATACACTCTCCAAGCCCTTTCACAGCATCGTGAAGAATGAGGGGAAGTGAAATAGAGCCACATACCTGCTCAAGGTGCTTCTGACATCCTAGAGAGGAAAGAGACAGAAAAACAATTTTAGTCCCAAATGCCGCCCACTGGGGATCCCAGAGAAGGGATTTTGCAGATATGGGTAAAAGAGGCCCTGCCTTGGCCCTAGGGCCATGGATTTGCTGAGTTAATGTCATCTCTAATATAAATGAGTCTGTAATTCTTCAAAGAGAAACAATAATTCACATTTCAGGAATGCACACACTGAATTACACTGTGACCTCTGACTGCTGGTCTCCAGTGCCCATGATTCAGGAGCTGTCCTATCCCTGTGTTTGGATCAGGGATGTTTATAACTCAGTCTCACCCGCAGGAATTCACTTGCTGGCTTCTGACACTTCCCCTCCAGATCACTGATCAAGTTGCTGAGACGGGAAATCTCCTCAGACATTTTAATGACATTGTCATTCTGTATCTTCACAATCGCCTTTTCCAGATTTTCCAGCTGGGCCAGCAGGAGGTGCTCTTCTTCTTCTAGAAACTGCCACAGTTGCTGAAATTCAGATACAACCTTCTGCCTCTTGTTTTGTGTCTGTATCTATTTTTTTTTAAAAGAAAGGAAAGGTAAGGGTTAGAGAGAGAGTCTAGGGTCCGTTCATGGAGTGCTGATTCTGCAGGAGGGAGAATTTCTTTGAAAATTCTGTGATGTCTAACACATGATTATACCCTGTCGTTACTAGGGAGAGGATTTTCTACCACTTTCCCATTTGTTCCTAACATTTTTTCATGGTATGTTTCTATGTCTGACATAGTCAGCACACTGTGTTAAGCCAGACCCAGAGCAGCAGCCAGCAGGACTGAGCACTACATTAACAGAGATGCGAGGGGAGAGAAATAATTAACAATGCAAGAAATGTCTGCAGACTCAGGCAGATAGCACTGCACGAGACATAGTCTGCTCACCTTGGGAGGAGTTTTGTGAAAGACACAAGGGCTAGAAATTAACTCATTAATTGGAATGGAAGCTTAGATTCTACAGAATATGATGTGGTCCTGCTCCTGAGAGAGGATTTCTCAGGGCCGGTGTGTGTATGTGTGCGAAGACATAGGACTCTAACACAGACATCCATGCCCATGAAGAAACACAAAGCCCACATTCCCCAAGTCCATGGAGGAAGCTGCCTACAAACAGATGTCCTACCAGGTGCACCCGCAAAGGGAAGCCAAGGGGCCTGGCCCATCCACTTTTCACCACAGACCCAGCCATCTACCGCTCCTCTTCTCCCCGAGGTCCAGCCTCCCGGCCAGGCTGGAAGCTGGAGCCCGGCCAGGGTAAAAGAGGCCCAGGGAGCCCAGGCTGCTGGGAGAAGCCATGGGTGGGGGGTCCCGAGACCAGCTTCCTAACAGATGGCCCACTGCAAGTCCCTGCAAGTTAATAACAATGGGCACCTACCAGATACTCCAGGCTTTAAACCTCTCCAGTCACTTTAAATCTCAGAAGCTTTTCTCTCTCTTCCTTCAGAATCTCCAAATGGGCCTGAATCTTTTCCTGAAGAAACAGAAATGATTTTGGGAGGTTTCATTTTGAGAGTGCTTGGGGTGGGGTGGGGGGTTTCCATATCAAACCGAAGGCTCTGTAGGTGACTGTTAACCCTACCAGGTTTATGACATCAGGAACACCAAGGAAATGAAACCTCATTAACAGAGACAGCTTTACATTGCTTTACATTGTGAGTGAGATGAACGCACTCAGTGTCGTGTGTAGAACTCTTCTGTCAAAGGTACTTACCTGGGATGGGGCAGTGTCCTATTGCCAGTGAATGATTTTAGAAGTGTGTAGCCAGGAATGGGGTAGGTATTCTCTTTAAATCTATATTTCCTTCTATGAAGGAGAAGAGAAAGTGCCGACTGTCACAGCAGGGATCAAAGAAAACCTTTGGGTTCAGCTAGCCCTGCCCCGTTATACCTGCAGCCAATGCCAGGCCTGGAGGGAGGAGAAAAGAAGGGAGCCAGCTCAGCCAGGGGATGACTGGTGAGGGGGCAGGAGCTCCCTGTTTGCCTGCCTGAAGGGACGGAGTAGCGACTTGCCAGCCAACGCAGCCACTGGAGGCAAGTAAGCCAAGGGGAGCCTGCAGATAAGCCCCAACTGTGGGGCAACTGGACTAGTGGGGCTGTGCCCCAAACTAAAGAGACTTTAGAAGGAAGCAGCCTGAGGAAACTGGTTTTGAAGGCCCCCCCTGCCCCCCCGACAGGGAGAGAGAGACTCATCTCCCCTGTTTAGGGGTTGAACCACACAGGGCCCTGGGCTGGGACCTGATGGAGGGGGTGTGTGACCCAGATCCCCCTAAATCCCCTTTGAGCAACAAACTAGCCACTAGTTCATCTGGCCATTGAAAGCTCTATCACACCTTGCTTTTAAAGATTGGGGCTGTGGTGGGAAACTGCACATGAGTAACCTTATCTGCCTTTTAGCTAGTATTTGTTTCTTTATATACATTACACATGATTAAAATTTCACTCACTAATTTCACCCAGATGGGAGAGCAGAGTAGGGTTAGTGATTCAAATTTAGGGTCATTGGATCAAGATATTCCTGAGATACAGCTTGTTCCAAAACACAAAACAGAATGACAACAAAATGAAATAAAAACACAGTATTTCATGAAATTCATAGATTCTATCCACCCTGGACACAAATCTCAGACTGAAATGTAAACCTGTGGGTAACATTCACCTCCACCAAAGTTTCTTTATAATTATTTATTGTTTCGTCTGAAGAAATGTCAGTGGTGATATGGGGGTAAGTGGCAGAGGAAGTTGGGGGGGGCTTGGCACGGGTGGGCTGTCAACCCCAAATTCTCCGTAGGTCTTTCTGTTATTTTCTTGTCACAGTATTGTATCAGCTGTAAAATGTAGATGAGAACTACAAATGTCTAAGTGATCATTAACTCTTACAACAAGTATCTTTCCATTTAAAATACTAGGAAATTAAATAGCAAAACAAACAAACAAGCAAAACCCCCAGGCAAACAAAGAACCCCACAACTTTGTTAAAGGAGAGTTCGGGTTGCTCATTGACATCAAAAGTTCAAGCTCATCAAAACTAAAATTTCTGAAAACCAGGAAATAAAGAGTTAATGTAAATGGCAACACAGCCTCAGCTCTGCCCTCTTTGCAGGATGACCCAGAACCCCCATCCTGCACGCTGGCACTCTGCCTTTGCAGATGGTGCAGAGCACTCAGGGAATAGGGCACATGACAACTGTAACACAGACTCAAACACTTTCTTCTTGCTAAAGTACAACTTGATTTTGGTGAGCTTTACTGGCCAGGAGCTACCTACGTCTGTTCTATGCTCAAACACTGAGTCTGTTCCCATGTGTGTCGAATTTTATAATCCTTCCTGCCCTTTTACAACCCTTTCTCACAAGATTGCATTCAACACTGTACTTTCACTTCTCATTCAACACACAGACAGCTCTCCTCTCCCACCACCCTGCTGACAAGCCCCATGGCAAGAAGATCCCCTGGGTCCTGCTGCTGACTGAACCTCCCTAACTCAGTGCTGGAATGATGCATACTGGATCCCTCAAGGTACATGTGCAGCTCTGTCCTTTGATAACAGACATGGGGGCTTCAAACCCAGATCTCACATCACAGTCACAGCTCTGAGACGCTCCTCAAACTAATCCCCAGCTCTCCGCATATCACAATCACAGCTTGTCATAAATATAAAGGGAAGGGTAACCACCTTCCTGTTTCCAATACTATAAAATCCCTCCTGGCCAGAGGCAACATCCTGTTACCTGTAAAGGGTTAAGAAGCTCAGCTAACCTGGCTGGCACCTGACCCAAAGGACCAATAAGGGGACAAGATACTTTCAAATCTTGGGGGAAGGCTTTTGTTTGCGCTTTTAGTTTATGTGTTGTTCTCTCTTGGGACTGAGAGAGGCCAGACAGAAATCCATCTTCTCCAACCCATCCTAATCCAAGTCTCCAATATTGCAACCAGTATAGATAAGCCATGCAAGGCGGATTAGTTTATCTTTTGTTTTATGTGAATTTTCCCTGCGTTAAGAGGGAGGTTTATTCCTGTTTTCCGTAACTTTAAGGTTTTGCCCAGAGGGGGATCCTCTGTGTTTTGAATCTGAATACCCTGTAAAGTACTTTCCATCCTGATTTTACAGAGATGATTTTTACCTTTCTTTTTTTTTTTAATAAAATCCTTCTTTTAAGAACCTGACTGATGTTTCCATTGTTCCAAGACCCAGGGGTTTGGGTCTTTGATCATTTTGTAACCAATTGGTTAGGATGTTATTCTCAAGTCTCCCCAGGAAAGGGTGTGTGTAGGGCTTGGGGGGATATTTTGGGGGAAGACGTCTCCAAGTGGTCTCTTCACTGATTCTTTGTTAAATCGCTGGGAGGTGGCAGCGTACCAGGTTTTAACCTAAGCTGGTAGAAATAAGCTTAGGGGGTCTTTCGTGTGGGTCCCCACATCTGTACCCTAGAGTTCAGAGTGGGGAAGGATCCCTGACACAGCTCACTTAAGTTACTCCAACTGATTTCTTCACCATTCAGTACAGCTACACCTAACACATTGAATGCAGCTGGGGTGCATGCAGATAATTCTCAGTGACTATTCCCAACTCCAGCGGGCAGGGTGAAGGTTGCACTGGCATGGACCTTAACTCTCTATTTCCTGGTTTTCAGTAGAAAGCATTTTGATGAACTTGAGATTGTGGCAGGGCCTGAGCTGTCACTGGGAAACCTTAACTCTGTTAACAAAGGTTTGTTGGCTGGGTGGTTAGTGTTTTCATCACTCAATTTATTATAGCCCACAAGAAGAGCAGGAAGAAGGGGCACTTCAAAATCTTTGCTGGAGTCAGATAACTTGGGACCCTGAAAGCTGGAGACTGCTGGTACAGACACTTCCAACTCAGTGGGACTGTGGCCGTTTCTTTAAGAGAGGACTCGAATCTCCCCACATGACAGGAGTAGAAATTGCTGCCACTTTCCAGCTTCTATCTACCTCTGCACATGCTGCAAGAGAAGAGTGTGTTTATCAGTTTGGTACAAAAACCGATTTCCTTAAAGAAGCGTAAGGAAAAGCGATGAGAACACGCTGCTGCTATTTTATAGCCAGAATGAATTGATAAACTGAAATAGTGTTTTAAATGGTAACGATCTCAATAAAACCAATGAGGTCAGATCACACCTGTCATAAATATAAAGGCAAGGGTACCCATCCTTCTGTATACAGAACTATAAAATCCCTCCTGGCCAGAGACAAATCCCTTTCACCTGTAAAGGGTTAAGAAGCTAAGATAACCTTGCTAGCACATGACCAATGAGGAGACAAGATACTTTCAAAGCTGGGGGGGGGGGGACAAAGGGTCTGTCTGTCTGTCTGTGTGATGCTTTTGGGGGGAACAGATCAGGAATGCAGCTCAGAACTCCTGTAAAAAGTTAGTAAGTAATCTAGCTAGAAATGGATTAGATTTCCTTTTGTTCAATGGCCGGTAAAATAGGCTGTGCTGAATGGAATGTATATTCCTGTTTTTGTGTCTTTTTGTAACTTAAGGTTTTGCCCAGAGGGATTCTCTATGTTTTGAATCTGATTACCTGTAAGGTATTTACCATTCTGATTTTACAGAAGTGATTCTTTTACCTTTTCTTTAATTAAAAAATTCTTCTTTTAAGAACCCGATTGCTTTTTCATTGTTCTTAAGATCCAAGGGTTTGGGTCTGTGTTCACCTGTACAAATTGGTGAGGACTTTTATCAAGCCTTCCCCAGGAAAGGGGGTCTAGGGCCTGGGAGGATATCTGGGGGGGAAGACATCTGCAAGTGGGCTCTTTCTCTGTTCTTTGTTTAACATGCTTGGTGGTGGCAGCATAGTGTTCAAGGACAAGGCAAAGTTTGTACCTTGGGGAAGTTTTTAACCTAAGCTGGTAAGAATAAGCTTAGGGGGCCTTTCATGCAGGTCCCCACAACTGTACCCTAGAGTTCAGAGTGGGGAAGGAACCTTGACAACACCCGCATGGGTGTTGCATTGCATAGGCTGGGGAAGGCTGTGCCTACCCAAATAGCCTTGTGTGGCCCTGCCCATGCTCCTCCTCAAAGCCCTGCTTGCCCTTCCTTCTTGGCCCCAGCCCAGGCAGGCTACTCCTCTTCAGGGAAGCAGCATGCTGGGGATGGGGCTAGGGCGGCCAGGACTTGGCGGAGCTGTGGCTGCCCAGTGCTGGGGGGCGTCAGGCACTGAGGCCATGCCGCCTGCTGCTTGGGGGAGGGAGGGGAACGGAGGTGCTGAGGTGGCCTGTCCTGTGTGTGGGGTGGCCGGGGGTGGTGGTGGTGGTGGTTGCATGCCACCCACCCTGTGCTGGGGACCTGCGGGGGCACGCACCACCTGCCCACCCTGTGCTGCGGGGTGGGGGAGCACATGCCGCCTGCCCTCCCTGTGCTCTGGGTTGGGGGGGCTGGCAGACATGGAGAGGGGGGCTTCGGCAGGGGAAGGGGGTGGATCCTAGGGGAAGGGGAGTGGGGCTGGCCGGAAGGGGGCTGAAGAGGGGCAGGGGGCTCTGAGAGCCAGAGGGCACTGAGGGGTTAACAGCGATGTGTGAGGGGGCAGGAGGGTGGTGAACAGGGAAGCACAGGCAGGATGGGGCCATGGAGATGTGGGGCTGCTGAAGAGATGCTGAGGGAATACTCAGAAATCAGGGGGCGGGGGAGAATTCTGGGGCTCAGGGGAACAGAGCTGGAATAGAGGGAAACTCTCAGTGGCGGGATAAAGAGAAGGAAAGGGTGGGATGTGTGGAGAGGGGCTGTGGGGAGGCTCGAGGGAGAATATGAGAGCAAGCTGAGACTGGCTGGAGAAGGGAGAGCCAGAGGGTAGGAGAAGGGAGGGGGATGGTGAGAGATAAAATAGCAGCTCCCTCAGCCCATGGGGTAGGAGAGGGGCAGGGGGGAATCTTTTCCCCTAGAAATGGTCAAACAAGCAGGGGGGGGAAGTGATAAGTGGCTCATCTGCAAACGAATAAAGAATTAGCCCCAGCCTTTTGGGGCTTTCCTTGGTCCAGATGTTGCTTCCCTTTTGGAGATTTCACAAGCTTCATAAGAAGTTCCAATTCATCTTTCAAATTCAAATATGTCTGACATTGATGCTAAGACATAATTATTTCTGACTTCTGACTCAAGCCTATCTGCACCCACATTTTGGTGAAACGAAATTTTGCCCAACTCCATGCTTGCCACCCCTTCTTGTCTTTCCCCCTGCCCGCCCACAGATCTGTTACTGTTCAGGTTCAGTTTGGATGAGCTATTGCCAGCAGGAGAGTGAGTTTGTGTGTGTGTGTGTGCCCCTGGGGAAAAAAAAATGGGCGAGGGGGTGAGACAGCCTGGATTTGTGCTAGACATGGCCCACATTGATTACTATGCACATTGTAGGGAGAGTGGTCACTTTGGATGAGCTATTACCAGCAGGAGAGTGAGTTTGTGTGTGTGGTTTTTGGGAGGGGGGGGTGAGGGGGTGAGAGAACCTGGATTTGTGCAGGAAATGGCCCAACTTGATTATCATGCACATTGTGTAGAGAGTTGTCACTTTGGATGGGCTATTACCAGCAGGAGAGTGAATTTGAGTGTGGGGGGGTGGAGGGTGAGAAAACCTGGATTTGTGCTGGAAATGGCCCAACTTGATGATCACTTTAGATAAGCTATTACCAGCAGGACAGTGGGGTGGGAGGAGGTGTTGTTTCATATTCTCTGTGTGTATATAAAGTCTGCTGCAGTTTCCACGGTATGCATCCGATGAAGTGAGCTGTAGCTCACGAAAGCTCATGCTCAAATAAATTGGTTAGTCTCTAAGGTGCCACAAGTCCTCCTTTTCTTTTTGCGAATACAGACTAACACGGCTGTTACTCTGAAACAGTTGATTGCTCCCATTGTGGGAAAATCACCAGCCCATTGTGTATTTTGTTTTCATCTCTCAAAATGAAAATAAGATGACCGTAATTTTTTTTAAATGATGAGCTTAAAAAATGTGAAATCTTAATTTTAACTGGACACACACACACACTTTTTCTTTCAGTTCAGTGCAGGTTCAATCAGTAAAACAAAATTATGGTTCAGGTTCAGCTCCAGTTCCAGTACGAAATCCCGGTTTGAACTAGTTCTCCGGTTCCAGTGTGAGACCAGATGGGCAAATGAGATCAGCATCGGAGCCAAAGGGAGTTGGCGGCAGCTTCCCTGGGCCCAGGGCAGGGAATCGCAGCCAGCTCCACTGGGAGCAGCCTGGGGCCAAACCCTCCCCCTGCAGCCAGGATGGCACCAGGGGGCACTTCTCCCTGGGGGGATGGGCAGGTCTCTCTTACCTTCCCTCCAAGCGGTGCCCTCCCCGGGAGCAGGGGCTGGAGCCCGGGATGGGGGGTCCTGGCCAGGCTGGGGTCTCTGCACCGGGAGAGGCTCCTGGGAGCAGCGGGAATCTTACTGCTGGAAATTCCCCTCTCCTGGCTGCAGCCAGGGCCCCGGGGTCCCCAGCAGCAGCCGCCGGGGCTCGGGGATCTTGCAAGGAGCATGGCCCCCCCACAGCGCCCCAGAGTCACTGCAGCGAGAGCGATTCACTTCCTGCTGCTGGACTGGGTGACCCCAGCGATCACTGCAGCCCCCAGGGACAGTCAGGTCGATGCTGATCTCATTTGCTGGGAGCCAAAGGGCTCCCTTTGGCTTCTTTGTTATGTAACTGCTTGTTTGGGGGCTTTGGGTGGGGTGGGGAGGCTTCTATTAGGAAGCCTATAATGGCTTCTTTGTACTTGCCCATTCATTTCTCTCAGTAGCCGGTTGCTTTTCTTTAAGAAGCCTGTTGCTTGTTTTGCCATTGAAGTGTGTGGCTTGTTTGGGGCTTGGTGAGTGGGACTGGGCGGTGCCTCCGAAATGGGATTGGCTTGCTTTGGGCTTGCTGGGAAAGGGCAGCGCAGATTTTTTATCTTGTGAGACTTGGCAGCCTTTTCCAGACTGCGCTGTGGGGACAGCTGGGTCAACGACACCTGGGGAGTGGGAGCCGGAAGGGGGCTGAAAAGGGGCAGGGGGAGTGTGGGCCAGAGGGGATTGAGGCATGAAATGGGATGTGTGAGGGGGCAGGAGGGAGGGAACAGGGATGTGGGGCATGGGTTGGGACTGGGGGGCTGTGGGTGCGCTGGAGGGAGGATGAGGCAATTCCTGGGAATCAAGATGCAGGGAGAGAATCATGGGGTGGGTGGGAACAGGGCTGGGAGAGAAAGAAAATGGGAATGGGGGACAGTGAGAAGGGAAGAGGGGGAGAAAGTGGGGGGTGACACTAGGGGGCTGGAGAGAGAGTGACAGAAGAGACTGGCTGGGGGAGGGGGAGAGAGGCTAGTGATTAAGTAGAGGGATGGTGAGAGACACAATGGCAGCTCTCCCAGTCCATGGTACAGGCCAGGGGCAGTAGGAGGGGGAGGGGTCTTCCCCACCCAGCAGCCACGGGAGATTTTGTTTTTACTGGAAACGGTCAAAGTGTTGGGGGTGAGGGGGCGGCAAAGGACTAACCCCTAAGGGCTCCAAAGCTACAAGGTGAATATCCCCACAGAACTCACCCCCCAACAGACACACTATTGCATTATTTTCTTAGGCCAAAATCATGATTTCTGGGCTCTGGCTTCTGACTGGGACTGTTTGGGGTGACAGGATGGACCAGGGTCCCTCTTGGATTTCTGTGCAGGATTCAGGGCTCAGAGTCACCCCCAGAATAGCAGGGGGTGGGTCCAGATGGGCAAATGGGATCAGTATCTGCCTGGCTGTCCCTGCGGCTGCCCAGGGAGCCCAGTGGGGCACAGTCACTAGCTGCTGCCACCAGCAGGATCTCAGTATTACTTAGAGAGAAGAGGCTGGTGTCTGCCTCTCTCTGGCCTGAAGAAGATCTCTGTGTAGCTCATACACGTATGTCTTTCACCAGCAGAAGTTGGTCCAATAAAAGCTCTTACCTCACCCACCTTGTCTCTCTCTGCTCATGGTATTAGAGTTCTGGAGTTGGTTTCCCTGGGGCAGATGCAGCTCTCTGCACTGTGATCTGGGAACCTGAGCAGCTGCTGCTCCCCCAGTGCGGTCTGTGCTGGGGAAAGACCTTCATTATAGCTTCCTCCGTGCCCAGCCCAGCTGGGGACTTTCTCTGGTGGCTAGAATGAGACCCCTGAGGCAGCCCTGGGCTCTGCTGACTCCAACTCCTGAGCTGAGACTCCAGATGATGGGACAGACCTGGGGGAAAGTGCTGGGGACTAGCAGGAAAGTGACTGCACAAAAGCCCCCTTTAAGGGACCCGCTGGTGAGTTTGTACAAGAGGGGAGAAAGCAGTGCTTAATGTGTGCCAGGGCTTGCCAGAGCTGAGCCCCAGCACCACTGGGCTTGCCAAGTCAGTTATGAAAGTAAAAAAATTGCTTGAGCCCCAGCACCTCTTTCATTACAGATAAAGCACTGGGAGAAAAGAGAAGGAGACTGAAAGGGGCAGCAGGAACAATAAGTGGAAAAAGAGATTCCCAGGTCCCAACCCTACCTAGATCCATTTGCTGCCCCACCCTGGGAAGATTGACTGTCCTGGGAACAAAGTGAGGACCAGAGAGCAGAAGCCAGTTCCTGTCTCTGCTGAGTCACTGCGGGAGGGATGCGCTGCCCTCGAGGACAGTGTCAGGGGAATTCCCCAAAGTGGCTCTTTTGATCCTACTCTTTTCTAGCATTTGCTTCAGAGACTCTTTTCCTGGGAGGGTTTAAAATTCCCACTTTAGCAGTTCAAGTGCAGAAGGTGGAGGCCGACAAGGATTATAAAAATTAATACTGGCCGCTCCAGGCTTGTATTACGCTCTCAAGTTCACTGCTTTTCTCTGACCTTGGATGGGTCGATGCTGCCACCACCCAAGTGCAAAAAACCCCTTTGAGAACCCAGGAAGGCGCACTTGGGAATTCCTTTCTGTAGGGTACCCTCAACCCCTTTTAGCCCCCGCCCCCTGGGGAAGAGCTGAGAAAGAAAACAAAGGAAATTAGCTGTTGCCACCAGCTAATTAAACAACACATGCACAAACCTTTTAGGACACAAAAATCCAATCCTGTTCTTAAAAAAAGGTAAATTTTATTAAAAACAAAAATAAAGAAAGAAAATACATTTGGAACTTAGGCTTTTTGCTAGATTTAAAAAAAAAACCAATCAATTACAAGGATTAAGCACCAAGATAGCTCTCTTGAGGTCCAGCTTAAAGGTTACAAGCAAAACAAAAGCACCTGGGGTTAGCACAGAGGAGTCCACAAGCCATAAAGAAATAAAAGAGAGAAACCTAATTGCATCTTCCTAGACATTTCCTGATCTACTTACATATCTGGGGTTTCAGATGAGTAGTTTCTAGGTATGAGCTGATAATTTTTTCATACCTGGCCCAAAGCTTTTACAGCATAGTTCCAGCCCTGTTTCTGCTTCTCCGGAGAAGAACAACAGACAGACAAAGGGGAAGTTTTTTCCAATTTTAAAAAGTTCTGGCCTTCCCATTGGCTCTTTTGGTCAGGTGCCCACTCCCTTCCTTTTCCCTGTGCAGGGAGACTTTGTTAACCCTTTACAGGAAAAGCAAGTAGAGAACAACTACTAAGAAAAATGTTATCTGGCTGGCTGGGTGTCCATAAAAGGGAGCTTCCCCCCACCCCTTTCATTTATCACCCCCTACCACCACCACCACCAAATCACAGATGGTGCTGGCCAGCCTGGTTTAGGTCGGGTCCACACAGTCTGGGATTTTTTCCTGGAGGTTTAGGAAATAGAATTAATAAGATACATGCACATCTAATTTTACTACTAATCACATAAAGACCTAAACTGTATTTTTCACATTTCAAGGACTACACTGACTTAGAATACAGGGACATTTTTACCTGGCTGATTCTGGGAAACCTTCCCAGGAGAGTGCATCAGCCTCTTTGTTAGAGGTGCCTGAAATGTGTTGTATTTTCAAATCAAAGTCTTGGAGATCTAAACTCCACTGGATAAGTTTTTTGTTCCTCTCTTTGACTGTGTGAAGCCACTTCAGTGCAGCATGGTCAGTCTGCGGGTGGAACCGCCATCCCCAAATGTCTGGGCGTAGCTTCTCCAGAGCGTACCCGATGGCGTAACATTCTTTGTCTGAGGCTGACCAGTGGCTTTCCCGCTCAGAAAGTGTTTTGCTGAAAAACACGACAGGATGGAATTGTTGATCTGGTCCTTCCTGCATTAAAACTGCTCCTACACCACACTTGGACGCATCTGTGGTTATGACGAATGGTTGGTTGAAGTCCGGGGCCCTTAGTACAGGGTCAGACGTAAGGGCCGCCTTAAGCTGGTTAAAGGCTTTCTGACACTTCTCAGTCCACTGAACTGCATTTGGCTGTTTTTTCCTGGTTAGGTATGTCAGTGGGGTGGCAATTTGGCTGTAGTGTGGTACAAATCATCAGTAATATCTGGCCAAGCCCAAGAAGCATTGGACCTGCTTCTTTGACTTAGGGACAGGCGAATTTTGGATAGCATTTACTTTAGCCTGTAGGGGGTTGATAGTTCTTTGACCCACCTGGTGTCCAAGGTACGTTACCCTGTTTAGGCCTATTTGACCTTTTTTGGCCTTAACGGTTAATCCTGCCTCCCTTATGCGCTGGAAGACAGCTTGGAGATGTACCAGGTGTTCTGCCCATGAATCTGAGAAGATAGCTACATCATCAAGGCAGGCGACTGCAAATTCCCCAAATCCAGCCAGAAGGTTATCTACCAGTGTCTGGAAGGTGGTGGATGCATTTCGCAGTCCGAAAGGGAGCACATTAAATTCATACAGCCCTATATGTGTGATGAAGACTGACCTTGGCTGGGTCTAATCAGGGAGTGAAATGGACGAAAGCCCCTTCTGAAACATCCCCAATTTCCTTTCTCTCTCTGACAGGCTGAATATTAACAATTGTTTCCCTCCAGATTGTCCAGTCTTCCAGAGGATGGGGCAGGGAAATGGCTGTGGTGGAGCCAGCTCAGGTAGGGGATTTTCAGGAAGCTGCTGGTAGGTTTGTGCTGTGGTCAGGGTGGGGTGAGGGGGAGGAAATACACAGGGTGAGGCAGGGAGAGGACAGGGTGCCAAAAACCCATTGGGACTTGCTCAGGCTAAGGCCTGATTTATGAATAGGCCCATGGGAAGGGTGGGGTGAACATTCCCCCATTTCTGGAACAGGAAACAACCCCCCTGGACAGGGCTGGGAAAAGAGACCAGAGTGCTGGAGCCTGAACCCCCTAGCCAGAGACTGCGGTGAAATAGAAAGGGAAGGTGCTGGGATTTGGGTCTCTGTTCCCTGCTTGGAACTTTGCTTCCCACCTCAGCCTGTGCCTAGTAGGTGTCTGCCTAGTACAGGGGTGGGCAAACTTTTTGTCCTGAGGGCCATATCAGGTTTCGGAAATTGTATGGAGGGCCAATTAGGGGATGCTGTTCCTCACCAAACAGGCAGGCATGGCCCGGCCCCCACCCCCTATCCGCCCCCTCCCTGCTTCTTGCCCCCTGACACCCCCCCGGGACCCCTGCCCCATCCAACCCCCCCTGTTCCCTGACTGCCCCCCTGGAACTCCTGCACCATTCAACCACCCCTTCTCCCTGTCCCCTGACCGCCCCCAGAACCCCTGCACCTGACTGCCCCCAGCTGCCCCATCCAACCCCCCCCCCCTTCCTGACTACCCCAGGACCCCTGCCCCCATTCAACCCTCCTGTTCCCTGCCCTTTGACCGCCCCGACCCCTATCCACACCCCTGCCCCCTGACCACCACCCTGAACTCCCCTGCCCTCTACCCAACCCCCCTGTTCCCTGCCCTTTGACCGCCCCGACCCCTATCCACACCCCTGCCCCCTGACCACCACCCTGAATTCCCCTGCCCTCTACCCAACCCCCCTGTTCCCTGCCCCCTTACTGCACTGCCTGGAGCACCGGTGCCTGGCAGAGCTACAACTGCGCCTCCCAGCTGGAGCCAGCCACACCACCATGCAGCTCAGAGCACCGGGTCAGGCCGGGCTCTGCAGCAGCCCCGCCGCCCAGAGCATTGCGCTGGCTGCGCAGTGACTGAGGCTGTGGGGGAGGGGAACAGCAAGGGAGGGGCCGGAAGCTCAGGGGCCGGGCAGGAGGGTCCCGCAGGCCAGATGTGGCCCGCATGCCGTAGTTTGCCCACCTCTAGCCTGGTAGGTGTGTGGTAAATGAGAAGACCCTGCCCTCCTCTGTTTGCTGGGAGCTCTCGGTCTCTTGCTACTCCCTGAAGCCTCCTGAGCAAGGTGGGGTGAGATTCTGCTACTCTGTGCCCTCCCCCCCAGCTTCTTTCTTTCTTTCTTTCTTATGAATAGTGGGATTTTGGCTGGGGCAGCAGGTACTGAGTGGGGAGCACCTGTTGTTTCAGATTCCGGTGACCTTCGAGGAGGTGGCTGTGTACTTCACCGAGGGCAGGGGGCTCTGCTGGACCCCAGTCAGAGAGCCCTCTACTGGGACATTATGCAGGAGAATTATGAGACTGTGACCTTGCTGGGTAAGGATTTCCTGTCCCCTCAGCTATTAGAAATCGTGGGTCTGCATTTCCAAATCTGGTCAGGTGCTTCCCTGATGAGCTGGACTGGAGGTGAATGGGTCCTGTATGCCATAGCTGCAGTGTGAGAGAGATTTGCATCTCCAATGGGACAGGGGTGTCAAAAGCTAATGGACATGCTAAATCATCCCCACCCCTCCAGCTTTCAAGGGGGTAGAAGCCATGTATTGTCTTGTCAGTACTGTTTCTCACTTACACACAGAATTCCTGTTCACCTCACCTCTTGGGACTAGCTCCAGCCATGGGAGGGCTCTGGGCTCTCCCGGTTTATAAATAGGGAGGGTTTTAACTCCAGAGCTGTGTGTGTGTCAGCAAGGCCATCAGTGTGCACAGGTCCTGAAAACTCCTAGTGAGGGCATGACAATTCCCCTCACCTCTCCAGACATCTGTCTCTCCCCAGGGGGCTCAGCAACCGTGTTCCCATCCTCTTGGATTCCATGTTCCCCCAGCACAGTATGGGGATAGGTTCAATTCATGGAATGTCCTTTGTGACAAATACTCTACCAATCCTCCATGCACCCTGATCTTTTCTCATTTCAGTCCCTGAGCAGGATTTCCCATTCCCAAACCTGACCCAATCACCTGGCTGGAATGAGGAGAAGAGCCATGGGTACCTGATCTCCTGGCCTTCCAGGAAAGGGTGATTCTGAGAGGTACCCACATAGGTAAGGAGTCAGTGAAATGGACAGAGAAACCACCTGGCAAATGAGGGAAAATGTTGAGAATCCCAAAAACGTGGTGTGAGCAAATGCCTCAGTCCTGCCTCATCTCACCCAATGCAGGGCTGTAGTCAATATATATCATTCATGGCTTTCCAATCGTCCTGTAAGCTGCAGGAGTTTCCTTCCCTGTGAGTGTTCGGATGGGATGTGGAGGCACAATACAGTTGTTCAGTCTTTGAAACTTTATTGTGTTGGGTTTTCCCTTTGTGCTATTCCTTTTTCTCCCCAGCACAGGCATTTAGTCCTGCCTGAATTGTCTCTCTGTCTCCCAGCAGGTGATGAGAGAGTGAGTGAGAACGAGGAACAGAATCAACATCAGGAAGTTCCTGGGAAAGTGGAACCACAGGGGACCTTTGTGAGAAGAGCTGAAGGGAATTTCTCACAGTGCTTGGAAGAAGGAAAAACCTGTGGAAATTGGCATGCGTCAGAGAGGCTGCTCGGAAACCACCCCAGGAAGAAGGTGGCTGAAACTCTCAAATATGCGGGAGGATTCAAGGATCCTGAGGAAACCACAGTCCAGCAGACAAATCACAATAAAGAGAAACCCAATCAATGCCTCGAATGGGGGAAACGATTCATTCTGAGATCACACCTTAATACACATCAGACAATCCATAAAGGAGATAAACCCCATAATGCAGGTGTGACACAGCACCCCATATTCATCATAATGATATCATAATGATATGATTATGACATAATTATGATACATCTTGTACAAAGTGTGTCATGTGAGGGATCTATGGAAAAGTTATGATTTGCTGAGTACGATTATTCTATTTGTATGCATGTACCATTTTGTATCTGAAATTATGAATATTAATTATGTATCTGTATTTCAACTGTGCTTACTCTGGATAACACACACAACTAGCCTCTCAGGTATAACAGTGAAGAAGCTAGAAAGTGCTAATAGCCCATCAGCAAAGACAATGGACCATGGAAAAGGTTTGTCTTTATTGGGGAATGTTTCAGCCAGTCTATGAGTAATAGTTCCTGTGACCCAGCAAGGCATGCAAGGCCATGTGACCAGACCACATGACACTAAATTCCATTTTGGTACCTGTGTTTTTCCGTGAACTGGGCTGGGAACTTAGCTTGAAACAAAAGGTTTCTGCCATATGGAGAGACTATATAAGGTGGGGAGTGACATCATGATTTGTCTTCGCTCCCCCACAATTCAACACCTGAAAGAAGCTCTGGAAGACAAAGGATTGGGAACAGGGGAAGGGCAGCCAAGCTGCAAGGCACATGTTCCTTGTGCCTTAAGAATGTGCAAGCCTGCTTGTATCATCAGACAAGGGGAGATATTGCTAATTCAAATCCTATCTTTCGAGTAATTTAGGCTTAGTTTCCAATTTTGTTTATTTGCTAGGTAATCTGTTTTGATCTGTTTGCTATCACGTATAATCACTTAAAATCTATCTTTCTGTAGTTAATAAACTTGTTTTATAAGAACATAAGAATGGCCATACTAGGTCAGACCAAAGGTCCATCTAGCCAAGTATCCTGTATTCTGACAGTGACCAATGCCAGGTGCCCCAGAGGGAATGAATGGAACAGGTAATCATCAAGCCCTGTCGCCCATTCCCAGCTTCTGGCAAATAGGCTAGGGACACCATCCCTGCCCATGCTGGCTAATAGCCATTGATGGACCTATCCTCCATTAATTTATCTAGTGCTTTTCTGAACCCTGTTATAGTCTTGGCCTTCACAACAGCCTCTGGCAAAGAGTTCCACAGATTGACTGTGTGTTGTATGACGAAATACTTTTTTTTGTTTGTTTTAAACCTGCTGCTTATTAATTTCTTTTGGTGACCCCTAGTTCTTGTGTTATGAGAATAAGTAAACACTTAGAATCATAGAATATCAGGGTTGGAAGGGACCTCAGGAGGTCATCTAGTGTAAATCAATAGAAGATGTTTGGATGTGCCCCTCTCCTATGTCTATAGAGGAGCAGGATCAATGGCCTATGCAAGGGGTGGACAACTGGGTGTACTGTGTATAAGGTGTTTTGCTGGGAATGTACATATTACTGGGGGCACAATTACACCAGCTCATAACCAAACTACACACATCTACATTCTGCTATATGGACTTTGGTGCACAAATGGATCTGTGAATCTTATTGCTGTAAATAAGCCAGTGCCTACTGCCTGATTCCATACCAAGTGGTCAAGCTGGTTTGGACAATATCCCATTTCTCTGTGAACATTCAATGGACTTATGATATGGACAAAAGCAAGCAAAACCTGCAGGGGCAGCTTGTTGCAACTGCCAGCAACTGCACACATAAGATCGTGACCCCGTTGAAGGAGGAGAGGCAGTGTTTTGGGGGTGTCTCGGATGTTGGACCATACTGCAGTGGTCAGGACTCAGTGTTGCTGTGGATTTTGAATTGTTAACTGTACTTGTGTTACGTTGCATAGGGAGATAACGTATAAGTAATGTAATAAGCCCTCCAAACCCTGCAGTGTACTAGACAACCCGGACCCAACCTTCTCAGGCCCACTCTAATGGGAAGTCTGGAACACTAATTGGAATAGGTGTGGTATGCCCGTATGAGAGAAGGTGCAGGGCACTATACTACACAAGGGGCAGTGGGACAAATGGAATATTGACACCTTCCACCTTGATGCCATGCCCTATCAGGAAATGTGTCGCCATATGTCCTATGCTTTTCCAGGGATACCTGGGCAGGAGGATCCCAAAAGAAAAAGAAAAAAAAGGGGTGGAGTGTTAGGATATAGATATTCAGGCCTGTCTGCAAAGGCCTGTACTTTAAGAATTTAGGTGTATTCTTATCGCTTGGCTAGTTCTAGAGGTATAAAAGAAAGAAATCACTGTCTGCCAGTGTAAGGGCCTTCTCTTACTGTGACAGTTTGTGGCCCTGTGCTTAGGCTCAGGCCTTTGGCCAAGCAGCAGAGGCAGCCATAAGCTGGGAAGCGAACGGTCACATCCTCACATTCCAAACTAGTCACATTGAAATAAGGTGCAATTGGGCTGTTAGGCACTATCAGGACAGGATTGTATTCCTATCACCTCCAGAGAAAGGGAAGTGCCTAGAAAATGTAAAAGGAAACTTAGTTTGATAGCATCCTGTCTGGCAAGAACTCACTTATCAATAGCTGGGATGTGAAACCCTCACTTCTGTATTCTCTTGTCATTATAGTTTCAACTTTGCTATTGTTTATCTGTATAATCTCTGTCTGGTTCTGTGATTGTTCCTGTCTTCTGTATAATTAATTTTGCTGGGTGTAAACTAATTAAGGTGGTGGGATATAATTGGTTATATAATCATGTTACAATATGTTAGGATTGGTTAGTTAAATTTCAGGAAAATGATTGGTTAAGGTATAGCTAAGCAGAACTCAAGTTTTACTATATAATCTGTAGTCAATGAGGAAGTGAGTGGGTGGGGGTGGGGGTGGGCGTGGGCATGGGGGTAAGGGGGATGGGAACAGGGAATGGGGGTAAGAAAATTGTAATCATGTTTTGCTAAAGGGGGAAATGGGAACAGGGAATGGGAGTAAGGAAGTTGGAATCATGTTTGGCTAAGGGTAGGAATGGAAACAGGGACACAGGTGTAAGGCTCTGTGGTGTCAGAGCTGGGAAGGAGGATACTAAGGAAGGAAACTGGAATCATGCTTGCTGGAAGTTCACCCCAATAAACATCGAATTGTTTGCACCTTTGGACTTCGGGTATTGTTGCTCTCTGTTCATGCGAGAAGGACCAGGGAAGTAAGTGGGTGAAGGAGTAAGCCCCCTAACACCCCTGCTCAAAAGCAGGACCCATCCCCAATTAAATCATCCCAGCCAGGGCTTTGTCAAGCCTAACCTTAAAAACTTCTAAGGAAGGAGATTCCACCACCTCCCTAGCCAACGCATTCCAGTGTTTCACCACCCTCTTAGTGAAAAAGTTTTTCCTAATATCCAACCTAAACCTACCCCACTGCAACTTGAGACCATTACTCCTTGTCCTGTCCTCTTCCACCACTAAGAATAGTCTAGAACCATCCTCTCTGGAACCACCTCTCAGGTAGTTGAAAGCAGCTATCAAATCCCCCCTCATTCTTCTCTTCCGCAGACTAAACAATCCCAGTTCCCTCAGCCTCTCCTCATAAGTCATGTGTTCCAGACCCCTAATCATTTTTGTTGCCCTTCGCTGGACTCTTTCCAATTTATCCACATCCTTCTTGTAGTGTGGGGCTCAAAACTGGACACAGTACTCTAGATGAGGCCTCACCAATGTCAAATAGAGGGGGACAATCACGTCCCTCGATCTGCTCGCTATGCCCCTATTTATACATCCCAAAATGCCATTGGCCTTCTTGGCAACAAGGGCACACTGCTGACTCATATCCAGCTTCTCGTCCACTGTCACCCCTAGGTCCTTTTCCGCAGAACTGCTGCCTAGCCATTCGGTCCCTAGTCTGTAGCGGTGCATTGGGTTCTTCCGTCCTAAGTGCAGGACCCTGCACTTATCCTTATTGAACCTCATCAGATTTCTTTTGGCCCAATCCTCCAATTTGTCTAGGTCCCTCTGTATCCTATCCCTGCCCTCCAGCGTATCTACCACTCCTCCCAGTTTAGTATCATCCGCAAATTTGCTGAGAGTGCAATCCACACCATCCTCCAGATCATTTATGAAGATATTGAACAAAACCGGCCCCTGGACCGACCCCTGGGGCACTCCACTTGACATCGGCTGCCAACTAGACATGGAGCCATTGATCACTACCCGTTGAGCCTGACAATCTAGCCAACTTTCTACCCACCTTATAGTGCATTCATCCAGCCCGTACTTCTTTAACTTGCTGTCAAGAATACCGTGGGAGACAGTGTCAAAAGCTTTGCTAAAGTCAAGATACAATACATCCACTGCTTTCCCTTCATCCACAGAACCAGTAATCTCATCATAGAAGGCGATTAGATTAGTCAGGCATGACCTTCCCTTGGTGAATCCATGGAATAAAGTCCTTATTTACTTTCTCCACACCAGTCCTGATTTTATAGACCTCTATCGTATCCCCTCTTAGTTGTCTCTTTCCCAAGCTGAAAAGTCCCAGTCTTAATAATTTCTCCTCATATGGAAGCTGTTCCATACCCCTAGTCATGTTTATTGCCATTTTCTGAAGCTTTTCCAATTCCAATATATCTTTTTTGAGATGGGGCGACCACATCTGTGCACAGTATTCAAGATGTGGGCATACCATGGATTTATATAGAGGCAATATGATATTTTGTGTCTTTTTATCTATCCCTTTCTTAATGATTCCCAACATTCTGTTTGATTTTTTGACTGCCACTGCACATTGAGTGGATGTTTTCAGAGAACTATCCACAATGACTCCAAGAATTCTTTCTTGAGTGGTAACAGCTAATTTAGACCCCTAAAAAGTATGGCTCTGGTTTGGGAATCCCCCTCACATTCTCAGCCATGAAGACTGATGCAAAGAATTCATTTAGTTTCTCCGCAATGGCCTCATCATCCTTGAGTGCTCCTTTAGCATCTTGATTGTCCAATGGCCCCACTGGTTGTTTAGCAGGGTTCCTGCTTCGGATGTCCTTAAAATTTTTTTTGCTCTTAGTTTTTGACTCTTTGGCTGGCTGTTCTTCAAATTCTTTTTTGGCCTTTCTAATTATGTTTTTATGCTTCGTTTGTCAGAGTTTATGCTCTTTTCTATTCTCCTCATTAGGATTTAACTTCCACTTTTTAAAGGATGCCTTTTTGCCTTTCACTGCTTCTTTTACTTTGTTGTTCAGCCACAAGTGACACTTTTCTGGTTCTCTTACTATGTTTTTTAATTTGGGGTATACATTTAAGTTGAGCCTCCATTATGGTGTCTTTAAAATGTTTCCATGCAGGTTGCAGGGGTTTCACTTTTGGCGCTGTACCTTTTAATTTCTGTTTCACTAACCTCCTCATTTTTGTGTAGTTCCCCTTTCTGAAATTAAATGCTATGGTGTTGGGCTGCTGTAGTGTTTTCCCCACCACAGGGATGTTAAACCTTTACTAGTGTGTCTTTAAGTGAGGTGTTTGGGAAAATCTCTGCTTGGTAAACAAAGGCTGTTGCACATCTTCCCCACATCGAGGGGGGAGAAAATTAATTAATGAGCTTGCATTGTACACATCCTGTGCAGTGCAAGATGGTATAATTCTGGGCTCATACTCCAATAGGGGAGCAAGGCTGGGGAGCTGGGAAAATGGAGGTTATCTCCTGTTTGTCCTTGAGTGGCTTAGGTAAAGCACTGAGGTAACTCAGTTAGGTGTGTGGCGTCACCTGCTGTCATGTTGGGTGATAACAGGGCCTGGAGCGGCTGGCTGTGTATCACCAGTAGAGCAGTGTGAGAAAGGACAACTCAGCTGAATTGTTAGGAGGCACAGCAGTTCCAACCACTCCCAGACTACACCCTGGGGAGTGACAACCTCTCACAGCGGGCAATGACCCAAACTCAGGCTGAGCAGAGGGAACCTTTCCGCAGTGCCTTCTCCAGCAACCCTCCCACCCTTAGCCCAGTGCTGCCATGCTCTCCCTGCCAAAGTTACTGACTGGGTGTGGGAGACCTTTCCTTCTCCTGCTGCACCTCCCCCTGGCTTTTTTCTGGCTCACTCAGCCTCTCTCCCTGGCAGCCAGGCCCAAATGTGGAGCAGAGGGGGCAGGACAGAGATGCTTCTCACGTTTGAGAGTGGCTACTCTGGTTTGCTGCCTTTGTGTACAGAGCCTGGCTGAGGAAGTGGTGGCTCACCTCCTGTCTCACTGCCTGGACCTGGCTACCAGGAAGAGGGGGCTGGTTGCAGGACCACAGCCTAGCCTAGTGGTATTGTTTTCACAAGAGCCTCCAGGGTTGTAAAGTTACCAGGGGGCTCGTTCCAGCTCAGCAAATAGCAGGAGTCAGTTCCAGGAAGGGAAACACCCAGGTGCTGCTACAGGTGGGGCTTGTTTCTGAGCTCGGGAAAGTGAACCTTACCCTGTTACACTGTCCAGAGGGAGCCATGGCTGCAGGGAGCTTTGTGGAAAGTCTCCAGGATGAAGCTACTTGTCCCATCTGTCTGGAGTATTTCACAGAACCTGTCACTCTGGAGTGTGGGCATAATTTCTGCCGAGCCTGCATCAGCCAGTGCTGGGGAGAATCAGACACAGGCATCACCTGCCCTAAGTGCAGACAAGCTGTGCAACAGAGAAACCTCAGGCCAAACAGGCAGCTGGCGAATGTCCTAGAAATAGCCAAATGGCTGAGTTTCCAGGCAGCGAAGGGATCAGGAGTGTGTGTGGAACGCCAGAAGCCTCTGACACTGTTCTGTGAAGAGGATCATAGAATCATAGAATATCAGGGTTGGAAGGGACCCCAGAAGGTCATCTAGTCCAACCCCCTGCTCGAAGCAGGACCAATTCCCAGTTAAATCATCCCAGCCAGGGCTTTGTCAAGCCTGACCTTAAAAACCTCTAAGGAAGGAGATTCTACCACCTCCCTAGGTAACGCATTCCAGTGTTTCACCACCCTCTTAGTGAAAAAGTTTTTCCTAATATCCAATCTAAACCTCCCCCACTGCAACTTGAGACCATTACTCCTCGTTCTGTCATCTGCTACCATTGAGAACAGTCTAGAGCCATCCTCTTTGGAACCCCCTTTCAGGTAGTTGAAAGCAGCTATCAAATCCCCCCTCATTCTTCTCTTCTGCAGGCTAAACAATCCCAGCTCCCTCAGCCTCTCCTCATAAGTCATGTGTTCTAGACCCCTAATCAAACCCCCATCTGTGTGGTTTGCCATCTGTCCCGGACTCACCGAGCTCACACTGTGGTTCCCATAAAGGAGGATAACCAGGAGTACAAGGTAGGGAATTGCTGTCAAGTTCAATGAGTAACAGCTTTGGATTTTTATGACAGGTGGAAGTTGCCTGTCAGAGGTGTGACTGCATTGTTCAACTCTGTAAGGCCTTCATTGTATGGGAGATGCTATCAACAATAAATGAGACAGCTGGGTGGCAGGAAGGGCAAACAATTAAGACTTGAAAAATTTCTAATGGGGGAAAGTTTTACCTGAGAAGCAGAATCCTTTTCAAACCCAGCTCCCACTGGTGAACTAAGGGAACTCTCTATGGAACAGAAGCTGTTAAATGATTAGTGAGGTTTAAATCACCTGCAGGCCTGTCTATGTGAGACTGTTGCCTTCAGACTGGAGAATATCAAGTTAAAAAGCTGATGTTGTCATTGCTGATTTGTATCTTAGCATTTATCATCATTGTTGTTATTTGCATCCCAGTAGCCACTACAGACCCCAGATGAGATTTGACCTTGATTTTGCTGGAACCTGCACAAAACAGTGTGAGGGACAATCCCGGCTCTGAGCAGGGATATTCTAATGTATAGGCTAATCTGAGAAGAAAAATGCAGAGTGGGATGGGAAATGGAGGGTCAGAGTGGGGAAATTAATTGCCTAAGGTCACCCAGCAGGAGAGCGACTGGGTGGGCAATAGGACCAAAGTCTTTCAAGGCCCACACCAGTGCCTGAACCATGAGACCATGCTGTTGTGGCCCTAGCAGCGATGAAGTCTGTTAGAAGGGGAAGACTCTTTGAGAAAAGTCTGAATCATAGAATATTAGGGTTGGAAGGGACCTCAGGAGCTCATCTAGTCCAACCCCCTGCTCAAAGCAGGACCAATCCCCAATTTTTGCCCCATATCCCTAAATGGCCCCCTCAAGGATTGAAGTCACAACCCTGGGTTTAGCAGGCCAAAGCTCAAACCACTGAGCTATCCCTCCCTCCAAGCCAGTAAGGAGATGAAGTTTCTCCTTGGGATTCTGAATTCCCATGAGGGGTTAAACTGAGATGCACTCTCACCCCTAAAAATAAAAATCAAACCACCCAAATCATTTCTGTTGATTCAGGATAAAATCCAGCTCTATTTGAAGATTCTGAAGGAAGAGAGAGAAAATTTCCAGGGATTTAAATTGAATAGAGAGAAGAAAAGCCAGGAGTATCTGGTAGGTTCCTGTTATTAACCTGCATTGACATGGGATGTGAGGTTGGTTTGTAGGCAGATTCCCTTGTGGCCTTAGGAAATGTTGGCTTTTATCTACTACTCCGTTACCACGGATGCTCTGTGTGTATGTGTGCACTCACCTCCATACAGATGGCCTGAACAATCCTCTTCTCCATCTTCAGATTCTAAGCTTTCATTTCTGGTAATGAATTCTTGTCCACCTTTTGTGGCTTTGACGAAAATCTTGCCAAAATGATCTGAATGTATCCAATGCACAGTTCTGTACCTGTCTGCACCTTTTGTTCAATTGATTCATTTTTTCTTTCCATACATCTGTGTCAACGTAGTTCTGTGTAGAGCTGAGTAAACAACAGGACTTTTCATTGACTGGAAATTGGGGAAAAAATGGTCAAACCAAAAATAATTTTAAAAAATTTAGCAAATCAGTGTTCCATTTTTTCTTGGGCAGAGTGTTTTGCTTCAATTTTGACCATGAAGAAGGACTTTTTGAAGCAAAAACTAATTTCAAATGGAATAATCAAAACATTTTCTTGATTTTTAAATGATTTCTTTATTTATCTGCTTATTTATTTCTTTATTTATCCATCCAAAAAAGGTGGGTGACATTGAGAAGAATTCATTAAATATTTCAGAGTCAATGAATCTGCCTTTTCCCTCCAAAAAAGTTTAGTGCAAAAAATGTCACTCAGATCTAGTGCTAAATCTTGCCTCCGGCGGCCTTGGATCTGCATTTTTAAAGGCCCCTGGTAACACGATATCCTAACCATGTCAGACATGAGAATATCCCTTTAAGAGATATAGGGGCCAAATGGGAAGGTGTGAGAAAATCCTCTTTCTACTAATCACAGGTCACAGGCAAGTGTTAGATGTCTTAGAATGTGCAAAGAAATTCTCCCTCCTGCACACTCAGCACTCCATGAAAGGACCCTAGGCTCCATTCACATCCCAAACAAGCCCTTTCCCTATTTTCTTACAGAAACAGACAGAAACAGAGAGGCAGAAGATTTTATCTGAATTTCAGAAACTGCGGCAGTTCCTGGAGGAAAAAGAGCGACTCCTGCTGGCTGAGCTGGAAAAACAGGACAAGGAGATTGTGAAGATACAGAATGAAAATGTTACTAAACTCTCTGAGGAGATTTCCCATCTCAGTGAGCTGATCAGTGAGATGGAGGGGAAGTATCTGAAGCTAGTAAGCAAATTCCTGCAGGTGAGACAGAGTAAGAAATACCCCAGATCCCACCACAGGGACAGGACCATTCCCAAATTGTGGGCACTGGAGTCCAGCTGTCAGTGAATTCCTGAAATGTGCATTACAATTTTTCTATGACGAATTAGAGATATATAGATATGAGAGATGGAAAAGCCCCATTAGCTGAGATAATCCATGGTTCTGGGACCAGACCAGAGCTTCTTTTTTCAAGATTTGCAAAATCCCTTCCCTGCAATCCTCAGTGTGTTTCAAGTGGGTCTCAGATTATTTTTCTCTCTTTTTCCCCTCTAGGATGTCAGAAGTACCTTGAGCAGGTACATGGCTCTTTCTCACTCCCACACACACTTCACATGCTGGGAAAGGACTTGGAAGCCATGTTAACCCCGCTTCTCTCCAGGGCTACATGGCAAAATGTGTGGGGCAGGTTCACATTTTGGATACAAATCTCTTTAATGAATTTAATCCTGATGTTCTCACTGTCTTTCTGTCTGAAATAGCTCACAACTGTGAATGCCAAATTCAGGTCAGATGCCAGAAAACAGGGCAGACACCCTAAACTGGTGGTATATTCTATAATTAGATTTCACCAAACCAGTAACGAACATGCACTCCTGGATCTCTGTATCAGTCTTACCATGGAGTCAAAGACAGTCCCCTTAGGATCTCCAGCCCTTCTTGGCACCCAGACAAACTGGGCTTTGTGATATTGGTCACCATACCAAATATCACATCACATTAGGTTACTCCCAACCACAAACGGTCAGTTACTTACCCTGGTCAAATTTGTACTCTGGATCTCACCAAAGACAAAGCTGAAGTAAATTCACTAGTAAACTAAAGATTTATTAGCTAAGAAAAAGAACTCAGACTTATTGAGAGGTTTAAGCAGGTAAAATACATTAACAGGTGAGTCAAAGTTTATAATTCCAAGATGATAGCAGAGATGTAGTAGTCTGCTAGTTTTCCAAAAGTCTCTCAGGGATACCCAAAATCACTTTGGGGACCTCCTTCCACTCACTCAGTATTCTACCCTCTTCAAATCTAAAACAGTTCAGAGATACAGGATCATTCCCTGGAATCAGTATTTACGGCTTCTTTCCACAAAAAGCAATCATCCAAGTGTTTTCATCACAGCATGCATTTTTCCTTTGTTGACTAAATGCAGACTGAGCCTGAAGATTTCCATTGTCGAATGCAATGACCCATGCTTTGAAGTCAGCATGCTTCTTCGTTTCCTGTTCCAAGGCTCCAATCCTGTCTGATGGGCAATTAAATCACAGAGATATTACATTATGTATGTCCCTGTACTTAATTGACCTAGATCAAAAGTGTGTGTTAGCATCAAGATGAGAATTTACTTGATGTGTAAAGTTCATGAGAACTAATGGATTGTTACATGCTATTACCTAACAATATGCATTATGTATGAGATAGCAGAGAACAGGTTACAGATGAGAAGACAATATCATTCACATTTCCTTTGAATTAGATTAATACTCAAATGAATTAGTACACTTAACATTTCTTTGATATTCACACAGAAGTGAATTGGCCTATGGCTTTGACCTGAGCTGGCCTGGTGGTGTCACACTGACCTTTTTTAGAGAAGACTCTGGAATTATCCATTCAGGGGGAAAGATTAACCTAAAGTATTTCTTAGAGATGTCACACAAACAACAGCCCCCCAAACAGTTAAAAACACAGAACATAGGGAATACTTATAGGACGGGGGACTCTAATGTGGGAAGCAGTTACTCTGAAAAAGATTTGCAGATCATGGTGGATAATCAGCTGAACATGAGCGCCCAGTGTAATGCTGTGGCTAATTGGGCTAATCTTATCCTTAGCTGTCTAAACAAAGGAACATCAAGCAAGAGTAAGTAGGTTATATTACCTTTGTATTTAGCATTGGTGCAACCACTACTGGAATACTGTGTCCAGTTCTGGTGTACTCAATTCACGAAGGGTGTTGATAAACTGGAAAGGGTTCAGAGAAGAGCCATGAGAATGATTAAAAGATTGGAAAACATACCTTATAGTGAGAGACTTGAGCAGCTCAATCTATTTAACTCAAAGAGAAAGTGAAGGGGTCACACCTTATCACACAAGAGAATGTGATCTACCTACCTGATCACACAAAAGAATGTGCTTAAGGAGCTGATAAGCCTACCTATAGTATATAGGAAAAGCATCTGCAATTTCTTGGGAGACTAATCTGAGAGACATACAGTCACATTCCAGGGTGCAGTCCAGACCAGAGAAGGGTTGTGTCACTGCCTGCCCTGCAGCCTTGGGTCCCTCACAATGCTTTGCTGTTGTAGCTCCCCCACTGGGCTGCTCTCAACTAGCCTACCAGCATGCAGGACACACCCTGAGTGTTTCTTTGTTGCTTCAGCCCTGGTCTAGTATCTCTGACCCCAACAGCCTCTCAGTAACATGCCAGCCACACTCCGGCTTCCACCAGCCTTGGTTACTACTTGCAGGGTGACCCTACCATATACCCAGTCCTGAATTTTCCCCAAAACATGTGCTCTGCAATGTCCAACCCTCTCCTGAACAGTTCAGATATTAAGGTTCATTGCTCTTGTACAAAGTAATTATTCAACAATTTGCTACTTTAACTGGAGTTGCCAAACAGTTCAGTTTAAACACAGCACTGGATTGGTCTAGATTAAAAAACAAACAAACAAACAAAACAAAAGATGATAGGATTTAAATTAATTCACAGTATTTAAAGTAACTCACAAATAAGAGAGAAAATTAGAAGTGGTTTTAAGCAAATAGAAGTAAAAACATGCATCTAGAAGTCTAAAACAATCTAGCAAGTTTTGGTTCAAGGTTTTGTTCAAGAGGGACTTTCTCAGTCACAGTCTTCCAGGCAAGATTATGACTGTCCCTTTCCTTGGTCAGGATCTCTCCCAGAGGCCCAAAGATGTGTTGTTTTAGGTGAAAGAGAGACTGTGTGGGGTTTTCTGCCCCCCTCTTTTATGTGCAGTGTTGTTGTAGCCCAGGATATTAGAGAGACAAGGTGGATGCATGGACTTCTATTGGTGAGAGAGACAAGCTTTCAACCTTGCATAGAGCTGTTCTTCAGCTTAAAAGCTTGACTCTCTCATGAACAGAAGTTGGTCCAATAAAAGATACTACCTCATCCACCTTGTCTCTCTCTCTTTTATAGTCCATGTGAACCTTTGAAATGAATAGGTACCTTGATGAAGAAAAGAAATTTGACAGTAAAGGGCTCTTTAGTTTAGCAGACAAAGGAATATGAAGATACAATGACTGGAAGTTGAAGCTGGGTAAATTCAAAAAACATAAGGCTCGTATTTTTAACAGTGAGGATAATTTACCCATGGAACACCTTACAAAGGTTTGTTGTGGATTCTTCATCACCAGAAATTTTAAAATCAAAATTGGATTTTTTTTTTTTTGGAAATATATGCCCTAGTTCAACCGCAGCTATTGGGCATGGGACAGGAATTAATTCAGGTGAGTCCCAGAGCTGCTTGTACAGGAGGTCAGATTAGACAATCACAGTGTTTCCTTTGGGCTTAAAAAAATCTATGAATTTATGAATTAATTTTAATTAAGTTGAAAAATTAAGTCCACATTATTCCATTGTTGAGATCATTTTATACAAAGACTGCAACACAGGGTCAATTTCTTAAAGGGCCCAGTTTGTAATTAAGTTTGATTTATAGGCTAATTAACAAATTTGTGAATTCTCAGAAAATTAATTCTTCCCTCGAAGACTAAGTGCTGTAAATGTGGGGAGGGTAATGTATGGTTTCTCAGACATAACAAAGAGGTGGAATTCTCTGATTGAGGTGCCAAACAGAACTCTGCCTGAACAATGATGTGACTACTAGTGTCTGTATAGTGGAGATAGCATTCCTGAAGAAAGATTATTACCCTGGTCCCTGTACATTGGGTAAAGGGTCCAGAGTAGAGTAAATGGGGTTCTAAGAACCTCTGATCCAGCTGTGGGAGGACTGCCCTGGTGCAGCCTCAGGTTGTCCTGAGAACGCCTTTGCAGACCCTGGTGTAGGGGGCAAGCCAGGGGCATGGCTATTGGTACTCCTAATAGCGCAGCACAAAATCTCACCCCAGTCAACATATAGCAGTGGAAATACTGCTTTTCTTGCAGAATGGACTATTTTCAATAGCCATTCTTTAGTCTTCTGGGTATTTTTGACGTCAGGTGATGTCTCTACTTATTGGCATTTGTTAACATCAAGCCATTTCTGTTTCTCCTGCTACGACAATTTGTCTTGCTATTCTCAGGGGTTGCTGGGTTGTGGCTATTATACCTGATTCAGCTGTGTCCCCGTCTTTACCAAGAAAGACTCAAAACCTCGTCTTCACACCCAGACTCCACACAGCGCTTAAAAAAAAAGAAAAAAAAGAGGGAGACTGGTGTCAAAGTTTGACTCAGACTCACAATTTATCAGACCACTCTGTTTTATTAGCAAAGCTGCTCTGCTAATACATTTAGAAGTGAGCCCCCCGAGTGGGGCTTGTGTCTTTAAATTTATACAGTTTTTTGGAGAACAAGTTACAGAGAAGTTACAGACAAAAGAAGAAAAAGATTTTAGTCACCACCCTTCGAGATCCTTGAGACCAGTCACGTATCTTCAATTACCTGCCACCCTTGACAATCTCCTTTAACAGCTTCCAGTTAACTTAACTAATTGCCCTTCACACCTTCCATTCTGATGCCTGCTTCTTAGATGTGCTGGCTCTATCTTAATTGCTTCTCCATTCAAAAGCTAACTGTCCCTACGTGTGCTCCCTCAGATACTTTGTAACATGTTTTGGCATGCCCTCTCATATACAATGTATCCAGCATGTCCCCTTATACAATGTTATACTTCCACACTGGTTTAAAAAAACAGCACACCAAGAAGCTCTTATTTTCAGTCTTTCACTTCTGACAAAGTGCAGTTTCTATAGCTGCTTCAGTACAATTACAGAAATCATTCCCACTCTTGAACCCTAATTTGCTGCCAGAAAATCAGGGTTGTTCTATGTACTCTGTATACTTCAGTTTAATGAACCCCACCCCACAAGATTACTGAGTGGTAGTGAGGAATGGGTTGTGTACCACCACAGTTTACCATTGTGGAAATATCCAAAAGAATTGAATAGCAAATGATAAGCTTTCTATAGTTTCTTGAACCATTCTGGAGAACATAATGGAGAATGATGTCCCTGTTACAAAATTGTACTGTTTGGTTTCGAAAACACATAGGAAGGATGTGAATTCTATAGTTTTTTAGAGCAGTGGTTTTCAACTTGTGATCTGTGGACCCCCGGGGGTCCACAGACTATGTCTAAGATTTCCAAAGGGGTTTGCACCTCCATGTGAATAGTTTTAGGGGTTCCGCAAATGAAAAAAGTTGAAAACTACCATTTTGGAGTAATTCTTACAGAATGCTTACATTTCTATAGACCCCTATTGGTTTAATATCTGTTAACTTTATGGGACTAACATAGGGTGGTTACCTCCAGGGACAACCCCTCATGGCCTCACGGTGGCCCTGCAAGAGGCCTCTTTTTCAATTTCCTTCTTCCAGACTCCCCCACTCACTCCAAGCATAAATAGCCCTTTGTGGGGCTAGTACCAAAGTCCCACAACCATAATCCCGAATTCCCCAGCACAGTCCAAACAGTACATTCAATCTCCAGCAGCCCATCAACAGCTCTGGCATCTCTGATCATGTTCTGGATCTCCAGTATAGCTCCATCCCTGACAGGTGTTTGTCCAACCTGTTCTTAAAAAACTTCCCATGATGGGGAGTCTACAAACTCCTTTGGAAGCCTATTCCAGAGCTTAAATGTCCTTATATTTAGAAAGTTTTTCATGCTATCTAACCTAAATCGCCCTTGCTGCAGATTAAGCCCATTACTTCTTGTCCTACCTTCAGTGGACATGGAGAACAGTTGATCACTGTCCTCTTTGTTTCAGAGTAACAGCCGTGTTAGTCTGTATTCGCAAAAAGAAAAGGAGTACTTGTGGCACCTTAGAGACTAACCAATTTATTTGAGCATGAGCTTTCGTGAGCTACAGCTCACTTCATTTCCACGGTATGCATCCGATGAAGTGAGCTGTAGCTCACGAAAGCTCATGCTCAAATAAATTGGTTAGTCTCTAAGGTGCCACAAGTACTCCTTTTCTTTTTGTCCTCTTTGTAATGTCCCACCTCAGTCTTCCTTTCTCAAGACGAAATAGGCCCAGTTTTTTTAACATTTCCTCATAGGTTTTCTAAACCTTTTATCATTTTTGTTGCTCTCCTCTGAACTCTCTTCAATTTGTTCACATCCTTCCTAAATTGCAGAGTCCAGAATTGGACACAGTACTCCAGCTGAGGCCTCATCAGTGCTGAGTAGAGCGGGACAATTACCGCCCATATCTTACCTACGACACTCTTGATAATACATTGCAGAATGATATTAGCCTTTTTTGCAACTGCATCCCATTGTTGACTCATTCAACCTGTTATCCACTATAGCTCCCAGTTCCTTTTCAGCAGTACTACCATACAGTTTGTTATTCCCCATTTTGTATTTGTGGATTTAGTTTTTCCCTCCTAAGTAAAATACTTTGCATTTGTCTTTCTTGAATTTCAGATCCATTCTTTAATCTGTTAAGGTCATTTTGAATTCTAGTCCTGTCCTGCACAGTGCTTGTCATCCCTCCCAGGTGACATCCTCCACAGATTTTATAAGTACACTCTCCACTTCATTATCCAAGTCATTAATGAAAATATTGACTAGCATGGGACGTAGGACTGACCCCTCTGGGACTCCACTTGATACATCTCCCATTGTGACAGCCAGAGAGATAACTACTCTTTGAACTACTTTTTCAACCAGATGTATCCCTACCTTATAGTAATTTCATCTAGACCACATTTCCCTAGTTTGCTTATGAAAATGTCATGTGGAATGATGTCAGAGACTTACTAAAATCAAGATAAATCAAAGAAGGAAATTAAGTTGGATTGGAATGATTTGTTCTTAACAAATCCATGCTGGCTACTCTTCATAAACACTGATTTGCTAGGGGCTTACAAATTGATTGTATAATAATTTGTTTCAGTATCTTTCCAGGTATCGAAGTTAGGCTGACTGGTCTATAATTCCCTGCGTCTTCTTTGTTGTCATTTTTTTTAAAATAGATAATACACCTGCCCTTATCCAGTCCTCTGAGATCTCATCTGTCCTCTGAGAGTTCTTGAAGGTAATTGCTCATGGTTTCAAGATTGCTTCAGCTATTTCCCTAAGTACCCTAGGATGAATTTCATCAGGCCCTGCCAGCTTGAATACACTTATTTTAATATTCTTTAACCTGTTCTTTCCCTATTTGGGCTTGCATAACATGTACCCTGCAGAGGAAGATTGGGGCCTGCATAGTATAATCTATTTGCACTGCAATTTAGTGGCAGAGGCCCCAATCCTGCAAACACTCATGCACATAACTTTATGCTTACGAGTGGGCTCATTGACTTCAATGGCATTTTTCATGTGCATAAAATTAAGCAAATGTGTGCCTGTTTGCAGGATCGGGACCAGAGTTTGTAGTAATTTATACACTGGCTCTAATGTGGCTTAGAATCCCCATTGTGAAGAAGGTTCCTGGAACAGTTGTAAAAGAGCTTCTTGTGGCACAGTTCCTGTGGGAGATCCAGTATTTAGTAGCGATATCTTTGGCAAGGGGGTTAAATCCCACTCTTCCTCCTGCATAAGGCTGGGAAAATTCAAAACTCCTCTTTGTAATTATTCTTGCATCAGGGAGAATGCTTCCCATACTTGTGTCCAAACCTAGGCCTTGAATCTAGAAGGTACTTGCACATATGATTGACTTAAAGCGTGTGAGTAGTCCCCTTGCATTTAGTGGGACTACTCTCATGATTAAAGTTAGGCATGAGTTTAAGAACTCCTATGAATCACAGCCCTAATGAACACTTGAGAACAGGCACCGCTCTCTGCACCAAATGAAAACAAACTACATTGACAAAGGGTGTTTCATGACTAACTTAAAAAAACAAAGCATTTTATTTGGAATTTATTAATTTGTTTTGTCTTTCAATAATTAAAGGGGACTGATTACCATTAAAAAAAAAATAACAGATTGGCTATTCACCTTTGAAAGATGGTATTTGTAGTGCTATAATAGCAGACAAGAACTTGGAAAATAATGAAGAAGCATAAAAATGCAAATTACTGCAGCTAATTGGCTGTGTCTTCTTACGCCTTCTGAATTATTAAATTATGATAGAGTAAATCTGCCACATTTAAATATATAGTGACGAACATAGTTGTGTTCTGCGCTGTAGAGCAAGACTTATAATATGCTACTATTTGTTCCCTAATTTGATGGTAAACTGTTCTTTTTCTTTGCATTTGCAAGATACTTGCAATGTTCTAAAAATTTACACGGTATATGGAACTCTGATCATGCAAAATGGCACCATTACATTTCCTATTTCTAGTCCTGATTAAAAAGAAATGATGCAATTATTACAATAATGCTAACAACAGCTTGTGCTGTTGGCCCTAACATTTAATCTGAATGTATTGAGTCTAATCCTGTAGACTCTGATGTATGTGACTATTTTACTCACATGAGTAATTCTGTTGACTTCAGTGGAGTTATTCAGATGCATAAATGATTGCAAGCTTGAGGCTGAGAAGGATAAAATTAAATAAATAGGCTTGGCTTGAATTATTTTTTTCTTTTAACTTCAACAGAATTTGCACAATAACCTTCCTAATAGCAATTCTCTAATTGTGATTTATATCCCATCCAAAATCTTCATATGAGGTACTCATAAAATGCTAAAAATATGACTTTGGGGCTGAAATTTCTCATGCTTAGCTTCAGCCCGGAAATGATTTTTTTTTTTTTTTAAGTTTGAACAGAATAGGTTTTCAGCTATTTTTGAGTTTTGTGATTGTGAAATAAGTTTTGTTATACTGATTGTGTGTTACATACATAACAGAAGTGCATGATGCTTTATGAAACAAATTAGGATGAAACCCCTATCCTGAGAAGCTTATAAGTCCCAAGCCTGCAAACATTTGTTTGCACATTGACCTGCGTGGAACTACTTAAAGTTATGTTCTTGTCTAAGTGTTTGCAGGATCGGGGCTTGTGTTATGGCGACAGTAGGAGATGGCAAACACAAATGATGACTGGCATGTGAGGTAGGGGGAACAAAGGTGAAAAAATAAGTTCATGTGGTAACTTGTTTTAATTTTTCTCGACATTTTGTACTCAGAATACTCACAAATCTAACACTGATTGACATGGCCCTCATCACTAGTATCTGAGCGCCTCAAAATTAATATATTTTATAGTCACAACAATGCAATGAGGTAGAGTGGTATTATCTCCATTTTACCAATGGAGAATTAAGGCCCAGGGTAGGTTAAGTGTCTTCCCCAAGATCACACAGAAAGTCAGTGGTTGAGCTGGGAACTGAACCAATGTCTCCTGAGGTCACTGGACTACCTTGCTATCCAAGCAGCCTTGTTTGCACCATGGATGTGCATGGGATTCTCATGATATTTTCTAAGTTTAAAAAAACCCTGATTTTTTAAAAAAACATCAGCAACTCTAGCTGTCAGAGTCAAAGCCTAAGGGGCCACTAACTCATTCAGTCTGAATTGATCATAAACCTCCAACACCACTCAGAAACTGCACACTAAACCCAATAACTGGAATTAGAAAATATTAAAGTTCACAGGAGACAAAACTATTGTCTGCCACAGGCAGAGAACAGAGGGAGCATGGTGCACCAGTGCCCCAGGTCCCTGTAAATGTTAGGGAAATGATTAAATGAGATATTCCCAGATAATCCTGGCAAGCAACCCATGCCCCATATTGCAAAAAGAGAGGCAAAAATCAGCTAGTGTAACTGCCAATTTGATATGGGGGAAAATTCCTTCTCAGTCCACAAAAGGCAATCAGTTAGACCTTGTGCCTGTGAACAAGAACCAACCAGACAGCCAAGCATGTGAGAAATAATTATCCACCCCACCTCAGAGCCCTGGCCCACCCTGTGCAGTGTCCCATCTCCAGCTGTGGACATCCCTCATGCTTCAGAGAAAGGAAACAACCATCCCCTCCCTCCCTCCTTCAGTATACATTTGGGGGAAAATCCCTTCCTGACCCTCGCAGGTGACCTACTGAAGACCTGAAGCATGAGATTTAAGGAACATAAAACATGATCCAGAAGAGACCTTCAGGGCTGTTGAGCCCCGGTCACCCCCACCACAAGTAACCCAGTCATAAAGTCCCACTCAGACAAAAAATTGGAACTTATGGTAAACTCAAGAGTTTAGTGTGGAAGATGAGGATTGGCAGAAATATATTGAAAGACCGGGTTATTATTTTCTTGCAAATGAGATTATAGGATAGGACAAAAAGAAAGCAGATTTCCTCAATTTTGTGGCAGTAAAACCTACTCTCTCATAAAGAGTTTGTTAAAGCCTCAGAAACCAGGAGATAAAAGTTTAGGAGACCTGAAAAAGATCTTAACAGAGCACTACACAAAGCCAAACATTACTGTGGAACGTTTCAAGTTTCATAGTAGGATGAGAAGACAAGATGAAAGCATACCTGTGTATGTTGCAGAGCTGAAATGATTAATGGAATATTGTTCCTTCAGAAATGTCCTAGAGGATATGCTCTGGGACAGATTTGTTTGTGGTATAAGTATTCAAAGACAATTGGTGGTGGAGATGAATTTAATCTGTCCCAAAGCAGTAGAACTGGTAACAGCAATGGAAGCAAACAGTGAAAAATTTGCAAGATTTGCACTTACAATGCAGGGGAACTCAAACTGACTCAGTTAAATGGGGAGTCTCTGTAAATTGAAGGCTTTAAATCAAGATTTGAGGACTTTGGTTATTCAGCCAGAGGTTGTATGTCACTGAGGTTCTGTGGCCTATGATATCCAGGAGGTAAGGCTAGATGGTCAGGATGGTCCCTTCTGGCCTTAAAGTCTATGAGTATAAAAAAGGCAAAGCAAGCTGAAAGGGACTCAGGCTCCAAAGGGTGTTTCTGCTGTGGAGAAGCTCATTTTTAATCTGTTTGTAAATTTAAAAAGGCCTAGTAACTCAAGATTGCACATTTAGTCAGAAAATACAAAGGTGACTATCAAACAGTATCTCAAACTCAGGAGGGTAGACTCCAAATGTCCAGAGGAAAAGAACAAAAACAGAGGACTCTTTTCCTCAAGGGGGAGGAGGTACATACTATGTATTGTCTGAAAGGAAAGAAAGTCAGTCCTTATGAAGTAATGGTAGAGGTAAACAGTCAGTCAGTATCCCTTGGGGAGGGAGAGCTCAGTGGTTTGAGCAGTGGCCTGCTAAACCCAGGGTTCTGAGTTCAATCCTTGAGAGGGCCATTTAGGGATCTGGGCCAAAAATTGGGGATTGGTCCTGCTTTGAGCAGGGGGTTGGATTAGATGACCTCCTGTGGTCCCTTCCAACCCTGAGATTCTATGATTCTATGAGTACAAATGGAAATAAACAAAGGGACTTCAGCTAGTGTGATCAATGAATATACATATCAGCAGTGTAAAGCAGGACTGAGACCTCTAGTTAATGCAGGAGTGATCCTGCATACCTAAACCAGGAACCTGTCCTGGTGGTAGGTTCTGTGCTTGTCCCTGTAAAATATAAGAGCCAAAAGAAAAAGGTTACCAGCCCTAATAAACTAGGGAGAAAGTCAGAATCAGTTAGGCAAAGATTGCTTGCAAGAACTGAATCTGAACTGGGAGGAAATTTTCAAATGAGACCCTAACAAAACACCAGCATTCTAGGAAGTCTTGAATGTTCACCCGGCTATTTTAAAAGAAGGGTCAGAGGCTCTGGATAGAGTAAGAGTCAGGATTTATGTCCAGGATGGGGTCAAACCAAAATTACTTAAAGCAAAACCAGTTTCTTATGCCCTCAGAGAAAAGACAGACTGAGTTAGACAGGCTGGGGGAAAGGGAATCATGTCACCATCATTTCTGAATGTGCCACACCTATCACACCCAGGGTTAAACCAGATAAGACCATCCACAACTGTGTGGATTATAAAGCCATGGTGAATCAGGTCTCCAGGTTAGACAATTACTCCATTCCAAGGACAGAGGACTTACTGGCAGTGTTAGGTGGGGGTTGAAAAATTTAGTAAGTTAGAAATGTTGCAGGCTTACCAGAAGATGAGGCTGAAGGAGGACTGTAAAAAAAAAAGAAAAGAAAAGAAAGAAAAAGAAAAGAAAAAAAGTACCACTATAAAACACTCAAGGGATTATATCAGTACCATCAATTACCATATAGAATATTAGCAGTACCTGGAATTTTCCAGAGGGTTGTAAAAATTTGTTGAACCCACATGTTGTAGTGAGGATCGATGACATCCTCATCATAGTTGGAAGTGATGCTGAGCATCTGTCAACACCGGAGAAGGTGTTTCACAGATTGTAGGCAACAGGACTTCACTTAAAACAAAGTAAGTGCTTTTTTGTAAGACCGGAAGTGATGCACCTGGGTAATAGGATGGATTAGAAGGGATTCATGGAGCTCCAGTCGGTATGGAAGAGCACATTCATTGCTCTCCACAGCCTGCCATCCACTAATATGCATTTCCATCTGGCATCTAGGGCCCCCGACTGACCACCCCCAGTAAAGGAACAAGTACATGAAAATATCTGGAATGTAAGTAAATAAATATTTGACTGCTGTGAGCTTTGCAAGTGGCCAAAAGACAAGGAGAACGGGAGACCCGACTCTATCTCCCTCTCCCCTTCGAGCAAGATGGCTGATGTGGGCACGGCAGACACATCAGATATCAAAGCCATAGCACAGCTGACTTACTTCAATTGACTCCTCTCTGGAAGCGCTGACAGGATGCATGAATGAAACAGAAGGGTGAATATCAACGGTGGAAATTCAGGTACAAGGGCTCTCTGCCCAGGTGCAGAGAAGCCTCACAGACTAATCTTCTCTTAAATCAAAAGTGGCAGACATTGAGCAGAGGTCTTGCTGCAATGATTTGGGCATTATAGGAGTATCTGAAAGAGAGAGAAAGAATTTGTTTCCCATCTCCTTGCAGAAGTGCTCAGTCTGCCGGAGGATTTTAAATTTGATGTAGAGAGAGCACATAGGTCCCTCGCTCCTAAGCCCACCTCAAATGCCAAATCTCACACATAGATTGTCAATTTTCTCAGATTTACTGTAGAATAAAAATACTACAGCTAGTTTGTGGGGAAAAAAACTGTTTGGGGGAGACCATAAGAATGATTTTTCAAGATTGTGCAAAAGATGTGGTTGAACAGAGATCAGCCTTCAGAAGAGCAAGGGTACTTGCCAAGCACTGAGGGCTCAAATATTTTCTGAAATTTACAGCTCAGTTCCCTGTCAAGGTGAGGAAGTGAATCTGTTCCAAGAGCCCCAAGAAGCAGAATGTTTTTAAATAGCCTGCAGTGAACTGAGTAGTTGTTCTGTTTTACAACAAGTTTACTTCTTATTTGTTATGTCTGCCCTACTCGGATACATAAGCTTGTCTAGTGACTGGGACGCACTTACTCGGGTCATCTTTTGCTGCAAGCTTTTACTCTCAACTTTTGGGACATGTAGATCAATTCTCAAATGGCTGAATGTGAAACACCCTAGCAGGGGAGTTGAGGGAATACCTCACCCCAAACTGATACCATCAGAATGATGTATGAGCAAGATTAAGTGCCTTTGTTTCTGTATTTGTGTTGGGGGAACTGATGAAACATTTGACAACATCATTATCAAGGCAGAACACCTTCTATGTGTTTTCGATTATATAAAGGTCTGTATATTAGCTAGGTACGGACATACACTAAAGGAATCACCAGAGTGTGGTGCAGCTCCTGTTGCTCTGTAGAAATTTGAAAGCTCTGGTTCCACTTTTTAAAATTGGTGCCAGTGGCAGATCCTGCTGTGTCACTCGTCTCACTGGGGGTTCTCAAATCCTGGCAGCTTTACATTCCAAGTACTGGAATTGCAAGAGACAGCTCTCCTCCCTGCAAGATGTACAATATCTGGCAGCTCATATGCCTAACAGATGGGGACTATTCATACTTTTCCCCTCTCTGTGAGTTCATTTCAATTTACTTTTGATCTCTAGGGACGTGGTAAATTCTGTAACTGACTCCTCCATTGATGCAATTGCTGTCTCTGATGATGATCCTCTACTTCTTTGAAGAGCAACAGTTTTGGGCCAGAAAGAACCATGTAGATGAAGTTTGAATTCCTCACTTTTAGTACATCCCCATTTCAAAATTTTTATTGAAAAATAAATTAGCCTGTTCATGAAGACAAATGACCCCCAAACATCTTCTAACAGGCTCAAGCAGGGTGGCAGTACTTAAAATTAAAACACTTACTAACAGATCACTTTAGATTGGCTGCACCAAGACTGCCAGAGGCTCCAGAACTATGGAGAAATGCTTCATAAACTCCCCAGGTCCACGTCCGCCATGCTTTTCAGAACCCAAAACCATGACTATGATCCAGAGACAGAGACTTGGGCCCAAAGGACCTGGTCTATACTAAAGGTTTCAATAGTGATCAGCCAACATGGATTCCAGGTACTGTCCTAGAGCAAACTGCCCCCTTGTCTTTTAAAGTCGGTTTAAGTGATGTTTGAGTCGTAAGATGGCATTGAATGATATCCGTTTACAGGTTGACATGTGGGTGCCAGAGCCTTTGCTCTTGGGTGATGAGTCTGGAGGAGCTGAAGCCAAGAGGATGCAGTTTTGCCAGGAATGCTGGAGAGCTCAAGAGGAGGGTATTTGCAAAACTGCTGGAGCAGGAGAGTGGAGGCAGTGGGCCTCTGCCCCTAGAGAAGGCCATGGCTGCCCTGGAGAGGCACTACCCTGTGTAAAAGAGAACATTCCCAAGGTTTTTAGAAGACTAACTCAGGGCTGCAGATTGAAAGGTGAGCAATGTAGCTAAGTGGTCATCAAGGACTTAACTGGGTTACTCAGAGTATTATGGGTTGGAGCCACGCTCTATCCCCTCCCTTACCTCCTATTGAGTTAGTGGGTGTTTTACCCCACTCTTTTTGTGTATAGTTGAATAAAGCAGCATGTTCCCAGCCTGCAGCATTGGAAGTAAAGTGTGATTCTTGTGCTCAGAGTGGTTCTTTTTAGGGCTGTCAAGCAATTAAAAACATTGCAATTAATCACTCAAAATTTTTCTATCACGATTAACCGTGGCATTAAACAATAATAGAATACCACCTATTTAATTTTTGGAGGCTTTTTACATTTTCAAATATATTGATTTCAATTATAACACAGAATACAAAGTGTACAGTGCTCACTTTATATTATTTTAAAAAACATATATTTGCACTGTAAAAAAAGACCCAACTGTAACACATGACACTGTAGACCCAATTGTTTAATAGACCCAATACTGTTTACAGTATTATGTAAAGTTTACCCAAGTTTACATTTAAATTGTAATATAAAGTGAGCACTGTACACTTTATTTTCTGTATTGTAACTGAAATCAACATATTTGAAAATGTAGAAAAACATCCAAAAATATTTAATACATTTCAATTGGTATTATATTGTTTGACAGTGTGATTAAATCTGCTATTAATCACAAATAATTTTTAAATCACCATTAATTTGTGTGTTAACTGTGTGATTTATTTGAACGCATTAAACTAAGTTTTTCTCTCCTCTCAGATGTGAGCATTGCCATTTCTGTGCCCATTTCCATCAGCTATCCTGCCTTCATGTTCATGTTCTATATTATCATCCTTATTGCAAACTGAGTCAAAGTAGTCATTTAGTTTTCGGACAATGCCTAGATTTTCTCTTTCCCATCCACCTGGGCAGCCCAACCTCATAATTCCATTTTGAAACTGTGGCCAATGGGAGCTGCGGGGGTGGTGCTTGCAGGCAGAAGCAGCGTGTGGAGCTACATACCCTTCCCCAGGGGACACAGGAGCATGCTGGCTGGTTCTGGGAGTGGCGTGGGGCCAGGGAAGGCAGGAAACCTGCCTTAGCCCCCCTGTGCCACCACCTGGGAGCTGTCTGAGGTAAGTGCTGCCTGGTGGGAGCCCGCACCCTAATCCTGAGCCCCCTCCCAGAACCTTCACCCCGCACCCCCTCCTGCACCCAAACTCTCTCCCAGAACTTGCATCTCTACCCCAGGCTCAGCCAGGAGCCCCCTCCCAAACTCTGAGCCGCTTGGCCGCAGCCCAATGAAAGTGAGTGAGGATGGGGGCGGGGGAAAACAAAGGGGAGTGAGCGGGGCAGGGGTGGGGTAAATCCTGGGTTGCACTTAAATTCAAAAAGTGATCTTGTGAGTAAAAAGGTTGGAGACCACTGATTTATATAATTAGAAATCCTCTTACTAGGTGTTTTGTCTTCAGTGGGAGTTACAGGTATTCAGTACTTCTCATGTAGCCACATCATGCCACTGAATGTTACACAGAACTTCCCATTGATTTTATTGAGGTATTCTACTTCAAATATCCATGGCATATTATGGTCCAGGATCAGGTTCCAAGTTTGGAAATGGCATACTGAGCATGTGGCATAAATCATTTCGGCTACTTTTAAAATATTAATTATGCATTTAATCATTGTTAGATTAACACCAACAAAAGAAATGGAAAATACACCCTGAATATGAATCATGTGAATGAGAAAAAACAAAAAGGGAAGCAGAGCATACACCTGGGATCATTCTGCCAATAGGAGTCCATAGCTGATAATTAAAGCAAACCACAGAAATTTTAATTAAAGAGTGCCTTGCTATACTGGTAAAAGTGAGTCAGACTCAATCGGTAAAGAGAAAAAGAGCAGAAAAATATCAGGTGTCCATTTTTGAGATAAATAACAAGGTTTTTTTTCTTAATTAAAAGGCCCATGGGAAATGCATCCATTTGTAATATGAAATTCCAACAAAATCCAGTAGCCTTACATAAGCAGGGCCTGAATGAGCTCTCCCCTGACATCTAGTGATGAACTGGGGAAAGACTTCAGGAGCAGATACTCCTACTCTGCCTAGGTGTTCACCAGACAGACCTGCTTTGCCAGAGTGATGAGTTTTGGGTTAAAATTCACTTCAGTATTGAGTGCAGGGGTAATAAAATTGTGATGCTTTGGGGTTTCACCCAGACCAGTAAGAGTTTGTGTCACCACCTGCCCAGTAACCCTGACTATTTCTGTGCTGTGCAGCTTCGGCTCAGCGCCCAAGTAGCCTGCTCACAGCACAATGACCTCACCCAGCAGCTTCCAGCAACACACCAACTGCCCCTCCAGTCCCGAGTCACCCCAAAACCATCTCCCTGGTAGTATCCAGTCCCTCTCACTGGACCCTCCCAGAAGTTATCCAGTTAGCTGCCTCCAAAGGGAAAGAATACACACCAGCCTGCTAGATTAGCTGAGGATTTTACCCTTTAGTTTAACATACAACACTGAGATAGTTTTGTAAAAGGTAAAACAAGTTTATTACCAATAGAACCTGGATTTAAGAGATACCAAGTAGAAAGAATAGGGATAGAAGTGGTTACAAACAAGTAAAAATAAGGCTTCTAAGGCTAAAATCTAACTTACACTTTAGATTTTGATTCAAAGTAGTTTGCTCACCACAGTCATTCTTCCAGCATGACTGGCCAGTCTTTAGCCAGGATCCAACATGGAGCCTAAAACACTTCATTTCTTGGTCTTCTCAGGGGAACGATGACAAATGGCTTTCCCCCTCTACTTATATCTTCCAAAGTCCATTGACCCTATTCAAGAAGCAGGAAAGCATCCTTGGGGAGATGGGTGCAGGGGTGCAGTCTCCATCCCCCACCAACATTGTTAAGTGGTTGTCTTCCCCCACTTACTGCCTGATGGCTTTGTCTAACCTTGCTCATAAATGTGCTTTTCATGGTCTTTGGTCAGACCTTACGGAATTTACATTGGAGCCACACTCAAGCCTGTGAAGCATTCCTTTGCCTAGGACAGGCTGTGCTTAGGTACTGCATGCCAAACACATTTGAGGAACATATTTCCAGCACACATCTACAATTCTTTATACACTTCCGGTACATACATCATGCGCTAATATTAATGGCCAGTATATTACCAGTTTGCATGTGACACCTTCAATGGCACGTTATAGATACAGATGACAACAGAGAGTTGGGGCAATGTGCTAGGCCTGATGAGCATTATAGGGTATCCTCTGCAAGTGAGCATTGAGGGGCTCCCTAGGACACAGAAATGTTATCCTGATTGTATAAGTAAAGGTACTTAACATGCTCTGGTTGAACCTAAATTTAACCTCACTCACTAAGCAGGGGGTAAGGGTGCTGTGTTCTGAGGTTCCACTATTTAGCCCAGTTCTTAATGATTGGAGTGCTTAATGATTGCACCAGGTAGCAAAACAGTGGGGTTGGGGACAGGTGTTCCTACCTGGGGGTGTAGGCTCTTTAAATAGAGTCATAGACACCATTTGAACCTCCCCCTCTGTTTAAAGACAAAGCTGATCATACTCATTTAAGAGTCTTTGTTTCTGCTCAGTGATGACTAGAGCTGAAGTCACTGGTGACTGGGTCTGGAGGCTAAGTCTTTGACTTGGTATGAGGACAGTGTTGGAGTGAAAGACAATGCAGAGGTTTCAGTTGCAGAGAGGTTCCCCCCTCCGTGGTGAAGTCACTAAGAACAGGGCTAGGTGATGGAACCCCAGAAAACGTTATCACAGAGGCAGCAAGCAGTGCCAGCAGTGGCAAAGGTGGCAGCAGGGACAGTGGGCAGTGGCAACTACAGAGGGATTGCTAGACCTTCCCTTTGAGATGTGGGAGGTGAACCCACATGAACACACCCCTGAATGCTGGGACTTCACTGACTACGGACAACCAACTCTGAGCAGAGCGCAGTGGAGGGGAAAGGAATAGTATGATAAAGGGTCATTTGTCCCTCAGACTTTTGTACTACAAGGGGGGGAAACTGAGGCAAAGGAAACTGAGGGAAGGGGGGGAAACTGAGGCAAAGGGGGAAACTGAGGCAACACATGGTGAGGTGTTGACTTGTGGTTTGCATACTTTTGCATCATTCTTGTGCTGTTTTTCCAAATTAATGCTGAGTTCCCCCTTCCTTTTAATACAAGTTTTCTTGTGTTGTACACAGATTCAGTGCTTATAAGTGGAGAACTTTCACTTCTTAGAGGTGCCTAGGGTGGTGGTAAGTTTTCCCAGATTGAGTGAGGCTCGAGCCAGTTCTGTTTTGTAATGTTAACAGGAACTTCTGAATATTGAACCTGGGCTTTGTTGTTCCTGATACCACCTGGCAGAAGAGTTGCCTCTAGAAGACCCAATTTTATAAGCATGCAGAATGCAGCTAGCTAAACTCTAACCTGAGCCAAGGTTCCAGTCGCCATCTAGGCTGATTTCCTAGATGCTGGAGACTAGCTGTATACTTACTCGACTCCTTCGTTTTGCTTCAGCCAGCAAGCCCCCTTCACATTTTCCTGCTGCATTCCTAGCATTTGATGGTGCTATATTAGGGTATAAATAGAAGCAATCAGATGCTCCATCACATGACCTAAAATGACAGGTTTCAGAGTAACAGCCGTGTTAGTATATCTTCGCAAAAAGAAAAGGAGTACTTGTGGCACCTTAGAGACTAACCAATTTATTTGAGCATGAGCTTTCGTGAGCTACAGCTCACTTCATCGGATGCATACCGTGGAAACTGCAGAAGACATTGTATACACACAGAGACCATGAAACAATACCTCCTCCCACCCCACTGTCCTGCTGGTAATAGCTTATCTAAAGTGACCATCAAGGTGGGCCATTTCCAGCACAAATCCAGGTTCTCTCACCCCCCTCCAAAAACCACACACACAAACTCACTCTCCTGCTGGTAATAGCTTATCCAAAGTGACCACTCTCCCTACAATGTATTGTTTCATGGTCTCTGTGTGTATATAATGTTTTCTGCAGTTTCCACGGTATGCATCTGATGAAGTGAGCTGTAGCTCATGAAAGCTCATGCTCAAATAAATTGGTTAGTCTCTAAGGTGCCACAAGTACTCCTTTCCTTTTTGCGATGACCTAAAATGGAGTTCAACAGCTATCAGAAAGTACAGTTGGTGCCACTTAGTTTTGAAACAAAAACAAGCCTCTCCCCTACTTTAAAAGTTCTCAGGTCTCTGCTGTTGGAAAGGGAAAATAGTGCTGTACCCTGTATGCTGCAGTTGGCTTCTTCTTTATCTTTGCTCTTGAGGCTTTATATACAGTTGCAGCAATTTTTAAAAATGGAGTCAGAATACCTCTTGATATTAACCTATTAATAGATCTACCCCTTGCGTTCTCATTCTCCAGATATTTTATTTGGGTTGCAGTTCATTGATATTTATTTTCAAGAATTAGTCCTTGAGAGCCTCTTCATATCCCTCGTGCCCATAACCTGCTCCACACAGCACAGAGAGAAAAGGCTGCCCAGCCCAGCTGTGCCCTAGGGGCTAAGCACAGAACAAATGTAGGAGCTTGTGTCATCCATAGCTTCTGAACAACATGTGGGGGTCATCAGCTTACAAAGACACTCTAGACCGGTAGCATAGACAGGCCCCAAATGTATCGAAGTGTCCCGCCTTGAAAAACAGAAGACAAATAAACATAACCTTGAGTAGCTTTATTTTATAGTTGTGGAAACTGAGGCACACAGAAGCAAGGAGATTTGCTCATGGTCAAAAAGTCAGGAATAGAAAATGGCCAATCTGCTGATAGTCAGTCCTGGGCCCTAGCCGTGTTTGTCCTGGCCTCTCTACTTCAGCTCCAGTAACAACCCGAGTGGAGGTTTTCTTCCTCTCCGTGTCCTTTAACTTCACGTCACTGGAGAAGAAAGATTGTTTCTGACCAGCTGGCTCTAATGCTTAAAAACCTTCATTTTTTTCTTTCGCTAGGAGGATAACGCTGGACGTTTTCTCTCATCCACTTTCCTTTGGAATAATTTCAATCCAGTCCAAAGGATTTCCTTTTCCAGTGTGTCTTCAGCACCTTTCCTAGCAAACAGTTCCTGTTTGAGCACAGGTTTCCAGTTTCAGGCTGTCCCAGGGGGAGATGGCCATGAAAGGGGTAGTAGCTCAACTGAACCTATCCCCAGGTGAAGGGAATAAGTGCAGGGGTCACATGGGAAGGAGCAGCATGTAACTAGGATCCAGGCCTGTTGGGCGATATAAGAACAGCCTGTGCTCAGCCAGGAGAGAGACCCGCAATGGGAGCAGGCCTGGGAGAGGCTTGGATAGTCCTTTCAAGTCAGTTTTGGTACACAGCAGGGGATGGAACAGCCAAGCTGCTAGGGTTGGGAGCTGGGCCTCCTGGCAGTGCCCAGGAACGAAAGCACAGCACCTGCCAGGAAGGGAGTCCCCACAGGGGGACACCGTAATCTCCCAGGGAGGGAAAAGGCTCTCACTGCCATTTCTTAACCTCATGGGGTGTTCTCCTGCTCTGCCAACCCCATCCCTATTTCAGCATCTCCAGGTGCCTGAGGAAGCAGGCACCACAGGCCATCCTGCAGCTGGGACAGAAATGTAGGTTGATGACCTACCTGCCCGTGGTGACCATGGTGCAGGACAGCCCTCAGGACATGCGAGTGCAGCTCCAGATCTGCAGAATGCACCTTCCCTTTGCTGGCACGAGACCTTGCAGGTTGCGGGAGGTGAGACAGGCACTAACTTTTGGTAACCCTCAGTGGGATCAGAGGGTAATGGTTTGTAGAAAGTGGTGTTGGAGAGCTTTACAAAAACTAGGCAAGCCATTTACAACACACACTTTGTTTCTCTACAAAAGAAAAAGGACACTAAACTATCTAAACTACTACATACCACAAGGGGCCACAGCAGTGGTTCCCTTAACCCACCCAGCAATATTGTTAATGTATCCAACTATACTCTTAGCCCAGCAGAAGAATCTGTCCTATCTCGGGGCCTCTCCTTCTGCCCCTCCACCCCCACGAATATGATACCGTTCTGTGGTGACCTAGAATCCTATTTTCGACGTCTCCGACTCAAGGAATATTTCTCACACCTCTGAACAACATACTAACCCACAGAGAGCTTCCTACCAAGACGACAAAAAGAAGGATTCTGGGTGGACTCCTCCTGAAGGTCGAAACAACAGACTGGACTTCTACAGAGAGTGCTTCCGCCGACGTGCACAGGCCGAAATTGTGGAAAAGCAACATCACTTGCCCCATAACCTCAGCCGTGCAGAACACAGCGCCATCCACAGCCTCAGAAACAGCTCAGACATCATAATCAAAAAGGCTGACAAAGGAGGTGCTGTCGTCATCATGAATAGGTCAGAATATAAACAAGAGGCTGCTAGGCAGGTCTCCAACACCACTGTCTACAAGCCATTACCCTCTGATCCCACTGCGGGTTACCAAAAGAAACTACACCATCTGCTCAAGAAACTCCCTGAAAAAGCACAAGAACAAATCCGCACAGACACACCCCTAGAACCCCGACCTGGGATATTCTATCTGCTACCCAAGATCCATAAACCTGGAAATCCTGGACACCCCATCATCTCAGGCATTGGCACCCTGACAGCAGGATTGTCTGGCTATGTAGACTCTCTCCTCAGGCCCTATGCTACCAGCACTCCCAGCTATCTTCCAGACACCACTGACTTCCTGAGGAAACTACAATCCATCGGTGATCTTCCTGAAAACACCATCCTGGCCACTATGGATGTAGAAGCCCTCTACACCAACATTCCACACAAAGATGGACTACAAGCCGTCAAGAACAGTATCCCCGATAATGTCCCGGCAAACCTGGTGGCTGAACTTTGTGACTTTGTCCTCACCCATAACTCTTTCACATTTGGAGACAATGTGTACCTTCAAGTCGGCCGGATTGCTATGGGTACCCGCATGGCCCCACAGTATGCCCGCATTTTTATGGCTGACTTAGAATAACGCTTCCTCAGCTCTCGTCCCCTAATGCCCCTACTCTACTTGGGCTACATTGATGACACCTTCATCATCTGGACCCATGGAAAAGAAGCCCTTGAGGAATTCCACCATGATTTCAACAATTTGCGTCCCACCATCATCCTCAGCCTAGGCCAGTCCACACAAGAGATCCACTTCCTGCACACTACGGTGCTAATAAGCGATGGTCACATAAACACCACCCTATACTGGAAACCTATTGACCGCTATACTTACCTACATGCCTCCAGCTTCCAACCAGGACACACCACACGATCCATTGTCTACAGCCAAACTCTACCATACAACCGCATTTGCTCCAACCCCTCAGGCAGAGACAAATATCTACAAGATCTCTATCAAGCATTCTTACAACTACAATACACACCTGTTGAAGTGAAGAAACAGATTGACAGAGCCAGAAGAGTACCCAGAAGTTAACTACTACAGGACAGGCCCAACAAAGAAAATAACAGAATGCCACTAGCCATCACCTTCAGCCCCCAACTAAAACCTCTCCAATGCATCATCAAGGATCTACAACCTATCCTGAAGGACGCCCCATCACTCTCACAAGTCTTTGGAGACAGGCCAGTCCTTGTGTACAGACAGCCCCCCAACCTGAAGCAAATACTCACCAGCAACCACACACCACACAACAGAACCACTAACCCAGGATCCTATCCTTGCAACAAAGCCCGTTGCCAACTGTGTCCACATATCCATTCAGGGGACACCATCATAGGGCCTAATCACATCAGCCACACTATCAGAGGCTCGTTCACCTGCACATCTACCAATGTGATATATGCCATCATGTGCCAGCAAGGCCCCTCTGCCATGTACATTGGCCAAACTGGACAGTCTCTACATAAAAGAATAAATGGACACAAATCAGACGTCAAGTATTATAACATTCAAAAACCAGTCGGAGAACACTTCAATCTCTCTGGTCACTCGAACTCAGACCTAAAAGGGGCAATTCTTCAACAACAAAAAACTTCAAAAACAGACTCCAAGGAGAGACTGCTGAATTGGAATTAATTTGCAAACTGGATACAATTAATTTAGGCTTGAATAAAGACTGGGAGTGGATGTGTCATTACACAAAGTAAAACTAGTTCCCCTTGTTTATTTCCCCCCCTACTGTTCTTGTCAACTGCTGGAAATGGCCCACCTTGATTATCACTACAAAAGGTTTTCTTCACCCTCCGCCCCCTCCCCTGCCCACCCCTGCTCTCCTGCTGGTAATAGCTCACCTTTCCTGATCACTCTTTTTACAGTCCGTATGGTAACACCAATTTTTTCACGTTCTTTATGTATATAAAATCTCCACACTGTATTTTCCATTGCATGCATCCGATGAAGTGAGCTGTAGCTCATGGAAGCTTACGCTCAAATGTCTTTGTTAGTCTCTAAGGTGCCACAAGTCCTCCTTTTCTTTTTGTGGATACAGACTAACATGCCTGCTACTCTGAAACAGTGTTAGTCTTGCAGATGCAAACTAACACGGCTGCTACTCTGCCATGCCTCCACCCACTTTAACCCAAAACAAACTCAGGTTTTGGGTCAAAGGGGGTAGAGGCATGGAAGAGAGTATATAGTGAACAAAAGATTGATTTTAAAAGTGTCAGAACAATATTGTGAAAACAGGAAATTCCTAGTCTTGACAATCTTTCACGAAAAACCCTTGCATTCCAAAAATAGTCACTTTTCTACAGACAATCCTTCCTTTGGAAAAGATTTTCAACCGTGTCTAGAAATCGCTCCCAGGTCAGTGTCTCTCTGAGCGTGGGGTGCACTCATTTGCCCTCCCCTTCCCCGGGGATGTGTATGAATCATAGAATCATAGAATATCAGGGTTGGAAGGGACCCCAGAAGGTCATCTAGTCCAACCCCCTGCTCAAAGCAGGACCAATTCCCAGTTAAATCATCCCAGCCAGGGCTTTGTCAAGCCTGACCTTAAAAACCTCTAAGGAAGGAGATTCTACCACCTCCCTAGGTAACTCATTCCAGTGTTTCACCACCCTCTTAGTGAAAAAGTTTTTCCTAATATCCAATCTAAACCTCCCCCACTGCAACTTGAGACCATTACTCCTCGTTCTGTCATCTGCCACCATTGAGAACAGTCTAGAGCCATCCTCTTTGGAACCCCCTTTCAGGTAGTTGAAAGCAGCTATCAAATCCCCCCTCATTCTTCTCTTCTGCAGGCTAAACAATCCTAGCTCCCTCAGCCTCTCCTCATAAGTCATGAAGCACTCGTTAGAGGGGTACAGAGGAGGTATAAATAAAGATGATTAGGTCTTGACGAATACACATGTGGAGGGTGTGGGGGGAGAGAGACATGACTGATTGTATTGTCCTGAAGCAGTGCACAGCTTCCAAAGATTTGGTGAATGCTTCTCTGGGGGTCTGATTCTGCAAACCAACTTCCAGGAGTATCAGATGTGCATGTGACAAGTCCCTGCTCCCTCCTCATGTCCAGGCCACTTGGCCAGTGGCTTGGCATGAGTAACTCTGATGCTGGACTGCCATTTTCCTACCCCTGCCTCTATGTGCATTGTGAGCAGCTGCACTGCTGCACATCCAAGTGGCTAAAGAACCATCAACAGGCTTCACTCTTCTTCACTCTCTGGTCACGCAATTACAGACATGAAAGTTGCGATATTACAACAGAAAAACTTCAGAAACAGACTCCAACCAGAGACTGCTGAATTGGAATTCATTTGCAAATTGGATACAATTAACTTAGGCCTGGGAGTGGTTGAGTCATTATGCAAGGTAACCTATTTCCCCTTGTTTATTCCTTCCCCCTCCCCCCCACTGTTCCTCAGACATTCTTGTTAAACCCTGGATTTGTGCTGGAAATGGCCCACCTTGATTATCATACACATTGTAAGGAGAGTGATCACTTTAGGTAAGCTATTACCAGCAGGAGAGTGGGGTGGGGGGAGAGAAAATCTTTTGAAGTGATAAACACCCATCTTTTCATGGTCTGTGTGTATAAAAACATCCTCACTGTATTTTCCACTTTATGCATCTGATGAAGAGAGCTGTAGCTCACGAAAGCTTATGCTCAAATAAATTGGTTAGTCTCTAAGGTGCCACAAGTCCTCCTTTTCTTTTTTCGAATACAGACGAACACGGCTGCTACTCTGAAACCTGACTACACGGAGTGCTGTCGTTTGCACAAAGATAAAATGGAGAAATGTTGTGTGTATTTAACCTCTTTCAAACAGCGGGCTCTTAAATGTTGCAAATAATTTCTAGCTCAACCAGAAGTTAGGGGCTTGAGGTAGGAGTCTCCCAGGCATTGTCTTCACTGCAAAAGTGTGTTTACATGGAGATAGCTAACTTAATGTAAAATCTGAGTGGAGACATAGAATAGAAACATAGAATATCAGGATTGGAAGGGACCTCAAGTGGTCATCTAGTCCAACCCCCTGCTCAAAGCAGGACCAATCCCCAATTAAATCATCCCAGCCAGGGCTTTGTCAAGCCTGACCTTAAAAACTTCTAAGGAAGGTGATTTTACCACCTCCCTAGGTAACGCATTCCAGTGTTTCACCACTCTCCTAGTGAAAAAGTTTTTCCTAATATCCAACCTAAACCTCCCCCACTGCAACTTGAGACCATTACTCCTTGTCCTGTCCTCTTCTACCACTGAGAATAGTCTAGAACCATCCTCTCTGGAACCACCTCTCAGGTAGTTGAAAGCAGGTAATATCAAATCCCCCCTCATTCTTCTCTTCTGCAGACTAAACAATCCCAGTTCCCTCAGCCTCTCCTCATAAGTCATGTGTTCCAGACCCCTAATCATTTTTGTTGCCCTTCGCTGGACTCTCTCCAATTTATCCACATCCTTCTTGTAGTGTGGGGCCCAAAACTGGACACAGTAGTCCAGATGAGGCCTCACCAATGTCGAATAGAGGGGAACGAACACGTCCCTCGATCTGCTCGCTATGCCCCTACTTATACATCCCAAAATGCCATTGGCCTTCTTGGCAACAAGGGCACACTGCTGACTCATATCCAGCTTCTCGTCCACTGTCACCCCTAGGTCCTTTTCCGCAGAACTGCTGCCTAGCCATTCGGTCCCTAGTCTGTAGCTGTGCATTGGGTTCTTCCGTCCTAAGTGCAGGACCCTGCACTTATCCTTATTGAACCTCATCAGATTTCTTTTGGCCCAATCCTCCAATTTGTCTAGGTCCCTCTGTATCCTATCCCTGCCCTCCAGCGTATCTGCCACTCCTCCCAGTTTAGAATCATCCGCAAATTTGCTGAGGGTGCAAGCCACATCATCCTCCAGATCATTTATGAAAATATTGAACAAAACCGGCCCCCGGACCGACCCCCGGGGCACTCCATTTGACACCTGCTGCCAACTAGATATGGAGCCATTGATCACTACCCGTTGAGCCCGACAATCTAACCAACTTTCTACCCACCTTAGAGTGCATTCATCCAGCCCATACTTCTTTAACTTGCTGACAAGAATACTGTGGGAGACCATGTCAAAAGCTTTGCTAAAGTCAAGCAACAATACATCCACTGCTTTCCCTTCATCCACAGAACCAGTAATCTCATCATAGAAGGCGATTAGATTAGTCAGGCATGACCTTCCCTTGGTGAATCCATGTTGGCTGTTCCTGATCACTTTCCTCTCATGTAAGTGCTTCAGGATAAGTGCTTCAGACAAGGCACAGGTGGCTTTAACCTCTGTGTCACTTGTCCAGGTAAATACCAGGCTGAGCGTATAGCATTCCTGGACTAGCTACATCAAGGTAAAAGACACCTCTCCCTCACCTCTACTAGTACTTTACATTGAGTTCGCCAGCTGAGTGTAAACACATACGTTTTGAGCTGGGAGGTTGATTTTTTTTGTTTGTTTTGCTGCTTTTTGGTGGTGGTGGTGCGGGGGGGAGGGCACTGAAGCCATAATAGTGACATTCTCTAGCCTGTGTTATTTGTATTACTGTAGCACATAGGAGCCCCAGTCATGGATCAGGACCTGATTGTGCTAGGTGCTGTACAAAATAGTACAAAAGACAGTCCCTGCCCCAAAGAGTTGACAATCTAAGTATAAGACAAGAGACAGATGGAGACAGACAGACAGGGGAGTACAAGGAAATAATGAGAGTGTATCGGTCGGTATGATAGGCAGTGGTCCCTTTGATTTGGGAATTGGAGATGGATAATGAGAGAGGTTTGAAAATGTTTAAGGGGCTCTCCTTCCGAGCATGAAGGGCATGTGGCAGAAAGCATGAAGGTGGTTGTCTGAAAATTTAACAAGTGGGTGTTGCTGGCAGCATGGACCGATTGGAGGTGGGAGTCAACAGTACAGTGAATGAGAGATGGTACAGTTAGGAGAAGACATTGGTACAGTGAATGAGAGATGTCCGGTTAGGAGAAGACAGTACGTGAAGGGCCTTGAAAGAGAAGACAAGCTGCTTCTGTTTGATGCAATAGAGAAGGGGGAGCCAGTGGAGGGATGCAAAGAGGGGTGACATGGTGAAAGCAGTGGGCTAGGAGAATGATCTTTGCAGCTTGCAGCAATATTCTGAATGGATATGAGCTGGGGAAGAGGGAAAAGAGAAGCATGTGGTGGTAACTGAGATGTGATGTGATCAGAGCCTCAATGGGAATTTTAGCTGTGTGGATGGAGAGGAAAGGCTGTATCTTAGAGATGTTATGCAGGAAAACACCACAAGACTTAAGCACAGCCCTGGATGTGAGGACTTAGAGCAGAGGTGGGCAAAATACGGCCCACGGGCCACATCCAGCCTGCGGGACTGTCCTGCCCGGCCCCTGAGCTCCCAGCAGGGGAGGCTAGCCCCAGGTGCCTCCCCGCTGTCCCCTCGCCCCTGCGGCCTCACCTCACTGTGCGGCTGGTGCTCTGGCCTGCTGCTCCTACCGGGCAGCGTGGCTGCGAGCTCCTGCTGCTCTGAGCAGCGTGGTAAGTGGGTGAGGGGGTTGGATAAGGAGCAGTCAGGGGACAGGGGGCAGTTGGATGGGGTGGAGGTTCTGGGGGGGCGGTCAGGGGATGGGGAACAGGGGGGGTTGGATAGGTGTGGGAATCCTGGGGGGGGCGGCTGTCAGGGAGCAGGGGTGTGGACAGGGGTTGGGGCACTCAGGGACAGAGGTTGGTTAGGGGATGGGGTCCCAGAGGGGGCGGTTAGGGATGGGGGTCAGTCAGGGGGCGGGAAGTTGGAGGAGGTGGATAGGGGGTGGGGGCCAGGCTACTTGGGGAGTCACAGCCTTCCCTACCCGGCCCTCCATGCCGTTTTGCAACCCCGATGTGGCCCTTGGGCCCAAAAGTTTGCCCACCCCTGACCTAGAGAGAGGTGTGAGTGGAAGATGACAGGTTATGGGCCTGAGTGACAGGCAGGATGCTGGCCTTGTCCACAGCAATGGAGAAAGGAGGTAATAGAGAGGGCTTGGACAGGAGGGGAGAGACAGAGAGCTCTGCTCTAGCCATGTTGGGCTTGAGCTGACAGCTAGGTAGGCACAAGGAGATGTCCCAGAGACAGGCTGAGGTGTTCATTTGGCCAGCAGGAGATGGGGCTGGTGCAGAGAGGCAAATGGGTGAGTTGTCAGCATGGAGAGGGGAGTTGAATTTGTGTTTACAGAGGAGACAACCCAGAGACGAGGGGCAGAGGGAGAAGAGAACAGAAGAGGGAGGCTGGCCATAAACCATGTCACATTTACTGGTTTGTTTGTTTATTTTTCTCAAGACCTCGCCCTCCTTGTCACACACTGTTACACCGAAACAAACCAGTAAGGACCCTCCCCGCCCCATGTGTTTATATACTATTTGGTCAGCCCCAGGGGACCAAGGACAGAGCCTATGTAAGGGTCCCGGGGAGCTGGCAGGAGGGGGAAGCAGCGATCAGAGGGGTCGGGGGTGGGGGGAGCAGGGGAGGGCAGAGGGAGGACAAGGTTTCAGGAGGAGGGCGGGCAGGGCGGGCAGGCCAGGGAGGGCGAGGACTGATCCCCGATCGGAGCTTTCCCCGGGGCCGGGCGGGACGCTGCTCGGGCACCCGGCCAGCCCAGGAGAGAGGGGGAAGGTTTGTGGGGAGCAGAGCGGCCGGGAGTCGAGGGGTTAAATGGAGGCGGGGCTAGGGCGGGGATCGGCCGCTGTTACGGTGACCCCCGGGCAGGGACGTTTCCGCTGTTCAGACCCACGTGGGAACGAAGCTGGCGCGGGGGTCACAGGGAAGCCGGTCGCTCTGCGGCTGCGAACTCACCGGGCGGGATCCGCTGCGAGCCCGCCTGGCGGCTGGGATCTCAGCTCGTCCCCGGGCTGCGGCGCCGGGCGCTCTTAACGCGCGTGAGACTCCGGGTCCCAGGGGTCCCTGCCTGGGCCGCAGGTGGGTGGGTGGGTGGGTGCTGCTGGCTGCTCGGATTGCGGGCCGGTTCCAGCCACCACCGGACTGGGGCGAGGGGGGACCGTGGGCCCGAATGGGGAGGGGGAGGGGCCCGGGCCCTGGCCTGAATGGGTGGCAGGGCTCGGGGTCAGGGACCAAAATGGGAGAGGGAGGGACCGGGGAGGGGGTTGGCTAGGGGCTGGGGACCAAATGGGGAGGGGGAGGGACCGGAGCCCGAATGGGTGGCGGGGCTCGGGCTCGGGGCTGGGGACCGCATCGGGGGCAGGGCTCCGAAGGGGGGGTGGGGCTTGGGTGGTGCCTGGGGACCGTGTGGGGAGGGCAGCGCAGTGGCAGGGGCCGGTCCTTGGCCGAAGGGCTGGGACTCTGGGCTAAAGGGGGGTGATTCGGGGGGCAGGCCCCGAGCCGAAGAGCGGGGGGGGGGGTTCGGAAGAGCCCCGCCCCAGAAGGGAAAGGAGGGACTGGGCAGAGGAGCGCTGGACACTGGTTCAAGTCCCGCCCTTCAAGGAGGGGGCTGGGCCAGGGACAAGGCTGTTTCGAGCCCCAGCCCCTCCCCTTCTGATATCCGACTCACACTTACTTCTAGGAGGATTGTGTGTGTGAGGAGGGTCTTCTCCCCCACCCCCCAGCTGGGTGCCTGTCACGGGTGGGAGGGGCCCATAGGACATCAGGTCTCTGAGGCCCTGGGGGCGGAGGGGCCGATAGGAGTTAAGGGGTTTTAATCATCATGGCACCACCTCTGGCAGGGGGTTGGGCTGCTGGGCAGGGAACAAGAAACCACAAATGGCCTCCCCCACCCCTGACCTGTCCTGCTTGGTCTGTCTCGGGTTCAGATCAGCTGGAGAGTCTGGAGCAGGGACGGGGAGCAAGGGCCAGGACCTCTGCCTCGGCTTTGCTGCTGCCAAATCGGACCCACTCAGACCGAGAGGAGCTGACCCCAGCCCAGCACCTGCAGCAGCGTCTGTGGCCTGAGTGTCGCTGAGAGGGACAATGGGGCCAGCAGCTGGGTTGCTGAGAGCGAAGAGCCGCTGTAGGAGTTGTGTGTTAATGGCAATGGACACCTGGAGACTGGAGGGAACCCAGGTAATGGGGCATCTCTGCCTGGGGGCAGGCTGGAGAGAGACACTGAGACTGCCTGGAGTGCTGGAAGGGGGCGTGGCCCTCCCACTTTTTGTCACTGGCCCCTCCCCTCCTCCTCCTCTTCCCCCTGAGGTTCCCACACCCCACCTCTGGTTGGGAGCTGGAGTCCAGGCAGTTGCAGGGAGCCGTGGATGACCCTCCACTTGCCAGCGGTGGGGGGCTGAGAGCAGCCCCAGGTCCATATCCCTCCCCCCAGGCTCCCTGCCCAGAGCAGGGGGAGGGTCTGTAATTCCCCACAGCTGCGTCTTACCATGGCCTGGCTGCTGCTCTGAGGCCCTGCTACCCAGCCAGAGCCAGATCTTGGTAACAGCCCCAGGGTAGCTCTAGGGAGCCATGGACCCTCCATCTGCCCTTGGTGGGGGGGTCTGCCTGACCCTCTGGGCTCCCCTCCCAGAGTGTCTGACGGAAGGAGCAATCGACAGAACGATGCATGTTCCAGGGCAGCTCCAGCCCCGGTGCTGTCAGTGAGACGTGTCCTCCCAGCCCTGCCTGACGGGTCTGTCTGTTTTAGACCCTCCTTGTAACTGCCAGAAAAGTCCAACCCGTAGAGTTGTGGTTGTACTGATAGTTGTATCGTCTCCTTTGATCGCTGCCATCATTGCTCTGGCAGGTGAGTTCCCAGCTTCCGCCCCGCTCCCTTCCCCTCCATCTACGATCTCCATGCATCCCATTCCCCCATGACCTACCACACTCACTCCCTCCTCCCGGCCTGTCTGGCTTCTGCCCCTGGGACAGAGGATTCCTGGGGGATCTTCCTCACCGACCCTCCTCCTGCTCCCTCCCAGACCCCTGCACCTGGGCACTCTCTGTGTCGGGACGATCTGAATGATATTAGCCCCCCCAGCCCATCTCTGAGCACTTTGGACCCAAGTCGCCTTTGCCATGCACCATGAAACAGTCCCTGTCCAGGGTGTCCAGTGGGACAGGGTGCAGCGCATCCCTGAGCCCTTTGCCTTCCCTGTGTTGCTCTGAGGTTACCAGCCTGGCCTTCCTGGATCTTCAGGTTACGCCTGTGGCCGGGCGGCAGGTGCTGCAGTGTTATTGAAATGAGCCGTAGAAGTCAGTCGAGACCCCTCCACCAGCGCAGTGTGGAAACCCCCCAATCGCTGAGCTTGGCCATGAAGGGTCCCTTAGCACCATTCACACCCCCGGGCTGCCCAGACAGCGTGTGCTCGTGCAGAGGGCGTCTGTTTGCGGTGAACATGAACCCTGCTGTATCCCCCCCGTCATCTGGGGCAGGGCGTGCTGGAGGCTGTCGGGGATGGGATTTCTCTCCTGCCCTGGGATCTGATCACTGGGCCCCAGGAGGGTTTAGCAGCTGGCAGAGGGGATTGAATCCAGGTCTGTCTGCATTAGGAATCCTCTGTGCCGATGTCATGACATCCGTGCAGTTGAATTGGTGCAAACCGCTAAAGGAGACGCACTGCACTGGTGCACAAAGGAGCTTGCCTTGGTGCAGTTCGCTGCAGGAAGTTACCAGAGCGGGCCGCACTGCTCCAGCGCATCTCCAGGAGGTGTTTGCCCTGATGTCACTGCGTCACTGTGATTATACTGGTGCAGATTGCTCGGATACAGATGGGCCCTGAATCCCAGCTCCCTGCTGTAATGGCAGGCTGTTGCAATGGGCAGCATTGGCTGTCAGTGTGTAAGGTGGGAATCTGTGAGCTTAGGGTTGGTTACACACCTGCAGGTGCAGGGAGCTCTGCAGAACATGTGGCATCTGAGCTGGAGATGGATGGTGGAGACAGCCTGTGCCATCAACTGTTAGTCACTGACTTCTCTGCTCAGTTCAGTAGGGCAGGGGTGTGGGCTACCGTGCACTGGACAGTTAAATCTACAGGGTCAGACATGCCTTGTGCATGAGGTGAACACATGCTCGTTTTCTGATCACTGCTGCCACGTTTCCTAACTCTTCCAGACTTAGAGTGTCTGTTGCTCGCTGAGCGCCAGCCACATGAGAAGGCTTGAAAACCAGCTACCGAGTTACTGTGGTGCAAACAAAAGTGACGTTCTCGAAAACATCTGGAGGGGTTTGAGTCCGACTCCTCTCAACTAGACAGGTCTTTCAAATCCTCTTTGGTGTCAATTATGGGTGACCCCACTGTTGCTCTTTCATGGCTCTGAAAGGGATACACTGCCGTGAGGGCTTCCAGAAAGTGCCTTTCTTGCTGCTGTGTTTGGGGAGAGAAAAGTCTGCAGGTAGGAGGCGAATTAAGTTCCATCATTCCTGGCCCACAGTGCAACAGGTCACTTCCCGTTGCTGTGGTTTTTGGCGCCCCCTTGTGGCTTTCATGTCCCTGCGTGAAAGTTCCCAAGTTCTTCTCAGTTGTTCACCTGCTGTTTGTTGCGAGGTTGAATGTCCAGCTGTTGATCTTGTGCCTGGGGTGAAATGCTCTGAGCTGTGTCAGTCCCTCGCAGGCTGGGAGTGTCCCTGGAATCCTTCTTGCCAGGCAAACTTACAGTGACAAACGTCTCCGTCCCCCTGCGTCTGATTGCCTTGGTCCAGCCCCAGCTGGGGGTCCCAATGGGCTTGGCAAGCCGGTCAACTGACTGCCTGTTTGGCCACAGTCAAATACTCCAGCAAGAGCCCTGGGGGTAGGAGGCAGCCTGCCTTTCGGATTGCATCTTGGAGACTCACTTGTGTTTTCCGGAACCTGGTTTCATTGTTTTGCCTTTTTTTTCTGAGCTAAAATAACTCAGTGAAGTACATTTTTTAAAAAAAATTAGGTAGATCCGTATCTATCGAAAGCTAAACCTACTGGAGAGAATGACATCTTGCTCTTTTTTCTTCCTGGCGGGAGGTAACCAATTCTGATAAATTGGTATTTTAAAATATCTGACCACTCTTTGACAGTTTTCACTGATCAGTTGACCAATTTTTGTACCAGTCAAATGCCCAATTCTAGGTGTAACTCTTACTCTCCATGTGACTGTCTCATTCTCAGTGCTGACATCTCAGCTTTCATCAGCTGATCTGTGCCCCCCTGCTGGCCCCTCGTGCCCAGATGGCTGGATGGGATACCGAGGGAAATGCTACTATTTCTCAGAAACGGAAGGGAGCTGGACCGACAGCCGGAGCCGCTGCTGTGCACCGGGTGCCTCCCTAGCTGGGATCGACAGTGAGCAGGAAATGGTGAGAGACTCTCGAATTGCCATACACTGATCTTGGCACAGTGGTGGCTGCTGCAGTAGGACTTGGGCTCTGCCCCGTGGGGTGAGGAGCAGTTGTGAGCCCTCCCGTGCTGGGAGGCCAGAGTGAATGAACTTCCAGCTGCTGAACGCCAGCCCTGGCTGGGCCCAGGGCCCTACTGTCTGTTTGTGACCACAGGGATTGCCCATTCTCCGCTGCCCCCCTCCCCAAATAGGGAGACAGCTTCTGTCTAGGGCAGGGCTGGCTCAGGCATCTCCTGGCCTGCTGGCTGCTGGAGTGGGACTGAGAACCCAGCCAGTGCTCCTGTTGTGGGGATGGGAAAGGAGCAGCCAGCTGAGGAGGAGGGGAAGAGGGGATCCTCTCACATTGACCGCTCCCACTTCAGCTTGACTCGCTCCCTCCTCCTGCCTTGCTGCGGTGAGCGGGGGCTGATCTGTGAGAAGAGAGGTCTCTGCAGAGAGCTCAGACCCAGCACCTGCCCCCAGCCCAGGGGGACTTGGGGTGCGGGTGACTGGGAGCACAGGGGTGGGGCTGCTCTGTGCAGGGGGAGGGTTAATACTGCCTGGGTGATCTTGTACTTTGCAAAAGGCAGGGGAACACCGCCTCCCCCCCAAAAAAATAAACTGAGCACTCTTCAATATGGGGGGAGGGATAGCTCAGTGGTTTGAGCAATGGCCTGCTAAACCCAGGGTTGTGAGTTCAGTTCTTGAGGGGGCCATTTAGGGATATGGGGCAAAAAATCTGTTGGATGATTTAATTGGGGATGGGGGTGGGACTAGAAGATCTCCTGAGGTCCCTTCCAACCCTGATACTCTATGAATATGAGACTGGGATTCTCTGCGGCACAGAGCCCTGGATGGGGGGGTGGGGAAGCACCGGAGCTGGGGCTGATACCTGCTGTCCCTCAGCTTTCTTTAAGGCGTTCCTGCTGTGCCATAAGGGTGTCCAGGACCACTGGATCGGCCTCCGGAGGGAACAGGGTCAGCCCTGGAAATGGACCAACGGCACCAAATTCAACCACCTGTGAGTCTCTCTCGCCCCTCTGGACTAATTCCCTGGGCTTGGGGATTCTGGTGTCTGAGCTGTTTGAGCTCAGGTAGATCCACCATTCAGTGCTAGTGAAACCACCAGACACGACCCTGGTCCGTTCGCGTCCTGCGTGTATCGGAGACCGATGGGAGCCGGCGTGTCCCTGAACTCTCGGCTCCTCCCCGCAGCACGGTGCTGGGCCGGAGACAGAGCCCGCCATAGCCAGAGATGCCCTCGCAGCGCGCTGGGATTTCAGCTGGGACACTCGCTGTTCTCCCCCAGCCCTCTTCAGCAAGGTCCCTGGGGTGTCTGACCCCTCCCTGGGGAAAGGAGGCAGCAGGGAGCTCAGGTTAACAGTGGCCGCTAGAGAGGGCAGCATGCCGAGCACTGCATGGCAGGTGCAGGTCCCGCTGGGGATTGCAGCCGGCAGGTTTGAGTGACTTGGCTGGTGAGGCCTCTGAATCCGCAACAAGGCACCGATGTTAAAGGAGCCTGCGGTTCACAGGTGCTGGACGCCTGGGGCTCCCACGGGAACGGGGTACAGTAGTGATGGCTGCCCAACACCCCGCGATGGGTTTCAGTGGGCTCCAAGTGTGATCACAAAACCAGCGCTGCTTGAACCCTGGGACTTCAGCAGTAGAAGCATGAGCCTCTGCCATAGGAGCGAAAGAATCCACTTCTTTAACTGAAACCCCCCGCCATTGATAAAGCTCTTTTGCAGGCCAGCCATTAGAGGGGGATGGAGACCCCCCCACTTCTCTGGTCTGGGTTACTTCAGTACTTTGAAAAATCAGGCTCTTTTGGCGCTGGGTCAGGGCTCCCCAATGGACAGTTCCCATTCTGCTGTATTGGACCCAACCTTTGGATCCCACCTGCTTCCAGCCTCACTGGGTCTGAAGAGCTACCAGACAGTGTCCTGAGTTCGGGCCTCTGTGGCACTCTCCTGGGGTACAGACTCCCTGTCTGGTATGCTCCTTAGGATGTGGGACCCTGCAGATCAGCTGCTGTAGGACCAAAAACCAGTGCTGAACCCTCCCAAATCTCCCAAGAGGTCTCAAATCTCAAACAGAGGCTAGGGACACCATTCCTTACCCATCCTAGCTAATAGCCATTCATGGACTTAACTTCCATGAATTTATCCAGTTCTCTTTTAAACCCTGTTATAGTCCTAGCCTTCACAACCTCCTCAGGCAAGGAGTTCCACAGGTTGACTGTGCGCTGTGTGAGGAAGAACTTCCTTTTATTTGTTTTAAACCTGGTGCCCATTAATTTCATTTGGTGGCCCCTAATTCTTGTGTTATGGGAACAAGTAAATAGATTTTCCTTAGTCACTTTCTCCGCACCACTCATGATTTTATAGACCTCTAACCACTGTGTTTACATCTCATGTTACTGTAGCTCTGTAAGTGGCTATGGGCCATCTCACTGCGTGGTGTTTGGGTAGGTTGCGATTGTTCATGGGGGTGGGGAGGGAGGTGAAAAAGTTAAAATGTGACTGGGTATCAGAAAGTATTTCAGATAATCTAGTGCCAGAAAATGACCTTGAATGTGACAGCAGGTGGCTTCTCTGGGACCTTCTGCTAAGAAAAGCAAAACATAGAAAGAAAAAGAAAGACTTCAGCACCAGGGGGAAAGGCAGTTTCCTGTGTTTCCGAAGCCATCTGATTCCATTTCTGAACAAGTTGCAGTGTGAGAGAGAAATTCATCAAATTGAAATGTATGTCGTGCAACGTCCCTACAGCACTTGTGCAAGGGAAGTTGAAACAAATTACTACGGTGAGCTTCAGAGGCGCAAGCTGTTAAATGATGCAAAAACCAAGCTGAAAAGACAACAGCAACAGCTCAGATTTTGTTGTTACTGTTATCATTATTATTACTGGGCTACGTTGATTGGGTTTTTTTGTCTGTGAAAGAAACTTTGGACATATTGGCAGATACATTCTTTCATTATTAGTCATTATCCTTTCTATTATGTAAAGCATTTTTAAATTTAGTTCAGAATTGTTGTACAGCCGTCCACCTTTGACCAAAAAAGCAAAAGAACAACAAAAAAGACAAGACTGTGCAAAGCACTGGTTTCTTCTGTGTTTAGGTCATAGAATCATAGCATATCAGGGTTGGAAGGGACCCCAGAAAGTCATCTAGTCCAACCCCCTGCTCGAAGCAGGACCAATTCCCAGTTAACTCATCCCAGCCAGGGCTTTGTCAAGCCTGACCTTAAAAACCTCTAAGGAAGGAGATTCTACCACCTCCCTAGGTAACGCATTCCAGTGTTTCACCACCCTCTTAGTGAAAAAGTTTTTCCTAATATCCAATCTAAACCTCCCCCACTGCAACTTGAGACCATTACTCCTCGTTCTGTCATCTGCTACCATTGAGAACAGTCTAGAGCCATCCTCTTTGGAACCCTCTTTCAGGTAGTTGAAAGCAGCTATCAAATCCCCCCTCATTTTTCTCTTCTGCAGGCTAAACAATCCCAGCTCCCTCAGCCTCTCCTCATAACTCATGTGTTCCACTCCCCTAATCATTTTTGTTGCCCTTCGCTGGACTCTCTCCAATTTATCCACATCCTTCTTGAAGTGTGGGGCCCAAAACTGGACACAGTACTCCAGATGAGGCCTCACCAATGTCGAATAGAGGGGAACGATCACGTCCCTCGATCTGCTCGCTATGCCCCTACTTATACATCCCAAAATGCCATTGGCCTTCTTGGCAACAAGGGCACACTGCCGACTCATATCCAGCTTCTCGTCCACTGTCACCCCTAGGTCCTTTTCCGCAGAACTGCTGCCTAGCCATTCGGTCCCTAGTCTGTAGCTGTGCATTGGGTTCTTCCGTCCTAAGTGCAGGACCCTGCACTTATCCTTATTGAACCTCATCAGATTTCTTTTGGCCCAATCCTCCAATTTGTCTAGGTCCTTCTGTATCCTATCCCTCCCCTCCAGCGTATCGACCACTCCTCCAAGTTTAGTATCATCCGCAAATTTGCTGAGAGTGCAATCCACACCATCCTCCAGATCATTTATGAAGATATTGAACAAAACCGGCCCCAGGACTGACCCTTGGGGTTCTCCACTTGATACCGGCTGCCAACTAGACATGGAGCCATTGATCACTACCCGTCCAGTAAAGATAAGACACAACTGTACCTTGTATTTATTATTGAGTCTGCAAAAAATCCCTATGTAAATATGCACATGTAATTTATTTATTTGTTTTTCCTACAGTTAGTTCAGTATTGTCAGAGCCTCATTCTGAGGCTGCCAAAAATTTGTGAGAACCCCGGCTCTAGAAAGTGTTAGAAAACAAAATCCTATGTTACCATTACTTTCCAGTATTTGCAAAAAGAAAAGGAGGACTTGTGGCACCTTAGAGGCTAACCAATTTATTTGAGCATAAGCTTTCGTGAGCTCCAGCTCACTTCATCGGATGCATTCAGTGGAAAATACAATGGGGAGATTTATATACACACAGAACATGAAACAATGGGTGTTACCAGTATTTATTCACTCTCGCTTGCATCTCTGTTCTTTGATAATAAACTCATTCCTGTTTTCTGTATATCTAATTGCTGTGTTCTCAATAGAGTGGTTGGCCTGAATTGAATCTTACAAGCTGCTGTGGACCGCGCCTGTGGGATTAGAGTCACAGTTCTGCATGTGCTCCGGGGAACGGGCTGAGCACTGCAGAGGGATGCTCAGAGGCTTTGGGAGTGTCTATCGCTAACCTGTACACAGAGAGCGAGGCCTGCAGGGGACTGGAAGGTCAGGCTTGCGCTGCCAGGGGTGGTGGTTTGAGAGAGCAGACCCATGGCAGGCCTGGACAAGGCTCCCCCAAAAGTGCCTCATATGCCTGCTATGAATCACTCAAATGGGCAGACGTCCCCGGCTCATTCCACCCCTGCACCCCCCAGGTACAACCCGCACAAGGCATTCAACCAGGGTGAGGAGAACAGCTGCAATGCCCTGTCACCTGACATGCTGAATTTGCCTCTGAGCCCATTTTCCCTTCCAGCTTGGGACTCCAGAACCCTGCCTTGTTGAGCCAGACATGCTTGCCAGCTGCAAACCTAGACCCAGGTCTGGGCCACACCCCCAACGCTGCAGACTTGAACCCAAAACTGCTCAGCAGGTTACCTGTCTCCAGCACCCAGCTCCCAATGGGATCCAAACCCCAAATAAATCCGTTTTACTCTGTATAAAGTTTATACAGGGTAAACTCAAATTGTCCACCCTCTATAACACTGATAGGGAGAGATGCCCAGCTGTTTGCTCCCCCAGGTATTAATCACTTACTCCGGGTTAATTAATAAACAAAAGTGATTTCATTAAATATAAAAAGTAGGATTTAAATGGTTTCAAGTAATAACAGACAGAACAAATAAGTTACCAGGAAAAATAAAACAAAACACGCAAGTCTAAGCCTAATACATTAAGAAACGGAATACAGATAAATCTCACGCTGAGAGATGTTCCAAAAAGCTTCTTTCCCAGACTGGACTCCCTCCAGTCTGGGCCCAATCCTTTCCCCTGGTACAGCCTTGTTCCAGCTCAGGTGGTAACTCAGGGATTTCTTATGACTGGCAGCCCCCTTTGTTCTGTTCCACCCCCTTTGATACCTTGGCACAAGGCGGGAATCCTCTCACGGTCTTTTTGGGTTTCCACTCCTCCTTCTAAATGGAAAAGCACCAGGTTAAAGATGGATTCAAGTATCATGTGACATGTTCACATGTCCTGTGAGCCATCCTCCATTCTTTCAGGACTGGCCCGCACGTATGCGGTGAAGGCTTGCAGGTGAACAGAGCCATCTACAGTCAGTTGTCCTAGCTAATGGGAGCCATCAAGATTCTAAGCCACCATTAATGGCCCACACTTTGCATAACTACAGTAGGACCTCAGAGTGATATCTCATATTCCTAATTTCAGATACAAGAATGACACATTCATCCAAATAGGATGAACACACTCAGTAGATTTGTAAGGTCTCATTACAAAACTTATAGAGACCTTTTGCATAAAGCATATTCCAGTTATATCATATTCACACTTAAACATTTTTATAAAGCTTATGAAGTGCAATGTCACAGGGTCAATACCCTCAGAGGATACCTGCAGATAGAGGCTTCCCTGGCTGGTGGAAAGGCCTCAACTGCCCTGCTTCCCATGGCCAGAAGGCATTGTAGTACAGCTATTCTCAGCTTACCCGGGCCTATGTGGAGCGGAATGTACATTAGAGAAGCCCCAAGGCTGCTCTGACTTAGACCTGGTCAGCACAAAGCCTGACGATCATTTGTCTACTCTCCGATCAGCACGGGCTGCCAGTGAGTTGGCCACCTAGGAAGCCTAGCCCCTGGCCCTTCCCCTTGTGCCTGAGGTCCCGCCATTCCCCTTCTGCCCCCCTCCCTCCCCTTCTACCTACCTCTCCCCCGCAGGAGCCCAAAGCACCCTCACCACAGCCCACAGCCCCAGCACTGGACGGCAGAGGTCGGAGGGTGAGACCCCAGCCCCGGGGCACTGCAACCTCCGTGCCCACAGCCCCATGACACCTGCTGCCCATGCTGATCACGCTGTCTGGATTGAAGAGATTTGATGCACGTTACCCTACTGTTCCCGTATCGTGTCCGAATCCCAGAGCTGTTGGCAAGAAGACACCACTGGAAACGGAACATTCATTCATTCCTAAATTGCTTAAAGTTTGTAAGTGCAAAGAAGAAAGGAATAATAAAATATATATAAGAGAACCCCTGAGATGCCTAGCTCTGTAAACAGTGAGAGGTGAGGAAGCCCCTCTCGTGTGGGTGCATCGTATGGTGCCATATGCACACCCAGCACTTCTCAAATCCCAGATGTTCTAATCCACATCCATCTCCTCGCTCTCCCATTCTCCCATCTCCTCCACCTCCATCTCCTCCATGTCGCTGCTGTCAGGGTCGTCTTGGGGCTCCGTCGGAGCCCTGGCTTTTGGGCTATCTGCTGCTCCATAGAAATCCCTGGCAGCATCTCCCATTGGCAGCTGCAATGTGATATTCACAGCAAAGTACGAAGCATGGTTGAAATCTACAAGCACAGAGCCCCGCGGCTGGGTTAGAGGCCAAGTGCACAGAGGTTTGTGCTGCTCATGCAGCTGGAGGGATGAAGGCAAAAACATCAAACTAGGAACCGAATTGGACAACCATTTCACTGTAGACAAAGATCTCATGCCCCTCAATCCCGACCAGCAGCTCCCTGCTAGCCCAGTTTTGTCAATACTCCTCAGTCCCACCCCAGAGCCCCCTGCAGTTCTGGCCTTAGGTCACCCCAGACAGCTCTCTTGATTCTCTTCACTCCTTCTGTGGCAGATACAGGATACACAGCGGGGCAGTGTGCGGGTTTCCTTGGCACTCACTTCGAGTGAGCTCCATAACTCAAGGCTTCACCGTTCATTAGTAACATGCCAATTGCAACCCCACACCAGCCAAACCCATTTGCAGCTCCAGCAGGGCTTCCTTTCTGTTCCTTACCCGCCTTACACACACTCCGCCCAACCCAGAATACACTGGCGAGGAAAATCTCTTCCTGACCCCTGCATGTGACCAGCTGAAGCAAGAGACTTGGGACCATAAGACATATACCAGACAAGACCCTCAGGGTTGCCCAGTCCACCCCCATCCCACAAGCAACCCTCTCATACAGTCACACTCAAATGTGTCCAATGCTCTCTTACAACTAATAAAGTTTGCCCCTATTGGGAGGCTGTTCCAGAACCTCCCTCCTCAAATGGTTAGAAACTTTCCAATCTCCCAGCCTGAACTTGTTCTTGGCCAGTTGATTCGCCTTTGTTCTTGGGCCTACGTTGTCCTTTAGCTAGAACAGCTCTCCACCCTCCCTGGTCTTTACCCCGATGTATTTATGGAGAGCCATCAGATCCCCTCTCAGCCTTTGTTTTGCTAGACTAAACCAGCCCAGCTCTCCCAGCCTTCTCTCGTGAGACAGGCCCTCCATTCCCTGATCATCCTGAGAACTCTTCTCTGTACCTGTTTCACTCTGAATTCATCTTTCTCGAATGATCAGAATCATACACAGGATTCTAGAGGAGGGCTCTCCAGGGCCATGTACTTTCGTACTTCTCTGTCTCGACTGGAAGTGCCTCAGCTGATGTATCCTAGCATCACATTTGCCTTTTTCATGGCCACATCACATGGGTGGCTCAGTCACCGTATAATCGACCAACACATCAAGGTCTCGCCCCTCCTCTGTCGCCTCCAACTGATGAGCCCCAGCATCAAGAAGAAATTCTTCTTATTAGACCCTAAGTGGAGGATTTTGCACCTGGTACCTTTAAATGTCATCCTTCTTCTGGTACTCCAGTCTTCAAGGTCATCCAGATCTTCCTGTATAATATTCTACCCCCTCTGGACAGACCATGTTTCCCAGCTTTTTAATCATCAGTAAGTTTTGTTATCACTCTCCTACTTTTTGGGTTAACACCATTAATAAAGAGATTAATGAAGATGGATCCCAAAACAGATCCTTGAAGAACTCCATTAGGAACCTCCCTCCGATCCCATAGTTGAGTTTCCAGACTTCTCCCCTTTAATTGGTTCCTTACCCGCCTTACAATTCTTGTACTGATCCCCGTCTTCTCTAATTTAGCTAAGAATTTCCCACGTGATACCGTATCAAATGCTTTACTGAAGTCCAAGTATATTAGATCTGCTGCATTTCCCTTCTCTAAACAACCAGTTCTCAGCTCAAAGAAAGAACTCAGGTTAGTCTGGCCCCATCTACCTTTGGTTACATCCCCTTTTCCATTTACCTCTGTTGGAGACCCCAGGGCATGGCCACTAGTTAAGTTGAGGAGATGGAAGGCCATAAGGGTCGAAGAGGTCTCCCTGCTAAAGGCCTAAGGGCTTCTTCTCAACCCCCCTTAATAGAATTCAGGCCTGGCTGATTTGAGTAAGCTCTTTTGCTCTTAAAACAATGTTGCAGATGCAGACAATGCCCCATAGTGTAAGGTTTGCTGACGCCAAGTTAAAGATAATAGGAGAGAGAGCTACAAGGCCAGACAGGATGTGCTGGTTCTTTAAGTTGCTAGGAATGCTTGTTAGAGGTTGCAGGAAATAAACATTGTCCTAACCCATATAAGAAAGGCAGAGTATTTGTGCAAAGTTTTGATTGGCTGATGTGTAGTGCAGTAGCATTAAGGAATATAAATGTGTGTAATGACCTGCTCTGATGTGCAGGATTTGAGATTCTATTCTCCCTGTACCTTGTTTGCAGCTGCAAATAAACTTTTCTGCTTCCCCACCCCGTTGTGATTATTGAGTGACGCACACCGGGTAACGAACCCCCCCTGCTGTTGTTCGCCTCTGGCACTGGGTGCCAGCAACAGCTTTTGGAGTCCCAACATGGGGTGACGAGGATGCAATTTAGCCTTGCCCAGATCCCTTCTGGAGGTCGAGGATTGCAGCGACAACCGACGCCCAGCACACACCGGTGAGTTCATTGGGGGCCTCAGAGGAGAAGGAGTTTGATGAACCCCGGAGGGAACGACGGTGCAACGCACTCACATAGTGGAGAAGCAGCTGTGGGAGACAGTGAGGAACCTGTTCCTTGGATATAGGGGAGGAGCAGCTGCGCGCGATGTTGGGGAACCGGTCCCTTGGATAAGGTAGGAACCTTTTGAAATCCGGATTATATGCTCTGTTGGAACCTGGGGACGCCCACAGTTACCCTGTAGGTATGGGACAGGAACAGAGCACGGGAGGTACGGTACGATGCATGCCCCTAAAGTGTATTTTAGTAAATTGGAAGATATTTGGATCAGATCCAATGACTAAGGGTAAATTGAAGCGATTTTGTACGGTTGACTGGCCTCAGTACCAATTAGAGGACCAAGAACAGTGGCCTCCCGAAGGATCACTAAATCATAATACAATCCTCCAGTTACTCCTGTTCTGTCAGCAAATGGCGAAGTAGAATAAGCATTCGTATGCTTACTTGTTTATAACCTTATAGTCTCGTACTGATATTTTACAATGCTGTAATTTAACCCCGATTGGCCCTGTAGCAATTAATGTCAGTCCCCGGATCCCCACCCCAAATGTAATGGCAGATCCGGTGTCTCCTTCGGCCCCTACACCCACACAGAGCGAGGCTCAAAGTAAGATTCCTAGTGAAGCTCATAGTGAGGTTCAGGCTCCATCTCCTGGATTATACCCGTTACTTACCAAGACTAAAATCGCCCCTAATGCAATAGAAAGGACAAGCTCTTACCATGCAGGTCTATACTCATGCATCTTTTAATCCTATGGACCTGGCCGCTTTCAAAGCACAGGATGGAGAATTTTCTATCAACCCAAGCAAGTTGGTATCGGTCTTTGAGGGATGTCTTAGCAGCTACAAGCCAGGCTGGGATGATTGTAATGTCCTTCTGCAAACATTATTGACTGAGGTTAAACAAGAACAGGTCATAGCTAAAGCAAGGAAAAAAGCGAAAAGGCGATATGACCAAGACTGTAACAATGTCCCGATCCCAGATAATCAAGTTCCTATAAAAAATCCTAGGTGGGACCCAAATGACAATCAGGCTATGACCCACCTCACCTTCTATAAGGAGCTGCTACTGTATAGACTCCGTCATGCAGCTGTCAGACAGAATAATTAAACTAAACCATAGAAGGTAGTGCAGGATCCAAAGGAAAGCCCTGGAGCTTTTTTGCAGCACATTCGAAACACGATCCAACAGTATACCAATGCAGATCCTAATAATCCACAAACTGAGGCAATTATTAAAGGAGTATTTACAAGCAGGGCAGCCCCCGACATTAAGAGAAAGCTACAGAAAAAGGAGGATTTGATAAGTATGACCATGGCACAGATTTTAGAAGCAGCAAATCAAGTGCATAGTTTAAAAGAAGTAAAAAAAAAAAAAAGCAAGTAAAATTAATGGTAGCAGCAATGCAGGCAGGCACGAAGGAAAGTAAACAAAAAAAAGGGGGCCGTGGACACGGACGTCCAGGCCCGCGAAAAAGACGGCTGGGGCGCAATCAGTGTGCCCTGTGTCGGCAAGAGGGACACTAAAAAAATAAGTGCCCAAACAAAAAGAAAAGGGGAAGTACCTCTATGATGGCGATAAAAAAACAAAAATAAGGGTGTCAGGGGAAACAGATCATCCTACCCCCGGAACCCCGAGTAAAAATGCGGGTGGGAAATGAAGAAATAGATTTTTTAGTCTCCTGAATTTTGTGGGACTCCAAAGATATCGGGTAGCACGAAGTAAGGCTCAGATTGCTCTCCCGCAGGTACAGTACCTCGGGTTCTACATACAGCAGGGGGAACGCCAGCTTTCAAATAAAAAAATAAAAGCCATATGCCAAGTTCCTATCCCGAGTAATCGCAAGCGGCTCAGAGCATTTCTGGGGATGGCAGGCTTCTGTAGAATATAAATCCCAGAGTTTGAACTATAGGCTAGACCCCTGTACGACTGTGTAAAAGGAGCAGACCATGACCCCTTTCATTGGACACCAGAGGCTGACAGGGCATTTAAAATCCTAAAAAACAAGCTAATGGAAGCCCCGGCTCTAGGTCTGCCAGATCTCTCCAAGCCATTTCAGTTGTATGTACATGAACGAAAGGAGGTGGCCCTGGAAGTACTCACACAGCTGCTAGGAGCATGAAAACGTCCGGTGGCATATTTTTCGAAATAACTGGACCAAGTAGCCAAGGGCTGGCCAGCGTGCCTGCGGGCAGTGGCAGCCACCGCCCTGACCCTGGCACAAGCAGAGAAACTGACACTAGGGGGAACAATACAGGTTTTTACACCACACATGGTACGCGCTTTACTGGATGTTAAGGGCGGCCTCTGGCTCACACAAGCGCGTATGGCAAGATACCAAACAAAGCTCTTAGAGAACCCTGAGGTCACGCTGCAGCCTTGTCCATCCCTTAACCCTGCCACCCTCTTACCAAAAACTGAGAAACAGAAACATGACTTTAAAAATCATAGATGCCCAATATTCTAGCCGCCCGGAGTTGAAGGATGTGCCCCTCCCAAATGCAGATTATGAGTGGTACACTGATAGTAGCAGCATGGTAATAAATGAGCAAAAACCGGCGGGTTATGCTATTGTAACCCTCAGTGACAGCGTGGAAGCTGAAAGTTTGCCCACTGGGACCTCTGCCCAGTTGGCTGAGCTAGTGGCCCTGACCCGTGCACTCGAACTGTCAAAAAAAAAAAACAGGTCAATATTTTCACTGATTCCAAATATGCTTTTGGGGTGCTGCATGCTCCTGCTGGCCTGTGGAAGCAGAGGGGAATGCTGACAGCCCAAAGCTCCCCAGTCAAGTACGGGCCCCAAATCCTCCGGCTTCTAGAGGCAGTGCAACTCCCTTTGGAAGTGGCAGTGGGACACTATAAGGCCCATCAGAGGGAGGATCAAGATGTGACCAGGGGTAATGCCAGGGCAGATAAAGAGGCAAAGCATGCTGCCACCCTGCTGTTCCCTCAGACTAAAAACACCTATATGCATGCCCTTATCCCATCAGTGGGGAAGCTCCCAACCCCTCAGTATTCTGGGGAGGAGAAACAGCTAGCTGACAAACTTGGTCTCCAGGAAAAGGAGGGATGGCTTCATTCCCCAGAAGGGAAAGTCCTCTTACCAAAGGGCCTAATTCTGCCAGTATTACAAAAATTACATCAAACCACTCATGCTGGCAGGGAGGCACTTATCCAAGTAATAAAAAAGTACTTCATAACCTCCAGACTCAGAGCCCTAGCTACCCAAGTACAAACAAAATGCCTAGTCTGTCAAAAGAATAACCCCCAATCAGGACACCCAGTACCACCAGCAGCCCTGGAACCCACTCCAGGCCCCGGACGGGTGTGGCAAATAGACTTTGCTAAGTTTCCCCGGACCCAAAAGTTCAAGTATCTCCTTGTCATAGTAAATGGATTCAGCAGATGGTCAGAAGCCTTTCCATGTCGCAATTGCACTGCCAAGACAGTGGCTCTCAAGTTTGTTAAAAAGATTATTCCTCCCTTTGGACTTCCCCAGTGAATAAAATCTGACAATAAAACACACTTCACGTCAAAAATCGTCCAAAGCATCTCAGACACCGTACAGATTCCCTGAAAACTCCATACACCCTGGAGACCGCAAGCCAGTGGGGTAGTAAAGTGGATCAATCAGACCCTTAAGCAACATCTCTCGAAAGTATGCCAGGAGGCCTCCCTACGGTGGCCTGATGCCCTGCCCCTAGTTCTGCTCCGCAGCCGTGCTCTCCCAAAGGGTAAATTAAAGCTCAGTCCCTTTAAAATTATGTTTAAAAAAACACGGCCTATAAATAGTACACCGCTTATGAAAAAAAAAAATTAAAAATTAAAAAACAAATTTCTCTCTCAGTATATGTGTTCCCTGTCTGCTGTTCTTTGTCTCTTCACAGGTATACTAAGGATTCCCAGCCTCTACCCTTGGACTCACCCATCCACTCCCTGCAGCCTGGTGATTCAGTGCTTGTACGTACCTGGAAAGACGAGCCCCTCCAGAAAAAGTGGAAGGGACCCTATACTGTCCTGCTGGTCTCCCACATGGCAGCAAAGGCCGAGGGACACAAGAATTAGATTCATTATACCCAGCTGAAAGACGTGTCAACCCCCGCCCTCTCCCGCCCCCCGGCTGAAAGGTAGACCGTGCATTCAGCCCCCCCCAGTGAAGATCTTAGACTAAAATTACTATTTAAACAGCAGCCCACCAAAAAAGCAAAAAAATAAATTAAAAAGTATATTTTATTCCCCCTCTTAGCCATGTGCCTAACCGGTACTGCTGTTTCAAGCATTGTACCCGTAGATACCTGGCTGGCACTGGCCCAGAGTGCAGTGAACGCAACGTCGTTCTCAGAGAACCTTATTCTCAGAGACTAAGGCAGCAGCTCTGGCCTTTTCTTTCGTTAGTATCCCTGGGCTTGTGGTGCATAATTACCACGCAGTAGAGCACCTTGCCTGCACAGTGGCAAAGGCCATTAATTTAACCTCAGCCGTCCTGGCCCAACTCTCACATGAGTTGGGGGAAGTACGTCAGGGCATGCTACAGAACAGGCTGGCTGTAGACTATTTACTTCTACGCCATGGTCACCTATGCCAGGAGTTTGCAAGCATGTGTTGCTTTAATATAACAGATGCAGAGCCGTCCGTAAAAGCTGATTTCCAACGCCTAAAGCAGCTAGCAAAGAGCATTCATCAGCAAACCAGAGAAAATTAGCTAAGCTAATTTTCTAGTTGAAGTCTTTCCCCGTAGCTAAATAAGGTATTTAGCCTATTATTTAAGTTTTTTTTCCTGTATGAATCATGTTATATTTACTATGTTATATATAGTCCTGGTAAAAATGCTTATTTTGCATAATTTTAAAAATTTTAATTTTATGCATAGCCCGCTAGTAAGTAAATAAAAATAAAAAAAACTCAAGCAATAAAAATAAATATTCTCAAAAAAAAATTGTTAAAAACCCCAGGGCATGGCCACTAGTTAAATTAAAAAAATAAAAGGCCATAAAGGTCAAAAAAGTCTCCCTGCTAAAGCCCTAAGAGCTTCTTCTCAATCCCCCTTAATAAAATTCAGGCCTGGCTGGTTTGAGTAAGCTCTTTTGCTCCTAAAACAATGTAGCAGCCGCATATAATGCCTCATAGTGTAAAGTTTGCTAACGCCAAGTTAAAAATAATAAAAAAACCAGCTACAAGGCCAAACAAGATGTGCTGGTTGGTTAAGTTGCTAAAAATGCTTGTTAAAAGTTGCAAAAAATAAACATTGTTGTAAACCGTATAAAAAAAGCAAAATATTTGTGCAAAGTTTTAATTAGCTAATGTGTAGTGCAGTCGCATTAAGGAATATAAAAGTGTGTGTAATGACCTGCTCTAATGTGCAAAATTTAAAATTCTATTCCCCCTGTACCTTGTTTGCAGCTGCAAATAAACTTTTCTGCTTCTCCACCCCGTTGTGATTATTAAGTGACGCACACCGGGTAACAAACCCCCCCCTGCTGTTGTTCGCCTCTGGCACTGGGTGCCGGCAACACCTCCATGAATTTAATTCTCCTCCCCTCACAGTGTCTTCTACAGCGCCTTGCCTACTGCTGAGCTCACTGACAGAAAAGCAAGAGGGAGCGAAAAGCTGGGATGTGGCCACTAGATGGGGACAAAGAGCTGCATCCGCTGGCCAAGAGCAGCTGGGGGAAGCCTGGGAGCAACAGGTATCAGAATAAGCAAGTCAATCTCAGACCGTGGCCTAGTTTCCAGACATCTCTGGGCCGATTCTTGGAGGACACAGCTCCTGGCAAAGCCACCCCCCAGAGTCAGGCCCTCAATGGTTCTCCCAGTGCAGTGGGCCCTGGGTGCAGCAATGGTGCAGAGATCGGTGTGAAATAGGAAACCCTGCAAGATGCTGGCTCTCCCTGCGGTCCCTGACCCCTCCAGGGGCTCCAGTGCAGCTCCCCCATACACAGGCAGAGCTCAGAGCAGAGTCCGCAGCAGCCCCACCCCAGCGAGAGCTCCCAGTGAAGGCAGAGGCCTGGCAGAAAGAGGAGAGGGGCACAGGCAGGTCAGCGGAGAGCTGGAAGGTGGCTTCCACCCCAGGAGGATTAACAGAGAAAGAAGAGCGGAGCTGGGAGAGCGCAAAACAGAGACACCCCCCAGCAAATCCCCCCCGCCCCCAGACACCGAGATCCCGGCCTGGGAGAGCCCTAGCAGAGGGGTTCATTCCTCGATACTTACTCATGACAGTTGCAGCAAGGGGTCGTTGTGGGGTGGGAGGAGGTGCCACCCCGCTCTGGCTGGCTGGCTTTGGAGAGATACAAGGGTGAAGAGCGCGGTGAGGAGTTGGTGCCCTGGGAAAGAGGTGGAACAAGAGTAGGGGCTAAGGGCCGAACAGGGTGGAGCATCTACGGGGAAAAATAAGTCAGTGCCCGTGGAGGGGAAGGCCGGGGGCTCTGTTCCACGAGGGCTGAGCATGTCAGAGCAAAACTCCTGAGCAGCGTCATTGTGGCCTCCCCCTGCGTGTCCCTGATTCCCCAGGGTATACTGCATTTCCCCGGCTCCTTCCCTTGCTAGGTGTAATTTCAGAAAATCACTCTCCTGTCCCTAACTCCCACAGCCGCTGTGTATGAGCCACTGCCAGGCCTCTCTAGATGGGCTAACATCTGGATCCTGCCCAAGCTGGTTCTATCCCACGTGGCCAATTGCAAGTGACCAAAAAAAAAAAAAATCACAAGTCAGAGCCCCCCTGAAAAACGATTGTTTTTAAAGTCTCGTTGGTTTTAAGCCAACAAGTTTGGGTTCTGTTCTCCAGCTCCTGGTGTTGGAGCCCTTTGGGGGGGGGTCACCTTTTCAAGCTTTTCTCCCCATCCAGGAGAGCAAGATCATGAAAAACTTCTGCCAAGAATGGCCAACCCCGCCAAAACCTTCTACCAGCACCGGAAAACAGTTAGTCCCAAATTGGGGAAGAAACAAAACAAAAACCCCCACATCATCCAAACCATTTTTGATTTTTGAATTTTCCAACAAAAAATTGATTTTTTCCTGTTAAAATGACACTTTCCACAAAAAATTGTCTTTAATCGAACACCCAATTTTCCCTAGCACAAAATGTTGATGGAAACATTTCAGTGTATTAGTTAAAGTTGCTGTGAAATCCCCACCTCCCCATACCTCCCTACCAGCACCAGCCCCAGCACCTATGGGGCGTGCAGCTGTGCAGCCTGCCTGGCTGTAGGGCCCCTTCCCTGCCTCCCAAACAGCACCTGGAGCCAGGGAGCCATCGGGGATCCCCACAGGGACTGGCTGCACCTGCTGCTGCTCAGCTCAGCCCCACAGGGTCAGCATCAGCCTCTCCCCATCCCTTTCCTGGGCAGAGAAGCGGCAGTACCTGGAGCTCCGCTGCCCTGAAGATGCCCCATGGGCTGCGGTGCCTTGGCGCAGGGAGAAGCTGCTGGATGCGGCTGGGCTGGGGGTGAGCGCTGGGCTCGGGAACCTCTGGGACAGCCGGGCGGTCGGTTTGCGGGGCTGGTCCTGCTCCTGTGAACACAGCGCGCTTCTCTCCAAGGGGAGCTTGAACAGGGCCTCCAGCCCCAGCAGGAGGAAGCCTCTTCAACAGCCCCGGGGACCCAGCACAGAGACACCCCCGACCCCAGTGAGCTCCCCTGGGGCAGCAGCAGCCTGGCCTGAGGGGAGAGAGGGAGAGAGACACAGCAGGGGAGAGTAATGGGATAGTTCTGGTTTTGCAACAGGCAGCTAGGGAGAGCTCAGCTGAGCACCCAGGGCAGGCAGGGTGTTAGGGCAAGGGGCTGACAAGGGAGGAACTAGAGAATGCCTGAATCCTGTACAATCCTCTAGTAAAGCTCAAATCTTGACCGCCTCAGGAAGCAAAGCATGACTCGGAAAACTCTCCTCCCATTGCAAAGCCATTCCGGAGTTGTTAAATGAATCTCTAACCGGCTCTGTTGATCGTCTGGTGGAACTGCCCATGCCCCGTTTACACCACCAGCTTACTGCGCTTTCGTAGAGTCAGGTGACGGGGGGCTGGCCTTAGCTTTTGGTGAAGTTGCCGCCGATCTCGCCCGTTCCTTTTGCGCCTCTGCCATGCCGTGGGTCGGGGTGTTTCTGGGGCTCTTCCTTCCAGCCCGCCCCTCTGGGTTTTTGGATGGCACTTCAGGTAAGAGATTCCATCTCCCGTCTGGACCGTTCAGTGGGGCTGGAGTCCGAAGCAGAAAAGGGGAGGGGGAGGTGTGTTGTCTGGGGGTTAGAGAAGGTAGAGCTGGGGCGGGCGGGGGGGGGGCATGGCGGGGGGGCAGCTGCAGGGCCCATGTGTTCCCAACACCTCCGCATGCCCCTTTCTTCAGGCCCTGTCCCGCCCAGGGGCGCTGGAACCATTTGTACAGTGAGGGGGCAGAGAGCCACTGAGCCAAACTGTAAACCCTGGATAAGATGGAAACCGCTTCAAGCCGTGGGGGGGGGGCGGCCCCGCTAGGTCCAGCACTGGTGGTCCTGCCCATGTCGATTTTACAGAAAATATTTGGGGCTTTTTTGTCCAGTTTTTTTATTTTTATTTATTGATTTGCAAATCCCCAGCTGCTGGCTGAGCAGGCGAGACTGAGAGGCGCAGAGAATAGGGATGGAGGGAAGAGCGCGTGGAAAGAACACACAGAGGAGCGGGGAGGGATTATTTTCTAAACTTTCTTTGAATGCAGTTTAGCAGCTGGAGACAGAGAGGATTGGCCAGCGCCTTGCATCCAGCCAGCCCCACTTGATCACAAGCAGAGAATCCCCTGGCAAGCCCCAGGTTAGGGAACTGGGGGTGCGGGGTGGGGCAGGGTTGAAGCGTGTGTCTTCTCGAGCAGGGGGAGTCGACCTTGGGTTTTAAGGTCTTGGGGCTGGGGGGAGCATGTCCTCACTGCAGAGTTAACTGGAGTTATGGACCCTGGGGGTTATAATCTGCTTGCAGAGATATGCTGTGTAAATGCATGAGATGAAATCAGATCTGGTGCCGGCGTGAGAGGTGTGCATGGCGTGATGGGGGGTGTGTGTGTGAGTATGAGAAGCAGCCCTTGTTAATTACACGCTGCCCACTCATGGCAGGGAAACCCCAGCACTCACCTCTAGATCTTTCTGTGATCTACCTACAGGAAGGAGCAGGTGGATGTGACACCCCTTCATTCCCTGTCTCAGGATCTTCCCAGCCTGCCTGCACACCAAATTCACTAGGTGGTGGGTGCATGACTGCAAGGCGCTGGGCTGGGGAAAATCAGCCCCGGGTGGTTATTTTGAGTAGAAAACCAGAGCCACTTCTGGGGTCTTTCAGCTTCTAATGCCCTTTCTCTTCTGCAGCTGGATGTAAGCCTACGATAAAATCCTTCTCAATGCCAAGCCAGTGCCATAAATCACTGGACTGGGTGCAGGAATCAGTAGGCGACGTTCTCTGGCCTGGGTTATGCCAGGGCTCAGACTAAATTATTCTTCCCAAAACTTTTAAAAGCTGAGACCCTCAAGGCAAAGAAACCAATCGTCCCCTCACCCATCAGCAATGTGTTAGTGACCCCACCCCCCATTTTCCTCTATACATCTTCAAACCCCACCCTTCCCACCATGGCTAGCCCTTCCCCACGCTTCAGGAGACGCTGGAGGAGATGATCCTAACCGTCCCCTCTAACCTTAAGAACCTGAGGGACCCCATCTTGGAGCATCTTAAAAATCCCAGTTCCCAGAGTCTGGAACAGGGGCTGCTTTGCCGGGCTCACCTTTCTCCCTCCGTCAGGTTGGCCGATGGGGATAATGAGCCTGGAGATCTCATTCCCGCTGCTCTGAGTGCTGCCCATGTGCACTCGACCCCACTCAGCTCTTACTGTACCCCAGAAACGTCTTCATCTTCTGGGATCCTCATGGCAGCAGTGGGATGATTTAACGGAGTCCCTTAGTCATGGGGCCTTTCTCTCTCTTTTGTTTCAGAGCCAGCGTCCTGGAATCGTCTCATGGTGCGTGGAGTGGTGCGGGTGGTGGGGGTGCTGGTCTCACTATACCTATGTGGGTTTTGGAAAGGTAGAGGGAAAGTGTTTGCCTACTCGCAACTTGTCCTCAGGAAGCTGCTGACTCATCCCTCCCAGTAGCCTGGAAGTCCGCAGGATTCCCAGGAATCTGAGCTCCCCGCAGTGTGTGACAGGGACGGGGACCAGGCCCAGGGAACCAGAAACAGGAATTGAGACCCAGCCCTGGAGAATGGGGAAGGAGACCTGTTTGCGAATTCGTATCCAGTCTGCTGAATTGTTCACGTCCAGACCCTCCCCCCAGTTCTTAAAAAGTCGAAGCATTTCATTTAGACACTTTCCAAACAAACCATTTTGATTTTTCAGTTTGAAACTATTTTTTATTTAAAAATGTCCTTCACTTTTATTTTAAAAATTCAAAAAGTTATAACCCTTGAAATGTTCCTGGGTCTTTTTTTTTTTTTTAAAGCTTTTTGGTTCATCAAAAATTTGGAAAAATGTTAGTTTTGTTCAACCTGAAACCGTTTTTTTTTTCCATCTCTTTTTTGGAATTGCCAGTGACCAAAAAATTCTGTTTGCCCAGCTCGAGGGGCGGGTGAGGATTTTGGCGGTTATATGGTGGGTCTCTAAGTCCCCTTGTTGCTCAAAGTTTTCTTACTGCAACAAATTAATTTGGGATGAGGGCAGGATGGGCAAAAGCTTCCTAAAAGTGTGTGGGCAGGGCTGCTGGCACAAAAACTGTGGCCCACCCCCTGTGCCACCCTTTCTCCTCGAGGTCCTGCCCCCTCAAACTGCCCTTTTCCTTGAGGCCCTCCCTCACACCGCCTTTCTCCCTGAGCTCCCACTTCATGCCTCCTCTTGCCCCCAAAACACTGCCCTCCCCACTCCCTTCTCTCCCGCATCATCCAGTCGCTCACACTTATGGCCAGTAAAAAGTGGTGGGCCCTGGTCTCCCCTGTTCCGGCACCCCTGGATGAGAGTGGGAGAGGATGAAGAACTCCTTTCAAATATAACTCCCCCCCACCCTCAGAAAAGCACAATTTGCCAGCAACAGCAAAACATGCACCTAACCAACCCGGGCCAGTCACGCTGTGTTGTGTGTGACATTCCCGTCCTGGGGCGGTTTATGTCTTGGAGAATATGAACCCTGCTGGCCTGGGTGTTTCTCTGCGTAATGTGACCTCAGTGCTCCTGATGAGAGCCATTGTTTGTAAATGTTTCAGTAGCAGACATATTTATCATTCATGTACAGACAGACATTTATTCACAATTAGAACTGGTCAAAAATAGGGAGGGTGGAGAGGGTCATGAAAATTGAAGAAGAAACCACTCCCCCCCCCATATTCTTCCAACTTATTTGGAAATGTTTTTAATGATCAAATTTTTGTTTCGTTTTGGTGGGAAAAACTCCATGTTCTCTCTCAAGTGGGCAGAGAAATCCCAAATGTTTTTTTTAAAGAGGTAACTTTTTTCAAATGATCAATGTAATCCAAAGTGGCATTTTTAGTTCAAAGGTTGCATTGTCAGTGTAAAACCCTTTTGAACCAGCTCTGTTACTGTATAACAAGATGAGTTTATTTTTCATGATGCATTGTTTGGGCCAGGTTCCAAGTGGCATTTCAGTTTTTGCACAGCTCTTCTCTTCTTGCATCTGCACCTCTCATAAGCTGTGGCCTTAATCTTGGGCCTGGAAACACTTACGTGCATGTTTAACTTTAATTACTGCTGTGAATAATTCCATTTCAATGGGACAACTCTGAGATCGGCTTTACACTACGGCCCTATATCGGTGTACCTATGACATTTATTTAATTTTCTTTCTTTTATATGTGAAAGTTCTTGAGAGGTTAAAGCAGGTAAAATACATGAACAGGTTCGGACAGTCCGAGTTTGTCCGTGCAAAGTGACAGCAGAGATGTGGGATCTGCTCGTTTTCCATAAGTCTCTCAGGGTTACCCAGGATAACTTTGGAGATCTCTGTCTTGCATCGGGAATGTTCCCTGAAAGTGTCCAAACAGCTCAGAGCTACAGAACCGTTCCCTGGATCCATTCTTCTAGCTGTCTTCCCCAGAAAGCAGTCTGGCAAGTGTTCCTGTCAGCTCATTGCTAAGTTATCTGTCAAAACACTAGAGTTTTCAGGTGCCTAAGTAGCCCCTGGAATCATGGTGAAATTATCCTCCCCGCCACCACCAAAATTGGAAATGGTGCCCCGGAGTGCACGGTACCCTACCGTGCTTCCCCCCATAGGAACTGCATGAACAGGCAACTCTGCAAGTTCTCTGCATGCCTCTGCAAGTGACCCCCATGCCTCTCCATTTCCTTGGCCACATGTATCCTGTCCCCATGCTGGCAGTGAATCCAGAAAAAGAGGAAAAGCTCATCACTGCGACCACCTGAGGGCGGTGTTGGGTTGAGATCAGCTGGTCAAAGCAGGCAATAGGGACAGAATCTGAGACTTGAAGCTTCTCGAGCGACCTCTGACCTTTCTAGACCTGCCCTTCAATCAGACACAGCGATTGTAAAGTTGAATGTGATAGTAACTAGACCCATTTTAAACCCTTCACCACACAAGACAAAGCCCGTAGGATTCATCATGAACTATTTATTTCTCCTCCCCTGGCTCCATGCAGCCACCAGCCACCTTGAAGCTTTCTCTCGTCTCTCCCAGGCTGTGCTCACTTGATTGCAGGAGCTCAGTGGAGGGTCCAGCTTTGCTCTTTCGCTTCCATTCTTTACCTCTTTGGGTGGCTCCATTTGCAAGTGAGCAGCCTGATGGAAGCACTGAGTCCTCTGTCTCGGCAGGCAGGCCCAGCCGCGAAAGCCAAAGGCTCCCTGAGAACAGGGGGAGGTTTGCCTGACCTCTCAGGAGTGGAGGCTTGGCCCATAGGTTAGGGTTACCATATTTGAACTTTCAAAAAAGAGGACACTCCGAGGGTGGGGGGGGAGACTGGTAGCCCTGCCACCTATCTACTCCCTCCCACTTCCTGCCCCCTGACTGCCCCCCACAGAACCGCCATCCCATCCAACCCCCGCTGCTCCTTGTCCCCTGATCACCCCCTCCCAGGACCCTGCCCTCTATTTAAGTCTTCCTTCTCCCTGTCTCCAACTGCCCCCTCCTTAGATCCCTCCACCCTAACTGCCCCCCTTGAACTACACCCCCTACCTGTCCCCTGACTGCCCCGCCCCCTATCCGCACCCCCAACCCTGACAGACCCCTGGCTCTCCCACACCCATCCAACCACTCCCTGTCCCCTGACTGCCCCCGCAGAATCCCCAACCCATCTAATCCCCCCTGCTCCCTGACCCTGACTCCCCCCCGAACCTCCGCCCCGTCCAACCCCTCCCGCTCCCTGTCCCTTGACTCCCCCGACCCCTCTTCAAATGCCCACCCCCTGACAGGCTCCCCCCAGAACCCCTCATCCATCCAACCTCTCCTGCTCCCTGTCTCCTGACTGTCCCTTGGGACCCCATGCCCCTTCTCCAGCCCCCCCAGCCCCCATACCCTGCTGCTCAGAGCAGTGTGTCTGGGGTGCGGAGCGAGACACAGTGCCGTGCTCCCCCACAGAGCGCGCAGCTCCCCCTCCGCCCCCAGAGTGCTGCATTGGGAGGGAAATCCCGGCCCTTTGGAGAGTTTTACAAATTCCTCCCTGCGGGCAATTTAAAACCCAAAAAGCGGGACATGTCCGGGAAACTCCGGACGCATGGTAACCCGACCACAGGGACTCCAGGATCTGCAGCTGCTACCACCTGTATGGTGAATCCTCCGACTCATCACCAAACAGCTCTTCCCCATTCTGCAACCTGGCCCCATGGTCTGACCGTGCAGGAGAACAGAAAACCTTTGGGACAGCAGGAGAGTCTCCTCAATGCCGCACTCTTCGCATGGCTTCCCGCGGTCATCGTGAAACATGACTACCCTGCCCCCAGGAGTCTCTCAAGGAGCTGCCAGCACAGTCACTGGGCACCCACTCTTAATGGTCTCGGGCAGTGGCATTGCAGAGAGAGCTGAGCAGACCATCCCTCTGTGACTTCCTGAATTGCTGCCAGGACGGATTCTCCTCTGAGCTAGGGAGAGTCCCCGAGGACAAGCAGCTGTGGTGGGGGAGGGGGCAAGACAAACACTCCCCATGAGCCCTTGACTAGCAGGCAAGCAGGACTCTGGGAGCCAAGGCATCGGTGTGTCTTGCTGGGAGAACAGAGCTGGAGAGCAGAAAAGGGCATTGGAGGAATTGTAGAAAAGTCAGTGTCATGGCTGGGTCATGGGCAGCCAGACCTAGTGGTCAGAGGCAGAGTCCACACTCACAAGACAGGAGTCGAGAGTCAGCTGGGTCAGGACACTGGAAGAGCAGAAGCAAAAGACCAAATTGTGTTCAGCACCTCAAGTCAGATGAGTCACCCCGAGTCAGGATGCCAGGAAATCAAGCCTGGGGAGTGGGAGCAGGAACAGCCAACACACGGTCCAGAGCCGGGGAGGAGCTCGGCTGTTCAGACAGCTTCTTGTTCCTGCTGCTGGTTTAAGGAGGTCCTGGGGGCCAATTAGCTGCTCTGGGACTCTGCCAATAGGAGCCTCAAACTGGGTCTGGACTTCGTCAGTCCTAGGTAAGCAGTTTTTCGTAGGCTTCCAGGTGGCGTGCTGGAGGGTGGCTGCTCCCAGGAACCCTGCAGACCCGGGTTAATGACCCAGGGGTCAGGACAGTGAATGATCTCTCCCCGCTCAAACCTCCTGCACAAAACAGTCTCCAGGGTCCCGGGCGCATCCTCTGAGAAGAAAGAAACACAATCATGAGGACAAATAGGCTATGGAAGAGGAGCCCCCTCTTTGTTGCAACAGCCCCAAGTGCCCAGAAGAGTGGACGGTTCTTACCTCCAGGAGATGCCTGGGATCTTCCATCTAAGCCTCAATGGGACCCCTGTTGCTTGGTCTGACAGGAGGAGATCATGTGTCCCCACTGCTCCCTGCGCTGGGCTGGCTGCAGCACACATCTGTGTAAGAGGCTGGGCCAGAGAGATGTTACAATCAGGGTCCAGGCAGCCCAGAAGGAGAACAGAGGGTCTGAAACCAGAAGACGAAGCAATCAAATCAGCGGATTCGACAGAGAAGTTTTCTACCCTACAGGGACATCAAAGAAGGTCTGTTAGGAAAGCTGAGATGTTAGTCTGGAAACTGCTTAGGCAAAGATTGTGACTTGTTAAGATTCAGTTTTAGTCACTACAAAGTGTGTTGTGTTTTGTTTCTCTCTTTGAAATGTGTCTTTTTCTCTTGCTTAGTATCACTTAAATCTCTTCTTTGTTACTATGCTTCCCAAACCACCTCAGTGTTGTGTGTTCGAGTGAAGTGTGATTCTCCAGCCTACCCAACAGGCTGAGCTGTGCCCTGTCTCTCTGAAGGTAGCGAATAATTTCTGAGCGGTGCTGGGCCCAGAGTCCAAGGGCAGTTCACCAGACATCTCGTGGGAAGCCCAGAGACCAAAGGAGCAGGAGAGAATCCGGCCCCACTGACCCATGGGAACTTCCCACAGAAGAGCCTACACAGGGCTCTAGACACAGCAACTTTGGGTGTGTACCAGAGTTCACTCACCGCTAGATGCTGGCCAGGCCTCGTGTCACCGCTTTCTCTCTGGGCTCGCAACCCCGCTGATACTCACTCTTGCAGTTTGTTGGCTGGGAACTCAGCCCTCCAACCAGGTGACTGTCCTTTACTCCACTCCTTCCTGGGTTGTGCTCCTTGCAAACAAAGTCCCAAAATGTCTTGAACAGAAACAAGGCCTTCCACCCTCATGGGGAGTTCTGCCCTTCTTGGGTTTCTCTGGTCTTCTATGTCCCCTTCCTTAGAGACGGTGAGAGAAGCCAGTCCTACCCTGGACTCCAGGGTTTGGCCCAAGGCTGTCTACTGAACAGCTCACTCTGCTTCTGGACTTTTGATGGTGTTTTCCCTTGTTTCCTCTCAGGTGGGGCTCACTTGATCATCAATTTGGCCTAGCCCCAGGCTAGGCAGCCATAGGCCAGGCCACCCTGTTAGACACCTCCTCCTTCAAATCCGGTCCAGCCAGGCTGACAGGTTTGCTGAGGGGATGGGGAAACCCCATTGCTGATCAGAAGGAGGTCAGAGTCTGTTCTCTAGGAGCTGAAGGTCCGTTTGTCCTGCTGCGGGAAGTGGAGCTGGAGGGCGGAGATGTTAGGTGAAAGAGACTGCATGATGGAGTTGGAGACTGAGGGACGGGAGCCTCCTCCCAGAAACCCTGCCAGGAGAAGAGGTTTGAGGAGGAGTTCTCTGGGGAGCCTCTTGCTTGGAAAAAAACAAGGGTGGCACATTGATGGAGATGTCTCTGTCCCAGGGATGGGGGAAGCTCCCAGCCAGGCTATGCAGCAGGGATCCCATTTCTCCCCCAAGAAACCCAGATGCCCAAAGAAGTCAATGGCTCTTACCTCCAAGAGGGAGCAGGGTCTTCCTTCTCAGCCTCTTTGAGAACTACCACTGCTTTGCTTCCTCGGACAAGGGACCTGTCCCCACTGCTCCCTAAGGTGGTTCAGCTTCTGACTGCACCCATCTGGGAGGCTGTCGCACACACCAGGGCCTAGAAGACACGGGGAGAGGAGGCTCCTCTTTATCTCAGACTCGGAGAGCCCAGAGAAGGGCCAAAGGAGGAATAAAGGGCAGGAGATGAAGCTAGCCCTGAGCCTCTGTCCCATCCTCACCTCTTCAAATGTGGAGCTTCCTGAGCTTCAGCTGGGCAGACAGTCTGTAGCCCTGACCCAAAGGTCCTTCTGCGCCATATGGGGCAGGAAGATCTCTGCCTGGGAACACGGGGAATGGGATGGGGGTGAGATCAAGGAAAGAGGGGAGGGATATGGGTGTGAGGGAAAGAGCTCCTGCCCCAGATGAAGGAATTTGGGGGGCCAAGGGAAGGACACAGCTCCACAGAGAGGGGAGAGAGTTTCTGTGAATGCCAGGGCCTCCATTTCCGCTTCCACTAGCCTGGCATTTACAGTGAGACAGAGCAGTACCTGCAGCAGGGAGCGGGACTTGCTGAACAGGGAGGGGAACCTTGAAGAGCGTCAGATGAGCCACAGCCCTTGCAGCGCCTCGGGCATCTGGTGCAAGTGCCGGATGATGTGAAGCTGGCACATGACCTTGGCTGTGACATCCTCGTGCTGCAGGGGGACGAGAACATGGCAGAGACTGAGACACTCCCCAGGATTCAGGGAGGATGAAGGGCACCTGGAACCAGCACCATCATTTCCACCCAGCAGCTGCTCATGTCTGAGTGGTAGATTCACCCTCCTGACCCCCAGGATGGAGGCTTGCTGTCCTCTCTAGTGACCTCCAGTGCCAACCCCCCTCCTTGTCGGGTGAGCTCCTGCCACCTCCCCATCAGTGCCCGTGACAGCTGTTCCACCTCCAACCCACCTGGGGACACCGCTCAAGTTCGGAGAACCCTCTCTTCCACCCCTACCTCCATCCTCACCCAGGTAGGGCATGGAGGGGGCTCTAGAAGGGTGGCGGGAGGGATTCTGCCAGCAGTGAAGTGGGATGAGGAGAGCTTGAGACCTTTCCCTAACACACCCCAGTGACAAAAGCTGAAACCACAGGATGGCAGCCCTGTTGAGCGGGGCAGGTCAGCAGCCCCTGCCAACTGAATCCTCCCAATCTCTCGAGAGTGGGTCCAGCCCTACCAGCAGCAAGACCAGCTTCCCACGCCCATGTGCCTCAATCAGTCACCATCACCAGTCAGTCCTTGGCATCCCAGGCTGCCAGGGATGGGAGCAACTCTCGATGGTGGCTCGGGTGACATGGACACTAGGCCATGGGGAAATGGGTGCAGCTCTGTGGGGCAGGAAAGGTTCCCAGAGGGCACTTAGGAGACTCTCCTGTCCTTCCCAGGAGTGATAGCAGAGCACCACATCCTAAGAACAGAAGTCCATGAAGTCCAGAAGTCCCCACTAGGCTCCTTGCTACCAGGCCAGCGCATGGCGAGAGGATGGGAAGGAGGCCCTGGGCCCCACCCCAAGCTTCTGAGTCGATTGCAGCTGCTTACCGTGTCCCCCATCAGTTGCTGGGCTTCCCCCAGGAGGGAGTAGACGAGCACCAGCCCAGCCTGGCTGACACGCAGCAGGGGGTCGTGGATGGCCAGCAAAGCTGTCTGCACGAAGGATCTTCTCTGCCCGACGGAGAAGAATTTTTCAAAGACCTAAAACCAAGAGGACATGAGGCTCGAGCAGATTGCCCAGAGCCAGCCTCCAAGTCCTGGCGGTACAATGGCGTCTCATGCCCCAAAGGGCGGGGAAGAGAGCTGCTGTGGCCAAGGCAGTTCATTCCCCAGGAGGCTTTCAGGCTCCCAGGGCTCAGGGAAGCCCCTTTATTAAAAGGTCACAGATGCTGAGGGACCAAAGCCTCCAGTGGCTCTTTCGGGAAGGCAATTTATGGCAGGGGCCAGGATGGGCTGGAAATGGATCTCTAATGTGTGTGAGCAGGCCCAATCTGCTGTGCAGGGCACAGAGATGACAGGGGACCCTGTCTTGCTTCCAGCAGAGAGATCTCCTGCACCTCAGTGGCTAGAGGAGTGTGCGTGTGTTGTTACGTGGGGAGGGGGTTGGAGCTGACAGACCAATGGTCTCTTCCCCGAGCTAAGTGATTTCTCTAGTTGCTGGCTATGGCCTCTGCAACTCCTTGGTTTCTTCAAGGGGAATCCAACCTGCAGCCTGACAAGAACAAGGAGACTCCTGGCCCAGTCCCAGTGTGGGACCTTTAGCACCAGCGTGTCCCACTGGTTGCTGGATGAGGAACTCTGAGCTGGAACTAAGGAGCGGGCTCTTTTCCTGTCTTCAGGAGGCCTCCACTGCAGGGAACCCAGCCAGCTACACTCCCTGAGCTGTGTCATGCCCTGGCACAGTGCCCTTACCTCCCCCACTCTGGCTGTATTCTTGTAGCCCAACAGCCTGCTGTCCTGGTGCCAGTCATAGCACCAGAGATCTTCCGCCTCATGTATGGTCAGGCCTGGAAGAAAGAGAGAGAGAGAGAGAGAGAGAGACTTTTCTCCTCATTCTGGTTGCAGTTTCTGTGTCCTTCCAATCCCATTGGTGGCTGCACAGTGGAGTGGAGAAGAAGAGAGAGACTTGTCCTCCAGTTGGGGTCAGTCTGAGAGAAATGGTCTGGGGTCCCATTATCAACCTGTGGTCACTCTCAGTCCCCTATTGGGTTCCGTGTCCCAGCTGGGTTCCTTACCCCTCTGTTGGAGCAGCAGTTGGTAGAGCCGGTAAGTCCCCTCCCTGGCCTGCCGGCTGATGTCCTTGTCTGGATCGCTGACAAATAGAGCCAGCTGGGCCACATGGTGCCCCATCCGAGGGAACTCGGCTGAGATCTAATGGAAGGGAGAGCAGAGGGGACTCCATCAGCATTTTCCTCTCAGCTCCCTGTCTGCCCTGGGCCAGAGGGCTCCTTCCCCTTAGCCCCTCTGCAGGAGATGCTGGGGGAGAGGAGCTTGAGATCGAGCCTTCATTTGCTCTGCTGCCAAGGGAGCCCGGAGCTGCTTTGGGATGCCAAGCAGGGGCTGGAGCGTGGGCCCCTTAAAGGCCCAGGGACAACACTGAACCAGGACAAGAAGAACTTGACTCAAGCTAGCTCAGTCCTGCTCTGACTCTGCCTCCCCATGAAGAACCCTCCGAAGCCACAGCCCTGGCAGCAGCAGCAGATCCTGCAGCCCGCTGGAGCCAGCCCACCTCCGCCTGGAGCCAGCAAGCTGGGCTCGGAGTTCACTTACGTCAAACTCAGGGAGGGTGACTGTGTATCTCAGCAGGGCTGTGCTGCTCCTGATGGCCCTGGCTCGCTCCTGGGACACCCTGGACACGACCCAGAGGTTGACATGCTGTGGGGAAAGGAGGCAGGTCAGACTCAGTGGCCAGCTGCTCCTGCTTTGCAAATGAGCCCCCCACGCCCCCAGCCCCAGGGGCCTGAGACATTCTGCGCAGGGGGGAATATCTGAGTCCTTGATGGCAGAGCTTTAGAAGGGGATTCTTTCCCCCAGGATGCAGCTTGTACCCTTCAGGTCACAACTTCTCTGCATCTCTCTAGATTGGGACAATGTTCGGGGTCGGGGCTGGTCCCATCCTCCCAGAATTCCTGATTCCTGAACAGTTCACCAGAAAGAAGACTGAACCCTCGGCCCTTCCCTGCTACGCAAATCCTTCGGGGGATGTAGGGAGTGACTGAGAGCACAATCCCCCCAGGAATTTCAGAGCAGATCAGAGGGAAGGGCTGATTCCCTGGGGCCCTCCTGTTTCTCTAGGAAGGAGCATGTGCCTCTTCTCTGAGAACTAGCTCCCTAATCTCATGGGCTCTGTGTGTTGGAGGGGAGGGGGAAGGGTGGATTTTCCGACTCTCACTCCCCAAGACAGCCAGGAGCCCTGTGCTTAGTGCTCAGCAGAACCAGGCAGAGCTCTGGCTTGGAGTCCCAGCTCCTTACTCTGTTCCTCAAAAAGGAAGGACCTGACACTACATTGCACTGACCTCCCCAACCAAGGACGGCCCACTGGGCACCCAGCTAGGAGGACAGAGTAGAAAATGGATCTTCCAGTCTCTCCTTACCAGTCCCCCAAAGAGTTACGGTCAAATGGGGCTCACCTCCAAGATGAAGTGGAGCCTGTCTGTGTCTGGGGACTCTGCCAGCAGGTTCCCCAGCATGGCATCCAGGACCTCTGGGATGACTTTCTGCAGAGTCTGCAAAGCATGGGTCAGACTTAGGGAACCTGGGCCTACACCTGCCACAGGATGGGAAGAGGGGTCTCTGGGAAGCACTGGGGAGACTCCCAAACACATCTCCCGGCCTCTCTCTCCTTCACATCCCACTGCAGGCAATTTGCAAGAATTGATGACCCCTGGACCTTTGATCCATGAGCTTAGCAGGTCTCTGCAGAGGGCCTTGTAGGCAGAAGAGTATGAAACAGCCAAGTTGCTATGGATGGAAGCTGGGCTTCTGGGCAAAACACGGCTTATGAAAGAAAGAAAGAAAGAAAGAAAGAAAGAAAGAAAGAAAGAAAGAAAGAAAGAAAGAAAGAAAGAAAGAAAGAAAGAAAGAAAGAAAGAAAGAAAGCAATCCCCCAGGGAGGCGTAATCTCTTCCCTGCTGGAGGGAAGGATCCAAGCCTGCAGCTTGTTCCATCTCCACTACCCCACCCCTAAAGATGGAGCTCCAGTGAATCAAGAGAGCAGGGACCAAGGACCACTCTGGAAGAGGAGGAGGATGGAGGAGGAGGAGGTACCTGGATGCCGGTGGTGTCCTTCTCCGTGCCCAGGGTGAAGACGGAGTGAAGGGCAGCTCGCAAGAGGTGGGTCTCTAGGGCTGGCTCCAGGGCAGGTTTCATGGTGCTGGCAAGAGAGAGGAGCTGCTATTAGACTGTGCAGTATGGGGGTGGGACTGTCGCCAACACAGACACCAAGCCACAGGGATAGAGGCACAGGCTGGCGAGAATGGAAACTGAGGCACTTAGCTAGGGAATGACAAGGCCAAGGCGTCCCAGACAGACAGTGGCAGGACAGGAATAGCTGCTGTTCCCTGGAGCCTGCTGCCCCTCCTGTATCTGATACCCGGAGTGAGCCCCTCCCCAAGGCCCCTGTCATGTTATGGGAGTGAAAAGAAGAGCCCTGCCAGGAGAGAGTGACCCTTCCCACCCGACAATCTCTGCCAGAGGCGCCACTCTTGGGAGGTGACCTGGGAGGGACAGTGACGGTGACTCCCAGCCTTGGGCCTGAGCAGCACTGGGGTGAGGGGAGCCGGCGGGGTGGGGGAATGGGGCTGTCTCTGTACCAGAGGTTCCCCACTGCAGCCAGGGAGTGGGCGAGGACGGCGCTGGGTGACGAGTCATCGGGAAGCTCCTCGATGAGCTCCTGTGAGACGCGAAGGAGACAAAGGAGCGTGTGAGATTCAGGCCCGACTCACACCTCCCAATGACGAGATGACACAGCCAGTGCCCCACATGTTCAGCAGGATCCCCCACCACCTCCCGCTCCTCCAATTCCTTCCTGCCCATCAAACTTGTCCTCCTTCCCAGATTCCTGCAAAGCTCACTCCCAATCCCCTTCTCTCCTCCTCCCTGTCAAAACTGCCCCCATTCAGCCCCATCCTGATGACCGAGCTGGGACCATGTGATTCCTTGGCCCTCACTCTCAGCTGTCCTCCAGCCCCACAATTCCCCCCCTGCCCACTACTGACCAATCTCACAATTTCTCCCTTCTCTTCTCCCAAGTCTTCAGCCCGAGGAATCCTTGTCCTCTGCTGCCCCCTCCAACACCACCCAGTCCCCACCCATGAGCCCGGCCATACCCCTGCCAAACCTATGTCTCTCTCCTCCCTCCAGCTGCCGTATGGCGTGTCTCACTCACCACGATCCTCTTCACCACAGCCGCCTTGCAGCAGCGCGGCTCCAGCGTGTCCTCCCCTCTCTCCCGTGCAGCCAGACATGCGGGGTAGATGGCCTGAAGGAACAGGAGCTGCTGCCCCTCATCCTGTACCCACCGGGAGTGGGGTATAGCAAGAGAGAACCTGTTAGCTAGGGACCTTCCTACCCCACCCAAACCAGCTCCAGGGCTCAGGCCTCAATGGGGGATTGTGGGGACCAGCCTATTGTCCAAATCCCCCACCACTCCTACACAAGCAGGATCAGGAAGTGGGACAGTGCCTGTGGGGGGAAACGACCTCGGCTGTTGTGGGACAAACACCCCCATCTTGGGGGTCCCACATCATGGATGTAAAAGGGCCCCATTAGGGGTGGTGGATCAGGAGGGACAAGACCCTCGGCAGGGGGTGGGGATGCTGGGAAGGGACAGGGCAATCTTGGTTCAAGCCCAGGTGGGGAACATTTGTACCTTATCTCTGCACTGGAGCTGCTCTCGGATGACCTTGAGAGCAGCTTCATCTTTGGCCATGTGCACCCCTTCCTCCTGCTCCGAATCCCGGGGGGTCCCTGCACCAGGGAGGGAAGGACAGGGGCGTGGTGGGCAGAGCAGGATTCAAGACCCCCCTTCCCACCTCAGGCACCCAGGGCAGATCAGGCCCCAAACCTCCCTCTCAGGGATGCCTTCAGGCCCCAACAGCTTCAGAAGCCCAGAGCAGAGCCCCGCTCCGCTGCCCAGGACTCCAGGGCAGGTGCCTGTTCTCCCAGCCCCGGAGCAGCAAGGACCAAAGTGGCAGCAGCTCTTCACACCCCCACCCCCAGGTCCCCGTGCGGAAGGGGCAGCTGTGTGATGGCTGCTGCTGTCCGTGGGGTTCCCATGGCTCAGGCCAGACACCTGGGTTGGGGACCTCCCCCCCGGCCCCGTATCGCAGGGAGAGCGTCTGGACCCAGGGTGTTCACATCCCCATCCTCACCCCTCCCTCAGCCCAGCCCGGCTCCTCACCTGGAACAAAGCAGTGGCCTCCATCGGCCTGGCTGCTGCCAGAGGCCCAGGTGCTGCCACTGTCCCATGCTGAGCTGCCGGTGCTGGGACAGGGACCTTCCCCCTCCTGGCCAGCGGGGGCTGGAAGGGCCTCAGAGACCGGGCAGGGCGATGCCTCCTGATGGGAAGGAGGGCTGGGCTCCTGGGGCCGCTGCTGCCCACACAACAAGCCCCAGAGCCACCCTGCCCGGCGCCCCTCCTGGGCTGGGTCCTGTCTGCAAAACCGCAGCCTGGGCCAGCTCCACTGGGGCCTGGTCGGGGCCTCTCCCAGCTCGGCGCCTGCGCCGGGAGCTGGGTTCCTTTTCCAGAAGGCCAGGCACTTCCGCCGTCTGGCCTGGACGGGAGCTGCTTCCCCGCCAGCGGGGACGCAGGGCTTGCTCTGCCCCTTGGGAAGGTGGCAGCTGCTTCCCTCAGGCTCTGGGGCCACCTGCAGAGCCTTCCTCCGCAACATCCGCAGGAGCCTGGCCATCCTGGAACCGAGCGGGGAGCAGGGGTGAGACTGGGCTCAAGGCAGCCTTTCACTCCTGGGCCTTTTCCGTCCCTCCTCCTCCCTGCTCCAGCCACAGCCGCCCCCTCTGCCCGCACAGGAGTGCAGGGAGTGCCATCTACACACACGGGCAGGAGTTCATTGCATGATCCGCTCCCAACGTTCCCCCTCTTAATCCCTGCTGCTGCAATATCCAGGAAGTCTCATCCTTTTCCAGCAATGGGGTCAGTCCCTAAGACCATCGGTTCCTCTGGACAAGCAGTCCCCTCCTGTCGTCCCAGGCCACTCTCCCACCCAGGCTAGAGAAGGAACAGAAGCCAGGAGTCCGGACTTCTCCTGGGAAACCATTCCCCACGTCAAAGTCACAAAGAGCCTAGGTACAGGAAGACCAGGGCCCTCCTCGTTCCCCCTTGATTTCCAGACTCAGCAGCTCATAGGGTCCGGCCCAGCTCAGAGACTCTCAGCCTGGGGAACGGTGTCCCACAAGGAAAGGGCTGGGAGCCCCATTGCTGGAACCTTTCAAAACACACTGGAGACGGCTCTGGAGAAGCCCCTGCCTGGCCTAAGAATGAGGGGCTCTTGGGGGCTGTTTGCAAAGGAAATCCCCCTTTGGAGATAGTCTCTCCCCATTTCTGCCTCTCCCTAGACAGACAGGGGAAGCCACCGAGGAACCCGAATGCCACTAACTTGCTCTCAGTGATGGGATGATGGATGGCGGATGTTCAGCGTCAGCAGACGTCCCACGCCCTCCTCCTCACTCTCCAAGCCCAAGGCAGGCTGGAGAGGGTGGTGACCTCAGGAGTTACCCTGCCCAGCCAGCAGGCAGGGTGATGACACTAGGGCAATCGACTAGCTGTGAAAAGAAGAGTCTGTCTGATTGCCAAGGGACGGAGAAACTCAGCCAGCAGCAGGGGGGTGCAGAACACTGCCCTAGGGCGGAGGTGACAGCGCCTCCAGGATCCTGACATCCCAGCACTTTACACACCTTCCTGGAGCCTCCCAAACCCACTGAGCTGTAGCCATGGGACCCTAACCCGACTGACGGCAAACGGGCCTCAGCTAGGAGCACAGGGTCACACCAAGTGTCAGAGCCATGGATGGACTCCTTCACTAACCACTGCCGCACACTCCCTCCACAGCTGGCAATTGCAACCAGGCCCTAATGGCTGGTCCCCCTGCCTTTGAGAGGGAGGGTCACTCCTGCTTCCATTGCTGCCTCTTGATCTGTGGGACTTTGGGCAAGTTGCTCCCCCTCTCCATGGCTCTCTGGGACTCACATCCCTGAATGGGCTTTAAAAAAAACAATGGTTAAAGTTTGGTCCCAACTAGTTCTTGTTTCTCGAGACTAGCCATTTCAGCAAAGTTTAGAATTCTTGACATTCAACACCTGGAAACATCCCTTTCTCCTTCGCAGACGGCCTTAACATCCCTTATCTCACCCAGGCTCCCTGCTGCCTGGAGTTAGAGAATTGACCCTATTCCCACTGGACCTACCCAAGGTGTCACACAGCAAAGCGTGACGGAGCCAGAAAGAGAAGACAACAATCCTGACTCCTGTTCTAACTAACAGACAACAACCCCCCTGGAGGCAGGGATAAAGCCCAGGAAATTAGGTGTGAACGTTTTCATGGAAACCGTTTTCTGTCTTAAAATCCATTCAGATGAAACCACTTTGTTTCTTGAAATCATAAGAAGTAGGATAAAAATTCTTTGCAAAAATATTTGTTTGCAAAACAAGAGCATCTCCTGTTTGTCACAGTGCATTCAACTGTCTCGTCGTACACAAAGGGGAGACACTATGATCTAGCAAAAAGAAAAAGGAGTACTTGTGGCACCTTAGAGACTAACAAATTTATTTGAGCATAAGCTTTCGTGAGCTCCAGCTCACTTCGTCGGATGCATCTGTAGCTCACGACAGCTGTAGCTCATGAAAGCATGTGCTCAAATAAATTGGTTAGTCTCTAAGGTGCCACAAGTCCTCCTGTTCTTTTTTGCAAATACAGACTAACACGGCTGCTACTCTGAAACCAACTATGATCTAGAAAATTAGATGAGATGCTTCAGTCTGAGCGAAGTAGTTGCTGCTCTTCACAATTTCAAAAGAATAAAATACAAATAAAAGAGAATATTAGGTCATAATCTGATATGGCTCAGTGTGATCGGACACCTCCTAGTCTGTACTGCTCCAAGTGACACTCTTCAGTGGATCCCCAGCATCCACCCATGGCGAGGTAGGTGGGAGAGCATTGTTATTCCTACTTGACAGAAGGAGAAACAAAGGCTGAGAAAGGAGCAGGGACTTGTCTTAGCTGATGCAGCCAGTCAGTAGCAGAATTGCTCTCAAATGAGCTACAGACCAGCAATTGTTCATAGTAATTATGCAGCAAGTATTTGAGAAGAATTGGATTGTTCGAGAGGATATTGAACTGCTCCGAGACAATGAATGGAGAGCAGCATCCACATTGGTCAGAGATATAACTGGTTGTGACTTATTTGCTTGGTCATAAAAGAGAACAACAAAGACCAGAGTTTCCTCCCTGTCAATAGCTCCCTCCTCAGCCAATCAAGGTTGAGACTTTGAGGGGTGGGAGGCTAAGGGTTCTCATTAAATAGCCCAAAGAATGGCCCTGGTCACCACCGAGGTGATCATTCTCAGAGCCCTATTCCAGTCTCACCTCTCTGTAAGGGCCTCCCACAACGCCCCCCGGCCCCCGCTCCACACACAGAGCTCCTGGTGAGCAGAGGAAAATGACAAAGGAAGTGAGAAGAGAAAGGTAGGAGGGACAGAGGAAAAGGGAAAACAAAAAGGAGAAAAACCAACATCCCCAGTGATTCTAAGGGACAAAGTCCTAGGTTGGAAATAAAATACTTCCCTCACAATCTAATGTTTTCCTTTCCTAAAAATCAACCGGCACCTGATGGATCAGACTGAAGAGGTTCCAAACCTCTCCGAGGCTCTTACCTTCTAGACAGGGATGTCTGTTTTCGATCAAAACCACTACAAGAAAAGGAGAAAACTCCGAAGAGGGTCCTCCTTGCTCTCACGAATGTGAAAGTGAATGCTCTCTCAGTCCTCCAGGAGAGACCTCGAGAAGGAGACGTGCTGAAGCAAAGCCACAGGGATCTCCGAGCTTGCCCCTGTCCTGCACCCCTGTCCTGCCTGGCTGATGTCAAGATCTCTCTGTGAGGTCATTGCCTCCCCACCACCTTTGTCCAATAGGCTGAGGTCCTGCCAAAGGCCCTTGTGATGTCACTGCCACACCCACCCCTCCCCTGCAGTGCTGATGTCCTGCCCCTGTCCAGCCACATTGGATGTTTCAGCTGCTTCCCCTGGATCACCCCACTCAATGTCACTTCCTTGTGGGGTGACACCGACTACACAGTATAACACAGAGCTTCTTCCCCAGGCCGCAATTAGGTTTTCACAAGTTAGTTGACTTTATGGCCAGAAGCAACCGTTAGAGCATTTAATCTCATCCCCTGCGTATCCTAAGGCCTCCTGTATATCAGAAGAGCTGGGCTTTTCTTTTACTCAAATGTTTTCCAGAAAGGCATCTAGTCTTTATTCGAAGAGATCAAGAGATGGAGAATCCATCATTTCTCTTGGCAGTTGGTGCCAATGACGAATCACCCTCTTACAAATCCGGGTCTTATTGTCATTATACTTTTTCTGATTTCTGCTTCCATCCATGGGGTCTTGTCATGCCTTTCTCTGCTACATAAAAGAGCCCTTTTATACTCAACATTTTCTCTCCATGAAGTCAAGCAACTCACCTCTCATTTGTCTTTTGTGTATACTAAACAGATTGAGCTTTTTCAATGTCTCATTAGAAGGCATCATCCCCATCCCTCAATTAGGAATCTTTTCTGTACCCTCTCCAATTGTTTTAACATAATATTCAAAATGTGGACACAAGAACTGGATTCAACATTCCAGCATCAGTCTCACCAATGCTCTTTCACTTCCCTTTCCATTCTCACTACTCTATCCAGCCAAGAATGGCTTTAACCCTTTTTAACACAGTTTCACATTGACAGACCGTGCTGAGCAGCTCGTCCTCTATGGCCCCAAAATCCTTTTCAAGGTCCCTGCTTTCCAGCGGATTGTCCCCCATTCTGTAGGGTGCCACCTGACTCCTTTGTTACTGAAGCTATGGGGTTGCATTTGGCTTGATTAAAACCTAATTATTTCATAAGTATTTTAGAAGAACTAGCCCATTAGAGAGAGAACCGTGAATTACTCCAAGACAATGAATGGAGAAAAGCGGCAAGAGCAATCAAATACATGTTTGGTTATGGCCTATTTCCTTGGTCTTAAAAGAGAGTAAGGAGGACCTGAGTCTCCTCCCTCACAATAGCCCCAAGCTCCCCCAATCAGCATTGAGACTCTGAGAAGCAGAAAGCTGAGAGTCCTCACCAGATGTCCCGGGTCACCACTGGAGGGAGTCACTCTTAGAGCACCATTCCAGCCACATGTCTTTGGGAGCAACCCCCCATCCCCAACTCCACATGCACAGACAGGTCCTGGTGGTGAAAGGAAAGCAGGGGAAAAGGACGAAGATGCAAGAGAAGACGAGAAAGGAGGGAGAGACAGGAAAAGGGAAAACAAAAAGGAGAAACCCCAGTGTCCCCAGTAATTCTAAGGGACAAAGTCCTAGGTCTGAATTAAAATGCTGGCCCCACAATCTAGTGTTTTCCTTTCCTAAAAATCAGCTGGCACCTGATTGATCAGACTGGTCAGGTTCCAAACCTCTCCGAGGCTCTTACCTTCTATACAGGAACGTCTGTTTTTGAGCAAAACCACTACAAGAAAAGGAGAAAACTCCGAAGAGGGTCCTCCTTGCGCTCACAAATGTGAACGTGAATGCTCTCTCAGTCCTCCAGGAGAGACCTCGAGAAGGAGACGTGCTGAAGCAAAGCCACAGGGATCTCCGAGCTTGCCCCTGTCCTGCACCCCTGTCCTGCCTGGCTGATGTCAAGATCTCTCTGTGAGATCATCGCCTCCCCGCCACCTTTGTCCAATAGGCTGAGGTCCTGCCAAAGGCCCTTGTGATGTCACTGCCACACCCACCCCTCCCTTGCAGTGCTGATGTCCTGCCCCTGTCCAGCTACATTGGATGTTTCAGCCGCTTCCCCTGGATCACCCCGCGCAATGAGCATTCATTGTGGGCTCAAGTCGAACAAAGTAAAACATCAGAGGCTTCTCCCCGTGCTACGCTCAGTTTTTCATAAATTAGCAGACTTTATGGACAGAAGAGACAATTAGAGCATGTCATCTGACCTCCTGCATATCTCATGCTTTCTGTAGAGCGTAGGAGCTAGTTTTTGACTATACACGTTCCAGAAAGGCATCTAGTCTTCATTAGAAGACATCAAGAGGTGGGGAATTCCCACCACTTCCCTTTCTAGTTTGTTCCTTTGGTGATTCGTCCTCACTGTTGAATATGTGTGCCCTCTTTCTAATACAAATTGGTCTCTTTTGAGTTTCCAGCCACTGGGTCTTGTTATGCTTTTCTCTGCTAGATTAATGAGCCCTTTAATACCCAATATTTTCTCTCCATGAAGTCACTTCAACACTTCAATGACGTCACCTCCCGAGCTTTTTTATCATCTAAACAGGCTGAGCTCTTTCAATAGCTTATTCGCAGGCATTTTTCTCCAGCCCTCAAAACGTTTCATTGCTTTTTGCTGCCCCATCTCCAATATTTCCAAATCTTTTTTCAAAGGTGGATTCCAAAACTGCATGCAGGATTCCATGATCAGTCTTCCTCATGGTTTCAGAGTAACAGCCGTGTTAATCTGTATTCGCAAAAAGAAAAGGAGTACTTGTGGCACCTTAGAGACTAACCAATTTATTTGAGCATAAGCTTTCGTGAGCTATAGCTCACTTCATCGGATGCATACTGTGGAAAGTGTAGAAGATCTTTTTATATACCTACAAAGCATGAAAAAATACCTCCTCCCACCCCACTCTCCTGCTACTAATAGCTTATCTAAAGTGATCACTCTCCTTACAATGTGTATGATAATCAAGTTGGGCCATTTCCAGCACAAATCCAGGTTTTCTCACACACACACCCCCCACTGCACACACACAAACCCACTCTCCTGCTGGGAATAGCTTATCTAAAGTGACCACTCTCCTTACAATGTGTATGATAATCAAGGTGGGCCATTTCCAGCACAAATCCAAATTTTTTCATGCTTTGTGTGTATATAAAAAGATCTTCTACACTTTCCACAGTATGCATCCGATGAAGTGAGCTGTAGCTCACAAAAGCTTATGCTCAAATAAATTGGTTAGTCTCTAAGGTGTCACAAGTACTCCTTTTCTTCCTCATGGTGTGTCATCTCCCTATGCTCCTCACTGCTCTTTTCATACATCTAATGATGGCTTTAGCCCTGTTCACCACAGCATCACCCTGCGTGCTCATGTTGAATGGCTTGCCTAGCATGGCCCCGAAATCCTCTTCACCATCAGTGCTTTCCTGGATACACTTCCCCACTCTGTAGGTGTGGCCTGCATGCTTTGTCGCTAGCTATAGGACCCTTCCTTTGGTTCTTTTCCAACTTGTTTTCTTTGAATGGCTCCACTTTATCAAGGGATCCCATTGCTCTGTGTCACTGCCCTCTCCTCATCATTAATTACCACTCTGCTACTATTTTATCACCCACCAACTTTAGCAGCAGTGATATTTTATTTAGGTTGCAGTTCATTGATATTTATTTTCAAGAATTAGTCCTTGAGAACCTCTTCATACCCCTCGTGCCCATAATCTGCTCCACACAGCACAGAGAGAAAAGGCCACCCAGCCCAGCTGTGACCTAGAGGTTAAGCACAGAACAAATGTAGGAGCTTGTGTCATCCATAGCTTCTGAACAACATGTGGGGGTCATCAGCTTACAAAGACACTCTAGACCGGTAGCATAGACAGGCCCCAAATGTATCTAAGTGTCCCGCCTTGAAAAACAGAAGACAAAAAAACATAACCTTGAGTAGCTTTATTTTATAGTCGTGGAAACTGAGGCACACAGAAGCAAAGAGGTTCGTTCATGGTCAAAAAGTCAGGAATAGAAAATGGCCAATCTGCTGATAGTCAGTCCTGGGCCCTAGCCGTGTTTGTCCTGGCCTCTCTGCTTCAGCTCCAGTAACAACCCAAGTGGAGGTTTTCTTCCTCTCCGTGTCCTTTAACTTCACGTCACTGGAGAAGAAAGATTGTTTCTGACCAGCTGGCTCTAATGCTTAAAAACCTTCATTTTTTTTCTTTCGCTAGGAGGATAACGCTGGGCGTTTTCTCTCATTCACTTTCCTTTGGAATAATTTCAATCCAGTCCAAAGGATTTCCTTTTCCAGTGTATCTTCAGCACCTTTCCTAGCAAACAGTTCCTGTTTGAGCACAGGTTTCCAGTTTCAGGCTGTCCCAGGGGGAGATGGCCATGAAAGGGGTAGTAGCTCAACTGAACCTATCCCCAGGTGAAGGGAATAAGTGCAGGGGTCACATGGGAAGGAGCAGCATGTAACTAGGATCCAGGCCTGTTGGGCGATATAAGAACAGCCTGTGCTCAGCCAGGAGAGAGACCCGCAATGGGAGCAGGCCTGGGAGGGGCTTGGATAGTCCTTTCAAGTCAGTTTCGGTACACAGTAGGGGATGGAAGAGCCAAGCTGCTAGGGTTGGGAGCTGGGCCTCCTGGCAGTGTCCAGGAACGAAAGCACAGCACCTGCCAGGAAGGGAGTCCCCACAGAGGGACACCGTAATCTTCCAGGGAGGGAAAAGGCTCTCACTGCCATTTCTTAACCTCATGGGGTGTTCTCCTGCTCTGCCAACCCCACCCCTATTTCAGCATCTCCAGGTGCCTGAGGAAGCAGGCACCACAGGCCATCCTGCAGCTGGGACAGAGATGGAGGTTGATGACCTACCTGCCCGTGGTGACCATGGTGCAGGACAGCCCTCAGGACATGCGAATGCAGCTCCAGATCTGCAGAATGCACCTTCCCTTTGCCAGCACGAGACCTTGCAGGTTGCGGGAGGTGAGACAGGCACTAACTTTTGGTAACCCTCAGTGGGATCAGAGGGTAATGGTTTGTAGAAAGTGGTGTTGGAGAGCTTTACAAAAACTAGGCAAGCCATTTACAACACACACTTTGTTTCTCTACAAAAGAAAAAGGACACTAAACTATCTAAACTACTACATGCCACAAGGGGCCACAACAGTGGTTCCCTTAACCCACCCAGCAATATTGTTAATGTATCCAACTATACTCTTAGCCCAGCAGAAGAATCTTTCCTATCTCAGGGCCTCTCCTTCTGCCCCTCCACCCCCACAAATATGATACCGTTCTGTGGTGACCTAGAATCCTATTTTCGATGTCTCCGACTCAAGGAATATTTCTCACACCTCTGAACAACATACTAACCCACAGAGAGCTTCCTACCAAGACGACAAAAAGAAGGATTCTGGGTGGACTCCTCCTGAAGGTTGAAACAACAGACTGGACTTCTACAGAGAGTGCTTCTGCCGACGTGCACGGGCCGAAATTGTGGAAAAGCAACATCACTTGCCCCATAACCTCAGCCGTGCAGAACACAGCGCCATCCACAGCCTCAGAAACAGCTCAGACATCATAATCAAAAAGGCTGACAAAGGAGGGTCTGTCGTCATCATGAATAGGTCAGAATATAAACAAGAGGCTGCTAGGCAGGTCTCCAACACCACTGTCTACAAGCCATTACCCTCTGATCCCACTGTGGGTTACCAAAAGAAACTACACCATCTGCTCAAGAAACTCCCTGAAAAAGCACAAGAACAAATCCGCACAGACACACCCCTAGAACCCTGACCTGGGATATTCTATCTGCTACCCAAGATCCATAAACCTGGAAATCCTGGACGCCCCATCATCTCAGGCATTGGCACCCTGACAGCAGGATTGTCTGGCTATGTAGACTCTCTCCTCAGGCCCTATGCTACCAGCACTCCCAGCTATCTTCCAGACACCACTGACTTCCTGAGGAAACTACAATCCATCGGTGATCTTCCTGAAAACACCATCCTGGCCACTATGGATGTCAAAGCCCTCTACATCAACATTCCACACAAAGATGGACTACAAGCCGTCAAGAACAGTATCCCCGATAATGTCATGGCAAACCTGGTGGCTGAACTTTGTGACTTTGTCCTCACCCATAACTCTTTCACATTTGGGGACAATGTATACCTTCAAGTCGGCCGGATTGCTATGGGTACCCACATGGCCCCACAGTCTGCCCGCATTTTTATGGCTGACTTAGAATAACGCTTCCAACCAGGACACACCACACGATCCATTGTCTAAAACCAAACTCTACCATACAACCGCATTTGCTCCAACCCCTCAGGCAGAGACAAATATCTACAAGATCTCTGTCAAGCATTCTTACAACTACAATACACACCTGCTGAAGTGAAGAAACAGATTGACAGAGCCAGAAGAGTACCCATAAGTTACCTACTACAGGACAGACCCAACAAAGAAAATAACAGAACGCCACTAGCCATCACCTTCAGCCCCCAACTAAAACCTCTCCAATGCATCATCAATGATCTACAACCTATCCTGAAGGACGCCCCATCACTCTCACAGATCTTTGGAGAGAGGCCAGTCCTTGCGTACAGACAGCCCCCCAACCTGAAGCAAATACTCACCAGCAACCGCACACCACACAACAGAACCACTAACCCAGGATCCTATCCTTGCAACAAAGCCCGTTGCCAACTCTGTCCACATATCTATTCAGGGGACACCATCATAGGGCCTAATCACATCAGCCACACTATCAGAGGCTCGTTCACCTGCACATCTACCAATGTGATATATGCCATCATGTGCCAGCAATGCCCCTCTGCCATGTACATTGGCCAAACTGGACAGTCTCTACATAAAAGAATAAATGGACACAAATCAGACGTCAAGTATTATAACATTCAAAAACCAGTCGGAGAACACTTCAATCTCTCTGGTCACTCAAACTCAGACCTAAAAGGGGCAATTCTTCAACAACAAAAAACTTCAAAAACAGACTCCAAGGAGAGACTGCTGAATTGGAATTAATTTGCAAACTGGATACAATTAATTTAGGCTTGAATAAAAACTGGGAGTGGATGTGTCATTACACAAAGTAAAACTATTTCCCCTTGTTTATTCCACCCCCCTACTGTTCTTGTCAACTGCTGGAAATGGCCCACCTTGATTATCACTACAAAAGGTTTTCTTCGCCCTCCGCCCCCTCCCCCGCCCACCCCTGCTCTCCTGCTGGTAATAGCTCACCTTTCCTGATCACTCTTGTTACAGTCTCTATGGTAACACCAATTCTTTCATGTTCTTTATGTATATAAAATCTCCACACTGTATTTTCCATTGCATGCATCCGATGAAGTGAGCTGTAGCTCATGGAAGCTTACGCTCAAATGTCTTTGTTAGTCTCTAAGGTGCCACAAGTCCTCCTTTTCTTTTTGCGGATACAGACTAACATGGCTGCTACTCTGAAACAGTGTTAGTCTTGCAGATGCAGACTAACACGGCTGCTACTTTGCCATGCCTCCACCCACTTTAACCCAAAACAAACTCAGGTTTTGGGTCAAAGGGGGTAGAGGCATGGAACAGAGTATATAGTGAACAAAAGATTGATTTTAAAAGTGTCAGAACAATATTGTGAAAACAGGAAAGTCCTAGTCTTGACAATCTTTCACGAAAAACCCTTGCATTCCAAAAATAGTCACTTTTCTACAGACAATCCTTCCTTTGGAAAAGATTTTCAACTGTGTCTAGAAATCGCTCCCAGGTCAGTGTCTCTCTGAGCGTGGGGTGCACTCATTTGCCCTCCCCTTCCCCTGGGGATGTGTACGAAGCACTAGTTAGAGGGGTACAGAGGAGGTATAAATAAAGATGATTAGGTCTTGACGAATACACATGTGGAGGGTGTGGGGGGAGAGAGACATGACTGATTGTATTGTCCTGAAGCAGTGCACAGCTTCCAAAGATTTGGTGAATGCTTCTCTGGGGGTCTGATTCTGCAAACCAACTTCCAGGAGCATCAGATGTGCATCTGACAAGGCCCTGCTCCCTCCTCATGTCCAGGCCACTTGGCCAGTGGCTTGGCATGAGTAACTCTGATGCTGGACTGCCATTTTCCTACCCCTGCCTCTATGTGCATTGTGAGCAGCTGCACTGCTGCACATCCAAGTGGCTAAAGAACCATCAACAGGCTTCACTCTTCTTCACTCTCTGGTCACGCAATTACAGACATGAAAGTTGCGATATTACAATAGAAAAACTTCAGAAACAGACTCCAACCAGAGACTGCTGAATTGCAATTCATTTGCAAATTGGATACAATTAACTTAGGCTTGAATAGAGACTGGGAGTGGTTGAGTCATTATGCAAGGTAACCTATTTCCCCTTGTTTATTCCTTCCCCCTCCCCCCCACTGTTCCTCAGACATTCTTGTTAAACCCTGGATTTGTGCTGGAAATGGCCCACCTTGATTATCGTACACATTGTAAGGAGAGTGATCACTTTAGGTAAGCTATTACCAGCAGGAGAGTGGGGTGGGGGAGAGAAAATCTTTTGAAGTGATAAACACCCATTTTTTCATGGTCTGTGTGTATAAAAACATCTTCACTGTATTTTCCACTTTATGCATCTGATGAAGTGAGCTGTAGCTCACGAAAGCTTATGCTCAAATAAATTGGTTAGTCTCTAAGGTGCCACAAGTCCTCCTTTTCTTTTTGTGAATACAGACGAACATGGCTGCTACTCTGAAACCTGACTACACAGAGTGCTGTCAGTTGCACAAAGATAAAATGGAGAAATGTTGTATGTGTTTAACCTCTTTCAATCAGTGGGCTCTTAAAAGTTGCAAATAATTTCTAGCTCAACCAGAAGTTCGGGGCTTGAGGTAGGAGTCTCCCAGGCATTGTCTTCACTGCAAAAGTGTGTTTACACGGAGATAGCTAACTTGATGTAAAATCCGCGTGGAGACATAGAATAGGAACATAGAATATCAGGGTTGGAAGGGACCTCAGGTTGTCATCTAGTCCAACCCCCTGCTCAAAGCAGGACCAATCCCCAATTAAATCATCCCAGCCAGGGCTTTGTCAAGCCTGACCTTAAAAACTTCTAAGGAAGGAGATTCTACCACCTCCCTAGGTAACGCATTCCAGTGTTTCACCACCCTCTTAGTGAAAACATTTTTCCTAATATCCAACCTAAACCTCCCCCACTGCAACTTGAGACCATTACTCCTTGTCCTGTCCTCTTCCACCACTAAGAATAGTCTAGAACCATCCTCTCTGGAACCACCTCTCAGGTAGTTGAAAGCAGCTATCAAATCCCCCCTCATTCTTCTCTTCTGCAGACTAAACAATCCCAGTTCCCTCAGCCTCTCCTCATAAGTCATGTGTTCCAGACCCCTAATCATTTTTGTTGCCCTTCGCTGGACTCTTTCCAATTTATCCACATCCTTCTTGTAGTGTGGGGCTCAAAACTGGACACAGTACTCCAGATGAGGCCTCACCAATGTCGAATAGAGGGGGACAATCACGTCCCTCGATCTGCTCGCTATGCCCCTATTTATACATCCCAAAATGCCATTGGCCTTCTTGGCAACAAGGGCACACTGCTGACTCATATCCAGCTTCTCGTCCACCGTCACCCCTAGGTCCTTTTCCGCAGAACTGCTGCCTAGCCATTCGGTCCCTAGTCTGTAGCTATGCATTGGGTTCTTCCGTCCTAAGTGCAGGACCCTGCACTTATCCTTATTGAACCTCATCAAATTTCTTTTGGCCCAATCCTCCAATTTGTCTAGGTCCCTCTGTATCCTATCCCTGCCCTCCAGTGTATCTACCACTCCTCCCAGTTTAGTATCATCCACAAATTTGCTGAGAGTGCAATCCACACCATCCTCCAGATCATTTATGAAGATATTGAACAAAACCGGCCCCTATCCCTTCACCCACTTCTAGACTATACAGAGCAAAGGACAGCTCTACGTCAGATAACTGAGCAGTATCAACTCAAATAGATCACTTACCAAAGCTCTCCTCTCCTGTATCATGCATGCCAGAGCCAGACTGCTGGGACTTGCTAGACCCCTCCTGAGTGGAAAAGAGGTCCTGACTTGCTGCACCACAGGACAACCCTGCTGTGTGCTCCACATTGTCTTCCAATTCAAACTTCTCATCCACAACTTTGTCCTTGGGGTTGAGTCTACTGTCCGCTGCCTGCAGCCCCGCTAAAGTATCCACGAGGCTCTTGGCGGTGGAGATGGGTTCACTGCTAAAGATGGCAGCCAGCTCCTTATAGAAGCAGCAGGTCTTTGGCATAGCACCAGAGCAACGGTTTGCCTCCCTTGCCTTCTGGTACGCCTGCCTCAGCTCCTTTATCTTCACTCAGCACTGTCCTGTTCATACCCCTTTTCCAGTAAACCATGAGAAATCTGCCCACAGGTATCGAAGTTCCTACAGCTGGAGTGCAGCTGGGACTGCACAGCCTCCTCTCACCATAGTACCAGCAGATCCAACAACTGCGGGGTACTCTGAGTGGGAGAATGTTTGCTGCGTGGAGCCACCATGGTCAGCTGGGGAGATGATATGTGAGCTCTCCATGCCGAGGAAACAGGATGTGGAATTTCAAAAATTCCCTGGCCTTTAAAGGGTGTGTACCTGGGTACAGGGCGGTGGAGTTCAAACTGCTGACCAGATCAGTCAGGATGGGCATTTTGGGACACCTCCTAGAGGCCATTTCTAGCAACATAACCAAGCGCGGCGTATACATTAACACTTTCTTGATATAACTTTGTTGCAAATAGCTCTATGCCTTTTGTCGAGGTGGTTTTATTTTGTTGGCAAAGTAGGAGAGTTTTGTTGGCAGAAGGAACACTGCAGTGTGTACACCTCCACTGTTTTGTCAATGAAACCTGACTTTTGCCGACAAAATTATGCCGACAAAATTATGTAGTGTAGACAAGGCTTTACACTAAAAATCACAATATATTCAGGTTGCTTCTAGTCCCAAGAGATCAGTCACTTCCCCCAGATCAGCTGGTACCCTTGATCTTACACCAAAGACCATTCCTGTAGCCAATCCTATAATAAACTATCTAAAGGTTTATTAACTACAAAAATGAAATACGAGAGTTATTTACAGGTTAAAGCAAGCAAATATACACACAAATGAATTACCAGCTAAGATTCCTAAAGATGACAGAGATGTAATAATCTGTCAATTCAAAATGTCTTTTAGGGCAAATGCAGGGGTAGCCCCTGGCGATCCCTGCCTTCATTTAATGTCTCTGGCCTGTGAGAGTCCAAAGAGCAAAGAGATGACAAATCTTCTTGTGACCCTGTTTTTTCTTTTACATTTGGCTTACCAGTCCATGAGAAGAGCTTCCTTGCATGGGGCATTTCCAAGGTGTGATAGGGCCATTCACCAATCCTTTGTATTGTGATGTTTCTTAATGTCAAATTTAATCTTGCTAGGTCTCCTTAAAGGGGCGGGGGGGGGGGCGAAAGGGGAGGGGAGGAGGGAAGTTCCCATGCTTGGGTTTACAGGTTCAGAGCAAACATTTTCAAAGTTATAAAGCAAAACTGACATATTTCCTTATAGCATGGAACACAAGTATTACAAGGGAGATTAATGCATGCTGCAATTTATAAGCATTTCATAGAGTCTAAGTATTAAATACATTCATATAAGACTAATATGTATTTTGAACAAAACTAATGTACATGTGAGCTGGTTTGTTTCCAGCTATGAGTTTGTCAGTGCTTAGCTAATGCCTACAGCATTGGTCAGAGCTGGCACTTGGTCTGCCAATGTCATAAAAGGTGGATGACCTGGTTAAAGATGTGTCTTTCATACTCTGCACCCTTGCAAAGCTGGATAGGGGTGTAAACCAGGGACCTCTTGGTGCCAACAGGCAGAGGGCACAGGGGGTGCAGAGGGTTTTGCAGAGATCCTCTGGGTCAGATATAGGAATTGTAGTTAACCGAAGGGTGGCATGTGATGACTCTACCAAGAGCCCATTGGTTGCCATAATCATTGCAAAATATATGTCCAGACACTGTTTAAGTAGTTATATGTCTCTTCTGAAAATTGTGTTCTCAAGGATTTGGGATTAGGGTGGGTCACTAGGAGGTGATTTAGCTCAAGAATATTCCTTTCAAACAAGAGGTTACAGATACTTATTTCTCTGTCTGGTCATGGGTGCTTTGGGTATTGTATGTTTTGGGTATTGTATGTAGCTACAGACTAGGGACCAAATGGCTAGGCAGCAGTTCTGCGGAAAAGGACCTAGGGGTGACAGTGCACGAGAAGCTGGATATGAGTCGGCAGTGTGCCCTTGTTGCCAAGAAGGCCAATGGCATTTTGGGATGTATAAGTAGGGGCATAGCGAGCAGATCGAGGGACGTGATCGTTCCCCTCTATTCGACATTGGTGAGGCCTCATCTGGAGTACTGTGTCCAGTTTTGGGCCCCACACTTCAAGAAGGATGTGGATAATTGGAGAGAGTCCAGCGAAGGGCAACAAAAATGATTAGGGGATTGGAACACATGAGTTATGAGGAGAGGCTGAGGGAGCTGGGATTGTTTAGCCTGCAGAAGAGAAGAATGAGGGGGGATTTGATAGCTGCTTTCAACTACCTGAAAGGGGGTTCCAAAGAGGATGGCTCTAGACTGTTCTCAATGGTAGCAGATGACAGAACGAGGAGTAATGGATTCAAGTTGCAGTGGGGGAGGTTTAGATTGGATATTAGGAAAAACTTTTTCACTAAGAGGGTGGTGAAACACTGGAATGCGTTACCTAGGGAGGTGGTGGAATCTCCTTCCTTAGAGGTTTTTAAGGCCAGGCTTGACAAAGCCCTGGCTGGGATGATTTAACTGGGAATTGGTCCTGCTTCGAGCAGGGGGTTGGACTAGATGATCTTCTGGGGTCCCTTCCAACCCTGATATTCTATGATTCTATGATTCTATGATTTCACAATGGAGCCTGTTTGCCTACTCTGCCAAATGCTCATCAAAAGAAATCTTCAAGAGCAAAATTTTACAGAAAGGAATAAAGAGCAGGCAGGGGTCCTGTTTACAAGTAAAGACAATGAATTTTTGGGATATATCTGGGCGTGACCTACATTGGAAATGTTCCTTCCACTGGGGGAGTAACAGATACACATCTCTATCCAGATATTTGGGTATTCTATATTGTGTTCTCACACTATAGGCCTATTTGCATAGTGAGCCAGATGCTGTTTAAGAGATTTTGAAATCTACAAGAAAGGAAAATACAGGAAAAAACAACCAGTAGGAGGGTGTCTTCTTTAGGAATAAGGACAATGGATTGTCCTGATATATCTGTGTGGAAGCAGACTGGCAGCATATTTGCCTCAGGAACGAAGGATCACAGTCAACTGGCTGTAAATTGCTGCAAGGATTTTTGGGTGAGCAATACTTAATTAGATAGGAGAGTACCTTGTTAATTGAGACTGGGCTCTAGAGTATGTATTATGATTTTGTTTTAAATTAGGGCTCTCAATTGTAGTTAATTCAAGCAATTAATGCAAAACAAATTAACTAAATTAAAAAAATTAGTCACAATTAATGGCAGTTTTAATTGCACTGTTAAACAATAATAGAATACCAATTTAAATTTATCATAAATTGGATGTTTTCTATGTTTTAAAATATATTGATTTAAATTACAACACAGAATTCAAAGTGTACAGTGCTCACTTTATATTATTTTTATTACAAATATTTGCACTGTAACAAAGATAAACAAAAGAAATAGTAGTTTTCAATTCCTTTCAAGTACTGGAGTGCAATCTCTTTATTGTCAAAATGCAACTTATAAATGTAGAATATTTTGTTACATAACTGCACTTAAAAACAAAACAATGTAAAACTTTAGAGCCTACAAGTCCACTAAGTCCTACTTCTTGTTCAGCCAATTGCTGAATGCTGACCACTTCTTATTTACAATGTCACCTGAAAGTGAGAACAGGCATTTTCATGGCACTGTTGTAGCGGGCATTGCAAGGTATTTTTGTGCCAGATATGTTAAATATTTGTATGCCCCTTCATGCTTCGACTTGTAGATTGCAAATTGTACAGTGCAAATATTGGTAATAAAAATAATAATTAGGCTGCCAATTAATAACAGTTAATGCATGTGATTAACTCAGAAGAACTCAATACTTTTTTTAATGTGCATTAATTGCATACTAGGGTGCCGTGCTCAGGGGGTGCTGCTGCATGCCTCCAGGGCGGGGGTGCTCCTCCCCGCATCACCCTTCTCCACTGCTGCTCCTCCCTCCCACCCATGGAGCCACCCCAGACCAAGCTACTCCAGACTAGGAACCTGGCTTCACTCTTCTTCACAGAGTGGAAGGGGTGGGGTGGGGGCTGATGTTGGGGTTCCCCCTGCCCCCACCCATGTACCTGGTTACTGCTGAGCTGGGGTCAGGGAACAGGGGGAGCCTGTCTGCTGCTGCTGCCAGCTCAGGAATGAGTGCGGTCGACAGGAGCTGCTGTTGGCTGAAAAAGTGCTCAGGCTTCTGAGTGCTCTGCTTAAAGAGACAACGCTTCCCCAGCGCGCACGCACGCACACACACACACACACACACACACACTCTTCCCCCAAAGAGCAAAACTATTTAAATAAATGGTATTCTGTTATTGTTTAACAGTGCAATTAAAACTGCGATTAATCACAACTTTTTAAAATCTCGTGATTAATCACGATTAATGCTTTTTAGTCATTTGACAGCCCTATTTTAAATGTAACCATTTGTTTCCAATACTACTTGCTATGACTTGAATCTTGATTCTTTGTTAAATAAAAGTATACGGTGCTTGTTTTCAATACAAAAATAGCTAAGTGCCTTGTGTCAAGCAGCACAGTGACCTGAAGTGTAACGGCTAAACTGGTGTGCACTGTTTCTTTAGAAGCAGCGAATCCGTGAACACTACGAGTGTCCGGTGAACCAGGGGACGGACGCTCCAGGGAGATGCTTGCAGGGTTTGAGGGTTGCAATGAGCCAATCAGTAACGTGAAGTGAGACTGCAGGGCCTACGGGGCCTAGAGGGCAGTGCTTGTGTTGCCTATGGCCAATGGAGTTGGGAGCTGGCCCAAGGCAGGCGCAGATATGGCTTCTCATGGTAAGGCACACGGCAGTGAAGTGCTCACAACCCTGGGTACACCTGGGAAATATCACAGGAGGCCAGTGGCACAAGGGTGCAACTGTGCCAGGACCTCAGGACTTCTCTATCATGTGCTAGGCTTGTACTGGCCTCTGTAACCGTTGAATAGGGGCATTGCCAGCAGATCAAGGGACGTAATTGTTCCCCTCTATTTGACATTGGTGAGGCCTCATCTGGAGTACTGTGTCCAGTTTTGGGCCCCACACTACAAGAAGGATGTGGAAAAATTGGAAAACATCCAGCGGAGGGCAAGAAAAATGATTAGGGGACTGGAACACATGACTTATGAGGAGAGGCCGAGGGAACTGGGATTGTTTAGTTTGCGGAAGAGAAGAATGAGGGGGGATTTGATAGCAGCCTACAACTACCTGAGAGGTGGATCCAAAGAGGATGGCTCTAGACTGTTCTCAGTGGTAGCAGATGACAGAACGAGGAGTAATGGTCTCAAGTTGCAGTGGGGGAGGTTTATGTTGGATATTAGGAAAATCTTTTTCACTAGGAGGGTGGTGAAACACTGGAATGCGTTACCTAGGGAGGTGGTAGAATCTCCTTCCTTAGAGGTTTTTAAGGTCAGGCTTGACAAAGCCCTGGCTGGGATGATTTAGTTGGGGATTGGTCCTGCTCTGGGCAGAGGGTTGGACTAGATGACCTCCTGAGGTCCCTTCCAACCCTGATATTCTATGATTCGATGATACTACGAATAGGGAGATCAAAAACTGTCCCCTTCTATCCCTTTGCCAGTGCAGGCATGAATCTGGCCCATTGAGCCAAACCTCTTCCAGCCTTAATTTCCAAATCTATACAATGTTTTTGTTGTTGTTTGTATTTCAGTCAATGGACAACAAGGACCACATTGTTCTGAGCTCTGTACAGATGCTGAGCAAACAGACCCAAAGAGCTTACAGCTCAGGGCCCTGATCCTGCAAACCCTTAACATTCTATTAATGGCAAAGGGCCCAAAGTAGATAAAATTATAGTCACGCTAAAGTCCTTACAGGATCTGGGTCTAGGTCATGACAAAAGGCAATAGGAGAATGAGACAAATCAACCAAGGGTTGGAGAGGGAGGATGAGAGAACAGTAAACAACTCTTAGAGATTGTACCTCCTAGGATGGTTGAGAGACTTAATGGATATTGATTCCATTGCTGTGAGATGCCTGAATGAAAGAGAAAATGCAAGGTTTCAGACTCGTTTGTATTAAAGACCTGTGTGTGTCTCTGTCCCTCTCTGTCTGTTTCTCTGCCACAATTAAAACACAGTCATGTGAATTAAGAGTGGGGATGTTGTTATAAATATCACAACATAAAATCTCACTGATTTTATCTTTTCTCCCTGTAGACACTCTGCCAGTTGAACTGGAGGAAAAAAAAGAGAATACTCTAGGATCACACAGACAGGGTGAGATTTCAAGGTGGAGATTATTTTTCAGTTACGAGAAAATTCCCATGAAAATGTTTTCTTGAACTTGTAGCTAAGCCAATGCTGACCATGACACAACCAGTCCTAAAAATAAAAACATTACTAAGACGTGCCCAAGTTGAAGTCGGACAAACAATCCAACCCCAACCTTAACGCTGAGTTCATGCCCACAGCAATGAACGGAAACATTCTCACTATCATCCAAACACCCTTAACTCTGACCCTGGGATTTTCATAGATATTCATACGCATTATATATATTAAATTCATAGGAATGAGTGGACAGGCCACTCACCTCAGGGCTGATCTCTGGCTCTAATACTCTGCTTCCCTCTCTCCTCAGTGAATGTGACTCTGGATCCAGACACGGCTCATCCCCAACTCCTCCTCTCTGAGGGTCAGAAAAGTGTCAGACGGGGAGACAAATGGCACAGACTGCCCAACAATCCCAAGAGATTTGATACCCTGGATCAAAGATTTGATACCCTGCGTGCTGGGCTGTGAGGGATTCACATCTGGGAGATACTACTGGGAGGTGGAGGTGGGAGGTGAAATAATCTGGGCTGTGGGGGTTGCCAGAGAGTCTGTGAGGAGGAAGGGATTGTTCTGCTTTAACCCTGAGTGGGGGATCGGGCTATGGAGCAGTAGTGGGGTGAGTTCCAGGCTCTCACCTCCCCTAAAATTCCTCTGCCCCTGAGCTGGGTCCCCAGGAGGATCCGGGTTTGTCTGGACTATGAACAGGGGCTGGTGACATTTCTGAATGCTGATAATGATGCCCCAATCTTCACTTTCCCACCGGCTTCCTTCAGGGGGGAGAGAATGCACCCCTGGCTTTGGGTTCAGAGTGAACAATCACAGCTCAGACTGTGTCCCTGACACTTGGGGAAAACATCCCTTCTAAAGACCCTGAAATCAACTTCTCTAGCCTCAGACACCCTAATTTCTATGACCCTGGAGAACGCTTGTCTTCCTGAAAGCCTTCTACCATACAATCAGTTTGTATGACCATAAGGCTTGATGGGGCCTCTGAATTGTTAAAGTATAAAGACCAAGATGCTACTGAAATGGAGAAACCAACCGCATTGCTCCAAGAATTGTGCAACCTGTTTGTCACTGGCCTGTGTGATCCTTGAGGAGTGTAGCTGACTGTAGGGGTCAGAGACTGTCAGATAGGAGCTCAGAGAGTGGGAGAGTGAAAGTGAAAGAAAGTGACAAGGAGAGACATGAGCCAGGGTGACAGAGGGACTGGGAGATGCTACTGAACGTGATGGTGTCATTCATTATGTAATCCATCTATTTAATTCACTGGTTCATGAAAAGTGGAGCCATTTTAATGCCTTGGAAAAGTGATTTCTGCAAATGTTGCACTTTTTCTCTGTTCTGACCTTACATAATCACTCCCTAAGTGATTGAAGCCCTCATTTTTTTGTTAACTGAACCTTTTTAATAAATATAAAGCTTTTTTCTGCTTGGTGTTTTCCACTCTTTTGAGGGAGCGAGGAGGTGCAGAGGATTTGATTCGCCACTGACCAAAAGACAAGTTAAGAGTAAGGTGGGGTACACTCTATGGGGGGGCAAGTTGACTGGTTTAATCAAGGGGCTGTAGAGCTGCCACCCTCCATAAAATGACCTGCTTATGAACTTGGAAGTGCATTGAAACCCATGTGGATATATATCTTCCTTCTAAACATGGTACTCTTTAAAAGAGTCTGAAATAGAGCTTGTGAGGCTATTTTGGAGTTATTTGGTCAAGGGGTTCCCAAAACATACCCCCAAATACTCTGCTTTTATCATTTTCAGATTTTTATAACACTTTGTTTTAGAATTAGGAATAGCAGATTTAAATTAAAGCTCAGGAAAAACTTGCTAACTGTAAGAACAGTAGGACAATGGAACAGTGTCTAGGAAAGTTGTGGAAGCTCCTTCACTGGAGGTTTTCAAAAGGAGGCTGGATAGCCGTCTGTCTTGGATGGTTTAGACACAACAGCTCCTGAATCTTGGCAGGGAGTTAGCGTGGATGACCCTTTTAGTCCCTCCTAACCCTGTGATTACCTGAAACAAATCTAGATTTCTGACCGTCCAAAAATGTGTCCCATTGGACTGCCCCTGAGATCAGCTTTTCAATGGCATGAAAGACCAGTTTAGGAATATCTCAGAACGTAGTGAGCTGCCAAAGTTTTAGTATCTATGTGAGCAAATGTTTCCTCAGAAACTCCTTTGTCAAGAACACCCATGGCACCATGTACTGATTTGAGGGAATAGGCAGTGTTCTTTGAGCTCAGGGACAAGGAGTTCATTCCTCTGCTCAGGTGATTTGCATGCTGTGCATATTGGCACTCTCAGCTTGCCTTTCTGCTTGGTGTGCGGGTGGCACAGATGACAGTGAGCCACCCCATAGGACAGCTGGGAGGGGAATCTGCTGCTCTGGCTCGTGGGGTATTTCACGGTTACAGAGCCTGAACAGAGTCCAGCCTGTACTCTAATCTCCTAGCACACTCTTGGGGTGAAGACCTATTGTCTAATACCTCCTCTTGAGAATGGGGACCCAGTGTCTGACTGCCTAGACTCTCTGGGTGCAGTGCTGACACCTCAGCCTGCCTCATGCTTAAACGCGCCCTTTCCCAGACCCCACCCAAAAGGTTTGAGGCTCCTGGGTTACAGTTTAACTCTCAGGGGCACACCGTAATGGTGTTCCTGCAACAGATCAGGATTCCTGTGTCACCCAGTGGTGCCCTGCTCTCACTCTGGGCTGTGCAGTGCATACAGAGAAAGGCCAACAAATACTTTATTTATTTAATGGTTATGGGTAGACAGCTTAGAAAGATGAAGTCCGACAGAGGAGCAAGAAGGTCAGAGGTGCTGGGATCTTACAGAGAAATCGACAACAGCTAGGAAATGTTACACTGGACAATGCTTTCCTACCACATTGCTCTGGGCAGCCTCCTCTATGGGAACTGTAGTGTGAGCTCTGTGCTGCTTGGATCTGTCACAAATCTCACAGTTGGGATCTGATTCTTCTCACAGAGCAGTTTGAAATCTCGCCCTTGACTCACACACTCTCCCTTCTGGCTCTTCTTGCTTTTGTAAACATGAGTTCTTCCCTCAGGGCTCCTATTACTCCAGGCCCCGCCTGTAGCTGGTAGCAGGGGCATGGTCAGATAAAGGGCATGGCTCAGATGCCACACTGTGCCAGCTCCTGGTGCTGGTTTGGCCAGAAGTTCCTTTGCCCAGCAGTGTCATTGCAATGAGGATGGGAGAAGTCTCGTTCTGATTCCTCTCCCCAGGACTTGGTGATTCAGGCTCAGCTCAAATGGTGCTCACAGTCTGTAGAGACCAGATCCTTGGAAGCAGCTTCCACTTGGAGATTTTTGGCTGTGCTTAGAAATACCCTGGGATCTCTCTGCAGAGTGGAAAGAATTTCACTCTCCAGAGCCAGTAATGGAGCAGCAATTAGGCAGGTCCCCTCCTGCCACAGGCTTGTTGTTACTCAGCTGGAATCCCCAGACAGCTGTCCTGAGAACCTGGTCCCTCTGGTATTGTGCAGGAGCAGATTTAAAGAGACATACCCTGGGAGCCAATGATCCAGGATGGTGCAGCCTGGACTTTGTGCAGTCACAGGATGGGAGTATATAAAAACTGTAAAGTTTCTAACCTGAAGGTTTCTGCCTTTTCTTTTCTCCTTCCAGCTATTCCTTTTCTTTCCTCTCACTTGATTTCACCTTCACCCTTTGCCTTGCTTCTTTCTTTCTACTGTATCCCCTTCCCTTATTATTTCAAATCTTCCATTCTCCTGCTCTTTCCTCTCCGCAGCTGCCCCACCTATCTTCCTCTTCTTGGAGTACAAGAAAAAAAGACTGCCTCCAGCTATAAGGAAACAAAGGACACCTCATCAACCAGCAGTGAGGAAAAACTGTCTCTGACCCTAAGAAAATGGAATGAGATGGCATTGCAGTACAGAGCTGAGCAATCAGCCAGTAGGTCAGGAACTGACAATAGTGACAAAGGAACACAAAGGATCAAATGCTAAACCCCTCTCAGTGGCTGAAAGTTCATCTGGTGGCAGGTCACAGGCCACTGTGGAAGGTGCTGGAATCTCAGCCTGGTCCCTAGTGGGGCAGGTGTCACCATCATACACAGATATAACTAGCAGGACCTGCACTGACTGGTTCCCTTTGTCATCGGTCTCAGCAGCAGAGGCCAATGACTCAATGGCTAGTGGAATCAGAACTTTCATCTCAGCTTTAGAGAGAGATTTTCCCCAGGTCAGGGTTGAAGTCCAATGGCTGTGGGCAGCGTGCATGAGGGGAGCTGGTTAGAAGGCTCCTGCACTGCACAGTGTGTGGGATAAACAGATACGTCCAATCCACTAGGCTCTCAGGACACTTGTCTGTTCCAGCTGCAAGATGGTGATCTGGGAACAGACTGAGGAGACCTGATAGTGTCTGGGGAGCAACCACCTGGGACCAGGAGTGGAAACTCAACTGTGGTGGGAAAGGAGCAATGACTAGACATGCTACTGCAGATATATTTAGTTCAACTGGGTACAATGCTGTTGACTGAAGTCATGCCAACAATCAAAAACCAGTATAATTACATCACTTGTGCATGTTCACAGAATGCTTCTTCCGTCGGCAGAGCGCGTCCACACTTAGTGCTCAACAGTAAGAGCAGTGCACTGTGCGTGGCTATCCCACTGTGCTACTCAGCACCTTCTGCAGCTAGGAGTTGTGGGAACACAGAGTGGATCGCAGTGTGTCATGAGTGCAGGCTCAACGTCCCATGATGCAGTTTTTCCCACCCTATCATTCCATGGGCTTCCAACTGTGTTTCATGGCATTTTTCAATGGTCCCTGTTTACTGTGTGCCCGCCATCTCTCTCTGAAAGGATGGATCCTGCACTGCTCTCTACCGTTGTGGTCACTGTTATAAACACATCATGGATGGTCATGTAGCATATCATGGACTCCCAATCTGGACAGGAATCAGAGTTCCCTGACCTGCTATGTGCCATGGAAAGGAACAACACAAGATTACTTTTAGCATTCATGGAGCAGCTGCATATGGTGGATCGTCGCTTCTGGGCTCGGGAAACAAGCACTGAGTGGTGGGATCATATTATGTAGGTTTGGGATGATAGGCAGTGGCTGCACAACTTTTGGATGTGGAAATATGGCCAGTTGGTGAAGCTTCCCCTAGGGGAATCTATCCCCCTGTCCCGCCCCTTCCTCTGGTGGCCCTGCCCAAGCTCTGCCCTGCCCCACCCCCACTCTGCCCCACACCCTGCCCCTCTCCACACCTTGCCCATGCTCCACCCCATGGCTTGCTACCACTTGGCCCCCTTGCCTGCCCCTCACCGTCACTCCTCTTGTCTGCTGAGGAGGAGAGGAACAAGCAGAGGGCAGAGGAGGCCTAGGGGGAATGGGTGGAGCTGTTCAGCCACCTCCCCACTGAAACCCTTTTCCCACTGCTTGCTGTCACCATTCACTCCTCTCCTCCTACTCAGTGAGCAGTATGTGGTGGGGACCTCAGGGGAATGGGCAGAGCAGAGCCAGGAAGGGGTGGAGTGAGGGCAGGCCTCAGAGGGAAGAGTGGGACCTCAGGGCGGAGTGCAGGCGTGGCCATGGCCCAGGTGTCGCTGTTCACGTGTGGTGGATCAGCAGTTTTGGGAGGCTTAGCCTCTCCTGGCCTATGATCCCTGCCGCCCTTGTGTGGAAAGTCATCTTCATGGAACTGTGTGCAGAGCTTGCCCCAGCACTGAAGCACAAGGACACCAAAATGAAAGTTGCCCTCTGGGTGGAGAAGCACATGGTGATCACTCTGTGGAAGATGGAGACTCCAGACTGTTACTGGTTGGGCATGAATTAGTTGGGAGCTGGGAAGTCCACCACTGGGGCCACATGAATGCAAGTTTGCAGGGCCATTAATCGCATCCTGCTATGAAGGACTCTGACTCTTGGCAATGCGCATGAAATAGTGGATGGCTTTGTGGCATTGGGGTTCCCTAACAGCAGCAGGGCGATAGATGGCACACTGTAATGGTCCCTCGCTCTCCCATGGTGAGGGAGGCCACTCAGTCCAGTCCCATCTGGCCAGGACCAGAGTCCGCAGGACAGTCAAGAGCCCACAATAGGGCTGAGCGACCAACAGTCACAGGCCAGCTTTAGCCTGGGCTTGGGAGGCTCAAGCTGCCAGCCCTTAAACAGGGTCTATAACTGAACTGGGCCCCGGGCTTGAGGAGGCTCAGGCAGCCAGCAACAAACAATCTCAGGGCTGGCTTTAGCCTGGGTGGGGCTCAGGCAGCCAGCAAACAAACAGTCTGCAGGTGGGCTGGGGCCTGGGTTTGAGGAGTCTCAGGCGGCCAGCGAATAAACAGTCTGCAAAGGTGACTGGTAAAGGAAGCTCCTTCTCCAGAGCAGGAGCTTCTCAGAAAAGTGTAGGGAGTTAGCCACCCAGGGTGGGGTGGCAGGGGGACGCGGCCCCACCCTACTCCACCATGTCCCACCCCAGGGCCCTGGCAGGGGCAGGATCGGCTGCCCCTGCGTCGGTGGGGATCCAGCCGCAACACGCCGACTGAGCCACAGCCCCTGGGGCTGCCCCTGGGCTACTTCCTGCCTCCCCGGGGGTTGGTACCTGTGGCCTTCAGGCCTCTTCCGGCTCCTCGGGGTACACAGCAGCAGGCTTTCTGGGCCAGTTGGTGTAACAATCAGTGAACCCAAGTTCCCGGGTTCCCTGAAGACGTTCAATGAGTGCTACTTTTTCACCATCACTCCCAGGATCTATTTTCCATCCAACTCCACACTCACCCCCACTCTCCCACTGTGGGCCTGTATACAAAATCAAACTGCCTGCCCAGGTATCCGGTTACTGAACAGAACCGCCCCAGCACAGCTAACACCGTGGCATGGTTTGCAGTAGAATAAAGTTCTGATAAACGTTCCCCTTCCCCCCAAGTCTTGCAGGGTCCCACAGATGCCCTGTGAGGCAGTGCAGCTAAGGGCACAGATGGGACCTTGATCAGTTCTGTCTGTACTGAGGATTCTGAGAGCCACATGTGCTTAGTGGCTCCCCCAAAAACAGAGAGTGCAGGGGGCACCCACACCCAGGGATCGGCACCACCATGTTATGCGATGGACTCTTTGCAAAATTACTGAACTTAGTGATGGACACTGGGGGAGGGGGGGTTATGTCATTCAGTCATTCAACGTTTTTTTGAAAAATTATCACGGACCTCAAAATTTTTACCATGGACACTTGGGTCTGTGAATGGACACATTGCCTACCCCTGTTCACACCTCTCCTAACACCATTCCTCCCTTCCCTGACTTCAGCTTTCTCTGTTCCTGGATCCCTCCCTTCTGCCCACTCAACCCTTCCCTGGGATCTCCCCATCCACTTCTCAGAGCTCCACCTCCATATACTGGGGTCTCTTCTCTTTCATTTCTGCAAGGGGCTCTTCCTACTTGTGGCCTTCCCCCCCTCCATTATATACCCCTCCCCCAAGTCTTCCTCTTGTGATCTGGGCTCTTCACTTCCTACTGCTGCAGCCTCCCATCCCACTCCACCCTAGTGTAAGCGGGGGAATGGTCCCGCTATTGTGGGGAACTTTCCTGGCTTATACACTACCCCAATGGAATTGACTTGAGAAAGGATCTGAGTCCTCACTCCTAGTCCCTTTACACAGAAGCCTGCCTAACCTCAAGGGCTCCCCTTCCACTCTCCTGTGTGGCAGAGTCCTCATAACCCCCAACATCACTGGGTCAAGGATTCCTGGGGGGCTTGACCCACAATCTTGTCATTGTCAGTTAGGACAAAGGCTAGAGTGTCCCCACTCTGAGGTATTCTCTCCACTCTGGACACTTCCCTGACCCACTGATCATTATATACATTTCATAGCAAATACAATTTACTGAACAGCAACAAATTAAAAAATATAAGGTGTAAAAATGCTGCCTTTGGTGTGACACTTCTGAGATTATCAATTCAGGACAAATTGCTTCAAGCAGGGGAATTACAGCCCAAGGTTGGGGTTTCTCCACTTCTAAGGCACACCAAACCAGCCAGACAAAGAGGACTTTGGTTTCACCCCACTGGCTAACCATAAGTCATACAAGCAATTCCCTTAGACACTCCAGTTTCCCAGTATCACCACCAGTGCCACTCATTATGGGGACGAATGGTTATGAAAACCAATACCCCAATAAAAGAAAAAAGGTTCTCTTGATCCCAAAGGGCCAAGCCCCAGACCCAGGTCAATATACAAGTTAGATCTTACCCACAAATCATGCTGTTGCCAATCCTTTAGAATCTAAAATCTAAAGGTTTATTCATAAAAGAAAGAAATATATATGAGAGCTAAAATTGGTTAAATGGAATCAGTTACATACAGTAATGGCAAAGCTCCTGGTTCAGGCTTGTAGCAGTGATGGAATAAACTGCAAGTTTAAATTGAGTCTCTGAGTACATCCATATCTGGGATGGGTCATACAGTTCTTTGTTCAGAGCTTCAGTGTAGCAAAGTTCCTCCAGAGGTCAGAAGCAGGACTGAAGATAAAATGGAAGGGTTTTCAGGGCCTTTTATATTCTCTGCCTGTGGAAGGACCCCTTTTGTTCTTACTGCGGAAAATGACAGCAGCAAGATGGAGTCTGGAGTCACATGGGCAAGTCACATGTCCATGCATGACTCAGTTTGCAGGCCAACGCCATTGTTTACGTGTTAGTTTGAACGTTCCCAGGAAAGCTCAGATGTGGACTGGCATCTCCCAGAGTCATTGTCAGTTACCTGTTTCTTGATTGGGCACTTACTGAGAACAGTCCTTTCTCAAGAAGCTGACCAAAAGCTTCACTAAGGCTACTTAGAATCAAAACACACTGAGATACAAGTACATAGCCAATATTCATAACTTCAACTACAAAAATGCTACACACATACAGACAGCATAACCATAACCAGAAAATCATAACCTTTTCATAGACATCTCACACAACAACCTTTGTACAATATTTGCTGCAAATATATAATAGTGGTTGCAACAATGATCTATGTGGTCATAGTTTATGTCAATAACGTCACATAAGGAAAAAATGGAAAAGCTTAAAGGAAACAAGTAACCCCACTCTGTGGCACGGGGACGTCACAACCAGCGTCTCTGGAATTTACGGGCAGTTCACAGTCTGTTCCTCACACGTCCCAGGCCTCCTGCCCAGGCCCTGGCTGCGCTGCAGGGATGCTGCGGGTCGGACACTTGCTCTGGCGGTGACCGGTGCTGGGGAGAAGGTGGCAGGACCCATCTCCCCAGCATCGGCCCCCACATCAGGGTGATGGTTTGCTGCCAACTCTGGCCTGCAATGCCTTTTGGCTGGTGGGGTCTTACTGCACTGGGCCCGCTGCCCAGGGTCCTCCTCGCTCTCCCCAGCTGCTCTCCGGACTGCTCCAGCCCCAGCCCCAGCCCCAGCTTCGCTCTGCCTCAGCGCAGCTGCTGTTCTGCCCCTGGCGCAGCTCTCTGGGCTGCTCCTCTGGCTCTGGCTGCCGTGGCTCTGCTCCCAGCACAGCGCTGAACCCTGGCCTGCTTCTCTCGCTCTGGCTGTTGTGGCTCTAGCTCGGCCCCTATGGGCAGACAGAGGATGGGACCCCGCTCTCCTTACTCCCTCATTGGCCTGCCTGCTGTGTCAATCAGGCGGATCTGGAGCATTTGCCTCTCCCCATTGGTCCTGGGGACTGTCAGTCCAAGGTCTTGGTTTCTCATCTGCAATTCCCCTTTCCTTTGTTACTGGGAGGGCCAACCAAAAATCCTCATTGAGTTTCAGTAAGGGGACAACAGTCCCCCTTACATCAGCAACAGCAGCCACCCCTGACATTGTGTCTACACACATCTCTGCCTCTGCATGCCCACAACCCAGCAGCCTACATCCCCCCTCTGCCCCTCTCCTCTCCCCTAGCTCACAGGCTTGGTGCTGGGAACTGCGGGGGAGGCGGTGGCAGGCAGATGATTCCCCAGGCCATCCTTATAGGAACACACCTGGGGGCTGGTCAGCGCTGGGAGGGGACAGGCTCCTCCATGGGTGTCACTGTCAGGAACAGAGATTCCCTCCAGCCTGAGCTGGGACTGGGCAGATTATCAAGGGAGATGTGTTTCTAAATCCCTCTTTGTAAACTCTAAGTATAAAAATAAGGGTGGAGCGTTCCGGAGAAAGTGTCAGTGAAAGTGAAGAGATGGGACTTGTCAGTCACATTGTAAAATGAGACCTCTCCTGCCTCATAGTCCAGGAAAATCCCTACCCGGCTGGGCCTGACGCTCATGGACAGTGGCGTTAAATGGGAGGTGAGGGCCTTATATTCCTTATATCTCAGACACACTGTCCAGAATCCATTCTCAGGTGATAGGTAAATCTTCCCCTTCCTTGTCACAGATTCTGTACAAACCCCCAGAGTCCAGTTTGTTTTGTCTCCCACCTCCACCTCCCAGTAATGCCTCCCTCCTGTCAATTTGTTAAAGCCCAGGACAATGGGATAAGTATCAAATCTCTTAATATTGTCAGGCAGATCCTGTTGTTTGTCTTCGTATGTCACAGTTTTCTGATCCTCAGACAGGATGAGGCTGGGATGAGCCGTGTCTGGATCCAGAGTCACATCCACTGGGGAGAGAGTCACAGAGTCAGTGCTGGAGGCAGGGGCTGGTCACTGGGATCAAAGGGAAATTAACCTGTGTCCCCATTAATTGCTGTGACACAAGGTTGCTGGCCATTTAAGGAGAGTCAGGGCCCCATCTAAGGCCAAGGGGGCAGGGGAAGGAGAGGAGATGGAAAGAGGGGCAGGTGCTTGTGAGGGACATAGGAGAGGGGAGGAACAAGCACCAGGGAAGGGGAGCAGATGGGAAGGGAAGGGGGAGATCTCCATGGAGTAGTGGGAGGGACGGGTCAGGCATCAAGGAATCAGAAAGGATAGGAGGGGAGTAGTGGGGGTTGCAGAGAAGAGAGGGATAAAGGCTGGCAGAGGAAGGGGACAGATGTCAGGGAGGCAAGGGGGGAAGGGCAGGCTGCAGGAACAAGGGTGGTGGTGGTGAGGGAAGAGGAAAGACAGGTGCCAGGGGGCAGAGGGAAGGTGCTCAGGGGTGGGGCAGGAGGTAGGAATTTGGGGCAGTAGCAAGGGACCTGGAGGGGCAGGTGCTGTGGGAGTTGCAGAGAGGGGTGGGTGCCAGGGGGACATGGAGGACATTGCAGTGGGGTCTAGAGGCCACTCAGGCTAGTTCCCTGTTGTGCCAGGCACTACACAGACAGAGGTGGATCTTTGCTTATGTCTGAGTGACTGAGGAGCACAGATCCCAGTGACTGCACAAAAAGAGCTTAGGCCTAAGTCCCTGGTTTCAGCTCCCCTATGATGTGATCTTTGAAAAGTCATGGAAGACAGAAGAGATTCCAGAAGACTGGAAAAGGGCAAATATAGTGTCAATCTATGAAAAGGGGAATAAGGACAACCTGGGGAATTACAGACCATTTAGCTTTCAGAGTAGCAGCCGTGTTAGTCTGTATCCGCAAAAAGAAAAGGAGTACTTGTGGCATCTTAGAGACTAACAAATTTATTTGAGCATAAGGTTTCGTGAGCTACAGTTCACTTCATGGGATGCATGATGGAGCAAATAATTAAACAATCAATTTGCAAACATCTAGAAGATAATTAGGTGATAAGTAACAGTCAGCATGGATTTGTCAAGAACAAATCATGTTAAACCAACCGGATAGCTTTCTTTGACACAGTAACATGCCTTTGGATGGGGGGAAGCGGTAGATGTGGTATATCTTGACTTTAGTTAGGGTTTTGAAACTGTTTCGCACGACCTTCTCATAAACAAACTAGGGAAATACAACCTAGATGGAGTTACTATAAGTTGGGTGTGTAACTGGTTGAAAAACAATTCCCAAAAAGTAGTTATTGTTGGTTCACAGTCATGCTGGAAGGGCATAATGAGTGGGGTCCCGCAGGGATCAGTTCTGGGTCTGGTTCTGTTCAATATCTTCATCAATGATTTAGATAACGGCATAGAGAGCACACTTATAAAGTTTGCGGATGATACAAAGATGGGAGGGGTTGCAAGTGCTTTGGAGAATAGGATTATAATTCAAAATGATCTGGACAAACTGGAGAAATGGTCTGAAGTAAACAGGGTGAAATTCAATAAGGAAAAATACAAACTACTCCACTTAGGAAGGAACAATCAGTTGCATACATACAAAATGGGAAATGACTGCCTAGGAAGGAGTACTGCAGAAAGGGATCTGGGGGTCATAGTAGATCACAAACTAAATATGAGTACCAGAAAAAGAAAAGGAGTACTAGTGGCACCTTAGAGACTAACCAATTTATTTGAGCATAAACTTTCGTGAGCTACAGCTCACTTCATCGGAATACATCTGATGAAGTGAGCTATAGCTCACGAAAGCTTATGCTCAAATAAATTGGTTAGACTCTAAGGTGCCACTAGTACTCCTTTTCTTTTTGCGTGTAAGCAGTGTCAGGATGAGCTCCACCCTGACATCTGGTGGTGAGGTGTGGCAAGTTGTGGAAGAGAACTTCAGGGGCCGATCTCATTTGCATAGGCACACCCACCCCGCCTAGAATGAGAATACCAGAAGTGGGGGTGAGTGAACAAATAGAATATATATATTCTACACAAATGCCAACCTTCTACAACTACAGTATCTGCTTTGTGAATATTGGCAGGCCGGCTGGCTGCCCACAGCCATGTAGTTATAATTGTAGGAGGCAGCAGCTGAGGATTAATGAGTCAAGTGGCCCTATGATGGCTGCAGAGGATGGCAGAGAAGAAGGGCTGTCTCTGTCTGCTCAGCTGAGTGAGTCCCAGGGCTGCCCTGAGCTCTGCTCCCTTAGGGCCAAACTCCTAAAGGCCAGGGCAACATCTGCCCACACTGAGCCCGGTGCCCTGGGTGTGGATGTGCAGAGAGCACCTCTGAGGATCTGGCACTCCTGAGGGCTGTCTGCGTCTGCAGTTACTCAGCGTGGTTTGTGGGTATGATGGGGCAATGGACTCACATGCAAACACTGCACACCCATTGTAAGAGTATGTCATCTCCTTCTTGCCCCCAGAGAGCCCGGGGGTGAATCTGTGCCATGGACCATGGGACAGGAACTGTCCCCTGGTATGCTTCACTGTGATCCCCACCAGAAACATTTCCCGCTCCTGGTACCATGGCACCATCTCGGAGCAAACAGCCAGAGGAGATTGTAATATCAGCCTATAGCTTTTTGGCCCCTCACCCTGGGAACACTGCAGGGGGAAGGGCTCGGGGAAGGATAAACCCAGACACCCACCTGCCACTCTGTGGTTTTCTCCTCCTCTTCAGATGTCAGCTCCAGGGCCTTCTCCAGCTCCAGCCTCAGAGGGCCCAGGGCTTCCTGGAGTTTCACCTGCAGGGGCACCATGTGTGATAGCCATTAATCTGCACATCTGATGGGTGGAATTTGCAGGAGGCAGGGCCAGATGAAACAGGGGCACTACAAACCCATGTCTAGGCCCCAGCTACTGGAGTTATGTGATAAAATCAGGCTTTTGGCTTTCATTAAAAAGAGAATGTTTCAAACCTTCTGGGTTGCAAAGAAAATATTCAAAACATGCCCCAAATGTGACAGACACAGCGATTCCTGCCTGAGTCTGTAGAGAGCCTGAGCCCAGTGCCATGAGAGGGGACGGCTCCATTTATGTGTATGGAACATTGACACCAAGCCTCACTGCTCTGGGGGACAGCCAACCCCTCCGCAAAAAGAGGGGCTTTGTGTGGCAGCAGGGGGTAGGTCATATGACTCAGCTCCCCCATCCAATCATAGACACCTTGGCTAATAGATGGGGGGCGGGGGGGCTCCCTGAGCCTTTTCGAGTATCTCTCTCTCTCAATGGGAGGGAGAGGATTCTTGCTGTTGATCCTGTGGGGAAAAAGGACCCCTAGCCCCTGGGATTCCCAAGGGGAGGGAGCCCCCAGCCTCTCCTCCTGCTTGTCTAAATAGGTTCACAGGCTCCACCCGCAGCAGACAGCCCTTGTGTGGGTGGCCCCTTCCACAACTACTGCTAATGGGGCCAGGGCCGCGACAGGGCCCCTTGTCAGCATGTTGCGGCTGGGGTGCCTCAGTCCAGCCCTGTAAGAAATGCACATTTCAATAGCAAAGCCAGGAGAATAACCTGGGCAGAGGCAGCAGCGTCAGAGCGGCACGTTCTGAGGCATTGTCTGGCTGAGACACTGATCCTGGGGGAGACTCTTCCCCACTTGTCTGCTCTGCTCCAAGATTTCTCAGAAACGGAGGCGTTTAGCTGAAGTTTGAGGACACTGAGCCAAGCTGCAGCCTTTCAGAACCGAGTGCTCACCTGGGCAGGGGAGGCCTCAGAAGGGAGATGAATGTATGTTTATGGGCATTACCAATCAGTCACCATTGGGCCAAGGATCTGGCCCCTTCTTGTGGTGTGCTGTCCCTTTAAATGTTTGAGCACTCCCCCCTCCCCAGTGCAAAGCCTCACTTGCACAGTTTCAGTTTTTCAGCTGACAATAAAACCACCAGGGCAGAAGCTGTTTTTCCATCAGCTCGCTTTGTCCCCTTACTAAAACTCAATGGGGGTGTTTTAGTTGTTAGCTCCCAGTACCAAAAGAAAGGGGAAGGGTGGATGGGAAATCAGGACCCTGAGACTGACAGTCCCCAGGAACAGTGGGGAGAGGCCAATGCTCCAGGTCAGCCTGATTGACAGGGTGGGCAGGCTAATCAGGGAGTCAGGAGGCCAGGGGGGTTCTGCCCTCCATGTGAGCTGGAATTGCCTGGGTCAGGCAGAGTGGGGCTGTGCTAAAGAGAAAGCAGGGGCCTGAGCTGAGCTGGGGAGCAGAGCTGGGCCAGATCCAGAGGAGCCAGAAAAGCAGCGCAGGAAGCAGGTCGCTGCTGGGAGCAGAGTCACAGAAGCAGCCCCCAGAGCAGACTTGTCCTGGGGGGAGAGCTGCAGCAACCAGAGCCAGGGGGGCCAGAGAAGCAGCCCAGGGAACTGGAGGCAGAGCAGCAGCAGCAGCCGCCGTGCTGAGGCAGAGTGGTGGAGCTGGAGCTCGGGCTGGAGGAGTCCGGAGCTGGGTGTGGTGAGCAGCTGGGGAGAGCAAGGGGGACCCTGGGCAGCGGGCCCAGTGCAGGGAGATGCCCCCAGCCAAGAGGCCTTGCAGGCCAGACTTGGAGGGGGGATCGTAACCCCGACGGGGCAGATGACACTGGGGAGATGGGTCCTGCCACCTAGAGCGTGTGGCCACCTCCAGAGCAAGTTCCTGCAGCATCCCTGCAGCACAGCCAGAGCCTGGGCAGGAGGCCTGGGATGTGTGAGGAACAGACTGTGAACAGCCCTGATATTCCAGAGACGCTGGTTGTGACGTCCCCATGCCACCGAGCGGGGTGACATGTCTTTTCCTTTAGCCTTTCCCATTGTTTCCTTATTTTTTAAAATCGATTGCTGTTTAATAAATTCTATTTGCTTTGAACTGTATGTAATGATCAGTGGGTCAGGGAAGCATCCAGTGTGGAGAGAGCACCCCGGAGTGGGGACACCCTAGTCCCTGACCTGAGTGACCATGACAAGGTTGTGGGTTGAGCCCCCCAGCCTTGTTGGGGTTCCAAGGACTCTGCCACACAGGAGAGTGGAAGGGGAGCCTTCACTTGCTATGAGGGTCGATTGCTAGCAGAGAGAGCACAAGCGCAGCCAGCCAAAGGCAGAATTCTGCAGTTTGCAGTGTGGACACACAACCAGCGGGGGGGCGTGTCGAGCACAGACAGTGCAGTAACAATGGAAGAATTTCTCTGTGGCAGAAAAGGTTATCCAGGAGGCTTGAAGAGCAGGAGAGCAGAGAAATGGCACCTTTTGTGGGCAATGATGATGAATTTGTTGAAAACTAAAATCCCAGGTGGTGTGCCTCAAATTTTTTGAGCAATTTTGCAGGGTAATTTGTAGTTTCCCAACAGACAACGAATTTCAATCTTGCTGACAGTGACTGGTCTGAAGCCATATGGACTGCCACATGATTTATTGTCTCCAACTGTGCCAAGAACTGCCAAGTATGCCACAATTACTGCCACAATGTGGGAACACTTTTCTCCTACATCATCAGTGATAGCAGAACAATTTCAGTTCCATCAGCAAGATCAGGGAACTGGAAAATCAGTAGCACAGTTTGTTGCTTCTCTAAGGATGTTGTCAGAGCACTGTCAGTTCAGACAAACATTAAGTGATGCCTTGTATGACCAATGTATCTCTCAATTATGCAATGACCAGGTTCAGAAGACGTTACTGACTATGTCACCATTCACATTCAAGAAGGCTGTTGAGGTGACTGTTGCCATGGAAACTGCAAAGAACATTTCTGGACATTAGTATGAACTGAGGAGTTCATATTCTGAATTAGTGAGACAGAGGACCATGGGAACATGAAGAATTTCCATGGGGCTATAGTGCACAAACTACCCGTGCGGAGAAGGATTACTGGGCATGCCAGGCCATTTGTTAGAACTGCCAGAAGAGAGGACACATCGCTGTGACCTGTCACACAGTTCAGAGACCAGCAACACATAGTAACTGTACATCCAAGAAGACACCTATGAAGACTGAACCTAAGAAATGATGGAAGTTGGGAATTCATAATGTGGAAAAAGACAAGAGCTGTAGGGACACTGATCAAGATTTCAGAGTGGTAGCCGTGTTAGTCTGTATCAACAACAAAAAAAACCAAGGAGTACTTGTGGCACCTTAGAGACTAACAAATTTATTTGGGCATAAGCTTTCATGCATGCATCCGATGCAGTGGGTTTTAGCCCACGAAAGCTTATGCCCAAATAAATGTGTTAGTCTCTAAGGTGCCACAAGTAATCCTGGGTTTTTTAAATCAAGATTTAGCACTTCATGTTTTATCAGAAGCTGGAGTCAAGGATGGCATCTGACTGAAGCAGTTCCTACAAGAATGGAGCTTGATACTGTTTCATTGATTTCTGTATCTGCCTATCACTAGATATTGCCACAAGTTCCTCTGGAAGAAACGTCCACTTTAAAGACTTATAGTGGGGGAAAAATTAGTCCAAAAAAGGGATATGCCAGGTAAAAGTTCAACTAGATGGCCAATCAGTTGTTTTACCTTTTTATGTGATTGAAGGAAAGTATCCACCATTATTTGGAAGATCTTGACTTGAGAAGCTCAAGATGAATTGGCTCAAGATCAAAGTGATCACAGAAGTACCTCAAAATCTTCAGGAAATACTGGACAGACATTCTAAAGTTTTTGAAAGAACTTAGACAGATAAACGTCTCAGGGAAGCTCACTGACAGCCAGCCAAAACATTGCAAGCCCAGAGCTGTGCCTTATACTCTGAAGCATCTGGTGGAAGCTGATCTGGACCGTTCAGTGAACATTGGTATCCTGTCACCAGTTTCACACAGTGAGTGGTCTACACCCATTGTACCAGTGATCAGGAAAGACTCAGTCTTAATATGTGGAGATTTCAAAGTGATGCTTAATCCAGTTTTATGTGCAGATTAGTAACCACTACCTCACACTGAAGATTTATTAAATACTTTTAAGTGGTAGACAGTGTTTCAGTAAATTGGATTTGCTCAGTGCATACCTACAAATGGAGATTGTGAGATATTTGCAAGATGCTGGCTCAATCAACACACAAAAAGTCTTACTTTGTTATAAAAGGTTGCCTTTTAGTATCACATCAGCACCTGCCCTGTTCTAGAAAGCCGTGGATGAGATTCTGAAGGGACTGAATGGAGCTCAGTGTTACTTGGAGGACATCTTTGTTACACGAAAGGATCAAGAGAATTATCTGTGAAATTTGGGTTCTGCTTTGACACATTTGGAAGACCATGGACTAAGGATTTTTCAAGACCATTGTGAGTTTTTCAAATCTTCAGCTGAATACTTGGATATGTAATTGATGCCCTGGGCTTAAGGAAATTGCCAGAGAAGAGGAGATGGTTCTTGAAGCACCACTGGCAGAGAACATGTCACAGTTATGTTCATTCTTAGGACTGCTTAACTGCTGCAGTAAATTTCTTCCTAATCTGGTGACAGTTTGTCATCTTTAAGAGTGTGTGCATGCATTTAATGAAGTAAAGAAACTGTTGACGTCAGTTTACGTTCTAATGCACGTTGATGTTTTGATTCCATTGCAAGTGGTTTGTGATGCTTCACCATATGGAGTGGGCACAGTTCTCGCAAACATTTTTCCTAATGGTATAGAGAAACCAATCACCTTTGCACCACAAACACTCATCACTTCTGAGAAGAGCTATGTGCAAATAGAGCTAAGAGCTCTCAGCATTATCTTTAGTATTTGGCTGTTCCATACCTACCTATATGGTAGTCTGTAGTGGGTTAGCAGGGGTCCCTCTCCCTCTGGGTCAGTGGGAGGCCACTCCGCCTCACTACATAACTGAGCGTCACCCACAATCAGGGAATTAGCAGAGCACTACACAGACTAGATGGCTCTGGCCTGCAGTCTGGGCAGATCCACAAATGAGTCTCGGGGTCCCAGACCCCCAAGTAGGGCGGGTCAAGAAACTGTCTATGCCTCTGGCCTGCAGTCAGGGCAGAGCAGCAAACAGTTATGAGCCCAAGCCCTCGGTCAGGGTGGGGCAGCAAGGAGCCTGTGGCTCTGTGTAGAACGGCAAGAGGGTTGGGTATCCGAGCTCCAGCAGATGGCCAACAAATGCAGGCCTCTTGGCCTAGCAAGGGGAGACTGCCACCTCAGGGGTGAAGTGGCAGCGGGGCCCGGGCCCACCCGACTCCATCAGGCCCCGACCCAAGGCCCTAACAGTGGTGGAGTATTCCACCACTGGGTCAGCAGGGAATCCAGCTGCAACTCGCTGAGCAGGTCTCCGGCAGCAATACAGCCAGACTGGGGTCGGCTGCCTCTGGGCCACTTCCTACACTCCCCATGGGGTGTACTTGGATCCGCGGGTGGTCCTCCAGTTTGTTGGGGTAGAAGTCCAGTGCCAGTCCCAGCGACTCTTCAATGCCTTGGTCAGTGCATGGCTCCAGAAGCTCTGGTCACTCCTCAGCTCAGCAGCGGTCCGCTGAAGTCTCCCAGCTCAGGAGAGGTCAAGAGGCATCTGTCTCCTTCAGCAGCTGCAGCCCAACTGAGCTCCAGGACCAGCCCTATATATTTCTTGTCCCACCCCCTGACTTCCAGTCGGAGGGGTGAGCATGGTCTGGCTCTGCCCACCTGAGTTCGGAGAGTGGTCCCTCTGCCTCTGGCTCAGTGAGAGGCCACTTCGCCTCACTACACACACACACCCCTTAAGTCCATCTGGTCTTCATGGCTGCCATCCTGACTCCCCCCAGGTCAGACAGAAAATCTGTGTTAGTGTTATCCTTACCTGCTGAGCGTCAGACAGTAAAGGCAAATTGCTGGAGGATGCGATACCATCTCATCAATCTGGCATTGGTACTTTTCGTGGTATTTAGCCATTTTAAGGCTTTGTGGTCGGTGATCAGTATGAAAGGGAAGATAGCCCATTTAACAGCCAGGGCCTCCTTCTGTATAACTGAATAGTTACATTCTCGGGGCGGGGAGAGCTTCCCACAGATATAGAGGGTGGGATGCTCTTCTCTATCCAACTCCTGGGAGAGGGCTGCCCTGAGCCCCACCTCTGAAGCATCGATTTGGACCAGGAACTCACAGTTGAAATTGCGGCTGAAGAGCATGGGTTCCCTACCCAGGCTTTCCTTTAGGGCTCAGAACATATCTTCACATTCTGCTCACCAGCGTACCGACATGGGCGGTCCTTGGTTAAGAATGCCATGAGGGGTGCTGTGATGGATTCAAACTGGGACACAAAGTGTCAGTAATACCCAGCTAAGCCCAGAAACTGTCATACATGTCACAACAAGGTACACACCTGATGGATCAGCCGGGAAGTGAAGTTGGTCCCTTGATCCATGAGAATCTCAGGGGGAAGGCCCACACAAGGGAATACCTTCACCAGTTCAGCTGCGATGGAAGTGTTCCATAATGGGATGGCCTCGGGGAAGTGAGTGGCATAATCCATCAGTATGAGGCTATCCTGGAACCCCGCATTACTCTTAGGAGAGGACCCACCAGGTCCATCGCAATTTGCTCAAAGGGATCCCTGACCATGGGTAAGGGGACCAAGGGTGCTTTCGCCACCTCGACAGAGACAGCTAGTTGGCACTCAGGGCATAAGGTGAATTAGACCTTTACCTCCTGATGGACTCCAGGGCAGAAGAAGCATGACAGAACTCAGGCCAGGTTTTTCTCTTGTTCCAGGTGGCCAGCCATGGAAATGTCGTGGACAAGCTTCAAGGTGGCCTTCTTAGGATTGTGGGGGACAACCAACTGGGTCCAGACTTCCTGAGTTTGGGAGTTCTGATTAACATGGTAGAAGTGATTGCCTGTCAGCTTGAATTGGGTCCATTGTGCAGCCCTCAGGAGATCAGTCATGGCTCGGTTGACCTGGCCTACCTGTTTGTAGGCCCAGCTCAGTGTGGGCTCATCCCTCTGGTTGCAACAAAAATCTGTAAAGGGGGGTCATCATGGGACTCTCCACAGGGAGGCCCAGCATCGTCATTGGGACTGGGGGCTCATCAGGGTGTTCCCCTTGGGGTTCTTCAGCCTCCTCCTCGTCTTCCGAAGAAGGCTGTCAAACCCCAGCCAGTCTCATCCCAGGATGACCGGATAGGTGAGGTGGAAGCCAACCCCAGTGTCAACACCCACATCAGTCTGTTAATGGTCAGAGAGATCTAGGTACTGGGATATGATTTTACATCCCTGTGGATGCATTGGAGGTGTATCTCTCAACGTGCTTGTGTGGGTCCAGGGGCAAATTCCTGGTGGATGAGGTTTTGCCTACAGCCTGAGTCTATGAGGGCTGTGACTCGTTTTCACCCAAACTTCACAGTGGTTGTTTGCTGGCCTGAGACTCTGCGGTACAGACTTGGCCGAAGATGCAGTCCATCTCGGGACACTTCCATTGTAAGTGCCTAAGCCGGCTGCAGGAGAAGCAGGGTCCAGGCTCTAGTTGCCCTGGCCAGGGGATCACCTCTGAGGGATTTGGGTTGTGGTCTTGTCAGCAACGTTGGAGCATCTCTGCCACATGGGCCCAGTGGTTGTTTGCTGCCCTATCGTCATGGGTTTGGATTCGGCCATGGGCTCCTTCGGCCTGGGCTTCCTTGCTGGGCCAAGGAGCATCAAATCGAGCGTTGAGGCCAGGGCTCAGGCTCCTGGCCCAATAGGATTCTCAGTGGCCAAGAAGTCCTCCATTAAGGTGACAGCCGCACTAAATGTTGTGGGTCAGTGCCGGAGTACCCAAGCCCTCCCCTGGGGCAGGAGGACATGAACAAACTGCTCTAGGGTGATCTGCTCAGCGACCTCACCTGCTGACCACTGCTCAGGATGCAGCCATTGCCAGCAGAGGTCTTTTATCTTCTGGGCGATGACCTGTGGCCAGGCCCCCAGCGGGTAGGTGTTAGCCCAATTTTGCTGGTGCAAGGTCTCCAGCATGATGTCCAAGGCATCTAAAATGGGCAACTTCATGCATCCATAATCTTGTGCCTCATCGATTGGGAGGCCCCGATAGGCGATCTGGGTTGCCTCAGTCAGGTAGGGGGCCAAGAGGGCAATGGGAAACGTAGGGGGATTCATTGTACCCCTGGGAGGTGGCCCACTGGGTCCAGGTAGCAGGGTTGCAAGCTGTTGGAGACACTGTTGCTGCTCCTCACGGTGTTGGGCCCCCAAATCCCAGAACAGTTGCTGTTTGGCCCCCAGCACCTGTACTAGTTGCCGTTGTTGCTGGAGTTATGACACCTACTGCTGCTGTTTGCTCTTGGCCAGATACTTAATGAGTTTGTCAAGCTCCATCTCTCCCATTAGGGATATCTAAGGCATGGCATATGCAGAACCTCTTACTGCAGGGGTCAGGTTGCTGCCCACATTCTCCACCAAGCAGGACCCTCCTGCTCTGGGTCAGTGGGAGGCCACTCTGCCTCACTACATAGACATATTACTTTGCAGATGGATCATTGCCCTTACTTTCAATATTTGGACTGAAACATGGAATTCCGTCATTAGCTACTGCTTGCATGCAATGATGGGCATTGCTACTTTTGGCTCATTCCTGTACTATCCAGTTCCATAAAGGGACTCAGCATGGCAATGCTGATAGGCCATCACACAAGCCATACCCAACCTCTCATTTACCCAAAGAAACTTCGGATGAAATGTTCTCTCTCAACTTGATGAATAGGTTACCTATTACTAGCACAGGCATCAACAAAGAAACTGCTGCAGATGATGTGCTTTCTCTTGTGAAGGGAATGGTACCACAAGGTACAGGGTTCAATTGTAAGAATCCCCAGTTTACACAATTCATGTCATGTCAACATGAATTATCTGTGAATTACGGTTGCATCTTATGGGAAATGTGAATGCTCATTCCAAAATCAGTTCAATCTCAGGTTTGGAAGCTCTTCACAAAGCCCATCTTAGAATCGTACAGATGAAGGCCATAGCCTGGAGTCACATCTGTTAGACGGGATTGACAAATTATAGCACTTCATCTTCTTCCAATACCTATGTGCCAGCAAATTCAATATGATCCTGGCCAGATTGTTCAAACACCTTGGTTGTGAAGTCAGACACACTGGACACTTAATCACATGGACTTTGCCAGATTTTTAGAAGGTTACATGTTTTTGGTCTTAGTCAACACCATTTGAAATGACCAGTAGTTTTCAGCATGACTTTTGCTACTACTGCTAAGATCATTGGACATCTTCGCACCTTGTTCAGATAATTTGGTTTACTGTTACAGTTAGTGAGTGACAATGGACCTCAATTCTGTTCTGCAGAATTTCAGAGGTTCCTAGCTTCAAACGGAATTCAGCACATATGCTCATACTATCGGGCTTCAAACTTACTAGCAGAACTCTTTTTGTACAGACACTTAAGCAACCCTTAAAAGCAACAAATCTATTTTGAGTCAGAGACTGGAAAATTCCTTACACATCTACAGGCACACACCCCATACTACTACCCAGGAGCCAACGGAAACTCTTTGCTTGAAGCAATCTTTGCGTCCCTGTTGGGACCTGCTACATCCTGATATTGCCGCACTTGTAGCCAAATCCCAATCTATGCAAACTGATTATGTGAGATGCATCATCATTCTTTTCAAGTTCAAGACTTAATGTGGACTCGCAACTACAGTTGTTGAGAGAATGGGTGCCGGGAGAATGTGTAAAATGCACAGGACTTGTATTGTTTTTGGTAAAACTAGCCAATGGTATTTTATGGAGATCACATATGGACCAGTTGCAGCCTCAACAAGTACCGAAGTCCGGGGATGTCCCAATAGGACTTTCTGTTGCTCGATTGAATCTTCTTCCATTACAACTCCTAGTCTTAATGACTTGTTAAGAGAAACTTTGGTACCAGATCCAGGTGATTGCATACCAGATCCAGCTGATTCCTGACCACTGACTGTTCCAGTAGTTCAGGACACGGCCACACCACCGTCACAAGAGAATACAATAACGAGCCGTGTACTTGAACTTATAAATTGTTTAGTTAGAGTGTTGCTATTCAACGGAAGCATGATCCCTTCAGATTTAAAAGTATGCAGTAGTCCACCTGCAATTGTTACTTAGGTTATACAGTGTTTCATGTTAGCCATGTAATTGATAGTGTATATGTGTCTGGAAAGTTTTTTACAGCAGGGTGGACAAATGTGATGTACCGTTCCTTTCAATGTTTGAGCACTCCACCCTTTCCAGTGCAAAGCTTCGCTTTCATGTTAGTTTCAGATTTGCAGCTGAACAATAAAGCCACCAAAGCAGAAGCTATTTGTCAGCTCCCTATGTCTGTCTATTGCCTTCTCTGCTAGTTCAAACATAACATTTCTCTATGTCCCTTCTCCCATTGCCTCAGCTCTCAGGTGATCCGTGTTTGGGGGAAGTCACTAATCTCAGGGCCAAAGTTACCTATTTCCCACACTGACTGGCTCCCCTTCCTTTGTCTGTTCCCCACAGGCTCCACTTCTGCTCCATTTAGCCTCTAATCAAACAACTTCATGGATCTCCACAAGCCACATACACATCCTGCCTAGGCTGGGGAAAGCTGAACTGGGACATGCGTGAGCCTCCCTGGGAGACATCCATGTAATGCAGAATCCATGGTGCCACCTTCCTGATGTTGCAAAGGTGCCAACAAGCCCTAAACCCACTGTTTGAGCCAACCCATCAGGCCTCACCCACACACTGAAGAGGGAAGGGCACAAGCCCTGGTTTTCCCCACTCAGGTTCTCTAAGGTGGCTGTGGTCACCTGGCACTGGAGACATAGCCTGGCAGAGAGATGGACATGGCTGGCTCCACTCTTCACTACCTGTCTGGGGGTTGGGGGAGGCAGCCGGACCCCTCACTGTCCAGCCTGGCAGTGCCTGGCTCCACCTCTCTTAAGCCATGTGAGTCCCCACTCAGCCCCCAGCAGCTGGTTCTGGAGAGAAACATAATGGGGTCTTTAAGGGATTCCTTCGCCAAGAGCAGCAGTGATTCTCACCTTGTAATCCTGGGCAGCCTCCTGTATGGAGATCACAGCATGAGTGTGATGAGTCTGGGACTGCCTGCAAACCACACAGATAGCTTCTCTGTCCTCCTCACAGAAGAGTAGGAGCTTCTCCTCATGTCTCTCACAAAGATTCTCCTTTTGCACATTTCCTGACTTTAACCCCAATAGTTTGATGTTCTTTACAATATTGGCAAGCTGCCTGTTGGGCTGGAGTTTCTGGAACGGCGCTCGGCACTGGGGACAGGGGATCTTCGTGCCTGATTGAAGCTCCCCATGCTCACTGTACTGGATGATGCAGTCTCGGCAGAAGTTGTGCCCACAGTCTGTGGTCACCGGCTTTGTCAGGTACTCCAGGCAGATGGAGCAAGTGGCTTCTTCTAACACTTTCTCTATGGAAAGCTGGATATGAGTCGGCAGTGTGCCCTTGTTGCCAAGAAGGCCAATGGCATTTTGGGATGTATAAGTAGGGGCATAGCCAGCAGATCGAGGGACGTGATCGTTCCCCTCTATTCGACATTGGTGAGTCCTCATCTGGAGTACTTTGTCCAGTTTTGGGCCCCACACTACAAGAAGGATGTGGAAAAATTGGAGACAGTCCAGCAAAGGGCAACAAAAATGATTAGGGGTCTGGAACACATGAGGAGAGCAACCTCATCCTATCCTTGTTGAACCTCATCAGATTTCTTTTGGCCCAATCCTCCAATTTGTCTAGGTCCCTCTGTATCCTATCCCTACCTGCCACTGTATCTACCACTCCTCCTAGTTTAGTATCATCTGCAAATTTGCTGAGAGTGCAATCCACCCCATCCTCCAGATCATTTATGAAGATATTGAACAAAACCGGCCACAGGACCGACCCCTGGGGCACTCCACTTGACATCGGCTGCCAACTAGACATGGAGCCATTGATCACTACCCGTTGAGCCCGACAATCTAGCCAACTTCCTACCCACCTTATAGTGCATTCATCCAGCCCATACTTCTTTAACTTGCTGATGAGACTTATGAGGAGAGGCTGAGGAAACTGTGATTGTTTAGTCTGCAGAAGAGAAGAATGAGGGGGGATTTGATAGCTGCTTTCAACTACCTGAGAGGTGGTTCCAGAGAGGATGGTTCTAGACTATTCTCAGTGGTAGAAGAGGACAGGACAAGGAGTAATGGTCTCAAGTTGCAGTGGGGGAGGTTTAGGTTGGATATTAGGAAAAACTTTTTCACTAGGAGGGTGGTGAAACACTGGAATGCGTTACCTAGGGAGGTGGTAGATAGAATCTCCTTCCTTAGAAGTTTTTAAGGTCAGGCTTGACAAAGCCCTGGCTGGGATGATTTAATTGGGGATTGGTCCTGCTTTGAGCAGGGGGTTGGACTAGATGACCTCCTGAGGTCTCTTCCAACCCTGATATTCTATGATTCTATGATTCTATGGTCAGTCTGAAACCCCTGAGCCAGTCCCAGGAAAAACAACTTCCACAAAAATTCATAGCTCTTATGGGTATCACTTATCCCTAGCCTGACCCCAAACAGGGTTCCACTGAACCCAGTGCCGCGTGAGAGCATCTGTCTCTCCTTGGGCTGGCACTAACCTCGGCCCTACTCTTAGAGTCCATGGGGCTGCATCCCCCATCACTGGCTCCTGGGAAGGAGAGAGAGAATCTGCACTGCCACCTCTGCAATGTGGGGAATCAGGCCCAGTGACTCCAGTGAGTAACTCCTGATTTACATGAGGCCTCTGTGTTTTCCTGTCCCTGCCCCTGATGTGTGTCTGTCACTCTCTATTTGTCATGTGTGGTGTAGGGTTTGCTGTTCCTGCTCCTGGTTTCATAGATTCATAGATATTTAGGCCAGAAGGGACCATTATGATCATCTAGTCTGACCTCCTGCACAATGCAGGCCACAGAATTTCACCCACCACTCCTAAAAAAGACCTCACACCTATATCTGTGCTATTGAAGTCCTCAAATTGTAGTTTGAAGACCTCAAGGAGCAGAGAATCCTCCAGCAAGTGACCCGTGCCCCATGCTACAGAGGAAGGCGAAAAACCTCCAGGGCCTTCCAATCTGCCCTGGAGGAAAATTCCTTCCCGACCCCAAATATGGCGATCAGCTAAACCCTGAGCATATGGGCAAGATTCATCAGCCAGATACTACAGAAAATTCTTTCCCGGGTAACTTGGATCTTACCCCATCTAAAAACCCATCACAGGCCATTGGGCCTATTTACCATGAATATTTAATTACCAAAACCATGTTATCCCATCATACCATCTCCTCCATAAACTTATTGAGTTTAATCTTAAAGCAAGATAGATCTTTTGCCCCCACTACTTCCCTCGGAAGGCTATTCCAAAACTTCACTCCTCTGATGGTTAGAAACCTTCGTCTAATTTCTAATCTAAATTTCCTAGTGGCCAGTTTATATCCATTTGTTCTTGTGTCCACATTGGTACTGAGTTTAAATAATTCCTCTCCCTCTCTGGTATTTATCCCTCTGATATATTTATAGAGAGCAATCATATCTCCCCTCAACCTTCTTTTAGTTAGGCTAAACAAGCCAAGCTCCCTGAGTCTCCTTTCATAAGACAAGTTTTCCATTCCTCGGATCATCCTAGTAGCCCTTCTCTGTACCTGTTCCAGTTTGAATTCATCCTTCTTAAACATGGGAGACCAGAACTGCACACAGTATTCCAGGTGAGGTCTCACCAGTGCCTTATATAACGGTACTAAAACCTCCTTATCCCTACTGGAAATACCTCTCCTGATGCATCCCAAGACGACATTAGCTTTTTTCACAGCCATATCACATTGGCAGCTCATAGTCATCCTATGATCAACCAATACTCCAAGGTCCTTTTCCTCCTCCGTTACTTCTAGTTGATGCGTCCCTAGCTTATAACTAAAATTCTTGTTATTAATCCCTAAATGCATGACCTTACACTTCTCACTATTAAATTTCATCCTATTCCTATTACTCCAGTTTACAAGATCATCCAGATCCTCCTGTAGGGTATCCCTGTCCTTCTCTAAATTAGCAATACCTCCCAGCTTTGTATCATCTGCAAACTTTATTAGCACACTCCCACTTTTTGTGCCCAGGTCAGTAATAAAAAGATTAAATAAGATTGGTCCCAAAACTGATCCTTGAGGAACTCCACTGGTAACCTCCCTCCAACTTGACAGTTCACCTTTCAGTAGGACCCGTTGTAGTCTCCCCTTTAACCAATTCCCTATCCACCTTTCAGTTTTCCTATTGATGCCCATCTTATCCAATTTAACTAATAATTCCCCATGTGGCACAGTATCAAACGCCTTACTAAAATCTAAGTAAATTAGATCCACTGCGTTTCCTTTATCTAAAAAATCTGTTACTCTCTCAAAGAAGGAGATCAGGTTGGTTTGGCACGATCTACCTTTTGTAAAACCATGTTGTATTTTGTCCCATTTACCATTGACTTCAATGTCCTTAACTACCTTCTCCTTCAAAATTTTTTCCAAGACCTTGCATACTACAGATTTCAAACTAACAAGCCTATAATTACTTGGATCACTTTTTTCCCTTTCTTAAAAATAGGAACTATGTTAGCAATTCTCCAATCATACGGTACAACCCCTGAGTTTACAGATTCATTAAAAATTCTTGCTAATGGGCTTGCAATTTCTTGTGCCAATTCTTTTAATATTCTTGGATGAAGATTATCTGGGCCCCTCGATTTAGTCCCATTAAGCTGTTTGAGTTTCGCTTCTACCTCAGATATGGTGATGTCTACCTCCATATCCTCATTCCCATTTATCATGCTACCATTATCCCTAAGATCCTCTTTAGTCTTATTAAAGACTGAGGCAAAGTATTTGTTTAGATATTGGGCCATGCCTAGATTATCCTTGACCTCCACTCCATCCTCAGTTTTTAGCGGTCCCACTTCTTCTTTCTTTGTTTTCTTCCTATTTATATGACTATAGAACCTTTTACTATTGGTTTTAATTCCCTTTGCAAGGTCCAACTCTACTTGACTTTTAGCCTGTCTCACTTTATCCCTACATCTTCTGACCTCAATAAGGTAGCTTTCCTTACTGATCCCTCCCTTCTTCCACTCCCTATATGCTTTCTGCTTTTTCTTAATTACCTCTCTAAGATGCTTGCTCATCCAGCTTGGTCTACAACTCCTGCCTATGAATTTTTTCCCCTTTCTTGGGATGCAGGCTTCCGATAGCTTCTGCAGCTTTAATTTAAAATAATCCCAGGCCTCCTCTACCTTTAAACCCATAAATTCTTCAGTCCAATCCACTTCCCTAACTAATTTCCTTAATTTTTGAAAGTCAGCCCTTTTGAAATCAAAAACCCTAGTTGCAGATTTATTTTTGTTAATCCTTCCATTCAGTTTGAACTGAATTAGCTCATGATCACTTGAGCCAAGATTATCTCCTACAACCATTTCCTCTATGAGGTCCTCATTACTCACCAAGACCAAATCTAAAATGGCATCCCCTCTAGTCGGTTCAGCAACTACTTGCTGAAGGAATCCATCAGCTATCGCATCTAGGAAAATCTGAGCCCTATTATTATTACTAGCACTCGTCCTCCAGTCTATATCTGGGAAGTTAAAGTCTCCCATGATCACACAGTTTCCATTAGTATTTATTTTATTAAAAACATTAAAAAGGGCTCTATCCATATCCAAATTAGATCCCGGCGGTCTATAGCACACCCCAAGCACTATCCCAGGGGAGGCTCTAATAGTTTTCTTCCCCAATTTAATTGTTGCCCAGACAGACTCAGTCATATCCATTTCATCGCTTCTTATTTCTTTACATTCTATCTCATCATTGATATACAGTGCTACTCCACCACCTTTACCTTTATTTCGGTCTTTCCTAAACAGCACATACCCTTCAATACCTGTAGCCCAGTCATGACGACTGTTCCACCAGGTCTCTGTTATACCTATAATATCTGGTTTCACTTCCTGCACCAGTAACTCTAGTTCCTCCATTTTGTTACCTAGGCTCCTTGCATTAGTGTACAAACATCTTAATTTTTGCTGTTTGGCCTCACTCACATTCTGTACCCTATTAGGCACGGTTATTTTACTACCAGTATAACCTATTAGACTTGTATCTACACTGCCCTTCCTCCTACCTACAGCTGTATCCACTCTTACTTCATTTTCTTTCCACTCTATGCTAAATTCTGGCGTGGAGATTACCTGGACATCTCCCAACCATCTCCCCCAAATTCCTAGTTTAAAGCTCTCTTAATCAGTTGTGCCAGCCTCCATCCTAGAAGTCTATTTCCTTCCCTACTCAGATGAAGTCCATCCCGAGAGAACTGTCCTCTATCCATGAATGCCTCCCAATGGCCATACATCCCAAAGCCCTCCTTATAGCACCACTGCCTAAGCCATCTATTGATAGTCATAATCTTGTCACACCTTTGTTGCCCTTCTCTAGGAACAGGCAGAATCCCACTAAAGATCACCTGAGCCTCAATTTCCTTAAGCGTCCTCCCCAGCCTAGCATAGTCTCCCTTAATACTTTCCAGCGAGAATCTAGCCGTATCATTTGTTCCCACATGAAGGATAATTAGGGGATTCTTTCCCGCTCCCTTTAGAATCCTTTTCAACCTCAGGTCTACATCCCGTATCTTAGCACCTGGAAGACAGCACACCCTCCTATTTTCTGGATCAGCTCTGGTTACAGGCCTATCTATTCTTCTCAGTAAAGAGTCCCCAATCACATAGACCTGCCTTTTCCTAGTGACGGTGCTATTCTCCAGTCTATCCCCTGTTCCCTCTGGCTGCAAGTTCTTTCCATTCCCATTCTCCCTTGTAATCCTTTTTAACCCATCCTGTATCCTCCTGGGGCTCATATTTGGTGTAATCTCCATTAACTCTTCCCCTTTTCCTATAGGACTAACCGCTCTTCTCTTCTTCCTTGCCCTGTCACCTTCAGTGACTACCTGCTGAGCCCCTTCTTCATTTTCCAACTCTGCAAACCTATTCTGAAGCTCTATTTCTCCTTCACTAGCCCGTCTTTTCCTCTGCCTAGTTCTTTTAGTCACATGCTTCCACTGACCACTTTCCTCACCCAGTCTCCCCTCAGAATTCCCTAGTCCTGCTTCCATCTGCAAGTCTGAGCTTTTCCCTTCAGATACCTCATGTCTTTGCTCCATAATCTGCTCAAACCCCTTCCTAAACTCTACCAGACTTTCCACCTGCATCTCCAAACCTCTGATCTTTTCCTCCATCAGCTCTATCAGACGGCATTTCATGCAGACAAAACTCTTACCAGGTGCCCCCTCCAGGATCATGTACATACCACAGCTTCCACATCCAGTCATCTTCATTGTGTCATCTGCTACATGGGTCACTCCCACTGCCACCTCTGAATCTGTCATAGCCTTCCCACCTAAATCCTGTTAATCTGGGAAACACAAACCTGGTGTTTCAGGCACAGGCAGATCCCTGGATCCCTGAATGACTTCCTGAGCCGGAGCCCCCAGGAAAGTGACCCTCCACAAATGGCCCCTCCTCACCCCATCTCTGCTCCCGGGCGGGGGTCTGCGAGTCCCAGAGCTGCTGCCCTCCCTGACCCGACCAGGCTCTGCCCCCCTGAGCACCTGCAGGAGCCGAGCCAGCTCCGGGAGAGCGACCGCCCCGGGACTGGGCCAGGGACAGAGTCTCCCAACCCGATGGGAGAGGAGAGGGGGAAGGAGAGATGGAGACTTAAAAGGGCAACAGGGGACTGAAGTGGGGAGGGAGGTTCCCAGATCTGCCTGGATCCATGGGCGATGTGATGGGGAATGCGGGGGAGGTATCCAGTCCCTCTGTACAGATGCCCCAGGGCCCGAATGAAAAAATGGTGGGGGTAGGGCCAGTCAGTCCTTACCATCAGTCTCTGGCCCCAGCTCTGTCTGTCCCTGGGAGCTGCCAGCCCCTCTGTGCTTTCCTCAAGCTCGGTGCCGCTCTGGAGTGAGCAGCCCTGTGCCCTCTCCACCCACAGACACCACCTACCATTGGGCCTGGGGAGAGAACCGCCCACAACCACAACAGCCCGGCCCTGTCGGGGTGTGTCCTCCCCCCACCCTGCTCTGCACGGAGCAGCTGCTGTGCAGACTTGTCAGATGACACAGGCCAGTTGGCAGCTTCCTCACCTTCACTTGGCCTGATTTTCCTGCTTGCCCCTGTGTGAACCAGGAGTGACAGGTTTAATTTCACTTCCTTGTTCCCCTAAAAGTGCTGCCCTAACAGCAACTGGGCATTTCCCTTCTGCCAACTGCCTCCTGCTGTGGGGTGAGTTGAGAATAGTCATTGCAACACGGAGCCATGGGCTACCCTCATGTCAACCAGTTCCTGCAGCTTGGCCTCTCCTCAGCTCCAGCCAGTCGCTCCATCTGCTCTCAGTGAGGACGCTGTACAGGGAGCATCACATCTCTCACTCTCACTTATACACACACACCTGGCTATCCCTGAACACACCTCCTGTGTCTATGTAGCTACAGACTCTGGTGTCCATCACCACAGTATCTCGACTGCAAAGTTACAAAGCAACCACCCAGTCTGAGGATCAGGATTCTCCCCTTGTCCCATCATGTGCTGAGAAGTGTGAACACTAATCTCCCCCTCCCTCTGCCTCCCCTCTAAGGCCATTGTTGGGTGGGATTCTCCCTCTTGGCCCAGCCCACTTGGACACTGTACAGGGGTCATGTGTGACAGAAACAACCCAGTAAGGTCCTAAATATTGGCTAACTACTTAGGCCAAAGAGGGAGCAGTCACTTATGGTGTGATTGCCTTAGTGCCCCTTGCAGGGGTTCTCCCATTCTGAGCCTTCATTCTCTTCCTGTGGCCCCTGCTTCCCCAAGCCCTTCTGCCCCAAACAGAGCTCCCCACAGCCCCAGTCCCTCAGCTGTCCCTTCTGCACCCCCAAGAACCCCCAATACTTTCCCATCCCACCACCCCATCCGTGACGTTATTGACATAATCTGGGACCGTATAGATCATTGCTGCAACCAAGGTCCTGTAGTGGTACCAAATCTTGTATAAAGGGGGTCAAATGAGGTGTCTAAGACAAGGTTATGATTTGCTGGTTATGATTATGCTATCTGTTTGCATGTATCATTTTTTTATTTAAAGATATAAGTATTGGCTCTATACTGTCTGTATTTCAAACTTATGCTATGCTTCTGGGTGACACCCCAGACAAGTTGGTGTCAGCTCTGCCTAGCCTGCTTGTTAGGACCATCAGCTTTACATTTGACCCATTGAGAGAAGGCAGACACGCCTTGTGACTCAGCAAGTTATGCAGGGACATGCCTATGGAGAGAACTCTGCGGTTTTTCCATGCCATGTGATGGACAGCTTGTCTTTGGAACAAAGAAAGAAAGACCACATGACAAGAGAATATAAAAAGCTGCTGCAGCTCCTCCATCTTGTCTTCAATCCTGCTTCTTATCTCTGGAGGGACTTTGCTACACTGAAGCATTGAACGAAGGACTGATGACCCATCCCAGCTGTGGCTGTTCTCCAGAGACTTGATTTGAACCTGCAGTCTATTCTATCACTGCTGCAAGCCTGCCATCAAGAACTTTGCCATCACTGTATGTAATTGATTCTACCAGTTCTAACCAGTTCTAGCTCTCATCTATATCTTTTTCCTTTTATGAATAAACCTTCTCTCCCACATCTCTCCCACAGCACCTGCAACAACCCCATACTCCTCCTACCACCCAATAGCCCCTTAGCTGCCCAGCCCCTCTGTACCCCCAGCTCTGCTGCTCCCCTAAGATCACCCAGAGCCATTCCTCTCCTATCTGGGGGGCTGGGCTCAAAACATCTGACTCTGCAGTAGTGATGGTACAGGAGTTTCTCCAAACAATCCATCCCAGCAAGGGCAGGGTTATTAATTAACTCTGCATTTACAGGGGGAGGATTCAATCTGAGGCAGAGCTGCAATGGCCTTGTTAAACCAGTGATAAGTGTATTGAACACACAGTTTGCACTGGGAAAAGCAGCTGATAGACCTGCTCTTATCTAAACAAGAGTAAGCCCTGGAAAGATGGGCTGGGATGACACAAGCTCTAAGATCAAAGTCTGAGTGTATTCAAGGGTCCCATCTTGCAGTCCTGGTGCTTTCTACATTTTCACTGAGCTCAGTAGATGATGTGACTCACATGCAAGGACTGCAGGAGTAGGGCTTGATCCTCCACCCCCTGGAGTTAAAGGCAAAGATTCCATTGATTTCAGGGGTGCAGGATCCAGCCATTCATACCAGCAAAATTTCTGCATTTGAGCAGCATCTGCTGGTGTTTCCAAGGCCACAGGTCAGGGGTTTTCCCCCTCCTGCCAGCTTAGGAGTGAGTGGATGTTAAATGAAGAATGTGAAGGGCCTTTAACTAGAAAGGTTTTGTGAGTACCTGGATCCCGCATTGCTGGGCATTTCAGAAATACAGATGGACAGAGAATTCCCCTGACAGAAGCAGGAATAGAACAAAGATGGTGATCCAGGGGTTGAGGACATGGGCCGGGGGCTGCTTGGGACCCCCATGCTGCTGGCATATATGTTGTATTATATGTTGTATTAATTTGTATGGTGTAGGTGTAACCCTGAGGTTTTTTTCAGGAGTTAAAGTCCATTTACAGACTATGAAGAGCCAATAACTGTCCAATCCTGTCCACTGATGGCACCACCCTCCTGACTGAGCCCAATATGATACTAGAAAGATGGAAAGAACATTTTGTGACTCTCCTCAATCATGAGTCAAGTGCAAATGATCAAATAGTAGACTCAATTGAACAAAGACAGTTTGATTTGAACTCAAACATCCGCCAACTTCAGAGGAGACTAAGAACGCACTTATGGAAATGAGAAATGGAAAGGCAGCTGGAGCTCACAAATCCCAGCTGAAGTGCGAAAACATGGTAGTCCTATACTTCACAAAGCTTTGCTAGACCCAGTTACTTTCTGCTGGGAAAATAAGGTTTTACCCCAGGATTTCAAAGTTACCAAAATCGTAATAATCTGCAAGAGCAAAGGGGACAGACATAACTGCAGCAATTATCGTGGCATTTTGCTCTTCTCCATCACTGGTAGACTCCTTGGTAAGCTGTTGCTGAAAAGGTTTCAGGTTATTGCAGATGATGTACTCCCTAAATTCCAGTGTGGTTTCCATTCATCACACAGCATGGCCGACATGATATTTTCCCTATGCCAGTTACAGGAGCAAGCTGCTGAACAAGAAATGTCCTCGTATGTTGCCTTTGTTGACCTTAGTAAGGCATTCGACTATGTCAAATGCTCCACTGTCTTCTTGCAAAGTTTAGCTGCCCAAACAAACTAATCAACCTTATTTGCTGCTTCCATGCCAACATGCAGGCCCATGTATCAGTGGGTGCCGACTCATCTGATCCCTTTCCTGTAGCCCATGAGGTTAAAAAAGGCTGTGTGCTTCCCTTACATTATTTACTTTCAGAGTAGCAGCCGTGTTAGTCTGTATTCGCAAAAAGAAAAGGAGGACTTGTGGCACCTTAGAGACTAACCAATTTATTTGAGCATAAGCTTTCGTGAGCTACGGCTCACTTCATCGGATGGATGAAGTTTGTTCCTGGCTGGAATGACATGTACAACCATTACAGATGTCACTCTAACAACACGATTCGATGGCAGATTTCTAAACCTCTGCCCATTCAAGGCCAAAAGCAAATCCCAGAAAAGTGAAGTAAAGGATCTACTGTAAGCCGATGACTCAGCGTTTGTCACCCTTTCTGAGAACAACCTGCAGCATTTGCTGAATTCCTTTGCCCGTGTTGTATCCCTGTTTGGCCTCTGTATTAATGTAAAGAAAACAGAAATCCTGTACCAACCATCTCCTGGCAGAAACCCATCACTTCCACCACCACCAGAAATAAAATTGAACAGCTGCCAATTAAACAACATCAAGTCCTTCTGCTGCACAGGTAGCAGTTACCAATGACACTAACATTGACAAAGAACTTTCAGCACCCTTAAAGTCAGCTGTCTCAGCTTTTGGTTGTCTACACAAAGGACTATGGACAAGACAGGGGGTGGGGGTCAAAGTGTCCCCAAAATGCCAACTTTACAGAGCTGTTGTGCTCCCTTGTCTTCTATACTCGTTAGAGACCTCCCCCCTTTATCGTTGCCACATCCAAAACCTTAACTGTCTGCAACAATGCTACCTACGCAACATACTGGGAATCAAATGGTCTGACAAAATCGCCAACAACAAGGTACTACGGCAGGCAGCCATGCCAAGCCTGGAAGCCATGCTAGCACAGAGGCAAATGGCCTGGGTCGGCCACGTCATATGTATGGAAAACAATTGACTGCCTAAGAGAGTTCTGTGCAGTGGACTTGAAAAAGGCAGTAGGAAGGCTGGCCATCCCAGATGCTGTTACAAGGACTGCATCAAGCAGCACATACAGTCTGCTGGTCTGCACTTAATGACCTGGGAAGATACGGCCAAGGACAGGTGAGCTTGACACTCTGCTACGAAGGAAGCAGAACGAGCAACAGAATATTGTTGTGCCACCTTGGCCAACAGTAGGAGGGAATATAGACACCAAAGTGCCCTGGCACATCTCCTGAACCCTACATGTGGAAACTGATTTCCAGTCATAGTCGAATACAAGCAACAGATGGAATAAATGAGCACAAAGAGTCAAAGATGTTAACATGACCCTGTCACTGTCTAACATTAAACAGTGTTAAACAAGGTTTGGGGGTTGGTTTTCAGAGACCTCAGCCAGCGTTGTCTCATGGCAAACACACCATTGAAAAATCCCTTTAACCTTTTATTAAAAATACAAAAAAGAAGATTAACAATTGAAATATTTGCAAAAGGAGAGGGATAGGACAGAATAAAAATAAGGTAGGGAAGGAGAACTGAGAGGGGGGAGGAGTGACTGTCGAGGTCCCAAGTGGGGAGGAGGGGGGAAGGAAAGGAGGGACACCTGCACTGAGCTGGGAAGGGATGGGCAGGGCCACGGGCATAAGAAGCGGGATGGGGGGCTAGCCTCCTCGAGTGGAAGCCTCACCCTTCGCCCATGGTGAACTTTTCAGCCACAAGTCTTGCATGTGTTTGGAGGGTGGGGAATGGGAATGAAGAATATTTCAGGGCACTAGAATAAATTAACATGGCCACAGAGTCTAGTGGCTGCTGAAGCAGACTTTGGTCCAGTTCTTTACACAGGGTGGAGATAATTACAGTGACTCCTGGAGCACAAGGAAAAAAGTCTGCAGAACTGATTGTGTCACCAGTCAAAAGAGCTGGTTTGCTGGCACCACAGCTGTCTTCTCACTAGCACTGTGGGAGTGTCCGAGGAATTTGAACTTTGTGCCATAACCATGCTGTGAGAAGGATCCAGTTACAGTGACGTCCAGGCGCTATTGTAGTTGCAGTTTTGAAGCGGATGGATGTTCGAAGAGAGGACGGTGCTTCCATTTAATATAAAATGTATTAACTTAATGAAAAGCTTAGGAGCAGGCTGGAGTTAAACCCTGTGGCTCCCTGACCCCTCCAGCAGGATGGATGTTACAGCCTGGGAAAGGGAAGCAGTCACTGGAAGCAGGAGCTCTCTCTAGAGAGAATGGCTCTGGGTGCTAGCAAAGCAGGGAACCCCCTGGAGAGATTGGAATGGCTCAGGAATAACTGCACAGGATTCTGCAGATAGGGGGTTCACTCACTGCAACTCCCACTAAATTGCTCCCCTGAATATTTCCTGGCTTATTATGCTGATTAGTCAGAGGAGCTGCTGCTATCAACAGGCCTCGCTCCTGGGATTTGGGGGATAAAGTGTCACTTCACTACCAGGAAATCAGTTGTGAGTGTAGAAAGGCCCACACAGATTCAGAGACCTGTTCAGTCACTTCTCCACTGCCAGGTTCACATTTATTTGCTGTTCTGCTTTATTTACTGACAGATGTAGGAAACGATCACCATTTCTAATTTTCCCTTGGGGCGTTGTTGGGAGTGTGCAGGTATTTTTATCATCAACTCACTACTGTCATGCTCCAGAGTGAGAGGCTGAAAGATGGAAGGGAAACACCTGGGGCCAGATTGGGTGCAACTGATGGAGGGAGAGGGAGATTTTCTAAAGCTCCTAAGGGATTTAGGAGCACAAGCCCCATTGATCCTAACTCCCCTGTGTTTGTGAAAATCTCCCCCTCTGAGTGTAAATGGCACCTGTATGTGTCCATGAGGCCTCTTGTATACCAGATGGGCTCACTCCATCAGCATAACGTGGTGTGAGCCCCGAGTGAAGTCAGCCCTTGTTGGAAGCCCACTGCCCTTTAAAACAACATAGCCTCTTGCAGGTGCCAGGGGCCGTAGAGCCATAGGACCATGTTTCCAAAGGAGCTCAGCTCTGAACTGCTACATGTTGGCACCTGTGTGACATGGGCAGGTTTCCAGGGGCTCTGAGCAGCTCCTGTTGTTCTCAATGGGAGGGGAAGGGGAACAGTGTCCATTGGTTTCAGCTGGAGCTGCTGTACGGAGCACTGTGACATTGTTCCCATTGTGAGCGATGACCAAATCCATCCCTGACATCGCCTTGACCCTGGGACACTGAGGCTGGGCCACAAACACAGAAAGGGAGTCCCAGGCCAGGTGTGAGCTGTTGTGGGGGGAAAACCATGAAGAACCCTCCCCTGGAATAAGCAGAACTGGGGCATGGGTCACTGTCCCCCACCAATACCTTGGTAGTTATTAGGGACAGGGCTGGAAGGGGAGGGGCTATGTCATGCCCACTCTGAGGTCTGGCCTACACCGGCCTTTCCCCTTGAACATTTCCAAAGTTGCTGCCAGAGCAACACCTAAACAAATACTTTACCATCGTTTTTAATAAGGGTACTGAGGTGCTATGGGGTAGTGGCAGGGAATGGGAATTAGGACATGGAAATTACCACATCCAAGCTGGAAGCCAAACTCAAGCAGCTTAATGGGACTAAACTGGGGGCCCCGGATAATCTCTATCCAAGAATATTAAAGCAAGCCCAATAGCTAGGATTTTTAATGAATTTGTAAATTAGGGGATTGTATCCTATGACTGGAGAATGATTAATATAGTTTCTATTTTTAAGAAAAGAGAAAAAGTGATCCAGGTAACTAGAGGCCTGTTAGTTTGACTTCAATTGTATGCAAGGTCTTGGACCAAATCTTGGAAGAAAAAGTAGTTCAGGACAAGAAGTAAACAGTAACTGGGATAAAATATAACATGGTTTTTAAAAAGGTATATTGTGCTAAACCAACTGGATCTCCTTTTTTGAGAAGATAATTGTTTCTTTAGACAAAGGAAAAGCATTAGATCTAATCTACCTGGATGTCAGTAAGGCATTTGATACAGTTCCACCTGGGAAACTATTAGTTAAATTAGAGAAGATGGGGATTAATATGAAAATTGAAAGGTGCATAATGAACTGCTAAAGGGTCATACTGAGGGCTTGTCTACACTAGAAATGCTACAGTGGTACAGCTGCACTGATGCAGCTGCGCTGCTGTAGTGCATCTGGTGAAGAAACTATGCCAGCAGAAGAGAGCTCTTCCGTTGTCATAATACCTCCACCTCTGCAAGAGGTGGTAGCTATGTCGGCAGGAGAAGCTTTCCCACTGACATAGCACTGTCCACACCAGCGCTTAGGTTGGTGTAATTTCTGTCACTCAGAGGTGTGAATTATTCACACCCCCTGAGTGATGTAAATTATACCAAAGTAAGCTCTAGTGTAGACCAAGCCTGAAAGGTGAATTGTCAGGCCGGAGGGAGGTTACTAGTGGAGTTCATGTATAAGATCTAATGCTTTTCCTTTGTCTATACGTGACATGTATAAAGCTGATACAATGGTCTGTGTATATCCCATGATACAATGGCTCTGTTCACAGGCTGGCAGTCCTGGTTATTCATTCACACTTACCTGACTTTGCCCCATCACTGCATTGCCTGTTCTGTTTCTATAAAGACATTAACCCCTGCACATCTGGCCATTAACAATAGAAGATGAGAGGAGATACCAAGTGAGCTGTAGCTCACGAAAGCTTATGCTCAAATAAATTGGTTAGTCTCTAAGGTGCCACAAGTACTCCTTTTCTTTTTGCGAATACAGACTAACACGGCTGTTACTCTGAAACCTGTCATAAAAATAAACCAGAACTTTCCCAGCTCTCTACAGATGCTGTAATGAGACTTTTGGCACATCTGGGTACTGTAGAATTAACACCTGTTTATTCCATTTTCCTCTAGGTGTGGGCTCTGATCCTGACATCCCTGTGGAAGGTCACCAGGATGGAGGGATCCGAGTTGTGTGTCGATCATTTGGGTGGTACCCAGAGCCTGAGGCTCAATGGAGAGATCTCCAGGGGCAGGTCTTACCATCAGCCTCTCACAACATATTGCAAGAGGCCACCGGTCTGTTTCAAACAGAGATTGCTATTGTTATAACAGAAGAATCCAACCAGAAAGTGTCCTGTTCTGTCAGGAACCCCTGCCTGAACCAGGAGAGAGTGTCAACCATTTCCATAGCAGGTCAGTGCCCATCCACGCTGTATGTGGAATAGACTGAGCTTCTGCAGTTGTTAGTGTGGAACAATTCTTATTGGGTCTCCTATTTACTGGCCTGAATCTTCAGCATTATGAGCAATTCAGCTACATTCACAAAAACACTTAGGTGTGCTGATGCTCAGCACCACAAACACTAATTATATAGTAACCAGCGGTGAAAGTAACTTAAGGGACTTACCGAGATGCAGGGAGGCCGGGGTCCTGAGCAAGGTTGGTGGGGGGAGGTGGCTCTGGGCCCCCGGAAGGGGTGGGCCTTGGGCAAAAGGGGCGGGACTAGGGCCAGACTCCCACAGCCAGCCTTTCAGCGCTGCCCAGCCCACGCCACCTGGAGCTCCAGCAGCAATTTAAAGGGTCCGGGGCTCCCGTCTGCTACCTTTTGCCACCACCCCCCCTCCGCCCATTAGCGTCCCTGCCGGTATGGTTGGCTGTGTATCGGCTCTTACTGGTATGCTGTACCATACTGGCTTACTTTCACCTCTGGGTGTAACCTGGAGTCAGTGAAGTTACTCCAGATTTACACTGGTGTAACAGATCTTAAGGAGAGTCAGTATTTGATACTTTGAGGTACCTAGAAAATCACTGGGAACAACAAAGCCTGAGTTAGGTGCCCAGGCTCCCTGTACAACAGGGGCTAGACTGCAATTCACAGAAACCAGCCTGCTAAGTGCCACCTCCTCTTAGCTAGCCAATGGGAGATGACAAGGAGAGGGGTGTGTGTTAAGTCCCCTTTGTCTCAGAGATAGGTGCCTAAACTGGAGTATTGTGTCCAGTTCTGGGTGCCACATTTCAGGAAAGATGTGGACAAATTGGAGAATGTCCCGAAAGAGCAACAAAAATGATTAAAGGTCTAGAAAACATGACCTCTGAGGGAAGACTGAAAAAATTGGGTTTGTTTATTCTGGAGAAGAGAAGACTGAATGGGGACATGATAACAGTTTTCATGTACATAAAAGGTTGTTACAAGGAGGAGGGAGAAAAATTGTTCTCCTTAACTTCTGTGGATAGGACAAGAAGCAATGGGCTTAAATTGCAGCAAGGGCGGTTTAGGTTGGACATTAGGAAAATCTTCCCAACTGTCAGAGTGGTTAAGCACTGGAATAAATTTCCTAGAGTTGGTGGTGGAATCTCCATCACTGGGGATTTTTAAGAGCAGGTTGGACAAACACCTGTGAGGGATGGTCTAGATAATACTTAGTCCTACCTTGAGTGCAGGGGACTAGACTAGATGACATCTCGAGGTCCCTTCCAGTCCTATGATTCTCTAATGGAGCTGCGCCAAGCCCCATCCCTGATATTCCCCTTTTCAGTAATTAACCATGTTCAGTAACCAGATTATTGCTTGGACTTTCAATGGCTTAATAATAAAGCACAGAGGAGCCACATCTCACCATGTATTTCCCTGTGAGATTCTTTTAACTGGTCACAGTGTCACCATTGTTGCAATGTCCTTCTTTTGACACATGTTTGTTCCTAAGTCAATGACAGATCTCTTGCAGATCTCTTTTTCACATTTCACATCTGGGTGGTGGCTCTGGGTGTGATCCTGGGTGTTATCTTCTGTGTTCTCATTGCCCTGGCCAGTTACTGCTCCTGGAGTCAATGCAGAGCAAAAGGTAAAGTAACAAGAAGGTTGTCAGGGTTCCCTTCCCACTCTGAACTCTGGGGTACAGATGTGAGGACCCCCATGAAAGATCCCCTAAGTTTATATTCTACCACCTTAGGTTAAAACTTCCCCAAGGTACAATTCCTTTCCTTGTCCTTGGGTAGTATTGCTGCCACCACCAAGTGATTTACACAAAAATTTGGGAAAAGGGTCACTTGGAGTCCCTATCCCCCCAAAATATTCCCCCAAGCCCCTTCACCCCCTTTCCTGGGGAGGCTTGAGAATAATGTGAGTACCGACCAGACTCTTTGTCTCTAGGACACTGAAAATCAATCAGGTTCTTAAAGAAAGAACTTTATTTAAAGAAAAAGTAAAAGAATCATACCTGCAAAATCAGGATGGAAGGTAACTTTACAGGATAAAAACACAGAGGATTCCCCTCTAGGCTCAGCTTCAAAGTTACAAAAAACAGGAATAAAACTCCCTCTTAGCATAGGGGAAATTAACAAGCTAAAACAAAAGATAATCTAATGCATTTCCTTGCCCTTACTTACAATGTTTGTAATCTTAGATGAATCATTTCAGGTATGTTTTCAGGAGATGTTTTACTTTCCTGGCCTCTCTCTCCATCCAGAGAGAGAACAAACAAAGAGAAACAAACACTTCCCCCCGACCCCCAGATTTGAAAGTATCTTCTTTTCTTATTGATCCTTCTGGTCAGGTGCCAACTAGGTTATTTGAGTTTCTTAACCCCTTACAGGTAAAGTGTTCTCTGTTCATCTGGCCAGGAGGGATTTTATGCTATTGCATACATAAAGGTTGTTACCCTTCCCTATATATTTATGACAAAGGGAGAATTCAATTTGACCAGTCAGAGATTTAAAAACAAAAATGGAGATGCCAGGATTGAGGTGCTTTGATTAAATGTTTGGAAGAGTTTGGGGCAATGGAGATAGGTTGAGGGCAAAGGGTGCTCTGAATACATTATGATTTCACGTCTGAACTCACAAGTGTCAAGTGGGTTCATCCTGTCAGATCTCACTAACAAGTCCCAATGGAATGTGATTCTGAAATATTCCATGGGGATCAGCATTGCTCAGTTTGAAACACCCATGTGAGGCTTAGTAAGCTATGCTTGCAGCTGTGACATATCTAACTTGTTTGCTTGCAGACAAAACAATGCAAAGTAAGAGAGAAGTAAGTTTCTTAGGGCCCAATTCTGTGCACATGCACATCCCTTCTGTTGAAAAATTGTATAGTCAATCGTTTAACCACACTCTGTTTCATTATGAAATATATTCAAGAGACCAAATAACCAGTATCAGTCAGGTTTATTGCTAAAGCTCATTAATAGTATAGTAGAGGAAGAAAGGTTCATTACGATACCTGTGTCCAGGAAGCCGTCTTGTGCAGCCTTGTTAAATTCACCTTACACAGAAGGTGTGCACTCAAAGTTACTCTCCCAAAGTTATCCTTTTTATATCCTGCCTGTTCCTAAGTAAAAGGTACTGTGTCCTCTGAAACTAGATTTATTCAATCAGTTTTTCTGTACCAAAGTGTACTCCGTATCTTGTTGTTCTCAGCATGTGCATTCCAGGTACCAAGGGGCATGAAGGCACCTCCTAGGTTTGTACTAGGGTAGAACAATCATATGTCTTGTCCTTTTCCCTTGGGACCTTCCAGTGGTGGCCTTTGAGTGTGTGAAACAGTTACATTAGCCATGGGTTTGCTGTTATAAACACAACAGCATGAAATATCACCTCTTGCCTTTTTCTCCCTCTAGAGACTCTGCAATCTGCGATGGAGAGGCAGAAATGTCAGTGTCTGGGACCAATGGGATGGGTTGAAGATTTCATGTCATGATAGTCGAGTTAGCTCAGTGAAGCCAACTTAACTCGATTGAAAGACACATTTGATGCAGAGTAGTCACAGTTTACCACCTTTAGCTCAGTTTTAGCTGATGGAGTTACAGCCTGTTTTAATGAGTGATGGGGAACGTCTCCATATTGGCACCAGGGCCCAAGCTGTGAGCTCAGGGGCTGCTCATGCTCACACAAATGGGCTCTGAAGGCGAATAATAAAGCCCATGGGAATTATAGAAATGGTTCTCTGAATCCAGGGCCCTGAATAACACTTGCCATCCTGGGCCGGTGTCATTGCTGGAGACTGGGTACGTCTATACTGCAAAAAACCCACCCACGGCAGCAAATCTCAGAGCCTGGGGCTTGCACTGCATGGCTAAATATTAATATTGTAGACATTCCGGCTTGGGCTGGAACCCAGGCTCTGAGGCCCTCCCCCTCACTGGGTTTCGGAACACAGGTGCTAGCCCAAGCAGGAATGTCTGTACTGCTATTTTTAGCCCTGTAGCATGGGCTCCCCAAGCCTGAGTCAGTTGGCCTAGTCTCTGGGCCCCACTGTTGTGTTTTGTTTTGGGGTTTTTTTTGCAATGTAGATGAACCCTGAGAGACTTGTCCAATATTTAACAGGATCCCTCACTCAGGATCCCCCTGTGTTGTGGCTCTTCCATACACATGTAATAAGGGAGAGGGCAGGATTTCACCTGCAGTGAGCATGTACACCCACAACCTCAGCTCCACTCTACAGCGACTCTATGCATTAACCATACAGGTCTGATCAGTGCAGAACAGTGTCTGTGGTTCTACATTAAATGAAACTGATTTTTTAGGAACACAATGTTTTAAGGGTTTTTTTCCAATTTCCCCCCTCATGATGTTACTACAGGGCAGAGTTAAGGTTGTTTAGGTGCCTTAGCTGCATTTCGAGACCATGGAATGTTTGGATTTCTTTTAAATATAACCATAATTCTGTATTGTCTGGGTATATAACATTTGGTTTGGGGATAATTACAAGATTCCTGTAATGACTTTTACCCAGGGTCCATGGTTGGGGTGATGGTGGGCCCCGCACTTTTAGGAATCTTCTGCCGCTCCTGTCCTAGACCTAGACCCTCTCCAATTGAGCTTCTTCCCCATTCACTCCCCTGAAACCACTCTCACCAAAATCTCTAATGACCTCTGTGATGTTCCCAGCTCAGCCTCTTCTATGGCCTCCCAGACACACCCACTGTCTCCCTTCAGTCCACACAAACTCCATATAACAAAGAGATACCTGCCCCAGGGAGCTCACCCTCTGCATGACAGACAGGCTATCACAGAGGGATGAAAAACACAAGGGACGTGAGGGGTTGGGAGGGCAAGCAGCGAGGTAATGATAAAAAGAAACCCAAGTCCAGCTCATCACTTGCCCAGCCAGTTCCAGACAAGAGAGATTACTGGGGCCACAGCATATATGTGTTTGGAGGAGGGATTTAAGAGAGAATAAGGGAGCAGCTTTACAAATATTGATGGGGCATTTTCTCCATGCACGGAAGGGGAGAAAACACTGAGGTGCTTGAGGGAGAAGCAGACAGGTGGGTGACCCAGCCTGCCAGGAGCAGCCCTTACCATTTTGCCCAAGAGGGCAAAAAATGTTTTCTATGCAATGGGAAGACAGTGTTGACAGCTCAGTAAAGCTGGTGGATTTGACAGACAGGGAAGGGCTGAATGGTGAAGGGACTAATGGCAAAGACTATTAGCTTGTGCTGGTGTGGTGCTGGGTGGGGCAGAGGGTCTTAGTGAAGGGACAATAAGACGGTGGGGGATGTGGTAGCAGAAACAACCCGGAAGGGAAGATGGGGCAGTAGTTGGAGAGGTGTGGGGAAGAGAAGCAGGTTTGTGAGTAAAATTATACCTGGGCTTTTGCATGGTCAGGACCCTAGATTGTAAACTCTTTGGAGCAGGGACTGTGTCTTTTTATAGTCTGGAGTGTGTGTGTGTACAGAACCAAGTGCAGTGGGGGCCCAGCCCTGAGTGTATGTGTACAGGACCTAGTATGGTGGGCCCCAGCCCTGAGCGTGTGTGTACAGGACCTAGCGCAGTGGGGCCCAGCCCTGAGTGCGACCTCTAGATGCTACTGGAATGTAAATAATAATGTGCAGTGGGAGCAGCAGACCAGCATGGGATGTGGAGATATGGCCTGGGGTGGGGCTTAAAGGCATGTGTGTCTGTGCAGAGGATGGGGGATGAAGAGTGGCAGGTGGGGAGGAGGTTGCAGGGATCAGTGTGGGAGGGACGTGGAACGGTGACTTGGAGCCAGCAAGCCCTGCTCTCTGGTCCAGGTTTATGTGTGCAGTATCTGAGGTGTATAAGATAGTACATGTAACAGCTGGGACAGGACAGCTTGGGTCCCTGTCCCCATAAGAAAGCTCTGCTCTGCGCTCTTCTCTGCTTAGCGTCCTATTGACAGATCTTTCAGAACATTCGTATCATCAGTGCGGGAGACGTCACTCTTAGTTCGACTATTGCCCATTAATTTTGGTGACTCAACATTAACTGAAGGTGTCTTTTACCTTCCAGCGGAATATGGCAGGATGGCATGACTTCCCCATGGCAGGACGTATTTAATAACCTGGAACTCCCCTCTTCTCTGACTCTTCTGGGAAACCAGGCCAGTCTCAGCATCCTGGTTTCTGGGGGCCAACCCCATCTTATTTGCCCATCTTGCCCACGGTCGGTACCTAATATTGGACCAGTCCTGTGCTTTCTTCTCTTGTGGTTGTCTGTGGTGGCTGACTCTTTCAAATCACTGACCTTCTTTGAGGCACCACTGTGGTTGCTTAGTTCCTTCGAAATATGGGAGCTGGAACTCCCATAGTTGTTGCTGCCCTCCTGACACTACCTTGAGAGAGTGAATGTCCCACCGTCATGGAAGTGCTTGTGCCATGCTGCTTGGTCATCCGTTCTTGGTGGAATGGGATCTCAGATTCCACTTCTGATACCATATAGTCAGGGGAAGCACATTTAAGTACTCCACTCAGCTGCCTCAGGGTGGCCCTGCAAGTACCTTGCCTCAGTTTACCCTCTTCGGCACTACTTAAATAACTCCATGTAATCTGAAAAATCTGAAACAAAAGTCCCTTGCTGGGATCTACTTTACTCATAAACTCAAAGGTCAGAAGGGACCATCATGATCATCTAGTCAGACTTCCTGCACATTGCAGACCACAGAGCCTCACCCACCCACTCCAGAAATAGACCTCTAACCTCTGGAAGAGTTACTAAAGTCCTCAAATCATGATTTAAAGATTTCAAGTTTACAGAGAATCCACCATTTACACTAGTTTAAACCTGCAAGTGACCTATGCCCCATGTTGCAGAGGAAGGTGAAAATCCCTCAGATCTCCGCCAGTCTGACCCAGGGGAAAATTCCTTCCTGACCCCAAGTATGGGGATCAGTTAGACCTTGAGTATGTGGGCAAGACCCACCAGCCAGATACCTGGGAAAGAATTCTCTGTAGTAACTCAAAGTCCTCCCCATCTAGTGTCCCATCATCAGAGATATTGGCTGCTAGCAGTTGCAGATCAGCTACATCCTCTCGCTGCCCTCTGCCTCAGTGGTTCCCACCCCTTCCCTTGTCCCCCCTCAGGCCCCACTGGGCCTGCCCCTCTCTTTCTCCCTATCTGCCCACTTGGTGCCCACCCTTCTCCTTTGCCCCCCTCTAACCCTGGGTGCCCACCTCTTTCCTCACCACTCCTTTATCCTCTGGTGCCCAGGGCTTCCCTTGCCCCCATTTTCTCCCCAGGTGACTGTCCCACTCCTCTCTTCTCTGCCTCTATTCCCATGTGGCCTGTCCCTTCCCTCTTCCCCCCTCTTACTACTGATACCTGCCTTTTCCACCTTTTGATGCCTGTTCTTCCGCTTGCCCCACCACACCCTCTGATACCTACATCTTCCCTCACCCCCAACATCTGGCTCTCTGCTCACCCCCTCTGCCTCACTGATGCAAGCCCCTTCCCTCTGCCGTCTTGATACCTGGCTCTTCCTTCAACCACTTTCTTCCCCATGAAGGCCCCTCCCCTCAACATTCTCTGTCCCTCTGGTGCCTCCCCGTTACCTCACCTCCTCTTCCTCAGGCACCTTCCCTCTCCTGCTCTTTGCCCCGCAGTGACTACATCTCCCCTTGTCCCCTATAGCCCCCCTGACACCCGCACCATCCCTCAATCCTCTCTGTCCCTTTGGTGCTTGTCCCTCCTTCCCGTGGGTGGAAACCCTTTCCCTTGCCCAACCATCTCCCAGCCTTTGATCCCAACCCCCTCACACTTGCTCCTCCCCACAACTCTCTGGTTCCCCTCCCACCCCTGGGGCATATCCTTCCTCCTGGCATTGCATGGGGGCCCCATGACACAGTGATTAATGGGAATGAAGGTTAATTTCCCTTTCATCCTAGTGACCAGCCCCTGACCCTGGCACTGATTCTGTGACTCTCTCCCCAGTGAACATGACCCTGGATCCAGACACATCAAATCCCTGGCTCATCCTGGTCTGAGGATCTTAAACATGTGAGAGATGGACATACCCCACAGGATCTTCCCGATAATCCTAAGAGATTTGATACTTTCCCCATTGTCCTGGGTGCTGAGGGATTTATGGACGGGAGGTGTTACTGGGAGGTGGAGGTGGGAGACAAGACAGGCTGGACTCTGGGGGTTTGTAGAGAATCTGTGAGCAGGAAGGGGCCAGTCAGACTCACACCTGGGAATGGATACTGGACAATGTGTCTGAAGGATGGGGAATACAAGGTCCTCACCTCCCTCTCAAGCTCCCTCCCCGTGAGCATCAGGCCCAGCCGAGTGGGTCTGGAATCCCATGCCTGTAGGAGATGCACCCTTGCATCCTTGCTTACCCTCAGGAGTGAGATATTGGCTTCTATGACCCCCACCTGTGGAAAATGGTGGCTGAATTAGCAATATTGTCCCTAGACACCTGCAGTGATCCCTTTAAAAAAACACCTAGACCCTTTGCCCTATCTTGAGCACCCAACCTCTCCCCCTCCCCTGGAGGGCACTCACCATGTTTAAGATGCTTGCTGAGATGTGTGCTTGCCAAGGGTCACTGAGAAAGTGATTTGTATGTAAAAAGAGGTATATTTTTACACTATAATGTTTCAGTGCTGTGCGTGAACTAAAAATCATGCTTCTGTGAATTGTTTCTTGTGTTTCTATAGATTTGGCCTTCAGGGGATCTTCCTACACACTGGGGGAGCACCTCCACCAAATAAGGAAGTGACCAAGGTGCAGCAAGGAGGACATGTTCTGAGAGGTGCTCCAATCCTCTGAGGCTGAAAAAAGAGGATACAGGGAGCGGACAAAGACTTTAAAGGAAAAATAATTCAAACTCACAGGGAGGCCAGAAAGGAGAGCAAGGAACACATTGTAAAGGGCCAGGAGTGGATGATAAAAATGATGGAGGAGCAAACAGCAATGTTGAGGTCCCTAATCATGCTCCAGGCAGAACACATGAGTGCTCCCTCACCAGCCATTACAGAACTGCTTTCCATGCCTTCCCCAAACTCCTCCCACGCATTCCTTGCAACATCCCAGAACATCTCTGTATGCCGTTCCATCCATCCCTTTGGACAGTTTCCAAAACGATAGCTGGATTTACACACAGTTATGAGAGCGTACTGCCATACGCTTTTTTCTCCCTTCCCACCAATCCTTTTGTGTGTGTTGTTAATTGTTATTTAATAAAAACAAACTCTGAAAGATACCAATCTTTATTTGTCGCCGACACATGGTGGTCGCTGCTGATAGTTATACACTTGCTGACTGCAAATCCTGGTCAGGAATCATCAAAATTTTAATGCAAAGCAGCAAGTTAACAAAGCATGGCAGAGTGCTTTGTAGAAATACACATTACTGGTGTTCATTATCAAAATGTTGTCTCAAAGCCTCCCTGATTCCAACAGCCTCCCATTATGTTCCTCTAGTAGTCCTGGTATCTGGCTGCTTAAAATAAGCCACCAGGTGATCCGCTTCCGTGCTCCACACTGTGGGAAACATTTATCATCGAATCATAGAATATCAGGGTTGGAAGGGACCCCAGAAGGTCATCTAGTCCAACCCCCTGCTCGAAGCAGGACCAATTCCCAGTTAAATCATCCCAGCCAGGGCTTTGTCAAGCCTGACCTTAAAAACCTCTAAGGAAGGAGATCCTACCACCTCCCTAGGTAACGCATTCCAGTGTTTCACCACCCTCTTAGTGAAAAAGTTTTTCCTAATATCCAATCTAAACCTCCCCCACTCCCCCATTTCACCCTTAGCCTCACAGCTATTATAGAGCATGCCCTCAGCTGCTATCACCATGGGAATAGTTTCCTCATTTAGGTCTAGCATTCCATAAAGGCAGCACCAGCATGCTTTTAATCTGCCAAAGGCACATTGTACAGTCATTCTGCACCTGCTCCACCTATTGTTGAAGCACTCCTTGCTGCTGTGCAGATTTCCCATCTAAGGTTTCATGAGCCATTGGAATAAAGGGTACACTGGGTCTCCCAGGATTGCTATTGGCATTTCACCATCCCCCACTGGAATCTTCTGCTCTGGAAAGAAAGTCCCTGCTTGCAGATTTCTGTACAGGCCAGTGTTCTTAAAGATGCATGCATCATGCACCTTCCTTGACCATCCCAGTTTGATGTTGATGAAATGCCCATGGATATCCACATGTATAGTATGTATATATACACAGGTTTGGGCTTCAACCCTCTCATCTCTATTGAGCATCACCAGGGTGGAGGGATCCGGGTGGTTTGTCAGTCATCTGGGTGGTACCCAGAGCCCAAGGTGCTAGGGAGCGATCTCAGTGGGCAACATTTACCATCAATCTATGAAGCAAAATCCCTGGGGCATAACGGCCTGTTTGAAACAGAAAATTCTGTTATTATGAGAGAACATTCAAACTGTTGGATCAGTAATACCTTTCTCAATCAAGAAAAGGAATCAACAATTTACGTAGCAGGTCAATTACCAGTCAAACCCCACACTGAAATTACCACCACCAGAAACAAAACAAAATACAGGAAACAAAGAACTGAAGAATCCGTGGTGCACATTTTACAATCTACATACAAGCAAAGAAAATGGCAGAGTGGTATCTTAACAGGGTCACAGTTCAGGCAGTCTGATTACCTGAATTTTGAATATTCAGTGTACCAGAGTTTTGAGTTTCATGTAAATTTAATCTAACTCTGAATGTCCTGAAACTCTTACTCCCCCACCCAAAAAGCAAACAAACAAAAATCCTCTCCCATAATTTTGAGAATAAATATTCACCCAAATCACAGAACCATAAAACCAGTGCTTAATGTGTGCCAGGGCTTGGCAGGGCTGAGCCCCGGCACCTCTAGGCTTGACGGTTCATAGTCCTCTGGCCTCGCTGCATCAGTTATGAAAGTAAAAAAATTGCTTGAGCCCCAGCAGCTCTTTCATTACAGATTAAGCACTGCATAGAAACAGCTTATTCCTGCACACCTATCTTCCTCTCAATGATTTCTAGAACGTAGTAATTCTGATGCTGTGGTTTGTTTGCTATCTTTTCACTGTATGAAATGTCATGCAAATTGTGTGGTGCTCTTTCTGTTGACATTCCATGGAACTTGGGCTCATCGCTCACTTTGCTTTTGTCTACTCACAAAAGTTGCACTGACTATCTATTCAGTTACTGATAATACCTCTTGTCTGAACACTCTTATTTCAGTTTCAGAGTGGCCTATATATTTAGTTTAAGTCAGTTCTTGATGGACTTATGCTAATGAATATAGGTCACTATTAAGCTGACTTACACAAGTTTCACAAAACCAGAGCACAAGCCACATATGGAGAATGCTGTAGGCATGTCTGAAATGCCCACCCTGCCTCGGCGACCTAAACATTGAAAACACAAGAACAGCAAGTGAAGACTGATTAATTTGCTTCACTTAATGTTTGGATTAATTGTGATAATGATTCATCCAAATATTGTGGGGAACTAGTGAGTTGCAAAAATATTCTAATTAATTTGGCAATTCCTGAATGTCGCTGAACACTGCAGGCCAAAATATTTGCAGACATAACTCCACTGAAGTCAATGTGGTCTTATGAGCAGAGAATTTGCCCCTGAGCTCTATGAACCTCTGAATGCCAATGAATCAAACTAGTCCTGTTCATTCACAGATAAATCAGTGCTAAAGCTGTGTTGCCTAGAGTCATTTTTAAAATCAGTATCTGGACTTTTATGTAGTGTAGATGAGGCCATGCTTCCACTCTTATTGCACACATACAATAGAAAAAAATTAGTTTTGTCCCTGCTTCCAAACTAATGCAAATCCTGGGAGTTTTATTTCTCAGGTTCCTTTTTCCAAGATAAAATTCCACCAACAAGGGGTGAAGGCGGCCCAGAGGTAGACCCCCTATTCCATGGGTTCATCAAGGCTGTTCCGATGTTGGACTCTCAGGCTGTCAAGCCTTTCCGGTTGTGCAGGAACGGACCAAATGGCGAACGATCCCTATGGCCTACTGTCTGGGTAAGCATTGAAGAAGGTTCCTTTTCCCTGGGGTGAATCCCTGGATGATGGCTTTGAGTGTGATCCTGGTGGTTTTGTTTGTTTCTATTGGCCTTGCTTCTTTGTCTACTTAAAATAAAAGGTAAAAGTCAGTGGCAAATGTAATGTATTTAGCATGAAATTGTCTTCTAATAAATGAAAAAGGTGAAGAATGAAATTCTACCCTGGGCCAAGCCCCCGTCCCCAGCAGCACAGGGAAAGAAATGTTACAAATGTTCCCCTTTGCTTCAGGGGGCAGTGATCTGCATAAGCCCTTTACCAGGCAGAGAGAACGTCTCCCCAGTACTGCCTCAAGCTGACTGGAGCACTTGGGAAAGGGTGTGTGTGAGATCAAACCACTGTCCACTCCTCACTCTTTCAGTCCACTTCCCCCCAACCTGTGCAGTTATTCTCCCCTCAGTCCTGATGGACTTTAGGAATTTCATTTATTGCTAAAAAGAAATTGGGATGACACTAAGCTTGATAAATTTCACCCCAACAATTAGTATGAAAAAAATATACACAGTAGAAAATAGGGGTCTGAATAAACATGGGCTCTCAGCCTTAACCTCAGTTCTGACAATAGTGAGAAACAACAGGTAAGAGATGGAGGAAGGAAAACCTTTTTCTCTTGGTGTTGTGAAAGTGAAATCCATCAAAGACTCATGAATTATATAATCAGTGTTCATCTTTCACAAAACGAAACCTTATGTTTCTAATAATAATTTATATTTATTTTTGTTTCTTTTTTAGGGAAACATGATACAGAAATTGGTAAGTGTTATGCTTTTTCCTCCAACAAATAAAAGTTGTGTACAAATTTGTCTCCTGATAAGGGTGTTTGATTATTTATTTATGTACTTTTTTGAGTGAAGTTTTTTAACCAGAAGAAGATTAAAGCCCTGATACTGCATTAACATCAGTTAGCTATTGACTTCAGTGAGTCTAGGATCAAGCACTGAATGCACAAGTCATATCACTAAAACAATACGGTAACTCTTCACTTAATGTTGTTCTGTTAACATTGTTTCGTTGCTGATCTATTAGGGAACAAGCTCGTTTAAAGTTGCAAAATGCTCCCTTATAAGTCGTTTGGCAGCTGCCTGCTTTGTCCACTGCTTGCAGGATTCTCCAGAAGAGCAGCCCCTCCTTGTGGGGATTAGAACCAAGGGGGGCTCACAGCCCCCCCCCCCATCAGCTCCCCTAAATTCTCTGTAAGGTATGTGGCTCAGCAGCTGCCCAGCAGCATTTCAGGTGGCCCTCCCCACACTGCCCTGCTGCTCCTGCCCTGCCTTCTGCCTTGGAGCTGCTCTCAGGAGTTTCCTGCTTGATGGGGAAGTGGGGGAGAGGGGTGCTGATATCAGGATGTCCCCCTGCTCCTGCCCCCCCTCGCTCCATACCCCCTCTCCACAAAGCAGAGGAGGGAGACTGGGCTCAGGGACAGAAAGGAGGGAGCTTCCTGGAAGCTGTTGCTTCCTGTCTGAACTGGGGGACCTGCTTAAAAGGGCAACATACCTGAACTGGGCTCAGCATACTTAAAGGGGCAATGCACGTCTCTCTCACTCATTCATGCACCCCCCAGCACTTTGGAAAGTCAGCACCTGTGCAGCTGTGCATGTGCTGTCAGGAGGAGGGAGTGGTGCACTCCAGCTGGATAGCGTGGGCTCATCATCATGTTCAGTTTTTGCAGGGAAGTGTTTGCAGCTACTGCCCTGCATCTATTGTGTTTCCTCCCTTCTGCCTCAGTCCATGCTGCCTTGTAGAGTGTAAGGCTACATTAACAACAGCCTATTAACCCTTGAGGGCTCAGCTGAGTGCTAGTTCATCATTTAGCAGCAAGGCATTCCCTGGGAAATATTCCACCCTCCTATTCCACCACCTCAACCAAGCTTCACAATCATTTATTGCTGTGTACAATATTAAACTGTTCATTTAAAATTGTTTAAAATTTATACTGTATATGTATATAATGTCTTTTGTCTGGTGAAAAAAATTTCCCTGAAACCTAACTCCCCCTATTTACATTAATTCTTATGGGGAAATTGGATTTGCTTAATATCATTTTGCATAAATTCACATTTTTCAGGAACATAATTACAGTGTTAGGTGACGAGTTACTGTAATGCTGATAATTTGAGGTCCAGCAATTCCACTTTTTGCACCACCAGAACTCCCAACAAAGCCAAAGAGAATATGTGAGATACGAGGAAGCAGAACTGGGCTCTAATGGCTAGATTTTTAAAGATGCCCCTCTTTCCTTTGATAGCGTATATGGAGTGTGGGTGGGTGTGTGCAGACTCAGATTTCATATCACAATCAGAGCTCTGAGACACTTCTCAAACTAACCCCCCCACTCTCCTCATATCAGACTCAGAGATCTCCCAAGGTGCTCCACCTAATTCATCCACCACTCAACACAGGTGTACCTAACACAGTGAAGGCCGTTGGAGTGTATGCAGAAAATTCATCGTAAGTATTGCCAGCTCCAGTGGAGCAGAGTCAACTCTGCATTAACTCTGTATGTCCTGGTTTTCAGAAGTCTGAGTTTTGATGAACTTAGAGACACCTGGTGGGTAAGGTAATATCTTTTATTGGACCAACTTCTGTTGGTGAAAGAGACACATTTTCAAGCTACACAGAGCTCTTCTTCAGGTCTTTATGGCTCAAAAACTTGTCTTTATTACCAATAGAACTTGGTCCAATAGAGAGATTACCTCATCCACTTTGTCTGTCTAATATCCTGTGACCAACATGGCTACAACAACATTGCAAACGACTTTTGATGCACTTGATGTTCTGGAAGGGTATGAGCTTCTTTGGGAAACCTTAACTCTATGATAACAAAGGTGGGTTTTTTCCCCCCATTCCATTTATTGTAGTTCACAAAAAAGCAGGAAGAGTCTCTTTGAAATCATTAATGGATTCAGGTAACTTGGGCCACCTGGATGCTTGACTCTGCCTGTGCATTTGCTTCCAGCTCAGCAGGACTGTGGAGTTGTTTCTTTAATCTATCTAATCGCCCCTTGTGACAGGATGTGAAATTACTGCAACTTTCCAGTTACCGTTTTACTTTCTCTTTCAAACTCTGCAAATGCTGCGAGAGGAGGAAAGCACATTTATTGGTCTGGAACACAAACACATTTATTTAAACAAGTGTAAGGAAAAGCAATGAGAAAACTCTGTAGCTATTTTATTACCAGAATTAGCTGTAAAATTTGATAAACTGGACTACTGACTCAAAACGCAATTATCTCAACAAAACCAGTGACGTCTGACCACGTCCTGAAGATTGCTCCTTCTGAGAAGTTTTACAATCAGGTAGGTTAATTTTGCTTCAGAATGACTCTTTGTAACCAACTCCTAATATACACTGCTTGTTGCTTGGACAATTTGAAGATTAAATAATCCTCTGATAATTTGTTTCACTCTTTATTAACACTACAATACATGTACATTCAAATTGATTAACATTCAAATGCATTGCTCATTTTCGTAGCAGTGTACCATGAGATTTGTACAGCAGGTTGAATTAATAATTTGTTTATTTTGCTATTTTGTTTTATTGAAGAACCCTGGGCCTCATTCTGTTCTCAGTGATGTCAGGGAAAAGATTTGTAAAAAAATAACTTCCAGTATTTAGAATACAGGAAGAAAGTTACTGCGCCAAATCCAGTGGTTATCAGTCTATTTTTCTGCCTGTTGTCATTTCAGTTTTCTAGAGCTGACTGTGGGGCTGAATCCTTTTGCTTCTGATACTTTCAAGGGAAAAAAGGAAAATTATTTCCAGAATCAATCAAAATAGAAAATTGCATCCTTTTCTCCTGATTAAATCATGGGAATTAAGCATGTGTCTAAGTTTGATCCTGTGTTTGAGAGTGTTGCTGAATAGGGGATTTCATAACATAATAAAAAAGAGGCAAATTTATATATTGTGTGACAGATAAGCTCCTTTTGTGTGAAAATCCATTGGAGGTGAGATTTCATAAAGAAATCCATAGAAGTAAAGCTAGTTGGGAAAAATGGAATTATTATTGTGAAAATGTATTTTAAAATTATTTCTATTTTATTTGAAATATTTTATGGATTTTTCAATTTTTAATCAAATATTATTAAAACAAAATTTTGTTTTTAGTTTTTCTTTTTCTTCAACTATCATTTCCCCCTCTGTGTATCTTTTTAGAAAGGATAGGAGAACTGGTTAATAAAATCTTTTATTCCATTTAAATACAATGTCTCATTTTGAATCAATGTGAAATATTTTTTTCATTTAGCATAATTTCATTGAAATGATCAGAAAAATCATTTTGAATATTTTCCTAAAAATCATGTGAAAAATCATTTTTGTTGAACTTTTTTTGTCCAGCTACAGTATTGTCAGCTCACATAATATTCTTGTGAGTTTGGGGATTTTATTTTGTCTCACAATATTTGGTGATTTTTCTGAAGCCTGGCATCTCTAGTTTTGAGATTGTGCAAATTTCAGATTTCATTTAAAGTAGAATTACATTTCTAGCCCTCGTGGTTCCAGAGAAAAGTTTAAGACTATGGCCTGAGTGCTCCCTGAGGGATCAAAATGTATCAAATGAAAATTAAATTGAAAATTATGACAACATATGTTATGGCCTAAACTCGATCTCTAATCTACTAAAAGCATTTAAATTAGATATACATAAAATAATATTCAAGCAGTACACATGTCCCGGAGAAGTTTTAAAGAAAGGCAAACCACTGAACTGGTGGAAGTCACAGGCTAGGAACCTGGAACCAGAGTTTGTTGAAATGCTAAACCGGCTTTAGAGAGCAGTGTTCTCTTATGCAGGTGAAGAGAGAATATTTTCTTCTTTAGAGTTTATTCAACTAGTTTAGTTCAATGACTAGTTCATTGAAAGTTGAGAAACTGATTGAGAATTGAAAAAGCAGGAAAGCTGGTAACATTACAGCCCTGGAGGCTTTTGTGAAAACAATACCATTAGGATTCTGATCCTGCAGTCAGCCCCCTGTGCTGGTGTGGAGAGTCACGGGGGCTTCATATGGGCATTAGCATCTGCCTGTGATGATGAGCTTGCAGGAGCTGGGGCTATATGTCTAAGGAGTGAAGTGAAATTCACATGCTAAAAACAGGTTTCGGAGTAGCAGCCGTGTTTGTATCCGTAAAAAGAAAAGGAGTACTTGTGGCACCTTAGAGACTAACAAATTTATTAGAGCATAAGCTTTCGTGAGCTACATCCGATGAAATGAGCTATAGCTCACGAAAGCTTATGCTCTAATAAATTTGTTAGTCTCTAAGGTCCCACAAGTCCTCCTTTTCTTTTTACATGCTAAAAACTTACTTAAACTGGAATCAGTGTTTTAAAAGTCTGATGCTCATTGACACTAAGGCTGCTTTGGAAATGACCGTTGTTCCCAGAATGTCATAAGTCCTGAGCTGTCTCCCTGTTTCCATTCCTCATTTATTTTAAGAAATTCAATAATATTTTTAGAATATTTCTTTCAGGAGCAGCCAAGAAACCTAGCTTGGCTCTGAACAAATTACAGCTCCCCCGTCCCCCTATCTCTGTGGGGATTTCATTTCCCCTACTTGACTAATTGTCCTTAATGCTATGTTTATGTCATGGAGGTCACAGAAGTCAAGGAATCCTCTGTGACCTTTTCTGCTTCAGGCCCTGGGGCCAAGGGACTAGAGCTGGCAGCCAGCAGGGCCCTGGCAAGGTTCCAGCGATGCACATGCATGACAGCCTTGCACACGGGGAGGGGCAGGGGGAACCCCCGCAGCTCCCAGCCACCATGGTGGCAGGAGAAACCATGAAGCTGCGGCAGCAAAAGTCACAGACAGGTCACGGCTTCCATGAATTTTAGTTTGTTATACCAATAAAATAAAAACCAGCAGGATCTTATTAAAGAGAAAAAGGCAAAATACCACATTTATTGTGAATACAGAAAGAATCATAGTAAGCAGTTAGTTATAGCTATAACATTCCATTCAGTCTCATATTTATTCACACATTCATTCATACAAACACACACACACAGGTTCTGCAAGGTTGTTATCATAGTTACCAGCCTTAGAGTTGCTCATGCCAAGCCACTGGCCAGGTGGCCTGGACATGAGGAGGGAGCAGGGCCTTGTCAGATGCTCATCTGATGCTCCTGGAAGTTGGTTTGCAGAATCAGACCCCAAAGTTCTCACTTTTTAGAGTCTATTTTTATAGGAATTTCTTCCTATGCCAGTCTATGGGAATTGCTTCATCATGCTGTTGCTGAATCAATCAGCAGATAGCACATTCCTGATGGCTCCAAGATGTTATCTTGTTCTTTGGTTCTCCCATTCTTGAGGCTGTTGGGTGGATTCCAGTCTGCCCTCCGGGGGGTCCTCTGGTTATTTCCACTTGACGCCTTCTTCAGCCGATGGACACTGGATTTTTAGGCTGGCACCTCCCTGATCATTCAGTTATTATCCACACCAAGCATCCATCCACATACATCCTCTATCCCTATTTTAATGACAATTGTTAATACAACAAAAGGGCGGGGAGTCTCTGGGTGCTGTTTCTGTTGTTAGAGTATTGTTTTGAGTCTCTCTCTCTGTGAATTGCTTTGAGAACAGACTCTGTCTTAGAATGTACTAACACAGTTAGCAGCTTGCAAGTTTCACACATAGAGGGAGAGAAACAGTACCAAAAACCAAGAGACCTCTTAATTAGTAATACCCTGGAATTTGAACTATGGGGAATCAAACTCATTTGTGATTTTAATACAGAACTTCTTTAATATGATCCAACAAGTTTATTACACATCTTAGCCTTAATTATTCTACCTCCTTTTTGTTAAGTCATCTTTGGGGCTGTTACATATAACTGTACTAACCCCACCGTGAATTTACATTGAACGAGAATTAGTACTCTCTCTCCCCTTTTCATGCATTGTAGGCATAGGCACCGACTCCACCGGTGCTCCGGGGCTGGAGCACCCACAGGGAAAAATTAGTGAGCACTCTGCACCCACTGGCAGCCAAGCTCCCCTCACCCCCCATCCCACCTCAACTCCTTCACCCACACAAACAAGCCATGTCTCCACTCCTCTGCCTACCTCCCAGTGCTGTTTGGCAGCACTTAGGACTTTCCAGGAGGGAGCAGGGAGGAGCGGGGACACGGTGGGCTCAGGGGAGGAGGCAGAGAAGAGGGGGGGCAGGGGCTGGGTCTTCTGGGAAGGGGGTGGAATGGAATGGGGATTTTGGGAAAGGGATGGGATGGGGGTGGGGTGAGGGCTGTGCAGAGGCAGGGCCAGGGGCGGGGGTGGGGTCAACCACCCACCGGGAACAGTGAAAGTCTGCGCCTATGATTGTAGGTTCAAATTATTATAGATTTATTGGCTCATGAGCTCCTACAAGAGTTGCTGCAGAACAAGCCTGGTCAAATGTAGTTAGAAAGTTCTGCTTCCATTCTTCCTTCCATGTAGAAGCGGTTCTATGGTGTAATCCTGTATTTTAGATCAATGGCAAAACTTTGATGTGGAGGGATTGGATGGAGAGAGGAATTATGACTGTGTCTTGGCTAATTGACAGTAATCAGTTTAAACCATTTGTAGACCTACAGTAACAATTTGCCTTGCCCTGTTCTGGAACATTTAAATAACAGTTAAAACATTGGTTTACCAATGTATTTGGATTGGATGTATTGGGAGCTCCAGAACCTCCAGAACGTTTATTATTTTGTAGGAAACTTCCTGGATTTATTCAGCCAGCGGTTTTATCCTTTTACGGTTTTCTGGCCTAAAAAGCTCAGTCAAAGACTGATAACTCAAGAGCTGCTTGGAATAGAGATTTGGATACACAGATATCTCCGACGCAATGGAATACAATTGTATCTACTGTTAAAGAAAGCAACTGCAGACCACCTTTCAAATAAACTGGTCCCCACATAGGCTAATGGTAGAGGGCTTCCTAAATGTTGATCACTATTAGAAATTTAACTGTCTTGGTGCTACAATAGCTCATATGCTTTGGGAAATTCTGGGATGAGGTGGGTAAAAGGACCAAATTGATATTGGATGCTAAGTTGGAGCCCTCCCTCTTATGTTTTATTCTTGGACATAACCTCCATGTATCAGGAATATTTGGTAAGAAGGGGGTGTGGTTCCAGTGTGCAGCTTTGGTTACTGGAAAATTAGTCCTGCAAAAATGGACAACTCAGTCCACACCAAACATTTATGCCCAGCTCAGTGATATGGCTGAGCTCACACCTAATGAATGACCAGCATTCTGTACAGGGGGAAGGCCTGAAAAATTCAAAGACATTTGGGCTCACTTTTTAGAGGTCTATATTAATGTAGACCCTTAACGTAGGTAAGTTGCTTCTCCTCCCCTCCCTTTAGTCTAACCCTCTTTACTTACTTTGTGTGTTATGATAAATCTGGTATTTTGATATATTTGCACTATTTGGAAAGAAAGAAAGAAAGAAAGAAAGAAAGAAAGAAAGAAAGAAAGAAAGAAAGAAAGAAAGACCGGAAAACATAAACTGATCAATGCCAATGCAATTTTGCAAGCACCAAGTGTTCAAAAATCATGAGATTAACTAAAGGAAACATGAGATTTATTTTCTAAAAAAATACATTTTGGACTTTTTGGTTTTCTGAGCACTGAGATTTTCTTCTAGTCGTGTTCTCAAGTTTTTCTACTTCACCACAAGAGCAAGAAACTGACTGTTGTTAGAATGAGAGCTGAGATTCTCCTCTCACCATAGGATTGCAAGAGCTGGGGCATTAAGAGAAATGCCAGCTATTGAAAGAGTCAGGGTGAAATCAGGAAAGTTGGAGACAACCCAATGTGATTTGTTAGTGCTTTGATGTGGGAAGGAAATGCCTCCACTTCTAGCTACTGCAGGTGCTTCTCCGGCTCTCATCCCTGCACTATCTGAGCACCTCCCAAGCTTTGATACGTTCAGTCTCACAACACCTCTGGAAGGTGGGGAAGGGTTTTTATTCCTACTTTAGAAGAGGAAAAGTCAGGCACAGGCAGAAGAAATGACTTGTCTGAGTTCACACAGAGCAGGAATTAAGCCTGGGTCTCTCAGGTTAACCAACACCTGAACTACTGGACTATCATTTTCTCTGCAGCAGGAGCCGCGTAAAAGAGGATGCATGCACAGATGCACACGCACACGCACACACTAAGTCAGTAAAGTCTTTCTAAGATCATCTCACTGACCCTAGCCCTGCTCACTAGGCCAGTCCTGTGCAGAGTCAGGAGATAATGGTGGACAGGAATTGAGTATATGTCATAGGGGTGAAAATGTGTCATTTTTCAGGCCTGCTCGAAGAGATTCAGGCTGCCTCTGAATGCACGCTTTCTGTGCTCAGCTTTTTAACCCAGCTGCCCACAGCCCCTCCTTTCTCCAGGTCTGTTTGCATTTCTTAGATAAGCTTCTTCCCCTGCAGGAATTCACTTGCTGGCTGTTGGCTGCTGGCACTTCCCTTCCATCTCACTGATCAGCTTGTTAAGATGGGAAATTTCTTTGGAAAATTTGGTGGCATTTTCACCTCATTTCTTCACAGTCTCCCTTTCCAGTTTCCCCAGTCCGGCTAGCAGAAATTAGAATCATAGAATCATAGAAATCCTAGAACGGGAAGGGACCTTGAGAGGTCATCTAGTCCAGTCCCCTGCACTCAAGGCAAGACTAAATATTATCTAGACCATCCCTGACAGATGTTTGTCCAACCTGTTCTTAAAAATCCCCAATGATGGAGATTCCACCACCTCCCTAGGCAATTTATTCCAGTGCTTAACCACTGTCATAAATATAAAGGGAAGGGTAACCACCTGTCTGTATACAGTGCTATAAAATCCCTCCTGGCCAGAGGCAAAACCCTTTCACCTGTAAAGGGTTGAGAAGCTAAGGTACCCTCGCTGGCACCTGACCCAAATTGACCAATGAGAGGACAAGATACTTTCAAATCTGGAGGGGGGGACAAAGGGATTGGTCTGTCTGTGTGATGCTTTTGCTGGGAACAGACCAGGAATGCAAGCCTTACAACTCCTGTAAAGTTAGTAAGTAATCTAGCTAGAAAATGCGTTAGATTTTCTTTTGTTTAATGGCCTGTAAAATAAGCTGTGATGGCAGGAATGTGTATTCCTCTTTTTGTATCTTTTTGTAACTTAAGGTTTTGCCTAGAGGGATTCTCTATGTTTTGAATCTGATTGCCCTGTAAGGTATTTACCATCCTGATTTTACACAGGTGATTCTTTTACCTTTTCTTTAATCAGAATTCTTCTTTTAAGAACCTGATTGATTTTTCATTGTTCTTAAGATCCAAGGGTTTGGGTCTGTGTTCACCTGTACCAGTTGGTGAGGATTCTTATCAAGCCTTTCCCAGGAAACAGGGTGTAGAGCTTGGGGGGGGGGGGGGATATTCTGGGGGAAGATGACTCCAAGAGGTCTCTTTCCCTGTTCTTTGTTTAAAACGCTTGGTGGTGGCAGCATACTGTTCAAGGACAAGGCAAACCTTGTACCTTGGGGAAGATTTTAACCTAAGCTGGTAAGAATAAGCTTAGGGGGTCTTTCATGCAAGTCTCCACATCTGTACCCTAGAGTTCAGAGTGGGGGAGGAACCTTGACAACCACTCTGACAGTTAGGAAGTTTTTCCTAATGTCCAACCTAAACCGCCCTTGCTGCAATTTAAGCCCATTGCTTCTTGTCTTATCCTCAGAGGTTAAGGAGAACAATTTTTCTCCCTCCTCCTCGTAACAACCTTATATCTTGAAGGCTGTTATCATGCCCCCCCTCAGTCTTCTCTTCTCCAGACTAAACAAACCCAATTTTTTTCAATCCTCCCTCATAGGTCACATTTTCTAGCCCTTTAATCATTTTTGTTGCTCTTCTCCGGACTTTCTCCAATTTGTCCACATCTTTCCGGAAATGTGGCGCTCAAAACTGGACACAATACTCCAGCTGAGGCCTAATCAGCACAGAGTAGAGCGGAAGAATTACTTCTCATGTCTGCACATCTACCAATGTGATAGCAATTCCCCTCTGCCATGTACATTGGCCAAACTGGACAGTCTCTATGTAAAAGAATAAATGGACACAAATCAGACGTCAAGAATTACAACATTCAAAAACCAGTCGGAGAACACTTCAATCTCTTTGGTCACTCGATTACAAACCTAAAAGTGGCAATTCTTCAACAAAAAAACTTCAAAAACAGACTCCAAGAAGAGACTGCTGAATTGGAATTAATTTGCAAACTGGATACAATTAACTTAGGCTTGAATAAAGACTGGGAGTGGATGGGTCATTACACAAAGTAAAACTATTTCCCCATGTTCCCCCCTACCCCCCGTTCCTCAGATGTTCTTGTAAACTGCTGAAAATGGCTCACCTTGATTATCACTACAAAAGTCCCCCCCCCCACTCTCCTGTTGGTAATAGCTCACCTTACCTGATCACTCTCGTTACAGAGCGTATGGTAACACCCATTGTTTCATGTTCTCTGTATATATCTCCCCACTATATTTTCCACTGAATGCATCCAATGAAGTAAGCTATAGCTCACGAAAGCTTATGCTCAAATAAATTTTTTAGTTTCTAAGGTGCCACAAGTCCTCCTTTTTTTTTTGCATGTCTTGCTTACAACATTCCTGCTAATACATCCCAGAATGATGTTTGTTTTTTTTGCAACAGCGTTACAGTGTTGACTCATATTTAGCTTGCAATCCACTATGACCCCCAATCCCTTTCCGCAATACTCCTTCCTAGGCAGTCATTTCCCATTTTGTATGCGTGCAATGATTGTTCCTTCCTAAGTGTAGTATTTTGCATTTGTCCTTATTGAATTTCATCTGATTTACTTCAGACCTTTCTCCAGTTTGTCCAAATCATTTTGAATTTTAATCCTATTCTCCAAAGCACTTTCAATCCTTCTTCTTCCTCTGAAACTGATCCAGTCACTCATGTTGAAAAACAATCTCATGCCTGTCAGCTTCTGTCTTTTCATCATTGGACCTCAAGTATTTTACAATGGACATAAATTTCACTATCCCCATTTTACAGATAGAGAAACTGAGGCACAGAGAGGTGAAAACCCAGATCACTAAGGGACTTAGGTGCCTAAAGCCCAGATTTAGGTGCCTAACTCCCAGAATTAGGTGCCAGTGAAATCCAGACAACCCCTGCTTAGCTGCCACCTACCCCTCTAGGCACATGAAACTCACTCAATGCCAACATGGCATCTAAGTTTCTGCTTCTGGGCATGAGCACTGCTGCCTCACTCTAGGCATCCAGTCACCTAACTCATGTCTAAGCACCAGTGGGACCCTTAAACCAGAAGACAGGCAGTGGGACACCTGTGGGGCCTGATCCGTTATATGTGTTCTGAGCATACTGGAATGGGACTCATGCAAAATCCAGAGGCAGATCCTTTATAACTTTTAGACTAGTGGGAGTGGGAGATTTAGGTTCAATTACACTCTGCTTGGTGGGGAGAAAGGGTCTCCTACTGAGTGCAAGTGACTCCTTAGGTCAGGGGTGGGCAAACTTTTTGGCCCAAGGGCCACATCAGGGTTGTGAAACTGTACGGAGGGCCTCCCCAAACAGCCTGGGCCCTGCCCCCTATCCGCCCCCTTCCACTTCCCGCCCCCTGACTGCCCCCCTCAGAATTCCACTCAGAATCCCCGACCCATCCAACCCCCCCTGTTCCTTGTCCCCTGACCGCCCCCTGGGACCCCTGCCCCTATCCAACCCCCCCGCCCCCCCGCGCTCCCTGCCCCCTTACCATGCTGCTCAGAGCGGCAGGACTGGCAGCTGTGCCGCCACCATGGCCGGAGTGCCTGCGGGGGAGGGGGGGCAGCAGGGGAAGGGTCGGGGGCTAGCCTCCCTGGCCGGGAGCTCAAGGGCCGGGCAGGACGGTCCCTTGAGGACGGGCAGGCCGGATGTGGCCCGCGGGTCATAGTTTGTTCACATCTGCCTTAGATGAAAGCCCCAAGCACTGAGCTATAGAATGTTCTGATGAGAGGTTCCCTTAGTCTCTCCTGGTGAAGCTGTTCCACTGTGAATAAATAATGAAAAGTCACTGAGCCAGAGCAAGAAAGTGAAGAAAGCAACAATGACTCTGTACCCTGGTGGTCAGGGCACTGGCAGATAGAAGATGCAGGGTGCAGAACTCTGTTCCAGTGACTATAGGTCTCAGAGTGGCAGCTGTGTTAGTCTGTATCAGCAAAAAGAACGAGGAGTCCTTGTGGCACCTTAGCGACTAACAAATTTATTTGGGCATAAGCTTCCGTGGGCTAAAACCCACTTCATGGGATGCATGCAGTGGAAAATACAGTAGGAAGATATATCTATACACAGAGAACATGAAACAATGGGTGTTGCGATGAAGTGGGTTTTAGCCCATGGAAGCTTATGCTCAAATAAATTTGTTAGTCTCTAAGGTGCCACAAGGACTCCTCATTCTTTTTATTTGATTATAGTTCTTTTCCTGCAGAAGTGAGCATTCATTGCTCCCCATATGAATTCATCACTTGACCTTCCCTGGGAACACGCCCTGGGCTCAGGGGATGGACAAACCAGGAACTCAGTCAGCATTGAAGCCATAGGATCATAAAGAATAAACTTGCACTATAGGATGGTGTGGGTGTAAAATCTGTCACTGAATGAGACCTCCCTTAGAAGCTGACTGCATCATTACAGACAGAGAAGGGCAGCCTTGTCTAGACATGGGGCTCAACCCTGCCTTTGGGAACTCTGGGGGAAGGGTGGGAGTGCTGAGATGGAGTGCCCCAAGAGTCGGTCCTGGGGCTGGTTTTGTTCAATATCTTCATTAATGATCTGGAGGATGGTGTGGAGTGCACCCTCAGCAAGTTTGCAGACAACACTAAACTGGGAGGAGTGGTAGATATGCTGGAGGGTAGGGATAGGATACAGAGGGACCTAGGCAAATTAGAGGATTGGACCGCTTGCAGAGGCAATAAAGTCGTTGTTTCAAGATTATGCATTCTTTATTAATTCATCACACAAATAGGGGGATAACTTCCAAGGTAGCCCAGGAGGGGTGGGGCAGAAGGGAAGGACAAGGCCACACTGCACTTCAAAACTTATTGAATGCCAGCCTTCTGTTGCTTGGGCAGTCCTCTGGGGTGGAGTGGTTGGGTGCCCGGAGCCATCCCCCGCGTTCTTGGGCGTCTGGGTGAGGAGGCGATGGAACTTGGGGAGAAGGGCGGGCAGTTACACAGGGGCTGCAGCGGCCATCTGTGCTCCTGCTGCCTTTCCTGCAGCTCCATCAGACACCGGAGCATATCAGTTTGATCCCCCAGTAGCCTCTGCATTGCATCCTGCCTTCTCTCATCACGCTGCCGCCACCTCTCATTTTGCTCATCCCTCCTGTCCTTGCGTTCATTTTCTGCTTTCCTGGACTCTGCCATTGTTTGCCTCCATGCATTCTGCTGAGCTCTTTCAGTGCGGGAGGACTGCATGAGCTCAGAGAACATTTCATCGCGAGTGCGTTTTTTCACCTTCTTATCTGCGCTAGACTCTGAGATGGAGATGATAGGGGGAGCATTGAAACATTTGCAGCTGTGGGAGGAAAAAAAGGGAGATTAGTATTTAAAAAGACACATTTTAGAGAACAATGGGTAGACTCTTTCACGGTGAACCAAGCTGTTAACATTACATAGCACATGTGCTTTCGGTACAAGGTTGCATTTTGCCTCTTATATTGAGGGTGTGCCGGTTTGGTGTGAGAGATCACACACGCTGGGCCGGGCAACAGAATTCGGCTTGCAGGCGGCCATGGTAAGCCACAGTCTTTCAGCTTCTTCAACCTTCATAACATGTGGGAATGGTTTCACACAGCAGCTCCCTCCTTTCCCATACCAAGCACCCGTTGGGCTGGCCATTTAAAAGGAGGGACTGCAGTTTTCGGGTTGACATGCAGAACAAACCCAACTAAACCCCCGCCCTCCAATTCTCTGGGATGATTGCTTCATCCCTCCTCCCACCATGTGACTAGTATCAGGGAAGATCCCTGCCAGCCAAACGCGAACAGCTCAGCGTGAACGGGTCCCCCCACCACGTAACTAAAAGCGGGGATGATTTCTTTTCAGCACAGGCAAACAGCCCAGCAGGAACAGCCACCTCTGAATGTCCCCTTAATAATGTCCCTGGAGGATTTCCGCTCCATCCCCAGACACGTTAACAGACTTTTCCCGCAGCTGTACTGGCCGCAAATGCATCCTAAGTCTTCATGGCAAATTAATCATTAGACATGCTTGCTTTTAAACCATGTATTATATTTACAAAGGTACACTCACCAGAGGTGCCTTCTCCGGCTTCATGGTCTGGGAGCCCACCTTGGGAGGGTTGGCTCCAGGGTGATAAACAATTCCTGGCTGTCGGGAGAAGGGATTCTCCGCTTGCCTGCTGTGCGCTATCCTCATCATCATCATCATCTTCCTCGTCCCCAAAATCCTCATCCCTTTTGCTTGAGACTCCCCTCCTGCTGGAGTCCCCAGACAGGGGTGGGGTAGTGGTAGGGGTACCCCCTAGAATTGCATGCAGCTCATCATAGAAGCGGCATGTCTGGGGCTCTGACCCGGAGTAGCCGTTTAGCTCTTTGGTAGGCTTGCCTGAGCGCCTTAATTTTCACACAGTACTGCTGTGTGTCCCTGTTGTAGCCTCTGTCCATCATGCCCTTGGAGATTTTTTCAAATATTTTGACATTTTGTCTTTTGGAACGGAGTTCTGATAGCACGGATTTGTCTCCCCATATAGGGTTCGGATCCAGTACCTCCCATTTGGTCCATGCTGGAGCTCCTTTGTGATTCTGGGACTGCATGGTCACCTCTGCTGATGAGCTCGCCACGCTGGCCAAACAGGAAATGAAATTCAAAAGTTTGCGGGGCTTTTCCTGTGTACCTGGCCAGAGCATCCGAGTTGAGAGTGCTGTCCAGAGCGGTCACAATGGAGCACTGTGGGATAGCTCCCGGAGGCCAATACCGTCAAATTGCATCCACACTACCCCAAATTCGACTTGGCAATGTCTATATCAGCGCTAATCCCCTCATCAGGGAGGAGTACAGAAATCAATTTTAAAAGCCCTTTAAGTCGACAAAAATGGCTTTGTCATGTGGAAGGGTGCAGGATTAAATTGACCTAACGCTACTAAATTCGACCTAAACTCGTAGTGTAGACCAGGGCTCAGCAGCAGTTCTGCAGAAAAAGACCTAGGTGGACGAGAAGCTGGATATGAGTCAACAGTGTGACCTTGTTGCCCAGAAGGCTAACAGCATTTTGGGCTGTATAAGTGGGAACATTGCCAGCAGATTGAGGAACATGATCATTCCCCCTCTATTTGGCATTGGTGAGGCTTCATCTGGAGTACTGTGTCCAGTTTTGGGCCCCACACTACAAGAAGGATGTGGAAAAATTGGAGAGAGTCCAGCGGAGGGTAACAAAAATGATTAGGGGGCTGGAGCACATGATTTATGAGGAGAGGCTGAGAGAACTGGAATTATTTAGTCTGCAGAAAAGAAGAGTGAGGGGGAGGATTTGATAGCAGCCTGCTGCCTTCAACTACCTGAAGGGGGGTTCCAAAGAGGATGGAGCTAGACTGTTCTCAGTGGTGGCAGATGACAGAACAAGGAGTAATGGTCTCAAGTTGCAGCGGGGGAGGTCTAGGTTGGATATTAGGAAAAACTATTTCACTAGGAGGGTTGTGAAGCACTGGAATGGGTTACCTAGGGAGGTAGTAGAATCTCCATCCTTAGAGGTTTTTAAGGCCTGGCTTAACAAAGCCCTGACTAGAATGATTTATTTGGGGATTGGTCCTGCTTTGAGCAGGGGGTTGGACTAGATGACCTCCTGAGTGTTAGGGGGCTTATTCCTTCACCCACTTACTTCCCTGGTCCTTCTCGCATGAACAGAGAGCAACAATACCCGAAGTCCAAAGGTGCAAACAATTCGATGTTTATTGGGATGAACTTCCAGCAAGCATGATTCCAGTTTCCTTCCTTAGTGTCCCCCTTCCCAGCTCTGACACCACAGAGCCTGACACCTGTGTCCCTGTTCCCATTCCTGCCCTTAGCCAAACATGATTCCAATTTCCCCACCCCCATTCCCTGTTCCCATTTCCCCCTTTAGCAAAACATGATTCCAGTTTCCCCACCCCCATTCCCTGTTCCCATTTCTACCCCACACACCCACTTCCTGATTGACTGCAGACTATATAGTAAAACTTGAGTTCCGCTTAGCTATACCTTAACCAATCATTTTCCTGAAATTTAACTAACCAATCCTAACATATTGTAACATGATTATGTAATGAATTATATCCCACCACCTTAATTAGTTTACACCCATCAAAATTAATTATGTCGCAGACAGAAACAATCACAGAACCAGACAGAGATTATACAAACAATGGGGAAATGGGGACTACAGTGATAGAACAAATACAGAAATGAGGATTTCACATCCCAGCTATTGATAAGTGAGTTCTTGCCAGACAGGATGCTATCAAACTAAGTTTCCTTTTACATCTTCTAGGCACTGCCCTTTCTCTGGAGGCGATAGGCATTATCAGGACAGGATTTTATTCCTAACAGCGCAATAGCACCTTCTTTCAATGTGACTAGTTTGGAATGTGAGGATGTGACCGTTCGCTTCCCAGCTTATGGCTGCCTCTTCTGCTTAGCCAAAGGCCTTAGCCTAAGAACAGGGCCTCAGACTGTCACAGTAAGAGAAGGACCTTACACCAGCAGACAGTGATTTTGATTCTTTCTTTTATTCCTCTATAACTAGCCAAGTGATAAGAATACACTTAAATTCTTAGAGTATAGGCCTTTACAGACAAGCCTGAATATCTATATCCTCACACTGAGGTCCCTTCCAACCCTTATATTCTATGATGGTCAGTTCTGGAAACATGTTCCATTTGTGACAACTTTTATCCCCCCTGCCCCTGTCTGGCATTGCATCCCTGCAATTCTTAACCCAGGCTCCTACCCCTGACTTTGCCCCTTTGACTCTCTCCTTCCCTTGCTTCCACCTGTCTGACCCATTTCTGGAAACAGTTTGGCCCCTGAACACATTCTGTCATCTCTCCCCTCCCATTTGGGCTCCCTCTGTCTACCCTTCCCCCCACCCCCTTTGTAGCAGAGTCTGAGGGTGACTGAAGGCAGTGGCTGCAGCAGATATCACAGAGCAGGTCCAGATGCTGAAGCAGGCTCAGGAACTGCCAAGCAGCCAGCAGAAGGGAGTGGTTGGTAACCCTGCTCCTTGATAGTTGCCCTGCAGTAAGTCACTCTCCCCAGTGGACAAACCTCAGAAATCCTGAGTTAGGTCTGCCAAAACTCCCCAGCGTGGAAGTGAGGGTTCACGCTACAGCACAAGGAGACTCTGGAATGCAAAACGCTGCAGAAGTAAAGTCACCCCAAAACTTAGCCTCAAAACCTGTTGTTCCACCCAGCCTTTCCCTACCCTTGATTGGTCCTCTGAGCTAGCCTGGGGCAATTAGTCAGAAAATCAGTGAAACTCCTCTTTTGGCTAAGCTCAAACCAGATTTGAATGGAGGCTGACGATTTCAAATAGTACTCCTGAGGGAATTCTGCACCAAAATTTAAAAATTCTGTACCAAAAAAATAAAAATTGTGCAAACAATATCTTAAAATTCTGCAAAATTCTATAAATTTTATTTTTCAAGATAACACAGTATAATCACCAAATACATTGAAATAAATTACCAAAATAATTGAAAATGGTGTGATTATATTGTTATTGTGTTACTGTGTCATTTTGAAAAATAAAATATGCCTAACTTCTCAGAATTTTAAAATATTTACTTTTTCGGTACAGAATTCCTCAAGAGTACCAGGGTTCTGTGTGGTGCAATCTGGGTGCGGGCAGCTGAGTGGGGGTGGGGGGCAGGTATGTGTGAGAATCTGGATATACAGGGGCTTGGTGCGGGGTTCTGGGTGCAGGGGGACTGGGACTCTACAGGGGAGTCCAGGTGAAGGTGGTTAGGGCTCAGTGTGTGTGTGCGGGGGGGAGGGGTTGGGGGAGTGGGACTTGGTGGGTCAGGCTGCCGCTGTTTGGGGTTCAGTGGGTTAGAGATACCTATGCATGGTATGAGGCTCAATGGGCAGGGTTCGGGGGGCTTGGTGGGGGGATTCTGGGTGCGAGGGGCTCCTGATGCACGGGGTGAGGCTTGGGGGTGGGGGTTTGGGTTCAGGTTGCTTGATGAGGGGTTCTGGGTGTATAGGGCTCCCAACGCAGAGGGGCTCAGTGTGGGGTGCAGGTGGGAGAAGGGGTCAATGTATGGGGAGCTGCTCCCCCTGTCTGCCCAACCCCCATCTATCTAGAACCCCCACACGCAGCCCCCGCCACTGACCTTCATCCCCTCTCACCTGGAACCCCCCCACCGAGACCCCTTCACAGTGCAGAGCTTCCTGCAGGCAGGGGAAGTTCCTGGGGGTTGATCTGACCCAGCCCTGGCGGCACCTTAAAGACTAACAGATTTATCTGGGCATAAGCTTTTGTGGGTAAAAAAACCACGTCTGCATCTGAACTGCTTGTTGTTTTTGTGGATACAGACTAACACGGCTACCCCCTGATACTTGAATTCATAGTTTAGAATCTTCTTCGTTAATTGTATCTTCAAGGCAGGGGGAGATGGGAACCTACAAGGATGAAGTGACCTGTAGCTCACGAAAGCTTATGCTCAAATAAATTTGTTAGTCTCTAAGGGGCCACAAGTCCTCCTTTTCTTTTTACAAAGATCCTGGAACTGCTGAGATGTTTCTTACAGACACTTGAGACAGGGTAGGTGTTTGTTTTCTCCTTTGATTTGTGTTTCAGTTGTGAGTCTTCCCTGGGTATGCTGTTATGGTGGGCAGCCTGTTTCAGTGGCCTGAGGCACATGGCCACAGACCTGGGATCTCCGGAGTACTTGTTCCTACTGTGGGTGATGTCCAGCATCACATGGGAACCAGCACTAAGTCTTCCACAAAACTCAGGCTCCGATGTGGGGAAGCAGTTCCGCAGCAGGGAATTTGCTTCCCAGTCCCAAGCATTGTGGAACAGGTTTCTAGTAGTGCCAAGCCGTGCAGAAGAACTGCAGCCACTGCAGTAGCCCAAAGTCTGGTGAGGTTCAACAAGGACAACAAGGACAAGTGCAGAGTCCTGCACTTAAGACGGAAGAATCCCAGGCACCGCTACAGACTAGGGGACCGAATGGCTAGGCAGCAGTTCTGCAGAAAAGGACCTAGGGGTTACAGTGGACGAGAAGCTGGATATGAGTCAACAGTGTGCCGTTGTTGCCAAGAAGGCCAATGGCATTTTGGGATGTATAAGTAGGGGCATTTGCCAGCAGATCGAGGGACGGGATCGTTCCCCTCTATTTGACATTGGTGAGGCCTCATCTGGAGTACTGTGTCCAGTTTTGGGCCCCACGCTACAAGAAGGATGTGGAAAAATTGGAGAGAGTCCAGCGGAGGGCAACAAAAATGATTAGGGGACTGGAACACATGACTTATGAGGAGAGGCTGAGGGGGGAGGGATAACTCAGTGGTTTGAGCATTGGCCTGCTAAACCCAGGGTTGTGAGTTCAATCCTTGAGGGGGCCATTTAGGGATCTGGGGCAAACACTGGGGACTGGTCCTGCTTTGAGCAGGGGGTTGGACTAGATGACCTCCTGAGGTCCCTTCCAACTCTGTGATTCTGTGAACTGGGATTGTTTAGCCTACGGAAGAGAAGAATGAGGAGGGATTTGATAGCTGCTTTCAACTACCTGAAAGGGGGTTCCAAAGAGGATGGATCTAGACTGTTCTCAGTGGTAGCAGATGACAGAACAAGGAGTAATGGTCTCAAGTTGCAGTGGGGGAGGTTTAGGTTGGATATTAGGAAAAACTTTTTCACTAGGAGGGTGGTGAAACACTGGAATGCATTACCAGTGGTGGAATCTCCTTCCTTAGAAGTTTTTAAGGTCAGGCTTGACAAAGCCCTGCTGGGATGATTTAGTTGGGGATTGGTCCTGCTCTGGGCAGGGGGTTGGACTAGATGACCTCCTGAGGTCCCTTCCAACCCTGATATTCTATGATTCTATGATGTGCTGGCTGGTGCCTCCGGAGCAGGAGTGTCCTGTCCCTCCTTCCCCCGCTGCTCTTCGGCCATCTGCGGCCGGCCATCTGTCCCCACCCACCTCCCTGCTTGCAACCGCCCCGGCCAAGCTGCTCCTGGGAGCCTCCTGTCTGCTGTCGGGGGGGGGGGGGGCGGGTGTTAGGATATAGATATTCAGGCCTGTCTGCAAAGGCCTGTACTCTAAGAATTTAGGTGTATTCTTATCACTTGGCTAGTGATAGAGGTATAAAAGAAAGGATCAAAATCACTGTCTGCTGGTGTAAGGGCCTTCTCTTACTGTGACAGTCTGAGGCCCTGTTCTTAGGCTAAGGCCTTTGGCTAAGCAGCAGAGGCAGCCATAAGCTGGGAAGCGAACGGTCACATCCTCGCATTCCAAACTAGTCACATTGAAATAAGGTGCTATTGGGCTGTCAGGCACTATCAGGACAGGATTGTATTCCTATCACCTCCAGAGAAAGGGAAGTGCCTAGAAAATGTAAAAGGAAACTTAGTTTGATAGCATCCTGTCTGGCAAGAACTCACTTATCAATAGCTGGGATGTGAAATCCTCACTTCTGTATTGTTTTGTCATTATAGTTCCCACTTTGCTGTTGTTTGTCTGTATAATCTCTGTCTGGTTCTGTGATTGTTCCTGTCTGCTGTATAATTAATTTTGCTGGGTGTAAACTAATTGAGGTGGTGGGATATAATTGGTTACATAATCATGTTACAATATGTTAGGATTGGTTAGTTAAATTTCAGGAAAATGATTGGTTAAAGTATAGCTAAGCAGAACTCAAGTTTTACTATATAATCTGTAGTCAATGAGGAAGTGACGGGGTGTGGGTGGGGGTGGGGGTGTGAGATGGGAACAGGGAATGGGGGTAAGAAAATTGGAATCATGTTTTGCTAAAGGGGGAGATGGGAACAGGGAATGGGGGTAAGAAAATTGGAATCATGTTTGGCTAAGGGCAGGAATGGGAACAGGGACACAGGTGTCAGGCTTTGTGGTGTCAGAGCTGGGAAGGAGGATACTAAGGAAGGAAACTGGAATCATGCTTGCTGGAAGTTCACCCCAATAAACATCGAATTGTTTGCACCTTTGGACTTCGGGTATTGTTGCTCTCTGTTCATGCGAGAAGGACCAGGGAAGTAAGTGGGTGAAGGAATAAGCCCCCTAACAGCGGGCATTTCATAATTTTATTTCCCTCTTATGCTTATATTTAATTCATTGAGTAGTGAGTTCTAAAATGTCTAATCTGTCCTGGCTGCAGTAATTTTCCTTATTTTTATTACTATTTTGTGCTTTGTCATTAATTATTTAAAATGGTATAATCAAATAATAACATCCTCTTAGAATATAACTTTAGCTTGTACTCACCTGAGCACTGCCAGGTTAAAAAACATTAGCTAAACACATAACTTTAGACCCTGGGCAGATGAAAGTCACTTATTTTCAAGTAGTATTTTTAGTTATATCTGTAAAAAAACCTTAAAATTCATATGAAAATAAATGCAGTTCCAATTATGATACCTAACAGCAATGATGGAGTCAAATGTTCGTGAGTCACATACATGGTTGTGATTGGTAAACATAAATGCCAAAATAATTAGAAAAATAAATTCCCATTCTTAATAAAAGAGAAAAAACCTTCATCATGTATGTTACAATTAAGTAAATACTTTTTTGGGGGAGTGAAAAACAATTGACTAAAATAGAGTAGATAATGGCAGGGACACAGAGTCAGATTTTATTTATTTTTATTATTAACGATAGTGTACAACGTATCAAACTTGTGTTTCTGATATCTGTGTTAAAGCTTCAGAACTGATACCTCAAGGTTTGGGATTGGGAATATCTTGCTGTATTATCTCCTGATCTAAATTTACATATAAACTTAAAATGTGGCTTTAATTGGAGTTTGTATATATTTGTTCTTTCTTTATGTAACAATTAGACGTAGTGCTCCTGTCAGCTAATTCCTAAGTTATTATCTGCAAAAAACCCAAGAGTCTTCAGGTGCCTAAGTAGTCTCTGGAACCATGGTTAAAGTTGCCCCCACCCCACAAAATCTGAAATGGCACCCCGGTGAGCCAGTAGTGTCCAGAGAGCTGCAGGAGGGCCCTGGGCTCTGGCAAGATGCAGCCTCCTTGTGACAGCATGAAACCGACCTTGAGCCGCGGGCAGAGCATCAGGCACCAGGAGCCACAGCAGCAGCACAGAAATAAGGGTGGCAATACAGCATCTACCAGGCCACCCTTACTTCTGTGCTGCTGCTGGTGGTGGCGTTGCCGTCAGAGCTGGGCACGCGGCCAGGAGCTGCTGGTATCAGGCCGCCTGACAATTCTTAATTTGTGCCAGGGCTGACCTGTGGCACCTCTTCAATACAAACGTGGGGAAGCAGCAGGGTCCAGAGGTGGTGGGGGGATCCCAGTAAGCCTGTGGGGCCAGGGGTGATGTGGGGGGCAGCAAAATACAAGTTCACCCAGAGTGCCATTTTCCCTAAATCTGGCCCTACCGGTCTTGGTGCAGGCAGCAGGAGGCTCATGCTGGCCAGAGCACCCGTTCTGTGCTGGGGCTGCAGCCGGGGTGGTCACTTTGCTGGGGAAAAAACATGGTTTTCAGAGAAAAGGGGAAGGAAAGAGGCAGCTGCAGGAGCTTTTATCAGAGCGCTCCACAGCCCGCCAGAGTCATTTCCCCTTGACAGAGATGCACATGGGATGTCCCCACAGCAGCCGAGTGCCCTCAGCGCCTGGCAGGAGGGGAGGGGAGCCGGGTGTCCAGGGGCTTCCTCCCCGAGCTCTGCGCTGCTGCTCCCCCTGCATCCCCAAGTGCTGCTTGGTTCACAGCCGGGTGAACTCCTGGGGGACTTGCAGAGCGCATCCAAAGTCAGACCTGTACTTATTAAGCCCTCTACCCTGCAAATACAGAAGTCAGACTGTGCCTCTGGGTTTACAGAAAGGATGTTGTGGAAAAGGAGGCTCAATTCAATAGATCAAGAGCCCCAGCCAAAGGGTGGGTTCGCACCATTTTATTTCCTTCACTGATTCTTTCAAAGTTAAAAGGGAAAGCCAACTGCTTAGCTTTTTGATAGCAGAAGAAGCTGAAATGTGTCTGATCTCACTACAGCAAAATACCCTGCAGAAAATACAGACACGATGAATTAAAACAACTTTACCAGATCAGTCACTGCAATGCTGGAATTCAGTTCTCAGTCTAGCAACAAACTGCACAGGGAAAATCAACCATTTCATGCCCGCCCTTCCCCTTAGCTTTATTTCTTTGAACTTTTATTTCTTTGAACCTGATTTCAGTAGCAGAGGCAGCCCCTCCATCCAGGCTCAGGAAGCAGCTCTGGGCTCTGGCTGCTGCTGCTGGCAGGTTGGAGCATTACGATAAGGACACAGCTGCTTTGCTCGCATTTACCCCACCCCATCCTCCTCACGATTCCAGTGTACCAGAAACATCTAGCCCCCTCCCCGCCCCCCATGATTCCAGTGCACCGGGAACATCTACCTCACCCCACCCTCCTCATGTTTCCAGTGTACCGGGAACATCTACCCCCTAACCCCTCATGATTCCAGTGCATTGCTGGACCTGGGGACTCCTTGCATCTGTGGATCAGCAAGGTTCTACAGAGCAGCGTGATTTTATTTTCTCTCCGAGGCAATCCCCCTCCTGGTACCTTTTCCTTGTAAACCTCCTGGAGTTGAGTCTTATTTTCTTTGTTTTGTTTTTTTAATTTTTTAAAATATAAATATATACAGAGAAAAAACAAACATAATAAACTATATTAAATTCTCATGATATATTAACCATTTGCTACCTAATGTTAGCCATACTTGAAACATTTAATTATATATATATATATATATATAATATGAATGGTCAAAATATACCTCAATTATTTGCATTAAACAATTTACAAACAAAATCTGCTTATGGAAAATCAACTAGTTAAAGAAAAATTATGAAGTTAAGTAAAGAATAGAAGCAAAGTTCAGAGGAGAGGGCTAGAGATGGGGAAGGAAGGAAGTGGGTAGAGAGGAAGGAGAAGGGGGGAAGAGGAATGCATTTAATAGGATCATTCAGATACTTCTATGAAAGCATCCCATGTCTCTGAGCTTTTTTTCTTGGATATTTCTGTTATGGTATACTAGTGAGGCAGAACTAGTAACTAGCAGCTGGAGTTAACCGTGGCAAATCTCCTGCTGATGTGAAGAGAAGTTCTGAATTTATCAAAGGAATAAAAGAAGCTCCAGGACTCTCACTGCAGTTGAATGTATTGTGACTTTTCTGGCTCATTGCCTGTACATTTCTCTGTCTCTGTTTCTCAGGCTCTCTTGCTGGAGCTGTTCCACTCTGTATTAAATTATATGTTCAGCAGTGCTGCAGTGGAGGAGAGAGGGTGGCTTGGTGATGAGAGCCCTCCTCTTGGCTGTAGAAGACTCAGGTTCAAGTTCCTGCTCTAATAAATATTTCATTATTTACTCAAAGTGGAACAGATCCACCAGGAAAGACTGAAAAAACTCCATCTCAGGCTACAGATAAATTGGTTGGTCACTAAGGTGCCACAAGTACTCCTTTTCTTTTTCCATCTCAGGCTAGTCAATAGCCTAGTGATTAGGGCTCTCCCCTGGAGAGGGGAAAATGGAGGGAGAGAGGAATCAGGGAACCAGAGTTGGGGAAAGCAGGCATCTGGAGAGGGGAAAGTGGAATTGAGGAAAAGCAGGAACCTTTGGGCAGGGAGGACCCAGAGGGGAGAAGCAGGATATAGAGGAGTGGGGGAAGCAGCGACCTCGAGGTGGGGAGCAGTGTGGATTGGGTGGGAATGGGACAAACTCGGACTCATAATAGAAACATGTTTTCAACTTTAATGGAATGGTTGCTCTAACTGCATAACACAATAAATTTACTTGGCAATGCATATATCCCATTTTATTTGTGTCCTCTGTGATCTTCTGTCCCTCAAAATCCAATAACCAGCATCTCATAATCACTGTTTTGTTTACTATGATGTTTGTTTGTTTTTCTCCATGTCCATCCTGTTATCTAGACCAAGTTCCCATGAGGATGCAGGTTCTCTCATTCTGCCATAGCACCACAGCCAGATGCTTTCTGCCTGATTTGATTATTTTCTTCATTACTTGTTCTCTTCACAGGTTGGAATCAGGTAGGAATCCCATCTCTTTCTGTAGTTTCTTATATGATTTATCTAGGCTTACAGTGACTTACAAATGGGCTTCACTTGAAGACAATGGAACTACTTACAGTGTGTAAACAGAACCACAAAGCAAGATTGGCAACTTCTTTATTCAATTTTGCTCTGCTTATCCTGTTGCTGGGTTGTTGCATTGTTCTTGGGATAGTTTTTAGATTTGCTTATTCATGCATGTGTTTTTAAAAGTTGTCAGCAATGGATAACACTCTATTATTGAAGGAGGATAAAAATCTAAGTAAATAAATAGCAGGGGTTTGAAAAGATGCCCAGTAAGATGTTTAGTTGTAAACAGAAGGCTAAACAAAAAACAACCCAAATTCCAAACAGAAACAACAGTGTTTTTTTAAAAAGTGTCTTCACTGCCTGTCCAAACCTTCAGGACTAATAACTGTCTAACTCATCTTAATGCACTGACGTCCTCTTCCACTCATTCCCTTCTCAAACACCTAGAGAGAGCGGGGACTATAAGTCAGTAGGTTGAACAAGAGGGTAAATGAGATACACAGCTGACGACCCTTTATTGAAAATGTCCCATTAGAACCCATGGGGTTGTTAGCTCAGACACTCCATCTGCTCTCAGTCTCTGGGACATCACATTAGGAAAGAGGCACTAATCTGGTCCCAAACCACTTAATGCTTCATATGTCAAAAACCAGTGCTTTGAAGTGCACACAAAATATACTGGAAGTAAGAGCATATCACAGAGGTCAGGTACACAGTGTCCCATGTGCAGAGCACAGCTAACCAAGTAGGATGCTACACTTTGCACTATCTTAAATTGAAACTAGCCCTCTGGAGATTAAAGGCTTCCACAGCCTGTGAACCTGAGCAACAAAAGGAGAGCCCATTAGGGCTGATCCAAATCCCATTGAAGTAAATGAGAACTGTTCCATTGGTTCAATGGGATTGGGATCAGGTTTCCAGCCCTTTAAAATTTCCTCCAAATTTCGTTGCCTAGTTTATCAGATCTAATCCTATTTTATTTGCATAGCACACTACTGCATGAGGCTGACAGGACTGAGGAGGCAAAAGAAAAGTAATTTTTCTCTCTGAGTTAATTTTCTTTTATGTTGTGGCACATTTCAGAGCACAATGTAGAGTGACTGAACCTTATCACCCTGTCACTGTAACTGGGGTTGGGGACATTTTGTGATCCTCTCACTTGCTCCCCATGACAAGTGCTGGGAATGTATTTCAGTATTTTTTAAAATATAATCTTTCTGCCTGGTGGAGCCAGCAGCAGTCAGGGCCATGTTCAATATCTAGGGGTTCCTTTCTGTTGATACAACACAGAACTGGCTCAATCCTCCACCCAGTATCCTAGGAAATTTACACACCACCCCTGGGTGTCTCTGAGAGGCAATACTTCCCCACTCACAAGCATAGAGTCTGAGTATAGAAAAGAAACTTTAATAAAAGGAGGGAAGCAACTGGGTGTTAATTTGGGAAAACACTGCAACTAGGGTCCATAAAAATAAACCATGGGTAAACGACCCAACCCCAAGTAGGTTGGGCAGTGTCCTTTCCCCTCAGGTTCTTAAGTCCAGCAACCCAAAAGCCCCCTTCACATGCCCAACCCTTCTCTGCACCCCACTCACAGTTGCTGTCCTTGGTTAGTGCAGACCCAGAGTTCAGAGGTGCATCTGCAGACTTCACCTCCCACCTTGTGTGGAGAGGGGGTAAAGAGGCTCCTTACTTGTAGCGCTGCTCGGGCACTCGCTCGCTGCCCCTCTCTGCCAGCCACCCTGCCAGATGTCTGCTCACCATGCTCACCGCGCCTCTCCACTGTCAGCCTGCTGGCTGCTTGGTCACCGCTGTTGGCACACCTCTCCACCAGCCGCCCTGTTGGCCGCTCACCTTGCTTCTCCACCAGCCGCCCTGCTAGCCACTCATCACGCTTCTTTGCCACTGCCCTGCTGGCTGCTTGTTGCGCCTCTCTGCCTCAACAGCCACTCATTCACCAGCTGTCAGTCACCTTCTGCTGCCATCTGCCTCTCTGCTGTGTCCTCTGCACATCAGTTTCTTAGTAATTTTAGCTCTTAGCAGGCAGGGCAGAAACACAGTCGCACCACAAATGATTTCAGCTCTGATCGAACAATTAAATTAACAAAGAGGGTTCTAATGAAGCCTATTTAATGCTATTATTTGACCTGTGGGGAGGAACAGGTTGAACCAGTCTAGGTAGGACCCTTGGTGAGGGTGTGCTGCCTTCTCACTGGGATACTTGTCCCCACCCCTCTTACTTTCACAGGGCGCTGACATTTGAGCCCCTGGCTTAACAAGGTTCTTTCAACTGAGGATGGTCCCCCTTATTTGGGACAGGTTAAGCACAGTACTGCTTCTCTGTATTCCAACAATAATTACAACATTGGTAACAGCATTTCACTACTCCTGCATTCAGTACTAAAGTGATTTGTACCCAACACCAGTTAAAGTTGATCACTTTGACACCTCTGCATCTGTTGAATATGTAAGCAGAGCAGGAACAAATTGTATTTACATAAACACACGGGGAGTCTCTCCCACTCCCAGCTAGCTGTCAGGGAAGCATTCATTCAGACCCTGCTTACATAAACATAATGTTAACCCTTTAGACATGAGTGGGTAGCCAGTATTCAGGATCTTATGGGTTCTTTCCATTAGAAAGAGAAATTGCTGATGGAGTCAGGTATTTATTTGATGAAATCCTTTTTATTTACATAGAATGTACACAAAGTCCCGCATCATTGAACACAGTAGGAATCAAACAGCAGAAGGCAATTTCTTTGCTCACAATTCCAAGCCGCTTTCAACCAAAACTTTGCCCAACAAGTTCTCTCTTAGCTTTCACATGCTTCAAGTGCTTTTCTGGCTGTCTCTGGCCCTTCTTTGCAGCCTTTTCTGTCTGCTTCTTTAGTGTTTTTTCTCTGCTTCTGCTCTCACACACAAGCACACAGCTCTACCAAAGCAATACCCATCCCTCTGTATTTGCACTATGCCCACATAGCTCAGCTCTTGACCAGACTTGCACATGGCATGTAATTTGAGTGGTGGCTCTGAAAGTTTCAGCTACTTTACTCCATAAAGGAGCTTCATTGCTTCTATCATTTATTCTGAATGAAGGGTGGCTATTACACCCACCAGATTCAATGAGGTTTCACCCTACATCTGGTATAACAATAATTTAACAGAGTAGCAGCCGTGTTAGTCTGTATTCGCAAAAAGAAAAGGAGTACTTGTGGCACCTTAGAGACTAACCAATTTATTTGAGCATAAGCTTTCGTGAACTACAGCTCACTTCCACTGAATGCATCCGATGAAGTGAGCTGTAGCTCACGAAAGCTTATGCTCAAATAAATGAGTTAGTCTCTAAGGTGCCACAAGTACTCCTTTTCTTTTTGTGAATAATTTACAGTTGTGGAAATGCATTATTTCTTGTAAACTCCATATATAATTTCATGCCCCATGGAATATAAAATACATGAAATAGATCTTGTTGTTTGTGTGTATTGTTAAAGAAATGTATATGAATTTCCCATGCTTTCTCTGAGTTTATCTTCCTTGTATCCTGGTACATTTCTTAGCTCGTTTTAAAGTGGTTGGACCTGACCAGCCTGTCATTGCCACTGTGGGAGAAGAGATTGTGTTACCCTGTCACCTGTCCCCCAAGATGAGCGCTGAGAACATGGAGGTGACGTGGTTCCGGTCCCAACTCTCTCCATTTGTTCATCGCTATAGTGATGGAAAGGACCAGTATGGGCAGCAGATGTCAGAATATCAGCGGAGGACAGAGCTCTTTAAAGATGGTCTCACCGATGGAAATGTTGCCTTGAGAATTTTCAATATCAGACCTTCTGATGAAGGACAGTATAGCTGTTTTGTTCAAAAGGGTATGGATTATGAAGAAGCCCAATTGGAACTAAAGGTGTCAGGTCAGTAGCGTGTGGGGAAGCAATAGATGTGATATATCTTAATTTTTAGTAAGGCTGTTGGCACAATCCCACATGACAATCTCATAAGCAAACCAGGGAAATGTGGTTTGGCTGAAATTGCTAGAAGGTGGGTGCACAACCTGATTAAAAAATTGAACCCAAAGAGTAGTTATCAGTTGTTTGCTGTTAAATTAGGAGGATGTATCAAATGGGATCCCACATGGGTCATTCCTCAGTCCGGTACTATTCAATATTTTCATTAATTACTTAGATGATGCAGTAGAGAGTACACTTATAAAATGTGCAGATGTCACCAAGCTGGGAAAGATGCAGTCCCTTTGGAGGGCAGGATTAGAATTCAAAATGATCTTGATAAACTGGAGTATTGGTCTGAAATCAACAACATGAAATTGAGTAAAAACATGCAAAGAGAAATACACGTAGGAAGGAAAAAATAAATGCACAAATACAATATGGGAATAACTGTCTGTGCAGCAATGCTGCAGAAAAGGATGTGGAGATTTTAGTGGACCACAAAGTGAATATGGAGCCAACAGTATGATGCTGCAGTGAAAAAAAAGGAGATTTAGGCTACATAGCAGGAAAATCTTTCTAACTATGAAGATAGTTAAGCACTGGAACAGGTAACCTAGGCAGGTCATGGAATTCTTGCAATTGTAGGTTTTTTAAGAAGGAGGTTTCTACAGTCCAATTGTGCCACAATCACTGTTTTTCTGCATTTAAAAGCCAGGGCCAGGATTAGGGGATAGCAAGCAGGTCAATTGCCCAGGGCCCCACACCACAGGGGGCCCTGCGAAGCTACCTTGCTCAGGCTTCCGCTTCAACCTCGTGTGACGGGTCTCAGGTTTCAGCCATGCACAGCAGGGTGGGGGCTTTGGCTTTCTGCCCTGGGCCCCAGCAAGTCTAATGCTGACCCTGTTTGGTGGACCCCTTGAAACCTGCTCATAGCCCCCTGTGGGGCCACAGACCCCTGGCTGAGAACCGCTGGACTAGATGACCTTTTGAGTTCCCTTCCAATCCTATAGTTCTATGTGCCTGTATTTCCTTTGGAGAGCGTTCTCAGTGATTCTTATTTGCATTTTACTATTCAAAATTTCCTGTTACCTTCAATTTATTTCCTATCAGTAACTCCAGTGTGTCACTTTTGTAAATCGGATTTAAGTTCCTATGTCATTTGGGTGGTTTTGAAAAATTTCCCCAAGTCCGTTGCGAGGAATGATTCTTCATCCAAACATGAAGTACATTGGATAAGGGGTACACTAGCTACTCCACGTCTGAAAATGAGTGGCTAGTGTTCTGCTGGCTCCTTGTCACTCTGGTGCTATCTCGTTTCATTCTGGTGAAGGCTGCTAAAACTTTAAGGAGGGAGAACAATTCCTCCTGTGAAAGCCCATTCCTCCTCCACTGCTTTTCACCAGTGAAGAGGGGCTTAGGAGCAGCCACACATACTGAGCTCTGGGTTAAACTTGACCAGACATGGACAGACTTTTCTCCTCTGTCTTTGACATGTACCCATAGGGCTAGCTAAAGCAGACTGTATATGATCAAAGAAGAGATATTTCACCTGAAGGTACATTTGAAATATAACTTTTATTTTTCTCAATCTTTTTCTTTATCCGTTAGTGTTAAGATCATTTACCAGCTAACGGATTCATGAAATCATGAAATACAATGTTTTGCCATGTGTAGATCCTGGAATGGAAAACTAGTGAAGGAAAAAGTTTTCCCTTCCCGCTCCATGAAATAATTATAATTTCTTGCTCATATTGTTTCCTGAGTCCATGAGTATAGGGAATAAAAGGAAAGTTTAAATGTTTATCCTCCAGGCTGAACATGTGCATAAATTAATACTGATTTATTAATTTGCTCTAGCTTCAGGCACTGCTCCTCACATCTCTGTTGAGGATTATCAGGATGGAGGGATCCGGGTGGTGTGTCGATTGGTTGGCTGGTACCCACAGCCTGAGGTGCTGTGGAGAGATGCCAGTGGACAGCATTTACCATCGCTCTCTGAAACAAATTCCAAAGAAGCCAATGAGCTGTTTGACATTGAAAATTCCATCATTATTACAGAGAATTCACACCAGAACTTGTCTTGCGTAGTCAAGAGCACCCACACCAACCGAAAAAAGGAATCAACATTATTTTATATATCAGGTCAGTTACCACCAAAGCAACACACTGTGATCAGCAACAGAAAAAATACAACAGCAGATTGGTTAACTACATTAAAATGTATCAATAGCAATGAAGGCTAGAGTATGATATTTAGACAAAAAACCCTACAAAAGAAACAAACCAATGGTGGAATTTTCAAAAAGTATCCTGAAAGTCAACAAGACTCATGCTCCTAAATAATTCAGACACTTTTGAAGATCCCACCTATACTGTATAGCAGAGGTGGCCAAATTTACTGACTCTCCAAGCCACATATGACAATCTTCAGAAGTTTGAGAGCTGGGGCATGACTGCAGGAGTTTGGGGCTTCAAATCTGTGGGGAGGGGGGTCTCAGGGCTTCAGCCCCATGGGAAGCACCTGCTGGGGCTTGGGGCTTCAGGAGTGGGGCTGAAACCCGAGACCTTCCTCCCTGCAGTGGTGACACGGCGGGACACATGGGGTCACATGCTCCCCCAGACTTTTGCCAGGATTTGCTGGCCCTGCTTGGTCACATGGTGTCGCCCTGTGTGACAGCTGCCGGAGCCGGCAAGCTGGGAGCTGTGACTATGAGGAGAGGCAGCTGGGAACTGCAGGGGGAGCTTCTGCTTTTGCTTCTGCCTGAGAGCTCTTTTGGGACCATGGAGAGGAGGGGCTCAGAGCATAGCCCCAGCTGGGGCTGAGCTCTCACCCACGGCCGGGACTGCAGCAGAGCAATTGGCCCTGGCCAGAGCGCCAAGCCCAGAGCCCATCCCCCGTTCCACCATTCCTCCCAAGGCCCTACCCGTGGCCCCACCCCATTCCACCCCTTCCCCTGTGAGCCTGCCCCTGTTCCAACCACGAACCTGCCCCCATTCCACCCCCACTCCACCTCTTCTCTCGAGGCCCACACCCCGCTTGTTCCTTTCCACCCTGTCTGCTGCCACCCCGAGTCCAGAAAGGCTCTGTGTCCCCACTGTGGCCCTGGAGTAAGAGCTCCTCCACCCCCAAGGCTGTAGCAGTGGGGATTTTTCCGGGGGCCCCAAATTGGCCAGGACCCCTGGGCATAGGCCCTGTGGGTCTGTGCGGTAATCCGCCACTGCACTCCCGCTTCTGGCCTCTCCCCAAGCCTCCATTACGCACCGCCCATGATTGCAGCCCCAGTGTGCTGAGCACTGTACAAATAAACTATGATAGTTCTAAACTAAATGAACAAGACAAGCAAAAGACTGGACAGGAAATAGAGCAACAGAGGGGAAATGACATAGTAAAGCTCATACAGCAGGGCACCAGAAGTGTGGGGAACATAATTCAGTCTCCTGAGTCTGAAGCCAGTGCTTTAGGCATTGGACAAGGTTGTCTCTTTGTGCAACAACAGCAGTGAATTAAACCAGGCTGATTCATACGCTGATCTGTGAATTGATGCCTGTGTTGGTTGGAGTCCTTGTAATATAGGTTTCTGGTGCTCTGTGCACTGCAGACAGGGCTGTATTTCCACCTTTGTTTTAGACTACTCCTGCTGGAGGTAGCTTTATATGATGTGGAATCCTTTGATTTTTGCCCTTACTTACAGAGTGATGTGAGTCCCTCTAGGGTTTTCTTTTACAGCTGCCTTTTTCCCAAAGGCGAATCCATGGATGGTGGCTCTGTCGGTGATCCTGATGATTTTCGCATGTTTCATTGGTATCACTATTTATTTATTTAAAATAAAAGGTAAACATTATAAAGGAAAATATAATGCAAGATTTTCTTCTAATAAAAGCAGTAAGGCTACATCTGAAAAACTAAAAAGTAACATGAAAAATGTAGAAGCAACAAAAAATAATGGTTTTGTATGGAAATGTCCTTGCAAAGGAACTTCACTGAGTTACACCAGCTGAGCCTTCACATTTATATATAACGGGACACATAAAATTAGAGAAAAGTGAAAAGAGAAGACATCCCAGGCTGTGAGATGAGTTAGGGCAGTGGCTCTCAACCTTTCCAGACCACTGCACCCCTTTCAGGAGTCTGATTTGTCTTGCATACCACAAGTTTCTCCTGACTTAAAAATCACTTGCTTAGGGTATGTCTACACTACAAAATTAGGTCGAATTTATAGAAGTCGTTTTTTTAGAAATCGTTTTTATATATTCGAGTGTGTGTGTCCCCACAGAAAATGCTCTAAGTGCATTAACTCGGTGGAGTGCTTCCACAGTACCAAGGCAAACGTCGACTTCCGGAGAGTTGCACTGTGGGTAGTTATCCCACAGTTCCCGCAGTCTCTGCTGCCCATTGGAATTCTGGGTTGAGATCCCAATGCCTGATGGGGCTAAAACATTGTCGCGGGTGGTTCTGGGTACATATCATCAGGCCTCCGTTCCCTCCCTCCCTCCATGAAAGCAAGGGCAGACAATCATTTTGCGCCTTTTTTCTTGAGTTACCTGTGCAGACGCCATACCACGGCAAGCATGGAGCCCGCTCAGGTAACCGTCACCGTATGTCTACTGGGTGCTGGCAGACGTGGTACTGCATTGCTACTCAGCAGCAGCAACCCCTTGCCTTGTGGCAGCAGACTGTACAATAGGACTGGTAGCCGTCATCGTCATGTCCGAGGTGCTCCTGGCCATGTCGGCCAGGAGCACCTGGGCAGACATGGGTGCAGGGACTACATTAGAAGTGACTTGACCAGGTCATTCTCTTTAGTCCTGCAGTCAGTCCTATTGAACCATCTTATGGTGAGCAGGAGGCGATATGGATAGCTAGCAGTCCTATTGTACCATCTCCTGCCGAGCAGCCATGAGATGTGGATGGCTTGCAGTCCTTCTGCACCGTCTGCTGCCAGCCAAAGATGTAAAAGATAGATGGAGTGGATCAAAACAAGAAAAAGACTAGATTTGTTTTGTACTCATTCACTTCCCCCCCTCCCGCCCCGTCTAGGGGACTCATTCCTCTAGGTCACACTGCAGTCACTCACAGAGAAGGTGCAGCAAGGTAAATCTAGCTATGTATCAATCAGAGGCCAGACCAACCTGCTTGTTCCAATAAGAACAATTACTTAGGTGCACCATTTCTTATTGGAACCCTCCATGAAGTCCTGCCTGAAATACTCCTTGATGTAAAGCCACCCCCTTTGTTGATTTTAATTCCCTGTAAGCCAACCCTGTAAGCCATGTCATCAGTCGCCCCTCCCTCCGTCAGAGCAACGACAGACAATCATTCCGTGACTTTTTTCTGTGTGGATGCCATACCAAGGCAAGCATGGAGGCCGCTCAGCTCACTTTGGCAATTAGGAGCACATTAAACACCACACACATTATCCAGCAGTATATGCAGCACCAGAACCTGGCAGAGCGATACTGGGCGAGGAGGCGATGTCAGTGTGGTCACGTGAGTGATCAGGACATGGACACAGATTTCTCTGAAAGCATGGGCCCTGCCAGTGCATGCATCATGGTGCTAATGGGGCAGGTTCATGCGGTGGAACACCGATTCTGGGCTTGGGAAACAAGCACAGACTGGTGGGACCGCATCGTGTTGCAGGTCTGGGACGATTCCCAGTGGCTGCGAAACTTTCGCATGCGTAAGGGCACTTTCATGGAACTTTGTGACTTGCTTTCCCCTGCCCTGAAACGCATGAATACCAAGATGAGAGCAGCCCTCACAGTTGAGAAGCAAGTGGCGATAGCCCTGTGGAAGCTTGCAACGCCAGACAGCTACCAGTCAGTTGGGAATCAATTTGGATTGGGTAAATCTACTGTGGGGGCTGCTGTGATGCAAGTAGCCCACGCAATCAAAGATCTGCTGATATCAAGGGCAGTGACCCTGGGAAATGTGCAGGTCATAGTGGATGGCTTTGCTGCAATGGGATTCCCTAACTGTGGTGGGCCATAGATGGAACCCATATCCCTATCTTGGCACCGGAGCACCAAGCCAGCGACTACATAAACTGCAAGGGGTACTTTTAAATAGTGCTGCAAGCTCTGGTGGATCACAAGGGACGTTTCACCAACATCAGTGTGGGATGGCCGGGAAAGGTACATGACGCTCGCATCTTCAGGAACTCTGGTCTGTTTCAAAAGCTGCAGGAAGGGACTTTATTCCCAGACCAGAAGATAACTGTTGGGGATGTTGAAATGCCTATATGTATCCTTGGGGACCCAGCCTACCCCTTAATGCCATGGCTCATGAAGCCATACACAGGCAGCCTGGACAGTAGTCAAGAGCTGTTCAACTACAGGCTGAGCAAGTGCAGAATGGTGGTAGAATGTGCATTTGGACGTTTAAAGGCGCGCTGGCGCAGTTTACTGACTCGCTTAGACCTCAGCGAAACCAATATTCCCACTGTTATTACTGCTTGCTGTGCACTCCATAATATCTGTGAGAGTAAGAGGGAGACATTTATGGAGGGGTGGGAGGTTGAGGCAAATCGCCTGGCTGCTGGTTACGTGCAGCCAGACACCAGGGTGGTTAGAAGAGCACAGGAGGGCGCGGTGTGCATCAGAGAAGCTTTGAAAACCAGTTTCATGACTGGCCAGGCTACGGTGTGAAAGTTCTGTTTGTTTCTCCTCAATGAAACCCCCCGCCCCTTGGTTCACTCTACTTCCCTGTAAGCTAACCACCCTCCCCTCCTCCCTTCGATCACTGCTTGCAGAGTCAATAAAGTCATTGTTGCTTCACATTCATGCATTCTTTATTTATTCATCACACAAATAGGGGGATGACTACCAAGGTAGCCCAGGAGGGGTGGTGGAGGAGGGAATGAAAATGCCACCCAGCACTTTAAAAGTTTACAACTTTAAAATTTATTGAATGCCAGCCTTCTGTTTTTTGGGCAATCCTCTGTGGTGGAGTGGCTGGTTGGCCGGAGACCCCCCCACCGCGTTCTTGGGCGTCTGGGTGTGGAGGCTATGGAACTTGGGGAGGAGGGTGGTTAGTTACACAGGGGCTGTAGTGGCAGTCTGTGCTCCAGCTGCCTTTGCTGCAGCTCAACCATACTCTGGAGCATATTAGTTTGATCCTCCAGCAGCCTCAGCATTGAATCCTGCCTCCTCTCATCACGCTGCCACCACCTTTCAGCTTCAGCCCTCTCTTCAGCCCGCCACTTACTCTCTTCAGCCCGCCACCTCTCCTCCCGGTCATTTTGTGCTTTCCTGCACTCTGACATTATTTGCCTCCATGCATTCCTCTGTGCTCTGTCAGTGTGGGAGGACAACGTGAGCTCAGAGAACATTTCATCATAAGTGCGTTTTTTTTTTCTTTCTAATCTTCACTAGCCTCTGGGAAGGAGAAGATCCTGTGATCATTGAAACACATGCAGCTGGCGGAGAAAAAAAAGGGACAGCAGTATTTAAAAAGACACATTTTATAAAACAGTGGCTACAGTCTTTCAGGGTAAACCTTGCTGTTAACATTACATACATAGCACATGTGCTTTCGTTACAAGGTCGCATTTTGCCTCCCCCCACCGCGTGGCTACCCCCTCAACCCTCCCTCCTCCCCGTGGCTCACAGTGGGGAACATTTCTGTTCAGCCACAGGCAAACAACCCAGCAGGAACGGGCACCTCTGAGTGTCCCCTGAAGAAAAGCATCCTATTTCAACCAGGTGACCATGAATGATATCACTCTCCTGAGGATAACACAGAGAGATAAAGAACGGATGTTGTTTGAACGCCAGCAAACATACACTGCAATGCTTTGTTGTACAATGATTCCCGAGTACATGCTACTGGCCTGGAGTGGTAAAGTGTCCTACCATGGAGGACGCAATAAGGCTGCCCTCCCCAGAAACCTTTTGCAAAGGTTTTGGGAGTACATCCAGGAGAGCCATGAATGCCTGGGCAAATTAATCCTTTCACATGCTTGCTTTTAAACCATGTATAGTATTTTAAAAGGTACACTCACTGGAGGTCCCTTCTCCTCCTGCCGGGTCCAGGAGGCAGCCTTGGGTGGGTCCGGGGGGTACTGGCTCCAGGTCCAGGGTGAGAAACCGTTCCTGGCTGTCGGGAAAACTGGTTTCTCCGCTTGCTTGCTGTGAGCTATCTACAACCTCCTCATTATCATCATCTTCTTCGTCCCCAAAACCTGCTTCCGTATTGCCTCCATCTCCATTGAAGGAGTCAAACAACACGGCTGGGGTAGTGGTGGCTGAACCCCCTAAAATGGCATGCAGCTCATCATAGAAGCGGCATGTTTGGGGCTCTGATCCGGAGCGGCCATTCGCCTCTCTGGTTTTCTGGTAGGCTTGCCTCAGCGCCTTAAGTTTCTCGCGGCACTGCTTTGGGTCCCTGTTATGGCCTCTGTCCTTCATGCCCTGGGAGATTTTGACAAAGGTTTTGGCATTTCGAAAACTGGAACGGAGTTCTGATAGCACGGATTCCTCTCCCCATACAGCGATCAGATCCCGTACCTCCCGTTCAGTCCATGCTGGAGCTCTTTTGCGATTCTGGGACTCCATCATGGTCACCTCTGCTGATGAGCTCTGCATGGTCACCTGCAGCTTGCCACGCTGGCCAAACAGGAAATGAGATTCAAAAGTTTGCGATTCTTTTCCTGTCTACCTGGCCAGTGCATCTGAGTTGAGAGTGCTGTCCAGAGCAGTCACAATGGAGCACTCTGGGATAGCTCCTGGAGGCCAATACCGTCGAATTGTGTCCACAGTACCCCAAATTCGAGCCGGCAAGGTCGATTTAAGCGCTAATCCACTTGTCAGGGATGGAGTAAGGAAATCGATTTTAAGAGCCCTTTAAGTCAAAATAAAGGGCTTCATCGTGTGGACGGGTGCAGGTTTACATCGATTTAATGCTGCTAAATTCGACCTAAAGTCCTAGTGTAGACCAGGGCTTGGAGTCATTATGGATAGTTTTCTGAAAACATCCACTTAATGTGAAGCATCAGTCAAAAAAGCAAACAGAATGTTGTGAATCATTAAGAAAGGGATAGATACCTCTGTGTAAATCCATGGTACACCCACATCTTGAATACTGCATGCAGATGTAGTCACCCCATCTCAAAAAATATATGTTGGGATTGGAAAAGGTTCAGAAAAGGGCAACAAAATTTATTAGGGATATGGAACAGCTTCCGTATGAGGAGACATTAATAAAACTGGGACTTTTCAGCTTGGAAAAGAAACAACTGAGGGGAGGTATGATTGAGGTCTATAAAATCATCACTGGTGTGGAGAAAATAAATAAGGAAGTGTTATTTACTCCTTCTCATAACACAAGAACTAGGGGGTCATAAAATGAAATTAATAGGCAGCAGGTTTAAAAGAAACAAAAGGAAGTATTTCTTCACACAACGCAGAGTCAACCTGTGGAATTCTTTGCCAGAGGATGTTGTGAAGGCCAAGCCTATAACAAGGTTCAAAAAAGAACTAGATAAGTTCATGGATGATAGGTCCATCAATGGCTATTAGCCAGGATGGGCAGGGATGGTGTCCCTAGCCTCTGTTTGCCAGAAGATGGGAATGGGCTATGGGATGATCACTTGATGATTACCTGTTTTGTTCATTCCCTCTGGGGGCATCTGGCATTGGCCACTGTCGGAAGACAGGATACTGGGCTAGATGGACCTTTGGTCTGACCCAGTATGGCCATTCATATTTTCTAGTAATAATTTTTATTTATCGCTGTTTATTTTATTTATTTATTTGTTTGGGAAATGTGATACCGACATTGGTGTCATTATCTTTCCTCCAACAAGTAAAATTTTCCACAAATTTGTCTCCTCATTATTATTATTATTTATTATTTATTATTTATTATGGGAGAGATTTTAGAACCAGAAACACCACTATCATCAATAAGAGCTTTGTCATTGACTTCAGGGAGTGAAGGATCAAGCACTAAATGCACAAGTCCTAGAACAATACAGTTGATAATATTAGGGCCTGAAATTACACTCCTTGCACCCCTAAAGCTCCCAACAAAGTTGCTGGATATGTAGGATATGCCAGGAAGCAGGACTGGGCTCTAATTCTGCTGGGAATTCAGAACTTTCACAACTTGGAAATACTCACTCTTTGATATTGAACTCCAATGTAGTCACATGATTAGTAAAACAAAAATTTAATGTTTATCGAGGTGCTAAGGATTCATATAATGAAAACATTTCTTTCAATCTACATTAACTGTAAATATTCTTAAACAACTTGCTTTTCAAATGTTTTCTCCTAATAGAAACTGTTCTATGAAGTTGTTTGCTGTTAATTTTTGTTGTTGTGATTATTGGTAATAAAGGAACACCAACTTGAAACTCACATGAAATATCACAATAATGTATTGATGATAATTCAATAGGTAGGAGATGAGAACATAGAGAACATGATTTAAGATGTATCTTCACTGAGGGTGAAATTCCCCTCCTGCGGGAGGTGACATTAAGTGGGAGACAAGGGGGACTCTGTGCCCTCCTGCACAGCGGGGAAGGGCTTCATGCCAGCTTGGTATCAGTTTTTCCCCTTTGTGCAGAGTTGTTTCTGATAGATACAAGTTAGGTCTATTCTTGGTGTCATCTTGTTATTTACAGAATATGTAGAGGAAAGTCTTTTATCCTAGAACACAGTAGAAACCAACAACAGCAGACAGTTTCCTTGCTCAGAAAATCCCCAATCTTCCACTGTAGTGAGCTCTGTGCCCAAGGAGCCCTATCTGCTTCCGTTCACACCCATAACTCCTTTGCCAGGTTTCTTTTGGTTTTCTACCTCCAACAAACACACATGCACGCACGTGCGCGCACACACACACACACACACACACACACACGGTCTTTTAGCCCCTGAGTTCACTATCAGTGATAGCCCTGTTAATCTACCTGGGTTGGCTTTGTGCCCAGTGCACTGGGCAGTAGTTTTCATTATTTCTAGCTGGATCACAACACAAAAGGCCATAATGATTCTTTCTACTGAACCTGAAGGCAGATGCTTGGGTTTAACAAAGTCTGTGATCCTCTTTGGATCAAAATCCTATTAACACCTGCCAAAATAACGTCAACAACTGCTGAGAAAGAGGTGTGTGTGTGTGTGGCTATATGTACTATAAATCTATGCAGGAAGCCAGAAGCTGGGGCTGGACAGTGAAGTACAGGGAGAAATGAAGATAGAGACTGAGGAGTTTTAGGGATAGCTCTGTTTCCTTATTATAACAACATGATCTGGTCAGTGATATAGAAAATGACTCTGTTGAGCTTTACCATTGTCACATGACAAGTATCAGGTCAGCAGAGAAATGGGAGTGAAGCTGCCAGGCCAGGATTTTGTAGATTCCAGATAGGGGATGTGCAGGAGCTGCAGCTGAGATCAAAGTGAGTACACTGGCCATTGCGAGGCTTCAGAGGTGCTCTGTGTCCTGCCTGTGGTATCTTTACTGAAATCTCTTTTTGCTAACAAAGTGCAGTGCACCTGAGCTCTATAGTGCTGGGCCCTACAGAAACACCCCATGCTAGGGAAGTAAATAAATGCATCTATTCCAGGGAGGAAAAAGTTCCTAGCAACTTTCAGGTTTAAAACCAAGCCCTTTTTGAATCATCACAGCTAAGTATTGTCAATTGTAACATCTCTCTGCCCAACACTCCCATAACTCAGACACTGCCCTCTTTAGCGATAGTGTGAATTTCATACATAGAGAATACAGCCTTTCAACTGTGTATCCAGGGGGATAGAAGCTCTGGATGATAAAACTGGATATAATAATGAATATTTATTTCTCTACATTTTTAGGGAAACTTACTGCAGAGCTTGGTAAGTCTTCTTTTGCTTCTTTCTATTTTTTGCACGCAGTTGTATACTGATCAGAGAGTTTTGTTGTCATTGTGGTGTTGACGTTTATTTAGTTTTTTTGTTAGGTTGATTGATTTTGGGGGGGCAGGGTTGTTTTTCTGATTATTTATTTCTTGGGGGAGGTTGTTTTTCTTTTTTCAATTTCGATTTTAAAAAATGTGGAATAGAGGTAAGGCTGATCAATGTCACACAGAATAAACAAAATAAGATAAGGGATTTGAAAAGAAAGGAGCTGTCAGATTTAACTTTGATCCTGACAGTACTGAGAAATAGTGCAGAAAAGAAGTGGAAAATGGATCTTTGTCATAAAATTGAAATTAAATTGGCAATGTTTTGAAGAAAAATGTTTGTTTCTGAAAAAGGCAATTTGTCAAGAAAAACACTTTTAATTCAAAAATTAGGATTAGCTTTCAGATTTGACTTGCTGTATCTGAGTAGAACTCATGGGACTCAGTGGAGTGACTCCGATCTGTAAAGTTAAGCACGTGCAGCCATCTTTTCACGATTGCTGCACATATATGTTCTATTCTGCTCCCTCTGAAATAGATGGGAGATTTTTCACTGACCTCGGTGGGACCAGGTTCAGGCTTTTCTGACCAGGTATTTTGCATCCTAATTCTAATGTGTCCGTTGAAAAATCAGATCGTAAGTTTTTTGACAGTTGCATAGTTAATGGAACCTGACATAATACAAAAGAGTGTGTTAAAGGTGTAGCCTCTGTGAGAGAAGCACTTACACAATCTAGGTGTGTTTCTGATTCTTTATTTTATCATAAACATCTGATAGACATTATAAATCTATTTTTCCCTCAGTGTACCATTCTGTACCCTATTGAATCCTAGAGAATTTGTTCTGGGGAATTCTCATCTCTGATTATGTGGTTGGTTTCAGGCTGGAGAAAGCTTGCTGCCCCTCTGGAAAAAGGTAATTGAAGATCATACTGTATCAATGTCCATCACCTTTCATAAGAAAATGTTGCACCTTCTCCTTGATTGCAGCAGTGAGTAGTTCAGGGCAGACCTCACAAGCATCCTGTATGTTGGTGCGCATCAGGATGTGAGGCAGGTTTTATGCCTATGTCCTGCCACAGCACAATGCATCCAGATCATACACAGCTCCTCCCACTCCTCTGTCTGCATGTGCCCTGCCCCCTGAAGGGCTTTCTGAGAGCACCTCCCAGTCATTGTACAATGGAACATGACCCTGCCCAGCTGCTACCCCAGGGCCAAGGCCTGCCCTGTCTTCCCATCAATTGCCTTCCTGCTCCTGCTCATGTCTCCTCCTCACTCTTCTTCAGCCCTCACTGCCTGGGAGAGGGACAGAGCTATGCTCTGCAGACAAGGAGCAACTGAATTCTGTGTCTGGTGTTTAGATACCATGATGATGGAGATGGGAAAAGTGTTGACTAGAATTACAGCTAGAGGGGCTGGGGTAAGTGAGGAAATAAAATGTAGGGGAGGAAGATCCTGCTTCCTGCACATGAGCCAGAGCGAGCAGTGGAGGAGAGATGGGTGGGGGAGTGAAGGTGGTGGTGGGAAGGAGAGGAAGGGAAGGGAAGGGAAGGGAAGGGAAGGGAAGGGAAGGGAAGGGAAGGGTGGGATGATGAGCAGTTTTGAAGATGATAGCAATTAACAGGAGGGTGAGTGCAGTTCCCCAGAGCAGCCGCCCTTGGGAGAAACGGGACCTGCTGCTGAGCAGTGAAATCTGAGGCATGTCAAGTCCTTGCCCCATGTGGCCTGTTGCTGTCTGAGGAAGGAGCATGTCAGAGATCCAGCATTTGGAGAGGGGAGGAGAGTGAGGAGGCCTATATCACATTGAAAGGAGGAAGCAGCTGGGAAACAAAAGGACTCATGCTGGAAATAAAGCACTTCAGGGGGGGGGGAGCTGTGTCAATATTCTTGACTTCATATAATCTGCTGTGTCCCCCCAGGGATACTAGTCCCCTCCATGGGGAGAGGTGGGGCCAGGAGGGGATAGACCCTGATTCTGAGGCCTGGCCCAGCTGATCCCTTCACTCTGTTACTGACACATCTCTGTCAGGGGAGTGACTCTCCCCTGCACTGTGCTGAGATCTCAGAGCTGCTCCCCATTCCAACCTGGTAAATTCTGGAGGAAGGCGATTCCCTAAGTCACACTCCATCTGGGGCAGATTCTGTCACTGACATGATCAAACTCTCCCGCAGGGCTGAGCTCTGCCCTTAATGCTCTGATTTTTTCTTTCCCAGAGAATGTGACTTGGATCCAGACACAGTTCATCCCCATCTTCTCCTGTCTGTGGATTGCAAAAGTGTTAAACGGCTATTCACACGGCTGGATTGCCTCGACAATCCTAAGAGATTTGAATATGAACGTTGTGTGCTGGGCTACGAGGGGTTCAACTCAGGGAGACATTACTGGGAGGTGGAGGTGGGACATGGGGGATACTGGGCTGTGGGGATCGCTAGAGAGTCTGTGAGGAGGAAAGGAGAGATCATATTTAGCACTGAGGAGGGGATCTGGGCTGTGGGCCATTGGGGGAATCAGTACCTCGCTGTCACTTCTCCTCGCTCCCCATTGGCCCTGAAGCAGGTGCCCAAGAGGATCCGGGTTTCTCTGGACTATGAAGTGGGGAAGGTGGCATTTTTTGATGCTGTTAAAGGGGTACTGATATTCACTTTCCCACCGGCTTCCTTTGCTGGGGAGAAAATCCACCCTTGGCTCTGGGTCTGGGATTTGCAATCACAGCTCAGACTGTGTCCCTGAGACACAGGAAGAAATACCCCTCTGGGACACTTGTCATCAGCCAGTCTAGCCTCACACATCCTCATCCTAAGATGCTGGAGTCTCCAATGTTTCTGCAGAGCCTGTAATGCACAGTTTCTATAAACCTGGGAGAGGGGTGGTGTCCCTGGATTTAAGAGCCATTGAGAGCAGAGATGGAGGAAGACAAGCCAATTTCCTTGGTCCTAAGATTGTGCAGCCTGTCTGTCACTAGCCTCTGCAATCCAAGAGAACTCTAGCCACTGGTCAGGTTAGTAGCTAAGGGTGTGTCTACACTGCAGCGTGTGCTCCATCCTGCCTTGCAGGCATGTGCACACATTAGTCAAGTCCACTTGTAAAAGTCCACACTGCCGAGCTGCACATGATCCGTACTCCATACACGTGTGTTGACATGAATGCTGTAGTTTCGTGTTTGGCACTAGGATTTCTAGGGACATGGAGTGCACATTTGGCAGGCTGAAGGCAATATGGTGCCACCTACAGACCATTTGGACACCAACATAGCCAGTGCCATCCATATGGCTGTGGTCTGCTGTGCTCTGCCTAGCATCTGCAAGGAGAAAGACACTGCTGGTTGCAGTCCCATACAGACATCCAGAATGTGCACCTGTCATCCAGGGGTGCTGGAATGGGGAGTCAGGGGTCCATGGCCCCATCACTTTTAAAAATGGGGGACTATGCCCTCCAACTTTTAACAAGCCGTAAGAGCAAGCGATGCGGGGGCAGAGAGGAGTGAGCAGGGGTAGGGCCTTACGGGGCAGAGGTGGTGTGAGGGTGGGGGCTCAGGAGGAAGGGGTGATGTGGGAGCAGGGCATTGGGAAAAGGGGTAGTGGGGGAGGGCAGGGCCAGAGTTTAGGTGCCGGTGGCTCCCCACACTTTTATGGAGCTTCCATCGCTCCTGCTGTCATCACAGAGGTTGGGTCCAGGTGAACAAGGGAAACAAGGGATGGCTTACACACCTACATCCTTGCAGCACTGGGTGATGTGGAGATGTGATGAGGGACTGTAATGCTGTACATTGGCATTGTGTCTATTTCCTATGTGCTGATTTGCTCTTGGTTATTTGCTGTTGCTTTTAAAAGAATCTGATATTTTATTTAAAATCTTTGGATACAACTTCCTGACTCTTCCTTTATTTCCTGACACTCATATGCCAATGTATTGTCCAAGCCAGCCAATTCATTAACAAAACAAAATGCTGAAATAACCCAAAGACCATTGCAGGCACCATGACTTCCTGTCCACAAATAATTCTTCAGAAGTGTGCAGTGTGAAATAAAGTGCAACCCTGTGCAAAAGGACAGGTTTCAGAGTAGCAGCCATGTTAGTCTGTATTCGCAAAAAGAAAAGGAGTCCTTGTGGCACCTTAGAGACTAACCAATTTATTGGAGCATGAGCATCTGATGAAGTGAGCTGTAGCTCACGAAAGCTTATGCTCAAGTAAATTGGTTAGTCTCTAAGGTGCCACAAGTCCTCCTTTTCTTCCTGTGCAAAAGGGGACCAATAGCTAAAGTCCAAGCTCCATGGGCTCACTAATAGTGGAACTGGAAGTCAGAAGGGCACCTCCAGTTCTCCTTCCCCCTAGTCAAAATGTTGATCTTATTGAATGCTGTTTTATGGGGGTGGAATGCACATGGTACATCTGCCCATTTCACTCCATGCATTGCTCAGAGCCCACCCAACCCCAGAGTTTTCCAGTGGCTGCTGGACGTGGTAGCATGGAAGTCGGTCTGCAGGCAGTGGGGATGGTGCTGAAGGTGGTGCTGGAGCTGGTATTGAGGGCTGCAGCTATCAGGGGGTAGCCTTTAATTTTATTTAAAGTGAATTTTGCAATGTGGTATTACACCACCGTGGGTTCGGCTCTGGCAGCTACAGTTTTAAGCTTAACACAGTGAAAGTTACCTTTGCTACTTGCTTTAGATTTAGAGTTTTTAGGAACACAAAGACCAAAGGTAGTGACCACACATACATTTACCAATGCAAGGTTTATTTTATTTTATAAGTTTTATTAAAGTTATAATTACCCAAGCATACAGAAACTTTATACAGACCTCTGCACAAGTTACAAATATAGTTATACTTTCTTAAGAGTGTTAGGGATTGAATGGGTCTTTTATGGCTTGATTATTAGTAGAGGGATGGTTTCTGCTGGAGTCTTCCATAGGGAGCTCAATTTTTACATGTTGGGCATTTTTTTTAAATAATGTGATTTTGTTGATACCTACATTTTGTGCATGTTTATGAAAGTGTTAACCTTTTTTTATGGGTTTGCGTTTCCTGGAAACTAAAGGGATCCCAATTTTTTTATATGTGTAAGTTTTTTTAATTTTTATGAGCATTGACACACAACCTGTATTTTGTGGTTAAGACACATGTTGGAGACAGATGTGCCTTTACAGTATTTTTATAATTTACTATTATTTTTTTGTGTGGAGGGGGTAATTTTGTGCAATATTACCACTTGGTACCTTTTTTCATAATTTTATGGCATTGCCATAAACATTTAAACATTGCCCCCCATGCAGGGAAGAAATAATCACCCCATATTACATTCTGTGTCAAGACAAGGCCAACATGTTTGAACTTTGTCATCAATCTGGTATGTTTTTATTCCATCTTCATATTACTGAGAAGCTCCTTCTAGCAACAAACCCAGACCAAAGATACAGCATGGTGAGAATTTCAGGGTTAATTCATTAAAAAATAAGTAAGTAGGCAGGTAGGTAGGTTCTGGTTGGGGGTTTTGGGTAATCAGATCAGGGGCCTGTTACCTGATCAAGTTTCAAGTTTCAAGAAGGAAACCTTGAAGCCCTGAGGAAGCCTTGTAGGACATTACACAATGGCATAGAAAGCAATGGAGAGAGCTAGTAAGCTACCAGGGTGGGCATTGGAAATGTGCTCATCATAGGACTCTCACTCCCTGCCTGGAGTTTCTCTGTATGAAACATTGTCAAGAATCAAATGCTCGATTTGGGGGAAATTCAGGTGAACATTAACTAGATACAGAGCTAGGATAGTCTTTGTTTCCCTCAAACAGGGTTTGGCTTCTGCCCCTGCCTTAGGGCTGCCTGACTATTCTAAGCCTTTTACCCTTTTCTGCCACGTACAATCTAGGTGTGCACTTGGAGTTCTCACTCAGATGCACGGAGAAAAGAAACGCCCAGTGGCTTATTTCTCTGCCACTTTTGACCCTGTTGCCCAAGGCTTACCCCCCTGCCAGCATCCTAGTGGACTATCCTAGTGGCAGGGCTGGACCCTGGAACGGGGGAGGGGCAGGGCTGGGAGCGTCCCGGGCAGGGGCTCCTATCGTGTGCCAGGAACTAGCTGCAAGTTCGGGCTGGGCTGGGGAGGAACAGGACCTCGTCCCCTGCATGGGCTGCTCCCAGGGCCAGATCAGAGCCACCTCCAGGAACCTCCCCCAGCAGCAGAAAGCTCCGTGGCCGCCGGCCGGGAGCCCAGCTCTGAAGGTAGCACCACTGCCAGGAGCAGTGCCGAAGTCAGGGTCGCAATACCGTGACACCCCTCCCCCAATAGCCTTGAGACCCCCCATGACTCTCTTCTGGGATGGGATCCACACAGTTACAACAGGGTGACATTTCAGATTGAAATAGCTAAAACTGTGAAATTTAAAAGACTTTTAAAAATCTCATGATCGTGAAATTTACCAAACTGGATGGGTGAATTTGGTAGGGCCCTACCCAGGAGTCTTCACAGGGAGGTAATTCTCATTACAGATACACAAATGTGGATCCTCAGTTGCGCTGTTTATATCATGGCCGCTTCTTTCTGGTAGATCCATTTGAGCTCCGCGGCACACGTCTCAGACAGAACCTGGCTGCCTTTTATCCACCCGTAGCTGTTCCCATCTGCAGAGCCTGAGAAGCTGCAGAGTGAGAGAGAGTCCGTGTCACTGTGGGTCCCTGTAACAAGGAAAGGCCGGGGTGAGTCTTTCCTCGCCCTCCCTGTACTGGGAAGCTGGGCTCTGGTGTTGTCTTTCATCTCTAGCTTTCCTGCGGAGCGTCAGTCGAGAAGACGTCCCAGGCTGTGAGATGAGTTAGGGCAGTGGCTCTCAACCTTTCCAGACCACTGCACCCCTTTCAGGAGTCTGATTTCTCTTGCGTACCCCAAGTTTTACGTGGCTTAAAAATGACTTGCTTTGAAAATCCGACATGAAAATACAAATGTTGCCACAGCCACTATTGCTGAAAAATGGCTGACTCTCATTTTTACCATTCAATTATAAAATAAATCCATTGGAAATAAGTATTGTACTTACATGTCAGTGTATTGCATATAGAACAGTGTAAACAAGTCAGTGTCTGTCTGAAATTTTAGTTTGCACTGACTTCGCTAGTGCTTTTTATGTAGCCCATTGTAAAACTAGGCCAATATCTAGATGAGTTGACCTACTCCTCGGAAGAGCTCTGTGTACCCCAGGGATACGTGTACCCCTGCTTGAGACCCACAGAGTTGGGGGTCTGGAGCAAGGACCATACGAGGCTGAATCCCATGGGGAGGGTGACCTGGTACTTGTTCATTGGAAGCGCCACCTTGATCTCCTGCATCTCAGCTTTCCTTTAAAAACGAAGTCTGATGGGTGAGAGGAAACCTGCACCGTGCGACCTGGGTAACGGGACAGCTTCAGGGAGCTGAGGACTTGTCCCAATGAACGGTAGGGCTGGATTCACAAGGGGACTTAAGAGGCTAATTCACCACTCCTGGCAGTGCAAGCCCGACCTTCCAGCCCCCTGCAGGCCTCGCTCTCTGTGTACAGGTTAGCGATAGACACCCCCAAAGCCTCTGAGCGTCCCTCTGGAGTGTTCAGCCCGTTCCACGGAGCACATGCAGAACTGTGACTCTAACCCCAGAGGCGCGGTCCACAGCAGCTTGTAAGATTCAATTCAGGCCAACCACTCTATTGAGAACACAGCACTTAGATATACAGAAAACAGGAATGAGTTTATTATCAAAGAACAGAGATGCAAGCGAGAGTGAATAAATACTGGAAAGTAATGGTTACATAGAAAACAAAATCCTCACACTTTCTAGAGCTGGGGTTCTCACAAATTTTTGGCAGCCTCAGCATGCGGCTCTGACAATACTTAACTAACTGTAGGAAAAACAAACAAATAAATTACATGTGCATATTTACATAGGGATTTTTTGCAGACTCAATAATAAATATAAGGTACAGTTGTGTCTTATCTTTACTGGACCTAAACACAGAACAAACCAGTGCTTTGCGCAGTCTTGTCTTTTTTGTTGTTCTTTTGCTTTTTTGGTCAAAGGTGGACTGCATTACAACAATTCTGAACTAAATTTAAAAATCCTTTACATAATAGAAGTCCAAATAATAATGAAAGAAGGTATCTGCCAATATGTCCAAAATTTCTTTCACAGACAAAAAAACCCAATCAACCTAGCCCAGTAATAATAATGATAACAGTAACAACAAAATCTGAGCCGTTACTGTTGTCTTTTCAGCTTGGTTTTTGCATCATTTAACAGCTTGCGCCTCTGAAACTCACCGTGATAATTTTGTTCAACTTCCCTTGCACAAGTGCAGTATGGATGTTGCACGACATACATTTCAATTTGATGAATTTCTCTCTCACACTGCAACTTGCTCAGAAATGGAATCAGATGGCTTCAGAAACACAGTAAACTGCCTTTCCCCCTGGTGCTGAAGTGTTCATTTTTCTTTCTCTGTTTTGCTTTTCTTAGCAGAAGGTCCCAGAGGAGCCACCTGCTGTCACATTCAAGGTCATTTTCTGGCACTAGATTATTTGAAATACTTTCTGATACCCAGTCACATTTATAACTCTTTCACCTCTCCCCCCCACCCCCATGAACAATCGCAACCTACCCAAACACCACGCAGTGAGATGGCCCATAGCCACTTACAGAGCTACAATAACATGAGATGTAAACACAGTGGTTAGAGGTCTATAAAATCATGAGTGGTGCAGAGAAAGTGACTAAGGAAAAGCTATTTACTTGTTCCCATAACACAAGAACTAGGGGCCACCAAATGAAATTAATGGGCACCAGGTTTAAAACAAATAAAAGGAAGTTCTTCTTCACACAGCGCACAGTCAACCTCTGGAACTCCTTGCCTGGGGAGGTTGTGAAGGCGAGGTTGTGAAGGCTAGGGTTTAAAAGAGAACTGGATAAATTCATGGAAGTTAAGTCCATTAATGGCTATTAGCCAGAATGGGTAAGGAATGGTGTGCCTAGCCTCTGTTTGTCAGAGGGTGGAGATGGATGGCGGGAGAGAGATCACTTGATCATTGCCTGTTAGGTTCACTCCCTCTGGGGCGCCTGGCATTGGCCGCTGTCGGCAGACAGGATACTGGGCTGGATGGACCTTTGCTCTGACCCAGTAAGGCTGTTCTTATGTTCTTAGCGAAAGAATACACTTTGCGACTTCAAAGAAAACCACACCGATGTAGCTCAGCTCTGCCGGCATGGTACTATTTAAAAGGAACAGGCACTCTAAGTCGGGAAGACTTAGGAAACGTGGCAGCGGTGATCAGAAAATGAGCATGTGTTCACTCACGCACAAGGCATGTCTGACCCTGTAGATTTAACTGTCCAGTGCACGGTAGCCCACACCCCTGCCCTACTGAACTGAGCAGAGAAGTCAGTGACTAACAGTTGATGGCACAGGCTGTCTCCACCATCCATCTCCAGCTCAGATGCCACATGTTCTGCAGAGCTCCCTGCACCTGCAGGTGTGTAACCAACCCTAAGCTCACAGATTCCCACCTTACACAGTGAGAGCCAATGCTGCCCATTTCAACAGCCTGCCATTACAGCAGGGAGCTGGGATTCAGGGCCCATCTATATCAGAGCAATCTGCACCAGTATAATCACAGTGTTGCAGTGACATCCGGGCAAGCACCTCCTGGAGATGCGCTGGAGCAGTGCGGCTCGCTCTGGTAACTTCCTGCAGCGAACTGCACCAAGGCAAGCTCCTTTGTGCACCAGTGCAGTGCGTCTGCTTTAGCGGTTTGCACCAATTCAACTGCACGGATGTCATGACATCGGCACAGAGGATTCCTAATGCAGACAGACCTGGATTCAATCCCCTCTGCCAGCTGCTAAACCCTCCTGGGGCCCAGTGATCAGATCCCAGGGCAGTAGAGAAATCCCATCCCCGACAGTCTCCAGCACGCCCTGCGCCAGACGACGGGGGGATACAGCAGGGTTCATGTTCACCGCAAACAGACGCCCTCTGCACAAGCACACACTGTCTGGGCAGCCCGGGGGTGTGAATGGTGCTAAGGGACCCTTCATGGCCAAGCTCAGAGATTGGGGGGTTTCCACACTGCGCTGGTGAAGGGGTCTAGACTTAATTCTACGGCTCATTTCAATAACACGGCAGCACCTGCCGCCCGGCCACAGGCGTGACCTGAAGATCCAGGAAGGCCAGGCTGGTAACCTCAGAGCAACACAGGGAAGGCAAAGGGCTCAGGGATGTGCTGCACCCTGTCCCATTGGACACCCCGGTCAGGGACTGTTTCATGGCGCATGGCAAAGGCGACTTGGGTCCAAAGTGCTCAGAGATGGGCTGGGGGGGCTAATGTCAGTCAAATCGTCCCGACACAGAGAGTGCCCAGGTGCAGGAGTCTGGGAGGGAGCAGGAGGAGGGTCGGGGAGGAACATCCCCCAGGAATCCTCTGTCCAAGGGGCAGAAGCCGGACAGGCCGGGAGGAGAGAGGGACCGTGGTAGGTCACGGGGGAATGGGATGCACGGAGATCGTAGATGGAGGGGAAGGGAGCGGGGCGGAAGCCGGGAACTCACCTGCCAGAGCAATGATGGCAGCGATCAAAGGAGACGATACAACTGTCAGTGCAACCACAACTCTAGGGGTTGGACTTTTCTGGCAGTTACAAGGAGGGTCTGAAACAGACAGACCCGTCAGGCAGGGCTGGGAGGACACGTCTCACTGACAGCACCGGGGCTGGAGCTGCCCTGGAACATGCACCGTTCTGTCGATTTCTCCTTCCGTCAGACACTCTGGGAGGGGAGCCCAGAGGGTCAGGCAGACTCCCTCACCAAGGGCATATGGAGGGTCCATGGCTCCCTAGAGCTACCCTGGGGCTGTTACCAAGATCTGGCTCTGGCTGGGTAGCAGGGCCTCAGAGCAGCAGCAGGGCCATGGTAAGAGCAGCAGCTGTGGGGAAGTACAGACACTCCCCCTGCTCTGGGCAGGGAGCCTGCGGGGAGGGATACGGACCAGGGCTGCTCTCGGCCCCCCACCCCAGGCAAGTGGAGGGTCATCCACAGCTCCCTGCAACTGTCTGCACTGCAGCTGCCAGCCAGAGGTGGGGTGGGGGGACCTCAGGGGGAAGAGGAGGGGGAGGGGCGGGGCCAGTGACAAAAAGTGGGAGGGCCACGCCCCCTTCCAGCACTCCAGGCAGTCTCAGTGTCTCTCTCCAGCCTGCCCCCAGGCAGAGATGCCCCATTACCTGGGTTCCCTCCAGGCTCCAGGTGTCCATTGCCATTAACACACAACTCCTACAGCGGCTCTTCGCTCTCAGCAACCCAGCTGCTGGCCCCATTGTCCCTCTCAGCGACACTCAGGCCACAGACGCTGCTGCAGGTGCTGGGCTGGGGTCAGCTCCTCTCGGTCTGAGTGGGTCCGATTTGGCAGCAGCAAAGCCGAGGCAGAGGTCCTGGCCCTGGCTCCCCGTCCCTGCTCCAGACTCTCCAGCCGATGTGAACCCGAGACAGACCAAGCAGGACAGGTCAGGGGTGGGGGAGGCCATTTGTGGTTTCTCGTTGCCTGCCCAGTATGCAGTATGCCAGAGGTGGTGCCATGATGATTAAAACCCCTTAACTCCTATCGGCCCCTCCGCCCCCAGGGCCGCAGAGACCTGATCTCCTACAGGCCCCGCCCACCAGTGACAGGCACCCAGCTGGGGGGTGGGGGAGAAGACCCTCCTCACACACACAATCCTCCTTGAAGTAAGTGTGAGTAGGGATATCATAAGGGGACGGGGCTGGGGCTCAAAACAGCCCTGTCCCTGGCCCAGCCCCCTCCTGGCAGGGCGGGACTTGAACCAGTGTCCTGCGCTCCTCTGCCCGACCCTTCCTTTCCCTTCCCGGGGGGGCTCTCGAACCCCCCCCGTCCTTCGGCCCGGGGCCCGCCCTCCGAATCGCCCCCTTTTGGCCCAGAATCCACCTCCCTTCGGCCAAGAACTGACCCTGCCACAGCGCTGCCCTCCCCATGCGGTCCCCAGCCACCGCCCGAGCCCCCCATTTGGAGCCCCACCCCCATGCGGTTCCTAGACACCCGCCCGAGCTCCGCCCCCATTCCAGCCCCACTCTCCCTATTTGGAGCCCCGACCCCCATTCAGTCCCCAGCCCCGAGCCCTTCCCCTCCCGGCCACCGCCCCATTCGGGCCCACTGTGCCCCCTCGCCCCAGCCCGGCTGTGACTGTAACCAGCCCGCAAACCCCGCCGCACAGAGAGCGAGCCACCGCGGAGCCGCCAGCAGCACCCACCCTCCCTCCCAAGCCCTGGGTGGCTCTTTCAGGGACCCCTGGGACCGGGAGCGTCTCACCCACAGGAATAGCGCCCAGCGGCGCAGCCGTGGGGAAGGAGGTGAGGTCCCGCGCACCAGCCAGGCCGGCTTGCAGCCGCATCCCGCCGGGTGAGTTCACAGCCACAGCACGACCTCAGCCACAGCTGAAACGCCAGTGCCCGATTTCCTCACGACAGCGGCCGATGCACATGCCCCCTGCCCTCAGCCCCGCCTCCATTTAACCCGGCTCCCCCTTCTCTATTGCATCAAACAAGGTGCACAAGTACTCCTTTTCTTTTTGCAAATACAGACTAACACGGCTGCTACTCTGAAACCTGTCATGGTGCAAGGCACTGAATTTAGCCGTATGGAGTGGAAATCTATCAACTTCATGAAAAAACTCATACAGATACAGACAGACATCATCTTCCTTTCCAAATGCAAACAGATGGACACCATACCAAAAGGACTGAAGGTAAAAACTCCATTACAATCTACATACCACACAGACTATGCTGACAGCCTGTGCCACACGCTCTCAAAGAAACTGCGGAACCACCTGATCAACATCCTCTACAGCAAACAGGGAAAGATTAAGAATGAGCTCTCAAAGCTGGATACTCTCATAAAAAACCAACCTTCCACACAAACTTCCTCATGGCTGGACTTTACAAAAACTAGACAAGCCATTTACAACACACACTTTGCTTCTCTACAAAAGAAAAAGGACACTAAACTCTCTAAACTACTACACGCCACAAGGGGCCACAACAGTGGTTCCCTTAACCCACCCGGCAATATTGTTAATCTATCCAACTATAGTCTTAGCCCAGCAGAAGAATCTGTCCTATCTCGGGGCCTCTCCTTCTGCCCCTCCACCCCCACGATACAATTCTGTGGTGACCTAGAATCCTATTTTCAACGTCTCCCACTCAAGGAATATTTCCAAAACACCTCTGAACAACATACTAACCCACAGAGACCTTGCTACCAACACTACAAAAAGAAGGATTCTAGGTGAACTCCTCCTGAAGGTTGAAACAACAGACTGGACTTCTACAGACGTGCATGGGCTGAAATAGTGGAAAAGCAGCATCCCTTGCCCCATAACCTCAGCCGTGCAGAACACAACGCCATCCACAGCCTCAGAAACAGCTCAGACATCATAATCAAAAAGGCTGACAAAGGAGGTGCTGTTGTCATCATGAATAGGTCGGAATATGAACAAGAGGCTGCTTGGCAGCTCTCCAACACCACTTTCTACAAGCCATTACCCTCTGATCCCACTGAGGGTTACCAAAAGAAACTACAGCATTTGCTCAAGAAGCTCCCTGAAAAAGCACAAGAACAAATCAGCACAGACACACCCCTGGAACCCCGACCTGGGGTATTCTATCTGCTACCCAAGATCCTTAAACCTGGAAATCCTGGGCGCCCCATCATCTCAAGCATTGGCACCCTGACAGCGAGATTGTCTGGCTATGTAGACTCCCTCCTCAGGCCCTATGCTACCAGCACTCCCAGCTATCTTCCAGACACCACTGACTTCCTGAGGAAACTACAATCCATCGGTGATCTTCCTGAAAACACCATCCTGGCCACTATGGATGTAGAAGCTCTCAACACCAACATTCCACACAAAGATGGACTACAAGCCATCAGGAACAGTATCCCCGATAATATCACGGCAAACATGCTGGCTGAACTTTGTGACTTTGTCCTCACCCATAACTCTTTCACATTTGGGACAATGTATACCTTCAAATCAGCAGCACTGCTATGGGTACCCGCATGGCCCCACAGTATGCCAACATTTTTATGGCTGACTTAGAACAACGCTTCCTCAGCTCTCATCCCCTAATGCCCCTACTCTACTTACGCTATATTGTTGACATCTTCATCATCTGGACCCATGGAAAAGAAGCTCCCTGGTGGCAGACAGCTGGGTGCGTTTCCCTTCCGTGTTGCTGACCTGCCCAGCTGAGCGGGGCTGCAGCCGCGGGACCCTCTCCCCGAGCCTGGCGGCTCCCAGCGGGGCAGCCCGTCCCCTCGCTGCTCCCTCTGCCTGCCCACCGGGGTCACTCTGAGCCCGCTCCCCGGGCGGGGGGGGGGGGGCTCTGGCTCCAGGGGACATTGGCCTGGGCGAGCTGCGAGCCGGGCTCCAGGCGCCGGCTGCCCACGGAGCGATTGGGGGCTGGGGGTCTCCTCCAGCAGGTGAGGAGGGGCTGGTGTTGTGCACGGATCGGGGAGAGGGCGAGCAGGGAGGTGCCGGGTTCGGGGGGGAGAAGAGTTGGGTGGGTGCATCGATCACACTGGGGAACGCGGGGTCTATTGGGGAGGGGGCTGTGTGCTGACCAGATGGGGGAGGAGGTTTGGGTGGGGTTATTGGGGAGTGGGCTGTGCACTGACCAGATGGGAGCGGGGGCAGGTGGGGTCTATTGGGGAGGGCGCTGTGCGCTGATCAGGTGGGGGTATTGGGGAGGGGATGGGGCGGGGTCTATTGGGGTGGGGGCTGTCTGCTGACCAGATGGGGGAGGGAGTCGCGCGGGGTCTATTGGGGAGGGGGGTGTGCGCGGACCAGATGGAAGGAGGGTTAAGGGGGGCAAAATAGGCGGGTAACCTGCAGGAGCTGAAGTTGCCTCCCGAGACAAGAGCTCTGCTGCTGGGCAGCAAGTCACGAGCGCGGATCGTTTTGGGGTGGAAGGGGAAGTGATTTTTCTCTGCAGTGAGAGAAGACGTCTCCGTTGGTCCCCAGGGCAGACTTCGTTTCTTTGTCTTTTAACTGATGGGCCAAAGTGTCCTAACGCCCCCTCTGAACTGCCGTCCCAGCAGCGCCGTGTGTCTCAGCCCGCCGTGTGGGGGGGGTCTGGGGCTGACCCTCACTTGGGGTCCCAAGCAAGCACTGGGGACGAGGCGCTGAAGGACGGGATCTTACTGGAGGGCAGCTGAAGAGATTTTATTCTAGCAAAGCGCCAGCTCTCTGCCTAAAGCACCGATCTCCTGCCTGCTCTGAAATCCACCCGCTGACTTGGAGCCTTGACAGTTTGTGTGCCTCGGGGGGGGGGGGCACAGGGCCATTTGGACAAGGGATTTCTGAGATCCCCTCCTCCCCCTAACAAAACCCCCAACCAGCTAAAGTTGATCTGCTTTCCATACAGCCAAGGCTGCTCAGATCACTGCAGCAGGGTTTTAAATGCATCCGATGAAGTGAGCTGTAGCTCAGGAAAGCTTATGCTCAGATAAATTTATTAGTCTCTGAGGTGCCACAAGTCCTCCTGTTCTTTTTTTAGATGGCTGAGAGTTCTCCAGCAGAGTGCAGGGCGACCCCCAGCCCTTTGGGGGAGATCAAATGACCACGTTATGAACCACTTTGATTCTAGGTTTGCCTGCTGCTCAGCCGGTGTGAGACTCAGACGCCAAGCAGATCACACTGTGCCCGTGCAGGGAGAGAGGGGAAGGAGCTTGAAAGCTAGTTATGGGTGCCTGTCACGGGTAGGCGGGGCATGTAGCAGATCAGGTCTCTGAGGCCCTGTTTGTCAACCATTCAGTTTTCTTCAAGTTGCAAGGAGAGAGGCTTGTAGACGGCCTGGAGAAGAAATCGCTTTGCATGAGGATTCTGTCGATGTTGAAGCCGAGGGGTGTTTTCTGCAAAGGGAGGAGGTGGGAAGGAACCTGCTTTACGGCTCAGGCTCTGTCTGCACTTAAAACACGATAGAATCATAGAATCATAGAATATCAGGGTTGGAAGGGACCCCGAAGATCATCTAGTCCAACCCCCTGCTCAAAGCAGGACCAATTTCCAGTTAAATCATCCCAGCCAGGGCTTTGTCAAGCCTGACCTTAAAAACCTCTAAGGAAGGAGATTCTACCACCTCCCTAGGTAACGCATTCCAGTGTTTCACCACCCTCTTAGTGAAAAAGTTTTTCCTAATATCCAATCTAAACCTCCCCCACTGCAACTTGAGACCATTACTCCTCGTTCTGTCATCTGCTACCATTGAGAACAGTCTAGAGCCATCCTCTTTGGAACCCCCTTTCAGGTAGTTGAAAGCAGCTATCAAATCCCCCCTCATTCTTCTCTTCTGCAGGCTAAACAATCCCAGCTCCCTCAGCCTCTCCTCATAACTCATGTGTTCCAGTCCCCTAATCATTTTTGTTGCCCTTCGCTGGACTCTCTCCAATTTATCCATATCCTTCTTGAAGTGTGGGGCCCAAAACTGGACACAGTACTCCAGATGAGGCCTCACCAATGTCGAATAGAGGGGAACGATCACGTCCCTCGATCTGCTGGCTATGCCCCTACTTATACATCCCAAAATGCCATTGGCCTTCTTGGCAACAAGGGCACACTGCTGACTCATATCCAGCTTCTCGTCCACTGTCACCCCTAGGTCCTTTTCCGCAGAACTGCTGCCTAGCCATTCGGTCCCTAGTCTGTAGCTGTGCATTGGGTTCTTCCGTCCTAAGTGCAGGACCCTGCACTTATCCTTATTGAACCTCATCAGATTTCTTTTGGCCCAATCCTCCAATTTGTCTAGATAGCTGCTGCAGCCCTTTAGTACAGACACTTCCCACAGCAACGGGACTCCGAGTCCAGCGCTCTAGGCCTCGCTGCCTCCATTAGTACAGAAAAGGGTGAGAAAAATGATGAGGGACGTGGAGCAGCTTCTGTGTGAGGAGAGATTAATAAGACTGGGACTTTTCACCTTGGAAAAGAGATGACTAATGGGGGATAAGATAGAGGTGTAAAAAATCATGACTGATGTGGAGAAAGTAAATCAGGAAGTGTTGTTTACTCTTTCTCATAACACAAGAACCAGGGGTCACCCAATGAAATTAAGAGGCAGCGGGTTTAAAAGAAACAAAAGGAAGTATTTCTTCACACAATGGAGAGTCAACCTGTGGAACTCCTTGCCAGAGGATGTTGTGAAGGCCAAGACTATAACAGGGTTCAAAAAAGAACTAGATAATTTCATGGAGGACAGGTCCCTCAACTGCTATTAGCTAGCATGGGCAGGGATGGTTTCCCTAGTCTATATTTTCAAGAAGCTGGGAATGGGTGACAGGGGATGGATCACTTGATTACCAGAGCTCCTGTGATTCTGGGTTGTTTTTTTTTTAAATCTCTCCACAATTTTGGTTGCAATTGAAACTTCTAGTTAAAGCGATCAGTGTGGGGGGAGGGCGGGGGCTGGACTCTCTGTTGCCTTGCACTTTGTTTGTGTCACCTTTACACTGATGCAAAGTGAGCATGAAATACCAAAAGAACTGCAGACACTAGTGTAAATGACACACACCAGAATCAGGGTATGGCTGAATTGGGGCCCAGAACTCTTCCCTCACCCACCCATCACGGCACAAGGAGTTTGATCCTGGGCCTCATGCCAACTGCCCATAAGGGGCAGCTTAGAAATTCTTCGGTTGCACAAAGCTGGTGTGTCTCCCTATGTCACCTGCCTCCTCCCAATCTTTAGTCTGGGGACTTGGTGTGGTAGCAAAGAGAGTGTGGTGCATAATGCTGGCTCAGAACTGCTGCCACGACAGCCAGTGTAACTTAGAGCAGCCTCAACGGTGCTCTACGTTTTATGTCAGGTGCTATTTCAGGCACCAGCCAGCCAAATCTTGGGGGAACAAAAGGGTGACTTCAAGCCCCCTTTTCTCATCCCTCTCTGCTGAGCCAAGTGAAAACTTGGCACTGCTGAGAATTCAGACCCAGGCATAAGGCAATGGAGAACGCCAATCTTTCTTCTGCTGTGAAGAGTTGGTAAAACTCAAAGCCCAGATGGCACCGTTATTAAGCCCATTATTTTTTTCTCTTTGCTATTTAAAAATAATGAGATGCAAAACCAATATGAGTGCAGCAGTAATGTTGTGCGGTTCGGACACACAAGTTAAGTTTCCTATGACAACACGAACTTGATCAACTTGCATGTCTGGAGCATATTTTTCCTCTTCCTGTTGTTCTTGTTGTATTTCAAAATTTACCACCCAGGGTTCTTTGTGGCATGTAATGCGGCTTGTATTAAAAACGCCACAAACGCAAACTTACAGGAATGGGCCAGAACTTGACAGCTTACAGGAGTGGCCGCTACAGGGATCGGGGCTGAGTTTAGAGGGCACAATTTTCAAAAGCACCAAAGTGACTTAAGTGGACTTGGGAATTTTACCTCTAGTCTTCCTTATGAATTAATTTTTTATTTTTATTTTTTTTTAAAGGGAGCTGTAGCCTGTTTTCCACAGGGTCAGTCTGAGTTCAAGCCAATGCCGTAGGGCATTTCAGGCTGCTGTCCTGTCTGGTCCAGCCCAGGGGACAATATCTGATGCTTCCAGGAAAAGCAAGAACCGCTGTAACATACATGGCTAGTTTTACCATGCTGTAAATGCAGGTGGGGAATTCATTACTGACCTCCGTGGCATTCAGACTATGTCCTGAAGCATGGGATTGGGCCAGAGGGACAGCTAGCGCTGGACACAGTGTCTAGGGTCTCAGAGTGGGAAGTTCCTTGGAGAATTCCACTGGGTGGGAGACTCAGCTGTGAAGGGAGGGGGCGAGCAGGAGCATCTCATAAACCCAAGATTGGAATAACTGAAGTAATGTTCCTTTTACATGGAGCCTCAGCTCTCTGGAACCTCTGCAAATGCTTTAGCCACGTGTTTAACTCCATCCATAGGAGTAGCCTTGGATCGCAGTGGGAGGGCTCAGGTGCGTAAGTGTTTGCAGGATGGGCGCTCAGGGCAGTCCCTGATGCCAGGGCAAAGTGGATGTGAAGTGCCACTGTCTGGATTTGGGAGCCTGCCTGCACACCAAATTCACTAGGTGGTGGGTGCATGACTGCAAGGCGCTGGGCTGGGGAAAATCAGCCCCGGGTGGTTATTTTGAGTAGAAAACCAGAGCCATTTCTGGGGTCTTTCAGCTTCTAATGCCCTTTCCCTTCTGCAACTGGACTTAAGCCTATGATAAAATCCTTCTCAATGCCAAGTCAGTGTCATAAATCACTGGAGTGGGTGCAGGAATCAGTAGGCGACGTTCTCTGGCCTGGGTTATGCCAGGGCTCAGACTAAATTATTCTTCCCAAAACTTTTAAAAGCTGAGACCCCACCTCAAGGCAAAGAAACCAATCGTGCCCCTCACCTGTCAGCAATGTGCTAGCGACCCCACCCCCCATTTTCATGGATACATCTTCAAACCCCACCCTTCCCACCACGGCTAGCCTTTCCCCAGGCTTCAGAAGACGCTAGAGGAGATGATCCTAACCGTTCCCTCTAACCTTAAGAGCTGAGGGACCCCATCCTGGAGCATCTTAAAAATCACGGTTCCCAGACTCTGTAACGGGGCTGCTTTGCCGGGCTCACCTTTCTCCCTCCGTCAGGTTGGCCGATGGGGATAATGAGCCTGGAGATCTCATTCCCGCTGTTCTGAGTGGTGCCCATGTGCACACGACCCAACTCAGCTCTTCCTGTATCCCAGGAATGTCTTCATCTTCTGGGATCCTCATGGCAGCAGTGGGATGATTTAACGAAGTCCCTTAGTCATGGGGCCTTTCTCTCTCTTTTGTTTCAGAGCCAGTGTCCTGGAATCGTCTCCTGGTGCATGGAGTGGTGGCAGCGGTGGGGGTGCTAGTCTTACTGTACCGATGTGGGTTTTGGAAAGGTAGAGGGAAAGTGTTTGCCTACTCGCGACTCGTCTTCAGGAAGCTGCTGACTCATCCCTCCCCGCAGCCTGGAAGTCGGCAGGATTCCCAGGAATCTGAGCTCCCCGCAGTGTGTGACAGGGACGGGGACCAGGCCCAGGGAACCAGAAACAGGAATCGAAACTCAGTCCTGGATAATGGGGAAGGAGACCTGTTTGCGAATTCGTATCCGGTCTGCTGAATTGTTCACGTCCAGACCCTCCCCACAGTTCTTAAAAAGTCGAAGCATTTCGTTTAGACGCTTTCCAAACAAACCATTTAGATTTTTCAGTTTGAAACATTTTTTTGTTTAAAAATCTCCTTCAATTTTATTTTAAAGATTCAAAAAGTTACAACCCTTGAAATGTTCCTGGGTCTTTTTGTTTTTTTTTGGTTTTTTTTAAAGCTTTTTGGTTCATCAAAAATTTGGAAAAATGTTAGTTTTGTTCAACCTGAAACCGGTTTTTTTCCAACTCTTTTTTGGAATTGCCAGCTACCAAAAAATTCTGTTTGCCCAGCTCGAGGGGCAGGTGAGGATTTTGGCAGTTATATTGTGCGTCTCTAAGTCTCCTTGTTGCTCAAAGTTTTCTTACTGCAACAAATTAATTTGGGATGAGGGCAGGATGGGCAAAAGCTTCCTAAAAGTGTGTGTGGGGGGGCTGCTGGCACCCAAACTGTGGCCCAGCCCCTGTGCCACCCCTTCTCCTCGAGGTCCTGCCCCCTCAAACCGCTCCTTTCCCTGAGGCCCCCCCTCACACCGCCTTTTTCCCTGAGCTCCCACTTCATGCCGCCCCTTTGCCCCCAAAACACTGCCCCCGCTCACTCCCTTCTCTCCCCCATCATCCAGTCACTCACACTTATGGCCAGTAAAAAGTGGTGGGCCCTGGTCTCCCCTGTTCCGGGACCCCTAGATGAGAGTGGGAGAGGATGAAGAACTCATTTCAAATATAACTCCCCCCGCACCTTAAAACAGCACAATTTGCCAGCAACAGCAAAACATGCACGGAACCAACCCGGGCCAGTCACACTGTGTTGTGTGTGACATTCCCGTCTTGGGGCGGTTTATGTCTTGGAGAATGTGAACCCTGCAGGCCTGGGTGTTTCTCTGCGTAATGTGACCTCAGTGCTCCTGATGAGAGCCGTTGTTTGTAAAAGTTTCAGTAGCGGACATATTTATCATTCATGTACATACAGACAGACATAGCGAGGGTGGAGAGGTTCATGAAAGTTGAAGAAGAAACCACTCTCCCCCCCCATATTCTTCAAACTTATTTGGAAATGTTTTTAATGATCAAATTTTTGTTTCATTTTGGTGGGAAAAACTCCACATTCTCTCTCAAGTGGGCAGAGAAATCCAAAATGTTTTTTTTAAAGAGGTAACTTTTTTCAAATGATCAATGTAATCCAAAGTGGCATTTTTAGTTCAAAGGTTGCATTGTCAGTGTAAAACCTTTTTGAACCAGCTCTGTTACTGTATAACAAGATGAGTTTATTTTTCATGATGCATTGTTTGGGCCAGGTTCCAAGTGGCATTTCAGTTTTTGCACAGCTCTTCTCTTCTTGCATCAGCACCTCTCATAACCTGTGGCCTTAATCTTGGGCCTGGAAACACTTACGTTCATGTTTAACTTTAATTACTGCTGTGAATAATTCCATTTCAATGGGACAACTCTGAGGTCGGGTTTACGCTACAGCCCTATATCGGTGTAACTATGTCGTTTATTTAATTTTCTTTCTTTTATATGTGAAAGTTCTTGAGAGGTTAAAGCAGGTAAAATACATGAACAGGTTCGGACAGTCCGAGTTTGTCAGTGCAAAGTGACAGCAGAGATGTGGTATCTGCTAGTTTTCCATAAGTCTCTCAGGGTTACCCAGGATAACTTTGGGGATCTCAGTCTTGCATCGGGAATGTTCCCTGAAAGTGTCCAAACAGTTTAGAGCTACAGAACCATTTCCTGGATCCATTCTTATAGCTGTCTTCCCCGGAAAGCAGTCTGGCAAGAGTTCCTGTCAGCTCATTGCTAAGTTATCTGTCAAAACAGTAGAGTTTTCACGTGCCTAAGTAGCCCCTGGAATCAGGGTGAAATTATCCTCCCTGCCACCACCAAAATTGGAAATCGTGCCCCGGAGTGCACGGTACCCTACCGTGCTTCCCCCATAGGAACTGCATGAACAGGCAACTCTGCAAGTTCTCTGCATGCCTCTGCAAGTGACCCCCATGCCTCTCCATTGCCTTGGCCACATGTATCCTGTCCCCATGCCGGCGGTAAAACCAGAAAAAGAGGGAAAGAGCTCACCACTGCGACCACCTGAGGGAGCTGTTGGGTTGAGATCAGCTGGTCAAAGCAGGCAGTAGGGACAGAATCTGAGACTTGAAGCTCCTTGAGTGACCTCTGCCCTTTCTAGACCTGCCCTTCAATCAGACACAGTGATTGTAAAGTTGAATGTGATAGTAACTAGACCCATTTGAAACCCTTCACCACACAAGACAAAGCCCGTAGGATTCATCATGAACTATTTATTTCTCCTCCCCTGGCTCCCTGCAGCCACCAGCCACCTTGGAGCTTTCTCTATCTCTCCCAGGCTGGGCTCACTTGATTGCAGGAGATCAGCGGAGGGTCCAGCTTTGCTCTTTCGCTTCCATTCTTCACGTCTTTGGGTGGCTGCATTGGCAACTGAGCAGCCTAATGGAAACACTGAGTCCTCTGTCTCGGCAGGCAGGCCCAGCCGCCAAAGCCAAAGACTCCCTGAGAACAGGGGGATGTTCGCCTGAACTCTCAGGAGTGGAGGCTGGGCCCATAGGGTAGGGATACCATATTTGAACTTTCAAAAAAGAGGACACTCTGAGGGTGGGGGGGGAGTGGTAGCCCTGCCACCTATCTACTCCCTCCCACTTCCTGCCCCCTGACTGCCCCCCACAGAACCGCCAACCCATCCAACCCCCCCTGCTCCTTGTCCCCTGATCGCCCCCTCCCAGGACCCTGCCCTCTATCTAAGCCTTCCTTCTCCCTGTCTCCAACTGCCCCCTCCTTAGACCCCTCCACCCTAACTGCCCCCCTAGAACTCCAGCCCCTACCTGTCCCCTGAGTGCCCTTCCCCCTATCCGCACTCCCACCCCCTGACAGACCCCTGGCTCTCCCACACCCATCCAACCACTCCCTGTCCCCTTACTGCCCCCGCAGAACCCCCAACCCATCCAATCCCCCTGCTCCCTGACCCTGACTCCCCCGCATACCTCCGCCCTGTCCAACCCCCCCGCTCCCTGTCCCTTGACTCCCCCGACCCCTCTTCATATGCCCACCCCCTGACAGGCTCCCTCCAGAACCCCTCATCCATCCAACCCCTCCTGCTCCCTGTCCACTGACTGTCCCTTGGGACCCCATGCCCCTTCTCCAGCCCCCCCGGCCCCCGTACCCTGCTGCTCAGAGCAGTGTGTCTGGGGTGCGGAGCCAGACACAGTGCCGTGCTCCCCCACAGAGTGCGCAGCTCCCCCTCCGCCCCCAGAGTGCTGCATTGGGAGGGAAATCCCGGCCCTTTGGAGAGTTTTACCAATTCCTCCCTGAGGGCAATTTAAAACACAAAAAGCCGGACATGTCCGGGAAACTCCGGACACATGGTAACCCGACCACAGGGACTCCAGGATCTGCAGCTGCTACCACCTGTATGGTGAATCCTCCAACTCATCACCAACCAGCTCTTCCCCATTCTGCAACCTGGCCCCATGGTCTGACCGTGCAGGAGAACAGAAACCCTTTGGGACAGCAGGAGAGTCTTCTCAATGCTGCACTCTTTGCATGGCTTCCTGCGGTCATCGTGAAACACGACTACCCGGCCCCCAGGAGTCTCTCAAGGAGCTGCCGGCACAGTCACTGGGCACCCACTCGTAATGCTCTCGGGCAGTGGCATTGCAGAGGGAGCTGAGCAGACCGTCCCTTCTGTGACTTCCTGAATTGCTGCCAGGACGGATTCTCCTCTGCGCTAGGGAGAGTCCCCGAGGACAAGCAGCTGTGATGGGGGAGGGGGCAAGACAAGCACTCCCCATGAGCCCTTGACTAGCAGGTAAGCAGGACTCTGGGAGCCAAGGCATCGGTGTGTCTTGCTGGGAGAGCAGAGCTGGAGAGCAGAAAAGGGCATTGGAGGAATTGTAGAAAAGTCATTGTCATGGCCGGGTCATGGGCAGCCAGACCTAGTGGTCAGGGGCAGAGTCCACACTCACAAGACAGGAGTCGAGAGTCAGCTGGGTCAGGACACTGGAACAGCAGAAGCAAAAGACCAAATTGTGTTCAGAATCTCAAGTCAGGTGAGTCACCCTGAGTCCAGATGCCAGAAAATCAAGCCTGGGGAGTGGGAGCAGGAACAGGCAACACACGGTCCAGAGCCGGGGAGGAGCTCGGCTGTTCAGACAGCTTCTTCTTCCTGCTGCTGGTTTAAGGAGGTCCCGGGGGCCGATTAGCTGCTCTGGGACTCTGCCAATAGGAGCCTCAAACTGGGTCTGGACTTCGTCAGTCCTAGGTAAGCAGTTTTTCGTAGGCTTCCAGGTGGCGTGCTGGAGGGTGGCTGCTCCCAGGAACCCTGCAGACCCGGGTTAATGACCCAGGGGTCAGGACAGTGAGTGATCTCTCCCTGCTCAAACCTCCTGCACGAAACAGTCTCCAGGGTCCCGGGCGCATCCTCTGAGAAGAAAAAAACACAGTCATGAGGACAAATAGGCTATGGAACAGGAGCCCCCTCTTTCTTGCAACAGCCCCAAGTGCCCAGAAGGGTGGACGGTTCTTACCTCCAGGAGATGCCTGGGATCTTCCATCGAAGCCTCAATGGGACCCTGTTGCTTGGTCTGACAGAAGGAGATCATCTGTCCCCACTGCTCCCTGCGCTGGGCTGGCTGCAGCACACATCTGTGTAAGAGGCTGGGCCAGAGAAATGTTACAATCAGGGTCCAGGCAGCCCAGAAGGAGAACAGAGGGTCTGAAACCAGAAGACGAAGCAATCAAATCAGCGGATTCGACAGAGACGTTTTCTACCCTACAGGGACATCAAAGAAGGTCTGTTAGGAAAGCTGAGATGTTAGTCTGGAAACTGCTAAGGCAAAGATTGTGACTTGTTAAGATTCAGTTTTAGTCACTACAAAGTGTGTTGTGTTTTGTTTCTCTCTTTGAAATTTGTCTCTTTCTCTTGCTTAGTATCACTTAAATCTCTTCTTTGTTACTATACTTCCCAAACCACCTCAGTGTTGTGTGTTCGAGTGAAGTGTGATTCTCCAGCCTACCCAACAGGCTGAGCTGTGCCCTGTCTCTCTGAAGGTAGCGAATAATTTCTGAGCGGTGCTGGGCCCAGAGTCCAAGGGCAGTTTACCAGACATCTTGTGGGAAGCCCAAAGAGACCAAAGGAGCAGGAGAGATTCTGGCCCCACTGACCCATGGGAAATTCCCACAGAAGAGCCTACCCAGGGCTCTAGACACGGCCACTTTGGGTGTGTACCAGAGTTCACTCACCGCTAGATGCTGGCCAGGCCTCGTGTCATTGCTTTCTCGCTGGGCTAGCAACCCCGCTCATACTCACTCTTGCAGTTTGTTGGCTGGGAACTCAGCCCTCCAACCAGGTGACTGTCCTTTACTCCACTCCTTCCTGGGTCGTGCTCCTTGCAAACAAAGTCCCAAAATGTCTTGAACAGAAACAAGGCCTTCCACCCTCGTGGGAAGTTCTTCCTCAGCCTGATTTCGGTTCGGCCTGCCCTTCTTGGGTTTCTATGGTCTTCTATGTCCCCTTCCTTAGGGACAGTGAGAGAAGCCAGTCCTACCCTGGACTCCAGGGTTTGGCCCAAGGCTATCTCCTGAACAGCTCGCTCTGCTTCTGGACTTTTGCTGCTGTTTTCCCTTGTTTCCTCTCAGGTGAGGCTCACTTGATCATCAATTTGGCCTAGCCCCAGGCTAGGCAGCCATAGGCCAAGCCACCCTGTTAGATACCCTCCTCCTTCAAATCCGGTCCAGCCCGGCTGACAGGTTTGCTGAGGGGATGGTGAAACCCCATTGCTGATCAGAAGGAGGTCAGAGTCTGTTCCCTACGAGCTGAAGGTCCGTTTGTCCTGCTGTGGCAAGTGGAGCTGGAGAGCGGAGATGTTAGGTGAAAGAGACTGCATGATGGAGTTGGAGACTGAGGGACAGGAGCCTCCTCCCAGAAACGCTCCCAGGAGAAGAGGTTTGAGGAGGAGTTCTCTGGGGAGCCTCCTGCTTGGAAAAAAACAAGGGTGGCACACTGATGAAGATGTCTCTGTCCCAGGGATGGGGGAAGCTCCCAGCCAGGCTATGCAGCAGGGATCCCATTTCTCCCCCAAGAAACCCATTTTGCCCAAAGAAGTCAATGGCTCTTACCTCCAAGAGGGAGTGGGCTCTTCCCTCTAGGCCTCTTTGAGAACTACTACTGCTTGGCTTCCTAGGACAAGGGACCTGTCCCCACTGCTCCCTGAGGTGCTTCAGCTTCTGACTGCACCCATCTGGGAGGCTGTCACACACCCCAGGGCCTAGAAGACATGCGGGGAGGAGGCTCCTCTTCATGTCAGACTCTGAGAGCCCAGAGAAGGGCCAAAGGAAGAATAAAGGGCAGGAGATGAAGCTAGCCCTGAGCCTCTGTCCCATTCTCACCTCCTCAAAGGTGGAGCTTCCTGAGCTTCAGTTGGGCAGACAGTCTGTAGCCCTGACGCAAAGGTCCTTCTGCGCCATATGGGGCAGGAAGATCTCTGCCTGGGAGCACGGGAAATGGGATGGGGGTGAGATCAAGGAAAGAGGGGAGGGATATGGGTGTGAGGGAAAGAGCTCCTGCCCCAGATGAAGGTATCTGGGGGGCCGCGGGAAGGACACAGCTCCACAGAGAGGGGAGAGAGTTCCTATGAGTGCCAGGGGCCTCCATTTCTGCTTCCACTAGTCCCCCATTTATAGTGAGACACAGCAGTACCTGCAGCAGGGAGCGGGACTTGCTGAACAGGGAGGGGAACCTTGAAGAGCATCAGATGAGCCACAGCCCTTGCAGCGCCTCGGGCATCTGGCGCAAGTGCCGAATCATGTGAAGCTGGCCCATGACCTTGGCTGTGACATCCTCATGCTGCAGGGGAACGAGAACATGTCAGAGACTGAGACACTCCCCAGGAATCAGGGAGGATGAAGGGCACCTGAAACCAGCACCATCATTTCCACGCAGCAGCTGCTCATGTCTGAGTGGTAGATTCACCCTCCTGACCCCCAGGATGGAGGCTTGCTGTCCTCTCTAGTGACCTTCAGTGCCAAACCCCCTCCTTGTAGGGTGAGCTCCTGCCACTTCCCCATCAGTGCCCCTGACAGCTGTTCCACCTCCAACCCACCTGGGGACACCGCTCAAGTTCGGAGAACCCTCTCTTCCACCCCTACCTCCATCCCCACCCAGGTAGGGCAGGGAGGGGGCTCTAGAAGGGTGGCGGGGGGTGGGAGGGATTCTGGCAGCAGTGAAGTGGAATGGGGAGAGCTTGAGACCTTTCCCCAAGACACCCCAGTGACAAAACCTGAAACCACAGGATGGCAGCCCTGGTGAATGGAGCAGGTCAGCAGCCCCTGACGACTGAATCCTCCCAATCTCTCGAGAGCGGGTCCAGCCCTACCAGCAGCAAGACCAGCTTTCCACGCCCATGTGCCTCAGTCAGTCACCATCACCAGTCAGTCCTTGGCCTCCCAGGATGCCAGGGATGGGAGCAACTCTCGATGGTGGCTGGGGTGACATGGACACTAGGCCATGGGGAAATGGGTGCAGCTCTGTGGGGCAGGAAAGGTTCCCAGAGGGCACTTAGGGGACTCTCCTGTCCTTCCCAGGAGTGATAGCAGAGCACCACATCCTAAGAACAGAAGTCCATGAAGGCCAGAAGTCCCCACTAGGCTCCTTGCTACCAGGCCAGCAAATGGCGAGAGGATGGGAATCATAGAATCATAGAATATCAGGGTTGGAAGGGACCCCAGAAGGTCATCTAGTCCAACCCCCTGCTCAAAGCAGGACCAATTCCCAGTTAAATCATCCCAGCCAGGGCTTTGTCAAGCCTGACCTTAAAAACCTCTAAGGAAGGAGATTCTACCACCTCCCTAGGTAACGCATTCCAGTGTTTCACCACCCTCTTAGTGAAAAAGTTTTTCCTAATATCCAATCTAAACCTCCCCCACTGCAACTTGAGACCATTACTCCTCGTTCTGTCATCTGCTACCATTGAGAACAGTCTAGAGCCATCCTCTTTGGAACCCCCTTTCAGGTAGTTGAAAGCAGCTATCAAATCCCCCCTCATTCTTCTCTTCTGCAGGCTAAACAATCCCAGCTCCCTCAGCCTCTCCTCATAACTCAATGAGGAATGAGGCCCTGGGTCCCACCCCAAGCTTCTGAGTCGATTGCAGCTGCTTACCGTGTCCCCCATCAGTTGCTGGGCTTCCCCCAGGAGGGAGTAGACCAGCACCAGCCCAGCCTGGCTGACACGCAGCAGGGGGTCGTGGATGGCCAGCAATGCTGTCTGTACGAAGGATCTTCTCTGCCCGACGGAGAAGAATTTTTCAAAGACCTAAAACCAAGAGGACATGAGGCTCGAGTAGATTGCCCAGAGCCAGCCTCCAAGTCCTGGTGGTACAATGGCGTCTAGTGCCCCAAAGGGCGGGGAAGAGAGCTGCTGTGGCCAAGGCAGTTCATTCCCCAGGAGGCTTTCATAGAATCATAGAATCGAATCATAGAATCATAGAATATCAGGGTTGGAAGGGACCCCAGAAGGTCATCTAGTCCAACCCCCTGCTCAAAGCAGGACCAATTCCCAGTTAAATCATCCCAGCCAGGGCTTTGTCAAGCCTGACCTTAAAAACCTCTAAGGAAGGAGATTCTACCACCTCCCTAGGTAACGCATTCCAGTGTTTCACCACCCTCTTAGTGAAAAAGTTTTTCCTAATATCCAAATTTCAGGGTCCCAGGGTTCAGGGAAGCCCCTTTATTAAAAGGTCGCAGATGCTGAGGGACCAAAGCCTCCAGTGGCTCTTTCGGGAAGGCAATTTATGGCAGGGGCCAGGATGGGCTGGAAATGGATCTCTAATGTGTGTGAGCAGGCCCACTCTGCTGTGCAGGGCACAGAGACGACAGGGGACTCTGTCTTGCTTCCAGCAGAGAGATCTCCTGCACCTCAGCGGCTACAGGAGTGTGCGTGTGTTGTTGAGGGGAGGAGGGGGTTGGAGCTGACAGACCAAAGGTCTCTTCCCCGCAGCTTAGTGATTTCTCTCCTCGCTGGGAATGGCCTCTGCAGCTCCTTGGTTTCTTCAAGGGGAATCCAACCTGCAGCCTGACAAGAACAAGGAGACTCCTGGCCCAGTCCCAGTGTGGGACCTTTGGCACCAGCGTGTCCCACTGGTTGCTGGATGAGGAACTCTGAGCTGGAAATAAGGAGCAGGCTCTTTTCCTGTCTTCAGGAGGCCTCCACTGCAGGGAACCCAGCCAGCTACACTCCCTGAGCTGTGTCATGCCCTGGCACAGTGCCCTTACCTCCCCTACTCTGGCTGTATTCTTGTAGCCTAAGAGCCTTCTGTCCTGGTGCCAGTCATAGCACCAGAGATCCTCCACGTCATGTATGGTCAGACCTGGAAGAGAGAGAGAGAGAGAGAGCGACTTTTCTCCTCATTCTGGTTGCAGTTTCTGTGTCCTTCCAATCCCATTGGTGGCTCCACAGTGGAGTGGAGAAGAACAGAGGCAGAGAGAGACTTGTCCTCCGGCTGGGGTCAGTCTGAGAGAAATGGTCTAGGGTCCCATTATCAACATATGGTCACTCTCAGTCCCCTATTGGGTTCCGTGTCCCAGCTGGGTTCCTTACCCTTCTGTTGGAGCAGCAGTTGGTAGAGCCGGTAAGTCCCCTCCCTGGCCTGCCGGCTGATGTCCTTGTCTGGATCGCTGACAAATAGAGCCAGCTGGGCCACATGGCGACCCATCTGAGGGAACTCGGCTGAGATCTAATGGAAGGGAGAGCAGAGGGGACTCCATCAGCATTTTCCTCTCAGCTCCCTGTCTGCCCTGGGCCAGAGGGCTCCTTCCCCTTAGCCCCTCTACAGGAGATGCTGGGGGAGAGGAGCTTGAGATCGAACCTTCATTTGCTCTGCTGCCAAGGGAGCCCGGGATGCCAAGCAGGGGCTGGAGCATGGTCCCCTTAAAGGCCCAGGGTCAACACTGAACCAGGACAAGAAGAACTTGACTCAAGCTAGCTCAGTCCTGCTCTGACTCTGCCTCCCCATGAAGAACCCTCCGAAGCCACAGCCCCGGCAGCAGCAGCAGATCCTGCAGCCCACTGGAGCCAGCCCGCCTCCGCCTGGAGCCAGCAAGCTGGGCTCGGAGCTCACTTACGTCAAACTCAGGGAGAGTGACTGTGTATCTCAGCAGGGCTGTGCTGCTCCTGATGGCCCTGGCTCGCTCCTGCGACACCCGGGACACGACCCAGAGGTTGACATGCTGTGGGGAAAGGAGGCAGGTCAGACTCAGTGGCCAGCTGCTCCTGCTTTACAAATGAGCCCCCCACGCCTCCAGCCCCAGGGGCCTGAGACATTCTGCGCAGGGGGAAATAGCTGAGTCCTTGATGGCAGAGCTTTAGAAGGGGATTCTTTCCCCCAGGATGCAGCTTGTACCCTTCAGGTCACAACTTCTCCGCATCTCTCTAGATTGGGACAATCTAGGGGCTGGTCCCATCCTCCCAGAATTCCTGATTCCTGAACAGTTCACCAGAAAGAAGACTGAACCCTCGGCCCTTCCCTGCTATGCAAATCCTTGGGGGGAAGTAGGGAGTGACTGAGAGCACAATCCCCCCAGGAATTTCAGAGCAGATCAGAGGGAAGGGCTGATTCCCTGGGGCCCTCCTGTTTCTCTAGGAAGGAGCATGTGCCTCTTCTCTGAGAAGTAGCTCCCTAATCTCATGGGCTCTGTGTGTTGGAGGGGAGGGGGAAGGGTGGATTTTCAGACTCTCTCTCCCCAAGACAGCCAGGAGCCCTGTGCTTAGTGCTCAGCAGAACCAGGCAGAGCTCTGGCTTGGAGTCCCAGCTCCTTCCTCTGTCCCTCAAGAAGGAAGGACCTGACACTACATTGCACTGACCCACCAACCAAGGACGGCCCACTGGGGACCCAGCTAGGAGGACAGAGTAGAAAATGGATCTTCCAGTCTCTCCTTACCAGTCCCCCAAAGAGTTACGGTGAAATGGGGCTCACCTCCAAGATGAAGTGGAGCCTGTCTGTGTCTGGGGACTCTGCCAGCAGGTTCCCCAGCATGGCATCCAGGACCTCTGCGATGACTTTCTGCAGAGTCTGCAAAGCATGGGTCAGAGTTAGGGAACCTGGGCCTACACCTGCCACAGGATGGGAAGAGGGGTCTCTGGGAAGCACTGGGGAGACTCCCAAACACATCTCCTGGCCTCTCTCCTTCACATCCCACTGCAGGCAATTTGCAAGAATTGATGACCCCTGGACCTTTAATCCATGAGCTTAGCAGGTCTCTGCAGAGGGCCTTGTAGGCAGAAGAGTAGGAAACAGCCAAGTTGCTATGGATGGAACCTGGGCTTCTGGGCCAAACACGGCTTAGGAAAGAAAGAAAGAAAGAAAGAAAGAAAGAAAGAAAGAAAGAAAGAAAGAAAGAAAGAAAGAAAGAAAGAAAGAAAGATCCCCCAGGGAGGGGTAATCTCTTCCCTGCTGGAGGGAAGGATCCAAGCCTGCAGCTTGTTCCATCTCCACTACCCCACCCTTAAATCTGGAGCTCCAGCGAATCAAGGGAGTAGGGACCAAGGACTACTCTGGAAGAGGAGGAGGATGGAGGAGGAGGTACCTGGATGCCGGTGGAGTCCTTCTCCGTGCCTAGGGTGAAGACGGAGTGAAGGGCAGCTTGCAAGAGGTGGGTCTCTAGGGCTGGCTCCAGGGCAGGTTTCATGGTGCTGGCAAGAGAGAGGAGCTGGTATTAGACTGTGCAGTACTGGGTGGGACTGTCGCCAAGACAGACACCAAGACACAGGGATAGAGGCACAGTCTGGCGAGAATGGAAACTGAGGCACTTCGCTAGGGAATGACAAGGCCAAGGTGTCCCAGACAGACAGTGGCAGGACAGGAATAGCTGCTGTTCCCTGGAGCCTGCTGCCCCTCCTGTATCGGAGCCCGGGAATGAGCCCCTCCCCAAGGCCCCTGTCATGTTATGGGAGTGAAAAGAAGAGCCCTGCCAGGAGAGAGTGACCCTCCCCACCCCACCATCTCTGCCAGAGGCGCCACTCTTGGGAGGTGACTTGGGAGGGACAGTGATGGTGACTCCCAGCCTTGGGCCTGAGCAGCACTGGGGTGAGGGGAGCCGGCAGGGATGGGGGGTGGGGCTGTCTCAGTACCAGAGGTAGCCCACTGCAGCCAGGGAGTGGGCGAGGACGGCGCTGGGTGACGAGTCATCGGGAAGCTCCTCGATGAGCTCCTGTGAGACGTGAAAGAGACAAAGGAGCGTGTGAGATTCAGGCCCGACTGACGCCTCCCAGTGAGGAGATGACACAGCCAGTGCCCCACATGGCCAGCAGGATCCCCCACCACCTCCCGCTCCTCCAATTCCTTCCTGCCCATCCGACTTGTCCCCCTTCTCGGATTCCTGCCCAGCTCACTCCCAATCCCCTTCTCTCCTCCTCCCTGTCAAAACTGCCCCCATTCAGCCCCATCCCGACGACTGAGCTGGGACCATGAGATTCCTTGTCCCCCACTCTCAGCTGCCCCCCAGCCCCACAATTCTCCCCCTCCCTCCAGCTGCCGTATGGCGTGTCTCACTCACCACGATCCTCTTCACCACAGCCGCCTTGCAGCAGCGCGGCTCCAGCGTGTCCTCCCCTCTCTCCCGTGCAGCCAGACATGCGGGGTAGATGGCCTGAAGGAACAGGAGCTGCTGCCCCTCATCCTGTACCCACCGGGAGTGGGGTATAGCGAGAGACAACCTGTTAATGAGGGACCTTCCTGCCCCACCCACACCAGCTCCAGGGCTCAGGCCTCAATGGGGGATTGTGGGGACCCGCCTATTGTCCAAATCCCCCACCACTCCTACACAAGCAGGATCAGGAACTGGGACAGTGCCTGTGGGGGGAGATGACTTTGGCTGTTGTGGGACACCCCCATCTTGGGGGTCCCACATCATGGATGTAAAAGGGTCCCATTGGGGGTGGTGGATCAGGAGGCACAAGACCCTCGGCAGGGGGTGGGGATGCTGGGAAGGGGCAGGGCAATCTTGGTTCCAGCCCAGTGGGGAACATTTGTACCTTATCTCTGCACTGGAGCTGCTCTCGGATGACCTTGAGAGCAGCTTCATCTTTGGCCACGTCCACCCCTTCCTCCTGCTCCGAATCCAGGGGGGTCCCTGCACCAGGGAGGGAAGGACAGGGGCGTGGTGGGCAGAGCAGGATTCAAGACCCCCCTTCCCACCTCAGGCACCCAGGGCAGATGGGGCCCCAAACCTCCCTCTCAGGGATGCCTTCAGCCCCCAACAGCTGCAGAAGCCCAGAGAAGAACCCCCCCTCCACTGGCCAGGACTCCAGGGGAGGTGCCGATTCCCCCGGCCCTGGAGCAGCAAGGACCAAAGTGGCAGCAGCTCTTCATGCCCCCACCCCCAGGTCCCCGTGCGGAAGGGGCAGCTGTGTGATGGCTGCTGCTGTCCGTGGGGTTCGCGGGGCTCAGGCCAGACACCTGGGCTGAGACCCGCCCCCCGTATCCCTGGGAGAGCATCTGGGCCCAGGGTGTTCACATCCCGTCCTCAGCCCTCCCGGAGCCCAGCCCGGCTCCTCACCTGGAACAAAGCAGTGGCCTCCATCGGCCTGGCTGCTGCCAGATGCCCAGGTGCTGCCACTGTCCCATGCTGAGCTGCCCGTGCTGGGACAGGGACCTTCCCCCTCCTGGCCTGCAGGGGCTGAAAGGTCCTCAGAGACCGGGCAGGGCGATGCCTCCTGATGGGAACGAGGTCTGGGCTCCTGGGGCCGCTGCTGCCCACACAACAAGCCCCAGAGCCACCCTGCCCGGCGCCCCTCCTGGGCTGGGTCCTGTCTGTGAAACCGCAGCCTGGGCCAGCTCCATTGGGGCCTAGTCGGGGCCTCTCCCAGCTCGGCGCCTGCGCCGGGAGCCGGGGTCCTTTTCCAGAAGGCCAGGCACTTCCGCCGTCTGGCCTGGATGGGACCTGCTTCCCCGCCAGCAGGGATGCAGGGGTTGCTCTGTCCCTTGGGAAGACGGCAGCTGCTTCCCTCAGGCTCTGGGGCCACCTGCAGAGCCTTCCTCCGCAACATCCGCAGGAGCCTGGCCATCCTGGAACCGAGCGGGGAGCAGGGGTGAGACTGGGCTCAAGGCAGCCTTTCACTCCTGGGCCTTTTCCGTCCCTCCTCCTCCCTCCTCCAACCACAGCCGCCCCCTCTGCCCGCACAGGAGTGCAGGGAGTGCCATCTACACACACGGGCAGGAGTTCATTGCATGATCCGCTCCCAACGCTCCCCCTCGTAATCCCTGCTGCTGCAATAGCCAGGAAGTCTCATCCTTTTCCAGCAATGAGGTCAGTCCCAAAGACCATCGGTTACTCTGGAGAAGCAGTCCCCTCCTGTCGTCCCAGGCCACTCTCCCACCCAGGCTAGAGAAGGAACAGAAGCCAGGAGTCCGGACTTCTCCTGGGAAATCATTCCTCACATCAAAGTCACAAAGGCCCTCGGCACAGGAAGCACAGAGCCCTCCTCATTCCCCATTGATTTCCAGGCTCAGCAGCTCACAGGGTCTGGTTCACCTCAGAGACTCTCAGCCTGGGGAAGGGTTGGGAGGGAAGGGCTGGGAGGGGAAGGGCTGGGAAGCCCCATTGCTGGAACCTTTCCAAACACACTGGAGACGGCTCTGGAGAAGCCCCTGCCTGGCCTAAGAGTGAGGGGCTCTTGGGGGCTGTTTGCAAATGAAATCCCCCTTTGGAGATAGTCTCTCCCCCAGACAGAGAGGGGAACACACCGAGGAACCCGAATGCCACTCACGTGCTCTCAGTGATGGTACAATGGATGGCGGATGTTCAGGGTCAGCAGACGTCCCTCACCCTCCTCCTCACTCTCCAAGCCCAAGGCAGGCTGGAGAGGGTGGTGACCTCAGGAGTTACCCTGCCCAGCCAGCAGGCAGGGTGATGACACGAGGGCGATCGACTGGCTGTGAAAACAAGAGTCTGTCTGATTGCCAAGGGACGGAGAAACTCAGCCAGCAGCAGGGGGTGCAGAACACGGCCCTAGGGCGGAGGTGACAGCGCCTCCGGGATCCTGACATCCCAGCACTTTACTCACCTTCCTGGAGCCTCCCAAACCCACTGGGCTGTAGCCATGGGACCCCAACCCTACTGACGGCAAACGGGCCTCAGCTGCGACCACAGGGTCACACCGAGTGTCAGAGCCATGGATGGACCCCTTCACTCACCACTGCCGCACACTCCCTCCCACAGCTGGCAATTGCAACCAGGCCCTAATGTCTGGTCCCCCTGCCTTTGAGAGAGAGTGTCACTCCTGCTTCCATTGCTGCCTCTTGATCTGTGGGACTTTGGGCAAGTTGCTCCCCCTCTCTATGGCTCTCTGGGACTCACATTCCTGAATGGGCTTTATAAAAGACAATGGTTAAAGTTTGGCCCCAACTAGTTCTTGTTTCTCGAGACTATCCATTTTAGCAAAGTTTAGAGTTCTTGACATTCAACACCTGGAAACATCCCTTTCTCCTTCGCAGATGGCCTTAACATCCCTTATCTCACCCAGGCTTCCTGCTGCCTGGAGTTAGAGAATTGACCCTGTTCCCATTGGACCTACCCAAGGTGTCACACAGCGAAGCGGTGACGGAGCCAGAAAGAGAAGACAACTGTCCTGATTCCTGTTCTAACTAACAGACAACAACCCCCCAGAGGCGGATAAGGCCCAGGAAATAAGGGGTGAACATTTTCATGGAAACCTTTTTCTGTCAGAAAATCCATTCAAACGAAACCACTTTGTTTCTTGAAATCATAACAAGTAGGATGAAAATTCTTTGCAAAAATATCTGTTTGCAAAACAAGAGCATCTCCTGTCCGTCACAGTGCATTCAACTGTCTCGTCATACACAAAGGGGAGACACTATGCTCTAGAAAATTGGATGAGATGCTTCACTCTGAGCTAAGTAGTTGCTGCTTTTCACAATTTCAAAACAATAAAATACAAATCAAATTGAATATTAGGTTATAATCTGATATGGCTCAGTGTGATAGGACACCCCCTAGTCTGCACTGCTCCGAGTGACACTGTTCAGTGGATCCCCAGCATCCACCCATGGTGAGGTAGGTGGGAGAGGATTGTTATTCATTCTTGACAGAAGGAGAAACGAAGGCTGAGAAAGGAGCAGGGACTTGTCTTAGCTGATGCAGCCAGTCAGTAGCAGAATTACTCTCAAATGAGCTACAGACCAACAATTGTTCATAGTAATTATTCAGCAATTATTTCAGAAGAACTGGAATGTTCGAGAGGATCATGAACTGCTCCGAGACAATGAATGGAGAGCAGCATCCACATTGGTCAAACGTATAACTGATTGCGACTTATTTGCTTGGTCATAAAAGAGAACAACAAAGACCAGAGTTTCCTCCCTGTCAATAGCCCCCTCCTCAGCCAATCAAGGTTAAGACTTTGAGGGGTGGGAGGCTAAGGGTTCTCATTAAATAGCCCAAAGAATGGCCCCGGTCACCACCGAGGGGATCACTCTCGGAGCACTAGTCCAGTCTCACCTCTCTGTGAGGGCCTCCCACAACCCCCCCAGACCCCGCTCCACACACAGAGCTCCTGGTGGTGGGAGGAGAGCAGAGGAAAAGGACAAAGGAAGCAAGAAGAAAAAGGTAGGAGGGACAGAGGAAAAGGGAAAACAAAAAGGAGAAACCCCAATGTCCCCAGTAATTCTAAGGGACAAAATCCTAGGTCGGAAATAAAATACTGCCCCCACAATCTAATGTTTTCCTTTCCTAAAAATCAGCCAGCACCTGATGGATCAGACTGAACAGGTTCCAAACCTCTCCGAGGCTCTTACCTTCTATACAGGGACGTCTGTTTTCGAGCAAATCCACTAAAAGAAAAGGAGAAAACTCCAAAGAGGGTCCTCCTTGCGCTCACGTACGTGCAAGTGAATGCTCTCTCAGTCCTCCAGGAGAGACCTCGAGAAGGAGACGTGCTGAAGCAAAGCCACAGGGATCTCCGAGCTTGCCCCTGTCCTGCACCCCTGTCCTGCCTGGCTGATGTCAAGTTCTCTCTGTGAGGTCATCGCCTCCCCACCACCTTTGTCCAATAGGCTGAGGTCCTGCCAAAGGCTCTTGTGATGTCACTGCCACACCCACCACTCCCCTGCAGTGCTGATGTCCTGCCCCTGTCCAGCCACATTGGATGTTTCAGCTGCTTCCCCTGGATCACCCCACTCAATGTCACTTCCTTGTAGGGTGACACCGACTACATAGTAGAACACAGAAGTTCTTCCCCAGGCCGCAATTAGGTTTTCACAAGTTAGTTGACTTTATGGCCAGAAGGAACCATTCGAGCATTTAATCTGATCCCCTGCGTATCCTAAGGCCTCCTGTATGTCAGAAGAGCTGGGCTTTTCTTTTACTCAAACATTTTCCAGAAAGGCATCTAGTCTTTATTCGAAGAGATCAAGAGATGAAGAAGCCATCATTTCTCTTGGTACTTTGTGCCAATGACAAACCACCTGTTAGGATATAGATATTCAGGCCTGTCTGTAAAGGCCTATACTCTAAGAATTTAGGTGTATTCTTATCACTTGGCTAGTGATAGAGGTATAAAAGAAAGAATCAAAATCACTGTCTGCTGGTGTAAGGGCCTTCTCTTACTGTGACAGTCTGAGGCCCTGTTCTTAGGCTAAGGCCTTTGGCTAAGCAGCAGAGGCAGCCATAAGCTGGGAAGCGAACGGTCACATCCTCACATTCCAAATTAGTCACATTGAAATAAGGTGCTATTGGGCTGTTAGGCAGTATCAGGACAGGATTGTATTCCTATCACCTCCAGAGAAAGGGAAGTGCCTAGAAAATGTGAAAGGAAACTTAGTTTGATAGCATCCTGTCTGGCAAGAACTCACTTATCAATAGCTGGGATGTGAAATCCTCACTTCTGTATTGTTTTGTCATTATAGTTCCCACTTTGCTGTTGTTTGTCTGTATAATCTCTGTCTGGTTCTGTGATTGTTCCTGTCTGCTGTATAATTAATTTTGCTAGGTGTAAACTAATTGAGGTGGTGGGATATAATTGGTTACATAATCATGTTACAATATGTTAGGATTGGTTAGTTAAATTTCAGGAAAATGATTGGTTAAGGTATAGCTAAGCAGAACTCAAGTTTTACTATATAATCTGTAGTCAATGGGGGGTGGGGGGTGGGTGGGGGTGGGCATGTGGGTGTGTGAGATGGGAACAGGGAATGGGGGTAAGAAAATTGGAATCATGTTTTGCTAAAGGGGGAGATGGGAACAGGGAATGGGGGTAAGAAAATTGGAATCATGTTTTGCTAAAGGGGGAAATGGGAACAGGGAATGGGAGTAAGGAAGTTGGAATCATGCTTGGCTAAGGGCAGGAATCGGAACAGGGACATAGGTGTAAGGCTCTGTGGTGTCAGAGCTGGGAAGGAGGATACTAAGGAAGGAAACTGGAATCATGCTTGCTGGAAGTTCACCCCAATAAACATCGAATTGTTTGCCCCTTTGGACTTCGGGTATTGTTGCTCTCTGTTCATGTGAGAAGGACCAGGGAAGTAAGTGGGTGAAGGAATAAGCCCCCTAACACCACCCTCTTACAAATCTGGGTCTTATTGTCATTATCCTTTTTCTGATTTCTGCTTCCATCCATGGGGTTTTGTCATGCCTTTCTCTGAGACATAAAAGAGCCCTTTTATACTCAACATTTTCTCTCCATGAAGTCAAGCAACTCACTTCTCATTCTTCTCTTGTATATACTAAGCAGATTGAGCTTTTTCAATGTCTCATAATAGGGCATCATCCCCATCACTCAGTTATGAATCTTTTCTGCACCCTCTCCAATTGTTTTAACATAATATTCAAAATGTGGGCACAAGAACTGGATTCAACATTCCAACATCAGTCTCACCAATGCTCTTTCACTTCCCTTTCCATCCTCACTACTCTATCCAGCCAAGAATGGCTTTAACCTTTTTTAACACAGTTTCACATTGACAGCTCATGTTGAACAGCTTGTCCACTATGACCCCAAAATCCTTTTCAGGGTCACTGCTTTCCAGCGGCTTGTCCCCAATTCTGTAGGGTGCCGCCTGACTCCTTTGTTACTGGAGGTATGGGGTTGCATTTGGCTTTATTAAAACCTAATTCTTTAGTAAGTATTTTAGAAGAACTAGCCCATTAGAGAGAGAATCGTGAATTACTCCAAGACAATGAATGGAGAAAAGCGGCAAGAGCAATCAAATACATGTTTGGTTACGCCCTATTTCCTTGGTCTTAAAAGAGGGTCACAAGGACCTGAGCCTCCTCCCTCACAATACCCCAAACTCCCCCAATCAGCACTGAGACTCTGAGAAGCAGAAAGCTGAGAGTTCTCACCAGATGTCCCGGGTCACCACCGGAGGGAGTCACTCTTAGAGCACTATTCCAGCCACATGTCTTTGGGAGGGCCTCCCGCAATGAGAGTTGGAGTGCAACCCCCCCTCCCCCCCTCCGTCCCCAACTCCACACGCACAGACAGGTCCTGGTGGTGAAAGGAAAGCAGGGGAAAAGGACAAAGATGCAAGAGAAGACGAGAAAGGAGGGAGAGACAGGAAAAGGGAAAACAAAAAGGAGAAACCCCAATGTCCCCAGTAATTCTAAGGGACAAAGTCTTAGGTCGGAAATAAAATGCTGCCCCCGCAATCTAGTGTTTTCCATTCCTAAAAATCAGCCGACACCTGATGGATCAGACTGAACAGGTTCCAAACCTCTCCGAGGCTCTTACCTTCTATACAGGGACGTCTGTTTTCGAGCAAAACCACTAAAAGAAAAGGAGAAAACTCCGAAGAGGGTCCTCCTTGCGCTCACGAATGTGAAAGTGAATGCTCTCTCAGTCCTCTAGGAGAGACCTCGAGAAGGAGACGTGCTGAAGCAAAGCCACAGGGATCTCCGAGGTGGCCCCTGTCCTGCACCCCTGTCCTGCCTGGCTGATGTCAAGATCTCTCTGTGAGGTCATCGTCTCCCTACCACCTTTGTCCAATAGGCTGAGGTCCTGCCAAAGGCCCTTGTGATGTCACTGCCACACCCACCCCTCCCCTGCAGTGCTGATGTCCTGCCCCTGTCCAGCCACATTGGATGTTTGAGCTGCTTCCCCTAGATCACCCCTCTCAATGAGCGTTCATTGTGGGCTCAAGCCGAACACAGTAAAACATCAGAGGCTTCTCCCCATGCTACGCTCCTTTTTCATCAATTAGCAGACTTTATGGACAGAAGAGACCATTAGAGCGTGTCATCTGACCCCCTGCATATCACATGCTTTCTGTAGAGCATAGGAGCTAATTTTTGACTACACACGTTCCAGAAAGGCATCTAGTCTTCATTAGAAGACATCAAGAGGTGGGGAATTCCCACCACTTCCCTTTCTAGTTTCTTCCTTTGGTGATTCGTCCTCACTGTTGAATATGTGTGCCCTCTTTCTAATACGAATTGGTCTCTTTTGAGTTTCCAGCCACTGGGTCTTGTTATGCTTTTCTCTGATAGATTAATGAGCCCTTTAATACCCAATATTTTCTCTCCATGAAGTCACTTCAACACTTCTATGATGTCACCACCCAATCTTTTTTATAATCTAAACAGGCTGAGCTCTTTCAATAGCTCACTAGCATCTGCCAGGAAGGGAGTCCCCACAGAGGGACACCATAATCTCCCAGGGAGGGAAAAGGCTCTCACTGCCATTTCTTAACCTCATGGGGTGTTCTCCTGCTCTGACAACCCCACCCCTTTTTCAGTATCTCCAGGTGCCTGAGGGAGCAGGAACCAGAGGCCATCCTGCAGCTGGGACAGAGATGGAGGTTGATGACCTACCTGCCCGTGGTGACCATGGTGCAGGACAGCCCTCAGGACATGCGAATGCAGCTCCAGATCTGGGAGCAGCTTCCCTTTGCTGGCATGAGACCTTGCAGGTTGCGGTGGGTGAGACAGGCACTAACTTTTGGAAACCCTCAGTGGGATCAGAGGGTAATGGTTTGTAGAAAGTGGTGTTGGAGAGCTTTACAAAAACTAGACAAGAACGGTGCATGTTCCAGGGCAGCTCCAGCCCCGGTGCTGTCAGTGAGACGTGTCCTCCCAGCCCTGCCTGACGGGTCTTTCTGTTTCAGACCCTCCTTGGAACTGCAAGAAAAGTCCAACCTGTAGAGTTGTGGTTGCAGTGATAGTTGTATGGTCTGCGTTGATTGCTGCCATCATTGCTCTGGCAGGTGAGTTCCCAGCTTCCGCCCCGCTCCCTTCCCCTCCATCTACGATCTCCGCGCATCCCATTCTCCCGTGACCTGCCACACTCACTCTCTCCTCCCGGCCTGTCCGGCTTCTGCCCCTGGGGCAGAGGATTCCTGGGGGATCTTCCTCCCAGACCCCTGCACCTGGGCACTCTCTGTGTCAGGACGATCTGACTGACATTAGCCCCCCCAGCCCATCTCTGAGCACTTTGGACCCAAGTCACCTTTGCCACGTGCCATGAAGCAGTCCCTGACCAGGGTGCCCAGTGGGACAGGATGCAGTGCAACCCTGAGCCCTTTGCCTTCCCTGTGTTACTCTGAGGTTACCAGCTTGGCCTTCCTGGATCTTCAGGTCATGCCTGTGGCCGGGCGGCAGGTGCTGCCGTGTTATTGAAATGAGCCATAGAATTAAGTCAAGACCCCTCCACCAGCGCAGTGTGGAAACCCCCCAATCGCTAAGCTTGGCCAGGAAGGGTCCCTTAGCACCATTCACTCCCCCGGGCTGCCCAGACAGCGTGTGCTCATGCAGAGGGCGTCTGTTTGCGGTGAACATGAACCCTGTTGTATCCCCCCGTTGTCTGGGGCAGGGCGTGCTGGGGAATGTCGGGGGTGGGATTTCTCTATTGCCCTGGGATCTGATCACTGGGCCCCAGGAGGGTTTAGCAGCTGGCAGAGGGGATTGAATCCAGGTCTGTCTGCATTAGGAATCCTCTGTGCCGATGTCATGACGTCCGTGTAGTTGAATTGGTGCAAACCGCTAAAGGAGACGCACTGCACTGGTGCACAAAGGAGCTTGCCTTGGTGCAGTTTGCTGCAGGAAGTTACCAGAGCGAGCCGCACTGCTCCAGCGCATCTCCAGGAGGTGCTTGCCCGGATGTCACTGCAACACTGTGATTATACTGGTGCAGATTGCTCGGATACAGATGCGCCCTGAATCCCAGCTCCCTGCTGTAATGGCAGGCTGTTGCAATGGGCAGCATTGGTTCTCGCTGTGTAAGGTGGGAATCTGTGAGCTTAGGGTTGGTTACACACCTGCAGGTGCAGGGAGCTCTGCAGAACATGTGGCATCTGAGCTGGAGATGGATGGTGGAGACAGCCTGTGCCATCGACTGTTAGTCACTGACTTCTCTGCTCAGTTCAGTAGGGCAGGGGTGTGGGCTACCGTGCACTGGACAGTGAAATCTACAGGGTCAGACATGCCTTGTGAGTGAGGTGAACACATGCTCGCTTTCTGATCACCGCTGCCACGTTTCCTAACTCTTCCCAACTTAGAGTGTCTGTTCCTCGCTGAGCGCCAGCCACATGGGAAGGCTTGAAAACCAGCTACCGAGTTACTGTGGTGCAAACAAAAGTGACGTGCTCGAAAACATCTGGAGGGGTTTGAGTCCAACTCCTCTCAACTAGACAGGCCTTTCAAATCCTCTTTGGTGTCACTTATGGGTGACCCCACTGCTGCTCTTTCATGGCTCTGAAAGGGTTACACTGCCATGAGGGCTTCCAGAAAGTGCCTTTCTTGCTGCTGTGTTTGGGGAGAGAAAAGTCTGCAGGTAGGAGGTGAATTAAGTTCCATCATTCCTGGCCCACAGTGCAACAGGTCACTTCCCGTGGCTGTGGTTTCTGGCGCCCCCTTGTGGCTTTCATGTCCCTGAGTGAAAGTTCCCACATTCTTCTCAGTTGTTCACCTGCTGTTTGTTGCTAGGTTGAACGTCCAGCTGTTGATCTTGTGCCTGGGGTGAAATGCTCTGAGCTGTGTCAGTCCCTCCCAGGCTGGGAGTGTCCCTGGAATCCTTCTTGCCAGGCAAATTTACAGTGACAAACGTCTCCGTCCCCCTGCATCTGATTGCAGTGGACCAGCCCCAGCTGGGGGTCCCAATGGGCTTGGCAAGCCGGTCAATTGACTGCCTGTTTGGCCGCAGTCAAATGCTCCAGCGAGAGCCCTGGGGGGGTAGGAGGCAGCCTGCCTTTCGGATTGCGTCTTGGAGCCTCACTGGTGTTTTCCAGAACTTGGTTTCATTGTTTTGCCTTTTTTTTCTGAGCTAAAATAACTCAGTGAAGTACATTTTTTAAAAAATTAGGTAGATCCATATCTATCGAAAGCTAAACCTACTGGAGACAATGACGTCTTGCTCTTTTTTCTTCCTGGCGGGAGGTAACCAATTCTGATAAATTGGTATTTTAAAATATCTGACCACTCTTTGACAGATTTGACTGGTCAGTTGACCAATTTTTGTACCAGTCAAATGCCCAATTCTCGTTGCAATTCTTACCCTCCATGTGACTGTCTCATTCTCAGCGCTGACCTCTCAGCTTTCATCAGCTGATCTGTGCCCCCCTGCGAGCCCCTCGTGCCCGGACGGCTGGATGGGATACCGAGGGAAATGCTACTATTTTTCAGAGACGGAAGGGAGCTGGACCGACAGCCGAAGCCGCTGCTCTGCCCCGGGTGCCTCCCTGGCTGGGATCGACAGTGAGCAGGAAACGGTGAGAGACTCTCGAGTTGCCAGACACTAATCTGGGCACAGGGATGGCTGCTGCAGCAGGACCTGGGCTCTGCCCCGTGGGGTGAGGAGCAGCTGTGAGCCCTCCCGTGCTGGGAGGCCGGAGTGAATGAACTTCCAGCCGCTGAACGCCAGCCCTGGCTGGGCCCAGGGCCCTACTGTCTGTGTGTGATCACAGGGATTGCCCATTCTCCGCTGCCCCCCTCCCCAAATAGGGAGACAGCTTCTGTCTAGGGCAGGGCTGGCTCAAGCATCTCCTGGCCTGCTGGCTGCTGGAGTGGGACTGAGAACCCAGTCAGTGCTCCTGTTGTGGGGATGGGAAAGGAGCAGCCAGCTGAGGAGGCGGGGGAGGAGGGGATCCTTTCACATTGACCCCTCCCACTTCAGCTTGCCTCCCTCCCTCCTCCTGCCTTGCTGGGGTGAGCGGTGGCTGCTCTGTGAGAAGAGACATCTCTGCAGAGAGCTCAGACCCAACAGCTGCCCCCAGCTCAGGGGGACTTGGGGTGTGGGTGACTGGGAGCACTGGGGTAGGGCTGCTGTATGCGGTGGGAGGGTTAAGACTGCCCGGGAGATCTTGTGCTTTGCAAGAGGGAGGGGAAAATCCCCCCTGAAAATAAACTGAGCACCCTTCAATATGTGACTGGGATTCTCTGCAGCACAGAGCCCTGGAGGGGCGGTGGGGGGGAGCATGGGAGGTGGGGATGATACCTGCTGTCCCTCAGCTTTCTTTAAGGCGTTCCTGCTGCGCCATAAGGGTGTCTATGACCACTGGATCGGCCTCTGGAGGGAGCAGGGTCAGCCCTGGAAATGGGCCAATGGCACCAAATTCAACCACCTGTGAGTCTCTCTCACCCCTCTGGACTAATTCCCTGGGCTTGGGGACTCTGGTGTCTGAGCGGTTTGAGCTCAGGTAAATCCACCATTCAGTGCTAGTGAAAGCACCAGACACGACCCTGGTCCGTTCGCGTCCTGCGTGTATCGGAGACCGATGGGAGCCGGCGTGTCCCTGAACTCTCGGCTCCTCCCCGCAGCACGGTGCTGGGCCGGAGACAGAGCCCGCCATAGCCAGAGATGCCCTCGCAGCGCGCTGGGATTTCAGCTGGGACACTCGCTGTTCTCCCCCAGCCCTCTTCAGCAAGGTCCCTGGGGTGTCTGACCCCCCCTGGGGAAAGGAGGCAGCAGGGAGCTCAGGTTAACAGTGGCTGCTAGAGAGGGCAGCATGCCGAGCACTGCATGGCAGGTGCAGGTCCCGCTGGGGATTGCAGCCGGCAGGTTTGAGTGACTTGGCTGGTGAGGCCTCTGAATCCGCAACAAGGCACCGATGTTAAAGGAGCCTGCGGTTCACAGGTGCTGGACGCCTGGGGCTCCCACTGGAACGGGGTACAGTAGTGATGGCTGCCCAACACCCCGCGATGGGTTTCAGTGGGCTCCAAGTGTGATCACAAAACCAGCGCTGCTTGAACCCTGGGACTTCAGCAGTAGAAGCATGAGCCTCTGCCATAGGAGCGAAAGAATCCACTTCTTTAACTGAAACTCCTCCCCGGTTGATAAAGCTCTTTTGCAGGCCAGCCATTAGAGGGGGATGGAGACCCCCCCCCACTTCTCTGGTCTGGGTTACTTCAGTACTTTGAAAAATCAGGCTCTTTTGGCGCTGGGTCAGGGCTCCCCAATGGACAGTCCCCATTCTGCTGTATTGGACCCAACCTTTGGATCCCACCTGCTTCCAGCCTCACTGGGTCTGAAGAGCTACCAGACACTGTCCTGAGTTCGAGCCTCTGTGGCATTCTCCTGGGGTACAGACTCCCTGTCTGGTATGCTCCTTAGGATGTGGGACCCTGCAGATCAGCTGCTGTAGGATCCAAAACCAGTGCTGAACCCTCCCAAATCTCCCGAGAGGCATGTTGTCCCTAGAGCTCCACCCTCCACACCAGATGAACTCTGGGAGACTTACGTGAGGGTTACAAACAAGGAACACATGCTTTCACAAAGGAACTTCTTCAACACTCTCTTTTTCCCCCATGCCCAATGGAAAGCTCAAGAGTTATAGATCAACGGAGAAGGAAACCCCTGAATGCAATTTCTTCTTTCAGTGTCATCTTGGTTCTGCTCCATGTGTTTCAAGGAGGCGAGATCCTTCCTGTCCCCCGCTTTTCCTGCTCAGTCGTCTGGTTCTGGTGATGGTCTGCCCCTCTTGTTAGAGGGTCGGTCCCTTTTGACAATCAGTCTAACAAATTCTCTCTGTCCTGCTGGGGACTGTCCATTCTTCAGCACCCCTGTGGGCTGCTCAGCATAGAGGGTCAGGAACAGTCAGCGGTTCTGCAAAGCCCCTGCTGTCCTGAGCTCTGCTCCTGAGGGGCTGGGAGAGTAGCTGCTCCGCACTCAGGCCTGCACTGTGGAGAACGGCTCCCCTGGCTGGGACTGGTGTGAAATGCCCGGCCTCTGCCTGACTGCAGCTCCCTGGCTTCTGTGTGGCAGGTTTCACTTAAGAGGAGGAGGTGACTGCGCGTATCTGAACGACGAGAAAGGGGTCAGCAGCTCACGGTGCTACATGGGAAGACGGTGGATCTGTAGCAAACCTGAGGTGTATGTGATGGTGTCATAAATATAAAGGGAAGGGTACACACCTTTAAAATCCCTCCTGGCCAGAGGAAAAATCCTTTCACCTGTAAAGGGTTAAGAAGCTAGGATAACCTCGCTGGCACCTGACCAAAATGACCAATGAGGAGACAAGATACTTTCAAAAGCTGGAAAGAGGGAGAACATCAAAGGGGTCTGTGTCTGTCTGGGTGAGGCTTTTGCCAGGGACAGAACAGGAATGGAGTCTTAGAACTTAGTAAGTAATCTAGCTAGATATGCGTTAGCTTATGATTTCTTTAAATGGCTGATAAAATATGTTGAGCTGAATAGAATGAATATTCCTGTCCGTGTGTCTTTTTGTAACCTAAGGTTTTGCCTAGAGGGATTCTCTATGTTTTGAATCTAATTACCCTGTAAGGTATTTACCGTCCTGATCTTACAGAGGTGATCCTTTTCTTTTTACTGTTTCTTCTATTAAAATGTTTCTTTTCAAGAACTGAATGCTTTTGTCATTGTTCTAAGATCCAAGGGCTTGGGTCTGTGGTCACCTATGCAAATTGGTGAGGATTTTTACCAAACGTTCCCCAGGAAGTGGGGTGCAAGGTTTTGGGGAGGATTTTGGGGGGAAAGACGTTTCCAAACAACACTTTCCCAGAAAGCCGGTTAAACGTTTGGTGGTGGCAGTGGAAGTCCAAGGGTCAAATAGTTTGTACCTTGGGGAAGTTTTAACCTAAGCTGGTAAAGTAAGCTTAGGAGGTTTTCATGCAGGTCCCCACATTTGTACCTTAGAGTTCAAAGTGGGGAAGAAACCTTGACAGATGGGAAAAGAGACCGCACTCGAAAGGGGCTCAAAATGAAACTCCTAGAAGTGACACTTATACAACTCACACCTACTTGAACAAGCCAAGATCTCAAAATCAGGCAGTGGGGCCCTCAAGCAATAAGTGTGTCTCGTTTAAACTCCGTATGTGCCATCTGCTTTTGAACCTTTTAAACTCAGGGTTACGTTGTCAAGCTTTTCTCTGCAGCTGAGAGGGAGTGATCTCATGAGAAGGAGTCTTACCTCATTTCCCCAGCATGTGGCTAAGGGAAGGCCTTGTTCATTTAGACTCCAGAACAGCATTTCTCAAATGCAGCCAGCAGCTGATTGTTTTGCAGCCACAAGAGCCTCCAAAGTGCCCCAACAATCGCTCAGATGTTAAGTATTAAAGGTGTCTTCTAAATGCCATAAATCCTCATGCGTGCTCCCTTTTAAATAGTACCATGCCGGCAGAGCTGAGCTACATAGGTGTGGTTTTCTTTCAAGTCACAAAGTGTATTCTTTGGCTAAGAACATAAGAACGGCCATACTGGGTCAGAGCAAAGGTCCATCCAGCCCAGTATCCTGTCTGCCAACAGCGGCCAACGCCAGGTGCCCCAGAGGGAGTGAACCTAACAGGCAATGATCAAGTGATCTGTCTCCCGCCATCCATCTCCACCCTCTGACAAACAGAGGCTAGGGACACCATTCCTTACCCATCCTAGCTAATAGCCATTCATGGACTTAACTTCCATGAGTTTATCCAGTTCTCTTTTAAACCCTGTTATAGTCCTAGCCTTCACAACCTCCTCAGGCAAGGAGTTCCACAGGTTGACTGTGCGCTGTGTGAGGAAGAACTTCCTTTTATTTGTTTTAAACCTGGTGCCCATTAATTTCATTTGGTGGCCCCTAATTCTTGTGTTATGGGAACAAGTAAATAGCTTTTCCTTAGTCACTTTCTCTGCACTACTCATGATTTTATAGACCTCTAACCACTGTGTTTACATCTCCTGTTATTGTAGCTCTGTAAGTGGCTATGGGCCATCTCACTGCATGGTGTTTGGGCAGGTTGCGATTGTTCATGGGGCTGGGGGGGGAGAGGTGAAAGAGTTATAAATGTGACTGGGTATCAGAAAGTATTTCAGGTAATCTAGTGCCAGAAAATGACCTTGAATGTGACAGCAGGTGGCTCCTCTGGGACCTTCTGCTAAGAAAAGCAAAACATAGAAAGAAAAAGAAACACTTCAGCACCAGGGAGAAAGGCAGTTTCCTGTGTTTCCGAAGCCATCTGATTCCATTTCTGAACAAGTTGCAGTGTGAGAGAGAAATTCATCAAATTGAAATGTATGTCGTGCAACGTCCCTTCAGCACTTGTGCAAGGGAAGTTGAACCAAATTACTACGGTGAGCTTCAGAGGCGCAAGCTGTTAAATGATGCAAAAACCAAGCTGAAAAGACAACAGCAACGGCTCAGATTTTGTTGTTACTGTTATCATTATTATTACTGGGCTATGTTGACTATGGTTTTTTTTGTGTGAAAGAAACTTTGGACATATTGGCAGATACATTCTTTCGTTATTAGTCATTATCCTTTCTATTATGTAAAGCATTTTTAAATTTAGTTCAGAATTGTTGTACAGCCTCCACCTTTGACCAAAAAAGCAAAAGAACAACAAAAAAGACAAGACTGTGCAAAGCACTGGTTTGTTCTGTGTTTAGGTCCAGTAAAGATAAGACATAACTGTACCTTATATTTATAATTGAGTATGCAAAAAATCCCTATGTAAATATGCACATGTAATTTATTTGTTTGTTTTTCCTACAGTTAGTTAAGTATTGTCAGAGCCTCATTCTGAGGCTGCCAAAAATTTGTGAGAACCCCGGCTCTAGAAAGTGTTAGAAAACAAAATCCTATGTTACCATTACTTTCCAGTATTTGCAAAAAGAAAAGGAGGACTTGTGGCACCTTAGAGGCTAACCAATTTATTTGAGCATAAGCTTTCGTGAGCTCCAGCTCACTTCATCGGATGCATTCAGTGGAAAATACAATGGGGAGATTTATATACACACAGAACATGAAACAATGGGTGTTACCAGTATTTATTCACTCTCGCTTGCATCTCTGTTCTTTGATAATAAACTCATTCCTGTTTTCTGTATATCTAATTGCTGTGTTCTCAATAGAGTGGTTGGCCTGAATTGAATCTTACAAGCTGCTGTGGACCGCGCCTGTGGGATTAGAGTCACAGTTCTGCATGTGCTCCGGGGAACGGGCTGAGCACTCCCGAGGGACGCTCAGAGGTTTTGGGAGTGTCGATCGCTAACCTGTACACAGAGAGCGAGGCCTGCAGGGGGCTGGAAGGTCAGGCTTGCGCTGCCAGGGGTGGTGGTTTGAGAGAGCTGACCCATGGCAGGCCTGGACAAGGCTCCCCCAAAAGTGCCTCGTATGCCTGCTATGGATCACCCAAACGGGCAGACGTCCCCGGCTCATTCCACCCCTGCACCCCCCAGGTACAACCCACACAAGGCATTCGACCAGGGTGAGGAGAACACCTGCAATGCCCTGTCACCTGACGTGCTGAATTTGCCTCTGAGCCCATTTTCCCTTCCAGCTTGGGACTCCAGAACCCTGCCTTGTTGAGCCAGACATGCTTGCCAGCTGCAAACACAGACCCAGGTCTGGGCCACACCCCCAACGCTGCAGACTTTAACCCAAAACTGCTCAACAGGTCACCTGTCTCCAGCAACTAGCTCCCAATGGGATCCAAACCCCAAATAAATCCGTTTTACTCTGTATAAAGTTTATACAGGGTAAACTCAAATTGTCCACCCTCTATAACACTGATAGGGAGAGATGCCCAGCTGTTTGCTCCCCCAGGTATTAATCACTTACTCTGGGTTAATTAATAAACAAAAGTGATTTCATTAAATATAAAACGTAGGATTTAAATGGTTTCAAGTAATAACAGACAGAACAAATAAGTTACCAGGAAAAATAAAACAAAACACGTAAGTCTAAGCCTAATACATTAAGAAACGGAATACTGATAAATCTCACCCTGAGAGATGTTCCAATAAGCTTCTTTCCCAGACTGGACTCCCTCCAGTCTGGGCCCAATCCTTTCCCCTGGTACAGCCTTGTTCCAGCTCAGGTGGTAACTCGGGGATTTCTTATGACTGGCAGCCCCCTTTGTTCTGTTCCACTCCCTTTGATATCTTTGGCACAAGGCGGGAATCCTCTCACGGTCTCTCTGGGTTTCCACTCCTCCTTCTAAATGGAAAAGCACCAGGTTAAAGACGGATTCAAGTATCATGTGACATGTTCACATGTCCTGTGAGCCCCCCTCCATTCTTTCAGGACTGGCCCGCACGTATGCGGTGAAGGCTTGCAGGTGAACAGAGCCATCTACAGTCAGTTGTCCTAGCTAATGGGAGCCATCAAGATTCTAAGCCACCATTAATGGCCCACACTTTGCATAACTACAGTAGGACCTCAGAGTGATATCTCATATTCCTAATTTCAGATACAAGAATGACACATTCATCCAAATAGGATGAACACACTCAGTAGATTTGTAAGGTCTCATTACAAAACTTATAGAGACCTTTTGCATAAAGCATATTCCAGTTACATCGTATTCACACTTAAACATTTTTATAAAGCTTATGAAGTGCAATGTCACAGGGTCAATACCCTCAGAGGATACCTGCAGATAGAGGCTTCCCTGGCTGGTGGAAAGGCCTCAACTGCCCTGCTTCCCATGGCCAGAAGACATTGTAGTACAGCTATTCTCAGCTTACCCGGGCCTATGTGGAGCAGAATGTACATTAGAGCAGCCCCAAGGCTGCTCTGACTTAGACCTGGTCAGCACAAAGCCTGACGATCATTTGTCTACTCTGCGATCAGCACTGGCTGCCAGTGAGTTGGCCACCCAGGAAGCCTAGCCCTTGGCCCTTCCCCTTGTGCCTGAGGTCCCGCCACTCCCCTTCTGCCCGCCTCCCTCCCCTTCTACCTACCTCTCCCCCGAAGGAGCCCAAATCACCCTCACCACAGCCCACAGCCCCAGCACTGGATGGCAGAGGTCGGGGGGCGAGACCCCAGCCCCGGGGCACTGCAACCTCCGTGCCCACAGCCCCATGACACCTGCTGCCCATGCTGATCACGCTGTCTGGATTGAAGAGATTTGATGCACGTTACCCTACTGTTCCCGTATCGTGTCCGAATCCCAGAGCTGTTGGCACCACTGGAAACGGAACATTTATTCATTCCTAAATCTGCTCAAAGTGTGTAAGTGCAAAGAAGAAAGGAATAATAAAATATATATAAGAGAACCCCTGAGATGCCTAGCTCTGTAAACAGTGAGAGGTGAGGAAGCCCCTCTCGTGTGGGTGCATTGTATGGTGCCATATGCACACCCAGCACTTCTCAAATCCGAGATGTTCTAATCCACATCCATCTCCTCGCCCTCCCATTCTCCCATCTCCTCCACCTCCATCTCCTCCATGTCGCTGCTGTCAGGGTCGTGTTGGGGCTCCGTCGGAGCCCTGGCTTTTGGGCTATCTGCTGCTCCATAGAAATCCCTGGCAGCATCTCCCATTGGCAGCTGCAATGTGATATTCACAGCAAAGTACGAAGCATGGTTGAAATCTACAAGCACAGAGCCCTGCGGCTGGGTTAGAGGCCAAGTGCACAGAGGTTTGTGCTGCTCATGCAGGTGGAGGGATGAAGGCAAAAACATCAAACTAGGAACCGAATTGGACAACCATTTCACTGTAGACAAAGATCTCATGCCCCTCATCCCGACCAGCAGCTCCCTGCTAGCCCAGTTTTGTCAATATTCCTTTGCCACCCCAGAGCCCCCTGCGGTTCTGGCCTTAGGTCACCCCAGACAGCTCTCTTGATTCTCTTCACTCCTTCTGTGGCAGATACAGGATACACAGCGGGGCGGTGTGCGGGTTTCCTTGGCACTCACTTCGAGTGAGCTCCATAACTCAAGGCTTCACCGTTCATTAGTAACACTCCAATTGCAACCCCACACCAGCCAAACCCATTCGCAGCTCCAGCAGGACTTCCTTTCTGTTCCTTACCCGCCTTACACACACTCCGCCGAACCCAGAATACACTGGCGAGGAACATCTCTTCCTGACCCCTGCATGTGACCAGCTGAAGCAAGAGACTTGGGACCATAAGACATATACCAGACAAGACCCTCAGGGTTGCCCAGTCCACCCCCATCCCACAAGCAACCCTCTCATACAGTCACACTCAAATGTGTCCAATGCTCTCTTACAACTAATAAAGTTTGCCCCTATTGGGAGGCTGTTCCAGAACCTCCCTCCTCAAATGGTTAGAAACTTTCTAATCTCCCAGCCTGAACTTGTTCTTGGCCAGTTGATTCGCCTTTGTTCTTGGGCCTACATTGTCCTTTAGCTAGAACAGCTCTCCACCCTCCCTGGTCTTTACCCCGATGTATTTATGGAGAGCCATCAGATCCCCTCTCAGCCTTTGTTTTGCTAGACTAAACCAGCCCAGCTCTCCCAGCCTTCTCTTGTGAGACAGGCCCTCCATTCCCTGATCATCCTGAGAACTCTTCTCTGTACCTGTTTCACTCTGAATTCATCTTTCTCGAATGATCAGAATCATACACAGGATTCTAGAGGAGGGCTCTCCAGGGCCATGTACTTTCGTACTTCTCTGTCTCGACTGGAAGTGCCTCAGCTGATGTATCCTAGCATCACATTTGCCTTTTTCATGGCCACATCACATGGGTGGCTCAGTCACCGTATAATCGACCAACACATCAAGGTCTCGCCCCTCCTCTGTCGCCTCCAACTGATGAGCCCCAGCATCAAGAAGAAATTCTTCTTATTAGACCCTAAGGGCAGGATTTTGCACCTGGTACCTTTAAATGTCATCCTTCTTCTGGTACTCCAGTCTTCAAGGTCATCCAGATCTTCCTGTATAATATTCTACCCCCTCTGGACAGACCATGTTTCCCAGCTTTTTAATCATCAGTAAGTTTTGTTATCACTCTCCTACTTTTTGGGTTAACACCATTAATAAAGAGATTAATGAAGATGGATCCCAAAACAGATCCTTGAAGAACTCCATTAGGAACTTCCCTCCGATCCCATAGTTGAGTTTCCAGACTTCTCCCCTTTAATTGGTTCCTTACCCGCCTTACAATTCTTGTACTGATCCCCGTCTTCTCTAATTTAGCTAAGAATTTCCCACGTGATACCGTATCAAATGCTTTACTGAAGTCCAAGTATATTAGATCTGCTGCATTTCCCTTCTCTAAACAACCAGTTCTCAGCTCAAAGAAAGAGCTCAGGTTAGTCTGGCCCCATCTACCTTTGGTTACATCCCCTTTTCCATTTACCTCTGTTGGAGACCCCAGGGCATAGCCACTAGTTAAGTTGAGGAGATGGAAGGCCATAAGGGTCGAAGAGGTCTCCCTGCTAAAGGCCTAAGGGCTTCTTCTCAACCCCCCTTAATAGAATTCAGGCCTGGCTGGTTTGAGTAAGCTCTTTTGCTCTTAAAACAATGTTGCAGATGCAGACAATGCCCCATAGTGTAAGGTTTGCTGACGCCAAGTTAAAGATAATAGGAGAGAGAGCTACAAGGCCAGACAGGATGTGCTGGTTCTTTAAGTTGCTAGGAATGCTTGTTAGAGGTTGCAGGAAATAAACATTGTCCTAACCCATATAAGAAAGGCAGAGTATTTGTGCAAAGTTTTGATTGGCTGATGTGTAGTGCAGTAGCATTGAGGAATATAAATGTGTGTAATGACCTGCTCTGATGTGCAGGATTTGAGATTCTATTCTCCCTGTACCTTGTTTGCAGCTGCAAATAAACTTTTCTGCTTCCCCACCCCGTTGTGATTATTGAGTGACGCACACCGGGTAACGAACCCCCCCCCCCCCGCTGTTGTTCGCCTCTGGCACAGGGTGCCGGCAACAGCTTTTGGAGTCCCAACGTGGGGTGACGAGGATGCAATTTAGCCTTGCCCAGATCCCTTCTGGAAGTCGAGGATTGCAGCAACAACCGACGCCCAGCACACACCGGTGAGTTCATTGGGGGCCTCAGAGGAGAAGGAGTTTGATCAACCCCGGAGGGAACGACGGTGCAAGACACTCACATAGTGGAGAAGCAGCTGTGGGAGACGGTGAGGAACCTGTTCCTTGGATATAGGGGAGGAGCAGCTGCGGGCGATGTTGGGGAACCGGTCCCTTGGATAAGGTAGGAACCTTTTGAAATCCGGATTATATGCTCTGTTGGAACCTGGGGACGCCCACAGTTACCCTGTAGGTATCGGACAGGAACAGAGCACGGGAGGTACGGTACGATGCACGCCCCTAGAGTGTATTTTAGTAAATTGGAAGATATTTGGATCAGATCCAATGACTAAGGGTAAATTAAAGCGATTTTGTACAGTTGACTGGCCTCAGTACCAATTAGAGGACCAAGAACAGTGGCCTCCCGGAGGATCACTAAATCATAATACAATCCTCCAGTTACTCCTGTTCTGTCAGCGAACGGGGAAGTAGAATAAGCATTCGTATGCTTACTTGTTTATAACCTTATAGTCTCGTACTGATATTTTACAATGCTGTAATTTAACCCCGATTGGCCCTGTAGCAATTAATGTCAGTCCCCGGATCCCCACCCCAAATGTAATGGCAGATCCGGTGTCTCCTTCGGCCCCTACACCCACACAGAGCGAGGCTCAAAGTAAGATTCTTAGTGAAGCTCATAGTGGGGTTCAGGCTCCATCTGCTGGATTATACCTGTTACTTACCACGACTAAAATCGCCCCTAATGCAATAGAAAGGACAAGCTCTTACCATGCAGGTCTATACTCATGCATCTTTTAATCCTATGGACCTCTGGACCTATGGACCTCTGGCCGCTTTCAAAGCACAGGATGGAGAATTTTCTATCAACCCAAGCAAGTTGGTATCGGTCTTTGAGGGATGTCTTAGCAGCTACAAGCCAGGCTGGGATGATTGTAATGTCCTTCAGCAAACATTATTGACTGAGGTTAAACAAGAACAGGTCATAGCTAAAGCAAGGAAAAAAGCGAAAAGGCGATATGACCAAGACCGTAACAATGTCCCGATCCCAGATAATCAAGTTCCTATAAAAAATCCTAGGTGGGACCCAAATGACAATCAGGCTATGACCCACCACACCTTCTATAAGGAGCTGCTACTGTATAGACTCCGTCATGCAGCTGTCAGACAGAATAATTAAACTAAACCATAGAAGGTAGTGCAGGATCCAAAGGAAAGCCCTGGAGCTTTTTTGCAGCACATTCGAAACACGATCCAACAGTATACCAATGCAGATCCTAATAATCCACAAACTGAGGCAATTATTAAAAAACTATTTACAAGCAGGGCAGCCCCCGACATTAAGAGAAAGCTACAGAAAAAGGAGGATTTGATAAGTATGACCATGGCACAGATTTTAGAAGCAGCAAATCAAGTGCATAGTTTAAAAGAAGTAAAAAAAAAAAAGCAAGTAAAATTAATGGTAGCGGCAGTGCAGGCAGGCACGAAGAAAAGTAAACAAAAAAAAGGGGGCCGTGGCCACAGACGTCCAGGCCCGCGAAAAAGACGATTGGGGCGCAATCAGTGTGCCCTGTGTCGGCAAGAGGGACACTAAAAAAATAAGTGCCCAAACAAAAAGAAAAGGGGAAGTACCTCTATGATGGCGATAAAAAAACAAAAATAAGGGTGTCAGGGGAAACAGATCATCCTACCCCCGGAACCCCGAGTAAAAATGCGGGTGGGAAATGAAGAAATAAATTTTTTAGTCTCCTGAATTTTGTGGGACCCCAAGGATATCGGGTAGCACGAAGTAAGGCTCAGATTGCTCTCCCGCAGGTACAGTACCTCGGGTTCTACATACAGCAGGGGGAACGCCAGCTTTCAAATAAAAAAATAAAAGCCATATGCCAAGTTCCTATCCCGAGTAATCGCAAGCGGCTCAGAGCATTTCTGGGGATGGCAGGCTTCTGTAGAATATAAATCCCAGAGTTTGAACTATAGGCTAGACCCCTGTACGACTGTGTAAAAGGAGCAGACCATGACCCCTTTCATTGGACCCCAGAGGCTGACAGGGCATTTAAAATCCTAAAAAAAAAGCTAATGGAAGCCCCGGCTCTAGGTCTGCCAGATCTCTCCAAGCCATTTCAGTTGTATGTACATGAACGAAAGGAGGTGGCCCTGGAAGTACTCACACAGCTGCTAGGAGCATGAAAACGTCCGGTGGCATATTTTTCGAAATAACTGGACCAAGTAGCCAAGGGCTGGCCAGCGTGCCTGCGGGCAGTGGCAGCCACCGCCCTGACCCTGGCAGAAGCAGAGAAACTGACACTAGGGGGAACAATACAGGTTTTTACACCACACATGGTACGCGCTTTACTGGATGTTAAGGGCGGCCTCTGGCTCACACAAGCGCGTATGGCAAGATACCAAGCAAAGCTCTTAGAGAACCCTGAGGTCACGCTGCAGCCTTGTCCATCCCTTAACCCTGCCACCCTCTTACCAAAAACTGAGAAACAGAAACATGACTGTTTAAAAATCATAGATGCCCAATATTCTAGCCGCCCGGACTTGAAGGATGTGCCCCTCCCAAATGCAGATTATGAGTGGTACACTGATAGTAGCAGCGTGGTAATAAATGAGCAAAAAACGGCGGGTTATGCTATTGTAACCCTCAGTGACACCGTGGAAGCTGAAAGTTTGCCCGCTGGGACCTCTGCCCAGTTGGCTGAGCTAGTGGCCCTGACCCGTGCACTCGAACTGTTCAAAAAAAAACAGGTCAATATTTTCACTGATTCCAAATATGCTTTTGGGGTGCTGCATGCTCCTGCTGGCCTGTGGAAGCAGAGGGGAATGCTGACAGCCCAAGGCTCCCCAGTCAAGTACGGGCCCCAAATCCTCCGGCTTCTAGAGGCAGTGCAACTCCCTTTGGAAGTGGCAGTGGGACACTATAAGGCCCATCAGAGGGAGGATCAAGATGTGACCAGGGGTAATGCCAGGGCAGATAAAGAGGCAAAGCATGCTGCCACCCTGCTGTTCCCTCAGACTAAAAACACCTATATGCATGCCCTTATCCCATCAGTGGGGAAGCTCCCGACCCCTCAGTATTCTGGGGAGGAGAAACAGCTAGCTGACAAACTTGGTCTCCAGGAAAAGGAGGGATGGCTTCATTCCCCAGAAGGGAAAGTCCTCTTACCAAAGGGCCTAATTCTGCCAGTATTACAAAAATTACATCAAACCACTCATGCTGGCAGGGAGGCACTTATCCAAGTAATAAAAAAGTACTTCATAACCTCCAGACTCGGAGCCCTAGCTGCCCAAGTACAAACAAAATGCCTAGTCTGTCAAAAGAATAACCCCCAATCAGGACACCCAGTACCACCAGCGGCCCTGGAACCCACTCCAGGCCCCGGACGGGTGTGGCAAATAGACTTTGCTAAGTTTCCCCGGACCCAAAAGTTCAAGTATCTCCTTGTCATAGTAAATGGATTCAGCAGATGGTCAGAAACCTTTCCATGTCTCAATTGCACTGCCAGGACAGTGGCTCTCAAGTTTGTTAAAAAGATTATTCCTCCCTTTGGACTTCCCCAGTGAATAAAATCTGACAATAAAACACACTTCACGTCAAAAATCGTCCAAAGCATCTCAGACACCGTACAGATTCCCTGAAAACTCCATACACCCTGGAGACCTCAAGCCAGTGGGGTAGTGAAGTGGATCAATCAGACCCTTAAGCAACATCTCTCGAAAGTATGCCAGGAGGCCTCCCTACTGTGGCCTGATGCCCTGCCCCTAGTTCTGCTCCGCAGCCGTGCTCTCCCAAAGGGTAAATTAAAGCTCAGTCCCTTTAAAATTATGTTTAAAAAAACACGGCCTATAAATAGTACACCACTTATGTCAAAAAAAAAAGTAAAAATTAAAAAACAAGTTTCTCTCTCAGTATATGTGTTCCCTGTCTGCTGTTCTTTGTCTCTTCACAGGTATGCTAAGGATTCCCAGCCTCTACCCTTGGACTCACCCATCCACTCCCTGCAGCCTGGTGATTCAGTGCTTGTACGTACCTGGAAAGACGAGCCCCTCCAGAAAAAGTGGAAGGGTCCTGTTGGTCTCCCACACGGCAGCAAATGCCGAGGGACACAAGAATTAGATTCATTATACCCAGCTGAAAGACGTGTCAAACCCCCCCCCCCATCCCGCCCCCCGGCTGAAAGGTAGACCGTGCATTCAGCCCCCTCCAGTGAAGATCTTAGACTAAAATTACTATTTAAACAGCAGCCCACCAAAAAAGCAAAAAAATAAATAAAAAAGTATATTTTATTCCCCCTCTTAGCCATGTGCCTAACCGGTACTGCTGTTTCAAGCATTGTACCCGTAGATACCTGGCTGGCACTGGCCCAGAGTGCAGTGAACGCAACGTCGTTCTCAGAGAACCTTATTCTCAGAGACTAAGGCAGCAGCTCTGGCCTTTTCTTTCGTTAGTATCCCTGGGCTTGTGGTGCATAATTACCACGCAGTAGAGCACCTTGCCTGCACAGTGGCAAAGGCCATTAATTTAACCTCAGCCGTCCTGGCCCAACTCTCACATGAGTTGGGGGAAGTACGTCAGGGCATGCTACAGAACAGGCTGGCTGTAGACTATTTACTTCTACGCCATGGTCACCTATGCCAGGAGTTTGCAAGCATGTGTTGCTTTAATATAACAGATGCAGAGCCGTCCGTAAAAGCTGATTTCCAACGCCTAAAGCAGCTAGCAAAGAGCATTCATCAGCAAACCAAAGAAAATTAGCTAAGCTCTCTATTTTCTAGTTGAAGCCTTTCCCCGTAGCTAAATAAGTTATTTAGCCTATTATTTAAGTTTTTTTTCCTGTATGAATCATGTTAAATTTACTATGTTATATATAGTCCTGGTAAAAATGCTTATTTTGCATAGTTTTAAAAATCTTAATTTTATGCATAGCCCGCTAGTAAGTAAATAAAAATAAAAAAACTCAAGCAATAAAAATAAATAGTCTCAAAAAAAAAATGTTAAAAACCCCAGGACATGGCCACTAGTTAAAGTAAAAAAATAAAAGGCCATAAAGGTCAAAAAAGTCTCCCTGCTAAAGCCCTAAGAGCTTCTTCTCAATCCCCCTTAATAAAATTCAGGCCTGGCTGGTTTGAGTAAGCTCTTTTGCTCTTAAAACAATGTAGCAGCCGCATATAATGCCTCATAGTGTAAAGTTTGCTAACGCCAAGTTAAAAATAATAAAAAAAACAGCTACAAGGCCAAACAAGATGTGCTGGTCGTTTAAGTTGCTAAAAATGCTTGTTAAAAGTTGCAAAAAATAAACATTGTTGTAACCCATATAAAAAAAGCAAAATATTTGTGCAAAGTTTTAATTACCTAATGTGTAGTGCAGTCGCATTAAGGAATATAAAAGTGTGTGTAATGACCTGCTCTAATGTGCAAAATTTAAAATTCTATTCCCCCTGTACCTTGTTTGCAGCTGCAAATAAACTTTTCTGCTTCTCCACCCCGTTGTGATTATTAAGTGACGCATACCGGGTAACAAACCCCCCCTGCTGTTGTTCGCCTCTGGCACTGGGTGCCGGCAACACCTCCATGAATTTAATTCTCCTCCCCTCACAGTGTCTTCTACAGCGCCTTGCCTACTGCTGAGCTCACTGACAGAAAAGCAAGAGGGAGCGAAAAGCTGGGATGTGGCCACTAGATGGGGACAAAGAGCTGCATCCGCTGGCCAAGAGCAGCTGGGGGAAGCCTGGGAGCAACAGGTATCAGAATAAGCAGGTCAATCTCAGACCGTGGCCTAGTTTCCAGACATCTCTGGGCCGATTCTTGGAGGACACAGCTCCTGGCAAAGCCACCCGCCAGAGTCAGGCCCTCAATGGTTCTCCCAGCGCAGTGGGCCCTGGGTGCAGCAATGGTGCAGAGATCGGTGTGAAATAGGAAACCCTGCAAGATGCTGGCTCTCCCTGCGGTCCCTGACCCCTCCAGGGGCTCCAGTGCAGCTCCCCCATACGCAGGCAGAGCTCAGAGCAGAGTCCGCAGCAGCCCCACCCCAGCGAGAGCTCCCAGTGAAGGCAGAGGCCTGGCAGAGAGAGGAGAGGGGCACAGGCAGGTCAGCGGAGAGCTGGAAGGTGGCTTCCACCCCAGGAGGATTAACAGAGAAAGAAGAGCGGAGCTGGGAGAGCACAAAACAGAGACACCCCCCAGCAAATCCCCCCCACCCCCAGACACCGAGATCCCGGCCTGGGAGAGCCCTAGCAGAGGGGTTCACTCCCTGATACTTACTCATGACAGTTGCAGCAAGGGGTCGTTGTGGGGTGGGAGGAGGTGCCACCCCGCTCTGGCTGGCTGGCTTTGGAGAGATACAAGGTTGAAGAGCGCGGTGAGGAGTTGGTGCCCTGGGAAAGAGGTGGAACAAGAGTAGGGGCTAAGGGCCGAACAGGGGTGGAGCATCTACGGGGAAAAATAAGTCAGTGCCCGTGGAGGGGAAGGCCGGGGGCTCTGTTCCACGAGGGCTGAGCATGTCAGAGCAAAACTCCTGAGCAGCGTCATTGTGGCCTCCCCCTGAGTGTCCCTGATTCCTCAGGGTATACTGCATTTCCCCGGCTCCTTCCCTTGCTAGGTGTAATTTCAGAAAATCACTCTCCTGTCCCTAACTCCCACAGCCGCTGTGTATGAGCCACTGCCAGGCCTCTCTAGATGGGCTAACATCTGGATCCTGCCCAAGCTGGTTCTATCCCACGTGGCCAATTGCAAGTGACCAAAAAAAAAAAAAATCAAAAGTCAGAGCCCCCCTGAAAAACGATTGTTTTTAAAGTCTCGTTGGTTTTAAGCCAACAAGTTTGGGTTCTGTTCTCCAGCTCCTGGTGTTGGAGCCTTTTGGTGGGGGGGGTCACCTTTTCAAGCTTTTCTCCCCATCCAGGAGAGCAAGATCATGAAAAACTTCTGCCAAGAATGGCCAACCCCGCCAAAACCTTCTACCAGCACCGGAAAACAGTTAGTCCCAAATTGGGGAAGAAACAAAACAAAAAACCCCACATCATCCAAACCATTTTTGGTTTTTGAATTTTCCAACAAAAAATTGATTTTTTCCTGTTAAAATGACACTTTCCACAAAAAATTGTCTTTAATCGAACACCCAATTTTCCCTAGCACAAAATGTTGATGGAAACATTTCAGTGTATTAGTTAAAGTTGCTGTGAAATCCCCACCTCCCCATACCTCCCTACCAGCACCAGCACCAGCACCTATGGGGCGTGCAGCTGTGCAGTCTGCCTGGCTGTAGGGCCCCTTCCCTGCCTCCCAAACAGCAGCTGGAGCCAGGGAGCCATCGGGGATCCCCACAGGGACTGGCTGCACTTGCTGCTGCTCAGCTCAGCCCCACAGGGTCAGCATCAGCCTCTCCCCATCCCTTTCCTGGGCAGAGAAGCGGCAGTACCTGGAGCTCCGCTGCCCTGAAGATGCCCCACGGGCTGCGGTGCCTTGGCGCAGGGAGAAGCTGCTGGATGCGGCTGGGCTGGGGGTGAGCGCTGGGCTCGGGAACCTCTGGGACAGCCGGGCGGTCGGTTTGCGGGGCTGGTCCTGCTCCTGTGAACACAGCGCGCTTCTCTCCAAGGGGAGCTTGAACAGGGCCTCCAGCCCCAGCAGGAGGAAGCGTCTGCAACAGCCCCGGGGACCCAGCACAGAGACACCCCCGACCCCAGTGAGCTCCCCTGGGGCAGCAGCAGCCTGGCCTGAGGGGAGAGAGGGAGAGAGACACAGCAGGGGAGAGTAATGGGATAGTTCTGGTTTTGCACCAGGCAGCTAGGGAGAGCTCAGCTGAGCACCCAGGGCAGGCAGGGTGTTAGGGCAAGGGGCTGACAAAGGAGGAACTAGAGAATGCCTGAATCCTGTACAATCCTCTAGTAAAGCTCAAATCTTGACCGCCTCAGGAAGCAAAGCATGGCTCGGAAAACTCTCCTCCCATTGCAAAGCCATTCCGGAGTTGTTAAATGAATCTCTAACCGGCTCTGTTGATCGTCTGGTGGAACTGCCCATGCCCCGTTTACACCACCAGCTTACTGCGCTTTCGTAGAGTCAGGTGACGGGGGGCTGGCCTTAGCTTTTGGTGAAGTTGCCGCCGATCTCGCCCGTTCCTTTTGCGCCTCTGCCATGCCGTGGGTCGGGGTGTTTCTGGGGCTCTTCCTTCCAGCCCGCCCCTCTGGGTTTTTGGATGGCACTTCAGGGAAGAGATTCCATCTCCCGTCTGGACCGTTCAGTGGGGCTGGAGTCCTAAGCAGAAAAGGGGAGGGGGAGGTGTGTTGTCTGGGGGTTAGAGAAGGTAGAGCTGGGGCGGGCGGGGGGGGCATGGCGGGGGGGCAGCTGCAGGGCCCATGTGTTCCCAACACCTCCGCATGCCCCTTTCTTCAGGCCCTGTCCCGCCCAGGGGCGCTGGAACCATTTGTACAGTGAGGGGGCAGAGAGCCACTGAGCCAAACTGTAAATCCTGGATAAGATGGAAACCGCTTCAAGCCGGGGGGGGAGGGGGCGGCGGCCCCGCTAGGTCCAGCACTGGTGGTCCTGCCCATGTCGATTTTACAGAAAATATTTGGGGCTTTTTTGTCCAGTTTTTTTATTTTTATTTATTTATTTGCAAATCCCCAGCTGCTGGCTGAGCAGGCGAGACTGAGAGGCGCAGAGAATAGGGACGGAGGGAAGAGCGCGTGGAAAGAACACACAGAGGAGGGGGGAGGGATTATTTTGTAAACTTTCTTTGAATGCAGTTTAGCAGCTGGAGACAGAGAGGATTGGCCAGCGCCTTGCATCCAGCCAGCCCCACTTGATCACAAGCAGAGAATCCCCTGGCAAGCCCCAGGTTAGGGAACTGGGGGTGCGGGGTGGGGCAGGGTTGAAGCGTGTGTCTTCTCGAGCAGGGGGAGTCGACCTTGGGTTTTAAGGTCTTGGGGCTGGGGGGAGCATGTCCTCACTGCAGAGTTAACTGGAGTTATGGACCCTGGGGGTTATAATCTGCTTGCAGAGATGTGCTGTGTAAATGCATGAGATGAAATCAGATCTGGTGCCGGCGTGAGAGGTGTGCATGGCGTGATGGGGGGTGTGTGTGTGAGTATGAGAAGCAGCCCTTGTTAATTACACGCTGCCCACTCATGGCAGGGAAACCCCAGCACTCACCTCTAGATCTTTCTGTGATCTACCTACAGGAAGGAGCAGGTGGATGTGACACCCCTTCATTCCCTGTCTCAGGATCTTCCCAGGCCTTCCTCACCTCTGACTCCGCTCTCCCGGTTGATTGTTAGGGCTGAGCTCTGGCTCTTTGTCCGGACAAGCCCCAGCAGAAAATGCACAAGCCCCATGACTGTAGAACGAATTGTAAGAAGCTTGGGGTCACATTCTTTTAGATCAAAACCCCCTTTGTTCTGCCACAGCAAATATCTCAAACTTTTTGGTAGCAAGTTGTTCGTTTAAAATCTTTTTGTTTAAGAAGAGTCCTACCTCTCTTCGAGCCAGCATTGTTGATGTTCCTGGAGATGTTTTGCTCAGTCATGGAATGTCGGGGGTTTAAAAAACGCATGGTTTGCTACGAAAAAGCTCTAAAAGTCTTGAGCAGGTTTTGCAAAATAATGCTCAGAGTTCGGCTCCTAAATCCAGGTATAAATGGGCAGCGCCCTGCAAATCTGCAGAGATCCGCTTCGTAGCCGTGGATCGTGTGCAGAAACAAATGTTGTACTCGCACAGGGCTCTATAAACGTGGCCTGATGCACAAGAGCGTGAGACCCTCTCGCTCGAACTGCAGCTGCTGAAGGCCTGGCACTTCAGTGTCCTTACAGGACCAAGAATGGACGGAAGGACATGAGAATGATTGCATTGCACGCTTCCCGTTGTGCTGCCCTGCAGCAGAATGGCATGAAGTGCAATGGGTGGGGAGTGGAGGGTTGTCAAGGGGAGAGGTACCTTCAGGCACGAGACCACTGATGTTCCCGGGGTACCCATGGCCTCTACCTCCACAGGGGGAAGAGCTAAAGAGCCTAACGATGCATTAATTAGAGGCTTCCCGACAATTAGTTCCCTGTGACTTAGGCAAATATTCCTCATTCCCACCGTTGGCAACTCCCCTGATCTTTGTCATGCATCTCACGGTATTTGGTGTTTGATTTTCTAAAAGCCCCAGAGCCTGGAGTCCTGTGTTAAGCACATCCATTTGTTTAAACCAAAATATGGGGTTTATGTAGGACGACTTGAAAAAAGTGACTTCCCCTGCTCCCTTCTCTTCCCCGACCCCCACCCCTCCCCGGCTCAAAACTCAAAAGATGAAAAAGCAGACCCCATCACAAATTTATTATTTTTAAATATTTCATGATTTTTAAGGCAACCTGCTGAGATTTGAAGGCTGTGGGTTGGCAAAACTCTGCAAGATATAATAAAGTGGCATTCCAAAAGGACAGAGTTAAGGTTATATGGGGGAACCGGCACCTATAACTGAGCTCCTCCTGGTTAGCAGAGCTCTGTGGTTCGTTTTCGGCTCTAGTGCTAAGATTCTTTCCTAGTGTTACATGGGGAAGATCTCAGCTGAGCATTTCCTGGTTTTCTAACAGCTGAGTTTGGGGCAGTGACACCCCGGAAGGGCCTGGGGAGCAGAACTGCCTGTTGGTCAGCAAAAACAGGGTGGATTTGATTTTAAATCAAATTGATTTAAATCACTAGTCAGGACGACTCGATTTAATCATGGATTTCTACATAAAAGTGTATTCTTGTTGGTTGTTATAACCTTAATACATGTTCTTCACAACTCAGAGATAGATGTAGGTTTCATTTTTAGAAGGTACACACTATACATTTTTAAAGGGTGATTTATTCTGAAAACTTTTCAGATGAGTTTTACAGCTATCTCAGAAAATGAATGATTGTTTGGTTATTTCATTTACCCAAGGTTATTGAAGCAGATAGTTCCCCTCCCAATGACTTCATAAATATCTCCAATTCAACAGGTTAATCGTTAATATTTGGAGGATTTTCTTGCCAGGCTGTATATCACCTCTCCATATTTATTTATTTATTTATTTGAAAGCATTTTTTCTGTTAACATGCATGTTACCTCTGGAGACACAAATTCACAGTTTGAGAACTGCAAAACTAAGCATCTCTGATGGTATCTTCTAGACTGAGCACTGAATCCCATTGGGTAGATAGAAAGATTAACCTACACAATCTATACAGAAGCCTGTGGAACCCCATAAGATTGGGTCCTTCATCCACGAAGTATTGGAACTCATTTACAAAACTTTTCTTAAACATTACATGAATATATTGTCTCATACTATAGAATTAGAATTTATCATCCCTATTCCATGATGAGAGATCTTGGAGCTAGAATGTATCTTAATTAAAACTATCTTTAAATAGCTTTTTGAGGGGCAAAAACCATTTTATCAAAAAAATCCAATTTTTTTGATTTTTTTTTTAAATCATTGATTTTTATCCACCCTGGTTGCAAGTGAATAGCAAAGGTGGTCCCAGCAGGGAGCCAGAGCGTCCAAATTCTTCGCTGGTGGGAGAGCCTGTCTGTGAGCATCTGTAAAGCATCTCACTTCAACAGTGACTGGTTGAACGATTTATTGTAAGGGACGCCCTTTCTCAGACCCTTTCCCTTTATTGTCTCCCAACCCCTCACGTCAGTCCCTGACCCAGGATTGCCAAGCCAAACTCAAACACAACTTGTTTGAAATCTCACAGCTCGCCAAGATTACCTAATTGTCCAGGTGGCTGAGCCCGTTTTCCACAGGGTCAGTCTGAGTTCAAGTCAATGCCGCAGGGCATTTCAGGCTGCTGTCCTGTCTGGTCCAGCCCAGGGGACAATATCTGATGCTTCAAGGAAAAGCAAGAACCCGCTGTAACATACATGGCTAGTTTTACCATGCTGTAAATGCAGGTGGGGAATTAATTACTGACCTCGGTGGCGTTCAGACTATGTCCTGAAGCATGGGATTGGGCCAGAGGGACAGCTAGCGCTGGACACAGTGTGTAGGGTCTCGGAGTGGGAAGTTCCTTGGAGAATTCCACTGGGTGGGAGACTCAGCTGTGAAGGGAGGGGGCGAGCAGGAGCATCTCATAAACCCAAGATTGGAATAACTGAAGTATAGTTCCTTTTACATGGAGCCTCAGCTCTCTGGAAACTCTGCAAACACTTTAACCACATGTTCAACTCCATCTGTAGGAGTAGCCTTGGATCGCAGTGGGAGGGCTCAGGTGCGTAAGTGTTTGCAGGGTGGGCGCTCAGGGCAGTCCCTGACACCAGGGCAAAGCGGATGTGACGTGCCACTGTCTGGATTTGGGAGCCTGCCTGCACACCAAATTCACTAGGTGGTGGGTGCATGACTGCAAGGTGCTGGGCTGGGGAAAATCAGCCCCGAGTGGTTATTTTGAGTTGAAAACCAGAGCCACTTCTGGGGTCTTTCAGCTTCTAATGCCCTTTCTCTTCTGCAGCTGGATGTAAGCCTATGATAAAATCCTTCTCAATGCCAAGTCAGTGCCATAAATCACTGGACTGGGTGCAGGAATCAGTAGGCGACGTTCTCTGGCCTGGGTTATGCCAGGGCTCAGACTAAATTATTCTTCCCAAAACTTTTAAAAGCTGAGACCCTCAAGGCAAAGAAACCAATCGTGCCCCTCACCCATCAGCAATGTGTTAGTGACCCCAGCCCCCATTTTCCTGTATACATCTTCAAACCCCACCCTTCCCACCATGGCTAGCCCTTCCCCATGCTTCAGGAGACGCTGGAGGAGATGATCCTAACCGTCCCCTCTAACCTTAAGAACCTGAGGGACCCCATCTTGGAGCATCTTAGAAATCCCAGTTCCCAGACTCTGGAACAGGGGCTGCTTTGCCTGGCTCACCTTTCTCCCTCCGTCAGGTTGGCCGATGGGGATAATGAGCCTGGAGATCTCATTCCCGCTGCTCTGAGTGCTGCCCATGTGCACTCGACCCAACTCAGCTCTTACTGTACCCCAGGAACGTCTTCATCTTCTGGGATCCTCATGGCAGCAGTGGGATGATTTAACGGAGTCCCTTAGTCATGGGGCCTTTCTCTCTCTTTTGTTTCAGAGCCAGCGTCCTGGAATCGTCTCATGGTGCGTGGAGTGGTGGGGGTGGTGGGGGTGCTGGTCTCACTATACCTATGTGGGTTTTGGAAAGGTAGAGGGAAAGTGTTTGCCTATTCGCAACTTGTCCTCAGGAAGCTGCTGACTCATCCCTCCCAGTAGCCTGGAAGTCCGCAGGATTCCCAGGAATCTGAGCTCCCCGCAGTGTGTGACAGGGACGGGGACCAGGCCCAGGGAACCAGAAACAGGAATCGAGACCCAGCCCTGGAGAATGGGGAAGGAGACCTGTTTGCGATTTCGTATCCAGTCTGCTGAATTGTTCACGTCCAGACCCTCCCCCTAGTTCTTAAAAAGTCGAAGCATTTCATTTAGACACTTTCCAAACAAACCATTTTGATTTTTCAGTTTGAAACTATTTTTTATTTAAAAATGTCCTTCACTTTTATTTTAAAAATTCAAAAAGTTATAACCCTTGAAATGTTCCTGGGTCTTTTACTTTTTTTTAAAGCTTTTTGGTTCATCAAAAATTTGGAAAAATGTTAGTTTTGTTCAACCTGAAACCGTTTTTTTTCCATCTCTTTTTTGGAATTGCCAGTGACCAAAAAATTCTGTTGCCCAGCTCGAGGGGCGGGTGAGGATTTTGGCGGTTATATGGTGGGTCTCTAAGTCCCCTTGTTGCTCAAAGTTTTCTTACTGCAACAAATTAATTTGGGATGAGGGCAGGATGGGCAAAAGCTTCCTAAAAGTGGTGGTGGGGGGCTGCTGGCACAAAAACTGTGGCCCACCCCCTGTGCCACCCTTTCTCCTCGAGGTCCTGCCCCCTCAAACTGCCCTTTTCCTTGAGGCCCTCCCTCACACCGCCTTTCTCCCTGAGCTCCCACTTCATGCCGCCCCTTGCCCCCAAAACACTGCCCTCCCCACTCCCTTCTCTCCCCCATCATCCAGTCGCTCACACTTATGGCCAGTAAAAAGTGGTGGGCCCTGGTCTCCCCTGTTCCGGCACCCCTGGATGAGAGTGGGAGAGGATGAAGAACTCCTTTCAAATATAACTCCCCCCTCCCCCCCCCCAGAAAAGCACACTTTGCCAGCAACAGCAAAACATGCACCTAACCAACACGGGCCAGTCATGCTGTGTTGTGTGTGACATTCCCGTCCTGGGGCGGTTTATGTCTTGGAGAATGTGAACCCTGCAGGCCTGGATGTTTCTCTGCGTAATGTGACCTCAGTGCTCCTGATGAGAGCCATTGTTTGTAAATGTTTCGGTAGCAGACATATTTATCATTCATGTACAGACAGACATTTATTCACAATTAGAACTGGTCAAAAATAGGGAGGGTGGAGAGGGTCATGAAAATTGAAGAAGAAACCACTCCCCCCCCATATTCTTCCAAACTTATTTGGAAATGTTTTTAATGATCAAATTTTTGTTTCGTTTTGGTGGGAAAAACTCCATGTTCTCTCTCAAGTGGGCAGAGAAATCCCAAATGTTTTTTTTAAAGAGGTAACTTTTTTCAAATGATCAATGTAATCCAAAGTGGCATTTTTAGTTCAAAGGTTGCATTGTCAGTGTAAAACCCTTTTGAACCAGCTCTGTTACTGTATAACAAGATGAGTTTATTTTTCATGATGCATTGTTTGGGCCAGGTTCCAAGTGGCATTTCAGTTTTTGCACAGCTCTTCTCTTCTTGCATCTGCACCTCTCATAAGCTGTGGCCTTAATCTTGGGCCTGGAAACACTTATGTGCATGTTTAACTTTAATTACTGCTGTGAATAATTCCATTTCAATGGGACAACTCTGAGATCGGCTTTACACTACGGCCCTATATCGGTGTACCTATGTCATTTATTTAATTTTCTTTCTTTTATATGTGAAAGTTCTTGAGAGGTTAAAGCAGGTAAAATACATGAACAGGTTCGGACAGTCCGAGTTTGTCCGTGCAAAGTGACAGCAGAGATGTGGGATCTGCTAGTTTTCCATAAGTCTCTCAGGGTTACCCAGGATAACTTTGGGGATCTCTGTCTTGCATCGGGAATGTTCCCTGAAAGTGTCCAAACAGCTCCCTGGATCCATTCTTCTAGCTGTCTTCCCCAGAAAGCAGTCTGGCAAGTGTTCCTGTCAGCTCATTGCTAAGTTATCTGTCAAAACACTAGAGTTTTCAGGTGCCTAAGTAGCCCCTGGAATCATGGTGAAATTATCCTCCCCGCCACCACCAAAATTGGAAATGGTGCCCCGGAGTGCACGGTACCCTACCGTGCTTCCCCCATAGGAACTGCATGAACAGGCAACTCTGCAAGTTCTCTGCATGCCTCTGCAAGTGACCCCCATGCCTCTCCATTTCCTTGGCCACATGTATCCTGTCCCCATGCCGGCGGTGAATCCAGAAAAAGAGGGAAAAGCTCACCACTGCGACCACCTGAGGGCGGTGTTGGGTTGAGATCAGCTGGTCAAAGCAGGCAATAGGGACAGAATCTGAGACTTGAAGCTCCTCGAGCGACCTCTGAACTTTCTAGACCTGCCCTTCAATCAGACACAGCGATTGTAAAGTTGAATGTGATAGTAACTAGACCCATTTGAAACCCTTCACCACACAAGACAAAGCCCGTAGGATTCATCATGAACTATTTATTTCTCCTCCCCTGGCTCCATGCAGCCACCAGCCACCTTGAAGCTTTCTCTCGTCTCTCCCAGGCTGGGCTCACTTGATTGCAGGAGATCAGCGGAGGGTCCAGCTTTGCTCTTTCGCTTCCATTCTTCACGTCTTTGGGTGGCTGCATTGGCAACTGAGCAGCCTAATGGAAACACTGAGTCCTCTGTCTCGGCAGGCAGGCCCAGCCGCCAAAGCCAAAGCCTCCCTGAGAACAGGGGGAGGTTCGCCTGAACTCTCAGGAGTGGAGGCTGGGCCCATAGGGTAGGGATACCATATTTGAACTTTCAAAAAAGAGGACACTCCGAGGGTGGGGGGGGGGGGAATGGTAGCCCTGCCACCTATCTACTCCCTCCCACTTCCTGCCCCCTGACTGCCCCCCACACAACCGCCAACCCATCCAACCCCCCTGCTCCTTGTCCCCTGATCGCCCCCTCCCAGGACCCTGCCCTCTATCTAAGCCTTCCTTCTCCCTGTCTCCAACTGCCCCCTCCTTAGACCCCTCCACCCTAACTGCCCCCCTAGAACTCCAGCCCCTACCTGTCCCCTGACTGCCCTGCTCCCTATCCGCACCCCCGCCTCCTGACAGACCCCCGCACTCTTCGCATGGCTTCCCGCGGTCACTGGGAAACACGACTACCCTGCCCCCAGGAGTCTCTCAAGGAGCTGCCAGCACAGTCACTGGGCACCCACTCGTAATGGTCTCGGGCAGTGGCATTGCAGAGAGAGCTGAGCAGACCATCCCTCTGTGACTTCCTGAATTGCTGCCAGGACGGATTCTCCTCTGCGCTAGGGAGAGTCCCCGAGGACAAGCAGCTGTGGTGGGGGAGGGGGCAAGACAAACACTCCCCATGAGCCCTTGACTAGCAGGCAAGCAGGACTCTGGGAGCCAAGGCATCGGTGTGTCTTGCTGGGAGAACAGAGCTGGAGAGCAGAAAAGGGCATTGGAGGAATTGTAGAAAAGTCAGTGTCATGGCTGGGTCATGGGCAGCCAGACCTAGTGGTCAGAGGCAGAGTCCACACTCACAAGACAGGAGTCGAGAGTCAGCTGGGTCAGGACACTGGAAGAGCAGAAGCAAAAGACCAAATTGTGTTCAGCACCTCAAGTCAGATGAGTCACCCCGAGTCAGGATGCCAGGAAATCAAGCCTGGGGAGTGGGAGCAGGAACAGCCAACACACGGTCCAGAGCCGGGGAGGATCTCGGCTGTTCAGACAGCTTCTTCTTCCTGCTGCTGGTTTAAGGAGGTCCCGGGGGCCGATTAGCTGCTCTGGGACTCTGCCAATAGGAGCTTCAAACTGGGTCTGGACTTCGTCAGTCCTAGGTAAGCAGTTTTTCGTAGGCTTCCAGGTGGCGTGCTGGAGGGTGGCTGCTCCCAGGAACCCTGCAGACCCGGGTTAATGACCCAGGGGTCAGGACAGTGAGTGATCTCTCCCTGCTCAAACCTCCTGCACGAAACAGTCTCCAGGGTCCCGGGCGCATCCTCTGAGAAGAAAAAAACACAGTCATGAGGACAAATAGGCTATGGAACAGGAGCCCCCTCTTTCTTGCAACAGCCCCAAGTGCCCAGAAGAGTGGACGGTTCTTACCTCCAGGAGATGCCTGGGATCTTCCATCTAAGCCTCAATGGGACCCCTGTTGCTTGGTCTGACAGGAGGAGATCATCTGTCCCCACTGCTCCCTGCGCTGGGCTGGCTGCAGCACACATCTGTGTAAGAGGCTGGGCCAGAGAGATGTTACAATCAGGGTCCAGGCAGCCCAGAAGGAGAACAGAGGGTCTGAAACCAGAAGACGAAGCAATCAAATCAGCGGATTCGACAGAGAAGTTTTCTACCCTACAGGGACAACAAAGAAGGTCTGTTAGGAAAGCTGAGATGTTAGTCTGGAAACTGCTAAGGCAAAGAGTGTGACTTGTTAAGATTCAGTTTTAGTCACTACAAAGTGTGTTGTGTTTTGTTTCTCTCTTTGAAATTTGTCTCTTTCTCTTGCTTCGTATCACTTAAATCTCTTCTTTGTTACTATACTTCCCAAACCACCTCAGTGTTGTGTGTTCGAGTGAAGTGTGATTCTCCAGCCTACCCAACAGGCTGAGCTGTGCCCTGTCTCTCTGAAGGTAGCGAATAATTTCTGAGCGGTGCTGGGCCCAGAGTCCAAGGGCAGTTCACCAGACATCTTGTGGGAAGCACAAAGAAACCAAAGGAGCAGGAGAGATTCCGGCCCCACTGACCCATGGGAAATTCCCACAGAAGAGCCTACACAGGGCTCTAGACACGGCCACTTTGGGTGTGTACCAGAGTTCACTCACTGCTAGATGCTGGCCAGGCCTTGTGTCATTGCTTTCTCGCTGGGCTAGCAACCCCGCTCATACTCACTCTTGCAGTTTGTTGGCTGGGAACTCAGCCCTCCAACCAGGTGACTGTCCTTTACTCCACTCCTTCCTGGGTCGTGCTCTTTGCAAACAAAGTCCCAAAATGTCTTGAACAGAAACAAGGCCTTCCACCCTCGTGGGGAGTTCTTCCTCAGCCTGATTTCGGTTCGGCCTGCCCTTCTTGGGTTTCTATGGTCTTCTATGTCCCCTTCCTTAGGGACAGTGAGAGAAGCCAGTCCTACCCTGGACTCCAGGGTTTGGCCCAAGGCCATCTCCTGAACAGCTCGCTCTGCTTCTGGACTTTTGCTGCTGTTTTCCCTTGTTTCCCCTCAGGTGGGGCTCACTTGGTCATCAATTTGGCCTAGCCCCAGGCTAGGCAGCCATAGGCCAAGCCACCCTGTTAGATACCCTCCTCCTTCAAATCCGGTCCAGCCTGGCTGACAGGTTTGCTGAGGGGATGGTGAAACCCGATTGCTGATCAGAAGGAGGTCAGAGTCTGTTCCCTACGAGCTGAAGGTCCGTTTGTCCTGCTGCGGCAAGTGGAGCTGGAGAGCGGAGATGTTAGGTGAAAGAGACTGCATGATGGATTTGGAGACTGAGAGACGGGAGCCTCCTCCCAGAAACGCTCCCAGGAGAAGAGGTTTGAGGAGGAGTTCTCTGGGGAGCCTCCTGCTTGGAAAAAAAAAGGGTGGCACACTGATGAAGATGTCTCTGTCCCAGGGATGGGGGAAGCTCCCAGCCAGGCTATGCAGCAGGGATCCCATTTCTCCCCCAAGAAACCCATTTTGCCCAAAGAAGTCAATGGCTCTTACCTCCAAGAGGGAGTGGGCTCTTCCCTCTAGGCCTCTTTGAGAACTACTACTGCTTGCACCCATCTGGGAGGCTGTCACACACCCCAGGACCTAGAAGACACGGGGGGAGGAGGCTCCTCTTCATGTCAGACTCTGAGAGCCCAGAGAAGGGCCAAAGGAAGAATAAAGGGCAGGAGATGAAGCTAGCCCGGAGCCTCTGTCCCATCCTCACCTCCTCAAAGGTGGAGCTTCCTGAGCTTCAGTTGGGCAGACAGTCTGTAGCCCTGACGCAAAGGTCCTTCTGCGCCATATGGGGCAGGAAGATCTCTGCCTGGGAGCATGGGAAATGGGATGGGGGTGAGATCAAGGAAAGAGGAGAGGGATATGGGTGTGAGGGAAAGAGCTCCTGCCCCAGATGAAGGTATCTGGGGGGCCGTGGGAAGGACACAGCTCCACAGAGATGGGAGAGAGTTCCTGTGAGTGCCAGGGGCCTCCATTTCTGCTTCCACTAGTCCCCCATTTATAGTGAGACACAGCAGTACCTGCAGCAGGGAGCGGGACTTGCTGAACAGGGAGGGGAACCTTGAAGAGCATCAGATGAGCCACAGCCCTTGCAGCGCCTCGGGCATCTGGTGCAAGTGCCGAATCATGTGAAGCTGGCCCATGACCTTGGCTGTGACATCCCCATGCTGCAGGGGAACGAGAACATGTCAGAGACTGAGACACTCCCCAGGAATCAGGGAGGATGAAGGGCACCTGGAACCAGCACCATCATTTCCACCCAGCAGCTGCTCATGTCTGAGTGGTAGATTCACCCTCCTGACCCCCAGGATGGAGGCTTGCTGTCCTCTCTAGTGACCTTCAGTGCCAACCCCCCTCCTTGTAGGGTGAGCTCCTGCCACTTCCCCATCAGTGCCCCTGACAGCTGTTCCACCTCCAACCCACCTGGGGACACCGCTCAAGTTCGGAGAACCCTCTCTTCCACCCCTACCTCCATCCCCACCCAGGTAGGGCAGGGAGGGGGCTCTAGAAGGGTGGCGGGGGGCGGGAGGGATTCTGGCAGCAGTGAAGTGGAATGGGGAGAGCTTGAGACCTTTAACCAAGACACCCCAGTGACAAAACCTGAAACCACAGGATGGCAGCCCTGGTGAATGGGGCAGGTCAGCAGCCCCTGACGACTGAATCCTCCCAATCTCTCGAGAGCGGGTCCAGCCCTACCAGCAGCAAGACCAGCTTTCCACGCCCATGTGCCTCAGTCAGTCACCATCACCAGTCAGTCCTTGGCCTCCCAGGATGCCAGGGATGGGAGCAACTCTCGATGGTGGCTGGGGTGACATGGACACTAGGCCATGGGGAAATGGGTGCAGCTCTGTGGGGCAGGAAAGGTTCCCAGAGGGCACTTAGGGGACTCTCCTGTCCTTCGCAGGAGTGATAGCAGAGCACCACATCCTAAGAACAGAAGTCCATGAAGGCCAGAAGTCCCCACTAGGCTCCTTGCTACCAAGCCAGCAAATGGCGAGAGGATGGGAATGAGGCCCTGGGTCCCACCCCAAGCTTCTGAGTCGAATGCAGCTGCTTACCGTGTCCCCCATCAGTTGCTGGGCTTCCCCCAGGAGGGAGTAGACCAGCACCAGCCCAGCCTGGCTGACACGCAGCAGGGGGTCGTGGATGGCCAGCAATGCTGTCTGTACGAAGGATCTTCTCTGCCCCACGGAGAAGAATTTTTCAAATACCTAAAACCAAGAGGACATGAGGCTCGAGCAGATTGCCCAGAGCCAGCCTCCAAGTCCTGGCGTTACAATGGCGTCTAGTGCCCCAAAGGGCGGGGAAGAGAGCTGCTGTGGCCAAGGCAGTTCATTCCCCAGGAGGCTTTCAGGGTCTCAGGGATCACGGAAGCCCCTTTATTAAGAGGTGGCAGTTGCTGAGGGACCAAAGCCTCCAGTGGCTCTTTCGGGAAAGCAATTTATGGCAGGGGCCAGGATGGGCTGGAAATGGATCTCTAATGTGTGTGAGCAGGCCCACTCTGCGGTGCAGGGCACAGAGACGACAGGGGACTCTGTCTTGCTTCCAGCAGAGAGATCTCCTGCACCTCAGCGGCTAGAGGAGTGTGCGTGTGTTGTTGAGGGGAGGAGGGGGTTGGAGCTGACAGACCAAAGGTCTCTTCCCTGCAGCTTAGTGATTTCTCTCCTCGCTGGGAATGGCCTCTGCAGCTCCTTGGTTTCTTCAAGGGGAATCCAACCTGCAGCCTGACAAGAACAAGGAGACTCCTGGCCCAGTCCCAGTGTGGGACCTTTGGCACCAGCGTGTCCCACTGGTTGCTGGATGAGGAACTGTGAGCTGGAAATAAGGAGCAGGCTCTTTTCCTGTCTTCAGGAGGCCTCCACTGCAGGGAACCCAGCCAGCTACACTCCCTGAGCTGTGTCATGCCCTGGCACAGTGCCCTTACCTCCCCCACTCTGGCTGTATTCTTGTAGCCTAAGAGCCTTCTGTCCTGGTGCCAGTCATAGCACCAGAGATCTTCCGCGTCATGTATGGTCAGACCTGGAAGAGAGAGAGAGAGACTTTTCTCCTCATTCTGGTTGCAGTTTGTGTGTCCTTCCAATCCCATTGGTGGCTGCACAGTGGAGTGGAGAAGAACAGAGGCAGAGAGAGACTTGTCCTCCAGCTGGGGTCAGTCTGAGAGAAATGGTCTGGGGTCCCATTATGAACATATGGTCACTCTCAGTCCCCTATTGGGTTCCGTGTCCCAGCTGGGTTCCTTACCCCTCTGTTGGAGCAGCAGTTGGTAGAGCCGGTAAGTCCCCTCCCTGGCCTGCCGGCTGATGTCCTTGTCTGGATCGCTGACAAATAGAGCCAGCTGGGCCACATGGTGACCCATCTGAGGGAACTCGGCTGAGATCTAATGGAAGGGAGAGCAGAGGGGACTCCATCAGCATTTTCCTCTCAGCTCCCTGTCCACCCTGGGCCAGAGGGCTCCTTCCCCTTAGCCCTTCTGCAGGAGAGGCTGGGGGAGAGGAGCTTGAGATCAACCCTTCATTTGCTCTGCTGCCAAGGGAGCCTGCAGCTGCTTTGGGATGCCAAGCAGGGGCTGGAGCATGGTCCCCTTAAAGGCCCAGGGACAACACTGAACCAGGACAAGAAGAACTTGACTCAAGCCGAGCTCAGTTCTGCTCTGACTCTGCCTCCCCATGAAGAACCCTCCTAACCCACAGCCCCGGCGGCAGCAGCAGATCCTGCAGCCCGCTGGAGCCAGCCCGCCTCCCCCTGGAGCCAGCAAGCTGGGCTCAGAGCTCACTTACATCAAACTCAGGGAGGGTGACTGTGTATCTCAGCAGGGCTGTGCTGCTCCTGATAGCCCTGGCTCGTTCCTGTGACACCCGGGACACGACCCAGAGGTTGACATGCTGTGGGGAAAGGAAGCAGGTCAGACTCAGTGGCCAGCTGCTCCTGCTTTGCAAATGAGCCCCATGCCCCCAGCCCCAGGGGCCTGAGACATTCTGCGCAGGGGGAAATAGCTGAGTCATTGATGGCAGAGCTTTAGAAGGGGATTCTTTCCCCCAGGACGCAGCTTGTACCCTTCAGGTCACAACTTGTCAGCGTCTCTTTAGATTGGGACAATGTTCGGGGTCGGGGCTGGTCCCATCCTCCCAAAACTCCTGATTCCTGAACAGTTCACCAGAAAGACGACTGAACCCTCGGCCCTTCCCTGCTACGCAAATCCTTGGGGGGATGTAGGGAGTGACTGAGAGCACAATCCCCCCAGGAATTTCAGAGCAGATCAGAGGGAAGGGCTGATTCCCTGGGCTGCTCCTCTTTCTCTAGGAAGGAGCATGTGCCTCTTCTCTGAGAACCATCTCCCGAATCTCATGGGCTCTGTGTGTTGGAGGGGTGCGGGAAGGGTGGATTTTCAGACTCTCACTCCCCAAGACAGCCAGGAGCCCTGTGCTTAGTGCTCAGCAGAACCAGGCAGAGCTCTGGCTTGGAGTCCCAGCTCCTTCCTCTGTCCCTCAAGAAGGAAGTACCTGACACTACATTGCACTGACCTCCCCAACCAAGGACGGCCCACTGGGCACCCAGCTAGGAGGACAGAGTAGAAAATGCATCTTCCAGTCTCTCCTTACCAGTCCCCCAAAGAGTTACGGTGAAATGGGGCTCACCTCCAAGATGAAGTGGAGCCTGTCTATGTCTGGGGACTCTGCCAGCAGGTTCCCCAGCATGGCATCCAGGACCTCTGGGATGACTTTGTGCAGAGTCTGCAAAGCATGGGTCAGAGTTAGGGAACCTGGGCCTACACCTGCCACAGGATGGGAAGAGGGGTCTCTGGGAAGCACTGGGAAGACTCCCAAACACATCTCCTGGCCTCTCTCCTTCACATCCCACTGCAGGCAATTTGCAAGAATTGATGACCCCTGGACCTTTAATCCATGAGCTTAGCAGGTCTCTGCAGAGGGCCTTGTAGGCAGAAGAGTAGGAAACAGCCAAGTTGCTATGGATGGAACCTGGGCTTCTGGGCCAAACACGGCTTAGGAAAGAAAGAAAGAAAGAAAGAAAGAAAGAAAGAAAGAAAGAAAGAAAGAAAGAAAGAAAGAAAGAAATCCCCCAGGGAGGGGTAATCTCTTCCCTGCTGGAGGGAAGGATCCAACCCTGCAGCTTGTTCCATCTCCGCTACCCCACCCCTAAATCTGGAGCTCCAGCGAATCAAGGGAGTAGGGACCAAGGACTACTCTGGAAGAGGAGGAGGATGGAGGAGGAGGTACCTGGATGCCGGTGGTGTCCTTCTCCGTGCCTAGGGTGAAGACGGAGTGAAGGGCAGCTCGCAAGAGGTGGGTCTCTAGGGCTGGCTCCAGGGCAGGTTTCATGGTGCTGGCAAGAGAGAGGAGCTGGTATTAGACTGTGCAGTACTGGGTGGGACTGTCGCCAACACAGACACCAAGCCACAGGGATAGAGGCACAGGCTGGCGAGAATGGAAACTGAGGCACTTCGCTAGGGAATGACAAGGCCAAGGTGTCCCAGACAGACAGTGGCAGGACAGGAATAGCTGCTGTTCCCTGGAGCCTGCTGCCCCTCCTGTATCGGAGCCCGGGAGTGAGCCCCTCCCCAAGGCCCCTGTCATGTTATGGGAGTGAAAAGAAGAGCCCTGCCAGGAGAGTGACCCTCCCCACCCCACCATCTCTGCCAGAGGCGCCACTCTTGGGAGGTGACTTGGGAGGGACAGTGACGGTGACTCCCAGCCTTGGGCCTGAGCAGCACTGGGGTGAGGGGAGCCGGCAGGGTCGGGGGGTGGGGCTGTCTCAGTACCAGAGGTAGCCCACTGCAGCCAGGGAGTGGGCGAGGACGGCGCTGGGTGACGAGTCATCGGGAAGCTCCTCGATGAGCTCCTGTGAGACGTGAAAGAGACAAAGGAGCGTGTGAGATTCAGGCCCGACTGACGCCTCCCAGTGAGGAGATGACACAGCCAGTGCCCCACATGGCCAGCAGGATCCCCCACCACCTCCCACTCCCCCGATTCCTTCCTGCCCATCCGACTTGTCCCCCTTCTCGGATTCCTGCCCAGCTCACTCCCAATCCCCTTCTCTCCTCCTCCCTGTCAAAACTGCCCCCATTCAGCCCCATCCCGACGAGTGAGCTGGGACCATGAGATTCCTTGTCCCCCACTCTCAGCTGCCCCCCAGCCCCACAATTCTCCCCCTCCCTCCAGCTGCCGTATGGCGTGTCTCACTCACCACGATCCTCTTCACCACAGCCGCCTTGCAGCAGCGCGGCTCCATCGTGTCCTCCCCTCTCTCCTGTGCAGCCAGACATGCGGGGTAGATGGCCTGAAGGAACAGGAGCTGCTGCCCCTCATCCTGTACCCACCGGGAGTGGGGTATAGCGAGAGAGAACCTGTTAATGAGGGACCTTCCTGCCCCACCCACACCAGCTCCAGGGCTCAGGCCTCAATGGGGGATTGTGGGGACCCACCTATTGTCCAAATCCCCCACCACTCCTACACAAGCAGGATCAGGAACTGGGACAGTGCCTGTGGGGGGAGATGACTTTGGCTGTTGTGGGACACCCCCATCTTGGGGGTCCCACATCATGGATGTAAAAGGGCCCCATTGGGGGTGGTGGATCAGGAGGCACAAGACCCTCAGCAGGGGGTGGGGATGCTGGGAAGGGACAGGGCAATCTTGGTTCCAGCCCAGTGGGGAACATTTGTACCTTATCTCTGCACTGGAGCTGCTCTCGGATGACCTTGAGAGCAGCTTCATCTTTGGCCACGTCCACCCCTTCCTCGTGCTCCGAATCCAGGGGGGTCCCTGCACCAGGGAGGGAAGGACAGGGGCGTGGTGGGCAGAGCAGGATTCAAGACCCCCCTTCCCACCTCAGGCACCCAGGGCAGATCGGGCCCCAAACCTCCCTCTCAGGGATGCCTTCAGCCCCCAACAGCTTCAGAAGCCCAGAGCAGAGCCCCCCTCCCCTGCCCAGGACTCCAGGGGAGGTGCCGATTCCCCTGGCCCTGGAGCAGCAAGGACCAAAGTGGCAGCAGCTCTTCACGCCCCCACCCCCAGGTCCCCGTGCAGAAGGGGCAGCTGTGTGATGGCTGCTGCTGTCCGTGGGGTTCGCGGGGCTCAGGCCAGACACCTGGGCTGGGGACCACCCCCCCATATCCCTGGGAGAGCATCTGGACCCAGGGTGTTCACATCCCGTCCTCAGCCCTCCCGGAGCCCAGCCTGGCTCCTCACCTGGAACAAAGCAGTGGCCTCCATCAGCCTGGCTGCTGCCAGAGGCCCAGGTGCTGCCGCTGTCCCAGGCTGAGCTGCCGGTGCTGGGACAGGGACCTTCCCCCTCCTGGCCGGCGGGGGCTGGAAGGTCCTCAGAGACCGGGCAGGGCGATGCCTCCTGATGGGAAGGAGGTCTGGGCTCCTGGGGCCGCTGCTGCCCACACAACAAGCCCCAGAGCCACCCTGCCCGGCGCCCCTCCTGGGCTGGGTCCTGTCTGCGAAACCGCAGCCTGGGCCAGCTCCATTGGGGCCTGGTCGGGGCCTCTCCCAGCTCGGCGCCTGCGCCGGGAGCTGGGTTCCTTTTCCAGAAGGCCGGGCACTTCCGCCGTCTGGCCTGGATGGGACCTGCTTCCCCGCCAGCAGGGACGCAGGGCTTGCTCTGCCCCTTGGGAAGACAGCAGCTGCTTCCCTCAGGCTCTGGGGCCACCTGCAGAGCCTTCCTCCGCAACATCCGCAGGAGCCTGGCCATCCTGGAACCGAGCGGGGAGCAGGGGTGAGTCTGGGCTCCAGGCAGCCTTTCACTCCTGGGCCTTTTCCGTCCCTCCTCCTCCCTCCTCCAACCACAGCCGCCCCGTCTGCCCGCACAGGAGTGCAGGGAGTGCCATCTACACACACGGGCAGGAGTTCATTGCATTATCCGCTCCCAACGTTTCCCCTCGTAATCCCTGCTGCTGCAATAGCCAGGAAGTCTCATCCTTTTCCAGCAATGAGGTCAGTCCCAAAGACCATCGGTTACTCTGGAGAAGCAGTCTCCTCCTGTCGTCCCAGGCCACTCTCCCGCCCAGGCTAGAGAAGGAACAGAACCCAGGAGTCCGGACTTCTCCTGGGAAATCATTCCTCACATCAAAGTCACAAAGGCCCTCGGCACAGGAAGCACAGAGCCCTCCTCGTTCCCCATTGATTTCCAGGCTCAGCAGCTCACAGGGTCTGGCCCAGGTCAGAGACTCTCAGCCTGGGGAAGGGTTGGGAGGGAAGGGCTGGGAGGGGAAGGGCTGGGAAGCCCCATTGCTGGAACCTTTCCAAACACACTGGAGATGGCTCTGGAGAAGCCCCTGCCTGGCCTAAGAGTGAGGGGCTCTTGGGGGCTGTTTGCAAAGGAAATCCCCCTTTGGAGATAGTCTCTCCCCCAAACAGAGAGGGGAAGACACCGAGGAACCCGAATGCCACTCACGTGCTCTCAGTGATGGTACAATGGATGGCGGATGTTCAGGGTCAGCAGACGTCCCTCACCCTCCTCCTCACTCTCCAAGCCCAAGGCAGGCTGGAGAGGGTGGTGACCTCAGGAGTTACCCTGCCCAGCCAGCAGGCAGGGTGATGACACGAGGGCGATCGACTGGCTGTGAAAACAAGAGTCTGTCTGATTGCCAAGGGACGGAGAAACTCAGCCAGCAGCAGGGGGTGCAGAACACGGCCCTAGGGCGGAGGTGACAGCGCCTCCGGGATCCTGACATCCCAGCACTTTACTCACCTTCCTGGAGCCTCCCAAACCCACTGGGCTGTAGCGATGGGACCCCAACCCTACTGATGGCAAACGGGCCTCAGCTATGACCACAGGGTCACACCGAGTGTCAGAGCCATGGATGGACCCCTTCACTGACCACTGCCGCACACTCCCTCCCACAGCTGGCAATTGCAACCAGGCCCTAATGGCTGGTCCCCCTGCCTTTGAGAGAGAGTGTCACTCCTGCTTCCATTGCTGCCTCTTGATCTGTGGGACTTTGGGCAAGTTGCTCCCCGTCTCTATGGCTCTCTGGGACTCACATTCCTGAATGGGCTTTATAAAAGACAATGGTTAAAGTTTGGCCTCAACTAGTTCTTGTTTCTCGAGACTATCCATTTTAGCAAAGTTTAGAGTTCTTGACATTCAACACCTGGAAACATCCCTTTCTCCTTCGCAGATGGCCTTAACATCCCTTATCTCACCCAGGCTTCCTGCTGCCTGGAGTTAGAGAATTGACCCTGTTACCATTGGAACTACCCAAGGTGTCACACAGCGAAGCGGTGACGGAGACAGAAAGAGAAGACAACTGTCCTGATTCCTGTTCTAACTAACAGACAACAACCCCCCAGAGGCAGGGATAAGGCCCAGGAAATAAGGTGTGAACATTTTCATGGAAACCTTTTTCTGTCAGAAAATCCATTCAAACGAAACCACTTTGTTTCTTGAAATCATAACAAGTAGGATGAAAATTCTTTGCAAAAATATCTGTTTGCAAAACAAGAGCATCTCCTGTCCGTCACAGTGCATTCAACTGTCTCATCATACACAAATGGGAGACACTATGCTCTAGAAAATTGGATGAGATGCTTCAGTCTGAGCTAAGTAGTTGCTGCTTTTCACAATTTCAAAACAATAAAATACAAATCAAATTGAATATTAGGTTATAATCTGATATGGCTCAGTGTGATAGGACACCCCCTAGTCTGCACTGCTCTGAGTGACACTCTTCAGTGGATCCCCAGCATCCACCCATGGCGAGGTAGGTGGGAGAGGATTGTTATTCATTCTTGACAGAAGGAGAAACGAAGGCTGAGAAAGGAGCAGGGACTTGTCTTAGCTGATGCAGCCAGTCAGTAGCAGAATTGCTCTCAAATGAGCTACAGACCAACAATTGTTCATAGTAATTATTCAGCAATTATTTCAGAAGAACTGGAATGTTCGAGAGGATCATGAACTGCTCCGAGACAATGAATGGAGAGCAGCATCCACATTGGTCAAACGTATAACTGATTGTGACTTATTTGCTTGGTCATAAAAGAGAACAACAAAGACCAGAGTTTCCTCCCTGTCAATAGCCCCCTCCTCAGCCAATCAAGGTTGAGACTTTGAGGGGTGGGAGGCTAAGGGATCTCATCAAATAGCCCAAAGAATGGCCCCGGTCACCACCGAGGGGATCACTCTCGGAGCACTAGTCCAGTCTCACCTCTCTGTGAGGGCCTCCCACAACCCCCCCGGACTCCGCTCCACACACAGAGCTCCTGGTGGTGGGAGGAGAACAGAGGAAAAGGACAAAGGAAGCAAGAAGAGAAAGGTAGGAAAGGTAGGAAAAAGAAGAGGAAAACAAAAAGGAGAAACCCCAATGTCCCCAGTAATTCTAAGGGACAAAATCCTAGGTCGGAAATAAAATACTGCCCCCACAATCTAATGTTTTCCTTTCCTAAAAATCAGCCAGCACCTGATGGATCAGACTGAACAGGTTCCAAACCTCTCCGAGGCTCTTACCTTCTATACAGGGACGTCTGTTTTCGAGCAAATCCACTAAAAGAAAAGGAGAAAACTCCAAAGGGAGTCCTCCTTGCGCTCACGTACGTGCAAGTGAATGCTCTCTCAGTCTTCCAGGAGAGACCTCGAGAAGGAGACGTGCTGAAGCAAAGCCACAGGGATCTCCGAGCTTGCCCCTGTCCTGCACCCCTGTCCTGCCTGGCTGATGTCAAGATCTCTCTGTGAGATCATCGCCTCCCTACCACCTTTGTCCAATAGGCTGAGGTCCTGCCAAAGGCTCTTGTGCTGTCACTGCCACACCCACCCCTCCCTTGCAGTGCTGATGTCCTGCCCCTGTCCAGCCACATTGGATGTTTCAGCTGCTTCCCCTGGATCACCCCACTCAATGAGCGTTCATTGTGGGCTCAAGCCGAACACAGTAAAACATCAGAGGCTTCTCCCCATGCTACGCTCCTTTTTTCATAAATTAGCAGACTTTATGGACAGAAGAGACAATTAGAGCGTGTCATCTGACCCCCTGCATATCACATGCTTTCTGTAGAGCATAGGAGCTAATTTTTGACTACACACATTCCAGAAAGGCATCTAGTCTTCATTAGAAGACATCAAGAGGTGGGGAATTCCCACCACTTCCCTTTCTAGTTTCTTCCTTTGGTGATTCGTCCTCACTGTTGAATATGTGTGCCCTCTTTCTAATACGAATTGGTCTCTTTTGAGTTTCCAGCCACTGGGTCTTGTTATGCTTTTCTCTGATAGATTAATGAGCCCTTTAATACCCAATATTTTCTCTCCATGAAGTCACTTCAACACTTCTATGATGTCACCACCCAATCTTTTTTATAATCTAAACAGGCTGAGCTCTTTCAATAGCTCACTAGCATCTGCCAGGAAGGGAGTCCCCACAGAGGGACACCATAATCTCCCAGGGAGGGAAAAGGCTCTCACTGCCATTTCTTAACCTCATGGGGTGTTCTCCTGCTCTGACAACCCCACCCCTTTTTCAGTATCTCCAGGTGCCTGAGGGAGCAGGAACCAGAGGCCATCCTGCAGCTGGGACAGAGATGGAGGTTGATGACCTACCTGCCCGTGGTGACCATGGTGCAGGACAGCCCTCAGGACATGCGAATGCAGCTCCAGATCTGGGAGCAGCTTCCCTTTGCTGGCACGAGACCTTGCAGGTTGCGGTGGGTGAGACAGGCACTAACTTTTGGAAACCCTCAGTGGGATCAGAGGGTAATGGTTTGTAGAAAGTGGTGTTGGAGAGCTTTACAAAAACTAGACAAGAACGGTGCATGTTCCAGGGCAGCTCCAGCCCCGGTGCTGTCAGTGAGACGTGTCCTCCCAGCCCTGCCTGACGGGTCTTTCTGTTTCAGACCCTCCTTGGAACTGCAAGAAAAGTCCAACCTGTAGAGTTGTGGTTGCAGTGATAGTTGTATGGTCTGCGTTGATCGCTGCCATCATTGCTCTAGCAGGTGAGTTCCCAGCTTCCGCCCGGCTCCCTTCCCCTCCATCTACGATCTCCGCGCATCCCATTCCCCCGTGACCTACCACACTCACTCTCTCCTCCCGGCCTGTCCGGCTTCTGCCCCAGGGGCAGAGGATTCCTGGGGGATCTTCCTCCCAGACCCCTGCACCTGGGCACTCTCTGTGTCAGGACGATCTGACTGACATTAGCCCCCCCAGCCCATCTCTGAGCACTTTGGACCCAAGTCACCTTTGCCACGCACCATGAAGCAGTCCCTGACCAGGGTGTCCAGTGGGACAGGGTGCAGTGCATCCCTGAGCCCTTTGCCTTCCCTGTGTTGCTCTGAGGTTACCAGCTTGGCCTTCCTGGATCTTCAGGTCACGCCTGTGGCCGGGCGGCAGGTGCTGCCATGTTACTGAAATGAGCCGTAGAACTCAGTCTAGACCCCTCCACCAGCGCAATGTGGAAACCCCCCAATCGCTGAGCTTGGCCATGAAGGGTCCCTTAGCACCATTCACTCCCCCGGGCTGCCCAGACAGGGTGTGCTCGTGCAGAGGGCGTCTGTCTGCGGTGAACATGAACCCTGTTGTATCCCCCCGTTGTCTGGGGCAGGGCGTGCTGGGGAATGTAGGGGGTGGGATTTCTCTATTGCCCTGGGATCCGATCACTGTGCCCCAGGAGGGTTTAGCAGCTGGCAGAGGGGATTGAATCCAGGTCTGTCTGCATTAGGAATCCTCTGTGCCGATGTCATGACATCCGTGCAGTTGAATTGGTGCAAACCGCTAAAGCAGACGCACTGCACTGGTGCACAAAGGAGCTTGCCTTGGTGCAGTTTGCTGCAGGAAGTTACCAGTGCGAGCCGCACTGCTCCAGTGCATCTCCAGGAGGTGTTTGCCCTGATGGCACTGCGTCACTGTGATTATACTGGTGCAGATTGCTCTGATACAGATGGGCCCTGAATCCCAGCTCCCTGCTGTAATGGCAGGCTGCTGCAACGGGCAGCATTGGCTCTCACTGTGTAAGGTGGGAATCTGTGAGCTTAGGGTTGGTTACACAGCTGCAGGTACAGGGAGCTCTGCAGAACATGTGGCATCTGAGCTGGAGATGGATGGTGGAGACAGCCTGTGCCATCAACTGTTAGTCACTGACTTCTCTGCTCAGTTCAGTAGGGCAGGGGTGTGGGCTACCGTGCACTGGACAGTTAAATCTACAGGGTCAGACATGCCTTGTGAGTGAGGTGAACACATGCTCGCTTTCTGATCACCGCTGCCACGTTTCCTAACTCTTCCAGACTTAGAGTGTCTGTTCCTCGCTGAGCGCCAGCCACATGGGAAGGCTTGAAAACCAGCTACCGAGTTACTGTGGTGCAAAAAAAAGTGACGTGCTCGAAAACATCTGGAGGGGTTTGAGTCCAACTCCTCTCAACTAGACAGGCCTTTCAAATCCTCTTTGGTGTCACTTATGGGTGACCCCACTGCTGCTCTTTCATGGCTCTGAAAGGGTTACACTGCCATGAGGGCTTCCAGAAAGTGCCTTTCTTGCTGCTGTGTTTGGGGAGAGAAAAGTCTGCAGGTAGGAGGTGAATTAAGTTCCATCATTCCTGGCCCACAGTGCAACAGGTCACTTCCCGTGGCTGTGGTTTCTGGCGCCCCCTTGTGGCTTTCATGTCCCTGAGTGAAAGTTCCCACGTTCTTCTCAGTAGTTCACCTGCTGTTTGTTGCTAGGTTGAACGTCCAGCTGTTGATCTTGTGCCTGGGGTGAAATGCTCTGAGCTGTGTCAGTCCCTCCCAGGCTGGGAGTGTCCCTGGAATCCTTCTTGCCAGGCAAATTTACTGTGACAAACGTCTCCGTCCCCCTGCATCTGATTGCAGTGGACCAGCCCCAGCTGGGGGTCCCAATGGGCTTGGCAAGCCGGTCAATTGACTGCCTGTTTGGCCGCAGTCAAATGCTCCAGCGAGAGCCCTGGGGGTAGGAGGTAGCCTGCCTTTCGGATTGCGTCTTGGAGCCTCACTGGTGTTTTCAAGAACTTGGTTTCATTGTTTTGCCTTTTTTTTCTGAGCTAAAATAACTCAGTGAAGTACATTTTAAAAAAATTAGGTAGATCTGTATCTATCGAAAGCTAAACCTACTGGAGACAATGACGTCTTGCTCTTTTTTGTTCCCGGCGGGAGGTAACCAATTCTGATAAATTGGTATTTTAAAATATCTGACCACTCTTTGACAGATTTGACTGGTCAGTTGACCAATTTTTGTACCAGTCAAATGCCCAATTCTCGATGCAACTCTTACCCTCCATATGACTGTCTCATTCTCAGCGCTGACCTCTCAGCTTTCATCAGCTGATCTGTGCCCCCCTGCTAGCCCCTCGTGCGCAGACGGCTGGATGGGATACCGAGGGAAATGCTACTATTTCTCAGAGAGGGAAGGGAGCTGGACCGAGAGCCGAAGCCGCTGCTCTGCCCCGGGTGCCTCCCTGGCTGGGATCGACAGTGAGCAGGAAACAGTGAGAGACTCTCGAGTTGCCAGACACTAATCTGGGCACAGGGGTGGCTGCTGCAGCAGGACCTGGGCTCTGCCCCGTGGGGTGAGGAGCAGCTGTGAGCCCTCCCGTGCTGGGAGGCCGGAGTGAATGACATTCCAGCCGCTGAACGCCAGGCCTGGCTGGGCCCAGGGCCCTACTGTCTGTGTGTGATCACAGGGATTGCCCATTCTCCGCTGCCCCCCTCCCCAAATAGGGAGACAGCTTCTGTCTAGGGCAGGGCTGGCTCAAGCATCTGCTGGCTGCTGGAGTGGGACTGAGAACCCAGCCAGTGCTCCTGTTGTGGGGATGGGAAAGGAGCAGCCAGCTGAGGAGGTGGGGGAGGAGGGGATCCTTTCACATTGACCCCTCCCACTTCAGCTTGCCTCCCTCCCTCCTCCTGCCTTGCTGGGGTGAGCGGTGGCTGCTCTGTGAGAAGAGACGTCTCTGCAGAGAGCTCAGACCCAACAGCTGCCCCCAGCTTAGGGGGACTTGGGGTGTGGGTGACTGGGAGCACCGGGGTGGGGCTGCTGTGTGCGGTGGGAGGGTTAAGACTGCCCGGGTGATCTTGTGCTTTGCAAGAGGGAGGGGAAAATCCCCCCTGAAAATAAACTGAGCACCCTTCAATATGTGACTGGGATTCTCTGCAGCACAGAGCCCTGGAGGGGCGGTGGGGGCAGCACGGGAGCTGGGGCTGATACCTGCTGTCCCTCAGCTTTCTTTAAGGCGTTCCTGCTGTGCCATAAGGGTGTCTGTGACCATTGGATCAGCCTCTGGAGGGAGCAGGGTCAGCCCTGGAAATGGACCAACAGCACCAAATTCAACCACCTGTGAGTCTCTCTCGCCCCTCTGGACTAATTCCCTGGGCTTGGGGATTCTGGTGTCTGAGCGGTTTGAGCTCAGGTAGATCCACCATTCAGTGCTAGTGAAACCACCAGACACGACCCTGGTCTGTTCGCGTCCTGCGTGTATCGGAGACCGATGGGAGCCGGCGTGTCCCTGAACTCTCGGCTCCTCCCCGCAGCACGGTGCTGGGCCGGAGACAGAGCCCGCCATAGCCAGAGATGCCCTCGCAGCACGCTGGGATTTCAGCTGGGACACTCGCTGTTCTCCCCCAGCCCTCTTCAGCAAGGTCCCTGGGGTGTCTGACCCACCCTGGGGAAAGGAGGCAGCAGGGAGCTCAGGTTAACAGTGGCTGCTAGAGAGGGCAGCATGCCGAGCAGTGCATGGCAGGTGCAGGTCCCGCTGGGGATTGCAGCCGGCAGGTTTGAGTGACTTTGCTGGTGAGGCCTCTGAATCCGCAACAAGGCACCGATGTTAAAGGAGCCTGCGGTTCACAGGTGCTGGACGCCTGGGGCTCCCACTGGAACGGGGTACAGTAGTGATGGCTGCCCAGCCATCACCCTGCGATGGGTTTCAGTGGGCTCCAAGTGTGATCACAAAACCAGCGCTGCTTGAGCCCGGAGCAGGGTTTGAACCCCGGAATTCAGCACTAGAAGCATGAGCCTCTGCCATAGGAGCGAAAGAATCCACTTCTTTAACTGAACCCCCCCGCCTCTGATTGATAAAGCTCTTATGGAGGCCAGCCATTAGAGGAGGATGGAGACCCCCCACTTCCCTGGTCTGGGTTACTTCAGTACTTTGAAAAGTCAGGCTCTTATGGCGCTGGGTCAGGGCTCCCCAATGGACAGTCCCCATTCTGCTGTATTGGACCCATCCTTTGGATCCCACCTGCTTCCAGCCTGACTGGGTCTGAATAGCCACCAGACACTGTCCCGAGTTTGGGCCTCTGTGGCCCTCTCCTGGGGTACAGACTCCGTGTCCTGAGCTCTGCTCCTGAGGGGCTGGGAGAGTAGCTGCTCCGCACTCAGGCGTGCACTGTGGAGAACGACTCCCCTGGCTGGGACTGATGTGAAATGCCTGGCCTCTGCCTGACTGCAGCTCCCTGGCTTCTGTGTTGCAGGTTTCAGATAAGAGGAGGAGGTGACTGCGCGTATCTGAACCACGAGAAAGGGGTCAGCAGCTCACGGTGCTACATGGGAAGACGGTGGATCTGTAGGAAACTTGAGGTGTATGTGATGGGAAAAGAGACTGCATTGGAAGGGGGCTCGAAATGGGACTCCTAGACGTGACACTGATCCAACTCACACCTACTTGAACGAGCCAAGTCCCCGTTCGTCAGCCTGGCCAGGATCTCAAAATCAGGCAGCGGGGCCCGCAAGCAATAAGTGTGTCTCATTTAAACTGTGGATTCTTCGTATGTGCCTTCTGCTTTTGAACCTTTAAACTCAGGGTCACATTAGGAGCCACAAGGACTCCAAGATCTCTTTCTTGAGTGGTAACAGCTAATTTAGATCCCATTGTTTTGAATATTTTTTGTATTTTTGTATTTTTTCCCCAAAACCACCTCTATTGACCCCTCAGTCTGGGACAGGTCCTCAGATTTGTCACATAAAAAGAATGGCTGATGTGTGGGAATCTCCCACACCTTTGCAGTGTTGACCTGAATTTTATGGGCTAATGTGTTTACCGCTCAGCACTGATCTGATCAGAAGATAATTTAGGTTCTTGTCCCAGTTCAGGCTATAGGGATAGAGAACACAGAGAGTTCAATATTGTGAGAGGACCCTCCGGGTGTGTAGCAAGGACACTTATACTGAGGACAAAACCAACTTGTTAAGATCTTTATTAAAATAAAAGAAAGAAGCATAAATGCTACAAAACACAGAGTCACAAAGAAGTAATACAATTCTATGACCCCTGGTGGTAACATTTCTATTCTAAAAGACTACTAAAGCTAGCATATTCACACCCATCCCTGAAGACCTGGTAGTAGGAGACAGAGGATCAGTCTTGTCTCTGGCATGTCTGAGGAACTAATGGTCCAGGCTTCCCAAATTGGTAGGGCTTAGGTTCAAGTGTTGAGTGGCTAGGATATATTGTGAAACTGAGGTGATAGCTTGATAGAAGATAGGAAAATGTGACCCCTTTGTATGGTTGTTTGCCATCTTATAGGGTCCCGGTACTGCCCGCTGTCAGAATCTAGGCCCAACCTACCATGCCCAAATCTTATTTCCTCAACCCCATAAATCTTCAGGTACACTTACTCTATAGGTTAACATGTTATGCCATATACTCATACGTATTAGTATCGATTATCTCATTCCCGAAACCGTTAACCCTGACCTAACTCATGACTTCCATGTTCTGCAGTGTGCCTTGCAGTTACCGGTCTGCTCCAGACTTAAGGTTAGCAGATTCAAGTTTTTTGTTCAGTTCCCCAAAGCTAAGGGGGGCAACTTGTATGCCATTTATCTATGCCAAAGTTTACAAACACTTATACTAACTTACTCTAGCTAATCGTACAGGATACAGGCCTGAAGGTTATTTGCATTACAGCCAACTATTATGAATAACCATGAATAACCCCTATGAATAGCATAAACTGGAATTCCACATAAACAAAACCCCAGAAAATACTATGATTAATTAATAATAGGATATGATAACAAAATAATATGAATCAAACCAAAAGAAAACATATTACGCAATATGGCAAGCTAGCAAACTGACCTTATGGGCTACAGCAATGAAAACCCATGCAAAGAATATATTTTGCTTCTCTGCAATGGCCTTGTCTTCTGAAAGTGCTCCTTTGGCACCTCGGTTACCTTGGGGCCTCACTGATTGTTTGGAAGTCTTCCTACTTCTGATGTACTTAAAAAACATTCTGCCAGGGAGGAGTGGGGAGCCCAGTCTCTCAGTCCTTCTCCCCTCCCGCCCCCACCCCACTGCCTCTCAAGTTGATGGAAGCACTCCTGGTAAGGATGCGCATGACTGACAGAAGGAGAGTAGTGTGGATGTGAATAGTTTGACTTACGTTTGTAGTGCAGACATGCCCTCAGTCTCTGAGGACCTTGAACTGCTTTCACCAAATGCCCACGCATGCCACCACCCCACAAGACTGGTAATCATAGATGCTGCATTCAGAGCAATAATTTTTACTTCAGCAGGATTTTGTTGTTGTTGTTTGTTAGTTTGTTTGTTTTGCAGGGGGGTGCTTATTGGCCTACATTTAGAGAATTAATGATATGGATGGTGGGATGAATTGCACGCTCAGCAAGTTTGTGGATGACACTAAGATTGGGGGAGAGGTAGATATGCTGGAGAGTAGGGATAAGGTCCAGAGTGACCTAGACAAATTGGAGGATTGGGCCAAAAGAAATCCGATGAGGTTCAACATGGACAAGTGCAGAGTCCTGCACTTAGGACAAAGAATCCCATGCACCGCTACAGACTGGGGACCGACTGGCTAAGCGGCAGTTCTGCAGAAAAGGACCTGGGAATTACAGTGAACGAGAAGCTGGATATGAGTCAACAGTGTGCCCTTGTTGCCAAGAAGGCTAACGGTATATTGGGCTGCATTCGTAGGAGCATTGCCAGCAGATCAAGGGAAGTGATTACTCCCCTCTATTTGGCATTAGTGAGGCCACTTCTGGAGTATTGCGTCCAGTTTTGGGCCCCCCACTACAGAAAGGATGTGAAGAAATTGGAAGGCAACAAAAATGATTAGGGGGCTGGGGCCCATGACTTATGAGGAGAGGCTGGGGGACCTGGGGTTATTTAGTCTGCAGAAAAGAAGAGAGAGGAGGAGGATTTGATAGCAGCCTTCAACTACCTGAAGGGGGGTTCCAAAGAGGATGGAGCTAGACTGTTCTGAGTGGTGGCAGATGACAGAACAAGGAGCAATGTCTCAAGTTGCAGTGGGGGAGGTCTAGGTTGGATATTAGGAAAAACTATTCACTAGGAGGGTGGTGAAGCACTGGAATGGGATACCTAGGGATGTGGTGGAATCTCCATCCTTAGAGGTTTTTAAGGCCTGGCTTGACAAAGCCTTGTCTGGGATGATTTAGTTGGGGTTGGTCCTGCTTTAAGCAGGGGATTGGATTAGATGACCTCCTGAGGTCTCTTCCAACCCTAATCTTCTACGATTCTATGAATGTTTGTTAGGTATATCTGGCTCTCGTTTTCCATCTCTAAACTCCCTCACAAAACTCCCTGATTTGCTAGCTCCTCTGGTACTTAGGAGCTGCCTTTTAAAATTTCTGAGTTAGTCCTGCCCCTTCATGAAGGCCTTCAAAAATCACAGCTGGGAAATTAAAGGGAAACAAGCCAACAGAACTTTTTGTAGGCTTCATTTACATTAAGTAAATGTCAGGCTTTAAAGCAGCTGAGAGGATCTTCAGTAACCAGAACATATGGGAAAATGTCCAAAAAATTGAAGCATAGTTCTTTTGAGGAACTAAAATGGCACAAATGTCCATGAATTAATGTATGAAATTAAAGAGTTACAGCTTTACTTTCAGTAACATTTTATAGGTCATCTCTCCCTCTCTCACACACTCTCTTTCCTTCTCTCTTTCCTTTCATTCTATCCATTTTTGCTCATAATCTTTTTTAGCTTTTGTTACCCACCCTGGTTTATTTCTGACTTCTCCATTCTCCTCTAGTCACTGTTAACTGATTATTTTTCTCTCATAGTCTCCATTCTGTCCCCCAATTTTACCCCTTCCCCATTTGCTCCCCCTGGGTGTTTCCCCTCTCAAGAATGTTTTCCTTTCGCTCTATCCATTTCTGTTTTTCACCCTTTTTCTAGGACTCTCCCTTTATTCTTGCTTCCTCTACTCCCTCTGGTTAAACCCACTTTGTCCCTGCTTCTTCCAGTGTTCATTCCCTCTGAAGCACCTGGCATTGGCCACTGCCGTAAGACAGGATACTGGGCTAGATGGACCTTTGGTCTGACCCAGTCTGGCCGTTCTTATGTTCTTAATTCTTAGAAAATCATGAGATTGACACACCGCTTGACCCCCCCCCCCAAAAAGAGATTTTTAAAGAAGATTCTATAATGGTTTCTGGTCTGTCTCTTGGTTTTTAATTTTCCCCTGCCTATCCCCTATGTCTGTGTGACAAATAGAGACATCCCATATCTACAGAGGAATGTGACTTTGGCCCCTGTTGCAGGAGCTGTCACTGGGGGACCCCAATGAGATCTGATTAAAGAGTTTTGTACAAAATGCTCCCTGCTGGTGTAGAGGTTCCAGCTTCTCTCTAAACTCCAAATCCCAATTAATTAATTCTCTATCCCTGCTGCCACCACATCTGCCTGTCCCCCAGCCCAGCAATTACTTCTCCCACCAAAACCCTACATCCCTCCCTGCCCCACAGTGACCCTCTGCTTCTCCTGCAGCTTCAATGGGTCTCCCTTTCTCTCTCACCCCCCCGCCTCCCAAAATTCCTGGTGCTGCAGAGATGGAGGGGGAGGAGATGGAATAAGGAACCAGAGGGTTGGGTAAACGGGAGTCCTCCAGGGTCATAGAGACTAGCATGACTGGGGCTAGGGAAGCCCATTTTTTAATTCCCCCCATGTATTAGTGACACTGTCTGACTGAAGCTCCCCAGAGTCCTCCTGGACCATAGAAGATAGCGACAAACAGTCTAAATAGCTCCCTGGGCAATGAGATTGGCTTCTCCATCTTGATTACTTGCTTCTTTCTGTGGTTTCACAGTCCAGACATGAGACCCCAAGGACCCTGCAGGGTCATAAAGACTGGAGTTTCCAAGGCTAGAGAGACTGATTTCAGGGTCCTCAGTGCAATATTCCACCCCCTGTGTCTCAGGGACACAGTCTGAGCTCGGATCCTGCCCCCACCCCGAGCCAGGGGTAGATTCTCTCCGCAGGGACAGAGGCTGGTGGGAAAGTGAAGATTGGGGCCTTGTTATCAGCATCGAAAAATGTCACTTGGCCCCATTCACAGTCCAGACAAACCTGGATCCTCCTGGGGACCTGGCTCAGGGGTAGTATGGTTGCAGGGGAGGTGAGAGCCTGGAACAGACCCAACTACTGCACAGCCCAGATCCCCACTTCAGGGTTAAAGCTGACTTCTCCCTTCCTCCTCACAGACTCTTTTGCCACTCCCACAGCCCAGAATCCTCTGTCCCCCACCTCCACATCCCAGCAATATATCCCTGAAGTGAATCCCTCAGAGCCCAGCACACAGGCCCAGGAGTCAAATCTCTCTGGATTGTTCGGCAGATGTTGCCTGGTGTCTCCCCATTTCCCACTTTTCTGATCCTCAGACAGGATGAGTCGGGGATGAGCCGTGTCTGGATCCAGAATCACATTCACTACGGGAGAGAGAAAATCAGAGTTCAGCCCTGGGGGAATCTGGGACCATTTCTCACACTCCCTAACATCCCTGCTTGACAGTTCCTCAACCTGTGTAATGGGATCCACTTCTGTACTTTCTCATTTGAATATAGAGCCTGCAGCTCCCTGCTCCCCAGCTGGGGCTGGTTCATTCCCAGCAACAGAGACTTGGCAAGGAAGGTAGCAAAAGCTTGTAATTAGGAGAGTCCTGAGGAGGCAGGTACCAACTTTGAACCCCAGAGGGAGTCTCCTCCCATAAATGCATCCTCCACTGCCAGGCCTGGGAGCAGAGATGAAGACGCAGCACAGGGGAAGAGCCAATAGTTCAAGGCCAGTGAGCAGGAAGCAGGAGGTGGCAATGGGTGGGGCAGCCCCTTGCCAGCCCAGAGAGAAGGGAGGTCTGCAGGTGGCAGCACTAGAGAGACACCATCTCCCCAACCCACAAAGCAGCTGCAATGGCACAGTCCAGCCCTGCCCAAAGGAGAAAAGCCATGGGGAACAGTCTGTCCCCCAGGTGAAATGGGGAAGGGTGTGGCAACCAGGAGGCTCTCTCTCCTGACCACCTTGAAGGTAATATTGGAAAGGCTTGTCAATGTCAATACAAATTCTCAGATCACAATTAAGGTGGCTTTAGGGCTGGGCAGTGCAAGTGTCTCTGGTTATTGCTGTGTGGGAGAGTTGCTTTCATGGACATTTTCTGTTAATGGAAGGAAAAACTCCCCCAAAGCTCACCCTGGATGTGTGATCCCAGAGATCCTCCCTTCCCTGCTCTAGCTCAGGTGGGAAAGAGTCTGGAGGAGAAAGGGTCACAGAGATTAGAGCACAGCGTCTCTGATTTACAACACCAGCCTGGGGAGCTGCTTCTCTCTCCTGAATGCCTGAGAATAAGCAGAGATGCCCTGGCAGTTCGTCCCCCTGGCTGCTGAGACTTTCTGTGGTGGCTGCTTTTTCCCTCCTTCCCAGCTGCATCTCCCTACTCTTCCACACCTTAGTGTGCAGGTGGTTGAATCCCCCTTGGTGCATCAGAGGATAGCCCTGGATGGTACAACCAGACTCAGAACTAGAGTGACTGGATGGAGCCCACAGTGCTCAGCCAGTGCACGGGGCTGCCCACCCTACATGTCCCCTCCTTTGTGTTCCAGAAGGTGAGGACAACCTAGCCTCTTGCTTCTCTTGCTTTCCTCAACCAGGTCCTGTGAGAAGGTGTTTCCCACTCATCCCTCACAGCTGGCCCTCTGTAACTCATCATCACCTCTTGCACCACAAGCCTCCCCAGCCACCTTTGACACGCCACCTGTATTGGCTGAAGGACATCCGGCTGGTCCACCTCTGTACCAGTCCCCGAGAACATCTGTACATGCTTGTGCTCCACACCATCCACTTCCTTGCCTTTGTGTTCCATCCTGACTCCAAATGGTGGGACCTACAGGAGAGAAAATGAGGAACTGTGGTGGGCCAGCCTGTACTCCACTTTTGTTCCACAGCCCACTGGGAATATTAGGTGGTGTGTCAGCTTGCAGCCCCTTTTCCAGCTCTTTTTGAACCTCTTACTAAAGTTCTGGCTGCAATATTCCCTGCACCTCCTGATGTATACACACCCCATTTGTGACTTCAGAAAGTGGCAAGACCTCCTTATTAATCTCCTCCTGGTGATGGCCAAGATGGCCACACATCACTGCAGGAGGACAAATCTGGAGGGAGGAAGAAGTGCTCTGAGACTGTGGCATGTATATCCATTCCCTTTTAAAATCATGTCTCCAGGCACAGTTCCCCTGGGCAGTGTTCACTGACTCCTTAGACACCGTTGAGGAGCAACAGATGCTCTCTGGGGTTCTCTGCTTGGTGTCCCCTTCTGGCTCCCTCATTTTTAACTTCTGACCTCTCTCCTTGTCCTGGTTTCTCTTTCATTGTCCCAAATACTCCATTGCTCCCTGGGCTTCATGGTTTCTCCCCCTTAGTTGAGGGGACGGGCCTTTAGCTTTGGGAAGGCGTAGATCCACCATGTCCCAGTACATGCAAATAGCATCTCCCTGCTTTTCCTGCTGGAGCTTCTCCTCTGAGGGTTAGAGAGGAAGGTGAGAACCTGAAGTTGCAGGGAGGGGAGTTAGAGGAGGAAGGTAATAGATATAAACCTGGGGGAAGCTCTATACTGAGCCTGTCCTTCTCTCCCTGGCCTGGGAGAAGAGAAGGGGATGGGTATTGGGGGTGATCCACTCAGGCCAGAGAGTGGCCCCTTCTCCAGCCCAGAGAGCAGGGAGGATGTGGCAACATCACAGAGGGACCATATCTCTAACAGAGGAGAAAGAGAGCAACTCAAATGGGAGATCTCAGCCCAGCCCAGCTGAAGAGAAAGATGGGATGCTGGCGAAGAGCAATCGGAGCGAGCCTCTCACATAGGGGAAAGGAAAAAAAATGTGGCAACCCTTTGAATTTAATATTTAAAGGGCTTACGGACATGTATGGAAATGCCAGGGTCAGCATTAATGACATATCTGTGTTGGTGAGGGAGAGTGTATCTACACAGCAGTTTAAGCCAGGGTCTGAGCCTGGGCTCAAGCCAAACCCTCATTGCATCCACACTGCAAATATGCTAATTTAGGGCTCTGATCCAGAGTCCCAGGACCCTGCAGGTCTGGAGGGTCAGAGCCCACGTTAAACTGGAACCTAGGGTCCAAGCCCTATTGGTTTCCTATGTGCATGCATCCGTGGCTTGACTTGGGTGTGGAAGTCTTCTGGGTGTATCCTATAGTTCCTGGAGGCAGAGGAGCAGTGCTACAGGCAGCCAGCACAGCATGCCAGACACAGCATTACTACCTGGCCGAGAGGTCCCCCTTCCTGCTCCTCCCACAGTGGTGGTGGAAGTTTCTCCTCCATGGTGGTGCACGGAGCTTGCCTGGAGCAGGGAGCAAAGTTAGGAGGTGGGTCATCCTTCCCTCAGCCATACTGAGCCGAGAGCTCTGCCACTTCTTCTCCCTGCAGGGCAGCTGCTATGGTCCCTGCTCTGCTCACTGGCCCTTACTCCAGGCCCTCCTGCCCTCTCTTGGGCTGCAGGTGCAGGGTCACCTGGGCAGCATGCACTGTTAGGGTGGTCAGTGGGAGCCAGCACCAAAACTTCTCCGCAGCATCCCAGAGGTCTGGGGGTGTGGTGATGGCAGGGATAAGGGATTCCCCAGGGTTGCTGGAGCACACTGCATCCCAAGCCTTGGGGATGGATTTTGCCACTTTGCAGCAAGCAGCAGCCAGACTGGAATGTGTGTGTGTCTTCCCTCTGACACCTTCATTTTATGTCAAACTTCAAAACAAACTGAAAAAATCAAGCAAGCAAGCAAAAACTTGATCATTGATCATCGTATTTGAAAAATTAAGAATTACAAAGTTTCACTGTAATAGTTTGACACCCTGGAGACTGATGTCCTCATTATCCTTAGGACAGGCACAGGGGCATGTTTTCGCCAATGTGACCGAGCCTAGAGCTGGAGAACCCAGTTATCCGACTAGACAGTAATTCAGTATAATGCCCTCTCAAATGGAGACAGCCACCAAATGAGCTAATTACGCGGCGTATGTACTCACGTGCTCCTTACGGGCACCCGCGTCCCATCAATAGCACCACCACAGTTAGGAAACAGGATTGGCAGTCGAGTTTCCCCCAGTGCAGAAAATTCTTAACCTAGAGTTAAAATGCAGTGTTGATGCTCAAGCCCAGGATTCCCTGACAAGAGGTCAGCAGACTCAAATCCCTTACGCTTACATTGCTATGTAGGCCTAGCCTCAGAGTGTTTCTTGGTCAGGGAGAGTGTTTCTGTTCGTCAGTGGGTGCAGGGACTCAACACTAAGGATGGTATCAGGATTGTTTGTGTGATTTCGGCTTGGGATTTCTTAGTATTTCATGTTTCAGAGTAGCAGCCGTGTTAGTCTGTATTTGCAAAAAGAAAAGGAGGACTTGTGGCACCTTAGAGACTAACCAATTTATTTGAGCATAAGCTTTCGTGAGCCACAGGTGCCACAAGTCCTCCTTTTCTTTTAGTATTTCATGTTTTTGTTTCTATTTTTATTTTTAGGGGGGTGTATCATGGTCAGTGTTGGTTTGGTTTGTACATTTATCTAGAAGTTCATGAAAATGTTTTCATGGGATTTTCCTCTTTATTTAATGATAATCTCCACCTGAAGTCTCACCTGGTCTGTGTGATCCTAAGGATTTCCCTCTTATTGTTTCCAGTTCAGATGGCAGAATGTCTGGAGGGGGAAAGCATAAGACAGATGATATTTCATGCTGTCATATTTGTGACATCCTCACTCTTAATTGACATAATTGTATTTTAATTATGAGAGAAAAACAGTTGAAGAGAGACAGAGACACACCCAGATTTTTAACAAAGGCTAATATGAATCATCCTATTTTCTCTTTCATTCAAGCGTCTCAAATCAACAGAACCAATATCCATGAAGCCTCAGAACCACTCAAAGAGACACTATGTGGAAGACAGATTTTCTGTTCCCTCATCCTCCAAACCCAGCTGATTTCTCATTCTCCTTTTACATTTTGTCATGAGCCAGGCCAGATCCTGCAAAGATTTTAGCATTAATGTAACTTTACAAACATTGGCCTCTTTCACATCAGTGGGATGCTGAGACTTTTCAGGATGAGGAGCCTGAATTGTGAGCTCTTTGGGTCTCAGTATATGTACAGAGCTCAGTATATGTACAGAGCTCAGCACAATGGGGCTTTCATTCTGCATAGACTGAAATACAAATAATCTTAAAATTATTTCATAAATGTGGAAACTGAGTCAGGGAGAGAATTGGCTCAATGGGCCTCATTCACCCCTGCACTGGTAAAAGGATGGGGGAAGCAGTTTGTGGTTCTCCTATTCAGTAGCTGCTGGGGTCAGTGCAGACATTGGCACAGGCTGCGGAAGTCCGGAGGTCCAGCCTGAGTTGCACCTCTGGTCCAGTGGCCCCTAGATGACTTCTCCCGGAGGCAGTGTCAAAGGCACAGCTTTACCCTGGCCACACCCCATTATTCCTGCTCCACCCCTTCCTCCTCTGCCCAGCCCTCAACAACTCCACTCTATTCCCTGCTTTCCCGGGAACACTCCTTGAGCCTGCAGCTGCTGTGGAGGAGCTGGAGGCACAAGAGGCTCCTGTGCTGCGAGGATTCCCCTGGGTTTACACCTTCCCTACAGCCCCTTTGGCCCACACAAGCTGCCACACGGGGCCAGAGCACAATGGTGAGCTGGGTCCACATTTCAAAAGTGGCCTTAAATTGAGGGTTTACGTTTTGGGTGCCGACCTTTAGGCCTTGTCTACACTGTTTTGTCGGCAAAAGGCAGCTTTCATTGACAAAACAGTGGAGGTGTACACACTACAATGCACCTCTTGGTGACAAAACTCTCCTGCTTTACTGACAAAATATAACCACCTCAATGGGAGGCATAGAGATTTTTGCAGCAAAGTTAGATCAACAAAGTGTCAGTGTAGACACTGTGTTTGTTACGTTGCTGTAACTGGCCTCCGGAAGGTATCTCACGATGCCCACCGTAACCGCTCTGCTCACTGTTTGGAAATCTGCTGCCATTCATCCAGCTATGTAGACATGTGTCCCTCCCCTTTCAAAGCCCCAGGAAGTCCCACCATACACAATTTGTCTCTCTTTCTCACATACACACTGTTAGGATATAGATATTCAGGCCTGTCTGTAAAGGCCTATACTCTAAGAATTTAGGTGTATTCTTATCACTTGGCTAGTGATAGAGATATAAAAGAAAGAATCAAAATCACTGTCTGCTGGTGTAAGGGCCTTCTCTTACTGTGACAGTCTGAGGCCCTGTTCTTAGGCTAAGGCCTTTGGCTAAGCAGCAGAGGCAGCCATAAGCTGGGAAGCGAACGGTCACATCCTCACATTCCAAACTAGTCACATTGAAATAAGGTGCTATTGGGCTGTCAGGCACTATCAGGACAGGATTGTATTCCTATCACCTCCAGAGAAAGGGAAGTGCCTAGAAAATGTAAAAGGAAACTTAGTTTGATAGCATCCTGTCTGGCAAGAACTCACTTATCAATAGCTGGGATGTGAAATCCTCACTTCTGTATTTTTTTTGTCATTATAGTTCCCACTTTGCTGTTGTTTGTCTGTATAATCTGTCTGGTTCTGTGATTGTTCCTGTCTGCTGTAGAATTAATTTTGCTGGGTGTAAACTAATTGAGGTGGTGGGATATAATTGGTTACATAATCATGTTACAATATGTTAGGATTGGTTAGTTAAATTTCAGGAAAATGATTGGTTAAGGTATAGCTAAGCAGAACTCAAGTTTTACTATATAATCTGTAGTCAATGAGGAAGTGACGGCTCTGGGGGTGGGGGTGGGCATGTGAGATGGGAACAGGGAATGGGGGTAAGAAAATTGGAATCATGTTTTGCTAAAGGGGGAGATGGGAACAGGGAATGGGGGTAAGAAAATTGGAATCATGTTTTGCTAAAGGGGGAAATGGGAACAGGGAATGGGAGTAAGGAAGTTGGAATCATGTTTGGCTAAGGGCAGGAATGGGAACAGGGACACAGGTGTAAGGCTTTGTGGTGTCAGAACTGGGAAGGAGGATACTAAGGAAGGAAACTGGAATCATGCTTGCTGGAAGTTCACCCCAATAAACTTTGAATTGTTTGCACCTTTGGACTTCGGGTATTGTTGCTCTCTGTTCATGCGAGAAGGACCAGGGAAGTAAGTGGGTGAAGGAATAAGCCCCCTAACACACACTCCCCACACACACAGTCTCTCACACGCTCCGCCAACACATTCTCTCTCTCTCTCATGCACAACCCCCCCACATGCTGTCACACATGCTTCCCCCACACAAACACACACTTCTGTGGGCTTCTTGTATTACTGTTAGGGTTACCATATTTGAATATTCAAAAAAGAGGACACTACATTGGGGGGGGGAGGGGGGTATTTGCTTGCCCCACCTGCCCCCGCCCCAACTCCACCTCTTCCCTGCCCCCATTCCAACCCCTTCCCCAAAGTCCCCAACTCTGCCCCCTCTCTGCCCCATTGGACCCCGCCCACCGCTGGCTGGCTCGCCGCTCGCCTCTTCACTGCCCACCGCTGGCTCGCCGCTCGCCTCTTCACCCTCCCCGCCTGCCACTTGCCTCCTCACCCACCCACCAGCCAGCCACTGGCTCCCTCGCCGCTCGCCTCTTCACCACCATGCCCCACTCGCCTACTCACCCCTCCTGCCGCAGGTCGCTCTGGCTCCTAGGATCAGGGGCAGCCAAGGGGTCTCCACGTGCTGCGCCCACCACAAGCGTGAGCTCCGTGGCTCCCATTGGCCAGCACCAAAGAAAAGCACCAATGGGAGCTGCCGTAGCCATGGAGTGGGGCTTACAGGTGCCGGCAGCACGCAGAGAGCCCTCCCCCCCCACCCCTGACTCGACCCGACCCTAAGAGCCAGAGGCACCTTCCGGGGGGCGAGGTGGGGAGTCCCAGCGGTGCTTACCTGGGGCGGCTCCCAGGAAGCATCCGGAAGGTCCATCTGGCTCCTAGGTTCGGGTCAGGTCGGGTCAGGGCGGGGGCGGAGGGCTCGCTGCCCGCTGCCGGCACCTGCAGGCCCTGCCCCCGCAGCTCTGATTGGGCAGGAGGCAGCACGCGGAGACCACCTCTGCCTCTGTGCCAAGGGGCCGCCCACACTGCAGGCTCCTGCCAGCGGGCAGGTGCCGGGAGCTGCCCCAGGAATCGCCACCAGCCCCGGGACTTTGGTGTGTGTGGTGAGGTGAGCGGTCCCCAATATCGGGACAAAGGGCGTCCCAACCGATGTGGCAAAATCCCAGACGTTTTTAGATATTTAAAAATTCCTCCCAGATGGTGATTTAAGAACCAAAAAGCTGGACATGTCCGGGAAAATACGGACGTATGGTAACCCTAATTACTGTTCAGCAGTGTCAGTTTGGTCATATTATCAAGCGTTACTCTAAAAAGTGATCTAAGATGTGTAACTTTTCAGGCACACACAGAAATCATTACAAGGTTCATAGCACAGTGCAAAGAAACAATGCCAGGTTCAGCACACTACAGCAACACACGTTACTGTGGCTCAGTGTTAAAATGCTCCTTCAAGGCATCCTCCAGCCAAATAGCCCCCCATTGGGTTCCCCCTATAGCCTTGTGTTCAATACAAGCACAATACACAGCACAGCACAATACTGAACAGCAGCGTAGTATCCATGCTTTCTGACAGTGATGGCTGGGGTGCAGGTTGCCAGGGCAGTTGAAAAATAGCTGGCCATACAGTAGGATGCCCATGGAACAATGAGATTGAGAAACCTTCATCATGTGACTCTCTACCTGCCTGCATGAGGCATTGCAAACCCTTCACAAAGCACCTTCTGACCAGTGGCACAGTGGGATAGCTACCCAGAGCTGTCTGTGTCAATGCAAAGCTACTATTGTGGATGTGCTTTGCCGACACAAGGAGCACAGTGTGGACATGCAACAGTGGTTTAATTATAGTAGTGGCTGTTTGTTGGCGTAACTGGAATCGACAAAACTCTGTGGTGTAGATAGACAAGGCCTTAGGCACCTGGGGCCCGGAGTTCCTTGGTAATGGGCACCTGCAGATCCTACGGACTCCAGCTGCATGTGAGGCTGCTAAAAAGCTCTGGAGCACATGCCCCGTAGTTCTGTAGTTGGAAGAGAGAAACTGAGGTACCCCAAATTTTGTACATTTTTACCTTAATGATTGTACCAAAGTTCACAGAGTGAAACAATGTGAAAGATCCTGGCACCTGGGCCCTTACTTCATCTGCTCAGTTTGTCTGCTTTCTACTTGTTATTAAATAGGTACATAATCTAATTGAACCAGTTGCCCAGAGCCCATCTCCACCCATAGTCCCAGAGACACACCCTGGTTTCCTTTCCTAGATCCCTTCTCAGTACCTTTGAACTTCCACAGAATCTCCATTAGAGCAATATTTTGCTGGGAGAAATCACTGAGTCTCTTTTCCAGCTCAGGAGAAATCTCCACTGGCTGGAGGAACTTCCCCTTCTCGCACCTGGAGAGGAAGAATTTCATGATATTATGTTTCTTTTAGTGACTCATTATAATTCCTTGCTAGTGGAAGTTGCTGCTCTTATGGGCCTGGAGTTAGAATTCCTCCACTTCTCCCAGTCTCAGAGCAGGCACAGCACTGGCCATGGCAGTGCAACCTTTCCCTAAAGGCCCCATTAATATTCTTCATCTCTGGCCTGGACAGAGCAGATCTGTACATCAAAGGGGAATCATGTTTTCATGACCAATTCACTCCTTCGCCTCCATGCACTAATACTAGTATGTTCCCATATTTCATGCGCACAGTGTTATCAGATTGTTCTTTCAGGAACTAGATTGAAACCTCAGGGGCCCCCGCCCCCACCAGTTCCTTCCACACAGGTCTCCAAACAGTCCTGAGGTGGTAAAGACTCTTGATTCCTGCTGTCCAGGGCATGATTGTAACCAGTGCCTTGAGGTGAAAGGCCCATATTGATCCTCGGGGTTCTGAGGCAGCCAATTCCCCAGGGATGTAACATCTCTAGGAAATACTGTAGGCCAATCTTTCCCACTGAATAGATAATTCAAGAGTCCTGTGTTAAAGGGTGAGGATTAAATGCATAAATGGGAATTACATTCAGAACGTGACCTTGCCCCATATATTTTGCTGCAGTGCCCTGGGGAACTATAGTAAAGAACAGAATTATCAGATACATAGATGAACATGATTTGTTGGGGAAGAGTCAACATGGTTTTTGTAAAGGGAAATCATGCACCACCAATCTACTAAAATTCTTTGAGGGGGTCTACAAACATGTGGATAAGGGGGATCCAGTGGATATAGTGTACTTAGATTTTCAGAAAGCCTTTGATAAGATCCCTCACCACAGGCTCTTAAGCAAAGTAAGCTGTCATGGGATAAGACGGAAGGTCCTCTCATGGATTAGTAACTGATTAAAAGATAGGAAACAAAGGGTAGGAACAAATTATCAGTTTTTAGAATGGAGAGAGATAAATAGTGGTGTTCCCCAGGGGTCTGTACTGGGATCAGTCCTATTCAACATATACATAAATGATCTGGGGTAAACAGTGAGGTGGCAAAATTTGCAGATAATGCAAAACTACTCAAGATAGTTAAGTACAAAGCAGACTGTGAAGAGTTACAAAGGGATCTCACAAAACTGGGTGACTGGGTAAAAAATTTGGCAGATGAAATTCAATACTGATAAATGCAGAGTAATACATATTGGAAAACATAATCCCATCTATAGTTATAAAATGAGGGGGTCTAAATTAGCTGCTATCACTCAAAAAAGAGATCCTGAAGTCATTGTGGATAGTTCTCTGAAAATATCCCCTCGATGTGCAGTGATAGTCAAAAAAGCTAACTATGTTGGGAATCATTAAGAAAGAGATAGATAATACAACAGAAAATATCACATTGCGTCTATATAAATTCATGCAAAATCTTGAATATTGCATGCAGACCTGGTCACCCCATCTCAAAAAAGGTTCAGAAAAGCACTACAAAAATGATACTGGTTATGGAACAGCTGCCATATGAGGAGAGATTAATAAGACTGGGACATTTCATCTTAGAAAACAGACGGCTAAGAGGGGGGCTATGATAGAGGTCTTTAAAATCATGACTGGTGTGGAGAGAGTAAATAAGAAAGTGTTATTTACTCCTTCTCATAATGCAAGAACTAGGGGGTCACCAAATGAAATTAATAGACAGCAGTTTTAAAACAAACAAAAGGAAGTATTTCTTCACACAATGCACAGTCAACCTGTGGAAGAGGATGTTGTGAAGGCCAAGACACAAACAGGGTTAAAAAAAGAACTAGATAAGTTCATGGAGCATACGTCCATCAGTGGCTATAAACCAGCTTGGTGTTCCTAGCCTGTGTTTGGCAGATGCTGGGAATGGTGACAGGGGATGGATCACTTGACGATAACCTGTTCTGTTCATTCCCTCTGGGGCACCTGGCATTGGCTGCTGTTGGAAGACAGGATACTGGTCTGACCTAGTATGGCCATTCTTATATTTTTATGAAATGTAGAGTCGATACACTCTCCAAGCCCTTTCACAGCATCGTGAAGAATGAGGGGAAGTGAAATAGAGCCACATACCTGCTCAAGGTGCTTCTGACATCCTAGAGAGGAAAGAGACAGAAAAACAATTTTAGTCCCAAATGCTGCCCACTGGGGATCCCAGAGAAGGGATTTTGCAGATAGGGGTAAAAGAGGCCCTGCCTTGGCCCTAGGGCCATGGATTTGCTGAGTTAATGTCATCTCTAATATAAATGAGTCTGTAATTCTTCAAAGAGAAACAATAATTCACATTTCAGGAATGCACACACTGAATGACACTGTGACCTCTGACTGCTGGTCTCCAGTGCCCATGATTCAGGAGCTGTCCTGTCCCTGTGTTTGGATCAGGGATGTTTATAACTCAGTCTCACCCGCAGGAATTCACTTGCTGGCTTCTGACACTTCCCCTCCAGATCACTGATCAAGTTGCTGAGACGGGAAATCTCCTCAGACATTTTAATGACATTGTCATTCTGTATCTTCACAATCGCCTTTTCCAGATTTTCCAGCTGGGCCATCAGGAGTTGCTCTTCTTCTTCTAGAAACTGCCACAGTTGCTGAAATTCAGATACAACCTTCTGCCTCTTGTTTTGTGTCTGTATCTATTTTTTTTTAAAAGAAAGGAAAGGTAAGGGTTAGAGAGAGAGTCTAGGGTCCGTTCATGGAGTGCTGATTCTGCAGGAGGGAGAATTTCTTTGAAAATTCTGTGATGTCTAACACATGATTGTACCCTGTCGTTACTAGGGAGAGGATTTTCTACCACTTTCCCATTTGTCCCTAACATTTTTTCATGGTATGTTTCTATGTCTGACATAGTCAGCACACTGTGTTAAGCCAGACCCAGAGCAGCAGCCAGCAGGACTGAGCACTACATTAACAGAGATGCGAGGGGAGAGAAATAATTAACAATGCAAGAAATGTCTGCAGACTCAGGCAGATAGCACTGCACGAGACATAGTCTGCTCACCTTGGGAGGAGTTTTGTGAAAGACACAAGGGCTAGAAATTAACTCATTAATTGGAATGGAAGCTTAGATTCTACAGAATATGATGTGGTCCTGCTCCTGAGAGAGGATTTCTCAGGGCCGGTGTGTGTATGTGTGCGAAGACATAGGACTCTAACACAGACATCCATGCCCATGAAGAAACACAAAGCCCACATTCCCCAAGTCCATGGAGGAAGCTGCCTACAAACAGATGTCCTACCAGGTGCACCCGCAAAGGGAAGCCAAGGGGCCTGGCCCATCCACTTTTCACCACAGACCCAGCCATCTACCGCTCCTCTTCTCCCCGAGGTCCAGCCTCCCGGCCAGGCTGGAAGCTGGAGCCCGGCCAGGATAAAAGAGGCCCAGGGAGCCCAGGCTGCTGGGAGAAGCCATGGGTGGGGGGTCCCGAGACCAGCTTCCTAACAGATGGCCCACTGCAAGTTAATAACAATGGGCACCTACCAGATACTCCAGGCTTTTCCCCTCTCCAGTCACTTTAAATCTCAGAAGCTTTTCTCTCTCTTCCTTCAGAATCTCCAAATGGGCCTGAATCTTTTCCTGAAGAAACAGAAATGATTTTGGGAGGTTTCATTTTGAGAGTGCTTGGGGTGGGGTGGGGGGTTTCCATATCAAACCGAAGACTCTGTAGGTGACTGTCAACCCTACCAGACTCCCCCTGTGGATGGAATCTGACAACGGGACACACTTCACGTCAAAAATCATTCAAAGCATCTCACATGCCTTACAGATCCCCTGGAAACTCCATACGCCCTGGAAACCGCAAGCCAGTGGTGTAGTGGAGCGTACCAATCAGACCCTTAAACGGCATCTCTCAAAAGTGTGCCAAGAAGCCTCACTGCGATGGCCTGATGCTTTGCCCCTCGTCCTACTCCGTATCCGCGTTCTCCCAAAGGGTAGATTAGGGCTCAGTCCCTTTCAAATTATGTTTGGAAGGGCATGGCCCATGAATGGCACCCCGGTTCTGTCAGGGGAATGGGAGTTGGGTAATGGTTTTTTGTCACAGTATATGTGTTCCCTGTCTGCTGTTCTCTTGTCTCTTCACAGGTATACCAAGGATTCCCAGCCTGTCCCCTTGGACTCTCCCGTTCACTCCTTACAGCCCGGTGACTCTGTGCTTGTTCGCACCTGGAAAGACGAGCCTCTCCAGGAAAAGTGGAAAGGACCCTATACCGTCCTGCTGATCTCCCATACAGCGGCAAAGATCGAGGGACACAAGAACTGGATCCATCACTCTCGTCTGAAGGCAGTACCTGCCCCCTCGTCAGCAGAACAGTGGACCGTCCAACCTGCTGACTCCTCATCTAGTGAGATCTCGGGCTAAAGCTACTGTTTAAAAGACACAAATAGCGGGCACCTTAATGCTAAAATGGGCCCACCCAGGTACTGGAGACCCTGGGTTGGAAAGACTCTGGTAATAATTAATTGGGTAACATTGTTATTCTTTGTATTGGTATTTCCAAATTGTGCATATCGGGAGCATAACTCCTTTGTTTTGCTTGCGCACCATGTTGCTACTTTAACAAACCAGACTGATTGCTGGGTGTGTGCTCCAACTCCACTATCCCCCAAAACGGGAATGCCCCTTGACATGTTGCCCTTGACCCTAGCAGAATTAGCCACCACCAAAGAGCAGGAAAGAACGGACTCACCGTTCTGGAACAAGACCTCTTTACAGCAAGCCACCTATCAGGACCAGGAGTATTCAGTTGCAGTACTCACTGAGGGAGTGTTATGTTTTACCCGAAACCAATCTGATCCCTATGGGCATCCTGTGGGAAAGAGCTCCTGTGTTATTACACAGTGGGCTGATGGGTATTGGATAAAGACCAACAGGGGAGGCCAACGGTGTGGGTGTAATGGTTCCTCCCCTTTTAGGGAAACACTTACAAATAATCTTATCACAAAAAAGGGGTTTGGAAATGTAACTTGCCGTCCAGTTAATATCTCCAATGTAGCAAGCCAATGGTGGGTTTGTAGTGGTCCCTATGGCGAGTGTAATTTGAACGGCACAATTAGAAATGCCCCCACTTGTACCCAATCAGGAGAATGGGATGCCCCCCTAGGGGCATATGAATTGTTTAAAAAAGCAGCCAAAGCAGCCTTAAATATCCCAGGAATCCCCTTAAGAAACAGTCCTTATTGGGCCCTACAGGGTCACTATTTTGTATGTGGCCGAAAGGCTTACAAGGTGCTGCCAGCCAACTGGACAGGTAGCTGTTATATAGCTCATGGAGTTCCTCATCTTTCCATAACTGCCACACTGCCCAAAGAAAAGATTAAAAATGCCCGAGACACCTCTGTTGAGTCACGAGAAAAGACCCTGCGGCGACTGACTAAGGCATTGGCGGGCAATATGAAGAATCCCCTCACAACCGAGAAGCTGGTAGGGTGCTCTGTACTGGGAATAGCGCCACTGTTTACCGGGCCAGCCCTGGCATGCATAGGCCGCTATACTGTAAGGCTGCAGATGGTACTTGAAAAAGTGGCCTTAGAGTTAGAGGACTCGGTTAGTGATTTAGGGTCAGCAGTAAAAACATTAAATAAAGAGGTACAGCAGCTCAGGACGTTTTCCCTCCAAAACAGGCTGGCTTTGGACTATCTCTTGGCATCCCAAGGAGGGGTTTGTGCCCTCATCGGGCCCCGATGTTGTGTATATGTAAATGATAGCAGTTATGAGATCTATGAAAAGGTGGTACAGGCTGAGGCCCATGCCCGAGCCGGAGCACAGGTTGCCTATACTGCCCCAGAGAACGATTGGTTGCAAACCTTGTTTTCAGGCTGGGTTTTGTCGTCTTGGCTTGGTGGTTTATTTAGCCTGCTATTGAAATTTCTCTTTCCTGTACTGCTTGTATTACTGGTATTATGCTGTGCAGTATCATGTGTCAGGGCCCTTTTGCAAAAGTTAATAAGTCATTTTCTTCAGGGCTATCACAAAGTGCTTATGCAAAGTCATATTGTAAAGAAATAAGTAGCCCAAGTGAGAAAACTCAGAGCCAAGGCTGTTGAGTGTTCTCAAAGGGGGGAGTTGTTGGGAACACTGGGGCATGGCCACTAGGTAACTCGAGGGGATGGAAGACTACGAGTGTCGATGAAGCCCCCCGGTGTCCTTGCCCCCCCCCCCTCCTGCCTAGAGGCACTCGCAGCAGCTCTGCATGCTAGGTCCAAGTGTCCTTGCCCCCCCCCCCCGCCTGGAGGCACACACAGCAGTTATGCTGAGAATCTGCAACAGTATGTTGCAGAGTCTGCCTGAAACTAAGCAAGGCCAAACAGGGGAGATATGGAAGAACAATGCTGAATAAAGCAGCTTTATGTATAGTTTAACAAATGATACAGAGAATCAGGGAACTAGCTGGGAACTGGATTGGCTGGCTATATGGATACTTGGAGCAGCTTGCTATTGGATAAGTATGCTGGGAAAAAGGATGTATAAAAGCCTGTGTAACTTCCTGCTCTGTGGTGCAGGATTTGAGATTTTATTCTCCCTGTACCTTTTTGCAGCTGCAAATAAACTTTTCTGCTTCTCCACCCCGTTGTGATTATTGGGTGTAGCACACCGGGTAACGAACCACTCAAGCTGTTGTTCAGCCTCTCGGCACTGGGTGCCGGCAACATCAGGAACACCAAGGAAATGAAACCTCATTAACAGAGACAGGGAGTGTTTTATATTGAGACTGTTTTGAATTATTTGTCCCCTTTCTCCATAGAATTAAACCAGCAAGAAACTGGAGTCACATGATGGTGAATCAATTAACCTGTTTTTGAGAAGGTTTAACTCACAAAATGATACAAATCCCAGGTGTTATATGCAGCGTTGTATATGTGTTGGTCTCGGGATATTAGGTGTTAATGGGCCATGGTGGGGAACAAATAAATCTATTTTTGAGAAGGTTTAGCTTACTTTGTGATACAAACAACAGGAACTACCAGGACCATTGAACTTCAGCCCTGAACCCCTGGGGAGCATATTGGTTGGGCAGAACTTGCTTAAGCACTAAAGCAAACCCTACTAGAGATGCTGATTAGTGTTAAGAATGGCTGGAGTTTGACTTAGTGCTGTTCTAAACCCTTTCAGTGGCAATGCCCTCTGTGTAGGTACCCAGCATCCCTGGAAAAGTAGCCAGAAGCAGTGGATTCTGGAAGATTTCAAAAGGCTGCATTGTCGGACTAATGGAACCACTCTGGCTGGTCCTTGCCCACATACACAATAAAACAGTTCAGACTGGCACAGGACAGCTCTTCCCAGGTTAGTTTTGTGGCAACCCAGGCTAATGCCCATGGTGTTCAGCATGGACCTGCACTGTCTGGAGCCCTTTTGTGTGTGGACTCAAGCTGCTTGGGATCCACACAGGGTTTAGCACAGTGGCCTCCTCTAATGCAGGCTGGCATCTGAATTTAATCCCTTATGGAGGAACACAGGAATTCAGAATCCCAGTGGGAAACCTCATCTCCCTGCTGGGCCTGAGGCCTTTATCAAGGAGTTGCTATATAATTTTTCATACATTTTTTCTTTACAGAGCTGAATGATGCAGATACATCAATAGCTGTAGGAGAGAGAGAGTATGTGTGACTGGCAACTTGTGATTAAATGAACCTGTAACTAAAATTCAAAATTATTTCCCATTAGGCTGGAGAGAAGTTCCCTACCTTGTACTCCTGGGCAGCCTCCTCTATGGGAACCACAGCATGAGCTCTGTGAGCCTGAGATCTGTCACACACCACACAAATGGGGGTTTGGTCCTCTTCACAGAAGAGTTTGAGAGGCTCCTGGTGCTCATCACACACACTATCCCCTCCTGACCCTGTTCCTGCCTGGAAACTCAGCTTTTTGGCTATTTCTACAACATTTGCCAGCTGCCTGTTTGGTCTGAGGTTTCTCTGCTGAGCAGTTTCTCTGCACTGAGGGCAGGATACTTCTGAGTCAGATCCCTCCCAGCACCGGCTGATGCAGCCTCGGCAGAAATTGTGCCCACAGTCTATAATCACTGGGTCTTGAAAATATTCCAGACAGATGGGACAACTAGCTTCATCCTGGAGACTTTCCATGGGGTTCTCTGCGGCCATGGCTCCCTCTGGACAGTGTAAGTGTAAGTTTCACTTTCCTGAGCTCAGAAATATGCTCCTCCTGCAAAAACAACTGGGCGTTTCCCTACCTGGCACTGACTCATCCGATTTGGTGAGCTGGAAGGTACCAGCTGGTAACATTATAGCCCCAGAGGCTTTTCTGAAAAATGAATCACTAGGGCTCTGGTGCTGCAACCAGCCCCCTGTGCTGGTGTGGAGGGTCACTGGGGCTTCACAAAGACACCAATGTCCACCTGTGATGGTGAGCTTGCAGAAGCAGGATCTGTGTGTTCAAGGAAGGAAATTGTTAAATTCACAGGCTAAAAACTTGGTTAAGTTGGACTGTTTCCAAGGACTGATTCTCATGCACGCTAAGGCTGTTCTGGTTCAGTGTAAAAGGGCCTTGCAGTGTTGCCAACCTTCATGATTTTTTCATGAGCTTCATGACAGTTGATGTGTTTGTTAGAACCCCAAGCTCCTTGAAGCTTGTGATTAGGTGAGACTCTGGCAACTTCTATCTGAGCAGAGCCCTTATGCCTACAGCCCTCATAATGTACAAGAAAGTTTTAACATAGTGTTATTCCCCACCAACCTGGGCCCTGGCCATGTTCCAGGCACAAGCCATTTTTGCTCAGGTCAGAATTCGCTTTACATTGTGAGTGAGATGAACACACTCAGTGTCGTGTGTAGAACTCTTCTGTCAAAGGTACTTACCTGGGATGGGGCAGTGTCCTATTGCCAGTGAATGATTTTAGAAGTGTGTAGCCAGGAATGGGGTAGGTATTCTCTTTAAATCTATATTTCCTTCTATGAAGGAGAAGAGAAAGTGCCGACTGTCACAGCAGGGATCAAAGAAAACCTTTGGGTTCAGCTAGCCCTGCCCCGTTATACCTGCAGCCAATGCCAGGCCTGGAGGGAGGAGAAAAGAAGGGAGCCAGCTCAGCCAGGGGATGACTGGTGAGGGGGCAGGAGCTCCCTGTTTGCCTGCCTGAAGGGACGGAGTAGCGACTTGCCAGCCAACGCAGCCACTGGAGGCAAGTAAGCCAAGGGGAGCCTGCAGATAAGCCCCAACTGTGGGGCAACTGGACTAGTGGGGCTGTGCCCCAAACTAAAGAGACTTTAGAAGGAAGCAGCCTGAGGAAACTGGTTTTGAAGGCCCCCCCTGCCCCCCCGACAGGGAGAGAGAGACTCATCTCCCCTGTTTAGGGGTTGAACCACACAGGGCCCTGGGCTGGGACCTGATGGAGGGGGTGTGTGGCCCAGATCCCCCTAAATCCCCTTTGAGCAACAAACTAGCCACTAGTTCATCTGGCCATTGAAAGCTCTATCACACCTTGCTTTTAAAGATTGGGGCTGTGGTGGGAAACTGCACATGAGTAACCTTATCTGCCTTTTAGCTAGTATTTGTTTCTTTATATACATTACACATGATTAAAATTTCACTCACTAATTTCACCCAGATGGGAGAGCAGAGTAGGGTTAGTGATTAAAATTTAGGGTCATTGGATCAAGATATTCCTGAGATACAGCTTGTTCCAAAACACAAAACAGAATGACAACAAAATGAAATAAAAACACAGTATTTCATGAAATTCATAGATTCTATCCACCCTGGACACAAATCTCAGACTGAAATGTAAACCTGTGGGTAACATTCACCTCCACCAAAGTTTCTTTATAATTATAATTATTTATTGTTTCGTCTGAAGAAATGTCAGTGGTGATATGGGGGTAAGTGGCAGAGGAAGTTGGGGGGGGCTTGGCACGGGTGGGCTGTCAACCCCAAATTCTCCGTAGGTCTTTCTGTTATTTTCTTGTCACAGTATTGTATCAGCTGTAAAATGTAGATGAGAACTACAAATGTCTAAGTGATCATTAACTCTTACAACAAGTATCTTTCCATTTAAAATACTAGGAAATTAAATAGCAAAACAAACAAACAAGCAAAACCCCCAGGCAAACAAAGAACCCCACAACTTTGTTAAAGGAGAGTTCGGGTTGCTCATTGACATCAAAAGTTCAAGTTCATCAAAACTAAAATTTCTGAAAACCAGGAAATAAAGAGTTAATGTAAATGGCAACACAGCCTCAGCTCTGCCCTCTTTGCAGGATGACCCAGAACCCCCATCCTGCACGCTGGCACTCTGCCTTTGCAGATGGTGCAGAGCACTCAGGGAATAGGGCACATGACAACTGTAACACAGACTCAAACACTTTCTTCTTGCTAAAGTACAACTTGATTTTGGTGAGCTTTACTGGCCAGGAGCTACCTACGTCTGTTCTATGCTCAAACACTGAGTCTGTTCCCATGTGTGTCGAATTTTATAATCCTTCCTGCCCTTTTACAACCCTTTCTCACAAGATTGCATTCAACACTGTACTTTCACTTCTCATTCAACACACAGACAGCTCTCCTCTCCCACCACCCTGCTGACAAGCCCCATGGCAAGAAGATCCCCTGGGTCCTGCTGCTGACTGAACCTCCCTAACTCAGTGCTGGAATGATGCATACTGGATCCCTCAAGGTACATGTGCAGCTCTGTCCTTTGATAACAGACATGGGGGCTTCAAACCCAGATCTCACATCACAGTCACAGCTCTGAGACGCTCCTCAAACTAATCCCCAGCTCTCCGCATATCACAATCACAGCTTGTCATAAATATAAAGGGAAGGGTAACCACCCTCCTGTTTCCAATACTATAAAATCCCTCCTGGCCAGAGGCAACATCCTGTTACCTGTAAAGGGTTAAGAAGCTCAGCTAACCTGGCTGGCACCTGACCCAAAGGACCAATAAGGGGACAAGATACTTTCAAATCTTGGGGGAAGGCTTTTGTTTGCGCTTTTAGTTTATGTGTTGTTCTCTCTTGGGACTGAGAGAGGCCAGACAGAAATCCATCTTCTCCAACCCATCCTAATCCAAGTCTCCAATATTGCAACCAGTATAGATAAGCCATGCAAGGCGGATTAGTTTATCTTTTGTTTTATGTGAATTTTCCCTGCGTTAAGAGGGAGGTTTATTCCTGCTTTCCGTAACTTTAAGGTTTTGCCCAGAGGGGGATCCTCTGTGTTTTGAATCTGAATACCCTGTAAAGTACTTTCCATCCTGATTTTACAGAGATGATTTTTACCTTTCTTTTTTTTTTTTAATAAAATCCTTCTTTTAAGAACCTGACTGATGTTTCCATTGTTCCAAGACCCAGGGGTTTGGGTCTTTGATCATTTTGTAACCAATTGGTTAGGATGTTATTCTCAAGCCTCCCCAGGAAAGGGTGTGTGTAGGGCTTGGGGGGATATTTTGGGGGAAGACGTCTCCAAGTGGTCTCTTCCCTGATTCTTTGTTAAATCGCTGGGAGGTGGCAGCGTACCAGGTTTTAACCTAAGCTGGTAGAAATAAGCTTAGGGGGTCTTTCGTGTGGGTCCCCACATCTGTACCCTAGAGTTCAGAGTGGGGAAGGGTCCCTGACACAGCTCACTTAAGTTACTCCAACTGATTTCTTCACCATTCAGTACAGCTACACCTAACACATTGAATGCAGCTGGGGTGCATGCAGATAATTCTCAGTGACTATTCCCAACTCCAGCGGGCAGGGTGAAGGTTGCACTGGCATGGACCTTAACTCTCTATTTCCTGGTTTTCAGTAGAAAGCGTTTTGATGAACTTGAGATTGTGGCAGGGCCTGAGCTGTCACTGGGAAACCTTAACTCTGTTAACAAAGGTTTGTTGGCTGGGTGGTTAGTGTTTTCATCACTCAATTTATTATAGCCCACAAGAAGAGCAGGAAGAAGGGGCACTTCAAAATCTTTGCTGGAGTCAGATAACTTGGGACCCTGAAAGCTGGAGACTGCTGGTACAGACACTTCCAACTCAGTGGGACTGTGGCCGTTTCTTTAAGAGAGGACTCGAATCTCCCCACATGACAGGAGTAGAAATTGCTGCCACTTTCCAGCTTCTATCTACCTCTGCACATGCTGCAAGAGAAGAGTGTGTTTATCAGTTTGGTACAAAAACCGATTTCCTTAAAGAAGCGTAAGGAAAAGCGATGAGAACACGCTGCTGCTATTTTATAGCCAGAATGAATTGATAAACTGAAATAGTGTTTTAAATGGTAACGATCTCAATAAAACCAATGAGGTCAGATCACACCTGTCATAAATATAAAGGCAAGGGTACCCATCCTTCTGTATACAGAACTATAAAATCCCTCCTGGCCAGAGGCAAATCCCTTTCACCTGTAAAGGGTTAAGAAGCTAAGATAACCTTGCTAGCACATGACCAATGAGGAGACAAGATACTTTCAAAGCTGGGGGGGGGACAAAGGGTCTGTCTGTCTGTGTGATGCTTTTGGGGGGAACAGATCAGGAATGCAGCTCAGAACTCCTGTAAAAAGTTAGTAAGTAATCTAGCTAGAAATGGATTAGATTTCCTTTTGTTCAATGGCCGGTAAAATAGGCTGTGCTGAATGGAATGTATATTCCTGTTTTTGTGTCTTTTTGTAACTTAAGGTTTTGCCCAGCGGGATTCTCTATGTTTTGAATCTGATTACCTGTAAGGTATTTACCATTCTGATTTTACAGAGGTGATTCTTTTACCTTTTCTTTAATTAAAAAATTCTTCTTTTAAGAACCTGATTGCTTTTTCATTGTTCTTAAGCTCCAAGGGTTTGGGTCTGTGTTCACCTGTACAAATTGGTGAGGACTTTTATCAAGCCTTCCCCAGGAAAGGGGGTCTAGGGCCTGGGGGGATATCTGGGGGGGAAGACATCTGCAAGTGGGCTCTTTCTCTGTTCTTTGTTTAACATGCTTGGTGGTGGCAGCATAGTGTTCAAGGACAAGGCAAAGATTGTACCTTGGGGAAGTTTTTAACCTAAGCTGGTAAGAATAAGCTTAGGGGGTCTTTCATGCAGGTCCCCACAACTGTACCCTAGAATTCAGAGTGGGGAAGGAACCTTGACAACACCCGCATGGGTGTTGCATTGCATAGGCTGGGGAAGGCTGTGCCTACCCAAATAGCCTTGTGTGGCCCTGCCCATGCTCCTCCTCAAAGCCCTGCTTGCCCTTCCTTCTTGGCCCCAGCCCAGGCAGGCTACTCCTCTTCAGGGAAGCAGCATGCTGGGGAGGGGGCTAGGGCAGCCAGGACTTGGCGTAGCTGGGGCTGCCCAGTGCTGGGGGGCCTCAGGCACTGAGGCCATGCCGCCTGCTGCTTGGGGGAGGGAGGGGAACGGAGGTGCTGAGGTGGCCTGTCCTGTGCGTGGGGTGGCCGGGGGTGGTGGTGGTGGTGGTTGCATGCCACCCACCCTGTGCTGGGGACCTGGGGGGGGGCACGCACTACCTGCCCACCCTGTGCTGCGGGGTGGGGGAGCACATGCTGCCTGCCCTCCCTGTGCTCTGGGTTGGGGGGGCTGGCAGACATGGAAAGGGGGGCTTCGGCAGGGGAAGGGGGTGGGTCCTAGGGGAAGGGGAGTGGGGCTGGCCGGAAGGGGGGTGAAGAGGGGCAGGGGGCTCTGAGAGCCAGAGGGCACTGAGGGGTTAACAGCGATGTGTGAGGGGGCAGGAGGGTGGTGAACAGGGAAGCACAGGCAAGATGGGGCCATGGAGGTGTGGGGCTGCTGAAGAGATGCTGAGGGACTACTCAGAAATCAGGGGGCGGGGGAGAATTCTGGGGCTCAGGGGAACAGAGCTGGAATAGAGGGAAACTCTCAGTGGCGGGATAAAGAGAAGGAAAGGGTGGGATGTGTGGAGAGGGGCTGTGGGGAGGCTCGAGGGAGAATATGAGAGCAAGCTGAGACTAGCTGGAGAAGGGAGAGCCAGAGGGTAGGAGAAGGGAGGGGGATGGTGAGAGATAAAATAGCAGCTCCCTCAGCCCTTGGGGTAGGAGAGGGGCAGGGGGGAATCTTTTCCCCTAGAAATGGTCAAACAAGCAGGGGGGAAGTGATAAGTGGCTCATCTGCAAACGAATAAAGAATTAGCCCCAGCCTTTTGGGGCTTTCCTTGGTCCAGATGTTGCTTCCCTTTTGGAGATTTCACAAGCTTCATAAGAAGTTCCAATTCATCTTTCAAATTCAAATATGTCTGACATTGATGCTAAGACATAATTATTTCTGACTTCTGACTCAAGCCTATCTGCACCCACATTTTGGTGAAACGAAATTTTGCCCAACTCCATGCTTGCCACCCCTTCTCGTCTTTCCCCCTGCCCGCCCACAGATCTGTTACTGTTCAGGTTCAGTTTGGATGAGCTATTGCCAGCAGGAGATTGAGTTTGTGTGTGTGTGTGTGTGTGTCCCTGGGGAAAAAAAATGGGGGGGGGGGTGTGAGACAGCCTGGATTTGTGCTAGACATGGCCCACCTTGATTACCATGCACATTGTAGGGAGAGTGGTCACTTTGGATGAGCTATTACCAGCAGGAGAGTGAGTTTGTGTGTGTGGTTTTTGGGAGGGGGGTGAGAGAACCTGGATTTGTGCAGGAAATGGCCCAACATGATTATCATGCACATTGTGTAGAGAGTTGTCACTTTGGATGGGCTATTACCAGCAGGAGAGTGAATTTGTGTGTGGGGGGTGGAGGGTGAGAAAACCTGGATTTGTGCTGGAAATGGCCCAACTTGATGATCACTTTAGATAAGCTATTACCAGCAGGACAGTGGGGTGGGAGGAGGTGTTGTTTCATATTCTCTGTGTGTATATAAAGTCTGCTGCAGTTTCCACGGTATGCATCCGATGAAGTGAGCTGTAGCTCACGAAAGCTCATGCTCAAAGAAATTGGTTAGTCTCTAAGGTGCCACAAGTCCTCCTTTTCTTTTTGCGAATACAGACTAACACGGCTGTTACTCTGAAACAGTTGATTGCTCCCATTGTGGGAAAATCACCAGCCCATTGTGTATTTTGTTTTCATCTCTCAAAATGAAAATAAGATGACCGTAATTTTTTGTAAATGATGAGCTTAAAAAATGTGAAATCTTAATTTTAACTGGACACACACACACACTTTTTCTTTCAGTTCAGTGCAGGTTCAATCAGTAAAACAAAATTATGCTTCAGGTTCAGCTCCAGTTCCAGTACGAAATCCCGGTTTGAACTAGTTCTCCGGTTCCAGTGTGAGACCAGATGGGCAAATGAGATCAGCATCGGAGCCAAAGGGAGTTGGCGGCAGCTTCCCTGGGCCCAGGGCAGGGAATCGCAGCCAGCTCCGCTGGGAGCAGCCTGGGGCCAAACCCTCCCCCTGCAGCCAGGATGGCACCAGGGGGCACCTCTCCCTGGGGGGATGGGCAGGTCTCTCTTACCTTCCCTCCAAGCGGTGCCCTCCCCGGGAGCAGGGGCTGGAGCCCGGGATGGGGGGTCCTGGCCAGGCTGGGGTCTCTGCACCGGGAGAGGCTCCTGGGAGCAGCGGGAATCTTACTGCTGGAAATTCCCCTTTCCCGGCTGCAGCCAGGGCCCCGGGGTCCCCAGCAGCAGCCGCCAGGGCTCAGGGATCTTGCAAGGAGCGTGGCCCCCCCACAGCACCCCAGAGTCACTGCAGCGAGAGCGATTCACTTCCTGCTGCTGGACTGGGTGACCCCAGCGATCACTGCAGCCCCCAGGGACAGTCAGGTCGATGCTGATCTCATTTGCTGGGAGCCAAAGGGCTCCCTTTGGCTTCTTTGTTATGTAACTGCTTGTTTGGGGGCTTTGGGTGGGGTGGGGAGGCTTCTATTAGGAAGCCTATAATGGCTTCTTTGTACTTGCCCATTCATTTCTCTCAGTAGCCGGTTGCTTTTCTTTAAGAAGCCTGTTGCTTGTTTTGCCATTGAAGTGTGTGGCTTGTTTGGGGCTTGGTGAGTGGGACTGGGCGGTGCCTCCGAAATGGGATTGGCTTGCTTTGGGCTTGCTGGGAAAAGGCAGTGCAGATTTTTTATCTTGTGAGACTTGGCAGCCTTTTCCAGACTGCGCTGTGGGGACAGCTGGGTCAACGACACCTGGGGAGTGGGAGCCGGAAGGGGGCTGAAAAGGGGCAGGGGGAGTGTGGGCCAGAGGGGATTGAGGCATGAAATGGGATGTGTGAGGGGGCAGGAGGGAGGGAACAGGGATGTGGGGCATGGGTTGGGACTGGGGGGCTGTGGGTGCGCTGGAGGGAGGATGAGGCAATTCCTGGGAATCAAGATGCAGGGGGAGAATCATGGGGTGGGTGGGAACAGGGCTGGGAGAGAAAGAAAATGTGAATGAGGGACAGTGAGAAGGGAAGAGGGGGAGAAAGTGGGGGGTGACACTAGGGGGCTGGAGAGAGAGTGACAGAAGAGACTGGCTGGGGGAGGGGGAGAGAGGCTTGTGATAAAGTAGAGGGATGGTGAGAGACACAATGGCAGCTCTCCCAGTCCATGGTACAGGCCAGGGCAGTAAGAGGGGGAGGGGTCTTCCCCACCCAGCAGCCACGGGAGATTTTGTTTTTACTGGAAACGGTCAAAGTGTTGGGGGTGAGGGGTGGCAAAGGACTAACCCCTAAGGGCTCCAAAGCTACAAGGTGAATATCCCCACAGAACTCACCCCCCAACAGACACACTATTGCATTATTTTCTTAGGCCAAAATCATGATTTCTGGGCTCTGGCTTCTGACTGGGACTGTTTGCGGTGACAGGATGGACCAGGGTCCCTCTTGGATTTCTGTGCAGGATTCAGGGCTCAGAGTCACCCCCAGAATAGCAGGGGGTGGGTCCAGATGGGCAAATGGGATCAGTATCTGCCTGGCTGTCCCTGCGGCTGCCCAGGGAGCCCAGTGGGGCACAGTCATTAGCTGCTGCCACCAGCAGGATCTCAGTATTACTTAGGGAGAAGAGGCTGGTGTCTGCCTCTCTCTGGCCTGAAGAAGATCTCCGTGTAGCTCATACACGTATCTCTTTCACCAGCAAAAGTTGGTCCAATAAAAGCTCTTACCTCACCCACCTTGTCTCTCTCTGCTCATGGTATTAGAGCTCTGGAGTTGGTTTCCCTGGGGCAGATGCAGCTCCCTGCACTGTGATCTGGGAACCTGAGCAGCTGCTGCTCCCCCAGTGCGGTCTGTGCTGGGGAAAGACCTTCATTATAGCTTCCTCCGTGCCCAGCCCAGCTGGGGACTTTCTCTGGTGGCTAGAATGAGACCCCTGAGGCAGCCCTGGGCTCTGCTGACTCCAACTCCTGAGCTGAGACTCCAGATGATGGGACAGACCTGGGGGAAAGTGCTGGGGACTAGCAGGAAAGTGACTGCACAAAAGCCCCCTTTAAGGGACCCGCTGGTGAGTTTGTACAAGAGGGGAGAAAGCAGTGCTTAATGTGTGCCAGGGCTTGCCAGAGCTGAGCCCCAGCACCTCTGGGCTTGCCATGTCAGTTATGAAAGTAAAAAAATTGCTTGAGCCCCAGCACCTCTTTCATTACAGATAAAGCACTGGGAGAAAAGGGAAGGAGACTGAAAGGGGCAGCAGGAACAATAAGTGGAAAAAGAGATTCCCAGGTCCCAACCCTACCTAGATCCATTTGCTGCCCCACCCTGGGAAGATTGACTGTCCTGGGAACAAAGTGAGGACCAGAGAGCAGAAGCCAGTTCGTGTCTCTGCTGAGTCACTGCGGGAGGGATGCGCTGCCCTCGAGGACAGTGTCAGGGGAATTCCCCAAAGTGGCTCTTTTGATCCTACTCTTTTCTAGCATTTGCTTCAGAGACTCTTTTCCTGGGAGGGTTTAAAATTCCCACTCTAGCAGTTCAAGTGCAGAAGGTGGAGGCCGACAAGGATTATAAAAATTAATACTGGCCGCTCCAGGCTTGTATTACGCTCTCAAGTTCACTGCTTTTCTCTGACCTTGGATGGGTCGATGCTGCCACCACCCAAGTGCAAAAAACCCCTTTGAGAACCCAGGAAGGCGCACTTGGGAATTCCTTTCTGTAGGGTACCCTCAACCCCTTTCACCCCCGCCCCCTGGGGAAGAGCTGAGAAAGAAAACAAAGGAAATTAGCTGTTGCCACCAGCTAATTAAACAACACATGCACAAACCTTTTAGGACACAAAAATCCAATCCTGTTCTTAAAAAAAGGTAAATTTTATTAAAAACAAAAAGAAAGAAAGAAAATACATTTGGAACTTAGGCTTTTTGCTAGATTTAAAAAAAAAACAATCAATTACAAGGATTAAGCACCAAGATAGCTCTCTTGAGGTCCAGCTTAAAGGTTACAAGCAAAACAAAAGCACCTGGGGTTAGCACAGAGGAGTCCACAAGCCATAAAGAAATAAAAGAGATAAACCTAATTGCATCTTCCTAGACATTTCCTGATCTACTTACATATCTGGGGTTTCAGATGAGTAGTTTCTAGGTATGAGCTGACAATTTTTTCATACCTGGCCCAAAGCTTTTACAGCATAGTTCCAGCCCTGTTTCTGCTTCTCCGGAGAAGAACAACAGACAGACAAAGGGGAAGTTTTTTCCAATTTTAAAAAGTTCTGGCCTTCCCATTGGCTCTTTTGGTCAGGTGCCCACTCCCTTCCTTTTCCCTGTGCAGGGAGACTTTGTTAACCCTTTACAGGAAAAGCAAGTAGAGAACAACTACTAAGAAAAATGTTATCTGGCTGGCTGGGTGTCCATAAAAGGGAGCTTCCCCCCACCCCTTTCATTTATCACCCCCTACCACCACCACCACCAAATCACAGATGGTGCTGGCCAGCCTGGTTTAGGTCGGGTCCACACAGTCTGGGATTTTTTCCTGGAGGTTTAGGAAACAGAATTAATAAGATACATGCACCTCTAATTTTACTACTAATCACATAAAGACCTAAACTGTATTTTTCACATTTCAAGGACTACACTGACTTAGAATACAGGGACATTTTTACCTGGCTGATTCTGGGAAACCTTCCCAGGAGAGTGCATCAGCCTCTTTGTTAGAGGTGCCTGAAATGTGTTGTATTTTCAAATCAAAGTCTTGGAGATCTAAACTCCACTGGATAAGTTTTTTGTTCCTCTCTTTGACTGTGTGAAGCCACTTCAGTGCAGCATGGTCAGTCTGCGGGTGGAACCGCCATCCCCAAATGTCTGGGCGTAGCTTCTCCAGAGCGTACCCGATGGCGTAACATTCTTTGTCTGAGGCTGACCAGTGGCTTTCCCGCTCAGAAAGTGTTTTGCTGAGAAACACGACAGGATGGAATTGTTGATCTGGTCCTTCCTGCATTAAAACTGCTCCTACACCACACTTGGACGCATCTGTGGTTATGACGAATGGTTGGTTGAAGTCCGGGGCCCTTAGTACAGGGTCAGACGTAAGGGCCGCCTTAAGCTGGTTAAAGGCTTTCTGACACTTCTCAGTCCACTGAACTGCATTTGGCTGTTTTTTCCTGGTTAGGTATGTCAGTGGGGTGGCAATTTTGCTGTAGTGTGGTACAAATCATCGGTAATATCTGGCCAAGCCCAAGAAGCATTGGACCTGCTTCTTTGACTTAGGGACAGGTGAATTTTGGATAGCATTTACTTTAGCCTGTAGGGGGTTGATAGTTCTTTGACCCACCTGGTGTCCAAGGTACGTTACCCTGTTTAGGCCTATTTGACCTTTTTTGGCCTTAACGGTTAATCCTGCCTCCCTTATGCGCTGGAAGACAGCTTGGAGATGTACCAGGTGTTCTGCCCATGAATCTGAGAAGATAGCTACATCATCAAGGCAGGCGACTGCAAATTCCCCAAATCCAGCCAGAAGGTTATCTACCAGTGTCTGGAAGGTGGTGGATGCATTTCGCGGTCCGAAAGGGAGCACATTAAATTCATACAGCCCTATATGTGTGATGAAGACTGACCTTGGCTGGGTCTAATCAGGGAGTGAAATGGACGAAAGCCCCTTCTGAAACATCCCCAATTTCCTTTCTCTCTCTGACAGGCTGAATATTAACAATTGTTTCCCTCCAGATTGTCCAGTCTTCCAGAGGATGGGGCAGGGAAATGGCTGTGGTGGAGCCAGCTCAGGTAGGGGATATTGCTGACACCTGGTGTGTGTCAGCAAGGCCATCAGTGTGCACAGGTCCTGAAAACTCCTAGTGAGGGCATGACAATTCCCCTCACCTCTCCAGACATCTGTCTCTCCCCAGGGGGCTCAGCAACCGTGTTCCCGTCCTCTTGGATTCCATGTTCCCCCAGCACAGTATGGGGATAGGTTCAATTCATGGAATGTCCTTTGTGACAAATACTCTACCAATCCTCCATGCACCCTGATCTTTTCTCATTTCAGTCCCTGAGCAGGATTTCCCATTCCCAAACCTGACCCAATCACCCGGCTGGAATGAGGGGAAGAGCCATGGGTACCTGATCTCCTGGCCTTCCAGGAAAGGGTGATTCTGAGAGGTACCCACATAGGTAAGGATGTAGGCATATTCCAATATTTGTGATTCTATTCATAAGAAATTGTAAACCTGCAATATTGATTTATAATACATAATTGTAAACCTGCAATATTGATTTTCATAAGAAATTGTAAACCTGCAATATTGATTTATAATATTTATTAAATCTGTATTTATAATTCTTCTATTTGACATAATTGTAAATCTGCAATATTGATTTACAATCCTGTATTAAAGCTTGCAAACCGTACCTTGCAAACTGCTCAATTGGCTTTGCTTTCTCTAAATTGATACTTTCTCTCACTTGTTATGGCGCTTGTAAAACTAAACTGCTCAATTGCGCTCTGAATTGATACTTTCTCACTTGTTATTAAGATTGCCGCTTGTAAGACTAAACTGCTCAATTTGACCCTGAATTGATACTTTCTCACTTGTTATTAAGATTGACGCTTGTAAGACTAAACGGCTTAATTGACTCTGCTTTCTCTTTCCATTGATTGTAATGGAGATTGACATGCTTCTTAACTAACTTCACTTTATGTTCAATTGGCTCTACTTTGCAAACAGACACTTTGTAATGGAGATTGACATGCTTGTTTGTAACACCCATGAAGAACCGCGAATTGGAGCTGGCGCTCATAGAAATGTCACATAGAGACTCCCACCTTCTATAGTTTGGATCAGGAATGTTAAAAAACGGGGAGTCTCAAATAAATAACACCTTTGTATAACAAAAGAAAGGCAATACCGAAGGAATGTCAAGAGACAGGGAGTCTCAAATAAAATAACAACACTCGGTGAAATAAGAAATGTGTTTTTTATTAAAGTAAGGAATGTATGTGAATGAATGGTGGGTTTTGAATAAACAGGGAAGTGCCAGCCTAGGAATTTAACATCGATTGGCCGAAGAAGACGCCAGGTGGAGACAACCAGAGAACCCCACCGGAGGGCAAACTGGGATCCACCCGACCAATTCAAAGGATGAAGAAAGCTGATGAGCACCTGACAGCCGTCCTGGAGCAGTCATGACTAACGATATGACAAAGCAAATTCCACGGACTGGCATAGGAAGAAAGTCCTATAAAAATGGACACTAAGGGCTGAGAACTTGGAGTCTCCAGTTCTGCCACTACCCTTCAGGAGCATCGGATGCGCATCTGACACGGACTCCGCTCCACTCTCGTGTACAGGTTACCTGGCCAGTACCCTGTCACGAGCAACCTCTAGGCTGGTAACTATAAACCCCTGTGCAGAACTGGTATGAATGAATATATATATATATATATATATATATATATATATATATATATATATAAGTAAGGAATAATATATATATATATATATATATATATATATATATATATATATATATATATAATTAAGTAAGGAATAAGTAACGATAGGACAGTGTGAGTTTTATATTTCTTTATTATATTTACAATAAATGTGGCATTTTGCCTTTTCCCTTTAATAAGATCCTGCTGGTTTTCATTTTATTGGTACAACAAGGAGTCAGTGAAATGGACAGAGAAACCACCTGGCAAATGAGGGAAAATGTTGAGAATCCCAAAAACGTGGTGTGAGCAAATGCCTCAGTCCTGCCTCATCTCACCCAATGCAGGGCTGTAGTCAATATATATCATTCATGGCTTTCCAATCGTCCTGTAAGCTGCAGGAGTTTCCTTCCCTGTGAGTGTTCGGATGGGATGTGGAGGCACAATACAGTTGTTCAGTCTTTGAAACTTTATTGTGTTGGGTTTTCCCTTTGTGCTATTCCTTTTCCTCCCCAGCACAGACATTTACTCCTGCCTGAATTGTCTCTCTGTCTCCCAGCAGGTGATGAGAGAGTGAGTGAGAACGAGGAGCAGAATCAACATCAGGAAGTTCCTGGGAAAGTGGAACCACAGGGGACCTTTGTGAGAAGAGCTGAAGGGAATTTCTCACAGTGCTTGGAAGAAGGAAAAACCTGTGGAAATTGGCATGCGTCAGAGAGGCTGCTCGGAAACCACCCCAGGAAGAAGGTGGCTGAATCTCTCAAATATGCGGGAGGATTCAAGGATCCTGAGGAAACCACAGTCCAGCAGACAAATCACAATAAAGAGAAACCCAATCAATGCCTCGAATGGGGGAAACGATTCATTCTGAGATCACACCTTAATACACATCAGACAATCCATAAAGGAGATAAACCCCATAATGCAGGTGTGACACAGCACCCCATATTCATCATAATGATATCATAATGATATGATTATGACATAATTATGATACATCTTGTACAAAGTGTGTCATGTGAGGGATCTATGGAAAAGTTATGATTTGCTGAGTACGATTATTCTATTTGTATGCATGTACCATTTTGTATCTGAAGTTATGAATATTAATTATGTATCTGTATTTCAACTGTGCTTACTCTGGGTAACACACACAACTAGCCTCTCAGGTATAACAGTGAAGAAGCTAGAAAGTGCTAATAGCCCATCAGCAAAGACAATGGACCATGGAAAAGGTTTGTCTTCATTGGGGAATGTTTCAGCCAGTCTATGAGTAATGGTTCCTGTGACCCAGCAAGGCATGCAAGGCCATGTGACCAGACCACATGACACTAAATTCCATTTTGGTACCTGTGTTTTTCCGTGAACTGGGCTGGGAACTTAGCTTGAAACAAAAGGTTTCTGCCATATGGAGAGACTATATAAGGTGGGGAGTGACATCATGATTTGTCTTCGCTCCCCCACAATTCAACACCTGAAAGAAGCTCTGGAAGACAAAGGATTGGGAACAGGGGAAGGGAAGCCAAGCTGCAAGGCACATGTTCCTTGTGCCTTAAGAATGTGCAAGACTGCTTGTATCATCAGACAAGGGGAGATATTGCTAATTCAAATCCTATCTTTCGAGTAATTTAGGCTTAGTTTCCAATTTTGTTTATTTGCTAGGTAATCTGTTTTGATCTGTTTGCTATCACGTATAATCACTTAAAATCTATCTTTCTGTAGTTAATAAACTTGTTTTATAAGAACATAAGAATAGCCATACTAGGTCAGACCAAAGGTCCATCTAGCCAAGTATCCTGTATTCTGACAGTGACCAATGCCAGGTGCCCCAGAGGGAATGAATGGAACAGGTAATCATCAAGCCCTGTCGCCCATTCCCAGCTTCTGGCAAATAGGCTAGGGACACCATCCCTGCCCATGCTGGCTAATAGCCATTGATGGACCTATCCTCCATTAATTTATCTAGTGCTTTTCTGAACCCTGTTATAGTCTTGGCCTTCACAACAGCCTCTGGCAAAGAGTTCCACAGATTGACTGTGCGTTGTATGACGAAATACTTTTTTTTGTTTGTTTTAAACCTGCTGCTTATTAATTTCTTTTGGTGACCCCTAGTTCTTGTGTTATGAGAATAAGTAAACACTTAGAATCATAGAATCATAGAATATCAGGGTTGGAAGGGACCTCAGGAGGTCATCTAGTGTAAATCAATAGAAGATGTTTGGATGTGCCCCTCTCCTATGTCTATAGAGGAGCAGGATCAATGGCCTATGCAAGGGGTGGACAACTGGGTGTACTGTGTATAAGGTGTTTTGCTGGGAATGTACATATTACTGGGGGCACAATTACACCAGCTCATAACCAAACTACACACATCTACATTCTGCTATATGGACTTTGGTGCACGAATGGATCTGTGAATCTTATTGCTGTAAATAAGCCAGTGCCTACTGCCTGATTCCATACCAAGTGGTCAAGCTGGTTTGGACAATATCCCATTTCTCTGTGAACATTCAATGGACTTATGATATGGACAAAAGCAAGCAAAACCTGCAGGGGCAGCTTGTTGCAACTGCCAGCAACTGGACACATAAGATCGTGACCCCGTTGAAGGAGGAGAGGCAGTGTTTTGGGGGTGTCTCGGATGTTGGACCATACTGCAGTGGTCAGGACTCAGTGTTGCTGTGGATTTTGAATTGTTAACTGTACTTGTGTTACGTTGCATAGGGAGATAACGTATAAGTAATGTAATAAGCCCCCCAAACCCTGCAGTGTACTAGACAACCCGGACCCAACCTTCTCAGGCCCACTCTAATGGGAAGTCTGGAACACTAATTGGAATAGGTGTGGTATGCCCGTATGAGAGAAGGTGCAGGGCACTATACTACACAAGGGGCAGTGGGACAAATGGAATATCGACACTGTTAAGGAAAAGTTAGCACATGTGACTCCATTTTGGTTTGGGGCCCACCATTGTTTAAATGCCAGCACATCATACACCAGGAGGAGTAATCCTTAGATATTGAATCCCTGTGAAAATCCTCCTCCTTGTCTCCAGCCTGCCTTGACTCCCAGTATCTGGTTTTTGTCAGTCTCTAACTCCCTGTCTCTTGGCCTTGATGTGAGGCCTCCCATCCTGATAATAAAAGTTACTGATGCATGGCTTTAGGACCATGCTGTGTAATTAACATACTGGTATAGCACGAGGAATGCACCAAGCAGGGATAGGTGGTAGATAAGACAAGGGTTTGTTTATTGGCTAAGGTTTCCGATGCACGAGGGCAACATGCTTTGCTAAAAAGTATATAACCTTTGTATAATCTGCATTCAGGGTCCCCTCCTGGCTAGCAGGGGGGCACCACGCTCGAGCGTAATAAACTTAGTGTCTTTTGGGAACTCTGCAGTTGTGGACTTTGTTTCTGTGCCTCAGCCTAGATTCGAACTGTGCATGACCTATCAGGTATAATTCGCAGCACTGGTGTGCGTGTCCTATCAGGTATAATTCGCAGCATTTGTGTGCGTGTCCTATCAGGTGTAATTCGTAGCACTTGTGTGCGTGTCCTACCAGGTGTAATTCGTAGCACTTGTGTGCGTGTCCTACCAGGTGTAATTCGTAGCACTTGTGTGTGTGTCCTACCAGGTGTAATTTGTAGCACTTGTGTGTGTGTCCTACCAGGTGTAATTCGTAACAACACCTTCCATCTTGATGCCATGCCCTATCAGGAAATGTGTCACCATATGTCCTATGCTTTTCCAGGGATACCTGGGCAGGAGGATCCCAAAAGAAAAAGAAAAAAAAGGGGTGGAGTGTTAGGATATAGATATTCAGGCCTGTCTGCAAAGGCCTGTACTTTAAGAAATTAGGTGTATTCTTATCGCTTGGCTAGTTCTAGAGGTATAAAAGAAAGAAATCACTGTCTGCCGGTGTAAGGGCCTTCTCTTACTGTGACAGTTTGTGGCCCTGTGCTTAGGCTCAGGCCTTTGGCTAAGCAGCAGAGGCAGCCATAAGCTGAGAAGCGAACAGTCACATCCTCACATTCCAAACTAGTCACATTGAAATAAGGTGCTATTGGGCTGTTAGGCACTATCAGGACAGGATTGTATTCCTATCACCTCCAGAGAAAGGGAAGTGCCTAGAAAATGTAAAAGGAAACTTAGTTTGATAGCATCCTGTCTGGCAAGAACTCACTTATCAATAGCTGGGATGTGAAACCCTCACTTCTGTATTGTCTTGTCATTATAGTTTCAACTTTGCTATTGTTTGTCTGTATAATCTCTGTCTGGTTCTGTGATTGTTCCTGTCTTCTGTATAATTAATTTTGCTGGGTGTAAACTAATTAAGGTGGTGGGATATAATTGGTTATATAATCATGTTACAATATGTTAGGATTGGTTAGTTAAATTTCAGGAAAATGATTGGTTAAGGTATAGCTAAGCAGAACTCAAGTTTTACTATATAATCTGTAGTCAATGAGGAAGTGAGTGGGTGGGGGTGGACGTGGGCATGGGCATGTGGCTAAGGGGGATGGGAATAGGGAATGGGGGTAAGAAAATTGGAATCATGTTTTGCTAAAGGGGGAAATGGGAACAGGGAATGGGAGTAAGGAAGTTGGAATCATGTTTGGCTAAGGGTAGGAATGGGAACAGGGACACAGGTGTAAGGCTCTGTGGTGTCAGAGTTGGGAAGGAGGATACTAAGGAAGGAAACTGGAATCATGCTTGCTGGAAGTTCACCCCAATAAACTTTGAATTGTTTGCACCTTTGGACTTCGGGTATTGTTGCTCTCTGTTCATGCGAGAAGGACCAGAGAAGTAAGTGGGTGAAGGAGTAAGCCCCCTAACACCCCTGCTCAAAAGCAGGACCCATCCTCAATTAAATCATCCCAGCCAGGGCTTTGTCAAGCCTGACCTTAAAAACTTCTAAGGAAGGAGATTCCACCACCTCCCTAGCCAACGCATTCCAGTGTTTCACCACCCTCTTAGTGAAAAAGTTTTTCCTAATATCCAACCTAAACCTTCCCCACTGCAATTTGAGACCATTACTCCTTGTCCTGTCCTCTTCCACCACTAAGAATAGTCTAGAACCCTCCTCTCTGGAACCACCTCTCAAGTAGTTGAAAGCAGCTATCAAATCCCCCCTCATTCTTCTCTTCCGCAGATTAAACAATCCCAGTTCCCTCAGCCTCTCCTCATAACTCATGTGTTCCAGACCCCTAATAATTTTTGTTGCCCTTCGCTGGACTCTTTCCAATTTATCCACATCCTTCTTGTAGTGTGGGGCTCAAAACTGGACACAGTACTCCAGATGAGCCCTCACCAATGTCGAATAGAGGGGGACAATCACGTCCCTCGATCTGCTCGCTATGCCCCTACTTATACATCCCAAAATGCCATTGGCCTTCTTGGCAACAAGGGCACACTGCTGACTCATATCCAGCTTCTCGTCCACTGTCACCCCTAGGTCCTTTTCCGCAGAACTGCTGCCTAGCCATTCGGTCCCTAGTCTGTAGCGGTGCATTGGGTTCTTCCGTCCAAAGTGCAGGACCCTGCACTTATCCTTATTGAACCTCATCAGATTTCTTTTGGCCCAATCCTCCAATTTGTCTAGGTCCCTCTGTATCCTATCCCTGCCCTCCAGCGTATCTACCACTCCTCCTAGTTTAGTATCATCCGCAAATTTGCTGAGAGTGCAATCCACACCATCCTCCTGATCATTTATGAAGATATTGAACAAAACCGGCCCCCGGACCGACCCCTGGGGCACTCCACTTGACACCGGCTGCCAACTAGACATGGAGCCATTGATCACTACCCGTTGAGCCCGACAATCTAGCCAACTTTCTACCCACCTTATAGTGCATTCATCCAGCCCGTACTTCTTTAACTTGCTGACAAGAATACCGTGGGAGACTGTGTCAAAAGCTTTGCTAAAGTCAAGCAACAATACATCCACTGCTTTCCCTTCATCCACAGAACCAGTAATCTCATCATAGAAGGCAATTAGATTAGTCAGGCATGACCTTCCCTTGGTGAATCCATGGAATAAAGTCCTTATTTACTTTCTCCACACCAGTCCTGATTTTATAGACCTCTATCGTATCCCCCTTAATTGTCTCTTTCCCAAGCTGAAAAGTCCCAGTCTTATTAATTTCTCCTCATATGGAAGCTGTTCCATACCCCTAGTCATGTTTATTGCCATTTTCTGAAGCTTTTCCAATTCCAATATATCTTTTTTGAGATGGGGCGACCACATCTGCGCACAGTATTCAAGATGTGGGCATACCATGGATTTATATAGAGGCAATATGATATTTTGTGTCTTTTTATCTATCCCTTTCTTAATGATTCCCTACATTCTGTTTGATTTTTTGACTGCCACTGCACATTGAGTGGATGTTTTCAGAGAACTATCCACAATGACTCCAAGAATTCTTTCTTGAGTGGTAACAGCTAATTTAGACCCCTAAAAAGTATGGCTCTGGTTTGGGAATCCCCCTCACATTCTCAGCCATGAAGACTGATGCAAAGAATTCATTTAGTTTCTCCGCAATGGCCTCATCATCCTTGAGTGCTCCTTTAGCATCTTGATTGTCCAATGGCCCCACTGGTTGTTTAGCAGGGTTCCTGCTTCGGATGTCCTTAAAAATTTTTTTGCTCTTAGTTTTTGACTCTTTGGCTGGCTGTTCTTCAAATTCTTTTTTGGCCTTTCTAATTATGTTTTTATGCTTCGTTTGTCAGAGTTTATGCTCTTTTCTATTCTCCTCATTAGGATTTAACTTCCACTTTTTAAAGGATGCCTTTTTGCCTTTCACTGCTTCTTTTACTTTGTTGTTTAGCCACAAGTGACACTTTTCTGGTTCTCTTACTATGTTTTTTAATTTGGGGTATACATTTAAGTTGAGCCTCCATTATGGTGTCTTTAAAATGTTTCCATGCAGGTTGCAGGGATTTCACTTTTGGCGCTGTACCTTTTAATTTCTGTTTCACTAACCTCCTCATTTTTGTGTCGTTCCCCTTTCTGAAATTAAATGCTATGGTGTTGGGCTGCTGTGGTGTTTTCCCCACCACAGGGATGTTAAACCTTTACTAGTGTGTCTTTAAGTGAGGTGTTTGGGAAAATCTCTGCTTGGTAAACAAAGACTGTTGCACATCTTCCCCACATCGAGGGGGGAGAGAATTAATTAATGAGCTTGCATTGTACACATCCTGTGCAGTGCAAGATGGTATAATTCTGGGCTCATACTCCAATAGGGGAGCAAGGCTGGGGAGCTGGGAAAATGGAGGTTATCTCCTGTTTGTCCTTGAGTGGCTTAGGTAAAGCACTGAGGTAACTCAGTTAGGTGTGTGGCGTCACCTGCTGTCATGTTGGGTGATAACAGGGCCTGGAGCGGCTGGCTGTGTATCACCAGTAGAGCAGTGTGAGAAAGGACAACTCAGCTGAATTGTTAGGAGGCACAGCAGTTCCAACCACTCCCAGACTACACCCCGGGGAGTGACAACCTCTCACAGCGGGCAATGACCCTAACTCAGGCTGAGCAGAGGGAACCTTTCCCCAGTGCCTTCCCCAGCAACCCTCCCACCCTTAGCCCAGTGCTGCCATGCTCTCCCTGCCAAAGTTACTGACTGGGTGTGGGAGACCTTTCCTTCTCCTGCTGCACCTCCCCCTGGCATTTTTCTGGCTCACTCAGCCTCTCTCCCTGGCAGCCAGGCCCAAATGTGGAGCAGAGGGGGCAGGACAGAGATGCTTCTCACGTTTGAGGGTGGCTACTCTGGTTTGCTGCCTTTGTGTACAGAGCCTGGCTGAGGAAGTGGTGGCTCACCTCCTGTCTCACTGCCTGGACCTGGCTGCCAGGAAGAGGGGGCTGGTTGCAGGACCACAGCCTAGACTAGTGGTATTGTTTTCACAAGAGCCTCCAGGGTTGTAATGTTACCAGGGGGCTCGTTCCAGCTCAGCAAATAGCAGGAGTCAGTTCCAGGAAGGGAAACACCCAGGTGCTGCTACAGGTGGGGCTTGTTTCTGAGCTCGGGAAAGTGAACCTTACCCTGTTACACTGTCCAGAGGGAGCCATGGCTGCAGGGAGCTTTGTGGAAAGTCTCCAGGATGAAGCTACTTGTCCCATCTGTCTGGAGTATTTCACAGAACCTGTCACTCTGGAGTGTGGGCATAATTTCTGCCGAGCCTGCATCAGCCAGTGCTGGGGAGAATCAGACACAGGCATCACCTGCCCTAAGTGCAGACAAGCTGTGCAACAGAGAAACCTCAGGCCAAACAGGCAGCTGGCGAATGTCCTAGAAATAGCCAAATGGCTGAGTTTCCAGGCAGCGAAGGGATCAGGAGTGTGTGTGGAACGCCAGAAGGCTCTGACACTGTTCTGTGAAGAGGATCATAGAATCATAGAATATCAGGGTTGGAAGGGACCCCAGAAGGTCATCTAGTCCAACCCCCTGCTCGAAGCAGGACCAATTCCCAGTTAAATCATCCCAGCCAGGGCTTTGTCAAGCCTGACCTTAAAAACCTCTAAGGAAGGAGATTCTACCACCTCCCTAGGTAACGCATTCCAGTGTTTCACCACCCTCTTAGTGAAAAAGTTTTTCCTAATATCCAATCTAAACCTCCCCCACTGCAACTTGAGACCATTACTCCTCGTTCTGTCATCTGCTACCATTGAGAACAGTCTAGAGCCATCCTCTTTGGAACCCCCTTTCAGGTAGTTGAAAGCAGCTATCAAATCCCCCCTCATTCTTCTCTTCTGCAGGCTAAACAATCCCAGCTCCCTCAGCCTCTCCTCATAACTCATGTGTTCTAGACCCCTAATCAAACCCCCATCTGGGTGGTTTGCCATCTGTCCCGGACTCACCGAGCTCACACTGTGGTTCCCATAAAGGAGGATAACCAGGAGTACAAGGTAGGGAATTGCTGTCAAGTTCAATGAGTAACAGCTTTGGATTTTTATGACAGGTGGAAGTTGCCTGTCAGAGGTGTGACTGCATTGTTCAACTCTGTGAGGCCTTCATTGTATGGGAGATGCTATCAACAATAAATGAGACAGCTGGGTGGCAGGAAGGGCAAACAATTAAGACTTGAAAAATTTCTAATGGGGGAAAGTTTTACCTGAGAAGCAGAATCCTTTTCAAACCCAGCTCCCACTGGTGAACTAAGGGAACTCTCTATGGAACAGAAGCTGTTAAATGATTAGTGAGGTTTAAATCACCTGCAGGCCTGTCTATGTGAGACTGTTGCCTTCAGACTGGAGAATATCAAGTTAAAAAGCTGATGTTGTCATTGCTGATTTGTATCTTAGCATTTATCATCATTGTTGTTACTGGCATCCCAGTAGCCACTACAGACCCCAGATGAGATTTGACCTTGATTTTGCTGGAACCTGCACAAAACAGTGTGAGGGACAATCCCGGCTCTGAGCAGGGATATTCTAATGTATAGGCTAATCTGAGAAGAAAAATGCAGAGTGGGATGGGAAATGGAGGCTCAGAGTGGGGAAATTAATTGCCTAAGGTCACCCAGCAGGAGAGTGACTGGGTGGGCAATAGGACCAAAGTCTTTCAAGGCCCACACCAGTGCCTGAACCATGAGACCATGCTGTTGTGGCCCTAGCAGCGATGAAGTCTGTTAGAAGGGGAAGACTCTTTGAGAAAAGTCTGAATCATAGAATATTAGGGTTGGAAGGGACCTCAGGAGCTCATCTAGTCCAACCCCCTGCTCAAAGCAGGACCAATCCCCAATTTTTGCCCCATATCCCTAAATGGCCCCCTCAAGGATTGAAGTCACAACCCTGGGTTTAGGGGGCCAAAGCTCAAACCACTGAGCTATCCCTCCCTCCAAGCCAGTAAGGAGATGAAGTTTCTCCTTGGGAGTCTGAATTTCCATGAGGGGTTAAACTGAGATGCACTCTCACCCCTAAAAATAAAAATCAAACCACCCAAATCATTTCTGTTGATTCAGGATAAAATCCAGCTCTATTTGAAGATTCTGAAGGAAGAGAGAGAAAATTTCCAGGGATTTAAATTGAATAGAGAGAAGAAAAGCCAGGAGTATCTGGTAGGTTCCTGTTATTAACCTGCATTGACATGGGATGTGAGGTTGGTTTGTAGGCAGATTCCCTTGTGGCCTTAGGAAATGTTGGCTTTTATCTACTACTCCGTTACCACGGATGCTCTGTGTGTATGTGTGCACTCACCTCCATACAGATGGCCTGAAAAATCCTCTTCTCCATCTTCAGATTCTAAGCTTTCATTTCTGGTAATGAATTCTTGTCCACCTTTTGTGGCTTTGACGAAAATCTTGCCAAAATGATCTGAATGTATCCAATGCACAGTTCTGTACCTGTCTGCACCTTTTGTTCAATTGATTCATTTTTTCTTTCCATACATCTGTGTCAACGTAGTTCTGTGTAGAGCTGAGTAAACAACAGGACTTTTCATTGACTGGAAATTGGGGAAAAAATGGTCAAACCAAAAATAATTTTAAAAAATTTAGCAAATCAGTGTTCCATTTTTTCTTGGGCAGAGTGTTTTGCTTCAATTTTGACCATGAAGAAGGACTTTTTGAAGCAAAAACTAATTTCAAATGGAATAATCAAAACATTTTCTTGATTTTTTAAATGATTTCTTTATTTATCTGCTTATTTATTTCTTTATTTATCCATCCAAAAAAGGTGGGTGACATTGAGAAGAATTCATTAAATATTTCAGAGTCAATGAATCTGCCTTTTCCCTCCAAAAAAGTTTAGTGCAAAAAATGTCACTCAGATCTAGTGCTAAATCTTGCCTCTGGCGGCCTTGGATCTGCATTTTTAAAGGCCCCTGGTAACACGATATCCTAACCATGTCAGACATGAGAATATCCCTTTAAGAGATATAGGGGCCAAATGGGAAGGTGTGAGAAAATCCTCTTTCTACTAATCACAGGTCACAGGCAAGTGTTAGATGTCTTAGAATGTGCAAAGAAATTCTCCCTCCTGCACACTCAGCACTCCATGAAAGGACCCCAGGCTCCATTCACATCCCAAACAAGCCCTTTCCCTATTTTCTTACAGAAACAGACAGAAACAGAGAGGCAGAAGATTTTATCTGAATTTCAGAAACTGCGGCAGTTCCTGGAGGAAAGAGAGCGACTCCTGCTGGCTGAGCTGGAAAAACAGGACAAGGAGATTGTGAAGATACAGAATGAAAATGTTACTAAACTCTCTGAGGAGATTTCCCATCTCAGTGAGCTGATCAGTGAGATGGAGGGGAAGTATCTGAAGCCAGTAAGCAAATTCCTGCAGGTGAGACAGAGTAAGAAATACCCCAGATCCCACCACAGGGACAGGACCATTCCCAAATTGTGGGCACTGGAGTCCAGCTGTCAGTGAATTCCTGAAATGTGCATTACAATTTTTCTATGACGAATTAGAGATATATAGATATGAGAGATGGAAAAGCCCCATTAGCTGAGATAATCCATGGTTCTGGGGCCAGACCAGAGCTTCTTTTTTCAAGATTTGCAAAATCCCTTCCCTGCAATCCTCAGTGTGTTTCAAGTGGGTCTCAGATTATTTTTCTCTCTTTTTCCCCTCTAGGATGTCAGAAGTACCTTGAGCAGGTACATGGCTCTTTCTCACTCCCACACACACTTCACATGCTGGGAAAGGACTTGGAAGCCATGTTAACCCCGCTTCTCTCCAGGGCTACATGGCAAAATGTGTGGGGCAGGTTCACATTTTGGATACAAATCTCTTTAATGAATTTAATCCTGATGTTCTCACTGTCTTTCTGTCTGAAATAGCTCACAACTGTGAATGCCAAATTCAGGTCAGATGCCAGAAAACAGGGCAGACACCCTAAACTGGAGGTATATTCTATAATTAGATTTCACCAAACCAGTAACGAACATGCACTCCTGGATCTCTGTATCAGTCTTACCATGGAGTCAAAGACAGTCCCCTTAGGATCTCCAGCCCTTCTTGGCACCCAGACAAACTGGGCTTTGTGATATTGGTCACTATACCAAATATCACATCACATTAGGTTACTCCCAACCACAAACGGTCAGTTACTTACCCTGGTCAAATTTGTACTCTGGATCTCACCAAAGACAAAGCTGAAGTAAATTCACTAGTAAACTAAAGATTTATTAGCTAAGAAAAAGAACTCAGACTTATTGAGAGGTTTAAGCAGGTAAAATACATTAACAGGTGAGTCAAAGTTTATAATTCCAAGATGATAGCAGAGATGTAGTAGTCTGCTAGTTTTCCAAAAGTCTCTCAGGGATACCCAAAATCACTTTGGGGACCTCCTTCCACTCACTCAGTATTCTACCCTCTTCGAATCTAAAACAGTTCAGAGATACAGGATCATTCCCTGGAATCAGTATTTACGGCTTCTTTCCACAAAAAGCAATCATCCAAGTGTTTTCATCACAGCATGCATTTTTCCTTTGTTGACTAAATGCAGACTGAGCCTGAAGATTTCCATTGTCGAATGCAATGACCCATGCTTTGAAGTCAGCATGCTTCTTCATTTCCTGTTCCAAGGCTCCAATCCTGTCTGATGGGCAATTAAATCACAGAGATATTACATTATGTATGTCCCTGTACTTAATTGACCTAGATCAAACGTGTGTGTTAGCATCAAGATGAGAATTTACTTGATGTGTAAAGTTCATGAGAACTAATGGATTGTTACATGCTATTACCTAACAATATGCATTATGTATGAGATAGCAGAGAACAGGTTACAGATGAGAAGACAATATCATTCACATTTCCTTTGAACTAGATTAATACTCAAATGAATTAGTACACTTAACATTTCTTTGATATTCACACAGAAGTGAATTGGCCTATGGCTTTGACCTGAGCTGGCCTGGTGGTGTCACACTGACCTTTTTTAGAGAAGACTCTGGAATTATCCATTCAGGGGGAAAGATTAACTTAAAGTATTTCTTAGAGATGTCACACAAACAACAGCCCCCCAAACAGTTAAAAACACAGAACATAGGGAATACTTATAGGATGGGGGACTCTAATGTGGGAAGCAGTTACTCTGAAAAAGATTTGCGGATCATGGTGGATAATCAGCTGAACATGAGCGCCCAGTGTAATGCTGTGGCTAATTGGGCTAATCTTATCCTTAGCTGTCTAAACAAAGGAACATCAAGCAAGAGTAAGTAGGTTATATTACCTTTGTATTTAGCATTGGTGCAACCACTACTGGAATACTGTGTCCAGTTCTGCTGTACTCAATTCACGAAGGGTGTTGATAAACTGGAAAGGGTTCAGAGAAGAGCCATGAGAATGATTAAAAGATTGGAAAACATACCTTATAGTGAGAGACTTGAGCAGCTCAATCTATTTAACTCAAAGAGAAAGTGAAGGGGTCACACCTTATCACGCAAGAGAATGTAATCTACCTACCTGATCACACAAAAGAATGTGCTTAAGGAGCTGATAAGCCTACCTATAGTATATAGGAAAAGCATCTGCAATATCTTGGGAAACTAATCTGAGAGACATACAGTCACATTCCAGGGTGCAGTCCAGACCAGAGAAGGGTTGTGTCACTGCCTGCCCTGCAGCCTTGGGTCCCTCACAATGCTTTGCTGTTGTAGCTCCCCCACTGGGCTGCTCTCAACTAGCCTACCAGCATGCAGGACACACCCTGAGTGTTTCTTTGTTGCTTCAGCCCTGGTCTAGTATCTCTGACCCCAACAGCCTCTCAGTAACATGCCAGCCACACTCCGGCTTCCACCAGCCTTGGTTACTACTTGCAGGGTGACCCTACCATATTCCCAGTCCTGAATTTTCCCCAAAACATGTGCTCTGCAATGTCCAACCCTCTCCTGAACAGTTCAGATATTAAGGTTCATTGCTCTTGTACAAAGTAATTATTCAACAATTTGCTACTTTAACTGGAGTTGCCAAACAGTTCAGTTTAAACACAGCACTGGATTGGTCTAGATTAAAAAACAAACAAACAAACAAACACAACAAAAGATGATAGGATTTAAATTAACTCACAGGATTTAAAGTAACTCACAGATAAGAGAGAAAATTAGAAGTGGTTTTAAGCAAATAGAAGTAAAAACATGCATCTAGAAGTCTAAAACAATCTAGCAAGTTTTGGTTCAAGGTTTTGTTCAAGAGGGACTTTCTCAGTCACAGTCTTCCAGGCAAGATTATGACTGTCCCTTTCCTTGGTCAGGATCTCTCCCAGAGGCCCAAAGATGTGTTGTTTTAGGTGAAAGAGAGACTGTGTGGGGTTTTCTGCCTCCCTCTTTTATGTGCAGTGTTGTTGTAGCCCAGGATATTAGAGAGACAAGGTGGATGCATTGACTTCTATTGGTGAGAGAGACAAGCTTTCAACCTTACATAGAGCTGTTCTTCAGCTTAAAAGCTTGACTCTCTCATGAACAGAAGTTGGTCCAATAAAAGATACTACCTCATCCACCTTGTCTCTCTCTCTCTTTTATAGTCCACGTGAACCTTTGAAATGAATAGGTACCTTGATGAAGAAAAGAAATTTGACAGTAAAGGGCTCTTTAGTTTAGCAGACAAAGGAATGTGAAGATGCAATGACTGGAAGTTGAAGCTGGGTAAATTCAAAAAACGTAAGGCTCGTATTTTTAACAGTGAGGATAATTTACCCATGGAACACCTTTCAAAGGTTTGTTGTGGATTCTTCATCACCAGAAATTTTAAAATCAAAATTGGATTTTTTTTTTTTTTTGGAAATGTATGCCCTAGTTCAACCGCAGCTATTGGGCATGGGACAGGAATTAATTCAGGTGAGTCCCAGAGCTGCTTGTACAGGAGGTCAGATTAGACAATCACAGTGTTTCCTTTGGGCTTAAAAAAATCTATGAATTTATGAATTAATTTTAATTAAGTTGAAAAATTAAGTCCACATTATTCCATTGTTGAGATCATTTTATACAAAGACTGCAACACAGGGTCAATTTCTTAAAGGGCCCAGTTTGTAATTAAGTTTGATTTATAGGCTAATTAACAAATTTGTGAATTCTCAGAAAATTAATTCTTCCCTCGAAGACTAAGTGCTGTAAATGTGGGGAGGGTAATGTATGGTTTCTCAGACATAACAAAGAGGTGGAATTCTCTGATTGAGGTGCCAAACAGAACTCTGCCTGAACAATGATGTGACTACTAGTGTCTGTATAGTGGAGATAGCATTCCTGAAGAAAGATTATTACCCTGGTCCCTGTACATTGGGTAAAGGGTCCAGAGTAGAGTAAATGGGGTTCTAAGAACCTCTGATCCAGCTGTGGGAGGACTGCCCTGGTGCAGCCTCAGGTTGTCCTGAGAACGCCTTTGCAGACCCTGGTGTAGGGGGCAAGCCAGGGTCATGGCTATTGGTACTCCTAATAGCGCAGCACAAAATCTCACCCCAGTCAACATATAGCAGTAGAAATACTGCTTTTCTTGCAGAATGGACTATTTTCAATAGCCATTCTTTAGTCTTCTGGGTATTTTTGACGTCAGGTGATGTCTCTACTTATTGGCATTTGTTAACATCAAGCCATTTCTGTTTCTCCTGCTACGACAATTTGTCTTGCTATTCTCAGGGGTTGCTGGGTTGTGGCTATTATACCTGATTCAGCTGTGTCCCCGTCTTTACCAAGAAAGACTCAAAACCTCGTCTTCACACCCAGACTCCACACAGCGCTTAAAAAAAAAGAAAAAAAAGAGGGAGACTGGTGTCAAAGTTTGACTCAGACTCACAATTTATCAGACCACTCTGTTTTATTAGCAAAGCTGCTCTGCTAATACATTTAGAAGTGAGCCCCCCGAGTGGGGCTTGTGTCTTTAAATTTATACAGTTTTTTGGAGAACAAGTTACAGAGAAGTTACAGACAAAAGAAGAAAAAGATTTTAGTCACCACCCTTCGAGATCCTTGAGACCAGTCAGGTATCTTCAATTACCTGCCACCCTTAACAATCTCCTTTAACAGCTTCCAGTTAACTTAACTAATTGCCCTTCACACCTTCCATTCTGATGCCTGCTTCTTAGACGTGCTGGCTCTATCTTAATTGCTTCTCCATTCAAAAGCTAACTGTCCCTACGTGTGCTCCCTCAGATACTTTGTAACATGTTTTGGCATGCCCTCTCATATACAATGTATCCAGCATGTCCCCTTATACAATGTTATACTTCCACACTGGTTTAAAAAAACAGCACACCAAGAAGCTCTTATTTTCAGTCTTTCACTTCTGACAAAGTGCAGTTTCTATAGTTGCTTCAGTACAATTACAGAAATCATTCCCACTCTTGAACCCTAATTTGCTGCCAGAAAATCAAGGTTGTTCTATGTACTCTGTATACTTCAGTTTAATGAACCCCACCCCACAAGATTACTGAGTGGTAGTGAGGAATGGGTTGTGGTGGATTTCAAGAAAAGTCAGAGGCCTTAATGGGGTGTACCACCACAGTTTACCATTGTGGAAATATCCAAAAGAATTGAATAGCAAATGATAAGCTTTCTATAGTTTCTTGAACCATTCTGGAGAACATCATGGAGAATGATGTCCCTGTTACAAAATTGTACTGTTTGGTTTCGAAAACACATAGGAAGGATGTGAATTCTATAGTTTTTTAGAGCAGTGGTTTTCAACTTGTGATCTGTGGACCCCCGGGGGTCCACAGACTATGTCTAAGATTTCCAAAGGGGTTTGCACCTCTATGTGAATAGTTTTAGGGGTTCCGCAAATGAAAAAAGTTGAAAACTACCATTTTGGAGTAATTCTTACAGAATGCTTACATTTCTATAGACCCCTATTGGTTTAATATCTGTTAACTTTATGGGACTAACATAGGGTGGTTACCTCCAGGGACAACCCCTCATGGCCTCACGGTGGCCCTGCAAGAGGCCTCTTTTTCAATTTCCTTCTTCCAGACTCCCCCACTCACTCCAAGCATAAATAGCCCTTTGTGGGGCTAGTACCAAAGTCCCACAACCATAATCCCGAATTCCCCAGCACAGTCCAAACAGTACATTCAATCTCCAGCAGCCCATCAACAGCTCTGGCATCTCTGATCATGTTCTGGATCTCCAGTATAGCTCCATCCCTGACAGGTGTTTGTCCAACCTGTTCTTAAAAAACTTCCCATGATGGGGAGTCTACAAACTCCTTTGGAAGCCTATTCCAGAGCTTAAATGTCCTTATATTTAGAAAGTTTTTCATGCTATCTAACCTAAATCGCCCTTGCTGCAGATTAAGCCCATTACTTCTTGTCCTACCTTCAGTGGACATGGAGAACAGTTGATCACTGTCCTCTTTGTTTCAGAGTAACAGCCGTGTTAGTCTGTATTCGCAAAAAGAAAAGGAGTACTTGTGGCACCTTAGAGACTAACCAATTTATTTGAGCATGAGCTTTCGTGAGCTACAGCTCACTTCATTTCCACGGTATGCATCCGATGAAGTGAGCTGTAGCTCACGAAAGCTCATGCTCAAATAAATTGGTTAGTCTCTAAGGTGCCACAAGTACTCCTTTTCTTTTTGTCCTCTTTGTAATGTCCCACCTCAGTCTTCCTTTCTCAAGACGAAATAGGCCCAGTTTTTTTAACATTTCCTCATAGGTTTTCTAAACCTTTTATCATTTTTGTTGCTCTCCTCTGAACTCTCTTCAATTTGTTCACATCCTTCCTATATTGCAGAGTCCAGAATTGGACACAGTACTCCAGCTGAGGCCTCATCAGTGCTGAGTAGAGCGGGACAATTACCGCCCATATCTTACCTACAACACTCTTGATAATACATTGCAGAACGATATTAGCCTTTTTTGCAACTGCATCCCATTGTTGACTCATTCAACCTGTTATCCACTATAGCTCCCAGTTCCTTTTCAGCAGTACTACCATACAGTTTGTTATTCCCCATTTTGTATTTGTGGATTTAGTTTTTCCCTCCTAAGTAAAATACTTTGCATTTGTCTTTCTTGAATTTCAGATCCATTCTTTAATCTGTTAAGGTCATTTTGAATTCTAGTCCTGTCCTGCACAGTGCTTGTAATCCCTCCCAGGTGACATCCTCCACAGATTTTTATAAGTACACTCTCCACTTCATTATCCAAGTCATTAATGAAAATATTGACTAGCATGGGACGTAGGACTGACCCCTCTGGGACTCCACTTGATACATCTCCCATTGTGACAGCCAGAGAGATAACTACTCTTTGAACTACTTTTTCAACCAGATGTATCCCTACCTTATAGTAATTTCATCTAGACCACATTTCCCTAGTTTGCTTATGAAAATGTCATGTGGAATGATGTCAGAGACTTACTAAAATCAAGATAAATCAAAGAAGGAAATTAAGTTGGATTGGAATGATTTGTTCTTAACAAATCCATGCTGGCTACTCTTCATAAACACTGATTTGCTAGGGGCTTACAAATTGATTGTATAATAATTTGTTTCAGTATCTTTCCAGGTATCGAAGTTAGGCTGACTGGTCTATAATTCCCTGCGTCTTCTTTGTTGTCATTTTTTTTAAAAATAGATAATACACCTGCCCTTATCCAGTCCTCTGAGATCTCATCTGTCCTCTGAGAGTTCTTGAAGGTAATTGCTCATGGTTTCAAGATTGCTTCAGCTATTTCCCTAAGTACCCTAGGATGAATTTCATCAGGCCCTGCCAGCTTGAATACACTTATCTTAATATTCTTTAACCTGTTCTTTCCCTATTTGGGCTTGCATAACATGTACCCTGCAGAGGAAGATTGGGGCCTGCATAGTATAATCTATTTGCACTGCAATTTAGTGGCAGAGGCCCCAATCCTGCAAACACTCATGCACATAACTTTATGCTTACGAGTGGGCTCATTGACTTCAATGGCATTTTTCATGTGCATAAAATTAAGCAAATGTGTGCCTGTTTGCAGGATCGGGACCAGAGTTTGTAGTAATTTATACACTGGCTCTAATGTGGCTTAGAATCCCCATTGTGAAGAAGGTTCCTGGAACAGTTGTAAAAGAGCTTCTTGTGGCACAGTTCCTGTGGGAGATCCAGTATTTAGTAGCGATATCTTTGGCAAGGGGGTTAAATCCCACTCTTCCTCCTGCATAAGGCTGGGAAAATTCAAAACTCCTCTTTGTAATTATTCTTGCATCAGGGAGAATGCTTCCCATACTTGTGTCCAAACCTAGGCCTTGAATCTAGAAGGTACTTGCACATATGATTGACTTAAAGCGTGTGAGTAGTCCCCTTGCATTTAGTGGGACTACTCTCATGATTAAAGTTAGGCATGAGTTTAAGAACTCCTATGAATCACAGCCCTAATGAACACTTGAGAACAGGCACCGCTCTCTGCACCAAATGAAAACAAACTACATTGACAAAGGGTGTTCCATGACTAACTTAAAAAAACAAAGCACTTTATTTGGAATTTATTAATTTGTTTTGTCTTTCAATAATTAAAGGGGACTGATTACCATTAAAAAAAAAATAACTGATTGGCTATTCACCTTTGAAAGATGGTATTTGTAGTGCTATAATAGCAGACAAGAACTTGGAAAATAATGAAGAAGCATAAACATGCAAATTACTGCAGCTAATTGGCTGTGTCTTCTTACGCCTTCTGAATTATTAAATTATGATAGAGTAAATCTGCCACATTTAAATATATAGTGACGAACATAGTTGTGTTCTGCGCTGTAGAGCAAGACTTATAATATGCTACTATTTGTTCCCTAATTTGATGGTAAACTGTTCTTTTTCTTTGCATTTGCAAGATACTTGCAATGTTCTAAAAATGTACACGGTATATGGAGCTCTGATCATGCAAAATGGCACCATTACATTTCCTATTTCTAGTCCTGATTAAAAAGAAATGATGCAATTATTACAATAATGCTAACAACAGCTTGTGCTGTTGGCCCTAACATTTAATCTGAATGTATTGAGTCTAATCCTGTAGACTCTGACGTATGTGACTATTTTACTCACATGAGTAATTCTGTTGACTTCAGTGGGGTTATTCAGATGCATAAATGATTGCAAGCTTGAGGCTGAGAAGGATAAAATTAAATAAATAGGCTTGGCTTGAATTATTTTTTTCTTTTAACTTCAACAGAATTTGCACAATAACCTTCCTAATAGCAATTCTCTAATTGTGATTTATATCCCATCCAAAATCTTCATATGAGGTACTCATAAAATGCTAAAAATATGACTTTGGGGCTGAAATTTCTCATGCTTAGTTTCAGCCCGGAAATGATTTTTTTTTTTTTTAAGTTTGAACAGAATAGGTTTTCAGCTATTTTTGAGTTTTGTGATTGTGAAATAAGTTTTGTTATACTGATTGTGTGTTACATATATAACAGAAGTGCATGATGCTTTATGAAACAAATTAGGATGAAACCCCTATCCTGAGAAGCTTATAAGTCCCAAGCCTGCAAACATTTGTTTGCACATTGACCTGCGTGGAACTACTTAAAGTTATGTTCTTGTCTAAGTGTTTGCAGGATCGGGGCTTGTGTTATGGTGACAGTAGGAGATGGCAAACACAAATGATGACTGGCATGTGAGGTAGGGGGAACAAAGGTGAAAAAATAAGTTCATGTGGTAACTTGTTTTAATTTTTCTCGACATTTTGTACTCAGAATACTCACAAATCTAACACTGATTGACATGGCCCTCATCACTAGTATCTGAGCGCCTCAAAATTAATATATTTTATAGTCACAACAATGCAATGAGGTAGAGTGGTATTATCTCCATTTTACCAATGGAGAATTAAGGCCCAGGGTAGGTTAAGTGTCTTCCCCAAGATCACACAGAAAGTCAGTGGTTGAGCTAGGAACTGAACCAATGTCTCCTGAGGTCACTGCACTACCTTGCTATCCAAGCAGACTTGTTTGCACCATGGATGTGCATGGGATTCTCATGATATTTTCTAAGTTTAAAAAAAACCTGATTTTTTAAAAAAACATCAGCAACTCTAGCTGTCAGAGTCAAAGTCTAAGGGGCCACTAACTCATTCAGTCTGAATTGATCATAAACCTCCAACACCACTCAGAAACTGCACACTAAACCCAATAACTGGAATTAGAAAATATTAAAGCTCACAGGAGACAAAACTATTGTCTGCCACAGGCAGAGAACAGAGGGAGCATGGTGCACCAGTGCCCCAGGTCCCTGTAAATGTTAGGGAAATGATTAAATGAGATATTCCCAGATAATCCTGGCAAGCAACCCATGCCCCATATTGCAAAAAGAGAGGCAAAAATCAGCTAGTGTAACTGCCAATTTGATATGGGGGAAAATTCCTTCTCAGTCCACAAAAGGCAATCAGTTAGACCTTGTGCCTGTGAACAAGAACCAACCAGACAGCCAAGCATGTGAGAAATAATTATCCACCCCACCTCAGAGCCCTGGCCCACCCTGTGCAGTGTCCCATCTCCAGCTGTGGACATCCCTCATGCTTCAGAGAAAGGAAACAACCATCCCCTCCCTCCCTCCTTCAGTATACATTTGGGGGAAAATCCCTTCCTGACCCTCGCAGGTGACCTACTGAAGGCCTGAAGCATGAGATTTAAGGAACATAAAACATGATCCAGAAGAGACCTTCAGGGCTGTTGAGCCCCGGTCACCCCCACCACAAGTAACCCAGTCATAAAGTCCCACTCAGACAAAAAATTGGAACTTATGGTAAACTCAAGAGTTTAGTGTGGAAGATGAGGATTGGCAGAAATATATTGAAAGACCGGGCTATTATTTTCTTGCAAATGAGATTATAGGATAGGACAAAAAGAAAGCAGATTTCCTCAATTTTGTGGCAGTAAAACCTACTCTCTCATAAAGAGTTTGTTAAAGCCTCAGAAACCAGGAGATAAAAGTTTAGGAGACCTGAAAAAGATCTTAACAGAGCACTACACAAAGCCAAACATTACTGTGGAACGTTTCAAGTTTCATAGTAGGATGAGAAGACAAGATGAAAGCATACCTGTGTATGTTGCAGAGCTGAAATGATTAATGGAATATTGTTCCTTCAGAAATGTCCTAGAGGATATGCTCTGGGACAGATTTGTTTGTGGTATAAGTATTCAAAGACAATTGGTGGTGGAGATGAATTTAATCTGTCCCAAAGCAGTAGAACTGGTAACAGCAATGGAAGCAAACAGTGAAAAATTTGCAAGATTTGCACTTACAATGCAGGGGAACTCAAACTGACTCAGTTAAATGGGGAGTCTCTGTAAATTGAAGGCTTTAAATCAAGATTTGAGGACTTTGGTTATTCAGCCAGAGGTTGTATGTCACTGAGGTTCTGTGGCCTATGATATCCAGGAGGTAAGGCTAGATGGTCAGGATGGTCCCTTCTGGCCTTAAAGTCTATGAGTATAAAAAAGGCAAAGCAAGCTGAAAAGGACTCAGGCTCCAAAGGGTGTTTCTGCTGTGGAGAAGCTCATTTTTAATCTGTTTGTAAATTTAAAAAGGCCTAGTAACTCAAGATTGCACACTTAGTCAGAAAATGCAAAGGTGACTATCAAACAGTATCTCAAACTCAGGAGGGTAGACTCCAAATGTCCAGAGGAAAAGAACAAAAACAGAGGACTCTTTTCCTCAAGGGGGAGGAGGTACATACTATGTATTCTCTGAAAGGAAAGAAAGTCAGTCCTTATGAAGTAATGGTAGAGGTAAACAGTCAATCAGTATCCCTTGGGGAGGGAGAGCTCAGTGGTTTGAGCAGTGGCCTGCTAAACCCAGGGTTCTGAGTTCAATCCTTGAGAGGGCCATTTAGGGATCTGGGGCAAAAATTGGGGATTGGTCCTGCTTTGAGCAGGGGGTTGGATTAGATGACCTCCTGTGGTCCCTTCCAACCCTGATATTCTATGATTCTATGAGTACAAATGGAAATAAACAAAGGGACTTCAGCTAGTGTGATCAATGAATATACATATCATCAGTGTAAAGCAGGACTGAGACCTCTAGTTAATGCAGGAGTGATCCTGCATACCTAAACCAGGAACCTGTCCTGGTGGTAGGTTCTGTGCTTGTCCCTGTAAAATATAAGAGCCAAAAGAAAAAGGTTACCAGCCCTAATAAACTAGGGAGAAAGTCAGAATCAGTTAGGCAAAAATTGCTTGCAAGAACTGAATCTGAACTGGGAGGAAATTTTAAATTCTAGGAAGTCTTGAATGTTCACCCAGCTATTTTAAAAGAAGGGTCAGAGGCTCTGGATAGAGTAAGAGTCAGGATTTATGTCCAGGATGGGGTCAAACCAAAATTACTTAAAGCAAAACCAGTTTCTTATGCCCTCAGAGAAAAGACAGACTGAGTTAGACAGGCTGGGGGAAAGGGAATCATGTCACCATCATTTCTGAATGTGCCACACCTATCACACCCAGGGTTAAACCAAGATAAGACCATCCACAACTGTGTGGATTATAAAGCCATGGTGAATCAGGTCTCCAGGTTAGACAATTACTCCATTCCAAGGACAGAGGACTTACTGGCAGTGTTAGGTGGGGGTTGAAAAATTTAGTAAGTTAGAAATGTTGCAGGTTTACCAGAAGATGAGGCTGAAGGAGGACTGTAAAAAAAAAAAGAAAGAAAAAGAAAAGAAAAAAAGTACCACTATAAAACACTCAAGGGATTATATCAGTACCATCAATTACCATATGGAATATTAGCAGCACCTGGAATTTTCCAGAGGGCTGTAAAAATTTGTTGAACCCACATGTTGTAGTGAGGATCGATGACATCCTCATCATAGTTGGAAGTGATGCTGAGCATCTGTCAACACCGGAGAAGGTGTTTCACAGATTGTAGGCAACAGGACTTCACTTAAAACAAAGTAAGTGCTTTTTTGTAAGCCGGAAGTGATGCACCTGGGTAATAGGATGGATTAGAAGGGATTCATGGAGCTCCAGTCGGTATGGAAGAGCACATTCATTGCTCTCCACAGCCTGCCATCCACTAATATGCATTTCCATCTGGCATCTAGGGCCCCCGACTGACCACCCCCAGTAAAGGAACAAGTACATGAAAATATCTGGAATGTAAGTAAATAAATATTTGACTGCTGTGAGCTTTGCAAGTGGCCAAAAGACAAGGAGAACGGGAGACCCGACTCTATCTCCCTCTCCCCTTCGAGCAAGATGGCTGATGTGGGCACGGCAGACACATCAGATATCAAAGCCATAGCACAGCTGACTTACTTCAATTGACTCCTCTCTGGAAGCGCTGACAGGATGCATGAATGAAACAGAAGGGTGAATATCAACGGTGGAAATTCAGGTACAAGGGCTCTCTGCCCAGGTGCAGAGAAGCCTCACAGACTAATCTTCTCTTAAATCAAAAGTGGCAGACATTGAGCAGAGGTCTTGCTGCCATGATTTGGGCATTATAGGAGTATCTGAAAGAGAGAGAAAGAATTTGTTTCCCATCTCCTTGCAGAAGTGCTCAGTCTGCCGGAGGATTTTAAATTTGATGTAGAGAGAGCACATAGGTCCCTCGCTCCTAAGCCCACCTCAAATGCCAAATCTCACACATAGATTGTCAATTTTCTCAGATTTACTGTAGAATAAAAATACAACAGCTAGTTTGTGGGGAAAAAAAACTGTTTGGGGGAGACCATAAGAATGATTTTTCAAGATTGTGCAAAAGATGTGGTTGAACAGAGATCAGCCTTCAGAAGAGCAAGGGTACTTGCCAAGCACTGAGGGCTCAAATATTTTCTGAAATTTACAGCTCAGTTCCCTGTCAAGGTGAGGAAGTGAATCTGTTCCAAGAGCCCCAAGAAGCAGAATGTTTTTAAATAGCCTGCAGTGAACTGAGTAGTTGTTCTGTTTTACAACAAGTTTACTTCTTATTTGTTATGTCTGCCCTACTCGGATACATAAGCTTGTCTAGTGACTGGGACGCACTTACTCGGGTTATCTTTTGCTGCAAGCTTTTACTCTCAACTTTTGGGACATGTAGATCAATTCTCAAATGGCTGAATGTGAAACACCCTAGCAGGGGAGTTGAGGGAATACCTCATCCCAAACTGATACCATCAGAATGATGTATGAGCAAGATTAAGTGCCTTTGTTTCTGTATTTGTGTTGGGGGAACTGATGAAACATTTGACAACATCATTATCAAGGCAGAACACCTTCTATGTGTTTTTGATTATATAAAGGTCTGTATATTAGCTAGGTACGGACATACACTAAAGGAATCACCAGAGTGTGGTGCAGCTCCTGTTGCTCTGTAGAAATTTGAAAGCTCTGGTTCCACTTTTTAAAATTGGTGCCAGTGGCAGATCCTGCTGTGTCACCCATCTCACTGGGGGTTCTCAAATCCTGGCAGCTTTACATTCCACGTACTGGAATTGCAAGAGACAGCTCTCCTCCCTGCAAGATGTACGATATCTGGCAGCTCATATACCTAACAGATGGGGACTATTCATACTTTTCCCCTCTCTGTGAGTTCATTTCAATTTACTTTTGATCTCTAGGGATGTGGTAAATTCTGTAACTGACTCCTCCATTGATGCAATTGCTGTCTCTGATGATGATCCTCTACTTCTTTGAAGAACAACAGTTTTGGGCCAGAAAGAACCATGTAGATGAAGTTTGAATTCCTCACTTTTAGTACATCCCCATTTCAAAATTTTTATTGAAAAATAAATTAGCCTGTTCATGAAGACAAATGACCCCCAAACATCTTCTAACAGGCTCAAGCAGGGTGGCAGTACTTAAAATTAAAACACTTACTAACAGATCACTTTAGATTGGATGCACCAAGACTGCCAGAGGCTCCAGATCTATGGAGAAATGCTTCATAAACTCCCCAGGTCCACGTCCGCCATGCTTTTCAGAACCCAAAACCATGACTATGATCCAGAGACAGAGACTTGGGCCCAAAGGACCTGGTCTATACTAAAGGTTTCAATAGTGATCAGCCAACATGGATTCCAGGTACTGTCCTAGAGCAAACTGCCCCCTTGTCTTTTAAAGTCGGTTTAAGTGATGTTTGAGTCGTAAGATGGCATTGAATGATATCCGTTTACAGGGTGACATGTGGGTGCCAGAGCCTTTGCTCTTGGGTGATGAGTCTGGAGGAGCTGAAGCCAAGAGGATGCAGTTTTGCCAGGAATGCCAGAGAGCTCAAGAGGAGGGTATTTGCAAAACTGCTGGAGCAGGAGAGTGGAGGCAGTGGGCCTCTGCCCCTAGAGAAGGCCATGGCTGCCCTGGAGAGGCACTACCCTGTGTAAAAGAGAACATTCCCAAGGTTTTTAGAAGACTAACTCAGGGCTGCAGATTGAAAGGTGAGCAATGTAGCTAAGTGGTCATCAAGGACTTAACTGGGTTACTCAGAGTATTATGGGTTGGAGCCACGCTCTATCCCCTCCCTTACCTCCTATTGAGTTAGTGGGTGTTTTACCCCACTCTTTTTGTGTATAGTTGAATAAAGCAGCATGTTCCCAGCCTGCAGTATTGGAAGTAAAGTGTGATTCTTGTGCTCAGAGTGGTTCTTTTTAGGGCTGTCAAGCAATTAAAAACATTGCAATTAATCACTCAATTAAAATTTTTCTATCACGATTAACTGTGGCATTAAACAATAATAGAATACCACCTATTTAATTTTTGGAGGCTTTTTACATTTTCAAATATATTGATTTCAATTATAACACAGAATACAAAGTGTACAGTGCTCACTTTATATTATTTTTTATTAAACATATATTTGCACTGTAAAAAAAGACCCAGCTGTAACACATGATACTGTAGACCCAATTGTTTAATAGACCCAATACTGTTTACAGTATTATGTAAAGTTTACCCAAGTTTACATTTAAATTGTAATATAAAGTGAGCACTGTACACTTTATTTTCTGTATTGTAATTGAAATCAACATATTTGAAAATGTAGAAAAACATCCAAAAATATTTAATACATTTCAATTGGTATTATATTGTTTGACAGTGTGATTAAATCTGCGATTAATCACAAATAATTTTTTAAATCACCATTAATTTGTGTGTTAACTGTGTGATTTATTTGAACACATTAAACTAAGTTTTTCTCTCCTCTCAGATGTGAGCATTGCCATTTCTGTGCCCATTTCCATCAGCTATCCTGCCTTCATGTTCATGTTCTATATTATCATCCTTATTGCAAACTGAGTCAAAGTAGTCATTTAGTTTTCGGACAATGCCTAGATTTTCTCTTTCCCATCCACCTGGGCAGCCCAACCTCATAATTCCATTTTGAAACTGTGGCCAATGGGAGCTGCGGGGGTGGTGCTTGCAGGCAGAAGCAGCGTGCGGAGCTACATACCCTTCCCCAGGGGACACAGGAGCATGCTGGCTGGTTCTGGGAGTGGTGTGGGGCCAGGGAAGGCAGGAAACCTGCCTTAGCCCCCCTGTGCCACCACCTGGGAGCTGTCTGAGGTAAGTGCTGCCTGGTGGGAGCCCACACCCTAATCCTGAGCCCCCTCCCAGAACCTTCACCCCGCACCCCCTCCTGCACCCAAACTCTCTCCCAGAACTTGCATCTCTACCCCAGGCTCAGCCAGGAGCCCCCTCCCAAACTCTGAGCCGCTTGGCCGCAGGCCAATGAAAGTGAGTGAGGATGGGGGCGGGGGAAAACAAAGGGGAGTGAGCGGGGCAGGGGTGGGGTAAATCCTGGGTTGCACTTAAATTCAAAAAGTGATCTTGTGAGTAAAAAGGTTGGAGACCACTGATTTATATAATTAGAAATCCTCTTACTAGGTGTTTTGTCTTCAGTGGGAATTACAGGTATTCAGTACTTCTCATGTAGCCACATCATGCCACTGAATGTTACACAGAACTTCCCATTGATTTTATTGAGGTATTCTACTTCAAATATCCATGGCATATTATGGTCCAGGATCAGGTTCCAAGTTTGGAAATGGCATACTGAGCACGTGGCATAAATCATTTCGGCTACTTTTAAAATATTAATTATGCATTTAATCATTGTTAGATTAACACCAACAAAAGAAATGGAAAATACACCCTGAATATGAATCATGTGAATGAGAAAAAACAAAAAGGGAAGCAGAGCATACACCTGGGATCATTCTGCCAATAGGAGTCCATAGCTGATAATTAAAGCAAACCACAGAAATTTTAATTAAAGAGTGCCTTGCTATACTGGTAGAAGTGAGTCAGACTCAATCAGTAAAGAGAAAAAGAGCAGAAAAATATCAGGCGTCCATTTTTGAGGTAAATAACAAGGTTTTTTTTCTTAATTAAAAGGCCCATGGGAAATGCATCCATTTGTAATATGAAATTCCAACAAAATCCAGTAGCCTTACATAAGCAGGGCCTGAATGAGCTCTCCCCTGACATCTAGTGATGAACTGGGGAAAGACTTCAGGAGCAGATACTCCTACTCTGCCTAGGTGTTCACCAGACAGACCTGCTTTGCCAGAGTGATGAGTTTTGGGTTAAAATTCACTTCAGTACTGAGTGCAGGGGTAATAAAATTGTGATGCTTTGGGGTTTCACCCAGACCAGTAAGAGTTTGTGTCACCACCTGCCCAGTAACCCTGACTATTTCTGTGCTGTGCAGCTTCAGCTCAGCGCCCAAGTAGCCTGCTCACAGCACAATGACCTCACCCAGCAGCTTCCAGCAACACACCAACTGCCCCTCCAGTCCCGAGTCACCCCAAAACCATCTCCCTGGTAGTATCCAGTCCCTCTCACTGGACCCTCCCAGAAGTTATCCAGTTAGCTGCCTCCAAAGGGAAAGAATACATACCAGCCTGATAGATTAGCTGAGGATTTTACCCTTTAGTTTAACATACAACACTGAGATAGTTTTGTAAAAGGTAAAACAAGTTTATTACCAATAGAACCTGGATTTAAGAGATACCAAGTAGAAAGAATAGGGATAGAAGTGGTTACAAACAAGTAAAAATAAGGCTTCTAAGGCTAAAATCTAACTTACACTTTAGATTTTGATTCAAAGTAGTTTGCTCACCACAGTCATTCTTCCAGCATGACTGGCCAGTCTTTAGCCAGGATCCAACATGGAGCCTAAAACACTTCATTTCTTGGTCTTCTCAGGGGAACGATGACAAATGGCTTTCCCCCTCTACTTATATCTTCCAAAGTCCATTGACCCTGTTTCAAGAAGCAGGAAAGCATCCTTGGGGAGGTGGGTGCAGGGGTGCAGTCTCCATCCCCCACCAACATTGTTAAGTGGTTGTCTTCCCCCACTTACTGCCTGATGGCTTTGTCTAACCTTGCTCATAAATGTGCTTTTCATGGTCTTTGGTCACACCTTACGGAATTTACATTGGAGCCACACTCAAGCCTGTGAAGCATTCCTTTGCCTAGGACAGGCTGTGCTTAGGTACTGCATGCCAAACACATTTGAGGAACATATTTCCAGCACACATCTATAATTCTTTATACACTTCCGGTACATACATCATGCGCTAATATTAATGGCCAGTACATTACCAGTTTGCATGTGACACCTTCAATGGCACGTTATAGATACAGATGACAACAGAGAGTTGGGGCAATGTGCTAAGCCTGATGAGCATTATAGGGTATCCTCTGCAAGTGAGCATTGAGGGGCTCCCTAGGACACAGAAATGTTATCCTGATTGTATAAGTAAAGGTACTTAACATGCTCTGGTTGAACCTAAATTTAACCTCACTCACTAAGCAGGGGGTAAGGGTGCTGTGTTCTGAGGTTCCACTATTTAGCCCAGTTCTTAATGATTGGAGTGCTTAATGATTGCACCAGGTAGCAAAGCAGTGGGGTTGGGGACAGGTGTTCCTACCTGGGGGTGTAGGCTCTTTAAATAGAGTCATAGACACCATTTGAACCTCCCCCTCTATGTTTAAAGACAAAGCTGATCATACTCATTTAAGAGTCTTTGTTTCTGCTCAGTGATGACTAGAGCTGAAGTCACTGGTGACCGGGTCTGGAGGCTAAGTCTTTGACTTGGTATGAGGACAGTGTTGGAGTGAAAGACAATGCAGAGGTTTCAGTTGCAGAGAGGTTCCCCCCTCCGTGGTGAAGTCACTAAGAACAGGGCTAGGTGATGGAACCCCAGAAAACGTTATCACAGAGGCAGCAAGCAGTGCCAGCAGTGGCAAAGGTGGCAGCAGGGACAGTGGGCAGTGGCAACTACAGAGGGATTGCTAGACCTTCCCTTTGAGATGTGGGAGGTGAACCCACATGAACACACCCCTGAATGCTGGGACTTCACTGACTACGGACAACCAACTCTGAGCAGAGCGCAGTGGAGGGGAAAGGAATAGTATGATAAAGGGTCATTTGTCCCTCAGACTTTTGTACTACAAGGGGGGGAAACTGAGGCAAAGGAAACTGAGGGAAGGGGGGGAAACTGAGACAAAGGGGGAAACTGAGGCAACACACGGTGAGGTGTTGACTTGTGGTTTGCATACTTTTGCATCATTCTTGTGCTGTTTTTCCAAATTAATGCTGAGTTCCCCCTTCCTTTTAATACAAGTTTTCTTGTGTTGTACACAGATTCAGTGCTTATAAGTGGAGAACTTTCACTTCTTAGAGGTGCCTAGGGTGGTGGTAAGTTTTCCCAGATTGAGTGAGGCTCGAGCCAGTTCTGTTTTGTAATGTTAACAGGAACTTCTGAATATTGAACCTGGGCTTTGTTGTTCCTGATACCACCTGGCAGAAGAGTTGCCTCTAGAAGACCCAATTTTATAAGCATGCAGAATGCAGCTAGCTAAACTCTAACCTGAGCCAAGGTTCCAGTCGCCATCTAGGCTGATTTCCTAGATGCTGGAGACTAGCTGTATACTTACTCGACTCCTTCGTTTTGCTTCAGCCAGCAAGCCCCCTTCACATTTTCCTGCTGCATTCCTAGCATTTGATGGTGCTATATTAGGGTATAAATAGAAGCAATCAGATGCTCCATCACATGACCTAAAATGACAGGTTTCAGAGTAACAGCCGTGTTAGTATATCTTCGCAAAAAGAAAAGGAGTACTTGTGGCACCTTAGAGACTAACCAATTTATTTCAGCATGAGCTTTCATGAGCTACAGCTCACTTCATCGGATGCATACCGTGGAAACTGCAGAAGACATTATATACACACAGAGACCATGAAACAATACCTCCTCCCACCCCACTGTCCTGCTGGTAATAGCTTATCTAAAGTGATCATCAAGGTGGGCCATTTCCAGCACAAATCCAGGTTCTCTCACCCCCTCACCCCCCTCCAAAAACCACACACACAAACTCACTCTCCTGCTGGTAATAGCTTATCCAAAGTGACCACTCTCCCTACAATGTATTGTTTCATGGTCTCTGTGTGTATATAATGTTTTCTGCAGTTTCCACGGTATGCATCTGATGAAGTGAGCTGTAGCTCATGAAAGCTCATGCTCAAATAAATTGGTTAGTCTCTAAGGTGCCACAAGTACTCCTTTCCTTTTTGCGATGACCTAAAATGGAGTTCAACAGCTATCAGAAAGTACAGTTGGTGCCACTTAGTTTTGAAACAAAAACAAGCCTCTCCCCTACTTTAAAAGTTCTCAGGTCTCTGCTGTTGGAAAGGGAAAAAAGTGCTGTACCCTGTATGCTGCAGTTGGCTTCTTCTTTATCTTTGCTCTTGAGGCTTTATATACAGTTGCAGCAATTTTTAAAAATAGAGTCAGAATACCTCTTGATATTAACCTATTAATAGATCTACCCCTTGCGTTCTCATTCTCCAGATATTTTATTTGGGTTGCAGTTCATTGATATTTATTTTCAAGAATTAGTCCTTGAGAGCCTCTTCATATCCCTCGTGCCCATAACCTGCTCCACACAGCACAGTGAGAAAAGGCCGCCCAGCCCAGCTGTGCCCTAGGGGCTAAGCACAGAACAAATGTAGGAGCTTGTGTCATCCATAGCTTCTGAACAACATGTGGGGGTCATCAGCTTACAAAGACACTCTAGACCGGTAGCATAGACAGGCCCCAAATGTATCGAAGTGTCCCGCCTTGAAAAACAGAAGACAAAAAAACATAACCTTGAGTAGCTTTATTTTATAGTTGTGGAAACTGAGGCACACAGAAGCAAAGAGATTTGCTCATGGTCAAAAAGTCAGGAATAGAAAATGGCCAATCTGCTGATAGTCAGTCCTGGGCCCTAGCCGTGTTTGTCCTGGCCTCTCTGCTTCAGCTCCAGTAACAACCCGAGTGGAGGTTTTCTTCCTCTCCGTGACCTTTAACTTCACGTCACTGGAGAAGAAAGATTGTTTCTGACCAGCTGGCTCTAATGCTTAAAAACCTTCATTTTTTTCTTTCGCTAGGAGGATAACGCTGGACGTTTTCTCTCATCCACTTTCCTTTGGAATAATTTCAATCCAGTCCAAAGGATTTCCTTTTCCAGTGTGTCTTCAGCACCTTTCCTAGCAAACAGTTCCTGTTGGAGCACAGGTTTCCAGTTTCAGGCTGTCCCAGGGGGAGATGGCCATGAAAGGGGTAGTAGCTCAACTGAACCTATCCCCAGGTGAAGGGAATAAGTGCAGGGGTCACATGGGAAGGAGCAGCGTGTAACTAGGATCTAGGCCTGTTGGGCGATATAAGAACAGCCTGTGCTCAGCCAGGAGAGAGACCCGCAATGGGAGCAGGCCTGGGAGGGGCTTGGATAGTCCTTTCAAGTCAGTTTTGGTACACAGCAGGGGATGGAAGAGCCAAGCTGCTAGGGTTGGGAGCTGGGCCTCCTGGCAGTGCCCAGGAACGAAAGCACAGCACCTGCCAGGAAGGGAGTCCCCACAGAGGGACACCGTAATCTCCCAGGGAGGGAAAAGGCTCTCACTGCCATTTCTTAACCTCATGGGGTGTTCTCCTGCTCTGCCAACCCCACCCCTATTTCAGCATCTCCAGGTGCCTGAGGAAGCAGGCACCACAGGCCATCCTGCAGCTGGGACAGAAATGTAGGTTGATGACCTACCTGCCCGTGGTGACCATGGTGCAGGACAGCCCTCAGGACATGCGAGTGCACCTCCAGATCTGCAGAATGCACCTTCCCTTTGCTGGCACGAGACCTTGCAGGTTGCGGGAGGTGAGACAGGCACTAACTTTTGGTAACCCTCAGTGGGATCAGAGGGTAATGGTTTGTAGAAAGTGGTGTTGGAGAGCTTTACAAAAACTAGGCAAGCCATTTACAACACACACTTTGTTTCTCTACAAAAGAAAAAGGACACTAAACTATCTAAACTACTACATACCACAAGGGGCCACAGCAGTGGTTCCCTTAACCGACCCAGCAATATTGTTAATGTATCCAACTATACTCTTAGCCCAGCAGAAGAATCTGTCCTATCTCGGGGCCTCTCCTTCTGCCCCTCCACCCCCACAAATATGATACCGTTCTGTGGTGACCTAGAATCCTATTTTCGACGTCTCCGACTCAAGGAATATTTCTCCCACCTCTGAACAACATACTAACCCACAGAGAGCTTCCTACCAAGACGACAAAAAGAAGGATTCTGGGTGGACTCCTCCTGAAGGTCGAAACAACAGACTGGACTTCTACAGAGAGTGCTTCCGCCGACGTGCACAGGCCGAAATTGTGGAAAAGCAACATCACTTGCCCCATAACCTCAGCCGTGCAGAACACAGCGCCATCCACAGCCTCAGAAACAGCTCAGACATCATAATCAAAAAGGCTGACAAAGGAGGTGCTGTCGTCATCATGAATAGGTCAGAATATAAACAAGAGGCTGCTAGGCAGGTCTCCAACACCACTGTCTACAAGCCATTACCCTCTGATCCCACTGCGGGTTACCAAAAGAAACTACACCATCTGCTCAAGAAACTCCCTGAAAAAGCACAAGAACAAATACGCACAGACACACCCCTAGAACCCCGACCTGGGATATTCTATCTGCTACCCAAGATCCATAAACCTGGAAATCCTGGACACCCCATCATCTCAGGCATTGGCACCCTGACAGCAGGATTGTCTGGCTATGTAGACTCTCTCCTCAGGCCCTATGCTACCAGCACTCCCAGCTATCTTCCAGACACCACTGACTTCCTGAGGAAACTACAATCCATCGGTGATCTTCCTGAAAACACCATCCTGGCCACTATGGATGTAGAAGCCCTCTACACCAACATTCCACACAAAGATGGACTACAAGCCATCGAGAACAGTATCCCCGATAATGTCACGGCAAACCTGGTGGCTGAACTTTGTGACTTTGTCCTCACCCATAACTCTTTCACATTTGGAGACAATGTGTACCTTCAAGTCGGCCGGATTGCTATGGGTACCCGCATGGCCCCACAGTATGCCCGCATTTTTATGGCTGACTTAGAATAACGCTTCCTCAGCTCTCGTCCCCTAATGCCCCTACTCTACTTGGGCTACATTGATGACACCTTCATCATCTGGACCCATGGAAAAGAAGCCCTTGAGGAATTCCACCATGATTTCAACAATTTGCGTCCCACCATCATCCTCAGCCTGGACCAGTCCACACAAGAGATCCACTTCCTGGACACTACGGTGCTAATAAGCGATGGTCACATAAACACCACCCTATACTGGAAACCTATTGACCGCTTGTTAGCCGACGGCCAAGGATGTTTGGTGAAGTGCCAGCTATGCCCGTTTATACCATCCGTGACTTTAACCGCTAGGACGCACAGTCCCTTCGCAGCGGGCAGCCCGGGCTAGGCTGACGGATGCCCCAAGGTCCTAACCACCCGTGACTTTAACTGCTAGAGCTCAGAGCTCCTTCGCAGCGGGCAGTCAATACTGACTGACAGGTGCCCCAATGGCAGCACTAAGAGCCTCTCCACACCCGTGACTTTAACTGCTAGAGCTCAGAGCTCCTTCGCAGCGGGCAGCCAGGATTGACTGACAGGTGCCCCAAGAGTTTGCCCCGTGGAGGCGGCACAACTCAACGCTAGGCTCTTAGTACTCTCACCTAATGGCCAGGCTTTAGAGCCAAAACGGCTGAGTTTCTTTAATTGTGTTGGCTGCTTTACAGTAAACCAGAGAAAACAAGTCAGGCTTATGCACAAATGGTTACCAAAATTTATTAAGCTAGATTCTAATCATGTGGTTACAAAATTGCTAGTGCCTACTTATTTAAATGTAGAGATGTTACACACACAAACAAGTTACAAAACTGAAGCCACAATCCCAAAGAAAGAAAACAAAGTATAGAGCTCTATTTCAAAATATGTGTACACTAAAGATAGGAGATCAGGTGTGGGTGCTTCTTACCCTCCTTGCATCTCTCGATTCCAGCGGTGCCAAGCCAGGATCGGTCACTCAATTCCACGGAAAGACGAATAAGGGACAAGGCGTAGGGACCCTCTTAGCTGCAGAAGCCTTGGGAGGCTGTCACTTATCTGACCAGCAGATAGATAGTGAAAAGCACTCAAAAATCATGGTGCTGTAGGTCCCCTACTTATACCTCTGTACTCCTTTATTCTCTTTCTCCTTTCTTATGCCAAATTGAGGCTGGTCTGTCGGGGTGACGCCAGCTTTCGCAAGAGTAGTTTACACTTGCAAAGGAGAGAAACAATAAGTGTCGACTACTGGACATTTCTTTTATCAGGGTAAATATTTTCCCAACTAGGATGTTGGTGTGTGTGCATCACGCTATTTAGTTGGGGCTAAGAGCCATGTCTGTCACAGGGCCTCTGCCTGCTGTGAGCTTAATCCTTGTATCTGTTCCCAGAGGCACATTGTAGCAGCACACCTGTGCTTTCACAGCTTCAAAGGCTGTGCTGGAATATATGTTAAGTGCCCTGTTCCTGCTTCCTCCTGTGTTTCCAGCAATGCTGGTCTGAGGGGGGGGGCTGACTGTCTGGCTACATTCCACCCCCTGATGCACCACACTACATCCCAGATTGCAAGGTGGCGGTGATGCCAGCAACTCTTGCCCTCCTTGGGGAAATCTAGAAATACCCAAAAACCAAATTAGAGGATGAGGGTTCGCGGAATTGGTTAGGATCCCTTTTTAGCTCTAGGTATCTGATTTGCGTGGAGGAAAGAGCAGTTTGAATCAAACGCTTCATAATACATAAAGTTACACAAAAAACAATTACAATAATTAAAATGGTTAAAACAGTATTCACAACCGAATGTAAAAACGGGGAGAGGGAGAATCCCAAGTGTTGAGCTAACCATTGCATCCATGAGGTTTGTCCATTCTCAGCCACTGCATGTAGTGGTACAAATTCAACTCCCAGTCCATTGGTTGAATCCAGCAAGGTGCACATCCAGCAATTTGTAGCACCAGCAGCTGAGGCGATGGTTTGGATTGCTCCCCGAAGAGGATGTTCTGGTATTGCCAAGGTGACTGGAGCCAACAGAAGGATCATGAGGGCTTGCAGGAACATATCTCTGGTGGGTCGTGTTGTAGCTAAAAAAACTTATTTTAAAACCAAAAGCAAAAATTACACCTGATATTATAAGTAATGGCAAATATATCAACAGTCCATAGTAGTCTCTAGTGATCAAACAGGTCTGCTGCATGGTCCATTTTGCTGACAGGTTAGCTGGCAGGTTGCTCGGAACCATGGGACCATTCCTGCAATAAATCACATGGTCAGCCGGTCTTGGATGCGATCCAAGCCTCTGTAATGCTCTTTTATCAGCATTTAAGGCACTCCATACACCTTTCTCTTTATAGACATGCAAAACGCAGGTAAAGGTTCCCAGGGCTGGGTGTTTAATCACAACAGTATCTCCGGGAGCATACTTGGAACTGTGCAGTGGTGTTCTGGCAGGGGAGATAGCTTTCCCTGTAGGGAAGAATCCCCTGCTGATTGGACTTCCTGTAGGAGTCTGTCTGTTGTTTAATCTCTGCACCACTTCGTCCAGTCTGTCTCCCCATGTGCCATCAGTAGGCTTCAAGTGATTCTTTAGCAACCCATTCCAGCACTCGACCATGCCATTAGATTGAGGTCGATATGGAAGGTGGAAGGTCCATTGGACTCCATGGTTAAGGGTCCATTCCCTTACAAGTTTATTCTTAAAATGCGAACCATTATCTGATTGGATTTCTTAAGGCATTGGGACAATTGCTGTTAAGCGGTTTAGTCCCATAACTGTGGACAACCCTGTTGCCAATCGGGTTGGATATGCAAAACCAATCCCTGAAACAATTTCTACTCCAGTCAAGATGTATTTCCACCTCTGCCTTGTAGTGGGCAGTGGTCCGACATAGTCGACCTGTCAGGTTGCCCATAGTGTTTTTCCATCTCTTAGCCTGGCAAACCTTTGTCCTTCTACTATATGTTTTCTAGTCTCAGCACAAATAGTGCAGGCTTGTACCAGGTCTCTAGCCTGTCTGTGGGTGATAGGCCACCCCCTGATATGTGCTTGCCGCACTAACTCATCACTTCCTGTGTGTCCTAAATTATCATGTAACCATGAATATAAGCGTTCCCATTCTACTTGTGTGGTAAAGAGCTGGGCAGCTGCATCGGCTAAATTGTTTAACTGTGCAGCTGGGGTATTATTCCTCTGATGAGCTGAGACATGTCCTATAGACAGGGGTTGTTGCAGGCCATGCTGATATAACCACTGCCAGTATTCCAGTCCCCAGACTGGTTTACCTCCTATTTCCCAATGGTTATTTTTCCAGTTAGTGATCCACTGAGTGGCACCTGCCCATACCGCATAGGAGTCCGTATATACTGCGGTGACTCCTGCTTCACAGGCCAGTTTAATTGCAGCCAATTCTGCAAGTTGTGCTGACCCATCAATTTCAGCAGTTAGGGGTGCTGCAGAGGTGTCTGCAGGCACTGCTGCAGCTTTTCCCTTCCATTTTCCTTTTACCAGCCTGGCACTGCCATCAGTGAACCATACTCCCTCAGGCTTAGAAGGATCAAATGGGGCAGCATCCTTAATGGGAGACTGCTGTGGAGGCAGGCGGTATTCATCAGGCATTCCTACTTTCCATAGGGATTCCTGAATCATAGTGGGGTTTTGTGCAGTGTCTGCACTCCCTACCCTGTGGTGTATGTAAAGTGCCCATCTTTGGATAGTCATCTTTTGTGCTACACCAGGTGGTAACTCTTTCCCTTCCAATATAGGTTTAATGATTGGAAGAGGAGTGTGAATTGTGATGTCCTTATCCTGAGTTAATTCCTCAGTTTCTCTCAAGGCTGTGTAAGCTGCCAGAAGCACCTTCTCATAAGGCGTGTAGTTAGCCTGTGACCCTTGCCATGACTTGGAACCAAACTGAATTGGTCGTCTGGGAGCAGTGTCACTGTCTTGCCAGAGAGCATAAGACATTCCAGTGGCTCCCACAGTTAGGTACAAATGGAATGGGGCTTCAGGATGTATGGGACCCAGAGCCTGATAGGTGTGTATCTCCCCTATCAGTTGTCTGAGGGCTTCCTCATGGGCAGGAGCCCATTCCCAGGCAGCACGTTTCTTTAACAAATTGTACAATGGTCTGGCTATAATGGCAAAGCCAGGTACATGTTTTCTCCAAAACCCCAGGGTTCCCAAAATCTGTCTCAATTGATCTTTACTTTCAGGGGAGGGTGCCTGATTTAGCTCTTGCACAGTGTCATTAGGCACAGACCTCCTACCTCCCATCCATACAGTACCTAAGAATTTTATCTCTTGGGAGGGACCTTGGCATTTCTCAGGTGGTAACTCTAAATTAAGGGCTTCTAGTGCTCCTTTGATTTGATTCATAGCCTCCTGTACCTCTTCTGGGGTTTTCCCACCTATTAAGATGTCATCAATGTATTGCACAGTTTGTACATTGGGTGACAGTATAAGGTCATCTAGGACCTTTGCCAGTGCCCCATGGCAAATAGTGGGTGAGTGTTTAAACCCTTGTGGCATTCGGGTAAAAGTGTATTGTACACCTTTCCAAGTAAAAGCAAATCTTTCCTGGTCAGCTGGTTGCAAAGGGACCATGAAGAACATGTCCTTTACATCTAATACTGCTAGCCAGGGTTTATCCCAGGTTTGTATGGTGTTTACAATATCTGTTATGCTAGGGACTGCTGCAGTTAATGGTCCAGTGTTACTGTTTAGCTTCCTATAGTCCATAGTGAGTCTCCATTTGCCATTTGGTTTCTTGATGGGCCACACAAGAGAATTAAAGCGAGAGTGGGTACGAATTAAAATTCCTCGCTGTTCCAAATCTTTGATCAGGTCAGTAACAGGGCTTATGGCCTCAGCTGGGACATTATACTGCTTTGTGTTTGTTACTGTTGAGGGCGGGAGAGCAGGCACGCTGCTAAGTAAGTTTACAGAATAGTGGGGAGGGCTTTCCTCTTCCAGGTGGGTGGCATGAGGAACAGAACTGACTCCAAAAGCCCATCTTTCCCCATTAATCCTTCCCTTCTTTCCTCTTAAAACGTCCATGCCCAGTATGTTGGCATTGCCCAAAATCACCTCATATTTTCGGGGCTGATGGTGGGGTTGCAAGGGGATATCCAGTTTTATCTTAACTAATGGGTAAGTTATGGTACTGCCATTTACCCCTGTAACAAGTACCTGCTTTCCGCCAGTAGGTGGCGAGCCCTGAAAACTTTCTCCTTAATCATGGACATTTGAGCCCCTGTGTCCATTAAGAAAGGAATAATGTGTTTGTCATTTACAGTTACGTGTATCCGGGGGTCTTTTGCTGTTGTTTTCTCCTCTTTGGATTTAAGCTGGTTTATTAGGAGAGGAGATTGACCCCCACAAGCTAGTTTCCCTGCTCTGGTAACTCTTGCAGTTGCCGAAGCAATGGAGTATACCGGGTGTCTGCAGGTGGGGAAAGAGGAGAGAGCTGCAGAGGTGCACTGGGAGTAGCATTAGTTGTCTCCCAGTCAGCTCTTTTAAAGGTGGTGAATAATTTTAGCCGCTCTGTGGGCAGTCCATTTATCACATCTCTGGGATAACCTAAAGCCAGACATTGTCTCCACAACTTGGCTCTAAGCTCCTTTTCCTCCTGGGTTGGCTCTCACTTGTTTTTATGTCCTTTAGATGGTGCCCCCTTGTTTCCCTGAAGGGAACGCATCTTAGCTTTGCCTGTCAGTGCTCTGATGTCTCCGAATTCTCTAAAGTATGACACCAGAAGGTTTAGCAGTGCCCGAAAGGTACTGTTACGTGCTGCAGCTTCTGATCTAAGGGACAGTGCCATAGCCCTGTGGTTACTCGGAACTCCCTTAAGCAGGGGTCTGAGATCATCTACATCTACCTGACCCTCCCATGGGCTTTCATAGGCTAACTCTTGAGGGTTTTGGCCAAGCATGCTAATAACAGCCACAGTTAATAGAGCTGTTTTTACCTCATCTATGTTGGTCCAGTGCATTACTGTGGGTTCATCTCGGTCTGCTGGGTAAATTCCTCTTGCCCATCGACAAGCCAGAGACCAAAGTGTTTTAGGGGTGTTCCCCTCTGAGTGTTCCAGGAATATTCCTGCACCTAAGTTAAGGCACTCAGTTTCTTGGGCTGTCAGGCGTATATATCCACCCCCAATGTCCCAGAGGCGGACCAGCCACTCTATTATACCTTCCTCAGGCTTTTTAGCAAAATCTCCCTGGATTGTTTTTAACTCCAAGGGAGTATATTGGCGGGTGGTAATTTTGGTAAAGTGTGTTGGAGCTTTACTCCCTTTTCCCTTTTTACCTCCCTTCTTTGTTTTTGAAGAGGTGGATGGATAATTGTCATCCCCTTCTTCATCCAGCTCTGCCCCACTCAAATTTTCCTCATGTTCTTCTGATTTGTGATGTGTGATAGCTGGTCTTAATTTTACAGAGGGACCTTCCTCCTCAGAGGAGGGGGACTCATTTGCTGAATCCCAAATGTCTCCATCCCATTCCTCAGGGTCTAGCCAGAGAGCAGTCTCAACTTTAGCCCGGTTGATACTGCATGTTTTAGTCTCCAGTTTTTCCCTTCGTTCTATCCCTTCTTTCTCAATTAAGGGAAGTAATCTTTTCTGAAGATGTTTCATATCCCTATTCAGTGTTCTTACTCTGGTATCTAAATTCTGGCATTCCTGGCACAGTGTGTCCCTTTCCTGTTGCAGCCTATTAAATTCTATTGCCAGACCATGATAATCCTTACAGGCAGCTTGCCAAACATTAGTAAGCAGCCATATACAAGCACCTTTTCCTTTCCCTTTCTTCATCTTGCAGGCAGTTCTCCAGTTACAGAAATGCTGCCAGATCTCTGCTGGTTTTCCCCAATATTTCTCCAGCAGTTCTTTGCTCCACAGAGGATTTCCCCATCCCTCTTGGGTCAAACTTTTCTCTAGCTCAGGGAATTCTGTGGTGTTTATCATGACTGGTTTCATTGTGTTACTGTAGTGCAGCCTATATCACAATCCTGTTCGTGACGCCAATTTCTGTTAGCCGACGGCCAAGGATGTTTGGCGAGGTGCCAGCTATGCCCGTTTATACCATCCGTGACTTTAACCGCTAGGACGCACTGTCCCTTCGCAGCGGGCAGCCCGGGCTAGGCTGACGGATGCCCCAAGGTCCTAACCACCCGTGACTTTAACTGCTAGAGCTCAGAGCTCCTTCGCAGCGGGCAGTCAATACTGACTGACAGGTGCCCCAATGGCAGCACTAAGAGCCTCTCCACACCCGTGACTTTAACTGCTAGAGCTCAGAACTCCTTCGCAGCGGGCAGCCAGGATTGACTGACAGGTGCCCCAAGAGTTTGCCCCGTGGAGGCGGCACAACTCAACGCTAGGCTCTTAGTACTCTCACCTAATGGCCAGGCTTTAGAGCCAAAACGGCTGAGGTTCTTTAATTGTGTTGGCTGCTTTACAGTAAACCAGAGAAAACAAGTCAGGCTTATGCACAAATGGTTACCAAAATTTATTAAGCTAGATTCTAATCATGTGGTTACAAAATTGCTAGTGCCTACTTATTTAAATGTAGAGATGTTACACACACAAACAAGTTACAAAACTGAAGCCACAATCCCAAAGAAAGAAAACAAAGTATAGAGCTCTATTTCAAAATATGTGTACACTAAAGATAGGAGATCAGGTGTGGGTGCTTCTTACCCTCCTTGCATCTCTCGATTCCAGCGGTGCCAAGCCAGGATCGGTCACTCAATTCCACGGAAAGACGAATAAGGGACAAGGCGTAGGGACCCTCTTAGCTGCAGAAGCCTTGGGAGGCTGTCACTTATCTGACCAGCAGATAGATAGTGAAAAGCACTCAAAAATCATGGTGCTGTAGGTCCCCTACTTATACCTCTGTACTCCTTTATTCTCTTTCTCCTTTCTTATGCCAAATTGAGGCTGGTCTGTCGGAGTGACGCCAGCTTTCGCAAGAGTAGTTTACACTTGCAAAGGAGAGAAACAATAAGTGTCGACTACTGGACATTTCTTTTATCAGGGTAAATATTTTCCCAACTAGGATGTTGGTGTGTGTGCATCACGCTATTTAGTTGGGGCTAAGAGCCATGTCTGTCACAGGGCCTCTGCCTGCTGTGAGCTTAATCCTTGTATCTGTTCCCAGAGGCACATTGTAGCAGCACACCTGTGCTTTCACAGCTTCAAAGGCTGTGCTGGAATATATGTTAAGTGCCCTGTTCCTGCTTCCTCCTGTGTTTCCAGCAATGCTGGTCTGAGGGGGGGGGGCTGACTGTCTGGCTACACCGCTATACTTACCTACATGCCTCCAGCTTCCAACCAGGACACACCACAGGATCCATTGTCTACAGCCAAACTCTACCATACAACCACATTTGCTCCAACCCCTCAGGCAGAGACAAATATCTACAAGATCTCTATCAAGCATTGTTACAACTACAATACACACCTGCTGAAGTGAAGAAACAGATTGACAGAGCCAGAAGAGTATCCAGAAGTTACCTACTACAGGACAGGCCCAACAAAGAAAATAACAGAATGCCACTAGCCATCACCTTCAGCCCCCAACTAAAACCTCTCCAATGCATCATCAAGGATCTACAACCTATCCTGAAGGACGCCCCATCACTCTCACAAGTCTTTGGAGACAGGCCAGTCCTTGCATACAGACAGCCCCCCAACCTGAAGCAAATACTCACCAGCAACCACACACCACACAACAGAACCACTAACCCAGGATCCTATCCTTGCAACAAAGCCCATTGCCAACTGTGTCCACATATCCATTCAGGGGACACCATCATAGGGCCTAATCACATCAGCCACACTATCAGAGGCTCGTTCACCTGCACATCTACCAATGTGATATATGCCATCATGTGCCAGCAAGGCCCCTCTGCCATGTACATTGGCCAAACTGGACAGTCTCTACATAAAAGAATAAATGGACACAAATCAGACGTCAAGTATTACAACATTCAAAAACCAGTCGGAGAACACTTCAATCTCTCTGGTCACTCGAACTCAGACCTAAAAGGGGCAATTCTTCAACAACAAAAAACTTCAGAAACAGACTCCAAGGAGAGACTGCTGAATTGGAATTAATTTGCAAACTGGATACAATTAATTTAGGCTTGAATAAAGACTGGGAGTGGATGTGTCATTACACAAAGTAAAACTATTTCCCCCCCTACTGTTCTTGTCAACTGCTGGAAATGGCCCACCTTGATTATCACTACAAAAGGTTTTCTTCACCCTCCGCCCCCTCCCCCGCCCACCCCTGCTCTCCTGCTGGTAATAGCTCACCTTTCCTGATCACTCTTGTTACAGTCTGTATGGTAACACCAATTCTTTCATGTTCTTTATGTATATAAAATCTCCACACTGTATTTTCCATTGCATGCATCCGATGAAGTGAGCTGTAGCTCATGGAAGCTTACGCTCAAATGTCTTTGTTAGTCTCTAAGGTGCCACAAGTCCTCCTTTTCTTTTTGTGGATACAGACTAACATGGCTGCTACTCTGAAACAGTGTTAGTCTTGCAGATGCAGACTAACACGGCTGCTACTCTGCCATGCCTCCACCCACTTTAACCCAAAACAAACTCAGGTTTTGGGTCAAAGGGGGTAGAGGCATGGAAGAGAGTATATAGTGAACAAAAGATTGATTTTAAAAGTGTCAGAACAATATTGTGAAAACAGGAAATTCCTAGTCTTGACAATTTTTCACGAAAAACCCTTGCATTCCAAAAATAGTCACTTTTCTACAGACAATCCTTCCTTTGGAAAAGATTTTCAACCGTGTCTAGAAATCGCTCCCAGGTCAGTGTCTCTCTGAGCGTGGGGTGCACTCATTTGCCCTCCCCTTCCCCTGGGGATGTGTATGAAGCACTAGTTAGAGGGGTACAGAGGAGGTATAAATAAAGATGATTAGGTCTTGACGAATACACATGTGGAGGATGTGGGGGGAGAGAGACATGACTGATTGTATTGTCCTGAAGCAGTGCACAGCTTCCAAAGATTTGGTGAATGCTTCTCTGGGGGTCCGATTCTGCAAACCAACTTCCAGGAGCATCAGATGTGCATGTGACAAGGCCCTGCTCCCTCCTCATGTCCAGGCCACTTGGCCAGTAGCTTGGCATGCGTAACTCTGATGCTGGACTGCCATTTTCGTACCCCTGCCTCTATGTGCATTGTGAGCAGCTGCACTGCTGCACATCCAAGTGGCTAAAGAACCATCAACAGGCTTCACTCTTCTTCACTCTCTGGTCATGCAATTACAGACATGAAAGTTGCGATATTACAACAGAAAAACTTCAGAAACAGACTCCAACCAGAGACTGCTGAATTGGAATTCATTTGCAAATTGGATACAATTAACTTAGGCCTGGGAGTGGTTGAGTCATTATGCAAGGTAACCTATTTCCCCTTGTTTATTCCTTCCCCCTCCCCCGCACTGTTCCTCAGACATTCTTGTTAAACCCTGGATTTGTGCTGGAAATGGCCCACCTTGATTATCATACACATTGTAAGGAGAGTGATCACTTTAGGTAAGCTATTACCAGCAGGAGAGTGGGGTGGGGGGAGAGAAAATCTTTTGAAGTGATAAACACCCATCTTTTCATGGTCTATGTGTATAAAAACATCCTCACTGTATTTTCCACTTTATGCATCTGATGAAGAGAGCTGTAGCTCACGAAAGCTTATGCTCAAATAAATTGGTTAGTCTCTAAGGTGCCACAAGTCCTCCTTTTCTTTTTTCGAATACAGACGAACACGGCTGCTACTCTGAAACCTGACTACACAGAGTGCTATCGTTTGCACAAAGATAAAATGGAGAAATGTTGTGTGTGTTTAACCTCTTTCAAACAGCGGGCTCTTAAATGTTGCAAATAATTTCTAGCTCAACCAGAAGTTAGGGGCTTGAGGTAGGAGTCTCCCAGGCATTGTCTTCACTGCAAAAGTGTGTTTACATGGAGATAGCTAACTTGATGTAAAATCTGAGTGGAGACTAAGCCCTGGTCTACACTAGGACTTTAGGTCGAATTTAGCAGCGTTAAATCGATTTAAACCTGCACCCGTCCACACAGTGAAGCCCTTTATTTCGACTTAAAGGGCTCTTAAAATCGATTTCCTTACTCCAGCCCTGACAAGTGGATTAGCGCTTAAATCGACGTTCCCAGCTCGAATTTGGGGTACTGTGGACACAATTCGATGTTATTGGCCTCCGGGAGCTATCCCAGAGTGCTCCATTCTGACCGCTCTGGACAGCACTCTCAACTCAGATGCACTGGCCAGGTAGACAGGAAAAGAACCGCGAACTTTTGAATCTCATTTCCTGTTTGGCCAGCGTGGCAAGCTGCAGGTGACCATGCAGAGCTCATCAGCACAGGTGACCATGATGGAGTCCCAGAATCGCAAAAGAGCTCCAGCATGGACCGAACGGGAGGTACGGGATCTGATCGCTGTTTGGGGAGAGGAATCCGTGCTATCAGAACTCCGTTCCAGTTTTCGAAATGCCAAAACCTTTGTGAAAATCTCCCAGGGCATGAAGGACAGAGGCCATAACAGGGACCCGAAGCAGTGCCGCGTGAAACTGAAGGAGCTGAGGCAAGCCTACCAGAAAACCAGAGAGGCGAACAGCCGCTCTGGGTCAGAGCCCCAAACATGCCGCTTCTATGATGAGCTGCATGCCATTTTAGGGGGTTCAGCCACCACTACCCCAGCCTTGTTGTTTGACTCCTTCAATGGAGATGGAGGCAATACGGAAGCAGGTTTTGGGGACGAAGAAGATGATGAGGAGGAGGAGGTTGTAGATAGCTCACAGCAAGCAAGCGGAGAAACCGGTTTTCCCGACAGCCAGGAACTGTTTCTCACCCTAGACCTGGAGCCAGTACCCCCCGAACCCACCCAAGGCTGCCTCCTGGACCCAGCAGGCGGAGAAGGGACCTCTGGTGAGTGTACCTTTTAAAATGCTATACATGGTTTAAAAGCAAGCATGTGAAAGGATTACTTTGCCCTGGCATTTGCGGTTCTCCTAGATGTAGTCCTAAAGCCTTTGCAAAAGGTTTCTGGGGAGGGCAGCCTTATTTCGTCCTTCATGGTAGGACACTTTTATCACTCCAGGCCAGTAACACATACTCGGGAATCACTGTAGAACAAAGCATTGCAGTGTATGTTTGCTGGCATTCAACCAAAATCCGTTCTTTCTCTCTCTGTGTTATCCTCAGGAGAGTGAGATATAATTCATGGTCACCTGGTTGAAATAGGGTGCTTTTCTTCAGGGACACTCAGTATAGCCCATTCCTGCTGTGCTGTTTGCCTGTGGCTGAACAGAAATGTTCCCCACTGTTAGCCACGGGGAGGGGGGAGGGTTGAGGGGGTAGTCACGCGGTGGGAGGAGGCAAAATGTGACCTTGTAACGAAAGCACATGTGCTATGTATGTAATGTTAACAGCAAGGTTTACCCTGAAAGAGTGTAGCGACTGTTTTATAAAATGTGTCTTTTTAAATACCGCTGTCCCTTTTTTTTTCTCCACCAGCTGGATGTGTTTCAATGATCACAGGATCTTCTCCTTCCCAGAGGCTAGTGAAGCTTAGAAAGAAAAAAAAAACGCACTCGAGATGAAATGTTCTCCGAGCTAATGCTGTCCTCCCACACTGACAGAGCACAGACGAATGCGTGGAGGCAAATAATGTCAGAGTGCAGGAAAGCACAAAATGACCGGGAGGAGAGGTGGAGGGCTGAAGAGAGTAAGTGGTGGGCTGAAGACAGGGCTGAAGCTCAAATGTGGCGGCAGCGTGATGAGAGGAGGCAGGATTCAATGCTGAGGCTGCTGCAGGACCAAACCAGAATGCTCCAGTGTATGGTTGAGCTGCAGCAAAGGCAGCTGGAGCACAGACTGCCACTGCTGCCCCTCTGTAACCAACCGCCCTCCTCCCCAAGTTCCATAGCCTCCACACCCAGACGCCCAAGAACGCGGTGGGGGGGGCTCCGGCCAACCAGCGACTCCACAACAGAGGATTGCCCAAAAAAAAGAAGGCTGTCATTCAATAAATTTTAAAGTTGTAAACTTTTAAAGTGCTGTGCTTAAAGTGCTGTGTGGCATTTTCCTTCCCTCCTCCACCACCCCTCCTGGGATACCTTGGTAGTCATCCCCCTATTTGTGTGATGAATGAATAACGATTGCATGACTGTGAAGCAGCAATGACTTTATTGCCTCTGCAAGCGGTGATTAAAGGGAGGAGGGGAGGGTGGTTAGCTTACAGGGAAGTAGAGTGAACCAAGGGGCGGGGGGTTTCATCAAGGAGAAACAAACAGAACTTTCACACTGTAGCCTGGCCAGTCATGAAACTGGTTTTCAAAGCTTCTCTGATGCGTACCGCGCCCTCCTGAGCTCTTCTAACCGCCCTGGTGTCTGGCTGCGAGTAACCAGCAGCCAGGCGATTTGCCTCAATCTCCCACCCTGCCATAAATGTCTCCCCCTTACTCTCACAGATATTGTGGAGCACACAGCAAGCAGTAATAACAGTGGGAATATTGGTTTCACTGAGGTCTAAGCGAGTCAGTAAACTGCGCCAGCGCGCCTTTAAACGTCCAAATGCACATTCTACCACCATTCTGCACTTGCTCAGCCTGTAGTTGAACAGCTCCTGACCACTGTCCAGGCTGCCTGTGTACGGCTTCATGAGCCATGGCATTAAGGGGTAGGCTGGGTCCCCAAGGATACATATAGGCATTTCAACATCCCCAACAGTTATTTTCTGGTCTGGGAATAAAGTCCCTTCCTGCAGCTTTTGAAACAGACCAGAGTTCCTGAAGATGCGAGTGTCATGTACCTTTCCCGGCCATCCCACATTGAGGTTGGTGAAACGTGCCTTGTGATCCACCAGAGCTTGCAGCACTATCGAAAAGTACCCCTTGCGGTTTATGTACTCGCCGGCTTGGTGCTCTGGTGCCAAGATAGGGATATGGGTTCCGTCTATAGCCCCACCACAGTTAGGGAATCCCATTGCAGCAAAGCCATCCACTATGACCTGCACATTTCCCAGGGTCACTACCCTTGATATCAGCAGATCTTTGATCGCGTGAGCTACTTGCATCACAGCAGCCCCCACAGTAGATTTGCCCACTCCAAATTGATTCCCAACTGACCGGTAGCTGTCTGGCGTTGCAAGCTTCCACAGGGCTATCGCCACTCGCTTCTCAACTGTGAGGGCTGCTCTCATCCTGGTATTCATGCGCTTCAGGGCAGGGGAAAGCAAGTCACAAAGTTCCATGAAAGTGCCCTTACGCATGCGAAAGTTTCGCAGCCACTGGGAATCGTCCCAGACCTGCAACACTATGCGGTCCCACCAGTCTGTGCTTGTTTCCCGAGCCCAGAATCGGCGTTCCACAGCATGAACCTGCCCCATTAGCACCATGATGCATGCATTGGCAGGGCCCATGCTTTCAGAGAAATCTGTGTCCATGTCCTGATCACTCACGGGACCGCGCTGACGTCGCCTCCTCGCCCGGTATCGCGTTGCCATGTTCTGGTGCTGCATATACTGCTGGATAATGCGTGTGGTGGTTGATGTGCTCCTAATTGCCAAAATGAGCTCAGCGGCCTCCATGCTTGCCTTGGTATGGCGTCCGCACAGAAAGAAGGCGCGGAACGATTGTCTGCCGTTGCTCTGACGGAGGGAGGGGCGACTGACGACACGGCTTACAGGGTTGGCTTCAGGGAGCTAAAATCAACAAAGGGTGTGCCTGTACATCAAGGAGTATTTCAGGCAGGACTGCACGGAGGGTTCCAATAAGAAATGGTGCACCAAAGTTATCGTTGTTATTGGAACAAGGAGGTTAGCCTGGCCTCTGATTGATACATGGCTAGATTAACCTCGCTGCGCCTTCTCTGTGACTGACTGCAGTGTGATCTAGACAGGGGAGGAGGAAAATGAGTCCAAAACAAATCTGGTCTATTTCTTGTTCTGACCCACTCCATCGATCCTTTACATCTTTGGCTGGCAGCAGACAAAAAAGGCGCGAAATGATTGTCTGCCCTTGCTTTCACGGGGGGAGGGAGGGTGGGAACGGGGTCCTGACGATATGTACCCAGAACCACCCGCGACAATGTTTTAGCCCCATCAGGCATTGGGATATCAAACCAGAATTCCAATGGGCAGCGGAGACTGCGGGAACTGTGGGATAGCTACCCACAGTGCAACGCTCCAGAAGTCGACGCTTGCCTCGGTACTGTGGAAGCGCTCCGCCGAGTTAATGCACTTAATGCACTTAGAGCATTTTCTGTGGGGACACACACACTCGAATATATAAAACCGATTTAAAAAAACCCGACTTCTATAAATTCGACCTAATTTCATAGTGTAGACATACCCATAGAATAGAAACATAGAATATCAGGATTGGAAGGGACCTCAGGTGGTCATCTAGTCCAACCCCCTGCTCAAAGCAGGACCAATCCCCAATTAAATCATCCCAGCCAGGGCTTTGTCAAGCCTGACCTTAAAAACTTCTAAGGAAGGTGATTTTACCACCTCCCTAGGTAACGCATTCCAGTGTTTCACCACTCTCCTAGTGAAAAAGTTTTTCCTAATATCCAACCTAAACCTCCCCCACTGCAACTTGAGACCATTACTCCTTGTCCTGTCCTCTTCTACCACTGAGAATAGTCTAGAGCCATCCTCTCTGGAACCACCTCTCAGGTAGTTGAAAGCAGGTAATATCAAATCCCCCCTCATTCTTCTCTTCTGCAGACTAAAGAATCCCAGTTCCCTCAGCCTCTCCTCATAAGTCATGTGTTCCAGACCCCTAATCATTTTTGTTGCCCTTCACTGGACTCTCTCCAATTTATCCACATCCTTCTTGTAGCGTGGGGCCCAAAACTGGACACAGTAGTCCAGATGAGGCCTCACCAATGTCGAATAGAGGGGAACGAACACGTCCCTCGATCTGCTCGCTATGCCCCTACTTATACATCCCAAAATGCCATTGGCCTTCTTGGCAACAAGGGCACACTGCTGACTCATATCCAGCTTCTCGTCCACTGTCACCCCTAGGTCCTTTTCCGCAGAACTGCTGCCTAGCCATTCGGTCCCTAGTCTGTAGCTGTGCATTGGGTTCTTCCGTCCTAAGTGCAGGACCCTGCACTTATCCTTATTGAACCTCATCAGATTTCTTTTGGCCCAATCCTCCAATTTGTCTAGGTCCTTCTGTATCCTATCCCTGCCCTCCAGCGTATCTGCCACTCCTCCTAGTTTAGTATCATCCGCAAATTTGCTGAGGGTGCAAGCCACACCATCCTCCAGATCATTTATGAAGATATTGAACAAAACCGGCCCAAGGACCGACCCCTGGGGCACTCCACTTGACACCGGCTGCCAACTAGATATGGAGCCATTGATCACTACCCGTTGAGCCCGACAATCTAACCAACTTTCTACCCACCTTAGAGTGCATTCATCCAGCCCATACTTCTTTAACTTGCTGACAAGAATACTGTGGGAGACCGTGTCAAAAGGTTTGCTAAAGTCAAGCAACAATACATCCACTGCTTTCCCTTCATCCACAGAACCAGTAATCTCATCATAGAAGGCGATTAGATTAGTCAGGCATGACCTTCCCTTGGTGAATCCATGTTGGCTGTTCCTGATCACTTTCCTCTCATGTAAGTGCTTCAGGATAAGTGCTTCAGACAAGGCACAGGTGGCTTTAACCTCTGTGTCACTTGTCCAGGTAAATACCAGGCTGAGCGTATAGCATTCCTGGACTAGCTACATCAAGGTAAAAGACACCTCTCCCTCACCTCTACTAGTACTTTACATTGAGTTCGCCAGCTGAGTGTAAACACATACGTTTTGAGCTGGGAGGTTGATTTTTTTTGTTTGTTTTGCTGCTTTTTGGTGGTGGTGGTGCGGGGCGGAGGGCACTGAAGCCATAATAGTGACATTCTCTAGCCTGTGTTATTTGTATTACTGTAGCACATAGGAGCCCCAGTCATGGGTCAGGACCCGATTGTGCTAGGTGCTGTACAAAATAGTACAAAAGACAGTCCCTGCCCCAAAGAGTTGACAATCTAAGTATAAGACAAGAGACAGATGGAGACAGACAGACAGGGGAGTACAAGGAAATAATGAGAGTGTATCGGTCGGTATGATAGGCAGTGGTCCCTTTGATTTGGGAATTGGAGATGGATAATGAGAGAGGTTTGAAAATGTTTAAGGGGCTCTCCTTCCGAGCATGAAGGGCATGTGGCAGAAAGCATGAAGGTGGTTGTCTGAAAATTTAACAAGTGGGTGTTGCTGGCAGCATGGACCGATTGGAGGTGGGAGTCAACAGTACAGTGAATGAGAGATGGTACAGTTAGGAGAAGACATTGGTACAGTGAATGAGAGATGTCCGGTTAGGAGAAGACAGTACGTGAAGGGCCTTGAAAGAGAAGACAAGCTGCTTCTGTTTGATGCAATAGAGAAGGGGGAGCCAGTGGAGGGATGCAAAGAGGGGTGACATGGTGAAAGCAGTGGGCTAGGAGAATGATCTTTGCAGCTTGCAGCAATATTCTGAATGGATATGAGCTGGGGAAGAGGGAAAAGAGAAGCATGTGGCGGTAACTGAGATGTGATGTGATCAGAGCCTCGATGGGAATTTTAGCTGTGTGGATGGAGAGGAAAGGCTGTATCTTAGAGATGTTATGCAGGAAAACACCACAAGACTTAAGCACAGCCCTGGATGTGAGGACTTAGAGCAGAGGTGGGCAAAGTACGGCCCACGGGCCACATCCAGCCTGCGGGTCTGTCCTGCCCGGCCCCTGAGCTCCCAGCAGGGGAGGCTAGCTCCAGGTGCCTCCCCGCTGTCCCCTCGCCCCTGCGGCCTCACCTCACTGTGCCGCTGGTGCTCTGGCCTGCTGCTCCTACCGGGCAGCGTGGCTGCGAGCTCCTGCTGCTCTGAGCAGCGTGGTAAGCGGGTGGGGGGGTTGGATAAGGGGCAGTCAGGGGACAGGGGGCAGTTGGATGGGATGGAGGTTCTGGGGGAGGCGGTCAGGGGATGGGGAACAGGGGGGGTTGCATAGGTGTGGGAATCCCGGGGGGGGGCGGCTGTCAGGGAGCGGGGTGTGGACAGGGGTTGGGGCACTCAGGGACAGAGGTTGGTTAGGGGATGGGGTCCCAGAGGGGGCGGTTAGGGATGGGGGTCAGTCAGGGGGCGGGAAGTTGGAGGAGGTGGATAGGGGGTGGGGGCCAGGCTACTTGGGGAGTCACAGCCTTCCCTACCCGGCCCTCCATGCCGTTTTGCAACCCCGATGTGGCCCTTGGGCCCAAAAGTTTGCCCACCCCTGACCTGGAGAGAGGTGTGAGTGGAAGATGACAGGTTATGGGCCTGAGTGACAGGCAGGATGCTGGCCTTGTCCACAGTGATGGAGAAAGGAGGTAATAGAGAGGGCTTGGACAGGAGGGGAGAGACAGAGAGCTCTGCTTTAGCCATGTTGGGCTTGAGCTGACAGCTTGGTCGGCACAAGGAGATGTCCCAGAGACAGGCTGAGGTGTTCATTTGGCCAGCAGGAGATGGGGCTGGTGCAGAGAGGCAAATGGGTGAGTTGTCAGCATGGAGAGGGGAGTTGAATTTGTGTTTACAGAGGAGACAACCCAGAGACGAGGGGCAGAGGGAGAAGAGAACAGAAGAGGGAGGCTGGCCATAAACCATGTCACATTTACTGGTTTGTTTGTTTATTTTTCTCAAGACCTGCCCCCTCCTTGTCACACACTGTTACACCAAAACAAACCAGTAAGGACCCTCCCCGCCCCATGTGTTTATATACTATTTGGTCAGCCCCAGGGGACCAAGGACAGAGCCTATGTAAGGGTCCCGGGGAGCTGGCAGGAGGGGGAAGCAGCGATCAGAGGGGTCGGGGGTGGGGGGAGCAGGGGAGGGCAGAGGGAGGACAAGGTTTCAGGAGGAGGATGGGCAGGGCGGGCAGGCCAGGGAGGGCGAGGACTGAGCCATGATCGGAGCTTTGCCCAGGGCCGGGCGGGACGCCGCTCGGGCACCCGGCCAGCCCAGGAGAGAGGGGGAAGGTTTGTGGGGAGCAGAGCGGCCGGGAGTCGAGGGGTTAAATGGAGGCGGGGCTAGGGCGGAGATCGGCCGCTGTTACGGTGACCCCCGGGCAGGGACGTTTCCGCTGTTCAGACCCACGTGGGAACGAAGCTGGCGCGGGGGTCACAGGGAAGCCGGTCGCTCTGTGGCTGCGAACTCACCGGGTGGGATCCGCTGCGAGCCCGCCTGGCTGCTGGGACCTCAGCTCGTCCCCGGGCTGCGGCGCCGGGAGCTCTTCCCGCGCGTGAGACTCCGGGTCCCAGGGGTCCCTGCCCAGGCCGCGGGTGGGTGGGTGGGTGGGTGCTGCTGGCTGCTCGGCGGCGGCTCGCTTGCTGTGCGGCGGGGTTTGCGGGCCGGTTCCAGCCACCGCCGGAATGGGGCGAGGGGGGACCGCGGGCCCGAATGGGGAGGGGGAGGGGCCCGGGCCCTGGCCTGAATGGGTGGCGGGGCTCGGGGTCAGGGACCAAAATGGGAGAGGGAGGGACTGGAGAGGGGGTTGGCTAGGGGCTGGGGACCAAATGGGGAGGGGGAGGGACCGGAGCCCGAATGGGTGGCGGGGCTCGGGCTCGGGGCTGGGGACCGCATCGGGGGCAGGGCTCCGAAGGGGGGGCGGGGCTTGGGCGGTGCCTGGGGACCGTGTGGGGAGGGCAGCGCAGTGGCAGGGGCCGGTCCTTGACCGAAGGGCTGGGACTCTGGGCTAAAGGGGGGTGATTCGGGGGGCAGGCCCCGAGCCGAAGAGCGGGGGGGGGGTTCGGAAGAGCCCCGCCCCGGAAGGGAAAGGAGGGGCTGGGCAGAGGAGCGCTGGACACTGGTTCAAGTCCCGCCCTTCAAGGAGGCGGCTGGGCCAGGGACAAGGCTGTTTCGAGCCCCAGCCCCTCCCCTTCTGATATCCGACTCACACTTACTTCTAGGAGGATTGTGTGTGTGAGGAGGGTCTTCTCCCCCACCCCCCAGCTGGGTGCCTGTCACGGGTGGGAGGGGCCCATAGGACATCAGGTCTCTGAGGCCCTGGGGGCGGAGGGGCCGATAGGAGTTAAGGGGTTTTAATCATCATGGCACCACCTCTGGCAGGGGGTTGGGCTGCTGGGCAGGGAATAAGAAACCACAAATGGCCTCCCCCACCCCTGACCTGCCCTGCTTGGTCTGTCTCGGGTTCAGATCAGCTGGAGAGTCTGGAGCAGGGACGGGGAGCCAGGGCCAGGACCTCTGCCTCGGCTTTGCTGCTGCCAAATCGGACCCACTCAGACCGAGAGGAGCTGACCCCAGCCCAGCACCTGCAGCAGCGTTTGTGGCCTGAGTGTCGCTGAGAGGGACAATGGGGCCAGCAGCTGGGTTGCTGAGAGCGAAGAGCCGCTGTAGGAGTTGTGTGTTAATGGCAATGGACACCTGGAGACTGGAGGGAACCCAGGTAATGGGGCATCTCTGCCTGGGGGCAGGCTGGAGAGAGACACTGAGACTGCCTGGGGTGCTGGAAGTGGGCGTGGCCCTCCCACTTTTTGTCACTGGCCCCTCCCCTCCTCCTCCTCTTCCCCCTGAGGTCCCCACACCCCACCTCTGGTTGGGAGCTGGAGTCCAGGCAGTTGCAGGGAGCCGTGGATGACCCTCCACTTGCCAGGGGTGGGGGGCTGAGAGCAGCCCCAGGTCCGTATCCCTCCCCGCAGGCTCCCTGCCCAGAGCAGGGGGAGGGTCTGTAGTTCCCCACAGCTGCGTCTTACCATGGCCCGGCTGCTGCTCTGAGGCCCTGCTACCCAGCCAGAGCCGGATCTTGGTAACAGCCCCAGGGTAGCTCTAGGGAGCCATGGACCCTCCATCTGCCCTTGGCTCCATCCCTGAGCCCTTTGCCTTCCCTGTGTTGCTCTGAGGTTACCAGCCTGGCCTTCCTGGATCTTCAGGTCACGCCTGTGGCCGGGCAGCAGGTGCGGCAGTGTTATTGAAATGAGCCGTAGAAGTCAGTCGAGACCCCTCCACCAGCGCAGTGTGGAAACCCCCCAATCGCTGAGCTTGGCCATGAAGGGTCCCTTAGCACCATTCACACCCCCGGGCTGCCCAGACAGCGTGTGCTCGTGCAGAGGGCGTCTGTTTGCCGTGAACATGAACCCTGCTGTATCCCCCCGTCGTCTGGGGCAGGGCGTGCTGGAGGCTGTCGGGGATGGGATTTCTCTCCTGCCCTGGGATCTGATCACTGGGCCCCAGGAGGGTTTAGCAGCTGGCAGAGGGGATTGAATCCAGGTCTGTCTGCATTAGGAATCCTCTGTGCCGATGTCATGACATCCGTGCAGTTGAATTGGTGCAAACCGCTAAAGGAGACGCACTGCACTGGTGCACAAAGGAGCTTGCCTTGGTGCAGTTCGCTGCAGGAAGTTACCAGAGCGGGCCGCACTGCTCCAGCGCATCTCCAGGAGGTGTTTGCCCTGATGTCACTGTGTCACTGTGATTATACTGTGCAGATTGATCGGATACAGATGGGCCCTGAATCCCAGCTCCCTGCTGTAATGGCAGGCTGTTGCAATGGGCAGCATTGGCTGTCAGTGTGTAAGGTGGGAATCTGTGAGCTTAGGGTTGGTTACACACCTGCAGGTGTAGAACATGTAGCATCTGACCTGGAGATGGATGGTGGAGACAGCCTATGCCATCAAGTGTTAGTCACTGACTTCTCTGCTCAGTTCAGTAGGGCAGGGGTGTGGGCTACCGTGCACTGGACAGTTAAATCTACAGGGTCAGACATGCCTTGTGCTTGAGGTGAACACATGCTCGTTTTCTGATCACTGCTGCCACGTTTCCTAACTCTTCCAGACTTAGAGTGTCTGTTGCTCGCTGAGCGCCAGCCACATGAGAAGGCTTGAAAACCAGCTACCGAGTTACTGTGGTGCAAACAAAAGTGACGTTCTCAAAAACATCTGGAGGGGTTTGAGTCCGACTCCTCTCAACTAGACAGGTCTTTCAAATCCTCTTTGGTGTCAATTATGGGTGACCCCACTGTTGCTCTTTCATGGCTCTGAAAGGGATACACTGCCGTGAGGGCTTCCAGAAAGTGCCTTTCTTACTGCTGTGTTTGGGGAGAGAAAAGTCTGCAGGTAGGAGGCGAATTAAGTTCCATCATTCCTGGCCCACAGTGCAACAGGTCACTTCCGGTTGCTGTGGTTTTTGGCGCCCCCTTGTGGCTTTCATGTCCCTGCGTGAAAGTTCCCAAGTTCTTCTCAGTTGTTCACCTGCTGTTTGTTGCGAGGTTGAACGTCCAGCTGTTGATCTTGTGCCTGGGGTGAAATGCTCTGAGCTGTGTCAGTCCCTCGCAGGCTGGGAGTGTCCCTGGAATCCTTCTTGCCAGGCAAACTTACAGTGACAAACGTCTCCGTCCCCCTGCGTCTGATTGCCTTGGTCCAGCCCCAGTTGGGGGTCCCAATGGGCTTGGCAAGCAGGTCAACTGACTGCCTGTTTGGCCACAGTCAAATACTCCAGCAAGAGCCCTGGGGGTAGGAGGCAGCCTGCCTTTCGGATTGCGTCTTGGAGCCTCACTTGTGTTTTCCGGAACCTGGTTTCATTGTTTTGCCTTTTTTTTCTGAGCTAAAATAACTCAGTGAAGTACATTTTTTAAAAAAAATTAGGTAGATCCGTATCTATCGAAAGCTAAACCTACTGGAGAGAATGACATCTTGCTCTTTTTTCTTCCTGGCGGGAGGTAACCAATTCTGATAAATTGGTATTTTAAAATATCTGACCACTCTTTGACAGTTTTCACTGATCAGTTGACCAATTTTTGTACCAGTCAAATGCCCAATTCTAGGTGTAACTCTTACTCTCCATGTGACTGTCTCATTCTCAGTGCTGACATCTCAGCTTTCATCAGCTGATCTGTGCCCCCCTGCTGGCCCCTCGTGCCCAGATGGCTGGATGGGATACCGAGGGAAATGCTACTATTTCTCAGAAACGGAAGGGAGCTGGACCGACAGCCAGAGCCGCTGCTGTGCACCGGGTGCCTCCCTGGCTGGGATCGACAGTGAGCAGGAAATGGTGAGAGACTCTCGAATTGCCATACACTGATCTTGGCACAGTGGTGGCTGCTGCAGTCGGACTTGGGCTCTGCCCCGTGGGGTGAGGAGCAGCTGTGAGCCCTCCTGTGCTGGGAGGCCAGAGTGAATGAACTTCCAGCTGCTGAACGCCAGCCCTGGCTGGACCCAGGGCCCTACTGTCTGTTTGTGATCACAGGGATTGCCCATTCTCAGCTGCCCCCCTCCCCAAATAGGGAGACAGCTTCTGTCTAGGGCAGGGCTGGCTCAGGCATCTCCTGGCCTGCTGGCTGCTGGAGTGGGACTGAGAACCCAGCCAGTGCTCCTGTTGTGGGGATGGGAAAGGAGCAGCCAGCTGAGGAGGAGGGGAAGAGGGGATCCTCTCATATTGACCGCTCCCACTTCAGCTTGACTCGCTCCCTCCTCCTGCCTTGCTGCGGTGAGCGGGGGCTGATCTGTGAGAAGAGAGGTCTCTGCAGAGAGCTCAGACCCAGGGCCTGCCCCCAGCCCAGGGGGACTTGGGGTGCGGGTGACTGGGAGCACAGGGGTGGGGCTGCTCTGTGCAGGGGGAGGGTTAATACTGCCTGGGTGATCTTGTACTTTGCAAAAGGCAGGGGAACACCGCCTCCCCACCCAAAAAATAAACTGAGCACTCTTCAATATGGGGGGAGGGATAGCTCAGTGGTTTGAGCAATGGCCTGCTAAATCCAGGGTTGTGAGTTCAATTCTTGAGGGGGCCATTTAGGGATATGGGGCAAAAAATCTGTTGGACGATTTAATTGGGGATGGGGGTGGGACTAGAAGATCTCCTGAGGTCCCTTCCAACCCTGATACTCTATGAATATGAGACTGGGATTCTCTGCGGCACAGAGCCCTGGATGGGGGGGTGGGGAAGCACCGGAGCTGGGGCTGATACCTGCTGTCCCTCGGCTTTCTTGAAGGTGTTCCTGCTGCGCCATAAGGGTGTCCAGGACCACTGGATCGGCCTCCGGAGGGAACAGGGTCAGCCCTGGAAATGGACCAACGGCACCAAATTCAACCACCTGTGAGTCTCTCTCGCCCCTCTGGACTAATTCCCTGGGCTTGGGGATTCTGGTCTCTGAGCTGTTTGAGCTCAGGTAGATCCACCATTCAGTGCTAGTGAAACCACCAGACACGACCCTGGTCCGTTCGCATCCTGCGTGTATCGGAGACCGATGGGAGCCGGCGTGTCCCTGAACTCTCGGCTCCTCCCCGCAGCACGGTGCTGGGCCGGAGACAGAGCCCGCCATAGCCAGAGATGCCCTCGCAGCGCGCTGGGATTTCAGCTGGGACACTCGCTGTTCTCCCCCAGCCCTCTTCAGCAAGGTCCCTGGGGTGTCTGACCCCCCCTGGGGAAAGGAGGCAGCAGGGAGCTCAGGTTAACAGTGGCCGCTAGAGAGGGCAGCATGCCGAGCACTGCATGGCAGGTGCAGGTCCCGCTGGGGATTGCAGCCGGCAGGTTTGAGTGACTTGGCTGGTGAGGCCTCTGAATCCGCAACAAGGCACCGATGTTAAAGGAGCCTGCGGTTCACAGGTGCTGGACGCCTGGGGCTCCCACGGGAACGGGGTACAGTAGTGATGGCTGCCCAACACTCCGCGATGGGTTTCAGTGAGCTCCAAGTGTGATCACAAAACCAGCGCTGCTTGAACCCTGGGACTTCAGCAGTAGAAGCATGAGCCTCTGCCATAGGAGCGAAAAAATCCACTTCTTTAACTGAAATCCCCCGCCATTGATAAAGCTCTTTTGCAGGCCAGCCATTAGAGGGGGATGGAGACCCCCCCACTTCTCTGGTCTGGGTTACTTCAGTACTTTGAAAAATCAGGCTCTTTTGGCTCTGGGTCAGGGCTCCCCAATGGACAGTCCCCATTCTGCTGTATTGGACCCAACCTTTGGATCCCACCTGCTTCCAGCCTCACTGGGTCTGAAGAGCTACCAGACACTGTCCTGAGTTCGGGCCTCTGTGGCACTCTCCTGGGGTACAGACTCCCTGTCTGGTATGCTCCTTAGGATGTGGGACCCTGCAGATCAGCTGCTGTAGGACCAAAAACCAGTGCTGAACCCTCCCAAATCTCCCGAGAGGTCTCAAATCTCAAACAGAGGCTAGGGACACCATTCCTTACCCATCCTAGCTAATAGCCATTCATGGACTTAACTTCCATGAATTTATCCAGTTCTCTTTTAAACCCTGTTATAGTCGTTGCCTTCACAACCTCCTCAGGCAAGGAGTTCCACAGGTTGACTGTGCGCTGTGTGAGGAAGAACTTCCTTTTATTTGTTTTAAACCTGGTGCCCATTAATTTCATTTGGTGGCCCCTAATTCTTGTGTTATGGGAACAAGTAAATAGCTTTTCCTTAGTCACTTTCTCCGCACCACTCATGATTTTATAGACCTCTAACCACTGTGTTTACATCTCATGTTATTGTAGGTCTGTAAGTGGCTATGGGCCATCTCACTGCGTGGTGTTTGGGTAGGTTGCGATTGTTCATGGGGGTGGGGAGGGAGGTGAAAAAGTTAAAATGTGACTGGGTATCAGAAAGTATTTCAGATAATCTAGTGCCAGAAAATGACCTTGAATGTGACAGCAGGTGGCTCCTCTGGGACCTTCTGCTAAGAAAAGCAAAACATAGAAAGAAAAAGAAACACTTCAGCACCAGGGGGAAAGGCAGTTTCCTGTGTTTCCGAAGCCATCTGATTCCATTTCTGAACAAGTTGCAGTGTGAGAGAGAAATTCATCAAATTGAAATGTATGTCGTGCAACGTCCCTACAGCACTTGTGCAAGGGAAGTTGAACCAAATTACTACGGTGAGCTTCAGAGGCGCAAGCTGTTAAATGATGCAAAAACCAAGCTGAAAAGACAACAGCAACAGCTCAGATTTTGTTGTTACTGTTATCATTATTATTACTGGGCTACGTTGATTGGGTTTTTTTGTCTGTGAAAGAAACTTTGGACATATTGGCAGATACATTCTTTCATTATTAGTCATTATCCTTTCTATTATGTAAAGCATTTTTAAATTTAGTTCAGAATTGTTGTACAGCCGTCCACCTTTGACCAAAAAAGCAAAAGAACAACAAAAAAGACAAGACTGTGCAAAGCACTGGTTTCTTCTGTGTTTAGGTCATAGAATCATAGTATATCAGGGTTGGAAGGGACCCCAGAAAGTCATCTAGTCCAACCCCCTGCTCGAAGCAGGACCAATTCCCAGTTAACTCATCCCAGCCAGGGCTTTGTCAAGCCTGACCTTAAAAACCTCGAAGGAAGGAGATTCTACCACCTCCCTAGGTAACGCATTCCAGTGTTTCACCACCCTCTTAGTGAAAAAGTTTTTCCTAATATCCAATCGAAACCTCCCCCACTGCAACTGGAGACCATTACTCCTCGTTCTGTCATCAGCTACCATTGAGAACAGTCTAGAGCCATCCTCTTTGGAACCCTCTTTCAGGTAGTTGAAAGCAGCTATCAAATCCCCCCTCATTTTTCTCTTCTGCAGGCTAAACAATCCCAGCTCCCTCAGCCTCTCCTCATAACTCATGTGTTCCAGTCCCCTAATCATTTTTGTTGCCCTTCGCTGGACTCTCTCCAATTTATCCACATCCTTCTTGAAGTGTGGGGCCCAAAACTGGACACAGTACTCCAGATGAGGCCTCACCAATGTCGAATAGAGGGGAACGATCACGTCCCTCGATCTGCTCGCTATGCCCCTACTTATACATCCCAAAATGCCATTGGCCTTCTTGGCAACAAGGGCACACTGCCGACTCATATCCAGCTTCTCGTCCACTGTCACCCCTAGGTCCTTTTCCGCAGAACTGCTGCCTAGCCATTTGGTCCCTAGTCTGTAGCTGTGCATTGGGTTCTTCCGTCCTAAGTGCAGGACCCTGCACTTATCCTTATTGAACCTCATCAGATTTCTTTTGGCCCAATCCTCCAATTTGTCTAGGTCCTTCTGTATCCTATCCCTCCCCTCCAGCGTATCGACCACTCCTCCAAGTTTAGTATCATCCGCAAATTTGCTGAGAGTGCAATCCACACCATCCTCCAGATCATTTATGAAGCTATTGAACAAAACCGGCCCCAGGACTGACCCTTGGGGTTCTCCACTTGATACCGGCTGCCAACTAGACATGGAGCCATTGATCACTACCCGTCCAGTAAAGATAAGACACAACTGTACCTTGTATTTATTATTGAGTCTGCAAAAAATCCCTATGTAAATATGCACATGTAATTTATTTATTTGTTTTTCCTACAGTTAGTTCAGTATTGTCAGAGCCTCATTCTGAGGCTGCCAAAAATTTGTGAGAACCCCAGCTCTAGAAAGTGTTAGTATTTTGTTTTCTATGTAACCATTACTTTCCAGTATTTGCAAAAAGAAAAGGAGGACTTGTGGCACCTTAGAGGCTAACCAATTTATTTGAGCATAAGCTTTCGTGAGCTACAGCTCACTTCATCAGATGCATTCAGTGGAAAATACAATGGGGAGATTTATATACACACAGAACATGAAACAATGGGTGTTACCAGTATTTATTCACTCTCGCTTGCATCTCTGTTCTTTGATAATAAACTCATTCCTGTTTTCTGTATATCTAATTGCTGTGTTCTCAATAGAGTGGTTGGCCTGAATTGAATCTTACAAGCTGCTGTGGACCGCGCCTGTGGGATTAGAGTCACAGTTCTGCATGTGCTCCGGGGAACGGGCTGAGCACTCCCGAGGGACGCTCAGAGGCTTTGGGAGTGTCTATCGCTAACCTGTACACAGAGAGCGAGGCCTGCAGGGGGCTGGAAGGTCAGGCTTGCGCTGCCAGGGGTGGTGGTTTGAGAGAGCAGACCCATGGCAGGCCTGCACAAGGCTCCCCCAAAAGTGCCTCATATGCCTGCTATGAATCGCTCAAATGGGCAGACGTCCCCGGCTCATTCCACCCCTGCACCCCCCAGGTACAACCCGCACAAGGCATTCGACCAGGGTGAGGAGAACAGCTGCAATGCCCTGTCACCTGACATGCTGAATTTGCCTCTGAGCCCATTTTCCCTTCCAGCTTGGGACTCCAGAACCCTGCCTTGTTGAGCCAGACATGCTTGCCAGCTGCAAACCTAGACCCAGGTCTGGGCCACACCCCCAACGCTGCAGACTTGAACCCAAAACTGCTCAGCAGGTTACCTGTCTCCAGCACCCAGCTCCCAATGGGATCCAAACCCCAAATAAATCCGTTTTACTCTGTATAAAGTTTATACAGGGTAAACTCAAATTGTCCACCCTCTATAACACTGATAGGGAGAGATGCCCAGCTGTTTGCTCCCCCAGGTATTAATCACTTACTCCGGGTTAATTAATAAACAAAAGTGATTTCATTAAATATAAAAAGTAGGATTTAAATGGTTTCAAGTAATAACAGACAGAACAAATAAGTTACCAGGAAAAATAAAACAAAACACGCAAGTCTAAGCCTAATACATTAAGAAACGGAATACAGATAAATCTCACCCTGAGAGATGTTCCAAAAAGCTTCTTTCCCAGACTGGACTCCCTCCAGTCTGGGCCCAATCCTTTCCCCTGGTACAGCCTTGTTCCAGCTCAGGTGGTAACTCGGGGATTTCTTATGACTGGCAGCCCCCTTTGTTCTGTTCCACCCCCTTTGATACCTTTGGCACAAGGCGGGAATCCTCTCACGGTCTTTTTGGGTTTCCACTCCTCCTTCTAAATGGAAAAGAGCCAGGTTAAAGATGGATTCAAGTATCATGTGACATGTTCACATGTCCTGTGAGCCCCCCTCCATTCTTTCAGGACTGGCCCGCACGTATGCGGTGAAGGCTTGCAGGTGAACAGAGCCATCTACAGTCAGTTGTCCTAGCTAATGGGAGCCATCAAGATTCTAAGCCACCATTAATGGCCCACACTTTGCATAACTACAGTAGGATCTCAGAGTGATATCTCATATTCCTAATTTCAGATACAAGAATGACACATTCATCCAAATAGGATGAACACACTCAGTAGATTTGTAAGGTCTCATTACAAAACTTATAGAGACCTTTTGCATAAAGCATATTCCAGTTATATCATATTCACACTTAAACATTTTTATAAAGCTTATGAAGTGCAATGTCACAGGGTCAATACCCTCAGAGGATACCTGCAGATAGAGGCTTCCCTGGCTGGTGGAAAGGCCTCAACTGCCCTGCTTCCCATGGCCAGAAGGCATTGTAGTACAGCTATTCTCAGCTTACCCGGGCCTATGTGGAGCGGAATGTACATTAGAGAAGCCCCAAGGCTGCTCTGACTTAGACCTGGTCAGCACAAAGCCTGACGATCCCCCCCTGCTGTTGTTCGCCTCTGGCACTGGGTGCCGGCAACAGCTTTTGGAGTCCCAACGTGGGGTGACGAGGATGCAATTTAGCCTTGGCCAGATCCCTTCTGGAGGTCGAGGATTGCAGCGACAACCGACGTCCAGCACACACCGGTGAGTTCATTGGGGGCCTCAGAGGAGAAGGAGTTTGATGAACCCCGGAGGGAACGATGGTGCAACGCACTCACATAGTGGAGAAGCAGCTGTGGGAGACAGTGAGGAACCTATTCCTTGGATATAGGGGAGGAGCAGCTGCGCGCGATGTTGGGGAACCGGTCCCTTGGATAAGGTAGGAATCTTTTGAAATCCGGATTATATGCTCTGTTGGAACCTGGGGACGCCCACAGTTACCCTGTAGGTATGGGACAGGAACAGAGCACGGGAGGTACGGTACGATGCACGCCCCTAGAGTGTATTTTAGTAAATTGGAAGATATTTGGATCAGATCCAATGACTAAGGGTAAATTGAAGCGATTTTGTACAGTTGACTGGCCTCAGTACCAATTAGAGGACCAAGAACAGTGGCCTCCCGAAGGATCACTAAATCATAATACAATCCTCCAGTTACTCCTGTTCTGTCAGCAAACGGCGAAGTAGAATAAGCATTCGTATGCTTACTTGTTTATAACCTTATAGTCTCGTACTGATATTTTACAATGCTGTAATTTAACCCCGATTGGCCCTGTAGCAATTAATGTCAGTCCCCGGATCCCCACCCCAAATGTAATGGCAGATCCGGTGTCTCCTTCGGCCCCTACACCCACACAGAGCGAGGCTCAAAGTAAGATTCCTAGTGAAGCTCATAGTGAGGTTCAGGCTCCATCTGCTGGATTATACCCGTTACTTACCAAGACTAAAATCGCCCCTAATGCAATAGAAAGGACAAGCTCTTACCATGCAGGTCTATACTCATGCATCTTTTAATCCTATGGACCTGGCCGCTTTCAAAGCACAGGCTGGAGAATTTTCTATCAACCCAAGCAAGTTGGTATCGGTCTTTGAGGGATGTCTTAGCAGCTACAAGCCAGGCTGGGATGATTGTAATGTCCTTCTGCAAACATTATTGACTGAGGTTAAACAAGAACAGGTCATAGCTAAAGCAAGGAAAAAAGCGAAAAGGCGATATGACCAAGACTGTAACAATGTCCCAATCCCAGATAATCAAGTTCCTATAAAAAATCCTAGGTGGGACCCAAATGACAATCAGGCTATGACCCACCTCACCTTCTATAAGGAGCTGCTACTGTATAGACTCCGTCATGCAGCTGTCAGACAGAATAATTAAACTAAACCATAGAAGGTAGTGCAGGATCCAAAGGAAAGCCCTGGAGCTTTTTTGCAGCACATTCGAAACACGATCCAACAGTATACCAATGCAGATCCTAATAATCCACAAACTGAGGCAATTATTAAAGGAGTATTTACAAGCAGGGCAGCCCCCGACATTAAGAGAAAGCTACAGAAAAAGGAGGATTTGATAAGTATGACCATGGCACAGATTTTAGAAGCAGCAAATCAAGTGCATAGTTTAAAAGAAGTAAAAAAAAAAAAAGCAAGTAAAATTAATGGTAGCAGCAATGCAGGCAGGCATGAAGGAAAGTAAACAAAAAAAAGGGGGCCGTGGACACGGACGTCCAGGCCCGCGAAAAAGACGACTGGGGCGCAATCAGTGTGCCCTGTGTCGGCAAGAGGGACACTAAAAAAATAAGTGCCCAAACAAAAAGAAAAGGGGAAGTACCTCTATGATGGCGATAAAAAAACCAAAATAAGGGTGTCAGGGGAAACAGATCATCCTACCCCCGGAACCCCGAGTAAAAATGCGGGTGGGAAATGAAGAAATAGATTTTTTAGTCTCCTGAATTTTGTGGGACTCCAAGGATATCGGGTAGCACGAAGTCAGGCTCAGATTGCTCTCCCGCAGGTACAGTACCTCGGGTTCTACATACAGCAGGGGGAACGCCAGCTTTCAAATAAAAAAATAAAAGCCATATGTCAAGTTCCTATCCCGAGTAATCGCAAGCGGCTCAGAGCATTTCTGGGGATGGCAGGCTTCTGTAGAATATAAATCCCAGAGTTTGAACTATAGGCTAGACCCCTGTACGACTGTGTAAAAGGAGCAGACCATGACCCCTTTCATTGGACACCAGAGGCTGACAGGGCATTTAAAATTCTAAAAAACAAGCTAATGGAAGCCCCGGCTCTAGGTCTGCCAGATCTCTCCAAGCCATTTCAGTTGTATGTACATGAACGAAAGGAGGTGGCCCTGGAAGTACTCACACAGCTGCTAGGAGCATGAAAACGTCCGGTGGCATATTTTTCGAAATAACTGGACCAAGTAGCCAAGGGCTGGCCAGCGTGCCTGCGGGCAGTGGCAGCCACCGCCCTGACCCTGGCAGAAGCAGAGAAACTGACACTAGGGGGAACAATACAGGTTTTTACACCACACATGGTACGCGCTTTACTGGATGTTAAGGGCGGCCTCTGGCTCACACAAGCGCGTATGGCAAGATACCAAGCAAAGCTCTTAGAGAACCCTGAGGTCACGCTGCAGCCTTGTCCATCCCTTAACCCTGCCACCCTCTTACCAAAAACTGAGAAACAGAAACATGACTGTTTAAAAATCATAGATGCCCAATATTCTAGCCGCCCGGACTTGAAGGATGTCCCCCTCCCAAATGCAGATTACGAGTGGTACACTGATAGTAGCAGCATGGTAATAAATGAGCAAAAACCGGCGGGTTATGCTATTGTAACCCTCATTGACAGCGTGGAAGCTGAAAGTTTGCCCGCTGGGACCTCTGCCCAGTTGGCTGAGCTAATGGCCCTGACCCGTGCACTCGAACTGTCCAAAAAAAAAACAGGTCAATATTTTCACTGATTCCAAATATGCTTTTGGGGTGCTGCATGCTCCTGCTGGCCTGTGGAAGCAGAGGGGAATGCTGACAGCCCAAGGCTCCCCAGTCAAGTACGGGCCCCAAATCCTCCGGCTTCTAGAGGCAGTGCAACTCCCTTTGGAAGTGGCAGTGGGACACTATAAGGCCCATCAGAGGGAGGATCAAGATGTGACCAGGGGTAATGCCAGGGCAGATAAAGAGGCAAAGCATGCTGCCACCCTGATGTTCCCTCAGACTAAAAACACCTATATGCATGCCCTTATCCCATCAGTGGGGAAGCTCCCAACCCCTCAGTATTCTGGGGAGGAGAAACAGCTAGCTGACAAACTTGGTCTCCAGGAAAAGGAGGGATGGCTTCATTCCCCGGAAGGGAAAGTCCTCTTACCAAAGGGCCTAATTCTGCCAGTATTACAAAAATTACATCAAACCACTCATGCTGGCAGGGAGGCACTTATCCAAGTAATAAAAAAGTACTTCATAACCTCCAGACTCAGAGCCCTAGCTACCCAAGTACAAACAAAATGCCTAGTCTGTCAAAAGAATAACCCCCAATCAGGACACCCAGTACCACCAGCAACCCTGGAACCCACTCCAGGCCCCGGACGGGTGTGGCAAATAGACTTTGCTAAGTTTCCCCAGACCCAAAAGTTCAAGTATCTCCTTGTCATAGTAAATGGATTCAGCAGATGGTCAGAAGCCTTTCCATGTCGCAATTGCACTGCCAAGACAGTGGCTCTCAAGTTTGTTAAAAAGATTATTCCTCCCTTTGGACTTCCCCAGTGAATAAAATCTGACAATAAAACACACTTCACGTCAAAAATCGTCCAAAGCATCTCAGACACCGTACAGATTCCCTGAAAACTCCATACACCCTGGAGACCTCAAGCCAGTGGGGTAGTGAAGTGGATCAATCAGACCCTTAAGCAACATCTCTCGAAAGTATGCCAGGAGGCCTCCCTACGGTGGCCTGATGCCCTGCCCCTAGTTCTGCTCCGCAGCCGTGCTCTCCCGAAGGGTAAATTAAAGCTCAGTCCCTTTAAAATTATGTTTAAAAAAACATGGCCTATAAATAGTACACCGCTTATGTTAAAAAAAAAAAGTAAAAATTAAAAAAACAAGTTTCTCTCTCAGTATATGTGTTCCCTGTCTGCTATTCTTTTGTCTCTTCACAGGTATACTAAGGATTCCAGCCTCTACCCTTGGACTCACCCATCCACTCCCTGAAGCCTGGTGATTCAGTGCTTGTACGTACCTGGAAAGACGAGCCCCTCCAGAAAAAGTGGAAGGGACCCTATACCGTCCTGCTGGTCTCCCACACGGCCACAAAGGCCGAGGGACATAAGAATTAGATTCATTATACCCAGCTGAAAGACGTGTCAAACCCCCCACCACCCCCGGCTAAAAGGTAGACCGTGCATTCAGCCCCTCCCAGTGAAGATCTTAGACTAAAATTACTATTTAAACAGCAGCCCACCAAAAAAGCAAAAAAATAAATAAAAAAGTATATTTTATTCCCCCTCTTAGCCATGTGCCTAACCGGTACTGCTGTTTCAAGCATTGTACCCGTAGATACCTTGCTGGCACTGGCCCAGAGTGCAGTGAACGCAACGTCGTTCTCAGAGAACCTTATTCTCAGAGACTAAGGCAGCAGCTCTGGCCTTTTCTTTCGTTAGTATCCCTGGGCTTGTGGTGCATAATTACCACGCAGTAGAGCACCTTGCCTGCACAGTGGCAAAGGCCATTAATTTAACCTCAGCCGTCCTGGCCCAACTCTCACATGAGTTAGGGGAAGTACGTCAGGGTATGCTACAGAACAGGCTGGCTGTAGACTATTTACTTCTACGCCATGGTCACCTATGCCAGGAGTTTGCAAGCATGTGTTGCTTTAATATAACAGATGCAGAGCCGTCCGTAAAAGCTGATTTCCAACGCCTAAAGCAGCTAGCAAAGAGCATTCATCAGCAAACTAGAGAAAATTAGCTAAGCTAAGGTAAGCTAATTTTCTAGTTGAAGCCTTTCCCTGTAGCTAAATAAGGTATTTAGCCTATTATTTAAGTTTTTTTTCCTGTATGAATCGTGTTATATTTACTATGTTATATATAGTCCTGGTAAAAATGCTTATTTTGCATAGTTTTAAAAATTTTAATTTTATGCATAGCCCGCTCGTAAGTAAATAAAAATAAAAAACCTCAAGCAATAAAAATAAATACTCTCAAAAAAAAATTGTTAAAAACCCCAGGGCATGGCCACTAGTTAAATTAAAAAAATAAAAGGCCATAAAGGTCAAAAAAGTCTCCCTGCTAAAGCCCTAAGAGCTTCTTCTCAATCCCCCTTAATAAAATTCAGGCCTGGCTGGTTTGAGTAAGCTCTTTTGCTCTTAAAACAATGTTGCAGCCGCATATAATGCCTCATAGTGTAAAGTTTGCTAACGCCAAGTTAAAAATAATAAAAAAAACAGCTACAGGGCCAAACAAGATGTGCTGGTTGGTTAAGTTGCTAAAAATGCTTGTTAAAAGTTGCAAAAAATAAACATTGTTGTAACCCATATAAAAAAAGCAAAATATTTGTGCAAAGTTTTAATTACCTAATGTGTAGTGCAGTCGCATTAAGGAATATAAAAGTGTGTGTAATGACCTGCTCTAATGTGCAAAATTTAAAATTCTATTCCCCCTGTACCTTGTTTGCAGCTGCAAATAAACTTTTCTGCTTCTCCACCCCGTTGTGATTATTAAGTGACGCACACCGGGTAACAAACCCCCCCCTGCTGTTGTTCGCCTCTGGCACTGGGTGCCGGCAACACCTCCATGAATTTAATTCTCCTCCCCTCACAGTGTCTTCTACAGCGCCTTGCCTACTGCTGAGCTCACTGACAGAAAAGCAAGAGGGAGCGAAAAGCTGGGATGTGGCCACTAGATGGGGACAAAGAGCTGCATCCGCTGGCCAAGAGCAGCTGGGGGAAGCCTGGGAGCAACAGGTATCAGAAAGCAAGTCAATCTCAGACCGTGGCCTAGTTTCCAGACATCTCTGGGCCGATTCTTGGAGGACGCAGCTCCTGGCAAAGCCACCCCCCAGAGTCAGGCCCTCAATGGTTCTCCCAGCGCAGTGGGCCCTGGGTGCAGCAATGGTGCAGAGATCGGTGTGAAATAGGAAACCCTGCGAGATGCTGGCTCTCCCTGCGGTCCCTGACCCCTCCTGGGGCTCCAGCGCAGCTCCCCCATACGCAGGCAGAGCTCAGAGCAGAGTCCGCAGCAGCCCCACCCCAGCGAGAGCTCCCAGTGAAGGCAGAGGCCTGGCAGAGAGAGGAGAGGGGCACAGGCAGGTCAGCGAAGAGCTGGAAGGTGGCTTCCACCCCAGGAGGATTAACAGAGAAAGAAGAGCGGAGCTGGGAGAGCGCAAAACAGAGACACCCCCCAGCAAATCCCCCCCGCCCTCAGACACCGAGATCCCGGCCTGGGGGAGCCCTAGCAGAGGGGTTCACTCCCCGATACTTACTCATGACAGTTGCAGCAAGGGGTCCTTGTGGGGTGGGAGGAGGTGCCACCCCGCTCTGGCTGGCTGGCTTTGGAGAGATACAAGGGTGAAGAGCGCGGTGAGGAGTTGGTGCCCTGGGAAAGAGGTGGAACAAGAGTTGGGGCTAAGGGCCGAACAGGGGTGGAGCATCTACGGGGAAAAATAAGTCAGTGCCCGTGGAGGGGAAGGCCGGGGGCTCTGTTCCACGAGGGCTGAGCGTGTCAGAGCAAAACTCCTGAGCAGCGTCATTGTGGCCTCCTCGTGAGCGTCCCTGATTCCTCAGGGTACACTGCATTTCCCCGGCTCCTTCCCTTGCTAGGTGTAATTTCAGAAAATCACTCTCCTGTCCCTAACTCCCACAGCTGCTGTGTATGAGCCACTGCCAGGCCTCTCTAGATGGGCTAACATCTGGATCCTGCCCAAGCTGGTTCTATCCCACGTGGCCAATTGCAAGTGACCAAAAAAAAAAAATCACAAGTCAGAGCCCCCCTGAAAAACGATTGTTTTTAAAGTCTCGTTGGTTTTAAGCCAACAAGTTGGGGTTCTGTTCTCCAGCTCCTGGTGTTGGAGCCTTTTTTGGGGGGGGTCACCTTTTCAAGCTTTTCTCCCCATCCAGGAGAGCAAGATCATGAAAAACTTCTGCCAAGAATGGCCAACCCCGCCAAAACCTTCTACCAGCACCGGAAAACAGTTAGTCCCAAATTGGGGAAAAAGCAAAACAAAAACCCCCACATCTTCCAAACCATTTTTGGTTTTTGAATTTTCCAACAAAAAATTGATTTTTTCCTGTTAAAGTGACACTTTCCACAAAAAATTGTCTTTAATCAAACACCCAATTTTCCCTAGCACAAAATGTTGATGGAAACATTTCAGTGTATTAGTTAAAGTTGCTGTGAAATCCCCACCTCCCCATACCTCCCTACCAGCACCAGCCCCAGCACCTATGGGGCGTGCAGCTGTGCAGCCTGCCTGGCTGTAGGGCCCCTTCCCTGCCTCCCAAACAGCAGCTGGAGCCAGGGAGCCATCGGGGATCCCCACAGGGACTGGCTGCACCTGCTGCTGCTCAGCTCAGCCCCACAGGGTCAGCATCAGCCTCTCCCCATCCCTTTCCTGGGCAGAGAAGCGGCAGTACCTGGAGCTCCGCTGCCCTGAAGGTGCCCCACGGGCTGCGGTGCCTTGGCGCAGGGAGAAGCTGCTGGATGCGGCTGGACTGGGGGTGAGCGCTGGGCTCGGGAACCTCTGGGACAGCCGGGCGGTCGGTTTGCGGGGCTGGTCCTGCTCCTGTGAACACAGCGCGCTTCTCTCCAAGGGGAGCTTGAACAGGGCCTCCAGCCCCAGCAGGAGGAAGGGTCTGCAACAGCCCCGGGGACCCAGCACAGAGACACCCCCAACCCCAGTGAGCTCCCCTGGGGCAGCAGCAGCCTGGCCTGAGGGGAGAGAGACACAGCAGGGGAGAGTAATGGGATAGTTCTGGTTTTGCACCGTGCAGCGATGGAGAGCTCAGCTGAGCACCCAGGGCAGGCAGGGTGTTAGGGCAAGGGGCTGACAAAGGAGGAACTAGAGAGTGCCTGAATCCTGTACAAACCTCTAGTAAAGCTCAAATCTTGACCGCCTCAGGAAGCAAAGCATGGCTCGGAAAACTCTCCTCCCATTGCAAAGCCATTCCGGAGTTGTTAAATGAATCTCTAACCGGCTCTGTTGATCGTCTGGTGGAACTGCCCATGCCCCGTTTACACCACCAGCTTACTGCGCTTTCGTAGAGTCAGGTGACGGGGGGCTGGCCTTAGCTTTTGGTGAAGTTGCCGCCGATCTCGCCCGTTCCTTTTGCGCCTCTGCCATGCCGTGGGTCGGGGTGTTTCTGGGGCTCTTCCTTCCAGCCCGCCCCTCTGGGTTTTTGGATGGCACTTCAGGGAAGAGATTCCATCTCCCGTCTGGACCGTTCAGTGGGGCTGGAGTCCTAAGCAGAAAAGGGGAGGTGTGTTGGAGGGAGGGGGAGGTGTGTTGTCTGGGGGTTAGAGAAGGTAGAGCTGGGGCGGGCGGGGGGGGGCATGGCGGGGGGGCAGCTGCAGGGCCCATGTGTTCCCAACACCTCCGCATGGCCCTTTCTTCAGGCCCTGTCCCGCCCAGGGGCGCTGGAACCATTTGTACAGTGAGGGGGCAGAGAGCCACTGAGCCAAACTGTAAACCCTGGATAAGATGGAAACCGCTTCAAGCCGGGGGCGGGGGGGCGGCCCCGCTAGGTCCAGCACTGGTGGTCCTGCCCATGTCGATTTTACAGAAAATATTTGGGGCTTTTTTGTCCAGTTTTTTTATTTTTATTTATTGATTTGCAAATCCCCAGCTGCTGGCTGAGCAGGCGAGACTGAGAGGCGCAGAGAATAGGGACGGAGGGAAGAGCGCGTGGAAAGAACACACAGAGGAGGGGGGAGGGATTATTTTGTAAACTTTCTTTGAATGCAGTTTAGCAGCTGGAGACAGAGAGGATTGGCCAGCGCCTTGCATCCAGCCAGCCCCACTTGATCACAAGCAGAGAATCCCCTGGCAAGCCCCAGGTTAGGGAACTGGGGGTGCGGAGTGGGGCAGGGTTGAAGCGTGTGTCTTCTCGAGCAGGGGGAGTCGACCTTGGGTTTTAAGGTCTTGGGGCTGGGGGGAGCATGTCCTCACTGCAGAGTTAACTGGAGTTATGGACCCTGGGGGTTATAATCTGCTTGCAGAGATGTGCTGTTTAAATGCATGAGATGAAATCAGATCTGGTGCCGGCGTGAGAGGTGTGCATGGCGTGATGGGGGGTGTGTGTGACACCCCTTCATTCCCTGTCTCAGGATCTTCCCAGCCTGCTTGCACACCAAATTCACTCAGTGCTGGGTGCATGACTGCAAGGCGCTGGGCTGGGGAAAATCAGCCCCGGGTGGTTATTTTGAGTAGAAAACCAGAGCCACTTCTGGGGTCTTTCAGCTTCTAATGCCCTTTCTCTTCTGCAGCTGGATGTAAGCCTATGATAAAATCCTTCTCAATGCCAAGTCAGTGCCATAAATCACTGGACTGGGTGCAGGAATCAGTAGGGGACGTTCTCTGGCCTGGGTTATGCCAGGGCTCAGACTAAATTATTCTTCCCAAAACTTTTAAAAGCTGAGACCCTCAAGGCAAAGAAACCAATCGTGCCCCTCACCCATCAGCAATGTGTTAGTGACCCCACCCCGCATTTTCCTGTATACATCTTCAAACCCCACCCTTCCCACCATGGCTAGCCCTTCCCCACGCTTCAGGAGACGCTGGAGGAGATGATCCTAACCGTCCCCTCTAACCTTAAGAACCTGAGGGACCCCATCTTGGAGCATCTTAAAAATCCCAGTTCCCAGAGTCTGGAACAGGGGCTGCTTTGCCGGGCTCACCTTTCTCCCTCCGTCAGGTTGGCCGATGGGGATAATGAGCCTGGAGATCTCATTCCCGCTGCTCTGAGTGCTGCCCATGTGCACTCGACCCAACTCAGCTCTTACTGTACCCCAGGAACGTCTTCATCTTCTGGGATCCTCATGGCAGCAGTGGGATGATTTAACGGAGTCCCTTAGTCATGGGGCCTTTCTCTCTCTTTTGTTTCAGAGCCAGCGTCCTGGAATCGTCTCATGGTGCGTGGAGTGGTGCGGGTGGTGGGGGTGCTGGTCTCACTATACCTATGTGGGTTTTGGAAAGATAGAGGGAAAGTGTTTGCCTATTCGCAACTCGTCTTCAGGAAGCTGCTGACTCATCCCTCCCAGTAGCCTGGAAGTCCGCAGGATTCCCAGGAATCTGAGCTCCCCGCAGTGTGTGACAGGGACGGGGACCAGGCCCAGGGAACCAGAAACAGGAATCGAGACCCAGCCCTGGAGAATGGGGAAGGAGACCTGTTTCGTATCCAGTCTGCTGAATTGTTCACGTCCAGACCCTCCCCCCAGTCCTTAAAAAGTCGAAGCATTTCATTTAGACACTTTCCAAACAAACCATTTTGATTTTTCAGTTTGAAACTATTTTTTATTTAAAAATGTCCTTCACTTTTATTTTAAAAATTCAAAAAGTTATAACCCTTGAAATGTTCCTGGGTCTTTTTTTTTTTTTTAAAGCTTTTTGGTTCAGCAAAAATTTGGAAAAATGTTAGTTTTGTTCAACCTGAAACCGTTTTTTTTTTCCATCTCTCTTTTGGAATTGCCAGTGACCAAAAAATTCTGTTTGCCCAGCTCGAGGGGCGGGTGAGGATTTTGGCAGTTATATGGTGGGTCTCTAAGTCCCCTTGTTGCTCAAAGTTTTCTTACTGCAACAAATTAATTTGGGATGAGGGCAGGATGGGCAAAAGCCTCCTAAAAGTGTGTGGGGGGGCTGCTGGCACAAAAACTGTGGCCCACCCCCTGTGCCACCCCTTCTCCTCAAGGTCCTGCCCCCTCAAACTGCCCTTTTCCTTGAGGCCCTCCCTCACACCGCCTTTCTCCCTGAGCTCCCACTTCATGCCTCCTCTTGCCCCCAAAACACTGCCCTCCCCACTCCCTTCTCTCCCCCATCATCCAGTCGCTCACACTTATGGCCAGTAAAAAGTGGTGGGCCCTGGTCTCCCCTGTTCCGGCACCCCTGGATGAGAGTGGGAGAGGATGAAGAACTCCTTTCAAATATAACTCCCCCCCACCCTCAGAAAAGCACAATTTGCCAGCAACAGCAAAACATGCACCTAACCAACCCGGGCCAGTCATGCTGTGTTGTGTGTGACATTCCCGTCCTGGGGCGGTTTATGTCTTGGAGAATGTGAACCCTGCCGGCCTGGGTGTTTCTCTGCGTAATGTGACCTCAGTGCTCCTGATGAGAGCCATTGTTTGTAAATGTTTCAGTAGCAGACATATGTATCATTCATGTACAGACAGACATTTATTCACAATTAGAACTGGTCAAAAATAGGGAGGGTGGAGAGGGTCATGAAAATTGAAGAAGAAACCACTCCCCCCCCATATTCTTCCAAACTTATTTGGAAATGTTTTTAATGATCAAATTTTTGTTTCGTTTTGGTGGGAAAAACTCCATGTTCTCTCTCAAGTGGGCAGAGAAATCCAAAATGTTTTTTTTAAAGAGGTAACTTTTTTCAAATGATCAATGTAATCCAAAGTGGCATTTTTAGTTCAAAGGTTGCATTGTCAGTGTAAAACCCTTTTGAACCAGCTCTGTTACTGTATAACAAGATGAGTTTATTTTTCATGATGCATTGTTTGGGCCAGGTTCCAAGTGGCATTTCAGTTTTTGCACAGCTCTTCTCTTCTTGCATCTGCACCTCTCATAAGCTGTGGCCTTAATCTTGGGCCTGGAAACACTTACGTGCATGTTTAACTTTAATTACTGCTGTGAATAATTCCATTTCAATGGGACAACTCTGAGATCGGCTTTACACTACGGCCCTGTATCGGTGTACCTATGTCATTTATTTAATTTTCTTTCTTTTATATGTGAAAGTTCTTGAGAGGTTAAAGCAGGTAAAATACATGAACAGGTTCGGACAGTCCGAGTTTGTCCGTGCAAAGTGACAGCAGAGATGTGGGATCTGCTAGTTTTCCATAAGTCTCTCAGGGTTACCCAGGATAACTTTGGGGATCTCTGTCTTGCATCGGGAATGTTCCCTGAAAGTGTCCAAACAGCTCAGAGCTACAGAACCATTCCCTGGATCCATTCTTCTAGCTGTCTTCCCCAGAAAGCAGTCTGGCAAGTGTTCCTGTCAGCTCATTGCTAAGTTATCTGTCAAAACACTAGAGTTTTCAGGTGCCTAAGTAGCCCCTGGAATCATGGTGAAATTATCCTCCCCGCCACCACCAAAATTGGAAATGGTGCCCCGGAGTGCACGGTACCCTACCGTGCTTCCCCCATAGGAACTGCATGAACAGGCAACTCTGCAAGTTCTCTGCATGCCTCTGCAAGTGACCCCCATGCCTCTCCATTTCCTTGGCCACATGTATCCTGTCCCCATGCCGGCGGTGAATCCAGAAAAAGAGGGAAAAGCTCACCACTGCGACCACCTGAGGGCGGTGTTGGGTTGAGATCAGCTGGTCAAAGCAGGCAATAGGGACAGAATCTGAGACTTGAAGCTCCTCGAGCGACCTCTGAACTTTCTAGACCTGCCCTTCAATCAGACACAGCGATTGTAAAGTTGAATGTGATCGTAACTAGACCCATTTGAAACCCTTCACCACACAAGACAAAGCCCGTAGGATTCATCATGAACTATTTATTTCTCCTCCCCTGGCTCCATGCAGCCACCAGCCACCTTGAAGCTTTCTCTCGTCTCTCCCAGGCTGGGCTCACTTGATTGCAGGAGATCAGCGGAGGGTCCAGCTTTGCTCTTTCGCTTCCATTCTTCACGTCTTTGGGTGGCTGCATTGGCAACTGAGCAGCCTAATGGAAACACTGAGTCCTCTGTCTCGGCAGGCAGGCCCAGCCGCCAAAGCCAAAGCCTCCCTGAGAACAGGGGGAGGTTCGCCTGACCTCTCAGGAGTGGAGTCTGGGCCCATAGGGTAGGGATACCATATTTGAACTTTCAAAAAAGAGCACTCCGGGGGGGGGGGGGGGGGAGAATGGTAGCCCTGCCACCTATCTACTCCCTCCCACTTCCTGCCCCCTGACTGCCCCCCACAGAACCGCCAACCCATCCAACCCCCCTGCTCCTTGTCCCCTGATCGCCCCCTCCCAGGACCCTGCCCTCTATCTAAGCCTTCCTACTCCCTGTCTCCAACTGCCCCCTCCTTAGACCCCTCCACCCTAACTGCCCCCCTAGAACTCCAGCCCCTACCTGTCCCGTGACTGCCCTGCCCCCTATCCGCACCCCCACCCCCTGACAGACCCCCGGCTCTCCCACACCCATCCAACCACTCCCTGTCCCCTGACTGCCCCCACAGAACCCCCAACCCATGTAATCCCCCCTGCTCCCTGCCCCTGACTCCCCCCCGAACCTCTGCCCCGTCCAACCCCTCCCGCTCCCTGTCCCTTGACTCCCCCGACACCCTTTTCATATGCCCACCCCCTGATAGGCTCCCCCCAGAACCCCTCATCCATCCAACTCCTCCTGCTCCCTGTCTCCTGACTGTCCCTTGGGACCCCATGCCCCTTCTCCAGCCCCCCCGGCCCCCGTACCCTGCTGCTCAGAGCAGTGTATCTGGGGTGCGGAGCCAGACACAGTGCTGTGCTCCCCCACAGAGCGTGCAGCTCCCCCTCCGCCCCCAGAGTGCTGCATTGGGAGGGAAATCCCGGCCCTTTGGAGAGTTTTACCAATTCCTCCCTGAGGGCAATTTAAAACCCAAAAAGCCGGACATGTCCGGGAAACTCCGGACGCATGGTAACCCGACCACAGGGACTTCAGGATCTGCAGCTGCTGCCACCTGTATGGTGAATCCTCGGACTCGTCACCAAACAGCTCTTCCCCATTCTGCAACCTGGCCCCATGGTCTGACCGTGCAGGAGAACAGAAACCCTTTGGGACAGCAAGAGAGTCTCCTCAATGCCGCACTCTTCGCATGGCTTCCCGCGGTCATCGTGAAACACGACTACCCTGCCCCCAGGAGTCTCTCAAGGAGCTGCCGGCACAGTCACTGGGCACCCACTCGTAATGGTCTCGGGCAGTGGCATTGCAGAGAGAGCTGAGCAGACCATCCCTCTGTGACTTCCTGAATTGCTGCCAGGACGGATTCTCCTCTGCGCTAGGGAGAGTCCCCGAGGACAAGCAGCTGTGGTGGGGGAGGGGGCAAGACAAACACTCCCCATGAGCCCTTGACTAGCAGGTAAGCAGGACTCTGGGAGCCAAGGCATCGGTGTGTCTTGCTGGGAGAGCAGAGCTGGAGAGCAGAAAAGGGCATTGGAGGAATTGTAGAAAAGTCATTGTCATGGCCGGGTCATGGGCAGCCAGACCTAGTGGTCAGAGGCAGAGTCCACACTCAGAAGACAGGAGTCGAGAGTCAGCTGGGTCAGGACACTGGAAGAGCAGAAGCAAAAGAACAAATTGTGTTCAGAACCTCAAGTCAGGTGAGTCACCCTGAGTCCAGATACCAGGAAATCAAGCCTGGGGAGTGGGAGCAGGAACAGCCAACACACGGTCCAGAGCCGGGGAGGTTCTCGGCTGTTCAGACAGCTTCTTGTTCCTGCTGCTGGTTTAAGGAGGTCCCGGGGGCCGATTAGCTGCTCTGGGACTCTACCAATAGGAGCTTCAAACTGGGTCTGGACTTCGTCAGTCCTAGGTAAGCAGTTTTTCGTAGGCTTCCAGGTGGCGTGCTGGAGGGTGGCTGCTCCCAGGAACCCTCCAGACCCGGGTTAATGACCCATGGGTCAGGACAGTGAGTGATCTCTCCCTGCTCAAACCTCCTGCACGAAACAGTCTCCAGGGTCCCGGGCGCATCCTCTGAGAAGAAAAAAACACAGTCATGAGGACAAATAGGCTATGGAACAGGAGCCCCCTCTTTGTTGCAACAGCCCCAAGTGCCCAGAAGAGTGGACGGTTCTTACCTCCAGGAGATGCCTGGGATCTACCATCTAAGCCTCAATGGGACCCCTGTTGCTTGGTCTGACAGGAGGAGATCATCTGTCCCCACTGCTCCCTGCGCTGGGCTGGCTGCAGCACACATCTGTGTAAGAGGCTGGGCCAGAGAGATGTTACAATCAGGGTCCAGGCACCCCAGAAGGATAACAGAGGGTCTGAAACCAGAAGACGAAGCAATCAAATCAGCGGATTCGACAGAGAAGTTTTCTACCCTACAGGGACATCAAAGAAGGTCTGTTAGGAAAGCTGAGATGTTAGTCTGGAAACTGCTAAGGCAAAGAGTGTGACTTGTTAAGATTCAGTTTTAGTCACTACAAAGTGTGTTGTGTTTTGTTTCTCTCTTTGAAATTTGTCTCTTTCTCTTGCTTAGTATCACTTAAATCTCTTCTTTGTTACTATACTTCCCAAACCACCTCAGTGTTGTGTGTTCGAGTGAAGTGTGATTCTCCAGCCTACCCAACAGGCTGAGCTGTGCCCTGTCTCTCTGAAGGTAGCGAATAATTTCTGAGCGGTGCTGGGCCCAGAGTCCAAGGGCAGTTCACCAGACATCTTGTGGGAAGCACAAAGAAACCAAAGGAGCAGGAGAGATTCCGGCCCCACTGACCCATGGGAAATTCCCACAGAAGAGCCTACCCAGGGCTCTAAACACGGCCACTTTGGGTGTGTACCAGAGTTCACTCACTGCTAGATGCTGGCCAGGCCTTGTGTCATTGCTTTCTCGCTGGGCTAGCAACCCCGCTCATACTCACTCTTGCAGTTTGTTGGCTGGGAACTCAGCCCTCCAACCAGGTGACTGTCCTTTACTCCACTCCTTCCTGGGTCGTGCTCTTTGCAAACAAAGTCCCAAAATGTCTTGAACAGAAACAAGGCCTTCCACCCTCGTGGGGAGTTCTTCCTCAGCCTGATTTCAGTTCGGCCTGCCCTTCTTGGGTTTCTATGGTCTTCTATGTCCCCTTCCTTAGGGACAGTGAGAGAAGCCAGTCCTACCCTGGACTCCAGGGTTTGGCCCAAGGCCATCTCCTGAACAGCTCGCTCTGCTTCTGGACTTTTGCTGCTGTTTTCCCTTGTTTCCCCTCAGGTGGGGCTCACTTGGTCATCAATTTGGCCTAGCCCCAGGCTAGGCAGCCATAGGCCAAGCCACCCTGTTAGATACCCTCCTCCTTCAAATCCGGTCCAGCCCGGCTGACAGGTTTGCTGAGGGGATGGTGAAACCCCATTGCTGATCAGAAGGAGGTCAGAGTCTGTTCCCTACGAGCTGAAGGTCCGTTTGTCCTGCTGCGGCAAGTGGAGCTGGAGAGCGGAGATGTTAGGTGAAAGAGACTGCATGATGGAGTTGGAGACTGAGGGACGGGAGCCTCCTCCCAGAAACGCTCCCAGGAGAACAGGTTTGAGGAGGAGTTCTCTGGGGAGCCTCCTGCTTGGAAAAAAAAAGGGTGGCACACTGATGAAGATGTCTCTGTCCCAGGGATGGGGGAAGCTCCCACCCAGGCTATGCAGCAGGGATCCCATTTCTCCCCCAAGAAACCCATTTTGCCCAAAGAAGTCAATGGCTCTTACCTCCAAGAGGGAGTGGGCTCTTCCCTCTAGGCCTCTTTGAGAACTACTACTGCTTGCACCCATCTGGGAGGCTGTCACACACCCCAGGACCTAGAAGACACGGGGGGAGGAGGCTCCTCTTCATGTCAGACTCTGAGAGCCCAGAGAAGGGCCAAAGGAAGAATAAAGGGCAGGAGATGAAGCTAGCCAGGAGCCTCTGTCCCATCCTCACCTCCTCAAAGGTGGAGCTTCCTGAGCTTCAGTTGGGCAGACAGTCTGTAGCCCTGACGCAAAGGTCCTTCTGCGCCATATGGGGCAGGAAGATCTCTGCCTGGGAGCATGGGAAATGGGATGGGGGTGAGATCAAGGAAAGAGGGGAGGGATATGGGTGTGAGGGAAAGAGCTCCTGCCCCAGATGAAGGTATCTGGGGGGCCGTGGGAAGGACACAGCTCCACAGAGAGGGGAGAGAGTTCCTGTGAGTGCCAGGGGCCTCCATTTCTGCTTCCACTAGTCCCCCATTTATAGTGAGACACAGCAGTACCTGCAGCAGGGAGCGGGACTTGCTGAACAGGGAGGGGAACCTTGAAGAGCATCAGATGAGCCACAGCCCTTGCAGCGCCTCGGGCATCTGGTGCAAGTGCCGAATCATGTGAAGCTGGCCCATGACCTTGGCTGTGACATCCTCATGCTGCAGGGGAACGAGAACATGTCAGAGACTGAGACACTCCCCAGGAATCAGGGAGGATTAAGGGCACCTGGAACCAGCACCATCATTTCCACCCAGCAGCTGCTCATGTCTGAGTGGTAGATTCACCCTCCTGACCCCCAGGATGGAGGCTTGCTGTCCTCTCTAGTGACCTTCAGTGCCAACTCCCCTCCTTGTAGGGTGAGCTCCTGCCACTTCCCCATCAGTGCCCCTGATAGCTGTTCCACCTCCAACCCACCTGGGGACACCGCTCAAGTTCGGAGGACCCTCTTTTCCACCCCTACCTCCATCCCCACCCAGGTAGGGCAGGGAGGGGGCTCTAGAAGGGTGGCGGGGGGTGGGAGGGACTCTGGCAGCAGTGAAGTGGAATGGGGAGAGCTTGAGACCTTTCCCCAAGACACCCCAGTGACAAAACCTGAAACCACAGGATGGCAGCCCTGGTGAATGGGGCAGGTCAGCAGCCCCTGACGACTGAATCCTCCCAATCTCTCGAGAGCGGGTCTGGCCCTACCAGCAGCAAGACCAGCTTTCCACACCCATGTGCCTCAGTCAGTCACCATCACCAGTCAGTCCTTGGCCTCCCAGGATGCCAGGGATGGGAGCAACTCTCGATGGTGGCTGGGGTGACATGGACACTAGACCATGGGGAAATGGGTGCAGCTCTGTGGGGCAGGAAAGGTTCCCAGAGGGCACTTAGGGGACTCTCCTGTCCTTCCCAGGAGTGATAGCAGAGCACCACATCCTAAGAACAGAAGTCCATGAAGGCCAGAAGTCCCCACTAGGCTCCTTGCTAGCAGGCCAGCAAATGGCGAGAGGATGGGAATGAGGCCCTGGGTCCCACCCCAAGCTTCTGAGTCAATTGCAGCTGCTTACCGTGTCCCCCATCAGTTGCTGGGCTTCCCCCAGGAGGGAGTAGACCAGCACCAGCCCAGCCTGGCTGACACGCAGCAGGGGGTCGTGGATGGCCAGCAATGCTGTCTGTACGAAGGATCTTCTCTGCCCGACGGAGAAGAATTTTTCAAAGACCTAAAACCAAGAGGACATGAGGCTCGAGTAGATTGCCCAGAGCCAGCCTCCAAGTCCTGGCGGTACAATGGCGTCTAGTGCCCCAAAGGGCGGGGAAGAGAGCTGCTGTGGCCAAGGCAGTTCATTCCCCAGGAGGCTTTCAGGGTCCCAGGGCTCATGGAAGCCCCTTTATTAAAAGGTCGCAGATGCTGAGGGACCAAAGCCTCCAGTGGCTCTTTCGGGAAGGCAATTTATGGCAGGGGCCAGGATGGGCTGGAAATGGATCTCTAATGTGTGTGAGCAGGCCCACTCTGCGGTGCAGGGCACAGAGACGACAGGGGACTCTGTCTTGCTTCCAGCAGAGAGATCTCCTGCACCTCAGCGGCTAGAGGAGTGTGCGTGTGTTGTTGAGGGGAGGAGGGGGTTGGAGCTGACAGACCAAAGGTCTCTTCCCCGCAGCTTAGTGATTTCTCTCCTCGCTGGGAATGGCCTCTGCAGCTCCTTGGTTTCTTCAAGGGGAATCCAACCTGCAGCCTGACAAGAACAAGGAGACTCCTGGCCCAGTCCCAGTGTGGGACCTTTGGCACCAGCGTGTCCCACTGGTTGCTGGATGAGGAACTCTGAGCTGGAAATAAGGAGCAGGCTCTTTTCCTGTCTTCAGGAGGCCTCCACTGCAGGGAACCCAGCCAGCTACACTCCCTGAGCTGTGTCATGCCCTGGCACAGTGCCCTTACCTCCCCCACTCTGGCTGTATTCTTGTAGCCTAAGAGCCTTCTGTCCTGGTGCCAGTCATAGCACCAGAGATCCTCCACGTCATGTATGGTCAGACCTGGAAGAGAGAGAGAGAGAGAGAGCGACTTTTCTCCTCATTCTGGTTGCAGTTTCTGTGTCCTTCCAATCCCATTGGTGGCTGCACAGTGGAATGGAGAAGAACAGAGGCAGAGAGAGACTTGTCCTCCGGCTGGGGTCAGTCTGAGAGAAATGGTCTAGGGTCCCATTATCAACATATGGTCACTCTCAGTCCCCTATTGGGTTCCGTGTCCCAGCTGGGTTCCTTACCCTTCTGTTGGAGCAGCAGTTGGTAGAGCCGGTAAGTCCCCTCCCTGGCCTGCCGGCTGATGTCCTTGTCTGGATCGCTGACAAATAGAGCCAGCTGGGCCACATGGCGACCCATCTGAGGGAACTCGGCTGAGATCTAATGGAAGGGAGAGCAGAGGGGACTCCATCAGCATTTTCCTCTCAGCTCCCTGTCTGCCGTGGGCCAGAGGGCTCCTTCCCCTTAGCCCCTCTACAGGAGATGCTGGGGGAGAGGAGCTTGAGATCGAGCCTTCATTTGCTCTGCTGCCAAGGGAGCCCGGGATGCCAAGCAGGGGCTGGAGCATGGTCCCCTTAAAGGCCCAGGGTCAACACTGAACCAGGACAAGAAGAACTTGACTCAAGCTAGCTCAGTCCTGCTCTGACTCTGCCTCCCCATGAAGAACCCTCCTAAGCCACAGCCCCGGCAGCAGCAGCAGATCCTGCAGCCCGCTGGAGCCAGCCCGCCTCCGCCTGGAGCCAGCAAGCTGGGCTCGGAGCTCACTTACGTCAAACTCAGGGAGAGTGACTGTGTATCTCAGCAGGGCTGTGCTGCTCCTGATGGCCCTGGCTCGCTCCTGCGACACCCTGGACACGACCCAGAGGTTGACATGCTGTGGGGAAAGGAGGCAGGTCAGACTCAGTGGCCAGCTGCTCCTGCTTTACAAATGAGCCCCCCACGCCTCCAGCCCCAGGGGCCTGAGACATTCTGCGCAGGGGGAAATAGCTGAGTCCTTGATGGCAGAGCTTTAGAAGGGGATTCTTTCCCCCAGGATGCAGCTTGTACCCTTCAGGTCACAACTTCTCCGCATCTCTCTAGATTGGGAAAATCTAGGGGCTGGTCCCATCCTCCCAGAATTCCTGATTCCTGAACAGTTCACCAGAAAGAAGACTGAACCCTCGGCCCTTCCCTGCTATGCAAATCCTTGGGGGGAAGTAGGGAGTGACTGAGAGCACAATCCCCCCAGGAATTTCAGAGCAGATCAGAGGGAAGGGCTGATTCCCTGGGGCCCTCCTGTTTCTCTAGGAAGGAGCATGTGCCTCTTCTCTGAGAAGTAGCTCCCTAATCTCATGGGCTCTGTGTGTTGGAGGGGAGGGGGAAGGGTGGATTTTCAGACTCTCTCTCCCCAAGACAGCCAGGAGCCCTGTGCTTAGTGCTCAGCAGAACCAGGCAGAGCTCTGGCTTGGAGTCCCAGCTCCTTCCTCTGTTCCTCAAGAAGGAAGGACCTGACACTACATTGCACTGACCCACCAACCAAGGACGGCCCACTGGGGACCCAGCTAGGAGGACAGAGTAGAAAATGGATCTTCCAGTCTCTCCTTACCAGTCCCCCAAAGAGTTACGGTGAAATGGGGCTCACCTCCAAGATGAAGTGGAGCCTGTCTGTGTCTGGGGACTCTGCCAGCAGGTTCCCCAGCATGGCATCCAGGACCTCTGGGATGACTTTCTGCAGAGTCTGCAAAGCATGGGTCAGAGTTAGGGAACCTGGGCCTACACCTGCCACAGGATGGGAAGAGGGGTCTCTGGGAAGCTGGAAAGAAAGAAAGAAAGAAAGAAAGAAAGAAAGAAAAATCCCCCAGGGAGGGGTAATCTCTTCCCTGCTGGAGGGAAGGATCCAAGCCTGCAGCTTGTTCCATCTCCACTACCCCACCCCTAAATCTGGAGCTCCAGCGAATCAAGGGAGTAGGGACCAAGGACTACTCTGGAAGAGGAGGAGGATGGAGGAGAAAGTACCTGGATGCCGGTGGTGTCCTTCTCCGTGCCTAGGGTGAAGACGGAGTGAAGGGCAGCTCGCAAGAGGTGGGTCTCTAGGGCTGGCTCCAGGGCAGGTTTCATGGTGCTGGCAAGAGAGAGGAGCTGCTATTAGACTGTGCAGTACTGGGTGGGACTGTCGCCAACACAGACACCAAGCCACAGGGATAGAGGCACAGTCTGGCGAGAATGGAAACTGAGGCACTTCGCTAGGGAATGACAAGGCCAAGGTGTCCCAGACAGACAGTGGCAGGACAGGAATAGCTGCTGTTCCCTGGAGCCTGCTGCCCCTCCTGTATCGGAGCCCGGGAGTGAGCCCCTCCCCAAGGCCCCTGTCATGTTATGGGAGTGAAAAGAAGAGCCCTGCCAGGAGAGAGTGACCCTCCCCACCCCACCATCTCTGCCAGAGGCACCACTCTTGGGAGGTGACTTGGGAGGGACAGTGATGGTGACTCCCAGCCTTGGGCCTGAGCAGCACTGGGGTGAGGGGAGCCGGCAGGGTGGGGGGGTGGGGCTGTCTCAGTACCAGAGGTAGCCCACTGCAGCCAGGGAGTGGGCGAGGACGGCGCTGGGTGACGAGTCATCGGGAAGCTCCTCGATGAGCTCCTGTGAGACGTGAAAGAGACAAAGGAGCGTGTGAGATTCACGCCCGACTGACGCCTCCCAGTGAGGAGATGACACAGCCAGTGCCCCACATGGCCAGCAGGATCCCCCACCACCTCCCGCTCCTCCAATTCCTTCCTGCCCATCCGACTTGTCCCCCTTCTCGGATTCCTGCCCAGCTCACTCCCAATCCCCTTCTCTCCTCCTCCCTGTCAAAACTGCCCCCATTCAGCCCCATCCCGACGACTGAGCTGGGACCATGAGATTCCTTGTCCCCCACTCTCAGCTGTCCCCCAGCCCCACAATTCTCCCCCTCCCTCCAGCTGCCGTATGGCGTGTCTCACTCACCACGATCCTCTTCACCACAGCCGCCTTGCAGCAGCGCGGCTCCAGCGTGTCCTCCCCTCTCTCCCGTGCAGCCAGACATGCGGGGTAGATGGCCTGAAGGAACAGGAGCTGCTGCCCCTCATCCTGTACCCACCGGGAGTGGGGTATAGCAAGAGACAACCTGTTAATGAGGGACCTTCCTGCCCCACCCACACCAGCTCCAGGGCTCAGGCCTCAATGGGGGATTGTGGGGACCCACCTATTGTCCAAATCCCCCACCACTCCTACACAAGCAGGATCAGGAACTGGGACAGTGCCTGTGGGGGGAGATGACTTTGGCTGTTGTGGGACACCCCCATCTTGGGGGTCCCACATCATGGATGTAAAAGGGTCCCATTGGGGGTGGTGGATCAGGAGGCACAAGACCCTCGGCAGGGGGTGGGGATGCTGGGAAGGGACAGGGCAATCTTGGTTCCAGCCCAGTGGGGAACATTTGTACCTTATCTCTGCACTGGAGCTGCTCTCGGATGACCTTGAGAGCAGCTTCATCTTTGGCCACGTCCACCCCTTCCTCCTGCTCCGAATCCAGGGGGGTCCCTGCACCAGGGAGGGAAGAAAGAGGGGCGTGGTGGGCAGAGCAGGATTCAAGACCCCCCTTCCCACCTCAGGCACCCAGGGCAGATGGGGCCCCAAACCTCCCTCTCAGGGATGCCTTCAGCCCCCAACAGCTGCAGAAGCCCAGAGCAGAGCCCCCCTCCACTGGCCAGGACTCCAGGGGAGGTGCCGATTCCCCCGGCCCTGGAGCAGCAAGGACCAAAGTGGCAGCAGCTCTTCATGCCCCCACCCCCAGGTCCCCGTGCGGAAGGGGCAGCTGTGTGATGGCTGCTGCTGTCCGTGGGGTTCGCGGGGCTCAGGCCAGACACCTGGCCTGGGACCCCCCCCCCCGTATCCCTGGGAGAGCATCTGGGCCCAGGGTGTTCACATCCCGTCCTCAGCCCTCCCGGAGCCCAGCCCGGCTCCTCACCTGGAACAAAGCAGTGGCCTCCATTGGCCTGGCTGCTGCCAGATGCCCAGGTGCTGCCGCTGTCCCAGGCTGAGCTGCCGGTGCTGGGACAGGGACCTTCCCCCTCCTGGCCTGCAGGGGCTGGAAGGTCCTCAGAGACCTGGCAGGGCGATGCCTCCTGATGGGAACGAGGTCTGGGCTCCTGGGGCCGCTGCTGCCCACACAACAAGCCCCAGAGCCACCCTGCCCGGCGCCCCTCCTGGGCTGGCTCCTGTCTGCGAAAACGCAGCCTGGGCCAGCTCCATTGGGGCCTGGTCGGGGCCTCTCCCAGCTCGGCGCCTGCGCCGGGAGCCGGGGTCCTTTTCCAGAAGGCCGGGCACTTCCGCCGTCTGGCCTGGACGGGAGCTGCTTCCCCGCCAGCAGGGATGCAGGGGTTGCTCTGCCCCTTGGGAAGACGGCAGCTGCTTCCCTCAGGCTCTGGGGCCACCTGCAGAGCCTTCCTCCGCAACATCCGCAGGAGCCTGGCCATCCTGGAACCGAGCGGGGAGCAGGGGTGAGACTGGGCTCAAGGCAGCCTTTCACTCCTGGGCCTTTTCCGTCCCTCCTCCTCCCTCCTCCAACCACAGCCGCCCCCTCTGCCCGCACAGGAGTGCAGGGAGTGCCATCTACACACACGGGCAGGAGTTCATTGCATGATCCGCTCCCAACGTTCCCCCTCGTAATCCCTGCTGCTGCAATAGCCAGGAAGTCTCATCCTTTTCCAGCAATGAGGTCAGTCCCAAAGACCATCGGTTACTCTGGAGAAGCAGTCCCCTCCTGTCGTCCCAGGCCACTCTCCCACCCAGGCTAGAGAAGGAACAGAAGCCAGGAGTCCGGACTTCTCCTGGGAAATCATTCCTCACATCAAAGTCACAAAGGCCCTCGGCACAGGAAGCACAGAGCCCTCCTCATTCCCCATTGATTTCCAGGCTCAGCAGCTCACAGGGTCTGGCTCACCTCAGAGACTCTCAGCCTGGGGAAGGGTTGGGAGGGAAGGGCTGGGAGGGGAAGGGCTGGGAAGCCCCATTGCTGGAACCTTTCCAAACACACTGGAGACGGCTCTGGAGAAGCCCCTGCCTGGCCTAAGAGTGAGGGGCTCTTGGGGGCTGTTTGCAAATGAAATCCCCCTTTGGAGATAGTCTCTCCCCCAGACAGAGAGGGGAACACACCGAGGAACCCGAATGCCACTCACGTGCTCTCAGTGATGGTACAATGGATGGCGGATGTTCAGGGTCAGCAGACGTCCCTCACCCTCCTCCTCACTCTCCAAGCCCAAGGCAGGCTGGAGAGGGTGGTGACCTCAGGAGTTACCCTGCCCAGCCAGCAGGCAGGGTGATGACACGAGGGCGATCGACTGGCTGTGAAAACAAGAGTCTGTCTGATTGCCAAGGGACGGAGAAACTCAGCCAGCAGCAGGGGGTGCAGAACACGGCCCTAGGGTGGAGGTGACAGCGCCTCCGGGATCCTGACATCCCAGCACTTTACTCACCTTCCTGGAGCCTCCCAAACCCACTGGGCTGTAGCCATGGGACCCCAACCCTACTGACGGCAAACGGGCCTCAGCTGCGACCACAGGGTCACACCAAGTGTCAGAGCCATGGATGGACCCCTTCACTCACCACTGCCGCACACTCCCTCCCACAGCTGGCAATTGCAACCAGGCCCTAATGTCTGGTCCCCCTGCCTTTGAGAGAGAGTGTCACTCCTGCTTCCATTGCTGCCTCTTGATCTGTGGGACTTTGGGCAAGTTGCTCCCCCTCTCTATGGCTCTCTGGGACTCACATTCCTGAATGGGCTTTATAGAAGACAATGGTTAAAGTTTGGCCCCAACTAGTTCTTGTTTCTCGAGACTATCCATTTTAGCAAAGTTTAGAGTTCTTGACATTCAACACCTGGAAACATCCCTTTCTCCTTCGCAGATGGCCTTAACATCCCTTATCTCACCCAGGCTTCCTGCTGCCTGGAGTTAGAGAATTGACCCTGTTCCCATTGGACCTACCCAAGGTGTCACACAGCGAAGCGGTGACGGAGCCAGAAAGAGAAGACAACTGTCCTGATTCCTGTTCTAACTAACAGACAACAACCCCCCAGAGGCAGGGATAAGGCCCAGGAAATAAGGGGTGAACATTTTCATGGAAACCTTTTTCTGTCAGAAAATCCATTCAAACGAAACCACTTTGTTTCTTGAAATCATAACAAGTAGGATGAAAATTCTTTGCAAAAATATCTGTTTGCAAAACAAGAGCATCTCCTGTCCGTCACAGTGCATTCAACTGTCTCGTCATACACAAAGGGGAGACACTATGCTCTAGAAAATTGGATGAGATGCTTCACTCTGAGCTAAGTAGTTGCTGCTTTTCACAATTTCAAAACAATAAAATACAAATCAAATTGAATATTAGGTTATAATCTGATATGGCTCAGTGTGATAGGACACCCCCTAGTCTGCACTGCTCCGAGTGACACTGTTCAGTGGATCCCCAGCATCCACCCATGGTGAGGTAAGTGGGAGAGGATTGTTATTCATTCTTGACAGAAGGAGAAACGAAGGCTGAGAAAGGAGCAGGGACTTGTCTTAGCTGATGCAGCCAGTCAGTAGCAGAATTGCTCTCAAATGAGCTACAGACCAACAATTGTTCATAGTAATTATTCAGCAATTATTTCAGAAGAACTGGAATGTTCGAGAGGATCATGAACTGCTCCGAGACAATGAATGGAGAGCAGCATCCACATTGGTCAAACGTATAACTGATTGTGACTTATTTGCTTGGTCATAAAAGAGAACAACAAAGACCAGAGTTTCCTCCCTGTCAATAGCCCCCTCCTCAGCCAATCAAGGTTGAGACTTTGAGGGGTGGGAGGCTAAGGGTTCTCATTAAATAGCCCAAAGAATGGCCCCGGTCACCACCGAGGGGATCACTCTCGGAGCACTAGTCCAGTCTCACCTCTCTGTGAGGGCCTCCCACAACCCCCCCGGACCCCGCTCCACACACAGAGCTCCTGGTGGTGGGAGGAGAGCAGAGGAAAAGGACAAAGGAAGCAAGAAGAGAAAGGTAGGAGGGACAGAGGAAAAGGGAAAACAAAAAGGAGAAACCCCAATGTCCCCAGTAATTCTAAGGGACAAAATCCTAGGTCGGAAATAAAATACTGCCCCCACAATCTAATGTTTTCCTTTCCTAAAAATCAGCCAGCACCTGATGGATCAGACTGAACAGGTTCCAAACCTCTCCGAGGCTCTTACCTTCTATACAGGGACGTCTGTTTTCGAGCAAATCCACTAAAAGAAAAGGAGAAAACTCCAAAGAGGGTCCTCCTTGCGCTCACGTACGTGCAAGTGAATGCTCTCTCAGTCCTCCAGGAGAGACCTCGAGAAGGAGACGTGCTGAAGCAAAGCCACAGGGATCTCCGAGGTGGCCCCTGTCCTGCACCCCTGTCCTGCCTGGCTGATGTCAAGTTCTCTCTGTGAGGTCATCGCCTCCCCACCACCTTTGTCCAATAGGCTGAGGTCCTGCCAAAGGCTCTTGTGATGTCACTGCCACACCCACCACTCCCTTGCAGTGCTGATGTCCTGCCCCTGTCCAGCTACATTGGATGTTTCAGCCGCTTCCCCTGGATCACCCCACTCAATGTCACTTCCTTGTGGGGTGACACCGACTACATAGTAGAACACAGAAGTTCTTCCCCAGGCCGCAATTAGGTTTTCACAAGTTAGTTGACTTTATGGCCAGAAGGAACCATTCGAGCATTTAATCTGATCCCCTGCGTATCCTAAGGCCTCCTGTATGTCAGAAGAGCTGGGCTTTTCTTTTACTCAAACATTTTCCAGAAAGGCATCTAGTCTTTATTCGAAGAGATCAAGAGATGGAGAAGACATCATTTCTCTTGGTACTTTGTGCCAATGACAAACCACCTGTTAGGATATAGATATTCAGGCCTGTCTGTAAAGGCCTATACTCTAAGAATTTAGGTGTATTCTTATCACTTGGCTAGTGATAGAGGTATAAAAGAAAGAATCAAAATCACTGTCTGCTGGTGTAAGGGCCTTCTCTTACTGTGACAGTCTGAGGCCCTGTTCTTAGGCTAAGGCCTTTGGCTAAGCAGCAGAGGCAGCCATAAGCTGGGAAGCGAAGGGTCACATCCTCACATTCCAAACTAGTCACATTGAAATAAGGTGCTATTGGGCTGTTAGGCACTATCAGGACAGGATTGTATTCCTATCACCTCCAGAGAAAGGGAAGTGCCTAGAAAATGTGAAAGGAAACTTAGTTTGATAGCATCCTGTCTGGCAAGAACTCACTTATCAATAGCTGGGATGTGAAATCCTCACTTCTGTATTTTTTTTGTCATTATAGTTCCCACTTTGCTGTTGTTTGTCTGTATAATCTGTCTGGTTCTGTGATTGTTCCTGTCTGCTGTATAATTAATTTTGCTAGGTGTAAACTAATTGAGGTGGTGGGATATAATTGGTTACATAATCATGTTACAATATGTTAGGATTGGTTAGTTAAATTTCAGGAAAATGATTGGTTAAGGTATAGCTAAGCAGAACTCAAGTTTTACTATATAATCTGTAGTCAATGGGGGGTGGGCATGTGGGTGTGTGAGATGGGAACAGGGAATGGGGGTAAGAAAATTGGAATCATGTTTTGCTAAAGGGGGAGATGGGAACAGGGAATGGGGGTAAGAAAATTGGAATCATGTTTTGCTAAAGGGGGAAATGGGAACAGGGAATGGGAGTAAGGAAGTTGGAATCATGCTTGGCTAAGGGCAGGAATTGGAACAGGGACATAGGTGTAAGGCTCTGTGGTGTCAGAGCTGGGAAGGAGGATACTAAGGAAGGAAACTGGAATCATGCTTGCTGGAAGTTCACCCCAATAAACATCGAATTGTTTGCACCTTTGGACTTCGGGTATTGTTGCTCTCTGTTCATGTGAGAAGGACCAGGGAAGTAAGTGGGTGAAGGAATAAGCCCCCTAACACCACCCTCTTACAAATCTGGGTCTTATTGTCATTATCCTTTTTCTGATTTCTGCTTCCATCCATGGGGTTTTGGCATGCCTTTCTCTGAGACATAAAAGAGCCCTTTTATACTCAATATTTTCTCTCCATGAAGTCAAGCAACTCACTTCTCATTCTTCTCTTGTATATACTAAGCAGATTGAGCTTTTTCAATGTCTCATTATAGGGCATCATCCCCATCACTCAGTTATGAATCTTTTCTGCACCCTCTCCAATTGTTTTAACATAATATTCAAAATGTGGACACAAGAACTGGATTCAACATTCCAACATCAGTCTCACCAATGCTCTTTCACTTCCCTTTCCATCCTCACTACTCTATCCAGCCAAGAATGGCTTTAACCTTTTTTAACACAGTTTCACATTGACAGCTCATGTTGAACAGCTTGTCCACTATGACCCCAAAATCCTTTTCAGGGTCACTGCTTTCCAGCGGATTGTCCCCAATTCTGTAGGGTGCCGCCTGACTCCTTTGTTACTGGAGGTATGGGGTTGCATTTGGCTTTATTAAAACCTAATTCTTTAGTAAGTATTTTAGAAGAACTAGCCCATTAGAGAGAGAATCGTGAATTACTCCAAGACAATGAATGGAGAAAAGCGGCAAGAGCAATCAAATACATGTTTGGTTACGCCCTATTTCCTTGGTCTTAAAAGAGGGTCACAAGAACCTGAGCCTCCTCCCTCACAATAGCCCCAAACTCCCCCAATCAGCATTGAGACTCTGAGAAGCAGAAAGCTGAGAGTTCTCACCAGATGTCCCGGGTCACCACCGGAGGGAGTCACTCTTAGAGCATTATTCCAGCCATATGTCTTTGGGAGGGCCTCCCGCAATGAGAGTTGGAGTGCAACCCCCCCTCCCCCCCTCCGTCCCCAACTCCACACACACAGACAGGTCCTGGTGGTGAAAGGAAAGCAGGGGAAAAGGACAAAGATGCAAGAGAAGACGAGAAAGGAGGGAGAGACAGGAAAAGGGAAAACAAAAAGGAGAAACCCCAATGTCCCCAGTAATTCTAAGGGACAAAGTCTTAGGTCGGAAATAAAATGCTGCCCCCGCAATCTAGTGTTTTCCATTCCTAAAAATCAGCCAACACCTGATGGATCAGACTGAACAGGTTCCAAACCTCTCCGAGGCTCTTACCTTCTATACAGGGACGTCTGTTTTCGAGCAAAACCACTAAAAGAAAAGGAGAAAACTCCGAAGAGGGTCCTCCTTGCGCTCACGAATGTGAAAGTGAATGCTCTCTCAGTCCTCTAGGAGAGACCTCGAGAAGGAGACGTGCTGAAGCAAAGCCACAGGGATCTCCGAGGTGGCCCCTGTCCTGCACCCCTGTCCTGCCTGGCTGATGTCAAGATCTCTCTGTGAGGTCATCGCCTCCCTACCACCTTTGTCCAATAGGCTGAGGTCCTGCCAAAGGCCCTTGTGATGTCACTGCCACACCCACCCCTCCCCTGCAGTGCTGATGTCCTGCCCCTGTCCAGCCACATTGGATGTTTGAGCTGCTTCCCCTAGATCACCCCTCTCAATGAGCGTTCATTGTGGGCTCAAGCCGAACACAGTAAAACATCAGAGGCTTCTCCCCATGCTACGCTCATTTTTCATCAATTAGCAGACTTTATGGACAGAAGAGACCATTAGAGCGTGTCATCTGACCCCCTGCATATCACATGCTTTCTGTAGAGCATAGGAGCTAATTTTTGACTACACACGTTCCAGAAAGGCATCTAGTCTTCATTAGAAGACATCAAGAGGTGGGGAATTCCCACCACTTCCCTTTCTAGTTTCTTCCTTTGGTGATTCGTCCTCACTGTTGAATATGTGTGCCCTCTTTCTAATACGAATTGGTCTCTTTTGAGTTTCCAGCCACTGGGTCTTGTTATGCTTTTCTCTGATAGATTAATGAGCCCTTTAATACCCAATATTTTCTCTCCATGAAGTCACTTCAACACTTCTATGATGTCACCACCCAATCTTTTTTATAATCTAAACAGGCTGAGCTCTTTCAATAGCTCACTAGCATCTGCCAGGAAGGGAGTCCCCACAGAGGGACACCATAATCTCCCAGGGAGGGAAAAGGCTCTCACTGCCATTTCTTAACCTCATGGGGTGTTCTCCTGCTCTGCCAACCCCACCCCTTTTTCAGTATCTCCAGGTGCCTGAGGGAGCAGGAACCAGAGGCCATCCTGCAGCTGGGACAGAGATGGAGGTTGATGACCTACCTGCCCGTGGTGACCATGGTGCAGGACAGCCCTCAGGACATGCGAATGCAGCTCCAGATCTGGGAGCAGCTTCCCTTTGCTGGCATGAGACCTTGCAGGTTGCGGTGGGTGAGACAGGCACTAACTTTTGGAAACCCTCAGTGGGATCAGAGGGTAATGGTTTGTAGAAAGTGGTGTTGGAGAGCTTTACAAAAACTAGACAAGAACGGTGCATGTTCCAGGGCAGCTCCAGCCCCGGTGCTGTCAGTGAGACGTGTCCTCCCAGCCCTGCCTGACGGGTCTTTCTGTTTCAGACCCTCCTTGGAACTGCAAGAAAAGTCCAACCTGTAGAGTTGTGGTTGCAGTGATAGTTGTATGGTCTGCGTTGATTGCTGCCATCATTGCTCTGGCAGGTGAGTTCCCAGCTTCCGCCCGGCTCCCTTCCCCTCCATCTACGATCTCCGCGCATCCCATTCTCCCGTGACCTACCACACTCACTCTCTCCTCCCGGCCTGTCCGGCTTCTGCCCCTGGGGCAGAGGATTCCTGGGGGATCTTCCTCCCAGACCCCTGCACCTGGGCACTCTCTGTGTCAGGACGATCTGACTGACATTAGCCCCCCCAGCCCATCTCTGAGCACTTTGGACCCAAGTCACCTTTGCCACGCGCCATGAAGCAGTCCCTGACCAGGGTGCCCAGTGGGACAGGATGCAGTGCAACCCTGAGCCCTTTGCCTTCCCTGTGTTACTCTGAGGTTACCAGCTTGGCCTTCCTGGATCTTCAGGTCATGCCTGTGGCCGGGCGGCAGGTGCTGCCGTGTTATTGAAATGAGCCATAGAATTAAGTCAAGACCCCTCCACCAGCGCAGTGTGGAAACCCCCCAATCGCTAAGCTTGGCCAGGAAGGGTCCCTTAGCACCATTCACTCCCCCGGGCTGCCCAGACAGCGTGTGCTCATGCAGAGGGCGTCTGTTTGCGGTGAACATGAACCCTGTTGTATCCCCCCGTTGTCTGGGGCAGGGCGTGCTGGGGAATGTCGGGGGTGGGATTTCTCTATTGCCCTGGGATCTGATCACTGGGCCCCAGGAGGGTTTAGCAGCTGGCAGAGGGGATTGAATCCAGGTCTGTCTGCATTAGGAATCCTCTGTGCCGATGTCATGACGTCCGTGTAGTTGAATTGGTGCAAACCGCTAAAGCAGACGCACTGCACTGGTGCACAAAGGAGCTTGCCTTGGTGCAGTTTGCTGCAGGAAGTTACCAGAGCGAGCCGCACTGCTCCAGCGCATCTCCAGGAGGTGCTTGCCCGGATGTCACTGCAACACTGTGATTATACTGGTGCAGATTGCTCGGATACAGATGCGCCCTGAATCCCAGCTCCCTGCTGTAATGGCAGGCTGTTGCAATGGGCAGCATTGGTTCTCGCTGTGTAAGGTGGGAATCTGTGAGCTTAGGGTTGGTTACACACCTGCAGGTGCAGGGAGCTCTGCAGAACATGTGGCATCTGAGCTGGAGATGGATGGTGGAGACAGCCTGTGCCATCAACTGTTAGTCACTGACTTCTCTGCTCAGTTCAGTAGGGCAGGGGTGTGGGCTACCGTGCACTGGACAGTGAAATCTACAGGGTCAGACATGCCTTGTGAGTGAGGTGAACACATGCTCGCTTTCTGATCACCGCTGCCACGTTTCCTAACTCTTCCCAACTTAGAGTGTCTGTTCCTCGCTGAGCGCCAGCCACATGGGAAGGCTTGAAAACCAGCTACCGAGTTACTGTGGTGCAAACAAAAGTGACGTGCTCGAAAACATCTGGAGGGGTTTGAGTCCAACTCCTCTCAACTAGACAGGCCTTTCAAATCCTCTTTGGTGTCACTTATGGGTGACCCCACTGCTGCTCTTTCATGGCTCTGAAAGGGTTACACTGCCATGAGGGCTTCCAGAAAGTGCCTTTCTTGCTGCTGTGTTTGGGGAGAGAAAAGTCTGCAGGTAGGAGGTGAATTAAGTTCCATCATTCCTGGCCCACAGTGCAACAGGTCACTTCCCGTGGCTGTGGTTTCTGGCGCCCCCTTGTGGCTTTCATGTCCCTGAGTGAAAGTTCCCACATTCTTCTCAGTTGTTCACCTGCTGTTTGTTGCTAGGTTGAACGTCCAGCTGTTGATCTTGTGCCTGGGGTGAAATGCTCTGAGCTGTGTCAGTCCCTCCCAGGCTGGGAGTGTCCCTGGAATCCTTCTTGCCAGGCAAATTTACAGTGACAAACATCTCCGTCCCCCTGCATCTGATTGCAGTGGACCAGCCCCAGCTGGGGGTCCCAATGGTCTTGGCAAGCCGGTCAATTGACTGCCTGTTTGGCCGCAGTCAAATGCTCCAGCGAGAGCCCTGGGGGGGTAGGAGGCAGCCTGCCTTTCGGATTGCGTCTTGGAGCCTCACTGGTGTTTTCCAGAACTTGGTTTCATTGTTTTGCCTTTTTTTTCTGAGCTAAAATAACTCAGTGAAGTACATTTTTTAAAAAATTAGGTAGATCCATATCTATCGAAAGCTAAACCTACTGGAGACAATGACGTCTTGCTCTTTTTTCTTCCTGGCGGGAGGTAACCAATTCTGATAAATTGGTATTTTAAAATATCTGACCACTCTTTGACAGATTTGACTGGTCAGTTGACCAATTTTTGTACCAGTCAAATGCCCAATTCTCATTGCAATTCTTACCCTCCATGTGACTGTCTCATTCTCAGCGCTGACCTCTCAGCTTTCATCAGCTGATCTGTGCCCCCCTGCGAGCCCCTCGTGCCCGGACGGCTGGATGGGATACCGAGGGAAATGCTACTATTTTTCAGAGACGGAAGGGAGCTGGACCGACAGCCGAAGCCTCTGCTCTGCCCTGGGTGCCTCCCTGGCTGGGATCGACAGTGAGCAGGAAACGGTGAGAGACTCTCGAGTTGCCAGACACTAATCTGGGCACAGGGATGGCTGCTGCAGCAGGACCTGGGCTCTGCCCCGTGGGGTGAGGAGCAGCTGTGAGCCCTCCCGTGCTGGGAGGCCGGAGTGAATGAACTTCCAGCCGCTGAACGCCAGCCCTGGCTGGGCCCAGGGCCCTACTGTCTGTGTGTGATCACAGGGATTGCCCATTCTCCGCTGCCCCCCTCCCCAAATAGGGAGACAGCTTCTGTCTAGGGCAGGGCTGGCTCAAGCATCTCCTGGCCTGCTGGCTGCTGGAGTGGGACTGAGAACCCAGTCAGTGCTCCTGTTGTGGGGATGGGAAAGGAGCAGCCAGCTGAGGAGGCGGGGGAGGAGGGGATCCTTTCACATTGACCCCTCCCACTTCAGCTTGCCTCCCTCCCTCCTCCTCCCTTGCTGGGGTGAGCGGTGGCTGCTCTGTGAGAAGAGACATCTCTGCAGAGAGCTCAGACCCAACAGCTGCCCCCAGCTCAGGGGGACTTGGGGTGTGGGTGACTGGGAGCACTGGGGTAGGGCTGCTGTATGCGGTGGGAGGGTTAAGACTGCCCGGGAGATCTTGTGCTTTGCAAGAGGGAGGGGAAAATCCCCCCTGAAAATAAACTGAGCACCCTTCAATATGTGACTGGGATTCTCTGCAGCACAGAGCCCTGGAGGGGCGGTGGGGGGGAGCATGGGAGGTGGGGATGATACCTGCTGTCCCTCAGCTTTCTTTAAGGCGTTCCTGCTGCGCCATAAGGGTGTCTATGACCACTGGATCGGCCTCTGGAGGGAGCAGGGTCAGCCCTGGAAATGGGCCAATGGCACCAAATTCAACCACCTGTGAGTCTCTCTCACCCCTCTGGACTAATTCCCTGGGCTTGGGGATTCTGGTGTCTGAGCGGTTTGAGCTCAGGTAGATCCACCATTCAGTGCTAGTGAAAGCACCAGACACGACCCTGGTCCGTTCGCGTCCTGCGTGTATCGGAGACCGATGGGAGCCGGCGTGTCCCTGAACTCTCGGCTCCTCCCCGCAGCACGGTGCTGGGCCGGAGACAGAGCCCGCCATAGCCAGAGATGCCCTCGCAGCGCGCTGGGATTTCAGCTGGAACACTCGCTGTTCTCCCCCAGCCCTCTTCAGCAAGGTCCCTGGGGTGTCTGACCCCCCCTGGGGAAAGGAGGCAGCAGGGAGCTCAGGTTAACAGTGGCTGCTAGAGAGGGCAGCATGCCGAGCACTGCATGGCAGGTGCAGGTCCCGCTGGGGATTGCAGCCGGCAGGTTTGAGTGACTTGGCTGGTGAGGCCTCTGAATCCGCAACAAGGCACCGATGTTAAAGGAGCCTGCGGTTCACAGGTGCTGGACGCCTGGGGCTCCCACTGGAACGGGGTACAGTAGTGATGGCTGCCCAACACCCCGCGATGGGTTTCAGTGGGCTCCAAGTGTGATCACAAAACCAGCGCTGCTTGAACCCTGGGACTTCAGCAGTAGAAGCATGAGCCTCTGCCATAGGAGCGAAAGAATCCACTTCTTTAACTGAAACTCCTCCCCGGTTGATAAAGCTCTTTTGCAGGCCAGCCATTAGAGGGGGATGGAGACCCCCCCCCACTTCTCTGGTCTGGGTTACTTCAGTACTTTGAAAAATCAGGCTCTTTTGGCGCTGGGTCAGGGCTCCCCAATGGACAGTCCCCATTCTGCTGTATTGGACCCAACCTTTGGATCCCACCTGCTTCCAGCCTCACTGGGTCTGAAGAGCTACCAGACACTGTCCTGAGTTCGAGCCTCTGTGGCATTCTCCTGGGGTACAGACTCCCTGTCTGGTATGCTCGTTAGGATGTGGGACCCTGCAGATCAGCTGCTGTAGGATCCAAAACCAGTGCTGAACCCTCCCAAATCTCCCGAGAGGCATGTTGTCCCTAGAGCTCCACCCTCCACACCAGATGAACTCTGGGAGACTTACGTGAGGGTTACAAACAAGGAACACATGCTTTCACAAAGGAACTTCTTCAACACTCTCTTTTTCCCCCATGCCCAATGGAAAGCTCAAGAGTTATAGATCAACGGAGAAGGAAACCCCTGAATGCAATTTCTTCTTTCAGTGTCATCTTGGTTCTGCTCCATGTGTTTCAAGGAGGCGAGATCCTTCCTGTCCCCCGCTTTTCCTGCTCAGTCGTCTGGTTCTGGTGATGGTCTGCCCCTCTTGTTAGAGGGTCGGTCCCTTTTGACAATCAGTCTAACAAATTCTCTCTGTCCTGCTGGGGACTGTCCATTCTTCAGCACCCCTGTGGGCTGCTCAGCATAGAGGGTCAGGAACAGTCAGCGGTTCTGCAAAGCCCCTGCTGTCCTGAGCTCTGCTCCTGAGGGGCTGGGAGAGTAGCTGCTCCGCACTCAGGCCTGCACTGTGGAGAACGGCTCCCCTGGCTGGGACTGGTGTGAAATGCCCAGCCTCTGCCTGACTGCAGCTCCCTGGCTTCTGTGTGGCAGGTTTCACTTAAGAGGAGGAGGTGACTGCGCGTATCTGAACGACGAGAAAGGGGTCAGCAGCTCACGGTGCTACATGGTAAGACGGTGGATCTGTAGCAAACCTGAGGTGTATGTGATGGTGTCATAAATATAAAGGGAAGGGTACACACCTTTAAAATCCCTCCTGGCCAGAGGAAAAATCCTTTCACGTGTAAAGGGTTAAGAAGCTAGGATAACCTCGCTGGCACCTGACCAAAATGACCAATGAGGAGACAAGATACTTTCAAAAGCTGGAAAGAGGGAGAACATCAAAGGGGTCTGTGTCTGTCTGGGTGAGGCTTTTGCCAGGGACAGAACAGGAATGGAGTCTTAGAACTTAGTAAGTAATCTAGCTAGATATGCGTTAGCTTATGATTTCTTTAAATGGCTGATAAAATATGTTGAGCTGAATAGAATGAATATTCCTGTCCGTGTGTCTTTTTGTAACCTAAGGTTTTGCCTAGAGGGATTCTCTATGTTTTGAATCTAATTACCCTGTAAGGTATTTACCGTCCTGATCTTACAGAGGTGATCCTTTTCTTTTTACTGTTTCTTCTATTAAAATGTTTCTTTTCAAGAACTGAATGCTTTTGTCATTGTTCTAAGATCCAAGGGCTTGGGTCTGTGGTCACCTATGCAAATTGGTGAGGATTTTTACCAAACGTTCCCCAGGAAGTGGGGTGCAAGGTTTTGGGGAGGATTTTGGGGGGAAAGACGTTTCCAAACAACACTTTCCCAGAAAGCCGGTTAAACGTTTGGTGGTGGCAGTGGAAGTCCAAGGGTCAAATAGTTTGTACCTTGGGGAAGTTTTAACCTAAGCTGGTAAAGTAAGCTTAGGAGGTTTTCATGCAGGTCCCCACATTTGTACCTTAGAGTTCAAAGTGGGGAAGAAACCTTGACAGATGGGAAAAGAGACCGCACTCGAAAGGGGCTCAAAATGAGACTCCTAGAAGTGACACTTATACAACTCACACCTACTTGAACAAGCCAAGATCTCAAAATCAGGCAGTGGGGCCCTCAAGCAATAAGTGTGTCTCGTTTAAACTCCGTATGTGCCATCTGCTTTTGAACCTTTTAAACTCAGGGTTACGTTGTCAAGCTTTTCTCTGCAGCTGAGAGGGAGTGATCTCATGAGAAGGAGTCTTACCTCATTTCCCCAGCATGTGGCTAAGGGAAGGCCTTGTTCATTTAGACTCCAGAACAGCATTTCTCAAATGCAGCCAGCAGCTGATTGTTTTGCAGCCACAAGAGCCTCCAAAGTGCCCCAACAATCGCTCAGATGTTAAGTATTAAAGGTGTCTTCTAAATGCCATAAATCCTCATGCGTGCTCCCTTTTAAATAGTACCATGCCGGCAGAGCTGAGCTACATAGGTGTGGTTTTCTTTCAAGTCACAAAGTGTATTCTTTGGCTAAGAACATAAGAACGGCCATACTGGGTCAGAGCAAAGGTCCATCCAGCCCAGTATCCTGTCTGCCAACAGCGGCCAACGCCAGGTGCCCCAGAGGGAGTGAACCTAACAGGCAATGATCAAGTGATCTGTCTCCCGCCATCCATCTCCACCCTCTGACAAACAGAGGCTAGGGACACCATTCCTTACCCATCCTAGCTAATAGCCATTCATGGACTTAACTTCCATGAATTTATCCAGTTCTCTTTTAAACCCTGTTATAGTCCTAGCCTTCACAACCTCCTCAGGCAAGGAGTTCCACAGGTTGACTGTGCGCTGTGTGAGGAAGAACTTCCTTTTATTTGTTTTAAACCTGGTGCCCATTAATTTCATTTGGTGGCCCCTAATTCTTGTGTTATGGGAACAAGTAAATAGCTTTTCCTTAGTCACTTTCTCTGCACTACTCATGATTTTATAGACCTCTAACCACTGTGTTTACATCTCATGTTATTGTAGCTCTGTAAGTGGCTATGGGCCATCTCACTGCGTGGTGTTTGGGTAGGTTGCGATTGTTCATGGGGGTGGGGAGGGAGGTGAAAAAGTTAAAATGTGACTGGGTATCAGAAAGTATTTCAGGTAATCTAGTGCCAGAAAATGACCTTGAATGTGACAGCAGGTGGCTCCTCTGGGACCTTCTGCTAAGAAAAGCAAAACATAGAAAGAAAAAGAAACACTTCAGCACCAGGGGGAAAGGCAGTTTCCTGTGTTTCCGAAGCCATCTGATTCCATTTCTGAACAAGTTGCAGTGTGAGAGAGAAATTCATCAAATTGAAATGTATGTCGTGCAACGTCCCTTCAGCACTTGTGCAAGGGAAGTTGAACCAAATTACTACGGTGAGCTTCAGAGGCGCAAGCTGTTAAATGATGCAAAAACCAAGCTGAAAAGACAACAGCAACGGCTCAGATTTTGTTGTTACTGTTATCATTATTATTACTGGGCTATGTTGACTATGGTTTTTTTTGTGTGAAAGAAACTTTGGACATATTGGCAGATACATTCTTTCGTTATTAGTCATTATCCTTTCTATTATGTAAAGCATTTTTAAATTTAGTTCAGAATTGTTGTACAGCCCTCCACCTTTGACCAAAAAAGCAAAAGAACAACAAAAAAGACAAGACTGTGCAAAGCACTGGTTTGTTCTGTGTTTAGGTCCAGTAAAGATAAGACACAACTGTACCTTATATTTATTATTGAGTCTGCAAAAAATCCCTATGTAAATATGCACATGTAATTTATTTGTTTGTTTTTCCTACAGTTAGTTAAGTATTGTCAGAGCCTCATTCTGAGGCTGCCAAAAATTTGTGAGAACCCCGGCTCTAGAAAGTGTTAGAAAACAAAATCCTATGTTACCATTACTTTCCAGTATTTGCAAAAAGAAAAGGAGGACTTGTGGCACCTTAGAGACTAACCAATTTATTTGAGCATAAGCTTTCGTGAGCTCCAGCTCACTTCATCGGATGCATTCAGTGGAAAATACAATGGGGAGATTTATATACACACAGAACATGAAACAATGGGTGTTACCAGTATTTATTCACTCTCGCTTGCATCTCTGTTCTTTGATAATAAACTCATTCCTGTTTTCTGTATATCTAATTGCTGTGTTCTCAATAGAGTGGTTGGCCTGAATTGAATCTTACAAACTGCTGTGGACCGCGCCTGTGGGATTAGAGTCACAGTTCTGCATGTGCTCCGGGGAACGGGCTGAGCACTCCCGAGGGACGCTCAGAGGTTTTGGGAGTGTCGATCGCTAACCTGTACACAGAGAGCGAGGCCTGCAGGGGGCTGGAAGGTCAGGCTTGCGCTGCCAGGGGTGGTGGTTTGAGAGAGCTGACCCATGGCAGGCCTGGACAAGGCTCCCCCAAAAGTGCCTCGTATGCCTGCTATGGATCACTCAAACGGGCAGACGTCCCCGGCTCATTCCACCCCTGCACCCCCCAGGTACAACCCACACAAGGCATTCGACCAGGGTGAGGAGAACACCTGCAATGCCCTGTCACCTGACGTGCTGAATTTGCCTCTGAGCCCATTTTCCCTTCCAGCTTGGGAATCCAGAACCCTGCCTTGTTGAGCCAGACATGCTTGCCAGCTGCAAACACAGACCCAGGTCTGGGCCACACCCCCAACGCTGCAGACTTTAACCCAAAACTGCTCAACAGGTCACCTGTCTCCAGCAACTAGCTCCCAATGGGATCCAAACCCCAAATAAATCCGTTTTACTCTGTATAAAGTTTATACAGGGTAAACTCAAATTGTCCACCCTCTATAACACTGATAGGGAGAGATGCCCAGCTGTTTGCTCCCCCAGGTATTAATCACTTACTCTGGGTTAATTAATAAACAAAAGTGATTTCATTAAATATAAAACGTAGGATTTAAATGGTTTCAAGTAATAACAGACAGAACAAATAAGTTACCAGGAAAAATAAAACAAAACACGTAAGTCTAAGCCTAATACATTAAGAAACGGAATACTGATAAATCTCACCCTGAGAGATGTTCCAATAAGCTTCTTTCCCAGACTGGACTCCCTCCAGTCTGGGCCCAATCCTTTCCCCTGGTACAGCCTTGTTCCAGCTCAGGTGGTAACTCGGGGATTTCTTATGACTGGCAGCCCCCTTTGTTCTGTTCCACTCCCTTTGATATCTTTGGCACAAGGCGGGAATCCTCTCACGGTCTCTCTGGGTTTCCACTCCTCCTTCTAAATGGAAAAGCACCAGGTTAAAGACGGATTCAAGTATCATGTGACATGTTCACATGTCCTGTGAGCCCCCCTCCATTCTTTCAGGACTGGCCCGCACGTATGCGGTGAAGGCTTGCAGGTGAACAGAGCCATCTACAGTCAGTTGTCCTAGCTAATGGGAGCCATCAAGATTCTAAGCCACCATTAATGGCCCACACTTTGCATAACTACAGTAGGACCTCAGAGTGATATCTCATATTCCTAATTTCAGATACAAGAATGACACATTCATCCAAATAGGATGAACACACTCAGTAGATTTGTAAGGTCTCATTACAAAACTTATAGAGACCTTTTGCATAAAGCATATTCCAGTTACATCGTATTCACACTTAAACATTTTTATAAAGCTTATGAAGTGCAATGTCACAGGGTCAATACCCTCAGAGGATACCTGCAGATAGAGGCTTCCCTGGCTGGTGGAAAGGCCTCAATTGCCCTGCTTCCCATGGCCAGAAGGCATTGTAGTACAGCTATTCTCAGCTTACCCGGGCCTATGTGGAGCAGAATGTACATTAGAGCAGCCCCAAGGCTGCTCTGACTTAGACCTGGTCAGCACAAAGCCTGACGATCATTTGTCTACTCTGCGATCAGCACTGGCTGCCAGTGAGTTGGCCACCCAGGAAGCGTAGCCCTTGGCCCTTCCCCTTGTGCCTGAGGTCCCGCCACTCCCCTTCTGCCCCCCTCCCTCCCCTTCTACCTACCTCTCCCCCGCAGGAGCCCAAAGCACCCTCACCACAGCCCACAGCCCCAGCACTGGATGGCAGAGGTCGGGGGGCGAGACCCCAGCCCCGGGGCACTGCAACCTCAGTGCCCACAGCCCCATGACACCTGCTGCCCATGCTGATCACGCTGTCTGGATTGAAGAGATTTGATGCACGTTACCCTACTGTTCCCGTATCGTGTCCGAATCCCAGAGCTGTTGGCACCACTGGAAACGGAACATTTATTCATTCCTAAATCTGTTCAAAGTGTGTAAGTGCAAAGAAGAAAGGAATAATAAAATATATATAAGAGAACCCCTGAGATGCCTAGCTCTGTAAACAGTGAGAGGTGAGGAAGCCCCTCTCATGTGGGTGCATTGTATGGTGCCATATGCACACCCAGCACTTCTCAAATCCCAGATGTTCTAATCCACATCCATCTCCTCGCCCTCCCATTCTCCCATCTCCTCCACCTCCATCTCCTCCATGTCGCTGCTGTCAGGGTCGTGTTGGGGCTCCGTCGGAGCCCTGGCTTTTGGGCTATCTGCTGCTCCATAGAAATCCCTGGCAGCATCTCCCATTGGCAGCTGCAATGTGATATTCACAGCAAAGTACGAAGCATGGTTGAAATCTACAAGCACAGAGCCCTGCGGCTGGGTTAGAGGCCAAGTGCACAGAGGTTTGTGCTGCTCATGCAGGTGGAGGGATGAAGGCAAAAACATCAAACTAGGAACCGAATTGGACAACCATTTCACTGTAGACAAAGATCTCATGCCCCTCATCCCGACCAGCAGCTCCCTGCTAGCCCAGTTTTGTCAATATTCCTTTGCCACCCCAGAGCCCTCTGCGGTTCTGGCCTTAGGTCACCCCAGACAGCTCTCTTGATTCTCTTCACTCCTTCTGTGGCAGATACAGGATACACAGCGGGGCGGTGTGCGGGTTTCCTTGGCACTCACTTCGAGTGAGCTCCATAACTCAAGGCTTCACCGTTCATTAGTAACACGCCAATTGCAACCCCACACCAGCCAAACCCATTCGCAGCTCCAGCAGGGCTTCCTTTCTGTTTCTTACCCGCCTTACACACACTCCGCCGAACCCAGAATACACTGGCGAGGAACATCTCTTCCTGACCCCTGCATGTGACCAGCTGAAGCAAGAGACTTGGGACCATAAGACATATACCAGACAAGACCCTCAGGGTTGCCCAGTCCACCCCCATCCCACAAGCAACCCTCTCATACAGTCACACTCAAATGTGTCCAATGCTCTCTTACAACTAATAAAGTTTGCCCCTATTGGGAGGCTGTTCCAGAACCTCCCTCCTCAAATGGTTAGAAACTTTCTAATCTCCCAGCCTGAACTTGTTCTTGGCCAGTTGATTCGCCTTTGTTCTTGGGCCTACATTGTCCTTTAGCTAGAACAGCTCTCCACCCTCCCTGGTCTTTACCCCGATGTATTTATGGAGAGCCATCAGATCCCCTCTCAGCCTTTGTTTTGCTAGACTAAACCAGCCCAGCTCTCCCAGCCTTCTCTCGTGAGACAGGCCCTCCATTCCCTGATCATCCTGAGAACTCTTCTCTGTACCTGTTTCACTCTGAATTCATCTTTCTCGAATGATCAGAATCATACACAGGATTCTAGAGGAGGGCTCTCCAGGGCCATGTACTTTCGTACTTCTCTGTCTCGACTGGAAGTGCCTCAGCTGATGTATCCTAGCATCACATTTGCCTTTTTCATGGCCACATCACATGGGTGGCTCAGTCACCGTATAATCGACCAACACATCAAGGTCTCGCCCCTCCTCTGTCGCCTCCAACTGATGAGCCCCAGCATCAAGAAGAAATTCTTCTTATTAGACCCTAAGTGGAGGATTTTGCACCTGGTACCTTTAAATGTCATCCTTCTTCTGGTACTCCAGTCTTCAAGGTCATCCAGATCTTCCTGTGTAATATTCTACCCCCTCTGGACAGACCATGTTTCCCAGCTTTTTAATCATCAGTAAGTTTTGTTATCACTCTCCTACTTTTTGGGTTAACACCATTAATAAAGAGATTAATGAAGATGGATCCCAAAACAGATCCTTGAAGAACTCCATTAGGAACCTCCCTCCGATCCCATAGTTGAGTTTCCAGACTTCTCCCCTTTAATTGGTTCCTTACCCGCCTTACAATTCTTGTACTGATCCCCGTCTTCTCTAATTTAGCTAAGAATTTCCCACGTGATACCGTATCAAATGCTTTACTGAAGTCCAAGTATATTAGATCTGCTGCATTTCCCTTCTCTAAACAACCAGTTCTCAGCTCAAAGAAAGAGCTCAGGTTAGTCTGGCCCCATCTACCTTTGGTTACATCCCCTTTTCCATTTACCTCTGCTGGAGACCCCAGGGCATGGCCACTAGTTAAGTTGAGGAGATGGAAGGCCATAAGGGTCGAAGAGGTCTCCCTGCTAAAGGCCTAAGGGCTTCTTCTCAACCCCCCTTAATAGAATTCAGGCCTGGCTGGTTTGAGTAAGCTCTTTTGCTCTTAAAACAATGTTGCAGATGCAGACAATGCCCCATAGTGTAAGGTTTGCTGACGCCAAGTTAAAGATAATAGGAGAGAGAGCTACAAGGCCAGACAGGATGTGCTGGTTGTTGCGGTTCAGTGATGAGACAGAACACAGCTTTTTGCAAGCAAGCAGGCTGGTCAGCGGAGATGGGCTGTTCTGCCCCCCCTGCCTTCCACCTTCTCCTTTTATTATATTTCTCCCCCTAAGCATTACACACTGCTACACAAAGGAATGTATGACGTTGATTCATATGCTTAGTTACCATCCTCTATCTACTACAATCCTGGTTCTCAGGCCTTGAGCCCAGGCTAAAAAAACCTCCCACAGTTGCTGTCCAAACAATCAAGTTCTCAGGGTTCATATCTAGCCCTTGTCCTTGGATAGAGCAATGTGTGCATTGCTCCTAGGAAACAGTCAGGGTGTGCCCCGCCTGCTTCCAGGTGGAATAGCTAGACATTAACCCTTCATCTCCCCTTTTTTGTTTATTGAAGTTGGCCATCTCATGGTAGCCGCCAATTTGTTTGTCATGCTATTTAACTCCCAGACAGACAAGGACATAACCTGGGGAGCTTTCCAGGGCAAAATTTTACAAAGTCTTAACAAGGAAGGAATACATTGTACACAGCAACAACAAAAATAAGCCCACAAAATAACCAAAAGCTTAACATCTGCAATATAATCATCTAAAAGGGGTACACTTCTTTTACTACAATTATAACCAGCAAAAGGCAATATAAGTATCATTCTACTAAGACAGCAAAGGGTGCCATCACTTAAATTTGCAGGAATATAATTAAAGGTGCATGAACCACAAGTAAAAACCCATCCTGATGGTAGGATGATATGGCCATAATTATATGAAACATTAACAGCATGGGAACAATTTAAAAGGGATTGAGAAGTTTTTGACAGCCCAATGGCACCTTTGTACTAGTGCAGTTAACTACACGCGCACAGGTGACATTGTGAGCCCCGGCTGGGTGCGGTGTGTGAAGGGATATAGCCGTGCGAGGCAAAGTATAGTTGGCCGGGCCCCAATTAGCCATGCTAACATACTGGGAGAAAAGATTAGCATAAGCAAAGAGCAGTATCTTATTCTCCTTCGGGCTTATAACGGGGGAGGCACTTCCGAGCCAACCCCTACAGAAAATAGCAGGCACAAAAGGCACACAATCATCACAGAATTAGCAGTGATTTGGGCGAGAATCGCCACAAACAAAGTCTTAGGAGTTTCTGGCTGCTGATCTGCTGCCAGTTTTCGTTGAGCCGTGGCGACCAATGCTTTTACTGCTCCCCCTGTCACGGGCTGGCTTGGGACGTTACGCCTCCTCCGTTTCCGTCCCACCGTTGTCGACTCGGGGGGCAACGCGGTCTCCTCCAAGGTCAGCTGAAACTCTGGTATGGGATTCGACAGCCCCTGGTGCCATGCCATGTTGTTTAAGTGCTGGTCGCATGCACCGGGCTGGAACCCACAACGGTCCTGCAGGGAGAGACACAGCAGCATATCCCCGACCCCAAGTGATTAGAGGTGCTGGGCCCAGCCACTGTGGATCGGGCAGCTGACGGTAAAAGACACGCGGTCTTTCCAGTACCTCAGATTTGTGAAAATACCGATCCGCAGGGGTCTGCTGATCTGCATTCAGTGTTAAATTATTTAAAGTAAACAAGAGAATATACATCTGTTGTTGAATGTCTCCTAAGGTTCGGAGATGCAGCTCCCCTTGTTTTAATTGTTTATCTAGCAAGGTTTTGAGTGTGCGATTGGCACGTTCAACAATGGCTTGGCCCGTGGAATTATAAGGGATTCCGTGTTTAAGACGGACGTCCCAGCGGGCACAAAAGGTGGAGAGGGCTGCAGAGCAGTAGGCTGGGGCATTATCTGTTTTAATTTGGCAAGGGCGACCCATAACAGAAAAGGAGGCCAGCAAATGGTGAATAACTTTGTTAGTGGCTTCCCCACGTTGTGGGGTTGCCCAAAGGAAGCCTGAATAAGTATCAACGGAAACATGTAAAAATGAATAGGGGCGGAATTGTGGTACATGAGTAACATCCATTTGCCACAGCTGATTTGCTGCGGTACCTCGGGGGTTAACGGCATAAGAAAAAGTAGGAGCAGCAGCAGCACAGTGGGGGCAGGAACGAACAATGGAACGTGCATGATCAGCAGGAATGTGGAACTGCCGGGCCAAAACAGAGGCAGACTGATGAAAAAAGGCATGGCTTTCAATGGGGTCAGAAAAAAGGGAATTTACCTGACCACGCAACGCGCGATCGGCGCGTGCATTGCCCTCAGTGAGTGGCCCAGGCAGAGGGGTATGACTGCGAATATGAGCAACAAAGTAAGGGAAATGACGAGTGGCAAGAAGACGCTGTAAAGACAAAAACAGGCGAAGGAGATCTGCATCAACCTGAGGGGTAATGAGGGCAAGGGGTAAATGATCAATTACCTGATAAACATAATGGGTATCCACAATTAAATTAAAGGGACAATCAGTAAAAAGTTGAAAGGCCAAAATAACAGCAGCCAATTCTGAACGCTGTGCAGAACGCTGAGGCAGTGTAAAACGAGAATGCCAACGAGGGGGGTCACCCAACTGATAAGTGACTACACCTCGGTGGGGAGAGCCATCAGTAAAAAGAGTGACAGCGGAAATAATGGGTTGAGAGCGGCTAAGACGATGAACAACTAGGGGCACCTTTTGGGTAATGACCAATCGAGGATCTTTTGGAGGATTGTAAGAAATCTCTCCCACATAATCACAAAGAGCAACCTGCCAGGGCAAGGAGGTGTGGCACAAAGAGTCAAATTCAGTACGGGACAAGGGGAGCACAATGGCAACTAAATCAGTGCCAGTGAGTTGCACTGCACGGTGGCGGGCTTTACGAACAAGATCAGATAGGGCATCTAAATACGGATAAATATTTCGAGGAGGGGTGGATGAAAGGTACAGCCACTCTATAATAGAGACGGCTGTATCTGTACGGGGTACAAACAGAGCCACAGTTGGCGTATGAGGGGTGGCAAGAAGAACCAATTGTAAGGGACGGACCTCCGGGAGTCTGTCCACAAACTGCTGACTCAATGCTGCATTGATTTGTCGAATGCAGGCAGTATGCTTTTCAGTGATGGCAATAACCGCACCCGGTGCCTGGGCTCCACGCAGGAGCTCAAACAACGGCTGCAGCATTGAAGTGGGGAGACGAAAATAGGGCCGAATCCAATTTAAATGACCCAAAATCTGTTGTAATTTAACAAGGGTTAGGGGTTGAGGTAAAATTAATTCCGGACGAACCGGAGCAGCATAGGTTTGTAAAACCTTATACCCAAGGTAGTGGTAGGGATAAGAGCGTTGGATTTTTTCTGGTGCCACTAACAGGCCATTTTGGCCGAGAATCTGAGATAAAAATTCAAGCTGTTGTGCCGTGACCCGGGGACCGCTTAGCAAAATGTCATCCATGTAATGGTAGACCTTCAGCGAAGGGTACCGGGCACGAAAAGGGGCAAGGGCCCGATCCACAAAAAGCTGACACAAGGTTGGACTATTTTGCATTCCCTGGGGCAAGACCTTCCACTGATACCTTTGAGAGGGTTGCTGATTATTATATTGTGGCACCGTAAATGCAAATTTTTCGCGATCTTGAGGGCAAAGGGGGATGGTAAAAAAACAATCTTTTAAATCTAACACACAAAGTTGATCGGTTTGAGGAATTAAATTTGGATTTGGCAAGCCAAATTGCAAGGGGCCCATAGGTTGGATGCGTTTATTTATTTCTCTTAAATCATGTAACAGCCGCCAAGCACCTGATTTTTTCTTAATAACAAACACCGGGGTGTTCCAGGGACTGGTGGAGCTCTCCAATCGCTGTGCTTGCAAATGCTGCTGCACAAGTGAATGAAGTGCTTTTAACTTTTCTAGAGGGAGGGGCCACTGGTCAATCCATACGGGCTCTAAGGATTGCCATACCAAGGGCAAGGCGGAGGGCACGGTGGGTGAGGGAGGGTTTTGGGCCATCAGATGTTAATATCGAGGGTGGTGTCTAACTTTGTAAGTAAATCACGGCCCCAAATATTGAGGTGGACAGGGAGCACAAAAGGGCGGATTGTAGCAAGGGCACGGCCTCCTGGTTTAGAGACCGTGACCCAAGACAAACTTTGGCGCCCGGGTTTGCTACCCCCAATCCCCCACAACTCTTTAGAAGGAACCGTAGGCCAACTAACCGGCCACTCCAGGTCACGAATCACTGTAACGTCAGCTCCAGTGTCCACCAGCCCTGTAAAAGGAACATCATTTAAGAGAAGTGTTAACTGAGGTTTCGAGGGGCGGACTGACATTGTCAGAGCAACAAGTGGAGAAGACGCGCTGTGAGACGGCGAGTGAGACAACGTCGATCCAAAGCCTCCTCCACCCCGAGTTCGATCCTCGGCAGCTGGCACCTGATAGGGGACTAAAATCAATTGTGCAATTGACCGTCCACGCGGGAGCGACTGTGGAAGATGAGTCCACACCTGAACCTTAATAATGCCAGTGTAATCAGCATCAATGACCCCTGGAATGACAAAAAAGCCCTGTTTCCCAGCATGTGAGCGAGGGAGAACAAGACCCACAAAGCCGGCAGGGAGAGGTCCCGTCACCTGTGTAGGTATGGCACAGACCTCCCCTGGCAGCCGAAAGTCAGTGTCCTCCTGCATGATCAAATCAAGCCCTGCACTTCCAGCAGTCGCTGCCCTCATAGAGTCTACGGATTCCAAGGCAGAGGAGCGATTGCCTGAGTAGGAAACACCCCCGTTTGGCCCTGGGTTCGGGGGGGACCCGTCGCGCGGTTTCCCGACCCGCTACGACACTGATTAGCCCAGTGATAACCTTTCCCACACTTGGGGCACTTCTTTGAGGGTCGGGCTGGTGCCTTAGATGAGCGGCACTCCCGCTGAAAATGACCCTCCTTTCCACAGCGGTAACAGCGCTTCCCCTCCTTCCCAGTTTTTCTGAGGGCGGCAGCCAGAACTCCAGCCTTGTGGGCTTGTGTGCCAATGTTCTGGCACGCCCGCAGCATGTCTGAGAGCTCTAAAACACCAGAGACTTGTGCTGCCTGGAGAGCACGGCGGCAATCCTCATTTGCATTTTCAACTGCCAATTTTAACAGGAGCTCGTGAGCTGCCTCAGTGTTATCCACCTGTCGGAGGATAGCCTCCTGCAATCTGTTGGTAAAATCCAAAAAGTACTCTAAGGCACCCTGACGGATACTGACAAAGCTTTTGGTAGGCTTGCCTGAATCCGGGACCTTCTTGAAAGCATGCTGGGCACAGGTGGAGATAATGGGGAAGAAGGCCGGAGGGAGTTGAGACTGCATCCCAATAGTAGCAAACTGGCCCTCCCCTGCCAAATGCTCATAAATGATACCTTGCTCTCTATATACCTGGGCTTGGCGTTCTGCCATCTGCCGATACTCACTAAGCCAAATAACATACTGACTGGGTGACAACATCATGCGCAGCAGCGTTTTCCAATCCTCAGGGATTAGGGAGTACCCAGCACCCATCCCTTCAATGAGACCACGCACAAAGGTGCTAGTCAGGCCAAATTCACGAATTGCTTTCTTTACCTCTCTAACCACCGAGTATGGCAGAGTGGTCCAGGTGCCCACGGGGTTGCCCTGGTCATCATTCTGCCAGGTCACCGGGCAAACGGAGACCAGATCAGCCAGCTCCTCTGCTGTAAGATCTGATCGAGCTTTCGCTGCGTGAACCATTTGTTGCACCAGCGAAAGCTTCTGAGCAGATGCAGATGACTCTCCGGGGGGCCCCATGGGGGGAGGGTGATCACACACCGGCTCCGGTGGGGAAGGCCAGGGAGGCGGTGGTAATAGAGGCACTGGGGGCGAAGCAGGGGGAGGGATGGCTGCAGGAGCGGACGGGGGTGGCAGGATCGGCAGCTCCTCTGTTGGTGCTGAAGAGGGCCTTTCCAAGGCGACACGCTGTGTCGCATCGCCAGGAGGGGGGATGACTACAGGGGCGGACGGGGGTGGCGAGAGCACCAGCCTCGCGAGGGAGGGTCTGTCCGAGGCGACACGCTGTACCACGTCGCGGCAGAGGTGCCAGGCATGTAAAGCCTGCACGGGTGCCCGAGGCTCTTTGTGCAATGTCTGGCCCAATCACTCCCAGTCCGCTAACTTAAGGCTTCCAGCTTCAGGATACCACGGGCACTTGGCACGCACCTCCTGTAGCAGGAGAGTGAGTTCTCGAGCCGGGCAGTCATGCTGAGCCTTACGCAGCAAATACTGCAGCTCATTACGGTGTTGCACTTGCAAAGCAGAGAGGGAGCTTCCCATACTTACCACAATGAAAAATACTCACCGGGATCCACGAAGTGGATGAGTGACGCGTCTGAAACCCTTGCCGGGCGAGGTGAGTGCTGAGGGCCCCACGTTGGGCGCCAGTTGTTGCGGTTCAGTGATGAGACAGAACACAGCTTTTTGCAAGCAAGCAGGCTGGTCAGTGGAGATGGGCTGTTCTGCCCCTCCTGCCTTCCACCTTCTCCTTTTATTATATTTCTCCCCCTAAGCATTACACACTGCTACACAAAGGAATGTATGACGTTGATTCATATGCTTAGTTACCATCCTCTATCTACTACAATCCTGGTTCTCAGGCCTTGAGCCCAGGCTAAAAAAACCTCCCACAGTTGCTGTCCAAACAATCAAGTTCTCAGGGTTCATATCTAGCCCTTGTCCTTGGATAGAGCAATGTGTGCATTGCTCCTAGGAAACAGTCAGGGTGTGCCCCGCCTGCTTCCAGGTGGAATAGCTAGACATTAACCCTTCACTGGTTCTTTAAGTTGCTAGGAATGCTTGTTAGAGGTTGCAGGAAATAAACATTGTCCTAACCCATATAAGAAAGGCAGAGTATTTGTGCAAAGTTTTGATTGGCTGATGTGTAGTGCAGTAGCATTGAGGAATATAAATGTGTGTAATGACCTGCTCTGATGTGCAGGATTTGAGATTCTATTCTCCCTGTACCTTGTTTGCAGCTGCAAATAAACTTTTCTGCTTCCCCACCCCGTTGTGATTATTGAGTGACGCACACCGGGTAACGAACCCCCCCCGCTGTTGTTCGCCTCTGGAACTGGGTGCCGGCAACAGCTTTTGGAGTCCCAACGTGGGGTGACGAGGATGCAATTTAGTCTTGCCCAGATCCCTTCTGGAAGTCGAGGATTGCAGCGACAACCGACGCCCAGCACACACCGGTGAGTTCATTGGGGGCCTCAGAGGAGAAGGAGTTTGATCAACCCCGGAGGGAACGACGGTGCAAGACACTCACATAGTGGAGAAGCAGCTGTGGGAGACGGTGAGGAACCTGTTCCTTGGATATAGGGGAGGAGCAGCTGCGGGCGATGTTGGGGAACCGGTCCCTTGGATAAGGTAGGAACCTTTTGAAATCCGGATTATATGCTCTGTTGGAACCTGGGGACGCCCACAGTTACCCTGTAGGTATCGGACAGGAACAGAGCACGGGAGGTACGGTACGATGCACGCCCCTAGAGTGTATTTTAGTAAATTGGAAGATATTTGGATCAGATCCAATGACTAAGGGTAAATTAAAGCGATTTTGTACAGTTGACTGGCCTCAGTACCAATTAGAGGACCAAGAACAGTGGCCTCCCGGAGGATCACTAAATCATAATACAATCCTCCAGTTACTCCTGTTCTGTCAGCGAACGGGGAAGTAGAATAAGCATTCGTGTGCTTACTTGTTTATAACCTTATAGTCTCGTACTGATATTTTACAATGCTGTAATTTAACCCCGATTGGCCCTGTAGCAATTAATGTCAGTCCCCGGATCCCCACCCCAAATGTAATGGCAGATCCGGTGTCTCCTTCGGCCCCTACACCCACACAGAGCGAGGCTCAAAGTAAGATTCTTAGTGAAGCTCATAGTGGGGTTCAGGCTCCATCTGCTGGATTATACCCGTTACTTACCAAGACTAAAATCGCCCCTAATGCAATACAAAGGACAAGCTCTTACCATGCAGGTCTATACTCATGCATCTTTTAATCCTATGGACCTGGCCGCTTTCAAACACAGGCTGGAGAATTTTCTATCAACCCAAGCAAGTTGGTATCGGTCTTTGAGGGATATCTTAGCAGATACAAGCCAGGCTGGGATGATAGTAATGTCCTTCTGCAAACAATATTGACTGAGGTTAAACAAGAACAGGTCATAGCTAAAGCAAGGAAAAAAGCGAAAAGGCAATATGACCAAGACCGTAACAATGTCCCGATCCCAGATAATCAAGTTCCTATAAAAAATCCTAGGTGGGACCCAAATGACAATCAGGCTATGACCCACCACACCTTCTATAAGGAGCTGCTACTGTATAGACTCCGTCATGCAGCTGTCAGACAGAATAATTAAACTAAACCATAGAAGGTAGTGCAGGATCCAAAGGAAAGCCCTGGAGCGTTTTTGCAGCACATTCGAAACACGATCCAACAGTATACCAATGCAGATCCTAATAATCCACAAACTGAGGCAATTATTAAAAAACTATTTACAAGCAGGGCAGCCCCCGACATTAAGAGAAAGCTACAGAAAAAGGAGGATTTGATAAGTATGACCATGGCACAGATTTTAGAAGCAGCAAATCAAGTGCATAGTTTAAAAGAAGTAAAAAAAAAAAAAAGCAAGTAAAATTAATGGTAGCGGCAGTGCAGGCAGGCACGAAGGAAAGTAAACAAAAAAAGGGGGCCGTGGACACGGACGTCCAGGCCCGCGAAAAAGACGACTGGGGCGCAATCAGTGTGCCCTGTGTCGGCAAGAGGGACACTAAAAAAATAAGTGCCCAAACAAAAAGAAAAGGGGAAGTACCTCTATGATGGCGATAAAAAAAAAAAAAATAAGGGTGTCAGGGGAAACAGATCATCCTACCCCCGGAACCCCGAGTAAAAATGCGGGTGGGAAATGAAGAAATAGATTTTTTAGTCTCCTGAATTTTGTGGGACTCCAAAGATATCGGGTAGCACGAAGTAAGGCTCAGATTGCTCTCCCGCAGGTACAGTACCTCGGGTTCTACATACAGCAGGGGGAACGCCAGCTTTCAAATAAAAAAATAAAAGCCATATGCCAAGTTCCTATCCCGAGTAATCGCAAGCGGCTCAGAGCATTTCTGGGGATGGCAGGCTTCTGTAGAATATAAATCCCAGAGTTTGAACTATAGGCTAGACCCCTGTACGACTGTGTAAAAGGAGCAGACCATGACCCCTTTCATTGTACCCCAGAGGCTGACAGGGCATTTAAAATCCTAAAAAAAAAGCTAATGGAAGCCCCGGCTCTAGGTCTGCCAGATCTCTCCAAGCCATTTCAGTTGTATGTACATGAACGAAAGGAGGTGGCCCTGGAAGTACTCACACAGCTGCTAGGAGCATGAAAACGTCCGGTGGCATATTTTCCGAAATAACTGGACCAAGTAGCCAAGGGCTGGCCAGCGTGCCTGCGGGCAGTGGCAGCCACCGCCCTGACCCTGGCAGAAGCAGAGAAACTGACACTAGGGGGAAAAATACAGATTTTTACACCACACATGGTACGCGCTTTACTGGATGTTAAGGGCGGCCTCTGGCTCACACAAGCGCGTATGGCAAGATACCAAGCAAAGCTCTTAGAGAACCCTGAGGTCACGCTGCAGCCTTGTCCATCCCTTAACCCTGCCACCCTCTTACCAAAAACTGAGAAACAGAAACATGACTGTTTAAAAATCATAGATGCCCAATATTCTAGCCGCCCGGACTTGAAGGATGTGCCCCTCCCAAATGCAGATTATGAGTGGTACACTGATAGTAGCAGCGTGGTAATAAATGAGCAAAAACCGGCGGGTTATGCTATTGTAACCCTCAGTGACACCGTGGAAGCTGAAAGTTTGCCCGCTGGGACCTCTGCCCAGTTGGCTGAGCTAGTGGCCCTGACCTGTGCACTCGAACTGTCCAAAAAAAAACCAGGTCAATATTTTCACTGATTCCAAATATGCTTTTGGGGTGCTGCATGCTCCTGCTGGCCTGTGGAAGCAGAGGGGAATGCTGACAGCCCAAGGCTCCCCAGTCAAGTACGGGCCCCAAATCCTCCGGCTTCTAGAGGCAGTGCAACTCCCTTTGGAAGTGGCAGTGGGACACTATAAGGCCCATCAGAGGGAGGATCAAGATGTGACCAGGGGTAATGCCAGGGCAGATAAAGAGGCAAAGCATGCTGCCACCCTGCTGTTCCCTCAGACTAAAAACACCTATATGCATGCCCTTATCCCATCAGTGGGGAAGCTCCCGACCCCTCAGTATTCTGGGGAGGAGAAACAGCTAGCTGACAAACTTGGTCTCCAGGAAAAGGAGGGATGGCTTCATTCCCCAGAAGGGAAAGTCCTCTTACCAAAGGGCCTAATTCTGCCAGTATTACAAAAATTACATCAAACCACTCATGCTGGCAGGGAGGCACTTATCCAAGTAATAAAAAAGTACTTCATAACCTCCAGACTCAGAGCCCTAGCTGCCCAAGTACAAACAAAATGCCTAGTCTGTCAAAAGAATAACCCCCAATCAGGACACCCAGTACCACCAGCGGCCCTGGAACCCACTCCAGGCCCCGGAGGGGGGGCCAAATAGACTTTGCTAAGTTTCCCCGGAACCAAAAGTTCAAGTATCTCCTTGTCATAGTAAATGGATTCAGCAGATGGTCAGAAACCTTTCCATGTCGCAATTGCACTGCCAGGACAGTGGCTCTCAAGTTTGTTAAAAAGATTATTCCTCCCTTTGGACTTCCCCAGTGAATAAAATCTGACAATAAAACACACTTCACGTCAAAAATCGTCCAAAGCATCTCAGACACCGTACAGATTCCCTGAAAACTCCATACACCCTGGAGACCTCAAGCCAGTGGGGTAGTGAAGTGGATCAATCAGACCCTTAAGCAACATCTCTCGAAAGTATGCCAGGAGGCCTCCCTACGGTGGCCTGATGCCCTGCCCCTAGTTCTGCTCCGCAGCCGTGCTCTCCCGAAGGGTAAATTAAAGCTCAGTCCCTTTAAAATTATGTTTAAAAAAACACGGCCTATAAATAGTTCACCGCTTATGTAAAAAAAAAAAGTAAAAATTAAAAAACAAGTTTCTCTCTCAGTATATGTGTTCCCTGTCTGCTGTTCTTTGTCTCTTCACAGGTATGCTAAGGATTCCCAGCCTCTACCCTTGGACTCACCCATCCACTCCCTGCAGCCTGGTGATTCAGTGCTTGTACGTACCTGGAAAGACGAGCCCCTCCAGAAAAAGTGGAAGGGTCCTGCTGGTCTCCCACACGGCAGCAAATGCCGAGGGACACAAGAATTAGATTCATTATACCCAGCTGAAAGACGTGTCAACCCCCCCCCCTCCCGCCCCCCGGCTGAAAGGTAGACCGTGCATTCAGCCCCTCCCAGTGAAGATCTTAGACTAAAATTACTATTTAAACAGCAGCCCACCAAAAAAGCAAAAAAAAAAAATAAAAAAGTATATTTTATTCCCCCTCTTAGCCATGTGCCTAACCGGAACTGCTGTTTCAAGCATTGTACCCGTAGATACCTGGCTGGCACTGGCCCAGAGTGCAGTGAACGCAACGTCGTTCTCAGAGAACCTTATTCTCAGAGACTAAGGCAGCAGCTCTGGCCTTTTCTTTCGTTAGTATCCCTGGGCTTGTGGTGCATAATTACCACGCAGTAGAGCACCTTGCCTGCACAGTGGCAAAGGCCATTAATTTAACCTTAGCCGTCCTGGCCCAACTCTCACATGAGTTAGGGGAAGTACGTCAGGGCATGCTACAGAACAGGCTGGCTGTAGACTATTTACTTCTACGCCATGGTCACCTATGCCAGGAGTTTGCAAGCATGTGTTGCTTTAATATAACAGATGCAGAGCCGTCCGTAAAAGCTGATTTCCAACGCCTAAAGCAGCTAGCAAAGAGCATTCATCAGCAAACCAGAGAAAATTAGCTAAGCTCTCTATTTTCTAGTTGAAGCCTTTCCCTGTAGCTAAATAAGTTATTTAGCCTATTATTTAAGTTTTTTTTCCTGTATGAATCATGTTATATTTACTATGTTATATATAGTCCTGGTAAAAATGCTTATTTTGCATAGTTTTAAAAATCTTAATTTTATGCATAGTCCGCTAGTAAGTAAATAAAAATAAAAAAACTCAAGCAATAAAAATAAATAGTCTCAAAAAAAAAATGTTAAAAACCCCAGGGCATGGCCACTAGTTAAATTAAAAAAATAAAAGGCCATAAAGGTCAAAAAAGTCTCCCTGCTAAAGCCCTAAGACCTTCTTCTCAATCCCCCTTAATAAAATTCAGGCCTGGCTGGTTTGAGTAAGCTCTTTTGCTCTTAAAACAATGTAGCAGCCGCATATAATGCCTCATAGTGTAAAGTTTGCTAACGCCAAGTTAAAAATAATAAAAAAAACAGCTACAAGGCCAAACAAGATGTGCTGGTCGTTTAAGTTGCTAAAAATGCTTGTTAAAAGTTGCAAAAAATAAACATTGTTGTAACCCATATAAAAAAAGCAAAATATTTGTGCAAAGTTTTAATTACCTAATGTGTAGTGCAGTCGCATTAAGGAATATAAAAGTGTGTGTAATGACCTGCTCTAATGTGCAAAATTTAAAATTCTATTCCCCCTGTACCTTGTTTGCAGCTGCAAATAAACTTTTCTGCTTCTCCACCCCGTTGTGATTATTAAGTGACGCATACCGGGTAACAACCCCCCCCCTGCTGTTGTTCGCCTCTGGCACTGGGTGCCGGCAACACCTCCATGAATTTAATTCTCCTCCCCTCACAGTGTCTTCTACAGCGCCTTGCCTACTGCTGAGCTCACTGACAGAAAAGCAAGAGGGAGCGAAAAGCTGGGATGTGGCCACTAGATGGGGACAAAGAGCTGCATCCGCTCGCCAAGAGCAGCTGGGGGAAGCCTGGGAGCAACAGGTATCAGAAAGCAAGTCAATCTCAGACCGTGGCCTAGTTTCCAGACATCTCTGGGCCGATTCTTGGAGGACGCAGCTCCTGGCAAAGCCACCCCCCAGAGTCAGGCCCTCAATGGTTCTCCCAGCGCAGTGGGCCCTGGGTGCAGCAATGGTGCAGAGATCGGTGTGAAATAGGAAACCCTGCGAGATGCTGGCTCTCCCTGCGGTCCCTGACCCCTCCTGGGGCTCCAGCGCAGCTCCCCCATATGCAGGCAGAGCTCAGAGCAGAGTCCACAGCAGCCCCACCCCAGCGAGAGCTCCCAGTGAAGGCAGAGGCCTGGCAGAGAGAGGAGAGGGGCACAGGCAGGTCAGCGAAGAGCTGGAAGGTGGCTTCCACCCCAGGAGGATTAACAGAGAAAGAAGAGCGGAGCTGGGAGAGCGCAAAACAGAGACACCCCCCAGCAAATCCCCCCCGCCCTCAGACACCGAGATCCCGGCCTGGGGGAGCCCTAGCAGAGGGGTTCACTCCCCGATACTTACTCATGACAGTTGCAGCAAGGGGTCCTTGTGGGGTGGGAGGAGGTGCCACCCCGCTCTGGCTGGCTGGCTTTGGAGAGATACAAGGGTGAAGAGCGCGGTGAGGAGTTGGTGCCCTGGGAAAGAGGTGGAACAAGAGTTGGGGCTAAGGGCCGAACAGGGGTGGAGCATCTACGGGGAAAAATAAGTCAGTGCCCGTGGAGGGGAAGGCCGGGGGCTCTGTTCCACGAGGGCTGAGCGTGTCAGAGCAAAACTCCTGAGCAGCGTCATTGTGGCCTCCCCGTGAGCGTCCCTGATTCCTCAGGGTACACTGCATTTCCCCGGCTCCTTCCCTTGCTAGGTGTAATTTCAGAAAATCACTCTCCTGTCCCTAACTCCCACAGCTGCTGTGTATGAGCCACTGCCAGGCCTCTCTAGATGGGCTAACATCTGGATCCTGCCCAAGCTGGTTCTATCCCACGTGGCCAATTGCAAGTGACCAAAAAAAAAAATCACAAGTCAGAGCCCCCCTGAAAAACGATTGTTTTTAAAGTCTCGTTGGTTTTAAGCCAACAAGTTGGGGTTCTGTTCTCCAGCTCCTGGTGTTGGAGCCTTTTTTTTGGGGGGGGTCACCTTTTCAAGCTTTTCTCCCCATCCAGGAGAGCAAGATCATGAAAATCTTCTGCCAAGAATGGCCAACCCCGCCAAAACCTTCTACCAGCACCGGAAAACAGTTAGTCCCAAATTGGGGAAAAAGCAAAACAAAAACCCCCACATCATCCAAACCATTTTTGGTTTTTGAATTTTCCAACAAAAAATTGATTTTTTCCTGTTAAAGTGACACTTTCCACAAAAAATTGTCTTTAATCAAACACCCAATTTTCCCTAGCACAAAATGTTGATGGAAACATTTCAGTGTATTAGTTAAAGTTGCTGTGAAATCCCCACCTCCCCATACCTCCCTACCAGCACCAGCCCCAGCACCTATGGGGCGTGCAGCTGTGCAGCCTGCCTGGCTGTAGGGCCCCTTCCCTGCCTCCCAAACAGCAGCTGGAGCCAGGGAGCCATCGGGGATCCCCACAGGGACTGGCTGCACCTGCTGCTGCTCAGCTCAGCCCCACAGGGTCAGCATCAGCCTCTCCCCATCCCTTTCCTGGGCAGAGAAGCGGCAGTACCTGGAGCTCCGCTGCCCTGAAGATGCCCCACGGGCTGCGGTGCCTTGGCGCAGGGAGAAGCTGCTGGATGCGGCTGGGCTGGGGGTGAGCGCTGGGCTCGGGAACCTCTGGGACAGCCGGGCGGTCGGTTTGCGGGGCTGGTCCTGCTCCTGTGAACACAGCGCGCTTCTCTCCAAGGGGAGCTTGAACAGGGCCTCCAGCCCCAGCAGGAGGAAGCGTCTTCAACAGCCCCGGGGACCCAGCACAGAGACACCCCCGACCCCAGTGAGCTCCCCTGGGGCAGCAGCAGCCTGGCCTGAGGGGAGAGAGGGAGAGAGACACAGCAGGGGAGAGTAATGGGATAGTTCTGGTTTTGCACCGTGCAGCGAGGGAGAGCTCAGCTGAGCACCCAGGGCAGGCAGGGTGTTAGGGCAAGGGGCTGACAAAGGAGGAACTAGAGAATGCCTGAATCCTGTACAATCCTCTAGTAAAGCTCAAATCTTGACCGCCTCAGGAAGCAAAGCATGGCTCGGAAAACTCTCCTCCCATTGCAAAGCCATTCCGGAGTTGTTAAATGAATCTCTAACCGGCTCTGTTGATCGTCTGGTGGAACTGCCCATGCCCCGTTTACACCACCAGCTTACTGCGCTTTCGTAGAGTCAGGTGACGGGGGGCTGGCCTTAGCTTTTGGTGAAGTTGCCGCCGATCTCGCCCGTTCCTTTTGCGCCTCTGCCATGCCGTGGGTCGGGGTGTTCCTGGGGCTCTTCCTTCCAGCCCGCCCCTCTGGGTTTTTGGATGGCACTTCAGGGAAGAGATTCCATCTCCCGTCTGGACCGTTCAGTGGGGCTGGAGTCCTAAGCAGAAAAGGGGAGGGGGAGGTGTGTTGTCTGGGGGTTAGAGAAGGTAGAGCTGGGGCGGGCGGGGGGGGGGGCATGGCGGGGGGGCAGCTGCAGGGCCCATGTGTTCCCAACACCTCCGCATGCCCCTTTCTTCAGGCCCTGTCCCGCCCAGGGGCGCTGGAACCATTTGTACAGTGAGGGGGCAGAGAGCCACTGAGCCAAACTGTAAACCCTGGATAAGATGGAAACCGCTTCAAGCCGGGGGGCGGGGGGGGCCCGCCAGGTCCAGCACTGGTGGTCCTGCCCATGTCGATTTTACAGAAAATATTTGGGGCTTTTTTGTCCAGTTTTTTTATTTTTATTTATTGATTTGCAAATCCCCAGCTGCTGGCTGAGCAGGCGAGACTGAGAGGCGCAGAGAATAGGGACGGAGGGAAGAGCGCGTGGAAAGAACACACAGAGGAGGGGGGAGGGATTATTTTGTAAACTTTCTTTGAATGCAGTTTATCAGCTGGAGGCAGAGAGGATTGGCCAGCGCCTTGCATCCAGCCAGCCCCACTTGATCACAAGCAGAGAATCCCCTGGCAAGCCCCAGGTTAGGGAACTGGGGGTGCGGGGTGGGGCAGGGTTGAAGCGTGTGTCTTCTCGAGCAGGGGGAGTCGACCTTGGGTTTTAAGGTCTTGGGGCTGGGGGGAGCATGTCCTCACTGCAGAGTTAACTGGAGTTATGGACCCTGGGGGTTATAATCTGCTTGCAGAGATGTGCTGTGTAAATGCATGAGATGAAATCAGATCTGGTGCCGGCGTGAGAGGTGTGCATGGCGTGATGGGGGGTGTGTGTGTGAGTATGAGAAGCAGCCCTTGTTAATTACACACTGCCCACTCATGGCAGGGAAACCCCAGCACTCACCTCTAGATCTTTCTGTGATCTACCTACAGGAAGGAGCAGGTGGATGTGACACCCCTTCATTCCCTGTCTCAGGATCTTCCCAGGCCTTCCTCACCTCTGACTCCGCTCTCCCGGTTGATTGTTAGGGCTGAGCTCTGACTCTTTGTCCGGACAAGCCCCAGCAGAAAATGCACAAGCCCCATGCCTGTAGAACGAATTGTAAGAAGCTTGGGGTCACATTCTTTTAGATCAAAACCCCCTTTGTTCTGCCACAGCAAATATCTCAAACTTTTTGGTAGCAAGTTGTTCGTTTAAAATCATTTTGTTTAAGAAGAGTCCTACCTCTCTTCGAGCCAGCATTGTTGATGTTCCTAGAGATGTTTTGCTCAGTCATGGAATGTCGGGGGTTTAAAAAACGCCATGGTTTGCTACGAAAAAGCTCTAAAAGTCTTGAGCAGGTTTTGCAAAATAATGCCCAGAGTTCGGCTCCTAAATCCAGGTATAAATGGGCAGCGCCCTGCAAATCTGCAGAGATCCGCTTCGTAGCCGTGGATCGTGTGCAGAAACAAATGTTGTACTCGCACAGGGCTCTATAAACGTGGCCTGATGCACAAGAGTGTGAGACCCTCTCGCTCTAACTGCAGCTGCTGAAGGCCTGGCACTTCAGTGTCCTTACAGGACCAAGAATGTACGGAAAGACATGAGAATGATTGCATTGCACGCTTCCTGTTGTGCTGCCCTGCAGCAGAATGGCATGAAGTGCAATGGGTGGGGAGTGGAGGGTTGTCAAGGGGAGAGGTACCTTCAGGCACGAGACCACTGATGTTCCCGGGGTACCCATGGCCTCTACCTCCACAGGGGGAAGAGCTAAAGAGCCTAACGATGCATTAATTAGAGGCTTCCCGACAATTAGTTCCCTGTGACTTAGGCAAATATTCCTCATTCCCACCGTTGGCAACTCCCCTGATCTTTGTCATGCATCTCACGGTATTTGGTGTTTGATTTTCTAAAAGCCCCAGAGCCTGGAGTCCTGTGATAAGCACATCCATTTGTTTAAACCAAAATATGGGGTTTATGTAGGACGACTTGAAAAAAGTGACTTCCCCTGGTCCCTTCTCTTCCCCGACCCCCATCCCTCCCCAGCTCAAAACTCAAAAGATGAAAAAGCAGACCCCACCACAAATTTATTATTTTTAAATATTTCATGATTTTTAAGGCAACCTGCTGAGATTTGAAGGCTGTGGGTTGGCAAAACTCTGCAAGATATAATAAAGTGGCATTCCAAAAGGACAGAGTTAAGGTTATATGGGGGAACCGGCACCTATAACTGAGCTCCTCCTGGTTAGCAGAGCTCTGTGGTTCGTTTTCCGCTCTAGTGCTAAGATTCTTTCCTAGTGTTACATGGGGAAGATCTCAGCTGAGCATTTCCTGGTTTTCTAACAGCTGAGTTTGGGGCAGTGACACCCCGGAAGGGCCTGGGGAGCAGAACTGCCTGTTGGTCAGCAAAAACAGGGTGGATTTGATTTTAAATCAAATTGATTTAAATCACTAGTCAGGACAACTCGATTTAATCATGGATTTCTACATAAAAGTGTATTCTTGTTGGTTGTTATAACCTTAATACATGTTCTTCACAACTCAGAGATAGATGTAGGTTTCATTTTTAGAAGGTACACACTATACATTTTTAAAGGGTGATTTATTCTGAAAACTTTTCAGATGAGTTTTACAGCTATCTCAGAAAATGAATGATTGTTTGGTTATTTCATTTACCCAAGGTTATTGAAGCAGATAGTTCCCCTCCCAATGACTTCATAAATATCTCCAATTCAACAGGTTAATCGTTAATATTTGGAGGATTTTCTTGCCAGGCTGTATATCACCTCTCCATATTTATTTACTTATTTATTTGAAAACATTTTTTCTGTTAACATGCATGTTACCTCTGGAGACACAAATTCACAGTTTGAGAACTGCAAAACTAAGCATCTCTGATGGTATCTTCTAGACTGAGCACTGAATCCCATTGGGTAGATAGAAAGATTAACCTACACAATCTATACAGAAGCCTGTGGAACCCCATAAGATTGGGTCCTTCATCCACGAAGTATTGGAACTCATTTACAAAACTTTTCTTAAACATTACATGAATATATTGTCTCATACTATAGAATTAGAATTTATCATCCCTATTCCATGATGAGAGATCTTTGAGCTAGAATGTATCTTAATTAAAACTATCTTTAGATAGCTTTTTGAGGGGCAAAAACCATTTTATCAAAAAAATCCAATTTTTTTGATTTTTTTTTTAAATCATTGATTTTTATCCACCCTGTTTGCAAGTGAATAGCAAAGGTGGTCCCAGCAGGGAGCCAGAGTGTCCAAATTCTTAGTTGGTGGGAGAGCCTGTCTGTGAGCATCTGTAAAGCATCTCACTTCAACAGTGACTGGTTGAACGATTTATTGTAAGGGACGCCCTTTCTCAGACCCTTTCCCTTTATTGTCTCCCAACCCCTCACGTCAGTCCCTGACCCAGGATTGCCAAGCCAAACTCAAATACAACTTGTTTGAAACCTCACAGCTCGCCAAGATTACCTAATTGTCCAGGTGGCTGAGCCCGTTTTCCACAGGGTCAGTCTGAGTTCAAGTCAATGCCGCAGGGCATTTCAGGCTGCTGTCCTGTCTGGTCCAGCCTAGGGGACAATATCTGATGCTTCCAAGAAAAGCAAGAACCCGCTGTAACATACATGGCTAGTTTTACCATGCTGTAAATGCAGATGGGGAATTAATTACTGACCTTGGTGGCCTTCAGACTATGTCCTGAAGCATGGGATTGGGCCAGAGGGACAGCTAGCACTGGACACAGTGTGTAGGGTCTCGGAGTGGGAAGTTCCTTGGAGAATTCCACTGGGTGGGAGACTCAGCTGTGAAGGGAGGGGGCGGGCAGGAGCATCTCATAAACCCAAGATTGGAATAACTGAAGTATAGTTCCTTGTACATGGAGCCTCAGCTCTCTGGAACCTCTGCAAACGCTTTAACCACATGTTTAACTCCATCTGTAGGAGTAGCCTTGGATCGCAGTGGGAGGGCTCAGGTGCGTAAGTGTTTGCAGGGTGGGCGCTCAGGGCAGTCCCTGACACCAGGGCAAAGCGGATGTGACGTACCACTGTCTGGATTTGGGAGTCTGCCTGCACACCGAACTCAGTAGGCGCTGGGTGCATGACTGCAAGGCGCTGGGCTGGGGAAAATCAGCCCTGGGTGCTTATTTTGAGTAGAAAACCAGAGCCACTTCTGGGGTCTTTCAGCTTCTAATGCCCTTTCTCTTCTGCAGCTGGATGTAAGCCTATGATAAAATCCTTCTCAATGCCAAGTCAGTGCCATAAATCACTGGGCTGGGTGCAGGAATCAGTAGGCGACGTTCTCTGGCCTGGGTTATGCCAGGGCTCAGACTAAATTATTCTTCCCAAAACTTTTAAAAGCTGAGCCCCCTCCTCAAGGCAAAGAAACCAATCGTGCCCCTCACCCATCAGCAATGTGTTAGTGACCCCAGCCCCCATTTTCCTGTATACATCTTCAAACCCCACCCTTCCCACCATGGCTAGCCCTTCCCCATGCTTCAGGAGACGCTGGAGGAGATGATCCTAACCGTCCCCTCTAACCTTAAGAACCTGAGGGACCCCATCTTGGAGCATCTTAAAAATCCCAGTTCCCAGACTCTGGAACAGGGGCTGCTTTGCCGGGCTCACCTTTCTCCCTCCGTCAGGTTGGCCGATGGGGATAATGAGCCTGGAGATCTCATTCCCGCTGCTCTGAGTGCTGCCCATGTGCACTCAACCCAACTCAGCTCTTACTGTACCCCAGGAAAGTCTTCATCTTCTGGGATCCTCATGGCAGCAGTGGGATGATTTAACAGAGTCCCTTAGTCATGGGGCCTTTCTCTCTCTTTTGTTTCAGAGCCAGTGTCCTGGAATCGTCTCATGGTGCGTGGAGTGGTGGCAGTGGTGGGGGTGCTAGTCTTACTATACCTATGTGGGTTTTGGAAAGGTAGAGGGAAAGTGTTTGCCTATTCGCAACTCGTCTTCAGGAAGCTGCTGACTCATCCCTCCCAGTAGCCTGGAAGTCCGCAGGATTCCCAGGAATCTGAGCTCCCCGCAGTGTGTGACAGGGACGGGGACCAGGCCCAGGGAACCAGAAACAGGAATCGAGACCCAGCCCTGGAGAATGGGGAAGGAGACCTGTTTGCGAATTCGTATCCAGTCTGCTGAATTGTTCACGTCCAGACCCTCCCCTCAGTTCTTAAAAAGTCGAAGCATTTCATTTAGACACTTTCCAAACAAACCATTTTGATTTTTCAGTTTGAAACTATTTTTTATTTAAAAATGTCCTTCACTTTTATTTTAAAAATTCAAAAAGTTATAACCCTTGAAATGTTCCTGGGTCTTTTTTTTTTTTTAAAAGCTTTTTGGTTCATCAAAAATTTGGAAAAATGTTAGTTTTGTTCAACCGGAAACTGGTTTTTTTCCATCTCTTTTTTGGAATTGCCAGTGACCAAAAAATTCTGTTTGCCCAGCTCGAGGGGCGGGTGAGGATTTTGGCGGTTATATTGTGGGTCTCTAAGTCCCCTTGTTGCTCAAAGTTTTCTTACTGCAACAAATTAATTTGGGATGAGGGCAGGATGGGCAAAAGCTTCCTAAAAGTGGGGGGGCTGCTGGCACAAAAACTGTGGCCCACCCCCTGTGCCACCCCTTCTCCTCGAGGTCCTGCCCCCTCAAACTGCCCTTTTCCCTGAGGCCCCCCCCTCCCACCGCCTTTCTCCCTGAGCTCCCACTTCATGCCGCCCCTTGCCCCCAAAACACTGCCCTCCCCACTCCCTTCTCTCCCCCATCATCCAGTCGCTCACACTTATGGCCAGTAAAAAGTGGTGGGCCCTGGTCTCCCCTGTTCTGGCACCCCTGGATGAGAGTGGGAGAGGATGAAGAACTCCTTTCAAATATAACTCCCCCGCACCCTCAGAAAAGCACAATTTGCCAGCAACAGCAAAACATGCACCTTACCAACACGGGCCAGTCGAGCTGTGTTGTGTGTGACATTCCCGTCCTGGGGCGGTTTATGTCCTGGAGAATGTGAACCCTGCAGGCCTGGATGTTTCTCTGCGTAATGTGACCTCAGTGCTCCTGATGAGAGCCATTGTTTGTAAATGTTTCAGTAGCAGACATATTTATCATTCATGTACAGACAGACATTTATTCACAATTAGAACTGGTCAAAAATAGGGAGGGTGGAGAGGGTCATGAAAATTGAAGAAGAAACCACTCCCCCCCCATATTCTTCCAAACTTATTTGGAAATGTTTTTAATGATCAAATTTTTGTTTCGTTTTGGTGGGAAAAACTCCATGTTCTCTCTCAAGTGGGCAGAGAAATCCAAAATGTTTTTTTTAAAGAGGTAACTTTTTTCAAATGATCAATGTAATCCAAAGTGGCATTTTTAGTTCAAAGGTTGCATTGTCAGTGTAAAACCCTTTTGAACCAGCTCTGTTACTGTATAACAAGATGAGTTTATTTTTCATGATGCATTGTTTGGGCCAGGTTCCAAGTGGCATTTCAGTTTTTGCACAGCTCTTCTCTTCTTGCATCTGCACCTCTCATAAGCTGTGGCCTTAATCTTGGGCCTGGAAACACTTACGTGCACGTTTAACTTTAATTACTGCTGTGAATAATTCCATTTCAATGGGACAACTCTGAGATCGGCTTTACACTACGGCCCTATATCGGTGTACCTATGTCATTTATTTAATTTTCTTTCTTTTATATGTGAAAGTTCTTGAGAGGTTAAAGCAGGTAAAATACATGAACAGGTTTCGACAGTCCGAGTTTGTCCGTGCAAAGTGACAGCAGAGATGTGGGATCTGCTAGTTTTCCATAAGTCTCTCAGGGTTACCCAGGATAACTTTGGGGATCTCTGTCTTGCATCGGGAATGTTCCCTGAAAGTGTCCAAACAGCTCAGAGCTACAGAACCATTCCCTGGATCCATTCTTCTAGCTGTCTTCCCCAAAAAGCAGTCTGGCAATTGTTCCTGTCAGCTCATTGCTAAGTTATCTGTCAAAACACTAGAGTTTTCAGGTGCCTAAGTAGCCCCTGGAATCATGGTGAAATTATCCTCCCCGCCACCACCAAAATTGGAAATGGTGCCCCGGAGTGCACGGTACCCTACTGTGCTTCCCCCATAGGAACTGCATGAACAGGCAACTCTGCAAGTTCTCTGCATGCCTCTGCAAGTGACCCCCATGCCTCTCCATTTCCTTGGCCACATGTATCCTGTCCCCATGCCGGCGGTGAATCCAGAAAAAGAGGGAAAAGCTCACCACTGCGACCACGTGAGGGCGGTGTTGGGTTGAGATCAGCTGGTCAAAGCAGGCAATAGGGACAGAATCTGAGACTTGAAGCTCCTCGAGCGACCTCTGAACTTTCTAGACCTGCCCTTCAATCAGACACAGCGATTATAAAGTTGAATGTGATACTAACTAGACCCATTTTAAACCCTTCACCACACAAGACAAAGCCCGTAGGATTCATCATGAACTATTTATTTCTCCTCCCCTGGCTCCATGCAGCCACCAGCCACCTTGAAGCTTTCTCTCGTCTCTCCCAGGCTGTGCTCACTTGATTGCAGGAGCTCAGTGGAGGGTCCAGCTTTGCTCTTTCGCTTCCATTCTTCACGTCTTTGGGTGGCTGCATTGGCAACTGAGCAGCCTAATGGAAACACTGAGTCCTCTGTCTCGGCAGGCAGGCCCAGCCGCCAAAGCCAAAGCCTCTCTGAGAACAGGGGGAGGTTCGCCTGAACTCTCAGGAGTGGAGGCTGGGCCCATAGGGTAGGGATACCATATTTGAACTTTCAAAAAAGAGGACACTCCGAGGGTGGGGGGGGGGGAATGGTAGCCCTGCCACCTATCTACTCCCTCCCACTTCCTGCCCCCTGACTGCCCCCCACACAACCGCCAACCCATCCAACCCCCCTGCTCCTTGTCCCCTGATCGCCCCCTCCCAGGACCCTGCCCTCTATCTAAGCCTTCCTTCTCCCTGTCTCCAACTGCCCCCTCCTTAGACCCCTCCACCCTAACTGCCCCCCTAGAACTCCAGCCCCTACCTGACCCCTGACTGCCCTGCCCCCTATCCGCACCCCCACCCCCTGACAGACCCCCGGCTCTCCCACACCCATCCAACCACTCCCTGTCCCCTGACTGCCCCCGCAGAACCCCCAACCTATCTAATCCCCCCTGCTCCCTGACCCTGACTCCCCCCCGAACCTCTGCCCCGTCCAACCCCTCCCGCTCCCTGTCCCTTGACTCCCCCGACACCCTTTTCATATGCCCACCCCCTGACAGGCTCCACCCAGAACCCCTCATCCATCCAACCCCTCCTGCTCCCTGTCTCCTGACTGTCCCTTGGGACCCCATGCCCCTTCTCCAGCTCCCCCGGCCCCCGTACCCTGCTGCTCAGAGCAGTGTGTCTGGGGTGCGGAGCCAGACATAGTGCCGTGCTCCCCCACAGAGCGCGCAGTTCCCCCTCCGCCCCCAGAGTGCTGCATTGGGAGGGAAATCCCGGCCCTTTGGAGAGTTTTACCAATTCCTCCCTGAGGGCAATTTAAAACCCAAAAAGCCGGACATATCCGGGAAACTCCGGAAGCATGGTAACCCGACCACAGGGACTTCAGGATCTGCAGCTGCTGCCACCTGTATGGTGAATCCTCGGACTCGTCACCAAACAGCTCTTCCCCATTCTGCAACCTGGCCCCATGGTCTGACCGTGCAGGAGAACAGAAACCCTTTGGGACAGCAGGAGAGTCTCCTCAATGCCGCACTCTTCGCATGGCTTCCCGCGGTCATCGTGAAACACGACTACCCTGCCCCCAGGAGTCTCTCAAGGAGCTGCCGGCACAGTCACTGGGCACCCACTCGTAATGGTCTCGGGCAGTGGCATTGCAGAGAGAGCTGAGCAGACCATCCCTCTGTGACTTCCTGAATTGCTGCCAGGACGGATTCTCCTCTGCGCTAGGGAGAGTCCCCGAGGACAAGCAGCTGTGGTGGGGGAGGGGGCAAGACAAACACTCCCCATGAGCCCTTGACTAGCAGGTAAGCAGGACTCTGGGAGCCAAGGCATCGGTGTGTCTTGCTGGGAGAGCAGAGCTGGAGAGCAGAAAAGGGCATTGGAGGAATTGTAGAAAAGTCATTGTCATGGCTGGGTCATGGGCAGCCAGACCTAGTGGTCAGAGGCAGAGTCCACACTCACAAGACAGGAGTCGAGAGTCAGCTGGGTCAGGACACTGGAAGAGCAGAAGCAAAAGAACAAATTGTGTTCAGAACCTCAAGTCAGGTGAGTCACCCTGAGTCCAGATGCCAGGAAATCAAGCCTGGGGAGTGGGAGCAGGAACAGCCAACACACGGTCCAAAGCCGGGGAGGAGCTCGGCTGTTCAGACAGCTTCTTGTTCCTGCTGCTGGTTTAAGGAGGTCTCGGGGGCCGATTAGCTGCTCTGGGACTCTGCCAATAGGAGCCTCAAACTGGGTCTGGACTTCGTCAGTCCTAGGTAAGCAGTTTTTCGTAGGCTTCCAGGTGGCGTGCTGGAGGGTGGCTGCTCCCAGGAACCCTGCAGACCCGGGTTAATGACCCATGGGTCAGGACAGTGAGTGATCTCTCCCTGCTCAAACCTCCTGCACGAAACAGTCTCCAGGGTCCCGGGCGCATCCTCTGAGAAGAAAAAAACACAGTCATGAGGACAAATAGGCTATGGAACAGGAGCCCCACCTTTGTTGCAACAGCCCCAAGTGCCCAGAAGAGTGGACGGTTCTTACCTCCAGGAGATGCCTGGGATCTTCCATCTAAGCCTCAATGGGACCCCTGTTGCTTGGTCTGACAGGAGGAGATCATCTGTCCCCACTGCTCCCTGCGCTGGGCTGGCTGCAGCACACATCTGTGTAAGAGGCTGGGCCAGAGAGATGTTACAATCAGGGTCCAGGCACCCCAGAAGGATAACAGAGGGTCTGAAACCAGAAGACGAAGCAATCAAATCAGCGGATTCGACAGAGAAGTTTTCTACCCTACAGGGACATCAAAGAAGGTCTGTTAGGAAAGCTGAGATGTTAGTCTGGAAACTGCTAAGGCAAAGAGTGTGACTTGTTAAGATTCAGTTTTAGTCACTACAAAGTGTGTTGTGTTTTGTTTCTCTCTTTGAAATTTGTCTCTTTCTCTTGCTTAGTATCACTTAAATCTCTTCTTTGTTACTATACTTCCCAAACCACCTCAGTGTTGTGTGTTCGAGTGAAGTGTGATTCTCCAGCCTACCCAACAGGCTGAGCTGTGCCCTGTCTCTCTGAAGGTAGCGAATAATTTCTGAGCGGTGCTGGGCCCAGAGTCCAAGGGCAGTTCACCAGACATCTTGTGGGAAGCACAAAGAAACCAAAGGAGCAGGAGAGATTCCGGCCCCACTGACCCATGGGAAATTCCCACAGAAGAGCCTACCCAGGGCTCTAAACACGGCCACTTTGGGTGTGTACCAGAGTTCACTCACTGCTAGATGCTGGCCAGGCCTTGTGTCATTGCTTTCTCGCTGGGCTAGCAACCCCGCTCATACTCACTCTTGCAGTTTGTTGGCTGGGAACTCAGCCCTCCAACCAGGTGACTATCCTTTACTCCACTCCTTCCTGGGTCGTGCTCTTTGCAAACAAAGTCCCAAAATGTCTTGAACAGAAACAAGGCCTTCCACCCTCGTGGGGAGTTCTTCCTCAGCCTGATTTCGGTTCGGCCTGCCCTTCTTGGGTTTCTATGGTCTTCTATGTCCCCTTCCTTAGGGACAGTGAGAGAAGCCAGTCCTACCCTGGACTCCAGGGTTTGGCCCAAGGCCATCTCCTGAACAGCTCGCTCTGCTTCTGGACTTTTGCTGCTGTTTTCCCTTGTTTCCCCTCAGGTGGGGCTCACTTGGTCATCAATTTGGCCTAGCCCCAGGCTAGGCAGCCATAGGCCAAGCCACCCTGTTAGATATCCTCCTCCTTCAAATCCGGTCCAGCCCGGCTGACAGGTTTGCTGAGGGGATGGTGAAACCCCATTGCTGATCAGAAGGAGGTCAGAGTCTGTTCCCTACGAGCTGAAGGTCCGTTTGTCCTGCTGCGGCAAGTGGAGCTGGAGAGCGGAGATGTTAGGTGAAAGAGACTGCATGATGGAGTTGGAGACTGAGGGACGGGAGCCTCCTCCCAGAAACGCTCCCAGGAGAACAGGTTTGAGGAGGAGTTCTCTGGGGAGCCTCCTGCTTGGAAAAAAAAAAGGGTGGCACACTGATGAAGATGTCTCTGTCCCAGGGATGGGGGAAGCTCCCAGCCAGGCTATGCAGCAGGGATCCCATTTCTCCCCCAAGAAACCCATTTTGCCCAAAGAAGTCAATGGCTCTTACCTCCAAGAGGGAGTGGGCTCTTCCCTCTAGGCCTCTTTGAGAACTACTACTGCTTGCACCCATCTGGGAGGCTGTCACACACCCCAGGACCTAGAAGACACGGGGGAAGGAGGCTCCTCTTCATGTCAGACTCTGAGAGCCCAGAGAAGGGCCAAAGGAAGAATAAAGGGCAGGAGATGAAGCTAGCCCGGAGCCTCTGTCCCATCCTCACCTCCTCAAAGGTGGAGCTTCCTGAGCTTCAGTTGGGCAGACAGTCTGTAGCCCTGACGCAAAGGTCCTTCTGCGCCATATGGGGCAGGAAGATCTCTGCCTGGGAGCATGGGAAATGGGATGGGGGTGAGATCAAGGAAAGAGGGGAGGGATATGGGTGTGAGGGAAAGAGCTCCTGCCCCAGATGAAGGTATCTGGGGGGCCGTGGGAAGGACACAGCTCCACAGAGAGGGGAGAGAGTTCCTGTGAGTGCCAGGGGCCTCCATTTCTGCTTCCACTCGTCCCCCATTTATAGTGAGACACAGCAGTACCTGCAGAAGGGAGCGGGACTTGCTGAACAGGGAGGGGAACCTTGAAGAGCATCAGATGAGCCACAGTCCTTGCAGCGCCTCGGGCATCTGGTGCAAGTGCCGAATCATGTGAAGCTGGCCCATGACCTTGGCTGTGACATCCTCATGCTGCAGGGGAACGAGAACATGTCAGAGACTGAGACACTCCCCAGGAATCAGGGAGGATGAAGGGCACCTGGAACCAGCACCATCATTTCCACCCAGCAGCTGCTCATGTCTGAGTGGTAGATTCACCCTCCTGACCCCCAGGATGGAGGCTTGCTGTCCTCTCTAGTGACCTTCAGTGCCAACCCCCCTCCTTGTAGGGTGAGCTCCTGCCACTTCCCCATCAGTGCCCCTGACAGCTGTTCCACCTCCAACCCACCTGGGGACACCGCTCAAGTTCGGAGGACCCTCTCTTCCACCCCTACCTCCATCCCCACCCAGGTAGGGCAGGGAGGGGGCTCTAGAAGGGTGGCGGGGGGCAGGAGGGATTCTGGCAGCAGTGAAGTGGAATGGGGAGAGCTTGAGACCTTTAACCAAGACACCCCAGTGACAAAACCTGAAACCACAGGATGGCAGCCCTGGTGAATGGGGCAGGTCAGCAGCCCCTGACGACTGAATCCTCCCAATCTCTCGAGAGCGGGTCCAGCCCTACCAGCAGCAAGACCAGCTTTCCACGCCCATGTGCCTCAGTCAGTCACCATCACCACTCAGTCCTTGGCCTCCCAGGCTGCCAGGGATGGGAGCAACTCTCGATGGTGGCTGGGGTGACATGGACACTAGGCCATGGGGAAATGGGTGCAGCTCTGTGGGGCAGGAAAGGTTCCCAGAGGGCACTTAGGGGACTCTCCTGTCCTTCCCAGGAGTGATAGCAGAGCACCACATCCTAAGAACAGAAGTCCATGAAGGCCAGAAGTCCCCACTAGGCTCCTTGCTACCAGGCCAGCAAATGGCGAGAGGATGGGAATGAGGCCCTGGGTCCCACCCCAAGCTTCTGAGTCGATTGCAGCTGCTTACCGTGTCCCCCATCAGTTGCTGGGCTTCCCCCAGGAGGGAGTAGACCAGCACCAGCCCAGCCTGGCTGACACGCAGCAGGGGGTCGTGGATGGCCAGCAATGCTGTCTGTACGAAGGATCTTCTCTGCCCGACGGAGAAGAATTTTTCAAAGACCTAAAACCAAGAGGACATGAGGCTCGAGCAGATTGCCCAGAGCCAGCCTCCAAGTCCTGGCGGTACAATGGCGTCTAGTGCCCCAAAGGGCGGGGAAGAGAGCTGCTGTGGCCAAGGCAGTTCATTCCCCAGGAGGCTTTCAGGGTCCCAGGCCTCACGGAAGCCCCTTTATTAAGAGGTGGCAGTTGCTGAGGGACCAAAGCCTCCAGTGGCTCTTTCGGGAAGGCAATTTATGGCAGGGGCCAGGATGGGCTGGAAATGGATCTCTAATGTGTGTGAGCAGGCCCACTCTGCTGTGCAGGGCACAGAGACGACAGGGGACTCTGTCTTGCTTCCAGCAGAGAGATCTCCTGCACCTCAGCGGCTAGAGGAGTGTGCGTGTGTTGTTGAGGGGAGGAGGGGGTTGGAGCTGACAGACCAAAGGTCTCTTCCCTGCAGCTTAGTGATTTCTCTCCTCGCTGGGAATGGCCTCTGCAGCTCCTTGGTTTCTTCAAGGGGAATCCAACCTGCAGCCTGACAAGAACAAGGAGACTCCTGGCCCAGTCCCAGTGTGGGACCTTTAGCACCAGCGTGTCCCACTGGTTGCTGGATGAGGAACTCTCAGCTGGAAATAAGGAGAGGGCTCTTTTCCTGTCTTCAGGAGGCCTCCACTGCAGGGAACCCAGCCAGCGACACTCCCTGAGCTGTGTCATGCCCTGGCACAGTGCCCTTACCTCCCCCACTCTGGCTGTATTCTTGTAGCCTAAGAGCCTTCTGTCCTGGTGCCAGTCATAGCACCAGAGATCTTCCGCGTCATGTATGGTCAGACCTGGAAGAGAGAGAGAGAGAGACTTTTCTCCTCATTCTGGTTGCAGTTTCTGTGTCCTTCCAATCCCATTGGTGGCTGCACAGTGGAGTGGAGAAGAACAGAGGCAGAGAGAGACTTGTCCTCCAGCTGGGGTCAGTCTGAGAGAAATGGTCTGGGGTCCCATTATGAACATATGGTCACTCTCAGTCCCCTATTGGGTTCCGTGTCCCAGCTGGGTTCCTTACCCTTCTGTTGGAGCAGCAGTTGGTAGAGCCGGTAAGTCCCCTCCCTGGCCTGCCGGCTGATGTCCTTGTCTGGATCGCTGACAAATAGAGCCAGCTGGGCCACATGGTGACCCATCTGAGGGAACTCGGCTGAGATCTAATGGAAGGGAGAGCAGAGGGGACTCCATCAGCATTTTCCTCTCAGCTCCCTGTCCGCCCTGGGCCAAAGGGCTCCTTCCCCTTAGCCCTTCTGCAGGAGAGGCTGGGGGAGAGGAGCTTGAGATCAACCCTTCATTTGCTCTGCTGCCAAGGGAGCCTGCAGCTGCTTTGGGATGCCAAGCAGGGGCTGGAGCATGGTCCCCTTAAAGGCCCAGGGACAACACTGAACCAGGACAAAAAGAAATTGTCTCAAGCCGAGCTCAGTTCTGCTCTGACTCTGCCTCCCCATGAAGAACCCTCCTAACCCACAGCCCCGGCGGCAGCAGCAGATCCTGCAGCCTGCTGGAGCCAGCCCGCCTCCCCCTGAAGCCAGCAAGCTGGGCTCAGAGCTCACTTACATCAAACTCAGGGAGGGTGACTGTGTATCTCAGCAGGGCTGTGCTGCTCCTGATAGCCCTGGCTCGTTCCTGTGACACCCGGGACACGACCCAGAGGTTGACATGCTGTGGGGAAAGGAAGCAGGTCAGACTCAGTGGCCAGCTGCTCCTGCTTTGCAAATGAGCCCCATGCCCCCAGCCCCAGGGGCCTGAGACATTCTGCGCAGGGGGAAATAGCTGAGTCATTGATGGCAGAGCTTTAGAAGGAGATTCTTTCCCCCAGGACTCAGCTTGTACCCTTCAGGTCACAACTTGTCAGCGTCTCTTTAGATTGGGACAATGTTCGGGGTCGGGGCTGGTCCCATCCTCCCAAAACTCCTGATTCCTGAACAGTTCACCAGAAAGACGACTGAACCCTCGGCCCTTCCCTGCTACGCAACTCCTTGGGGGGATGTAGGGAGTGACTGAGAGCACAATCCCCCCAGGAATTTCAGAGCAGATCAGAGGGAAGGGCTGATTCCCTGGGCTGCTCCTCTTTCTCTAGGAAGGAGCATGTGCCTCTTCTCTGAGAACCATCTCCCGAATCTCATGGGCTCTGTGTGTTGGAGGGGTGCGGGAAGGGTGGATTTTCAGACTCTCACTCCCAAGACAGCCAGGAGCCCTGTGCTTAGTGCTCAGCAGAACCAGGCAGAGTTCTGGCTTGGAGTCCCAGCTCCTTCCTCTGTCCCTCAAGAAGGAAGTACCTGACACTACATTGCACTGACCTCCCCAACCAAGGACGGCCCACTGGGGACCCAGCTAGGAGGACAGAGTAGAAAATGCATCTTCCAGTCTCTCCTTACCAGTCCCCCAAAGAGTTACGGTCAAATGGGGCTCACCTCCAAGATGAAGTGGAGCCTGTCTATGTCTGGGGACTCTGCCAGCAGGTTCCCCAGCATGGCATCCAGGACCTCTGGGATGACTTTGTGCAGAGTCTGCAAAGCATGGGTCAGAGTTAGGGAACCTGGGCCTACACCTGCCACAGGATGGGAAGAGGGGTCTCTGGGAAGCACTGGGGAGACTCCCAAACACATCTCCTGGCCTCTCTCCTTCACATCCCACTGCAGGCAATTTGCAAGAATTGATGACCCCTGGACCTTTAATCCATGAGCTTAGCAGGTCTCTGCAGAGGGCCTTGTAGGCAGAAGAGTATGAAACAGCCAAGTTGCTATGGATGGAACCTGGGCTTCTGGGCCAAACACGGCTTAGGAAAGAAAGAAAGAAAGAAAGAAAGAAAGAAAGAAAGAAAGAAAGAAAGAAAGAAAGAAAGAAATCCCGCAGGGAGGGGTAATCTCTTCCCTGCTGGAGGGAAGGATCCAACCCTGCAGCTTGTTCCATCTCCGCTACCCCACCCCTAAATCTGGAGCTCCAGCGAATCAAGGGAGTAGGGACCAAGGACTACTCTGGAAGAGGAGGAGGATGGAGGAGGAGGTACCTGGATGCCGGTGGTGTCCTTCTCCGTGCCTAGGGTGAAGACGGAGTGAAGGGCAGCTCGCAAGAGGTGGGTCTCTAGGGCTGGCTCCAGGGCAGGTTTCATGGTGCTGGCAAGAGAGAGGAGCTGGTATTAGACTGTGCAGTAGTGGGTGGGACTGTCGCCAACACAGACACCAAGCCACAGGGATAGAGGCACAGGCTGGCGAGAATGGAAACTGAGGCACTTCGCTAGGGAATGACAAGGCCAAGGTGTCCCAGACAGACAGTGGCAGGACAGGAATAGCTGCTGTTCCCTGGAGCCTGCTGCCCCTCCTGTATCGGAGCCCGGGAGTGAGCCCCTCCCCAAGGCCCCTGTCATGTTATGGGAGTGAAAAGAAGAGCCCTGCCAGGAGAGAGTGACCCTCCCCACCCCACCATCTCTGCCAGAGGCGCCACTCTTGGGAGGTGACTTGGGAGGGACAGTGACGGTGACTCCCAGCCTTGGGCCTGAGCAGCACTGGGGTGAGGGGAGCCGGCAGGGTGGGGGGGTGGGGCTGTCTCAGTACCAGAGGTAGCCCACTGCAGCCAGGGAGTGGGCGAGGACGGCGCTGGGTGACGAGTCATCGGGAAGCTCCTCGATGAGCTCCTGTGAGACGTGAAAGAGACAAAGGAGCGTGTGAGATTCACGCCCGACTGACGCCTCCCAGTGAGGAGATGACACAGCCAGTGCCCGACATGGCCAGCAGGATCCCCCACCACCTCCCGCTCCTCCAATTCCTTCCTGCCCATCCGACTTGTCCCCCTTCTCGGATTCCTGCCCAGCTCACTCCCAATCCCCTTCTCTCCTCCTCCCTGTCAAAACTGCCCCCATTCAGCCCCATCCCGACGATTGAGCTGGGACCATGAGATTCCTTGTCCCCCACTCTCAGCTGCCCCCCAGCCCCACAATTCTCCCCCTCCCTCCAGCTGCCGTATGGCGTGTCTCACTCACCACGATCCTCTTCACCACAGCAGCCTTGCAGCAGCGCGGCTCCAGCGTGTCCTCCCCTCTCTCCCGTGCAGCCAGACATGCGGGGTAGATGGCCTGAAGGAACAGGAGCTGCTGCCCCTCATCCTGTACCCACCGGGAGTGGGGTATAGCGAGAGACAACCTGTTAGCTAGGGACCTTCCTGCCCCACCCACACCAGCTCCAGGGCTCAGGCCTCAATGGGGGATTGTGGGGACCCACCTATTGTCCAAATCCCCCACCACTCCTACACAAGCAGGATCAGGAACTGGGACAGTGCCTGTGCGGGGAGATGACTTTGGCTGTTGTGGGACACCCCATCTTGGGGGTCCCACATCATGGATGTAAAAGGGTCCCATTGGGGGTGGTGGATCAGGAGGCACAAGACCCTCGGCAGGGGGTGGGGATGCTGGGAAGGGACAGGGCAATCTTGGTTCAAGCCCAGGTGGGGAACATTTGTACCTTATCTCTGCACTGGAGCTGCTCTCGGATGACCTTGAGAGCAGCTTCATCTTTGGCCACGTCCACCCCTTCCTCGTGCTCCGAATCCAGGGGGGTCCCTGCACCAGGGAGGGAAGGACAGGGGCGTGGTGGGCAGAGCAGGATTCAAGACCCCCCTTCCCACCTCAGGCACCCAGGGCAGATGGGGCCCCAAACCTCCCTCTCAGGGATGCCTTCAGCCCCCAACAGCTGCAGAAGCCCAGAGCAGAGCCCCCCTCCACTGGCCAGGACTCCAGGGGAGGTGCCGATTCCCCCGGCCCTGGAGCAGCAAGGACCAAAGTGGCAGCAGCTCTTCACACCCCCACCCCCAGGTCCCCGTGCGGAAGGGGCAGCTGTGTGATGGCTGCTGCTGTCCGTGGGGTTCGCGGGGCTCAGGCCAGACACCTGGGCTGGGGACCTCCCCCACCCCCGTATCCCTGGGAGAGTGTCTGGGCCCAGGGTGTTCACATCCCGTCCTCACCCCTCCCTCAGCCCAGCCCGGCTCCTCACCTGGAACAAAGCAGTGGCCTCCATTGGCCTGGCTGCTGCCAGAGGCCCAGGTGCTGCCGCTGTCCCAGGCTGAGCTGCCGGTGCTGGGACAGGGACCTTCCCCCTCCTGGCCGGCGGGGGCTGGAAGGTCCTCAGAGACCGGGCAGGGCGATGCCTCCTGATGGGAAGGAGGTCTGGGCTCCTGGGGCCGCTGCTGCCCACACAACAAGCCCCAGAGCCACCCTGCCCGGCGCCCCTCCTGGGCTGGGTCCTGTCTGCCAAACCGCAGCCTGGGCCAGCTCCATTGGGGCCTGGTCGGGGCCTCTCCCAGCTCGGCACCTGCGCCGGGAGCCGGGGTCCTTTTCCAGAAGGCCGGGCACTTCCGCCGTCTGGCCTGGACGGGAGCTGCTTCCCCGCCTGCAGGGATGCAGGGGTTGCTCTGCCCCTTGGGAAGACGGCAGCTGCTTCCCTCAGGCTCTGGGGCCACCTGCAGAGCCTTCCTCCGCAACATCCGCAGGAGCCTGGCCATCCTGGAACCGAGCGGGGAGCAGGGGTGAGACTGGGCTCAAGGCAGCCTTTCACTCCTGGGCCTTTTCCGTCCCTCCTCCTCCCTCCTCCAACCACAGCCGCCCCCTCTGCCCGCACAGGAGTGCAGGGAATGCCATCTACACACACGGGCAGGAGTTCATTGCATGATCCGCTCCCAACGTTCCCCCTCGTAATCCCTGCTGCTGCAATAGCCAGGAAGTCTCATCCTTTTCCAGCAATGAGGTCAGTCCCAAAGACCATCGGTTACTCTGGAGAAGCAGTCCCCTCCTGTCGTCCCAGGCCACTCTCCCGCCCAGGCTAGAGAAGGAACAGAAGCCAGGAGTCCGGACTTCTCCTGGGAAATCATTCCTCACATCAAAGTCACAAAGGCCCTCGGCACAGGAAGCACAGAGCCCTCCTCATTCCCCATTGATTTCCAGGCTCAGCAGCTCACAGGGTCTGGCTCACCTCAGAGACTCTCAGCCTGGGGAAGGGTTGGGAGGGAAGGGCTGGGAGGGGAAGGGCTGGGAAGCCCCATTGCTGGAACCTTTCCAAACACACTGGAGACGGCTCTGGAGAAGCCCCTGCCTGGCCTAAGAGTGAGGGGCTCTTGGGGGCTGTTTGCAAATGAAATCCCCCTTTGGAGATAGTCTCTCCCCCAGACAGAGAGGGGAACACACCGAGGAACCCGAATGCCACTCACGTGCTCTCAGTGATGGTACAATGGATGGCGGATGTTCAGGGTCAGCAGACGTCCCTCACCCTCCTCCTCACTCTCCAAGCCCAAGGCAGGCTGGAGAGTGTGGTGACCTCAGGAGTTACCCTGCCCAGCCAGCAGGCAGGGTGATGACACGAGGGCGATAGACTGGCTGTGAAAACAAGAGTCTGTCTGATTGCCAAGGGACGGAGAAACTCAGCCAGCAGCAGGGGGTGCAGAACACGGCCCTAGGGCGGAGGTGACAGCGCCTCCGGGATCCTGACATCCCAGCACTTTACTCACCTTCCTGGAGCCTCCCAAACCCACTGGGCTGTAGCCATGGGACCCCAACCCTACTGACGGCAAACGGGCCTCAGCTGCGACCACAGGGTCACACCGAGTGTCAGAGCCATGGATGGACCCCTTCACTGACCACTGCCGCACACTCCCTCCCACAGCTGGCAATTGCAACCAGGCCCTAATGGCTGGTCCCCCTGCCTTTGAGAGAGAGTGTCACTCCTGCTTCCATTGCTGCCTCTTGATCTGTGGGACTTTGGGCAAGTTGTTCCCCCTCTCTATGGCTCTCTGGGACTCACATTCCTGAATGGGCTTTATAAAAGACAATGGTTAAAGTTTGGCCCCAACTAGTTCTTGTTTCTCGAGACTATCCATTTTAGCAAAGTTTAGAGTTCTTGACATTCAACACCTGGAAACATCCCTTTCTCCTTCGCAGATGGCCTTAACATCCCTTATCTCACCCAGGCTTCCTGCTGCCTGGAGTTAGAGAATTGACCCTGTTCCCATTGGACCTACCCAAGGTGTCACACAGCGAAGCGGTGACAGAGCCAGAAAGAGAAGACAACTGTCCTGATTCCTGTTCTAACTAACAGACAACAACCCCCCAGAGGCAGGGATAAGGCCCAGGAAATAAGGTGTGAACATTTTCATGGAAACCTTTTTCTGTCAGAAAATCCATTCAAACGAAACCACTTTGTTTCTTGAAATCATAACAAGTAGGATGAAAATTCTTTGCAAAAATATCTGTTTGCAAAACAAGAGCATCTCCTGTCCGTCACAGTGCATTCAACTGTCTCGTCATACACAAAGGGGAGACACTATGCTCTAGAAAATTGGATGAGATGCTTCAGTCTGAGCTAAGTAGTTGCTGCTTTTCACAATTTCAAAACAATAAAATACAAATCAAATTGAATATTAGGTTATAATCTGATATGGCTCAGTGTGATAGGACACCCCCTAGTCTGCACTGCTCCGAGTGACACTCTTCAGTTGATCCCCAGCATCCACCCATGGCGAGGTAGGTGGGAGAGGATTGTTATTCCTTCTTGACAGAAGGAGAAACGAAGGCTGAGAAAGGAGCAGGGACTTGTCTTAGCTGATGAAGCCAGTCAGTAGCAGAATTGCTCTCAAATGAGCTACAGACCAACAATTGTTCATAGTAATTATTCAGCAATTATTTCAGAAGAACTGGAATGTTCGAGAGGATCATGAACTGCTCCGAGACAATGAATGGAGAGCAGCATCCACATTGGTCAAACGTATAACTGGTTGTGACTTATTTGCTTGGTCATAAAAGAGAACAACAAAGACCAGAGTTTCCTCCCTGTCAATAGCCCCCTCCTCAGCCAATCAAGGTTGAGACTTTGAGGGGTGGGAGGCTAAGGGTTCTCATTAAATAGCCCAAAGAATGGCCCCGGTCACCACCGAGGGGATCACTCTCGGAGCACTAGTCCAGTCTCACCTCTCTGTGAGGGCCTCCCACAACCCCCCCGGACCCTGCTCCACACACAGAGCTCCTGGTGGTGGGAGGAGAACAGAGGAAAAGGACAAAGGAAGCAAGAAGAGAAAGGTAGGAGGGACAGAGGAAAAGGGAAAACAAAAAGGAGAAACCCCAATGTCCCCAGTAATTCTAAGGGACAAAATCCTAGGTCGGAAATAAAATACTGCCCCCACAATCTAATGTTTTCCTTTCCTAAAAATCAGCCAGCACCTGATGGATCAGACTGAACAGGTTCCAAACCTCTCCGAGGCTCTTACCTTCTATACAGGGACGTCTGTTTTCGAGCAAATCCACTAAAAGAAAAGGAGAAAACTCCAAAGAGGGTCCTCCTTGCGCTCACGTACGTGCAAGTGAATGCTCTCTCAGTCCTCCAGGAGAGACCTCGAGAACGAGACGTGCTGAAGCAAAGCCACAGGGATCTCCGAGCTTGCCCCTGTCCTGCACCCCTGTCCTGCCTGGCTGATGTCAAGTTCTCTCTGTGAGGTCATCGCCTCCCCACCACCTTTGTCCAATAGGCTGAGGTCCTGCCAAAGGCTCTTGTGCTGTCACTGCCACACCCACCACTCCCTTGCAGTGCTGATGTCCTGCCCCTGTCCAGCTACATTGGATGTTTCAGCCGCTTCCCCTGGATCACCCCACTCAATGTCACTTCCTTGTGGGGTGACACCGACTACATAGTAGAACACAGAAGTTCTTCCCCAGGCCGCAATTAGGTTTTCACAAGTTAGTTGACTTTATGGCCAGAAGGAACCATTCGAGCATTTAATCTGATCCCCTGCGTATCCTAAGGCCTCCTGTATGTCAGAAGAGCTGGGCTTTTCTTTTACTCAAACATTTTCCAGAAAGGCATCTAGTCTTTATTCGAAGAGATCAAGAGATGGAGAAGCCATCATTTCTCTTGGTACTTTGTGCCAATGACAAACCACCTGTTAGGATATAGATATTCAGGCCTGTCTGTAAAGGCCTATACTCTAAGAATTTAGGTGTATTCTTATCACTTGGCTAGTGATAGAGGTATAAAAGAAAGAATCAAAATCACTGTCTGCTGGTGTAAGGGCCTTCTCTTACTGTGACAGTCTGAGGCCCTGTTCTTAGGCTAAGGCCTTTGGCTAAGCAGCAGAGGCAGCCATAAGCTGGGAAGCGAATGGTCACATCCTCACATTCCAAACTAGTCACATTGAAATAAGGTGCTATTGGGCTGTCAGGCACTATCAGGACAGGATTGTATTCCTATCACCTCCAGAGAAAGGGAAGTGCCTAGAAAATGTGAAAGGAAACTTAGTTTGATAGCATCCTGTCTGGCAAGAACTCACTTATCAATAGCTGGGATGTTAAATCCTCACTTCTGTATCGTTTTGTCATTATAGTTCCCACTTTGCTGTTGTTTGTCTGTATAATCTCTGTCTGGTTCTGTGATTGTTCCTGTCTGCTGTATAATTAATTTTGCTAGGTGTAAACTAATTGAGGTGGTGGGATATAATTGGTTACATAATCATGTTACAATATGTTAGGATTGGTTAGTTAAATTTCAGGAAAATGATTGGTTAAGGTATAGCTAAGCAGAACTCAAGTTTTACTATATAATTTGTAATCAATGGGGGGTGGGCATGTGGGTGTGTGAGATGGGAACAGGGAATGGGGGTAAGAAAATTGGAATAATGTTTTGCTAAAGGGGGAGATGGGAACAGGGAATGGGGGTAAGAAAATTGGAATCATGTTTTGCTAAAGGGGGAAATGGGAACAGGGAATGGGAGTAAGGAAGTTGGAATCATGCTTGGCTAAGGGCAGGAATCGGAACAGGGACATAGGTGTAAGGCTCTGTGGTGTCAGAGCTGGGAAGGAGGATACTAAGGAAGGAAACTGGAATCATGCTTGCTGGAAGTTCACCCCAATAAACATCGAATTGTTTGCACCTTTGGACTTCGGGTATTGTTGCTCTCTGTTCATGTGAGAAGGACCAGGGAAGTAAGTGGGTGAAGGAATAAGCGCCCTAACACCACCCTCTTACAAATCTGGGTCTTATTGTCATTATCCTTTTTCTGATTTCTGCTTCCATGGGGTTTTGTCATGCCTTTCTCTGAGACATAAAAGAGCCCTTTTATACTCAACATTTTCTCTCCATGAAGTCAAGCAACTCACTTCTCATTCTTCTCTTGTATATACTAAGCAGATTGAGCTTTTTCAATGTCTCATAATAGGGCATCATCCCCATCACTCAGTTATGAATCTTTTCTGCACCCTCTCCAATTGTTTTAACATAATATTCAAAATGTGGACACAAGAACTGGATTCAACATTCCAACATCAGTCTCACCAATGCTCTTTCACTTCCCTTTCCATCCTCACTACTCTATCCAGCCAAGAATGGCTTTAACCTTTTTTAACACAGTTTCACATTGACAGCTCATGTTGAACAGCTTGTCCACTATGACCCCAAAATCCTTTTCAGGGTCACTGCTTTCCAGCGGATTGTCCCCAATTCTGTAGGGTGCCGCCTGACTCCTTTGTTACTGGAGGTATGGGGTTGCATTTGGCTTTATTAAAACCTAATTCTTTAGTAAGTATTTTAGAAGAACTAGCCCATTAGAGAGAGAATCGTGAATTACTCCAAGACAATGAATGGAGAAAAGCGGCAAGAGCAATCAAATACATGTTTGGTTACGCCCTATTTCCTTGGTCTTAAAAGAGTGTAACAAGGACCTGAGCCTCCTCCCTCACAATAGCCCCAAACTCCCCCAATCAGCATTGAGACTCTGAGAAGCAGAAAGCTGAGAGTTCTCACCAGATGTCCCGGGTCACCACCGGAGGGAGTCACTCTTAGAGCACTATTCCAGCCACATGTCTTTGGGAGGGCCTCCCGCAATGAGAGTTGGAGTGCAACCCCCCCTCCCCCCCTCCGTCCCCAACTCCACACGCACAGACAGGTCCTGGTGGTGAAAGGAAAGCAGGGGAAAAGGACAAAGATGCAAGAGAAGACGAGAAAGGAGGGAGAGACAGGAAAAGGGAAAACAAAAAGGAGAAACCCCAATGTCCCCAGTAATTCTAAGGGACAAAGTCTTAGGTCAGAAATAAAATGCTGCCCCCGCAATCTAGTGTTTTCCATTCCTAAAAATCAGCCGACACCTGATGGATCAGACTGAACAGGTTCCAAACCTCTCTGAGGCTCTTACCTTCTATACGGGGACGTCTGTTTTCGAGCAAAACCACTAAAAGAAAAGGAGAAAACTCCAAAGAGGTTCCTCCTTGCGCTCACGAATGTGAAAGTGAATGCTCTCTCAGTCCTCTAGGAGAGACCTCGAGAAGGAGACGTGCTGAAGCAAAGCCACAGGGATCTCCGAGGTTGCCCCTGTCCTGCACCCCTGTCCTGCCTGGCTGATGTCAAGATCTCTCTGTGAGATCATCGCCTCCCTACCACCTTTGTCCAATAGGCTGAGGTCCTGCCAAAGGCCCTTGTGATGTCACTGCCACACCCACCCCTCCCCTGCAGTGCTGATGTCCTGCCCCTGTCCAGCCACATTGGATGTTTCAGCTGCTTCCCCTGGATCACCCCACTCAATGAGCGTTCATTGTGGGCTCAAGCCGAACACAGTAAAACATCAGAGGCTTCTCCCCATGCTACGCTCATTTTTCATCAATTAGCAGACTTTATGGACAGAAGAGACCATTAGAGCGTGTCATCTGACCCCCTGCATATCACATGCTTTCTGTAGAGCATAGGAGCTAATTTTTGACTACACACGTTCCAGAAAGGCATCTAGTCTTCATTAGAAGACATCAAGAGGTGGGGAATTCCCACCACTTCCCTTTCTAGTTTCTTCCTTTGGTGATTCGTCCTCACTGTTGAATATGTGTGCCCTCTTTCTAATACGAATTGGTCTCTTTTGAGTTTCCAGCCACTGGGTCTTGTTATGCTTTTCTCTGATAGATTAATGAGCCCTTTAATACCCAATATTTTCTCTCCATGAAGTCACTTCAACACTTCAATGATGTCACCACCCAATCTTTTTTATAATCTAAACAGGCTGAGCTCTTTCAATAGCTCACTAGCATCTGCCAGGAAGGGAGTCCCCACAGAGGGACACCATAATCTCCCAGGGAGGGAAAAGGCTCTCACTGCCATTTCTTAACCTCATGGGGTGTTCTCCTGCTCTGCCAACCCCACCCCTTTTTCAGTATCTCCAGGTGCCTGAGGGAGCAGGAACCAGAGGCCATCCTGCAGCTGGGACAGAGATGGAGGTTGATGACCTACCTGCCCATGGTGACCATGGTGCAGGACAGCCCTCAGGACATGTGAATGCAGCTCCAGATCTGGGAGCAGCTTCCCTTTGCTGGCACGAGACCTTGCAGGTTGCGGTGGGTGAGACAGGCACTAACTTTTGGAAACCCTCAGTGGGCTCAGAGGGTAATGGTTTGTAGAAAGTGGTGTTGGAGAGCTTTACAAAAACTAGACAAGAACGGTGCATGTTCCAGGGCAGCTCCAGCCCCGGTGCTGTCAGTGAGACATGTCCTCCCAGCCCTGCCTGACGGGTCTTTCTGTTTCAGACCCTCCTTGGAACTGCAAGAAAAGTTCAACCTGTAGAGTTGTGGTTGCAGTGATAGTTGTATGGTCTGCGTTGATTGCTGCCATCATTGCTCTGGCAGGTGAGTTCCCAGCTTCCGCCCCGCTCCCTTCCCCTCCATCTACGATCTCCGCGCATCCCATTCCCCCGTGACCTGCCACAATCACTCTCTCCTCCCGGCCTGTCCGGCTTCTGCCCCTGGGGCAGAGGATTCCTGGGGGATCTTCCTCCCAGACCCCTGCACCTGGGCACTCTCTGTGTCAGGACGATCTGACTGACATTAGTCCCCCCAGCCCATCTCTGAGCACTTTGGACCCAAGTCACCTTTGCCACGCGCCATGAAGCAGTCCCTGACCAGGGTGTCCAGTGGGACAGAGTGCAGCGCATCCCTGAGCCCTTTGCCTTCCCTGTGTTGCTCTGAGGTTACCAGCTTGGCCTTCCTGGATCTTCAGGTCATGCCTGTGGCCGGGCGGCAGGTGCTGCCGTGTTATTGAAATGAGCCATAGAATTAAGTCAAGACCCCTCCACCAGCGCAGTGTGGAAACCCCCCAATCGCTGAGCTTGGCCAGGAAGGGTCCCTTAGCACCATTCACTCCCCCGGGCTGCACAGACAGCGTGTGCTCATGCAGAGGGCGTCTGTTTGCGGTGAACATGAACCCTGTTGTATCCCCCCGTTGTCTGGGACAGGGCGTGCTGGGGAATGTCGGGGGTGGGATTTCTCTATTGTCCTGGGATCCGATCACTGGGCCCCAGGAGGGTTTAGCAGCTGGCAGAGGGGATTGAATCCAGCTCCGTCTGCATTAGGAATCCTCTGTGCCGATGTCATGACGTCCGTGTAGTTGAATTGGTGCAAACCGCTAAAGCAGACGCACTGCACTGGTGCACAAAGGAGCTTGCCTTGGTGCAGTTCGCTGCAGGAAGTTACCAGAGCGAGCCGCACTGCTCCAGCGCATCTCTAGGAGGTGTTTGCCCTGATGTCACTGCGTCACTGTGATTATACTGGTGCAGATTGCTCGGATACAGATGCGCCCTGAATCCCAGCTCCCTGCTGTAATGGCAGGCTGTTGCAATGGGCAGCATTGGTTCTCGCTGTGTAAGGTGGGAATCTGTGAGCTTAGGGTTGGTTACACACCTGCAGGTGCAGGGAGCTCTGCAGAACATGTGGCATCTGAGCTGGAGATGGATGGTGGAGACAGCCTGTGCCATCAACTGTTAGTCACCGACTTCTCTGCTCAGTTCAGTAGGGCAGGGGTGTGGGCTACCGTGCACTGGACAGTGAAATCTACAGGGTCAGACATGCCTTGTGAGTGAGGTGAACACATGCTCGCTTTCTGATCACCGCTGCCACGTTTCCTAACTCTTCCCAACTTAGAGTGTCTGTTCCTCGCTGAGCGCCAGCCACATGGGAAGTCTTGAAAACCAGCTACCGAGTTACTGTGGTGCAAACAAAAGTGACATGCTCGAAAACATCTGGAGGGGTTTGAGTCCAACTCCTCTCAACTAGACAGGCCTTTCAAATCCTCTTTGGTGTCACTTATGGGTGACCCCACTGCTGCTCTTTCATGGCTCTGAAAGGGTTACACTGCCATGAGGGCTTCCAGAAAGTGCCTTTCTTGCTGCTGTGTTTGGGGAGAGAAAAGTCTGCAGGTAGGAGGTGTATTAAATTCCATCATTCCTGGCCCACAGTGCAACAGGTCACTTCCCGTGGCTGTGGTTTCTGGCGCCCCCTTGTGGCTTTCATGTCCCTGAGTGAAAGTTCCCACATTCTTCTCAGTTGTTCACCTGCTGTTTGTTGCTAGGTTGAACGTCCAGCTGTTGATCTTGTGCCTGGGGTGAAATGCTCTGAGCTGTGTCAGTCCCTCCCAGGCTGGGAGTGTCCCTGGAATCCTTCTTGCCAGGCAAATTTACAGTGACAAACGTCTCCGTCCCCCTGCATCTGATTGCAGTGGACCAGCCCCAGCTGGGGGTCCCAATGGGCTTGGCAAGCCGGTCAATTGACTACCTGTTTGGCCGCAGTCAAATGCTCCAGCGAGAGCCCTGGGGGTAGGAGGCAGCCTGCCTTTCGGATTGCGTCTTGGAGCCTCACTGGTGTTTTCCAGAACTTGGTTTCATTGTTTTGCCTTTTTTTTCTGAGCTAAAATAACTCAGTGAAGTACATTCTCAGCGCTGACCTCTCAGCTTTCATCAGCTGATCTGTGCCCCCCTGCGAGCCCCTCGTGCCCGGACGGCTGGATGGGATACCGAGGGAAATGCTACTATTTCTCAGAGACGGAAGGGAGCTGGACCGAGAGCCGAAGCCGCTGCTCTGCCCCGGGTGCCTCCCTGGCTGGGATCGACAGTGAGCAGGAAACGGTGAGAGACTCTCAAGTTGCCAGACACTAATCTGGGCACAGGGATGGCTGCTGCAGCAGGACCTGGGCTCTGCCCCGTGGGGTGAGGAGTAGCTGTGAGCCCTCCCGTGCTGGGAGGCCGGAGTGAATGAACTTCCAGCCGCTGAACGCCAGCCCTGGCTGGGCCCAGGGCCCTACTGTCTGTGTGTGATCACAGGGATTGCCCATTCTCCGCTGCCCCCCTCCCCAAATAGGGAGACAGCTTCTGTCTAGGGCAGGGCTGGCTCAAGCATCTCCTGGCCTGCTGGCTGCTGGAGTGGGACTGAGAACCCAGCCAGTGCTCCTGTTGTGGGGATGGGAAAGGAGCAGCCAGCTGAGGAGGCGGGGGAGGAGGGGATCCTTTCACATTGACCCCTCCCACTTCAGCTTGCCTCCCTCCCTCCTCCTGCCTTGCTGGGGTGAGCGGTGGCTGCTCTGTGAGAAGAGACGTCTCTGCAGAGAGCTCAGACCCAACAGCTGCCCCCAGCTCAGGGGGACTTGGGGTGTGGGTGACTGGGAGCACCGGGGTGGGGCTGCTGTGTGCGGTGGGAGGGTTAAGACTGCCCGGGTGATCTTGTGCTTTGCAAGAGGGAGGGGAAAATCCCCCCCCTGAAAATAAACTGAGCACCCTTCAATATGTGACTGGGATTCTCTGCAGCACAGAGCCCTGGAGGGGCGGTGGGGGGGAGCATGGGAGGTGGGGCTGATACCTGCTGTCCCTCAGCTTTCTTTAAGGCGTTCCTGCTGCGCCATAAGGGTGTCTATGACCATTGGATCGGCCTCTGGAGGGAGCAGGGTCAGCCCTGGAAATGGGCCAATGGCACCAAATTCAACCACCTGTGAGTCTCTCTCACCCCTCTGGACTAATTCCCTGGGCTTGGGGATTCTGGTGTCTGAGCGGTTTGAGCTCAGGTAGATCCACCATTCAGTGCTAGTGAAACCACCAGACACGACCCTGGTCCGTTCGCGTCCTGCGTGTATCGGAGACTGATGGGAGCCGGCGTGTCCCTGAACTCTCGGCTCCTCCCCGCAGCACGGTGCTGGGCCGGAGACAGAGCCCGCCATAGCCAGAGGTGCCCTCGCAGCGCGCTGGGATTTCAGCTGGGACACTCGCTGTTCTCCCCCAGCCCTCTTCAGCAAGGTCCCTGGCGTGTCTGACCCCCCTTGGGGAAAGGAGGCAGCAGGGAGCTCAGGTTAACAGTGGCTGCTAGAGAGGGCAGCATGCCGAGCACTGCATGGCAGGTGCAGGTCCCGCTGGGGATTGCAGCCGGCAGGTTTGAGTGACTTGGCTGGTGAGGCCTCTGAATCCGCAACAAGGCACCGATGTTGAAGGAGCCTGCGGTTCACAGGTGCTGGACGCCTGGGGCTCCCACGGGAACGGGGTACAGTAGTGATGGCTGCCCAACACCCCGCGATGGGTTTCAGTGGGCTCCAAGTGTGATCACAAAACCAGCGCTGCTTGAACCCTGGGACTTCAGCAGTAGAAGCATGAGCCTCTGCCATAGGAGCGAAAGAATCCACTTCTTTAACTGAAACTCCCCCCCGATTGATAAAGCTCTTTTGCAGGCCAGCCATTAGAGGGGGATGGAGACCCCCCCCCACTTCTCTGGTCTGGGTTACTTCAGTACTTTGAAAAATCAGGCTCTTTTGGCGCTGGGTCAGGGCTCCCCAATGGACAGTCCCCATTCTGCTGTATTGGACCCAACCTTTGGATCCCACCTGCTTCCAGCCTCACTGGGTCTGAAGAGCTACCAGACACTGTCCTGAGTTCGAGCCTCTGTGGCATTCTCCTGGGGTACAGACTCCCTGTCTGGTATGCTCCTTAGGATGTGGGACCCTGCAGATCAGCTGCTGTAGGATCCAAAACCAGTGCTGAACCCTCCCAAATCTCCCGAGAGGCATGTTGTCCCTAGAGCTCCACCCTCCACACCAGATGAACTCTGGGAGACTCACGTGAGGGTTACAAACAAGGAACACATGCTTTCACAAAGGAACTTCTTCAACACTCTCTTTTTCCCCCATGCCCAATGGAAAGCTCAAGAGTTATAGATCAACGGAGAAGGAAACCCCTGAATGCAATTTCTTCTTTCAGTGTCATCTTGGTTCTGCTCCATGTGTTTCAAGGAGGCGAGATCCTTCCTGTCCCCCGCTTTTCCTGCTCAGTCGTCTGGTTCTGGTGATGGTCTGCCCCTCTTGTTAGAGGGCCGGTCCCTTTTGACAATCAGTCTAACAAATTCTCTCTGTCCTGCTGGGGACTGTCCATTCTCCAGCACCCCTGTGGGCTGCTCAGCATAGAGGGTCAGGAACAGTCAGCGGTTCTGCAAAGCCCCCGCTGTCCTGAGCTCTGTACCTGAGGGGCTGGGAGAGTAGCTGCTCCGCACTCAGGCCTGCACTGTGGAGAACGGCTCCCCTGGCTGGGACTGGTGTGAAATGCCCAGCCTCTGCCTGACTGCAGCTCCCTGGCTTCTGTGTGGCAGGTTTCACTTAAGAGGAGGAGGTGACTGCGCATATCTGAACGACGAGAAAGGGGTCAGCAGCTCACGGTGCTACATGGGAAGACGGTGGATCTGTAGCAAACCTGAGGTGTATGTGATGGTGTCATAAATATAAAGGGAAGGCTACACACCTTTAAAATCCCTCCTGGCCAGAGGAAAAATCCTTTCACCTGTAAAGGGTTAAGAAGCTAGGATAACCTCGCTGGCACCTGACCAAAATGACCAATGAGGAGACAAGATACTTTGAAAAGCTGGAAAGAGGGAGAACATCAAAGGGGTCTGTGTCTGTCTGGGTGAGGCTTTTGCCAGGGACAGAACAGGAATGGAGTCTTAGAACTTAGTAAGTAATCTAGCTCGATATGCGTTAGCTTATGACTTCTTTAAATGGCTGATAAAATAAGTTGAGCTGAATAGAATGAATATTCCTGTCCGTGTGTCTTTTTGTAACCTAAGGTTTTGCCTAGAGGGATTCTCTATGTTTTGAATCTAATTACCCTGTAAGGTATTTACAGTCCTGATCTTACAGAGGTGATCCTTTTCTTTTTACTGTTTCTTCTATTAAAATGTTTCTTTTCAAGAACTGAATCCTTTTGTCATTGTTCTAAGATCCAAGGGCTTGGGTCTGTGGTCACCTATGCAAATTGGTGAGGATTTTTACCAAACGTTCCCCAGGAAGTGGGGTGCAAGGTTTTGGGGAGGATTTTGGGGGGAAAGACGTTTCCAAACACCACTTTCCCAGAAACCCGGTTAAACTTTTGGTGGTGGCAGTGGAAGTCCAAGGGTCAAATAGTTTGTACCTTGGGGAAGTTTTAACCTAAGCTGGTAAAGTAAGCTTAGGAGGTTTTCATGCAGGTCCCCACATTTGTACCTTAGAGTTCAAAGTGGGGAAGAAACCTTGACAGATGGGAAAAGAGACCGCACTCGAAAGGGGCTCAAAATGAGACTCCTAGAAGTGACACTTATACAACTCACACCTACTTGAACAAGCCAAGATCTCAATATCAGGCAGTGGGGCCCTCAAGCAATAAGTGTGTCTCGTTTAAACTCCGTATGTGCCTTCTGCTTTTGAACCTTTTAAACTCAGGGTTACGTTGTCAAGCTTTTCTCTGCAGCTGAGAGGGAGTGATCTCATGAGAAGGAGTCTTACCTCATTCCCCAGCATGTGGCTAAGGGAAGGCCTTGTTCATTTAGACTCCAGAACAGCATTTCTCAAATGCAGCCACCAGCTGATTGTTTTGCAGCCGCAAGAGCCTCCAAAGTGCCCCAACAATCGCTCAGATGTTAAGTATTAAAGGTGTCTTCTAAATGCCATAAATCCTCATGCGTGCTCCCTTTTAAATAGTACCATGCCGGCAGAGCTGAGCTACATAGGTGTGGTTTTCTTTCAAGTCACAAAGTGTATTCTTTGGCTAAGAACATAAGAACGGCCATACTGGGTCAGAGCAAAGGTCCATCCAGCCCAGTATCCTGTCTGCCAACAGCGGCCAACGCCAGGTGCCCCAGAGGGAGTGAACCTAACAGGCAATGATCAAGTGATCTGTCTCCCGCCATCCATCTCCACCCTCTGACAAACAGAGGCTAGGGACACCATTCCTTACCCATCCTAGCTAATAGCCATTCATGGACTTAACTTCCATGAATTTATCCAGTTCTCTTTTAAACCCTGTTATAGTCGTAGCCTTCACAACCTCCTCAGGCAAGGAGTTCCACAGGTTAACTGTGCGCTGTGTGAGGAAGAACTTCCTTTTATTTGTTTTAAACCTGGTGCCCATTAATTTCATTTGGTGGCCCCTAATTCTTGTGTTATGGGAACAAGTAAATAGCTTTTCCTTCGTCACTTTCTCTGCACCACTCATGATTTTATAGACCTCTAACCACTGTGTTTACATCTCATGTTATTGTAGCTCTGTAAGTGGCTATGGGCCATCTCACTGCGTGGTGTTTGGGCAGGTTGCGATTGTTCATGGGGGTGGGGAGGGAGGTGAAAAAGTTAAAATGTGACTGGGTATCAGAAAGTATTTCAGGTAATCTAGTGCCAGAAAATGACCTTGAATGTGACAGCAGGTGGCTCCTCTGGGACCTTCTGCTAAGAAAAGCAAAACATAGAAAGAAAAAGAAAGACTTCAGCACCAGGGGGAAAGGCAGTTTCCTGTGTTTCCGAAGCCATCTGATTCCATTTCTGAACAAGTTGCAGTGTGAGAGAGAAATTCATCAAATTGAAATGTATGTCGTGCAACGTCCCTACAGCACTTGTGCAAGGGAAGTTGAACCAAATTACTACGGTGAGCTTCAGAGGCGCAAGCTGTTAAATGATGCAAAAACCAAGATGAAAAGACAACAGCAACGGCTCAGATTTTGTTGTTACTGTTATCATTATTATTACTGGGCTATGTTGACTGGGTTTTTTTTTGTGTCAAAGAAACTTTGGACATATTGGCAGATACATTCTTTCGTTATTAGTCATTATCCTTTCTATTATGTAAAGCATTTTTAAATTTAGTTCAGAATTGTTGTACAGCCTCCACCTTTGACCAAAAAAGCAAAAGAACAACAAAAAAGACAAGACTGTGCAAAGCACTGGTTTGTTCTGTGTTTAGGTCCAGTAAAGATAAGACACAACTGTACCTTATATTTATTATTGAGTATGCAAAAAATCCCTATGTAAATATGCACATGTAATTTATTTATTTGTTTTTCCTACAGTTAGTTCAGTATTGTCAGAGCCTCATTCTGAGGCTGCCAAAAATTTGTGAGAACCCCGGCTCTAGAAAGTGTTAGAAAACAAAATCCTATGTTACCATTACTTTCCAGTATTTGCAAAAAGAAAAGGAGGACTTGTGGCACCTTAGAGACTAACCAATTTATTTGAGCATAAGCTTTCGTGAGCTCCAGCTCACTTCATCGGATGCATTCAGTGGAAAATACAATGGGGAGATTTATATACACACAGAACATGAAACAATGGGTGTTACCAGTATTTATTCACTCTCGCTTGCATCTCTGTTCTTTGATAATAAACTCATTCCTGTTTTCTGTATATCTAATTGCTGTGTTCTCAATAGAGTGGTTGGCCTGAATTGAATCTTACAAGCTGCTGTGGACCGCGCCTGTGGGATTAGAGTCACAGTTCTGCATGTGCTCCGGGGAAGGGCTGAGCACTCCCGAGGGACGCTCAGAGGTTTTGGGAGTGTCGATCGCTAACCTGTACACAGAGAGCGAGGCCTGCAGGGGGCTGGAAGGTCAGGCTTGCGCTGCCAGGGGTGGTGGTTTGAGAGAGCTGACCCATGGCAGGCCTGGACAAGGCTCCCCCAAAAGTGCCTCGTATGCCTGCTATGGATCACTCAAACGGGCAGACGTCCCCGGCTCATTCCACCCCTGCACCCCCCAGGTACAACCCGCACAAGGCATTCGACCAGGGTGAGGAGAACACCTGCAATGCCCTGTCACCTGACGTGCTGAATTTGCCTCTGAGCCCATTTTCCCTTCCAGCTTGGGACTCCAGAACCCTGCCTTGTTGAGCCAGACATGCTTGCCAGCTGCAAACACAGACCCAGGTCTGGGCCACACCCCCAACGCTGCAGACTTGAACCCAAAACTGCTCAACAGGTCACCTGTCTCCAGCAACTAGCTCCCAATGGGATCCAAACCCCAAATAAATCTGTTTTACTCTGTATAAAGTTTATACAGGGTAAACTCAAATTGTCCACCCTCTATAACACTGATAGGGAGAGATGCCCAGCTGTTTGCTCCCCCAGGTATTAATCACTTACTCTGGGTTAATTAATAAACAAAAGTGATTTCATTAAATATAAAAAGTAGGATTTAAATGGTTTCAAGTAATAACAGACAGAACAAATAAGTTACCAGGAAAAATAAAACAAAATACGTAAGTCTAAGCCTAATACATTAAGAAACGGAATACTGATAAATCTCACCCTGAGAGATGTTCCAATAAGCTTCTTTCCCAGACTGGACTCCCTCCAGTCTGGGCCCAATCCTTTCCCCTGGTACAGCCTTGTTCCAGCTCAGGTGGTAACTCGGGGATTTCTTATGACTGGCAGCCCCCTTTGTTCTGTTCCACTCCCTTTGATACCTTTGGCACAAGGCGGGAATCCTCTCACGGTCTCTCTGGGTTTCCACTCCTCCTTCTAAATGGAAAAGCACCAGGTTAAAGACGGATTCAAGTATCATGTGACATGTTCACATGTCCTGTGAGCCCCCCTCCATTCTTTCAGGACTGGCCCGCACGTATGCGGTGAAGGCTTGCAGGTGAACAGAGCCATCTACAGTCAGTTGTCCTAGCTAATGGGAGCCATCAAGATTCTAAGCCACCATTAATGGCCAACACTTTGCATAACTACAGTAGGATCTCAGAGTGATATCTCATATTCCTAATTTCAGATAGAAGAATGACACATTCATCCAAATAGGATGAACACACTCAGTAGATTTGTAAGGTCTCATTACAAAACTTATAGAGACCTTTTGCATAAAGCATATTCCAGTTACATCGTATTCACACTTAAACATTTTTATAAAGCTTATGAAGTGCAATGTCACAGGGTCAATACCCTCAGAGGATACCTGCAGATAGAGGCTTCCCTGGCTGGTGGAAAGGCCTCAACTGCCCTGCTTCCCATGGCCAGAAGGCATTGTAGTACAGCTATTCTCAGCTTACCCGGGCCTATGTGGAGCGGAATGTACATTAGAGCAGCCCCAAGGCTGCTCTGATTTAGACCTGGTCAGCACAAAGCCTGACGATCATTTGTCTACTCTGCGATCAGCACTGGCTGCCAGTGAGTTGGCCACCCAGGAAGCCTAGCCCCTGGCCCTTCCCCTTGTGCCTGAGGTCCCGCCACTCCCCTTCTGCCCCCCTCCCTCCCCTTCTACCTACCTCTCCCGTGCAGGAGCCCAAAGCACCCTCACCACAGCCCACAGCCCCAGCACTGGATGGCAGAGGTCGGCGGGCGAGACCCCAGCCCCGGGGCACTGCAACCTCAGTGCCCACAGCCCCATGACACCTGCTGCCCATGCTGATCACGCTGTCTGGATTGAAGAGATTTGATGCTACTGTTCCCGTATCGTGACCGAATCCCAGAGCTGTTGGCACCACTGGAAACGGAACATTTATTCATTCCTAAATCTGCTCAAAGTGTGTAAGTGCAAAGAAGAAAGGAATAATAAAATATATATAAGAGAACCCCTGAGATGCCTAGCTCTGTAAACAGTGAGAGGTGAGGAAGCCCCTCTCGTGTGGGTGCATCGTATGGTGCCATATGCACACCCAGCACTTCTCAAATCCGAGATGTTCTAATCCACATCCATCTCCTCGCTCTCCCATTCTCCCATCTCCTCCACCTCCATCTCCTCCATGTCGCTGCTGTCAGGGTCGTGTTGGGGCTCCGTCGGAGCCCTGGCTTTTGGGCTATCTGCTGCTCCATAGAAATCCCTGGCAGCATCTCCCATTGGCAGCTGCAATGTGATATTCACAGCAAAGTACGAAGCATGGTTGAAATCTACAAGCACAGAGCCCTGCGGCTGGGTTAGAGGCCAAGTGCACAGAGGTTTTTGCTGCTCATGCAGGTGGAGGGAAGAAGGCAAAAACATCAAACTAGGAACCGAATTGGACAACCATTTCACTGTAGACAAAGATCTCATGCCTCTCAATCCCGACCAGCAGCTCCCTGCTAGCCCAGTTTTGTCAATACTCCTCAGTCCCACCCCAGAGCCCCCTGCGGTTCTGGCCTTAGGTCACCCCAGACAGCTCTCTTGATTCTCTTCACTCCTTCTGTGGCAGATACAGGATACACAGCGGGGCGGTGTGCGGGTTTCCTTGGCACTCACTTCGAGTGAGCTCCATAACTCAAGGCTTCACCGTTCATTAGTAACACGCCAATTGCAACCCCACACCAGCCAAACCCATTCGCAGCTCCAGCAGGGCTTCCTTTCTGTTCCTTACCCACCTTACACACACTCCGCCGAACCCAGAATACACTGGCGAGGAACATCTCTTCCTGACCCCTGCATGTGACCAGCTGAAGCAAGAGACTTGGGACCATAAGACATATACCAGACAAGACCCTCAGGGTTGCCCAGTCCACCCCCATCCCACAAGCAACCCTCTCATACAGTCACACTCAAATGTGTCCAATGCTCTCTTACAACTAATAAAGTTTGCCCCTATTGGGAGGCTGTTCCAGAACCTCCCTCCTCAAATGGTTAGAAACTTTCTAATCTCCCAGCCTGAACTTGTTCTTGGCCAGTTGATTCGCCTTTGTTCTTGGGCCTACATTGTCCTTTAGCTAGAATAGCTCTCCACCCTCCCTGGTCTTTACCCCGATGTATTTATGGAGAGCCATCAGATCCCCTCTCAGCCTTTGTTTTGCTAGACTAAACCAGCCCAGCTCTCCCAGCCTTCTCTCGTGAGACAGGCCCTCCATTCCCTGATCATCCTGAGAACTCTTCTCTGTACCTGTTTCACTCTGAATTCATCTTTCTCGAATGATCAGAATCATACACAGGATTCTAGAGGAGGGCTCTCCAGGGCCATGTACTTTCGTACTTCTCTGTCTCGACTGGAAGTGCCTCAGCTGATGTATCCTAGCATCACATTTGCCTTTTTCATGGCCACATCACATGGGTGGCTCAGTCACCGTATAATCGACCAACACATCAAGGTCTCGCCCCTCCTCTGTCGCCTCCAACTGATGAGCCCCAGCATCAAGAAGAAATTCTTCTTATTAGACCCTAAGTGCAGGATTTTGCATCTGGTACCTTTAAATGTCATCCTTCTTCTGGTACTCCAGTCTTCAAGGTCATCCAGATCTTCCTGTATAATATTCTACCCCCTCTGGACAGACCATGTTTCCCAGCTTTTTAATCATCAGTAAGTTTTGTTATCACTCTCCTACTTTTTGGGTTAACACCATTAATAAAGAGATTAATGAAGATGGATCCCAAAACAGATCCTTGAAGAACTCCATTAGGAACCTCCCTCCGATCCCATAGTTCAGCTTCCAGACTTCTCCCCTTTAATTGGTTCCTTACCTGCCTTACAATTCTTGTACTGATCCCCATCTTCTCTAATTTAGCTAAGAATTTCCCACGTGATACCGTATCAAATGCTTTACTGAAGTCCAAGTATATTAGATCTGCTGCATTTCCCTTCTCTAAACAACCAGTTCTCAGCTCAAAGAAAGAGCTCAGGTTAGTCTGGCCCCATCTACCTTTGGTTACATCCCCTTTTCCATTTACCTCTGTTGGAGACCCCAGGGCATGGCCACTAGTTAAGTTGAGGAGATAGAAGGCCATAAGGGTTGAGGAGGTCTCCCTGCTAAAGGCCTAAGGGCTTCTTCTCAACCCCCCTTAATAGAATTCAGGCCTGGCTGGTTTGAGTAAGCTCTTTTGCTCTTAAAACAATGTTGCAGATGCAGACAATGCCCCATAGTGTAAGGTTTGCTGACGCCAAGTTAAAGATAATAGGAGAGAGAGCTACAAGGCCAGACAGGATGTGCTGGTTCTTTAAGTTGCTAGGAATGCTTGTTAGAGGTTGCAGGAAATAAACATTGTCCTAACCCATATAAGAAAGGCAGAGTATTTGTGCAAAGTTTTGATTGGCTGATGTGTAGTGCAGTAGCATTAAGGAATATAAATGTGTGTAATGACCTGCTCTGATGTGCAGGATTTGAGATTCTATTCTCCCTGTACCTTGTTTGCAGCTGCAAATAAACTTTTCTGCTTCCCCACCCCGTTGTGATTATTGAGTGACGCACACCGGGTAACGAACCCCCCCTGCTGTTGTTCGCCTCTGGCACTGGGTGCCGGCAACAGCTTTTGGAGTCCCAACGTGGGGTGACGAGGATGCAATTTAGCCTTGCCCAGATCCCTTCTGGAAGTCGAGGATTGCAGCGACAACCGACGCCCAGCACACACCGGTGAGTTCATTGGGGGCCTCAGAGGAGAAGGAGTTTGATCAACCCCGGAGGGAACGATGGTGCAAGACACTCACATAGTGGAGAAGCAGCTGTGGGAGGCAGTGAGGAACCTGTTCCTTGGATATAGGGGAGGAGCAGCTGCGGGCGATGTTGGGGAACCGGTCCCTTGGAGAAGGTAGGAACCTTTTGAAATCCGGATTATATGCTCTGTTGGAACCTGGGGACACCCACAGTTACCCTGTAGGTATGGGACAGGAACAGAGCACGGGAGGTACGGTACGATGCACGCCCCTAGAGTGTATTTTAGTAAATTGGAAGATATTTGGATCAGATCCAATGACTAAGGGTAAATTAAAGCGATTTTGTACAGTTGACTGGCCTCAGTACCAATTAGAGGACCAAGAACAGTGGCCTCCTGGAGGATCCCTAAATCATAATACAATCCTCCAGTTACTCCTGTTCTGTCAGCGAACGGGGAAGTAGAATAAGCATACGTATGCTTACTTGTTTATAACCTTATAGTCTCGTACTGATATTTTACAATGCTGTAATTTAACCCCGATTGGCCCTGTAGCAATTAATGTCAGTCCCCGGATCCCCACCCCAAATGTAATGGCAGATCCGGTGTCTCCTTCGGCCCCTACACCCACACAGAGCGAGGCTCAAAGTAAGATTCTTAGTGAAGCTCATAGTGGGGTTCAGGCTCCATCTGCTGGATTATACCCATTACTTACCAAGACTAAAATCGCCCCTAATGCAATAGAAAGGACAAGCTCTTACCATGCAGGTCTATACTCATGCATCTTTTAATCCTATGGACCTGGCCGCTTTCAAAGCACAGGATGGAGAATTTTCTATCAACCCAAGCAAGTTGGTATCGGTCTTTGAGGGATGTCTTAGCAGATACAAGCCAGGCTGGGATGATTGTAATGTCCTTCAGCAAACATTATTGACTGAGGTTAAACAAGAACAGGTCATAGCTAAAGCAAGGAAAAAAGCGAAAAGGCGATATGACCAAGACCGTAACAATGTCCCGATCCCAGATAATCAAGTTCCTATAAAAAATCCTAGGTGGGACCCAAATGACAATCAGGCTATGACCCACCACACCTTCTATAAGGAGCTGCTACTGTATAGACTCCGTCATGCAGCTGTCAGACAGAATAATTAAACTAAGCCATAGAAGGTAGTGCAGGATCCAAAGGAAAGCCCTGGAGCTTTTTTGCAGCACATTCGAAACACGATCCAACAGTATACCAATGCAGATCCTAATAATCCACAAACTGAGGCAATTATTAAAAAACTATTTACAAGCAGGGCAGCCCCCGACATTAAGAGAAAGCTACAGAAAAAGGAGGATTTGATAAGTATGACCATGGCACAGATTTTAGAAGCAGCAAATCAAGTGCATAGTTTAAAAGAAGTAAAAAAAAAAAAAGCAAGTAAAATTAATGGTAGCGGCAGTGCAGGCAGGCACGAAGAAAAGTAAACAAAAAAAAGGGGGCCGTGGACACGGACATCCAGGCCCGCGAAAAAGACGACTGGGGCGCAATCAGTGTGCCCTGTGTCGGCAAGAGGGACACTAAAAAAATAAGTGCCCAAACAAAAAGAAAAGGGGAAGTACATCTATGATGGTGATAAAAAAACAAAAATAAGGGTGTCAGGGGAAACAGATCATCCTACCCCCGGAACCCCGAGTAAAAATGCAGGTGGGAAATGAAGAAATAGATTTTTTAGTGGACTCTGGAGTGGCGTGAACTGCTGTAAATCAACCGCTTCAGTTGCCAGTAGAAAACTCCCTCACTGTGACAGGAGCCACAGGCAAAGATACCAAGTGCCTAGTGTATGCCCCAGCAGAACGTGCTTTGGGAAACAAAACCATATCCCATAAGCTGGTATAGCTCCCTGAATGCCCAACACCATTGCTGGGATGGGACCTGCTGTGTCGCCTAGGTGCCACCCTGCATTTTACTCCAGATGAAATAACCCTTACCTTACCCCCTGAAAATGCATAGATTATGACCCTTGCAGTTGAATCCTCGGCTATGCAAGCCCCAAAATGGGACCAGTGAGAAGTCCAAGTGTATCCCCTTGTGTGGGCATCAGGGATCCCAGGAAAAGCTACTCACCAAACCCCCATTCATGTCCAGCTCATACCCGGGAAAGGCCCGGTGCGGGTAAAGTAATAGCCAATCAAGAAGGAAGCCAAAAAGGGGTTACAGGAAACCATAGATCGATTTCTAACGTACGGTATTCTCTGGGAATGTCAGTCAGCCTGGAACACTCCCATTTTACCCGTACAGAAACCTGATGGCACGTACCGGCTGCTACAAGACCTAAGGGCAGTTAATGAACGGGTTAAGACTCTGCACCCTCTTGTCCCTAACCGCTATACCCTATTGGCTTCTATAGGGGAACAGTATACCCATTTTCCAGTTCTTGATTTAAAAGATGCTTTTTTTGCCATCCCAGTTGACACCTCAGCACAGGAGATTTTCTCCTTCGAATGGGAGGACCGGAACAGAGTTAAAAAGCAACTTTGCTGGACAGTGTTAGCCCAGGGGTTTAAAAATTCCCCCACCTTCTTTGGCCAGGCTCTGGCCAGGGACCTAGAGGAGTGGGATAATAAAGAAGCCCTCCTTTTGCAATACATAGATGATCTGTTAATTGCCACTGTAGGCTTAACTCCCTGCCTTAAAGCCACCGTGAGTCTCCTGAATTTTGTGGGACTCCAAGAATATCGGGTAGCACGAAGTAAGGCTCAGATTGCTCTCCCACAGGTACAGTACCTCGGGTTCTACATACAGCAGGGGGAATGCCAGCTTTCAAATAAAAAAATAAAAGCCATATGCCAAGTTCCTATCCCGAGTAATCGCAAGCGGCTCAGAGCATTTCTGGGGATGGCAGGCTTCTGTAGAATATTAATCCCAGAGTCTGAACTATAGGCTAGACCCCTGTACGACTGTGTAAAAGGAGCAGACCATGACCCTTTCATTGGACCCCAGAGGCTGACAGGGCATTTAAAATCCTAAAAAACAAGCTAATGGAAGCCCCGGCTCTAGGTCTGCCAGATCTCTCCAAGCCATTTCAGTTGTATGTACATGAACGAAAGGAGGTGGCCCTGGAAGTACTCACACAGCTGCTAGGAGCATGAAAACGTCCGGTGGCATATTTTCCGAAATAACTGGACCAAGTAGCCAAGGGCTGGCCAGCGTGCCTGCGGGCAGTGGCAGCCACCGCCCTGACCCTGGCAGAAGCAGAGAAACTGACACTAGGGGGAACAATACAGGTTTTTACACCACACATGGTACGCGCTTTACTGGATGTTAAGGGCGGCCTCTGGCTCACACAAGCGCGTATGGCAAGATACCAAGCAAAGCTCTTAGAGAACCCTGAGGTCACGCTGCAGCCTTGTCCATCCCTTAACCCTGCCACCCTCTTACCAAAAACTGAGAAACAGAAACATGACTGTTTAAAAATCATAGATGCCCAATATTCTAGGTGCCCGGACTTGAAGGATGTGCCCCTCCCAAATGCAGATTATGAGTGGTACACTGATAGTAGCAGCATGGTAATAAATGAGCAAAAAACGGCGGGTTATGCTATTGTAACCCTCAGTGACACCGTGGAAGCTGAAAGTTTGCCCGCTGGGACCTCTGCCCACTTGGCTGAGCTAGTGGCCCTGACCCGTGCACTCGAACTGTCCAAAAAAAAACCAGGTCAATATTTTCACTGATTCCAAATATGCTTTTGGGGTGCTGCATGCTCCTGCTGGCCTGTGGAAGCAGAGGGGAATGCTGACAGCCCAAGGCTCCCCAGTCAAGTACGGGCCCCAAATCCTCCGGCTTCTAGAGGCAGTGCAACTCCCTTTGGAAGTGGCAGTGGGACACTATAAGGCCCATCAGAGGGAGGATCAAGATGTGACCAGGGGTAATGCCAGGGCAGATAAAGAGGCAAAGCATGCTGCCACCCTGATGTTCCCTCAGACTAAAAACACCTATATGCATGCCCTTATCCCATCAGTGGGGAAGCTCCCAACCCCTCAGTATTCTGGGAAGGAGAAACAGCTAGCTGACAAACTTGGTCTCCAGGAAAAGGAGGGATGGATTCATTCCCCGGAAGTTAAAGTCCTCTTACCAAAGGGCCTAATTCTGCCAGTATTACAAAAATTACATCAAACCACTCATGCTGGCAGGGAGGCACTTATCCAACTAATAAAAAAGTACTTCATAACCTCCAGACTCAGAGCCCTAGCTGCCCAAGTACAAACAAAATGCCTAGTCTGTCAAAAGAATAACCCCCAATCAGGACACCCAGTACCACCAGCGGCCCTGGAACCCACTCCAGGCCCCGGACGGGTGTGGCAAATAGACTTTGCTAAGTTTCCCCGGACCCAAAAGTTCAAGTATCTCCTTGTCATAGTAAATGGATTCAGCAGATGGTCAGAAGCCTTTCCATGTTGCAATTGCACTGCCAGGACAGTGGCTCTCAAGTTTCTTAAAAAGATTATTCCTCCCTTTGGACTTCCCCAGTGAATAAAATCTGACAATAAAACACACTTCACGTCAAAAATCGTCCAAAGCATCTCAGACACCATACAGATTCCCTGAAAACTCCATACACCCTGGAGACCTCAAGCCAGTGGGGTAGTGAAGTGGGTCAATCAGACCCTTAAGCAACATCTCTCGAAAGTATGCCAGGAGGCCTCCCTACGGTGGCCTGAAGCCCTGCCCCTAGTTCTGCTCCGCAGCCGTGCTCTCCCGAAGGGTAAATTAAAGCTCAGTCCCTTTAAAATTATGTTTAAAAAAACATGGCCTATAAATAGTACACCGCTTATGTAAAAAAAAAAAAAGTAAAAATTAAAAAAACAAGTTTCTCTCTCAGTAAATGTGTTCCCTGTCTGCTATTCTTTTGTCTCTTCACAGGTATACTAAGGATTCCCAGCCTCTACCCTTGGACTCACCCATCCACTCCCTGAAGCCTGGTGATTCAGTGCTTGTACGTACCTGGAAAGACGAGCCCCTCCAGAAAAAGTGGAAGGGACCCTATACCGTCCTGCTGGTCTCCCACACGGCCGCAAAGGCCGAGGGACATAAGAATTAGATTCATTATACCCAGCTGAAAGACGTGTCAACCCCCCCACCACCCCCGGCTAAAAGGTAGACCGTGCATTCAGCCCCTCCCAGTGAAGATCTTAGACTAAAATTACTATTTAAACAGCAGCCCACCAAAAAAGCAAAAAAATAAATAAAAAAGTATATTTTATTCCCCCTCTCAGCCATGTGCCTAACCGGTACTGCTGTTTCAAGCATTGTACCCGTAGATACCTGGCTGGCACTGGCCCAGAGTGCAGTGAACGCAACGTCGTTCTCAGAGAACCTTATTCTCAGAGACTAAGGCAGCAGCTCTGGCCTTTTCTTTCGTTAGTATCCCTGGGCTTGTGGTGCATAATTACCACGCAGTAGAGCACCTTGCCTGCACAGTGGCAAAGGCCATTAATTTAACCTCAGCCGTCCTGGCCCAACTCTCACATGAGTTAGGGGAAGTACGTCAGGGCATGCTACAGAACAGGCTGGCTGTAGACTATTTACTTCTACGCCATGGTCACCTATGCCAGGAGTTTGCAAGCATGTTTTGCTTTAATATAACAGATGCAGAGCCGTCCGTAAAAGCTGATTTCCAACGCCTAAAGCAGCTAGCAAAGAGCATTCATCAGCAAACTAGAGAAAATTAGCTAAGCTAATTTTCTAGTTGAAGCCTTTCCCTGTAGCTAAATAAGGTATTTAGCCTATTATTTAAGTTTTTTTTCCTGTATGAATCGTGTTATATTTACTATGTTATATATAGTCCTGGTAAAAATGCTTATTTTGCATAGTTTTCAAAATTTTAATTTTATGCATAGCCCGCTCGTAAGTAAATAAAAATAAAAAACCTCAAGCAATAAAAATAAATATTCTCAAAAAAAAATTGTTAAAAACCCCAGGGCTTGGCCACTAGTTAAATTAAAAAAATAAAAGGCCATAAAGGTCAAAAAAGTCTCCCTGCTAAAGCCCTAAGAGCTTCTTCTCAATCCCCCTTAATAAAATTCAGGCCTGGCTGGTTTGAGTAAGCTCTTTTGCTCTTAAAACAATGTTGCAGCCGCATATAATGCCTCATAGTGTAAAGTTTGCTAACGCCAAGTTAAAAATAATAAAAAAAACAGCTACAGGGCCAAACAAGATGTGCTGGTTGGTTAAGTTGCTAAAAATGCTTGTTAAAAGTTGCAAAAAATAAACATTGTTGTAACCCATATAAAAAAAGCAAAATATTTGTGCAAAGTTTTAATTACCTAATGTGTAGTGCAGTCGCATTAAGGAATATAAAAGTGTGTGTAATGACCTGCTCTAATGTGCAAAATTTAAAATTCTATTCCCCCTGTACCTTGTTTGCTGCTGCAAATAAACTTTTCTGCTTCTCCACCCCGTTGTGATTATTAAGTGACGCATACCGGGTAACAAACCCCCCCCTGCTGTTGTTCGCCTCTGGCACTGGGTGCCGGCAACACCTCCATGAATTTAATTCTCCTCCCCTCACAGTGTCTTCTACAGCGCCTTGCCTACTGCTGAGCTCACTGACATAAAGCAAGAGGGAGCGAAAAGCTGGGATGTGGCCACTAGATGGGGACAAAGAGCTGCATCCGCTGTTCCAAGAGCAGCTGGGGGAAGCCTGGGAGCAACAGGTATCAGAATAAGCAGGTCAATCTCAGACCGTGGCCTAGTTTCCAGACATCTCTGGGCCGATTCTTGGAGGATGCAGCTCCTGGCAAAGCCACCCCACAGAGTCAGGCCCTCAATGGTTCTCCCAGCGCAGTGGGCCCTGGGTGCAGCAATGGTGCAGAGATCGGTGTGAAATAGGAACCCCTGCGAGATGCTGGCTCTCCCTGCGGTCCCTGACCCCTCCGGGGGCTCCAGCGCAGCTCCCCCATACGCAGGCAGAGCTCAGAGCAGAGTCCGCAGCAGCCCCACCCAAGTGAGAGCTCCCAGTGAAGGCAGAGGCCTGGCAGAGAGAGGAGAGGGGCACAGGCAGGTCAGCGAAGAGCTGGAAGGTGGCTTCCACCCCAGGAGGATTAACAGAGAAAGAAGAGCGGAGCTGGGAGAGCGCAAAACAGAGACACCCCCCAGCAAATCCCCCCCGCCCTCAGACACCGAGATCCCGGCCTGGGGGAGCCCTAGCAGAGGGGTTCACTCCCCGATACTTACTCATGACAGTTGCAGCAAGGGGTCCTTGTGGGGTGGGAGGAGGTGCCACCCCGCTCTGGCTGGCTGGCTTTGGAGAGATACAAGGGTGAAGAGCGCGGTGAGGTGTTGGTGCCCTGGGAAAGAGGTGGAACAAGAGTAGGGGCTAAGGGCCGAACAGGGTGGAGCATCTACGGGGAAAAATAAGTCAGTGCCCGTGGAGGGGAAGGCCGGGGGCTCTGTTCCACGAGGGCTGAGCGTGTCAGAGCAAAATTCCTGAGCAGCGTCATTGTGGCCTCCCCGTGAGCGTCCCTGATTCCTCAGGGTACACTGCATTTCCCCGGCTCCTTCCCTTGCTAGGTGTAATTTCAGAAAATCACTCTCCTGTCCCTAACTCCCACAGCTGCTGTGTATGAGCCACTGCCAGGCCTCTCTAGATGGGCTAACATCTGGATCCTGCCCAAGCTGGTTCTATCCCACGTGGCCAATTGCAAGTGACCAAAAAAAAAAATCACAAGTCAGAGCCCCCCTGAAAATCGATTGTTTTTAAAGTCTCGTTGGTTTTAAGCCAACAAGTTTGGGTTCTGTTCTCCAGCTCCTGGTGTTGGAGCCTTTTTTTGCGGGGGGGGGTCACCTTTTCAAGCTTTTCTCCCCATCCAGGAGAGAAAGATCATGAAAAACTTCTGCCAAGAATGGCCAACCCCGCCAAAACCTTCTACCAGCACCGGAAAACAGTTAGTCCAAAATTGGGGAAAAAGCAAAACAAAAACCCCCACATCATCCAAACCATTTTTGGTTTTTGAATTTTCCAACAAAAAATTGATTTTTTCCTGTTAAAGTGACACTTTCCACAAAAAATTGTCTTTAATCAAACACCCAATTTTCCCTAGCACAAAATGTTGATGGAAACATTTCAGTGTATTAGTTAAAGTTGCTGTGAAATCCCCACCTCCCCATACCTCCCGACCAGCACCAGCCCCAGCACCTATGGGGCGTGCAGCTGTGCAGCCTGCCTGGCTGTAGGGCCCCTTCCCTGCCTCCCAAACAGCAGCTGGAGCCCCTTTCTTCAGGCCCTGTCCTGCCCAGGGGCGCTGGAACCATTTGTACAGTGAGGGGGCAGAGAGCCGCTGAGCCAAACTGTAAACCCTGGATAAGATGGAAACCACTTCAAGCCGGGGGGGGGGCGGCCCCGCCAGGTCCAGCACTGGTGGTCCTGCCCATGTCGATTTTACAGAAAATATTTGGGGCTTTTTTGTCCAGTTTTTTTATTTTTATTTATTGATTTGCAAATCCCCAGCTGCTGGCTGAGCAGGCGAGACTGAGAGGCGCAGAGAATAGGGACGGAGGGACGAGCGTGTGGAAAGAACACAGAGAGGAGGGGGGAGGGATTATTTTGTAAACTTTCTTTGAATGCAGTTTAGCAGCTGGAGACAGAGAGGATTGGCCAGCGCCTTGCATCCAGCCAGCCCCACTTGATCACAAGCAGAGAATCCCCTGGCAAGCCCCAGGATAGGGAACTGGGGGTGCGGGGTGGGGCAGGGTTGAAGCGTGTGTCTTCTCGAGCAGGGGGAGTCGACCTTGGGTTTTAAGGTCTTGGGGCTGGGGGGAGCATGTCCTCACTGCAGAGTTAACTGGAGTTATGGACCCTGGGGGTTATAATCCGCTTGCAGAGATGTGCTGTGTAAATGCATGAGATGAAATCAGATCTGGTGCCGGCGTGAGAGGTGTGCATGGCGTGATGGGGGGTGTGTGTGAGTATGAGAAGCAGCCCTTGTTAATTGCACGCTGCCCACTCATGGCAGGGAAACCCCAGCACTCACCTCTAGATCTTTCTGTGATCTACCTACAGGAAGGAGCAGGTGGATGTGACACCCCTTCATTCCCTGTCTCAGGATCTTCCCAGGCCTTCCTCACCTCTGACTCCGCTCTCCCGGTTGATTGTTAGGGCTGAGCTCTGGCTCTTTGTCCGGACAAGCCCCAGCAGAAAATGCACAAGCCCCATGCCTGTAGAACGAATTGTAAGAAGCTTGGGGTCACATTCTTTTAGATCAAAACCCCCTTTGTTCTGCCACAGCAAATATCTCAAACTTTTTGGTAGCAAGTTGTTCGTTTAAAATCATTTTGTTTAAGAAGAGTCCTACCTCTCTTCGAGCCAGCATTGTTGATGTTCCTGGAGATGTTTTGCTCAGTCATGGAAAGTCGGGGGTTTAAAAAACGCCATGGTTTGCTACGAAAAAGCTCTAAAAGTCTTGAGCAGGTTTTGCAAAATAATGCCCAGAGTTCGGCTCCTAAATCCAGGTATAAATGGGCAGCGCCCTGCAAATCTGCAGAGATCCGCTTCGTAGCCGTGGATCGTGTGCAGAAACAAATGTTGTACTCGCACAGGGCTCTATAAACGTGGCTTGATGCACAAGAGTGTGAGACCCTCTCGCTCTAACTGCAGCTGCTGAAGGCCTGGCACTTCAGTGTCCTTACAGGACCAAGAATGTACGGAAAGACATGAGAATGATTGCATTGCACGCTTCCCATTGTGCTGCCCTGCAGCAGAATGGCATGAAGTGCAATGGGTGGGGAGTGGAGGGTTGTCAAGGGGAGAGGTACCTTCAGGCACGAGACCACTGATGTTCCCGGGGTACCCATGGCCTCTACCTCCACAGGGGGAAGAGCTAAAGAGCCTAACGATGCATTAATTAGAGGCTTCCCGACAATTAGTTCCCTGTGACTTAGGCAAATATTCCTCATTCCCACCGTTGGCAACTCCCCTGATCTTTGTCATGCATCTCACGGTATTTGGTGTTTGATTTTCTAAAAGCCCCAGAGCCTGGAGTCCTGTGATAAGCACATCCATTTGTTTAAACCAAAATATGGGGTTTATGTAGGACGACTTGAAAAAAGTGACTTCCCCTGCTCCCTTCTCTTCCCCGACCCCCACCCCTCCCCGGCTCAAAACTCAAAAGATGAAAAAGCAGACCCCACCACAAATTTATTATTTTTAAATATTTCATGATTTTTAAGGCAACCTGCTGAGATTTGAAGGCTGTGGGTTGGCAAAACTCTGCAAGATATAATAAAGTGGCATTCCCAAAGGACAGAGTTAAGGTTATATGGGGGAACCGGCACCTATAACTGAGCTCCTCCTGGTTAGCAGAGCTCTGTGGTTCGTTTTCCGCTCTAGTGCTAAGATTCTTTCCTAGTGTTACATGGGGAAGATCTCAGCTGAGCATTTCCTGGTTTTCTAACAGCTGAGTTTGGGGCAGTGACACCCCGGAAGGGCCTGGGGAGCAGAACTACCTGTTGGTCAGCAAAAACAGGGTGGATTTGATTTTAAATCAAATTGATTTAAATCACTAGTCAGGACGACTCGATTTAATCATGGATTTCTACATAAAAGTGTATTCTTGTTGGTTGTTATAACCTTAATACATGTTCTTCACAACTCAGAGATAGATGTAGGTTTCATTTTTAGAAGGTACACACTATACATTTTTAAAGGGTGATTTATTCTGAAAACTTTTCAGATGAGTTTTACAGCTATCTCAGAAAATGAATGATTGTTTGGTTATTTCATTTACCCAAGGTTATTGAAGCAGATAGTTCCCCTCCCAATGACTTCATAAATATCTCCAATTCAACAGGTTAATCGTTAATATTTGGAGGATTTTCTTGCCAGGCTGTATATCACCTCTCCATATTTATTTATTTATTTGAAAGCATTTTTTCTGTTAACATGCATGTTACCTCTGGAGACACAAATCCACAGTTTGAGAACTGCAAAACCAAGCATCTCTGATGGTATCTTCCAGACTGAGCACTGAATCCCATTGGGTAGATAGAAAGATTAACCTACACAATCTATACAGAAGCCTGTGGAACCCCATAAGATTGGGTCCTTCATCCATGAAGTATTGGAACTCATTTATAAAACTTTTCTTAAACATTACATGAATATATTGTCTCATACTATAGAATTAGAATTTATCATCCCTATTCCATGATGAGAGATCTTTGAGCTAGAATGTATCTTAATTAAAACTATCTTTAGATAGCTTTTTGAGGGGCAAAAACCATTTTATCAAAAAAATCCAATTTTTTTATTTTTTTTTTAAAATCATTGATTTTTATCCACCCTGTTTGCAAGTGAATAGCAAAGGTGGTCCCAGCAGGGAGCCAGAGTGTCCAAATTCTTAGCTGGTGGGAGAGCCTGTCTGTGAGCATCTGTAAAGCATCTCACTTCAACAGTGACTGGTTGAACGATTTATTGTAAGGGACGCCCTTTCTCAGACCCTTTCCCTTTATTGTCTCCCAACCCCTCACGTCAGTCCCTGACCCAGGATTGCCAAGCCAAACTCAAATACAACTTGTTTGAAATCTCACAGCTCGCCAAGATTACCTAATTGTCCAGGTGGCTGAGCCCGTTTTCCACAGGGTCAGTCTGAGTTCAAGTCAATGCCGCAGGGCATTTCAGGCTGCTGTCCTGTCTGGTCCAGCCCAGGGGACAATATCTGATGCTTCCAGGAAAAGCAAGAACCCGCTGAAACATACATGGCTAGTTTTACCATGCTGTAAATGCAGGTGGGGAATTAATTACTGACCTCGGTGGCGTTCAGACTATGTCCTGAAGCATGGGATTGGGCCTGAGGGACAGCTAGCGCTGGACACAGTGTGTAGGGTCTCGGAGTGGGAAGTTCCTTGGAGAATTCCACTGGGTGGGAGACTCAGCTGTGAAGGGAGGGGGTGGGCAGGAGCATCTCATAAACCCAAGATTAGAATAACTGAAGTATAGTTCCTTGTACATGGAGCCTCAGCTCTCTGGAAACTCTGCAAACACTTTAACCACATGTTCAACTCCATCTGTAGGAGTAGCCTTGGATCGCAGTGGGAGGGCTCAGGTGCGTAAGTGTTTGCAGGGTGGGCGCTCAGGGCAGTCCCTGACACCAGGGCAAAGCGGACGTGACGTGCCACTGTCTGGATTTGGGAGCCTGCCTGCACACCAAATTCACTAGGTGGTGGGTGCATGACTGCAAGGTGCTGGGCTGGGGAAAATCAGCCCCGGGTGGTTATTTTGAGTAGAAAACCAGAGCCACTTCTGGGGTCTTTCAGCTTCTAATGCCCTTTCTCTTCTGCAGCTGGATGTAAGCCTATGATAAAATCCTTCTCAATGCCAAGTCAGTGCCATAAATCACTGGACTGGGTGCAGGAATCAGTAGGGGACGTTCTCTGGCCTGGGTTATGCCAGGGCTCAGACTAAATTATTCTTCCCAAAACTTTTAAAAGCTGAGCCCCCTCCTCAAGGCAAAGAAACCAATTGTGCCCCTCACCCATCAGCAATGTGTTAGTGACCCCAGCCCCCATTTTCCTCTATACATCTTCAAACCCCACCCTTCCCACCATGGCTAGCCCTTCCCCATGCTTCAGGAGACGCTGGAGGAGATGATCCTAACCGTCCCCTCTAACCTTAAGAACCTGAGGGACCCCATCTTGGAGCATCTTAAAAATCCCAGTTCCCAGAGTCTGGAACAGGGGCTGCTTTGCCGGGCTCATCTTTCTCCCTCCGCCTGGAGATCTCATTCCCGCTGCTCTGAGTGCTGCCCATGTGCACTCGACCCAACTCAGCTCTTACTGTACCCCAGGAACGTCTTCATCTTCTGGGATCCTCATGGCAGCAGCGGGATGATTTAACGGAGTCCCTTTGTCATGGGGCCTTTCTCTCTCTTTTGTTTCAGAGCCAGCGTCCTGGAATCGTCTCATGGTGCGTGGAGTGGTGGGGGTGGTGGGGGTGCTGGTCTCACTATACCTATGTGGGTTTTGGAAAGGTAGAGGGAAAGTGTTTGCCTATTCGCAACTTGTCCTCAGGAAGCTGCTGACTCATCCCTCCCAGTAGCCTGGAAGTCCGCAGGATTCCCGGGAATCTGAGCTCCCCGCAGTGTGTGACAGGGACGGGGACCAGGCCCAGGGAACCAGAAACAGGAATCGAGACCCAGCCCTGGAGAATGGGGAAGGAGACCTGTTTGCGATTTCGTATCCAGTCTGCTGAATTGTGCACGTCCAGACCCTCCCCCTAGTTCTTAAAAAGTCGAAGCATTTCATTTAGACACTTTCCAAACAAACCATTTTGATTTTTCAGTTTGAAACTATTTTTTATTTAAAAATGTCCTTCACTTTTATTTTAAAAATTCAAAAAGTTATAACCCTTGAAATGTTCCTGGGTCTTTTTCTTTTTTTTAAAGCTTTTTGGTTCATCAAAAATTTGGAAAAATGTTAGTTTTGTTCAACCTGAAACCGTTTTTTTTCCATCTCTTTTTTGGAATTGCCAGTGACCAAAAAATTCTGTTGCCCAGCTCGAGGGGCGGGTGAGGATTTTGGCGGTTATATGGTGGGTCTCTAAGTCCCCTTGTTGCTCAAAGTTTTCTTACTGCAACAAATTAATTTGGGATGAGGGCAGGATGGGCAAAAGCTTCCTAAAGTGGTGGGGGGGGGGCTGCTGGCACAAAAACTGTGGCCCACCCCCTGTGCCACCCTTTCTCCTCGAGGTCCTGCCCCCTCAAACTGCCCTTTTCCTTGAGGCCCTCCCTCAACAGCAACAGCAAAACATGCACCTAACCAACAGGGGCCAGTCATGCTGTGTTGTGTGTGACATTCCCGTCCTGGGGCGGTTTATGTCTTGGAGAATGTGAACCCTGCAGGCCTGGATGTTTCTCTGCGTAATGTGACCTCAGTGCTCCTGATGAGAGCCATTGTTTGTAAATGTTTCAGTAGCAGACATATTTATCATTCATGTACAGACAGACATTTATTCACAATTAGAACTGGTCAAAAATAGGGAGGGTGGAGAGGGTCATGAAAATTGAAGAAGAAACCACTCCCCCACATATTCTTCCAAACTTATTTGGAAATGTTTTTAATGATCAAATTTTTGTTTCGTTTTGGTGGGAAAAACTCCATGTTCTCTCTCAAGTGGATAGAGAAATCCAAAATGTTTTTTTTAAAGAGGTAACTTTTTTCAAATGATCAATGTAATCCAAAGTGGCATTTTTAGTTCAAAGGTTGCATTATCAGTGTAAAACCCTTTTGAACCAGCTCTGTTACTGTATAAGAAGATGAGTTTATTTTTCATGATGCATTGTTTGGGCCAGGTTCCAAGTGGCATTTCAGTTTTTGCACAGCTCTTCTCTTCTTGCATCTGCACCTCTCATAAGCTGTGGCCTTAATCTTGGGCCTGGAAACACTTATGTGCATGTTTAACTTTAATTACTGCTGTGAATAATTCCATTTCAATGGGACAACTCTGAGATCGGCTTTACACTACGGCCCTATATCGGTGTACCTATGTCATTTATTTAATTTTCTTTCTTTTATATGTGAAAGTTCTTGAGAGGTTAAAGCAGGTAAAATACATGAACAGGTTCGGACAGTCCGAGTTTGTCCGTGCAAAGTGACAGCAGAGATGTGGGATCTGCTAGTTTTCCATAAGTCTCTCAGGGTTACCCAGGATAACTTTGGGGATTTCTGTCTTGCATCGGGAATGTTCCCTGAAAGTGTCCAAACAGCTCAGAGCTACAGAACCATTCCCTGGATCCATTCTTCTAGCTGTCTTCCCCAGAAAGCAGTCTGGCAAGTGTTCCTGTCAGCTCATTGCTAAGTTATCTGTCAAAACAGTAGAGTTTTCAGGTGCCTAAGTAGCCCCTGGAATCATGGTGAAATTATCCTCCCCGCCACCACCAAAATTGGAAATGGTGCCCCGGAGTGCACGGTACCCTACCGTGCTTCCCCCATAGGAACTGCATGAACAGGCAACTCTGCAAGTTCTCTGCATGCCTCTGCAAGTGACCCCCATGCCTCTCCATTTCCTTGGCCACATGTATCCTGTCCCCATGCCCGCGGTGAATCCAGAAAAAGAGGGAAAAGCTCACCACTGCGACCACCTGAGGGCGGTGTTGGGTTGAGATCAGCTGGTCAAAGCAGGCAATAGGGACAGAATCTGAGACTTGAAGCTCCTCGAGCGACCTCTGAACTTTCTAGACCTGCCCTTCAATCAGACACAGCGATTGTAAAGTTGAATGTGATAGTAACTAGACCCATTTGAAACCCTTCACCACACAAGACAAAGCCCGTAGGATTCATCATGAACTATTTATTTCTCCTCCCCTGGCTCCATGCAGCCACCAGCCACCTTGAAGCTTTCTCTCGTCTCTCCCAGGCTGGGCTCACTTGATTGCAGGAGATCAGCGGAGGGTCCAGCTTTGCTCTTTCGCTTCCATTCTTCACGTCTTTGGGTGGCTGCATTGGCAACTGAGCAGCCTAATGGAAACACTGAGTCCTCTGTCTCGGCAGGCAGGCCCAGCCGCCAAAGCCAAAGCCTCTCTGAGAACAGGGGGAGGTTCGCCTGAACTCTCAGGAGTGGAGGCTGGGCCCATAGGGTAGGGATACCATATTTGAACTTTCAAAAAAGAGGACACTCCGAGGGTGGGGGGGGGGGGAATGGTAGCCCTGCCACCTATCTACTCCCTCCCACTTCCTGCCCCCTGACTGCCCCCCACACAACCGCCAACCCATCCAACCCCCCTGCTCCTTGTCCCCTGATCGCCCCCTCCCAGGACCCTGCCCTCTATCTAAGCCTTCCTTCTCCCTGTCTCCAACTGCCCCCTCCTTAGACCCCTCCACCCTAACTGCCCCCCTAGAACTCCAGCCCCTACCTGTCCCCTGACTGCCCTGCTCCCTATCCGCACCCCTGCCCCCTGACAGACCCCCGGCTCTCCCACACCCATCCAACCACTCCCTGTCCCCTGACTGCCCCCGCAGAACCCCCAACCCATCTAATCCCCCCTGCTCCCTGACCCTGACTCCCCCCCGAACCTCTGCCCCGTCCAACCCCTCCCGCTCCCTGTCCCTTGACTCCCCCGACACCCTTTTCATATGCCCACCCACTGACAGGCTCCCCCCAGAACCCCTCATCCATCCAACCCCTCCTGCTCCCTGTCTCCTGACTGTCCCTTGGGACCCCATGCCCCTTCTCCAGCCCCCCCGGCCCCTGTACCCTGCTGCTCAGAGCAGTGTGTCTGGGGTGCGGAGCCAGACACAGTGCCGTGCTCCCCCACAGAGCGCGCAGCTCCCCCTCCGCCCCCAGAGTGCTGCATTGGGAGGGAAATCCCGGCCCTTTGGAGAGTTTTACCAATTCCTCCCTGAGGGCAATTTAAAACCCAAAAAGCTGGACATGTCCGGGAAACTCCGGACGCATGGTAACCCGACCACAGGGACTTCAGGATCTGCAGCTGCTGCCACCTGTATGGTGAATCCTCGGACTCGTCACCAAACAGCTCTTCCCCATTCTGCAACCTGGCCCCATGGTCTGACCGTGCAGGAGAACAGAAACCCTTTGGGACAGCAGGAGAGTCTCCTCAATGCCGCACTCTTCGTATGGCTTCCCGCGGTCATCGTGAAACACGACTACCCTGCCCCCAGGAGTGTCACAAGGAGCTGCCGGCACAGTCACTGGGCACCCACTCGTAATGGTCTCGGGCAGTGGCATTGCAGAGAGAGCTGAGCAGACCATCCCTCTGTGACTTCCTGAATTGCTGCCAGGACGGATTCTCCTCTGCGCTAGGGAGAGTCCCCGAGGACAAGCAGCTGTGGTGGGGGAGGGGGCAAGACAAACACTCCCCATGAGCCCTTGACTAGCAGGTAAGCAGGACTCTGGGAGCCAAGGCATCGGTGTGTCTTGCTGGGAGAGCAGAGCTGGAGAGCAGAAAAGGGCATTGGAGGAATTGTAGAAAAGTCATTGTCATGGCCGGGTCATGGGCAGCCAGACCTAGTGGTCAGAGGCAGAGTCCACACTCACAAGACAGGAGTCGAGAGTCAGCTGGGTCAGGACACTGGAAGAGCAGAAGCAAAAGAACAAATTGTGTTCAGAACCTCAAGTCAGGTGAGTCACCCTGAGTCCAGATGCCAGGAAATCAAGCCTGGGGAGTGGGAGCAGGAACAGCCAACACACGGTCCAGAGCCGGGGAGGATCTCGGCTGTTCAGACAGCTTCTTGTTCCTGCTGCTGGTTTAAGGAGGTCCCGGGGGCCGATTAGCTGCTCTGGGACTCTACCAATAGGAGCTTCAAACTGGGTCTGGACTTCGTCAGTCCTAGGTAAGCAGTTTTTCATAGGCTTCCAGGTGGCGTGCTGGAGGGTGGCTGCTCCCAGGAACCCTGCAGACCCGGGTTAATGACCCAGGGGTCAGGACAGTGAGTGATCTCTCCCTGCTCAAACCTCCTGTACAAAACAGTCTCCAGGGTCCCGGGCGCATCCTCTGAGAAGAAAAAAACACAGTCATGAGGACAAATAGGATATGGAACAGGAGCCCCCTCTTTCTTGCAACAGCCCCAAGTGCCCAGAAGAGTGGACGGTTCTTACCTCCAGGAGATGCCTGGGATCTTCCATCTAAGCCTCAATGGGACCCCTGTTGCTTGGTCTGACAGGAGGAGATCATGTGTCCCCACTGCTCCCTGCGCTGGGCTGGCTGCAGCACACATCTGTGTAAGAGGCTGGGCCAGAGAGATGTTACAATCAGGGTCCAGGCACCCCAGAAGGATAACAGAGGGTCTGAAACCAGAAGACGAAGCAATCAAATCAGCGGATTCGACAGAGAAGTTTTCTACCCTACAGGGACATCAAAGAAGGTCTGTTAGGAAAGCTGAGATGTTAGTCTGGAAACTGCTAAGGCAAAGAGTGTGACTTGTTAAGATTCAGTTTTAGTCACTACAAAGTGTGTTGTGTTTTGTTTCTCTCTTTGAAATTTGTCTCTTTCTCTTGCTTAGTATCACTTAAATCTCTTCTTTGTTACTATACTTCCCAAACCACCTCAGTGTTGTGTGTTCGAGTGAAGTGTGATTCTCCAGCCTACCCAACAGGCTGAGCTGTGCCCTGTCTCTCTGAAGGTAGCGAATAATTTCTGAGCGGTGCTGGGCCCAGAGTCCAAGGGCAGTTCACCAGACATCTTGTGGGAAGCACAAAGAAACCAAAGGAGCAGGAGAGATTCCGGCCCCACTGACCCATGGGAAATTCCCACAGAAGAGCCTACCCAGGGCTCTAGACACGGCCACTTTGGGTGTGTACCAGAGTTCACTCACTGCTAGATGCTGGCCAGGCCTTGTGTCATTGCTTTCTCGCTGGGCTAGCAACCCCGCTCATACTCACTCTTGCAGTTTGTTGGCTGGGAACTCAGCCCTCCAACCAGGTGACTGTCCTTTACTCCACTCCTTCCTGGGTCGTGCTCTTTGCAAACAAAGTCCCAAAATGTCTTGAACAGAAACAAGGCCTTCCACCCTCGTGGGGAGTTCTTCCTCAGCCTGATTTCGGTTCGGCCTGCCCTTCTTGGGTTTCTATGGTCTTCTATGTCCCCTTCCTTAGGGACAGTGAGAGAAGCCAGTCCTACCCTGGACTCCAGGGTTTGGCCCAAGGCCATCTCCTGAACAGCTCGCTCTGCTTCTGGACTTTTGCTGCTGTTTTCCCTTGTTTCCCCTCAGGTGGGGCTCACTTGGTCATCAATTTGGCCTAGCCCCAGGCTAGGCAGCCATAGGCCAAGCCACCCTGTTAGATACCCTCCTCCTTCAAATCCGGTCCAGCCCGGCTGACAGGTTTGCTGAGGGGATGGTGAAACCCCATTGCTGATCAGAAGGAGGTCAGAGTCTGTTCCCTACGAGCTGAAGGTCCGTTTGTCCTGCTGCGGCAAGTGGAGCTGGAGAGCGGAGATGTTAGGTGAAAGAGACTGCATGATGGAGTTGGAGACTGAGGGACGGGAGCCTCCTCCCAGAAACGCTCCCAGGAGAACAGGTTTGAGGAGGAGTTCTCTGGGGAGCCTCCTGCTTGGAAAAAAAAAGGGTGGCACACTGATGAAGATGTCTCTGTCCCAGGGATGGGGGAAGCTCCCAGCCAGGCTATGCAGCAGGGATCCCATTTCTCCCCCAAGAAACCCATTTTGCCCAAAGAAGTCAATGGCTCTTACCTCCAAGAGGGAGTGGGCTCTTCCCTCTAGGCCTCTTTGAGAACTACTACTGCTTGCACCCATCTGGGAGGCTGTCACACACCCCAGGACCTAGAAGACACGGGGGGAGGAGGCTCCTCTTCATGTCAGACTCTGAGAGCCCAGAGAAGGGCCAAAGGAAGAATAAAGGGCAGGAGATGAAGCTAGCCCGGAGCCTCTGTCCCATCCTCACCTCCTCAAAGGTGGAGCTTCCTGAGCTTCAGTTGGGCAGACAGTCTGTAGCCCTGACGCAAAGGTCCTTCTGCGCCATATGGGGCAGGAAGATCTCTGCCTGGGAGCACGGGAAATGGGATGGGGGTGAGATCAAGGAAAGAGGGGAGGGATATGGGTGTGAGGGAAAGAGCTCCTGCCCCAGATGAAGGTATCTGGGGGGCCGTGGGAAGGATACAGCTCCACAGAGAGGGGAGAGAGTTCCTGTGAGTGCCAGGGGCCTCCATTTCTGCTTCCACTAGTCCCCCATTTATAGTGAGAGACAGCAGTACCTGCAGCAGGGAGCGGGACTTGCTGAACAGGGAGGGAAACCTTGAAGAGCATCAGATGAGCCACAGCCCTTGCAGCGCCTCGGGCATCTGGTGCAAGTGCCGAATCATGTGAAGCTGGCACATGACCTTGGCTGTGACATCCTCATGCTGCAGGGGAACGAGAACATGTCAGAGACTGAGACACTCCCCAGGAATCAGGGAGGATTAAGGGCACCTGGAACCAGCACCATCATTTCCACCCAGCAGCTGCTCATGTCTGAGTGGTAGATTCACCCTCCTGACCCCCAGGATGGAGGCTTGCTGTCCTCTCTAGTGACCTTCAGTGCCAACCCCCCTCCTTGTAGGGTGAGCTCCTGCCACTTCCCCATCAGTGCCCCTGACAGCTGTTCCACCTCCAACCCACCTGGGGACACCGCTCAAGTTCGGAGGACCCTCTCTTCCACCCCTACCTCCATCCCCACCCAGGTAGGGCAGGGAGGGGGCTCTAGAAGGGTGGCGGGGGGTGGAAGGGATTCTGGCAGCAGTGAAGTGGAATGGCGAGAGCTTGAGACCTTTAACCAAGACACCCCAGTGACAAAACCTGAAACCACAGGATGGCAGCCCTGGTGAATGGGGCAGGTCAGCAGCCCCTGACGACTGAATCCTCCCAATCTCTCGAGAGCGGGTCCAGCCCTACCAGCAGCAAGACCAGCTTTCCACGCCCATGTGCCTCAGTCAGTCACCATCACCAGTCAGTCCTTGGCCTCCCAGGCTGCCAGGGATGGGAGCAACTCTCGATGGTGGCTGGGGTGACATGGACACTAGGCCATGGGGAAATGGGTGCAGCTCTGTGGGGCAGGAAAGGTTCCCAGAGGGCACTTAGGGGACTCTCCTGTCCTTCGCAGGAGTGATAGCAGAGCACCACATCCTAAGAACAGAAGTCCATGAAGTCCAGAAGTCCCCACTAGGCTCCTTGCTACCAGGCCAGCAAATGGCGAGAGGATGGGAATGAGGCCCTGGGTCCCACCCCAAGCTTCTGAGTCGATTGCAGCTGCTTACCGTGTCCCCCATCAGTTGCTGGGCTTCCCCCAGGAGGGAGTAGACCAGCACCAGCCCAGCCTGGCTGACACGCAGCAGGGGGTCGTGGATGGCCAGCAATGCTGTCTGTACGAAGGATCTTCTCTGCCCGACGGAGAAGAATTTTCCAAAGACCTAAAACCAAGAGGACATGAGGCTCGAGCAGATTGCCCAGAGCCAGCCTCCAAGTCCTGGCGGTACAATGGCGTCTAGTGCCCCAAAGGGCGGGGAAGAGAGCTGCTGTGGCCAAGGCAGTTCATTCCCCAGGAGGCTTTCAGGGTCCCAGGGCTCACGGAAGCCCCTTTATTAAGAGGTGGCAGTTGCTGAGGGACCAAAGCCTCCAGTGGCTCTTTCGGGAAAGCAATTTATGGCAGGGGCCAGGATGGGCTGGAAATGGATCTCTAATGTGTGTGAGCAGGCCCACTCTGCTGTGCAGGGCACAGAGACGACAGGGGACTCTGTCTTGCTTCCAGCAGAGAGATCTCCTGCACCTCAGCGGCTAGAGGAGTGTGCGTGTGTTGTTGAGGGGAGGAGGGGGTTGGAGCTGACAGACCAATGGTCTCTTCCCTGCAGCTTAGTGATTTCTCTCCTCGCTGGGAATGGCCTCTGCACCTCCTTGGTTTCTTCAAGGGGAATCCAACCTGCAGCCTGACAAGAACAAGGAGACTCCTGGCCCAGTCCCAGTGTGGGACCTTTAGCACCAGCGTGTCCCACTGGTTGCTGGATGAGGAACTCTCAGCTGGAAATAAGGAGCGGGCTCTTTTCCTGTCTTCAGGAGGCATCCACTGCAGGGAACCCAGCCAGCTACACTCCCTGAGCTGTGTCATGCCCTGGCACAGTGCCCTTACCTCCCCCACTCTGGCTGTATTCTTGTAGCCTAAGAGCCTTCTGTCCTGGTGCCAGTCATAGCACCAGAGATCTTCCACGTCATGTATGGTCAGACCTGGAAGAGAGAGAGAGAGAGAGAGAGCGACTTTTCTCCTCATTCTGGTTGCAGTTTCTGTGTCCTTCCAATCCCATTGGTGGCTGCACAGTGGAGTGGAGAAGAACAGAGGCAGAGAGAGACTTGTCCTCCAGCTGGGGTCAGTCTGAGAGAAATGGTCTAGGGTCCCATTATGAACATATGGTCACTCTCAGTCCCCTATTGGGTTCCGTGTCCCAGCTGGGTTCCTTACCCCTCTGTTGGAGCAGCAGTTGGTAGAGCCGGTAAGTCCCCTCCCTGGCCTGCCGGCTGATGTCCTTGTCTGGATCGCTGACAAATAGAGCCAGCTGGGCCACATGGTGACCCATCTGAGGGAACTCGGCTGAGATCTAATGGAAGGGAGAGCAGAGGGGACTCCATCAGCATTTTCCTCTCAGCTCCCTGTCCGCCCTGGGCCAGAGGGCTCCTTCCCCTTAGCCCTTCTGCAGGAGAGGCTGGGGGAGAGGAGCTTGAGATCAACCCTTCATTTGCTCTGCTGCCAAGGGAGCCTGCAGCTGCTTTGGGATGCCAAGCAGGGGCTGGAGCATGGTCCCCTTAAAGGCCCAGGGACAACACTGAACCAGGACAAGAAGAACTTGACTCAAGCCGAGCTCAGTTCTGCTCTGACTCTGCCTCCCCATGAAGAACCCTCCTAACCCACAGCCCCGGCGGCAGCAGCAGATCCTGCAGCCCGCTGGAGCCAGCCCGCCTCCCCCTGGAGCCAGCAAGCTGGGCTCAGAGCTCACTTACATCAAACTCAGGGAGGGTGACTGTGTATCTCAGCAGGGCTGTGCTGCTCCTGATAGCCCTGGCTCGCTCCTGCGACACCCGGGACACGACCCAGAGGTTGACATGCTGTGGGGAAAGGAAGCAGGTCAGACTCAGTGGCCAGCTGCTCCTGCTTTGCAAATGAGCCCCATGCCCCCAGCCCCAGGGGCCTGAGACATTCTGCGCAGGGGGAAATAGCTGAGTCATTGATGGCAGAGCTTTAGAAGGGGATTCTTTCCCCCAGGACGCAGCTTGTACCCTTCAGGTCACAACTTGTCAGCGTCTCTTTAGATTGGGACAATGTTCGGGGTCGGGGCTGGTCCCATCCTCCCAAAACTCCTGATTCCTGAACAGTTCACCAGAAAGACGACTGAACCCTCGGCCCTTCCCTGCTACGCAAATCCTTGGGGGGATGTAGGGAGTGACTGAGAGCACAATCCCCCCAGGAATTTCAGAGCAGATTAGAGGGAAGGGCTGATTCCCTGGGCTGCTCCTCTTTCTCTAGGAAGGAGCATGTGCCTCTTCTCTGAGAACCATCTCCCGAATCTCATGGGCTCTGTGTGTTGGAGGGGTGCGGGAAGGGTGGATTTTCAGACTCTCACTCCCCAAGACAGCCAGGAGCCCTGTGCTTAGTGCTCAGCAGAACCAGGCAGAGCTCTGGCTTGGAGTCCCAGCTCCTTCCTCTGTCCCTCAAGAAGGAAGTACCTGACACTACATTGCACTGACCTCCCCAACCAAGGACGGCCCACTGGGGACCCAGCTAGGAGGACAGAGTAGAAAATGCATCTTCCAGTCTCTCCTTACCAGTCCCCCAAAGAGTTACGGTCAAATGGGGCTCACCTCCAAGATGAAGTGGAGCCTGTCTATGTCTGGGGACTCTGCCAGCAGGTTCCCCAGCATGGCATCCAGGACCTCTGGGATGACTTTGTGCAGAGTCTGCAAAGCATGGGTCAGAGTTAGGGAACCTGGGCCTACACCTGCCACAGGATGGGAAGAGGGGTCTCTGGGAAGCACTGGGGAGACTCCCAAACACATCTCCTGGCCTCTCTCCTTCACATCCCACTGCAGGCAATTTGCAAGAATTGATGACCCCTGGACCTTTAATCCATGAGCTTAGCAGGTCTCTGCAGAGGGCCTTGTAGGCAGAAGAGTATGAAATAGCCAAGTTGCTATGGATGGAACCTGGGCTTCTGGGCCAAACACGGCTTAAGAAAGAAAGAAAGAAAGAAAGAAAGAAAGAAAGAAAGAAAGAAAGAAAGAAAGAAAGAAAGAAAGAAAGAAAGAAAGAAAGAAAGAAAGAAATCCCCCAGGGAGGGGTAATCTCTTCCCTGCTGGAGGGAAGGATCCAACCCTGCAGCTTGTTCCATCTCCGCTACCCCACCCCTAAATCTGGAGCTCCAGCGAATCAAGGGAGTAGGGACCAAGGACTACTCTGGAAGAGGAGGAGGATGAAGGAGGAGGTACCTGGATGCCGGTGGTGTCCTTCTCCGTGCCTAGGGTGAAGACGGAGTGAAGGGCAGCTCGCAAGAGGTGGGTCTCTAGGGCTGGCTCCAGGGCAGGTTTCATGGTGCTGGCAAGAGAGAGGAGCTGGTATTAGACTGTGCAGTACTGGGTGGGACTGTCGCCAACACAGACACCAAGCCACAGGGATAGAGGCACAGTCTGGCGAGAATGGAAACTGAGGCACTTCGCTAGGGAATGACAAGGCCAAGGTGTCCCAGACATTCAGTGGCAGGACAGGAATAGCTGCTGTTCCCTGGAGCCTCCTGCCCCTCCTGTATCGGAGCCCGGGAGTGAGCCCCTCCCCAAGGCCCCTGTCATGTTATGGGAGTGAAAAGAAGAGCCCTGCCAGGAGAGAGTGACCCTCCCCACCCCACCATCTCTGCCAGAGGCGCCACTCTTGGGAGGTGACTTGGGAGGGACAGTGACGGTGACTCCCAGCCTTGGGCCTGAGCAGCACTGGGGTGAGGGGAGCCGGCAGGGTGGGGGGGTGGGGCTGTCTCAGTACCAGAGGTAGCCCACTGCAGCCAGGGAGTGGGCGAGGACGGCGCTGGGTGACGAGTCATCGGGAAGCTCCTCGATGAGCTCCTGTGAGACGTGAAAGAGACAAAGGAGCGTGTGAGATTCACGCCCGACTGACGCCTCCCAGTGAGGAGATGACACAGCCAGTGCCCCACATGGCCAGCAGGATCCCCCACCACCCCCCACTCCCCCGATTCCTTCCTGCCCATCCGACTTGTCCCCCTTCTCGGATTCCTGCCCAGCTCACTCCCAATCCCCTTCTCTCCTCCTCCCTGTCAAAACTGCCCCCATTCAGCCCCATCCCGACGATTGAGCTGGGACCATGAGATTCCTTGTCCCCCACTCTCAGCTGCCCCCCAGCCCCACAATTCTCCCCCTCCCTCCAGCTGCCGTATGGCGTGTCTCACTCACCACGATCCTCTTCACCACAGCCGCCTTGCAGCAGCGCGGCTCCAGCGTGTCCTCCCCTCTCTCCCGTGCAGCCAGACATGCGGGGTAGATGGCCTGAAGGAACAGGAGCTGCTGCCCCTCATCCTGTACCCACCGGGAGTGGGGTATAGCGAGAGACAACCTGTTAATGAGGGACCTTCCTGCCCCACCCACACCAGCTCCAGGGCTCAGGCCTCAATGGGGGATTGTGGGGACCCACCTATTGTCCAAATCCCCCACCACTCCTACACAAGCAGGATCAGGAACTGGGACAGTGCCTGTGCGGGGAGATGACTTTGGCTGTTGTGGGACACCCCCATCTTGGGGGTCCCACATCATGGATGTAAAAGGGCCCCATTGGGGGTGGTCGATCAGGAGGCACAAGACCCTCGGCAGGGGGTGGGGATGCTGGGAAGGGACAGGGCAATCTTGGTTCCAGCCCAGTGGGGAACATTTGTACCTTATCTCTGCACTGGAGCTGCTCTCGGATGACCTTGAGAGCAGCTTCATCTTTGGCCACGTCCACCCCTTCCTCCTGCTCCGAATCCAGGGGGGTCCCTGCACCAGGGAGGGAAGGACAGGGGCCTGGTGGGCAGAGCAGGATTCAAGACCCCCCTTCCCACCTCAGGCACCCAGGGCAAATCGGGCCCCAAACCTCCCTCTCAGGGATGCCTTCAGGCCCCAACAGCTTCAGAAGCCCAGAGCAGAGCCCCCCTCCCCTGGCCAGGACTCCAGGGGAGGTGCCGATTCCCCCGGCCCTGGAGCAGCAAGGACCAAAGTGGCAGCAGCTCTTCATGCCCCCACCCCCAGGTCCCCGTGCGGAAGGGGCAGCTGTGTGATGGCTGCTGCTGTCCGTGGGGTTCGCGGGGCTCAGGCCAGACACCTGGGCTGGGGACCCCCCCCCCATATCCCTGGGAGAGCATCTGGGCCCAGGGTGTTCACATCCCATCCTCAGCCCTCCCGGAGCCCAGCCCGGCTCCTCACCTGGAACAAAGCAGTGGCCTCCATCGGCCTGGCTGCTGCCAGAGGCCCAGGTGCTGCCGCTGTCCCAGGCTGAGCTGCCGGTGCTGGGACAGGGACCTTCCCCCTCCTGGCCAGCGGGGGCTGGAAGGTCCTCAGAGAGCGGGCAGGGCGATGCCTCCTGATGGGAACAAGGTCTGGGCTCCTGGGGCCGCTGCTGCCCACACAACAAGCCCCAGAGCCACCCTGCCTGGCGCCCCTCCTGGGCTGGGTCCTGTCTGCCAAACCGCAGCCTGGGCCAGCTCCACTGAGGCCTGGTCGGGGCCTCTCCCAGCTCGGCGCCTGCGCCGGGAGCCGGGTTCCTTTTCCAGAAGGCCGGGCACTTCCGCCGTCTGGCCTGGACGGGAGCTGCTTCCCCGCCAGCAGGGACGCAGGGGTTGCTCTGCCCCTTGGGAAGACGGCAGCTGCTTCCCTCAGGCTCTGGGGCCACCTGCAGAGCCTTCCTCTGCAACATCCGCAGGAGCCTGGCCATCCTGGAACCGAGCGGGGAGCAGGGGTGAGTCTGGGCTCCAGGCAGCCTTTCACTCCTGGGCCTTTTCCGTCCCTCCTCCTCCCTCCTCCAACCACAGCCGCCCCATCTGCCCGCACAGGAGTGCAGGGAATGCCATCTACACACACGGGCAGGAGTTCATTGCATGATCCGCTCCCAACGTTTCCCCTCGTAATCCCTGCTGCTGCAATATCCAGGAAGTCTCATCCTTTTCCAGCAATGAGGTCAGTCCCAAAGACCAACGGTTACTCTGGAGAAGCAGCCCCCTCCTGTCATCCCAGGCCACTCTCCCACCTAAGCTAGAGAAGGAACAGAAGCCAGGAGTCCGGACTTCTCCTGGGAAATCATTCCTCACATCAAAGTCACAAAGGTCCTCGGCACAGGAAGCACAGAGCCCTCCTCATTCCCCATTGATTTCCAGGCTCAGCAGCTCACAGGGTCTGGCCCAGGTCAGAGACTCTCAGCCTGGGGAAGGGTTGGGAGGGAAGGGCTGGGAGGGGAAGGGAAGGGCTGGGAAGCCCCATTGCTGGAACCTTTCCAAACACACTGGAGACGGCTCTGGAGTAGCCCCTGCCTGGCCTAAGAGTGAGGGGCTCTTGGGGGCTGTTTGCAAATGAAATCCCCCTTTGGAGATAGTCTCTCCCCCAAACAGAGAGGGGAAGACACCGAGGAACCCGAATGCCACTCACGTGCTCTCAGTGATGGTACAATGGATGGCGGATGTTCAGGATCAGCAGACGTCCCTCACCCTCCTCCTCACTCTCCAAGCCCAAGGCAGGCTGGAGAGGGTGGTGACCTCAGGAGTTACCCTGCCCAGCCAGCAGGCAGGGTGATGACACGAGGGCGATCGACTGGCTGTGAAAACAAGAGTCTGTCTGATTGCCAAGGGACGGAGAAACTCAGCCAGCAGCAGGGGGTGCAGAACACGGCCCTAGGGCGGAGGTGACAGCGCCTCCGGGATCCTGACATCCCAGCACTTTACTCACCTTCCTGGAGCCTCCCAAACCCACTGGGCTGTAGCCATGGGACCCCAACCCTACTGATGGCAAACGGGCCTCAGCTATGACCACAGGGTCACACCGAGTATCAGAGCCATGGATGGACCCCTTCACTGACCACTGCCGCACACTCCCTCCCACAGCTGGCAATTGCAACCAGGCCCTAATGGCTGGTCCCCCTGCCTTTGAGAGAGAGTGTCACTCCTGCTTCCATTGCTGCCTCTTGATCTGTGGGACTTTGGGCAAGTTGCTCCCCGTCTCTATGGCTCTCTGGGACTCACATTCCTGAATGGGCTTTATAAAAGACAATGGTTAAAGTTTGGCCTCAACTAGTTCTTGTTTCTCGAGACTATCCATTTTAGCAAAGTTTAGAGTTCTTGACATTCAACACCTGGAAACATCCCTTTCTCCTTCGCAGATGGCCTTAACATCCCTTATCTCACCCAGGCTTCCTGCTGCCTGGAGTTAGAGAATTGACCCTGTTCCCATTGGACCTACCCAAGGTGTCACACAGCGAAGCGGTGACGGAGACAGAAAGAGAAGACAACTGTCCTGATTCCTGTTCTAACTAACAGACAACAACCCCCAAAAGGCAGGGATAAGACCCAGGAAATAAGGTGTGAACATTTTCATGGAAACCTTTTTCTGTCAGAAAATCCATTCAAACGAAACCACTTTGTTTCTTGAAATCATAACAAGTAGGATGAAAATTCTTTGCAAAAATATCTGTTTGCAAAACAAGAGCATCTCCTGTCCATCACAGTGCATTCAACTGTCTCGTCATACACAAAGGGGAGACACTATGCTCTAGAAAATTGGATGAGATGCTTCAGTCTGAGCTAAGTAGTTGCTGCTTTTCACAATTTCAAAACAATAAAATACAAATCAAATTGAATATTAGGTTATAATCTGATATGGCTCAGTGTGATAGGACACCCCCTAGTCTGCACTGCTCCGAGTGACACTCTTCAGTGGATCCCCAGCATCCACCCATGGCGAGGTAGGTGGGAGAGGATTGTTATTCCTTCTTGACAGAAGGAGAAACGAAGGCTGAGAAAGGAGCAGGGACTTGTCTTAGCTGATGAAGCCAGTCAGTAGCAGAATTGCTCTCAAATGAGCTACAGACCAACAATTGTTCATAGTAATTATTCAGCAATTATTTCAGAAGAACTGGAATGTTCGAGAGGATCATGAACTGCTCCGAGACAATGAATGGAGAGCAGCATCCACATTGGTCAAACGTATAACTGATTGTGACTTATTTGCTTGGTCATAAAAGAGAACAACAAAGACCAGAGTTTCCTCCCTGTCAATAGCCCCCTCCTCAGCCAATCAAGGTTGAGACTTTGAGGGGTGGGAGGCTAAGGGATCTCATCAAATAGCCCAAAGAATGGCCCCGGTCACCACCGAGGGGATCACTCTCGGAGCACTAGTCCAGTCTCACCTCTCTGTGAGGGCCTCCCACAACCCCCCCCCGGACTCCGCTCCACACACAGAGCTCCTGGTGGTGGGAGGAGAACAGAGGAAAAGGACAAAGGAAGCAAGAAGAGAAAGGTAGGAGGGACAGAGGAAAAGGGAAAACAAAAAGGAGAAACCCCAATGTCCCCAGTAATTCTAAGGGACAAAATCCTAGGTCGGAAATAAAATACTGCCCCCACAATCTAATGTTTTCCTTTCCTAAAAATCAGCCAGCACCTGATGGATCAGACTGAACAGGTTCCAAACCTCTCCGAGGCTCTTACCTTCTATACAGGGACGTCTGTTTTCGAGCAAATCCACTAAAAGAAAAGGAGAAAACTCCAAAGAGGGTCCTCCTTGCGCTCACGTACGTGCAAGTGAATGCTCTCTCAGTCCTCCAGGAGAGACCTCGAGAAGGAGACGTGCTGAAGCAAAGCCACAGGGATCTCCGAGCTTGCCCCTGTCCTGCACCCCTGTCCTGCCTGGCTGATGTCAAGTTCTCTCTGTGAGGTCATCGCCTCCCCACCACCTTTGTCCAATAGGCTGAGGTCCTGCCAAAGGCCCTTGTGATGTCACTGCCACACCCACCACTCCCTTGTAGTGCTGATGTCCTGCCCCTGTCCAGCCACATTGGATGTTTCAGCTGCTTCCCCTGGATCACCCCACTCAATGTCACTTCCTTGTGGGGTGACACCGACTACATAGTAGAACACAGAAGTTCTTCCCCAGGCCGCAATTAGGTTTTCACAAGTTAGTTGACTTTATGGCCAGAAGGAACCATTTGAGCATTTAATCTGATCCCCTGCGTATCCTAAGGCCTCCTGTATGTCAGAAGAGCTGGGCTTTTCTTTTACTCAAACATTTTCCAGAAAGGCATCTAGTCTTTATTCGAAGAGATCAAGAGATGGAGAAGCCATCATTTCTCTTGGTACTTTGTGCCAATGACAAACCACCCTCTTACAAATCTGGGTCTTATTGTCATTATCCTTTTTCTGATTTCTGCTTCCATCCATGGGGTTTTGTCATGCCTTTCTCTGAGACATAAAAGAGCCCTTTTATACTCAACATTTTCTCTCCATGAAGTCAAGCAACTCACTTCTCATTCTTCTCTTGTATATACTAAGCAGATTGAGCTTTTTCAATGTCTCTTAATAGGGCATCATCCCCATCACTCAGTTATGAATCTTTTCTGCACCCTCTCCAATTGTTTTAACATAATATTCAAAATGTGGACACAAGAACTGGATTCAACATTCCAACATCAGTCTCACCAATGCTCTTTCACTTCCCTTTCCATCCTCACTACTCTATCCAGCCAAGAATGGCTTTAACCTTTTTTAACACAGTTTCACATTGACAGCTCATGTTGAACAGCTTGTCCACTATGACCCCAAAATCCTTTTCAGGGTCACTGCTTTTCAGCGGATTGTCCCCAATTCTGTAGGGTGCCGCCTGACTCCTTTGTTACTGGAGGTATGGGGTTGCATTTGGCTTTATTAAAACCTAATTCTTTAGTAAGTATTTTAGAAGAACTAGCCCATTAGAGAGAGAATCGTGAATTACTCCAAGACAATGAATGGAGAAAAGCGGCAAGAGCAATCAAATACATGTTTGGTTACGCCCTATTTCCTTGGTCTTAAAAGAGGGTCACAAGGACCTGAGCCTCCTCCCTCACAATAGCCCCAAACTCCCCCAATCAGCATTGAGACTCTGAGAAGCAGAAAGCTGAGAGTTCTCACCAGATGTCCCGGGTCACCACCGGAGGGAGTCACTCTTAGAGCACTATTCCAGCCACATGTCTTTGGGAGGGCTTCCCACAATGAGAGTTGGAGTGCAACCCCCCCCTCCCCCCCTCCGTCCCCAACTCCACACGCACAGACAGGTCTTGGTGGTGAAAGGAAAGCAGGGGAAAAGGACAAAGATGCAAGAGAAGACGAGAAAGGAGGGAGAGACAGGAAAAGGGAAAACAAAAAGGAGAAACCCTAATGTCCCCAGTAATTCTGAGGGACAAAGTCTTAGGTCGGAAATAAAATGCTGCCCCCGCAATCTAGTGTTTTCCATTCCTAAAAATCAGCCGACACCTGATGGATCAGACTGAACAGGTTCAAACCTCTCCGAGGCTCTTACCTTCTATACAGGGACGTCTGTTTTCGAGCAAAACCACTAAAAGAAAAGGAGAAAACTCTGAAGAGGGTCCTCCTTGCGCTCACGAATGTGAAAGTGAATGCTCTCTCAGTCCTCTAGGAGAGACCTCGAGAAGGAGACGTGCTGAAGCAAAGCCACAGGGATCTCCGAGGTGGCCCCTGTCCTGCACCCCTGTCCTGCCTGGCTGATGTCAAGATCTCTCTGTGAGATCATCGCCTCCCTACCACCTTTGTCCAATAGGCTGAGGTCCTGCCAAAGGCCCTTGTGATGTCACTGCCACACCCACCCCTCCCCTGCAGTGCTGATGTCCTGCCCCTGTCCAGCCACATTGGATGTTTCAGCTGCTTCCCCTGGATCACCCCACTCAATGAGCGTTCATTGTGGGCTCAAGCCGAACACAGTAAAACATCAGAGGCTTCTCCCCATGCTACGCTCATTTTTTCATAAATTAGCAGACTTTATGGACAGAAGAGACAATTAGAGCGTGTCATCTGACCCCCTGCATATCACATGCTTTCTGTAGAGCATAGGAGCTAATTTTTGACTACACACGTTCCAGAAAGGCATCTAGTCTTCATTAGAAGACATCAAGAGGTGGGGAATTCCCACCACTTCCCTTTCTAGTTTCTTCCTTTGGTGATTCGTCCTCACTGTTGAATATGTGTGCCCTCTTTCTAATACGAATTGGTCTCTTTTGAGTTTCCAGCCACTGGGTCTTGTTATGCTTTTCTCTGATAGATTAATGAGCCCTTTAATACCCAATATTTTCTCTCCATGAAGTCACTTCAACACTTCAATGATGTCACCACCCAATCTTTTTTATAATCTAAACAGGCTGAGCTCTTTCAATAGCTCACTAGCATCTGCCAGGAAGGGAGTCCCCACAGAGGGACACCATAATCTCCCAGGGAGGGAAAAGGCTCTCACTGCCATTTCTTAACCTCATGGGGTGTTCTCCTGCTCTGCCAACCCCATCCCTTTTTCAGTATCTCCAGGTGCCTGAGGGAGCAGGAACCAGAGGCCATCCTGCAGCTGGGACAGAGATGGAGGTTGATGACCTACCTGCCCGTGGTGACCATGGTGCAGGAAAGCCCTCAGGACATGCGAATGCAGCTCCAGATCTGGGAGCAGCTTCCCTTTGCTGGCACGAGACCTTGCAGGTTGCGGTGGGTGAGACAGGCACTAACTTTTGGAAACCCTCAGTGGGATCAGAGGGTAATGGTTTGTAGAAAGTGGTGTTGGAGAGCTTTACAAAAACTAGACAAGAACGGTGCATGTTCCAGGGCAGCTCCAGCCCCGGTGCTGTCAGTGAGACGTGTCCTCCCAGCCCTGCCTGACGGGTCTTTCTGTTTCAGACCCTCCTTGGAACTGCAAGAAAAGTCCAACCTGTAGAGTTGTAGTTGCAGTGATAGTTGTATGGTCTGCGTTGATCGCTGCCATCATTGCTCTGGCAGGTGAGTTCCCAGCTTCCGCCCGGCTCCCTTCCCCTCCATCTACGATCTCCGCGCATCCGATTCCCCCGTGACCTACCACACTCACTCTCTCCTCCCGGACTGTCCGGCTTCTGCCCCTGGGGCAGAGGATTCCTGGGGGATCTTCCTCCCAGACCCCTGCACCTGGGCACTCTCTGTGTCAGGACGATCTGACTGACATTAGCCCCCCCAGCCCATCTCTGAGCACTTTGGACCCAAGTCACCTTTGCCACACGCCATGAAGCAGTCCCTGACCAGGGTGTCCAGTGGGACAGGGTGCAGTGCAACCCTGAGCCCTTTGCCTTCCCTGTGTTGCTCTGAGGTTACCAGCTTGGCCTTCCTGGATCTTGAGATCACGCCTGTGGCCGGGCGGCAGGTGCTGCCATGTTACTGAAATGAGCCGTAGAACTCAGTCTAGACCCCTCCACCAGCGCAGTGTGGAAACCCCCCAATCGCTGAGCTTGGCCAGGAAGGGTCCCTTAGCACCATTCACTCCCCCGGGCTGCCCAGACAGCGTGTGCTCGTGCAGAGGGCGTCTGTTTGCGGTGAACATGAACCCTGTTGTATCCCCACGTTGTCTGGGGCAGGGCGTGCTGGGGAATGTCGGGGGTGGGATTTCTCTATTGCCCTGGGATCCAATCACTGGGCCCCAGGAGGGTTTAGCAGCTGGCAGAGGGGATTGATTCCAGGTCTGTCTGCATTAGGAATCCTCTGTGCCGATGTCATGACATCCGTGCAGTTGAATTGGGGCAAACCGCTAAAGCAGATGCACTGCACTGGTGCACAAAGGAGCTTGCCTTGGTGCAGTTCGCTGCAGGAAGTTACCAGAGTGAGCCGCACTGCTCCAGCGCATCTCCAGGAGGTGTTTGCCCTGATGTCACTGCGTCACTGTGATTATACTGGTGCAGATTGCTCTGATACAGATGGGCCCTGAATCCCAGCTCCCTGCTGTAATGGCAGGCTGCTGCAATGGGCAGCATTGGCTCTCACTGTGTAAGGTGGGAATCTGTGAGCTTAGGGTTGGTTACACAGCTGCAGGTACAGGGAGCTCTGCAGAACATGTGGCATCTGAGCTGGAGATGGATGGTGGAGACAGCCTGTGCCATCAACTGTTCGTCACTGACTTCTCTGCTCAGTTCAGTAGGGCAGGGGTGTGGGCTACCATGCACTGGACAGTTAAATCTACAGGGTCAGACATGCCTTGTGAGTGAGGTGAACACATGCTCGCTTTCTGATCACCGCTGCCACGTTTCCTAACTCTTCCCAACTTAGAGTGTCTGTTCCTCGCTGAGCGCCAGCCACATGGGAAGGCTTGAAAACCAGCTACCGAGTTACTGTGGTGCAAAAAAAAGTGACGTGCTCGAAAACATCTGGAGGGGTTTCAGTCCAACTCCTCTCAACTAGACAGGCCTTTCAAATCCTCTTTGGTGTCACTTATGGGTGACCCCACTGCTGCTCTTTCATGGCTCTGAAAGGGTTACACTGCCATGAGGGCTTCCAGAAAGTGCCTTTCTTGCTGCTGTGTTTGGGGAGAGAAAAGTCTGCAGGTAGGAGGTGAATTAAGTTCCATCATTCCTGGCCCACAGTGCAACAGGTCACTTCCGGTTGCTGTGGTTTCTGGCGCCCCCTTATGGCTTTCATGTCCCTGAGTGAAAGTTCCCATGTTCTTCTCAGTAGTTCACCTGCTGTTTGTTGCTAGGTTGAACGTCCAGCTGTTGATCTTGTGCCTGGGGTGAAATGCTCTGAGCTGTGTCAGTCCCTCGCAGGCTGGGAGTGTCCCTGGAATCCTTCTTGCCAGGCAAATTTACAGTGACAAACGTCTCCGTCCCCCTGCATCTGATTGCAGTGGACCAGCCCCAGCTGGGGGTCCCAATGGGCTTGGCAAGCCGGTCAATTGACTGCCTGTTTGGCCGCAGTCAAATGCTCCAGCGAGAGCCCTGGGGTTAGGAGGCAGCCTGCCTTTCGGATTGCGTCTTGGAGCCTCACTGGTGTTTTCCAGAACTTGGTTTCATTGTTTTGCCTTTTTTTTCTGAGCTAAAATAACTCAGTGAAGTACATTTTTTAAAAAAAAAAATTAGGTAGATCCGTATCTATCGAAAGCTAAACCTACTGGAGACAATGACGTCTTGCTCTTTTTTCTTCCTGGCGGGAGGTAACCAATTCTGATAAATTGGTATTTTAAAATATCTGACCACTCTTTGACAGATTTGACTGGTCAGTTGACCAATTTTTGTACCAGTCAAATGCCCAATTCTCGATGCAACTCTTACCCTCCATGTGACTGTCTCATTCTCAGCGCTGACCTCTCAGCTTTCATCAGCTGATCTGTGCCCCCCTGCTAGCCCCTCGTGCCCGGACGGCTGGATGGGATACCGAGGGAAATGCTACCCCCAGCTCAGGGGGACTTGGGGTGTGGGTTACTGGGAGCACCGGGGTGGGGCTGCTGTGTGCGGTGGGAGGGTTAAGACTGCCCGGGTGATCTTGTGCTTTGCAAGAGGGAGGGGAAAATCTCCCCCCCCCCCCCGAAAATAAACTGAGCACCCTTCAATATGTGACTGGGATTCTCTGCAGCACAGAGCCCTGGAGGGGGGGGGTGGGGAAGCACCGGAGCTGGGGCTGATACCTGCTGTCCCTCAGCTTTCTTTAAGGCGTTCCTGCTGCGCCATAAGGGTGTCTATGACCATTGGATCAGCCTCTGGAGGGAGCAGGGTCAGCCCTGGAAATGGGCCAATGGCACCAAATTCAACCACCTGTGAGTCTCTCTCACCCCTCTGGACTAATTCCCTGGGCTTGGGGATTCTGGTGTCTGAGCGGTTTGAGCTCAGGTAGATCCACCATTCAGTGCTAGTGAAACCACCAGACACGACCCTGGTCCGTTCGCGTCCTGCGTGTATCGGAGACCGATGGGAGCCGGCGTGTCCCTGAACTCTCGGCTCCTCCCCGCAGCACGGTGCTGGGCCGGAGACAGAGCCCGCCATAGCCAGAGGTGCCCTCGCAGCGCGCTGGGATTTCAGCTGGGACACTCGCTGTTCTCCCCCAGCCCTCTTCAGCAACGTCCCTGGGGTGTCTGACCCCCCCTGGGGAAAGGAGGCAGCAGGGAGCTCAGGTTAACAGTGGCTGCTAGAGAGGGCAGCATGCCGAGCACTGCATTGCAGGTGCAGGTCCCGCTGGGGATTGCAGCCGGCAGGTTTGAGTGACTTGGCTGGTGAGGCCTCTGAATCCACAACAAGGCACCGATGTTAAGGGAGCCTGCGGTTCACAGGTGCTGGACGCCTGGGGCTCCCACTGGAACGGGGTACAGTAGTGATGGCTGCCCAGCCATCACCCTGCGATGGGTTTCAGTGGGCTCCAAGTGTGATCACAAAACCAGCGCTGCTTGAGCCCGGAGCAGGGTTTGAACCCCGGAATTCAGCACTAGAAGCATGAGCCTCTGCCATAGGAGCGAAAGAATCCACTTCTTTAACTGAACCCCCCCCCCCCCCCGGATTGATAAAGCTCTTATGCAGGCCAGCCATTAGAGGAGGATGGAGACCCCCCACTTCCCTGGTCTGGGTTACTTTAGTACTTTGAAAAGTCAGGCTCTTATGGCGCTGGGTCAGGGCTCCCCAATGGACAGTCCCCATTCTGCTGTATTGGACCCAACCTTTGGATCCCACCTGCTTCCAGCCTGACTGGGTCTGAATAGCCACCAGACACTGTCCCGAGTTTGGGCCTCCGTGTCCTGAGCTATGTTCCTGAGGGGCTGGGAGAGTAGCTGCTCCGCACTCAGGCCTGCACTGTGGAGAACGGCTCCCCTGGCTGGGACTGATGTGAAATGCCTGGCCTCTGCCTGACTGCAGCACCCTGGCTTCTGTGTTGCAGGTTTCAGATAAGAGGAGGAGGTGACTGCGCGTATCTGAACGACGAGAAAGGGGTCAGCAGCTCACAGTGCTACATGGGAAGACGGTGGATCTGTAGGAAACTTGAGGTGTATGTGATGGGAAAAGAGACTGCATTGGAAGGGGGCTCGAAATGGGACTCCTAGACGTGACACTGATCCAACTCACACCTACTTGAACGAGCCAAGTCCCCGTTCGTCAGCCTGGCCAGGATCTCAAAATCAGGCAGCGGGGCCCGCAAGCAATAAGTGTGTCTCATTTAAACTGTGGATTCTTCGTATGTGCCTTCTGCTTTTGAACCTTTAAACTCAGGGTCACATTAGGAGCCACAAGGACTCCAAGATCTCTTTCTTGAGTGGTAACAGCTAATTTAGATCCCATTGTTTTGAATATTTTTTGTATTTTTGTATTTTTTCCCCAAAACCACCTCTATTGACCCCTCAGTCTGGGACAGGTCCTCAGATTTGTCACATAAAAAGAATGGCTGATGTTTGGGAATCTCCCACACCTTTGCAGTGTTGACCTGAATTTTATGGGCTAATGTGTTTACCGCTCAGCACTGATCTGATCAGAAGATAATTTAGGTTCTTGTCCCAGTTCAGGCTATAGGGATAGAGAACACAGAGAGTTCAATATTGTGAGAGGACCCTCCGGGTGTGTGGCAAGGACACTTATACTGAGGACAAAACCAACTTGTTAAGATCTTTATTAAAATAAAAGAAAGAAGCATAAATGCTACAAAACACAGAGTCACAAAGAAGTAATACAATTCTATGACCCCTGGTGGTAACATTTCTATTCTAAAAGACTACTAAAGCTAGCATATTTACACCCATCCCTGAAGACCTGGTAGTAGGAGACAGAGGATCAGTCTTGTCTCTGGCATGTCTGAGGAACTAATGGTCCAGGCTTCCCAAATTGGTAGGGCTTAGGTTCAAGTGTTGAGTGGCTAGGATATATTGTGAAACTGAGGTGATAGCTTGATAGAAGATAGGAAAATGTGACCCCTTTGTATGGTTGTTTGCCATCTTATAGGGTCCCGGTACTGCCCGCTTTCAGAATCTAGGCCCAACCTACCATGCCCAAATCTTATTTCCTCAACCCCATAAATCTTCAGGTACACTTACTCTACAGGTTAACATGTTATGCCATATACTCATATGTATTAGTATCGATTATCTCATTCCCGAAACCGTTATCCCTGACCTAACTCATGACTTCCATGTTCTGCAGTGTGCCTTGCAGTTACCGGTCTGCTCCAGACTTAAGGTTAGCAGATTCAAGTTTTTTGTTCAGTTCCCCAAAGCTAAGGGGGGCAACTGGTATGCCATTTATCTATGCCAAAGTTTACAAACACTTATACTAACTTACTCTAGCTAATCGTACAGGATACAGGCCTGAAGGTTATTTGCATTACAGCCAACTATTATGAATAACCATGAATAACCCTTATGAATAGCATAAACTGGAATTCCACATAAACAAAACCCCAGAAAATACTATGATTAATTAATAATAGGATATGATAACAAAATAATATGAATCAAACCAAAAGAAAACATATTACGCAATATGGCAAGCTAGCAAACTGACCTTATGGGCTACAGCAATGAAAACCCATGCAAAGAATATATTTTGCTTCTCTGCAATGGCCTTGTCTTCTGAAAGTGCTCCTTTGGCACCTCGGTTACCTTGGGGCCTCACTGATTGTTTGGAAGTCTTCCTACTTCTGATGTACTTAAAAAAAATTCTGCCAGGGAGGAGTGGGGAGCCCAGTCTCTCAGTCCTTCTCCCCTCCCGCCCCACCCCACTGCCTCTCTTAAGTTGATGGAAGCACTCCTGGTAAGGATGCGCATGACTGACAGAAGGAGAGTAGTGTGGATGTGAATAGTTTGACTTATGTTTGTAGTGCAGACATGCCCTCAGTCTCTGAGGACCTTGAACTGCTTTCACCAAATGCCCACGCATGCCACCACCCCACAAGACTGGTAATCATAGATGCTGCATTCAGAGCAATAATTTTTACTTCAGCAGGATTTTGTTGTTGTTGTTTGTTAGTTTGTTTGTTTTGCAGGGGGGTGCTTATTGTCCTACATTTAGATAATTAATGATATGGATGGTGGGATGAATTGCATGCTCAGCAAGTTTGTGGATGACACTAAGATTGGGGGAGAGGTAGATATGCTGGAGAGTAGGGATAAGGTCCAGAGTGACCTAGACAAATTGGAGGATTGGGCCAAAAGAAATCCGATGAGGTTCAACATGGACAAGTGCAGAGTCCTGCACTTAGGACAAAGAATCCCATGCACCGCTACAGACTGGGGACCGACTGGCTAAGCGGCAGTTCTGCAGAAAAGGACCTGGGAATTACAGTGAACGAGAAGCTGGATATGAGTCAACAGTGTGCCCTTGTTGCCAAGAAGGCTAACGGTATATTGGGCTGCATTCGTAGGAGCATTGCCAGCAGATCAAGGGAAGTGATTACTCCCCTCTATTTGGCATTAGTGAGGCCACTTCTGGAGTATTGCGTCCAGTTTTGGGCCCCCCACTACAGAAAGGATGTGAAGAAATTGGAAGGCAACAAAAATTATTAGGGGGCTGGGGCCCATGACTTATGAGGAGAGGCTGGGGGACCTGGGGTTATTTAGTCTGCAGAAAAGAAGAGTGAGGAGGAGGATTTGATAGCAGCCTTCAACTACCTGAAGGGGGGTTCCAAAGAGGATGGAGCTAGGCTGTTCTGAGTGGTGGCAGATGACAGAACAAGGAGCAATGTCTCAAGTTGCCGTGGGGGAGGTCTAGGTTGGATATTAGGAAAAACTATTCACTAGGAGGGTGGTGAAGCACTGGAATGGGATACCTAGGGATGTGGTGGAATCTCCATCCTTAGAGGTTTTTAAGGCCTGGCTTGACAAAGCTTTGTCTGGGATGATTTAGTTGGGTTTGGTCCTGCTTTAAGCAGGGGATTGGATTAGATGACCTCCTGAGGTCTCTTCCAACCCTAATCTTCTACGATTCTATGAATGTTTGTTAGGTATATCTGGCTCTCGTTTTCCATCTCTAAACTCCCTCACAAAACTCCCTGATTTGCTAGCTCCTCTGGTACTTAGGAGCTGCCTTTTAAAATTTCTGAGTTAGTCCTGCCCCTTCATGAAGGCCTTCAAAAATCACAGCTGGGAAATTAAAGGGAAACAAGCCAACAGAACTTTTTGTAGGCTTCATTTACATTAAGTAAATGTCAGGCTTTAAAGCAGCTGAGAGGATCTTCAGTAACCAGAACATATGGGAAAATGTCCAAAAAATTGAAGCATAGTTCTTTTGAGGAACTAAAATGGCACAAATATCCATGAATTAATGTATGAAATTAAAGAGTTACAGCTTCACTTTCGGTAACATTTTATAAGTCATCGCTCCCTCTCTCTTTCCTTCTCTCTTTCCTTTCATTCTATCCATTTTTGCTCATAATCTTTTTTAGCTTTTGTTACCCACCCTGGTTTATTTCTGACTTCTCCATTCTCCTCTAGTCACTGTTAACTGATTATTTTTCTCTCATAGTCTCCATTCTGTCCCCCAATTTTACCCCTTCCCCATTTGCTCCCCCTGGGTGTTTCCCCTCTCAAGAATGTTTTCCTTTTGCTCTATCCATTTCTGTTTTTCACCCTTTTTCCAGGACTCTCCCTTTATTCTTGCTTCCTCTGCTCCCTCTGGTTAAACCCACTCTGTCCCTGCTTCTTCCAGTGTTCATTCCCTCTGAAGCACCTGGCATTGGCCACTGCCGTAAGACAGGATACTGGGCTAGATGGACCTTTGGTCTGACCCAGTCTGGCCGTTCTTATGTTCTTAATTCTTAGAAAATCATGAGATTGACACACCGCTTGCCCCCCCCCTCCCCAAAAAGAGATTTTTAAAGAAGATTCTATAATGGTTTCTGGTCTGTCTTTTGGTTTTTAATTTTCCCCTGCCTATCCCCTATGTCTGTGTGACAAATAGAGACATCCCATATCTACAGAGGAATGTGACTTTGGCCCCTGTTGCAGGAGCTGTCACTGGGGGGCCCCAATGAGATCTGATTAAAGAGTTTTGTACAAAATGCTCCCTGCTGGTGTAGAGGTTCCAGCTTCTCTCTAAACTCCAAATCCCAATTAATTAATTCTCTATCCCTGCTGCCACCACATCTGCCTGTCCCCCAGCCCAGCAATTACTTCTCCCACCAAACCCTACATCCCTCCCTGCCCCACAGTGACCCTCTGCTTCTCCTGCAGCTTCAATGGTTCTCCCTTTCTCTCTCGCCCCCCCCCCGCCTCCCAAAATTCCTGGTGCTGCAGAGATGGAGGGGGAGGAGATGGAATAAGGAACCAGAGGGTTGGGTACACGGGAGTCCTCCAGGGTCATAGAGACTAGCATGACTGGGGCTAGGGAAGCCCATTTTTTAATTCCCCCCATGTATTAATGACACTGTCTGACTGAAGATCCCCAGAGTCCTCCTGGACCATAGAAGATAGCGACAGTCTAAATAGCTCCCTGGGCAATGAGATTGGCTTCTCCATCTTGATTACTTGCTTCTTTCTGTGGTTTCACAGTCCAGACATGAGACCCCAAGGACCCTCCAGGGTCATAAAGACTGGAGTTTCCAAGGCTAGAGAGGCTGATTTCAGGGTCCTCAGTGCAATATTCCACCCCCTGTGTCTCAGGGACACAGTCTGAGCTCGGATCCTGCCCCCACCCAGAGCCAGGGGTAGATTCTCTCCGCAGGGACAGAGGCTGGTGGGAAAGTGAAGACTGGGGCCTTGTTATCAGCATCGAAAGATGTCACTTGGCCCCATTCACAGTCCAGACAAACCTGGATCCTCCTGGGGACCTGGCTCAGGGGTAGTATGGTTGCAGGGGAGGTGAGAACCTGGAACAGACTCAACTACTGCACAGCCCAGATCCCCACTTCAGGGTTAAAGCTGACTTCTCCCTTCCTCCTCACAGACTCTTTTGCCACTCCCACAGACCAGAATCCTCTGTCCCCCACCTCCACATCCCAGCAATATATCCCTGAAGTGAATCCCTCAGAGCCCAGCACACAGGCCCAGGAGTCAAATCTCTCTGGATTGTTCTGCAGATGTTGCCTGGTGTCTCCCCATTTCACACTTTTCTGATCCTCAGACAGGATGAGTCGGGGATGAGCCGTGTCTGGATCCAGAATCACATTCACTACGGGAGAGAGAGAATCAGAGTTCAGCCCTGGGGGAATCTGGGACCATTTCTCACACTCCCTAACATCCCTGCTTGGCAGTTCCTCAACCTGTGTAATGGGATCCACTTCTGTACTTTCTCATTTGAATATAGAGCCTGCAGCTCCCTGCTCCCCAGCTGGGGCTGGTTCATTCCCAGCAACAGAGACTTGGCAAGGAAGGTAGCAAAAGCTTGTAATTAGGAGAGTCCTGAGGAGGCAGGTACCAACTTTGAACCCCAGAGGGAGTCTCCTCCCATAAATGCATCCTCCACTGCCAGGCCTGGGAGCAGAGATGAATTCGCAGCACAGGGGAAGAGCCAATAGTTCAAGGCCAGTGAGCAGGAAGCAGGAGGTGGCAATGGGTGGGGCAGCCCCTTGCCAGCCCAGAGAGAAGGGAGGTCTGCAGGTAGCAGCACTAGAGAGACACCATCTCCCCAACCCACAAAGCAGCTGCAATGGCAGAGTCCAGCCCTGCCCAAAGGAGAAGAGCCATGGGGAACAGTCTGTCCCCCAGGTGAAATGGGGAAGGGTGTGGCAACCAGGAGGCTCTCTCTCCTGACCACCTTGAAGGTAATATTGGAAAGGCTTGTCAATGTCAATACAAATTCTCAGATCACAATTAAGGTGGCTTTAGGGCTGGGCAGTGCAAGTGTCTCTGGTTATTGCTGTGTGGGAGAGTTGCTTTCATGGACATTTTCTGTTAATGGAAGGAAAAACTCCCCCAAAGCTCACCCTGGATGTGTGATCCCAGAGATCCTCCCTTCCCTGCTCTAGCTCAGGAGGGAAAGAGTCTGGAGGGGAAAAGGGTCACAGAGATTAGAGCACAGCGTCTCTGATTTACAACACCAGCCTGGGGAGCTGCTTCTCTCTCCTGAATGCCTGAGAATAAGCAGAGATGCCCTGGCAGTTCGTCCCCCTGGCTGCTGAGACTTTCTGTGGTGGCTGCTTTTTCCCTCCTTCCCAGCTGCATCTCCCTACTCTTCCACGCCTTAGTGTGCAGGTGGTTGAATCCCCCTTGGTGCATCAGAGGATAGCCCTGGATGGTACAACCAGACTCAGAACTAGAGTGACTGGATGGAGCCCACAGTGCTCAGCCAGTGCACGGGGCTGCCCACCCTACATGTCCCCTCCTTTGTGTTCCAGAAGGTGAGGACAACCTAGCCTCTTGCTTCTCTTGCTTTCCTCAACCAGGTCCTGTGAGAAGGTGTTTCCCACTCATCCCTCACAGCTGGCCCTCTGTAACTCATCATCACCTCTGCACCACAAGCCTCCCCAGGCACCTTTGACACACCACCTGTATTGGCTGAAGGACATCCAGCTGGTCCACCTCTGTACCAGTCCCCGAGAACATCTGTACATGCTTGTGCTCCACACCATCCACTTCCTTGCCTTTGTGTTCCATCCTGACTCCAAATGGTGGGACCTACAGGAGAGAAAATGAGGAACTGTGGTGGGCCAGCCTGTACTCCACTTTTGTTCCACAGCCCACTGGGGATATTAGGTGGTGTGTCAGCTTGCAGCCCCTTTTCCAGCTCTTTTTGAACCTCTTACTAAAGTTCTGGCTGCAATATTCCCTGCACCTCCTGATGTATACACACCCCATTTGTGACTTCAGAAAGTGGCAAGACCTCCTTATTAATCTCCTCTTGGTGATGGCCAAGATGGCCACACATCACTGCAGGAGGACAAATCTGGAGGGAGGAAGAAGTGCTCTGAGACTGTGGCATGTATATCCATTCCCTTTTAAAATCATGTCTCCAGGCACAGTTCCCCTGGGCAGTGTTCACTGACTCCTTAGATACCTTTGAGGAGCAACAGATGCTCTCTGGGGTTCTCTGCTTGGTGTCCCCTTCTGGCTCCCTCATTTTTAACTTCTGACCTCTCTCCTTGTCCTGGTTTCTCTTTCATTGTCCCAAATACTCCATTGTTCCCTGGGCTTCATGGTTTCTCCCCCTTAGTTGAGGGGACGGGCCTTTAGCTTTGGGAAGGCGTAGATCCACCATGTCCCAGTACATGCAAATAGCATCTCCCTGCTTTTCCTGCTGGAGCTTCTCCTTTGAGGGTTAGAGAGGAAGGTGAGAACCTGAAGTTGCAGGGAGGGGAGTTAGAGGAAGAAGGTAATAGATATAAACCTGGGGGAAGCTCTATACTGAACCTGTCCTTCTCTCCCTGGCCTGGGAGAAGAGAAGGGGATGGGTATTGGGGATGATCCACTCAGGCCAGAGAGTGGCCCCTTCTCCAGCCCAGAGAGCAGGGAGGATGTGGCAACATCACAGAGGGACCATATCTCTAACAGAGGAGAAAGAGAGCAACTCAAATGGGAGATCTCAGCCCAGCCCAGCTGAAGAGAAAGATGGGATGCTGGTGAAGAGCAATCGGAGCGAGCCTCTCACATAGGGGAAAGGAAAAAAATGTGGCAACCCTTTGAATTTAATATTTAAAGCGCTTACGGACATGTATGGAAATGCCAGGGTCAGCATTAATGACCTATCTGTGTTGGTGAGGGAGAGTGTATCTACACAGCAGTTTAAGCCAGGGTCTGAGCCTGGGCTCAAGCCAAACCCTCATTGCATCCACACTGCAAATATGCTAATCTAGGGCTCTGATCCAGAGTCCCAGGACCCTGCAGGTCTGGAGGGTCAGAGCCCATGTTAAACTGGAACCCGGGTCCAAGCCCTATTGGTTTCCTATGTGCATGCATCCGTGGCTTGACTTGGGTGTGGAAGTCTTCTGGGTGTATCCTATAGTTCCTGGAGGCGGAGGAGCAGTGCTACAGGCAGCCAGCACAGCATGCCAGACACAGCATTACTACCTGGCCGAGAGGTCCCCTTTCCTGCTCCTCCCACAGTGGTGGTGGAAGTTTCTCCTCCATGGTGGTGCACGGAGCTTGCCTGGAGCAGGGAGCAAAGTTAGGAGGTGGGTCATCCTTCCCTCAGCCATACTGAGCCGAGAGCTCTGCCACTTCTTCTCCCTGCAGGGCAGCTGCTATGGTCCCTGCTCTGCTCACTGGCCCTTACTCCAGGCCCTCCTGCCCTCTCTTAGGCTGCAGGTGCAGGGTCACCTGGGCAGCATGCACTGTTAGGGTGGTCAGTGGGAGCCAGCACCAAAACTTCTCCGCAGCATCCCAGAGGTCTGGGGGTGTGGTGATGGCAGGGATAAGGGATTCCCCAGGGTTGCTGGAGCACACTGCATCCCAAGCCTTGGGGATGGATTTTGCCACTTTGCAGCAAGCAGCAGCCAGACTGGAATGTGTGTGTGTCTTCCCTCTGACACCTTCATTTTATGTCAAACTTCAAAACAAACTGAAAAAATCAAGCAAGCAAGCAAAAACTTGATAATTGATCATCGTATTTGAAAAATTAAGAATTACAAAGTTTCACTGTAATAGTTTGACACCCTGGAGACTGATGTCCTCATTATCCTTAGGACAGGCACCAGGGGCATGTTTTTGCCAATGTGACCGAGCCTAGAGCTGGAGAACCCAGTTATCCGACTAGACAGTAATTCAGTATAATGCCCTCTCAAATGGAGACAGCCACCAAATGAGCTAATTACGCGGCGTATGTACTCACGTGCTCCTTACGGGCACCCGCGTCCCATCAATAGCACCACCACAGTTAGGAAACAGGATTGGCAGTCGCGTTTCCCCCCAGTGCAGAAAATTCTTAACCTAGAGTTAAAATGCAGTGTTGATGCTCAAGCCCAGGATTCCCTGACAAGAGGTCAGCTGACTCAAATCCCTTACGCTTACATTGCTATGTAGGCCTAGCCTCAGAGTGTTTCTTGGTCAGGGAGAGTGTTTCTGTTCGTCAGTGGGTGCAGGGACTCAACACTAAGGATGGTATCAGGATTGTTTGTGTGATTTCGGCTTGGGATTTCTTAGTATTTCATGTTTCAGAGTAGCAGCCGTGTTAGTCTGTATTTGCAAAAAGAAAAGGAGGACTTGTGGCACCTTAGAGACTAACCAATTTATTTGAGCATAAGCTTTCGTGAGCCACAGGTGCCACAAGTCCTCCTTTTCTTTTAGTATTTCATGTTTTTGTTTTTATTTTTATTTTTAGGGGTGTGTGTCATGGTCAGTGTTGGTTTGGTTTGTACATTTATCTAGAAGTTCATGAAAATGTTTTCATGGGATTTTCCTCTTTATTTAATGATAATCTCCACCTGAAGTCTCACCTGGTCTGTGTGATCCTAAGGATTTCCCTCTTATTGTCTCCAGTTCAGATGGCAGAATGTCTGGAGGGGGAAAGGATAAGACAGATGATATTTCATGCTGTCATATTTGTGACATCCTCACTCTTAATTGACATAATTGTATTTTAATTATGAGAGAAAAACAGTTGAAGAGAGACAGAGACACACCCAGATTTTTAACAAAGGCTAATATGAATCATCCTATTTTCTCTTTCATTCAAGCGTCTCAAATCAACAGAACCAATATCCATGAAGCCTCAGAACCACTCAAAGAGACACTATGTGGAAGACAGATTTTCTGTTCCCTCATCCTCCAAACCCAGCTGATTTCTCATTCTCCTTTTACATTTTGTCATGAGCCAGGCCAGATCCTGCAAAGATTTTAGCATTAATGTAACTTTACAAACATTGGCCTCTTTCACATCAGTGGGATGCTGAGACTTTTCAGGATGAGGAGCCTGAATTGTGAGCTCTTTGGGTCTCAGTATATGTACAGAGCTCAGTATATGTACAGAGCTCAGCACAATGGGGCTTTCATTCTGCATAGACTGAAATACAAATAATCTTAAAATTATTTCATAAATGTGGAAACTGAGTCAGGGAGAGAATTGGCTCAATGGGCCTCATTCACCCCTGCACTGGTAAAAGGATGGGGGAAGCAGTTTGTGGTTCTCCTATTCAGTAGCTGCTGGGGTCAGTGCAGACATTGGCACAGGCCGCGGAAGTCCGGAGGTCCAGCCTGAGTTGCACCTCTGGTCCAGTGGCCCCTAGATGACTTCTCCCGGAGGCAGTGTCAAAGGCACAGCTTTACCCTGGCCACACCCCATTATTCCTGCTCCACCCCTTCCTCCTCTGCCCAGCCCTCAACAACTCCACTCTATTCCCTGCTTTCCCGGGAACACTCCTTGAGCCTGCAGCTGCTGTGGAGGAGCTGGAGGCACAAGAGGCTCCTGTGCTGCGAGGATTCCCCTGGGTTTACACCTTCCCTACAGCCCCTTTGGCCCACACAAGCTGCCACACGGGGCCAGAGCACAATGGTGAGCTGGGTCCACATTTCAAAAGTGGCCTTAAATTGAGGGTTTACGTTTTGGGTGCCGACCTTTAGGCCTTGTCTACACTGTTTTGTCGGCAAAAGGCAGCTTTCATTGACAAAACAGTGGAGGTGTACACACTACAATGCACCTCTTGGTGACAAAACTCTCCTGCTTTACTGACAAAATATAACCACCTCAATGGGAGGCATAGAGATTTTTGCAGCAAAGTTAGATCAACAAAGTGTCAGTGTAGACACTGTGTTTGTTACGTTGCTGTAACTGGCCTCCGGAAGGTATCTCACGATGCCCACCGTAACCGCTCTGCTCACTGTTTGGAAATCTGCTGCCATTCATCCAGCTATGTAGACATGTGTCCCTCCCCTTTCAAAGCCCCAGGAAGTCCCACATACACAATTTGTCTCTCTTTCTCACATACACACTGTTAGGATATAGATATTCAGGCCTGTCTGTAAAGGCCTATACTCTAAGAATTTAGGTGTATTCTTATCACTTGGCTAGTGATAGAGGTATAAAAGAAAGAATCAAAATCACTGTCTGCTGGTGTAAGGGCCTTCTCTTACTGTGACAGTCTGAGGCCCTGTTCTTAGGCTAAGGCCTTTGGCTAAGCAGCAGAGGCAGCCATAAGCTGGGAAGCGAACGGTCACATCCTCACATTCCAAACTAGTCACATTGAAATAAGGTGCTATTGGGCTGTTAGGCACTATCAGGACAGGACTGTATTCCTATCACCTCCAGAGAAAGGGAAGTGCCTAGAAAATGTAAAAGGAAACTTAGTTTGATAGCATCCTGTCTGGCAAGAACTCACTTATCAATAGCTGGGATGTGAAATCCTCACTTCTGTATTGTTTTGTCATTATAGTTCCCACTTTGCTGTTGTTTGTCTGTATAATCTGTCTGGTTCTGTGATTGTTCCTGTCTGCTGTAGAATTAATTTTGCTGGGTGTAAACTAATTGAGGTGGTGGGATATAATTGGTTACATAATCATGTTACAATATGTTAGGATTGGTTAGTTAAATTTCAGGAAAATGATTGGTTAAGGTATAGCTAAGCAGAACTCAAGTTTTACTATATAATCTGTAGTCAATGAGGAAGTGACGGCTCTGGGGGTGGGGATGGGCATGTGAGATGGGAACAGGGAATGGGGGTAAGAAAATTGGAATCATGTTTTGCTAAAGGGGGAGATGGGAACAGGGAATGGGAGTAAGGAAGTTGGAATCATGTTTGGCTAAGGGCAGGAATGGGAACAGGGACACAGGTGTAAGGCTTTGTGGTGTCAGAACTGGGAAGGAGGATACTAAGGAAGGAAACTGGAATCATGCTTGCTGGAAGTTCACCCCAATAAACTTTGAATTGTTTGCACCTTTGGACTTCGGGTATTGTTGCTCTCTGTTCATGCGAGAAGGACCAGGGAAGTAAGTGGGTGAAGGAATAAGCCCCCTAACACACACTCCCCACACACACAGTCTCTCACACGCTCCGCCAACACATTCTCTCTCTCTCTCATGCACAACCCCCCCACATGCTGTCACACATGCTTCCCCCACACAAACACACACTTCTGTGGGCTTCTTGTATTACTGTTAGGGTTACCATATTTGAATCTTCAAAAAAGAGGACACTACATTGGGGGGGGGGGAAGGGGGTATTTGCTTGCCCCACCTGCCCCCGCCCCAACTCCACCTCTTCCCCGCCCCCATTCCAACCCCTTCCCCAAAGTCCCCAACTCTGCCCCCTCTCTGCCCCATTGGACCCCGCCCGCTCCTGGCTCTCTCGCCGCTCGCCTCTTCACTGCCCACCGCTGGCTCGCCGCTCGCCTCTTCACTGCCCACCGCTGGCTGGCTCGCTGCTTGCCTCTTCACCCTCCCCGCCTACCACTTGCCTCCTCACCCACCCACCAGCCAGCCACTGGCTCCCTCGCCGCTCGCCTCTTCACCACCATGCCCCACTCGCCTACTCACCCCTCCTGCCGCAGGTCGCTCTGGCTCCTAGGATCAGGGGCAGCCAAGGGGTCTCCATGGGCTGCGCCCGCCACAAGCGTGAGCTCCGTGGCTCCCATTGGCCAGCACCAAAGAAAAGCACCAATGGGAGCTGCCGTAGTCATGGAGTGGGGCTTACAGGTGCCGGCAGCACGCAGAGAGCCCTCCCCCCGCCACCCCTGACTCGACCCGACCCTAAGAGCCAGAGGCACCTTCCGGGGGGCGAGGTGGGGAGTCCCAGCGGTGCTTACCTGGGGTGGATCCCATGAAGCATCCGGAAGGTCCCTCTGGCTCCTAGGTTCGGGTCAGGTCGGGTCAGGGCGGGGGCGGAGGGCTCGCTGCCCGCTGCTGGCACCTGCAGGCTCTGCCCCCGCAGCTCTGATTGGGCAGGAGGCAGCACGCGGAGACCACCTCTGCCTCTGTGCCAAGGGGCCGCCCACACTGCAGGCTCCTGCCAGCGGGCAGGTGCCGGGAGCTGCCCCAGGAAGCGCCACCAGCCCCGGGACTTTGGTGTGTGTGGTGAGGTGAGCGGTCCCCAATATCGGGACAAAGGGCGTCCCGACCGATGTGGCAAAATCCCAGACGTTTTTAGATATTTAAAAATTCCTCCCAGATGGTGATTTAAGAACCAAAAAGCTGGACATGTCCGGGAAAATACGGACGTATGGTAACCCTAATTACTGTTCAGCAGTGTCAGTTTGGTCATATTATCAAGCGTTACTCTAAAAAGTGATCTAAGATGTGTAACTTTTCAGGCACACACAGAAATCATTACAAGGTTCATAGCACAGTGCAAAGAAACAATGCCAGGTTCAGCACACTACAGCAACACACGTTACTGTGGCTCAGTGTTAAAATGCTCCTTCAAGGCATCCTCCAGCCAAATAGCCCCCCATTGGGTTCCCCCTATAGCCTTGTGTTCAATACAAGCACAATACACAGCACAGCACAATACTGAACAGCAGCATAGTATCCATGCTTTCTGACAGTGATGGCTGGGGTGCAGGTTGCCAGGGCAGTTGAAAAATAGCTGGCCATACAGTAGGATGCCCATGGAACAATGAGATTGAGAAACCTTCATCATGTGACTCTCTACCTGCCTGCATGAGGCATTGCAAACCCTTCACAAAGCACCTTCTGACCAGTGGCACAGTGGGATAGCTACCCAGAGCTGTCTGTGTCAATGCAAAGCTACTATTGTGGATGTGCTTTGCCGACACAAGGAGCACAGTGTGGACATGCAACAGTGGTTTAATTATAGTAGTGGCTGTTTGTTGGCGTAACTGGAATCGACAAAACTCTGTAGTGTAGATAGACAAGGCCTTAGGCACCTGGGGCCCGGAGTTCCTTGGTAATGGGCACCTGCAGATCCTACGGACTCCAGCTGCATGTGGGGCTGCTAAAAAGCTCTGGAGCACATGCCCCGTAGTTCTGTAGTTGGAAGAGAGAAACTGAGGTACCCCAAATTTTGTACATTTTTACCTTAATGATTGTACCAAAGTTCACAGAGTGAAACAATGTGAAAGATCCTGGCACCTGGGCCCTTACTTCATCTGCTCAGTTTGTCTGCTTTCTACTTGTTATTAAATAGGTACATAATCTAATTGAACCAGTTGCCCAGAGCCCATCTCCACCCATAGTCCCAGAGACACACCCTGGTTTCCTTTCCTAGATCCCTTCTCAGTACCTTTGAACTTCCACAGAATCTCCATTAGAGCAATATTTTGCTGGGAGAAATCACTGAGTCTCTTTTCCAGCTCAGGAGAAATCTCCACTGGCTGGAGGAACTTCCCCTTCTCGCACCTGGAGAGGAAGAATTTCATGATATTATGTTTCTTTTAGTGACTCATTATAATTCCTTGCTAGTGGAAGTTGCTGCTCTTATGGGCCTGGAGTTAGAATTCCTCCACTTCTCCCAGTCTCAGAGCAGGCACAGCACTGGCCATGGCAGTGCAACCTTTCCCTAAAGGCCCCATTAATATTCTTCATCTCTGGCCTGGGCAGAGCAGATCTGTACATCAAAGGGGAATCATGTTTTCATGACCAATTCACTCCTTCGCCTCCATGCACTAATACTAGTATGTTCCCATATTTCATGCGCACAGTGTTATCAGATTGTTCTTTCAGGAACTAGATTGAAACCTCAGGGGCCCCCGCCCCCACCAGTTCCTTCCACACAGGTCTCCAAACAGTCCTGAGGTGGTAAAGACTCTTGATTCCTGCTGTCCAGGGCATGATTGTAACCAGTGCCTTGAGATGAAAGGCCCATATTGATCCTCGGGGTTCTGAAGCAGCCAATTCCCCAGGGATGTAACATCTCTAGGAAATACTGTAGGCCAATCTTTCCCACTGAATAGATAATTCAAGAGTCCTGTGTTAAAGGGTGAGGATTAAATGCATAAATGGGAATTACATTCTGAACGTGACCTTGCCCCATATATTTTGCTGCAGTGCCCTGGGGAACTATAGTAAAGAACAGCATTATCAGATACATAGATGAACATGATTTGTTGGGGAAGAGTCAACATGGTTTTTGTAAAGGGAAATCATGCACCACCAATCTACTAAAATTCTTTGAGGGGGTCAACAAACATGTGGATAAGGGGGATCCAGTGGATATAGTGTACTTAGATTTTCAGAAAGCCTTTGATAAGATCCCTCACCACAGGCTCTTAAGCAAAGTAAGCTGTCATGGGATAAGACGGAAGGTCCTCTCATGGATTAGTAACTGATTAAAAGATAGGAAACAAAGGGTAGGAACAAATTATCAGTTTTTAGAATGGAGAGAGATAAATAGTGGTGTTCCCCAGGGGTCTGTACTGGGATCAGTCCTATTCAACATATACATAAATGATCTGGGGTAAACAGTGAGGTGGCAAAATTTGCAGATAATGCAAAACTACTCAAGATAGTTAAGTACAAAGCAGACTGTGAAGAGTTACAAAGGGATCTCACAAAACTGGGTGACTGGGTAAAAAATTTGGCAGATGAAATTCAATACTGATAAATGCAGAGTAATACATATTGGAAAACATAATCCCATCTATAGTTATAAAATGAGGGGGTCTAAATTAGCTGCTATCACTCAAAAAAGAGATCCTGAAGTCATTGTGGATAGTTCTCTGAAAATATCCCCTTGATGTGCAGTGATAGTCAAAAAAGCTAACTATGTTGGGAATCATTAAGAAAGAGATAGATAATACAACAGAAAATATCACATTGCGTCTATATAAATTCATGCAAAATCTTGAATATTGCATGCAGACCTGGTCACCCCATCTCAAAAAAGGTTCAGAAAAGCACTACAAAAATGATACTGGTTATGGAACAGCTGCCATATGAGGAGAGATTAATAAGACTGGGACATTTCATCTTAGAAAACAGACGGCTAAGAGGGGGGCTATGATAGAGGTCTTTAAAATCATGACTGGTGTGGAGAGAGTAAATAAGAAAGTGTTATTTACTCCTTCTCATAATGCAAGAACTAGGGGGTCACCAAATGAAATTAATAGACAGCAGTTTTAAAACAAACAAAAGGAAGTATTTCTTCACACAACGCACAGTCAACCTGTGGAAGAGGATGTTGTGAAGGCCAAGACACAAACAGGGTTAAAAAAAGAACTAGATAAGTTCATGGAGCATACGTCCATCAGTGGCTATAAACCAGCTTGGTGTTCCTAGCCTGTGTTTGGCAGATGCTGGGAATGGTGACAGGGGATGGATCACTTGACGATAACCTGTTCTGTTCATTCCCTCTGGGGCACCTGGCATTGGCTGCTGTTGGAAGACAGGATACTGGTCTGACCTAGTATGGCCATTCTTATATTTTTATGAAATGTAGAGTCGATACACTGTCCAAGCCCTTTCACAGCATCGTGAAGAATGAGGGGAAGTGAAATAGAGCCACATACCTGCTCAAGGTGCTTCTGACATCCTAGAGAGGAAAGAGACAGAAAAACAATTTTAGTCCCAAATGCCACCCACTGGGGATCCCAGAGAAGGGATTTTGCAGATATGGGTAAAAGAGGCCCTGCCTTGACCCTAGGGCCATGGATTTGCTGAGTTAATGTCATCTCTAATATAAATAAGTCTGTAATTCTTCAAAGAGAAACAATAATTCACATTTCAGGAATGCACACACTGAATTACACTGTGACCTCTGACTGCTGGTCTCCAGTGCCCATGATTCAGGAGCTGTCCTATCCCTGTGTTTGGATCAGGGATGTTTATAACTCAGTCTCACCCGCAGGAATTCACTTGCTGGCTTCTGACACTTCCCCTCCAGATCACTGATCAAGTTGCTGAGACGGGAAATCTCCTCAGACATTTTAATGACATTGTCATTCTGTATCTTCACAATCGCCTTTTCCAGATTTTCCAGCTGGGCCAACAGGAGGTGCTCTTCTTCTTCCAGAAACTGCCACAGTTGCTGAAATTCAGATACAACCTTCTGCCTCTTGTTTTGTGTCTGTATCTATTTTTTTTAAAAGAAAGGAAAGGTAAGGGTTAGAGAGAGAGTCTAGGGTCCGTTCATGGAGTGCTGATTCTGCAGGAGGGAGAATTTCTTTGAAAATTCTGTGATGTCTAACACATGATTATACCCTGTCGTTACTAGGGAGAGGATTTTCTACCACTTTCCCATTTGTCCCTAACATTTTTTCATGGTATGTTTCTATGTCTGACATAGTCAGCACACTGTGTTAAGCCAGACCCAGAGCAGCAGCCAGCAGGACTGAGCACTACATTAACAGAGATGCGAGGGGAGAGAAATAATTAACAATGCAAGAAATGTCTGCAGACTCAGGCAGATAGCACTGCACGAGACATAGTCTGCTCACCTTGGGAGGAGTTTTGTGAAAGACACAAGGGCTAGAAATTAACTCATTAATTGGAATGGAAGCTTAGATTCTACAGAATATGATGTGGTCCTGCTCCTGAGAGAGGATTTCTCAGGGCCGGTGTGTGTATGTGTGCGAAGACATAGGACTCTAACACAGACATCCATGCCCATGAAGAAACACAAAGCCCACATTCCCCAAGTCCATGGAGGAAGCTGCCTACAAACAGATGTCCTACCAGGTGCACCCACAAAGGGAAGCCAAGGGGCCTGGCCCATCCACTTTTCACCACAGACCCAGCCATCTACCGCTCCTCTTCTCCCCGAGGTCCAGCCTCCCGGCCAGGCTGGAAGCTGGAGCCCGGCCAGGGTAAAAGAGGCCCAGGGAGCCCAGGCTGCTGGGAGAAGCCATGGGTGGGGGGTCCCGAGACCAGCTTCCTAACAGATGGCCCACTGCAAGTCCCTGCAAGTTAATAACAATGGGCACCTACCAGATACTCCAGGCTTTAAACCTCTCCAGTCACTTTAAATCTCAGAAGCTTTTCTCTCTCTTCCTTCAGAATCTCCAAATGGGCCTGAATCTTTTCCTGAAGAAACAGAAATGATTTTGGGAGGTTTCATTTTGAGAGTGCTTGGGGTGGGGTGGGGGGTTTCCATATCAAACCGAAGGCTCTGTAGGTGACTGTTAACCCTACCAGGTTTATGACATCAGGAACACCAAGGAAATGAAACCTCATTAACAGAGACAGCTTTACATTGCTTTACATTGTGAGTGAGATGAACGCACTCAGTGTCGTGTGTAGAACTCTTCTGTCAAAGGTACTTACCTGGGATGGGGCAGTGTCCTATTGCCAGTGAATGATTTTAGAAGTGTGTAGCCAGGAATGGGGTAGGTATTCTCTTTAAATCTATATTTCCTTCTATGAAGGAGAAGAGAAAGTGCCGACTGTCACAGCAGGGATCAAAGAAAACCTTTGGGTTCAGCTAGCCCTGCCCCGTTATACCTGCAGCCAATGCCAGGCCTGGAGGGAGGAGAAAAGAAGGGAGCCAGCTCAGCCAGGGGATGACTGGTGAGGGGGCAGGAGCTCCCTGTTTGCCTGCCTGAAGGGACGGAGTAGCGACTTGCCAGCCAACGCAGCCACTGGAGGCAAGTAAGCCAAGGGGAGCCTGCAGATAAGCCCCAACTGTGGGGCAACTGGACTAGTGGGGCTGTGCCCCAAACTAAAGAGACTTTAGAAGGAAGCAGCCTGAGGAAACTGGTTTTGAAGGCCCCCCCTGCCCCCCCGACAGGGAGAGAGAGACTCATCTCCCCTGTTTAGGGGTTGAACCACACAGGGCCCTGGGCTGGGACCTGATGGAGGGGGTGTGTGACCCAGATCCCCCTAAATCCCCTTTGAGCAACAAACTAGCCACTAGTTCATCTGGCCATTGAAAGCTCTATCACACCTTGCTTTTAAAGATTGGGGCTGTGGTGGGAAACTGCACATGAGTAACCTTATCTGCCTTTTAGCTAGTATTTGTTTCTTTATATACATTACACATGATTAAAATTTCACTCACTAATTTCACCCAGATGGGAGAGCAGAGTAGGGTTAGTGATTAAAATTTAGGGTCATTGGATCAAGATATTCCTGAGATACAGCTTGTTCCAAAACACAAAACAGAATGACAACAAAATGAAATAAAAACACAGTATTTCATGAAATTCATAGATTCTATCCACCCTGGACACAAATCTCAGACTGAAATGTAAACCTGTGGGTAACATTCACCTCCACCAAAGTTTCTTTATAATTATAATTATTTATTGTTTCGTCTGAAGAAATGTCAGTGGTGATATGGGGGTAAGTGGCAGAGGAAGTTGGGGGGGGGGCTTGGCACGGGTGGGCTGTCAACCCCAAATTCTCCGTAGGTCTTTCTGTTATTTTCTTGTCACAGTATTGTATCAGCTGTAAAATGTAGATGAGAACTACAAATGTCTAAGTGATCATTAACTCTTACAACAAGTCTCTTTCCATTTAAAATACTAGGAAATTAAATAGCAAAACAAACAAACAAGCAAAACCCCCAGGCAAACAAAGAACCCCACAACTTTGTTAAAGGAGAGTTCGGGTTGCTCATTGACATCAAAAGTTCAAGTTCATCAAAACTAAAATTTCTGAAAACCAGGAAATAAAGAGTTAATGTAAATGGCAACACAGCCTCAGCTCTGCCCTCTTTGCAGGATGACCCAGAACCCCCATCGTGCACGCTGGCACTCTGCCTTTGCAGATGGTGCAGAGCACTCAGGGAATAGGGCACATGACAACTGTAACACAGACTCAAACACTTTCTTCTTGCTAAAGTACAACTTGATTTTGGTGAGCTTTACTGGCCAGGAGCTACCTACGTCTGTTCTATGCTCAAACACTGAGTCTGTTCCCATGTGTGTCGAATTTTATAATCCTTCCTGCCCTTTTACAACCCTTTCTCACAAGATTGCATTCAACACTGTACTTTCACTTCTCATTCAACACACAGACAGCTCTCCTCTCCCACCACCCTGCTGACAAGCCCCATGGCAAGAAGATCCCCTGGGTCCTGCTGCTGACTGAACCTCCCTAACTCAGTGCTGGAATGATGCATACTGGATCCCTCAAGGTACATGTGCAGCTCTGTCCTTTGATAACAGACATGGGGGCTTCAAACCCAGATCTCACATCACAGTCACAGCTCTGAGACGCTCCTCAAACTAATCCCCAGCTCTCCGCATATCACAATCACAGCTTGTCATAAATATAAAGGGAAGGGTAACCACCTTCCTGTTTCCAATACTATAAAATCCCTCCTGGCCCGAGGCAACATCCTGTTACCTGTAAAGGGTTAAGAAGCTCAGCTAACCTGGCTGGCACCTGACCCAAAGGACCAATAAGGGGACAAGATACTTTCAAATCTTGGGGGAAGGCTTTTGTTTGCGCTTTTAGTTTATGTGTTGTTCTCTCTTGGGACTGAGAGAGGCCAGACAGAAATCCATCTTCTCCAACCCATCCTAATCCAAGTCTCCAATATTGCAACCAGTATAGATAAGCCATGCAAGGCGGATTAGTTTATCTTTTGTTTTATGTGAATTTTCCCTGCGTTAAGAGGGAGGTTTATTCCTGTTTTCCGTAACTTTAAGGTTTTGCCCAGAGGGGGATCCTCTGTGTTTTGAATCTGAATACCCTGTAAAGTACTTTCCATCCTGATTTTACAGAGATGATTTTTACCTTTCTTTTTTTTTATTTAATAAAATCCTTCTTTTAAGAACCTGACTGATGTTTCCATTGTTCCAAGACCCAGGGGTTTGGGTCTTTGATCATTTTGTAACCAATTGGTTAGGATGTTATTCTCAAGCCTCCCCAGGAAAGGGTGTGTGTAGGGCTTGGGGGGATATTTTGGGGGAAGACGTCTCCAAGTGGTCTCTTCCCTGATTCTTTGTTAAATCGCTGGGAGGTGGCAGCGTACCAGGTTTTAACCTAAGCTGGTAGAAATAAGCTTAGGGGGTCTTTCGTGTGGGTCCCCACATCTGTACCCTAGAGTTCAGAGTGGGGAAGGATCCCTGACACAGCTCACTTAAGTTACTCCAACTGATTTCTTCACCATTCAGTACAGCTACACCTAACACATTGAATGCAGCTGGGGTGCATGCAGATAATTCTCAGTGACTATTCCCAACTCCAGCGGGCAGGGTGAAGGTTGCACTGGCATGGACCTTAACTCTCTATTTCCTGGTTTTCAGTAGAAAGCGTTTTGATGAACTTGAGATTGTGGCAGGGCCTGAGCTGTCACTGGGAAACCTTAACTCTGTTAACAAAGGTTTGTTGGCTGGGTGGTTAGTGTTTTCATCACTCAATTTATTATAGCCCACAAGAAGAGCAGGAAGAAGGGGCACTTCAAAATCTTTGCTGGAGTCAGATAACTTGGGACCCTGAAAGCTGGAGACTGCTGGTACAGACACTTCCAACTCAGTGGGACTGTGGCCGTTTCTTTAAGAGAGGACTCGAATCTCCCCACATGACAGGAGTAGAAATTGCTGCCACTTTCCAGCTTCTATCTACCTCTGCACATGCTGCAAGAGAAGAGTGTGTTTATCAGTTTGGTACAAAAACCGATTTCCTTAAAGAAGCGTAAGGAAAAGCGATGAGAACACGCTGCTGCTATTTTATAGCCAGAATGAATTGATAAACTGAAATAGTATTTTAAATGGTAACGATCTCAATAAAACCAATGAGGTCAGATCACACCTGTCATAAATATAAAGGCAAGGGTACCCATCCTTCTGTATACAGAACTATAAAATCCCTCCTGGCCAGAGACAAATCCCTTTCACCTGTAAAGGGTTAAGAAGCTAAGATAACCTTGCTAGCACATGACCAATGAGGAGACAAGATACTTTCAAAGTTGGGGGTGGGGGGGACAAAGGGTCTGTCTGTCTGTCTGTCTGTCTGTGTGATGCTTTTGGGGGGAACAGATCAGGAATGCAGCTCAGAACTCCTGTAAAAAGTTAGTAAGTAATCTAGCTAGAAATGCATTAGATTTCCTTTTGTTCAATGGCCGGTAAAATAGGCTGTGCTGAATGGAATGTATATTCCTGTTTTTGTGTCTTTTTGTAACTTAAGGTTTTGCCCAGCGGGATTCTCTATGTTTTGAATCTGATTACCTGTAAGGTATTTACCATTCTGATTTTACAGAGGTGATTCTTTTACCTTTTCTTTAATTAAAAAATTCTTCTTTTAAGAACCTGATTGCTTTTTCATTGTTCTTAAGATCCAAGGGTTTGGGTCTGTGTTCACCTGTACAAATTGGTGAGGACTTTTATCAAGCCTTCCCCAGGAAAGGGGGTGTAGGGCCTGGGGGGATATCTGGGGGGGAAGACATCTGCAAGTGGGCTCTTTCTCTGTTCTTTGTTTAACATGCTTGGTGGTGGCAGCATAGTGTTCAAGGACAAGGCAAAGTTTGTACCTTGGGGAAGTTTTTAACCTAAGCTGGTAAGAATAAGCTTAGGGGGCCTTTCATGCAGGTCCCCACAACTGTACCCTAGAGTTCAGAGTGGGGAAGGAACCTTGACAACACCCGCATGGGTGTTGCATTGCATAGGCTGGGGAAGGCTGTGCCTACCCAAATAGCCTTGTGTGGCCCTGCCCATGCTCCTCCTCAAAGCCCTGCTTGCCCTTCCTTCTTGGCCCCAGCCCAGGCAGGCTACTCCTCTTCAGGGAAGCAGCATGCTGGGGATGGGGCTAGGGCGGCCAGGACTTGGCGTAGCTGTGGCTGCCCAGTGCTGGGGGGCCTCAGGCACTGAGGCCATGCCGCCTGCTGCTTGGGGGAGGGAGGGGAACGGAGGTGCTGAAGTGGCCTGTCCTGTGCGTGGGGTGGCCGGGGGTGGTGGTGGTGGTGGTTGCATGCCACCCACCCTGTGCTGGGGACCTGGGGGGGCACGCACCACCTGCCCACCCTGTGCTGCGGGGTGGGGGAGCACATGCCACCTGCCCTCCCTGTGCTCTGGGTTGGGGGGGCTGGCAGACATGGAGAGGGGGGCTTCGGCAGGGGAAGGGGGTGGATCCTAGGGGAAGGGGAGTGGGGCTGGCCGGAAGGGGGCTGAAGAGGGGCAGGGGGCTCTGAGAGCCAGAGGGCACTGAGGGGTTAACAGCGATGTGTGAGGGGGCAGGAGGGTGGTGAACAGGGAAGCACAGGCAGGATGGGGCCATGGAGATGTGGGGCTGCTGAAGAGATGCTGAGGGACTACTCAGAAATCAGGGGGCGGGGGAGAATTCTGGGGCTCAGGGGAACAGAGCTGGAATAGAGGGAAACTCTCAGTGGCAGGATAAAGAGAAGGAAAGGGTGGGATGTGTGGAGAGGGGCTGTGGGGAGGCTCGAGGGAGAATATGAGAGCAAGCTGAGACTGGCTGGAGAAGGGAGAGCCAGAGGGTAGGAGAAGGGAGGGGGATGGTGAGAGATAAAATAGCAGCTCCCCCAGCCCATGGGGTAGGAGAGGGGCAGGGGGGAATCTTTTCCCCTAGAAATGGTCAAACAAGCAGGGGGGAAGTGATAAGTGGCTCATCTGCAAACGAATAAAGAATTAGCCTCAGCCTTTTGGGGCTTTCCTTGGTCCAGATGTTGCTTCCCTTTTGGAGATTTCACAAGCTTCATAAGAAGTTCCAATTCATCTTTCAAATTCAAATATGTCTGACATTGATGCTAAGACATAATTATTTCTGACTTCTGACTCAAGCCTATCTGCACCCACATTTTGGTGAAACGAAATTTTGCCCAACTCCATGCTTGCCACCCCTTCTCGTCTTTCCCCCTGCCCGCCCGCAGATCTGTTACTGTTCAGGTTCAGTTTGGATGAGCTATTGCCAGCAGGAGAGTGAGTTTGTGTGTGTGTGTGTGCCCCTGGGGGAAAAAAAATGGGGGGGGGGGGTGAGACAGCCTGGATTTGTGCTAGACATGGGCCACCTTGATTACTATGCACATTGTAGGTAGAGTGGTCACTTTGGATGAGCTATTACCAGCAGGAGAGTGAGTTTGTGTGTGTATGGGGGTGGGGGGGTGAGAAAACCTGAATTTGTGCTGGAAATGGCCCACCTTGATTATCATGCACATTGTAGGGAGAGTGGTCACTTTGGATGAGCTATTACCAGCAGGATAGTGAGTTTGTGTGTGTGGTTTTTGGGAGGGGGGGTGAGGGGGTGAGAGAACCTGGATTTGTGCAGGAAATGGCCCAACTTGATTATCATGCACATTGTGTAGAGAGTTGTCACTTTGGATGGGCTATTACCAGCAGGAGAGTGAATTTGTGTGTCGGGGGGTGGAGGGTGAGAAAACCTGGATTTGTGCTGGAAATGGCCCAACTTGATGATCACTTTAGATAAGCTATTACCAGCAGGACAGTGGGGTGGGAGGAGGTGTTGTTTCATATTCTCTGTGTGTATATAAAGTCTGCTGCAGTTTCCACGGTATGCATCCGATGAAGTGAGCTGTAGCTCACGAAAGCTCATGCTCAAATAAATTGGTTAGTCTCTAAGGTGCCACAAGTCCTCCTTTTCTTTTTGCGAATACAGACTAACACGGCTGTTACTCTGAAACAGTTGATTGCTCCCATTGTGGGAAAATCACCAGCCCATTGTGTATTTTGTTTTCATCTCTCAAAATGAAAATAAGATGACCGTAATTTTTTGTAAATGATGAGCTTAAAAAATGTGAAATCTTAATTTTAACTGGACACACACACACACTTTTTCTTTCAGTTCAGTGCAGGTTCAATCAGTAAAACAAAATTATGGTTCAGGTTCAGCTCCAGTTCCAGTACGAAATCCCGGTTTGAACTAGTTCTCCGGTTCCAGTGTGAGACCAGATGGGCAAATGAGATCAGCATCGGAGCCAAAGGGAGTTGGCGGCAGCTTCCCTGGGCCCAGGGCAGGGAATCGCAGCCAGCTCCGCTGGGAGCAGCCTGGGGCCAAACCCTCCCCCTGCAGCCAGGGGGGCACCTCTCCCTGGGGGGATGGGCAGGTCTCTCTTACCTTCCCTCCAAGCGGTGCCCTCCCCGGGATCAGGGGCTGGAGCCCGGGATGGGGGGTCCTGGCCAGGCTGGTGTCTCTGCACCGGGAGAGGCTCCTGGGAGCAGCGGGAATGTTACTGCTGGAAATTCCCCTCTCCCGGCTGCAGCCAGGGCCCCGGGGTCCCCAGCAGCAGCCGCCGGGGCTCGGGGATCTTGCAAGGAGCATGGCCCCCCCACAGCGCCCCAGAGTCACTGCAGCGAGAGCGATTCACTTCCTGCTGCTGGACTGGGTGACCCCAGCGATCACTGCAGCCCCCAGGGACAGTCAGGCCAATGCTGATCTCATTTGCTGGGAGCCAAAGGGCTCCCTTTGGCTTCTTTGTTATGTAACTGCTTGTTTGGGAGCTTTGGGTGGGGTGGGGAGGCTTCTATTAGGAAGCCTATAATGGCTTCTTTGTACTTGCCCATTCATTTCTCTCAGTAGCCGGTTGCTTTTCTTTAAGAAGCCTGTTGCTTGTTTTGCCATTGAAGTGTGTGGCTTGTTTGGGGCTTGGTGAGTGGGACTGGGCGGTGCCTCCGAAATGGGATTGGCTTGCTTTGGGCTTGCTGGGAAAAGGCAGTGCAGATTTTTTATCTTGTGAGACTTGGCAGCCTTTTCCAGACTGCGCTGTGGGGACAGCTGGGTCAACGACACCTGGGGAGTGGGAGCTGGAAGGGGGCTGAAAAGGGGCAGGGGGAGTGTGGGCCAGAGGGGATTGAGGCATGAAATAGGATGTGTGAGGGGGCAGGAGGGAGGGAACAGGGATGTGGGGCATGGGTTGGGACTGGGGGGCTGTGGGTGCGCTGGAGGGAGGATGAGGCAATTCCTGGGAATCAAGATGCAGGGGGAGAATCATGGGGTGGGTGGGAACAGGGCTGGGAGAGAAAGAAAATGGGAATGGGGGACAGTGAGAAGGGAAGAGGGGGAGAAAGTGGGGGGTGACACTAGGGGCCTGGAGAGAGAGTGACAGAAGAGACTGGCTGGGGGAGGGGGAGAGAGGCTAGTGATTAAGTAGAGGGATGGTGAGAGACACAATGGCAGCTCTCCCAGTCCATGGTACAGGCCAGGGCAGTAAGAGGGGGAGGGGTCTTCCCCACCCAGCAGCCACGGGAGATTTTGTTTTTACTGGAAACGGTCAAAGTGTTGGGGGTGAGGGGGCGGCAAAGGACTAACCCCTAAGGGCTCCAAAGCTACAAGGTGAATATCCCCACAGAACTCACCCCCCAACAGACACACTATTGCATTATTTTCTTAGGCCAAAATCATGATTTCTGGGCTCTGGCTTCTGACTGGGACTGTTTGGGGTGACAGGATGGACCAGGGTCCCTCTTGGATTTCTGTGCAGGATTCAGGGCTCAGAGTCACCCCCAGAATAGCAGGGGGTGGGTCCAGATGGGCAAATGGGATCAGTATCTGCCTGGCTGTCCCTGCGGCTGCCCAGGGAGCCCAGTGGGGCACAGTCATTAGCTGCTGCCACCAGCAGGATCTCAGTATTACTTAGGGAGAAGAGGCTGGTGTCTGCCTCTCTCTGGCCTGAAGAAGATCTCTGTGTAGCTCATACACGTATCTCTTTCACCAGCAGAAGTTGGTCCAATAAAAGCTCTTACCTCACCCACCTTGTCTCTCTCTGCTCATGGTATTAGAGCTCTGGAGTTGGTTTCCCTGGGGCAGATGCAGCTCCCTGCACTGTGATCTGGGAACCTGAGCAGCTGCTGCTCCCCCAGTGCGGTCTGTGCTGGGGAAAGACCTTCATTATAGCTTCCTCCGTGCCCAGCCCAGCTGGGGACTTTCTCTGGTGGCTAGAATGAGACCCCTGAGGCAGCCCTGGGCTCTGCTGACTCCAACTCCTGAGCTGAGACTCCAGATGATGGGACAGACCTGGGGGAAAGTGCTGGGGACTAGCAGGAAAGTGACTGCACAAAAGCCCCCTTTAAGGGACCCGCTGGTGAGTTTGTACAAGAGGGGAGAAAGCAGTGCTTAATGTGTGCCAGGGCTTGCCAGAGCTGAGCCCCAGCACCTCTGGGCTTGCCATGTCAGTTATGAAAGTAAAAAAATTGCTTGAGCCCCAGCACCTCTTTCATTACAGATAAAGCACTGGGAGAAAAGGGAAGGAGACTGAAAGGGGCAGCAGGAACAATAAGTGGAAAAAGAGATTCCCAGGTCCCAACCCTACCTAGATCCATTTGCTGCCCCACCCTGGGAAGATTGACTGTCCTGGGAACAAAGTGAGGACCAGAGAGCAGAAGCCAGTTCGTGTCTCTGCTGAGTCACTGCGGGAGGGATGCGCTGCCCTCGAGGACAGTGTCAGGGGAATTCCCCAAAGTGGCTCTTTTGATCCTACTCTTTTCTAGCATTTGCTTCAGAGACTCTTTTCCTGGGAGGGTTTAAAATTCCCACTCTAGCAGTTCAAGTGCAGAAGGAGGAGGCCGACAAGGATTATAAAAATTAATACTAGCCGCTCCAGGCTTGTATTACGCTCCCAAGTTCACTGCTTTTCTCTGACCTTGGATGGGTCGATGCTGCCACCACCCAAGTGCAAAAAACCCCTTTGAGAACCCAGGAAGGCGCACTTGGGAATTCCTTCCTGTAGGGTACCCTCAACCCCTTTCACCCCCGCCCCCTGGGGAAGAGCTGAGAAAGAAAACAAAGGAAATTAGCTGTTGCCACCAGCTAATTAAACAACACATGCACAAACCTTTTAGGACACAAAAATCCAATCCTGTTCTTAAAAAAAGGTAAATTTTATTAAAAACAAAAAGAAAGAAAGAAAATACATTTGGAACTTAGGCTTTTTGCTAGATTTAAAAAACAAACAAACAATCAATTACAAGGATTAAGCACCAAGATAGCTCTCTTGAGGTCCAGCTTAAAGGTTACAAGCAAAACAAAAGCACCTGGGGTTAGCACAGAGGAGTCCACAAGCCATAAAGAAATAAAAGAGATAAACCTAATTGCATCTTCCTAGACATTTCCTGATCTACTTACATATCTGGGGTTTCAGATGAGTAGTTTCTAGGTATGAGCTGATAATTTTTTCATACCTGGCCCAAAGCTGTTACAGCATAGTTCCAGCCCTGTTTCTGCTTCTCCGGAGAAGAACAACAGACAGACAAAGGGGAAGTTTTTTCCAATTTTAAAAAGTTCTGGCCTTCCCATTGGCTCTTTTGGTCAGGTGCCCACTCCCTTCCTTTTCCCTGTGCAGGGAGACTTTGTTAACCCTTTACAGGAAAAGCAAGTCGAGAACAACTACTAAGAAAAATGTTATCTGGCTGGCTGGGTGTCCATAAAAGGGAGCTTCCCCCCACCCCTTTCATTTATCACCCCATACCACCACCACCACCAAATCACAGATGGTGCTGGCCAGCCTGGTTTAGGTCGGGTCCACACAGTCTGGGATTTTTTCCTGGAGGTTTAGGAAACAGAATTAATAAGATACATGCACCTCTAATTTTACTACTAATCACATAAAGACCTAAACTGTATTTTTCACATTTCAAGGACTACACTGACTTAGAATACAGGGACATTTTTACCTGGCTGATTCTGGGAAACCTTCCCAGGAGAGTGCATCAGCCTCTTTGTTAGAGGTGCCTGAAATGTGTTGTATTTTCAAATCAAAGTCTTGGAGATCTAAACTCCACTGGATAAGTTTTTTGTTCCTCTCTTTGACTGTGTGAAGCCACTTCAGTGCAGCATGGTCAGTCTGCGGGTGGAACCGCCATCCCCAAATGTCTGGGCGTAGCTTCTCCAGAGCGTACCCGATGGCGTAACATTCTTTGTCTGAGGCTGACCAGTGGCTTTCCCGCTCAGAAAGTGTTTTGCTGAGAAACACGACAGGATGGAATTGTTGATCTGGTCCTTCCTGCATTAAAACTGCTCCTACACCACACTTGGACGCATCTGTGGTTATGACGAATGGTTGGTTGAAGTCCGGGGCCCTTAGTACAGGGTCAGACGTAAGGGCTGCCTTAAGCTGGTTAAAGGCTTTCTGACACTTCTCAGTCCACTGAACTGCATTTGGCTGTTTTTTCCTGGTTAGGTATGTCAGTGGGGTGGCAATTTGGCTGTAGTGTGGTACAAATCATCGGTAATATCTGGCCAAGCCCAAGAAGCATTGGACCTGCTTCTTTGACTTAGGGACAGGCGAATTTTGGATAGCATTTACTTTAGCCTGTAGGGGGTTGATAGTTCTTTGACCCACCTGGTGTCCAAGGTACGTTACCCTGTTTAGGCCTATTTGACATTTTTTGGCCTTAACGGTTAATCCTGCCTCCCTTATGCACTGGAAGACAGCTTGGAGATGTACCAGGTGTTCTGCCCATGAATCTGAGAATATAGCTACATCATCAAGGCAGGCGACTGCAAATTCCCCAAATCCAGCCAGAAGGTTATCTACCAGTGTCTGGAAGGTGGTGGATGCATTTCGCAGTCCAAAAGGGAGCACATTAAATTCATACAGCCCTATATGTGTGATGAAGACTGACCTTGGCTGGGTCTAATCAGGGAGTGAAATGGACGAAAGCCCCTTCTGAAACATCCCCAATTTCCTTTCTCTCTCTGACAGGCTGAATATTAACAATTGTTTCCCTCCAGATTGTCCAGTCTTCCAGAGGATGGGGCAGGGAAATGGCTGTGGTGGAGCCAGCTCAGGTAGGGGATTTTCAGGAAGCTGCTGGTAGGTTTGTGCTGTGGTCAGGGTGGGGTGAGGGGGAGGAAATACACAGGGTGAGGCAGGGAGAGGACAGGGTGCCAAAAACCCATTGGGACTTGCTCAGGCTAAGGCCTGATTTATGAATAGGCCCATGGGAAGGGTGGGGTGAACATTCCCCCATTTCTGGAACAGGAAACAACCCCCCTGGACAGGGCTGGGAAAACAGACCAGAGTGCTGGAGCCTGAACTCCCTAGCCAGAGACTGCGGTGAAATAGAAAGGGAAGGTGCTGGGATTTGGGTCTCTGTTCCCTGCTTGGAACTTTGCTTCCCACCTCAGCCTGTGCCTAGTAGGTGTCTGCCTAGTACAGGGGTGGGCAAACTTTTTGGCCTGAGGGCCATATCAGGTTTCGGAAATTGTATGGAGGGCCAATTAGGGGATGCTGTGCCTCACCAAACAGGCAGGCATGGCCCGGCCCCCACCCCCTATCCGCCCCCTCCCTGCTTCTTGCCCCCTGACACCCCCCCGGGACCCCTGCCCCATCCAACCCCCCCTGTTCCCTGACTACCCCCTGGAACTCCTGCACCATTCAACCACCCCTTCTCCCTGTCCCCTGACCGCCCCCAGAACCCCTGCCCCTGACTGCCCCCAGCTGCCCCATCCAACCCCCCCCCCTTCCTGACTACCCCAGGACCCCTGCCCCCATTCAACCCTCCTGTTCCCTGCCCTTTGACCGCCCCGACCCCTATCCACACCCCTGCCCCCTGACCACCACCCTGAACTCCCCTGCCCTCTACCCAACCCCCCTGCTCCCTGCCCTTTGACCGCCCCGACCCCTATCCACACCCCTGCCCCCTGACCACCACCCTGAACTCCCCTGCCCTCTACCCAACCCCCCTGCTCCCTGCCCCCTTACTGCACTGCCTGGAGCACCGGTGCCTGGCAGAGCTACAACTGCGCCTCCCAGCTGGAGCCAGCCACACCACCATGCAGCTCAGAGCACCGGGTCAGGCCGGGCTCTGCAGCAGCCCCGCCGCCCAGAGCATTGCGCTGGCTGCGCAGTGACTGAGGCTGTGGGGGAGGGGAACAGCAAGGGAGGGGCCGGAAGCTCAGGGGCCGGGCAGGAGGGTCCCGCAGGCCAGATGTGGCCCGCATGCCGTAGTTTGCCCACCTCTAGCCTGGTAGGTGTGTGGTAAATGAGAAGACCCTGCCCTCCTCTGTTTGCTGGGAGCTCTCAGTCTCTTGCCACTCCCTGAAGCCTTCTGAGCAGGGTGGGGTGAGATTCTGCTACTCTGTGCCCTCCCCCCCAGCTTCTTTCTTTCTTTCTTTCTTTCTTATGAATAGTGGGATTTTGGCTGGGGCAGCAGGTACTGAGTGGGGAGCACCTGTTGTTTCAGATTCCGGTGACCTTCGAGGAGGTGGCTGTGTACTTCACCGAGGGCAGGGGGCTCTGCTGGACCCCAGACAGAGAGCCCTCTACTGGGACATTATGCAGGAGAATTATGAGACTCTGACCTTGCTGGGTAAGGATTTCCTGTCCCCTCAGCTATTAGAAATCGTGGGTCTGCATTTCCAAATCTGGTCAGGTGCTTCCCTGATGAGCTGGACTGGAGGTGAATGGGTCCTGTATGCCACAGCTGCAGTGTGAGAGAGATTTGCATCTCCAATGGGACAGGGGTGTCAAAAGCTAATGGACATGCTAAATCATCCCCACCCCTCCAGCTTTCAAGGGGGTAGAAGCCATGTATTGTCTTGTCAGTACTGTTTCTCACTTACACACAGAATTCCTGTTCACCTCACTTCTTGGGACTAGCTCCAGCCATGGGAGGGCTCTGGGCTCTCCCGGTTTATAAATAGGGAGGGTTTTAACTCCAGAGCTGTGTGTGTGTCAGCAAGGCCATCAGTGTGCACAGGTCCTGAAAACTCCTAGTGAGGGCATGACAATTCCCCTCACCTCTCCAGACATCTGTCTCTCCCCAGGGGGCTCAGCAACCGTGTTCCCGTCCTCTTGGATTCCATGTTCCCCCAGCACAGTATGGGGATAGGTTCAATTCATGGAATGTCCTTTGTGACAAATACTCTACCAATCCTCCATGCACCCTGATCTTTTCTCATTTCAGTCCCTGAGCAGGATTTCCCATTCCCAAACCTGACCCAATCACCCGGCTGGAATGAGGGGAAGAGCCATGGGTACCTGATCTCCTGGCCTTCCAGGAAAGGGTGATTCTGAGAGGTACCCACATAGGTAAGGATGTAGGCATATTCCAATATTTGTGATTCTATTCATAAGAAATTGTAAACCTGCAATATTGATTTATAATACATAATTGTAAACCTGCAATATTGATTTTCATAAGAAATTGTAAACCTGCAATATTGATTTATAATATTTATTAAATCTGTATTTATAATTCTTCTATTTGACATAATTGTAAATCTGCAATATTGATTTACAATCCTGTATTAAAGCTTGCAAACCGTACCTTGCAAACTGCTCAATTGGCTTTGCTTTCTCTAAATTGATACTTTCTCTCACTTGTTATGGCGCTTGTAAAACTAAACTGCTCAATTGCGCTCTGAATTGATACTTTCTCACTTGTTATTAAGATTGCCGCTTGTAAGACTAAACTGCTCAATTTGACCCTGAATTGATACTTTCTCACTTGTTATTAAGATTGACGCTTGTAAGACTAAACGGCTTAATTGACTCTGCTTTCTCTTTCCATTGATTGTAATGGAGATTGACATGCTTCTTAACTAACTTCACTTTATGTTCAATTGGCTCTACTTTGCAAACAGACACTTTGTAATGGAGATTGACATGCTTGTTTGTAACACCCATGAAGAACCGCGAATTGGAGCTGGCGCTCATAGAAATGTCACATAGAGACTCCCACCTTCTATAGTTTGGATCAGGAATGTTAAAAAACGGGGAGTCTCAAATAAATAACACCTTTGTATAACAAAAGAAAGGCAATACCGAAGGAATGTCAAGAGACAGGGAGTCTCAAATAAAATAACAACACTCGGTGAAATAAGAAATGTGTTTTTTATTAAAGTAAGGAATGTATGTGAATGAATGGTGGGTTTTGAATAAACAGGGAAGTGCCAGCCTAGGAATTTAACATCGATTGGCCGAAGAAGACGCCAGGTGGAGACAACCAGAGAACCCCACCGGAGGGCAAACTGGGATCCACCCGACCAATTCAAAGGATGAAGAAAGCTGATGAGCACCTGACAGCCGTCCTGGAGCAGTCATGACTAACGATATGACAAAGCAAATTCCACGGACTGGCATAGGAAGAAAGTCCTATAAAAATGGACACTAAGGGCTGAGAACTTGGAGTCTCCAGTTCTGCCACTACCCTTCAGGAGCATCGGATGCGCATCTGACACGGACTCCGCTCCACTCTCGTGCACAGGTTACCTGGCCAGTACCCTGTCACGAGCAACCTCTAGGCTGGTAACTATAAACCCCTATGCAGAACTGGTATGAATGAATGAATGAATGAATGAATATATATATATATATATATATATATATATATATATATATATATATATATATATATAATTAAGTAAGGAATAAGTAACGATAGGACAGTGTGAGTTTTATATTTCTTTATTATATTTACAATAAATGTGGCATTTTGCCTTTTCCTTTTAATAAGATCCTGCTGGTTTTTATTTTATTGGTACAACATTTTGGTGGAGAATTGCGAAAGGGGGAATATTGGTAAAAAACCTCAGTTATTGTAAATATTGGTGTGCACACTGCCAGCTCAGGTGAGCTAGGCATTTCTATTAGGTTAACCAGACCTGCTGGCCTCCGAGAAGGTAGCAGGGGACCTGCTGGCCTCCGAAAAGGTAGCAGGAAAAACAGATTAAACCAGACCTGCTGGCCTCCGAGAAGGTAGCAGGGGACCTGCTGGCCTCCGAGAAGGTAGCAGGAAAAACAGATTAAACCAGACCTGCTGGCCTCCGAGAAGGTAGCAGGGGACCTGCTGGCCTCCGAGAAGGTAGCAGGAAAAACAGATTAAACCAGACCTGCTGGCCTCCAAGAAGGTAGCAGGGGACCTGCTGGCCTCCGAGAAGGTAGCAGGAAAAACAGATTAAACCAGACTTGCTGGCCTCCGAGAAGGTAGCAGGGAGAAACAGGTTAACCAGACCTGCTGACCTCCGAGAAGGTAGCAGGGAAGAACAAGCATAGATTAAGCACTGAACAAAATCAGGAGTGATAGAAAAATTAAAAATTTGTTAGAATGTTAAAGAAAAAACAGGGTAAAGCAGGTATGGAGGGAGGAATGAAACCGGAGGGAGCTCCCCCCTCAGCTTTCATTAGAGAAATTACACCTTTCAAACAAGTCCTCCAAAGATATGGACATAATCCATGGACTGAACAAGTCCTTGTAGATGTCTGTACTATATCAGACCTAGAGGATAGATTGGCTCAATACATCCTCATGTACAAACCTTCTAGTGCTGCCAAAAGAGACGCAGCAGCTATTTGGCTATTATGGGAGGCATGTAATAACAGTTATCTCTGCCTAACTACCTGTAAAGAAAATAACATTTCTCTGCAGGAAAAACTAACCCAATTGGAAAAAGGGATAGAAAATTGGAAAGTGGTGGCAATAAACTCACAAAGCCAGATGGAAATAATAAAAGAGGCACTGCAGGAATACAAAAGCAAAGAAAGATTCCTGACAGAGCAAACTACCGCATTTAAACAAATAGAAAAAGAAAACCAAGCCCTAATTAAAGAGAATCAGGTCCTACAAGGGATGGTTAAAAAGCTAACATTAGAACAAGGCAGAACTCCGGTAAACCACAGTCGTTGTGAATCTATTATCAAACAGCTTAAATTGAAATTGGGCTTTGCCACCCGTCAAATCGCGGCTGTTAGCTCAGGAGAATGGGACCCTGCCAACCTTAATCTAAAATCAGATTGTGGGGGGGAAGCCTGGGATCACTGGGACCCCCAAGGAATTTGGGAGAAGGATATTGTGGACAACCTAAAGGAAAGTCCTTCAGTCTCGGTGGCTGCTTTAGAACGGCGCACCATTACTACCCCCAGGGCGGACGCTGAGGGAGGGGGTAATGAACAAATCACAACTATCCCGGTGTCAGCAGCAGACCTAAAAGCAATGGCTGACCACCTAGGTACACTAAATAGGGAATCCTTTTCCCGGTGGTGTACCGATGCCTTCCTATTAGCCGGGAGGGAGAGATTAACCACTACAGAGATCTACCGGCTTATGGGGATATGCGCAGCTCCAGAAATAAGAGCCACACTGGACCGCATTAGGGTAGAAGAAGCTACCAATGAATTATCCCTAATGGCGATTTTTGGGGAACAAATAGGCAGGAGAAATTTTATAGCCCAAGCTGTAGCTTCAGCCCAGGGTCCCAACGAAGACCCAGAGAACTATCTTACTCGATGGGCATTAATGCAGGTGATGGCCGGTCTAGTAACCGTGGCTGGCATTCCCAATTTATATACCTTACCATTCCCCATCTCCTCCCTGAGAGATTGTGCCGCGTCACTACTACCATATTATTCAGGGAAACTGGCTGTTTGGCAGGATGGGCATCCTGCTACTTTAGAAGAATTAAGGGGGATGGTGCAGCAAATTACCACACATGCAGGACCAAAACCTAACATAAAAAAAGAAAGAGTGGCATATGTGGCTGCCATGGAGCCAACAGTCACCTATTCAAATGAAAGTGGGGGAAAGGGAATTTTAGCACCCCGTGGAGGTTCCTGGAGAGGGAGGTCTCGAGGACGGGGAAATTATCATGCAGGAGGGAGGTTATATCCAGAAACACACAGAGCTCGAATAACTGAGGAGAATAGACCATCTCAGGGATGCCCCGATAAGCTCGATCCAGATATGCGTTGAATGATGTGGAGATTGTTAATGCAGCTGGGAGGGGATCGGGAAAAATGGGACAAGGCTCCTATGGCTGATATCATGAGGGAAATCCTAAGACTGCAAAGCCAGCAGAGGAGGGTATCTGGGGTAACCACCTCAAGCGCTCCTCCGATGGATTTGCTTCCTCCCCCTGCAGAGGATCACGAATACTTCTAGGGAAGCCCGCTGAATGTAGAATCCCCACCTGGTATAGGAGCACAGCAGTGGAGATTCATAGGAAAGTTAACATGGGATCCAGGAGGGAGACCCCACATATACATTCAGCAGGGAGACCAAGCTCCTACCCTAGCCCTAATTGATACCGGAGCCTCAGTCTCCTTAATTAAGGCAACCCCCCACAATGGCAGGAAGGGGCAGGAGGTAATCCTGCAGTCATTCCAGGGGAAACCCAGTATGGGACAAGAATGGACACAAGTCCCTTTCACAGTACAAGGTTTCCCGTCCTCAGTGCAATGCTATAGCACAACTGGAAACTTAATTCAAACAAAATACATGACTAACGATGTAATTCTAGGAATGGATTGGTTGTTTAAAAACAATATCCTAATCGATTTACCCTGGAGCGCCCTGTGGAAGCTGGAAGCCCTCCCCCCTTTTTTATCAAAAGAGAGCCAAAACAACATGGTTTCCAAAAGAGGAGACCGATCAATTGCAGCCCTCACTGCCCAACAGAAAGAGGAGTGGCGTGCAAAGTTTCCCGTGGTCTGGACCCAGAAGAAAACAGATTGTGGTAAAATCAATGCTTGTGTCAAAATTGTAGGGGAACTAATACCGCCCCAGAAACAGTACAGGTACCCTAAAGAAGCTGAAGCACAATTGATCCAGATCATCAAGGACCTGGAAGAACAGGGGGTTATCAGGAAAACTAACTCTCCCTTTAACTCCCCTGTGTGGCCAGTCATAAAGGCAGATGGACAGTCCTGGCGACTAACTATTGACTACAGGAGGATCAACAGAGGAAGCATCCCCATGGCTCCCATCGTGGCAGATATGACACAAGTTATCCAAAAAGTACAAGCCACCTCCAGGTACTTTTCAGTTATAGATCTGGCTAACTGTTTCTTTGCAATACCCTTACACCCTGATTCACAGGACCGGTTTGCCTTCACCATAAGGGATCAGCAATACACATTTCAACGCTTACCCCAAGGATTCCAAGACTCTCCAGCTATTGCCCACAGACATGTGGTAGATATGCTGGATCAATTAAGTCCAGCAGATCGACTACTTGTTTTTTCCTATGTGGATGATATTTTGGTTTTCGGGGAGCTGGAGGCGCAGGTACAAAGGCTTACAGAGGATGTCCTCACACTAATCCAGGACACCGGATTCAAGGTAAGCCTGGAAAAAGCACAATTGGTGCAAACCCAGGTCAGTTACCTAGGGATTATCATTGGCCAAGAGGGAAGGCAGGTAGATCAAAGGAAGGTGAGGGCATTAATTGAAATGCCAGCTCCTACAGATGTACACTCCTTAAGGGTTTTGCTAGGGGGATTCAACTTTTTTTAGGCCCCATATCTATAAATATGCAGAGATCACCCTTCCTTTATGGAAATTACTTAAGAAAAAGACACATTGGGAATGGGGTCCAGACCAGGATACCGCTTTAAACACCTTAAAACAAAAAGCCCTAACCGCCCCTGCTTTGCGCTTCCCGGATGAATCAAAACCATTTGTCATCCGGTTAGCAGCTAATGAAGTGGCCATGGCAGCTACCCTCTTACAACAAAGTGAGAACCAGAGATTGGTACCCGTAGCATACGAATCTAAGAAATTGCAGGGAGCTGAATTAAATTTCGACACTTGTGAACGGGAGTGCCTGACAGCAGTATGGGCTGTTCAATCCTTTGAGCCGCTTTCCGGCAGTGCCCCAATTACAATACAGAGCACACATACACCTCTGAAATACATCCTGTCTGGAAAGTTGATAGGAGGCAGGGTATCTAATACCAGGATGGCACAATGGACCCTAACCCTGGTAAACAGAGGAGTCCGGGCTGACACAGTAGCTAAACCTGACATGCTGACTCATGCTCTTATCGAAAGGGGGACTAAGCATGAATGTCCACTAGTTACACTAGAACAGAGAATCATGCAAGCCCAAGCGCCCCCCCTTGAAGAACTAGATACAGTGGGGCGGGAAAGACACATTTGGTTCACCGATGGCAGTTCCATGGTGATCCATGGTAAAAAGAGAATCAGATATGCAGCCATAAATTTAGAAGAAGAGGTGCTAACAGGGTATTTAGATCAGGGCTCGGCACAACATGCCAAACTCCACGCAATATATCAAGTTTTAAAACAGTATGCAGCAGAAGAATGCCCCAAAACTGTATACATCTATGCTGACAGCAACTATTGCGTGAATGGAGTGCAATATTGGATGTTTGATTGGCAAAAGAACGGCTGGAAAGCCGCGGATGGTAAAGAAATAGCGTATATAGAGGAATGGAAATGGATTTATGCCTGGGTTACCTCTCATCCCGATCAGTTAAAAATCAAACATGTAAAGGCACATGGGAAAGGCTCAGCAGCTGAAACCATCTGGAATAACCGTGCGGATGCTATAGCCAGAGACTATGAAGGGATAGCAGCAGTAACCCGAAGGCAGGAACAGAAGGTATTAGGATCAGTCCAGATCCCAGGAAGAATTGAAAGGCAGGAACTGGTGAATATAGCTCACCAATTCATGCACGAAGGAGTGGAGGGGACGCTGGGAAGGTTAAAGCAAGTAGCAGAATGGAGGGGGATGAGAGATGATGTAGAAACATGGGTCAGGAACTGTGTTCAGTGCGCCAGAGATAAAGCCCGACCCCCATACCAGCCTCAATTGCTACATCAAAGAAGGCTGGGCCCCTGGCATAGGATCCAAATAGATTTCATTGACAAATTACCAGGAAGTAAAGAAGGATTCCGGTACTTGCTAGTAATCATAGACTCGTTCTCAGGATGGGTGGAAGCTTTCCCTACTAGGGACAATAGCGCTCGTACCGCGGCTAAGAAACTATTCTCTGAAGTAGTTTGCAGATATGGGACTCCCGAGATTATTGATTCAGACAACGGAGGATCGTTTGTGGGAAACATATTTACCCTAATGCTTAAAGCTTTGGGGGTGTCACACAAACTTCATGTTCCATACAGACCCCAGTCCTCAGGACAAGTGGAACGAATGAACCGCACTATTAAAGAAGCTCTCAGGAAAGTTGTGGACCGCACCGGTAAAGACTGGCCTGAGAAGCTTCCACTAATACTGGCAGCTATCCGCAGCAGCAACAGGCTGAGAACTAAAATACAGCCTTACCAAATCCTCTTCGGGCAGGCAATGAGGCTGGTCATTAACCCTGAGCAACATCAGATACGGAGATAAACAATCCGCTGGGAGCTCATGAGCACTGGCAGTGGCTAAAGCAGCTGCAGGAAGATAAAGCCACCTTATAGCATAGGGTGAGCCAAGCCATTGAGCTCATGAATACAAGAATGGATAACAAAAAACCTGGGGACTCACTGTTATGGGAGCCAGGGGATCAGGTAATGTACTTAAGGCTGGGCAAAAGGGATCACACACTAGAGTCGAAGTGGACTGGACCTTACTCCATAGTTGATCGCCTCAGCCCTCTCATTTATCGCATAGACAAGAATGGGAAATCAAAATGGGTTCACGTTTCACAACTCAAGCTGTTCTCATGACTTAATCCTCTCACAACTGTAATTGTATTTTCAGACACAACACCCTGATAACAGTTGTGAACCAGGATCTGCAGACGTGGTGCGTTTATTTTTCATTCCTGCAGGCACGAAAGACTGCTGCTTAAAACCGCCAGCTCTGATCCTTATCAAAAGGGCAAAACAATGCCTCCAAGGAGATGGAAACCAGAGCTACAACAGACGCAGCAGCCCCCGTTCTGGATCAAAGCGTTAACCCTACTTACAGTGGTGAAAACACAACACCCAGGCGCTTCCACGCCCATCAATAACAATGGTATCCATGCTCCGGGATACATGGGACAAGGTAAATCAATTCTCACTGCCTTACTAATACATGCACAAGCCAACAACACACCATGGCTTCCACCACAAGAGACAGACATTCACTTAAGATGGGTTGATTTAAAAACTAATCTCACATTAACAACTTTAGGGGAAACACATGTATATATTGGAGAAGGGGAACTGGGGCTACAAGTAAATATCTCAGTCGCCGCAGGAAGGAAAAAACATTGGATGGTGGGGGTACGGACGGCAGGATATGTGGGAGATACCACCATACTTTCAGACTACCCCTCGCTCCCTTATATATGGGAGGGGTTTATAAAATCCGGGGACCTTGTAACTGTAATTGTAGTCTACTGCCCAAGTCACACACATGCAATGACATTCCCAGATGGGTGTGAATGGACTTGGGAAAAAGAATATGTGTTTATAAGAAACACCCCGGTACAAATGGCAAAACCAGCCTTATTTAAAACCCAGACTACCCCGGTAAAAGCCTTGGTGAGCCCCCTGCTGGTAAAAGTAAGAATTGACATGGATTGGACACGACTAAATGTATCAAAAGTAGAGCCCAAGTGTATGCCTTTCTCTCTCCCCATACTGTTAGCCTGGATAAAGACACATAAACTGTCCCCTCCAGATACCCCTCACCCCAGAACTAAAAGAAACATTATGGATACCATGCTAGGCGGGTTCAATATGACTTATCAATATGACTGGATGCAGTACGTTTCCAGTAGTGTAAAACCAGACTTGTTAATAGGGGAAATTGTTGTCAAAATTGCACACCAACAGTCCCTGGAGGCAAAGGTATGGAAGGTTAGCCCACTTCCCATATTACACATGGGATCCTTCTGGCTACCCCAAACCTCGAGCCAGTGGGCTGGGGAGGGAGGGAAGCTATTGGACACTAGAGGTTGTACCGAATGGACTCCTCAACAGTGGGTGTGCCTCACCTTGCCTGTTGCTCCAGAACCTTGTAGTAAAGATACATCACTAGGATCATGTATATGGGATGAATTGGATAATGAGACCAAAGTATTGTATAATGGACAATGTGTGTGTATTAATTCTTGGGAGGAAGTATTCTGGGAAGACGGGAGTGTTAGCAGTCCTCCAGTAGATGAATGTAAGTGCAATGTAAGTGCCATATTCACCAAAAGCCACACATACTATTTACCACAGCCAAAAAAGTCCCAGCTGACATTAAGTGCGGGGTTGGCTGAATTCTCCATTGACCTTGGAATTCAATGGCATGACCTTACTGATAGTCTAATAAGAAGTAAAGAAGTGACACATTTTCTGGAACAAACAAATGATCAGGTGGGAAATCGAACTATTCATATTATACATACCAATGGGGACATGTTAAGAATTGCCACAGCAGAGAAACAAATAACAACTTATCACTGGTATGATATATTCTCTGGATGGTCCCCAACCACCAATGGTATCCTGTCAGTAATACTACATCCCTTGATAATAGTTTTATTATTAAATTGTATCTGCATAATCGGAATGTGTGGTATGGGTTGTTGGATAAAAAGAATGTACACTTGATTAGAATCACAGAGTCAAATAGCCTCACAGTACCTCTTCTTGAACAGGCTACAAAATAGGTGACACTGACGATTATCTGTATATCTTAGTGTCAAAAGGGGGATTATGTAGGCATATTCCAATATTTGTGATTCTATTCATAAGAAATTGTAAACCTGCAATATTGATTTATAATACATAATTGTAAACCTGCAATATTGATTTTCATAAGAAATTGTAAACCTGCAATATTGATTTATAATATTTATTAAATCTGTATTTATAATTCTTCTATTTGACATAATTGTAAATCTGCAATATTGATTTACAATCCTGTATTAAAGCTTGCAAACCGTACCTTGCAAACTGCTCAATTGGCTTTGCTTTCTCTAAATTGATACTTTCTCTCACTTGTTATGGCGCTTGTAAAACTAAACTGCTCAATTGCGCTCTGAATTGATACTTTCTCACTTGTTATTAAGATTGACGCTTGTAAGACTAAACTGCTCAATTTGACCCTGAATTGATACTTTCTCACTTGTTATTAAGATTGACGCTTGTAAGACTAAACGGCTTAATTGACTCTGCTTTCTCTTTCCATTGATTGTAATGGAGATTGACATGCTTCTTAACTAACTTCACTTTATGTTCAATTGGCTCTACTTTGCAAACAGACACTTTGTAATGGAGATTGACATGCTTGTTTGTAACACCCATGAAGAACCGCGAATTGGAGCTGGCGCTCATAGAAATGTCACATAGAGACTCCCACCTTCTATAGTTTGGATCAGGAATGTTAAAAAACGGGGAGTCTCAAATAAATAACACCTTTGTATAACAAAAGAAAGGCAATACCGAAGGAATGTCAAGAGACAGGGAGTCTCAAATAAAATAACAACACTCGGTGAAATAAGAAATGTGTTTTTTATTAAAGTAAGGAATGTATGTGAATGAATGGTGGGTTTTGAATAAACAGGGAAGTGCCAGCCTAGGAATTTAACATCGATTGGCCGAAGAAGACGCCAGGTGGAGACAACCAGAGAACCCCACCGGAGGGCAAACTGGGATCCACCCGACCAATTCAAAGGATGAAGAAAGCTGATGAGCACCTGACAGCCGTCCTGGAGCAGTCATGACTAACGATATGACAAAGCAAATTCCACGGACTGGCATAGGAAGAAAGTCCTATAAAAATGGACACTAAGGGCTGAGAACTTGGAGTCTCCAGTTCTGCCACTACCCTTCAGGAGCATCGGATGCGCATCTGACACGGACTCGGCTCCACTCTCGTGTACAGGTTACCTGGCCAGTACCCTGTCACGAGCAACCTCTAGGCTGGTAACTATAAACCCCTATGCAGAACTGGTATGAATGAATGAATGAATGAATATATATATATATATAATTAAGTAAGGAATAAGTAATGATAGGACAGTGTGAGTTTTATATTTCTTTATTATATTTACAATAAATGTGGCATTTTGCCTTTTCCCTTTAATAAGATCCTGCTGGTTTTTATTTTATTGGTACAACAAGGAGTCAGTGAAATGGACAGAGAAACCACCTGGCAAATGAGGGAAAATGTTGAGAATCCCAAAAACGTGGTGTGAGCAAATGCCTCAGTCCTGCCTCATCTCACCCAATGCAGGGCTGTAGTCAATATATATCATTCATGGCTTTCCAATCGTCCTGTAAGCTGCAGGAGTTTCCTTCCCTGTGAGTGTTCGGATGGAATGTGGAGGCACAATACAGTTATTCAGTCTTTGAAACTTTATTGTGTTGGGTTTTCCCTTTGTGCTATTCCTTTTCCTCCCCAGCACAGACATTTACTCCTGCCTGAATTGTCTCTCTGTCTCCCAGCAGGTGATGAGAGAGTGAGTGAGAACGAAGAACAGAATCAACATCAGGAAGTTCCTGGGAAAGTGGAACCACAGGGGACCTTTGTGAGAAGAGCTGAAGGGAATTTCTCACAGTGCTTGGAAGAAGGAAAAACCTGTGGAAATTGGCATGCGTCAGAGAGGCTGCTCGGAAACCACCCCAGGAAGAAGGTGGCTGAATCTCTCAAATATGCGGGAGGATTCAAGGATCCTGAGGAAACCACAGTCCAGCAGACAAATCACAATAAAGAGAAACCCAATCAATGCCTCGAATGGGGGAAACGATTCATTCTGAGATCACACCTTAATACACATCAGACAATCCATAAAGGAGATAAACCCCATAATGCAGGTGTGACACAGCACCCCATATTCATCATAATGATATCATAATGATATGATTATGACATAATTATGATACATCTTGTACAAAGTGTGTCATGTGAGGGATCTATGGAAAAGTTATGATTTGCTGAGTACGATTATTCTATTTGTATGCATGTACCATTTTGTATCTGAAGTTATGAATATTAATTATGTATCTGTATTTCAACTGTGCTTACTCTGGGTAACACACACAACTAGCCTCTCAGGTATAACAGTGAAGAAGCTAGAAAGTGCTAATAGCCCATCAGCAAAGACAATGGACCATGGAAAAGGTTTGTCTTCATTGGGGAATGTTTCAGCCAGTCTATGAGTAATGGTTCCTGTGACCCAGCAAGGCATGCAAGGCCATGTGACCAGACCACATGACACTAAATTCCATTTTGGTACCTGTGTTTTTCCGTGAACTGGGCTGGGAACTTAGCTTGAAACAAAAGGTTTCTGCCATATAGAGAGACTATATAAGGTGGGGAGTGACATCATGATTTGTCTTCGCTCCCCCACAATTCAACACCTGAAAGAAGCTCTGGAAGACAAAGGATTGGGAACAGGGGAAGGGAAGCCAAGCTGCAAGGCACATGTTCCTTGTGCCTTAAGAATGTGCAAGCCTGCTTGTATCATCAGACAAGGGGAGATATTGCTAATTCAAATCCTATCTTTCGAGTAATTTAGGCTTAGTTTCCAATTTTGTTTATTTGCTAGGTAATCTGTTTTGATCTGTTTGCTATCACGTATAATCACTTAAAATCTATCTTTCTGTAGTTAATAAACTTGTTTTATAAGAACATAAGAATAGCCATACTAGGTCAGACCAAAGGTCCATCTAGCCAAGTATCCTGTATTCTGACAGTGACCAATGCCAGGTGCCCCAGAGGGAATGAATGGAACAGGTAATCATCAAGCCCTGTCGCCCATTCCCAGCTTCTGGCAAATAGGCTAGGGACACCATCCCTGCCCATGCTGGCTAATAGCCATTGATGGACCTATCCTCCATTAATTTATCTAGTGCTTTTCTGAACCCTGTTATAGTCTTGGCCTTCACAACAGCCTCTGGCAAAGAGTTCCACAGATTGACTGTGCGTTGTATGACGAAATACTTTTTTTTGTTTGTTTTAAACCTGCCGCTTATTAATTTCTTTTGGTGACCCCTAGTTCTTGTGTTATGAGAATAAGTAAACACTTAGAATCATAGAATCATAGAATATCAGGGTTGGAAGGGACCTCAGGAGGTCATCTAGTGTAAATCAATAGAAGATGTTTGGATGTGCCCCTCTCCTATGTCTATAGAGGAGCAGGATCAATGGCCTATGCAAGGGGTGGACAACTGGGTGTACTGTGTATAAGGTGTTTTGCTGGGAATGTACATATTACTGGGGGCACAATTACACCAGCTCATAACCAAACTACACACATCTACATTCTGCTATATGGACTTTGGTGCACGAATGGATCTGTGAATCTTATTGCTGTAAATAAGCCAGTGCCTACTGCCTGATTCCATACCAAGTGGTCAAGCTGGTTTGGACAATATCCCATTTCTCTGTGAACATTCAATGGACTTATGATATGGACAAAAGCAAGCAAAACCTGCAGGGGCAGCTTGTTGCAACTGCCAGCAACTGGACACATAAGATTGTGACCCCGTTGAAGGAGGAGAGGCAGTGTTTTGGGGGTGTCTCGGATGTTGGACCATACTGCAGTGGTCAGGACTCAGTGTTGCTGTGGATTTTGAATTGTTAACTGTACTTGTGTTACGTTGCATAGGGAGATAACGTATAAGTAATGTAATAAGCCCTCCAAACCCTGCAGTGTACTAGACAACCCGGACCCAACCTTCTCAGGCCCACTCTAATGGGAAGTCTGGAACACTAATTGGAATAGGTGTGGTATGCCCGTATGAGAGAAGGTGCAGGGCACTATACTACACAAGGGGCAGTGGGACAAATGGAATATCGACACTGTTAAGGAAAAGTTAGCACATGTGACTCCATTTTGGTTTGGGGCCCACCATTGTTTAAATGCCAGCACATCATACACCAGGAGGAGTAATCCTTAGATATTGAATCCCTGTGAAAATCCTCCTCCTTGTCTCCAGCCTGCCTTGACTCCCAGTATCTGGTTTTTGTCAGTCTCTAACTCCCTGTCTCTTGGCCTTGATGTGAGGCCTCCCATCCTGATAATAAAAGTTACTGATGCATGGCTTTAGGACCATGCTGTGTAATTAACATACTGGTATAGCACGAGGAATGCACCAAGCAGGGATAGGTGGTAGATAAGACAAGGGTTTGTTTATTGGCTAAGGTTTCCGATGCACGAGGGCAACATGCTTTGCTAAAAAGTATATAACCTTTGTATAATCTGCATTCAGGGTCCCCTCCTGGCTAGCAGGGGGGCACCACGCTCGAGCGTAATAAACTTAGTGTCTTTTGGGAACTCTGCAGTTGTGGACTTTGTTTCTGTGCCTCAGCCTAGATTCGAACTGTGCGTGACCTATCAGGTATAATTCGCAGCACTGGTGTGCGTGTCCTATCAGGTATAATTCGCAGCATTTGTGTGCGTGTCCTATCAGGTGTAATTCGTAGCACTTATGTGCGTGTCCTACCAGGTGTAATTCGTAGCACTTGTGTGCGTGTCCTACCAGGTGTAATTCGTAGCACTTGTGTGCGTGTCCTATCAGGTGTAATTCATAGCACTTGTGTGTGTGTCCTACCAGGTGTAATTCGTAGCACTTGTGTGTGTGTCCTACCAGGTGTAATTCGTAACAACACCTTCCACCTTGATGCCATGCCCTATCAGGAAATGTGTCGCCATATGTCCTATGCTTTTCCAGGGATACCTGGGCAGGAGGATCCCAAAAGAAAAAGAAAAAAAAGGGGTGGAGTGTTAGGATATAGATATTCAGGCCTGTCTGCAAAGGCCTGTACTTTAAGAATTTAGGTGTATTCTTATCACTTGGCTAGTTCTAGAGGTATAAAAGAAAGAAATCACTGTCTGCCGGTGTAAGGGCCTTCTCTTACTGTGACAGTTTGTGGCCCTGTGCTTAGGCTCAGGCCTTTGGCTAAGCAGCAGAGGCAGCCATAAGCTGAGAAGCGAACAGTCACATCCTCACATTCCAAACTAGTCACATTGAAATAAGGTGCTATTGGGCTGTTAGGCACTATCAGGACAGGATTGTATTCCTATCACCTCCAGAGAAAGGGAAGTGCCTAGAAAATGTAAAAGGAAACTTAGTTTGATAGCATCCTGTCTGGTAAGAACTCACTTATCAATAGCTGGGATGTGAAACCCTCACTTCTGTATTGTCTTGTCATTATAGTTTCAACTTTGCTATTGTTTGTCTGTATAATCTCTGTCTGGTTCTGTGATTGTTCCTGTCTTCTGTATAATTAATTTTGCTGGGTGTAAACTAATTAAGGTGGTGGGATATAATTGGTTATATAATCATGTTACAATATGTTAGGATTGGTTAGTTAAATTTCAGGAAAATGATTGGTTAAGGTATAGCTAAGCAGAACTCAAGTTTTACTATATAATCTGTAGTCAATGAGGAAGTGAGTGGGTGGGGGTGGGCGTGGGCATGGGCATGTGGCTAAGGGGGATGGGAATAGGGAATGGGGGTAAGAAAATTGGAATCATGTTTTGCTAAAGGGGGAAATGGGAACAGGGAATGGGAGTAAGGAAGTTGGAATCATGTTTGGCTAAGGGTAGGAATGGGAACAGGGACACAGGTGTAAGGCTCTGTGGTGTCAGAGTTGGGAAGGAGGATACTAAGGAAGGAAACTGGAATCATGCTTGCTGGAAGTTCACCCCAATAAACTTTGAATTGTTTGCACCTTTGGACTTCGGGTATGGTTGCTCTCTGTTCATGCGAGAAGGACCAGGGAAGTAAGTGGGTGAAGGAGTAAGCCCCCTAACACCCCTGCTCAAAAGCAGGACCCATCCCCAATTAAATCATCCCAGCCAGGGCTTTGTCAAGCCTGACCTTAAAAACTTCTAAGGAAGGAGATTCCACCACCTCCCTAGCCAACGCATTCCAGTGTTTCACCACCCTCTTAGTGAAAAAGTTTTTCCTAATATCCAACCTAAACCTCCCCCACTGCAATTTGAGACCATTACTCCTTGTCCTGTCCTCTTCCACCACTAAGAATAGTCTAGAACCATCCTCTCTGGAACCACCTCTCAAGTAGTTGAAAGCAGCTATCAAATCCCCCCTCATTCTTCTCTTCCGCAGATTAAACAATCCCAGTTCCCTCAGCCTCTCCTCATAACTCATGTGTTCCAGACCCCTAATAATTTTTGTTGCCCTTCGCTGGACTCTTTCCAATTTATCCACATCCTTCTTGTAGTGTGGGGCTCAAAACTGGACACAGTACTCCAGATGAGCCCTCACCAATGTCGAATAGAGGGGGACAATCACGTCCCTCGATCTGCTCGCTATGCCCCTACTTATACATCCCAAAATGCCATTGGCCTTCTTGGCAACAAGGGCACACTGCTGACCCATATCCAGCTTCTCGTCCACTGTCACCCCTAGGTCCTTTTCCGCAGAACTGCTGCCTAGCCATTCGGTCCCTAGTCTGTAGCGGTGCATTGGGTTCTTCCGTCCTAAGTGCAGGACCCTGCACTTATCCTTATTGAACCTCATCAGATTTCTTTTGGCCCAATCCTCCAATTTGTCTAGGTCCCTCTGTATCCTATCCCTGCCCTCCAGCGTATCTACCACTCCTCCTAGTTTAGTATCATCCGCAAATTTGCTGAGAGTGCAATCCACACCATCCTCCTGATCATTTATGAAGATATTGAACAAAACCGGCCCCCGGACCGACCCCTGGGGCACTCCACTTGACACCGGCTGCCAACTAGACATGGAGCCATTGATCACTACCCGTTGAGCCCGACAATCTAGCCAACTTTCTACCCACCTTATAGTGCATTCATCCAGCCCGTACTTCTTTAACTTGCTGACAAGAATACCGTGGGAGACTGTGTCAAAAGCTTTGCTAAAGTCAAGATACAATACATCCACTGCTTTCCCTTCATCCACAGAACCAGTAATCTCATCATAGAAGGCAATTAGATTAGTCAGGCATGACCTTCCCTTGGTGAATCCATGGAATAAAGTCCTTATTTACTTTCTCCACACCAGTCCTGATTTTATAGACCTCTATCGTATCCCCCTTAATTGTCTCTTTCCCAAGCTGAAAAGTCCCAGTCTTATTAATTTCTCCTCATATGGAAGCTGTTCCATACCCCTAGTCATGTTTATTGCCATTTTCTGAAGCTTTTCCAATTCCAATATATCTTTTTTGAGATGGGGCGACCACATCTGCGCACAGTATTCAAGATGTGGGCATACCATGGATTTATATAGAGGCAATATGATATTTTGTGTCTTTTTATCTATCCCTTTCTTAATGATTCCCAACATTCTGTTTGATTTTTTGACTGCCACTGCACATTGAGTGGATGTTTTCAGAGAACTATCCACAATGACTCCAAGAATTCTTTCTTGAGTGGTAACAGCTAATTTAGACCCCTAAAAAGTATGGCTCTGGTTTGGGAATCCCCCTCACATTCTCAGCCATGAAGACTGATGCAAAGAATTCATTTAGTTTCTCCGCAATGGCCTCATCATCCTTGAGTGCTCCTTTAGCATCTTGATTGTCCAATGGCCCCACTGGTTGTTTAGCAGGGTTCCTGCTTCGGATGTCCTTAAAAATTTTTTTGCTCTTAGTTTTTGACTCTTTGGCTGGCTGTTCTTCAAATTCTTTTTTGGCCTTTCTAATTATGTTTTTATGCTTCGTTTGTCAGAGTTTATGCTCTTTTCTATTCTCCTCATTAGGATTTAACTTCCACTTTTTAAAGGATGCCTTTTTGCCTTTCACTGCTTCTTTTACTTTGTTGTTTAGCCACAAGTGACACTTTTCTGGTTCTCTTACTATGTTTTTTAATTTGGGGTATACATTTAAGTTGAGCCTCCATTATGGTGTCTTTAAAATGTTTCCATGCAGGTTGCAGGGATTTCACTTTTGGCGCTGTACCTTTTAATTTCTGTTTCACTAACCTCCTCATTTTTGTGTCGTTCCCCTTTCTGAAATTAAATGCTATGGTGTTGGGCTGCTGTGGTGTTTTCCCCACCACAGGGATGTTAAACCTTTACTAGTGTGTCTTTAAGTGAGGTGTTTGGGAAAATCTCTGCTTGGTAAACAAAGACTGTTGCACATCTTCCCCACATCGAGGGGGGAGAGAATTAATTAATGAGCTTGCATTGTACACATCCTGTGCAGTGCAAGATGGTATAATTCTGGGCTCATACTCCAATAGGGGAGCAAGGCTGGGGAGCTGGGAAAATGGAGGTTATCTCCTGTTTGTCCTTGAGTGGCTTAGGTAAAGCACTGAGGTAACTCAGTTAGGTGTGTGGCGTCACCTGCTGTCATGTTGGGTGATAACAGGGCCTGGAGCGGCTGGCTGTGTATCACCAGTAGAGCAGTGTGAGAAAGGACAACTCAGCTGAATTGTTAGGAGGCACAGCAGTTCCAACCACTCCCAGACTACACCCCGGGGAGTGACAACCTCTCACAGCGGGCAATGACCCTAACTCAGGCTGAGCAGAGGGAACCTTTCCCCAGTGCCTTCCCCAGCAACCCTCCCACCCTTAGCCCAGTGCTGCCATGCTCTCCCTGCCAAAGTTACTGACTGGGTGTGGGAGACCTTTCCTTCTCCTGCTGCACCTCCCCCTGGCATTTTTCTGGCTCACTCAGCCTCTCTCCGTGGCAGCCAGGCCCAAATGTGGAGCAGAGGGGGCAGGACAGAGATGCTTCTCACGTTTGAGGGTGGCTACTCTGGTTTGCTGCCTTTGTGTACAGAGCCTGGCTGAGGAAGTGGTGGCTCACCTCCTGTCTCACTGCCTGGACCTGGCTGCCAGGAAGAGGGGGCTGGTTGCAGGACCACAGCCTAGCCTAGTGGTATTGTTTTCACAAGAGCCTCCAGGGTTGTAAAGTTACCAGGGGGCTCGTTCCAGCTCAGCAAATAGCAGGAGTCAGTTCCAGGAAGGGAAACACCCAGGTGCTGCTACAGGTGGGGCTTGTTTCTGAGCTCGGGAAAGTGAACCTTACCCTGTTACACTGTCCAGAGGGAGCCATGGCTGCAGGGAGCTTTGTGGAAAGTCTCCAGGATGAAGCTACTTGTCCCATCTGTCTGGAGTATTTCACAGAACCTGTCACTCTGGAGTGTGGACATAATTTCTGCCGAGCCTGCATCAGCCAGTGCTGGGGAGAATCAGACACAGGCATCACCTGCCCTAAGTGCAGACAAGCTGTGCAACAGAGAAACCTCAGGCCAAACAGGCAGCTGGCGAATGTCCTAGAAATAGCCAAATGGCTGAGTTTCCAGGCAGCGAAGGGATCAGGAGTGTGTGTGGAACGCCAGAAGGCTCTGACACTGTTCTGTGAAGAGGATCATAGAATCATAGAATATCAGGGTTGGAAGGGACCCCAGAAGGTCATCTAGTCCAACCCCCTGCTCGAAGCAGGACCAATTCCCAGTTAAATCATCCCAGCCAGGGCTTTGTCAAGCCTGACCTTAAAAACCTCTAAGGAAGGAGATTCTACCACCTCCCTAGGTAACGCATTCCAGTGTTTCACCACCCTCTTAGTGAAAAAGTTTTTCCTAATATCCAATCTAAACCTCCCCCACTGCAACTTGAGACCATTACTCCTCGTTCTGTCATCTGCTACCATTGAGAACAGTCTAGAGCCATCCTCTTTGGAACCCCCTTTCAGGTAGTTGAAAGCAGCTATCAAATCCCCCCTCATTCTTCTCTTCTGCAGGCTAAACAATCCCAGCTCCCTCAGCCTCTCCTCATAACTCATGTGTTCTAGACCCCTAATCAAACCCCCATCTGGGTGGTTTGCCATCTGTCCCGGACTCACCGAGCTCACACTGTGGTTCCCATAAAGGAGGATAACCAGGAGTACAAGGTAGGGAATTGCTGTCAAGTTCAATGAGTAACAGCTTTGGATTTTTATGACAGGTGGAAGTTGCCTGTCAGAGGTGTGACTGCATTGTTCAACTCTGTGAGGCCTTCATTGTATGGGAGATGCTATCAACAATAAATGAGACAGCTGGGTGGCAGGAAGGGCAAACAATTAAGACTTGAAAAATTTCTAATGGGGGAAAGTTTTACCTGAGAAGCAGAATCCTTTTCAAACCCAGCTCCCACTGGTGAACTAAGGGAACTCTCTATGGAACAGAAGCTGTTAAATGATTAGTGAGGTTTAAATCACCTGCAGGCCTGTCTATGTGAGACTGTTGCCTTCAGACTGGAGAATATCAAGTTAAAAAGCTGATGTTGTCATTGCTGATTTGTATCTTAGCATTTATCATCATTGTTGTTATTGGCATCCCAGTAGCCACTACAGACCCCAGATGAGATTTGACCTTGATTTTGCTGGAACCTGCACAAAACAGTGTGAGGGACAATCCCGGCTCTGAGCAGGGATATTCTAATGTATAGGCTAATCTGAGAAGAAAAATGCAGAGTGGGATGGGAAATGGAGGCTCAGAGTGGGGAAATTAATTGCCTAAGGTCACCCAGCAGGAGAGTGACTGGGTGGGCAATAGGACCAAAGTCTTTCAAGGCCCACACCAGTGCCTGAACCATGAGACCATGCTGTTGTGGCCCTAGCAGCGATGAAGTCTGTTAGAAGGGGAAGACTCTTTGAGAAAAGTCTGAATCATAGAATATTAGGGTTGGAAGGGACCTCAGGAGCTCATCTAGTCCAACCCCCTGCTCAAAGCAGGACCAATCCCCAATTTTTGCCCCATATCCCTAAATGGCCCCCTCAAGGATTGAAGTCACAACCCTGGGTTTAGCAGGCCAAAGCTCAAACCACTGAGCTATCCCTCCCTCCAAGCCAGTAAGGAGATGAAGTTTCTCCTTGGGAGTCTGAATTTCCATGAGGGGTTAAACTGAGATGCACTCTCACCCCTAAAAATAAAAATCAAACCACCCAAATCATTTCTGTTGATTCAGGATAAAATCCAGCTCTATTTGAAGATTCTGAAGGAAGAGAGAGAAAATTTCCAGGGATTTAAATTGAATAGAGAGAAGAAAAGCCAGGAGCATCTGGTAGGTTCCTGTTATTAACCTGCATTGACATGGGATGTGAGGTTGGTTTGTAGGCAGATTCCCTTGTGGCCTTAGGAAATGTTGGCTTTTATCTACTACTCCGTTACCACGGATGCTCTGTGTGTATGTGTGCACTCACCTCCATACAGATGGCCTGAAAAATCCTCTTCTCCATCTTCAGATTCTAAGCTTTCATTTCTGGTAATGAATTCTTGTCCACCTTTTGTGGCTTTGACGAAAATCTTGCCAAAATGATCTGAATGTATCCAATGCACAGTTCTGTACCTGTCTGCACCTTTTGTTCAATTGATTCATTTTTTCTTTCCATACATCTGTGTCAACGTAGTTCTGTGTAGAGCTGAGTAAACAACAGGACTTTTCATTGACTGGAAATTGGGGAAAAAATGGTCAAACCAAAAATAATTTTAAAAAATTTAGCAAATCAGTGTTCCATTTTTTCTTGGGCAGAGTGTTTTGCTTCAATTTTGACCATGAAGAAGGACTTTTTGAAGCAAAAACTAATTTCAAATGGAATAATCAAAACATTTTCTTGATTTTTTAAATGATTTCTTTATTTATCTGCTTATTTATTTCTTCATTTATCCATCCAAAAAAGGTGGGTGACATTGAGAAGAATTCATTAAATATTTCAGAGTCAATGAATCTGCCTTTTCCCTCCAAAAAAGTTTAGTGCAAAAAATGTCACTCAGATCTAGTGCTAAATCTTGCCTCTGGCGGCCTTGGATCTGCATTTTTAAAGGCCCCTGGTAACACGATATCCTAACCATGTCAGACATGAGAATATCCCTTTAAGAGATATAGGGGCCAAATGGGAAGGTGTGAGAAAATCCTCTTTCTACTAATCACAGGTCACAGGCAAGTGTTAGATGTCTTAGAACGTGCAAAGAAATTCTCCCTCCTGCACACTCAGCACTCCATGAAAGGACCCCAGGCTCCATTCACATCCCAAACAAGCCCTTTCCCTATTTTCTTACAGAAACAGACAGAAACAGAGAGGCAGAAGATTTTATCTGAATTTCAGAAACTACGGCAGTTCCTGGAGGAAAGAGAGCGACTCCTGCTGGCTGAGCTGGAAAAACAGGACAAGGAGATTGTGAAGATACAGAATGAAAATGTTACTAAACTCTCTGAGGAGATTTCCCATCTCAGTGAGCTGATCAGTGAGATGGAGGGGAAGTATCTGAAGCCAGTAAGCAAATTCCTGCAGGTGAGACAGAGTAAGAAATACCCCAGATCCCACCACAGGGACAGGACCATTCCCAAATTGTGGGCACTGGAGTCCAGCTGTCAGTGAATTCCTGAAATGTGCATTACAATTTTTCTATGACGAATTAGAGATATATAGATATGAGAGATGGAAAAGCCCCATTAGCTGAGATAATCCATGGTTCTGGGGCCAGACCAGAGCTTCTTTTTTCAAGATTTGCAAAATCCCTTCCCTGCAATCCTCAGTGTGTTTCAAGTGGGTCTCAGATTATTTTTCTCTCTTTTTCCCCTCTAGGATGTCAGAAGTACCTTGAGCAGGTACATGGCTCTTTCTCACTCCCACACACACTTCACATGCTGGGAAAGGACTTGGAAGCCATGTTAACCCCGCTTCTCTCCAGGGCTACATGGCAAAATGTGTGGGGCAGGTTCACATTTTGGATACAAATCTCTTTAATGAATTTAATCCTGATGTTCTCACTGTCTTTCTGTCTGAAATAGCTCACAACTGTGAATGCCAAATTCAGGTCAGATGCCAGAAAACAGGGCAGACACCCTAAACTGGAGGTATATTCTATAATTAGATTTCACCAAACCAGTAACGAACATGCACTCCTGGATCTCTGTATCAGTCTTACCATGGAGTCAAAGACAGTCCCCTTAGGATCTCCAGCCCTTCTTGGCACCCAGACAAACTGGGCTTTGTGATATTGGTCACTATACCAAATATCACATCACATTAGGTTACTCCCAACCACAAACGGTCAGTTACTTACCCTGGTCAAATTTGTACTCTGGATCTCACCAAAGACAAAGCTGAAGTAAATTCACTAGTAAACTAAAGATTTATTAGCTAAGAAAAAGAACTCAGACTTATTGAGAGGTTTAAGCAGGTAAAATACATTAACAGGTGAGTCAAAGTTTATAATTCCAAGATGATAGCAGAGATGTAGTAGTCTGCTAGTTTTCCAAAAGTCTCTCAGGGATACCCAAAATCACTTTGGGGACCTCCTTCCACTCACTCAGTATTCTACCCTCTTCGAATCTAAAACAGTTCAGAGATACAGGATCATTCCCTGGAATCAGTATTTACGGCTTCTTTCCACAAAAAGCAATCATCCAAGTGTTTTCATCACAGCATGCATTTTTCCTTTGTTGACTAAATGCAGACTGAGCCTGAAGATTTCCATTGTTGAATGCAATGACCCATGCTTTGAAGTCAGCATGCTTCTTCATTTCCTGTTCCAAGGCTCCAATCCTGTCTGATGGGCAATTAAATCACAGAGATATTACATTATGTATGTCCCTGTACTTAATTGACCTAGATCAAACGTGTGTGTTAGCATCAAGATGAGAATTTACTTGATGTGTAAAGTTCATGAGAACTAATGGATTGTTACATGCTATTACCTAACAATATGCATTATGTATGAGATAGCAGAGAACAGGTTACAGATGAGAAGACAATATCATTCACATTTCCTTTGAACTAGATTAATACTCAAATGAATTAGTACACTTAACATTTCTTTGATATTCACACAGAAGTGAATTGGCCTATGGCTTTGACCTGAGCTGGCCTGGTGGTGTCACACTGACCTTTTTTAGAGAAGACTCTGGAATTATCCATTCAGGGGGAAAGATTAACTTAAAGTATTTCTTAGAGATGTCACACAAACAACAGCCCCCCAAACAGTTAAAAACACAGAACATAGGGAATACTTATAGGATGGGGGACTCTAATGTGGGAAGCAGTTACTCTGAAAAAGATTTGCGGATCATGGTGGATAATCAGCTGAACATGAGCGCCCAGTGTAATGCTGTGGCTAATTGGGCTAATCTTATCCTTAGCTGTCTAAACAAAGGAACATCAAGCAAGAGTAAGTAGGTTATATTACCTTTGTATTTAGCATTGGTGCAACCACTACTGGAATACTGTGTCCAGTTCTGCTGTACTCAATTCACGAAGGGTGTTGATAAACTGGAAAGGGTTCAGAGAAGAGCCATGAGAATGATTAAAAGATTGGAAAACATACCTTATAGTGAGAGACTTGAGCAGCTCAATCTATTTAACTCAAAGAGAAAGTGAAGGGGTCACACCTTATCACGCAAGAGAATGTGATCTACCTACCTGATCACAAAAAAGAATCTGCTTAAGGAGCTGATAAGCCTACCTATAGTATATAGGAAAAGCATCTGCAATATCTTGGGAGACTAATCTGAGAGACATACAGTCACATTCCAGGGTGCAGTCCAGACCAGAGAAGGGTTGTGTCACTGCCTGCCCTGCAGCCTTGGGTCCCTCACAATGCTTTGCTGTTGTAGCTCCCCCACTGGGCTGCTCTCAACTAGCCTACCAGCATGCAGGACACACCCTGAGTGTTTCTTTGTTGCTTCAGCCCTGGTCTAGTATCTCTGACCCCAACAGCCTCTCAGTAACATGCCAGCCACACTCCGGCTTCCACCAGCCTTGGTTACTACTTGCAGGGTGACCCTACCATATTCCCAGTCCTGAATTTTCCCCAAAACATGTGCTCTGCAATGTCCAACCCTCTCCTGAACAGTTCAGATATTAAGGTTCATTGCTCTTGTACAAAGTAATTATTCAACAATTTGCTACTTTAACTGGAGTTGCCAAACAGTTCAGTTTAAACACAGCACTGGATTGGTCTAGATTAAAAAACAAACAAACAAACAAACACAACAAAAGATGATAGGATTTAAATTAACTCACAGGATTTAAAGTAACTCACAGATAAGAGAGAAAATTAGAAGTGGTTTTAAGCAAATAGAAGTAAAAACATGCATCTAGAAGTCTAAAACAATCTAGCAAGTTTTGGTTCAAGGTTTTGTTCAAGAGGGACTTTCTCAGTCACAGTCTTCCAGGCAAGATTATGACTGTCCCTTTCCTTGGTCAGGATCTCTCCCAGAGGCCCAAAGATGTGTTGTTTTAGGTGAAAGAGAGACTGTGTGGGGTTTTCTGCCTCCCTCTTTTATGTGCAGTGTTGTTGTAGCCCAGGATATTAGAGAGACAAGGTGGATGCATGGACTTCTATTGGTGAGAGAGACAAGCTTTCAACCTTACATAGAGCTGTTCTTCAGCTTAAAAGCTTGACTCTCTCATGAACAGAAGTTGGTCCAATAAAAGATACTACCTCATCCACCTTGTCTCTCTCTCTCTTTTATAGTCCACGTGAACCTTTGAAATGAATAGGTACCTTGATGAAGAAAAGAAATTTGACAGTAAAGGGCTCTTTAGTTTAGCAGACAAAGGAATGTGAAGATGCAATGACTGGAAGTTGAAGCTGGGTTAATTCAAAAAACATAAGGCTCGTATTTTTAACAGTGAGGATAATTTACCCATGGAACACCTTTCAAAGGTTTGTTGTGGATTCTTCATCACCAGAAATTTTAAAATCAAAATTGGATTTTTTTTTTTTGGAAATATATGCCCTAGTTCAACCGCAGCTATTGGGCATGGGACAGGAATTAATTCAGGTGAGTCCCAGAGCTGCTTGTACAGGAGGTCAGATTAGACAATCACAGTGTTTCCTTTGGGCTTAAAAAAATCTATGAATTTATGAATTAATTTTAATTAAGTTGAAAAATTAAGTCCACATTATTCCATTGTTGAGATCATTTTATACAAAGACTGCAACACAGGGTCAATTTCTTAAAGGGCCCAGTTTGTAATTAAGTTTGATTTATAGGCTAATTAACAAATTTGTGAATTCTCAGAAAATTAATTCTTCCCTCGAAGACTAAGTGCTGTAAATGTGGGGAGGGTAATGTATGGTTTCTCAGACATAACAAAGAGGTGGAATTCTCTGATTGAGGTGCCAAACAGAACTCTGCCTGAACAATGATGTGACTACTAGTGTCTGTATAGTGGAGATAGCATTCCTGAAGAAAGATTATTACCCTGGTCCCTGTACATTGGGTAAAGGGTCCAGAGTAGAGTAAATGGGGTTCTAAGAACCTCTGATCCAGCTGTGGGAGGACTGCCCTGGTGCAGCCTCAGGTTGTCCTGAGAACGCCTTTGCAGACCCTGGTGTAGGGGGCAAGCCAGGGGCATGGCTATTGGTACTCCTAATAGCGCAGCACAAAATCTCACCCCAGTCAACATATAGCAGTAGAAATACTGCTTTTCTTGCAGAATGGACTATTTTCAATAGCCATTCTTTAGTCTTCTGGGTATTTTTGACGTCAGGTGATGTCTCTACTTATTGGCATTTGTTAACATCAAGCCATTTCTGTTTCTCCTGCTACGACAATTTGTCTTGCTATTCTCAGGGGTTGCTGGGTTGTGGCTATTATACCTGATTCAGCTGTGTCCCCGTCTTTACCAAGAAAGACTCAAAACCTCGTCTTCACACCCAGACTCCACACAGCGCTTAAAAAAAAAGAAAAAAAAGAGGGAGACTGGTGTCAAAGTTTGACTCAGACTCACAATTTATCAGACCACTCTGTTTTATTAGCAAAGCTGCTCTGCTAATACATTTAGAAGTAAGCCCCCCGAGTGGGGCTTGTGTCTTTAAATTTATACAGTTTTTTGGAGAACAAGTTACAGAGAAGTTACAGACAAAAGAAGAAAAAGATTTTAGTCACCACCCTTCGAGATCCTTGAGACCAGTCACGTATCTTCAATTACCTGCCACCCTTAACAATCTCCTTTAACAGCTTCCAGTTAACTTAACTAATTGCCCTTCACACCTTCCATTCTGATGCCTGCTTCTTAGACGTGCTGGCTCTATCTTAATTGCTTCTCCATTCAAAAGCTAACTGTCCCTACGTGTGCTCCCTCAGATACTTTATAACATGTTTTGGCATGCCCTCTCATATACAATGTATCCAGCATGTCCCCTTGTACAATGTTATACTTCCACACTGGTTTAAAAAAACAGCACACCAAGAAGCTCTTATTTTCAGTCTTTCACTTCTGACAAAGTGCAGTTTCTATAGCTGCTTCAGTACAATTACAGAAACCATTCCCACTCTTGAACCCTAATTTGCTGCCAGAAAATCAAGGTTGTTCTATGTACTCTGTATACTTCAGTTTAATGAACCCCACCCCACAAGATTACTGAGTGGTAGTGAGGAATGGGTTGTGGTGGATTTGCAAGAAAAGTCAGAGGCCTTAATGGGGTGTACCACCACAGTTTACCATTGTGGAATTATCCAAAAGAATTGAGTAGCAAATGATAAGCTTTCTATAGTTTCTTGAACCATTCTGGAGAACATCATGGAGAATGATGTCCCTGTTACAAAATTGTACTGTTTGGTTTCGAAAACACATAGGAAGGATGTGAATTCTATAGTTTTTTAGAGCAGTGGTTTTCAACTTGTGATCTGTGGACCCCCGGGGGTCCACAGACTATGTCTAAGATTTCCAAAGGGGTTTGCACCTCTATGTGAATAGTTTTAGGGGTTCCGCAAATGAAAAAAGTTGAAAACTACCATTTTGGAGTAATTCTTACAGAATGCTTACATTTCTATAGACCCCTATTGGTTTAATATCTGTTAACTTTATGGGACTAACATAGGGTGGTTACCTCCAGGGACAACCCCTCATGGCCTCACGGTGGCCCTGCAAGAGGCCTCTTTTTCAATTTCCTTCTTCCAGACTCCCCCACTCACTCCAAGCATAAATAGCCCTTTGTGGGGCTAGTACCAAAGTCCCACAACCATAATCCCGAATTCCCCAGCACAGTCCAAACAGTACATTCAATCTCCAGCAGCCCATCAACAGCTCTGGCATCTCTGATCATGTTCTGGATCTCCAGTATAGCTCCATCCCTGACAGGTGTTTGTCCAACCTGTTCTTAAAAAACTTCCCATGATGGGGAGTCTACAAACTCCTTTGGAAGCCTATTCCAGAGCTTAAATGTCCTTATATTTAGAAAGTTTTTCATGCTATCTAACCTAAATCGCCCTTGCTGCAGATTAAGCCCATTACTTCTTGTCCTACCTTCAGTGGACATGGAGAACAGTTGATCACTGTCCTCTTTGTTTCAGAGTAACAGTCGTGTTAGTCTGTATTCGCAAAAAGAAAAGGAGTACTTGTGGCACCTTAGAGACTAACCAATTTATTTGAGCATGAGCTTTCGTGAGCTACAGCTCACTTCATTTCCACGGTATGCATCCGATGAAGTGAGCTGTAGCTCACGAAAGCTCATGCTCAAATAAATTGGTTAGTCTCTAAGGTGCCACAAGTACTCCTTTTCTTTTTGTCCTCTTTGTAATGTCCCACCTCAGTCTTCCTTTCTCAAGACGAAATAGGCCCAGTTTTTTTAACATTTCCTCATAGGTTTTCTAAACCTTTTATCATTTTTGTTGCTCTCCTCTGAACTCTCTTCAATTTGTTCACATCCTTCCTAAATTGCAGAGTCCAGAATTGGACACAGTACTCCAGCTGAGGCCTCATCAGTGCTGAGTAGAGCGGGACAATTACCGCCCATATCTTACCTACGACACTCTTGATAATACATTGCAGAATGATATTAGCCTTTTTTGCAACTGCATCCCATTGTTGACTCATTCAACCTGTTATCCACTATAGCTCCCAGTTCCTTTTCAGCAGTACTACCATACAGTTTGTTATTCCCCATTTTGTATTTGTGGATTTAGTTTTTCCCTCCTAAGTAAAATACTTTGCATTTGTCTTTCTTGAATTTCAGATCCATTCTTTAATCTGTTAAGGTCATTTTGAATTCTAGTCCTGTCCTGCACAGTGCTTGTAATCCCTCCCAGGTGACATCCTCCACAGATTTTTATAAGTACACTCTCCACTTCATTATCCAAGTCATTAATGAAAATATTGACTAGCATGGGACGTAGGACTGACCCCTCTGGGACTCCACTTGATACATCTCCCATTGTGACAGCCAGAGAGATAACTACTCTTTGAACTACTTTTTCAACCAGATGTATCCCTACCTTATAGTAATTTCATCTAGACCACATTTCCCTAGTTTGCTTATGAAAATGTCATGTGGAATGATGTCAGAGACTTACTAAAATCAAGATAAATCAAAGAAGGAAATTAAGTTGGATTGGAATGATTTGTTCTTAACAAATCCATGCTGGCTACTCTTCATAAACACTGATTTGCTAGGGGCTTACAAATTGATTGTATAATAATTTGTTTCAGTATCTTTCCAGGTATCGAAGTTAGGCTGACTGGTCTATAATTCCCTGCGTCTTCTTTGTTGTCATTTTTTTTTAAAATAGATAATACACCTGCCCTTATCCAGTCCTCTGAGATCTCATCTGTCCTCTGAGAGTTCTTGAAGGTAATTGCTCATGGTTTCAAGATTGCTTCAGCTATTTCCCTAAGTACCCTAGGATGAATTTCATCAGGCCCTGCCAGCTTGAATACACTTATCTTAATATTCTTTAACCTGTTCTTTCCCTATTTGGGCTTGCATAACATGTACCCTGCAGAGGAAGATTGGGGCCTGCATAGTATAATCTATTTGCACTGCAATTTAGTGGCAGAGGCCCCAATCCTGCAAACACTCATGCACATAACTTTATGCTTACGAGTGGGCTCATTGACTTCAATGGCATTTTTCATGTGCATAAAATTAAGCAAATGTGTGCCTGTTTGCAGGATCGGGACCAGAGTTTGTAGTAATTTATACACTGGCTCTAATGTGGCTTAGAATCCCCATTGTGAAGAAGGTTCCTGGAACAGTTGTAAAAGAGCTTCTTGTGGCACAGTTCCTGTGGGAGATCCAGTATTTAGTAGCGATATCTTTGGCAAGGGGGTTAAATCCCACTCTTCCTCCTGCATAAGGCTGGGAAAATTCAAAACTCCTCTTTGTAATTATTCTTGCATCAGGGAGAATGCTTCCCATACTTGTGTCCAAACCTAGGCCTTGAATCTAGAAGGTACTTGCACATATGATTGACTTAAAGCGTGTGAGTAGTCCCCTTGCATTTAGTGGGACTACTCTCATGATTAAAGTTAGCCATGAGTTTAAGAACTCCTATGAATCACAGCCCTAATGAACACTTGAGAACAGGCACAGCTCTCTGCACCAAATGAAAACAAACTACATTGACAAAGGGTGTTTCATGACTAACTTAAAAAAACAAAGCATTTTATTTGGAATTTATTAATTTGTTTTGTCTTTCAATAATTAAAGGGGACTGATTACCATTCAAAAAAAAAATAACAGATTGGCTATTCACCTTTGAAAGATGGTATTTGTAGTGCTATAATAGCAGACAAGAACTTGGAAAATAATGAAGAAGCATAAAAATGCAAATTACTGCAGCTAATTGGCTGTGTCTTCTTACGCCTTCTGAATTATTAAATTATGATAGAGTAAATCTGCCACATTTAAATATATAGTGACGAACATAGTTGTGTTCTGCGCTGTAGAGCAAGACTTATAATATGCTACTATTTGTTCCCTAATTTGATGGTAAACTGTTCTTTTTCTTTGCATTTGCAAGATACTTGCAATGTTCTAAAAATGTACACGGTATATGGAACTCTGATCATGCAAAATGGCACCATTACATTTCCTATTTCTAGTCCTGATTAAAAAGAAATGATGCAATTATTACAATAATGCTAACAACAGCTTGTGCTGTTGGCCCTAACATTTAATCTGAATGTATTGAGTCTAATCCTGTAGACTCTGATGTATGTGACTATTTTACTCACATGAGTAATTCTGTTGACTTCAGTGGGGTTATTCAGATGCATAAATGATTGCAAGCTTGAGGCTGAGAAGGATAAAATTAAATAAATAGGCTTGGCTTGAATTATTTTTTTCTTTTAACTTCAACAGAATTTGCACAATAACCTTCCTAATAGCAATTCTCTAATTGTGATTTATATCCCATCCAAAATCTTCATATGAGGTACTCATAAAATGCTAAAAATATGACTTTGGGGCTGAAATTTCTCATGCTTAGTTTCAGCCCGGAAATGATTTTTTTTTTTTTTTTAAGTTTGAACAGAATAGGTTTTCAGCTATTTTTGAGTTTTGTGATTGTGAAATAAGTTTTGTTATACTGATTGTGTGTTACATATATAACAGAAGTGCATGATGCTTTATGAAACAAATTAGGATGAAACCCCTATCCTGAGAAGCTTATAAGTCCCAAGCCTGCAAACATTTGTTTGCACATTGACCTGCGTGGAACTACTTAAAGTTATGTTCTTGTCTAAGTGTTTGCAGGATCGGGGCTTGTGTTATGGTGACAGTAGGAGATGGCAAACACAAATGATGACTGGCATGTGAGGTAGGGGGAACAAAGGTGAAAAAATAAGTTAATGTGGTAACTTGTTTTAATTTTTCTCGACATTTTGTACTCAGAATACTCACAAATCTAACACTGATTGACATGGCCCTCATCACTAGTATCTGAGCGCCTCAAAATTAATATATTTTATAGTCACAACAATGCAATGAGGTAGAGTGGTATTATCTCCATTTTACCAATGGAGAATTAAGGCCCAGGGTAGGTTAAGTGTCTTCCCCAAGATCACACAGAAAGTCAGTGGTTGAGCTGGGAACTGAACCAATGTCTCCTGAGGTCACTGCACTACCTTGCTATCCAAGCAGCCTTGTTTGCACCATGGATGTGCATGGGATTCTCATGATATTTTCTAAGTTTAAAAAAAACCTGATTTTTTAAAAAAACATCAGCAACTCTAGCTGTCAGAGTCAAAGCCTAAGGGGCCACTAACTCATTCAGTCTGAATTGATCATAAACCTCCAACACCACTCAGAAACTGCACACTAAACCCAATAACTGGAATTAGAAAATATTAAAGTTCACAGGAGACAAAACTATTGTCTGCCACAGGCAGAGAACAGAGGGAGCATGGTGCACCAGTGCCCCAGGTCCCTGTAAATGTTAGGGAAATGATTAAATGAGATATTCCCAGATAATCCTGGCAAGCAACCCATGCCCCATATTGCAAAAAGAGAGGCAAAAATCAGCTAGTGTAACTGCCAATTTGATATGGGGGAAAATTCCTTCTCAGTCCACAAAAGGCAATCAGTTAGACCTTGTGCCTGTGAACAAGAACCAACCAGACAGCCAAGCATGTGAGAAATAATTATCCACCCCACCTCAGAGCCCTGGCCCACCCTGTGCAGTGTCCCATCTCCAGCTGTGGACATCCCTCATGCTTCAGAGAAAGGAAACAACCATCCCCTCCCTCCCTCCTTCAGTATACATTTGGGGGGAAATCCCTTCCTGACCCTCGCAGGTGACCTACTGAAGGCCTGAAGCATGAGATTTAAGGAACATAAAGCATGATCCAGAAAAGACCTTCAGGGCTGTTGAGCCCCGGTCACCCCCACCACAAGTAACCCAGTCATAAAGTCCCACTCAGACAAAAAATTGGAACTTATGGTAAACTCAAGAGTTTAGTGTGGAAGATGAGGATTGGCAGAAATATATTGAAAGACCGGGCTATTATTTTCTTGCAAATGAGATTATAGGATAGGACAAAAAGAAAGCAGATTTCCTCAATTTTGTGGCAGTAAAACCTACTCTCTCATAAAGAGTTTGTTAAAGCCTCAGAAACCAGGAGATAAAAGTTTAGGAGACCTGAAAAAGATCTTAACAGAGCACTACACAAAGCCAAACATTACTGTGGAACGTTTCAAGTTTCATAGTAGGATGAGAAGACAAGATGAAAGCATACCTGTGTATGTTGCAGAGCTGAAATGATTAATGGAATATTGTTCCTTCAGAAATGTCCTAGAGGATATGCTCTGGGACAGATTTGTTTGTGGTATAAGTATTCAAAGACAATTGGTGGTGGAGATGAATTTAATCTGTCCCAAAGCAGTAGAACTGGTAACAGCAATGGAAGCAAACAGTGAAAAATTTGCAAGATTTGCACTTACAATGCAGGGGAACTCAAACTGACTCAGTTAAATGGGGAGTCTCTGTAAATTGAAGTCTCTGTAAATTAAATCAAGATTTGAGGACTTTGGTTATTCAGCCAGAGGTTGTATGTCACTGAGGTTCTGTGGCCTATGATATCCAGGAGGTAAGGCTAGATGGTCAGGATGGTCCCTTCTGGCCTTAAAGTCTATGAGTATAAAAAAGGCAAAGCAAGCTGAAAGGGACTCAGGCTCCAAAGGGTGTTTCTGCTGTGGAGAAGCTCATTTTTAATCTGTTTGTAAATTTAAAAAGGCCTAGTAACTCAAGATTGCACACTTAGTCAGAAAATGCAAAGGTGACTATCAAACAGTATCTCAAACTCAGGAGGGTAGACTCCAAATGTCCAGAGGAAAAGAACAAAAACAGAGGACTCTTTTCCTCAAGGGGGAGGAGGTACATACTATGTATTCTCTGAAAGGAAAGAAAGTCAGTCCTTATGAAGTAATGGTAGAGGTAAACAGTCAATCAGTATCCCTTGGGGAGGGAGAGCTCAGTGGTTTGAGCAGTGGCCTGCTAAACCCAGGGTTCTGAGTTCAATCCTTGAGAGGGCCATTTAGGGATCTGGGGCAAAAATTGGGGATTGGTCCTGCTTTGAGCAGGGGGTTGGATTAGATGACCTCCTGTGGTCCCTTCCAACCCTGATATTCTATGATTCTATGAGTACAAATGGAAATAAACAAAGGGACTTCAGCTAGTGTGATCAATGAATATACATATCATCAGTGTAAAGCAGGACTGAGACCTCTAGTTAATGCAGGAGTGATCCTGCATACCTAAACCAGGAACCTGTCCTGGTGGTAGGTTCTGTGCTTGTCCCTGTAAAATATAAGAGCCAAAAGAAAAAGGTTACCAGCCCTAATAAACTAGGGAGAAAGTCAGAATCAGTTAGGCAAAAATTGCTTGCAAGAACTGAATCTGAACTGGGAGGAAATTTTAAATTCTAGGAAGTCTTGAATGTTCACCCAGCTATTTTAAAAGAAGGGTCAGAGGCTCTGGATAGAGTAAGAGTCAGGATTTATGTCCAGGATGGGGTCAAACCAAAATTACTTAAAGCAAAACCAGTTTCTTATGCCCTCAGAGAAAAGACAGACTGAGTTAGACAGGCTGGGGGAAAGGGAATCATGTCACCATCATTTCTGAATGTGCCACACCTATCACACCCAGGGTTAAACCAAGATAAGACCATCCACAACTGTGTGGATTATAAAGCCATGGTGAATCAGGTCTCCAGGTTAGACAATTACTCCATTCCAAGGACAGAGGACTTACTGGCAGTGTTAGGTGGGGGTTGAAAAATTTAGTAAGTTAGAAATGTTGCAGGTTTACCAGAAGATGAGGCTGAAGGAGGACTGTAAAAAAAAAAAAAAAAGAAAGAAAAAGAAAAGAAAAAAAGTACCACTATAAAACACTCAAGGGATTATATCAGTACCATCAATTACCATATGGAATATTAGCAGCACCTGGAATTTTCCAGAGGGCTGTAAAAATTTGTTGAACCCACATGTTGTAGTGAGGATCGATGACATCCTCATCATAGTTGGAAGTGATGCTGAGCATCTGTCAACACCGGAGAAGGTGTTTCACAGATTGTAGGCAACAGGACTTCACTTAAAACAAAGTAAGTGCTTTTTTGTAAGCCGGAAGTGATGCACCTGGGTAATAGGATGGATTAGAAGGGATTCATGGAGCTCCAGTCGGTATGGAAGAGCACATTCATTGCTCTCCACAGCCTGCCATCCACTAATATGCATTTCCATCTGGCATCTAGGGCCCCCGACTGACCGCCCCCAGTAAAGGAACAAGTACATGAAAATATCTGGAATGTAAGTAAATAAATATTTGACTGCTGTGAGCTTTGCAAGTGGCCAAAAGACAAGGAGAACGGGAGACCCGACTCTATCTCCCTCTCCCCTTCGAGCAAGATGGCTGATGTGGGCACGGCAGACACATCAGATATCAAAGCCATAGCACAGCTGACTTACTTCAATTGACTCCTCTCTGGAAGCGCTGACAGGATGCATGAATGAAACAGAAGGGTGAATATCAACGGTGGAAATTCAGGTAAAAGGGCTCTCTGCCCAGGTGCAGAGAAGCCTCACAGACTAATCTTCTCTTAAATCAAAAGTGGCAGACATTGAGCAGAGGTCTTGCTGCAATGATTTGGGCATTATAGGAGTATCTGAAAGAGAGAGAAAGAATTTGTTTCCCATCTCCTTGCAGAAGTGCTCAGTCTGCCGGAGGATTTTAAATTTGATGTAGAGAGAGCACATAGGTCCCTCGCTCCTAAGCCCACCTCAAATGCCAAATCTCACACATAGATTGTCAATTTTCTCAGATTTACTGTAGAATAAAAATACAACAGCTAGTTTGTGGGGAAAAAAAACTGTTTGGGGGAGACCATAAGAATGATTTTTCAAGATTGTGCAAAAGATGTGGTTGAACAGAGATCAGCCTTCAGAAGAGCAAGGGTACTTGCCAAGCACTGAGGGCTCAAATATTTTATGAAATTTACAGCTCAGTTCCCTGTCAAGGTGAGGAAGTGAATCTGTTCCAAGAGCCCCAAGAAGCAGAATGTTTTTAAATAGCCTGCAGTGAACTGAGTAGTTGTTCTGTTTTACAACAAGTTTACTTCTTATTTGTTATGTCTGCCCTACTCGGATACATAAGCTTGTCTAGTGACTGGGACGCACTTACTTGGGTTATCTTTTGCTGCAAGCTTTTACTCTCAACTTTTGGGACATGTAGATCAATTCTCAAATGGCTGAATGTGAAACACCCTAGCAGGGGAGTTGAGGGAATACCTCATCCCAAACTGATACCATCAGAATGATGTATGAGCAAGATTAAGTGCCTTTGTTTCTGTATTTGTGTTGGGGGAACTGATGAAACATTTGACAACATCATTATCAAGGCAGAACACCTTCTATGTGTTTTCGATTATATAAAGGTCTGTATATTAGCTAGGTACTGACATACACTAAAGGAATCACCAGAGTGTGGTGCAGCTCCTGTTGCTCTGTAGAAATTTGAAAGCTCTGGTTCCACTTTTTAAAATTGGTGCCAGTGGCAGATCCTGCTGTGTCACCCGTCTCACTGGGGGTTCTCAAATCCTGGCAGCTTTACATTCCACGTACTGGAATCGCAAGAGACAGCTCTCCTCCCTGCAAGATGTACAATATCTGGCAGCTCATATGCCTAACAGATGGGGACTATTCATACTTTTCCCCTCTCTGTGAGTTCATTTCAATTTACTTTTGATCTCTAGGGATGTGGTAAATTCTGTAACTGACTCCTCCATTGATGCAATTGCTGTCTCTGATGATGATCCTCTATTTCTTTGAAGAGCAACAGTTTTGGGCCAGAAAGAACCATGTAGATGAAGTTTGAATTCCTCACTTTTAGTACATCCCCATTTCAAAATTTTTATTGAAAAATAAATTAGCCTGTTCATGAAGACAAATGACCCCCAAACATCTTCTAACAGGCTCAAGCAGGGTGGCAGTACTTAAAATTAAAACACTTACTAACAGATCACTTTAGATTGGATGCACCAAGACTGCCAGAGGCTCCAGATCTATGGAGAAATGCTTCATAAACTCCCCAGGTCCATGTCCGCCATGCTTTTCAGAACCCAAAACCATGACTATGATCCAGAGACAGAGACTTGGGCCCAAAGGACCTGGTCTATACTAAAGGTTTCAATAGTGATCAGCCAACATGGATTCCAGGTACTGTCCTAGAGCAAACTGCCCCCTTGTCTTTTAAAGTCGGTTTAAGTGATGTTTGAGTCGTAAGATGGCATTGAATGATATCCGTTTACAGGGTGACATGTGGGTGCCAGAGCCTTTGCTCTTGGGTGATGAGTCTGGAGGAGCTGAAGCCAAGAGGATGCAGTTTTGCCAGGAATGCCAGAGAGCTCAAGAGGAGGGTATTTGCAAAACTGCTGGAGCAGGAGAGTGGAGGCAGTGGGCCTCTGCCCCTAGAGAAGGCCATGGCTGCCCTGGAGAGGCACTACCCTGTGTAAAAGAGAACATTCCCAAGGTTTTTAGAAGACTAACTCAGGGCTGCAGATTGAAAGGTGAGCAATGTAGCTAAGTGGTCATCAAGGACTTAACTGGGTTACTCAGAGTATTATGGGTTGGAGCCACGCTCTATCCCCTCCCTTACCTCCTATTGAGTTAGTGGGTGTTTTACCCCACTCTTTTTGTGTATAGTTGAATAAAGCAGCATGTTCCCAGCCTGCAGTATTGGAAGTAAAGTGTGATTCTTGTGCTCAGAGTGGTTCTTTTTAGGGCTGTCAAGCAATTAAAAACATTGCAATTAATCACTCAATTAAAATTTTTCTATCACGATTAACCGTGGCATTAAACAATAATAGAATACCACCTATTTAATTTTTGGAGGCTTTTTACATTTTCAAATATATTGATTTCAATTATAACACAGAATACAAAGTGTACAGTGCTCACTTTATATTATTTTTTATTAAACATATATTTGCACTGTAAAAAAAGACCCAGCTGTAACACATGATACTGTAGACCCAATTGTTTAATAGACCCAATACTGTTTACAGTATTATGTAAAGTTTACCCAAGTTTACATTTAAATTGTAATATAAAGTGAGCACTGTACACTTTATTTTCTGTATTGTAATTGAAATCAACATATTTGAAAATGTAGAAAAACATCCAAAAATATTTAATACATTTCAATTGGTATTATATTGTTTGACAGTGTGATTAAATCTGCGATTAATCACAAATAATTTTTTAAATCACCATTAATTTGTGTGTTAACTGTGTGATTTATTTGAACACATTAAACTAAGTTTTTCTCTCCTCTCAGATGTGAGCATTGCCATTTCTGTGCCCATTTCCATCAGCTATCCTGCCTTCATGTTCATGTTCTATATTATCATCCTTATTGCAAACTGAGTCAAAGTAGTCATTTAGTTTTCGGACAATGCCTAGATTTTCTCTTTCCCATCCACCTGGGCAGCCCAACCTCATAATTCCATTTTTAAACTGTGGCCAATGGGAGCTGCGGGGGTGGTGCTTGCAGGCAGAAGCAGCGTGTGGAGCTACATACCCTTCCCCAGGGGACACAGGAGCATGCTGGCTGGTTCTGGGAGTGGTGTGGGGCCAGGGAAGGCAGGAAACCTGCCTTAGCCCCCCTGTGCCACCACCTGGGAGCTGTCTGAGGTAAGTGCTGCCTGGTGGGAGCCCACACCCTAATCCTGAGCCCCCTCCCAGAACCTTCACCCCGCACCCCCTCCTGCACCCAAACTCTCTCCCAGAACTTGCATCTCTACCCCAGGCTCAGCCAGGAGCCCCCTCCCAAACTCTGAGCCGCTTGGCCGCAGCCCAATGAAAGTGAGTGAGGATGGGGGTGGGGGAAAACAAAGGGGAGTGAGCGGGGCAGGGGTGGGGTAAATCCTGGGTTGCACTTAAATTCAAAAAGTGATCTTGTGAGTAAAAAGGTTGGAGACCACTGATTTATATAATTCGAAATCCTCTTACTAGGTGTTTTGTCTTCAGTGGGAATTACAGGTATTCAGTACTTCTCATGTAGCCACATCATGCCACTGAATGTTACACAGAACTTCCCATTGATTTTATTGAGGTATTCTACTTCAAATATCCATGGCATATTATGGTCCAGGATCAGGTTCCAAGTTTGGAAATGGCATACTGAGCACGTGGCATAAATCATTTCGGCTACTTTTAAAATATTAATTATGCATTTAATCATTGTTAGATTAACACCAACAAAAGAAATGGAAAATACACCCTGAATATGAATCATGTGAATGAGAAAAAACAAAAAGGGAAGCAGAGCATACACCTGGGATCATTCTGCCAATAGGAGTCCATAGCTGATAATTAAAGCAAACCACAGAAATTTTAATTAAAGAGTGCCTTGCTATACTGGTAGAAGTGAGTCAGACTCAATCAGTAAAGAGAAAAAGAGCAGAAAAATATCAGGCGTCCATTTTTGAGGTAAATAACAAGGTTTTTTTTCTTAATTAAAAGGCCCATGGGAAATGCATCCATTTGTAATATGAAATTCCAACAAAATCCAGTAGCCTTACATAAGCAGGGCCTGAATGAGCTCTCCCCTGACATCTAGTGATGAACTGGGGAAAGACTTCAGGAGCAGATACTCCTACTCTGCCTAGGTGTTCACCAGACAGACCTGCTTTGCCAGAGTGATGAGTTTTGGGTTAAAATTCACTTCAGTATTGAGTGCAGGGGTAATAAAATTGTGATGCTTTGGGGTTTCACCCAGACCAGTAAGAGTTTGTGTCACCACCTGCCCAGTAACCCTGACTATTTCTGTGCTGTGCAGCTTCAGCTCAGCGCCCAAGTAGCCTGCTCACAGCACAATGACCTCACCCAGCAGCTTCCAGCAACACACCAACTGCCCCTCCAGTCCCGAGTCACCCCAAAACCATCTCCCTGGTAGTATCCAGTCCCTCTCACTGGACCCTCCCAGAAGTTATCCAGTTAGCTGCCTCCAAAGGGAAAGAATACACACCAGCCTGATAGATTAGCTGAGGATTTTACCCTTTAGTTTAACATACAACACTGAGATAGTTTTGTAAAAGGTAAAACAAGTTTATTACCAATAGAACCTGGATTTAAGAGATACCAAGTAGAAAGAATAGGGATAGAAGTGGTTACAAACAAGTAAAAATAAGGCTTCTACGGCTAAAATCTAACTTACACTTTAGATTTTGATTCAAAGTAGTTTGCTCACCACAGTCATTCTTCCAGCATGACTGACCAGTCTTTAGCCAGGATCCAACATGGAGCCTAAAACACTTCATTTCTTGGTCTTCTCAGGGGAACGATGACAAATGGCTTTCCCCCTCTACTTATATCTTCCAAAGTCCATTGACCCTGTTTCAAGAAGCAGGAAAGCATCCTTGGGGAGGTGGGTGCAGGGGTGCAGTCTCCATCCCCCACCAACATTGTTAAGTGGTTGTCTTCCCCCACTTACTGCCTGATGGCTTTGTCTAACCTTGCTCATAAATGTGCTTTTCATGGTCTTTGGTCACACCTTACGGAATTTACATTGGAGCCACACTCAAGCCTGTGAAGCATTCCTTTGCCTAGGACAGGCTGTGCTTAGGTACTGCATGCCAAACACATTTGAGGAACATATTTCCAGCACACATCTATAATTCTTTATACACTTCCGGTACATACATCATGCGCTAATATTAATGGCCAGTATATTACCAGTTTGCATGTGACACCTTCAATGGCACGTTATAGATACAGATGACAACAGAGAGTTGGGGCAATGTGCTAGGCCTGATGAGCATTATAGGGTATCCTCTGCAAGTGAGCATTGAGGGGCTCCCTAGGACACAGAAATGTTATCCTGATTGTATAAGTAAAGGTACTTAACATGCTCTGGTTGAACCTAAATTTAACCTCACTCACTAAGCAGGGGGTAAGGGTGCTGTGTTCTGAGGTTCCACTATTTAGCCCAGTTCTTAATGATTGGAGTGCTTAATGATTGCACCAGGTAGCAAAGCAGTGGGGTTGGGGACAGGTGTTCCTACCTGGGGGTGTAGGCTCTTTAAATAGAGTCATAGACACCATTTGAACTTCCCCCTCTATGTTTAAAGACAAAGCTGATCATACTCATTTAAGAGTCTTTGTTTCTGCTCAGTGATGACTAGAGCTGAAGTCACTGGTGACCGGGTCTGGAGGCTAAGTCTTTGACTTGGTATGAGGACAGTGTTGGAGTGAAAGACAATGCAGAGGTTTCAGTTGCAGAGAGGTTCCCCCCTCCGTGGTGAAGTCACTAAGAACAGGGCTAGGTGATGAAACCCCAGAAAACGTTATCACAGAGGCAGCAAGCAGTGCCAGCAGTGGCAAAGGTGGCAGCAGGGACAGTGGGCAGTGGCAACTACAGAGGGATTGCTAGACCTTCCCTTTGAGATGTGGGAGGTGAACCCACATGAACACACCCCTGAATGCTGGGACTTCACTGACTACGGACAACCAACTCTGAGCAGAGCGCAGTGGAGGGGAAAGGAATAGTATGATAAAGGGTCATTTGTCCCTCAGACTTTTGTACTACAAGGGGGGGAAACTGAGGCAAAGGAAACTGAGGGAAGGGGGGGAAACTGAGACAAAGGGGGAAACTGAGGCAACACACGGTGAGGTGTTGATTTGTGGTTTGCATACTTTTGCATCATTCTTGTGCTGTTTTTCCAAATTAATGCTGAGTTCCCCCTTCCTTTTAATACAAGTTTTCTTGTGTTGTACACAGATTCAGTGCTTATAAGTGGAGAACTTTCACTTCTTAGAGGTGCCTAGGGTGGTGGTAAGTTTTCCCAGATTGAGTGAGGCTCGAGCCAGTTCTGTTTTGTAACGTTAACAGGAACTTCTGAATATTGAACCTGGCCTTTGTTGTTCCTGATACCACCTGGCAGAAGAGTTGCCTCTAGAAGACCCAATTTTATAAGCATGCAGAATGCAGCTAGCTAAACTCTAACCTGAGCCAAGGTTCCAGTCGCCATCTAGGCTGATTTCCTAGATGCTGGAGACTAGCTGTATACTTACTCGACTCCTTCATTTTGCTTCAGCCAGCAAGCCCCCTTCACATTTTCCTGCTGCATTCCTAGCATTTGATGGTGCTATATTAGGGTATAAATAGAAGCAATCAGATGCTCCATCACATGACCTAAAATGACAGGTTTCAGAGTAACAGCCGTGTTAGTATATCTTCGCAAAAAGAAAAGGAGTACTTGTGGCACCTTAGAGACTAACCAATTTATTTCAGCATGAGCTTTCGTGAGCTACAGCTCACTTCATCGGATGCATACCGTGGAAACTGCAGAAGACATTATATACACACAGAGACCATGAAACAATACCTCCTCCCACCCCACTGTCCTGCTGGTAATAGCTTATCTAAAGTGATCATCAAGGTGGGCCATTTCCAGCACAAATCCAGGTTCTCTCACCCCCTCACCCCCCTCCAAAAACCACACACACAAACTCACTCTCCTGCTGGTAATAGCTTATCCAAAGTGACCACTCTCCCTACAATGTATTGTTTCATGGTCTCTGTGTGTATATAATGTTTTCTGCAGTTTCCACGGTATGCATCTGATGAAGTGAGCTGTAGCTCATGAAAGCTCATGCTCAAATAAATTGGTTAGTCTCTAAGGTGCCACAAGTACTCCTTTTCTTTTTGCGATGACCTAAAATGGAGTTCAACAGCTATCAGAAAGTACAGTTGGTGCCACTTAGTTTTGAAACAAAAACAAGCATCTCCCCTACTTTAAAAGTTCTCAGGTCTCTGCTGTTGGAAAGGGAAAATAGTGCTGTACCCTGTATGCTGCAGTTGGCTTCTTCTTTATCTTTGCTCTTGAGGCTTTATATACAGTTGCAGCAATTTTTAAAAATAGAGTCAGAATACCTCTTGATATTAACCTATTAATAGATCTACCCCTTGCGTTCTCATTCTCCAGATATTTTATTTGGGTTGCAGTTCATTGATATTTATTTTCAAGAATTAGTCCTTGAGAGCCTCTTCATATCCCTCGTGCCCATAACCTGCTCCACACAGCACAGTGAGAAAAGGCCGCCCAGCCCAGCTGTGCCCTAGGGGCTAAGCACAGAACAAATGTAGGAGCTTGTGTCATCCATAGCTTCTGAACAACATGTGGGGGTCATCAGCTTACAAAGACACTCTAGACCGGTAGCATAGACAGGCCCCAAATGTATCGAAGTGTCCCGCCTTGAAAAACAGAAGACAAAAAACATAACCTTGAGTAGCTTTATTTTATAGTTGTGGAAACTGAGGCACACAGAAGCAAAGAGATTTGCTCATGGTCAAAAAGTCAGGAATAGAAAATGGCCAATCTGCTGATAGTCAGTCCTGGGCCCTAGCCGTGTTTGTCCTGGCCTCTCTGCTTCAGCTCCAGTAACAACCCGAGTGGAGGTTTTCTTCCTCTCCGTGACCTTTAACTTCACGTCACTGGAGAAGAAAGATTGTTTCTGACCAGCTGGCTCTAATGCTTAAAAACCTTCATTTTTTTCTTTCGCTAGGAGGATAACGCTGGACGTTTTCTCTCATCCACTTTCCTTTGGAATAATTTCAATCCAGTCCAAAGGATTTCCTTTTCCAGTGTGTCTTCAGCACCTTTCCTAGCAAACAGTTCCTGTTCGAGCACAGGTTTCCAGTTTCAGGCTGTCCCAGGGGGAGATGGCCATGAAAGGGGTAGTAGCTCAACTGAACCTATCCCCAGGTGAAGGGAATAAGTGCAGGGGTCACATGGGAAGGAGCAGCGTGTAACTAGGATCTAGGCCTGTTGGGCGATATAAGAACAGCCTGTGCTCAGCCAGGAGAGAGACCCACAATGGGAGCAGGCCTGGGAGGGGCTTGGATAGTCCTTTCAAGTCAGTTTTGGTACACAGCAGGGGATGGAAGAGCCAAGCTGCTAGGGTTGGGAGCTGGGCCTCCTGGCAGTGCCCAGGAACGAAAGCACAGCACCTGCCAGGAAGGGAGTCCCCACAGAGGGACACCGTAATCTCCCAGGGAGGGAAAAGGCTCTCACTGCCATTTCTTAACCTCATGGGGTGTTCTCCTGCTCTGCCAACCCCACCCCTATTTCAGCATCTCCAGGTGCCTGAGGAAGCAGGCACCACAGGCCATCCTGCAGCTGGGACAGAAATGTAGGTTGATGACCTACCTGCCCGTGGTGACCATGGTGCAGGACAGCCCTCAGGACATGCGAGTGCAGCTCCAGATCTGCAGAATGCACCTTCCCTTTGCTGGCACGAGACCTTGCAGGTTGCGGGAGGTGAGACAGGCACTAACTTTTGGTAACCCTCAGTGGGATCAGAGGGTAATGGTTTGTAGAAAGTGGTGTTGGAGAGCTTTACAAAAACTAGGCAAGCCATTTACAACACACACTTTGTTTCTCTACAAAAGAAAAAGGACACTAAACTATCTAAACTACTACATACCACAAGGGGCCACAGCAGTGGTTCCCTTAACCGACCCAGCAATATTGTTAATGTATCCAACTATACTCTTAGCCCAGCAGAAGAATCTGTCCTATCTCGGGGCCTCTCCTTCTGCCCCTCCACCCCCACGAATATGATACCGTTCTGTGGTGACCTAGAATCCTATTTTCGACGTCTCCGACTCAAGGAATATTTCTCCCACCTCTGAACAACATACTAACCCACAGAGAGCTTCCTACCAAGACGACAAAAAGAAGGATTCTGGGTGGACTCCTCCTGAAGGTCGAAACAACAGACTGGACTTCTACAGAGAGTGCTTCCGCCGACGTGCACAGGCCGAAATTGTGGAAAAGCAACATCACTTGCCCCATAACCTCAGCCGTGCAGAACACAACGCCATCCACAGCCTCAGAAACAGCTCAGACATCATAATCAAAAAGGCTGACAGAGGAGGTGCTGTCGTCATCATGAATAGGTCAGAATATAAACAAGAGGCTGCTAGGCAGGTCTCCAACACCACTGTCTACAAGCCATTACCCTCTGATCCCACTGCGGGTTACCAAAAGAAACTACACCATCTGCTCAAGAAACTCCCTGAAAAAGCACAAGAACAAATACGCACAGACACACCCCTAGAACCCCGACCTGGGATATTCTATCTGCTACCCAAGATCCATAAACCTGGAAATCCTGGACACCCCATCATCTCAGGCATTGGCACCCTGACAGCAGGATTGTCTGGCTATGTAGACTCTCTCCTCAGGCCCTATGCTACCAGCACTCCCAGCTATCTTCCAGACACCACTGACTTCCTGAGGAAACTACAATCCATCGGTGATCTTCCTGAAAACACCATCCTGGCCACTATGGATGTAGAAGCCCTCTACACCAACATTCCACACAAAGATGGACTACAAGCCGTCGAGAACAGTATCCCCGATAATGTCACGGCAAACCTGGTGGCTGAACTTTGTGACTTTGTCCTCACCCATAACTCTTTCACATTTGGAGACAATGTGTACCTTCAAGTCGTCCGGATTGCTATGGGTACCCGCATGGCCCCACAGTATGCCCGCATTTTTATGGCTGACTTAGAATAACGCTTTCTTAGCTCTCGTCCCCTAATGCCCCTACTCTACTTGGGCTACATTGATGACACCTTCATCATCTGGACCCATGGAAAAGAAGCCCTTGAGGAATTCCACCATGATTTCAACAATTTGCGTCCCACCATCATCCTCAGCCTGGACCAGTCCACACAAGAGATCCACTTCCTGGACACTACGGTGCTAATAAGCGATGGTCACATAAACACCACCCTATACTGGAAACCTATTGACCGCTATACTTACCTACATGCCTCCAGCTTCCAACCAGGACACACCACACGATCCATTGTCTACAGCCAAACTCTACCATACAACCGCATTTGCTCCAACCCCTCAGGCAGAGACAAATATCTACAAGATCTCTATCAAGCATTCTTACAACTACAATACACACCTGCTGAAGTGAAGAAACAGATTGACAGAGCCAGAAGAGTACCCAGAAGTTACCTACTACAGGACAGGCCCAACAAAGAAAATAACAGAATGTCACTAGCCATCACCTTCAGCCCCAACTAAAACCTCTCCTATGCATCATCAAGGATCTATAACCTATCCTGAAGGACGCCCCATCACTCTCACAAGTCTTTGGAGACAGGCCAGTCCTTGCGTACAGACAGCCCCCCAACCTGAAGCAAATACTCACCAGCAACCAGACACCACACAACAGAACCACTAACCCAGGATCCTATCCTTGCAACAAAGCCCGTTGCCAACTGTGTCCACATATCTATTCAGGGGACACCATCATAGGGCCTAATCACATCAGCTACACTATCAGAAGCTCGTTCACCTGCACATCTACCAATGTGATATATGCCATCATGTGCCAGCAAGGCCCCTCTGCCATGTACATTGGCCAAACTGGACAGTCTCTACATAAAAGAATAAATGGACACAAATCAGACGTCAAGTATTACAACATTCAAAAACCAGTCGGAGAACACTTCAATCTCTCTGGTCACTCGAACTCAGACCTAAAAGGGCCATTCTTCAACAACAAAAAACTTCAGAAAAAGACTCCAAGGAGAGACTGCTGAATTGGAATTAATTTGCAAACTGGATACAATTAATTTAGGCTTGAATAAAGACTGGGAGTGGATGTGTCATTACACAAAGTAAAACTATTTCCCCTTGTTTATTTCCCCCCCTACTGTTCTTGTCAACTGCTGGAAATGGCCCACCTTGATTATCACTACAAAAGGTTTTCTTCACCCTCCGCCCCCTCCCCCGCCCACCCCTGCTCTCCTGCTGGTAATAGCTCACCTTTCCTGATCACTCTTGTTACAGTCTCTATGGTAACACCAATTCTTTCATGTTCTTTATGTATATAAAATCTCCACACTGTATTTTCCATTGCATGCATCCGATGAAGTGAACTGTAGCTCATGGAAGCTTACGCTCAAATGTCTTTGTTAGTCTCTAAGGTGCCACAAGTCCTCCTTTTCTTTTTGCGGATACAGACTAACATGGCTGCTACTCTGAAACAGTGTTAGTCTTGCAGATGCAGACTAACACGGCTGCTACTCTGCCATGCCTCCACCCACTTTAACCCAAAACAAACTCAGGTTTTGGGTCAAAGGGGGTAGAGGCATGGAAGAGAGTATATAGTGAACAAAAGATTGAGTTTAAAAGTGTCAGAACAATATTGTGAAAACAGGAAATTCCTAGTCTTGACAATCTTTCACGAAAAACCCTTGCATTCCAAAAATAGTCACTTTTCTACAGACAATCCTTCCTTTGGAAAAGATTTTCAACCGTGTCTAGAAATCGCTCCCAGGTCAGTGTCTCTCTGAGCGTGGGGTGCACTCATTTGCCCTCCCCTTCCCCGGGGATGTGTATGAAGCACTAGTTAGAGGGGTACAGAGGAGGTATAAATAAAGATGATTAGGTCTTGACGAATACACATGTGGAGGATGTGGGGGGAGAGAGACATGACTGATTGTATTGTCCTGAAGCAGTGCACAGCTTCCAAAGATTTGGTGAATGCTTCTCTGGGGGTCTGATTCTGCAAACCAACTTCCAGGAGCATCAGATGTGCATCTGACAAGGCCCTGCTCCCTCCTCATGTCCAGGCCACTTGGCCAGTGGCTTGGCATGAGTAACTCTGATGCTGGACTGCCATTTTCCTACCCCTGCCTCTATGTGCATTGTGAGCAGCTGCACTGCTGCACATCCAAGTGGCTAAAGAACAATCAACAGGCTTCACTCTTCTTCACTCTCTGGTCACGCAATTACAGACATGAAAGTTGCGATATTACAACAGAAAAACTTCAGAAACAGACTCCAACCAGAGACTGCTGAATTGGAATTCATTTGCAAATTGGATACAATTAACTTAGGCCTGGGAGTGGTTGAGTCATTATGCAAGGTAACCTATTTCCCCTTGTTTATTCCTTCCCCCTCCCCCCCACTGTTCCTCAGACATTCTTGTTAAACCCTGGATTTGTGCTGGAAATGGCCCACCTTGATTATCATACACATTGTAAGGAGAGTGATCACTTTAGGTAAGCTATTACCAGCAGGAGAGTGGGGTGGGGGGAGAGAAAATCTTTTGAAGTGATAAACACCCATCTTTTCATGGTCTGTGTGTATAAAAACATCCTCACTGTATTTTCCACTTTATGCATCTGATGAAGAGAGCTGTAGCTCACGAAAGCTTATGCTCAAATAAATTGGTTAGTCTCTAAGGTGCCACAAGTCCTCCTTTTCTTTTTTCGAATACAGACGAACACGGCTGCTACTCTGAAACCTGACTACACAGAGTGCTATTGTTTGCACAAAGATAAAATGGAGAAATGTTGTGTGTGTTTAACCTCTTTCAAACAGCGGGCTCTTAAATGTTGCAAATAATTTCTAGCTCAACCAGAAGTTAGGGGCTTGAGGTAGGAGTCTCCCAGGCATTGTCTTCACTGCAAAAGTGTGTTTACATGGAGATAGCTAACTTGATGTAAAATCTGAGTGGAGACATAGAATAGAAACATAGAATATCAGGATAGGAAGGGACCTCAGGTGGTCATCTAGTCCAACCCCCTGCTCAAAGCAGGACCAATCCCCAATTAAATCATCCCAGCCAGGGCTTTGTCAAGCCTGACCTTAAAAACTTCTAAGGAAGGTGATTTTACCACCTCCCTAGGTAACGCATTCCAGTGTTTCACCACTCTCCTAGTGAAAAAGTTTTTCCTAATATCCAACCTAAACCTCCCCCACTGCAACTTGAGACCATTACTCCTTGTCCTGTCCTCTTCTACCACTGAGAATAGTCTAGAACCATCCTCTCTGGAACCACCTCTCAGGTAGTTGAAAGCAGGTAATATCAAATCCCCCCTCATTCTTCTCTTCTGCAGACTAAACAATCCCAGTTCCCTCAGCCTCTCCTCATAAGTCATGTGTTCCAGACCCCTAATCATTTTTGTTGCCCTTCACTGGACTCTCTCCAATTTATCCACATCCTTCTTGTAGTGTGGGGCCCAAAACTGGACACAGTAGTCCAGATGAGGCCTCACCAATGTCGAATAGAGGGGAACGAACACGTCCCTTGATCTGCTCGCTATGCCCCTACTTATACATCCCAAAATGCCATTGGCCTTCTTGGCAACAAGGGCACACTGCTGACTCATATCCAGCTTCTCGTCCACTGTCACCCCTAGGTCCTTTTCCGCAGAACTGCTGCCTAGCCATTCGGTCCCTAGTCTGTAGCTGTGCATTGGGTTCTTCCGTCCTAAGTGCAGGACCCTGCACTTATCCTTATTGAACCTCATCAGATTTCTTTTGGCCCAATCCTCCAATTTGTCTAGGTCCCTCTGTATCCTATCCCTGCCCTCCAGCGTATCTGCCACTCCTCCCAGTTTAGTATCATCCGCAAATTTGCTGAGGGTGCAAGCCACACCATCCTCCAGATCATTTATGAAGATATTGAACAAAACCGGCCCCCGGACCGACCCCTGGGGCACTCCACTTGACACCGACTGCCAACTAGATATGGAGCCATTGATCACTACCCGTTGAGCACGACAATCTAACCAACTTTCTACCCACCTTAGAGTGCATTCATCCAGCCCATACTTCTTTAACTTGCTGACAAGAATACTGTGGGAGACCGTGTCAAAAGGTTTGCTAAAGTCAAGCAACAATACATCCACTGCTTTCCCTTCATCCACAGAACCAGTAATCTCATCATAGAAGGTGATTAGATTAGTCAGGCATGACCTTCCCTTGGTGAATCCATGTTGGCTGTTCCTGATCACTTTCCTCTCATGTAAGTGCTTCAGGATAAGTGCTTCAGACAAGGCACAGGTGGCTTTAACCTCTGTGTCACTTGTCCAGGTAAATACCAGGCTGAGCGTATAGCATTCCTGGACTAGCTACATCAAGGTAAAAGACACCTCTCCCTCACCTCTACTAGTACTTTACATTGAGTTCGCCAGCTGAGTGTAAACACATACGTTTTGAGCTGGGAGGTTGATTTTTTTTGTTTGTTTTGCTGCTTTTTGGTGGTGGTGGTGCCGGGGGGAGGGCACTGAAGCCATAATAGTGACATTCTCTAGCCTGTGTTATTTGTATTACTGTAGCACATAGGAGCCCCAGTCATGGATCAGGACCCGATTGTGCTAGGTGCTGTACAAAATAGTACAAAAGACAGTCCCTGCCCCAAAGAGTTGACAATCTAAGTATAAGACAGATGGAGACAGACAGACAGGGGAGTACAAGGAAATAATGAGAGTGTATCGTTCGGTATGATAGGCAGTGATCCCTTTGATTTGGGAATTGGAGATGGATAATGAGATAGGTTTGAAAATGTTTAAGGGGCTCTCCTTACGAGCATGAAGGGCATGTGGCAGAAAGCATGAAGGTGGTTGTCTGAAAATTTAACAAGTGGGTGTTGCTGGCAGCATGGACCGATTGGAGGTGGGAGTCAACAGTACAGTGAATGAGAGATGGTACAGTTAGGAGAAGACATTGGTACAGTAAATGAGAGATGTCCGGTTAGGAGAAGACAGTACGTGAAGGGCCTTGAAAGAGAAGACAAGCTGCTTCTGTTTGATGCAATAGAGAAGGGGGAGCCAGTGGAGGGATGCAAAGAGGGGTGACATGGTGAAAGCAGTGGGCTAGGAGAATGATCTTTGCAGCTTGCAGCAATATTCTGAATGGATATGAGCTGGGGAAGAGGGAAAAGAGAAGCATGTGGCGGTAACTGAGATGTGATGTGATCAGAGCCTCGATGGGAATTTTAGCTGTGTGGATGGAGAGGAAAGGCTGTATCTTAGAGATGTTATGCAGGAAAACACCACAAGACTTAAGCACAGCCCTGGATGTGAGGACTTAGAGCAGAGGTGGGCAAAGTACGGCCCACGGGCCACATCCAGCCTGCGGGACTGTCCTGCCCGGCCCCTGAGCTCCCAGCAGGGGAGGCTAGCTCCAGGTGCCTCCCCGCTGTCCCCTCGCCCCTGCGGCCTCACCTCACTGTGCCGCTGGTGCTCTGGCCTGCTGCTCCTACCGGGCAGCGTGGCTGCGAGCTCCTGCTGCTCTGAGCAGCGTGGTAAGCGGGTGGGGGGGTTGGATAAGGAGCAGTCAGGGGACAGGGGGCAGTTGGATGGGGTGGAGGTTCTGGGGGGGGCGGTCAGGGGATGGGGAACAGGGGGGGTTGGATAGGTGTGGGAATCCCGGGGGGGGCGGCTGTCAGGGAGCAGGGGTGTGGACAGGGGTTGGGGCACTCAGGGACAGAGGTTGGTTAGGGGATGGGGTCCCAGAGGGGGCGGTTAGGGATGGGGGTCAGTCAGGGGGCGGGAAGTTGGAGGAGGTGGATAGGGGGTGGGGGCCAGGTTACTTGGGGAGTCACAGCCTTCCCTACCCGGCCCTCCATGCCGTTTTGCAACCCCGATGTGGCCCTTGGGCCCAAAAGTTTGCCCACCCCTGACCTAGAGAGAGGTGTGAGTGGAAGATGACAGGTTATGGGCCTGAGTGACAGGCAGGATGCTGGCGTTGTCCACAGCGATGGAGAAAGGAGGTAATAGAGAGGGCTTGGACAGGAGGGGAGAGACAGAGAGCTCTGCTTTAGCCATGTTGGGCTTGAGCTGACAGCTTGGTCGGCACAAGGAGATGTCCCAGAGACAGGCTGAGGTGTTCATTTGGCCAGCAGGAGATGGGGCTGGTGCAGAGAGGCAAATGGGTGAGTTGTCGGCATGGAGAGGGAAGTTGAATTTGTGTTTACAGAGGAGACAACCCAGAGACGAGGGGCAGAGGGAGAAGAGAACAGAAGGGGGAGGCTGGCCATAAACCATGTCACATTTACTGGTTTGTTTGTTTATTTTTCTCAAGACCTCCCCCCTCCTTGTCACACACTGTTACACCGAAACAAACCAGTAAGGACCCTCCCCGCCCCATGTGTTTATATACTATTTGGTCAGCCCCAGGGGACCAAGGACAGAGCCTATGGAAGGGTCCCGGGGAGCTGGCAGGAGGGGAAGCAGCGATCAGAGGGGTCGGGGGTGGGGGGAGCAGGGGAAAGCAGAGGGAGGACAAGGTTTCAGGAGGAGAGCGGGCAGGGCGGGCAGGCCAGGGAGGGCAAGGACTGAGCCATGATCGGAGCTTTGCCCGGGGCCGGGCGGGACGCCGCTCGGGCACCCGGCCAGCCCGGGAGAGAGGGGGAAGGTTTGTGGGGAGCAGAGCGGCCGGGAGTCGAGGGGTTAAATGGAGGCAGGGCTAGGGCGGGGATCGGCCGCTGTTGCGGTGACCCCCGGGCAGGGACGTTTCCGCTGTTCAGACCCACGTGGGAACGAAGCTGGCGCGGGGGTCACAGGGAAGCCGGTCGCTCTGCGGCTGCGAACTCACCGGGCGGGATCCGCTGCGAGCCCGCCTGGCTGCTGGGACCTCAGCTCCTCCCCGGGCTGCGGCGCTGGGCGCTCTTCCCGCGCATGAGACTCCGGGTCCCAGCGGTCCCTGCCCAGGCCGCGGGTGGGTGGGTGGGTGGGTGCTGCTGGCTGCTCGGCGGCGGTTCGCTCGCTGTGCGGCGGGGATTGCGGGTCGGTTCCAGCCACCGCCGGACTGGGGCGAGGGGGGACCGCGGGCCTGAATGGGGAGGGGGAGGGGCCCGGGCCCTGGCCTGAATGGGTGGCGGGGCTCGGGGTCAGGGACCAAATGGGGAGAGGGAAGGACCGGGGAGGGGGTTGGCTAGGGGCCGGGGACCAAATGGGGAGGGGGAGGGACCGGAGCCTGAATGGGTGGCGGGGCTCGGGCTCGGGGCTGGGGACCGCATGGGGGGCAGGGCTCCTAAGGGGGGGCGGGGCTTGGGCGGTGCCTGGGGACCGTGTGGGGAGGGCAGCGCAGTGGCAGGGGCCAGTCCTTGGCCGAAGGGCTGGGACTCTGGGCTAAAGGGGGGTGATTCGGGGGGCAGGCCCCGAGCCGAAGAGCGGGGGGGGTTCGGAAGAGCCCCGCCCCAGAAGGGAAAGGAGGGGCTGGGCAGAGGAGCGCTGGACACTGGTTCACGTCCCGCCATTCAAGGAGGGGGCTGGGCCAGGGACAAGGCTGTTTCGAGCCCCAGCCCCTCCCCTTCTGATATCCGACTCACACTTACTTCTAGGAGGATTGTGTGTGTGAGGAGGGTCTTCTCCCCCACCCCCCAGCTGGGTGTCTGTCACGGGTGGGAGGGGCCCATAGGACATCAGGTCTCTGAGGCCCTGGGGGCGGAGGGGCCGATAGGAGTTAAGGGGTTTTAATCATCATGGCACCACCTCTGGCAGGGGGTTGGGCTGCTGGGCAGGGAACAAGAAACCACAAATGGCCTCCCCCACCCCTGACCTGTCCTGCTTGGTCTGTCTCGGGTTCAGATCAGCTGGAGAGTCTGGAGCAGGGACGGGGAACCAGGGCCAGGACCTCTGCCTCGGCTTTGCTGCTGCCAAATCGGACCCACTCAGACCGAGAGGAGCTGACCCCAGCCCAGCACCTGCAGCAGCGTCTGTGGCCTGAGTGTCGCTGAGAGGGACAATGGGGCCAGCAGCTGGGTTGCTGAGAGCGAAGAGCCGCTGTAGGAGTTGTGTGTTAATGGCAATGGACACCTGGAGACTGGAGGGAACCCAGGTAATGGGGCATCTCTGCCTGGGGGCAGGCTGGAGAGAGACACTGAGACTGCCTGGGGTGCTGGAAGTGGGCGTGGCCCTCCCACTTTTTGTCACTGGCTCCTCCCCTCCTCCTCCTCTTCCCCCTGAGGTCCCCCCACCCCACCTCTGGCTGGGAGCTGGAGTCCAGGCAGTTGCAGGGAGCCGTGGATGACCCTCCACTTGCCTGGGGTGGGGGGCTGAGAGCAGCCCCAGGTCTGTATCCCTCCCCCCAGGCTCCCTGCCCAGAGCAGGGGGAGGGTCTGTAGTTCCCCACAGCTGCTGCTCTTACCATGGCCCGGCTGCTGCTCTGAGGCCCTGCTACCCAGCCAGAGCCGGATCTTGGTAACAGCCCCAGGGTAGCTCTAGGGAGCCATGGACCCTCCATCTGCCTTGGTGGGTGGGTCTGCCTGACCCTCTGGGCTCCCCTCCCAGAGTGTCTGACGGAAGGAGAAATCGACAGAACGGTGCATGTTCCAGGGCAGCTCCAGCCCCGGTGCTGTCAGTGAGACGTGTCCTCCCAGCCCTGCCTGACGGGTCTGTCTGTTTTAGACCCTCCTTGTAACTGCCAGAAAAGTCCAACCCCTAGAGTTGTGGTTGCACTGATAGTTGTATCGTCTCCTTTGATCGCTGCCATCATTGCTCTGGCAGGTGAGTTCCCAGCTTCTGCCCCGCTCCCTTCCCCTCCATCTATGATCTCCGTGCATCCCATTCCCCCGTGACCTACCACGCTCACTCCCTCCTCCCGGCCTGTCTGGCTTCTGCCCCTGGGACAGAGGATTCCTGGGGGATCTTCCTCACCGACCCTCCTCCTGCTCCCTCCCAGACCCCTGCACCTGGGCACTCTCTGTGTCGGGACGATCTGACTGATATTAGCCCCCCCAGCCCATCTCTGAGCACTTTGGACCCAAGTCGCCTTTGCCATGCGCCATGAAACAGTCCCTGTCCAGGGTGTCCAATGGGACAGGGTGCAGCGCATCCCTGAGCCCTTTGCCTTCCCTGTGTTGCTCTGAGGTTACCAGCCTGGCCTTCCTGGATCTTCAGGTCACGCCTGTGGCCGGGCGGCAGGTGCTGCAGTGTTATTGAAATGAGCCGTAGAAGTCAGTCGAGACCCCTCCACCAGGGCAGTGTGGAAACCCCCCAATCGCTGAGCTTGGCAAAGAAGGGTCCCTTAGCACCATTCACACCCCCGGGCTGCCCAGACAGCGTGTGCTCGTGCAGAGGGTGTCTGTTTGCCGTGAACATGAACCCTGCTGTATCCCCCCATTGTCTGGGGCAGGGCGTGCTGGAGGCTGTCGGGGATGGGATTTCTCTACTGCCCTGGGATCTGATCACTGGGCCCCAGGAGGGTTTAGCAGCTGGCAGAGGGGATTGAATCCAGGTCTGTCTGCATTAGGAATCCTCTGTGCCAATGTCATGACATCCGTGCACTGGACAGTTAAATCTACAGGGTCAGACATGCCTTGTGCGTGAGGTGAACACATGCTCGTTTTCTGATCACCACTGCCACGTTTCCTAACTCTTCCAGACTTAGAGTGTCTGTTCCTCGCTGAGTGCCAGCCACATGAGAAGGCTTGAAAACCAGCTACCGAGTTACTGTGGTGCAAACAAAAGTGACGTGCTCGAAAACATCTGGAGGGGTTTGAGTCCGACTCCTCTCAACTAGACAGGTCTTTCAAATCCTCTTTGGTGTCACTTATGGGTGACCCCACTGTTGCTCTTTCATGGCTCTGAAAGGGATACACTGCCGTGAGGGCTTCCAGAAAGTGCCTTTCTTGCTGCTGTGTTTGGGGAGAGAAAAGTCTGCAGGTAGGAGGTGAATTAAGTTCCATCATTCCTGGCCCACAGTGCAACAGGTCACTTCCCGTGGCTGTGGTTTCTGGCGCCCCCTTGTGGCTTTCATGTCCCTGCGTGAAAGTTCCCAAGTTCTTCTCAGTTGTTCACCTGCTGTTTGTTGCTAGGTTGAACGTCCAGCTGTTGATCTTGTGCCTGGGGTGAAATGTTCTGAGCTGTGTCAGTCCCTCGCAGGCTGGGAGTGTCCCTGGAATCCTTCTTGCTAGGCAAATTTACAGTGACAAACGTCTCCGTCCCCCTGCGTCTGATTGCCATGGTCCAGCCCCAGCTGGGGGTCCCAATGGGCTTGGCAAGCCGGTCAACTGACTGCCTGTTTGGCCACAGTCAAATACTCCAGCGAGAGCCCTGGGGGTAGGAGGCAGCCTGCCTTTCGGATTGCGTCTTGGAGCCTCACTTGTGTTTTCCGGAACCTGGTTTCATTGTTTTGCCTTTTTTTTCTGAGTTAAAATAACTCAGTGAAGTACATTTTTTAAAAAAAATTAGGTAGATACGTATCTATCGAAAGCTAAACCTACTGGAGAGAATGACGTCTTGATCTTTTTTGTTCCTGGCGGGAGGTAACCAATTCTGATAAATTGGTATTATAAAATATCTGACCACTCTGACAGATTTGACTGGTCAGTTGACCAATTTTTGTACCAGTCAAATGCCCAATTCTAGGTGTAACTCTTACCCTCCATGTGACTGTCTCATTCTCAGTGCTGACATCTCAGCTTTCATCAGCTGATCTGTGCCCCCCTGCTGGCCCCTCGTGCCCGGACGGCTGGATGGGATACCGAGGGAAATGCTACTATTTCTCAGAGATGGAAGGGAGCTGGACCGACAACTGGAGCTGGAAGGGAGCTGGACCGACAACTGGACCGGAAGGGAGCTGGACCGACAATTGGAGCCTGCCGTTCACAGGTGCTGGACACCTGGGGCTCCCACGGGAACGGGGTACAGTAGTGATGGCTGCCCAGCCAACACCCCGCAATGGGTTTCAGTGGGCTCCAAGTGTGATCACAAAACCAGCGCTGCTTGAACCCTGGGACTTCAGGACTAGAAGCATGAGCCTCTGCCATAGGAGCGAAAGAATCCACTTCTTTAACTGAAACTCCCCCCCGATTGATAAAGCTCTTTTGCAGGCCAGCCATTAGAGGGGGATGGAGACCTCCGCACTTCTCTGGTCTGGGTTACTTCAGTACTTTGAAAAATCAGGCTCTTTTGGCACTGGGTCAGGGCTCCCCAGTGGACAGTCCCCATTCTGCTGTATTGGACCCAACCTTTGGATCCCACCTGCTTCCAGCCTCACTGGGTCTGAAGAGCTACCAGACACTGTCCTGAGTTCGGGCCTCTGTGGCATTCTTCTGGGGTACAGACTCCCTGTCTGGTATGCTCCTTAGGATGTGGGACCCTGCAGATCAGCTGCTGTAGGATCCAAAACCAGTGCTGAACCCTCCCAAATCTCCCGAGAGGCATGTTGTCCCTAGAGCTCCACCCTCCACACCAGATGAACTCTGGGAGAGTCACGTGAGGGTTACAAACAAGGAACACATGCTTTCACAAAGGAACTTCTTCAACACTCTCTTTTTCCCCCATCCCCAATGGAAAGCTCAAGAGTTATAGATCAACGGAAAAGGAAACCCCTGAATGCAATTTCTTCTTTCAGTGTCATCTTGGTTCTGCTCCATGTGTTTCAAGGAGGCGAGATCCCTCCTGTCCCCCGCTTTTCCTGCTCAGTCGTCTGGTTCTGGTGATGGTCTGCCCCTCTTGTTAGAGGGCCGGTCCCTTTTGACAATCAGTCTAACAAATTCTCTCTGTCCTGCTGGGGACTGTCCATTCTCCAGCACCCCTGTGGGCTGCTCAGCATAGAGGGTCAGGAACAGTCAGCGGTTCTGCAAAGCCCCCGCTGTCCTGAGCTCTGCTCCTGAGGGGCTGGGAGAGTAGCTGCTCCGCACTCAGGCCTGCACTGTGGAGAACGGCTCCCCTGGCTGGGACTGGTGTGAAATGCCTGGCCTCTGCCTGACTGCAGCTCCCTGGCTTCTGTGTTGCAGGTTTCACTTAAGAGGAGGAGGTGACTGCGCGTATCTGAACGACGAGAAAGGGGTCAGCAGCTCATGGTGCTACATGGGAAGACAGTGGATCTGTAGCAAACCTGAGGTGTATGTGATGGTGTCATAAATATAAAGGGAAGGGTACACACCTTTAAAATCCCTCCTGGCCAGAGGAAAAATCCTTTCACCTGTAAAGGGTTAAGAAGCTAGGATAACCTCGCTGGCACCTGACCAAAATGACCAATGAGGAGACAAGATACTTTCAAAAGCTGGAAAGAGGGAGAACATCAAAGGGGTCTGTGTCTGTCTGGGTGAGGCTTTTGCCAGGGACAGAACAGGAATGGAGTCTTCGAACTTAGTAAGTAATCTAGCTAGATATGTGTTAGCTTATGATTTCTTTAAATGGCTGATAAAATAAGTTGTGCTGAATAGAATGAATATTCCTGTCTGTGTGTCTTTTTGTAACCTAAGGTTTTGCCTAGAGGGGTTCTCTATGTTTTGAATCTAATTACCCTGTAAGGTATTTACCGTCCTGATCTTACAGAGGTGATCCTTTTCCTTTTACTGTTTCTTCTATTAAAATTTTTCTTTTCAAGAACTGAATGTTTTTGTCATTGTTCTAAGATCCAAGGGCTTGGGTCTGTGGTCACCTATGCAAATTGGTGAGGATTTTTACCAAACGTTCCCCAGGAAGTGGGGTGCAAGGTTTTGGGGAGGATTTTGGGGGGAAAGACGTTTCCAAACAACACTTTCTCAGAAAGCCGGTTAAACGTTTGGTGGTGGCAGTGGAAGTCCAAGGGTCAAATAGTTTGTACCTTGGGGAAGTTTTAACCTAAGCTGGTAAAGTAAGCTTAGGAGGTTTTCATGCAGGTCCCCACATTTGTACCCTAGAGTTCAAAGTGGGGAAGGAACCTTGACAGATGGGAAAAGAGACCGCACTCGAAAGGGGCTCAAAATGAGACTCCTAGAAGTGACACTTATACAACTCACACCTACTTGAACGAGCCAAGATCTCAAAATCAGGCAGTGGGGCCCTCAAGCAATAAGTGTGTCTCGTTTAAACTCCGTATGTGCCTTCTGCTTTTGAACCTTTTAAACTCAGGGTCACGTTGTCAAGCTTTTCTCTGCAGCTGAGAGGGAGTGATCTCATGAGAAGGAGTCTTACCTCATTTCCCCAGCATGTGGCTAAGGGAAGGCCTTGTTTGTTTAGACTCCAGAACAGCATTTCTCAAATGCAGCCACCAGCTGATTGTTTGCAGCCACAAGAGCCTCCAAAGTGCCCCAACAATCGCTCAGATGTTAAGTATTAAAGGTGTCTTCTAAATGCCATAAATCCTCATGCGCGCTCCCTTTTAAATAGTACCATGTCGGCAGAGCTGAGCTACATAGGTGTGGTTTACTTTCAAGTCACAAAGTGTATTCTTTGGCTAAGAACATAAGAACGGCCATACTGGGTCAGAGCAAAGGTCCATCCAGCCCAGTATCTTGTCTGCTGACAGCGGCCAATGCCAGGTGCCCCAGAGGGAGTGAACCTAACAGGCAATGATCAAGTGATCTGTCTCCCGCCATCCATCTCCACCCTCTGACAAACAGAGGCAAGGGACACCATTCCCTACCCATCCTAGCTAATAGCCATTCATGGACTTAACTTCCATGAATTTATCCAGTTCTCTTTTAAACCCTGTTATAGTCCTAGCCTTCACAACCTCCTCAGGCAAGGAGTTCCACAGGTTGACTGTGCGCTGTGTGAGGAAGAACTTCCTTTTATTTGTTTTAAACCTGGTGCCCATTAATTTCATTTGGTGGCCCCTAATTCTTGTGTTATGGGAACAAGTAAATAGCTTTTCCTTCGTCACTTTCTCTGCACCACTCATGATTTTATAGACCTCTAACCACTGTGTTTACATCTCATGTTATTGTAGGTCTGTAAGTGGCTATGGGCCATCTCACTGCGTGGTGTTTGGGCAGGTTGCGATTGTTCATGGGGGTGCGGAGGGAGGTGAAAAAGTTAAAATGTGACTGGGTATCAGAAAGTATTTCAGATAATCTAGTGCCAGAAAATGACCTTGAATGTGACAGCAGGTGGCTCCTCTGGGACCTTCTGCTAAGAAAAGCAAAACATAGAAAGAGAAAGAAACACTTCAGCACCAGGGGGAAAGGCAGTTTCCTGCGTTTCCGAAGCCATCTGATTCCATTTCTGAACAAGTTGCAGTGTGAGAGAAATTCATCAAATTGAAATGTATGTCGTGCAACGTCCCTACAGCACTTGTGCAAGGGAAGTTGAACCAAATTACTACGCTGAGTTTCAGAGGCGTAAGCTGTTAAATGATGCAAAAACCAAGCTGAAAAGTCAACAGCAACGGCTCAGATTTTAGAGTAACAGCCGTGTTAGTCTGTATTCGCAAAAAGAAAAGGAGTACTTGTGGCACCTTAGAGACTAACCAGTTTATTTGAGCATGAGCTTTCGTGAGCTACAGCTCACTTCATCGGATGCATACCGTGGAAACTGCAGCAGACTTTATATACACACAGAGAATATGAAACAATACCTCCTCCCACCCCACTGTCCTCCTGGTAATAGCTTATCTAAAATGATCATCAGGTTGGGCCAATTCCAGCACAAATCCAGGTTTTCTCACCCTCCACCCCCCCACACTCAAATTCACTCTCCTGCTGGTAATAGCCCATCCAAAGTGACAACTCTCTACACAATGTGCATGATAATCAAGTTGGGCCATTTCCTGCACAAATCCAGGTTCTCTCACCCCCTCACCGCCCTCCCAAAAACCACACACACAAACTCACTATCCTGCTGGTAATAGCTCATCCAAAGTGACCACTCTCCAAGTTTAAATCCAAGTTAAACCAGAACATCTCGGGGGGGGGGGGGTAGGAAAAAACAAGCGGAAATAGGCCACCTTGCATAATGACTTAGCCACTCCCAGTCTCTATTTAAGCCTAAATTAATAGTATCCAATTTGCAAATGAATTCCAATTCAGCAGTTTCTCGCTGGAGTCTGGATTTGAAGTTTTTTTTTGTTTTAAGATAGCGACCTTCATGTCTGTGATTGCGTGACCAGAGAGATTGAAGTGTTCTCCGACTGGTTTATGAATGTTATAATTCTTGACATCTGATTTGTGTCCATTTATTCTTTTACGTAGAGACTGTCCAGTTTGACCAATGTACATGGCAGAGGGGCATTGCTGGCACATGATGGCATATATCACATTGGTGGATGTGCAGGTGAACGAGCCTCTGATAGTGTGGCTGATGTTATTAGGCCCTGCGATGGTGTCCCCTGGATAGATATGTGGGCACAATTGGCAACGGGCTTTGTTGCAAGGATAAGTTCCTGGGTTAGTGGTTCTGTTGTGTGGTATGTGGTTGTTGGTGAGTATTTGCTTCAGGTTGCGGGGCTGTCTGTAGGCAAGGACTGGCCTGTCTCCCAAGATTTGTGAGAGTGTTGGGTCATCCTTTAGGATAGGTTGTAGATCCTTAATAATGCGTTGGAGGGGTTTTAGTTGGGGGCTGAAGGTGACGGCTAGCGGCGTTCTGTTATTTTCTTTGTTGTTACTGTTATTATTATTACTGGGCTATGTTGATTGGTTTTTTTTTTGTGTGAAAGAAACTTTGGACATATTGGCAGATACATTCTTTCATTATTAGTCATTATCCTTTCTATTATGTAAAGCATTTTTAAATTTAGTTCAGAATTGTTCTACAGCCGTCCACCTTTGACCAAAAAAGCAAAAGAACAACAAAAAAGACAAGACTGTGCAAAGCACTGGTTTGTTCTGTGTTTAGGTCCAGTAAAGATAAGACACAACTGTACCTTATATTTATTATTCAGCCTGCAAAAAATCCCTATGTAAATATGCACATGTAATTTATTTATTTGTTTTTCCTACAGTTAGTTCAGTATTGTCAGAGCCTCATTCTGAGGCTGCCAAATATTTGTGAGAACCCCGGCTCTAGAAAGTGTTAGAAAACAAAATCCTATGTAACCATTACTTTCCAGTATTTGCAAAAAGAAAAGGAGGACTTGTGGCACCTTAGAGACTAACCAATTTATTTGAGCATAAGCTTTCGTGAGCTACAGCTCACTTCATCGGATGCATTCAGTGGAAAATACAATGGGGAGATTTATATACATACAGAACATGAAACAATGGGTGGTACCAGTATTTATTCACTCTCGCTTGCATCTCTGTTCTTTGATAATAAACTCATTCCTGTTTTCTGTATATCTAATTGCTGTGTTCTCAATAGAGTGGTTGGCCTGAATTGAATCTTACAAGCTGCTGTGGACCGCGCCTGTGGTATTAGAGTCACAGTTCTGCATGTGCTCCGGGGAACGGGCTGAGCACTGCAGAGGGACGCTCAGAGGCTTTGGGAGTGTCTATCACTAACCTGTACACAGAGAGCGAGGCCTGCAGGGGGCTGGAAGGTCAGGCTTGCGCTGCCAGGGGTGGTGGTTTGAGAGAGCTGACCCATGGCAGGCCTGGACAAGGCTCCCCCAAAAGTGCCTCGTATGCCTGCTATGGATCACTCAAACGGGCAGACGTCCTCAGCTCATTCCACCCCTGCACCCCCCAGGTACAACCCACACAAGGCATTCGACCAGGGTGAGGAGAACACCTGCAATGCCCTGTCACCTGACGTGCTGAATTTGCCTCTGAGCCCATTTTCCCTTCCAACTTGGGACTCCAGAACCCTGCCTTGTTGAGCCAGACATGCTTGCCAGCTGCAAACCTAGACCCAGGTCTGGGCCACACCCCCAACGCTGCAGACTTGAACCCAAAACTGCTCAGCAGGTCACCTGTCTCCAGCACCCAGCTCCCAATGGGATCCAAACCCCAAATAAATCCGTTTTACTCTGTATAAAGTTTATACAGGGTAAACTCAAATTGTCCACCCTCTATAACACTGATAGGGAGAGATGCCCAGCTGTTTGCTCCCCCAGGTATTAATCACTTACTCCGGGTTAATTAATAAACAAAAGTGATTTCATTAAATATAAAAAGTAGGATTTAAATGGTTTCAAGTAATAACAGACAGAACAAATAAGTTACCAGGAAAAATAAAACAAAACACGCAAGTCTAAGCCTAATACATTAAGAAACGGAATACAGATAAATCTCACCCTGAGAGATGTTCCAAAAAGCTTCTTTCCCAGACTGGACTCCCTCCAGTCTGGGCCCAATCCTTTCCCCTGGTACAGCCTTGTTCCAGCTCAGGTGGTAACTCGGGGATTTCTTATGACTGGCAGCCCCCTTTGTTCTGTTCCACCCCCTTTGATATCTTTGGCACAAGGCGGGAATCCTCTCACGGTCTCTCTGGGTTTCCACCCCTCCTTCTAAATGGAAAAGCACCAGGTTAAAGATGGATTCAAGTATCATGTGACATGTTCGCATGTCCTGTGAGCCCCCCTCCATTCTTTCAGGACTGGCCCGCATGTATGCAGTGAAGGCTTGCAGGTGAACAGAACCATCTACAGTCAGTTGTCCTAGCTAATGGGAGCCATCAAGATTCTAAGCCACCATTAATGGCCCACACTTTGCATAACTACAGTAGGACCTCTCAGAGTGATATCTCATATTCCTAATTTCAGATACAAGAATGACACATTCATCCAAATAGGATGAACACACTCAGTAGATTTGTAAGGTCTCATTACAAAACTTATAGAGACCTTTTGCATAAAGCATATTCCAGTTATATCATATTCACACTTAAACATTTTTATAAAGCTTATGAAGTGCAATGTCACAGGGTCAATACCCTCAGAGGATACCTGCAGATACAGGCTTCCCTGGCTGGTGGAAAGGCCTCAACTGCCCTGCTTCCCATGGCCAGAAGGCATTGTAGTACAGCTATTCTCAGCTTACCCGGGCCTATGTGGAGCGGAAGGTACATTAGAGCAGCCCCAAGGCTGCTCTGACTTAGACCTGGTCAGCACAAAGCCTGACGATCATTTGTCTACTCTCCGATCAGCACGGGCTGCCAGTGAGTTGGCCACCCAGGAAGCCTAGCCCCTGGCCCTTCCCCTTGTGCCTGAGGTCCCGCCATTCCCCTTCTGCCCCCCTCCCTCCCCTTCTACCTACCTCTCCCCCGCAGGAGCCCAAAGCACCCTCACCACAGCCCACAGCCCCAGCACTGGACGGCAGAGGTCGGGGGGCGAGACCCCAACCCCGGGGCACTGCAACCTCAGTGCCCACAGCCCCATGATACCTGCTGCCCATGCTGATCACGCTGTCTGGATTGAAGAGATTTGATGCACGTTACCCTACTATTCTCGTATTGTGTCCGAATTCCAGAGCTGTTGGCATGAAGACACCACTGGAAACGGAACATTCATTCATTCCTATATCTGCTCAAAGTGTGTAAGTGCAAAGAAGAAAGGAATAATAAAATATATATAAGAGAACCCCTGAGATGCCTAGCTCTCTAAACAGTGAGAGGTGAGGAAGCCCCTCTCGTGTGGGTGCATTGTATGGTGCCATATGCACACCCAGCACTTCTCAAATCCGAGATGTTCTAATGCACATCCATCTCCTCGCCCTCCCATTCTCCCATCTCCTCCACCTCCATCTCCTCCATGTCGCTGCTGTCAGGGTCGTCTTGGGGCTCCGTTGGAGCCCTGGCTTTTGGGCTATCTGCTGCTCCATAGAAATCCCTGGCAGCATCTCCCATTGGCAGCTGCAATGTGATATTCACAGCAAAGTACGAAGCATGGTTGAAATCTACAAGCACAGAGCCCCGTGGCTGTGTTAGAGGCCAAGTGCACAGAGGTTTGTGCTGCTCATGCAGGTGGAGGGATGAAGGCAAAAACATCAAACTAGGAACCGAATTGGACAACCATTTCACTGTAGACAAAGATCTCATGGCTCTCAATCCCGACCAGCAGCTCCTTGCTAGCCCAGTTTTGTCAATATTCCTTTGCCACCCCAGAGCCCCCTGCGGTTCTGGCCTTAGGTCACCCCAGACAGGTCTCTTGATTCTCTTCATTCCTTCTGTGACAGATACAGGATACACAGCGGGGCGGTGTGCGGGTTTCCTTGGCACTCACTTCGAGTGAGCTCCATAACTCAAGGCTTCACCGTTCATTAGTAACACGCCAATGGCAACCCCACACCAGCCAAACCCATTTGCAGCTCCAGCAGGGCTTCCTTTCTGTTCCTTACCCGCCTTACACACACTCCACCCAACCCAGAATACACTGGCGAGGAAAATCTCTTCCTGACCCCTGCATGTGACCAGCTGAAGCAAGAGACTTGGGACCATAAGACATATACCAGACAAGACCCTCAGGGTTGCCCAGTCCACCCCCATCCCACAAGCAACCCTCTCATACAGTCACACTCAAATGTGTCCAATGCTCTCTTAAAACTAATAAAGTTTGCCCCTATTGGGAGGCTGTTCCAGAACCTCCCTCCTCAAATGGTTAGAAACTTTCTAATCTCCAGCCTGAACTTGTTCTTGGCCAGTTGATTCGCCTTTGTTCTTGGGCCTACATAGTCCTTTAGCTAGAACAGCTCTCCACCCTCCCTGGTGTTTACCCCGATGTATTTATGGAGAGCCATCAGATCCCCTCTCAGCCTTTGTTTTGCTAGACTAAACCAGCCCAGCTCTCCCAGCCTTCTCTCGTAAGACAGGCCCTCCATTCCCTGATCATCCTGAGAACTCTTCTCTGTACCTGTTTCACTCTGAATTCATCTTTCTCGAATGATCAGAATCATACACAGGATTCTAGAGGAGGGCTCTCCAGGGCCATGTACTTTCGTACTTCTCTTTCTCGACTGGAAGTGCCTCAGCTGATGCATCCTAGCATCACATTTGCCTTTTTCATGGCCACATCACATGGGTGGCTCAGTCACTGTATAATCGACCAACACATCAAGGTCTCACCCCTCCTCTGTCGCCTCCAACTGATGAGCCCCCAGCATCAAGAAGAAATTCTTCTTATTAGACCCTAAGGGCAGGATTTTGCACCTGGTACCATTAAATGTCATCCTTCTTCTGGTACTCCAGTCTTCAAGGTCATCCAGATCTTCCTGTATAATATTCTACCCCCTCTGGACAGACCATGTTTCCCAGCTTTTTAATCATCAGTAAGTTTTGTTATCACTCTCCTACTTTTTGGGTTAACACCATTAATAAAGAGATTAATGAAGATGGATCCCAAAACAGATCCTTGAAAAACTCCATTAGGAACCTCCCTCCGATCCCATAGTTCAGCTTCCAGACTTCTCCCCTTTAATTGGTTCCTTACCCGCCTTACAATTCTTGTACTGATCCCCGTCTTCTCTAATTTAGCTAAGAATTTCCCACGTGATACCGTATCAAATGCTTTACTGAAGTCCAAGTATATTAGATCTGCTGCATTTCCCTTCTCTAAACAACCAGTTCTCAGCTCAAAGAAAGAGCTCAGGTTAGTCTGGCCCCATCTACCTTTGGTTACATCCCCTTTTCCATTTACCTCTGTTGGAGACCCCAGGGCATGGCCACTAGTTAAGTTGAGGAGATGGAAGGCCATAAGGGTCGAGGAGGTCTCCCTGCTAAAGGCCTAAGGGCTTCTTCTCAACCCCCCTTTATAAAATTCAGGCCTGGCTAGTTTGAGTAAGCTCTTTTGCTCTTAAAACAATGTTGCAGATGCAGACAATGCCCCATAGTGTAAGGTTTGCTGACGCCAAGTTAAAGATAATAGGAGAGAGAGCTACAAGGCCAGACAGGATGTGCTGGTTCTTTAAGTTGCTAGGAATGCTTGTTAGAGGTTGCAGGAAATAAACATTGTTCTAACCCATATAAGAAAGGTAGAGTATTTGTGCAAAGTTTTGATTGGCTGATGTGTAGTGCAGTAGCATTAAGGAATATAAAAGTGTGTATAATGACCTGCTCTGATGTGCAGGATTTGAGATTCTATTCTCCCTGTACCTTGTTTGCAGCTGCAAATAAACTTTTCTGCTTCTCCACCCCGTTGTGATTATTGAGTGTCGCACACCGGGTAACGAACCCCCCCTGCTGTTGTTCACCTCTGGCACTGGGTGCCGGCAACAGCTTTTGGAGTCCCAACGTGGGGTGACGAGGCTGCAATTAGCCTTGCCCAGATCCCTTCTGGAGGTCGAGGATTGCAGCGACAACCGACGCCCAGCACACACCGGTGAGTTCATTGGGGGCCTCAGAGGAGACGCAGTTTGATCGACCCCGGAGGGCACGATGGTGCAACGCACTCACATAGTGGAGAAGCAGCTGTGGGAGACGGTGAGGAACCTGTTCCTTGGATATAGGGGAGGAGCAGCTGCGGGCGACGTTGGGGAACCGGTCCCTTGGATAAGGTAGGAACCTTTTGAAATCCGGATTATATGCTCTGTTGGAACCTGGGGACGCCCTCAGTTACCCTGTAGTTATGGGACAGGAACAGAGCACGGGAGGTACGGTACAATGCATGCCCCTAGAGTGTATTTTAGTAAATTGGAAGATATTTGGATCAGATCCAATGACTAAGGGTAAATTAAAGCGATTTTGTACAGTTGACTGGCCTCAGTACCAATTAGAGGACCAAGAACAGTGGCCTCCCGGAGGATCACTAAATCATAATACAATCCTCCAGTTACTCCTGTTCTGTCAGCGAACGGCGAAGTAGAATAAGCATTCATATGCTTACTTGTTTATAACCTTATAGTCTTGTACTGATATTTTACAATGCTGTAATTTAACCCCGATTGGCCCTGTAGCAATTAATGTCAGTCCCCGGATCCCCACCCCAAATGTAATGGCAGATCCGGTGTCTCCTTCGACCCCTACACCCACACAGAGCGAGGCTCAAAGTAAGATTCCTAGTGAAGCTCATAGTGAGGTTCAGGCTCCATCTGCTGGATTATACCCGTTACTTACCAAGACTAAAATCGCCCCTAATGCAATAGAAAGGACAAGCTCTTACCATGCAGGTCTATACTCATGCACCTTTTAATCCTATGGACCTGGCCACTTTCAAAGCACAGGCTGGAGAATTTTCTATCAACCCAAGCAAGTTGGTATCGGTCTTTGAGGGATGTCTTAGCAGCTACAAGCCAGGCTGGGATGATTGTAATGTCCTTCTGCAAACATTATTGACTGAGGTTAAACAAGAACAGGTCATAGCTAAAGCAAGGAAAAAAGCGAAAAGGCGATATGACCAAGACCGTAACAATGTCCCGATCCCAGATAATCAAGTTCCTATAAAAAATCCTAGGTGGGACCCAAATGACAATCAGGCTATGACCCACCTCACCTTCTATAAGGAGCTGCTACTGTATAGACTCCGTCACGCAGCTGTCAGACAGAATAATTAAACTAAACCATAGAAGGTAGTGCAGGATCCAAAGGAAAGCCCTGGAGCTTTTTTGCAGCACATTCGAAACACGATCCAACAGTATACCAATGCAGATCCTAATAATCCACAAACTGAGGCAATTATTAAAAAAGTATTTACAAGCAGGGCAGCCCCGACATTAAGAGAAAGCTACAGAAAAAGGAGGGTTTGACAAGTATGACCATGGCACAGATTTTAGAAGCAGCAAATCAAGTGCATAGTTTAAAAAAGTAAAAAAAATAAAAAAGCAAGTAAAATTAATGATAGCGGCAATGCAGGCAGGCACGAAGGAAAGTAAACAAAAAAAAGGGGGCCGTGGACACGGACGTCCAGGCCCGCGAAAAAGACGACTGGGGCGCAATCAGTGTGCCCTGTGTCGGCAAGAGGGACACTAAAAAAATAAGTGCCCAAACAAAAAGAAAAGGGGAAGTACCTCTATGATGGCAATAAAAAAACAAAAATAAGGGTGTCAGGGGAAACAGATCATCCTACCCCCGGAACCCCGAGTAAAAATGCGGGTGGGAAATGAAGAAATAGATTTTTTAGTGGACTCTGGAGTGGCGCGAACTGCTGTAAATCAACCGCTTCAGTTGCCAGTAGAAAACTCCCTCACTGTGACAGGAGCCACAGGCAAAGATACCAAGTGCCTAGTGTATGCCCCAGCAGAACGTGCTTTGGGAAACAAAACCATATCCCATAAGCTGGTATAGCTCCCTGAATGCCCAACACCATTGCTGGGATGGGACCTGCTGTGTCGCCTAGGTGCCACCCTGCATTTTACTCCAGATGAAATAACCCTTACCTTACCCCCTGAAAATGCATAGATTATGACCCTTGCAGTTGAATCCTCGGCTATGCAAGCCCCAAAATGGGACCAGTGAGAAGTCCAAGTGTATCCCCTTGTGTGGGCATCAGGGATCCCAGGAAAAGCTACTCACCAAACCCCCATTCATGTCCAGCTCATACCCGGGAAAGGCCCGGTGCGGGTAAAGTAATAGCCAATCAAGAAGGAAGCCAAAAAGGGGTTACAGGAAACCATAGATCGATTTCTAACGTACGGTATTCTCTGGGAATGTCAGTCAGCCTGGAACACTCCCATTTTACCCGTACAGAAACCTGATGGCACGTACCGGCTGCTACAAGACCTAAGGGCAGTTAATGAACGGGTTAAGACTCTGCACCCTCTTGTCCCTAACTGCTATACCCTATTGGCTTCTATAGGGGAACAGTATACCCATTTTCCAGTTCTTGATTTAAAAGATGCTTTTTTTGCCATCCCAGTTGACACCTCAGCACAGGAGATTTTCTCCTTCGAATGGGAGGACCGGAACAGAGTTAAAAAGCAACTTTGCTGGACAGTGTTAGCCCAGGGGTTTAAAAATTCCCCCACCTTCTTTGGCCAGGCTCTGGCCAGGGACCTAGAGGAGTGGGATAATAAAGAAGCCCTCCTTTTGCAATACATAGATGATCTGTTAATTGCCACTGTAGGCTTAACTCCCTGCCTTAAAGCCACCGTGAGTCTCCTGAATTTTGTGGGACTCCAAGGATATCGGGTAGCACGAAGTAAGGCTCAGATTGCTCTCCCGCAGGTACAGTACCTCGGGTTCTACATACAGCAGGGGGAACGCCAGCTTTCAAATAAAAAAATAAAAGCCATATGCCAAGTTCCTATCCCGAGTAATCGCAAGCGGCTCAGAGCATTTCTGGGGATGGCAGGCTTCTGTAGAATATAAATCCCAGAGTTTGAACTATAGGCTAGACCCCTGTATGACTGTGTAAAAGGAGCAGACCATGACCCCTTTCATTGGACCCCAGAGGCTGACAGGGCATTTAAAATCCTAAAAAAAAAGCTAATGGAAGCCCCGGCTCTAGGTCTGCCAGATCTCTCCAAGCCATTTCAGTTGTATGTACATGAACGAAAGGAGGTGGCCCTGGAAGTACTCACACAGCTGCTAGGAGCATGAAAACGTCCGGTGGCATATTTTTCGAAATAACTGGACCAAGTAGCCAAGGGCTGGCCAGCATGCCTGCGGGCAGTGGCAGCCACCGCCCTGACCCTGGCAGAAGCAGAGAAACTGACACTAGGGGGAACAATACAGGTTTTTACACCACACATGGTACGCGCTTTACTGGATGTTAAGGGCGGCCTCTGGCTCACACAAGCGCGTATGGCAAGATACCAAGCAAAGCTCTTAGAGAACCCTGAGGTCAGGCTGCAGCCTTGTCCATCCCTTAACCCTGCCACCCTCTTACCAAAAACTGAGAAACAGAAACATGACTGTTTAAAAATCATAGATGCCCAATATTCTAGCCGCCCGGACTTGAAGGATGTGCCCCTCCCAAATGCAGATTACGAGTGGTACACTGATAGTAGCAGCATGGTAATAAATGAGCAAAAAATGGCGGGTTATGCTATTGTAACCCTCAGTGACACCGTGGAAGCTGAAAGTTTGCCCGCTGTGACCTCTGCCCAGTTGGCTGAGCTAGTGGCCCTGACCCGTGCACTCGAACTGTCCAAAAAAAACCAGGTCAATATTTTCACTGATTCCAAATATGCTTTTGGGGTGCTGCATGCTCCTGCTGGCCTGTGGAAGCAGAGGGGAATGCTGAGAGCCCAAGGCTACCCAGTCAAGTACGGGCCCCAAATCCTCCGGCTTCTAGAGGCAGTGCAACTCCCTTTGGAAGTGGCAGTGGGACACTATAAGGCCCATCAGAGGGAGGATCAAGATGTGACCAGGGGTAATGCCAGGGCAGATAAAGAGGCAAAGCATGCTGCCACCCTGCTGTTCCCTCAGACTAAAAACACCTATATGCATGCCCTTATCCCATCAGTGGGGAAGCTCCCAACCCCACAGTATTCTGGGGAGGAGAAACAGCTAGCTGACAAACTTGGTCTCCAGGAAAAGGAGGGATGGCTTCATTCCCCGGAAGGGAAAGTCCTCTTACCAAAGGGCCTAATTCTGCCAGTATTACAAAAATTACATCAAACCACTCATGCTGGCAGGGAGGCACTTATCCAAGTAATAAAAAAGTACTTCATAACCTCCAGACTCAGAGCCCTAGCTGCCCAAGTACAAACAAAATGCCTAGTCTGTCAAAAGAATAACCCCCAATCAGGACACCCAGTACCACCAGCGGCCCTGGAACCCACTCCAGGCCCCGGATGGGTGTGGCAAATAGACTTTGCTAAGGTTCCCCGGACCCAAAAGTTCAAGTATCTCCTTGTCATAGTAAATGGATTCAGCAGATGGTCAGAAGCCTTTCCATGTCGCAATTGCACTGCCAGGACAGTGGCTCTCAAGTTTGTTAAAAAGATTATTCCTCCCTTTGGGCTTCCCCAGTGAATAAAATCTGACAATAAAACACACTTCACGTCAAAAATCGTCCAAAGCATCTCAGACACCGTACAGATTCCCTGAAAACTCCATACACCCTGGAGACCTCAAGCCAGTGGGGTAGTAAAGTGGATCAATCAGACCCTTAAGCAACATCTCTCGAAAGTATGCCAGAAGGCCTCCCTACGGTGGCCTGAAGCCCTGCCCCTAGTTTTGCTCCGCAGCCGTGCTCTCCCGAAGGGTAAATTAAAGCTCAGTCCCTTTAAAATTATGTTTAAAAAAACACGGCCTATAAATAGTACACCGCTTATGTAAAAAAAAAAAAGTAAAAATTAAAAAAACAAGTTTCTCTCTCAGTATATGTGTTCCCTGTCTGCTATTCTTTTGTCTCTTCACAGGTATACTAAGGATTCCCAGCCTCTACCCTTAGACTCACCCATCCACTCCCTGAAGCCTGGTGATTCAGTGCTTGTACGTACCTGGAAAGACGAGCCCCTCCAGAAAAAGTGGAAGGGACCCTATACCGTCCTGCTGGTCTCCCACACGGCAGCAAAGGCCGAGGGACATAAGAATTAGATTCATTATACCCAGCTGAAAGACGTGTCAAACTCCGCCCCCCCCTCCCCCGGCTAAAAGGTAGACCGTGCATTCAGCCCCTCCCAGTGAAGATCTTAGACTAAAATTACTATTTAAACAGCAGCCCACCAAAAAAGCAAAAAAATAAATAAAAAAGTATATTTTATTCCCCCTCTTAGCCATGTGCCTAACCGGTACTGCTGTTTCAAGCATTGTACCCGTAAATACCTGGCTGGCACTGGCCCAGAGTGCAGTGAACGCAACGTCGTTCTCATAGAACCTTATTCTCAGAGACTAAGGCAGCAGCTCTGGCCTTTTCTTTCGTTAGTATCCCTGGGCTTGTGGTGCATAATTACCACGCAGTAGAGCACCTTGCCTGCACAGTGGCAAAGGCCATTAATTTAACCTCAGCCGTCCTGGCCCAACTCTCACATGAGTTAGGGGAAGTACGTCAGGGCATGCTACAGAACAGGCTGGCTGTAGACTATTTAGTTCTACGCCATGGTCACCTATGCCAGGAGTTTGCAAGCATGTGTTGCTTTAATATAACAGATGCAGAGCCGTCCGTAAAAGCTGATTTCCAACGCCTAAAGCAGCTAGCAAAGAGCATTCATCAGCAAACTATGATTCAAGTTGAAGCCTTTCCCTGTAGCTAAATAAGGTATTTAGCTTATTATTTAAGTTTTTTTTCCTGTATGAATCGTGTTATATTTACTATGTTATATATAGTCCTGGTAAAAATGCTTATTTTGCATAGTTTTAAAAATTTTAATTTTATGCATAGCCCGCTAGTAAGTAAATAAAAATAAAAAAACTCAAGCAATAAAAATAAATAGTCTCAAAAAAAAATTGTTAAAAACCCCAGGGCATGGCCACTAGTTAAATTAAAAAAATAAAAGGCCATAAAGGTCAAAAAAGTCTCCCTGCTAAAGCCCTAAGAGCTTCTTCTCAATCCCCCTTAATAAAATTCAGGCCTGGCTGGTTTGAGTAAGCTCTTTTGCTCTTAAAGCAATGTTGCAGCCGCATATAATGCCTCATAGTGTAAAGTTTGCTAACGCCAAGTTAAAAATAATAAAAAAAACAGCTACAAGGCCAAACAAGATGTGCTGGTTGGTTAAGTTGCTAAAAATGCTTGTTAAAAGTTGCAAAAAATAAACATTGTTGTAACCCATATAAAAAAAGCAAAATATTTGTGCAAAATTTTAATTAGCTAATGTGTAGTGCAGTCGCATTAAGGAATATAAAAGTGTGTGTAATGACCTGCTCTAATGTGCAAAATTTAAAATTCTATTCCCCCTGTACCTTGTTTGCAGCTGCAAATAAACTTTTCTGCTTCTCCACCCCGTTGTGATTATTAAGTGACGCATACTGGGTAACAAACCCCCCCTGCTGTTGTTCGCCTCTGGCACTGGGTGCCGGCAACACCTCCATGAATTTAATTCTCCTCCCCAACAGCGCCTTGCCTACTGCTGAGCTCACTGACAGAAAAGCAAGAGGGAGCGAAAAGCTGGGATGTGGCCACTAGATGGGGACAAAGAGCTGCATCCGCTGGCCAAGAGCAGCTGGGGGAAGCCTGGGAGCAACAGGTATCTGAATAAACAAGTCAATCTCAGACCGTGGCCTAGTTTCCAGACATCTCTGGGCCGATTCTTGGAGGACGCAGCTCCTGGCAAAGCGACCCCCCAGAGTCAGGCCCTCAATGGTTCTCCCAGCGCAGTGGGCCCTGGGTGCAGCAACGGTGCAGAGATCGGTGTGAAATAGGAAACCCTGTGAGATGCTGGCTCTCCCTGCGGTCCCTGACCCCTCCAGGGGCTCCAGCGCAGCTCCCCCATACGCAGGCAGAGCTCAGAGCAGAGTCCGCAGCAGCCCCACCCCAGCGAGAGCTCCCAGTGAAGGCAGAGGCCTGGCAGAGAGAGGAGAGGGGCACAGGCAGGTCAGCGGAGAGCTGGAAGGTGGCTTCCACCCCAGGAGGATTAACAGAGAAAGAAGAGCGGAGCTGGGAGAGCGCAAAACAGAGACACCCCCCAGCAAATCCCCCCCGCCCTCAGACACCGAGATCCCGGCCTGGGGGAGCCCTAGCAGAGGGGTTCATTCCCCGATACTTACTCATGACAGTTGCAGCAAGGGGTCCTTGTGGGGTGGGAGGAGGTGCCACCCCGCTCTGGCTGGCTGGCTTTGGAGAGATACAAGGGTGAAGAGCGCGGTGAGGAGTTGGTGCCCTGGGAAAGAGGTGGAACAAGAGTAGGGGCTAAGGGCCGAACAGGGGTGGAGCATCTACGGGGAATAATAAGTCAGTGCCCGTGGAGGGGAAGGCCGGGGGCTCTGTTCCACGAGGGCTGAGCGTGTCAGAGCAAAACTCCTGAGCAGCGTCATTGTGGCCTCCCCATGAGCGTCACTGATTCCTCAGGGTATACTGCATTTCCCCGGCTCCTTCCCTTGCTAGGTGTAATTTCAGAAAATCACTCTCCTGTCCCTAACTCCCACAGCTGCTGTGTATGAGCCACTGCCAGGCCTCTCTAGATGGGCTAACATCTGGATCCTGCCCAAGCTGGTTCTATCCCACGTGGCCAATTGCAAGTGACCAAAAAAAAAATCACAAGTCAGAGCCCCCCTGAAAAACGATTGTTTTTAAAGTCTCGTTGGTTTTAAGCCAACAAGTTTGGGTTCTGTTCTCCAGCTCCTGGTGTTGGAGCCTTTTTTTGGGGGGGTCACCTTTTCAAGCTTTTCTCCCCATCCGGGAGAGCAAGATCATGAAAAACTTCTGCCAAGAATGGCCAACCCCGCCAAAACCTTCTACCAGCACCGGAAAACAGTTAGTCCCAAATTGGGGAAAAAGCAAAACAAAAACCCCCACATCATCCAAACCATTTTTGGTTTTTGAATTTTGCAACAAAAAATTGATTTTTTCCTGTTAAAGTGACACTTTCCACAAAAAATTGTCTTTAATCAAACACCCAATTTTCCCTAGCACAAAATGTTGATGGAAACATTTCAGTGTATTAGTTAAAGTTACTGTGAAATCCCCACCTCTCCATACCTCCCTACCAGCACCAGCCCCAGCACCTATGGGGCGTGCAGCTGTGCAGCCTGCCTGGCTGTAGGGCCCCTTCCCTGCCTCCCAAACAGCAGCTGGAGCCAGGGAGCCATCGGGGATCCCCACAGGGACTGGCTGCACCTACTGCTGCTCAGCTCAGCCCCACAGGGTCAGCATCAGCCTCTCCCCATCCCTTTCCTGGGCAGAGAAGCGGCAGTACCTGGAGCTCCGCTGCCCTGAAGATGCCCCACGGGCTGCGGTGCCTTGGCGCAGGGAGAAGCTGCTGGATGCGGCTGGGCTGGGGGTGAGTGCTGGGCTCGGGAACCTCTGGGACAGCCGGGCGGTCGTTTTGCGGGGCTGGTCCTGCTCCTGTGAACACAGCGCGCTTCTCTCCAAGGGGAGCTTGAACAGGGCCTCCAGCCCCAGCAGGAGGAAGGGTCTGCAACAGCCCCGGGGACCCAGCACAGAGACACCCCCGACCCCAGTGAGCTCCCCTGGGGCAGCAGCAGCCTGGCCTGAGGGGAGAGAGGGAGAGAGACACAGCAGGGGAGAGTAATGGGATAGTTCTGGTTTTGCACCGTTCAGGGAGGAAGAGCTCAGCTGAGCACCCAGGGCAGGCAGGGTGTTAGGGCAAGTGGCTGACAAAGGAGGAACTAGAGAGTGCCTGAATCCTGTACAATCCTCTAGTAAAGCTCAAATCTTGACCGCCTCAGGAAGCAAAGCATGGCTCGGAAAACTCTCCTCCCATTGCAAAGCCATTCCGGAGTTGTTAAATGAATCTCTAACCGGCTCTGTTGATCGTCTGGTGGAACTGCCCATGCCCCGTTTACACCACCAGCTTACTGCGCTTTCGTAGAGTCAGGTGACGGGGGGCTGGCCTTAGCTTTTGGTGAAGTTGCCGCCGATCTCGCCCGTTCCTTTTGCGCCTCTGCCATGCCGTGGGTCGGGGTGTTTCTGGGGCTCTTCCTTCCACCCCGCCCCTCTGGGTTTTTGGATGGCACTTCAGGGAAGAGATTCCATCTCCCGTCTGGACCGTTCAGTGGGGCTGGAGTCCTAAGCAGAAAAGGGGAGGGGGAGGTGTGTTGTCTGGGGGTTAGAGAAGGTAGAGCTGGGGCGGGCGGGGGGGGCATGGCGGGGGGGCAGCTGCAGGGCCCATGTGTTCCCAACACCTCCGCATGCCCCTTTCTTCAGGCCCTGTCCCGCCCAGGGGCGCTGGAACCATTTGTACAGTGAGGGGGCAGAGAGCCACTGAGCCAAACTGTAAACCCTGGATAAGATGGAAACCGCTTCAAGCCGGGGGTGGGGGGGCGGCCCCGCTAGGTCCAGCACTGGTGGTCCTGCCCATGTCGATTTTACAGAAAATATTTGGGGGTTTTTTTGTCCAGTTTTTTTTATTTTTATTTATTGATTTGCAAATCCCCAGCTGCTGGCTGAGCAGGCGAGACTGAGAGGCGCAGAGAATAGGGACGGAGGGAAGAGCGCGTGGAAAGAACACACAGAGGAGGGGGGAGGGATTATTTTGTAAACTTTCTTTGAATGCAGTTTAGCAGCTGGAGACAGAGAGGATTGGCCAGCGCCTTGCATCCAGCCAGCCCCACTTGATCACAAGCAGAGAATCCCCTGGCAAGCCCCTGGGGATGCGGGGTGGGGCAGGGTTGAAGCGTGTGTCTTCTCGAGCAGGGGGAGTCGACCTTGGGTTTTAAGGTCTTGGGGCTGGGGGGAGCATGTCCTCACTGCAGAGTTAACTGGAGTTATGGACCCTGGGGGTTATAATCTGCTTGCAGAGATGTGCTGTGTAAATGCATGAGATGAAATCAGATCTGGTGCCGGAGTGAGAGTTGTGCATGGCGTGATGGGGGGTGTGTGTGTGAGTATGAGAAGCAGCCCTTGTTAATTGCACGCTGCCCACTCATGGCAGGGAAACCCCAGCACTCACCTCTAGATCTTTCTGTGATCTACCTACAGGAAGGAGCAGGTGGATGTGACACCCCTTCATTCCCTGTCTCAGGATCTTCCCAGGCCTTCCTCACCTCTGACTCCGCTCTCCCGGTTGATTGTTAGGGCTGAGCTCTGGCTCTTTGTCCGGACAAGCCCCAGCAGAAAATGCACAAGCCCCATGCCTGTAGAATGAATTGTAAGAAGCTTGGGGTCACATTCTTTTAGATCAAAACCCCCTTTGTTCTGCCACAGCAAATATCTCAAACTTTTTGGTAGCAAGTTGTTCGTTTAAAATCATTTTGTTTAAGAAGAGTCCTACCTCTCTTCGAGCCAGCATTGTTGATGTTCCTGGAGATGTTTTGCTCAGTCATGGAATGTCGGGGGTTTAAAAAACGCCATGGTTTGCTACGAAAAAGCTCTAAAAGTCTTGAGCAGGTTTTGCAAAATAATGCCCAGAGTTCGGCTCCTAAATCCAGGTATAAATGGGCAGCGCCCTGCAAATCTGCAGAGATCCGCTTCGTAGCCGTGGATCGTGTGCAGAAACAAATGTTGTACTCGCACAGGGCTCTATAAACGTGGCCTGATGCACAAGAGTGTGAGACCCTCTCGCTCTAACTGCAGCTGCTGAAGGCCTGGCACTTCAGTGTCCTTACAGGACCAAGAATGGACGGAAAGACATGAGAATGATTGCATTGCACGCTTCCCGTTGTGCTGCCCTGCAGCAGAATTGCATGAAGTGCAATGGGTGGGGAGTGGAGGGTTGTCAAGGGGAGAGGTACCTTCAGGCACGAGACCACTGATGTTCCCGGGGTACCCATGGCCTCTACATCCACAGGGGGAAGAGCTAAAGAGCCTAACGATGCATTAATTAGAGGCTTCCCGACAATTAGTTCCCTGTGACTTAGGCAAATATTCCTCATTCCCACTGTTGGCAACTCCCCTGATCTTTGTCATGCATCTCACGGTATTTGGTGTTTGATTTTCTAAAAGCCCCAGAGACTGGAGTCCTGTGATAAGCACATCCATTTGTTTAAACCAAAATATGGGGTTTATGTAGGACGACTTGAAAAAAGTGACTTCCCCTGCTCCCTTCTCTTCCCCGACCCCCACCCCTCCCCTGCTCAAAACTCAAAAGATGAAAAAGCAGACCCCACCACAAATTTATTATTTTTAAATATTTCATGATTTTTAAGGCAACCTGCTGAGATTTGAAGGCTGTGGATTCGCAAAACTCTGCAAGATACAATAAAGTGGCATTCCAAGAGGACAGAGTTAAGGTTATATGGGGGAACCGGCACCTATAACTGAGCTCCTCCTGGTTAGCAGAGCTCTGTGGTTCGTTTTCCGCTGTAGTGCTAAGATTCTTTCCTAGTGTTACATGGGGAAGATCTCAGCTGAGCATTTCCTGGTTTTCTAACAGCTGAGTTTGGGGCAGTGACACCCCGGAAGGGCCTGGGGAGCAGAACTGCCTGTTGGTCAGCAAAAACAGGGTGGATTTGATTTTAAATCAAATTGATTTAAATCACTAGTCAGGACGACTCAATTTAATCATGGATTTCTACATAAAAGTGTATTCTTGTTGGTTGTTATAACCTTAATACATGTTCTTCACAACTCAGAGATAGATGTAGGTTTCATTTTTAGAAGGTACATACTATACATTTTTAAAGGGTGATTTATTCTGAAAACTTTTCAGATGAGTTTTACAGCTATCTCAGAAAATGAATGATTTGGTTATTTCATTTACCCAAGGTTATTGAAGCAGATAGTTCCCCTCCCAATGACTTCATAAATATCTCCAATTCAACAGGTTAATCGTTAATATTTGGAGGATTTTCTTGCCAGGCTGTATATCACCTCTCCATATTTATTTATTTATTTGAAAACATTTTTGCTGTTAACAAGCATGTTACCTCTGGAGACACAAATCCACAGTTTGAGAACTGCAAAACCAAGCATCTCTGATGGTATCTTCTAGACTGAGCACTGAATCCCATTGGGTAGATAGAAAGATTAACCTACACAATCTATACAGAAGCCTGTGGAACCCCATAAGATTGGGTCCTTCATCCATGAAGTATTGGAACTCATTTACAAAACTTTTCTTAAACATTACATGAATATATTGTCTCATACTATAGAATTAGAATTTATCATCCCTATTCCATGATGAGAGATCTTTGAGCTAGAATGTATCTTAATTAAAACTATCTTTAGATAGCTTTTTGAGGGGCAAAAACCATTTTATCAAAAAAATCCAATTTTTTTTATTTTTTTTTTTAAAACATTGATTTTTATCCACCCTGTTTGCAAGTGAATAGCAAAGGTGGTCCCAGCAGGGAGCCAGAGTGTCCAAATTCTTAGCTGGTGGGAGAGCCTGTCTGTGAGCATCTGTAAAGCATCTCACTTCAACAGTGACTGGTTGAATGATTTATTGTAAGGGACGCCCTTTCTCAGACCCTTTCCCTTTATTGTCTCCCAACCCCTCACGTCAGTCCCACGTCAGTGGGAAGTTCCTTGGAGAATTCCACTGGGTGGGAGACTCAACTGTGAAGGGAGGGGGCGGGCAGGAGCATCTCATAAACCCAAGATTGGAATAACTGAAGTATAGTTCCTTTTACATGGAGCCACAGCTCTCTGGAACCTCTGCAAACGCTTTAACCACATGTTCAACTCCATCTGTAGGAGTAGCCTTGGATCGCAGTGGGAGGGCTCAGGTGCGTACGTTTTTGCAGGGTGGGCGCTCAGGGCAGTCCCTGACACCAGGGCAAAGCGGACGTGACGTGCCACTGTCTGGATTTGGGAGCCTGCCTGCACACCGAACACAGTAGGCGCTGGGTGCATGACTGCAAGGTGCTGGGCTGGGGAAAATCAGCCCCGGGTGGTTATTTTGAGTAGAAAACCAGAGCCACTTCTGGGGTCTTTCAGCTTCTAATGCCCTTTCTCTTCTGCAGCTGGATGTAAGCCTATGATAAAATCCTTCTCAATGCCAAGCCAGTGCCATAAATCACTGGACTGGGTGCAGGAATCAGTAGGCGACGTTCTCTGGCCTGGGTTATGCCAGGGCTCAGACTAAATTATTCTTCCCAAAACTTTTAAAAGCTGAGCCCCCTCCTCAAGGCAAAGAAACCAATCGTGCCCCTCACCCATCAGCAATGTGTTAGTGACCCCACCCCCCATTTTCCTGTATACATCTTCAAACCCCACCCTTCCCACCATGGCTAGCCCTTCCCCACGCTTCAGGAGACGCTGGAGGAGATGATCCTAACTGTCCCCTCTAACCTTAAGAACCTGAGGGACCCCATCTTGGAGCATCTTAAAAATCCCAGTTCCCAGAGTCTGGAACAGGGGCTGCTTTGCCGGGCTCACCTTTCTCCCTCCGTCAGGTTGGCCGATGGGGATAATGAGCCTGGAGATCTCATTCCCGCTGCTCTGAGTGCTGCCCATGTGCACTCGACCCAACTCAGCTCTTGCTGTACCCCAGGAACGTCTTCATCTTCTGGGATCCTCATGGCAGCAGTGGGATGATTTAACGGAGTCCCTTTGTCATGGGGCCTTTCTCTCTCTTTTGTTTCAGAGCCAGTGTCCTGGAATCGTCTCATGGTGCGTGGAGTGGTGGCAGTGGTGGGGGTGCTAGTCTTACTATACCTATGTGGGTTTTGGAAAGGTAGAGGGAAAGTGTTTGCCTACTCGCAACTTGTCCTCAGGAAGCTGCTGACTCATCCCTCCCAGTAGCCTGGAAATCCGCAGGATTCCCAGGAATCTGAGCTCCCCGCAGTGTGTGACAGGGACGGGGACCAGGCCCAGGGAACCAGAAACAGGAATCGAGACCCAGCCCTGGAGAATGGGGAAGGAGACCTGTTTGCGAATTCGTATCCAGTCTGCTGAATTGTTCACGTCCAGACCCTCCCCCCAGTTCTTAAAAAGTCGAAGCATTTCATTTAGACACTTTCCAAACAAACCATTTTGATTTTTAAGTTTGAAACTATTTTTTATTTAAAAATGTCCTTCACTTTTATTTTAAAAATTCAAAAAGTTATAACCCTTGAAATGTTCCTGGGTCTTTTTTTTTTTTTTAAAGCTTTTTGGTTCATCAAAAATTTGGAAAAATGTTAGTTTTGTTCAACCTGAAAATGTTTTTTTTCCATCTCTTTTTTGGAATTGCTAATGACCAAAAAATTCTGTTTGCCGAGCTCGAGGGGCGGGTGAGGATTTTGGCGGTTATATTGTGGGTCTCTAAGTCCCCTTGTTGCTCAAAGTTTTCTTACTGCAACAAATTAATTTGGGATGAGGGCAGGATGGGCAAAAGCTTCCTAAAAGTGGTGGGGGGGCCTGCTGGCACAAAAACTGTGGCCCACCCCCTGTGCCACCCCTTCTCCTCGAGGTACTGCCCCCTCAAACTGCCCTTTTCCCTGAGGCCCCCCTCACACCGCCTTTCTCCCTGAGCTCCCACTTCATGCCACCCCTTGCCCACAAAACACTGCCCTCCCCACTCCCTTCTCTCCCCCATCATCCAGTCGCTCACACTTATGGCCAGTAAAAAGTGGTGGGCCCTGGTCTCCCCTGTTCCGGCACCCCTGGATGAGAGTGGGAGAGGATGAAGAACTCCTTTCAAATATAACTCCCCCCACCCTCAGAAAAGCACAATTTGCCAGCAACAGCAAAATATGCACCTAACCAACACGGGCCAGTCGAGCTGTGTTGTGTGTGACATTCCCGTCCTGGGGCGGTTTATGTCTTGGAGAATGTGAACCCTGCCGGCCTGGGTGTTTCTCTGCGTAATGTGACCTCAGTGCTCCTGATGAGAGCCATTGTTTGTAAATGTTTCAGTAGCAGACATATTTATCATTCATGTACAGACAGACATTTATTCACAATTAGAACTGGTCAAAAATAGGGAGGGTGGCGAGGGTCATGAAAATTGAAGAAGAAACCACTCCCCCCCCATATTCTTCCAACTTATTTGGAAATGTTTTTAATGATCAAATTTTTGTATCGTTTTGGTGGGAAAAACTCCATGTTCTCTCTTAAGTGGGCAGAGAAATCCCAAATGTTTTTTTTTAAAGAGGTAACTTTTTTCAAATGATCAATGTAATCCAAAGTGGCATTTTTAGTTCAAAGGTTGCATTGTCAGTGTAAAACCCTTTTGAACCAGCTCTGTTACTGTATAACAAGATGAGTTTATTTTTCATGATGCATTGTTTGGGCCAGGTTCCAAGTGGCATTTCAGTTTTTGCACAGCTCTTCTCTTCTTGCATCTGCACCTCTCATAAGCTGTGGCCTTAATCTTGGGCCTGGAAACACTTACGTGCATGTTTAACTTTAATTACTGCTGTGAATAATTCCATTTCAATGGGACAACTCTGAGATCGGCTTTACACTACGACCCTATATCGGTGTACCTATGTCATTTATTTAATTTTCTTTCTTTTATATGTGAAAGTTCTTGAGAGGTTAAAGCAGGTAAAATACATGAACAGGTTCGGACAGTCCGAGTTTGTCCGTGCAAAGTGACAGCAGAGATGTGGGATCTGCTAGTTTTCCATAAGTCTCTCAGGGTTACCCAGGATAAGTTTGGGGATCTCTGTCTTGCATCGGGAATGTTCCCTGAAAGTGTCCAAGCAGCTCAGAGCTACAGAACCATTCCCTGGATCCATTCTTCTAGCTGTCTTCCCCAGAAAGCAGTCTGGCAAGTGTTCCTGTCAGCTCATTGCTAAGTTATCTGTCAAAACACTAGAGTTTTCAGGTGTCTAAGTAGCCCCTGGAATCATGGTGAAATTATCCTCCCCGCCACCACCAAAATTGGAAATGGTGCCCCGGAGTGCACGGGACCCTACCGTGCTTCCCCCATAGGAACTGCATGAACAGGCAACTCTGCAAGTTCTCTGCATGCCTCTGCAAGTGACCCCCATGCCTCTCCATTTCCTTGGCCACATGTACCCTGTCCCCATGCCAGCAGCGAATCCAGAAAAAAGGGAAAAGCTCACCATTGCGACCACCTGAGGGCGGTGTTGGGTTGAGATCAGCTGGTCAAAGCAGGCAATAGGGACAGAATCTGAGACTTGAAGCTCCTCGAGCGACCTCTGAACTTTCTAGACCTGCCCTTCAATCAGACACAGCGATTGTAAAGTTGAATGTGATAGTAACTAGACCCATTTGAAACCCTTCACCACACAAGACAAAGCCCGTAGGAATCATCATGAACTATTTATTTCTCCTCCCCTGGCTCCATGCAGCCACCAGCCACCTTGAAGCTTTCTCTCGTCTCTCCCAGGCTGTGCTCACTTGATTGCAGGAGCTCAGTGGAGGGTCCAGCTTTGCTCTTTCGCTTCCATTCTTCACGTCTTTGGGTGGCTGCATTTGCAAGTGAGCAGCCTGATGGAAGCACTGAGTCCTCTGTCTCGGCAGGCAGGCCCAGCCGCGAAAGCCAAAGACTCCCTGAGAACAGGGGGAGGTTCGCCTGAACTCTCAGGAGTGGAGGCTTGGCCCATAGGTTAGGGTTACCATATTTGAACTTTCAAAAAAGAGGACACTCCGAGGGTGGGGGAGGAGTGGTAGCCCTGCCACCTATCTACTCCCTCCCACTTCCTGCCCTCTGACTGCCCCCCACAGAACCGCCATCCCATCCAACCCCCCCTGCTCCTTGTCCCCTGATCACCCCCTCCCAGGACCCTGCCCTCTATCTAAGTCTTCCTTCTCCCTGTCTACAACTACCCCTCCTTCGACCCCTCCACCCTAACTGCCCCCCTTGAACTACACCCCCTACCTGTCCCCTGACTGCCCTGCCCCTTATCCGCACCCCCGCCCCCTGACAGACCCCTGGCTGTCCCACACCCATCCAACCACTCCCTGTCCCCTGACTGCCCCCGCAGAACACCCAACCCATCTAATCCCCCCTGCTCCCTGCCCCTGACTGTCCCCCGAACCTCCACCCCGTCCAACCCCTCCCGCTCCCTGTCCCTTGACTCCCCCGACCCCTCTTCATATGCCCACCCCCTGACAGGCTCCCCCCAGAACCCCTCATCCATCCAACCCCTCCTGCTCCCTGTCTCCTGACTGTCCCTTGGGACCCCATGCCCCTTCTCCAGCCCCCCCGGCCCCCGTACCCTGCTGCTCAGAGCAGTGTGTCTGGGGTGCGGAGCCAGACACAGTGCCGTGCTCCCCCACAGAGCGCGCAGCTCCCCCTCCGCCCCCAGAGTGCTGCATTGGGAGGGAAATCCCGGCCCTTTGGAGAGTTTTACCAATTCCTCCCTGAGGGCAATTTAAAACCCAAAAAGCCGGACATGTCCGGGAAACTCCAGTCGCATGGTAACCCGACCACAGGGACTCCAGGATCTGCAGCTGCTACCACCAGTATGGTGAATCCTCCGACTCATCACCAACCAGCTCTTCCCCATTCTGCAACCTGGCCCCATGGTCTGACTGTGCAGGAGAACAGAAACCCTTTGGGACAGCAGGAGAGTCTTCTCAATGCCGCACTCTTCGCATGGCTTCCCACGGTCATCGTGAAACACGACTACACTGCCCCCAGGAGTGCCTCAAGGAGCTGCCGGCGCAGTCACTGGGCACCCACTCATAATGCTCTCGGGCAGTGGCATTGCAGAGGGAGCTGAGCAGACCATCCCTCTGTGACTTCCTGAATTGCTGCCAGGACGGATTCTCCTCTGCGCTAGGGAGAGTCCCCGAGGACAAGCAGCTGTGGTGGGGGAGGGGGCAAGACAAACACTCCCCATGACCCCTTGACTAGCAGGCAAGCAGGACTCAGGGAGCCAAGGCATCGGTGTGTCTTGCTGGGAGAACAGAGCTGGAGAGCAGAAAAGGGCATTGGAGGAACTGTAGAAAAGTCAGTGTCATGGCCGGGTCATGGGCAGCCAGACCTAGTGGTCAGAGGCAGAGTCCACACTCACAAGACAGGAGTCGAGAGTCAGCTGGGTCAGGACACTGGAAGAGCAGAAGCAAAAGACCAAATTGTGTTCAGCACCTCAAGTCAGATGAGTCACCCCGAGTCAGGATGCCAGGAAATCAAGCCTGGGGAGTGGGAGCAGGAACAGCCAACACACGGTCCAGAGCCAGGGAGGAGCTCGGCTGTTCAGACAGCTTCTTGTTCCTGCTGCTGGTTTAAGGAGGTCCTGGGGGCCAATTAGCTGCTCTGGGACTCTGCCAATAGGAGCCTCAAACTGGGTCTGGACTTCGTCAGTCCTAGGTAAGCAGTTTTTCGTAGGCTTCCAGGTGGCGTGCTGGAGGGTGGCTGCTCCCAAGAGCCCTGCAGACCCGGGTTAATGACCCAGGGGTCAGGACAGTGAGTGATCTCTCCCCGCTCAAACCTCCTGCACAAAACAGTCTCCAGGGTCCCGGGCGCATCCTCTGAGAAGAAAGAAACACAGTCATGAGGACAAATAGGCTATGGAACAGGAGCCCCCTCTTTCTTGCAACAGCCCCAAGTGCCCAGAAGAGTGGACGGTTCTTACCTCCAGGAGATGCCTGGGATCTTCCATCTAAGCCTCAATGGGACCCCTGTTGCTTGGTCTGACAGGAGGAGATCATGTGTCCCCACTGCTCCCTGCACTGGGCTGGCTGCAGCACACATCTGTGTAAGAGGCTGGGCCAGAGAGATGTTACAATCAGGGTCCAGGCAGCCCAGAAGGAGAACAGAGGGTCTGAAACCAGAAGATGAAGCAATCAAATCAGCGGATTCGACAGAGAAGTTTTCTACCCTACAGGGACGTCAAAGAAGGTCTGTTAGGAAAGCTGAGATGTTAGTCTGGAAACCGCTTAGGCAAAGATTGTGACTTGTTAAGATTCAGTTTTAGTCACTACAAAGTGTGTTGTGTTTTGTTTCTCTCTTTGAAATGTGTCTCTTTCTCTTGCTTAGTATCACTTAAATCTCTTCTTTGTTACTATGCTTCCCAAACCACTTCAGTGTTGTGTGTTCGAGTGAAGTGTGATTCTCCAGCCTACCCAACAGGCTGAGCTGTGCCCTGTCTCTCTGAAGGTAGCGAATAATTTCTGAGCGGTGCTGGGCCCAGAGTCCAAGGGCAGTTCACCAGACATCTTGTGGGAAGCCCAGAGACCAAAGGAGCAGGAGAGATTCTGGCCCCACTGACCCATGGGAACTTCCCACAGAAGAGCCTACACAGGGCTCTAGACACGGCCATTTTGGGTGTGTACCAGAGTTCACTCACCGCTAGATGCTGGCCAGGCCTCGTGTCACCACTTTCTCTCTGGGCTAGCAACCCCGCTGATACTCACTCTTGCAGTTTGTTGGCTGGGAACTCAGCCCTCCAACCAGGTGACTGTCCTTTACTCCACTCCTTCCTGGGTTGTGCTCCTTGCAAACAAAGTCCCAAAATGTCTTGAACAGAAACAAGGCCTTCCACCCTCATGGGGAGTTCTGCCTCAGCCTGATTTCGGTTCGGGTTGCCCTTCTTGGGTTTCTCTGGTCTTCTATGTCCCCTTCCTTAGGGACGGTGAGAGAAGCCAGTCCTACCCTGGACTCCAGGGTTTGGCCCAAGGCCGTCTACTGAACAGCTCACTCTGCTTCTGGACTTTTGATGCTGTTTGCCCTTGTTTCCTCTCAGGTGGGGCTCACTTGATCATCAATTTGGCCTAGCCCCAGGATAGGCAGCCATAGGCCAGGCCAAACTGTTATATACCTCCTCCTTCAAATCTGGTCCAGCCCGGCTGACAGGTTTGCTGAGGGGATGGGGAAACCCCATTGCTGATCAGAAGGAGGTCAGAGTCTGTTCCCTACGAGCTGAAGGTCCGTTTGTCCTGCTGCGGGAAGTGGAGCTGGAGGGCAGAGATGTTAGGTGAAAGAGACTGCATGATGGAGTTGGAGACTGAGGGACGGGAGCCTCCTCCCAGAAACCCTGCCAGGAGAAGAGGTTTGAGGAGGAGTTCTCTGGGGAGCCTCTTGCTTGGAAAAAAACAAGGGTGGCACATTGATGGAGAAGTCTCTGTCCCAGGGATGGGGGAAGCTCCCAGCCAGGCTATGCAGCAGGGATCCCATTTCTCCCCCAAGAAACCCAGATGCCCAAAGAAGTCTATGGATCTTACCTCCAAGAGGGAGCGGGGTCTTCCCTCTCAGCCTCTTTGAGAACTACCACTGCTTGGCTTCCTTGGACAAGGGACCTGTCCCCACTGCTCCTAAGGTGGTTCAGCTTCTGACTGCACCCATCTGGGAGGCTGTCGCACACCCCAGGGCCTAGAAGACACGGGGGAGGAGGCTCCTCTTCATCTCAGACTCGGAGAGCCCAGAGAAGGGCCAAAGGATGAATAAAGGGCAGGAGATGAAGCTAGCCCTGAGCCTCTGTCCCATCCTCACCTCTTCAAATGTGGAGCTTCCTGAGCTTCAGTTGGGCACGCAGTCTGTAGCCCTGACCCAAAGGTCCTTCTGCGCCATATGGGGCAGGAAGATCTCTGCCTGGGAGCACGGGGAATGGGATGGGGGTGAGATCAAGGAAAGAGGGGAGGGATATGGGTGTGAGGGAAAGAGCTTCTGCCCCAGATGAAGGAATTTGGGGGGCCAAGGGAAGGACACAGCTCCACAGAGAGGGGAGAGAGTTTCTGCGAATGCCAGGGCCTCCATTTCCGCTTCCACTAGCCTGGCATTTACAGTGAGACAGAGCAGTACCTGCAGCAGGGAGCGGGACTTGCTGAACAGGGAGGGGAACCTTGAAGAGCGTCAGATGAGCCACAGCCCTTGCAGCGCCTCGGGCATCTGGTGCAAGTGCCGGATGATGTGAAGCTGGCACATGACCTTGGCTGTGACATCCTCGTGCTGCAGGGGAACGAGAACATGTCAGAGACTGAGACACTCCCCAGGAATCAGGGAGGATGAAGAGCACCTGGAACCAGCACCATCATTTCCACCCAGCAGCTGCTCATGTCTGAGTGGTAGATTCACCCTCCTGACCCCCAGGATGGAGGCTTGCTGTCCTCTCTAGTGACCTCCAGTGCCAACCTCCCTCCTTGTCGGGTGAGCTCCTGCCACCTCCCCATCAGTGCCCGTGACAGCTGTTCCACCTCCAACCCACCTGGGGACACCGCTCAAGTTCGGAGAACCCTCTCTTCCACGCCTACCTCCATCCCCACCCAGGTAGGGCATGGAGGGGGCTCTAGAAGGGTGGCGGGAGGGATTCTGGCAGCAGTGAAATGGGATGGGGAGAGCTTGAGACCTTTCCCCAACACACCGCAGTGACAAAAGCTGAAACCACAGGATGGCAGCCCTGTTGAACTGGGCAGGTCAGCAGCCCCTGCCAACTGAATCCTCCCAATCTCTTGAGAGCGGGTCCAGCCTTACCAGCAGCAAGACCAGCTTCCCACGCCCATGTGCCTCAGTCAGTCACCATCACCAGTCAGTCCTTGGCCTCCCAGGCTGCCAGGGATGGAAGCAACTCTCGATGGTGGCTGGGGTGACATGGACACTAGGCCATGGGGAAATGGGTGCAGCTCTGTGGGGCAGGAAAGGTTCCCAGAGGGCACTTAGGGGACTCTCCTGTATTCCCAGGAGTGATAGCAGAGCACCACATCCTAAGAACAGAAGTCCATGAAGTCCAGAAGTCTCCACTAGGCTCCTTGCTACCAGGCCAGCGCATGGCGAGAGGATGGGAAGGAGGCCCTGGGCCCCACCCCAAGCTTCTGAGTCAATTGCAGCTGCTTACCGTGTCCCCCATCAGTTGCTGGGCTTCCCCCAGGAGGGAGTAGACGAGCACCAGCCCAGTCTGGCTGACACGCAGCAGGGGGTCGTGGATGGCCAGCAAAGCTGTCTGCACGAAGGATCTTCTCTGCCCGATGGAGAAGAATTTTCCAAAGACCTAAAACCAAGAGGACATGAGGCTCGAGCAGATTGCCCAGAGCCAGCCTCCAAGTCCTGGCGGTACAATGGCGTCTCATGCCCCAAAGGGCGGGGAAGAGAGCTGCTGTGGCCAAGGCAGTTCATTCCCCAGGAGGCTTTCAGGCTCCCAGGGCTCAGGGAAGCCCCTTTATTAAAAGGTCACAGATGCTGAGGGACCAAAGCCTCCAGTGGCTCTTTCGGGAAGGCAATTTATGGCAGGGGCCAGGATGGGCTGGAAATGGATCTCTAATGTGTGTGAGCAGGCCCAATCTGCTGTGCAGGGCACAGAGATGACAGGGGACCCTGTCTTGCTTCCAGCAGAGAGATCTCCTGCACCTCAGCGGCTAGAAGAGTTTGCGTGTGGAGGGGGTTGGAGCTGACAGACCAAAGGTCTCTTCCCCGAGCTAAGTGATTTCTCTAGTTGCTGGCTATGGCCTCTGCAACTCCTTGGTTTCTTCAAGGGGAATCCAACCTGCAGCCTGACAAGAACAAGGAGACTCATGGCCCAGTCCCAGTGTGGGACCTTTAGCACCAGCGTGTCCCACTGGTTGCTGGATGAAGAACTCTGATCTGGAAATAAGGAGCGGGCTCTTTTCCTGTCTCCAGGAGGCATCCACTGCAGGGAACCCAGCCAGCTACACTCCCTGAGCTGTGTCATGCCCTGGCACAGTGCCCTTACCTCCCCCACTCTGGCTGTATTCTTGTAGCCCAACAGCCTGCTGTCCTGGTGCCAGTCGTAGCACCAGAGATCTTCCGCCTCATGTATGGTCAGGCCTGGAAGAAAGAGAGAGAGAGAGACTTTTCTCCTCATTCTGGTTGCAGTTTCTGTGTCCTTCCAATCCCATTGGTGGCTGCACAGTGGAGTGGAGAAGAACAGAGGCAGAGAGAGACTTGTCCTCCAGCTGGGGTCAGTCTGAGAGAAATGGTCTGGGGTCCCATTATCAACCTGTGGTCACTCTCAGTCCCCTATTGGGTTCCGCGTCCCAGCTGGGTTCCTTACCCCTCTGTTGGAGCAGCAGTTGGTAGAGCCGGTAAGTCCCCTCCCTGGCCTGCCGGCTGATGTCCTTGTCTGGATCGCTGACAAATAGAGCCAGCTGGGCCACATGGTGCCCCATCCGAGGGAACTCGGCTGAGATCTAATGGAAGGGAGAGCAGAGGGGACTCCATCAGCATTTTCCTCTCAGCTCCCTGTCTGCCCTGGGCCAGAGGGCTCCTTCCCCTTAGCCCCTCTGCAGGAGATGCTGGGGGAGAGGAGCTTGAGATCGAGCCTTCATTTGCTCTGCTGCCAAGGGAGCCCGGAGCTGCTTTGGGATGCCAAGCAGGGGCTGGAGCGTGGGCCCCTTAAAGGCCCAGGGACAACACTGAACCAGGACAAGAAGAACTTGACTCAAGCCTAGCTCAATCCTGCTCTGACTCTGCCTCCCCATGAAGAACCCTCCTAAGCCACAGCCCTGGCAGCAGCAGCAGATCCTGCAGCCCGCTGGAGCCAGCCCACCTCCTCCTGGAGCCAGCAAGCTGGGCTCAGAGCTCACTTACGTCAAACTTAGGGAGGGTGACTGTGTATCTCAGCAGGGCTGTGCTGCTCCTGATGGCCCTGGCTCGCTCCTGGGACACCCTGGACACGACCCAGAGGTTGACATGCTGTGGGGAAAGGAGGCAGATCAGACTCAGTGGCCAGCTGCTCCTGCTTTGCAAATGAGCCCCCCACGCCTCCAGCCCCAGGGGCCTGAGACATTCTGCGCAGGGGGGAATATCTGAGTCCTTGATGGCAGAGCTTTAGAAGGGGATTCTTTCCCCCAGGATGCAGCTTGTACCCTTCAGGTCACAACTTCTCTGCGTCTCTCTAGATTGGGACAATGTTCGGGGTCGGGGCTGGTCCCATCCTCCCAGAATTCCTGATTCCTGAACAGTTCACCAGAAAGAAGACTGAACCCTCGGCCCTTCCCTGCTACACAAATCCTTGGCGGGATGTAGGGAGTGACTGAGAGTACAATCCCCCCAGGAATTTCAGAGCCGATCAGAGGGAAGGGCTGATTCCCTGGGACCCTCCTGTTTCTCTAAGAAGGAGCATGTGCCTCTTCTCTGAGAACTATCTCCCTAATCTCATGGGCTCTGTGTGTTGGAGGGGAGGGGGAAGGGTGGATTTTCTGACTCTCACTCCCCAAGACAGCCAGGAGCCCTGTGCTTAGTGCTCAGCAGAACCAGGCAGAGCTCTGGCTTGGAGTCCCAGCTCCTTACTCTGTTCCTCAAAAAGGAAGGACCTGACACTACATTGCACTCACCCACCAACCAAGGACGGCCAACTGGGGACCCAGCTAGGAGGACAGAGTAGAAAATGGATCTTCCAGTCTCTCCTTACCAGTCCCCCAAAGAGTTACGGTGAAATGGGGCTCACCTCCAAGATGAAGTGGAGCCTGTCTGTGTCTGGGGACTCTGCCAGCAGGTTCCCCAGCATGGCATCCAGGACCTCTGGGATGACTTTGTGCAGAGTCTGCAAAGCATGGGTCAGACTTAGGGAACCTGGGCCTACACCTGCCACAGGATGGGAAGAGGGGTCTCTGGAAAGCATTGGGGAGACTCCCAAACACATCTCCCAGCCTCTCTCCTTCACATCCCACTGCAGGCAATTTGCAAGAATTGATGACCCCTGGACCTTTGATCCATGAGCTTAGCAGGTCTCTGCAGAGGGCCTTGTAGGCAGAAGAGTAGGAAACAGCCAAGTTGCTATGGATGGAAGCTGGGCTTCTGGGCAAAACACGGCTTATGAAAGAAAGAAAGAAAGAAAGAAAGAAAGAAAGAAAGAAAGAAAGAAAGAAAGAAAGAAAGAAAGAAAGAAAGAAAGAAAGAAAGAAAGAAGCAATCCCCCAGGGTGGCGTAATCTCTTCCCTGCTGGAGGGAAGGATCCAAGCCTGCAGCTTGTTCCATCTCCACTACCCCACCCCTAAATCTGGAGCTCCAGTGAATCAAGAGAGCAGGGACCAAGGACCACTCTGGAAGAGGAGGAGGATGGAGGAGGAGGAGGTACCTGGATGCCGGTGGTGTCCTTCTCCGTGCCCAGGGTGAAGACGGAGTGAAGGGCAGCTCGCAAGAGGTGGGTCTCTAGGACTGGCTCCAGGGCAGGTTTCATGGTGCTGGCAAGAGAGAGGAGCTGCTATTAGACTGTGCAGTATGGGGGTGGGACTGTCGCCAACACAGACACCAAGCCACAGGGATAGAGGCACAGTCTGGCGAGAATGGAAACTGAGGCACTTAGCTAGGGAATGACAAGGCCAAGGCGTCCCAGACAGACAGTGGCAGAACAGGAATAGCTGCTGTTCCCTGGAGCCTGCTGCCCCTCCTGTATCTGATACCCGGAGTGAGCCCCTTCCCAAGGCCCCTGTCATGTTATGGGAGTGAAAAGAAGAGCCCCGCCAGGAGAGAGTGACTCTTCCCACCCCACCATCTCTGCCAGAGGCGCCACTCTTGGGAGGTGACCTGGGAGGGACAGTGACGGTGACTCCCAGCCTTGGGCCTGAGCAGCACTGGGGTGAGGGGAGCCGGCGGGGTGGGGGGATGGGACTGTCTCGGTACCAGAGGTTCCCCACTGCAGCCAGGGAGTGGGCGAGGACGGCGCTGGGTGATGAGTCATCGGGAAGCTCCTCGATGAGCTCCTGTGAGACGTGAAGGAGACAAAGGAGCGTATGAGATTCAGGCCCGACTGACACCTCCCAGTGACAAGATGACACAGCCAGTGCCCCACATGGCCAGCAGGATCCCCCACCACCTCCCGCTCCTCCAATTCCTTCCTGCCCATCAAACTTGTCCTCCTTCCCAGATTCCTGCAAAGCTCACTCCCAATCCCCTTCTCTCCTCCTCCCTGTCAAAACTGCCCCCATTCAGCCCCATCCTGATGACCGAGCTGGGACCATGTGATTCCTTGGCCCCCACTCTCAGCTGTCCTCCAGCCCCACAATTCCCCCCCTGCCCACTACTGACCAATCTCACAATTTCTCCCTTCTCTTCTCCCAAGTCTTCAGCCCGAGGAATCCTTGTCCTCTGCTGCCCCCTCCAACACCACCCAGTCCCCACCCATGAGCCCGGCCATACCCCTGCCAAACCCATGTCTCTCTCCTCCCTCCAGCTGCCGTATGGCGTGTCTCACTCACCACGATCCTCTTCACCACAGCCGCCTTGCAGCAGCGCGGCTCCAGCGTGTCCTCCCCTCTCTCCCGTGCAGCCAGACATGCGGGGTAGATGGCCTGAAGGAACAGGAGCTGCTGCCCCTCATCCTGTACCCACCGGGAGTGGGGTATAGCAAGAGAGAACCTGTTAGTGAGGGACCTTCCTACCCCACCCAAACCAGCTCCAGGGCTCAGGCCTCAATGGGCGATTGTGGGGACCCGCCTATTGTCCAAATCCCCCACCACTCCTACACAAGCAGGATCAGGAAGTGGGACAGTGCCTGTGGGGGGAAACGACCTCGGCTGTTGTGGGACAAACACCCCCATCTTGGGGGTCCCACATCATGGGTGTAAAAGGGCCCCATTAGGGGTGGTGGATCATGAGGGACAAGACCCTTGGCAGGGGGTGGGGATGCTGGGAAGGGACAGGGCAATCTTGGTTCAAGCCCAGGTGGGGAACATTTGTACCTTATCTCTGCACTGGAGCTGCTCTCGGATGACCTTGAGAGCAGCTACATCTTTGGCCATGTGCACCCCTTCCTCCTGCTCCGAATCCCGGGGTGTCCCTGCACCAGGGAGGGAAGGAGAGGGGCGTGGTGGGCAGAGCAGGATTCAAGACCCCCCTTCCCACCTCAGGCACCCAGGGCAGATCGGGCCCCAAACCTCCCTCTCAGGGATGCCTTCAGGCCCCAACAGCTTCAGAAGCCCAGAGCAGAGCCCCCCTCCCCTGCCCAGGACTCCAGGGCAGGTGCCTGTTCTCCCAGCCCCGGAGCAGCAAGGACCTACGTGGCAGCAGCTCTTCACGCCCCCACCCCCAGGTCACCGTGTGGAAGGGGCAGCTGTGTCGGCTGTTGCTGTCCGTGGGGTTCCCGTGGCTCAGGCCAGACACCTGGGATGGGGACCTCCCCCCGCACCCGTATCCCTGGGAGAGTGTCTGGTCCCAGGGTGTTCACATCCCCGTCCTCACCCCTTCCACAGCCCCGCCTGGCTCCTCACCTGGAACAAAGCAGTGGCCTCCATCGGCCTGGCTGCTGCCAGAGGCCCAGGTGCTGCCACTGTCCCATGCTGAGCTGCCGGTGCTGGGACAGGGACCTTCCCCCTCCTGGCCGGCGGGGGCTGGAAGGGCCTCAGTGACTGGGCAGGGCGATGCCTCCTGATGGGAAGGAGGGCTGGGCTCCTGGGGCCGCTGCTGCCCACACAACAAGCCCCAGAGCCACCCTGCCCGGCGCCCCTCCTGGGCTGGGTCCTGTCTGCAAAACCGCAGCCTGGGCCAGCTACATTGGGGCCTGGTCGGGGCCTCTCCCAGCTCGGCGCCTGCGCCGGGAGCCGGGGTCCTTTTCCAGAAGGCCGGGCACTTCCGCCGTCTGGCCTGGACGGGAGCTGCTTCCCCGCCAGCGGGGACGCAGGGCTTGCTCTGCCCCTTGGGAAGGTGGCAGCTGCTTCCCTCAGGCTCTGGGGCCACCTGCAGAGCCTTCCTCCGCAACATCCGCAGGAGCCTGGCCATCCTGGAACCGAGCGGGGAGCAGGGGTGAGACTGGGCTCAAGGCAGCCTTTCACTCCTGGGCCTTTTCTGTCCCTCCTCTTCCCTCCTCCAACCACAGCAGCCCCTTCTGCCCCCACAGGAGTGCAGGGAGTGCCATCTACACACACGGGCAGGAGTTCATTGCATGGTCTGCTCCCAACGTTCCCCCTCGTAATCCCTGCTGCTGCAATAGCCAGGAAGTCTCATCCTTTTCCAGCAATGGGGTCAGTCCCAAAGACCATCGGTTCCTCTGGACAAGCAGTCCCCTCCTGTCGTCCCAGGCCACTCTCCCACCCAGGCTAGAGAAGGAACAGAAGCCAGGAGTCCGGACTTCTCCTGGGAAACCATTCCCCACGTCAAAGTCACAAAGAGCCTAGGCACAGGAAGACCAGGGCCCTCCTCGTTCCCCCTTGATTTCCAGACTCAGCAGCTCACAGGGTCTGGCCCAGCTCCGAGACTCTCAGCCTGGGGAACGGTGTCCCACAAGGGAAGGAACCATTCTGGAACCTTTCCAAACACACTGGAGACGGCTCTGGAGAAGCCCCTGCCTGGCCTAAGTGTGAGGGGCTCTTGGGGGCTGTTTGCAAAGGAAATCCCCCTTTGGAGATAGTCTCTCCCCATTTCTGCCTCTCCCTAGACAGACAGGGGACGCCACCGAGGAACCCGAATGCCACTCACTTGCTCTCAGTGATGGGATGATGGATGGCGGATGTACAGGGTCAGCAGACGTCCCACGCCCTCCTCCTCACTCTCCAAGCCCAAGGCAGGCTGGAGAGGGTGGTGACCTCAGGAGTTACCCTGCCCAGCCAGCAGGCAGGGTAATGACACTAGGGCGATCAACTAGCTGTGAAAACAAGAGTCTGTCTTATTGCCAAGGGACGGAGAAACTCAGCCAGCAGCAGGGGGGTGCAGAACACTGCCCTAGGGCGTAGGTGACAGCGCCTCCAGGATCCTGACATCCCAGTACTTTACACACCTTCCTGGAGCCTCCCAAACCCACTGAGCTGTAGCCATGGGATCCCAACCCTACTGATGGCAAACGGGCCTCAGCTAGGAGCACAGGGTCACACTGAGTGTCAGAGCCATGGATGGACCCCTTCACTAACCACTGCCGCACACTCCCTCCACAGCTGGCAATTGCAACCAGGCCCTAATGGATGGTCCCCCTGCCTTTGAGAGGGAGGGTCACTCCAGCTTCCATTGCTGCCTCTTGATCTGTGGGACTTTGGACAAGTTGCTCCCCCTCTCCATGGCTCTCTGGGACTCACAACCCTGAATGGGCTTTGAAAAAAAACAATGGTTAAAGTTTTGCCCCAACTAGTTCTTGTTTCTCGAGACTAGCCATTTCAGCAAAGTTTAGAATTCTTGACATTCAACACCTGGAAACATCCCTTTCTCCTTCGCAGACGGCCTTAACATCCCTTATCTCACCCAGGCTCCCTGCTGCCTGGAATTAGAGAATTGACCCTATTCCCACTGGACCTACCCAAGGTGTCACACAGCAAAGCGTGACGGAGCCAGAAAGAGAAGACAACAATCCTGACTCCTGTTCTAACTAACAGACAACAACCCCCCTGGAGGCAGGGATAAAGCCCAGGAAATAAGGTGTGAACATTTTCATGGAAACCGTTTTCTGTCTGAAAATCCATTCATATAAAACCACTTTGTTTCTTGAAATCATAAGAAGTAGGATGAAAATTCTTTGCAAAAATATTTGTTTGCAAAACAAGAGCATCTCCTGTTTGTCACAGTGCATTCAACTGTCTCGTCGTACACAAAGGGGAGACACTATGATCTAGCAAAAAGAAAAAGGAGTACTTGTGGCACCTTAGAGACTAATGAATTTATTTGAGCATAAGCTTTCGTGAGCTCCAGCTCACTTCATCAGATGCATCTGTAGCTCACGACAGCTGTAGCTCACGAAAGCATGTGCTCAAATAAATTGGTTAGTCTCTAAGGTGCCACAAGTCCTCCTGTTCTTTTTTGCAAATACAGACTAACACGGCTGCTACTCTGAAACCAACTATGATCTAGAAAATTAGATGAGATGCTTCAGTCTGAGCTAAGTAGTTGCTGCTCTTCACAATTTCAAAAGAATAAAATACAAATAAAAGAGAATATGAGGTCATAATCTGATATGGCTCAGTGTGATAGGACACCTCCTAGTCTGTACTGCTCCAAGTGACACTCTTCAGTGGATCCCCAGCATCCACCCATGGCAAGGTAGGTGGGAGAGGATTGTTATTCGTACTTGACAGAAGGAGAAACGAAGGCTGAGAAAGGAGCAGGGACTTGTCTTAGCTGATGCTGCCAGTCAGTAGCAGAATTGCTCTCAAATGAGCTACAGACCAGCAATTGTTCATAGTAATTATGCAGCAAGTATTTGAGAATAATTGGATTGTTCGAGAGGATATTGAACTGCTCCGAGACAATGAATGGAGAGCAGCATCCACATTGGTCAGAGATATAACTGGTTGTGACTTATTTGCTTGGTCATAAAAGAGAACAACAAAGACCAGAGTTTCCTCCCTGTCAATAGCTCCCTCCTCAGCCAATCAAGGTTGAGACTTTGAGGGGGGGAGGCGAAGGGTTCTCATCAAATAGCCCAAAGAATGGCCCTGGTCACCACCGAGGCGATCATTCTCAGAGCCCTATTCCAGTCTCACCTCTCTGTGAGGGCCTCCCACAACCCCCCCGGCCCCAGCTCCACACACAGAGCTCCTGGTGGTGGGAGGAGAGCAGAAGAAAATGACAAAGGAAGCAAGAAGAGAAAGGTAGGAGGGACAGAGGAAAAGGGAAAACAAAAAGGAGAAAAACCAACATCCCCAGTGATTCTAAGGGACAAAGTCCTAGGTCGGAAATAAAATACTTCCCCCACAATCTAATGTTTTCCTTTCCTAAAAATCAACCGGCACCTGATGGATCAGACTGAAGAGGTTCCAAACCTCTCCGAGGCTCTTACCTTACCTTCTATACAGGGATGTCTGTTTTCGATCAAAACCACTACAAGAAAAGGAGAAAACTCCGAAGAGGGTTCTCCTTGTTCTCACGAATGTGAAAGTGAATGCTCTCTCAGTCCTCCAGGAGAGACCTCGAGAAGGAGACGTGCTGAAGCAAAGCCACAGGGATCTCCGAGCTTGCCCCTGTCCTGCGCCCCTGTCCTGCCCGGCTGATGTCAAGATCTCTCTGTGAGATCATCGCCTCCCCACCACCTTTGTCCAATAGGCTGAGGTCCTGCCAAAGGCCCTTGTGATGTCACTGCCACACCCACCCCTCCCTTGCAGTGCTGATGTCCTGCCCGTGTCCAGCCACATTGGATGTTTCAGCCGCTTCCCCTGGATCACCCCACTCAATGACTCTTCCTTGTGGGGATGACACCCACTACACAGTATAACACAGAGCTTCTTCCCCAGGCCGCAATTAGGTTTTCACAAGTTAGTTGACTTTATGGCCAGAAGCAACCGTTAGAGCATTTAATCTCATCCCCTGCATATCCTAAGGCCTCCTGTATATCAGAAGAGCTGGGCTTTTCTTTTACTCAAATGTTTTCCAGAAAGGCATCTAGTCTTTATTCGAAGAGATCAAGAGATGGAGAATCCATCATTTCTCTTGGTAGTTTGTGCCAATGACGAATCACCCTCTTACAAATCCGGGTCTTATTGTCTTTATACTTTTTCTGATTTCTGCTTCCATCCATGGGGTCTTGTCATGCCTTTCTCTGAGACATAAAAGAGCCCTTTTATACTCAACATTTTCTCTCCATGAAGTCAAGCAACTCACCTCTCATTTGTCTTTTGTGTATACTAAACAGATTGAGCTTTTTCAATGTCTCATTAGAAGGCATCATCCCCATCACTCAATTACGAATCTTTTCTGTACCCTCTCCAATTGTTTTAACATAATCTTCAAAATGTGGACACAAGAACTGGATTCAACATTCCAGCATCGGTCTCACCAATGCTCTTTCACTTCCCTTTCCATTCTCACTACTCTATCCAGCCAAGAATGGCTTTAACCTTTTTTAACACAGTTTCACATTGACGGACCGTGCTGAGCAGCTCGTCCTCTATGGCCCCGAAATCCTTTTCAGGGTCCCTGCTTTCCAGCGGATTGTCCCCCATTCTGTAGGGTGCCACCTGACTCCTTTGTTACTGAAGCTATGGGGTTGCATTTGGCTTTATTTAAACCTAATTATTTCGTAAGTATTTTAGAAGAACTAGCCCATTAGAGAGAGAATCGTGAATTACTCCAAGACAATGAATGGAGAAAAGCGGCAAGAGCAATCAAATACATGTTTGGTTATGGCCTATTTCCTTGGTCTTAAAAGAGAGTAAGGAGGACCTGAGTCTCCTCCCTCACAATAGCCCCAAGCTCCCCCAATCAGCATTGAGACTCTGAGAAGCAGAAAGCTGAGAGTCCTCACCAGATGTCCCGGGTCACCACCGGAGGGAGTCACTCTTAGAGCACCATTCCAGCCACATGTCTTTGGGAGCAACCCCCCATCCCCAACTCCACATGCACAGACAGGTCCTGGTGGTAAAAGGAAAGCAGGGGAAAAGGACAAAGATGCAAGAGAAGACGAGAAAGGAGGGAGAGACAGGAAAAGGGAAAACAAAAAGGAGAAACCCCAGTGTCCCCAGTAATTCTAAGGGACAAAGTCCTAGGTCTGAGTTAAAATGCTGCCCCCACAATCTAGTGTTTTCCTTTCCTAAAAATCAGCTGGCACCTGAGTGATCAGACTGGTCAGGTTCCAAACCTCTCCGAGGCTCTTACCTTCTATACAGGAACGTCTGTTTTTGAGCAAAACCACTACAAGAAAAGGAGAAAACTCCGAAGAGGGTCCTCCTTGCGCTCACAAATGTGAAAGTGAATGCTCTCTCAGTCCTCCAGGAGAGACCTCGAGAAGGAGACGTGCTGAAGCAAAGCCACAGGGATCTCCGAGCTTGCCCCTGTCCTGCACCCCTGTCCTGCCTGGCTGATGTCAAGATCTCACTGTGAGATCATCGCCTCCCCGCCACCTTTGTCCAATAGGCTGAGGTCCTGCCAAAGGCCCTTGTGATGTCACTGCCACACCCACCCCTCCCTTGCAGTGCTGATGTCCTGCCCCTGTCCAGCTACATTGGATGTTTCAGCTGCTTCCCCTGGATCACCCCACGCAATGAGCGTTCATTGTGGGCTCAAGCCGAACACAGTAAATCATCAGAGGCTTCTCCCCATGCTATGCTCAGTTTTTCATCAATTAGCAGACTTTATGAGCAGAAGACACAATTAGAGCATGTCATCCGACCCCCTGCATATCACATGCTTTCTGTAGAGCACAGAAGCTAGTTTTTGACTACACACGTTCCAGAAAGGCATCTAGTCTTCATTAGAAGACATCAGGAGGTGGGGAATTCCCTCCACTTCCCCTTCTGGTTTGTTCCTTTTGTGATTCATCCTCATGGTTGAATATGTGTGCCCTCTTTCTAATATGCATTGGTCTCTTTTGAGTTTCCAGCCACTGGGTCTTGTTATGCTTTTCTCTGCTAGATTAATGAGCCCTTTAATACCCGATATTTTCTCTCCATGAAGTCATTTCAACACTTCAATGACGTCACCTCCCGATCTTTTTTATCATCTAAACAGGCTGAGCTCTTTCAATAGCTTATTCACAGGCATTTTTCTCCAGCCCTCAAAATGTTTCATTGCTTTTTGCTGCCCTATCTCCAATATTTCCAAATCTTTTTTCAAAGGTGGATGCCAAAACTGCATGCAGGATTCCATGATGAGTCTTCCTCATGGTTTCAGAGTAACAGCCATGTTAGTCTGTATTTGCAAAAAGAAAAGGAGTACTTGTGGCACCTTAGAGACTAACCAATTTATTTGAGCATAAGCTTTCGTGAGCTACAGCTCACTTCATCGGATGCATACTGTGGAAAGTGTAGAAGATCTTTTTATATACATACAAAGCATGAAAAAATACCTCCTCCCACCCCACTCTCCTGCTACTAATAGCTTATCTAAAGTGATCACTCTCCTTACAATGTGTATGATAATCAAGTTGGGCCATTTCCAGCACAAATCCAGGTTTTCTCACACACACACACCCCCACCGCACACACACAAACCCACTCTCCTGCTGGGAATAGCTTATCTAAAGTGACCACTCTTCTTACAATGTGTATGATAATCAAGGTGGGCCATTTCCAGCACAAATCCAAATTTTTTCATGCTTTGTGTGTATATAAAAAGATCTTCTACACTTTCCACAGTATGCATCCGATGAAGTGAGCTGTAGCTCACAAAAGCTTATGCTCAAATAAATTGGTTAGTCTCTAAGGTGCCACAAGTACTCCTTTTCTTCCTCATGGTGTGTCACCTCCCTATGCTCCTCACTGCTCTTTTCATACATCTAATGATGGCTTTAGCCCTGTTCACCACAGCATCACCCTGGGTGCTCATGTTGAATGGCTTGCCTAGCATGGCCCCGAAATCCTCTTCACAGTCAGTGCTTTCCTGGATACACTTCCCCACTCTGTAGGTGTGACCTGCATGCTTTGTCGCTAGCTATAGGACCCTTCCTTTGGTTCTTTTCCAACTTGTTTTCTTTGAATGGCTCCACTTTATCAAGGGATCCCATTGCTCTGTGTCACTGCCCTCTCCTCATCATTAATTACCACTCTGCTACTATTTTATCACCCACCAACGTTAGCAGCAGTGATATTTTATTTGGGTTGCAGTTCTTTGATATTTATTTTCAAGAATTAGTCCTTGAGAGCCTCTTCATATCCCTCGTGCCCATAACCTGCTCCACACAGCACAGTGAGAAAAGGCCACCCAGCCCAGCTGTGCCCTAGGGGCTAAGCACAGAACAAATGTAGGAGCTTGTGTCATCCATAGCTTCTGAACAACATGTGGGGGTCATCAGCTTACAAAGACACTCTAGACCGGTAGCATAGACAGGCCCCAAATGTATCTAAGTGTCCCGCCTTGAAAAACAGAAGACAAAAAAACATAACCTTGAGTAGCTTTATTTTATAGTTGTGGAAACTGAGGCACACAGAAGCAAAGAGATTCGCTCATGGTCAAAAAGTCAGGAATAGAAAATGGCCAATCTGCTGATAGTCAGTCCTGGGCCCTAGCCGTGTTTGTCTTGGCCTCTCTGCTTCAGCTCCAGTAACAACCCGGGTGGAGGTTTTCTTCCTCTCCGTGTCCTTTAACTTCACGTCACTGGAGAAGAAAGATTGCTTCTGACCAGCTGGCTCTAATGCTGAAAAACTTTCATTTTTTTCTTTCGCTAGGAGGATAAGGCTGGACGTTTTCTCTCATTCACTTTCCTTTGGAATAATTTCAATCCAGTCCAAAGGATTTCCTTTTCCATTGTGTCTTCAGTACCTTTCCTAGCAAACAGTTCCTGTTCGAGCACAGGTTTCCAGTTTCAGGCTGTCCCAGGGTGAGATGGCCATGAAAGGGGTAGTAGCTCAACTGAACCTATCCCCAGGTGAAGGGAAAAAGTGCAGGGGTCACATGGAAAGGAGCAGCATGTAACTAGGATCCAGGCCTGTTGGGCGATATAAGAACAGCCTGTGCTCAGCCAGGAGAGAGACCCGCAATGGGAGCAGGCCTGGGAGGGGCTTGGATAGTCCTTTCAAGTCAGTTTCGGTACACAGTAGGGGATGGAACAGCCAAGCTACTAGGGTTGGGAGCTGGGCCTCCTGGCAGTGCCCAGGAACGAAAGCACAGCACCTGCCAGGAAGGGAGTCCCCACAGAGGGACACCGTAATCTTCCTGGGAGGGAAAAGGCTCTCACTGCCATTTCTTAACCTCATGGGGTGTTCTCCTGCTCTGCCAACCCCACCCCTATTTCAGCATCTCCAGGTGCCTGAGGAAGCAGGCACCAGAGGCCATCCTGCAGCTGGGACAGAGATGTAGGTTGATGACCTACCTGCCCGTGGTGACCATGGTGCAGGACAGCCCTCAGGACATGCGAATGCAGCTCCAGATCTGCAGAATGCACCTTCCCTTTGCTGGCACGAGACCTTGCAGGTTGCGGGAGGTGAGACAGGCACTAACTTTTGGTAACCCTCAGTGGGATCAGAGGGTAATGGTTTGTAGAAAGTGGTGTTGGAGAGCTTTAAAAAAACTAGGCAAGACATTTACAACACACACTTTGTTTCTCTACAAAAGAAAAAGGACACTAAATTATCTAAACTACTACATGCCACAAGGGGCCACAACAGTGGTTCCCTTTACCCACCCAGCAATATTGTTAATGTATCCAACTATACTCTTAGCCCAGCAGAAGAATCTGTCCTATCTCAGGGCCCCTCCTTCTGCCCCTCCACCCCCACGAATATGATACCGTTCTGTGGTGACCTAGAATCCTATTTTCGATGTCTCCGACTCAAGGAATATTTCTCCAACCTCTGAACAACATACTAACCCACAGAGAGCTTCCTACCAAGACGACAAAAAGAAGGATTCTGGGTGGACTCCTCCTGAAGGTTGAAACAACAGACTGGGCTTCTACAGAGAGTGCTTCCGCCGACGTACACGGGATAAAATTGTGGAAAAGCAACATCACTTGCCCCATAACCTCAGCTGTGCAGAACACAACGCCATCCACAGCCTCAGAAACAGCTCAGACATCATAATCAAAAAGGGTGACAAAGGAGGTGCTGTTGTCATCATGAATAGGTCAGAATATAAACAAGAGGCTGCTAGGCAGGTCTCCAACACCACTTTCTACAAGCCATTACCCTCTGATCCCACTGCGGGTTACCAAAAGAAGCTACACCATCTGCTCAAGAAACTCCCTGAAAAAGCACAAGAACAAATCCGCACAGACACACCCCTAGAACCCCGACCTGGGATATTCTATCTGCTACCCAAGATCCATAAACCTGGGAATCCTGGACGCCCCATCACCTCAGGCATTGGCACCCTGACAGCAGGATTATCTGGCTATGTAGACTCTCTCCTCAGGCCCTATGCTACCAGTACTCCCAGCTATCTTCCAGACACCACTGACTTCCTGAGGAAACTACAATCCATCGGTGATCTTCCTGAAAACACCATCCTGGCCACTATGGATGTAGAAGCTCTCAACTCCAACATTCCACACAAAGATGGACTACAAGCTCTCAAGAACAGTATCCCCGATAATGTTACGGCAAACCTGGTGGCTGAACTTTGTGACTTTGTCCTCACCCATAACTATTTCACATTTGGGGACAATGTATACCTTCAAGTCAGCCGGATTGCTATGGGTACCCGCATGGCCCCACAGTATGCCCGCATTTTTATGGCTGACTTAGAATAACGCTTCCTCAGCTCTCATCCCCTAATGCCCCTACTCTACTTGGGCTACATTGATGACACCCTCATCATCTGGACCCATGGAAAAGAAGCCCTTGAGGAATTCCACCATGATTTCAACAATTTGCGTCCCACCATCATCCTCAGCCTGGACCAGTCCACACAAGAGATCCACTTCCTGGACACTACGGTGCTAATAAGCGATGGTCACATAAACACCACCCTATACTGGAAACCTATTGACCGCTATACTTACCTACATGCCTCCAGCTTCCAACCAGGACACACCACACAATCCATTGTCTACAGCCAAACTCTACCATACAACCGCATTTGCTCCAACCCCTCAGGCAGAGACAAATATCTACAAGATCTCTATCAAGCATTCCTACAACTACAATACACACCTGCTGAAGTGAAGAAACAGATTGACAGAGCTAGAAGAGTACCCAGAAGTTACCTACTACAGGACAGGCCCAACAAAGAAAATAACAGAACGCCACTAGCCATCACCTTCAGCCCCCAACTAAAACCTCTCCAATGCATTATCAAGGATCTACAACCTATCCTGAAGGACGCCCCATCACTCTCACAGATCTTTGGAGACAGGCCGGTCCTTGCGTACAGACAGCCCCACAACCTGTTAGTCTCTAAGGTGCCACAAGTCCTCCTTTTCTTTTTGTGGATACAGACTAACATGGCTGCTACTCTGAAACAGTGTTAGTCTTGCAGATGCAGACTAACACGGCTGCTACTCTGCCATGCCTCCACCCACTTTAACCCAAAACAAACTCAGGTTTTGGGTCAAAGGGGGTAGAGGCATGGAACAGAGTATATAGTGAACAAAAGATTGATTTTAAAAGTGTCAGAACAATATTGTGAAAACAGGAAATTCCTAGTCTTGACAATCTTTCACGAAAAACCCTTGCATTCCAAAAATAGTCACTTTTCTACAGACAATCCTTCATTTGGAAAAGATTTTCAACCGTGTCTAGAAATTGCTCCCAGGTCAGTGTCTCTCTGCGCGTGGGGTGCACTCATTTGCCCTCCCCTTCCCCTGGGGATGTGTATGAAGCACTAGTTAGAGGGGTACAGAGGAGGTATAAATAAAGATGATTAGGTCTTGACGAATACACATGTGGAGGGTGTGGGGGGAGAGAGACATGACTGATTGTATTGTCCTGAAGTAGTGCACAGCTTCCAAAGGTTTGGTGAATGCTTCTCTGGGGGTCTGATTCTGCAAACCAACTTCCAGGAGCATCAGATGTGCATCTGACAAGGCCCTGCTCCCTCCTCATGTCCAGGCCACTTGGCCAGTGGCTTGGCATGAGTAACTCTGATGCTGGACTACCATTTTCCTACCCCTGCCTCTATGTGCATTGTGAGCAGCTGCACTGCTGCACATCCAAGTGGCTAAAGAACCATCAACAGGCGTCACTCTTCTTCACTCTCTGGTCACACAATTACAGACATGAAAGTTGTGATATTACAACAGAAAAACTTCAGAAACAGACTCCAACCAGAGACTGCTGAATTGGAATTCATTTGCAAATTGGATACAATTAACTTAGGCTTAAATAGAGACTGGGAGTGGTTGAGTCATTATGCAAGATAACCTATTTCTCCTTGTTTATTCCTTCCCCCTCCCCCCACTGTTCCTCAGACATTCTTGTTAAACCCTAGATTTGTGCTGGAAATGGCCCACCTTGATTATCATCCACATTGTAAGGAGAGTGATCACTTTAGGTAAGCTATTACCAGCAGGAGAGTGGGGTGGGGGAGAGAAAATCTTTTGAAGTGATAAACACCCATTTTTTCATGGTCTGTGTGTATAAAAACATCCTCACTGTATTTTCCACTTTATGCATATGATGAAGTGAGCTGTAGCTCACGAAAGCTTATGCTCAAATAAATTGATTAGTCTCTAAGGTGCCACAAGTCATCCTTTTCTTTTTGCGAATACAGACGAACACGGCTGCTACTCTGAAACCTGCCCATTTAAATCGGTAAAACTAAACCGATCAATTGATTCTGCTTTCTCTGTATTGAGGCTTTCCATTGATTGTAATTGAGATTGACATTTATAAATGTAAACCAATCAATTAACGTGACTTTCTTAAATGGCTATGTTCAATTGGCTCTACTTTGCAAAGGGTTACTTTGTGATGGAGATTGACATGAATTTTTGTAACACAGCGAAGAGCCGCGATTTGGAGCGGCACTCATAGAAATGCCACATAGAGACTCCCACCCTCTACTGTTTGGATCAGGAATGTTAAAAAACGGGGAGTCTCAAAAAAATAACACCTTTGTATGATAAAAGAAAGTCAATACCGAAGGAATGTTAAGAGACATGGAGTCTCAAATAAAATAACAATAGTCGGTGAAATGAGAAATGTGTTTTTATTAAAGTAAGGAATGTATGTGAATGAATGGTGGGTTTTGAATAATCAGGGAAGTGCCAGCCTATGAATTTAACATCAATTGGCCGAAGAAGACGCCAGGTGGAGACAACCAGAGAACCCCACCGGAGGGCAAACTAGGATCCACCTGACCAATTCAAAGGATGAAGAAAGCTGATGAGCACCTGACAGCCGTCCTGGAGCAGTCATGACTAACAATATGACAAAGCAAATTCCACGGACTGGCATAGGAAGAAATTCCTACAAAAATGGACACTAAGGACTGAGAACTTTGAGTCTCCAGTTCTGCCACTACCCTTCAGGAGCATCGGATGCGCATCTGACACGGACTCGGCTCCACTCTCGTGTACAGGTTACCTGGCCAGTACTCTGTCACGAGCAACTTCTAGGCTGGTAACTATAACCCCTATGCAGAACTGGTATGAATGAATGAATGAATGAATATATATATATATTTAAGTAAGGAATAAGTAACAATACAACAGTGTGAGTTTTATATTTCTTTTTATTATATTTACAATAAATGTGGCATTTTGCCTTGTCCCTTTTATAAGATCCTGCTAGTTTTTATTTTATTGGTACAACAATTGCTTGCCAAGTACTGAAATATAACTGCCTCTGGGGTTGGGTGCAGCAGCTGGTTGACAGCCATATGGTAACAATGCGCTGCGATCGTTCATCCGGTGCTGAAATGCAGCCATCTCTGGGGTGGGACTCATCAAATGTTTAAATGTATATCAACATTTTTCATAGAATCATAGAATCATAGAATATCAGGGTTGGAAGGGACCTCAGGAGGTCATCTAGTCCAACCCCTTACTCAAAAGCAGGAGCCATCCCCAATTAAATCATCCCAGCCAGGGCTTTGTCAAGCCTGACCTTAAAAACTTCTAAGGAAGGTGATTCCACCACCTCCCTAGGCAACGCATTCCAGTGTTTCACCACCCTCCTAGTGAAAAAGTTTTTCCTAATATCCAACCTAAACCTCCCCCACTGCAACTTGAGACCATTACTCCTTGTCCTGTCCTCTTCCACCACTGAGAATAGTCTAGAACCATCCTCTCTGGAACCACCTCTCAGGTAGTTGAAAGCAGCTATCAAATCCCCCCTCATTCTTCCCTTCTGCAGACTAAACAACCCCAGTTCCCTCATCCTCTCCTCATAACTCATGTGTTCCAGACCCCTAATCATTTTTGTTGCCCTTCGCTGGACTCTCTCCAATTTATCCACATCCTTCTTGTAGTGTGGGGCCCAAAACTGGACACAGTACTCCAGATGAGGACTCACCAATGTCGAATAGAGGGGGACGATCACGTCCCTCGATCTGCTCGCTATGCCCCTACTTATACATCCCAAAATGCCATTGACCTTCTTGGCAACAAGGGCACACTGCTGACTCATATCCAGCTTCTCGTCCACTGTCACCCCTAGGTCCTTTTCCTCAGAACTGCTGCCTAGCCATTCGGTCCCTAGTCTGTAGCTGTGCAGTGGGTTCTTCCGTCCTAAGTGCGGCACCCTGCACTTATCCTTATTGAACCTCATCAGATTTCTTTTGGCCCAATCCTCCAATTTGTCTAGGTCCCTCTGTATCCTATCCCTGCCCTCCAGCGTATCTACCACTCCTACCAGTTTAGTATCATCCGCAAATTTGCTGAGAGTGCAATCCACACCATCCTCCAGATCATTTATGAAGATATTGAACAAAACCGGCCCCAGGACCAACCCCTGGGGCACTCCACTTGACACCGGCTGCCAACTAGACATGGAGCCATTGATCACTACCCGTTGAGCCCGACAATCTAGCCAACTTTCTACCCACCTTAGAGTGCATTCATCCAGCCCATATTTCCTTAACTTGCTGACAAGAATACTGTGGGAGACCGTGTCAAAAGCTTTGCTAAAGTCAAGATACAATACATCCACTGCTTTCCCTTCATCCACAGAACCAGTAATCTCATCATAGAAGGCGATTAGATTAGTCAGGCATGACCTTCCCTTGGTGAATCCATGCTGACTGTTCCTGAACACTTTCCTCTCATGCAAGTGCTTCAGGATTGATTCTTTGAGGACCTGCTCCATGATTTTTCTGGGGACTGAAGAGAGGCTTACTGGCCTGTAGTTCCCAGGATCCTCCTTCTTCCCTTTTTTAAAGATTGGCACTACATTAGCCTTTTTCCAGTCATCCGGGACTTCCCCCGTTCGCCACGAGTTTTCAAAGATAATGGCCAATGGGTCAGCAATCACAGCCGCCAGTTCCTTTAGCACTCTCGGATGCAACACATCCGGCCCCATGGACTTGTGCACGTCCAGTTTTTCTAAATAGTCCCTAACCACCTCTTTCTCCACAGAGGGCTGGCCATCTATTCCCCATGTTGTGATGCCCAGCACAGCAGTCTGGGAGCTCACCTTGTTCGTGAAGACAGAGGCAAAAAAAGCATTGAGTACATTAGCTTTTTCCAAATCCTCCGTCACTAGATTGCCTCCCTCATTCATTAAGGGGCCCACACTTTCCTTGGCTTTCTTCTTGTTGCCAACATACCTGAAGAAACCGTTCTTGTTACTCTTAACATCTCTCGCTAGCTGCAGCTCCAGGTGCGATTTGGCCCTCCTGATTTCATTCCTACATGCCCGAGCAATATTTTTATACTCTTCCCTGGTCATATGTCCAACCTTCCACTTCTTGTAAGCTTCTTTTTTATGCTTAAGATCTGCTAGGATTTCTCCGTTAAGCCAAGCTGGTCGCCTGCCATACTTACTATTGTTTCGACACATCGGGATGGTTTGTCCCTGTAACCTCAACAGGGATTCCTTGAAATACAGCCAGCTCTCCTAGACTCCTTTCCCCTTCATGTTAGTCCCCCAGGGGATCCTACCCATCCGTTCCCTGAGGGAGTCGAAGTCTGCTTTTCTGAAGTCCAGGGTCCGTATCCTGCTGCTTACCTTTCTTCCCTGTGTCAGGATCCTGAACTCAACCAACTCATGGTCACTGCCTCCCAGATTCCCATCCACTTTTGCTTCCCTTACTAGTTCTTCCCGGTTTGTGAGCAGCAGGTCAAGGAAAGCTCCACCCCTAGTTGGCTCCTCTTGCACTTGCACCAGGAAATTGGCCCCTACGCTTTCCAAAAACTTCCTGGATTGTCTATGCACCGCTGTACTGCTCTCCCAGCAGATATCAGGAAAATTAAAGTCACCCATGAGAACCAGGGCGTTCGATCTAGTAGCTTCCACGAGCTGCCGGAAGAAAGCCTCATCCACCTCATCCCCCTGGTCCGGTGGTCTATAGCAGACTCCCACCACTACATCACTCCTGTTGCTCACACTTCTAAACTTAATCCAGAGACACTCAGGTTTTTCTGCAGTATCGTACCGGAGCTCTGAGCAGTCATACTACTCCCTTACATACAGTGCTACTCCCCCACCTTTTCTGCCCTGCCTGTCCTTCCTGAACAGTTTATAACCATCCATGACAGTACTCCAGTCATGTGAGTTATCCCACCAAGTCTCTGTTATTCCAATCATGTCATAATTCCTTGACGTCACCAGGACCTCCAGTTCTCCCTGCTTGTTTCCAAGGCTTTGTGCATTCATATATAAGCACTTGAGATAACCTGCTGATCGCCTCTCATTCTCAGTATGAGGCAGGAGCCCTCCCATCACAGACATTCCTGCCTGTGCTTCCTCCTGGTATCCCGCTTTCCCACTTACCTCAGGGCTTTGGTCTCCTTCCCCCGGTGAACCTAGTTTAAAGCCCTCCTCACTAGGTTAGCCAGCCTGCTCGCAAAGATGCTCTTCCCTCTCTTTCGCAAAAAAAATTAGTTGCATATTTTCCACTTAGAACAAACTCAGGTTTTGGGTCAAAGGGGGTGGAGGCATGAAAGAGAGTATATAGTGAACAAAAGATTGATTTTAAAAGTGTCAGAACAATATTGTGAAAACAGGAAAGTCCTATAGTCTTGACAATCTTTCCTGAAAACCCTTGCATTCCAAAAATAGTCACTTTTCTACAGACAATCCTTCCTTTGGAAAAGATTTTCAACCATGACTAGAAATCGCTCCCGGGTCAGTGTCTCTCTGAGCGTGGGGTGCACTCATTTGCCCTCTCCTTCCCCTGGGGATGTGTATGAAGCACTAGTTAGAGGGGTACAGAAGAGGTATAAATAAAGATGATTAGGTCTTGACGAATACACATGTGGAGGGTGTGGGGGGAGAGAGACATGACTGATTGTATTGTCCTGAAGCAGTGCACAGCTTCCAAAGATTTGATGAATGCTTCTCTGGGGGAAGCAGTGAAACTGACTACACAGAGTGCTGTCATTTGCAAAAAGATAAAATGGAGAAATGTTGTGTGTGTTTAACCTCTTTCAAACAGTGGGCTCTTAAATGTTGCAAATAATTTCTAGATCAACCAGAAGTTAGGGGCTTGAGGTAGGAGTCTCCCAGGCATTGTCTTCACTGCAAAAGTGTGTTTACACGGAGATAGCTAACTTGATGTAAAATCCGAGTGGAGACAAGGCACAGGTGGCTTTAACCTCTGTGTCACTTGTCCAGGTAAATACCAGGCTGAGCGTATAGCATTCCTGGACTAGCTACATCAAGGGAAAAGACACCTCTCCCTCACCTCTACTAGTACTTTACATTGAGTTCGCCAGCTGAGTGTAAACACATACGTTTTGAGCTGGGAGGTTGATTTTTTTTTTGTTTTGTTTTGCTGCTTTTTGGTGGTGGGGGGGGGGGAGGAGGGTACTGAAGCCATAATAGTGACATTCTCTAGCCTGTGTTATTTGTATTACTGTAGCACATAGGAGCCCCAGTCATGGATCAGGACCCGATTGTGCGAGGTGCTGTACAAAATAGTACAAAAGACAGTCCCTGCCCCAAAGAGTTGACAATCTAAGTATAAGACAAGAGACAGATGGAGACAGACAGACAGGGGAGTGCAAGGAAATAATGAGACTGTGTCGGTCGGTATGATAGGCAGTGGTCTCAGCGCCCCAGGAGACAGGCTGTTGAATTTTTGGTAGACACCAGGGCAAAGAAGAGCTTTGATTTGGGAATTGGAGATGGATAATGAGGTAGGTTTGCAAATGTTTAAGGGGCTCTCCTTCCGAGCATGAAGGGCATGTGGCAGAAAGCATGAAGGTGGTTGTCTGAAAATTTAACAAGTGGGTGTTGCTGGCAGCATGGACCGATTGGAGGTGGGAGTCAACACCTTGGTACAGTGAATGAGAGATGTCCGGTTGGGAGAGGACAGTATGTGAAGGGCCGTGAAAGAGAAGACAAGCAGCTTCTGTTTGATGCAATAGAGAAGGGGGAGCCAGTGGAGGGATGCAAAGAGGGGTGACATGGTGAAAGCAGTGGGCTCAGAGAATGATCTTTGCAGCTTGCAGCAATATTCTGAATGGATATGAGCTGGGGAAGAGGGAAAAGAGAAACATGTGGCGGTAACTGAGATGTGATGTGATCAAAGCCGGGATGGGAAGTTTAGCTGTATGGATGGAGAGGAAAGGCTGTATCTTAGAGATGTTATGCAGGAAAACACCACAAGACTTAAGCACAGCCCTGGATGTGAGGACCTAGAGCAGAGGTGGGCAAAGTATGGCCCGCGAGCCACATCCAGCCTGCGGGACTGTCCTTCCCGGCTCCTGAGTTCCCAGCAGGGGAGGCTAGCCCCAGGTCCCTCCCCGCTGTCCCCTCGCCCCTGCGGCCTCACCTCACTGTGCCGCTGGTGCTCTGGCCTGCTGCTCCTACCGGGCAGCGTGGCTGCGAGCTCCTGCTGCTCTGAGCAGCGTGGTAAGCGGGTGAGGGGTGGGTTAGATAAGGGGCAGTCAGGGGACAGGGGGCAGTTGGATGGGGTGGAGGTTCTGGGGGGGGCGGTCAGGGGATGGGGAACAGGGGGGTTGGATAGGTGTGGGAATCCTGGGGGGGGCGGCTGTCAGGGAGCAGGGGTGTGGACAGGGGTTGGGGCACTCAGGGACAGAGGTTGGTTAGGGGATGGGGTCCCAGAAGGGGCGGTTAGGGATGGGGGTCAGTCAGGGGGCGGGAAGTTGGAGGAGGTGGATAGGGGGTTGGGGCCAGGCTACTTGGGGAGTCACAGCCTTCCCTACCCGGCCCTCCATGCCGTTTTGCAACCCCGATGTGGCCCTTGGGCCCAAAAGTTTGCCCACCCCTGACCTGGAGAGAGGTGTGAGTGGAAGATGACAGGTTATGGGCCTGAGTGACAGGCAGGATGCTGGCCTTGTCCACAGCGATGGAGAAAGGAGGTAATAGAGAGGGCTTGGACAGGAGGGGAGAGACAGAGAGCTCTGCTCTAGCCATGTTGGGCTTGAGCTGACAGCTAGGTAGGCACAAGGAGATGTCCCAGAGACAGGCTGAGGTGTTCATTTGGCCAGCAGGAGATGGGGCTGGTGCAGAGAGGCAAATGGGTGAGTTGTCAGCATGGAGAGGGGAGTTGAATTTGTGTTTACAGAGGAGACAACCCAGAGACGAGGGGCAGAGGGAGAAGAGAACAGAAGGGGGAGGCTGGCCATAAACCATGTCACATTTACTGGTTTGTTTGTTTATTTTTCTCAAGACCTCCCCCCTCCTTGTCACACACTGTTACACCAAAACAAACCAGTAAGGACCCTCCCCGCCCCATGTGTTTATATACTATTTGGTCAGCCCCAGAGGACCAAGAACAGAGCCTATGGAAGCGTCCCGGGGAGCTGGCAGGAGGGGAAGCAGCGATCAGAGGGGTCGGGGGTGGGGGGAGCAGGGGAGGGCAGAAGGAGGACAAGGTTTCAGGAGGAGAGCTGGCAGGGCGGGCAGGCCAGGGAGGGCGAGGACTGAGCCATGATCGGAGCTTTGCCCGGGGCCGGGCGGGACGCCGCTCGGGCACCCAGCCAGCCCGGGAGAGAGGGGGAAGGTTTGTGGGGAGTGGAGCGGCCGGGAGTCGAGGGGTTAAATGGAGGCGGGGCTAGGGCGGGGATCGGCCGCTGTTGCGGTGACCCCCGGGCAGGGACGTTTCCGCTGTTCAGACCCACGTGGGAATGAAGCTGGCGCGGGGGTCACAGGGAAGCCGGTCGCTCTGTGGCTGCGAACTCACCGGGTGGGATCCGCTGCGAGCCCGCCTGGCTGCTGGGACCTCAGCTCCTCCCCGGGCTGCGGCGCTGGGCGCTCTTCCCGCGCGTGAGACTCCGGGTCCCAGGGGTCCCTGCCTGGGCCGCAGGTGGGTGGGTGGGTGCTGCTGGCTGCTCGGCGGCGGCTCGCTTGCTGTGCCGCGGGGTTTGCGGGCCGGTTCCAGCCACCGCCGGACTGGGGCGAGGGGGGACCGCGGGCCCGAATGGGGAGGGGGAAGGGCCCGGGTCCTGGCCTGAATGGGTGGCGGGGCTCGGGGTCAGGGACCAAAATGGGAGAGGGAGGGACCGGGGAGGGGGTTGGCTAGGGGCTGGGGACCAAATGGGGAGGGGGAGGGACCGGAGCCCGAATGGGTGGCGGGGCTCGGGCTCGGGGCTGGGGACGGCATGGGGGGCAGGGCTCCGAAGGGGGGGCGGGGCTTGGGTGGTGCCTGGGGACCGTGTGGGGAGGGCAGCGCAGTGGCACGGGCCGGTCCTTGGCCGAAGGGCTGGGACTCTGGGCTAAAGGGGGGTGATTCGGGGGGCAGGCCCCGAGCCGAAGAGCAGGGGGGGGTTCGGAAGAGCCCCGCCCCGGAAGGGAAAGGAGGGGCTGGGCAGAGGAGTGCTGGACACTGGTTCAAGTCCCGCCCTTCAAGGAGGGGGCTGGGCCAGGGAAAAGGCTGTTTCGAGCCCCAGCCACTCCCCTTCTGATATCCGACTCACACTTACTTCTCGGAGGATTGTGTGTGTGAGGAGGGTCTTCTCCCCCACCCCCCAGCTGGGTGCCTGTCACGGGTGGGAGGGGCCCATAGGACATCAGGTCTCTGAGGCCCTGGGGGCGGAGGGGCCGATAGGAGTTAAGGGGTTTTAATCATCATGGCACCACCTCTGGCAGGGGGTTGGGCTGCTGGGCAGGGAACAAGAAACCACAAATGGCCTCCCCCACCCCTGACCTGTCCTGCTTGGTCTGTCTCGGGTTCAGATCAGCTGGAGAGTCTGGAGCAGGGACGGGGAACCAGGGCCAGGACCTCTGCCTCGGCTTTGCTGCTGCCAAATCGGACCCACTCAGACCGAGAGGAGCTGACCCCAGCCCAGCACCTGCAGCAGCGTCTGTGGCCTGAGTGTCGCTGAGAGGGACAATGGGGCCAGCAGCTGGGTTGCTGAGAGCGAAGAGCCGCTGTAGGAGTTGTGTGTTAATGGCAATGGACACCTGGAGACTGGAGGGAACCCAGGTAATGGGGCATCTCTGCCTGGGGGCAGGCTGGAGAGAGACACTGAGACTGCCTGGGGTGCTGGAAGTGGGCGTGGCCCTCCCACTTTTTGTCACTGGCTCCTCCCCTCCTCCTCCTCTTCCCCCTGAGGTCCCCCCACCCCACCTCTGGCTGGGAGCTGGAGTCCAGGCAGTTGCAGGGAGCCGTGGATGACCCTCCACTTGCCTGGGGTGGGGGGCTGAGAGCAGCCCCAGGTCTGTATCCCTCCCCCCAGGCTCCCTGCCCAGAGCAGGGGGAGGGTCTGTAGTTCCCCACAGCTGCTGCTCTTACCATGGCCCGGCTGCTGCTCTGAGGCCCTGCTACCCAGCCAGAGCCGGATCTTGGTAACAGCCCCAGGGTAGCTCTAGGGAGCCATGGACCCTCCATCTGCCTTGGTGGGTGGGTCTGCCTGACCCTCTGGGCTCCCCTCCCAGAGTGTCTGATGGAAGGAGAAATCGACAGAACGGTGCATGTTCCAGGGCAGCTCCAGCCCCGGTGCTGTCAGTGAGACGTGTCCTCCCAGCCCTGCCTGACGGGTCTGTCTGTTTTAGACCCTCCTTGTAACTGCCAGAAAAGTCCAACCCCTAGAGTTGTGGTTGCACTGATAGTTGTATCGTCTCCTTTGATCGCTGCCATCATTGCTCTGGCAGGTGAGTTCCCAGCTTCCGCCCCGCTCCCTTCCCCTCCATCTACGATCTCCGTGCATCCCATTACCCCGTGACCTACCACGCTCACTCCCTCCTCCCGGCCTGTCTGGCTTCTGCCCCTGGGACAGAGGATTCCTGGGGGATCTTCCTCACCGACCCTCCTCCTGCTCCCTCCCAGACCCCTGCACCTGGGCACTCTCTGTGTCGGGATGATCTGACTGATATTAGCCCCCCCAGCCCATCTCTGAGCACTTTGGACCCAAGTCGCCTTTGCCATGCGCCATGAAACAGTCCCTGTCCAGGGTGTCCAATGGGACAGGGTGCAGCGCATCCCTGAGCCCTTTGCCTTCCCTGTGTTGCTCTGAGGTTACCAGCCTGGCCTTCCTGGATCTTCAGGTCACGCCTGTGGCCGGGCGGCAGGTGCTGCCGTGTTATTGAAATGAGCTGTAGAAGTCAGTCGAGACCCCTCCACCAGCGCAGTGTGGAAACCCCCCAATCGCTGAGCTTGGCCATGAAGGGTCCCTTAGCACCATTCACACCCCCGGGCTGCCCAGACAGCGTGTGCTCATGCAGAGGGCGTCTGTTTGCAGTGAACATGAACCCTGCTGTATCCCCCCGTCATCTGGGGCAGGGCGTGCTGGAGGCTGTCGGGGATGGGATTTCTCTCCTGCCCTGGGATCTGATCACTGGGCCCCAGGAGGGTTTAGCAGCTGGCAGAGGGGATTGAATCCAGGTCTGTCTGCATTAGGAATCCTCTGTGCCGATGTCATGACATCCGTGCAGTTGAATTGGTGCAAACCGCTAAAGGAGACGCACTGCACTGGTGCACAAAGGAGCTTGCCTTGGTGCAGTTCGCTGCAGGAAGTTACCAGAGCGGGCCGCACTGCTCCAGCGCATCTCCAGGAGGTGTTTGCCCTGATGTCACTGTGTCACTGTGATTATACTGGTGCAGATTGCTCGGATACAGATGGGCCCTGAATACCAGCTCCCTGCTGTAATGGCAGGCTGTTGCAATGAGCAGCATTGGCTGTCAGTGTGTAAGGTGGGAATCTGTGAGCTTAGGGTTGGTTACACACCTGCAGGTGTAGAACATGTGGCATCTGACCTGGAGATGGATGGTGGAGACAGCCTGTGCCATCAACTGTTAGTCACTGACTTCTCTGCTCAGTTCAGTAGGGCAGGGGTGTGGGCTACCGTGCACTGGACAGTTAAATCTACAGGGTCAGACATGCCTTGTGCGTGAGGTGAACACATGCTCGTTTTCTGATCACCGCTGCCACGTTTCCTAACTCTTCCAGACTTAGAGTGTCTGTTGCTTGCTGAGCGCCAGCCACATGAGAAGGCTTGAAAACCAGCTACCGAGTTACTGTGGTGCAAACAAAAGTGACGTTCTCAAAAACATCTGGAGGGGTTTGAGTCCGACTCCTCTCAACTAGACAGGCCTTTCAAATCCTCTTTGGTGTCAATTATGGGTGACCCCACTGTTGCTCTTTCATGGCTCTGAAAGGGATACACTGCCGTGAGGGATTCCAGAAAGTGCCTTTCTTGCTGCTGTGTTTGGGGAGAGAAAAGTCTGCAGATAGGAGGCGAATTAAGTTCCATCATTCCTGGCCCAGAGTGCAACAGGTCACTTCCGGTTGCTGTGGTTTTTGGCGCCCCCTTGTGGCTTTCATGTCCCTGCGTGAAAGTTCCCAAGTTCTTCTCAGTTGTTCACCTGCTGTTTGTTGCTAGGTTGAACGTCCAGCTGTTGATCTTGTGCCTGGGGTGAAATGCTCTGAGCTGTGTCAGTCCCTCGCAGGCTGGGAGTGTCCCTGGAATCCTTCTTGTCAGGCAAACTTACAGTGACAAACGTCTCCGTCCCCCTGCGTCTGATTGCCTTGGTCCAGCCCCAGCTGGGGGTCCCAATGGGCTTGGCAAGCCGGTCAACTGACTGCCTGTTTGGCCACAGTCAAATACTCCAGCGAGAGCCCTGGGGGTAGGAGGCAGCCTGCCTTTCGGATTGCATCTTGGAGACTCACTTGTGTTTTCCGGAACCTGGTTTCATTGTTTTGCCTTTTTTTTCTGAGCTAAAATAACTCAGTGAAGTACATTTTTAAAAAAAAATTAGGTAGATCCGTATCTATCGAAAGCTAAACTTACTGGAGAGAATGACATCTTGCTCTTTTTTCTTCCTGGCGGGAGGTAACCAATTCTGATAAATTGGTATTTTAAAATATCTGACCACTCTTTGACAGTTTTCACTGATCAGTTGACCAATTTTTGTACCAGTCAAATGCCCAATTCTAGGTGTAACTCTTACTCTCCATGTGACTGTCTCATTCTCAGTGCTGACATCTCAGCTTTCATCAGCTGATCTGTGCCCCCCTGCTGGCCCCTCGTGCCCAGATGGCTGGATGGGATACCGAGGGAAATGCTACTATTTCTCAGAAACGGAAGGGAGCTGGACCGACAGCCGGAGCCGCTGCTGTGCACCGGGTGCCTCCCTGGCTGGGATCGACAGTGAGCAGGAAATGGTGAGAGACTCTCGAATTGCCATACACTGATCTTGGCACAGTGGTGGCTGCTGCAGTAGGACTTGGGCTCTGCCCCGTGGGGTGAGGAGCAGCTCTGAGCCCTCCCGTGCTGGGAGGCCAGAGTGAATGAACTTCCAGCTGCTGAACGCCAGCCCTGGCTGGGCCCAGGGCCCTACTGTCTGTTTGTGATCACAGGGATTGCCCATTCTCAGTTGCCCCCCTCCCCAAATAGGTAGACAGCTTCTGTCTAGGGCAGGGCTGGCTCAGGCATCTCCTGGCCTGCTGGCTGCTGGAGTGGTACTGAGAACCCAGCCAGTGCTCCTGTTGTGGGGATGGGAAAGGAGCAGCCAGCTGAGGAGGAGGGGAAGAGGGGATCCTCTCACATTGACCGCTCCCACTTCAGCTTGACTCGCTCCCTCCTCCTGCCTTGCTGCGGTGAGCGGGGGCTGATCTGTGAGAAGAGAGGTCTCTGCAGAGAGCTCAGACCCAGCACCTGCCCCCAGCCCAGGGGGACTTGGGGTGCGGGTGACTGGGAGCACAGGGGTGGGGCTGCTCTGTGCAGGGGGAGGGTTAATACTGCCTGGGTGATCTTGTACTTTGCAAAAGGCAGGGGAACACCGCCTCCCCCCCAAAAAAATAAACTGAGCACTCTTCAATATGGGGGGAGGGATAGCTCAGTGGTTTGAGCAATGGCCTGCTAAACCCAGGGTTGTGAGTTCAATTCTTGAGGGGGCCATTTAGGGATATGGGGCAAAAAATCTGTTGGATGATTTAATTGGGGATGGGGGTGGGACTAGAAGATCTCCTGAGGTCCCTTCCAACCCTGATACTCTATGAATATGAGACTGGGATTCTCTGCGGCACAGAGCCCTGGATGGGGGGGTGGGGAAGCACCGGAGCTGGGGCTGATACCTGCTGTCCCTCGGCTTTCTTGAAGGTGTTCCTGCTGTGCCATAAGGGTGTCCAGGACCACTGGATCGGCCTCCGGAGGGAACAGGGTCAGCCCTGGACATGGGCCAACGGCACCAAATTCAACCACCTGTGAGTCTCTCTCGCCCCTCTGGACTAATTCCCTGGGCTTGGGGATTCTGGTGTCTGAGCTGTTTGAGCTCAGGTAGATCCACCATTCAGTGCTAGTGAAACCACCAGACACGACCCTGGTCCGTTCGCGTCCTGCGTGTATCGGAGACCGATGGGAGCCGGCGTGTCCCTGAACTCTCGGCTCCTCCCCGCAGCACGGTGCTGGGCCGGAGACAGAGCCCGCCATAGCCAGAGATGCCCTCGCAGCGCGCTGGGATTTCAGCTGGGACACTCGCTGTTCTCCCCCAGCCCTCTTCAGCAAGGTCCCTGGGGTGTCTGACCCCCCCTGGGGAAAGGAGGCAGCAGGGAGCTCAGGTTAACAGTGGCCGCTAGAGAGGGCAGAATGCCGAGCACTGCATGGCAGGTGCAGGTCCCGCTGGGGATTGCAGCCGGCAGGTTTGAGTGACTTGGCTGGTGAGGCCTCTGAATCCGCAACAAGGCACCGATGTTAAAGGAGCCTGCGGTTCACAGGTGCTGGACACCTGGGGCTCCCACGGGAACGGGGTACAGTAGTGATGGCTGCCCAACACTCCGCGATGGGTTTCAGTGGGCTCCAAGTGTGATCACAAAACCAGCGCTGCTTGAACCCTGGGACTTCAGCAGTAGAAGCATGAGCCTCTGCCATAGGAGCGAAAGAATCCACTTCTTTAACTGAAACCCCCCGCCATTGATAAAGCTCTTTTGCAGGCCAGCCATTTGAGGGGGATGGAGACCCCCCCACTTCTCCGGTCTGGGTTACTTCAGTACTTTGAAAAATCAGGCTCTTTTGGCTCTGGGTCAGGGCTCCCCAATGGACAGTTCCCATTCTGCTGTATTGGACCCAACCTTTGGATCCCACCTGCTTCCAGCCTCACTGGGTCTGAAGAGCTACCAGACACTGTCCTGAGTTCGGGCCTCTGTGGCACTCTCCTGGGGTACAGACTCCCTGTCTGGTATGCTCCTTAGGATGTGGGACCCTGCAGATCAGCTGCTGTAGGACCAAAAACCAGTGCTGAACCCTCCCAAATCTCCCGAGAGGTCTCAAATCTCAAACAGAGGCTAGGGACACCATTCCTTACCCATCCTACCTAATAGCCATTCATGGACTTAACTTCCATGAATTTATCCAGTTCTCTTTTAAACCCTGTTATAGTCCTAGCCTTCACAACCTCCTCAGGCAAGGAGTTCCACAGGTTGACTGTGCGCTGTGTGAGGAAGAACTTCCTTTTATTTGTTTTAAACCTGGTGCCCATTAATTTCATTTGGTGGCCCCTAATTCTTGTGTTATGGGAACAAGTAAATAGCTTTTCCTTAGTCACTTTCTCCGCACCACTCATGATTTTATAGACCTCTAACCACTGTGTTTACATCTCATGTTATTGTAGCTCTGTAAGTGGCTATGGGCCATCTCACTGCGTGGTGTTTGGGTAGGTTGCGATTGTTCATGGGGGTGGGGAGGGAGGTGAAAAAGTTAAAATGTGACTGGGTATCAGAAAGTATTTCAGATAATCTAGTGCCAGAAAATGACCTTGAATGTGACAGCAGGTGGCTCCTCTGGGACCTTCTGCTAAGAAAAGCAAAACATAGAAAGAAAAAGAAACACTTCAGCACCAGGGGGAAAGGCACTTTCCTGTGTTTCCGAAGCCATCTGATTCCATTTCTGAACAAGTTGCAGTGTGAGAGAGAAATTCATCAAATTGAAATGTATGTCGTGCAACGTCCCTACAGCACTTGTGCAAGGGAAGTTGAACCAAATTACTACGGTGAGCTTCAGAGGCGCAAGCTGTTAAATGATGCAAAAACCAAGCTGAAAAGACAACAGCAACAGCTCAGATTTTGTTGTTACTGTTATCATTATTATTACTGGGCTACGTTGATTGGGTTTTTTTGTCTGTGAAAGAAACTTTGGACATATTGGCAGATACATTCTTTCATTATTAGTCATTATCCTTTCTATTATGTAAAGCATTTTTAAATTTAGTTCAGAATTGTTGTACAGCCGTCCACCTTTGACCAAAAAAGCAAAAGAACAACAAAAAAGACAAGACTGTGCAAAGCACTGGTTTCTTCTGTGTTTAGGTCATAGAATCATAGTATATCAGGGTTGGAAGGGACCCCAGAAGGTCATCTAGTCCAACCCCCTGCTCGAAGCAGGACCAATTCCCAGTTAAATCATCCCAGCCAGGGCTTTGTCAAGCCTGACCTTAAAAACCTCTAAGGAAGGAGATTCTACCACCTCCCTAGGTAACGCATTCCAGTGTTTCACCACCCTCTTAGTGAAAAAGTTTTTCCTAATATCCAATCTAAACCTCCCCCACTGCAACTGGAGACCATTACTCCTCGTTCTGTCATCTGCTACCATTGAGAACAGTCTAGAGCCATCCTCTTTGGAACCCTCTTTCAGGTAGTTGAAAGCAGCTATCAAATCCCCCCTCATTTTTCTCTTCTGCAGGCTAAATAATCCCAGCTCCCTCAGCCTCTCCTCATAACTCATGTGTTCCACTCCCCTAATCATTTTTGTTGCCCTTCGCTGGACTCTCTCCAATTTATCCACATCCTTCTTGAAGTTTGGGGCCCAAAACTGGACACAGTACTCCATATGAGGCCTCACCAATGTCGAATAGAGGGGAACGATCACGTCCCTCGATCTGCTTGCTATGCCCCTACTTATACATCCCAAAATGCCATTGGCCTTCTTGGCAACAAGGGCACACTGCCGACTCATATCCAGCTTCTCGTCCACTGTCACCCTAGGTCCTTTTCCGCAGAACTGCTGCCTAGCCATTCGGTCCCTAGTCTGTAGCTGTGCATTGGGTTCTTCCGTCCTAAGTGCAGGACTCTGCACTTATCCTTATTGAACCTCATCAGATTTCTTTTGGCCCAATCCTCCAATTTGTCTAGGTCCTTCTGTATCCTATCCCTCCCCTCCAGCGTATCGACCACTCCTCCAAGTTTAGTATCATCCGCAAATTTGCTGAGAGTGCAATCCACACCATCCTCCAGATCATTTATGAAGATATGGAACAAAACCGGCCCCAGGACTGACCCTTGGGGTTCTCCACTTGATACCGGCTGCCAACTAGACATGGAGCCATTGATCACTACCCGTCCAGTAAAGATAAGACACAACTGTACCTTGTATTTATTATTGAGTCTGCAAAAAATCCCTATGTAAATATGCACATGTAATTTATTTATTTGTTTTTCCTACAGTTAGTTCAGTATTGTCAGAGCCTCATTCTGAGGCTGCCAAAAATTTGTGAGAACCCCAGCTCTAGAAAGTGTTAGTATTTTGTTTTCTATGTAACCATTACTTTCCAGTATTTGCAAAAAGAAAAGGAGGACTTGTGGCACCTTAGAGGCTAACCAATTTATTTGAGCATAAGCTTTTGTGAGCTACAGCTCAGTTCATCGGATGCATTCAGTGGAAAATACAATGGGGAGATTTATATACACACAGAACATGAAACAATGGGTGTTACCAGTATTTATTCACTCTCGCTTGCTTCTCTGTTCTTTGATAATAAACTCATTCCTGTTTTCTGTATATCTAATTGCTGTGTTCTCAATAGAGTGGTTGGCCTGAATTGAATCTTACAAGCTGCTGTGGACCGCGCCTGTGGGATTAGAGTCACAGTTCTGCATGTGCTCCGTGGAACGGGCTGAGCACTGCAGAGGGACGCTCAGAGGCTTTGGGAGTGTCTATCGCTAACCTGTACACAGAGAGCGAGGCCTGCAGGGGACTGGAAGGTCAGGCTTGCGCTGCCAGGGGTGGTGGTTTGAGAGAGCAGACCCATGGCAGGCCTGGACAAGGCTCCCCCAAAAGTGCCTCATATGCCTGCTATGAATCGCTCAAATGGGCAGACGTCCCCGGCTCATTCCACCCCTGCACCCCCCAGGTACAACCCGCACAAGGCATTCGACCAGGGTGAGGAGAACAGCTGCAATGCCCTGTCACCTGACGTGCTGAATTTGCCTCTGAGCCCATTTTCCCTTCCAGCTTGGGACTCCAGAACCCTGCCTTGTTGAGCCAGACATGCTTGCCAGCTGCAAACCTAGACCCAGGTCTGGGCCACACCCCCAACGCTGCAGACTTGAACCCAAAACTGCTCAGCAGGTTACCTGTCTCCAGCACCCAGCTCCCAATGGGATCCAAACCCCAAATAAATCCGTTTTACTCTGTATAAAGTTTATACAGGGTAAACTCAAATTGTCCACCCTCTATAACACTGATAGGGAGAGATGCCCAGCTGTTTGCTCCCCCAGGTATTAATCACTTACTCCGGGTTAATTAATAAACAAAAGTGATTTCATTAAATATAAAAAGTAGGATTTAAATGGTTTCAAGTAATAACAGACAGAACAAATAAGTTACCAGGAAAAATAAAACAAAACACGCAAGTCTAAGCCTAATACATTAAGAAACGGAATACAGATAAATCTCACCCTGAGAGATGTTCCAAAAAGCTTCTTTCCCAGACTGGACTCCCTCCAGTCTGGGCCCAATCCTTTCCCCTGGTACAGCCTTGTTCCAGCTCAGGTGGTAACTCGGGGATTTCTTATGACTGGCAGCCCCCTTTGTTCTGTTCCACCCCCTTTGATACCTTTGGCACAAGGCGGGAATCCTCTCACGGTCTTTTTGGGTTTCCACTCCTCCTTCTAAATGGAAAAGCACCAGGTTAAAGATGGATTCAAGTATCATGTGACATGTTCACATGTCCTGTGAGCCCCCCTCCATTCTTTCAGGACTGGCCCGCACGTATGCGGTGAAGGCTTGCAGGTGAACAGAGCCATCTACAGTCAGTTGTCCTAGCTAATGGGAGCCATCAAGATTCTAAGCCACCATTAATGGCCCACACTTTGCATAACTACAGTAGGATCTCAGAGTGATATCTCATATTCCTAATTTCAGATACAAGAATGACACATTCATCCAAATAGGATGAACACACTCAGTAGATTTGTAAGGTCTCATTACAAAACTTATAGAGACCTTTTGCATAAAGCATATTCCAGTTATATCATATTCACACTTAAACATTTTTATAAAGCTTATGAAGTGCAATGTCACAGGGTCAATACCCTCAGAGGATACCTGCAGATAGAGGCTTCCCTGGCTGGTGGAAAGGCCTCAACTGCCCTGCTTCCCATGGCCAGAAGGCATTGTAGTACAGCTATTCTCAGCTTACCCGGGCCTATGTGGAGCGGAATGTACATTAGAGCAGCCCCAAGGCTGCTCTGACTTAGACCTGGTCAGCACAAAGCCTGACGATCATTTGTCTACTCTCCGATCAGCACTGGCTGCCAGTGAGTTGGCCACCTATGAAGCCTAGCCCCTGGCCCTTCCCCTTGTGCCTGAGGTCCCGCCATTCCCCTTCTGCCCCCCTCCCTCCCCTTCTACCTACCTCTCCCCCGCAGGAGCCCAAAGCACCCTCACCACAGCCCACAGCCCCAGCACTGGACGGCAGAGGTCGGAGGGTGAGACCCCAGCCCCGGGGCACTGCAACCTCTGTGCCCACAGCCCCATGACACCTGCTGCCCATGCTGATCACGCTGTCTGGATTGAAGAGATTTGATGCACGTTACCCTACTGTTCCCGTTTCGTGTCCGAATCCCAGAGCTGTTGGCATGAAGACACCACTGGAAACGGAACATTCATTCATTCCTAAATCTGCTCAAAGTTTGTAAGTGCAAAGAAGAAAGGAATAATAAAATATATATAAGAGAACCCCTGAGATGCCTAGCTCTGTAAACAGTGAGAAGTGAGGAAGCCCCTCTCGTGTGGGTGCATCGTATGGTGCCATATGCACACCCAGCACTTCTCAAATCCCAGATGTTCTAATCCACATCCATCTCCTCGCTCTCCCATTCTCCCATCTCCTCCACCTCCATCTCCTCCATGTCGCTGCTGTCAGGGTCGTCTTGGGGCTGCGTCGGAGCCCTGGGTTTTGGGCTATCTGCTGCTCCATAGAAATCCCTGGCAGCATCTCCCATTGGCAGCTGCAATGTGATATTCACAGCAAAGTATGAAGCATGGTTGAAATCTACAAGCACAGAGCCCCGCGGCTGGGTTAGAGGCCAAGTGCACAGAGGTTTGTGCTGCTCATGCAGGTGGAGGGATGAAGGCAAAACCATCAAACTAGGAACCGAATTGGACAACCATTTCACTGTAGACAAAGATCTCATGCCCCTCAATCCCGACCAGCAGCTCCCTGCTAGCCCAGTTTTGTCAATACTCCTCAGTCCCACCCCAGAGCCCCCTGCAGTTCTGGCCTTAGGTCACCCAAGACAGCTCTCTTGATTCTCTTCACTCCTTCTGTGGCAGATACAGGATACACAGCGGGGCAGTGTGCGGGTTTCCTTGGCACTCACTTCGAGTGAGCTCCATAACTCAAGGCTTCACCGTTCATTAGTAACACACCAATTGCAACCCCACACCAGCCAAACCCATTCGCAGCTCCAGCAGGGCTTCCTTTCTGTTCCTTACCCGCCTTACACACACTCCGCCCAACCCAGAATACACTGGCGAGGAAAATCTCTTCCTGACCCCTGCATGTGAGCAGCTGAAGCAAGAGACTTGGGACCATAAGACATATACCAGACAAGACCTTCAGGGTTGCCCAGTCCACCCCCATCCCACAAGCAACCCTCTCATACAGTCACACTCAAATGTGTCCAATGCTCTCTTACAACTAATAAAGTTTGCCCCTATTGGGAGGCTGTTCCAGAACCTCCCTCCTCAAATGGTTAGAAACTTTCTAATCTCCCAGCCTGAACTTGTTCTTGGCCAGTTGATTCGCCTTTGTTCTTGGGCCTACGTTGTCCTTTAGCTAGAACAGCTCTCCACCCTCCCTGGTGTTTACCCCGATGTATTTATGGAGAGCCATCAGATCCCCTCTCAGCCTTTGTTTTGCTAGACTAAACCAGCCCAGCTCTCCCAGCCTTCTCTCGTGAGACAGGCCCTCCATTCCCTGATCATCCTGAGAACTCTTCTCTGTACCTGTTTCACTCTGAATTCATCTTTCTCGAATGATCAGAATCATACACAGGATTCTAGAGGAGGGCTCTCCAGGGCCATGTACTTTCGTACTTCTCTGTCTCGACTGGAAGTGCCTCAGCTGATGTATCCTAGCATCACATTTGCCTTTTTCATGGCCACATCACATGGGTGGCTCAGTCACCGTATAATCAACCAACACATCAAGGTCTCGCCCCTCCTCTGTCGCCTCCAACTGATGAGCCCCAGCATCAAGAAGAAATTCTTCTTATTAGACCCTAAGGGCAGGATTTTGCACCTGGTACCTTTAAATGTCATCCTTCTTCTGGTACTCCAGTCTTCAAGGTCATCCAGATCTTCCTGTATAATATTCTACCCCCTCTGGACAGACCATGTTTCCCAGCTTTTTAATCATCAGTAAGTTTTGTTATCACTCTCCTACTTTTTGGGTTAACACCATTAATAAAGAGATTAATGAAGATGGATCCCAAAACAGATCCTTGAAGAACTCCATTAGGAACCTCCCTCCGATCCCACAGTTGAGTTTCCAGACTTCTCCCCTTTAATTGGTTCCTTACCCGCCTTACAATTCTTGTACTGATCCCCGTCTTCTCTAATTTAGCTAAGAATTTCCCACGTGATACCGTATCAAATGCTTTACTGAAGTCCAAGTATATTAGATCTGCTGCATTTCCCTTCTCTAAACAACCAGTTCTCAGCTCAAAGAAAGAGCTCAGGTTAGTCTGGCCCCATCTACCTTTGGTTACATCCCCTTTTCCATTTACCTCTGTTGGAGACCCCAGGGCATGGCCACTAGTTAAGTTGAGGAGATGGAAGGCCATAAGGGTCGAAGAGGTCTCCCTGCTAAAGGCCTAAGGGCTTCTTCTCAACCCCCCTTAATAGAATTCAGGCCTGGCTGATTTGAGTAAGCTCTTTTGCTCTTAAAACAATGTTGCAGATGCAGACAATGCCCCATAGTGTAAGGTTTGCTGACGCCAAGTTAAAGATAATAGGAGAGAGAGCTACAAGGCCAGACAGGATGTGCTGGTTCTTTAAGTTGCTAGGAATGCTTGTTAGAGGTTGCAGGAAATAAACATTGTCCTAACCCATATAAGAAAGGCAGAGTATTTGTGCAAAGTTTTGATTGGCTGATGTGTAGTGCAGTAGCATTAAGGAATATAAATGTGTGTAATGACCTGCTCTGATGTGCAGGATTTGAGATTCTATTCTCCCTGTACCTTGTTTGCAGCTGCAAATAAACTTTTCTGCTTCCCCACCCCGTTGTGATTATTGAGTGACGCACACCGGGTAACGAACCCCCCTGCTGTTGTTCGCCTCTGGCACTGGGTGCCGGCAACAGCTTTTGGAGTCCCAACGTGGGGTGACGAGGATGCAATTTAGCCTTGCCCAGATCCCTTCTGGAGGTCGAGGATTGCAGCGACAACCGACGCCCAGCACACACCGGTGAGTTCATTGGGGGCCTCAGAGGAGAAGGAGTTTGATGAACCCCGGAGGGAACGACGGTGCAACGCACTCACATAGTGGAGAAGCAGCTGTGGGAGACAGTGAGGAACCTGTTCCTTGGATATACGGGAGGAGCAGCTGTGCGCGATGTTGGGGAACCGGTCCCTTGGATAAGGTAGGAACCTTTTGAAATCCGGATTATAGGCTCTGTTGGAACCTGGGGACGCCCACAGTTACCCTGTAGGTATGGGACAGGAACAGAGCACGGGAGGTACGGTACGATGCACGCCCCTAGAGTGTATTTTAGTAAATTGGAAGATATTTGGATCAGATCCAATGACTAAGGGTAAATTGAAGAGATTTTGTACGGTTGACTGGCCTCAGTACCAATTAGAGGACCAAGAACAGTGGCCTCCCGGAGGATCACTAAATCATAATACAATCCTCCAGTTACTCCTGTTCTGTCAGCAAACGGCAAAGTAGAATAAGCATTCGTATGCTTACTTGTTTATAACCTTATAGTCTCGTACTGATATTTTACAATGCTGTAATTTAACCCCGATTGGCCCTGTAGCAATTAATGTCAGTCCCCGGATCCCCACCCCAAATGTAATGGCAGATCCGGTGTCTCCTTCGGCCCCTACACCCACACAGAGCGAGGCTCAAAGTAAGATTCCTAGTGAAGCTCATAGTGAGGTTCAGGCTCCATCTGCTGGATTATACCCGTTACTTACCAAGACTAAAATCGCCCCTAATGCAATAGAAAGGACAAGCTCTTACCATGCAGGTCTATACTCATGCACCTTTTAATCCTATGGACCTGGCCACTTTCAAAGCACAGGCTGGAGAATTTTCTATCAACCCAAGCAAGTTGGTATCGGCCTTTGAGGGATGTCTTAGCAGCTACAAGCCAGGCTGGGATGATTGTAATGTCCTTCTGCAAACATTATTGACTGAGGTTAAACAAGAACAGGTCATAGCTAAAGCAAGGAAAAAAGCGAAAAGGCGATATGACCAAGACCGTAACAATGTCCCGATCCCAGATAATCAAGTTCCTATAAAAAAATCCTAGGTGGGACCCAAATGACAATCAGGCTATGACCCACCTCACCTTCTATAAGGAGCTGCTACTGTATAGACTCCGTCATGCAGCTGTCAGACAGAATAATTAAACTAAACCATAGAAGGTAGTGCAGGATCCAAAGGAAAGCCCTGGAGCTTTTTTGCAGCACATTCGAAACACGATCCAACAGTATACCAATGCAGATCCTAATAATCCACAAACTGAGGCAATTATTAAAGGAGTATTTACAAGCAGGGCAGCCCCCGAAATTAAGAGAAAGCTACAGAAAAAGGAGGATTTGATAAGTATGACCATGGCACAGATTTTAGAAGCAGCAAATCAAGTGCATAGTTTAAAAGAAGTAAAAAAAAAAAAAGCAAGTAAAATTAATGGTAGCAGCAATGCAGGCAGGCACGAAGGAAAGTAAACAAAAAAAAGGGGGCCGTTGCACGGACGTCCAGGCCCACGAAAAAGACGACTGGGGCGCAATCAGTGTGCCCTGTGTCGGCAAGAGGGACACTAAAAAAATAAGTGCCCAAACAAAAAGAAAAGGGGAAGTACCTCTATGATGGCGATAAAAAAACAAAAATAAGGGTGTCAGGGGAAACAGATCATCCTACCCCCGGAACCCCGTGTAAAAATGCGGGTGGGAAATGAAGAAATAGATTTTTTAGTCTCCTGAATTTTGTGGGACTCCAAGGATATCGGGTAGCACGAAGTAAGGCTCAGATTGCTCTCCCACAGGTACAGTACCTCGGGTTCTACATACAGCAGGGGGAACGCCAGCTTTCAAATAAAAAAATAAAAGCCATATGCCAAGTTCCTATCCCGAGTAATCGCAAGCGGCTCAGAGCATTTCTGGGGATGGCAGGCTTCTGTAGAATATAAATCCCAGAGTTTGAACTATAGGCTAGACCCCTGTACGACTGTGTAAAAGGAGCAGACCATGACCCCTTTCATTGGACCCCAGAGGCTGACAGGGCATTTAAAATCCTAAAAAAAAAGCTAATGGAAGCCCCGGCTCTAGGTCTGCCAGATCTCTCCAAGCCATTTCAGTTGTATGTACATGAACGAAAGGAGGTGGCCCTGGAAGTACTCACACAGCTGCTAGGAGCATGAAAACGTCCGGTGGCATATTTTTCGAAATAACTGGACCAAGTAGCCAAGGGCTGGCCAGCGTGCCTGCGGGCAGTGGCAGCCACCGCCCTGACCCTGGCAGAAGCAGAGAAACTGACACTAGGGGGAACAATACAGGTTTTTACACCACACATGGTACGCGCTTTACTGGATGTTAAGGGCGGCCTCTGGCTCACACAAGCGCGTATGGCAAGATACCAAGCAAAGCTCTTAGAGAACCCTGAGGTCAGGCTGCAGCCTTGTCCATCCCTTAACCCTGCCACCCTCTTACCAAAAACTGAGAAACAGAAACATGACTGTTTAAAAATCATAGATGCCCAATATTCTAGCCGCCCGGACTTGAAGGATGTGCCCCTCCCAAATGCAGATTATGAGTGGTACACTGATAGTAGCAGCATGGTAATAAATGAGCAAAAACCGGCGGGTTATGCTATTGTAACCCTCAGTGACAGCGTGGAAGCTGAAAGTTTGCCCACTGGGACCTCTGCCCACTTGGCTGAGCTAGTGGCCCTGACCCGTGCACTCGAACTGTCCAAAAAAAAAACAGGTCAATATTTTCACTGATTCCAAATATGCTTTTGGGGTGTTGCATGCTCCTGCTGGCCTGTGGAAGCAGAGGGGAATGCTGACAGCCCAAGGCTCCCCAGTCAAGTACGGGCCCCAAATCCTCCGGCTTCTAGAGGCAGTGCAACTCCCTTTGGAAGTGGCAGTGGGACACTATAAGGCCCATCAGAGGGAGGATCAAGATGTGACCAGGGGTAATGCCAGGGCAGATAAAGAGGCAAAGCATGCTGCCACCCTGATGTTCCCTCAGACTAAAAACACCTATATGCATGCCCTTATCCCATCAGTGGGGAAGCTCCCAACCCCTCAGTATTCTGGGGAGGAGAAACAGCTAGCTGACAAACTTGGTCTCCAGGAAAAGGAGGGATGGCTTCATTCCCCGGAAGGGAAAGTCCTCTTACCAAAGGGCCTAATTCTGCCAGTATTACAAAAATTACATCAAACCACTCATGCTGGCAGGAAGGCACTTATCCAAGTAATAAAAAAGTACTTCATAACCTCCAGACTCAGAGCCCTAGCTACCCAAGTACAAACAAAATGCCTAGTCTGTCAAAAGAATAACCCCCAATCAGGACACCCAGTACCACCAGCAGCCCTGGAACCCACTCCAGGCCCCGGACGGGTGTGGCAAATAGACTTTGCTAAGTTTCCCCGGACCCAAAAGTTCAAGTATCTCCTTGTCATAGTAAATGGATTCAGCAGATGGTCAGAAGCCTTTCCATGTCGCAATTGCACTGCCAAGACAGTGGCTCTCAAGTTTGTTAAAAAGATTATTCCTCCCTTTGGACTTCCCCAGTGAATAAAATCTGACAATAAAACACACTTCACGTCAAAAATCGTCCAAAGCATCTCAGACACCGTAAAGATTCCCTGAAAACTCCATACACCCTGGAGACCGCAAGCCAGTGGGGTAGTAAAGTGGATCAATCAGACCCTTAAGCAACATCTCTCGAAAGTATGCCAGGAGGCCTCCCTACGGTGGCCTGATGCCCTGCCCCTAGTTCTGCTCCGCAGCCGTGCTCTCCCAAAGGGTAAATTAAAGCTCAGTCCCTTTAAAATTATGTTTAAAAAAACACGGCCTATAAATAGTACACCGCTTATGTAAAAAAAAAAAGTAAAAATTAAAAAACAAGTTTCTCTCTCAGTATATGTGTTCCCTGTCTGCTGTTCTTTGTCTCTTCACAGGTATACTAAGGATTCCCAGCCTCTACCCTTAGACTCACCCATCCACTCCCTGCAGCCTGGTGATTCAGTGTTCGTACGTACCTGGAAAGACGAGCCCCTCCAGAAAAAGTGGAAGGGACCCTATACCGTCCTGCTGGTCTCCCACACGGCAGCAAAGGCCGAGGGACACAAGAATTAGATTCATTATACCCAGCTGAAAGACGTGTCAAACTCCGCCCCCCCCTCCCCCGGCTAAAAGGTAGACCGTGCATTCAGCCCCTCCCAGTGAAGATCTTAGACTAAAATTACTATTTAAACAGCAGCCCACCAAAAAAGCAAAAAAATAAATAAAAAAGTATATTTTATTCCCCCTCTCAGCCATGTGCCTAACCGGTACTGCTGTTTCAAGCATTGTACCCGTAGATACCTGGCTGGCACTGGCCCAGAGTGCAGTGAACGCAACGTCGTTCTCAGAGAACCTTATTCTCAGAGACTAAGGCAGCAGCTCTGGCCTTTTCTTTCGTTAGTATCCCTGGGCTTGTGGTGCATAATTACCACGCAGTAGAGCACCTTGCCTGCACAGTGGCAAAGGCCATTAATTTAACCTCAGCCGTCCTGGCCCAACTCTCACATGAGTTAGGGGAAGTACGTCAGGGCATGCTACAGAACAGGCTGGCTGTAGACTATTTACTTCTACGCCATGGTCACCTATGCCAGGAGTTTGCAAGCATGTGTTGCTTTTATATAACAGATGCAGAGCCGTCCGTAAAAGCTGATTTCCAACGCCTAAAGCAGCTAGCAAAGAGCATTCATCAGCAAACTAGAGAAAATTAGCTAAGCTCTCTATTTTTTCCCTGTATGAATCATGTTATATTTACTATGTTATATATAGTCCTGGTAAAAATGCTTATTTTGCATAGTTTTAAAAATCTTAATTTTATGCATAGCCCGCTAGTAAGTAAATAAAAATAAAAAAACTCAAGCAATAAAAATAAATAGTCTCAAAAAAAAATGTTAAAAACCCCAGGACATGGCCACTAGTTAAATTAAAAAAATAAAAGGCCATAAAGGTCAAAAAGTCTCCCTGCTAAAGCCCTAAGAGCTTCTTCTCAAACCCCCTTAATAAAATTCAGGCCTGGCTGGTTTGAGTAAGCTCTTTTGCTCTTAAAACAATGTAGCAGCCGCATATAATGCCTCATAGTGTAAAGTTTGGTAACGCCAAGTTAAAAATAATAAAAAAAAACAGCTACAAGGCCAAACAAGATGTGCTGGTCGTTTAAGTTGCTAAAAATTCTTGTTAAAAGTTGCAAAAAATAAACATTCTTGTAAACCATATAAAAAAAGCAAAATATTTGTGCAAAGTTTTAATTAGCTAATGTGTAGTGCAGTCGCATTAAGGAATATAAAAGTGTGTGTAATGACCTGCTCTAATGTGCAAAATTTAAAATTCTATTCCCCCTGTACCTTGTTTGCAGCTGCAAATAAACTTTTCTGCTTCTCCACCCCGTTGTGATTATTAAGTGACGCACACCGGGTAACAACCCCCCCCTGCTGTTGTTCGCCTCTGGCACTGGGTGCCAGCAACACCTCCATGAATTTAATTCTCCTCCCCTCACAGTGTCTTCTACAGCGCCTTGCCTACTGCTGAGCTCACTGACAGAAAAGCAAGAGGGAGCGAAAAGCTGGGATGTGGCCACTAGATGGGGACAAAGAGCTGCCTCCGCTGGCCAAGAGCAGCTGGGGGAAGCCTGGGAGCAATAGGTATCAGAATAAGCAAGTCAATCTCAGACCGTGGCCTAGTTTCCAGACATCTCTGGGCCGATTCTTGGAGGACACAGCTCCTGGCAAAGCCACCCCCCAGAGTCAGGCCCTCAATGGTTCTCCCAGCGCAGTGGGCCCTGGGTGCAGCAACGGTGCAGAGATCGGTGTGAAATAGGAAACCCTGCGAGATGCTGGCTCTCCCTGCGGTCCCTGACCCCTCCAGGGGCTCCAGTGCAGCTCCCCCATACGCAGGCAGAGCTCAGAGCAGAGTCTGCAGCAGCCCCACCCCAGCGAGAGCTCCCAGTGAAGGCAGAGGCCTGGCAGAGAGAGGAGAGGGGCACAGGCAGGTCAGCGGAGAGCTGGAAGGTGGCTTCCACCCCAGGAGGATTAACAGAGAAAGAAGAGCGGAGCTGGGAGAGCGCAAAACAGAGACACCCCCCAGTAAATCCCCCCCGCCCCCAGACACCGAGATCCCGGCCTGGGAGAGCCCTAGCAGAGGGGTTCATTCCCCGATACTTACTCATGACCGTTGCAGCAAGGGGTCCTTGTGGGGTGGGAGGAGGTGCCACCCCGCTCTGGCTGGCTGGCTTTGGAGAGATACAAGGGTGAAGAGCGCGGTGAGGAGTTGGTGCCCTGGGAAAGAGGTGGAACAAGAGTAGGGGCTAAGGGCCGAACAGGGGTGGAGCATCTACGGGGAAAAATAAGTCAGTGCCCGTGGAGGGGAAGGCCGGGGGCTCTGTTCCACGAGGGCTGAGCGTGTCAGAGCAAAACTACTGAGCAGCGTCATTGTGGCCTCCCCCTGCGTGTCCCTGATTCCCCAGGGTATACTGCATTTCCCCGGCTCCTTCCCTTGCTAGGTGTAATTTCAGAAAATCACTCTCCTGTCCCTAACTCCCACAGCCGCTGTGTATGACCCACTGCCAGGCCTCTCTAGATGGGCTAACATCTGGATCCTGCCCAAGCTGGTTCTATCCCACGTGGCCAATTGCAAGTGACCGAAAAAAAAAAATCACAAGTCAGAGCCCCCCTGAAAAACGATTGTTTTTAAAGTCTCGTTGGTTTTAAGCCAACAAGTTTGGGTTCTGTTCTCCAGCTCCTGGTGTTGGAGCCTTTTGGTGGGGGGTCACCTTTTCAAGCTTTTCTCCCCATCCAGGAGAGCAAGATCATGAAAAACTTCTGCCAAGAATGGCCAACCCCGCCAAAACCTTCTACCAGCACCAGAAAACAGTTAGTCCGAAATTGGGGAAAAAACAAAACAAAAACCCCCACATCATCCAAACCATTTTTGGTTTTTGAATTTTCCAACAAAAAATTGATTTTTTCCTGTTAAAATGACACTTTCCACAAAAAATTGTCTTTAATCGAACACCCAATTTTCCCTAGCACAAAATGTTGATGGAAACATTTCAGTGTATTAGTTAAAGTTGCTGTGAAATCCCCACCTCCCCATACCTCCCTACCAGCACCAGCCCCAGCACCTATGGGGCGTGCAGCTGTGCAACCTGCCTGGCTGTAGGGCCCCTTCCCTGCCTCCCAAACAGCAGCTGGAGCCAGGAAGCCATCGGGGATCCCCACAGGGACTGGCTGCACCTGCTGCTGCTCAGCTCAGCCCCACAGGGTCAGCATCAGCCTCTCCCCATCCCTTTCCTGGGCAGAGAAGCGGCAGTACCTGGAGCTCCGCTGCCCTGAAGATGCCCCACGGGCTGCGGTGCCTTGGCGCAGGGAGAAGCTGCTGGATGCGGCTGGGCTGGGGGTGAGCGCTGGGCTCGGGAACCTCTGGGACAGCCGGGCGGTCGGTTTGCGGGGCTGGTCCTGCTCCTGTGAACACAGCGCGCTTCTCTCCAAGGGGAGCTTGAACAGGGCCTCCAGCCCCAGCAGGAGGAAGCGTCTTCAACAGCCCCGGGGACCCAGCACAGAGACACCCCCGACCCCAGTGAGCTCCCCTGGGGCAGCAGCAGCCTGGCCTGAGGGGAGAGAGGGAGAGAGACACAGCAGGGGAGAGTAATGGGATAGTTCTGGTTTTGCACCAGGCAGCTAGGGAGAGCTCAGCTGAGCACCCAGGGCAGGCAGGGTGTTAGGGCAAGGGGCTGACAAAGGAGGAACTAGAGAGTGCCTGAATCCTGTACAATCCTCTGGTAAAGCTCAAATCTTGACCGCCTCAGGAAGCAAAGCATGGCTCGGAAAACTCTCCTCCCATTGCAAAGCCATTCCGGAGTTGTTAAATGAATCTCTAACCGGCTCTGTTGATCGTCTGGTGGAACTGCCCATGCCCCGTTTACACCACCAGCTTACTGCGCTTTCGTAGAGTCAGGTGACGGGGGGCTGGCCTTAGCTTTTGGTGAAGTTGCCGCCGATCTCGCCCGTTCCTTTTGCGCCTCTGCCATGCCGTGGGTCGGGGTGTTTCTGGGGCTCTTCCTTCCACCCCGCCCCTCTGGGTTTTTGGATGGCACTTCAGGGAAGAGATTCCATCTCCCGTCTGGACCGTTCAGTGGGGCTGGAGTCCTAAGCAGAAAAGGGGAGGGGGAGGTGTGTTGTCTGGGGGTTAGAGAAGGTAGAGCTGGGGCGGGCGGGGGGGGCATGGCGGGGGGGCAGCTGCAGGGCCCATGTGTTCCCAACACCTCCGCATGCCCCTTTCTTCAGGCCCTGTCCTGCCCAGGGGCGCTGGAACCATTTGTACAGTGAGGGGGCAGAGAGCCACTGAGCCAAACTGTAAACCCTGGATAAGATGGAAACCGCTTCAAGCCGTGGGGGGGGGGGCGGCCCCGCTAGGTCCAGCACTGGTGGTCCTGCCCATGTCGATTTTACAGAAAATATTTGGGGCTTTTTTGTCCAGTTTTTTTATTTTTATTTATTGATTTGCAAATCCCCAGCTGCTGGCTGAGCAGGCGAGACTGAGAGGCGCAGAGAATAGGGACGGAGGGAAGAGCGCGTGGAAAGAACACACAGAGGAGGGGGGAGGGATTATTTTGTAAACTTTCTTTGAATGCAGTTTAGCAGCTGGAGACAGAGAGGATTGGCCAGCGCCTTGCATCCAGCCAGCCCCACTTGATCACAAGCAGAGAATCCCCTGGCAAGCCCCAGGTTAGGGAACTGGGGGTGCGGGGTGGGGCAGGGTTGAAGCGTGTGTCTTCTCGAGCAGGGGGAGTCGACCTTGGGTTTTAAGGTCTTGGGGCTGGGGGGAGCATGTCCTCACTGCAGAGTTAACTGGAGTTATGGACCCTGGGGGTTATAATCTGCTTGCAGAGATGTGCTGTGTAAATGCATGAGATGAAATCAGATCTGGTGCCGGCGTGAGAGGTGTGCATGGCGTGATGGGGGGTGTGTGTGAGTATGAGAAGCAGCCCTTGTTAATTGCACGCTGCCCACTCATGGCAGGGAAACCCCAGCACTCACCTCTAGATCTTTCTGTGATCTACCTACAGGAAGGAGCAGGTGGATGTGACACCCCTTCATTCCCTGTCTCAGGATCTTCCCAGCCTGCCTGCACACCAAATTCACTAGGTGGTGGGTGCATGACTGCAAGGCGCTGGGCTCGGGAAAATCAGCCCCGGGTGGTTATTTTGAATAGAAAACCAGAGCCACTTCTGGGGTCTTTCAGCTTCTAATGCCCTTTCTCTTCTGCAGCTGGATGTAAGCCTATGATAAAATCCTTCTCAATGCCAAGTCAGTGCCATAAATCACTGGACTGGGTGCAGGAATCAGTAGGGGACGTTCTCTGGCCTGGGTTATGCCAGGGCTCAGACTAAATTATTCTTCCCAAAACTTTTAAAAGCTGAGCCCCCTCCTCAAGGCAAAGAAACCAATCGTGCCCCTCACCCATCAGCAATGTGTTAGTGACCCCACCCCCCATTTTCCTGTATACATCTTCAAACCCCACCCTTCCCACCATGGCTAGCCCTTCCCCACGCTTCAGGAGACGTTGGAGGAGATGATCCTAACCGTCCCCTCTAACCTTAAGAACCTGAGGGACCCCATCTTGGAGCATCTTAAAAATCCCAGTTCCCAGACTCTGGAACAGGGGCTGCTTTGCCGGGCTCACCTTTCTCCCTCCGTCAGGTTGGCCGATGGGGATAATGAGCCTGGAGATCTCATTCCCGCTGCTCTGAGTGCTGCCCATGTGCACTCGACCCAACTCAGCTCTTGCTGTACCCCAGGAACGTCTTCATCTTTTGGGATCCTCATGGCAGCAGTGGGATGATTTAACGGAGTCCCTTTGTCATGGGGCCTTTCTCTCTCTTTTGTTTCAGAGCCAGTGTCCTGGAATCGTCTCATGGTGCGTGGAGTGGTGGCAGTGGTGGGGGTGCTAGTCTTACAATACCTATGTGGGTTTTGGAAAGGTAGAGGGAAAGTGTTTGCCTACTCGCAACTTGTCCTCAGGAAGCTGCTGACTCATCCCTCCCAGTAGCCTGGAAGTCCGCAGGATTCCCAGGAATCTGAGCTCCCCGCAGTGTGTGACAGGGACGGGGACCAGGCCCAGGGAACCAGAAACAGGAATCGAGACCCAGCCCTGGAGAATGGGGAAGGAGACCTGTTTGCGAATTCGTATCCAGTCTGCTGAATTGTTCACGTCCAGACCCTCCCCCCAGTTCTTAAAAAGTCGAAGCATTTCATTTAGACACTTTCCAAACAAACCATTTTGATTTTTCAGTTTGAAACTATTTTTTATTTAAAAATGTCCTTCACTTTTATTTTAAAAATTCAAAAAGTTATAACCCTTGAAATGTTCCTGGGTCTTTTTTTTTTTTTTTTAAAGCTTTTTGGTTCATCAAAAATTTGGAAAAATGTTAGTTTTGTTCAACCTGAAACCCTTTTTTTTTCCATCTCTTTTTTGGAATTGCCAGTGACCAAAAAATTCTGTTTGCCCAGCTCGAGGTGCGGGTGAGGATTTTGGCGGTTATATTGTGGGTCTCTAAGTCCCCTTGTTGCTCAAAGTTTTCTTACTGCAACAAATTAATTTGGGATGAGGGCAGGATGGGCAAAAGCTTCCTAAAAGTGGGGGGGCTGCTGGCACAAAAACTGTGGCCCACCCCCTGTGCCACCCCTTCTCCTCGAGGTCCTGCCCCCTCAAACTGCCCTTTTCCTTGAGGCCCTCCCTCACACCGCCTTTCTCCCTGAGCTCCCACTTCATGCCTCCTCTTGCCCCCAAAACACTGCCCTCCCCACTCCCTTCTCTCCCCCATCATCCAGTCGCTCACACTTATGGCCAGTAAAAAGTGGTGGGCCCTGGTCTCCCCTGTTCTGGCACCCCTGGATGAGAGTGGGAGAGGATGAAGAACTCCTTTCAAATATAACTCCCCCCCACCCTCAGAAAAGCACAATTTGCCAGCAACAGCAAAACATGCACCTAACCAACAGGGGCCAGTCCAGCTGTGTTGTGTGTGACATTCCCGTCCTGGGGCGGTTTATGTCTTGGAGAATGTGAACCCTGCCGGCCTGGGTGTTTCTCTGAGTAATGTGACCTCAGTGCTCCTGATGAGAGCCATTGTTTGTAAATGTTTCAGTAGCAGACATATTTATCATTCATGTACAGACAGACATTTATTCACAATTAGAACTGGTCAAAAATAGGGAGGGTGGAGAGGGTCATGAAAATTGAAGAAGAAACCACTCCCCCCCATATTCTTCAAACTTATTTGGAAATGTTTTTAATGATCAAATTTTTGTTTCGTTTTGGTGGGAAAAACTCCATGTTCTCTCTTAAGTGGACAGAGAAATCCCAAATGTTTTTTTTAAAGAGGTAACTTTTTTCAAATGATCAATGTAATCCAAAGTGGCATTTTTAGTTCAAAGGTTGCATTGTCAGTGTAAAACCCTTTTGAACCAGCTCTGTTACTGTATAACAAGATGAGTTTATTTTTCATGATGCATTGTTTGGGCCAGGTTCCAAGTGGCATTTCAGTTTTTGCACAGCTCTTCTCTTCTTGCATCTGCACCTCTCATAAGCTGTGGCCTTAATCTTGGGCCTGGAAACACTTACGTGCATGTTTAACTTTAATTACTGCTGTGAATAATTCCATTTCAATGGGACAACTCTGAGATCGGCTTTACACTACGGCCCTATATAGATGTACCTATGTCATTTATTTAATTTTCTTCCTTTTATATGTGAAAGTTCTTGAGAGGTTAAAGTAGGTAAAATACATGAACAGGTTCGGACAGTCCGAGTTTGTCTATGCAAAGTGACAGCAGAGATGTGGGATCTGCTAGTTTTCCATAAGTCTCTCAGGGTTACCCAGGATAACTTTGGGGATCTCTGTCTTGCATCGGGAATGTTCCCTGAAAGTGTCCAAACAGCTCAGAGCTACAGAATCATTCCCTGGATCCATTCTTCTAGCTGTCTTCCCCAGAAAGCAGTCTGGCAAGTGTTCCTGTCAGCTCATTGCTAAGTTATCTGTCAAAACACTAGAGTTTTCAGGTGCCTAAGTAGCCCCTGGAATCATGGTGAAATTATCCTCCCCACCACCACCAAAATTGGAAATGGTGCCTCGGAGTGCACGGTACCCTACCGTGCTTCCCCCATAGGAACTGCATGAACAGGCAACTCTGCAAGTTCTCTGCATGCCTCTGCAAGTGACCCCCCACGCCTCTCCATTTCCTTGGCCACATGGATCCTGTCCCCATGCCGGCGGTGAATCCAGAAAAAGAGGGAAAAGCTCACCACTGCGACCACCTGAGGGCGGTGTTGGGTTGAGATCAGCTGGTCAAAGCAGACAATAGGGACAGAATCTGAGACTTGAAGCTCCTCGAGCGACCTCTGACCTTTCTAGACCTGCCCTTCAATCAGACACAGCGATTGTAAAGTTGAATGTGATAGTAACTAGACCCATTTTAAACCCTTCACCACACAAGACAAAGCCCGTAGGATTCATCATGAACTATTTATTTCTCCTCCCCTGGCTCCATGCAGCCACCAGCCACCTTGAAGCTTTCTCTCGTCTCTCCCAGGCTGTGCTTACTTGATTGCAGGAGCTCAGTGGAGGGTCCAGCTTTGCTCTTTCGCTTCCATTCTTCACGTCTTTGGGTGGCTCCATTTGCAAGTGAGCAGCCTGATGGAAGCACTGAGTCCTCTGTCTCGGCAGGCAGGCCCAGCCGCGAAAGCCAAAGGCTCCCTGAGAACAGGGGGAGGTTCGCCTGACCTCTCAGGAGTGGAGGCTTGGCCCATAGGTTAGGGTTACCATATTTGAACTTTCAAAAAAGAGGACACTCCGAGGGTGGGGGGGGAGTGGTAGCCCTGCCACCTATCTACTCCCTCCCACTTCCTGCCCCCTGACTGCCCCCCACAGAACCGCCATCCCATCCAACCCCCCCTGCTTCTTGTCCCCTCATCACCTCCTCCCAGGACCCTGCCCTCTATTTAAGTCTTCCTTCTCCCTGTCTCCAACTGCCCCCTCCTTAGACCCCTCCACCCTAACTGCCCCCCTTGAACTACACCCCCTACCTGTCCCCTGACTGCCCCGCCCCCTATCCGCACCCCCGACCCTGACAGACCCCTGGCTCTCCCACACCCATCCAACCACTCCCTGTCCCCTGACTCCCCCGCAGAACCCCAACCCATCTAATCCCCCCTGCTCCCTGACCCTGACTCCCCCCCGAACCTCTGCCCCATCCAACCCCTCCCGCTCCCTGTCCCTTGACTCCCCCGACCCCTCTTCAAATGCCCACCCCCTGACAGGCTCCCCCCAGAACCCCTCATCCATCCAACCCCTCCTGCTCCCTGTCTCCTGACTGTCCCTTGGGACCCCATGCCCCTTCTCCAGCCCCCCCGGCCCCCGTACCCTGCTACTCAGAGCAGTGTGTCTGGGGTGCGGAGCCAGATACAGTGCCGTGCTCCCCCACAGAGCGCGCAGCTCCCCCTCCGCCCCCAGAATGCTGCATTGGGAGGGAAATCCCGGCCCTTTGGAGAGTTTTACAAATTCCTCCCTGCGGGCAATTTAAAACTCAAAAAGCCGGACATGTCCGGGAAACTCCGGACGCATGGTAACCCGACCACAGGGACTCCAGGATCTGCAGCTGCTACCACCTGTATGGTGAATCCTCCGACTCATCACCAACCAGCTCTTCCCCATTCTGCAACCTGGCCCCATGGTCTGACCGTGCAGGAGAAAAGAAACCGTTTGGGACAGCAGGAGAGTCTCCTCAATGCCGCACTCTTCGCATGGCTTCCCGCGGTCATCGTGAAACACGACTACCCTGCCCCCAGGAGTCTCTCAAGGAGCTGCCGGCACAGTCACTGGGCACCCACTCGTAATGGTCTCGGGCAGTGGCATTGCAGAGAGAGCTGAGCAGACCATCCCTCTGTGACTTCCTGAATTGCTGCCAGGACGGATTCTCCTCTGCGCTAGGGAGAGTCCCCGAGGACAAGCAGCTGTGGTGGGGGAGGGGACAAGACAAACACTCCCCATGAGCCCTTGACTAGCAGGTAAGCAGGACTCTGGGAGCCAAGGCATCGGTGTGTCTTGCTGGGAGAACAGAGCTGGAGAGCAGAAAAGGGCATTGGAGGAATTGTAGAAAAGTCAGTGTCATGGCTGGGTCATGGGCAGCCAGACCTAGTGGTCAGAGGCAGAGTCCACACTCACAAGACAGGAGTCGAGAGTCAGCTGGGTCAGGACACTGGAAGAGCAGAAGCAAAAGACCAAATTGTGTTCAGCACCTCAAGTCAGATGAGTCATCCCGAGTCAGGATGCCAGGAAATCAAGCCTGGGGAGTGGGAGCAGGAACAGCCAACACACGGTCCAGAGCCGGGGAGGAGCTCGGCTGTTCAGACAGCTTCTTCTTCCTGCTGCTGGTTTAAGGAGGTCCTGGGGGCCAATTAGCTGCTCTGGGACTCTGCCAATAGGAGCCTCAAACTGGGTCTGGACTTCGTCAGTATTAGGTAAGCAGTTTTTCGTAGGCTTCCAGGTGGCGTGCTGGAGGGTGGCTGCTCCCAAGAGCCCTGCAGACCCGGGTTAATGACCCAGGGGTCAGGACAGTGAATGATCTCTCTCCGCTCAAACCTCCTGCACAAAACAGTCTCCAGGGTCCTGGGCGCATCCTCTGAGAAGAAAGAAACACAATCATGAGGACAAATAGGCTATGGAACAGGAGCCCCCTCTTTCTTGCAACAGCCCCAAGTGCCCAGAAGAGTGGACGGTTCTTACCTCCAGGAGATGCCTGGGATCTTCCATCTAAGCCTCAATGGGACCCCTGTTGCTTGGTCTGACAGGAGGAGATAATGTGTCCCCACTGCTCCCTGCACTGGGCTGGCTGCAGCACACATCTGTGTAAGAGGCTGGGCCAGAGAGATGTTACAATCAGGGTCCAGGCAGCCCAGAAGGAGAACAGAGGGTCTGAAACCAGAAGACGAAGCAATCAAATCAGCGGATTCGACAGAGAAGTTTTCTACCCTACAGGGACATCAAAGAAGGTCTGTTAGGAAAGCTGAAATGTTAGTCTGGAAACTGCTTAGGCAAAGATTGTGACTTGTTAAAATTCAGTTTTAGTCACTACAAAGTGTGTTGTGTTTTGTTTCTCTCTTTGAAATGTGTCTTTTTCTCTTGCTTAGTATCACTTAAATCTCTTCTTTGTTACTATGCTTCCCAAACCATCTCAGTGTTGTGTGTTCGAGTGAAGTGTGATTCTCCAGCCTACCCAACAGGCTGAGCTGTGCCCTGTCTCTCTGAAGGTAGCGAATAATTTCTGAGCAGTGCTGGGCCCAGAGTCCAAGGGCAGTTTACCAGGCATCTCGTGGGAAGCCCAGAGACCAAAGGAGCAGGAGAGAATCCGGCCCCACTGACCCATGGGAACTTCCCACAGAAGAGCCTACACAGGGCTCTAGACACGGCCACTTTGGGTGTGTACCAGAGTTCACTCACCGCTAGATGCTGGCCAGGCCTCATGTCACCGCTTTCTCTCTGGGCTAGCAACCCCGCTGATACTCACTCTTGCAGTTTCTTGGCTGGGAACTCAGCCCTCCAACCAGGTGACTGTCCTTTACTCCACTCCTTCCTGGGTTGTGCTCCTTGCAAACAAAGTCCCAAAATGTCTTGAACAGAAACAAGGCCTTCCACCCTCATGGGGAGTTCTGCCTCAGCCTGATTTCGGTTCGGGTTGCCCTTCTTGGGTTTCTCTGGTCTTTTATGTCCCCTTCCTTAGGGACGGTGAGAGAAGCCAGTCCTACCCTGGACTCCAGGGTTTGGCCCAAGGCCGTCTACTGAACAGCTCACTCTGCTTCTGGACTTTTGATGGTGTTTTCCCTTGTTTCCTCTCAGGTGGGGCTCACTTGATCATCAATTTGGCCTAGCCCCAGGCTAGGCAGCCATAGGCCAGGCCACCCTGTTAGACACCTCCTCCTTCAAATCCGGTCCAGCCAGGCTGACAGGTTTGCTGAGGGGATGGGGAAACCCCATTGCTGATCAGAAGGAGGTCAGAGTCTGTTCTCTAGGAGCTGAAGGTCCGTTTGTCCTGCTGCGGGAAGTGGAGCTGGAGGGCGGAGATGTTAGGTGAAAGAGACTGCATGATGGAGTTGGAGACTGAGGGACGGGAGCCTCCTCCCAGAAACCCTGCCAGGAGAAGAGGTTTGAGGAGGAGTTCTCTGGGGAGCCTCTTGCTTGGAAAAAACAAGGGTGGCACATTGATGGAGATGTCTCTGTCCCAGGGATGGGGGAAGCTCCCAGCCAGGCTATGCAGCAGGGATCCCATTTCTCCCCCAAGAAACCCAGATGCCCAAAGAAGTCAATGGCTCTTACCTCCAAGAGGGAGCAGGGTCTTCCTTCTCAGCCTCTTTGAGAACTACCACTGCTTGGCTTCCTCGGACAAGGGACCTGTCCCCACTGCTCCCTAAGGTGGTTCAGATTCTGACTGAACCCATCTGGGAGGCTGTCGCACACACCAGGGCCTAGAAGACACGGGGAGAGGAGGCTCCTCTTTATCTCAGACTCGGAGAGCCCAGAGAAGAGCCAAAGGAGGAATAAAGGGCAGGAGATGAAGCTAGCCCTGAGCCTCTGTCCCATCCTCACCTCTTCAAATGTGGAGCTTCCTGAGCTTCAGCTGGGCAGACAGTCTATAGCCCTGACCCAAAGGTCCTTCTGCGCCATATGTGGCAGGAAGATCTCTGCCTGGGAACACGGGGAATGGGATGGGGGTGCGATCAAGGAAAGAGGGGAGGGATATGGGTGTGAGGGAAAGAGCTCCTGCCCCAGATGAAGGAATTTGGGGGGCCAAGGGAAGGACACAGCTCCACAGAGAGGGGAGAGAGTTTCTGTGAATGCCAGGGCCTCCATTTCCGCTTCCACTAGCCTGGCATTTACAGTGAGACACAGCAGTACCTGCAGAAGGGAGCGGGACTTGCTGAACAGGGAGGGGAACCTTGAAGAGCGTCAGATGAGCCACAGCCCTTGCAGCGCCTCGGGCATCTGGTGCAAGTGCCGGATGATGTGAAGTTGGCACATGACCTTGGCTGTGACATCCTCGTGCTGCAGGGGGACGAGAACATGGCAGAGACTGAGACACTCCCCAGGAATCAGGGAGGATGAAGAGCACCTGGAACCAGCACCATCATTTCCACCCAGCAGCTGCTCATGTCTGAGTGGTAGATTCACCCTCCTGACCCCCAGGATGGAGGCTTGCTGTCCTCTCTAGTGACCTCCAGTGCCAACCCCCCTCCTTGTCGGGTGAGCTCCTGCCACCTCCCCATCAGTGCCCGTGACAGCTGTTCCACCTCCAACCCACCTGGGGACACTGCTCAAGTTCGGAGGACCCTCTCTTCCACCCCTACCTCCATCCCCACCCAGGTAGGGCATGGAGGGGGCTCTAGAAGGGTGGCGGGAGGGATTCTGGCAGCAGTGAAGTGGGATGAGGAGAGCTTGAGACCTTTCCCCAACACACCCCAGTGACAAAAGCTGAAACCACAGGATGACAGCCCTGTTGAGCGGGGCAGGTCAGCAGCCCCTGCCAACTGAATCCTCCCAATCTCTCGAGAGTGGGTCCAGCCATACCAGCAGCAAGACCAGCTTCCCACGCCCATGTGCCTCAATCAGTCACCATCACCAGTCAGTCCTTGGCATCCCAGGCTGCCAGGGATGGGAGCAACTCTCGATGGTGGCTCGGGTGACATGGACACTAGGCCATGGGGAAATGGGTGCAGCTCTGTGGGGCAGGAAAGGTTCCCAGAGGGCACTTAGGAGACTCTCCTGTCCTTCCCAGGAGTGATAGCAGAGCACCACATCCTAAGAACAGAAGTCCATGAAGTCCAGAAGTCCCCACTAGGCTCCTTGCTACCAGGCCAGCGCATGGCGAGAGGATGGGAAGGAGGCCCTGGGCCCCACCCCAAGCTTCTGAGTCGATTGCAGCTGCTTACCGTGTCCCCCATCAGTTGCTGGGCTTCCCCCAGGAGGGAGTAGACGAGCACCAGCCCAGCTTGGCTGACACGCAGCAGGGGGTCGTGGATGGCCAGCAAAGCTGTCTGCACGAAGGATCTTCTCTGCCCGACGGAGAAGAATTTTCCAAAGACCTAAAACCAAGAGGACATGAGGCTCGAGCAGATTGCCCAGAGCCAGCCTCCAAGTCCTGGCAGTACAATGGCGTCTCATGCCCCAAAGGGCGGGGAAGAGACCTGCTGTGGCCAAGGCAGTTCATTCCCCAGGAGGCTTTCAGGCTCCCAGGGCTCAGGGAAGCCCCTTTATTAAAAGGTCACAGATGCTGAGGGACCAAAGCCTCCAGTGGCTCTTTCGGGAAGGCAATTTATGGCAGGGGCCAGGATGGGCTGGAAATGGATCTCTAATGTGTGTGAGCAGGCCCAATCTGCTGTGCAGGGCACAGAGATGACAGGGGACCCTGTCTTGCTTCCAGCAGAGAGATCTCCTGCACCTCAGTGGCTAGAGGAGTGTGCGTGTGTTGTTACGTGGGGAGGGGGTTGGAGCTGACAGACCAAAGGTCTCTTCCCCGAGCTAAGTGATTTCTCTAGTTGCTGGCTATGGCCTCTGCAGCTCCTTGGTTTCTTCAAGGGGAATCCAACCTGCAGCCTGACAAGAACAAGGAGACTCATGGCCCAGTCCCAGTGTGGGACCTTTAGCACCAGCGTGTCCCACTGGTTGCTGGATGAGGAACTCTGAACTGGAAATAAGGAGCGGGCTCTTTTCCTGTCTCCAGGAGGCATCCACTGCAGGGAACCCAGCCAGCTACACTCCCTGAGCTGTGTCATGCCCTGGCACAGTGCCCTTACCTCCCCCACTCTGGCTGTATTCTTGTAGCCCAACAGCCTGCTGTCCTGGTGCCAGTCGTAGCACCAGAGATCTTCCGCCTCATGTATGGTCAGGCCTGGAAGAAAGAGAGAGAGAGCGACTTTTCTCCTCATTCTGGTTGCAGTTTCTGTGTCCTTCCAATCCCATTGGTGGCTGCACAGTGGAGTGGAGAAGAACAGAGGCAGAGAGAGACTTGTCCTCCAGCTGGGGTCAGTCTGAGAGAAATGGTCTAGGGTCCCATTATGAACATATGGTCACTCTCAGTCCCCTATTGGGTTCCGTGTCCCAGCTGGGTTCCTTACCCCTCTGTTGGAGCAGCAGTTGGTAGAGCCGGTAAGTCCCCTCCCTGGCCTGCCGGCTGATGTCCTTGTCTGGATCGCTGACAAATAGAGCCAGCTGGGCCACATGGTGCCCCATCCGAGGGAACTCGGCTGAGATCTAATGGAAGGGAGAGCAGAGGGGACTCCATCAGCATTTTCCTCTCAGCTCCCTGTCCGCCCTGGGCCAGAGGGCTCCTTCCCCTTAGCCCCTCTGCAGGAGATGCTGGGGGAGAGGAGCTTGAGATCGAGCCTTCATTTGCTCTGCTGCCAAGGGAGCCCGGAGCTGCTTTGGGATGCCAAGCAGGGGCTGGAGCGTGGGCCCCTTAAAGGCCCAGGGACAACACTGAACCAAGACAAGAAGAACTTGACTCAAGCCTAGCTCAATCCTGCTCTGACACTGCCTCCCCATGAAGAACCCTCCGAAGCCACAGCCCTGGCAGCAGCAGCAGATCCTGCAGCCCGCTGGAGCCAGCCCACCTCCGCCTGGAGCCAGCAAGCTGGGCTCGGAGCTCACTTACGTCAAACTCAGGGAGGGTGACTGTGTATCTCAGCAGGGCTGTGCTGCTCCTGATGGCCCTGGCTCGCTCCTGGGACACCCTGGACACGACCCAGAGGTTGACATGCTGTGGGGAAAGGAGGCAGGTCAGACTCAGTGGCCAGCTGCTCCTGCTTTGCAAATGAGCCCCCCATGCCCCCAGCCCCAGGGGCCTGAGACATTCTGCGCAGGGGGGAATATCTGAGTCCTTGATGGCAGAGCTTTAGAAGGGGATTCTTTCCCCCAGGATGCAGCTTGTACCCTTCAGGTCACAACTTCTCTGCGTCTCTCTAGATTGGGACAATGTTCGGGGTCGGGGCTGGTCCCATCCTCCCAGAATTCCTGATTCCTGAACAGTTCACCAGAAAGAAGACTGAACCCTCGGCCCTTCCCTGCTACGCAAATCCTTGGGGGGATGTAGGGAGTGACTGAGAGCACAATCCCCCCAGGAATTTCAGAGCAGATCAGAGGGAAGGGCTGATTCCCTGGGGCCCTCCTGTTTCTCTAGGAAGGAGCATGTGCCTCTTCTCTGAGAACTATCTCCCTAATCTCATGGGCTCTGTGTGTTGGAGGGGAGGGGGAAGGGTGGATTTTCCGACTCTCACTCCCCAAGACAGCCAGGAGCCCTGTTCTTAGTGCTCAGCAGAACCAGGCAGAGCTCTGGCTTGGAGTCCCAGCTCCTTACTCTGTTCCTCAAAAAGGAAGGACCTGACACTACATTGCACTGACGTCCCCAACCAAGGACAGCCCACTGGGCACCCAGCTAGGAGGACAGAGTAGAAAATGGATCTTCCAGTCTCTCCTTACCAGTCCCCCAAAGAGTTATGGTGAAATGGGGCTCACCTCCAAGATGAAGTGGAGCCTGTCTGTGTCTGGGGACTCTGCCAGCAGGTTCCCCAGCATGGCATCCAGGACCTCTGGGATGACTTTGTGCAGACTCTGCAAAGCATGGGTCAGAGTTAGGGAACCTGGGCCTACACCTGCCACAGGATGGGAAGAGGGGTCTCTGGGAAGCACTGGGGAGACTCCCAAACACATCTCCCAGCCTCTCTCCTTCACATCCCACTGCAGGCAATTTGCAAGAATTGATGACCCCTGGACCTTTGATCCATGAGCTTAGCAGGTCTCTGCAGAGGGCCTTGTAGGCAGAAGAGTAGGAAACAGCCAAGTTGCTATGGATGGAAGCTGGGCTTCTGGGCAAAACACGGCTTAGGAAAGAAAGAAAGAAAGAAAGAAAGAAAGAAAGAAAGAAAGAAAGAAAGAAAGAAAGAAAGAAAGAAAGAAAGCAATCCCCCAGGGAGACGTAATCTCTTCCCTGCTGGAGGGAAGGATCCAAGCCTGCAGCTTGTTCCATCTCCACTACCCCACCCCTAAAGATGGAGCTCCAGTGAATCAAGAGAGCAGGGACCAAGGACCACTCTGGAAGAGGAGGAGGATGGAGGAGGAGGAGGTACCTGGATGCCGGTGGTGTCCTTCTCCGTGCCCAGGGTGAAGACGGAGTGAAGGGCAGCTCGCAAGAGGTGGGTCTCTAGGACTGGCTCCAGGGCAGGTTTCATGGTGCTGGCAAGAGAGAGGAGCTGCTATTAGACTGTGCAGTATGGGGGTGGGACTGTCGCCAACACAGACACCAAGCCACAGGGATAGAGGCACAGGCTGGCGAGAATGGAAACTGAGGCACTTAGCTAGGGAATGACAAGGCCAAGGTGTCCCAGACAGACAGTGGCAGGACAGGAATAACTGCTGTGCCCTGGAGCCTGCTGCCCCTCCTGTATCTGATCCCCGGAATGAGCCCCTCCCCAAGGCCCCTGTCATGTTATGGGAGTGAAAAGAAGAGCCCCGCCAGGAGAGAGTGACCCTTCCCACCCCACCATCTCTGCCAGAGGCGCCACTCTTGGGAGGTGACCTGGGAGGGACAGTGACGGTGACTCCCAGCCTTGGGCCTGAGCAGCACTGGGGTGAGGGGAGCCGGCGGGGTGGGGGGATGGGACTGTCTCGGTACCAGAGGTTCCCCACTGCAGCCAGGGAGTGGGCGAGGACGGCGCTGGGTGATGAGTCATCGGGAAGCTCCTCGATGAGCTCCTGTGAGACGTGAAGGAGACAAAGGAGCGTATGAGATTCAGGCCCGACTGACACCTCCCAGTGACAAGATGACACAGCCAGTGCCCCACATGGCCAGCAGGATCCCCCACCACCTCCCGCTCCTCCAATTCCTTCCTGCCCATCAAACTTGTCCTCCTTCCCAGATTCCTGCAAAGCTCACTCCCAATCCCCTTCTCTCCTCCTCCCTGTCAAAACTGCCCCCATTCAGCCCCATCCTGATGACCGAGCTGGGACCATGTGATTCCTTGGCCCCCACTCTCAGCTGTCCTCCAGCCCCACAATTCCCCCCCTGCCCACTACTGACCAATCTCACAATTTCTCCCTTCTCTTCTCCCAAGTCTTCAGCCCGAGGAATCCTTGTCCTCTGCTGCCCCCTCCAACACCACCCAGTCCCCACCCATGAGCCCGGCCATACCCCTGCCAAACCCATGTCTCTCTCCTCCCTCCAGCTGCCGTATGGCGTGTCTCACTCACCACGATCCTCTTCACCACAGCCGCCTTGCAGCAGCGTGGCTCCAGCATGTCCTCCCCTCTCTCCCGTGCAGCCAGACATGCGGGGTAGATGGCCTGAAGGAACAGGAGCTGCTGCCCCTCATCCTGTACCCACCGGGAGTGGGGTATAGCAAGAGAGAACCTGTTAGCTAGGGACCTTCCTACCCCACCCAAACCAGCTCCAGGGCTCAGGCCTCAATGGGGGATTGTGGGGACCAGCCTATTGTCCAAATCCCCCACCACTCCTACACAAGCAGGATCAGGAAGTGGGACAGTGCCTGTGGGGGGAAACGACCTCGGCTGTTGTGGGACAAACACCCCCATCTTGGGGGTCCCACATCATGGATGTAAAAGGGCCCCATTAGGGGTGGTGGATCAGGAGGGACAAGACCCTCGGCAGGGGGTGGGGATGCTGGGAAGGGACAGGGCAATCTTGGTTCAAGCCCAGGTGGGGAACATTTGTACCTTATCTCTGCACTGGAGCTGCTCTCGGATGACCTTGAGAGCAGCTTCATCTTTGGCCATGTGCACCCCTTCCTCCTGCTCCGAATCCCGGGGGGTCCCTGCACCAGGGAGGGAAGGAGAGGGGCGTGGTGGGCAGAGCAGGATTCAAGACCCCCCTTCCCACCTCAGGCACCCAGGGCAGATCAGGCCCCAAACCTCCCTCTCAGGGATGCCTTCAGGCCCCAACAGCTTCAGAAGCCCAGAGCAGAGCCCCCCTCCGCTGCCCAGGACTCCAGGGCAGGTGCCTGTTCTCCCAGCCCCGGAGCAGCAAGGACCTACGTGGCAGCAGCTCTTCACACCCCCACCCCCAGGTCCCCGTGCGGAAGGGGCAGCTGTGCGACGGCTGCTGCTGTCCGTGGGGTTCCCGTGGCTCAGGCCAGACACCTGGGATGGGGACCTCCCCCCCGGCCCCGTATCCCAGGGAGAGTGTCTGGGCCCAGGGTGTTCACATCCCCATCCTCACCCCTCCCTCAGCCCAGCCTGTCTCCTCACCTGGAACAAAGCAGTGGCCTCCATCGGCCTGGCTGCTGCCAGAGACCCAGGAGCTGCCGCTGTCCCATGCTGAGCTGCCCATGCTGGGACAGGGACCTTCCCCCTCCTGGCCGGCGGGGGCTGGAAGGGCCTCAGAGAGCGGGCAGGGCGATGCCTCCTGATGGGAACGAGGTCTGGGCTCCTGGGGCCGCTGCTGCCCACACAACAAGCCCCAGAGCCACCCTGCCCGGCGCCCCTCCTGGGCTGGGTCCTGTCTGCAAAACCGCAGCCTGGGCCAGCTCCACTGGGGCCTGGTCGGGGCCTCTCCCAGCTCGGCGCCTGCGCCGGGAGCTGGGTTCCTTTTCCAGAAGGCCGGGCACTTCCGCCGTCTGGCCTGGACGGGAGCTGCTTCCCCGCCAGCGGGGACGCAGGGCTTGCTCTGCCCCTTGGGAAGACGGCAGCTGCTTCCCTCAGGCTCTGGGGCCACCTGCAGAGCCTTCCTCCGCAACATCCGCAGGAGCCTGGCCATCCTGGAACCGAGCGGGGAGCAGCGGTGAGACTGGGCTCAAGGCAGCCTTTCACTCCTGGGCCTTTTCCGTCCCTCCTCCTCCCTCCTCCAACCACCACAGCAGCCCCTTCTGCCCCCACAGGAGTGCAGGGAGTGCCATCTACACATACGGGCAGGAGTTCATTGCATGATATTCTTCTAACGTTCCCCCTCTTAATCCCTGCTGCTGCAATATCCAGGAAGTCTCATCCTTTTCCAGCAATGGGGTCAGTCCCTAAGACCATCGGTTCCTCTGGACAAGCAGTCCCCTCCTGTCGTCCCAGGCCACTCTCCCACCCAGGCTAGAGAAGGAACAGAAGCCAGGAGTCCGGACTTCTCCTGGGAAACCATTCCCCACGTCAAAGTCACAAAGAGCCTAGGCACAGGAAGACCAGGGCCCTCCTCGTTCCCCCTTGATTTCCAGACTCAGCAGCTCACAGGGTCTGGCCCAGCTCAGAGACTCTCAGCCTGGGGAACGGTGTCCCACAAGGAAAGGGCTGGGAGCCCCATTGCTGGAACCTTTCAAAACACACTGGAGACGGCTCTGGAGAAGCCCCTGCCTGGCCTAAGAATGAGGGGCTCTTGGGGGCTGTTTGCAAAGGAAATCCCCCTTTCGAGATAGTCTCTCCCCATTTCTGCCTCTCCCTAGACAGACAGGGGAAGCCACCGAGGAACCCGAATGCCACTAACTTGCTCTCAGTGATGGGATGATGGATGGCGGATGTTCAGCGTCAGCAGACGTCCCACGCCCTCCTCCTCACTCTCCAAGCCCAAGGCAGGCTGGAGAGGGTGGTGACCTCAGGAGTTACCCTGCCCAGCCAGCAGGCAGGGTGATGACACTTGGACAATCGACTAGCTGTGAAAACAAGAGTCTGTCTGATTGCCAAGGGACGGAGAAACTCAGCCAGCAGCAGGGGTTGCAGAACACTGCCCTAGGGCGGAGGTGACAGCGCCTCCAGGATCTTGACATCCCAGCACTTTACACACCTTCCTGGAGCCTCCCAAACCCACTGAGCTGTAGCCATGGGACCCTAACCCGACTGACGGCAAACGGGCCTCAGCTAGGAGCACAGGGTCACACCAAGTGTCAGAGCCATGGATGGACCCTTCACTAACCACTGCCGCACACTCCCTCCACAGCTGGCAATTGCAACCAGGCCCTAATGGCTGGTCCCCCTGCCTTTGAGAGGGAGGGTCACTCCTGCTTCCATTGCTGCCTCTTGATCTGTGGGACTTTGGGCAAGTTGCTCCCCCTCTCCATGGCTCTCTGGGACTCACATCCCTGAATGGGCTTTAAAAAAAACAATGGTTAAAGTTTGGTCCCAACTAGTTCTTGTTTCTCGAGACTAGCCATTTCAGCAAAGTTTAGAATTCTTGACATTCAACACCAGGAAACATCCCTTTCTCCTTCGCAGACGGCCTTAACATCCCTTATCTCACCCAGGCTCCCTGCTGCCTGGAGTTAGAGAATTGACCCTATTCCCACTGGACCTACCCAAGGTGTCACACAGCAAAGCGTGACGGAGCCAGAAAGAGAAGAAAACAATCCTGACTCCTGTTCTAACTAACAGACAACAACCCCCCCGGAGGCAGGGATAAAGCCCAGGAAATAAGGTGTGAACATTTTCATGGAAACCGTTTTCTGTCTTAAAATCCATTCAGATGAAACCACTTTGTTTCTTGAAATCATAAGAAGTAGGATAAAAATTCTTTGCAAAAATATTTGTTTGCAAAACAAGAGCATCTCCTGTTTGTCACAGTGCATTCAACTGTCTCGTCATACACAAAGGGGAGACACTATGATCTAGCAAAAAGAAAAAGGAGTACTTGTGGCACCTTAAAGACTAACCAATTTATTTGAGCACAAGCTTTCGTGAGCTCCAGCTCACTTCATCGGATGCATCTGTAGCTCACGACAGCTGTAGCTCACGAAAGCATATGCTCAAATAAATTGGTTAGTCTCCAAGGTGCCACAAGTCCTCCTGTTCTTTTTTGCAAATACAGACTAACACGGCTGCTACTCTGAAACCAACTATGATCTAGAAAATTAGATGAGATGCTTCAGTCTGAGCTAAGTAGTTGCTGCTCTTCACAATTTCAAAAGAATAAAATACAAATAAAAGAGAATATGAGGTCATAATCTGATATGGCTCAGTGTGATCGGACACCTCCTAGTCTGTACTGCTCCAAGTGACACTCTTCAGTGGATCCCCAGCATCCACCCATGGCGAGGTAGGTGGGAGAGCATTGTTATTCGTACTTGACAGAAAGAGAAACAAAGGCTGAGAAAGGAGCAGGGACTTGTCTTAGCTGATGCAGCCAGTCCGTAGCAGAATTGCTCTCAAATGAGCTACAGACCAGCAATTGTTCATAGTAATTATGCAGCAAGTATTTGAGAAGAATTGGATTGTTCGAGAGGATATTGAACTGCTCCGAGACAATGAATGGAGAGCAGCATCCACATTGGTCAGAGATATAACTGGTTGTGACTTATTTGCTTGGTCATAAAAGAGAACAACAAAGACCAGAGTTTCCTCCCTGTCAATAGCTCCCTCCTCAGCCAATCAAGGTTGAGACTTTGAGGGGGGGAGGCTAAGGGTTCTCATAAAATAGCCCAAAGAATGGCCCTGGTCACCACCGAGGTGATCATTCTCGGAGCCCTATTCCAGTCTCACCTCCCTGTGAGGGCCTCCCACAACGCCCCCCGGCCCCCGCTCCACACACAGAGCTCCTGGTGAGCAGAGGAAAATGACAAAGGAAGCGAGAAGAGAAAGGTAGGAGGGACAGAGGAAAAGGGAAAACAAAAAGGAGAAAAACCAACATCCCCAGTGATTCTAAGGGACAAAGTCCTAGGTTGGAAATAAAATACTTCCCCCACAATCTAATGTTTTCCTTTCCTAAAAATCAACCAGCACCTGATGGATCAGACTGAAGAGGTTCCAAACCTCTCCGAGGCTCTTACCTTCTATACAGGGATGTCTGTTTTCGATCAAAACCACTACAAGAAAAGGAGAAAACTCCGAAGAGGGTCCTCCTTGCGCTCACAAATGTGAACGTGAATGCTCTCTCAGTCCTCCAGGAGAGACCTCGAGAAGGAGACGTGCTGAAGCAAAGCCACAGGGATCTCCGAGCTTGCCCCTGTCCTGCACCCCTGTCCTGCCTGGCTGATGTCAAGATCTCTTTGTGAGGTCATCGCCTCCCCACCACCTTTGTCCAATAGGCTGAGTTCCTGCCAAAGGCCCTTGTGATGTCACTGCCACACCCACCCCTCCCTTGCAGTGCTGCTGTCCTGCCCCTGTCCAGCCACATTGGATGTTTCAGCCGCTTCCCCTGGATCACCCCACACAATGAGCGTTCATTGTGGGCTCAAGTCGAACAAAGTAAAACATCAGAGGCTTCTCCCCGTGCTACGCTCAGTTTTTCATAAATTAGCAGACTTTATGGACAGAAGAGACAATTAGAGCATGTCATCTGACCTCCTGCATATCTCATGCTTTCTCTAGAGCGTAGGAGCTAGTTTTTGACTACACCCATTCCAGAAAGGCATCTAGTCTTCATTAGAAGACATCAAGAGGTGGGGAATTCCCACCACTTCCCTTTCTAGTTTGTTCCTTTGGTGATTCATCCTCACGGTTGAATATGTGTGCCCTCTTTCTAATATGAATTGGTCTCTTTTGAGTTTCCAGCCACTGGGTCTTGTTATTCTTTTCTCTGCTAGATTAATGAGCCCTTTCATACCCAATATTTTCTCTCCATGAAGTCACTTCAACACTTCAATGACGTCACCTCCCGATCTTTTTTATCATCTAAACAGGCTGAGCTCTTTCAATAGCTTATTCGCAGGCATTTTTCTCCAGCCCTCAAAACGTTTCATTGCTTTTTGCTGCCCCATCTCCAATATTTCCAAATCTTTTTTCAAAGGTGGATGCCAAAACTGCATGCAGGATTCCATGATCAGTCTTCCTCATGGTTTCAGAGTAACAGCCGTGTTAGTCTGTATTCGCAAAAAGAAAAGGAGTACTTGTGGCACCTTAGAGACTAACCAATTTATTTGAGCATAAGCTTTCGTGAGCTATAGCTCACTTCATCGGATGCATACTGTGGAAAGTGTACAAGATCTTTTTATATACATACAAAGCATGAAAAAATACCTCCTCCCACCCCACTCTCCTGCTACTAATAGCTTATCTAAAGTGATCACTCTCCTTACAATGTGTATGATAATCAAGTTGGGCCATTTCCAGCACAAATCCAGGTTTTCTCACACACACACCCCCCACTGCACACACACAAACCCACTCTCCTGCTGGGAATAGCTTATCTAAAGTGACCACTCTCCTTACAATGTGTATGATAATCAAGGTGGGCCATTTCCAGCACAAATCCAAATTTTTTCATGCTTTGTGTGTATATAAAAAGATCTTCTACACTTTCCACAGTATGCATCCGATGAAGTGAGCTGTAGCTCACAAAAGCTTATGCTCAAATAAATTGGTTAGTCTCTAAGGTGCCACAAGTACTCCTTTTCTTCCTCATGGTGTGTCATCTCCCTATGCTCCTCACTACTCTTTTCATACATCTAATGATGGCTTTAGCCCTGTTCACCACAGCATCACCCTGCGTGCTCATGTTGAATGGCTTGCCTAGCATGGCCCCGAAATCCTCTTCACCATCAGTGCTTTCCTGGATACACTTCCCCACTCTGTAGGTGTGGCCTGCATGCTTTGTCGCTAGCTATAGGACCCTTCCTTTGGTTCTTTTCCAACTTGTTTTCTTTGAATGGCTCCACTTTATCAAGGGATCCCATTGGTCTGTGTCACTGCCCTCTCCTCATCATTAATTACCACTCTGCTACTATTTTATCACCCACCAACTTTAGCAGCAGTGATATTTTATTTAGGTTGCAGTTCATTGATATTTATTTTCAAGAATTAGTCCTTGAGAACCTCTTCATACCCCTCGTGCCCATAATCTGCTCCACACAGCACAGAGAGAAAAGGCCGCCCAGCCCAGCTGTGACCTAGAGGCTAAGCACAGAACAAATGTAGGAGCTTGTGTCATCCATAGCTTCTGAACAACATGTGGGGGTCATCAGCTTACAAAGACACTCTAGACCGGTAGCACAGACAGGCCCCAAATGTGTCGAAGTGTCCCGCCTTGAAAAACAGAAGACAAAAAAACATAACCTTGAGTAGCTTTATTTTATAGTCGTGGAAACTGAGGCACACAGAAGCAAAGAGGTTCGTTCATGGTCAAAAAGTCAGGAATAGAAAATGGCCAATCTGCTGATAGTCAGTCCTGGGCCCTAGCCGTGTTTGTCCTGGCCTCTCTACTTCAGCTCCAGTAACAACCCGAGTGGAGGTTTTCTTCCTCTCCGTGTCCTTTAACTTCATGTCACTGGAGAAGAAAGATTGTTTCTGACCAGCTGGCTCTAATGCTTAAAAACCTTCATTTTTTTTCTTTCGCTAGGAGGATAACGCTGGGCGTTTTCTCTCATTCACTTTCCTTTGGAATAATTTCAATCCAGTCCAAAGGATTTCCTTTTCCAGTGTATCTTCAGCACCTTTCCTAGCAAACAGTTCCTGTTTGAGCACAGGTTTCCAGTTTCAGGCTGTCCCAGGGGGAGATGGCCATGAAAGGGGTAGTAGCTCAACTGAACCTATCCCCAGGTGAAGGGAATAAGTGCAGGGGTCACATGGGAAGGAGCAGCATGTAACTAGGATCCAGGCCTGTTGGGCGATATAAGAACAGCCTGTGCTCAGCCAGGAGAGAGACCCGCAATGGGAGCAGGCCTGGGAGGGGCTTGGATAGTCCTTTCAAGTCAGTTTCGGTACACAGTAGGGGATGGAACAGCCAAGCTGCTAGGGTTGGGAGCTGGGCCTCCTGGCAGTGTGCAGGAACGAAAGCACAGCACCTGCCAGGAAGGGAGTCCCCACAGAGGGACACCGTAATCTTCCAGGGAGGGAAAAGGCTCTCACTGCCATTTCTTAACCTCATGGGGTGTTCTCCTGCTCTGCTAACCCCACCCCTATTTCAGCATCTCCAGGTGCCTGAGGAAGCAGGCACCACAGGCCATCCTGCAGCTGGGACAGAGATGGAGGTTGATGACCTACCTGCCCGTGGTGACCATGGTGCAGGACAGCCCTCAGGACATGCGAATGCAGCTCCAGATCTGCAGAATGCACCTTCCCTTTGCTGGCACGAGACCTTGCAGGTTGCGGGAGGTGAGACAGGCACTAACTTTTGGTAACCCTCAGTGGGATCAGAGGGTAATGGTTTGTAGAAAGTGGTGTTGGAGAGCTTTACAAAAACTAGGCAAGCCATTTACAACACACACTTTGTTTCTCTACAAAAGAAAAAGGACACTAAACTATCTAAACTACTACATGCCACAAGGGGCCACAACAGTGGTTCCCTTAACCCACCCAGCAATATTGTTAATGTATCCAACTATACTCTTAGCCCAGCAGAAGAATCTTTCCTATCTCAGGGCCTCTCCTTCTGCCCCTCCACCCCCACGAATATGATACCGTTCTGTGGTGACCTAGAATCCTATTTTCGATGTCTCCGACTCAAGGAATATTTCTCACACCTCTGAACAACATACTAACCCACAGAGAGCTTCCTACCAAGACGACAAAAAGAAGGATTCTGGGTGGACTCCTCCTGAAGGTCGAAACAACAGACTAGACTTCTACAGAGAGTGCTTCCGCCGACGTGCACGGGCCGAAATTGTGGAAAAGCAACATCACTTGCCCCATAACCTCAGCCGTGCAGAACACAGCGCCATCCACAGCCTCAGAAACAGCTCAGACATCATAATCAAAAAGGCTGACAAAGGAGGTGCTGTCGTCATCATGAATAGGTCAGAATATAAACAAGAGGCTGCTAGGCAGGTCTCCAACACCACTGTCTACAAGCCATTACCCTCTGATCCCACTGTGGGTTACCAAAAGAAACTACACCATCTGCTCAAGAAACTCCCTGAAAAAGCACAAGAACAAATCCGCACAGACACACCCCTAGAACCCCGACCTGGGATATTCTATCTGCTACCCAAGATCCATAAACCTGGAAATCCTGGACGCCCCATCATCTCAGGCATTGGCACCCTGACAGCAGGATTGTCTGGCTATGTATACTTTCTCCTCAGGCCCTATGCTACCAGCACTCCCAGCTATCTTCCAGACACCACTGACTTCCTGAGGAAACTACAATCCATCGGTGATCTTCCTGAAAACACCATCCTGGCCACTATGGATGTCGAAGCCCTCTACACCAACATTCCACACAAAGATGGACTACAAGCCGTCAAGAACGGTATCCCCGATAATGTCATGGCAAACCTGGTGGCTGAACTTTGTGACTTTGTCCTCACCCATAACTCTTTCACATTTGAGGACAATGTATACCTTCAAGTCGGCCGGATTGCTATGGGTACCCGCATGGCCCCACAGTCTGCCCGCATTTTTATGGCTGACTTAGAATAACGCTTCCAACCAGGACACACCACACGATCCATTGTCTAAAGCCAAACTCTACCATACAACCGCATTTGCTCCAACCCCTCAGGCAGAGACAAATATCTACAAGATCTCTGTCAAGCATTCTTACAACTACAATACACACCTGCTGAAGTGAAGAAACAGATTGACAGAGCCAGAAGAGTACCCATAAGTTACCTACTACAGGACAGACCCAACAAAGAAAATAACAGAACGCCACTAGCCATCACCTTCAGCCCCCAACTAAAACCTCTCCAATGCATCATCAAGGATCTACAACCTATCCTGAAGGACGCCCCATCACTCTCACAGATCTTTGGAGAGAGGCCAGTCCTTGCATACAGACAGCCCCCCAACCTGAAGCAAATACTCACCAGCAACCGCACACCACACAACAGAACCACTAACCCAGGATCCTATCCTTGCAACAAAGCCCGTTGCCAACTCTGTCCACATATCTATTCAGGGGACACCATCATAGGGCCTAATCACATCAGCCACACTATCAGAGGCTCGTTCACCTGCACATCTACCAATGTGATATATGCCATCATGTGCCAACAATGCCCCTCTGCCATGTACATTGGCCAAACTGGACAGTCTCTACATAAAAGAATAAATGGACACAAATCAGACGTCAAGTATTATAACATTCAAAAACCAGTCGGAGAACACTTCAATCTCTCTGGTCACTCAAACTCAGACCTAAAAGGGGCAATTCTTCAACAACAAAAAACTTCAAAAACAGACTCCAAGGAGAGACTGCTGAATTGGAATTAATTTGCAAACTGGATACAATTAATTTAGGCTTGAATAAAAACTGGGAGTGGATGTGTCATTACACAAAGTAAAACTATTTCCCCTTGTTTATTCCCCCCCCCCCCCTACTGTTCTTGTCAACTGCTGGAAATGGCCCACCTTGATTATCACTACTAAAGGTTTTCTTCACCCTCTTGCCCCCTCCCCCGCCCACCTCTGCTCTCCTGCTGGTAATAGCTCACCTTTCCTGATCACTCTTTTTACAGTCTCTATGGTAACACCAATTCTTTCATGTTCTTTATGTATATAAAATCTCCACACTGTATTTTCCATTGCATGCATCCGATGAAGTGAGCTGTAGCTCATGAAAGCTTACGCTCAAATGTCTTTGTTAGTCTCTAAGGTGCCACAAGTCCTCCTTTTCTTTTTGCGGATACAGACTAACACGGCTGCTACTCTGCCATGCCTCCACCCACTTTAACCCAAAACAAACTCAGGTTTTGGGTCAAAGGGGGTAGAGGCATGGAACAGAGTATATAGTGAACAAAAGATTGATTTTAAAAGTGTCAGAACAATATTGTGAAAACAGGAAAGTCCTAGTCTTGACAATCTTTCACGAAAAACCCTTGCATTCCAAAAATAGTCACTTTTCTACAGACAATCCTTCCTTTGGAAAAGATTTTCAACCGTGTCTAGAAATCGCTCCCAGGTCAGTGTCTCTCTGAGCGTGGGGTGCACTCATTTGCCCTCCCCTTCCCCTGGGGATGTGTACGAAGCACTAGTTAGAGGGGTACAGAGGAGGTATAAATAAAGATGATTAGGTCTTGACAAATACACATGTGGAGGGTGTGGGGGGAGAGAGACATGACTGATTGTATTGTCCTGAAGCAGTGCACAGCTTCCAAAGATTTGGTGAATGCTTCTCTGGGGGTCTGATTCTGCAAACCAACTTCCAGGAGCATCAGATGTGCATCTGACAAGGCCCTGCTCCCTCCTCATGTCCAGGCCACTTGGCCAGTGGCTTGGCATGAGTAACTCTGATGCTGGACTGCCATTTTCCTACCCCTGCCTCTATGTGCATTGTGAGCAGCTGCACTGCTGCACATCCAAGTGGCTAAAGAACCATCAACAGGCTTCACTCTTCTTCACTCTCTGGTCACGCAATTACAGACATGAAAGTTGCGATATTACAACAGAAAAACTTCAGAAACAGACTCCAACCAGAGACTGCTGAATTGCAATTCATTTGCAAATTGGATACAATTAACTTAGGCTTGAATAGAGACTGGGAGTGGTTGACTCATTATGCAAGGTAACCTATTTCCCCTTGTTTATTCCTTCCCCCTCCCCCCCACTGTTCCTCAGACATTCTTGTTAAACCCTGGATTTGTGCTGGAAATGGCCCACCTTGATTATCGTACACATTGTAAGGAGAGTGATCACTTTAGGTAAGCTATTACCAGCAGGAGAGTGGGGTGGGGAAGAGAAAATCTTTTGAAGTGATAAACACCCATTTTTTCATGGTCTGTGTGTATAAAAACATCTTCACTGTATTTTCCACTTTATGCATCTGATGAAGTGAGCTGTAGCTCACGAAAGCTTATGCTCAAATAAATTGGTTAGTCTCTAAGGTGCCACAAGTCCTCCTTTTCTTTTTGTGAATACAGACGAACACGGCTGCTACTCTGAAACCTGACTACACAGAGTGCTGTCAGTTGCACAAAGATAAAATGGAGAAATGTTGTATGTGTTTAACCTCTTTCAATCAGTGGGCTCTTAAAAGTTGCAAATAATTTCTAGCTCAACCAGAAGTTCGGGGCTTGAGGTAGGAGTCTCCCAGGCATTGTCTTCACTGCAAAAGTGTGTTTACACGGAGATAGCTAACTTGATGTAAAATCCGCGTGGAGACATAGAATAGGAACATAGAATATCAGGGTTGGAAGGGACCTCAGGTGGTCATCTAGTCCAACCCCCTGCTCAAAGCAGGACCAATCCCCAATTAAATCATCCCAGCCAGGGCTTTGTCAAGCCTGACCTTAAAAACTTCTAAGGAAGGAGATTCTACCACCTCCCTAGGTAACGCATTCCAGTGTTTCACCACCCTCTTAGTGAAAACATTTTTCCTAATATCCAACCTAAACCTCCCCCACTGCAACTTGAGACCATTACTCCTTGTCCTGTCCTCTTCCACCACTAAGAATAGTCTAGAACCATCCTCTCCGGAACCACCTCTCAGGTAGTTGAAAGCAGCGATCAAATCCCCCCTCATTCTTCTCTTCTGCAGACTAAACAATCCCAGTTCCCTCAGCCTCTCCTCATAAATCATGTGTTCCAGACCCCTAATCATTTTTGTTGCCCTTCGCTGGACTCTTTCCAATTTATCCACATCCTTCTTGTAGTGTGGGGCTCAAAACTGGACACAGTACTCCAGATGAGGCCTCACCAATGTCGAATAGAGGGGGACAATCACGTCCCTCGATCTGCTCGCTATGCCCCTATTTATACATCCCAAAATGCCATTGGCCTTCTTGGCAACAAGGGCACACTGCTGACTCATATCCAGCTTCTCGTCCACCGTCATCCCTAGGTCCTTTTCCGCAGAACTGCTGCCTAGCCATTCGGTCCCTAGTCTGTAGCTGTGCATTGGGTTCTTCCGTCCTAAGTGCAGGACCCTGCACTTATCCTTATTGAACCTCATCAGATTTCTTTTGGCCCAATCCTCCAATTTGTCTAGGTCCCTCTGTATCCTATCCCTGCCCTTCAGCGTATCTACCACTCCTCCCAGTTTAGTATCGTCCGCAAATTTGCTGAGAGTGCAATGCACACCATCCTCCAGATCATTTATGAAGATATTGAACAAAACCGGCCCCTATCCCTTCACCCACTTCTAGACTATACAGAGCAAAGGACAGCTCTACGTCAGATAACTGAGCAGTATCAACTCAAAAAGATCACTTACCAAAGCTCTCCTCTCCTGTATCATGCATGCCAGAGCCAGACTGCTGGGACTTGCTAGACCCCTCCTGAGTGGAAAAGAGGTCCTGACTTGCTGCACCACAGGACGACCCTGCTGTGTGCTCCACATTGTCTTCCAATTCAAACTTCTCATCCACAACTTTGTCCTTGGGGTTGAGTCTACTGTCCGCTGCCTGCAGCCCCGCTAAAGTATCCACGAGGCTCTTGGCGGTGGAGATGGGTTCACTGCTAAAGATGGCGGCCAGCTCCTTATAGAAGCAGCAGGTCTTTGGCATAGCACCAGAGCAACGGTTTTCCTCCCTTGCCTTCTGGTACGCCTGCCTCAGCTCCTTTATCTTCACTCAGCACTGTCCTGTTCATACCCCTTTTCCAGTAAACCATGAGAAATCTGCCCACAGGTATCGAAGTTCCTACAGCTGGAGTGCAGCTGGGACTGCACAGCCTCCTCTCCCCATAGTACCAGCAGATCCAACAACTGCGGGGTACTCTGAGTGGGAGAATGTTTGCTGCGTGGAGCCACCATGGTCAGCTGGGGAGATGATATGTGAGCTCTCCATGCCGAGGAAACAGGAAGTGGAATTTCAAAAATTCCCTGGCCTTTAAAGGGTGTGTACCTGGGTACAGGGCGGTGGAGTTCAAACTGCTGACCAGATCAGTCAGGATGGGCATTTTGGGACACCTCCTAGAGGCCATTTCTAGCAACATAACCAAGCGCGGCGTATACATTAACACTTTCTTGATATAACTTTGTTGCAAATAGCTCTATGCCTTTTGACGAGGTGGTTTTATTTTGTTGGCAAAGTAGGAGAGTTTTGTTGGCAGAAGGAACACTGCAGTGTGTACACCTCCACTGTTTTGTCAATGAAACCTGACTTTTGCCGACAAAATTATGCCGACAAAATTATGTAGTGTAGACAAGGCTTTACACTAAAAATCACAATATATTCAGGTTGCTTCTAGTCCCAAGAGATCAGTCACTTCCCCCAGATCAGCTGGTACCCTTGATCTTACACCAAAGACCATTCCTGTAGCCAATCCTATAATAAACTATCTAAAGGTTTATTAACTACAAAAATGAAATACGAGAGTTATTTACAGGTTAAAGCAAGCAAATATACACACAAATGAATTACCAGCTAAGATTCCTAAAGATGACAGAGATGTAATAATCTGTCAATTCAAAATGTCTTTTAGGGCAAATGCAGGGGTAGCCCCTGGCGATCCCTGCCTTCATTTAATGTCTCTGGCCTGTGAGAGTCCAAAGAGCAAAGAGATGACAAATCTTCTTGTGACCCTGTTTTTTCTTTTACATTTGGCTTACCAGTCCATGAGAAGAGCTTCCTTGCATGGGGCATTTCCAAGGTGTGATAGGGCCATTCACCAATCCTTTGTATTGTGATGTTTCTTAATGTCAAATTTAATCTTGCTAGGTCTCCTTAAAGGGGCGGGGGGGGGGGGGCGAAGGGGGAGGGGAGGAGGGAAGTTCCCATGCTTGGGTTTACAGGTTCAGAGCAAACATTTTCAAAGTTATAAAGCAAAACTGACATATTTCCTTATAGCATGGAACACAAGTATTACAAGGGAGATTAATGCATGCTGCAATTTATAAGCATTTCATAGAGTCTAAGTATTAAATACATTCATATAAGACTAATATGTATTTTGAACAAAACTAATGTACATGTGAGCTGGTTTGTTTCCAGCTATGAGTTTGTCAGTGCTTAGCTAATGCCTACAGCATTGGTCAGAGCTGGCACTTGGTCTGCCAATGTCATAAAAGGTGGATGATCTGGTTAAAGATGTGTCTTTCATACTCTGCACCCTTGCAAAGCTGGATAGGGGTGTAAACCAGGGACCTCTTGGTGCCAACAGGCAGAGGGCACAGGGGGTGCAGAGGGTTTTGCAGAGATCCTCTGGGTCAGATATAGGAATTGTAGTTAACCGAAGGGTGGCATGTGAGGACTCTACCAAGAGCCCATTGGTTGCCATAATCATTGCAAAATATATGTCCAGACACTGTTTAAGTAGTTATATGTCTCTTCTGAAAATTGTGTTCTCAAGGATTTGGGATTAGGGTGGGTCACTAGGAGGTGATTTAGCTCAAGAATATTCCTTTCAAACAAGAGGTTACAGATACTTATTTCTCTGTCTGGTCATGGGTGCTTTGGGTATTGTATGTTTTGGGTATTGTATGTTTGGGTATTGTATGTAGCTACAGACTAGGGACCGAATGGCTAGGCAGCAGTTCTGCGGAAAAGGACCTAGGGGTGACAGTGGACGAGAAGCTGGATATCAGTCGGCAGTGTGCCCTTGTTGCCAAGAAGGCCAATGGCATTTTGGGATGTATAAGTAGGGGCATAGCGAGCAGATCGAGGGACATGATCGTTCCCCTCTATTCGACATTGGTGAGGCCTCATCTGGAGTACTGTGTCCAGTTTTGGGCCCCACACTTCAAGAAGGATGTGGATAATTGGAGAGAGTCCAGCGAAGGGCAACAAAAATGATTAGGGGACTGGAACACATGAGTTATGAGGAGAGGCTGAGGGAGCTGGGATTGTTTAGCCTGCAGAAGAGAAGAATGAGGGGGGATTTGATAGCTGCTTTCAACTACCTGAAAGGGGGTTCCAAAGAGGATGGCTCTAGACTGTTCTCAATGGTAGCAGATGACAGAACGAGGAGTAATGGTCTCAAGTTGCAGTGGGGGAGGTTTAGATTGGATATTAGGAAAAACTTTTTCACTAAGAGGGTGGTGAAACACTGGAATGCGTTACCTAGGGAGGTGGTGGAATCTCCTTCCTTAGAGGTTTTTAAGGTCAGGCTTGACAAAGCCCTGGCTGGGATGATTTAACTGGGAATTGGTCCTGCTTCGAGCAGGGGGTTGGACTAGATGACCTTCTGGGGTCCCTTCCAACCCTGATATTCTATGATTCTATGATTCTATGATTTCACAATGGAGCCTGTTTGCCTACTCTGCCAAATGCTCATCAAAAGAAATCTTCAAGAGCAAAATTTTACAGAAAGGAATAAAGAGCAGGCAGGGGTCCTGTTTACAAGTAAAGACAATGAATTTTTGGGATATATCTGGGCGTGACCTACATTGGAAATGTTCCTTCCACTGGGGGAGTAACAGATACACATCTCTATCCAGATATTTGGGTATTCTATATTGTGTTCTCACACTATAGGCCTATTTGCATAGTGAGCCAGATGCTGTTTAAGAGATTTTGAAATCTACAAGAAAGGAAAATATAGGAAAAAACAACCAGTAGGAGGGTGTCTTCTTTAGGAATAAGGACAATGGATTGTCCTGATATATCTGTGTGGAAGCAGACTGGCAGCATATTTGCCTCAGGAACGAAGGATCCCAGTCAACCTGGCTGTAAATTGCTGCAAGGATTTTTGGGTGAGCAATACTTAATTAGATAGGAGAGTACCTTGTTAATTGAGACTGGGCTCTAGAGTATGTATTATGATTTTGTTTTAAATTAGGGCTCTCAATTGTAGTTAACTCAAGCAATTAATGCAAAACAAATTAACTAAATTAAAAAAATTAGTCACAATTAATGGCAGTTTTAATTGCACTGTTAAACAATAATAGAATACCAATTTAAATTTATCATAAATTGGATGTTTTCTATGTTTTAAAATATATTGATTTAAATTACAACACAGAATTCAAAGTGTACAGTGCTCACTTTATATTATTTTTATTACAAATATTTGCACTGTAACAAAGATAAACAAAAGAAATAGTAGTTTTCAATTCCTTTCAAGTACTGGAGTGCAATCTCTTTATTGTCAAAATGCAACTTATAAATGTAGAATATTTTGTAACATAACTGCACTTAAAAACAAAACAATGTAAAACTTTAGAGCCTACAAGTCCACTAAGTCCTACTTCTTGTTCAGCCAATTGCTGAATGCTGACCACTTCTTATTTACAATGTCACCTGAAAGTGAGAACAGGCATTTTCATGGCACTGTTGTAGCGGGCATTGCAAGGTATTTTTGTGCCAGATATGTTAAATATTTGTATGCCCCTTCACGCTTCGACTTGTAGATTGCAAATTGTACAGTGCAAATATTGGTAATAAAAATAATAATTAGGCTGCCAATTAATAACAGTTAATGCATGTGATTAACTCAAAAGAACTCAATACTTTTTTTAATGTGCATTAATTGCATACTAGGGTGCCGTGCTCAGGGGGTGCTGCTGCATGCCTCCAGGGCGGGGGTGCTCCTCCCCGCATCACCCTTCTCCACTGCTGCTCCTCCCTCCCACCCATGGAGCCACCCCAGACCAAGCTACTCCAGACTAGGAACCTGGCTTCACTCTTCTTCACAGAGTGGAAGGGGTGGGGTGGGGGCTGATATTGGGGTTCCCCCTGCCCCCACCCATGTACCTGGTTACTGCTGAGCTGGGGTCAGGGAACAGGGGGAGCCTGTCTGCTGCTGCTGCCAGCTCAGGAATGAGTGCGGTCGACAGGAGCTGCTGTTGGCTGAAAAAGTGCTCAGGCTTCTGAGTGCTCTGCTTAAAGAGACAACGCTTCCCCAGCGCGCACGCACGCACACACACACACACACACACACACACTCTTCCCCCAAAGAGCAAAACTATTTAAATAAATGGTATTCTGTTATTGTTTAACAGTGCAATTAAAACTGCGATTAATCACAACTTTTTAAAATCTCGTGATTAATCACGATTAATGCTTTTTAGTCATTTGACAGCCCTATTTTAAATGTAACCATTTGTTTCCAATACTACTTGCTATGACTTGAATCTTGATTCTTTGTTAAATAAAAGTATACGGTGCTTGTTTTCAATACAAAAATAGCTAAGTGCCTTGTGTCAAGCAGCACAGTGACCTGAAGTGTAACGGCTAAACTGGTGTGCACTGTTTCTTTAGAAGCAGCGAATCCGTGAACACTACGAGTGTCCGGTGAACCAGGGGACGGACGCTCCAGGGAGATGCTTGCAGGGTTTGAGGGTTGGAATGAGCCAATCAGTAACGTGAAGTGAGACTGCAGGGCCTGCGGGGCCTAGAGGGCAGTGCTTGTGTTGCCTATGGCCAATGGAGTTGGGAGCTGGCCCAAGGCAGGCGCAGATATGGCTTCTCATGGTAAGGCACATGGCAGTGAAGTGCTCACAACCCTGGGTACACCTGGGAAATATCACAGGAGGCCAGTGGCACAAGGGTGCAACTGTGCCAGGACCTCAGGACTTCTCTATCATGTGCTAGGCTTGTACTGGCCTCTGTAACCGTTGAATAGGGGCATTGCCAGCAGATCAAGGGACGTAATTGTTCCCCTCTATTTGACATTGGTGAGGCCTCATCTGGAGTACTGTGTCCAGTTTTGGGCCCCACACTACAAGAAGGATGTGGAAAAATTGGAAAACATCCAGCGGAGGGCAAGAAAAATGATTAGGGGACTGGAACACATGACTTATGAGGAGAGGCTGAGGGAACTGGCATTGTTTAGTTTGCGGAAGAGAAGAATGAGGGGGGATTTGATAGCAGCCTACAACTACCTGAGAGGTGGATCCAAAGAGGATGGCTCTAGACTGTTCTCAGTGGTAGCAGATGACAGAACGAGGAGTAATGGTCTCAAGTTGCAGTGGGGGAGGTTTATGTTGGATATTAGGAAAAACTTTTTCACTAGGAGGGTGGTGAAACACTGGAATGCGTTACCTAGGGAGGTGGTAGAATCTCCTTCCTTAGAGGTTTTTAAGGTCAGGCTTGACAAAGCCCTGGCTGGGATGATTTAGTTGGGGATTGGTCCTGCTCTGGGCAGAGGGTTGGACTAGATGACCTCCTGAGGTCCCTTCCAACCCTGATATTCTATGATTCGATGATACTATGAATAGGGAGATCAAAAACTGTCCCCTTCTATCCCTTTGCCAGTGCAGGCATGAATCTGGCCCATTGAGCCAAACCTCTTCCAGCCTTAATTTCCAAATCTATACAATGTTTTTGTTGTTGTTTGTATTTCAGTCAATGGACAACAAGGACCACATTGTTCTGAGCTCTGTACAGATGCTGAGCAAACAGACCCAAAGAGCTTACAGCTCAGGGCCCTGATCCTGCAAACCCTTAACATTCTATTAATGGCAAAGGGCCCAAAGTAGATAAAATTATAGTCACGCTAAAGTCCTTACAGGATCTGGGTCTAGGTCATGACAAAATGCAATAGGAGAATGAGACAAATCAACCAAGGGTTGGAGAGGGAGGATGAGAGAACAGTAAACAACTCTTAGAGATTGTACCTCCTAGGATGGTTGAGAGACTTAATGGATATTGATTCCATTGCTGTGAGATGCCTGAATGAAAGAGAAAATGGAAGGTTTCAGACTCGTTTGTATTAAAGACCTGTGTGTGTCTCTGTCCCTCTCTGTCTGTTTCTCTGCCACAATTAAAACACAGTCATGTGAATTAAGAGTGGGGATGTTGTTATAAATATCACAACATAAAATCTCACTGATTTTATCTTTTCTCCCTGTAGACACTCTGCCAGTTGAACTGGAGGAAAAAAAAGAGAATACTCTAGGATCACACAGACAGGGTGAGATTTCAAGGTGGAGATTATTTTTCAGTTACGAGAAAATTCCCATGAAAATGTTTTCTTGAACTTGTAGCTAAGCCAATGCTGACCATGACACAACCAGTCCTAAAAATAAAAACATTACTAAGACGTGCCCAAGTTGAAGTCGGACAAACAATCCAACCCCAACCTTAACGCTGAGTTCATGCCCACAGCAATGAACGGAAACATTCTCACTATCATCCAAACACCCTTAACTCTGACCCTGGGATTTTCATAGATATCCATATGCATTATATATATTAAATTCATAGGAATGAGTGGACAGGCCACTCACCTCAGGGCTGATCTCTGGCTCTAATACTCTGCTTCCCTCTCTCCTCAGTGAATGTGATTCTGGATCCAGACACGGCTCATCCCCAACTCCTCCTCTCTGAGGGTCAGAAAAATGTCAGATGGGGAGACAAATGGCACAGACTGCCCAACAATCCCAAGAGATTTGATACCCTGGAGTGCGTGCTGGACTGTGAGGGATTCACATCTGGGAGATACTACTGGGAGGTGGAGGTGGGAGGTGAAATAATCTGGGCTGTGGGGGTTGCCAGAGAGTCTGTGAGGAGGAAGGGATTGTTCTGCTTTAACCCTGAGTGGGGGATCGGGCTATGGAGCAGTGGTGGGGTGAGTTCCAGGCTCTCACCTCCCCTAAAATTCCTCTGCCCCTGAGCTGGGTCCCCAGGAGGATCCGGGTTTGTCTGGACTATGAACAGGGGCTGGTGACATTTCTGAATGCTGATAATGATGCCCCAATCTTCACTTTCCCACCGGCTTCCTTCAGGGGGGAGAGAATCCACCCCTGGCTTTGGGTTCAGAGTGAACAATCACAGCTCAGACTGTGCCCCTGACACTTGGGGAAAACATCCCTTCTAAAGACCCTGAAATCAACTTCTCTAGCCTCAGACACCCTAATTTCTATGACCCTGGAGAACGCTTGTCTTCCTGAAAGCCTTCTACCATACAATCAGTTTGTATGACCATAAGGCTTGATGGGGCCTCTGAATTGTTAAAGTATAAAGACCAAGATGCTACTGAAATGGAGAAACCAACCGCATTGCTCCAAGAATTGTGCAACCTGTTTGTCACTGGCCTGTGTGATCCTTGAGGAGTGTAGCTGACTGTAGGGGTCAGAGACTGTCAGATAGGAGCTCAGAGAGTGGGAGAGTGAAAGTGAAAGAAAGTGACAAGGAGAGACATGAGCCAGGGTGACAGAGGGACTGGGAGATGCTACTGAACGTGATGGTGTCATTCATTATGTAATCCATCTATTTAATTCACTGGTTCATGAAAAGTGGAGCCATTTTAATGCCTTGGAAAAGTGATTTCTGCAAATGTTGCACTTTTTCTCTGTTCTGACCTTACATAATCACTCCCTAAGTGATTGAAGCCCTCATTTTTTTGTTAACTGAACCTTTTTAATAAATATAAAGCTTTTTTCTGCTTGGTGTTTTCCACTCTTTTGAGGGAGCGAGGAGGTGCAGAGGATTTGATTCGCCACTGACCAAAAGACAAGTTAAGAGTAAGGTGGGGTACACTCTATGGGGGGGCAAGTTGACTGGTTTAATCAAGGGGCTGTAGAGCTGCCACCCTCCATAAAATGACCTGCTTATGAACTTGGAAGTGCATTGAAACCCATGTGGATATATATCTTCCTTCTAAACATGGTACTCTTTAAAAGAGTCTGAAATAGAGCTTGTGAGGCTATTTTGGAGTTATTTGGTCAAGGGGTTCCCAAAACATACCCCCAAATACTCTGCTTTTATCATTTTCAGATTTTTATAACACTTTGTTTTAGAATTAGGAATAGCAGATTTAAATTAAAGCTCAGGAAAAACTTGCTAACTGTAAGAACAGTAGGACAATGGAACAGTGTCTAGGAAAGTTGTGGAAGCTCCTTCACTGGAGGTTTTCAAAAGGAGGCTGGATAGCCGTCTGTCTTGGATGGTTTAGACACAACAGCTCCTGAATCTTGGCAGGGAGTTAGCGTGGATGACCCTTTTAGTCCCTCCTAACCCTGTGATTACCTGAAACAAATCTAGATTTCTGACCGTCCAAAAATGTGTCCCATTGGACTGCCCCTGAGATCAGCTTTTCAATGGCATGAAAGACCAGTTTAGGAATATCTCAGAACGTAGTGAGCTGCCAAAGTTTTAGTATCTATGTGAGCAAATGTTTCCTCAGAAACTCCTTTGTCAAGAACACCCATGGCACCATGTACTGATTTGAGGGAATAGGCAGTGTTCTTTGAGCTCAGGGACAAGGAGTTCATTCCTCTGCTCAGGTGATTTGCATGCTGTGCATATTGGCACTCTCAGCTTGCCTTTCTGCTTGGTGTGCGGGTGGCACAGATGACAGTGAGCCACCCCATAGGACAGCTGGGAGGAGAATCTGCTGCTCTGGCTCGTGGGGTATTTCACGGTTACAGAGCCTTTGAACAGAGTCCAGCCTGTACTCTAATCTCCTAGCACACTCTTGGGGTGAAGACCTATTGTCTAATACCTCCTCTTGAGAATGGGGACCCAGTGTCTGACTGCCTAGACTCTCTGGGTGCAGTGCTGACACCTCAGCCTGCCTCATGCTTAAATGCGCCCTTTCCCAGACCCCACCCAAAAGGTTTGAGGCTCCTGGGTTACAGTTTAACTCTCAGGGGCACACCGTAGTGGTGTTCCTGCAACAGATCAGGATTCCTGTGTCACCCAGTGGTGCCCTGCTCTCACTCTGGGCTGTGCAGTGCATACAGAGAAAGGCCAACAAATACTTTATTTATTTAATGGTTATGGGTAGACAGCTTAGAAAGATGAAGTCCGACAGAGGAGCAAGAAGGTCAGAGGTGCTGGGATCTTACAGAGAAATCGACAACAGCTAGGAAATGTTACACTGGACAATGCTTTCCTACCACATTACTCTGGGCAGCCTCCTCTATCTGTCACAAATCTCACAGTTGGGATCTGATTCTTCTCACAGAGCAGTTTGAAATCTCGCCCTTGACTCACACACTCTCCCTTCTGGCTCTTCTTGCTTTTGTAAACATGAGTTCTTCCCTCAGGGCTCCTATTACTCCAGGCCCCGCCTGTAGCTGGTAGCAGGGGCATGGTCAGATAAAGGGCATGGCTCAGATGCCACACTGTGCCAGCTCCTGGTGCTGGTTTGGCCAGAAGTTCCTTTGCCCAGCAGTGTCATTGCAATGAGGATGGGAGAAGTCTCGTTCTGATTCCTCTCCCCAGGACTTGGTGATTCAGGCTCAGCTCAAATGGTGCTCACAGTCTGTAGACACCAGATCCTTGGAAGCAGCTTCCACTTGGAGATGTTTGGCTGTGCTTAGAAATACCCTGGGATCTCTCTGCAGAGTGGAAAGAATTTCACTCTCCAGAGCCAGTAATGGAGCAGCAATTAGGCAGGTCCCCTCCTGCCACAGGCTTGTTGTTACTCAGCTGGAATCCCCAGACAGCTGTCCTGAGAACCTGGTCCCTCTGGCATTGTGCAGGAGCAGATTTAAAGAGACACCCTGGGAGCCAATGATCCAGGATGGTGCAGCCTGGACTTTGTGCAGTAACAGGATGGGAGTATATAAAAACTGTAAAGTTTCTAACCTGAAGGTTTCTGCCTTTTCTTTTCTCCTTCCAGCTATTCCTTTTCTTTCCTCTCACTTGATTTCACCTTCACCCTTTGCCTTGCTTCTTTCTTTCTACTGTATCCCCTTCCCTTATTATTTCAAATCTTCCATTCTCCTGCTCTTTCCTCTCCCCAGCTGCCCCACCTATCTTCCTCTTCTTGGAGTACAAGAAAAAAAGACTGCCTCCAGCTATAAGGAAACAAAGGACACCTCATCAACCAGCAGTGAGGAAAAACTGTCTCTGACCCTAAGAAAATGGAATGAGATGGCATTGCAGTACAGAGCTGAGCAATCAGCCAGTAGGTCAGGAACTGACAATAGTGACAAAGGAACACAAAGGATCAAATGCTAAACCCCTCTCAGTGGCTGAAAGTTCATCTGGTGGCAGGTCACAGGCCACTGTGGAAGGTGCTGGAATCTCAGCCTGGTCCCTAGTGGGGCAGGTGTCACCATCATACACAGATATAACTAGCAGGACCTGCACTGACTGGTTCCCTTTGTCATCGGTCTCAGCAGCAGAGGCCAATGACTCAATGGCTAGTGGAATCAGAACTTTCATCTCAGCTTTAGAGAGAGATTTTCCCCAGGTCAGGGTTGAAGTCCAATGGCTGTGGGCAGCGTGCATGAGGGGAGCTGGTTAGAAGGCTCCTGCACTGCACAGTGTGTGGGATAAACAGATACGTCCAATCCACTAGGCTCTCAGGACACTTGTCTGTTCCAGCTGCAAGATGGTGATCTGGGAACAGACTGAGGAGACCTGATAGTGTCTGGGGAGCAACCACCTGGGACCAGGAGTGGAAACTCAACTGTGGTGGGAAAGGAGCAATGACTAGACATGCTACTGCAGATATATTTAGTTCAACTGGGTACAATGCTGTTGACTGAAGTCATGCCAACAATCAAAAACCAGTATAATTACATCACTTGTGCATGTTCACAGAATGCTTCTTCCGTCGGCAGAGCGCGTCCACACTTAGTGCTCAACAGTAAGAGCAGTGCACTGTGCGTGGCTATCCCACTGTGCTACTCAGCACCTTCTGCAGCTAGGAGTTGTGGGAACACAGAGTGGATCGCAGTGTGTCATGAGTGCAGGCTCAACGTCCCATGATGCAGTTTTTCCCACCCTATCATTCCATGGGCTTCCAACTGTGTTTCATGGCATTTTTCAATGGTCCCTGTTTACTGTGTGCCCGCCATCTCTCTCTGAAAGGATGGATCCTGCACTGCTCTCTACCGTTGTGGTCACTGTTATAAACACATCATGGATGGTCATGTAGCATATCATGGACTCCCAATCTGGACAGGAATCAGAGTTCCCTGACCTGCTGTGTGCCATGGAAAGGAACAACACAAGATTACTTTTAGCATTCATGGAGCAGCTGCATATGGTGGATCGTCGCTTCTGGGCTCGGGAAACAAGCACTGAGTGGTGGGATCATATTATGTAGGTTTGGGATGATAGGCAGTGGCTGCACAACTTTTGGATGTGGAAATATGGCCAGTTGGTGAAGCTTCCCCTAGGGGAATCTATCCCCCTGTCCCGCCCCTTCCTCTGGTGGCCCTGCCCAAGCTCTGCCCTGCCCCACCCCCACTCTGCCCCACCCCCTGCCCCTCTCCACGCCTTGCCCATGCTCCACCCCATGGCTTGCTACCACTTGGCCCCCTTGCCTGCCCCTCACCGTCACTCCTCTTGTCTGCTGAGGAGGAGAGGAGCAAGCAGAGGGCAGAGGAGACCTAGGGGGAATGGGTGGAGCTGTTCAGCCACCTCCCCACTGAAACCCTTTTCCCACTGCTTGCTGTCACCATTCACTCCTCTCCTCCTACTCAGTGAGCAGTATGTGGTGGGGACCTCAGGGGAATGGGCAGAGCAGAGCCAGGAAGGGGTGGAGTGAGGGCAGGCCTCAGAGGGAAGAGTGGGACCTCAGGGCGGAGTTCAGGCGTGGCCATGGCCCAGGTGTCGCTGTTCACGTGTGGTGGATCAGCAGTTTTGGGAGGCTTAGCCTCTCCTGGCCTATGATCCCTGCCGCCCTTGTGTGGAAAGTCATCTTCATGGAACTGTGTGCAGAGCTTGCCCCAGCACTGAAGCACAAGGACACCAAAATGAAAGTTGCCCTCTGGGTGGAGAAGCACATGGTGATCACTCTGTGGAAGATGGAGACTCCAGACTGTTACTGGTTGGGCATGAATTAGTTGGGAGCTGGGAAGTCCACCACTGGGGCCACATGAATGCAAGTTTGCAGGGCCATTAATCGCATCCTGCTATGAAGGACTCTGACTCTTGGCAATGCGCATGAAATAGTGGATGGCTTTGTGGCATTGGGATTCCCTAACAGCAGCAGGGCGATAGATGGCACACTGTAATGGTCCCTCGCTCTCCCATGGTGAGGGAGGCCACTCAGTCCAGTCCCGTCTGGCCAGGACCAGAGTCCGCAGGACAGTCAAGAGCCCACAATAGGGCTGAGCGACCAACAGTCACAGGCCAGCTTTAGCCTGGGCTTGGGAGGCTCAAGCTGCCAGCCCTTAAACAGGGTCTATAACTGAACTGGGCCCCGGGCTTGAGGAGGCTCAGGCAGCCAGCAACAAACAATCTCAGGGCTGGCTTTAGCCTGGGTGGGGCTCAGGCAGCCAGCAAACAAACAGTCTGCAGGTGGGCTGGGGCCTGGGTTTGAGGAGTCTCAGGCGGCCAGCGAACAAACAGTCTGCAAAGGTGACTGGTAAAGGAAGCTCCTTCTCCAGAGCAGGAGCTTCTCAGAAAAGTGTAGGGAGTTAGCCACCCAGGGTGGGGTGGCAGGGGGACGCGGCCCCACCCTACTCCACCATGTCCCACCCCAGGGCCCTGGCAGGGGCAGGATCGGCTGCCCCTGCGTCGGTGGGGATCCAGCCGCAACACGCCGACTGAGCCACAGCCCCTGGGGCTGCCCCTGGGCTACTTCCTGCCTCCCCGGGGGTTGGTACCTGTGGCCTTCAGGCCTCTTCCGGCTCCTCGGGGTACACAGCAGCAGGCTTTCTGGGCCAGTTGGTGTAACAATCAGTGAACCCAAGTTCCCGGGTTCCCTGAAGACGTTCAATGAGTGCTACTTTTTCACCATCACTCCCAGGATCTATTTTCCATCCAACTCCACACTCACCCCCTCTCTCCCACTGTGGGCCTGTATACAAAATCAAACTGCCTGCCCAGGTATCCGGTTACTGAACAGAACCGCCCCAGCACAGCTAACACCGTGGCATTGTTTGCAGTAGAATAAAGTTCTGATAAACGTTCCCCTTCCCCCCAAGTCTTGCAGGGTCCCACAGATGCCCTGTGAGGCAGTGCAGCTAAGGGCACAGATGGGACCTTGATCAGTTCTGTCTGTACTGAGGATTCTGAGAGCCACATGTGCTTAGTGGCTCCCCCAAAAACAGAGAGTGCAGGGGGCACCCACACCCAGGGATCGGCACCACCATGTTATGCGATGGACTCTTTGCAAAATTACTGAACTTAGTGATGGACACTGGGGGAGGGGGGGTTATGTCATTCAGTCATTCAACGTTTTTTTGAAAAATTATCACGGACCTCAAAATTTTTACCATGGACACTTGGGTCTGTGAATGGACACATTGCCTACCCCTGTTCACACCTCTCCTAACACCATTCCTCCCTTCCCTGACTTCAGCTTTCTCTGTTCCTGGATCCCTCCCTTCTGCCCACTCAACCCTTCCCTGGGATCTCCCCATCCACTTCTCAGAGCTCCACCTCCATATACTGGGGTCTCTTCCCTTTCATTTCTGCAAGGGGCTCTTCCTACTTGTGGCCTTCCCCCCCTCCATTATATACCCCTCCCCCAAGTCTTCCTCTTGTGATCTGGGCTCTTCACTTCCTACTGCTGCAGCCTCCCATCCCACTCCACCCTAGTGTAAGCGGGGGAATGGTCCCGCTATTGTGGGGAACTTTCCTGGCTTATACACTACCCCAATGGAATTGACTTGAGAAAGGATCTGAGTCCTCACTCCTAGTCCCTTTACACAGAAGCCTGCCTAACCTCAAGGGCTCCCCTTCCACTCTCCTGTGTGGCAGAGTCCTCATAACCCCCAACATCACTGGGTCAAGGATTCCTGGGGGGCTTGACCCACAATCTTGTCATTGTCACTTAGGACAAAGGCTAGAGTGTCCCCACTCTGAGGTATTCTCTCCACTCTGGACACTTCCCTGACCCACTGATCATTATATACATTTCATAGCAAATACAATTTACTGAACAGCAACAAATTAAAAAATATAAGGTGTAAAGATGCTGCCTTTGGTGTGACACTTCTGAGATTATCAATTCAGGACAAATTGCTTCAAGCAGGGGAATTACAGCCCAAGGTTGGGGTTTCTCCACTTCTAAGGCACACCAAACCAGCCAGACAAAGAGGACTTTGGTTTCACCCCACTGGCTAACCATAAGTCATACAAGCAATTCCCTTAGACACTCCAGTTTCCCAGTATCACCACCAGTGCCACTCATTATGGGGACGAATGGTTATGAAAACCAATACCCCAATAAAAGAAAAAAGGTTCTCTTGATCCCAAAGGGCCAAGCCCCAGACCCAGGTCAATATACAAGTTAGATCTTACCCACAAATCATGCTGTTGCCAATCCTTTAGAATCTAAAATCTAAAGGTTTATTCATAAAAGAAAGAAATATATATGAGAGCTAAAATTGGTTAAATGGAATCAGTTACATACAGTAATGGCAAAGCTCCTGGTTCAGGCTTGTAGCAGTGATGGAATAAACTGCAGGTTTAAATTAAGTCTCTGAGTACATCCACATCTGGGATGGGTCATACAGTTCTTTGTTCAGAGCTTCAGTGTAGCAAAGTTCCTCCAGAGGTCAGAAGCAGGACTGAAGATAAAATGGAAGGGTTTTCAGGGCCTTTTATATTCTCTGCCTGTGGAAGGACCCCTTTTGTTCTTACTGCGGAAAATGACAGCAGCAAGATGGAGTCTGGAGTCACATGGGCAAGTCACATGTCCACCATGCATGACTCAGTTTGCAGGCCAACGCCATTGTTTACGTGTTAGTTTGAACGTTCCCAGGAAAGCTCAGATGTGGACTGGCATCTCCCAGAGTCATTGTCAGTTACCTGTTTCTTGATTGGGCACTTACTGAGAACAGTCCTTTCTCAAGAAGCTGACCAAAAGCTTCACTAAGGCTACTTAGAATCAAAACACACTGAGATACAAGTACATAGCCAATATTCATAACTTCAACTACAAAAATGCTACACACATACAGACAGCATAACCATAACCAGAAAATCATAACCTTTTCATAGACATCTCACACAACAACCTTTGTACAATATTTGCTGCAAATATATAATAGTGGTTGCAACAATGATCTATGTGGTCATAGTTTATGTCAATAATGTCACATAAGGAAAAAATGGAAAAGCTTAAAGGAAACAAGTAACCCCACTCTGTGGCACGGGGACGTCACAACCAGCGTCTCTGGAATTTACGGGCAGTTCACAGTCTGTTCCTCACACGTCCCAGGCCTCCTGCCCAGGCCCTGGCTGCGCTGCAGGGATGCTGCGGGTCGGACACTTGCTCTGGCGGTGACCGGTGCTGGGGAGAAGGTGGCAGGACCCATCTCCCCAGCATCGGCCCCCACATCAGGGTGATGGTTTGCTGCCAACTCTGGCCTGCAAGGCCTTTTGGCTGGTGGGGTCTTACTGCACTGGGCCCGCTGCCCAGGGTCCTCCTCGCTCTCCCCAGCTGCTCTCCGGACTGCTCCAGCCCCAGCCCCAGCCCCAGCTTCGCTCTGCCTCAGCGCAGCTGCTGTTCTGCCCCTGGCGCAGCTCTCTGGGCTGCTCCTCTGGCTCTGGCTGCCGTGGCTCTGCTCCCAGCACAGCGCTGAACCCTGGCCTGCTTCTCTCGCTCTGGCTGTTGTGGCTCTAGCTCGGCCCCTATGGGCAGACAGAGGATGGGACCCCGCTCTCCTTACTCCCTCATTGGCCTGCCTGCTGTGTCAATCAGGCAGATCTGGAGCATTTGCCTCTCCCCATTGGTCCTGGGGACTGTCAGTCCAAGGTCTTGGTTTCTCATCTGCAATTCCCCTTTCCTTTGTTACTGGGAGGGCCAACCAAAAATCCTCATTGAGTTTCAGTAAGGGGACAACAGTCCCCCTTACATCAGCAACAGCAGCCACCCCTGACATTGTGTCTACACACAGCTCTGCCTCTGCATGCCCACAACCCAGCAGCCTACATCCCCCCTCTGCCCCTCTCCTCTCCCCTAGCTCACAGGCTTGGTGCTGGGAACTGCGGGGGAGGCGGTGGCAGGCAGATGATTCCCCAGGCCATCCTTATAGGAACACACCTGGGGGCTGGTCAGCGCTGGGAGGGGACAGGCTCCTCCATGGGTGTCACTGTCAGGAACAGAGATTCCCTCCAGCCTGAGCTGGGACTGGGCAGATTATCAAGGGAGATGTGTTTCTAAATCCCTCTTTGTAAACTCTAAGTATAAAAATAAGGGTGGAGCGTTCCGGAGAAAGTGTCAGTGAAAGTGAAGAGATGGGACTTGTCAGTCACATTGTAAAATGAGACCTCTCCTGCCTCATAGTCCAGGAAAATCCCTACCCGGCTGGGCCTGACGCTCATGGACAGTGGCGTTAAATGGGAGGTGAGGGCCTTGTATTCCTTATATCTCAGACACACTGTCCAGAATCCATTCTCAGGTGATAGGTAAATCTTCCCCTTCCTTGTCACAGATTCTGTACAAACCCCCAGAGTCCAGTTTGTTTTGTCTCCCACCTCCACCTCCCAGTAATGCCTCCCTCCTGTCAATTTGTTAAAGCCCAGGACAATGGGATAAGTATCAAATCTCTTAATATTGTCAGGCAGATCCTGTTGTTTGTCTTCGTATGTCACAGTTTTCTGATCCTCAGACAGGATGAGGCTGGGATGAGCCGTGTCTGGATCCAGAGTCACATCCACTGGGGAGAGAGTCACAGAGTCAGTGCTGGAGGCAGGGGCTGGTCACTGGGATCAAAGGGAAATTAACCTGTGTCCCCATTAATTGCTGTGACACAAGGTTGCTGGCCATTTAAGGAGAGTCAGGGCCCCATCTAAGGCCAAGGGGGCAGGGGAAGGAGAGGAGATGGAAAGAGGGGCAGGTGCTTGTGAGGGACATAGGAGAGGGGAGGAACAAGCACCAGGGAAGGGGAGCAGATGGGAAGGGAAGGGGGAGATCTCCATGGAGTAGTGGGAGGGACGGGTCAGGCATCAAGGAATCAGAAAGGATAGGAGGGGAGTAGTGGGGGTTGCAGAGAAGAGAGGGATAAAGGCTGGCAGAGGAAGGGGACAGATGTCAGGGAGGCAGGGGGGGAAGGGCAGGCTGCAGGAACAAGGGTGGTGGTGGTGAGGGAAGAGGAAAGACAGGTGCCAGGGGGCAGAGGGAAGGTGCTCAGGGATGGGGCAGGAGGTAGGAATTTGGGGCAGTAGCAAGGGACCTGGAGGGGCAGGTGCTGTGGGAGTTGCAGAGAGGGGTGGGTGCCAGGGGGACATGGAGGACATTGCAGTGGGGTCTAGAGGCCACTCAGGCTAGTTCCCTGTTGTGCCAGGCACTACACAGACAGAGGTGGATCTTTGCTTATGTCTGAGTGACTGAGGAGCACAGATCCCAGTGACTGCACAAAAAGAGCTTAGGCCTAATTCCCTGGTTTCAGCTCCACTATGATGTGATCTTTGAAAAGTCATGGAAGACAGAAGAGATTCCAGAAGACTGGAAAAGGGCAAATATAGTGTCAATCTATGAAAAGGGGAATAAGGACAACCTGGGGAATTACAGACCATTTAGCTTTCAGAGTAGCAGCCGTGTTAGTCTGTATCCGCAAAAAGAAAAGGAGTACTTGTGGCATCTTAGAGACTAACAAATTTATTTGAGCATAAGGTTTCGTGAGCTACAGTTCACTTCATGGGATGCATGATGGAGCAAATAATTAAACAATCAATTTGCAAACATCTAGAAGATAATTAGGTGATAAGTAACAGTCAGCATGGATTTGTCAAGAACAAATCGTGTTAAACCAACCGGATAGCTTTCTTTGACACAGTAACATGCTTTTGGATGGGGGGAAGCGGTAGATGTGGTATATCTTGACTTTAGTTAGGGTTTTGAAACTGTTTTGCAGGACCTTCTCATAAACAAACTAGGGAAATACAACCTAGATGGAGTTACTATAAGTTGGGTGTGTAACTGGTTGAAAAACAATTCCCAAAAAGTAGTTATTGTTGGTTCACAGTCATGCTGGAAGGGCATAATGAGTGGGGTCCCGCAGGGATCAGTTCTGGGTCTGGTTCTGTTCAATATCTTCATCAATGATTTAGATAACGGCATAGAGAGCACACTTATAAAGCTTGCGGATGATACAAAGATGGGAGGAGTTGCAAGTGCTTTGGAGAATAGGATTATAATTCAAAATGATCTGGACAAACTGGAGAAATGGTCTGAAGTAAACAGGATGAAATTCAATAAGGAAAAATACAAACTACTCCACTTAGGAAGGAACAATCAGTTGCATACATACAAAATGGGAAATGACTGCCTAGGAAGGAGTACTGCAGAAAGGGATCTGGGGGTCATAGTAGATCACAAACTAAATATGAGTACCAGAAAAAGAAAAGGAGTACTAGTGGCACCTTAGAGACTAACCAATTTATTTGAGCATAAACTTTCGTGAGCTACAGCTCACTTCATCGGAATACATCCGATGAAGTGAGCTATAGCTCACGAAAGCTTATGCTCAAATAAATTGGTTAGACTCTAAGGTGCCACTAGTACTCCTTTTCTTTTTGCGTGTAAGCAGTGTCAGGATGAGCTCCACCCTGACATCTGGTGGTGAGGTGTGGCAAGTTGTGGAAGAGAACTTCAGGGGCCGATCTCATTTGCATAGGCACACCCACCCCGCCTAGAATGAGAATACCAGAAGTGGGGGTGAGTGAACAAATAGAATATATATATTCTACACAAATGCCAACCTTCTACAACTACAGTATCTGCTTTGTGAATATTGGCAGGCCGGCTGGCTGCCCACAGCCATGTAGTTATAATTGTAGGAGGCAGCAGCTGAGGATTAATGAGTCAAGTGGCCCCATGATGGCTGCAGAGGATGGCAGAGAAGAAGGGCTGTCTCTGTCTGCTCAGCTGAGTGAGTCCCAGGGCTGCCCTGAGCTCTGCTCCCTTAGGGCCAAACTCCTAAAGGCCAGGGCAACATCTGCCCACACTGAGCCCGGTGCCCTGGGTGTGGATGTGCAGAGAGCACCTCTGAGGATCTGGCACTCCTGAGGGCTGTCTGCGTCTGCAGTTACTCAGCGTGGTTTGTGGGTATGATGGGGCAATGGACTCACATGCAAACACTGCACACCCATTGTAAGAGTATGTCATCTCCTTCTTGCCCCCAGAGAGCCCGGGGGTGAATCTGTGCCATGGACCATGGGACAGGAACTGTCCCCTGGTATGCTTCACTGTGATCCCCACCAGAAACATTGCCCGCTCCTGGTACCATGGCACCATCTCGGAGCAAACAGCCAGAGGAGATTGTAATATCAGCCTATAGCTTTTTGGCCCCTCACCCTGGGAACACTGCAGGGGGAAGGGCTCGGGGAAGGATAAACCCAGACACCCACCTGCCACTCTGTGGTTTTCTCCTCCTCTTCAGATGTCAGCTCCAGGGCCTTCTCCAGCTCCAGCCTCAGAGGACCCAGGGCTTCCTGGAGTTTCACCTGCAGGGGCACCATGTGTGATAGCCATTAATCTGCACATCTGATGGGTGGAATTTGCAGGAGGCAGGGCCAGATGAAACAGGGGCACTACAAACCCATGTCTAGGCCCCAGCTACTGGAGTTATGTGATAAAATCAGGCTTTTGGCTTTCATTAAAAAGAGAATGTTTCAAACCTTCTGGGTTGCAAAGAAAATATTCAAAACATGCCCCAAATGTGACAGACACAGCGATTCCTGCCTGAGTCTGTAGAGAGCCTGAGCCCAGTGCCATGAGAGGGGACGGCTCCATTTATGTGTATGGAACATTGACACCAAGCCTCACTGCTCTGGGGGACAGCCAACCCCTCCGCAAAAAGAGGGGCTTTGTGTGGCAGCAGGGGGTAGGTCATATGATTCAGCTCCCCCATCCAATCATAGACACCTTGGCTAATAGATGGGGGGGGGGGCTCCCTGAGCCTTTTCGAGTATCTCTCTCTCTCAATGGGAGGGAGAGGATTCTTGCTGTTGATCCTGTGGGAAAAAAGGACACCCAGCCCCTGGGATTCCCAAGGGGAGGGAGCCCCCAGCCTCTCCTCCTGCTTGTCTAAATAGGTTCACAGGCTCCACCCGCAGCAGACAGCCCTTGTGTGGGTGGCCCCTTCCACAACTACTGCTAATGGGGCCAGGGCCGCGACAGGGCCCCTTGTCAGCATGTTGCGGCTGGGGTGCCTCAGTCCAGCCCTGTAAGAAATGCACATTTCAATAGCAAAGCCAGGAGAATAACCTGGGCAGAGGCAGCAGCGTCAGAGCGGCACGTTCTGAGGCATTGTCTGGCTGAGACACTGATCCTGGGGGAGACTCTTCCCCACTTGTCTGCTCTGCTCCAAGATTTCTCAGAAACGGAGGCGTTTAGCTGAAGTTTGAGGACACTGAGCCAAGCTGCAGCCTTTCAGAACCGAGTGCTCACCTGGGCAGGGGAGGCCTCAGAAGGGAGATGAATGTATGTTTATGGGCATTACCAATCAGTCACCATTGGGCCAAGGATCTGGCCCCTTCTTGTGGTGTGCTGTCCCTTTAAATGTTTGAGCACTCCCCCCTCCCCAGTGCAAAGCCTCACTTGCACAGTTTCAGTTTTTCAGCTGACAATAAAACCACCAGGGCAGAAGCTGTTTTTCCATCAGCTCGCTTTGTCCCCTTACTAAAACTCAATGGGGGTGTTTTAGTTGTTAGCTCCCAGTACCAAAAGAAAGGGGAAGGGTGGATGGGAAATCAGGACCCTGAGACTGACAGTCCCCAGGAACAGTGGGGAGAGGCCAATGCTCCAGGTCAGCCTGATTGACAGGGTGGGCAGGCTAATCAGGGAGTCAGGAGGCCAGGGGGGTTCTGCCCTCCATGTGAGCTGGAATTGCCTGGGTCAGGCAGAGTGGGGCTGAGCTAAAGAGAAAGCAGGGGCCTGAGCTGAGCTGGGGAGCAGAGCTGGGCCAGATCCAGAGGAGCCAGAAAAGCAGCGCAGGAAGCAGGTCGCTGCTGGGAGCAGAGTCACAGAAGCAGCCCCCAGAGCAGACTTGTCCTGGGGGGAGAGCTGCAGCAACCAGAGCCAGGGGGGCCAGAGAAGCAGCCCAGGGAACTGGAGGCAGAGCAGCAGCAGCAGCCGCCGTGCTGAGGCAGAGTGGTGGAGCTGGAGCTCGGGCTGGAGGAGTCCGGAGCTGGGTGTGGTGAGCAGCTGGGGAGAGCAAGGGGGACCCTGGGCAGCGGGCCCAGTGCAGGGAGATGCCCCCAGCCAAGAGGCCTTGCAGGCCAGACTTGGAGGGGGGATCGTAACCCCGACGGGGCAGATGACACTGGGGAGATGGGTCCTGCCACCTAGAGCGTGTGGCCACCTCCAGAGCAAGTTCCTGCAGCATCCCTGCAGCACAGCCAGAGCCTGGGCAGGAGGCCTGGGATGTGTGAGGAACAGACTGTGAACAGCCCTGATATTCCAGAGACGCTGGTTGTGACGTCCCCATGCCACCGAGCGGGGTGACATGTCTTTTCCTTTAGCCTTTCCCATTGTTTCCTTATTTTTTAAAATCGATTGCTGTTTAATAAATTCTATTTGCTTTGAACTGTATGTAATGATCAGTGGGTCAGGGAAGCATCCAGTGTGGAGAGAGCACCCCGGAGTGGGGACACCCTAGTCCCTGACCTGAGTGACCATGACAAGGTTGTGGGTTGAGCCCCCCAGCCTTGTTGGGGTTCCAAGGACTCTGCCACACAGGAGAGTGGAAGGGGAGCCTTCACTTGCTATGAGGGTCGATTGCTAGCAGAGAGAGCACAAGCGCAGCCAGCCAAAGGCAGAATTCTGCAGTTTGCAGTGTGGACACACAACCAGCGGGGGGGCGTGTCGAGCACAGACAGTGCAGTAACAATGGAAGAATTTCTCTGTGGCAGAAAAGGTTATCCAGGAGGCTTGAAGAGCAGGAGAGCAGAGAAATGGCACCTTTTGTGGGCAATGATGATGAATTTGTTGAAAACTAAAATCCCAGGTGGTGTGCCTCAAATTTTTTGAGCAATTTTGCAGGGTAATTTGTAGTTTCCCAACAGACAACGAATTTCAATCTTGCTGACAGTGACTGGTCTGAAGCCATATGGACTGCCACATGATTTATTGTCTCCAACTGTGCCAAGAACTGCCAAGTATGCCACAATTACTGCCACAATGTGGGAACACTTTTCTCCTACATCATCAGTGATAGCAGAACAATTTCAGTTCCATCAGCAAGATCAGGGAACTGGAAAATCAGTAGCACAGTTTGTTGCTTCTCTAAGGATGTTGTCAGAGCACTGTCAGTTCAGACAAACATTAAGTGATGCCTTGTATGACCAATGTATCTCTCAATTATGCAATGACCAGGTTCAGAAGACGTTACTGACTATGTCACCATTCACATTCAAGAAGGCTGTTGAGGTGACTGTTGCCATGGAAACTGCAAAGAACATTTCTGGACATTAGTATGAACTGAGGAGTTCATATTCTGAATTAGTGAGACAGAGGACCATGGGAACATGAAGAATTTCCATGGGGCTATAGTGCACAAACTACCCGTGCGGAGAAGGATTACTGGGCATGCCAGGCCATTTGTTAGAACTGCCAGAAGAGAGGACACATCGCTGTGACCTGTCACACAGTTCAGAGACCAGCAACACATAGTAACTGTACATCCAAGAAGACACCTATGAAGACTGAACCTAAGAAATGATGGAAGTTGGGAATTCATAATGTGGAAAAAGACAAGAGCTGTAGGGACACTGATCAAGATTTCAGAGTGGTAGCCGTGTTAGTCTGTATCAACAACAAAAAAAACCAAGGAGTACTTGTGGCACCTTAGAGACTAACACATTTATTTGGGCATAAGCTTTCGTGCATGCATCCGATGCAGTGGGTTTTAGCCCACGAAAGCTTATGCCCAAATAAATGTGTTAGTCTCTAAGGTGCCACAAGTAATCCTGGGTTTTTTAAATCAAGATTTAGCACTTCATGTTTTATCAGAAGCTGGAGTCAAGGATGGCATCTGACTGAAGCAGTTCCTACAAGAATGGAGCTTGATACTGTTTCATTGATTTCTGTATCTGCCTATCACTAGATATTGCCACAAGTTCCTCTGGAAGAAACGTCCACTTTAAAGACTTATAGTGGGGGAAAAATTAGTCCAAAAAAGGGATATGCCAGGTAAAAGTTCAACTAGATGGCCAATCAGTTGTTTTACCTTTTTATGTGATTGAAGGAAAGTATCCACCATTATTTGGAAGATCTTGACTTGAGAAGCTCAAGATGAATTGGATCAAGATCAAAGTGATCACAGAAGTACCTCAAAATCTTCAGGAAATACTGGACAGACATTCTAAAGTTTTTGAAAGAACTTAGACAGATAAACGTCTCAGGGAAGCTCACTGACAGCCAGCCAAAACATTGCAAGCCCAGAGCTGTGCCTTATACTCTGAAGCATCTGGTGGAAGCTGATCTGGACCGTTCAGTGAACATTGGTATCCTGTCACCAGTTTCACACAGTGAGTGGTCTACACCCATTGTACCAGTGATCAGGAAAGACTCAGTCTTAATATGTGGAGATTTCAAAGTGATGCTTAATCCAGTTTTATGTGCAGATTAGTAACCACTACCTCACACTGAAGATTTATTAAATACTTTTAGTGGTAGACAGTGTTTCAGTAAATTGGATTTGCTCAGTGCATACCTACAAATGGAGATTGTGAGATATTTGCAAGATGCTGGCTCAATCAACACACAAAAAGTCTTACTTTGTTATAAAAGGTTGCCTTTTAGTATCACATCAGCACCTGCCCTGTTCTAGAAAGCCGTGGATGAGATTCTGAAGGGACTGAATGGAGCTCAGTGTTACTTGGAGGACATCTTTGTTACACGAAAGGATCAAGAGAATTATCTGTGAAATTTGGGTTCTGCTTTGACACATTTGGAAGACCATGGACTAAGGATTTTTCAAGACAATTGTGAGTTTTTCAAATCTTCAGCTGAATACCTTGGATATGTAATTGATGCCCTGGGCTTAAGGAAATTGCCAGAGAAGAGGAGATGGTTCTTGAAGCACCACTGACAGAGAACATGTCACAGTTATGTTCATTCTTAGGACTGCTTAACTGCTGCAGTAAATTTCTTCCTAATCTGGTGACAGTTTTGTCATCTTTAAGAGTGTGTGCATGCATTTAATGAAGTAAAGAAACTGTTGACGTCAGTTTACGTTCTAATGCACGTTGATGTTTTGATTCCATTGCAAGTGGTTTGTGATGCTTCACCATATGGAGTGGGCACAGTTCTCGCCAACATTTTTCCTAATGGTATAGAGAAACCAATCACCTTTGCACCACAAACACTCATCACTTCTGAGAAGAGCTATGTGCAAATAGAGCTAAGAGCTCTCAGCATTATCTTTGGTATTTGGCTGTTCCATACCTACCTATATGGTAGTCTGTAGTGGGTTAGCAGGGGTCCCTCTCCCTCTGGGTCAGTGGGAGGCCACTCCGCCTCACTACATAACTGAGCGTCACCCACAATCAGGGAATTAGCAGAGCACTACACAGACTAGATGACTCTGGCCTGCAGTCTGGGCAGATCCACAAATGAGTCTCGGGGTCCCAGACCCCCAAGTAGGGCGGGTCAAGAAACTGTCTATGCCTCTGGCCTGCAGTCAGGGCAGAGCAGCAAACAGTTATGAGCCCAAGCCCTCGGTCAGGGTGGGGCAGCAAGGAGCCTGTGGCTCTGTGTAGAACGGCAAGAGGGTTGGGTATCCGAGCTCCAGCAGATGGCCAACAAATGCAGGCCTCTTGGCCTAGCAAGGGGAGACTGCCACCTCAGGGGTGAAGTGGCAGCGGGGCCCAGGCCCACCCGACTCCATCAGGCCCCGACCCAGGGCCCTAACAGTGGTGGAGTATTCCACCACTGGGTCAGCAGGGAATCCAGCTGCAACTCGCTGAGCAGGTCTCCGGCAGCAATACAGCCAGACTGGGGTCGGCTGCCTCTGGGCCACTTCCTACACTCCCCATGGGGTGTACTTGGATCCGCGGGTGGTCCTCCAGTTTGTTGGGGTAGAAGTCCAGTGCCAGTCCCAGCGACTCTTCAATGCCTTGGTCAGTGCATGGCTCCAGAAGCTCTGGTCACTCCTCAGCTCAGCAGCGGTCCGCTGAAGTCTCCCAGCTCAGGAGAGGTCAAGAGGCATCTGTCTCCTTCAGCAGCTGCAGCCCAACTGAGCTCCAGGACCAGCCCTATATATTTCTTGTCCCACCCCCTGACTTCCAGTCGGAGGGGTGAGCATGGTCTGGCTCTGCCCACCTGAGTTCGGAGAGTGGTCCCTCTGCCTCTGGCTCAGTGAGAGGCCACTTCGCCTCACTACACACACACACCCCTTAAGTCCATCTGGTCTTCATGGCTGCCATCCTGACTCCCCCCAGGTCAGACAGAAAATCTGTGTTAGTGTTATCCTTACCTGCTGAGCGTCAGACAGTAAAGGCAAATTGCTGGAGGATGCGATACCATCTTATCAATCTGGCATTGGTACTTTTCGTGGTATTTAGCCATTTTAAGGCTTTGTGGTCGGTGATCAGTATGAAAGGGAAGATAGCCCATTTAACAGCCAGGGCCTCCTTCTGTATAACTGAATAGTTACATTCTCGGGGCGGGGAGAGCTTCCCACAGATATAGAGGGTGGGATGCTCTTCTCTATCCAACTCCTGGGAGAGGGCTGCCCTGAGCCCCACCTCTGAAGCATCGATTTGGACCAGGAACTCACAGTTGAAATCGTGGCTGAAGAGCATGGGTTCCCTACCCAGGCTTTCCTTTAGGGCTCAGAACATATCTTCACATTCTGCTCACCAGCGTACCGACATGGGCGGTCCTTGGTTAAGAATGCCATGAGGGGTGCTGTGATGGATTCAAACTGGGACACAAAGTGTCAGTAATACCCAGCTAAGCCCAGAAACTGTCATACATGTCACAACAAGGTACACACCTGATGGATCAGCCGGGAAGTGAAGTTGGTCCCTTGATCCATGAGAATCTCAGGGGGAAGGCCCACACAAGAGAATACCTTCACCAGTTCAGCTGCGATGGAAGTGTTCCATAATGGGATGGCCTCGGGGAAGTGAGTGGCATAATCCATCAGTATGAGGCTATCCTGGAACCCCGCATTACTCTTAGGAGAGGACCCACCAGGTCCATCGCAATTTGCTCAAAGGGATCCCTGACCATGGGTAAGGGGACCAAGGGTGCTTTCGCCACCCCGACAGAGACAGCTAGTTGGCACTCAGGGCATAAGGTGAATTAGACCTTTACCTCCTGATGGACTCCAGGGCAGAAGAAGCATGACAGAACTCAGGCCAGGTTTTTCTCTTGTTCCAGGTGGCCAGCCATGGAAATGTCGTGGGCAAGCTTCAAGGTGGCCTTCTTAGGATTGTGGGGGACAACCAACTGGGTCCAGACTTCCTGAGTTTGGGAGTTCTGATTAACATGGTAGAAGTGATTGCCTGTCAGCTTGAATTGGGTCCATTGTGCAGCCCTCAGGAGATCAGTCATGGCTCGGTTGACCTGGCCTACCTGTTTGTAGGCCCAGCTCAGTGTGGGCTCATCCCTCTGGTTGCAACAAAAATCTGTAAAGGGGGGTCATCATGGGACTCTCCACAGGGAGGCCCAGCATCGTCACTGGGACTGGGGGCTCATCAGGGTGTTCCCCTTGGGGTTCTTCAGCCTCCTCCTCGTCTTCCGAAGAAGGCTGTCAAACCCCAGCCAGTCTCATCCCAGGATGACCGGATAGGTGAGGTGGAAGCCAACCCCAGTGTCAACACCCACATCAGTCTGTTAATGATCAGAGAGATCTAGGTACTGGGATACGATTTTACATCCCTGTGGATGCATTGGAGGTGTATCTCTCAACGTGCTTGTGTGGGGCCAGGGGCAAATTCCTGGTGGATGAGGTTTTGCCTACAGCCTGAGTCTATGAGGGCTGTGACTCGTTTTCACCCAAACTTCACAGTGGTTGTTTGCTGGCCTGAGACTCTGCGGTACAGACTTGGCCGAAGATGCAGTCCATCTCGGGACACTTCCATTGTAAGTGCCTAAGCCGGCTGCAGGAGAAGCAGGGTCCAGGCTCTAGTTGCCCTGGCCAGGGGATCACCTCTGAGGGATTTGGGTTGTGGTCTTGTCAGCAACGTTGGAGCATCTCTGCCACATGGGCCCAGTGGTTGTTTGCTGCCCTATCGTCATGGGTTTGGATTCGGCCATGGGCTCCTTCGGCCTGGGCTTCCTTGCTGGGCCAAGGAGCATCAAATCGAGCGTTGAGGCCAGGGCTCAGGCTCCTGGCCCAATAGGATTCTCAGTGGCCAAGAAGTCCTCCATTAAGGTGACAGCCGCACTAAATGTTGTGGGTCAGTGCCGGAGTACCCAAGCCCTCCCCTGGGGCAGGAGGACATGAACAAACTGCTCTAGGGTGATCTGCTCAGCGACCTCACCTGCTGACCACTGCTCAGGATGCAGCCATTGCCAGCAGAGGTCTTTTATCTTCTGGGCGATGACCTGTGGCCAGGCCCCCAGCGGGTAGGTGTTAGCCCAATTTTGCTGGTGCAAGGTCTCCAGCATGATGTCCAAGGCATCTAAAATGGGCAACTTCATGCATCCATAATCTTGTGCCTCATCGATTGGGAGGCCCCGATAGGCGATCTGGGTTGCCTCAGTCAGGTAGGGGGCCAAGAGGGCAATGGGAAACGTAGGGGGATTCATTGTACCCCTGGGAGGTGGCCCACTGGGTCCAGGTAGCAGGGTTGCAAGCTGTTGGAGACACTGTTGCTGCTCCTCACGGCGTTGGGCCCCCAAATCCCAGAACAGTTGCTGTTTGGCCCCCAGCACCTGTACTAGTTGCCGTTGTTGCTGGAGTTATGACACCTACTGCTGCTGTTTGCTCTTGGCCAGATACTTAATGAGTTTGTCAAGCTCCATCTCTCCCATTAGGGATATCTAAGGCATGGCATATGCAGAACCTCTTACTGCAGGGGTCAGGTTGCTGCCCACATTCTCCACCAAGCAGGACCCTCCTGCTCTGGGTCAGTGGGAGGCCACTCTGCCTCACTACATAGACATATTACTTTGCAGATGGATCATTGCCCTTACTTTCAATATTTGGACTGAAACATGGAATTCCGTCATTAGCTACTGCTTGCATGCAATGATGGGCATTGCTACTTTTGGCTCATTCCTGTACTATCCAGTTCCATAAAGGGACTCAGCATGGCAATGCTGATAGGCCATCACACAAGCCATACCCAACCTCTCATTTACCCAAAGAAACTTCGGATGAAATGTTCTCTCTCAGCTTGATGAATAGGTTACCTATTACTAGCACAGGCATCAACAAAGAAACTGCTGCAGATGATGTGCTTTCTCTTGTGAAGGGAATGGTACCACAAGGTACAGGGTTCAATTGTAAGAATCCCCAGTTTACACAATTCATGTCATGTCAACATGAATTATCTGTGAATTACGGTTGCATCTTATGGGAAATGTGAATGCTCATTCCAAAATCAGTTCAATCTCAGGTTTGGAAGCTCTTCACAAAGCCCATCTTAGAATCGTACAGATGAAGGCCATAGCCTGGAGTCACATCTGTTAGACGGGATTGACAAATTATAGCACTTCATCTTCTTCCGATACCTATGTGCCAGCAAATTCAATATGATCCTGGCCAGATTGTTCAAACACCTTGGTTGTGAACTCAGACACACTGGACACTTAATCACATGGACTTTGCCAGATTTTTAGAAGGTTACATGTTTTTGGTCTTAGTCAACACCATTTGAAATGACCAGTAGTTTTCAGCATGACTTTTGCTACTACTGCTAAGATCATTGGACATCTTCGCACCTTGTTCAGATAATTTGGTTTACTGTTACAGTTAGTGAGTGACAATGGACCTCAATTCTGTTCTGCAGAATTTCAGAGGTTCCTAGCTTCAAACGGAATTCAGCACATATGCTCATACTATCGGGCTTCAAACTTACTAGCAGAACTCTTTTTGTACAGACACTTAAGCAACCCTTAAAAGCAACAAATCTATTTTGAGTCAGAGACTGGAAAATTCCTTACACATCTACAGGCACACACCCCATACTACTACCTAGGAGCCAACGGAAACTCTTTGCTTGAAGCAATCTTTGCGTCCCTGTTGGGACCTGCTACATCCTGATATTGCCGCACTTGTAGCCAAATCCCAATCTATGCAAACTGATTATGTGAGATGCATCATCATTCTTTTCAAGTTCAAGACTTAATGTGGACTCGCAACTACAGTTGTTGAGAGAATGGGTGCCGGGAGAATGTGTAAAATGCACAGGACTTGTATTGTTTTTGGTAAAACTAGCCAATGGTATTTTATGGAGATCACATATGGACCAGTTGCAGCCTCAACAAGTACCGAAGTCCGGGGATGTCCCAATAGGACTTTCTGTTGCTCGATTGAATCTTCTTCCATTACAACTCCTAGTCTTAATGACTTGTTAAGAGAAACTTTGGTACCAGATCCAGGTGATTGCATACCAGATCCAGCTGATTCCTGACCACTGACTGTTCCAGTAGTTCAGGACACGGCCACACCACCGTCACAAGAGAATACAATAACGAGCCATGTACTTGAACTTATAAATTGTTTAGTTAGAGTGTTGCTATTCAACGGAAGCATGATCCCTTCAGATTTAAAAGTATGCAGTAGTCCACCTGCAATTGTTACTTAGGTTATACAGTGTTTCATGTTAGCCATGTAATTGATAGTGTATATGTGTCTGGAAAGTTTTTTACAGCAGGGTGGACGAATGTGATGTACCGTTCCTTTCAATGTTTGAGCACTCCACCCTTTCCAGTGCAAAGCTTCGCTTTCATGTTAGTTTCAGATTTGCAGCTGAACAATAAAGCCACCAAAGCAGAAGCTATTTGTCAGCTCCCTATGTCTGTCTATTGCCTTCTCTGCTAGTTCAAACATAACATTTCTCTATGTCCCTTCTCCCATTGCCTCAGCTCTCAGGTGATCCGTGTTTGGGGGAAGTCACTAATCTCAGGGCCAAAGTTACCTATTTCCCACACTGACTGGCTCCCCTTCCTTTGTCTGTTCCCCACAGGCTCCACTTCTGCTCCATTTAGCCTCTAATCAAACAACTTCATGGATCTCCACAAGCCACATACACATCCTGCCTAGGCTGGGGAAAGCTGAACTGGGACATGCGTGAGCCTCCCTGGGAGACATCCATGTAATGCAGAATCCATGGTGCCACCTTCCTGATGTTGCAAAGGTGCCAACAAGCCCTAAACCCACTGTTTGAGCCAACCCATCAGGCCTCACCCACACACTGAAGAGGGAAGGGCACAAGCCCTGGTTTTCCCCACTCAGGTTCTCTAAGGTGGCTGTGGTCACCTGGCACTGGAGACATAGCCTGGCAGAGAGATGGACATGGCTGGCTCCACTCTTCACTACCTGTCTGGGGGTTGGGGGAGGCAGCCGGACCCCTCACTGTCCAGCCTGGCAGTGCCTGGCTCCACCTCTCTTAAGCCATGTGAGTCCCCACTCAGCCCCCAGCAGCTGGTTCTGGAGAGAAACATAATGGGGTCTTTAAGGGATTCCTTCGCCAAGAGCAGCAGTGATTCTCACCTTGTAATCCTGGGCAGCCTCCTGTATGGAGATCACAGCATGAGTGTGATGAGTCTGGGACTGCCTGCAAACCACACAGATAGCTTCTCTGTCCTCCTCACAGAAGAGTAGGAGCTTCTCCTCATGTCTCTCACAAAGATTCTCCTTTTGCACATTTCCTGACTTTAACCCCAATAGTTTGATGTTCTTTACAATATTGGCGAGCTGCCTGTTGGGCTGGAGTTTCCATTCCTGGAACGGCGCTCGGCACTGGGGACAGGGGATCTTCGTGCCTGATTGAAGCTCCCCATGCTCACTGTACTGGATGATGCAGTCTCGGCAGAAGTTGTGCCCACAGTCTGTGGTCACCGGCTTTGTCAGGTACTCCAGGCAGATGGAGCAAGTGGCTTCTTCTAACACTTTCTCTGTGGAAGGTGCTGAGGCCATGGCTGTCTGTGTCTTGTTGATGTCTGGTCCCCTCACTGCTTGGATCAGCTCTTCACATGCACAGAATGAGGTGAGGGAAGGGTGGGGGGGAGTGTCACAGAGTAGGTGGGAAAGTGAAACGGGGTGAGATGTAGAGAACAGATGAGAAAAGTTTATTGACCTTCTCCAGGTTATTGATCCTTATATGGATTTTAGAGTACTTATCATAGAATCATAGAATATCAGGGTTGGAAGGGACCTCAGGAGGTCATCTAGTCCAACCCCCTGCTCAAAGCAGGACCAATCCCCAATTAAATCATCCCAGCCAGGGCTTTGTCAAGCCTGACCTTAAAAACTTCTAAGGAAGGAGATTCTACCACCTCTCTAGGTAACGCATTCCAGTGTTTCACCACCCTCCTAGTGAAAAAGTTTTTCCTAATATCCAACCTAAACCTCCCCCACTGCAACTTGAGACCATTACTCCTTGTCCTGTCCTCTTCTACCACTGAGAATAGTCTAGAACCATCCTCTCTGGAACCACCTCTCAGGTAGTTGAAAGCAGCTATCAAATCCCCCCTCATTCTTCTCTTCTGCAGACTAAACAATCACAGTTTCCTCAGCCTCTCCTCATAAGTCTCATCAGCAAGTTAAAGAAGTATGGGCTGGATGAATGCACTATAAGGTGGGTAGGAAGTTGGCTAGATTGTCAGGCTCAACGGGTAGTGATCAATGGCTCCATGTCTAGTTGGCAGCCGGTGTCAAGTGGAGTGCCCCAGGGGTCGGTCCTGTGGCCGGTTTTGTTCAATATCTTCATAAATGATCTGGAGGATGGGGTGGATTGCACTCTCAGCAAATTTGCAGATGATACTAAACTAGGAGGAGTGGTAGATACAGTGGCAGGTAGGGATAGGATACAGAGGGACCTAGACAAATTGGAGGATTGGGCCAAAAGAAATCTGATGAGGTTCAACAAGGATAGGATGAGGTTGCTCTCCTCATATGTTCCAGACCCCTAATCATTTTTGTTGCCCTTCGCTGGACTGTCTCCAATTTTTCCACATCCTTCTTGTAGTGTGGGGCCCAAAACTGGACAAAATACTCCAGATGAGGACTCACCAATGTCGAATAGAGGGGAACGATCACGTCCCTCGATCTGCTGGCTATGCCCCTACTTATACATCCCAAAATGCCATTGGCCTTCTTGGCAACAAGGGCACACTGCCGACTGATATCCAGCTTCTCGTCCACTGTCACCCCTAGGTCCTTTTCCGCAGAACTGCTGCCTAGCCATTCGGTCCCTAGTCTGTAGCTGTGCATTGGATTCTTCCGTCCTAAGTGCAGGACCCTGCACTTATCCTTGTTGAACCTCATCAGATTTCTTTTGGCCCAATCCTCCAATTTGTCTAGGTCCCTCTGTATCCTATCCCTACCTGCCACTGTATCTACCACTCCTCCTAGTTTAGTATCATCTGCAAATTTGCTGAGAGTGCAATCCACCCCATCCTCCAGATCATTTATGAAGATATTGAACAAAACCGGCCCCAGGACTGACCCCTGGGGCACTCCACTTGACACTGGCTGCCAACTAGACATGGAGCCATTGATCACTACCTGTTGAGCCCGACAATCTAGCCAACTTCCTACCCACCTTATAGTGCATTCATCCAGCCCATACTTCTTTAACTTGCTGACAAGAATACTGTGGGAGACGGTGTCAAAAGCTTTGCTAAAGTCAAGCAACAATACATCCACTGCTTTCCCTTCATCCACAGAACCAGTAATCTCATCATAGAAGGCGATTAGATTAGTCAGGCATGACCTTCCCTTGGTGAATCCATGCTGACTGTTCCTGATCACTTTCCTCTCATGTAAGTGCTTCAGGATTGATTCCTTGAGGACCTGCTCCATGATTTTTCCGGGGACTTTGTGACAATAAGCTCTTTATTGCTGGGGGAAGAGCTATATCTGAGCAATGCCCTCACCAAATGATCACAACTTTCACCCCTAACTCTACCCCTGGCCCTAATATGACACAGCAGTATTTAAAGGATGCATGTGGATTTTAGAGAACTTTGAAATATCGGCTCTTAAAGAAAAAGTTCTGCCCTTCAGACAGTTTCCAACAGAAGCCCACTTCCTGAGGCACAGCAGACAGGCAGCCTCAGTACTTTGCTAAGGAAAGGACTCCAAGTTAAAGTCTCTGGGTAATTGCTCTTCTCTGATTCCTGCAGCATGTTGCCTTGAGCTACCCAGTGACCAACACCAGCTGTGCTTCTACACACTCTCCTGTGACACAGAGCAGCAGCCCTGCAGCACATGTCTCTGCAGCACCCAGGCTTGAGACAGTTACTAGCTGGAGCTAACTTTAACAATTATTAACTTTTACAGTATTGCTTCCCCAAAGGGGCAGTGGTGCCAGGCATTAGCTGAGATCAGTCCTCAGCAGCTGGTATCAGTTTGGGTAGAATCAGAGCAATAGGCTGAGCCCCAAGTTTGTGCAAAAATATTTAAACCAGAAAATGTTACTGTCACTTTTTTGAGGGGGTGGGGCCCTGCCTCCTGGAAAGCCCTTACTCAGATCACTTTAAATTTGAACAATGAACTCTAGCCCAGACCTGCAAAAGGCACAGCAGTTTTCAAGACAACCCACAGCAGCATTTAGATCAGGGGTCGGCAACCTTTCAGAAGTGGTGTGAAAATCTTCATTTATTCACTCTAATTTAAGGTTTCGCGTACCAGTAATACATTTTAGAAGGTCTAAAGTAATACAGTTTTTAGAAGGTCTTTTTCTATAAGTCTATAATATATAACTAAACTATTGTTATATGTAAAGTAAATAAGGTTATTAAAATGTTTAAGAAGCTTCATTTAAAATTAAATTAAAATGCAGAGCCCCCCCGGATGTGTGGCCAGGACCTGGCCTTTGGCACATGTGCCATAGGTTGCCTACCCCTGATTTAAATTATATAGCACTTAAAAGACCAGCTGTTAAATATAAGCTTGTCTCAACCTTATCTGTAGAGTGCTGTTACCCAGTGGAGGAAACCAGAAACAGAAGATTAGATATTGGATGGAATCAGCAAGATTGTCAGCACCAAGGGAGGGATTCTTAAACTGAAGCCACACCACTGACCCCAGTCCCTGCCCTCCTCTGGGAGCCAGTGGCAGCTTCCTTCCATACTGGCTTTCACTGGGCATGGATCCAAGCACAGATTTTGGAGCAGAGGCCCCCAGCACCTCCTAACAGGGATGGTTCATTGCATGATTTTTGAGAGAGGCTGAGACAGGGGAGCCGGACATGGGGGAGAGGAGCAAGCAGGGGCTGGGTCTTGGGGGAAGGGGCAGCGTGGGGGCAGGGCCTCAGGAGAAGGGACATACAAGCACAGGGCCTTGGGGGGAATGGGCAGCATGAGGATGGGGGCTCGCGGAGAAGAGATGAGGCAGGGGCAGGGCCTTGGGGGAAATGGGCAGTGTGGGGTGGGGCCACATTTGGGTACTGAGGGTCCCCCCACTTTTAGGGAGCTTCCATCTCCCTGGGACATGAACCTGCAGTTCACATTGGTTTCAGTGGGAACTGGGGCCACTCAGCACATCTCAGGTGCTGGGACAGAAAAGGGGGCTGTGAACTCCTGCCCCACATCTGAAGACTCAGACTGGTCTCAGCAAATTTGCAGATGATACTAAACTGGGAGGAGTGGTAGGTACGCTGGAGGGCAGGGATAGGATACAGAGGGACCTAGACAAATTGGAGGATTGGGCCAAAAGAAATCTGATGAGGTTCAATAAGGATAAGTGCAGGGTCCTGCACTTAGGACAGAAGAACCCAATGCACAGCTACAGACTAGGGACCGAATGGCTCGGCAGCAGTTCTGCGGAAAAGGACCTAGGGTGACAGTGGACGAGAAGCTGGATATCAGTCGGCAGTGTGCCCTTGTTGCCAAGAAGGCCAATGGCATTTTGGGATGTATAAGTAGGGGCATAGCCAGCAGATCGAGGGACGTGATCGTTCCCCTCTATTCGACATTGGTGAGTCCTCATCTGGAGTATTTTGTCCAGTTTTGGGCCCCACACTACAAGAAGGATATGGATAAATTGGAGAGAGTCCAGCGAAGGGCAACAAAAATGATTAGGGGTCTGGAACACAAGGCTTATGAGGAGAGGCTGAGAGAACTGGGATTGTTTAGTCTGCAGAAGAGAAGAATGAGGGGGGATTTGATAGCTGCTTTCAACTACCTGAGAGGTGGTTCCAGAGAGGATGGTTCTAGACTATTCTCAGTGGTAGAAGAGGACAGGACAAGGAGTAATGGTCTCAAGTTGCAGTGGGGGAGGTTTAGGTTGGATATTAGGAAAAACTTTTTCACTAGGAGGGTGGTGAAATACTGGAATGCGTTACCTAGGGAGGTGGTAGATAGAATCTCCTTCCTTAGAAGTTTTTAAGGTCAGGCTTGACAAAGCCCTGGCTGGGATGATTTAATTGGGGATTGGTCCTGCTTTGAGCAGGGGGTTGGACTAGATGACCTCCTGAGGTCCCTTCCAACCCTGATATTCTATGATTCTATGATTCTATGGTCAGTCTGAATCCCCTGAGCTTTACTCACAATGAGCCAGTCCCAGGAAAAACAACTTCCACAAAAATTCATAGCTCTTATGGGTATCACTTATCCCTAGCCTGACCCCAAACAGGGTTCCACTGAACCCAGTGCCGCGTGAGAGCATCTGTCTCTCCTTGGGCTGGCACTAACCCCGGCCCTACTCTTAGAGTGCATGGGGCTGCATCCCCCATCACTGGCTCCTGGGAAGGAGAGAGAGAATCTGCACTGCCACCTCTGCAATGTGGGGAATCAGGCCCAGTGACTCCAGTGAGTAACTCCTGATTTACATGAGGCCTCTGTGTTTTCCTGTCCCTGCCCCTGACGTGTGTCTGTCACTCTCTATTTGTCATGTGTGGTGTAGGGTTTGCTGTTCCTGCTCCTGGTGTTTCAGGGACAGGCAGATCCCTGGATCCCTGAATGACTTCCTGAGCCGGAGCCCCCAGGAAAGTGACCCTCCACAAACGGCCCCTCCTCACCCCATCTCTGCTCCCGGGCGGGGGTCTGCGAGTCCCAGAGCTGCTGCCCTCCCTGACCCGACCAGGCTCTGCCCCCCTGAGCACCTGCAGGAGCCAAGCCAGCTCCGGGAGAGCGACCGCCCTGGGACTGGGCCAGGGACAGAGTCTCCCAACCCGATGGGAGAGGAGAGGGGGAAGGAGAGATGGAGACTTAAAAGGGCAACAGGGGACTGAAGTGGGGAGGGAGGTTCCCAGATCTGCCTGGATCCATGGGCGATGTGATGGGGAATGCGGGGGAGGTATCCAGTCCCTCTGTACAGATGCCCCAGGGCCCGAATGAAAAGATGGTGTGGGTAGGGCCAGTCAGTCCTTACCATCAGTCTCTGGCCCCAGCTCTGTCTGTCCTTGGGAGCTGCCAGCCCCCCTGTGCTTTCCTCAAGCTCGGTGCCGCTCTGGAGTGAGCAGCCCTGTGCCCTCTCCACCCACAGACACCACCTACCATTGGGCCTGGGGAGAGAACCGCCCACAACCACAACAGCCCGGCCCTGTCGGGGTGTGTCCTCCCCCCACCCTGCTCTGCACGGAGCAGCTGCTGTGCAGACTTGTCAGATGACACAGGCCAGTTGGCAGCTTCCTCACCTTCACTTGGCCTGATTTTCCTGCTTGCCCCTGTGTGAACCAGGAGTGACAGGTTTAATTTCACTTCCTTGTTCCCCTAAAAGTGCTGCCCTAACAGCAACTGGGCATTTCCCTTCTGCCAACTGCCTCCTGCTGTGGGGTGAGTTGAGAATAGTCATTGCAACACGGAGCCATGGGCTACCCTCATGTCAACCAGTTCCTGCAGCTTGGCCTCTCCTCAGCTCCAGCCAGTCGCTCCATCTGCTCTCAGTGAGGACGCTGTACAGGGAGTATCACATCTCTCACTCTCACTTATACACACACACCTGGCTATCCCTGAACACACCTCCTGTGTCTATGTAGCTACAGACTCTGGTGTCCATCACCACAGTATCTCGACTGCAAAGTTACAAAGCAACCACCCAGTCTGAGGATCAGGATTCTCCCCTTGTCCCATCATGTGCTGAGAAGTGTGAACACTAATCTCCCCCTCCCTCTGCCTCCCCTCTAAGGCCATTGTTGGGTGGGATTCTCCCTCTTGGCCCAGCCCACTTGGACACTGTACAGGGGTCATGTGTGACAGAAACAACCCAGTAAGGTCCTAAATATTGGCTAACTACTTAGGCCAAAGAGGGAGCAGTCACTTATGGTGTGATTGCCTTAGTGCCCCTTGCAGGGGTTCTCCCATTCTGAGCCTTCATTCTCTTCCTGTGGCCCCTGCTTCCCCAAGCCCTTCTGCCCCAAACAGAGCTCCCCACAGCCCCAGTCCCTCAGCTGTCCCTTCTGCACCCCCAAGAACCCGCAATACTTTCCCATCCCACCGCCCCATCCGTGACGTTATTGACATAATCTGGGACCGTATAGATCATTGCTGCAACCAAGGTCCTGTAGTGGTACCAAATCTTGTATAAAGGGGGTCAAATGAGGTGTCTAAGACAAGGTTATGATTTGCTGGTTATGATTATGCTATCTGTTTGCATGTATCATTTTTTTATTTAAAGATATAAGTATTGGCTCTATACTGTCTGTATTTCAAACTTATGCTATGCTTCTGGGTGACACCCCAGACAAGTTGGTGTCAGCTCTGCCTAGCCTGCTTGTTAGGACCATCAGCTTTACATTTGACCCATTGAGAGAAGGCAGACACGCCTTGTGACTCAGCAAGTTATGCAGGGACATGCCTATGGAGAGAACTCTGCGGTTTTTCCATGCCATGTGATGGACAGCTTGTCTTTGGAACAAAGAAAGAAAGACCACATGACAAGAGAATATAAAAAGCTGCTGCAGCTCCTCCATCTTGTCTTCAATCCTGCTTCTTATCTCTGGAGGGACTTTGCTACACTGAAGCATTGAACGAAGGACTGATGACCCATCCCAGCTGTGGCTGTTCTCCAGAGACTTGATTTGAACCTGCAGTCTATTCTATCACTGCTGCAAGCCTGCCATCAAGAACTTTGCCATCACTGTATGTAATTGATTCTACCAGTTCTAACCAGTTCTAGCTCTCATCTATATCTTTTTCCTTTTATGAATAAACCTTCTCTCCCACATCTCTCCCACAGCACCTGCAACAACCCCATACTCCTCCTACCACCCAATAGCCCCTTAGCTGCCCAGCCCCTCTGTACCCCCAGCTCTGCTGCTCCCCTAAGATCACCCAGAGCCATTCCTCTCCTATCTGGGGGGCTGGGCTCAAAACATCTGACTCTGCAGTAGTGATGGTACAGGAGTTTCTCCAAACAATCCATCCCAGCAAGGGCAGGGTTATTAATTAACTCTGCATTTACAGGGGGAGGATTCAATCTGAGGCAGAGCTGCAATGGCCTTGTTAAACCAGTGATAAGTGTATTGAACACACAGTTTGCACTGGGAAAAGCAGCTGATAGACCTGCTCTTATCTAAACAAGAGTAAGCCCTGGAAAGATGGGCTGGGATGACACAAGCTCTAAGATCAAAGTCTGAGTGTATTCAAGGGTCCCATCTTGCAGTCCTGGTGCTTTCTACATTTTCACTGAGCTCAGTAGATGATGTGACTCACATGCAAGGACTGCAGGAGTAGGGCTTGATCCTCCACCCCCTGGAGTTAAAGACAAAGATTCCATTGATTTCAGGGGTGCAGGATCCAGCCATTCATACCAGCAAAATTTCTGCATTTGAGCAGCATCTGCTGGTGTTTCCAAGGCCACAGGTCAGGGGTTTTCCCCCTCCTGCCAGCTTAGGAGTGAGTGGATGTTAAGTGAAGAATGTGAAGGGCCTTTAACTAGAAAGGTTTCATGAGTACCTGGATCCCGCATTGCTGGGCATTTCAGAAATACAGATGGACAGAGAATTCCCCTGACAGAAGCAGGAATTCCAGGTACCAAGGGGCATGAAGGCACCTCCTAGGTTTGTACTAGGGTAGAACAATCATATGTCTTGTCCTTTTCCCTTGGGACCTTCCAGTGGTGGCCTTTGAGTGTGTGGAACAGTTACATTAGCCATGGGTTTGCTGTTATAAACACAACAGCATGAAATATCACCTCTTGCCTTTTTCTCCCTCTAGAGACTCTGCAATCTGCGATGGAGAGGCAGAAATGTCAGTGTCTGGGACCAATGGGATGGGTTGAAGATTTCATGTCATGATAGTCGAGTTAGCTCAGTGAAGCCAACTTAACTCGATTGAAAGACACATTTGATGCAGAGTAGTCACAGTTTACCACCTTTAGCTCAGTTTTAGCTGATGGAGTTACAGCCTGTTTTAATGAGTGATGGGGAACGTCTCCATATTGGCACCAGGGCCCAAGCTGTGAGCTCAGGGGCTGCTCATGCTCACACAAATGGGCTCTGAAGGCGAATAATAAAGCCCATGGGAACTATAGAAATGGTTCTCTGAATCCAGGGCCCTGAATAACACTTGCCATCCTGGGCCGGTGTCATTGCTGGAGACTGGGTACGTCTATACTGCAAAAAACCCACCCACGGCAGCAAATCTCAGAGCCTGGGGCTTGCACTGCATGGCTAAATATTAATATTGTAGACATTCCGGCTTGGGCTGGAACCCAGGCTCTGAGGCCCTCCCCCTCACTGGGTTTCGGAACACAGGTGCTAGCCCAAGCAGGAATGTCTGTACTGCTATTTTTAGCCCTGTAGCATGGGCTCCCCAAGCCTGAGTCAGTTGGCCTAGTCTCTGGGCCCCACTGTTGTGTTTTGTTTTGGGGTTTTTTTTGCAATGTAGATGAACCCTGAGAGACTTGTCCAATATTTAACAGGATCCCTCACTCAGGATCCCCCTGTGTTGTGGCTCTTCCATACACATGTAATGAGGGAGAGGGCAGGATTTCACCTGCAGTGAGCATGTACACCCACAACCTCAGCTCCACTCTACAGCAACTCTATGCATTAACCATACAGGTCTGATCAGTGCAGAACAGTGTCTGTGGTTCTACATTAAATGAAACTGATTTTATAGGAACACAATGTTTTAAGGGTTTTTTTCCAATTTCCCCCCTCATGATGTTACTACAGGGCAGAGTTAAGGTTGTTTAGGTGCCTTAGCTGCATTTCGAGACCATGGAATGTTTGGATTTCTTTTAAATATAACCATAATTCTGTATTGTCTGGGTATATAACATTTGGTTTGGGGATAATTACAAGATTCTTGTAATGACTTTTACCCTTAAGTTACAAGTACATGTCCTCTCAGTTTTAACTCCATATTAAGGGGAATTGCATTGTGCATTATGGCACAGATCTGCAAAGAGACTTAGGCACCTAAACCCAGAGACAGGCATCTCAATCCTAGTTTTAGGCACCGTGATCCACAAGACCCCTCTTGGCTGATGCATAACTGTGTGGGTGCCTAAACTCACTCAGGACAGAAATCTCTGCTGTAAAAATTCTCTCAGTGTCTAAGTTTCTGCCTCTGGGCATATACATGGCTGCCTTGCTCTAGACGTTTAGGCACCTATCTCCCACCTGAGCCCCAAAGTGACCCACAAACTGGAGGAAGGAGCACCTGTCTCACCTATGAAGACTGATCCTGTAGACATGCTCAGAGGTCACCCAATGACACAAAGAACAGAGGTGGGAGACTGGGAGGAGGCAAAACTCTCTTATAACCTTTAGCCTAGGGGTTAGGGTACCCACCCGAAATGTGGGAGACTCTGGTTGAAGTCCCCTCTCTCTGCTGATGAGGAGAAAGGATTTGAACAGGGGTCTCCCAACTCTCAGGACAGTGCTCTAACTACTGGGCTATGGGATATTCTGGTATGAGGCTCACTCTGTCTGTTTTCTTTAAGGTGTTAAACTTTAATCAAATATTAATTGAGAATCACTCTATAACCACCTCACCCTGCTCCCCAGCACAACAGACATCATTTCCCCTGAGCCAGGATCTTCTGCATGGGCCTAGCCCCTCCCTGCAAGATTGCACCCCACCAGCTGTCTGCCTGAGAATCATACAGGAACTGGGCTCTTTTCCCTGCCTCAGGGTCTCCTCCTGGAGTCTTCCTGCTCCCTGAAGCTCTCCCTTAGCTGAAGAACTTGCTGGCCAAGCTTTTATTAGGACCAGGAGATCTTCAAGCCATCACTTGATCCCTGGCCTCAGCATCAGCTGATTAATCTCAGGGTGGAACTGGGCCCCAACTCTCCTTAAAAGACCAGCCACCTTGTGACACTTAGTCTCTCCCATCCTAAAACTTTCCATCCCTGATCCTAATTGCCTCTCTACCTACTGTCCCTTCTCCCTTCTCCCGCTAAGCTCAATGAACGCTCTGTCTACAATCACAGTCTGGAGTTTCTCTCCTCCTGTTCCATCCTAGACAGGGGTGCTGGAATAGGGGGCACCAAGGGGCCATGGAGCTCCACTTTTTACCTGCCATAAGAACAAGTAATGGGGTGAGGGGGCACAAAGGAGCAAGCGGGGAGCGGGGTCTTGGGAGGAAGAGGCAGTGCAGGGGCTCAGGAAGAAGGGGCGGTGCGAAGGCGGGGCCATGGGAGAATGGGCGCTGTGAGGGAGGGGCCTTGGGGGAATGAGAGCTGTGAGGGGGAGGGTCCATGGTTGGGGTGATGGTGGGCCCCGCACTTTTAGGAATCTTCTGCCGCTCCTGTCCTAGACCTAGACCCTCTCCAATTGAGCTTCTTCCCCATTCACTCCCCTGAAACCACTCTCACCAAAATCTCTAATGACCTCTGTGAGTTCCCAGCTCAGCCTCTTCTATGGCCTCCCAGACACACCCACTGTCTCCCTTCAGTCCACACAAACTCCATATAACAAAGAGATACCTGCCCCAGGGAGCTCACCCTTTGCATGACAGACAGGCTATTACAGAGGGATGAAAAACACAAGGGACGTGAGGGGTTGGGAGGGCAAGCAGCGAGGTAATGATAAAAAGAAACCAAAGTCCAGCTCATCACTTGCCCAGCCAGTTCCAGACAAGAGAGATTACTGGGGCCACAGCATATATGTGTTTGGAGGAGGGATTTAAGAGAGAATAAGGGAGCAGCTTTACAAATATTGATGGGGCATTTTCTCCATGCACGGAAGGGGAGAAAACACTGAGGTGCTTGAGGGAGAAGCAGACAGGTGGGTGACCCAGCCTGCCAGGAGCAGCCCTTACCATTTTGCCCAAGAGGGCAAAAAATGTTTTCTATGCAATGGGAAGACAGTGTTGACAGCTCAGTAAAGCTGGTGGATTTGACAGACAGGGAAGGGCTGAATGGTGAAGGGACTAATGGCAAAGACTATTAGCTTGTGCTGGTGTGGTGCTGGGTGGGGCAGAGGGTCTTAGTGAAGGGACAATAAGACGGTGGGGGATGTGGTAGCAGAAACAACCCGGAAGGGAAGATGGGGCAGTAGTTGGAGAGGTGTGGGGAAGAGAAGCAGGTTTGTGAGTAAAATTATACCTGGGCTTTTGCATGGTCAGGACCCTAGATTGTAAACTCTTTGGAGCAGGGACTGTGTCTTTTTATAGTCTGGGGTGTGTGTGTGTGTACAGAACCAAGTGCAGTGGGGGCCCAGCCCTGAGTGTATGTGTACAGGACCTAGTATGGTGGGCCCCAGCCCTGAGCGTGTGTGTACAGGACCTAGCGCAGTGGGGCCCGGCCCTGAGTGTTTGTGTACAGGACCTAGTATGGTGGGCCCCAGCCCTGAGCGTGTGTGTACAGGACCTAGCGCAGTGGGGCCCAGCCCTGAGTGCGACCTCTAGATGCTACTGGAATGTAAATAATAATGTGCAGTGGGAGCAGCAGACCAGCATGGGATGTGGAGATATGGCCTGGGGTGGGGCTTAAAGGCATGTGTGTCTGTGCAGAGGATGGGGGATGAAGAGTGGCAGGTGGGGAGGAGGTTGCAGGGATCAGTGTGGGAGGGACGTGGAACGGTGACTTGGAGCCAGCAAGCCCTGCTCTCTGGTCCAGGTTTATGTGTGCAGTATCTGAGGTGTATAAGTTAGTACATGTAACAGCTGGGACAGGACAGCTTGGGTCCCTGTCCCCATAAGAAGCTCTGCTCTGCGCTCTTCTCTGCTTAGCGTCCTATTGACAGATCTTTCAGAACATTCGTATCATCAGTGCGGGAGACGTCACTCTTAGTTCGACTATTGCCCATTAATTTTGGTGACTCAACATTAACTGAAGGTGTCTTTTACCTTCCAGCGGAATATGAGGCAGTGAAAGGTACGTGCATTTTTACTAGTTTTGATTAAGCTCAAACTTGGAAAGTGAACACTCAGAGCTGTGTGTGCAAAAGAAATGTTAGTGTAAAAAACTGAAGCATGTTACTGTAACAGTTAATTTACAAGACAAGGGAAAATCCAGAGGAAGGAGTGATAAGAAACAAATATACAGATATTACCCAGAAATAATAAATAGAAAATCTGTGGCATTGAAATATGCATATTATCAGTTTTATTTTTCATATTAACCCTTGAAAATACTTGTAAAAACAAACTTCACTTACTGACCAGAGAGACAGTGTAACAAGAACAAGAATTGTTTTATACAAATAGGGCCCAGCCCTGTGAGCTCTCCGCAGATGTTGGTTTCCTTGGAGGAGGATTGGGCCTGCTGAGTCCTGTGTGGCTTCCACATACCACAGCTGTAGAATCAGGCACATGGGTCTGACCCACTGAAGCCGGCAGGAGTTGCAGGCACTCAGCACCCCTTGGAGTCAGGCCAGCATCATCCAGATTATGGAGACACTTATACAGGAAGAGTTCTTTGAACTGGAGGCCCAGATTCTCTGCGGTGCCAAGATCTGCTCAGGGAGGGGGATGAGGACAGTGAGGGAACTGGTGTTGGCTCCCTGATTATCAAGCTGTCCTAGGGGCTGCTCTAATGTACTCCAGTTGGCTGTGGTCCCTGAGAATTGATGATGTGCTCTGCTCTGGTCCAACACACATCCTCCCACAGGATTAAAAGAATCTCACAGGGAAATACATGGTGAGATGTGGCTCCTCTGTGCTTTATTATTAAGCCATTGAAAGTCCAAGCAATAATCTGGTGGCTGAACATGGTTAATTACTGAAAAGGGGAATATCAGGGATGGGGCATGGCGCAGCTCCATTAGAGAATCATAGAATCATAGGACTGGAAGGGACCTCGAGAGGTCATCTAGTCCAGTCCCCTGCACTCATGACAGGACCAAATATTATCTAGAACATCCCTGACAGGTGTTTGTCTAACCTGTTCTTAAAAATCTCCAGTGATGGAGATTCCACAACATCCCTAGGCAATCTATTCCAGTGCTTAACCACTCTGACAGTTAGAAAGTTTTTCCTAATGTCCAATCTAAACCTCCCTTGCTGCAATTTAAGCCCATTGCTTCTTATCCTATCCTCAGAGGTTGAGAAAAACAATTTTCTCCCTCTTCCTTGTAACAACCTTTTACGTACATGAAAACTGTTATCATGTCCCCTCTCAGTCTTCTCTTTTCCAGACTAAACAAACCCAGTTTTTTCAGTCTTCCCTCATAGGTCATGTTTTCTAGATGTTTAATCATTTTTGCTGGTCTTCTCTGGACTCTCTCCAATTTATCCAAAACTTTCCTGAAATGTCGCACCCAGAACTGGACACAATAACCCAGTTGAGGCCTAATCAGTACTGAGTAGAGAGGAAGAATTACTTCTCATGTCTTGCTTACAATACTCCTGCTATACATCCCAGAATGATTGTTTTTTTTTGGCAACAGTTTTACACTGTTGACTCATATTTAGCTTATGGTCTACTATGACCTCCAGATCCCTTTCCACAGTACTCCTTCCTGGGCAGTCATTTCCCATTTTGTATGTGTGCAACTGATTGTTTCTTCCTAAATGGAGTACTCTGCATTTGCCCTTATTGAATTTCATCCTATTTAGTTCAGAGCATTGCTCCAGTTTGTCCAGATCATTTTGAATTTTTATCCTATCCTCCAAAGCACTTGCTTGCTATCATCTGCAAACCTTATAAGTGTACTCTCAATGTCATTGTATAAATCATTGATAAAGATATTGAACAGAACTGGACCGAGAACTGATTCCTGCAGGACTCCACTTGATATGCCCCTCCAGCTTGACTGTGAACCACTGATAACTACTCTCTGGGAACGGTTTTCCAACCAGTTTTGCACCCACCTTAAAATAGCTCCATCTAGGTTGCATTTCCCCACTTTATTTATGAGCAGCTCAGGTGAGACAGTATCAAGAGCTTTATTACTAAAGTCAAGATATACCACGTTCTACCGCTTCCCCCCATCCACAAGGCTTGTTATCCTGTCAAAGAAAGCTATCAGGTTAGTTTGACATGATTTGTTCTTGACAAATCCATGCTGACTGTTACTTATCACCTTATTATCTTCTAGATGTTTGCAAATTGATTGCTTAATTATTTGCTCCATTATCTTTCCGGGTACAGAAGTTAAGCTGTCTAATTTTTAATTCCATGGTTTGTCCTTATTTCCTTTTTATAGGTTGGCACTCTATTTGCCCTTTTCCAGTCTTCTGGAATCTCTCCCATCTCTCATGACTTTTCAAAGATAATCACTTATGGCTCAGATATCTCCTCAGTCAGCTCCTTGAGTATTCTAGGATGCATTTCATCAGGCTCTGGTGACTTGAAGACATCTAACTTGCCTGGGACAAATGGCCTGGCCAAGTGGGCAGGGATCTGCTCAGAGACACACGCCCTGTGCTGCACTCGGAGGGCAGAGACCAGCCAGGGCTGGGCAGCAACGTGGCACCACACTGGGATTAACCCTTTCCTTCCACCCCACCATCCCCTGATTGGTCAATGGCACTGCGCACTGTCTGAAAGATCTCAGTAAAAGTCCCCTATTTTGAGTCCAAGTAAACCATCAAAAATAAAATCTCATTCACTCTGCTCCAGCCCCTGGCTCTCCCTCAAACTCCTCACACTCCTTGAGTCAGGAACCTGCAGCCCTTCTTCCTGGAGCTGGCTTCAGTTCAGACTGCACATATTTCCCTACAACCCTCACCTGCAGGGTTCTGTCCTGCTACAGCTGCTGCTGCTGTAATAGTCATCTCTGGGAGCTCCTCTCTCTAGGCTCTCTGCTCTAGTGAGCTCTCCTGGGAGCCCCTCTCCTCAGCAACTTCCTCTTTCTGGGGTCCCTTCAGCTGAGCTCTGGTAACCCATCTAAGGATTTAGTTACTTCCATTTGGGTCTGGGATGGCTGGTTTTCCTTTTTGTGAGCATGTCACAGGTAGCCTGGGCACTGATTCCCCTTAAAGGGCTAGTCCCCGTGACATATCCCCCCTGTACCCAAAGGTAGACTTGACCATGGGTAATGTCGGTTATATTCTACAGGGGATACTTCCTGCCCTGCTGCCACAAGGAAATCTGCAAGGCCCTTATTCCAAAGTATGAAGAGACCAGGAGTTGTGTCCCCAACATTCTATGTAGCTCATGTGATGGGTAAAATCCCCCATAGTCTTCAGCATGGAGTAGCTCACAACAACTTGTACTCCTTGTAAGGGCATGTCTACACTACACTTAATTACTGTACTCTTTGTCAGTCAAGTCTACTGGCCCAATCAGCATAAGGCTGCCTCATGGTCTCTGGGACAGCAGCATCCCCCAGTAGACTCACATGCACCCTTTGGAGTCAAGGTAATCTTTTACTCAGACTATCTTCTTGTTAATGTTTCTAATTATTAAACACTGAATCTTTTTTTCCTGAAGCCTTCAATAAAGGAGCTAGGGGAGTCCATTTCAGATCCTCGTCAGCCCACATGACCATGTGCAATGTTATCAGCTGGAAAAGTACCTTTCTGCTCCTCCCCTGGGGTGGACAGCCTTTCCTTTAGGATGGACTTCTTTTTAGACCTGCTCTGGTTCAGGCTTTGTGTTGCTATTTCAGGCCTCTGGGGGAGAGGTCCCCTGTCTTGTCCCTTATTATTTCAGATTCCTCTTGAACGTGTGTTTTAAAGTAATTAACATGGTGGCTTTTCCTTTCAGCATGTGGAATCCCCTCCTCAGACAGCCCATCTTCCACTCAATGGTCCTGTACCTCTAAACCCACCTCAGCGCTGTTCTTTTCTCCAGCCGGCTGGTATACCTCACTGCCCAACTGATCAGTTTTCTGGAGAAGCCATGCTTTCTCTCTCTGGCATAATTTCAGCTCTTGCCACAAGGCCATCACCTCAGCCTCTGGGATCTCCAACATCGGATGTGTCTCAGAGTTGGGCTTCATTCCACCCTCAATCTTAAACTGGTTCTGGAGCTTTGTCATCTCCTTTTGCAACAACAAAGATTGCTGTTCCCTGGTCACTTTCTCAGTGCTAAGACAGGCCAGCTCCTGCTCCTGCTGGATGGCTTGGGCTGAGATCCAGTCCCTTGAGCTTTGCATCTCCTCTCGCGCCTGCCAGACCTCAGCCTTTGGGCCTGGAGGGTGTTTAGTTGTGCAAGGCCTTCTGCCCTACTCCCTTCAGCTGCAGCAACCTTTTCTTCTAGCTGTCTCCAGTTCATTAGTGGATGGCTTTGCTGGGTAGCTATAGAGGACATGGCCACTAGTGCAGCTTCCCTTGTAGCCCCCACCTCTGTCTTTGTGCCCATCGACATCCAGTCCTTCTGTGGGTGATCAACTTGTTCCCCCAAAAAGTCCTCTAGGACACCCACAGCATCACTCCTCTCCCCTGTGTACATGCAGCCTCCTGGTAATTTATTGTTGGACTTTCTGTGTTATCGCACATACCAGAGCCCTCTTCATGCATCTTTGCCATCTCCTGAGCCATTGGCTTTAGCCTTTCTAGTTCTTTAACTTGTTCTAGGAGCTGTTCCTTCTTTTGTCTCAGGATACATCTACATTTGAGCTGGGAGGTGATTCCCAGCTCACGTAGATGTACCCAGGCTAGCACCTAAAGATAGCCATGTGGCCAGGGTAGTACAGGTGGCAGATTGACCTAGCCACCTAAGTACAAACTCACCTGGACCTCTTTGGTATGTATTCAAATGGGTGGCCCAATGTGCCTGTACTTCCCCAGCTAGCACACTAAATTGAGCAGAGCTAGGGAGGGTATGTCTACAGAAGCTGGGAATCACACCTCCTATCTCAAATGCAGACATATCCTCAGTTTCAAGGTCTCCTGGTTACTACCATCTAACCAGCGTAGCAGGCTCATATATCCCAGCAAACACTCTTCTAGTTTTCCAGCCACACTACTCCTGTTCTGTAGCCCTTTCTGGAGCATCTCATTCACAAGGCCTAGGGCTTGTTCAAGCTCTTTCAGTTTTGGCTCCTGAGTAGCTTTCCCCTTGCATGGCTCATTTTCTACCTTGGCAGCCTGCAGTTTGGCTGTCTTGAGACTCTTGTTTGCCGTCTCCCTGTTGCTTTGCTCCTCTCTTGGCTGAACTATTCAGGGCTCCAGGTGTTTCTTCTTGTTTAGGACCAGGGATCCTTGACAAGGGGTATTGACAATTGCATTTGCCACTTCATCCCTGTGGTGTGGTGCCTGGCACTTGGTACATTCAGCAGCTGTGAGTTTCTCCTACATTTGAATAATCTCCCCGGTACTTGGCTCACACGGGTGTTGGAGCTTTATCTTCAACTGCTGGGCTTCTGGAAGCTAGAGCAGAATTTCTTCTGCTGAATGCCATGTTCCTTCTTCAGAGCCTTGACTCATTTACTCTTCTTACTCACAACCAGATGGCTTCTCTCCTGCTCTGTGAGTAGCTCCTTCTGCCTGTCCACTGGTTACTGGGTTTGCTCCCATTGCTTGGCCAGTTTCTATGAGAAAGTCCACACGTGGGCCTGCTAATTACATACCTGTTAAATATCCCTCTCAGAGTTCTTATAACACCCATCTCTCGAGACCACCAAAACTTTTGAATCACATTTAGCCTTCTCCCCAGCTGCCCTGGCCCAGAGAGCCTGCTGTTCTCTAGAGCTTCTTGTTGCACCTTTTTCTACTGGAGTCCTTTCAGACTTCTGGAGGGAGCTACTCAGTCTCCCCAAACTCCCAAACTTTGAATCTGGGAGTGAACTTAAGATACCCCTGGTAAGCGGAGCGAAGTCTGAAACCCTTGGCTGGCCTCTTCCCCTGAAGCTTATACCCCAGGACCTACTTTCTTAGCTATTCATTTTGCCCAGTATTAGAAATTCTTACTGCCCCATAGCAACACCCCTTCTTTCCAAAATCCAGAGTTCTTGTAGGAAAGCAGTATTTTACATGTCCCTTTCCCTACATTTGAAACAAACCCATGAAGGGCTCACTCTTCCTGGAGCAAAAAGGGATTCCTACAGTCGTCTGTTTTGACATGACAGTAGCTAGGCCTGACTTCCCCATGGCAGGATGGCATGACTTCCCCATGGCAGGACGTATTTAATAACCTGGAACTCCCCTCTTCTCTGACTCTTCTGGGAAACCAGGCCAGTCTCAGCATCCTGGTTTCTGGGGGCCAACCCCATCTTATTTGCCCATCTTGCCCACGGTCGGTACCTAATATTGGACCAGTCCTGTGCTTTCTTCTCTTGTGGTTGTCTGTGGTGGCTGACTCTTTCAAATCACTGACCTTCTTTGAGGCTCCACTGTGGTTGCTTAGTTCCTTCGAAATATGGGAGCTGGAACTCCCATAGTTGTTGCTGCCCTCCTGACACTACCTTGAGAGAGTGAATGTCCCACCGTCATGGAAGTGCTTGTGCCATGCTGCTTGGTCATCCGTTCTTGGTGGAATGGGATCTCAGATTCCACTTCTGATACCATATAGTCAGGGGAAGCACATTTAAGTACTCCACTCAGCTGCCTCAAGGTGGCCCTGCAAGTACCTTGCCTCAGTTTACCCTCTTCGGCACTACTTAAATAACTCCATGTAATCTGAAAAATCTGAAACAAAAGTCCCTTGCTGGGATCTACTTTACTCATAAACTCAAAGGTCAGAAGGGACCATCATGATCATCTAGTCAGACTTCCTGCACATTGCAGACCACAGAGCCTCACCCACCCACTCCAGAAATAGACCTCTAACCTCTGGAAGAGTTACTAAAGTCCTCAAATCATGATTTAAAGATTTCAAGTTTACAGAGAATCCACCATTTACACTAGTTTAAACCTGCAAGTGACCTATGCCCATGTTGCAGAGGAAGGTGAAAATCCCTCAGATCTCTGCCAGTCTGACCCAGGGGAAAATTCCTTCCTGACCCCAAGTATGGGGATCAGTTAGACCTTGAGTATGTGGGCAAGACCCACCAGCCAGATACCTGGGAAAGAATTCTCTGTAGTAACTCAAAGTCCTCCCCATCTAGTGTCCCATCATCAGAGATATTGGCTGCTAGCAGTTGCAGATCAGCTACATCCTCTCGCTGCCCTCTGCCTCAGTGGTTCCCACCCCTTCCCTTGTCCCCCCTCAGGCCCCACTGGGCCTGCCCCTCTCTTTCTCCCTATCTGCCCACTTGGTGCCCACCCTTCTCCTTTGCCCCCCTCTAACCCTGGGTGCCCACCTCTTTCCTCACCACTCCTTTATCCTCTGGTGCCCAGGGCTTCCCTTGCCCCCATTTTCTCCCCAGGTGACTGTCCCACTCCTCTCTTCTCTGCCTCTATTCCCATGTGGCCTGTCCCTTCCCTCTTCCCCCCTCTTACTACTGATACCTGCCTTTTCCACCTTTTGATGCCTGTTCTTCCGCTTGCCCCACCACACCCTCTGATACCTGCATCTTCCCTCACCCCCAACATCTGGCTCTCTGCTCACCCCCTCTGCCTCACTGATGCAAGCCCCTTCCCTCTGCCGTCTTGATACCTGGCTCTTCCTTCAACCACTTTCTTCCCCATGAAGGCCCCTCCCCTCAACATCCTCTGTCCCTCTGGTGCCTCCCCGTTACCTCACCTCCTCTTCCTCAGGCACCTTCCCTCTCCTGCTCTTTGCCCCGCAGTGACTACATCTCCCCTTGTCCCCTATAGCCCCCCTGACACCCGCACCACCCCTCAATCCTCTCTGTCCCTTTGGTGCTTGTCCCTCCTTCCTGTGGGTGGAAATCCTTTCCCTTGCCCAACCATCTCCCAGCCTTTGATCCCAACCCCCTCACACTTGCTCCTCCCCACAACTCTCTGGTTCCCCTCCCACCCCTGGGGCATATCCTTCCTCCTGGCATTGCATGGGGGCCCCATGACACAGTGATTAATGGGAATGAAGGTTAACTTCCCTTTCATCCTAGTGACCAGCCCCCGACCCTGGCACTGATTCTGTGACTCTCTCCCCAGTGAACATGACTCTGGATCCAGACACATCAAATCCCTGGCTCATCCTGGTCTGAGGATCTTAAACATGTGAGAGATGAACATACCCCACAGGATCTTCCCGATAATCCTAAGAGATTTGATACTTTCCCCATTGTCCTGGGTGCTGAGGGATTTATGGACGGGAGGTGTTACTGGGAGGTGGAGGTGGAAGACAAGACAGGCTGGACTCTGGGGGTTTGTAGAGAATCTGTGAGCAGGAAGGGGCCAGTCAGACTCACACCTGGGAATGGATACTGGACAATGTGTCTGAAGGATGGGGAATACAAGGTCCTCACCTCCCTCTCAAGCTCCCTCCCCATGAGCATCAGGCCCAGCCGAGTGGGTCTGGAATCCCATGCCTGTAGGAGATGCACCCTTGCATCCTTGCTTACCCTCAGGAGTGAGATATTGGCTTCTATGACCCCCACCTGTGGAAAATGGTGGCTGAATTAGCAATATTGTCCCTAGACACCTGCAGTGATCCCTTTAAAAAAACACCTAGTTCAGTGCTGTGCGTGAACTAAAAATCATGCTTCTGTGAATTGTTTCTTGTGTTTCTATAGATTTGGCCTTCAGGGGATCTTCCTACACACTGGGGGAGCACCTCCACCAAATAAGGAAGTGACCAAGGTGCAGCAAGGAGGACATGTTCTGAGAGGTGCTCCAATCCTCTGAGGCTGAAAAAAGAGGATACAGGGAGTGGACAAAGACTTTAAAGGAAAAAAAATTCAAACTCACAGGGAGGCCAGAAAGGAGAGCAAGGAACACATTGTAAAGGGCCAGGAGTGGATGATAAAAATGATGGAGGAGCAAACAGCAATGTTGAGGTCCCTAATCATGCTCCAGGCAGAACACATGAGTGCTCCCTCACCAGCCATTACAGAACTGCTTTCCATGCCTTCCCCAAACTCCTCCCACGCATTCCTTGCAACATCCCAGAACATCTCTGTATGCCGTTCCATCCATCCCTTTGGACAGTTTCCAAAACGATAGCTGGATTTACACACAGTTATGAGAGCGTACTGCCATACGCTTTTTTCTCCCTTCCCACCAATCCTTTTGTGTGTGTTGTTAATTGTTATTTAATAAAAACAAACTCTGAAAGATACCAATCTTTATTTGTCGCCGACACATGGTGGTCGCTGCTGACAGTTATACACTTGCTGACTGCAAATCCTGGTCAGGAATCATCAAAATTTTAATGCAAAGCAGCAAGTTAACAAAGCATGGCAGAGTGCTTTGTAGAAATACACATTACTGGTGTTCATTATCAAAATGTTGTCTCAAAGCCTCCCTGATTCCAACAGCCTCCCATTATGTTCCTCTAGTAGTCCTGGTATCTGGCTGCTTAAAATAAGCCACCAGGTGATCCGCTTCCGTGCTCCACACTGTGGGAAACATTTATCATCGAATCATAGAATCATAGAATATCAGGGTTGGAAGGGACCCCAGAAGGTCATCTAGTCCAACCCCCTACTCGAAGCAGGACCAATTCCCAGTTAAATCATCCCAGCCAGGGCTTTGTCAAGCCTGACCTTAAAAACCTCTAAGGAAGGAGATCCTACCACCTCCCTAGGTAACGCATTCCAGTGTTTCACCACCCTCTTAGTGAAAAAGTTTTTCCTAATATCCAATCTAAACCTCCCCCACTCCCCCATTTCACCCTTAGCCTCACAGCTATTATAGAGCATGCCCCCAGCTGCTATCACCATGGGAATAGTTTCCTCATTTAGGTCTAGCATTCCATAAAGGCAGCACCAGCATGCTTTTAATCTGCCAAAGGCACATTGTACAGTCATTCTGCACCTGCTCAACCTATTGTTGAAGCACTCCTTGCTGCTGTGCAGATTTCCCATCTAAGGTTTCATGAGCCTTTGGAATAAAGGGTACACTGGGTCTCCCAGGATTGCTATTGGCATTTCACCATCCTCCACTGGAATCTTCTGCTCTGGAAAGAAAGTCCCTGCTTGCAGATTTCTGTACAGGCCAGTGTTCCTAAAGATGCATGCATCATGCACCTTCCTTGACCATCCCAGTTTGATGTTGATGAAATGCCCATGGATATCCACATGTATAGTATGTATATATACACAGGTTTGGGCTTCAACCCTCTCATCTCTATTGAGCATCACCAGGGTGGAGGGATCCGGGTGGTTTGTCAGTCATCTGGGTGGTACCCAGAGCCCAAGGTGCTAGGGAGCGATCTCAGTGGGCAACATTTACCATCAATCTATGAAGCAAAATCCCTGGGGCATAACGGCCTGTTTGAAACAGAAAATTCTGTTATTATGAGAGAACATTCAAACTGTTGGATCAGTAATACCTTTCTCAATCAAGAAAAGGAATCAACAATTTACGTAGCAGGTCAATTACCAGTCAAACCCCACACTGAAATTACCACCACCAGAAACAAAACAAAATACAGGAAACAAAGAACTGAAGAATCCGTGGTGCACATTTTACAATCTACATACAAGCAAAGAAAATGGCAGAGTGGTATCTTCACAGGGTCACAGTTCAGGCAGTCTGATTACCTGAATTTTGAATATTCAGTGTACCAGAGTTTTGAGTTTCATGTAAATTTAATCTAACTCTGAATGTCCTGAAACTCTTACTCCCCCACCCAAAAAGCAAACAAACAAAAATCCTCTCCCATAATTTTGAGAATAAATATTCACCCAAATCACAGAACCATAAAACCAGTGCTTAATGTGTGCCAGGGCTTGGCAGGGCTGAGCCCCGGCACCTCTAGGCTTGACGGTTCATAGTCCTCTGGCCTCGCTGCATCAGTTATGAAAGTAAAAAAATTGCTTGAGCCCCAGCAGCTCTTTCATTACAGATTAAGCACTGCATAGAAACAGCTTATTCCTGCACACCTATCTTCCTCTCAATGATTTCTAGAATGTAGTAATTCTGATGCTGTGGTTTGTTTGCTATCTTTTCACTGTATGAAATGTCATGCAAATTGTGTGGTGCTCTTTCTGTTGACATTCCATGGAACTTGGGCTCATCGCTCACTTTGCTTTTGTCTACTCACAAAAGTTGCACTGACTATCTATTTAGTTACTGATAATACCTCTTGTCTGAACACTCTTATTTCAGTTTCAGAGTGGCCTATATATTTAGTTTAAGTCAGTTCTTGATGGACTTATGCTAATGAATATAGGTCACTATTAAGCTGACTTACACAAGTTTCACAAAACCAGAGCACAAGCCACATATGGAGAATGCTGTAGGCATGTCTGAAATGCCCACCCTGCCTCGGCGACCTAAACATTGAAAACACAAGAACAGCAAGTGAAGACTGATTAATTTGCTTCACTTAATGTTTGGATTAATTGTGATAATGATTCATCCAAATATTGTGGGGAACTAGTGAGTTGCAAAAATATTCTAATTAATTTGGCAATTCCTGAATGTCGCTGAACACTGCAGGCCAAAATATTTGCAGACATAACTCCACTGAAGTCAATGTGGTCTTATGAGCAGAGAATTTGCCCCTGAGCTCTATGAACCTCTGAATGCCAATGAATCAAACTAGTCCTGTTCATTCACAGATAAATCAGTGCTAAAGCTGTGTTGCCTAGAGTCATTTTTAAAATCAGTATCTGGACTTTTATGTAGTGTAGATGAGGCCATGCTTCCACTCTTATTGCACACATACAATAGAAAAAAATTAGTTTTGTCCCTGCTTCCAAACTAATGCAAGTCCTGGGAGTTTTATTTCTCAGGTTCCTTTTTCCAAGATAAAATTCCACCAACAAGGGGTGAAGGCGGCCCAGAGGTAGACCCCCTATTCCATGGGTTCATCAAGGCTGTTCCGATGTTGGACTCTCAGGCTGTCAAGCCTTTCCGGTTGTGCAGGAACGGACCAAATGGCGAACGATCGCTATGGCCTACTGTCTGGGTAAGCATTGAAGAAGGTTCCTTTTCCCTGGGGTGAATCCCTGGATGATGGCTTTGAGTGTGATCCTGGTGGTTTTGTTTGTTTCTATTGGCCTTGCTTCTTTGTCTACTTAAAATAAAAGGTAAAAGTCAGTGGCAAATGTAATGTATTTAGCATGAAATTGTCTTCTAATAAATGAAAAAGGTGAAGAATGAAATTCTACCCTGGGCCAAGCCCCCGTCCCCAGCAGCACAGGGAAAGAAATGTTACAAATGTTCCCCTTTGCTTCAGGGGGCAGTGATCTGCATAAGCCCTTTACCAGGCAGAGAGAACGTCTCCCCAGTACTGCCTCAAGCTGACTGGAGCACTTGGGAAAGGGGGTGTGTGAGATCAAACCACTGTCCACTCCTCACTCTTTCAGTCCACTTCCCCCCGACCTGTGCAGTTATTCTCCCCTCAGTCCTGATGGACTTTAGGAATTTCATTTATTGCTAAAAAGAAATTGGGATGACACTAAGCTTGATAAATTTCACCCCAACAATTAGTATGAAAAAAATATACACAGTAGAAAATAGGGGTCTGAATAAACATGGGCTCTCAGCCTTAACCTCAGTTCTGACAATAGTGAGAAACAACAGGTAAGAGATGGAGGAAGGAAAACCTTTTTCTCTTGGTGTTGTGAAAGTGAAATCCATCAAAGACTCATGAATTATATAATCAGTGTTCATCTTTCACAAAACGAAACCTTATGTTTCTAATAATAATTTATATTTATTTTTGTTTCTTTTTTAGGGAAACATGATACAGAAATTGGTAAGTGTTATGCTTTTTCCTCCAACAAATAAAAGTTGTGTACAAATTTGTCTCCTGATAAGGGTGTTTGATTATTTATTTATGTACTTTTTTGAGTGAAGTTTTTTAACCAGAAGAAGATTAAAGCCCTGATACTGCATTAACATCAGTTAGCTATTGACTTCAGTGAGTCTAGGATCAAGCACTGAATGCACAAGTCATATCACTAAAACAATACGGTAACTCTTCACTTAATGTTGTTCTGTTAACATTGTTTCGTTGCTGATCTATTAGGGAACAAGCTCGTTTAAAGTTGCAAAATGCTCCCTTATAAGTCGTTTGGCAGCTGCCTGCTTTGTCCACTGCTTGCAGGATTCTCCAGAAGAGCAGCCCCTCCTTGTGGGGATTAGAACCAAGGGGGGCTCACAGCCCCCCCCCATCAGCTCCCCTAAATTCTCTGTAAGGTATGTGGCTCAGCAGCTGCCCAGCAGCATTTCAGGTGGCCCTCCCCACACTGCCCTGCTGCTCCTGCCCTGCCTTCTGCCTTGGAGCTGCTCTCAGGAGTTTCCTGCTTGATGGGGAAGTGGGGGAGAGGGGTGCTGATATCAGGATGTCCCCCTGCTCCTGCCCCCCCTCGCTCCATACCCCCTCTCCACAAAGCAGAGGAGGGAGACTGGGCTCAGGGACAGAAAGGAGGGAGCTTCCTGGAAGCTGTTGCTTCCTGTCTGACCTGGGGGACCTGCTTAAAAGGGCAACATACCTGAACTGGGCTCAGCATACTTAAAGGGGCAATGCACGTCTCTCTCACTCATGCATGCACCCCCCAGCACTTTGGAAAGTCAGCACCTGTGCAGCTGTGCATGTGCTGTCAGGAGGAGGGAGTGGTGCACTCCAGCTGGATAGCGTGGGCTCATCATCATGTTCAGTTTTTGCAGGGAAGTGTTTGCAGCTACTGCCCTGCATCTATTGTGTTTCCTCCCTTCTGCCTCAGTCCATGCTGCCTTGTAGAGTGTAAGGCTACATTAACAACAGCCTATTAACCCTTGAGGGCTCAGCTGAGTGCTAGTTCATCATTTAGCAGCAAGGCATTCCCTGGGAAATATTCCACCCTCCTATTCCACCACCTCAACCAAGCTTCACAATCATTTATTGCTGTGTACAATATTAAACTGTTCATTTAAAATTGTTTAAAATTTATACTGTATATGTATATAATGTCTTTTGTCTGGTGAAAAAAATTTCCCTGAAACCTAACTCCCCCTATTTACATTAATTCTTATGGGGAAATTGGATTTGCTTAATATCATTTTGCATAAATTCACATTTTTCAGGAACATAATTACAGTGTTAGGTGACGAGTTACTGTAATGCTGATAATTTGAGGTCCAGCAATTCCACTTTTTGCACCACCAGAACTCCCAACAAAGCCAATGAGAATATGTGAGATACGAGGAAGCAGAACTGGGCTCTAATGGCTAGATTTTTAAAGATGCCCCTCTTTCCTTTGATAGCGTATATGGAGTATGGGTGTGTGTGTGCAGACTCAGATTTCATATCACAATCAGAGCTCTGAGACACTTCTCAAACTAACCCCCCCACTCTCCTCATATCAGACTCAGAGATCTCCCAAGGTGCTCCACCTAATTCATCCACCACTCAACACAGGTGTACCTAACACAGTGAAGGCCGTTGGAGTGTATGCAGAAAATTCATCGTAAGTATTGCCAGCTCCAGTGGAGCAGAGTCAACTCTGCATTAACTCTGTATGTCCTGGTTTTCAGAAGTCTGAGTTTTGATGAACTTAGAGACACCTGGTGGGTAAGGTAATATCTTTTATTGGACCAACTTCTGTTGGTGAAAGAGACACATTTTCAAGCTACACAGAGCTCTTCTTCAGGTCTTTATGGCTCAAAAACTTGTCTTTATTACCAATAGAACTTGTAATTTGTTTCACTCTTTATTAACACTACAATACATGTACATTCAAATTGATTAACATTCAAATGCATTGCTCATTTTCGTAGCAGTGTACCATGAGATTTGTACAGCAGGTTGAATTAATAATTTGTTTATTTTGCTATTTTGTTTTATTGAAGAACCCTGGGCCTCATTCTGTTCTCAGTGATGTCAGGGAAAAGATTTGTAAAAAAATAACTTCCAGTATTTAGAATACAGGAAGAAAGTTACTGCGCCAAATCCAGTGGTTATCAGTCTATTTTTCTGCCTGTTGTCATTTCAGTTTTCTAGAGCTGACTGTGGGGCTGAATCCTTTTGCTTCTGATACTTTCAAGGGAAAAAAGGAAAATTATTTCCAGAATCAATCAAAATAGAAAATTGCATCCTTTTCTCCTGATTAAATCATGGGAATTAAGCATGTGTCTAAGTTTGATCCTGTGTTTGAGAGTGTTGCTGAATAGGGGATTTCATAACATAATAAAGAAGAGGCAAATTTATATATTGTGTGACAGATAAGCTCCTTTTGTGTGAAAATCCATTGGAGGTGAGATTTCATAAAGAAATCCATAGAAGTAAAGCTAGGTGGGAAAAATGGAATTATTATTGTGAAAATGTATTTTAAAATTATTTCTATTTTATTTGAAATATTTTATGGATTTTTCAATTTTTAATCAAATATTATTAAAACAAAATTTTGTTTTTAGTTTTTCTTTTTCTTCAACTATCATTTCCCCCTCTGTGTTTCTTTTTAGAAAGGATAGGAGAACTGGTTAATAAAATCTTTTATTCCATTTAATTACAATGTCTCATTTTGAATCAATGTGAAATATTTTTTTTCATTTAGCATAATTTCATTGAAATGATCAGAAAAATCATTTTGAATATTTTCCTAAAAATCATGTGAAAAATCATTTTTGTTGAACTTTTTTTGTCCAGCTACAGTATTGTCAGCTCACATAATATTCTTGTGAGTTTGGGGATTTTATTTTGTCTCACAATATTTGGTGATTTTTCTGAAGCCTGGCATCTCTAGTTTTGAGATTGTGCAAATTTCAGATTTCATTTAAAGTAGAATTACATTTCTAGCCCTCGTGGTTCCAGAGAAAAGACTATGGCCTGAGTGCTCCCTGAGGGATCAAAATGTATCAAATGAAAATTAAATTGAAAATTATGACAACATATGTTATGGCCTAAACTCGATCTCTAATCTACTAAAAGCATTTAAATTAGATATACATAAAATAATATTCAAGCAGTACACATGTCCCGGAGAAGTTTTAAAGAAAGGCAAACCACTGAACTGGTGGAAGTCACAGGCTAGGAACCTGGAACCAGAGTTTGTTGAAATGCTAAACCGGCTTTAGAGAGCAGTGTTCTCTTATGCAGGTGAAGAGAGAATATTTTCTTCTTTAGAGTTTATTCAACTAGTTTAGTTCAATGACTAGTTCATTGAAAGTTGAGAAACTGATTGAGAATTGAAAAAGCAGGAAAGCTGGTAACATTACAGCCCTGGAGGCTTTTGTGAAAACAATACCATTAGGATTCTGATCCTGCAGTCAGCCCCCTGTGCTGGTGTGGAGAGTCACGGGGGCTTCATATGGGCATTAGCATCTGCCTGTGATGATGAGCTTGCAGGAGCTGGGGCTATATGTCTAAGGAGTGAAGTGAAATTCACATGCTAAAAACAGGTTTCGGAGTAGCAGCCGTGTTTGTATCCGTAAAAAGAAAAGGAGGACTTGTGGCACCTTAGAGACTAACAAATTTATTAGAGCATAAGCTTTCGTGAGCTACATCCGATGAAATGAGCTATAGCTCACGAAAGCTTATGCTCTAATAAATTTGTTAGTCTCTAAGGTCCCACAAGTCCTCCTTTTCTTTTTACATGCTAAAAACTTACTTAAACTGGAATCAGTGTTTTAAAAGTCTGATGCTCATTGACACTAAGGCTGCTTTGGAAATGACCGTTGTTCCCAGAATGTCATAAGTCCTGAGCTGTCTCCCTGTTTCCATTCCTCATTTATTTTAAGAAATTCAATAATATTTTTAGAATATTTCTTTCAGGAGCAGCCAAGAAACCTAGCTTGGCTCTGAACAAATTACAGCTCCCCCGTCCCCCTATCTCTGTGGGGATTTCATTTCCCCTACTTGACTAATTGTCCTTAATGCTATGTTTATGTCATGGAGGTCACAGAAGTCAAGGAACCCTCTGTGACCTTTTCTGCTTCAGGCCCTGGGGCCAAGGGACTAGAGCTGGCAGCCAGCAGGGCCCTGGCAAGATTCCAGCGATGCACATGCATGACAGCCTTGCACACGGGGAGGGGCAGGGGGAAACCCCGCAGCTCCCAGCCACCATGGTGGCAGGAGAAACCATGAAGCTGCGGCAGCAAAAGTCACAGACAGGTCACGGCTTCCATGAATTTTAGTTTGTTATACCAATAAAATAAAAACCAGCAGGATCTTATTAAAGGGAAAAAGGCAAAATACCACATTTATTGTGAATACAGAAAGAATCATAGTAAGCAGTTAGTTATAGCTATAACATTCCATTCAGTCTCATATTTATTCACACATTCATTCATACAAACACACACACACAGGTTCTGCAAGGTTGTTATCATAGTTACCAGCCTTAGAGTTGCTCATGCCAAGCCACTGGCCAGGTGGCCTGGACATGAGGAGGGAGCAGGGCCTTGTCAGATGCTCATCTGATGCTCCTGGAAGTTGGTTTGCAGAATCAGACCCCAAAGTTCTCACTTTTTAGAGTCTATTTTTATAGGAATTTCTTCCTATGCCAGTCTATGGGAATTGCTTCATCATGCTGTTGCTGAATCAATCAGCAGATAGCACATTCCTGATGGCTCCAAGATGTTATCTTGTTCTTTGGTTCTCCCATTCTTGAGGCTGTTGGGTGGATTCCAGTCTGCCCTCCGGGGAGGGGGGGTCCTCTGGTTATTTCCACTTGACGCCTTCTTCAGCCGATGGACACTGGATTCTTAGGCTGGCACCTCCCTGATCATTCAGTTATTATCCACACCAAGCATCCATCCACATCCATCCTCTATCTCTATTTTAATGACAATTGTTAATACAACAAAAGGGCGGGGAGTCTCTGGGTGCTGTTTCTGTTGTTAGAGTATTGTTTTGAGTCTCTCTCTCTGTGAATTGCTTTGAGAACAGACTCTGTCTTAGAATGTACTAACACAGTTAGCAGCTTGCAAGTTTCACACATAGAGGGAGAGAAACAGTACCAAAAACCAAGAGACCTCTTAATTAGTAATACCCTGGAATTTGAACTATGGGGAATCAAACTCATTTGTGATTTTAATACAGAACTTCTTTAATATGATCCAACAAGTTTATTACACATCTTAGCCTTAATTATTCTACCTCCTTTTTGTTAAGTCATCTTTGGGGCTGTTACATATAACTGTACTAACCCCACCGTGAATTTACATTGAACGAGAATTAGTACTCTCTCTCCCCTTTTCATGCATTGTAGGCATAGGCACCGACTCCACCGGTGCTCCGGGGCTGGAGCACCCACAGGGAAAAATTAGTGAGCACTCTGCACCCACTGGCAGCCAAGCTCCCCTCACCCCCCATCCCACCTCAACTCCTTCCCCCCCACAAACAAGCCATGTCTCCACTCCTCTGCCTACCTCCCAGTGCTGTTTGGCAGCACTTAGGACTTTCCAGGAGGGAGCAGGGAGGAGCGGGGACACGGTGGGCTCAGGGGAGGAGGCAGAGAAGAGGGGGGGCAGGGGCTGGGTCTTCTGGGAAGGGGGTGGAATGGAACGGGGATTTTGGGAAAGGGATGGGATGGGGGTGGGGTGAGGGCTGTGCAGAGGCAGGGCCAGGGGCGGGGGTGGGGTCAACCACCCACCGGGAACAGTGAAAGTCTGTGCCTATGATTGTAGGTTCAAATTATTATAGATTTATTGGCTCATGAGCTCCTACAAGAGTTGCTGCAGAACAAGCCTGGTCAAATGTAGTTAGAAAGTTCTGCTTCCATTCTTCCTTCCATGTAGAAGCAGTTCTCTGGTGTAATACTGTATTTAAAATCAATGGCAAAACTTTGATGTGGAGGGATTGGATGGAGAGAGGAATTATGACTGTGTCTTGGCTAATTGACAGTAATCAGTTTAAACCATTTGTAGACCTACAGTAACAATTTGCCTTGCCCTGTTCTGGAACATTTAAATAACAGTTAAAACATTGGTTTACCAATGTATTTGGACTGGATGTATTGGGAGCTCCAGAACCTCCAGAACGTTTATTATTTTGTAGGAAACTTCCTGGATTTATTCAGCCAGCGGTTTTATCCTTTTACGGTTTTCTGGCCTAAAAAGCTCAGTCAAAGACTGATAACTCAAGAGCTGCTTGGAATAGAGATTTGGATACACAGATATCTCCGACGCAATGGAATACAATTGTATCTACTGTTAAAGAAAGCAACTGCAGACCACCTTTCAAATAAACTGGTCCCCACATAGGCTAATGGTAGAGGGCTTCCTAAATGTTGATCACTATTAGAAATTTAACTGTCTTGGTGCTACAATAGCTCATATGCTTTGGGAAATTCTGGGATGAGGTGGGTAAAAGGACCAAATTGATATTGGATGCTAAGTTGGAGCCCTCCCTCTTATGTTTTATTCTTGGACATAACCTCCATGTATCAGGAATATTTGGTAAGAAGGGGGTGTGGTTCCAGTGTGCAGCTTTGGTTACTGGAAAATTAGTCCTGCAAAAATGGACAACTCAGTCCACACCAAACATTTATGCCCAGCTCAGTGATATGGCTGAGCTCACACCTAATGAATGACCAGCATTCTGTACAGGGGGAAGGCCTGAAAAATTCAAAGACATTTGGGCTCACTTTTTAGAGGTCTATATTAATGTAGACCCTTAACGTAGGTAAGTTGCTTCTCCTCCCCTCCCTTTAGTCTAACCCTCTTTACTTACTTTGTGTGTTATGATAAATCTGGTATTTTGATATATTTGCACTATTTGGAAAGAAAGAAAGAAAGAAAGAAAGAAAGAAAGAAAGAAAGAAAGAAAGAAAGAAAGAAAGAAAGAAAGAAAGAAAGAAAGAAAGACCGGAAAACATAAACTGATCAATGCCAATGCAATTTTGCAAGCACCAAGTGTTCAAAAATCATGAGATTAACTAAAGGAAACATGAGATTTATTTTCTAAAAAAATACATTTTGGACTTTTTGGTTTTCTGAGCACTGAGATTTTCTTCTAGTCGTGTTCTCAAGTTTTTCTACTTCACCACAAGAGCAAGAAACTGACTGTTGTTAGAATGAGAGCTGAGATTCTCCTCTCACCATAGGATTGCAAGAGCTGGGGCATTAAGAGAAATGCCAGCTATTGAAAGAGTCAGGGTGAAATCAGGAAAGTTGGAGACAACCCAATGTGATTTGTTAGTGCTTTGATGTGGGAAGGAAATGCCTCCACTTCTAGCTACTGCAGGTGCTTCTCCGGCTCTCATCCCTGCACTATCTGAGCACCTCCCAAGCTTTGATACGTTCAGTCTCACAACACCTCTGGAAGGTGGGGAAGGGTTTTTATTCCTACTTTAGAAGAGGAAAAGTCAGGCACAGGCAGAAGAAATGACTTGTCTAAGTTCACACAGAGCAGGAATTAAGCCTGGGTCTCTCAGGTTAACCAACACCTGAACTACTGGACTATCATTTTCTCTGCAGCAGGAGCCGCGTAAAAGAGGATGCATGCACAGATGCACACGCACACACACACACTAAGTCAGTAAAGTCTTTCTAAGATCATCTCACTGACCCTAGCCCTGCTCACTAGGCCAGTCCTGTGCAGAGTCAGGAGATAATGGTGGACAGGAATTGAGTATATGTCATAGGGGTGAAAATGTGTCATTTTTCAGGCCTGCTCGAAAAGGTTCAGGCTGCCTCTGAATGCACGCTTTCTGTGCTCAGCTTTTTAATCCAGCTGCCCACAGCCCCTCCTTTCTCCAGGTCTGTTTGCATTTCTTAGATAAGCTTCTCCACCTGCATTTCTTAGATAAGCTTCTTCCCCTGCAGGAATTCACTTGCTGGCTGTTGGCTGCTGGCACTTCCCTTCCATCTCACTGATCAGCTTGTTAAGATGGGAAATTTCTTTGGAAAATTTGGTGGCATTTTCACCTCATTTCTTCACAGTCTCCCTTTCCAGTTTCCCCAGTCCGGCTAGCAGAAATTAGAATCATAGAATCATAGAAATCCTAGAACGGGAAGGGACCTTGAGAGGTCATCTAGTCCAGTCCCCTGCACTCAAGGCAAGACTAAGTATTATCTAGACCATCCCTGACAGATGTTTGTCCAACCTGTTCTTAAAAATCCCCAATGATGGAGATTCCACCACCTCCCTAGGCAATTTATTCCAGTGCTTAACCACTGTCATAAATATAAAGGGAAGGGTAACCACCTGTCTGTATACAGTGCTATAAAATCCCTCCTGGCCAGAGGCAAAACCCTTTCACCTGTAAAGGGTTGAGAAGCTAAGGTACCCTCGCTGGCACCTGACCCAAAATGACCAATGAGAGGACAAGATACTTTCAAATCTGGAGGGGGGGACAAAGGGATTGGTCTGTCTGTGTGATGCTTTTGCTGGGAACAGACCAGGAATGCAAGCCTTACAACTCCTGTAAAGTTAGTAAGTAATCTAGCTAGAAAATGCGTTAGATTTTCTTTTGTTTAATGGCCTGTAAAATAAGCTGTGATGGCGGGAATGTGTATTCCTCTTTTTGTATCTTTTTGTAACTTAAGGTTTTGCCTAGAGGGATTCTCTATGTTTTGAATCTGATTGCCCTGTAAGGTATTTACCATCCTGATTTTACACAGGTGATTCTTTTACCTTTTCTTTAATCAGAATTCTTCTTTTAAGAACCTGATTGATTTTTCATTGTTCTTAAGATCCAAGGGTTTGGGTCTGTGTTCACCTGTACCAGTTGGTGAGGATTCTTATCAAGCCTTTCCCAGGAAACAGGGTGTAGAGCTTGGGGGGGGGGATATTCTGGGGGAAGATGACTCCAAGAGGTCTCTTTCCCTGTTCTTTGTTTAAAACGCTTGGTGGTGGCAGCATACTGTTCAAGGACAAGGCAAACCTTGTACCTTGGGGAAGTTTTTAACCTAAGCTGGTAAGAATAAGCTTAGGGGGTCTTTCATGGAAGTCTCCACATCTGTACCCTAGAGTTCAGAGTGGGGGAGGAACCTTGACAACCACTCTGACAGTTAGGAAGTTTTTCCTAATGTCCAACCTAAACCACCCTTGCTGCAATTTAAGCCCATTGCTTCTTGTCTTATCCTCAGAGGTTAAGGAGAACAATTTTTCTCCCTCCTCCTCGTAACAACCTTATATCTTGAAGGCTGTTATCATGCCCCCCCTCAGTCTTCTCTTCTCCAGACTAAACAAACCCAATTTTTTTCAATCCTCCCTCATAGGTCACATTTTCTAGCCCTTTAATCATTTTTGTTGCTCTTCTCCGGACTTTCTCCAATTTGTCCACATCTTTCCGGAAATGTGGCACTCAAAACTGGACACAATACTCCAGCTGAGGCCTAATCAGCACAGAGTAGAGCGGAAGAATTACTTCTCATGTCTGCACATCTACCAATGTGATAGCAATTCCCCTCTGCCATGTACATTGGCCAAACTGGACAGTCTCTATGTAAAAGAATAAATGGACACAAATCAGACGTCAAGAATTACAACATTCAAAAACCAGTCGGAGAACACTTCAATCTCTTTGGTCACTCGATTACAAACCTAAAAGTGGCAATTCTTCAACAAAAAAACTTCAAAAACAGACTCCAAGAAGAGACTGCTGAATTGGAATTAATTTGCAAACTGGATACAATTAACTTAGGCTTGAATAAAGACTGGGAGTGGATGGGTCATTACACAAAGTAAAACTATTTCCCCATGTTCCCCCCTACCCCCCGTTCCTCAGATGTTCTTGTAAACTGCTGAAAATGGCTCACCTTGATTATCACTACAAAAGTCCCCCCCCCACTCTCCTGTTGGTAATAGCTCACCTTACCTGATCACTCTCGTTACAGAGCGTATGGTAACACCCATTGTTTCATGTTCTCTGTATATATCTCCCCACTATATTTTCCACTGAATGCATCCAATGAAGTAAGCTATAGCTCACGAAAGCTTATGCTCAAATAAATTTTTTAGTTTCTAAGGTGCCACAAGTCCTCCTTTTTTTTTTGCATGTCTTGCTTACAACATTCCTGCTAATACATCCCAGAATGATGTTTGTTTTTTTTGCAACAGCGTTACAGTGTTGACTCATATTTAGCTTGCAATCCACTATGACCCCCAATCCCTTTCCGCAATACTCCTTCCTAGGCAGTCATTTCCCATTTTGTATGCGTGCAATGATTGTTCCTTCCTAAGTGTAGTATTTTGCATTTGTCCTTATTGAATTTCATCTGATTTACTTCAGACCTTTCTCCAGTTTGTCCAAATCATTTTGAATTTTAATCCTATTCTCCAAAGCACTTGCAATCCTTCTTCTTCCTCTGAAACTGATCCAGTCACTCATGTTGAAAAACAATCTCATGCCTGTCAGCTTCTGTCTTTTCATCATTGGACCTCAAGTATTTTACAATGGACATAAATTTCACTATCCCCATTTTACAGATAGAGAAACTGAGGCACAGAGAGGTGAAAACCCAGATCACTAAGGGACTTAGGTGCCTAAAGCCCAGATTTAGGTGCCTAACTCCCAGAATTAGGTGCCAGTGAAATCCAGACAACCCCTGCTTAGCTGCCACCTACCCCTCTAGGCACATGAAACTCACTGAATGCCAACATGGCATCTAAGTTTCTGCTTCTGGGCATGAGCACTGCTGCCTCACTCTAGGCATCCAGTCACCTAACTCATGTCTAAGCACCAGTGGGATCCTTAAACCAGAAGACAGGCAGTGGGACACCTGTGGGGCCTGATCCGTTATATGTGTTCTGAGCATACTGGAATGGGACTCATGCAAAATCCAGAGGCAGATCCTTTATAACTTTTAGACTAGTGGGAGTGGGAGATTTAGGTTCAATTACACTCTGCTTGGTGGGGAGAAAGGGTCTCCTACTGAGTGCAAGTGACTCCTTAGGTCAGGGGTGGGCAAACTTTTTGGCCCAAGGGCCACATCAGGGTTGTGAAACTGTACGGAGGGCCTCCCCAAACAGCCAGGGCCCTGCCCCCTATCCGCCCCCTTCCACTTCCCGCCCCCTGACTGCCCCCCTCAGAATTCCACTCAGAATCCCCGACCCATCCAACCCCCCCTGTTCCTTGTCCCCTGACCGCCCCCTGGGACCCCTGCCCCTATCCAACCCCCCCCCCGCCCCCCCGCGCTCCCTGCCCCCTTACCATGCTGCTCAGAGCGCCAGGACTGGCAGCTGTGCCGCCACCATGGCCGGAGTGCCTGCGGGGGAGGGGGGGCAGCAGGGGAAGGGTCGGGGGCTAGCCTCCCTGGCCGGGAGCTCAAGGGCCGGGCAGGACGGTCCCTTGAGGACGGGCAGGCCGGATGTGGCCCGCGGGTCATAGTTTGTTCACATCTGCCTTAGATGAAAGCCCCAAGCACTGAGCTATAGAATGTTCTGATGAGAGGTTCCCTTAGTCTCTCCTGGTGAAGCTGTTCCACTGTGAATAAATAATGAAAAGTCACTGAGCCAGAGCAAGAAAGTGAAGAAAGCAACAATGACTCTGTACCCTGGTGGTCAGGGCACTGGCAGATAGAAGATGCAGGGTGCAGAACTCTGTTCCAGTGACTATAGGTCTCAGAGTGGCAGCTGTGTTAGTCTGTATCAGCAAAAAGAACGAGGAGTCCTTGTGGCACCTTAGCGACTAACAAATTTATTTGGGCATAAGCTTCCGTGGGCTAAAACCCACTTCATGGGATGCATGCAGTGGAAAATACAGTAGGAAGATATATCTATACACAGAGAACATGAAACAATGGGTGTTGCGATGAAGTGGGTTTTAGCCCATGGAAGCTTATGCTCAAATAAATTTGTTAGTCTCTAAGGTGCCACAAGGACTCCTCATTCTTTTTATTTGATTATAGTTCTTTTCCTGCAGAAGTGAGCATTCATTGCTCCCCATATGAATTCATCACTTGACCTTCCCTGGGAACACGCCCTGGGCTCAGGGGATGGACAAACCAGGAACTCAGTCAGCATTGAAGCCATAGGATCATAAAGAATAAACTTGCACTATAGGATGGTGTGGGTGTAAAATCTGTCACTGAATGAGACCTCCCTTAGAAGCTGACTGCATCATTCCAGACAGAGAAGGGCAGCCTTGTCTAGACATGGGGCTCAACTCTGCCTTTGGGAACTCTGGGGGAAGGGTGGGAGTGCTGAGATGGAGTGCCCCAAGAGTCGGTCCTGGGGCTGGTTTTGTTCAATATCTTCATTAATGATCTGGAGGATGGTGTGGATTGCACCCTCAGCAAGTTTGCAGACAACACTAAACTGGGAGGAGTGGTAGATATGCTGGAGGGTAGGGATAGGATACAGAGGGACTTAGGCAAATTAGAGGATTGGACCGCTTGCAGAGGCAATAAAGTCGTTGTTTCAAGATTATGCATTCTTTATTAATTCATCACACAAATAGGGGGATAACTTCCAAGGTAGCCCAGGAGGGGTGGGGCAGAAGGGAAGGACAAGGCCACACTGCACTTCAAAACTTATTGAATGCCAGCCTTCTGTTGCTTGGGCAGTCCTCTGGGGTGGAGTGGTTGGGTGCCCGGAGCCATCCCCCGCGTTCTTGGGCGTCTGGGTGAGGAGGCGATGGAACTTGGGGAGAAGGGCGGGCAGTTACACAGGGGCTGCAGCGGCCATCTGTGCTCCTGCTGCCTTTCCTGCATCTCCATCAGACACCGGAGCATATCAGTTTGATCCCCCAGTAGCCTCTGCATTGCATCCTGCCTTCTCTCATCACGCTGTCGCCACCTCTCATTTTGCTCATCCCTCCTGTCCTTGCGTTCATTTTCTGCTTTCCTGGACTCTGCCATTGTTTGCCTCCATGCATTCTGCTGAGCTCTTTCAGTGCGGGAGGACTGCATGAGCTCAGAGAACATTTCATCGCGAGTGCGTTTTTTCACCTTCTTATCTGCGCTAGCCTCTGAGATGGAGATGATAGGGGGAGCATTGAAACATTTGCAGCTGTGGGAGGAAAAAAAGGGAGATTAGTATTTAAAAAGACACATTTTAGAGAACAATGGGTAGACTCTTTCACGGTGAACCAAGCTGTTAACATTACATAGCACATGTGCTTTCGGTACAAGGTTGCATTTTGCCTCTTATATTGAGGGTGTGCCGGTTTGGTGTGAGAGATCACACACGCTGGGCCGGGCAACAGAATTCGGCTTGCAGGCGGCCATGGTAAGCCACAGTCTTTCAGCTTCTTCAACCTTCATAACATGTGGGAATGGCTTCACACAGCAGCTCCCTCCTTTCCCATACCAAGCACCCGTTGGGCTGGCCATTTAAAAGGAGGGACTGCAGTTTTCGGGTTGACATGCAGAACAAACCCAACTAAACCCCCGTCCTCCAATTCTCTGGGATGATTGCTTCACCCCTCCTTCCACCATGTGACTAGTATCAGGGAAGATCCCTGCCAGCCAAACGTGAACAGCTCAGCGTGAACGGGTCCCCCCACCACGTAACTAAAAGCGGGGATGATTTCTTTTCAGCACAGGCAAACAGCCCAGCAGGAACAGCCACCTCTGAATGTCCCCTTAATAATGTCCCTGGAGGATTTCCGCTCCATCCCCAGACACGTTAACAGACTTTTCCCGTAGCTGTACTGGCCGCAAATGCATCCTAAGTCTTCATGGCAAATTAATCATTAGACATGCTTGCTTTTAAACCATGTATTATATTTACAAAGGTACACTCACCAGAGGTGCCTTCTCCGGCTTCATGGTCTGGGAGCCCACCTTGGGAGGGTTGGCTCCAGGGTGATAAACAATTCCTGGCTGTCGGGAGAAGGGATTCTCCGCTTGCCTGCTGTGCGCTATCCTCCTCCTCATCATCATCTTCCTCGTCCCCAAAATCCTCATCCCTTTTGCTTGAGACTCCCCTCTTGCTGGAGTCCCCAGACAGGGGTGGGGTAGTGGTAGGGGTACCCCCTAGAATTGCATGCAGCTCATCATAGAAGCGGCATGTCTGGGGCTCTGACCCGGAGTAGCCGTTTAGCTCTTTGGTAGGCTTGCCTGAGCGCCTTAATTTTCACACAGTACTGCTGTGTGTCCCTGTTGTAGCCTCTGTCCATCATGCCCTTGGAGATTTTTTCAAATATTTTGACATTTTGTCTTTTGGAACGGAGTTCTGATAGCACGGATTTGTCTCCCCATATAGGGATCGGATCCAGTACCTCCCATTTGGTCCATGCTGGAGCTCCTTTGTGATTCTGGGACTGCATGGTCACCTCTGCTGATGAGCTCGCCACGCTGGCCAAACAGGAAATGAAATTCAAAAGTTCGCGGGGCTTTTCCTGTGTACCTGGCCAGAGCATCCGAGTTGAGAGTGCTGTCCAGAGTGGTCACAATGGAGCACTGTGGGATAGCTCCCGGAGGCCAATACCGTCAAATTGCATCCACACTACCCCAAATTCGACTTGGCAATGTCTATATCAGCGCTAATCCCCTCATCAGGGAGGAGTACAGAAATCAATTTTAAAAGCCCTTTAAGTCGACAAAAATGGCTTTGTCATGTGGAAGGGTGCAGGATTAAATTGATCTAACGCTACTAAATTCGACCTAAACTCGTAGTGTAGACCAGGGCTCAGCAGCAGTTCTGCAGAAAAAGACCTAGGTGGACGAGAAGCTGGATATGAGTCAACAGTGTGACCTTGTTGCCCAGAAGGCTAACAGCATTTTGGGCTGTATAAGTGGGAACATTGCCAGCAGATTGAGGAACATGATCATTCCCCCTCTATTTGGCATTGGTGAGGCTTCATCTGGAGTACTGTGTCCAGTTTTGGGCCCCACACTACAAGAAGGATGTGGAAAAATTGGAGAGAGTCCAGCGGAGGGTAACAAAAATGATTAGGGGGCTGGAGCACATGATTTATGAGGAGAGGCTGAGAGAACTGGAATTATTTAGTCTGCAGAAAAGAAGAGTGAGGGGGAGGATTTGATAGCAGCCTGCTGCCTTCAACTACCTGAAGGGGGGTTCCAAAGACGATGGAGCTAGACTGTTCTCAGTGGTGGCAGATGACAGAACAAGGAGTAATGGTCTCAAGTTGCAGCGGGGGAGGTCTAGGTTGGATATTAGGAAAAACTATTTCACTAGGAGGGTTGTGAAGCACTGGAATGGGTTACCTAGGGAGGTAGTGGAATCTCCATCCTTAGAGGTTTTTAAGGCCTGGCTTAACAAAGCCCTGACTAGAATGATTTATTTGGGGATTGGTCCTGCTTTGAGCAGGGGGTTGGACTAGATGACCTCCTGAGTGTTAGGGGGCTTATTCCTTCACCCACTTACTTCCCTGGTCCTTCTCGCATGAACAGAGAGCAACAATACCCGAAGTCCAAAGGTGCAAACAATTCGATGTTTATTGGGATGAACTTCCAGCAAGCATGATTCCAGTTTCCTTCCTTAGTGTCCCCCTTCCCAGCTCTGACACCACAGAGCCTGACACCTGTGTCCCTGTTCCCATTCCTGCCCTTAGCCAAACATGATTCCAATTTCCCCACCCCCATTCCCTGTTCCCATTTCCCCCTTTAGCAAAACATGATTCCAGTTTCCCCACCCCCATTCCCTGTTCCCATTTCTACCCCACACACCCACTTCCTGATTGACTGCAGACTATATAGTAAAACTTGAGTTCCGCTTAGCTATACCTTAACCAATCATTTTCCTGAAATTTAACTAACCAATCCTAACATATTGTAACATGATTATGTAATGAATTATATCCCACCACCTTAATTAGTTTACACCCATCAAAATTAATTATGTCGCAGACAGAAACAATCACAGAACCAGACAGAGATTATACAAACAATGGGGAAATGGGGACTACAGTGATAGAACAAATACAGAAATGAGGATTTCACATCCCAGCTATTGATAAGTGAGTTCTTGCCAGACAGGATGCTATCAAACTAAGTTTCCTTTTACATCTTCTAGGCACTGCCCTTTCTCTGGAGGCGATAGGCATTATCAGGACAGGATTTTATTCCTAACAGCGCAATAGCACCTTCTTTCAATGTGACTAGTTTGGAATGTGAGGATGTGACCGTTCGCTTCCCAGCTTATGGCTGCCTCTGCTGCTTAGCCAAAGGCCTTAGCCTAAGAACAGGGCCTCAGACTGTCACAGTAAGAGAAGGCCCTTACACCAGCAGACAGTGATTTTGATTCTTTCTTTTATTCCTCTATAACTAGCCAAGTGATAAGAATACACTTAAATTCTTAGAGTATAGGCCTTTACAGACAAGCCTGAATATCTATATCCTCACACTGAGGTCCCTTCCAACCCTTATATTCTATGATGGTCAGTTCTGGAAACATGTTCCATTTGTGACAACTTTTATCCCCCCTGCCCCTGTCTGGCATTGCATCCCTGCAATTCTTAACCCAGGCTCCTACCCCTGACTTTGCCCCTTTGACTCTCTCCTTCCCTTGCTTCCACCTGTCTGACCCATTTCTGGAAACAGTTTGGCCCCTGAACACATTCTGTCATCTCTCCCCTCCCATTTGGGCTCCCTCTGTCTACCCTTCCCCCCACCCCCTTTGTAGCAGAGTCTGAGGGTGACTGAAGGCAGTGGCTGCAGCAGATATCACAGAGCAGGTCCAGATGCTGAAGCAGGCTCAGGAACTGCCAAGCAGCCAGCAGAAGGGAGTGGTTGGTAACCCTGCTCCTTGATAGTTGCCCTGCAGTAAGTCACTCTCCCCAGTGGACAAACCTCAGAAATCCTGAGTTAGGTCTGCCAAAACTCCCCAGCGTGGAAGTGAGGGTTCACGCTACAGCACAAGGAGACTCTGGAATGCAAAACGCTGCAGAAGTAAAGTCACCCCAAAACTTAGCCTCAAAACCTGTTGTTCCACCCAGCCTTTCCCTACCCTTGATTGGTCCTCTGAGCTAGCATGGGGCAATTAGTCAGAAAATCAGTGAAACTCCTCTTTTGGCTAAGCTCAAACCAGATTTGAATGGAGGCTGACGATTTCAAATAGTACTCCTGAGGGAATTCTGCACCAAAATTTAAAAATTCTGTACCAAAAAAATAAAAATTGTGCAAACAATATCTTAAAATTCTGCAAAATTCTATAAATTTTATTTTTCAAGATAACACAGTATAATCACCAAATACATTGAAATAAATTACCAAAATAATTGAAAATGGTGTGATTATATTGTTATTGTGTTACTGTGTCATTTTGAAAAATAAAATATGCCTAACTTCTCAGAATTTTAAAATATTTACTTTTTCGGTACAGAATTCCTCAAGAGTACCAGGGTTCTGTGTGGTGCAATCTGGGTGCGGGCAGCTGAGTGGGGGTGGGGGGCAGGTATGTGTGAGAATCTGGATATACAGGGGCTTGGTGCGGGGTTCTGGGTGCAGGGGGACTGGGACTCTACAGGGGAGTCCAGGTGAAGGTGGTTAGGGCTCAGTGTGTGTGTGCGGGGGGGAGGGGTTGGGGGAGTGGGACTTGGTGGGTCAGGCTGCCGCTGTTTGGGGTTCAGTGGGTTAGAGATACCTATGCATGGTATGAGGCTCAATGGGCAGGGTTCAGGGGGCTTGGTGGGGGGATTCTGGGTGCGAGGGGCTCCTGATGCACGGGGTGAGGCTTGGGGGTGGGGGTTTGGGTTCAGGTTGCTTGATGAGGGATTCTGGGTGTATAGGGCTCCCAACGCAGAGAGGCTCAGTGTGGGGTGCAGGTGGGAGAAGGGGTCAATGTATGGGGAGCTGCTCCCCCTGTCTGCCCAACCCCCATCTATCTAGAACCCCCACACGCAGCCCCCGCCACTGACCTTCATCCCCTCTCACCTGGAACCCCCCCACCGAGACCCCTTCACAGTGCAGAGCTTCCTGCAGGCAGGGGAAGTTCCTGGGGGTTGATCTGACCCAGCCCTGGCGGCACCTTAAAGACTAACAGATTTATCTGGGCATAAGCTTTTGTGGGTAAAAAAACCACGTCTGCATCTGAACTGCTTGTTGTTTTTGTGGATACAGACTAACACGGCTACCCCCTGATACTTGAATTCATAGTTTAGAATCTTCTTCGTTAATTGTATCTTCAAGGCAGGGGGAGATGGGAACCTACAAGGATGAAGTGACCTGTAGCTCACGAAAGCTTATGCTCAAATAAATTTGTTAGTCTCTAAGGGGCCACAAGTCCTCCTTTTCTTTTTTACAAAGATCCTGGAACTGCTGAGATGTTTCTTACAGACACTTGAGACAGGGTAGGTGTTTGTTTTCTCCTTTGATTTGTGTTTCAGTTCTGAGTCTTCCCTGGGTATGCTGTTATGGTGGGCAGCCTGTTTCAGTGGCCTGAGGCACATGGCCACAGACCTGGGATCTCCGGAGTACTTGTTCCTACTGTGGGTGATGTCCAGCATCACATGGGAACCAGCACTAAGTCTTCCACAAAACTCAGGCTCCGATGTGGGGAAGCAGTTCTGCAGCAGGGAATTTGCTTCCCAGTCCCAAGCATTGTGGAACAGGTTTCTAGTAGTGCCAAGCCATGCAGAAGAACTGCAGCCACTGCAGTAGCCCAAAGTCTGGTGAGGTTCAACAAGGACAAGTGCAGAGTCCTGCACTTAGGACGGAAGAATCCCAGGCACCGCTACAGACTAGGGGACCGAATGGCTAGGCAGCAGTTCTGCAGAAAAGGACCTAGGGGTTACAGTGGACGAGAAGCTGGATATGAGTCAACAGTGTGCCGTTGTTGCCAAGAAGGCCAATGGCATTTTGGGATGTATAAGTAGGGGCATTTGCCAGCAGATCGAGGGACGGGATCGTTCCCCTCTATTTGACATTGGTGAGGCCTCATCTGGAGTACTGTGTCCAGTTTTGGGCCCCACGCTACAAGAAGGATTTGGAAAAATTGGAGAGAGTCCAGTGGAGGGAAACAAAAATGATTAGGGGACTGGAACACATGACTTATGAGGAGAGGCTGAGGGGGGAGGGATAACTCAGTGGTTTGAGCATTGGCCTGCTAAACCCAGAGTTGTGAGTTCAATCCTTGAGGGGGCCATTTAGGGATCTGGGGCAAACACTGGGGACTGGTCCTGCTTTGAGCAGGGGGTTGGACTAGATGACCTCCTGAGGTCCCTTCCAACTCTGTGATTCTGTGAACTGGGATTGTTTAGCCTACGGAAGAGAAGAATGAGGAGGGATTTGATAGCTGCTTTCAACTACCTGAAAGGGGGTTCCAAAGAGGATGGATCTAGACTGTTCTCAGTGGTAGCAGATGACAGAACAAGGAGTAATGGTCTCAAGTTGCAGTGGGGGAGGTTTAGGTTGGATATTAGGAAAAACTTTTTCACTAGGAGGGTGGTGAAACACTGGAATGCATTACCAGTGGTGGAATCTCCTTCCTTAGAAGTTTTTAAGGTCAGGCTTGACAAAGCCCTGCTGGGATGATTTAGTTGGGGATTGGTCCTGCTCTGGGCAGGGGGTTGGACGAGATGACCTCCTGAGGTCCCTTCCAACCCTGATATTCTATGATTCTATGATGTGCTGGCTGGTGCCTCCGGAGCAGGGGTGTCCTGTCCCTCCTTCCCCCGCTGCTCTTCGGCCATCTGCGGCCGGCCATCTGTCCCCACCCACCTCCCTGCTTGGAACCGACCCGGCCAAGCTGCTCCTGGGAGCCTCCTGTCTGCTGTGGGGGGGGGCGGGTGTTAGGATATAGATATTCAGGCCTGTCTGCAAAGGCCTGTACTCTAAGAATTTAGGTGTATTCTTATCACTTGGCTAGTGATAGAGGTATAAAAGAAAGAATCAAAATCACTGTCTGCTGGTGTAAGGGCCTTCTCTTACTGTGACAGTCTGAGGCCCTGTTCTTAGGCTAAGGCCTTTGGCTAAGCAGCAGAGGCAGCCATAAGCTGGGAAGCGAACGGTCACATCCTCACATTCCAAACTAGTCACATTGAAATAAGGTGCTATTGGGCTGTCAGGCACTATCAGGACAGGATTGTATTCCTATCACCTCCAGAGAAAGGGAAGTGCCTAGAAAATGTAAAAGGAAACTTAGTTTGATAGCATCCTGTCTGGCAAGAACTCACTTATCAATAGCTGGGATGTGAAATCCTCACTTCTGTATTGTTTTGTCATTATAGTTCCCACTTTGCTGTTGTTTGTCTGTATAATCTCTGTCTGGTTCTGTGATTGTTCCTGTCTGCTGTATAATTAATTTTGCTGGGTGTAAACTAATTGAGGTGGTGGGATATAATTGGTTACATAATCATGTTACAATATGTTAGGATTGGTTAGTTAAATTTCAGGAAAATGATTGGTTAAGGTATAGCTAAGCAGAACTCAAGTTTTACTATATAATCTGTAGTCAATGAGGAAGTGACGGGGTGTGGGTGGGGGTGGGCATGTGGGGGTGTGAGATGGGAACAGGGAATGGGGGTAAGAAAATTGGAATCATGTTTTGCTAAAGGGGGAGATGGGAACAGGGAATGGGGGTAAGAAAATTGGAATCTTGTTTTGCTAAAGGGGGAGATGGGAACAGGGAATGGGGGTAAGAAAATTGGAATCATGTTTTGCTAAAGGGGGAAATGGGAACAGGGAATGGGAGTAAGGAAGTTGGAATCATGTTTGGCTAAGGGCAGGAATGGGAACAGGGACACAGGTGTAAGGCTTTGTGGTGTCAGAGCTGGGAAGGAGGATACTAAGGAAGGAAACTGGAATCATGCTTGCTGGAAGTTCACCCCAATAAACATCGAATTGTTTGCACCTTTGGACTTCGGGTATTGTTGCTCTCTGTTCATGCGAGAAGGACCAGGGAAGTAAGTGGGTGAAGGAATAAGCCCCCTAACAGCGGGCATTTCATAATTTTATTTCCCTCTTATGCTTATATTTAATTCATTGAGTAGTGAGTTCTAAAATGTCTAATCTGTCCTGGCTGCAGTAATTTTCCTTATTTTTATTACTATTTTGTGCTTTGTCATTAATTATTTAAAATGGTATAATCAAATAATAACATCCTCTTAGAATATAACTTTAGCTTGTACTCACCTGAGCACTGCCAGGTTAAAAAACATTAGCTAAACACATAACTTTAGACCCTGGGCAGATGAAAGTCACTTATTTTCAAGTAGTATTTTTAGTTATATCTGTAAAAAAACCTTAAAATTCATATGAAAATAAATGCAGTTCCAATTATGATACCTAACAGCAATGATGGAGTCAAATGTTCGTGAGTCACATACATGGTTGTGATTGGTAAACATAAATGCCAAAATAATTAGAAAAATAAATTCCCATTCTTAATAAAAGAGAAAAAACCTTCATCATGTATGTTACAATTAAGTAAATACTTTTTTGGGGGAGTGAAAAACAATTGACTAAAATAGAGTAGATAATGGCAGGGACACAGAGTCAGATTTTATTTATTTTTATTATTAACGATAGTGTACAACGTATCAAACTTGTGTTTCTGATATCTGTGTTAAAGCTTCAGAACTGATACCTCAAGGTTTGGGATTGGGAATATCTTGCTGTATTATCTCCTGATCTAAATTTACATATAAACTTAAAATGTGGCTTTAATTGGAGTTTGTATATATTTGTTCTTTCTTTATGTAACAATTAGACGTAGTGCTCCTGTCAGCTAATTCCTAAGTTATTATCTGCAAAAAACCCAAGAGTCTTCAGGTGCCTAAGTAGTCTCTGGAACCATGGTTAAAGTTGCCCCCACCCCACAAAATCTGAAATGGCACCCCGGTGAGCCAGTAGTGTCCAGAGAGCTGCAGGAGGGCCCTGGGCTCTGGCAAGATGCAGCCTCCTTGTGACAGCATGAAACCGACCTTGAGCCGCGGGCAGAGCATCAGGCACCAGGAGCCACAGCAGCAGCACAGAAGTAAGGGTGGCAATACAGCATCTACCAGGCCACCCTTACTTCTGTGCTGCTGCTGGTGGTGGCGTTGCCGTCAGAGCTGGGCACGCGGCCAGGAGCTGCTGGTATCAGGCCGCCTGACAATTCTTAATTTGTGCCAGGGCTGACCTGTGGCACCTCTTCAATACAAACGTGGGGAAGCAGCAGGGTCCAGAGGTGGTGGGGGGATCCCAGTAAGCCTGTGGGGCCAGGGGTGATGTGGGGGGCAGCAAAATACAAGTTCACCCAGAGTGCCATTTTCCCTAAATCTGGCCCTACCGGTCTTGGTGCAGGCAGCAGGAGGCTCATGCTGGCCAGAGCACCCGTTCTGTGCTGGGGCTGCAGCCGGGGTGGTCACTTTGCTGGGGAAAAAACATGGTTTTCAGAGAAAAGGGGAAGGAAAGAGGCAGCTGCAGGAGCTTTTATCAGAGCGCTCCACAGCCCGCCAGAGTCATTTCCCCTTGACAGAGATGCACATGGGATGTCCCCACAGCAGCCGAGTGCCCTCAGCGCCTGGCAGGAGGGGAGGGGAGCCGGGTGTCCAGGGGCTTCCTCCCTGAGCTCTGCGCTGCTGCTCCCCCTGCATCCCCAAGTGCTGCTTGGTTCACAGCCGGGTGAACTCCTGGGGGACTTGCAGAGCGCATCCAAAGTCAGACCTGTACTTATTAAGCCCTCTACCCTGCAAATACAGAAGTCAGACTGTGCCTCTGGGTTTACAGAAAGGATGTTGTGGAAAAGGAGGCTTAATTCAATAGATCAAGAGCCCCAGCCAAAGGGTGGGTTCGCACCATTTTATTTCCTTCACTGATTCTTTCAAAGTTAAAAGGGAAAGCAAACTGCTTAGCTTTTTGATAGCAGAAGAAGCTGAAATGTGTCTGATCTCACTACAGCAAAATACCCTGCAGAAAATACAGACACGATGAATTAAAACAACTTTACCAGATCAGTCACTGCAATGCTGGAATTCAGTTCTCAGTCTAGCAACAAACTGCACAGGGAAAATCAACCATTTCATGCCCGCCCTTCCCCTTAGCTTTATTTCTTTGAACTTTTATTTCTTTGAACCTGATTTCAGTAGCAGAGGCAGCCCCTCCATCCAGGCTCAGGAAGCAGCTCTGGGCTCTGGCTGCTGCTGCTGGCAGGTTGGAGCATTACGATAAGGACACAGCTGCTTTGTTCGCATTTACCCCACCCCATCCTCCTCACGATTCCAGTGTACCAGAAACATCTAGCCCCCTCCCCGCCCCCCATGATTCCAGTGCACCGGGAACATCTACCTCACCCCACCCTCCTCATGTTTCCAGTGTACCGGGAACATCTACCCCCTAACCCCTCATGATTCCAGTGCATTGCTGGACCTGGGGACTCCTTGCATCTGTGGATCAGCAAGGTTCTACAGAGCAGCGTGATTTTATTTTCTCTCCGAGGCAATCCCCCTCCTGGTACCTTTTCCTTGTAAACCTCCTGGAGTTGAGTCTTATTTTCTTTGTTTTGTTTTTTTAATTTTTTAAAATATAAATATATACAGAGAAAAAACAAACATAATAAACTATATTAAATTCTCATGATATATTAACCATTTGCTACCTAATGTTAGCCATACTTGAAACATTTAATTATATATATATATATATATATATATATATATATATATATATATATATATATATAATATGAATGGTCAAAATATACCTCAATTATTTGCATTAAACAATTTACAAACAAAATCTGCTTATGGAAAATCAACTAGTTAAAGAAAAATTATGAAGTAAAGAATAGAAGCAAAGTTCAGAGGAGAGGGCTAGAGATGGGGAAGGAAGGAAGTGGGTAGAGAGGAAGGAGAAGGGGGGAAGAGGAATGCATGTAATAGGATCATTCAGATACTTCCATGAAAGCATCCCATGTCTCTGAGCTTTTTTTCTTGGATATTTCTGTTATGGTATACTAGTGAGGCAGAACTAGTAACTAGCAGCTGGAGTTAACCATGGCAAATCTCCTGCTGATGTGAAGAGAAGTTCTGAATTTATCAAAGGAATAAAAGAAGCTCCAGGACTCTCACTGCAGTTGAATGTATTGTGACTTTTCTGGCTCATTGCCTGTACATTTCTCTGTCTCTGTTTCTCAGGCTCTCTTGCTGGAGCTGTTCCACTCTGTATTAAATTATATGTTCAGCAGTGCTGCAGTGGAGGAGAGAGGGTGGCTTGGTGATGAGAGCCCTCCTCTTGGCTGTAGAAGACTCAGGTTCAAGTTCCTGCTCTAATAAATATTTCATTATTTACTCAAAGTGGAACAGATCCACCAGGAAAGATTGAAAAAACTCCATCTCAGGCTACAGATAAATTGGTTGGTCACTAAGGTGCCACAAGTACTCCTTTTCTTTTTCCATCTCAGGCTAGTCAATAGCCTAGTGATTAGGGCTCTCCCCTGGAGAGGGGAAAATGGAGGGAGAGAGGAATCAGGGAACCAGAGTTGGGGAAAGCAGGCATCTGGAGAGGGGAAAGTGGAATTGAGGAAAAGCAGGAACCTTTGGGCAGGGAGGACCCAGAGGGGAGAAGCAGGATATAGAGGAGTGGGGGAAGCAGCGACCTCGAGGTGGGGAGCAGTGTGGATTGGGTGGGAATGGGACAAACTCGGACTCATAATAGAAACATGTTTTCAACTTTAATGGAATGGTTGCTCTAACTGCATAACACAATAAATTTACTTGGCAATGCATATATCCCATTTTATTTGTGTCCTCTGTGATCTTCTGTCCCTCAAAATCCAATAACCAGCATCTCATAATCACTGTTTTGTTTACTATGATGTTTGTTTGTTTTTCTCCATGTCCATCCTGTTATCTAGACCAAGTTCCCATGAGGATGCAGGTTCTCTCATTCTGCCATAGCACCACAGCCAGATGCTCTCTGCCTGATTTGATTATTTTCTTCATTACTTGTTCTCTTCACAGGTTGGAATCAGGTAGGAATCCCATCTCTTTCTATAGTTTCTTATATGATTTATCTAGGCTTACAGTGACTTACAAATGGGCTTCACTTGAAGACAATGGAACTACTTACAGTGTGTAAACAGAACCACAAAGCAAGATTGGCAACTTCTTTATTCAATTTTGCTCTGCTTATCCTGTTGCTGGGTTGTTGCATTGTTCTTGGGATAGTTTTTAGATTTGCTTATTCATGCATGTGTTTTTAAAAGTTGTCAGCAATGGATAACACTCTATTATTGAAGGAGGATAAAAATCTAAGTAAATAAATAGCAGGGGTTTGAAAAGATGCCCAGTAAGATGTTTAGTTGTAAACAGAAGGCTAAACAAAAAACAACCCAAATTCCAAACAGAAACAACAGTGTTTTTTTAAAAAGTGTCTTCACTGCCTGTCCAAACCTTCAGGACTAATAACTGTCTAACTCATCTTAATGCACTGATGTCCTCTTCCACTCATTCCCTTCTCAAACACCTAGAGAGAGCAGGGACTATAAGTCAGTAGGTTGAACAAGAGGGTAAATGAGATACACAGCTGACGACCCTTTATTGAAAATGTCCCATTAGAACCCGTGGGGTTGTTAGCTCAGACACTCCATCTGCTCTCAGTCTCTGGGACATCACATTAGGAAAGAGGCACTAATCTGGTCCCAAACCACTTAATGCTTCATATGTCAAAAACCAGTGCTTTGAAGTGCACACAAAATATACTGGAAGTAAGAGCATATCACAGAGGTCAGGTACACAGTGTCCCATGTGCAGAGCACAGCTAACCAAGTAGGATGCTACACTTTGCACTATCTTAAATTGAAACTAGCCCTCTGGAGATTAAAGGCTTCCACAGCCTGTGAACCTGAGCAACAAAAGGAGAGCCCATTAGGGCTGATCCAAATCCCATTGAAGTAAATGAGAACTGTTCCATTGGTTCAATGGGATTGGGATCAGGTTTCCAGCCCTTTAAAATTTCCTCCAAATTTCGTTGCCTAATTTATCAGATCTAATCCTATTTTATTTGCATAGCACACTACTGCATGAGGCTGACAGGACTGAGGAGGCAAAAGAAAAGTAATTTTTCTCTCTGAGTTAATTTTCTTTTATGTTGTGGCACATTTCAGAGCACAATGTAGAGTGACTGAACCTTATCACCCTGTCACTGTAACTGGGGTTGGGGACATTTTGTGATCCTCTCACTTGCTCCCCATGACAAGTGCTGGGAATGTATTTCAGTATTTTTTAAAATATAATCTTTCTGCCTGGTGGAGCCAGCAGCAGTCAGGGCCATGTTCAATATCTAGGGGTTCCTTTCTGTTGATACAACACAGAACTGGCTCAATCCTCCACCCAGTATCCTAGGAAATTTACACACCACCCCTGGGTGTCTCTGAGAGGCAATACTTCCCCACTCACAAGCATAGAGTCTGAGTATAGAAAAGAAACTTTAATAAAAGGAGGGAAGCAACTGGGTGTTAATTTGGGAAAACACTGCAACTAGGGTCCATAAAAATAAACCATGGGTAAACGACCCAACCCCAAGTAGGTTGGGCAGTGTCCTTTCCCCTCAGGTTCTTAAGTCCAGCAACCCAAAAGCCCCCTTCACATGCCCAACCCTTCTCTGCACCCCACTCACAGTTGCTGTCCTTGGTTAGTGCAGACCCAGAGTTCAGAGGTGCATCTACAGACTTCACCTCCCACCTTGTGTGGAGAGGGGGTAAAGAGGCTCCTTACTTGTAGCGCTGCTCGGGCACTCGCTCGCTGCCCCTCTCTGCCAGCCACCCTGCCAGATGTCTGCTCACCATGCTCACCGCGCCTCTCCACTGTCAGCCTGCTGGCTGCTTGGTCACCGCTGTTGGCACACCTCTCCACCAGCCGCCCTGTTGGCCGCTCACCTTGCTTCTCCACCAGCTGCCCTGCTAGCCACTCATCACGCTTCTTTGCCACTGCCCTGCTGGCTGCTTGTTGCGCCTCTCTGCCTCAACAGCCACTCATTCACCAGCTGTCAGTCACCTTCTGCTGCCATCTGCCTCTCTGCTGTGTCCTCTGCACATCAGTTTCTTAGTAATTTTAGCTCTTAGCAGGCAGGGCAGAAACACAGTCGCACCACAAATGATTTCAGCTCTGATCGAACAATTAAATTAACAAAGAGGGTTCTAATGAAGCCTATTTAATGCTATTATTTGACCTGTGGGGAGGAACAGGTTGAACCAGTCTAGGTAGGACCCTTGGTGAGGGTGTGCTGCCTTCTCACTGGGATACTTGTCCCCACCCCTCTTACTTTCACAGGGCGCTGACATTTGAGCCCCTGGCTTAACAAGGTTCTTTCAACTGAGGATGGTCCCCCTTATTTGGGACAGGTTAACCACAGTACTGCTTCTCTGTATTCCAACAATAATTACAACATTGGTAACAGCATTTCACTACTCCTGCATTCAGTACTAAGGTGATTTGTACCCAACACCAGTTAAAGTTGATCACTTTGACACCTCTGCATCTGTTGAATATGTAAGCAGAGCAGGAACAAATTGTATTTACATAAACACACTCCCAGCTAGCTGTCAGGGAAGCATTCATTCAGACCCTGCTTACATAAACATAATATTAACCCTTTAGACATGAGTGGGTAGCCAGTATTCAGGGTCTTATGGGTTCTTTCCATTAGAAAGAGAAATTGCTGATGGAGTCAGGTATTTATTTGATGAAATCCTTTTTATTTACATAGAATGTACACAAAGTCCCGCATCATTGAACACAGTAGGAATCAAACAGCAGGAGGCAATTTCTTTGCTCACAATTCCAAGCCGCTTTCAACCAAAACTTTGCCCAACAAGTTCTCTCTTAGCTTTCACATGCTTCAAGTGCTTTTCTGGCTGTCTCTGGCCTTTCTTTGCAGCCTTTTCTGTCTGCTTCTTTAGTGTTTTTTCTCTGCTTCTGCTCTCACACACAAGCACACAGCTCTACCAAAGCAATACCCATCCCTCTGTATTTGCACTATGCCCACATAGCTCAGCTCTTGACCAGACTTGCACATGGCATGTAATTTGAGTGGTGGCTCTGAAAGTTTCAGCTACTTTACTCCATAAAGGAGCTTCATTGCTTCTATCATTTATTCTGAATGAAGGGTGGCTATTACACCCACCAGATTCAATGAGGTTTCACCCTACATCTGGTATAACAATAATTTAACAGAGTAGCAGCCGTGTTAGTCTGTATTCGCAAAAAGAAAAGGAGTACTTGTGGCACCTTAGAGACTAACCAATTTATTTGAGCATAAGCTTTCGTGAACTACAGCTCACTTCCACTGAATGCATCCGATGAAGTGAGCTGTAGCTCACGAAAGCTTATGCTCAAATAAATGAGTTAGTCTCTAAGGTGCCACAAGTACTCCTTTTCTTTTTGCGAATAATTTACAGTTGTGGAAATGCATTATTTCTTGTAAACTCCATATATAATTTCATGCCCCATGGAATATAAAATACATGAAATAGATCTTGTTGTTTGTGTGTATTGTTAAAGAAATGTATATGAATTTCCCATGCTTTCTCTGAGTTTATCTTCCTTGTATCCTGGTACATTTCTTAGCTCGTTTTAAAGTGGTTGGACCTGACCAGCCTGTCATTGCCACTGTGGGAGAAGAGATTGTGTTACCCTGTCACCTGTCCCCCAAGATGAGCGCTGAGAACATGGAGGTGACGTGGTTCCGGTCCCAACTCTCTCCATTTGTTCATCGCTATAGTGATGGAAAGGACCAGTATGGGCAGCAGATGTCAGAATATCAGCGGAGGACAGAGCTCTTTAAAGATGGTCTCACCGATGGAAATGTTGCCTTGAGAATTTTCAATATCAGACCTTCTGATGAAGGACAGTATAGCTGTTTTGTTCAAGAGGGTATGGATTATGAAGAAGCCCAATTGGAACTAAAGGTGTCAGGTCAGTAGCGTGTGGGGAAGCAATAGATGTGATCTATCTTAATTTTTAGTAAGGCTGTTGGCACAATCCCACATGACAATCTCATAAGCAAACCAGGGAAATGTGGTTTGGCTGAAATTGCTAGAAGGTGGGTGCACAACCTGATTAAAAAATTGAACCCAAAGAGTAGTTATCAGTTGTTTGCTGTTAAATTAGGAGGATGTATCAAATGGGATCCCACATGGGTCATTCCTCGGTCCGGTACTATTCAATATTTTCATTAATTACTTAGATGATGCAGTAGAGAGTACACTTATAAAATGTGCAGATGTCACCAAGCTGGGAAAGATGCAGTCCCTTTGGAGGGCAGGATTAGAATTCAAAATGATCTTGATAAACTGGAGTATTGGTCTGAAATCAACAACATGAAATTGAGTAAAAACATGCAAAGAGAAATACACGTAGGAAGGAAAAAATAAATGCACAAATACAATATGGGAATAACTGTCTGTGCAGCAATGCTGCAGAAAAGGATGTGGAGATTTTAGTGGACCACAAAGTGAATATGGAGCCAACAGTATGATGCTGCAGTGGAAAAAAAAGGAGATTTAGGCTACATAGCAGGAAAATCTTTCTAACTATGAAGATAGTTAAGCACTGGAACAGGTAACCTAGGCAGGTCATGGAATTCTTGCAATTGTAGGTTTTTTAAGAAGGAGGTTTCACAGACACGAGTTTGGGATGGCCTAGGAGTATTTAATCTTGTCTCAGTGTGGGTGAGTGGACAAGATCAAGGGTTCTCAACATTTTTCTTTCTGAGCCCCCTCCCCCACAACTTGCTGTAAAAACTCTACAGTCCAATTGTGCCACAATCACTGTTTTTCTGCATTTAAAAGCCAGGGCCAGGATTAGGGGATAGCAAGCAGGTCAATTGCCCAGGGCCCCACACCACAGGGGGCCCTGCGAAGCTACCTTGCTCAGGCTTCGGCTTCAACCTCGTGTGACGGGTCTCAGGTTTCAGCCATGCACAGCAGGGTGGGGGCTTTGGCTTTCTGCCCTGGGCCCCAGCAAGTCTAATGCTGACCCTGTTTGGTGGACCCCTTGAAACCTGCTCATAGCCCCCTGTGGGGCCACAGACCCCTGGCTGAGAACCGCTGGACTAGATGACCTTTTGAGTTCCCTTCCAATCCTATAGTTCTATGTGCCTGTATTTCCTTTGGAGAGCGTTCTCAGTGATTCTTATTTGCATTTTACTATTCAAAATTTCCTGTTACCTTCAATTTATTTCCTAGCAGTAACTCCAGTGTGTCACTTTTGTAAATCGGATTTAAGTTCCTATGTCATTTGGGTGGTTTTGAAAAATTTCCCCAAGTCCGTTGCGAGGAATGATTCTTCATCCAAACATGAAGTACATTGGATAAGGGGTACACTAGCTACTCCACGTCTGAAAATGAGTGGCTAGTGTTCTGCTGGCTCCTTGTCACTCTGGTGCTATCTCGTTTCATTCTGGTGAAGGCTGCTAAAACTTTAAGGAGGGAGAACAATTCCTCCTGTGAAAGCCCATTCCTCCTCCACTGCTTTTCACCAGTGAAGAGGGGCTTAGGAGCAGCCACACATACTGAGCTCTGGGTTAAACTTGACCAGACATGGACAGACTTTTCTCCTCTGTCTTTGACATGTACCCATAGGGCTAGCTAAAGCAGACTGTATATGATCAAAGAAGAGATATTTCACCTGAAGGTACATTTGAAATATAACTTTTATTTTTCTCAATCTTTTTCTTTATCCGTTAGTGTTAAGATCATTTACCAGCTAACGGATTCATGAAATCATGAAATACAATGTTTTGCCATGTGTAGATCCTGGAATGGAAAACTAGTGAAGGAAAAAGTTTTCCCTTCCCGCTCCATGAAATAATTATAATTTCTTGCTCATATTGTTTCCTGAGTCCATGAGTATAGGGAATAAAAGGAAAGTTTAAATGTTTATCCTCCAGGCTGAACATGTGCATAAATTAATACTGATTTATTAATTTTCTCTAGCTTCAGGCACTGCTCCTCACATCTCTGTTGAGGATTATCAGGATGGAGGGATCCGGGTGGTGTGTCGATCGGTTGGCTGGTACCCACAGCCTGAGGTGCTGTGGAGAGATGCCAGTGGACAGCATTTACCATCGCTCTCTGAAACAAATTCCAAAGAAGCCAATGAGCTGTTTGACATTGAAAATTCCATCGTTATTACAGAGAATTCACACCAGAACTTGTCTTGCGTAGTCAAGAGCACCCACACCAACCAAAAAAAGGAATCAACATTATTTTATATATCAGGTCAGTTACCACCAAAGCAACACACTGTGATCAGCAACAGAAAAAATACAACAGCAGATTGGTTAACTACATTAAAATGTATCAATAGCAATGAAGGCTAGAGTATGATATTTAGAAAAAAAACCCTACAAAAGAAACAAACCAATGGTGGAATTTTCAAAAAGTATCCTGAAAGTCAACAAGACTCATGCTCCTAAATAATTCAGACACTTTTGAAGATCCCACCTATACTGTATAGCAGAGGTGGCCAAACTTACTGACTCTCCAAGCCACATATGACAATCTTCAGAAGTTTGAGAGCTGGGGCATGACTGCAGGAGTTTGGGGCTTCAAATCTGTGGGGAGGGGGGTCTCAGGGCTTCAGCCCCATGGGAAGCACCTGCTGGGGCTTGGGGCTTCAGGAGTGGGGCTGAAACCCGAGACCTTCCTCCCTGCAGTGGTGACACGGCGGGACACATGGGGTCACATGCTCCCCCAGACTTTTGCCAGGATTTGCTGGCCCTGCTTGGTCACATGGTGTCGCCCTGTGTGACAGCTGCCGGAGCCGGCAAGCTGGGAGCTGTGACTATGAGGAGAGGCAGCTGGGAACTGCAGGGGGAGCTTCTGCTTTTGCTTCTGCCTGAGAGCTCTTTTGGGACCATGGAGAGGAGGGGCTCAGAGCATAGCCCCAGCTGGGGCTGAGCTCTCACCCATGGCCGGGACTGCAGCAGAGCAATTGGCCCTGGCCAGAGCGCCAAGCCCAGAGCCCATCCCCCGTTCCACCATTCCTCCCAAGGCCCTATCCGTGGCCCCACCCCATTCCACCCCTTCCCCTGTGAGCCTGCCCCTGTTCCAACCACGAACCTGCCCCCATTCCACCCCCACTCCACCTCTTCTCTCGAGGCCCACACCCCGCTTGTTCCTTTCCACCCTGTCTGCTGCCACCCCGAGTCCAGAAAGGCTCTGTGTCCCCACTGTGGCCCTGGAGTAAGAGCTCCTCCACCCCCAAGGCTGTTGCAGTGGGGATTTTTCCGGGGGCCCCAAATTGGCCAGGACCCCTGGGCATAGGCCCTGTGGGTCTGTGCGGTAATCCGCCACTGCACTCCCGCTTCTGGCCTCTCCCCAAGCCTCCATTACGCACCGCCCATGATTGCAGCCCCAGTGTGCTGAGCACTGTACAAATAAACTATGATAGTTCTAAACTAAATGAACAAGACAAGCAAAAGACTGGACAGGAAATAGAGCAACAGAGGGGAAATGACATAGTAAAGCTCATACAGCAGGGCACCAGAAGTGTGGGGAACATAATTCAGTCTCCTGAGTCTGAAGCCAGTGCTTTAGGCATTGGACAAGGTTGTCTCTTTGTGCAACAACAGCAGTGAATTAAACCAGGCTGATTCATACGCTGATCTGTGAATTGATGCCTGTGTTGGTTGGAGTCCTTGTAATATAGGTTTCTGGTGCTCTGTGCACTGCAGACAGGGCTGTATTTCCACCTTTGTTTTAGACTACTCCTGCTGGAGGTAGCTTTATATGATGTGGAATCCTTTGATTTTTGCCCTTACTTACAGAGTTATGTGAGTCCCTCTGGGGTTTTCTTTTACAGCTGCCTTTTTCCCAAAGGCGAATCCATGGATGGTGGCTCTGTCGGTGATCCTGATGATTTTTGCATGTTTCATTGGTATCACTATTTATTTATTTAAAATAAAAGGTAAACATTATAAAGGAAAATATAATGCAAGATTTTCTTCTAATAAAAGCAGTAAGGCTACATCTGAAAAACTAAAAAGTAACATGAAAAATGTAGAAGCAACAAAAAATAATGGTTTTGTATGGAAATGTCCTTGCAAAGGAACTTCACTGAGTTACACCAGCTGAGCCTTCACATTTATATATAACGGGACACATACAATTAGAGAAAAGTGAAAAGAGAAGACGTCCCAGGCTGTGAGATGAGTTAGGGCAGTGGCTCTCAACCTTTCCAGACCACTGCACCCCTTTCAGGAGTCTGATTTGTCTTGCATACCACAAGTTTCTCCTGACTTAAAAATCACTTGCTTAGGGTATGTCTACACTACAAAATTAGGTCGAATTTATAGAAGTCGTTTTTTTAGAAATCGTTTTTATATATTCGAGTGTGTGTGTCCCCACAGAAAATGCTCTAAGTGCATTAACTCGGTGGAGTGCTTCCACAGTACCAAGGCAAACGTCGACTTCCGGAGTGTTGCACTGTGGGTAGCTATCCCACAGTTCCCGCAGTCTCTGCTGCCCATTGGAATTCTGGGTTGAGATCCCAATGCCTGATGGGGCTAAAACATTGTCGCGGGTGGTTCTGGGTACATATCATCAGGCCTCCGTTCCCTCCCTCCCTCCATGAAAGCAAGGGCAGACAATCGTTTCGCACCTTTTTTCTTGAGTTACCTGTGCAGACACCATACCACGGCAAGCATGGAGCCCGCTCAGGTAACCGTCACCGTATGTCTACTGGGTGCTGGCAGACGTGGTACTGCATTGCTACTCAGCAGCAGCAACCCCTTGCCTTGTGGCAGCAGACTGTACAATAGGACTGGTAGCCGTCATCGTCATGTCCGAGGTGCTCCTGGCCATGTCGGCCAGGAGCACCTGGGCAGACATGGGTGCAGGGACTACATTAGAAGTGACTTGACCAGGTCATTCTCTTTAGTCCTGCAGTCAGTCCTATTGAACCATCTTATGGTGAGCAGGAGGCGATATGGATAGCTAGCAGTCCTATTGTACCATCTCCTGCCGAGCAACCATGAGATGTGGATGGCTTGCAGTCCTTCTGCACCGTCTGCTGCCAGCCAAAGATGTAAAAGATAGATGGAGTGGATCAAAACAAGAAAAAGACTAGATTTGTTTTGTACTCATTCGCTTCCCCCCCTCCCGCCCCGTCTAGGGGACTCATTCCTCTAGGTCACACTGCAGTCACTCACAGAGAAGGTGCAGCAAGGTAAATCTAGCCATGTATCAATCAGAGGCCAGACCAACCTGCTTGTTCCAATAAGAACAATTACTTAGGTGCACCATTTCTTATTGGAACCCTCCGTGAAGTCCTGCCTGAAATACTCCTTGATGTAAAGCCACCCCCTTTGTTGATTTTAATTCCCTGTAAGCCAACCCTGTAAGCCATGTCGTCAGTCGCCCCTCCCTCCGTCAGAGCAACGGCAGACAATCGTTCCGTGACTTTTTTCTGTGTGGATGCCATACCAAGGCAAGCATGGAGGCCGCTCAGCTCACTTTGGCAATTAGGAGCACATTAAACACCACACACATTATCCAGCAGTATATGCAGCACCAGAACCTGGCAGAGCGATACTGGGCGAGGAGGCGATGTCAGTGTGGTCACGTGAGTGATCAGGACATGGACACAGATTTCTCTGAAAGCATGGGCCCTGCCAGTGCATGCATCATGGTGCTAATGGGGCAGGTTCATGCAGTGGAACACCGATTCTGGGCTTGGGAAACAAGCACAGACTGGTGGGACCGCATCGTGTTGCAGGTCTGGGACGATTCCCAGTGGCTGCGAAACTTTCGCATGCGTAAGGGCACTTTCATGGAACTTTGTGACTTGCTTTCCCCTGCCCTGAAGCGCATGAATACCAAGATGAGAGCAGCCCTCACAGTTGAGAAGCGAGTGGCGATAGCCCTGTGGAAGCTTGCAACGCCAGACAGCTACCAGTCAGCTGGGAATCAATTTGGATTGGGCAAATCTACTGTGGGGGCTGCTATGATGCAAGTAGCCCACGCAATCAAAGATCTGCTGATATCAAGGGCAGTGACCCTGGGAAATGTGCAGGTCATAGTGGATGGCTTTGCTGCAATGGGATTCCCTAACTGTGGTGGGCCATAGATGGAACCCATATCCCTATCTTGGCACCGGAGCACCAAGCCAGCGACTACATAAACTGCAAGGGGTACTTTTAAATAGTGCTGCAAGCTCTGGTGGATCACAAGGGACGTTTCACCAACATCAGTGTGGGATGGCCGGGAAAGGTACATGACGCTCGCATCTTCAGGAACTCTGGTCTGTTTCAAAAGCTGCAGGAAGGGACTTTATTCCCAGACCAGAAGATAACTGTTGGGGATGTTGAAATGCCTATATGTATCCTTGGGGACCCAGCCTACCCCTTAATGCCATGGCTCATGAAGCCATACACAGGCAGCCTGGACAGTAGTCAAGAGCTGTTCAACTACAGGCTGAGCAAGTGCAGAATGGTGGTAGAATGTGCATTTGGACGTTTAAAGGCGCGCTGGCGCAGTTTACTGACTCGCTTAGACCTCAGCGAAACCAATATTCCCACTGTTATTACTGCTTGCTGTGCACTCCATAATATCTGTGAGAGTAAGAGGGAGACATTTATGGAGGGGTGGGAGGTTGAGGCAAATCGTCTGGCTGCTGGTTACGTGCAGCCAGACACCAGGGTGGTTAGAAGAGCACAGGAGGGCGCGGTGCGCATCAGAGAAGCTTTGAAAACCAGTTTCATGACTGGCCAGGCTACGGTGTGAAAGTTCTGTTTGTTTCTCCTCAATGAAACCCCCCGCCCCTTGGTTCACTCTACTTCCCTGTAAGCTAACCACCCTCCCCTCCTCCCTTCGATCACTGCTTGCAGAGTCAATAAAGTCATTGTTGCTTCACATTCATGCATTCTTTATTTATTCATCACACAAATAGGGGGATGACTACCAAGGTAGCCCAGGAGGGGTGGTGGAGGAGGGAATGAAAATGCCACCCAGCACTTTAAAAGTTTACAACTTTAAAATTTATTGAATGCCAGCCTTCTGTTTTTTGGGCAATCCTCTGTGGTGGAGTGGCTGGTTGGCCGGAGACCCCCCCACCGCGTTCTTGGGCGTCTGGGTGTGGAGGCTATGGAACTTGGGGAGGAGGGTGGTTAGTTACACAGGGGCTGTAGTGGCAGTCTGTGCTCCAGCTGCCTTTGCTGCAGCTCAGCCATACTCTGGAGCATATTAGTTTGATCCTCCAGCAGCCTCAGCATTGAATCCTGCCTCCTCTCATCACGCTGCCACCACCTTTCAGCTTCAGCCCTCTCTTCAGCCCGTCACTTACTCTCTTCAGCCCGCCACTTACTCTCTTCAGCCCGCCACCTCTCCTCCCGGTCATTTTGTGCTTTCCTGCACTCTGACATTATTTGCCTCCATGCATTCCTCTGTGCTCTGTCAGTGTGGGAGGACAACGTGAGCTCAGAGAACATTTCATCATAAGTGCGTTTTTTTTTTCTTTCTAATCTTCACTAGCCTCTGGGAAGGAGAAGATCCTGTGATCATTGAAACACATGCAGCTGGCGGAGAAAAAAAAGGGACAGCAGTATTTAAAAAGACACATTTTATAAAACAGTGGCTACAGTCTTTCAGGGTAAACCTTGCTGTTAACATTACATACATAGCACATGTGCTTTCGTTACAAGGTCGCATTTTGCCTCCCCCCACCGCGTGGCTACCCCCTCAACCCTCCCTCCTCCCCGTGGCTCACAGTGGGGAACATTTCTGTTCAGCCACAGGCAAACAACCCAGCAGGAACGGGCACCTCCGAGTGTCCCCTGAAGAAAAGCATCCTATTTCAACCAGGTGACCATGAATGATATCACTCTCCTGAGGATAACACAGAGAGATAAAGAACGGATGTTGTTTGAACGCCAGCAAACATACACTGCAATGCTTTGTTGTACAATGATTCCCGAGTACATGCTACTGGCCTGGAGTGGTAAAGTGTCCTACCATGGAGGACGCAATAAGGCTGCCCTCCCCAGAAACCTTTTGCAAAGGTTTTGGGAGTACATCCAGGAGAGCCGTGAATGCCTGGGCAAATTAATCCTTTCACATGCTTGCTTTTAAACCATGTATAGTATTTTAAAAGGTACACTCACTGGAGGTCCCTTCTCCTCCTGCCGGGTCCAGGAGGCAGCCTTGGGTGGGTCCGGGGGGTACTGGCTCCAGGTCCAGGGTGAGAAACCGTTCCTGGCTGTCGGGAAAACCGGTTTCTCCGCTTGCTTGCTGTGAGCTATCTACAACCTCCTCCTCATCATCATCTTCTTCGTCCCCAAAACCTGCTTCCGTATTGCCTCCATCTCCATTGAAGGAGTCAAACAACACGGCTGGGGTAGTGGTGGCTGAACCCCCTAAAATGGCATGCAGCTCATCATAGAAGCGGCATGTTTGGGGCTCTGATCCGGAGCGGCCATTCGCCTCTCTGGTTTTCTGGTAGGCTTGCCTCAGCGCCTTAAGTTTCACGCGGCACTGCTTTGGGTCCCTGTTATGGCCTCTGTCCTTCATGCCCTGGGAGATTTTGACAAAGGTTTTGGCATTTCGAAAACTGGAATGGAGTTCTGATAGCACGGATTCCTCTCCCCATACAGCGATCAGATCCCGTACCTCCCGTTCAGTCCATGCTGGAGCTCTTTTGCGATTCTGGGACTCCATCATGGTCACCTCTGCTGATGAGCTCTGCATGGTCACCTGCAGCTTGCCACGCTGGCCAAACAGGAAATGAGATTCAAAAGTTTGCGATTCTTTTCCTGTCTACCTGGCCAGTGCATCTGAGTTGAGAGTGCTGTCCAGAGCAGTCACAGTGGAGCACTCTGGGATAGCTCCTGGAGGCCAATACCGTCGAATTGTGTCCACAGTACCCCAAATTCGAGCCGGCAAGGTCGATTTAAGCGCTAATCCACTTGTCAGGGATGGAGTAAGGAAATCGATTTTAAGAGCCCTTTAAGTCGAAATAAAGGGCTTCATCGTGTGGACGGGTGCAGGTTTACATCGATTTAATGCTGCTAAATTCGACCTAAAGTCCTAGTGTAGACCAGGGCTTGGAGTCATTATGGATAGTTTTCTGAAAACATCCACTTAATGTGAAGCATCAGTCAAAAAAGCAAACAGAATGTTGTGAATCATTAAGAAAGGGATAGATACCTCTGTGTAAATCCATGGTACATCTTGAATACTGCATGCAGATGTAGTCACCCCATCTCAAAAAATATATGTTGGGATTGGAAAAGGTTCAGAAAAGGGCAACAAAATTTATTAGGGATATGGAACAGCTTCCGTATGAGGAGACATTAATAAAACTGGGACTTTTCAGCTTGGAAAAGAAACAACTGAGGGGAGGTATGATTGAGGTCTATAAAATCATCACTGGTGTGGAGAAAATAAATAAGGAAGTGTTATTTACTCCTTCTCATAACACAAGAACTAGGGGGTCATAAAATGAAATTAATAGGCAGCAGGTTTAAAAGAAACAAAAGGAAGTATTTCTTCACACAACGCAGAGTCAACCTGTGGAATTCTTTGCCAGAGGATGTTGTGAAGGCCAAGCCTATAACAAGGTTCAAAAAAGAACTAGATAAGTTCATGGATGATAGGTCCATCAATGGCTATTAGCCAGGATGGGCAGGGATGGTGTCCCTAAGCCTCTGTTTGCCAGAAGATGGGAATGGGCTATGGGATGATCACTTGATGATTACCTGTTTTGTTCATTCCCTCTGGGGGCACCTGGCATTGGCCACTGTCGGAAGACAGGATACTGGGCTAGATGGACCTTTGGTCTGACCCAGTATGGCCATTCATATTTTCTAGTAATAATTTTTATTTATCGCTGTTTATTTTATTTATTTATTTGTTTGGGAAATGTGATACCGACATTGGTGTCATTATCTTTCCTCCAACAAGTAAAATTTTCCACAAATTTGTCTCCTCATTATTATTATTATTTATTATTTATTATTTATTATGGGAGAGATTTTAGAACCAGAAACACCACTATCATCAATAAGAGCTTTGTCATTGACTTCAGGGAGTGAAGGATCAAGCACTAAATGCACAAGTCCTAGAACAATACAGTTGATAATATTAGGGCCTGAAATTACACTCCTTGCACCCCTAAAGCTCCCAACAAAGTTGCTGGATATGTAGGATATGCCAGGAAGCAGGACTGGGCTCTAATTCTGCTGGGAATTCAGAACTTTCACAACTTGGAAATACTCACTCTTTGATATTGAACTCCAATGTAGTCACATGATTAGTGAAACAAAAATTTAATGTTTATCGAGGTGCTAAGGATTCATATAATGAAAACATTTCTTTCAATCTACATTAACTGTAAATATTCTTAAACAACTTGCTTTTCAAATGTTTTCTCCTAATAGAAACTGTTCTATGAAGTTGTTTGCTGTTAATTTTTGTTGTTGTGATTATTGGTAATAAAGGAACACCAACTTGAAACTCACATGAAATATCACAATAATGTATTGATGATAATTCAATAGGTAGGAGATGAGAACATAGAGAACATGATTTAAGATGTATCTTCACTGAGGGTGAAATTCCCCTCCTGCGGGAGGTGACATTAAGTGGGAGACAAGGGGGACTCTGTGCCCTCCTGCACAGCGGGGAAGGGCTTCATGCCAGCTTGGTATCAGTTTTTCCCCTTTGTGCAGAGTTGTTTCTGATAGATACAAGTTAGGTCTATTCTTGGTGTCATCTTGTTATTTACAGAATATGTAGAGGAAAGTCTTTTATCCTAGAACACAGTAGAAACCAACAACAGCAGACAGTTTCCTTGCTCAGAAAATCCCCAATCTTCCACTGTAGTGAGCTCTGTGCCCAAGGAGCCCTATCTGCTTCCGTTCACACCCATAACTCCTTTGCCAGGTTTCTTTTGGTTTTCTACCTCCAACAAACACACATGCACGCACGTGCGCACACACACACACACACACACGGTCTTTTAGCCCCTGAGTTCACTATCAGTGATAGCCCTGTTAATCTACCTGGGTTGGCTTTGTGCCCAGTGCACTGGGCAGTAGTTTTCATTATTTCTAGCTGGATCACAACACAAAAGGCCATAATGATTCTTTCTACTGAACCTGAAGGCAGATGCTTGGGTTTAACAAAGTCTGTGATCCTCTTTGGATCACAATCCTATTAACACCTGCCAAAATAACGTCAACAACTGCTGAGAAAGAGGTGTGTGTGTGTGTGGCTATATGTACTATAAATCTATGCAGGAAGCCAGAAGCTGGGGCTGGACAGTGAAGTACAGGGAGAAATGAAGATAGAGACTGAGGAGTTTTAGGGATAGCTCTGTTTCCTTATTATAACAACATGATCTGGTCAGTGATATAGAAAATGACTCTGTTGAGCTTTACCATTGTCACATGACAAGTATCAGGTCGGCAGAGAAATGGGAGTGAAGCCGCCAGGCCAGGATTTTGTAGATTCCAGATAGGGGATGTGCAGGAGCTGCAGCTGAGATCAAAGTGAGTACACTGGCCATTGCGAGGCTTCAGAGGTGCTCTGTGTCCTGCCTGTGGTATCTTTACTGAAATCTCTTTTTGCTAACAAAGTGCAGTGCACCTGAGCTCTATAGTGCTGGGCCCTACAGAAACACCCCATGCCAGGGAAGTAAATAAATGCATCTATTCCAGGGAGGAAAAAGTTCCTAGCAACTTTCAGGTTTAAAACCAAGCCCTTTTTGAATCATCACAGCTAAGTATTGTCAATTGTAACATCTCTCTGCCCAACACTCCCATAACTCAGACACTGCCCTCTTTACCGATAGTGTGAATTTCATACATAGAGAATACAGCCTTTCAACTGTGTATCCAGGGGGATAGAAGCTCTGGATGATAAAACTGGATATAATAATGAATATTTATTTCTCTACATTTTTAGGGAAACTTACTGCAGAGCTTGGTAAGTCTTCTTTTGCTTCTTTCTATTTTTTGCATGCAGTTGTATACTGATCAGAGAGTTTTGTTGTCATTGTGGTGTTGACGTTTATTTAGTTTTTTTGTTAGGTTGATTGATTTTGGGGGGGCAGGGTTGTTTTTCTGATTATTTATTTCTTGGGGGAGGTTGTTTTTCTTTTTTCAATTTCGATTTTAAAAAATGTGGAATAGAGGTAAGGCTGATCAATGTCACACAGAATAAACAAAATAAGATAAGGGATTTGAAAAGAAAGGAGCTGTCAGATTTAACTTTGATCCTGACAGTACTGAGAAATAGTGCAGAAAAGAAGTGGAAAGTGGATCTTTGTCATAAAATTGAAATTAAATTGGCAATGTTTTGAAGAAAAATGTTTGTTTCTGAAAAAGGCAATTTGTCAAGAAAAACACTTTTAATTCAAAAATTAGGATTAGCTTTCAGATTTGACTTGCTGTATCTGAGTAGAACTCATGGGACTCAGTGGAGTGACTCCGATCTGTAAAGTTAAGCACGTGCAGCCATCTTTTCACGATTGCTGCACATATATGTTCTATTCTGCTCCCTCTGAAATAGATGGGAGATTTTTCACTGACCTCGGTGGGACCAGGTTCAGGCTTTTCTGACCAGGTATTTTGCATCCTAATTCTAATGTGTCCGTTGAAAAATCAGATCGTAAGTTTTTTGACAGTTGCATAGTTAATGGAACCTGACATAATACAAAAGAGTGTGTTAAAGGTGTAGCCTCTGTGAGAGAAGCACTTACACAATCTAGGTGTGTTTCTGATTCTTTATTTTATCATAAACATCTGATAGACATTATAAATCTATTTTTCCCTCAGTGTACCATTCTGTACCCTATTGAATCCTAGAGAATTTGTTCTGGGGAATTCTCATCTCTGATTATGTGGTTGGTTTCAGGCTGGAGAAAGCTTGCTGCCCCTCTGGAAAAAGGTAATTGAAGATCATACTGTATCAATGTCCATCACCTTTCATAAGAAAATGTTGCACCTTCTCCTTGATTGCAGCAGTGAGTAGTTCAGGGCAGACCTCACAAGCATCCTGTATGTTGGTGCGCATCAGGATGTGAGGCAGGTTTTATGCCTATGTCCTGCCACAGCACAATGCATCCAGATCATACACAGCTCCTCCCACTCCTCTGTCTGCATGTGCCCTGCCCCCTGAAGGGCTTTCTGAGAGCACCTCCCAGTCATTGTACAATGGAACATGACCCTGCCCAGCTGCTACCCCAGGGCCAAGGCCTGCCCTGTCTTCCCATCAATTGCCTTCCTGCTCCTGCTCATGTCTCCTCCTCACTTTTCTTCAGCCCTCACTGCCTGGGAGAGGGACAGAGCTATGCTCTGCAGACAAGGAGCAACTGAATTCTGTGTCTGGTGTCTAGATACCATGATGATGGAGATGGGAAAAGTGTTGACTAGAATTACAGCTAGAGGGGCTGGGGTAAGTGAGGAAATAAAATGTAGGGGAGGAAGATCCTGCTTCCTGCACATGAGCCAGAGCGAGCAGTGGAGGAGAGATGGGTGGGGGAGTGAAGGTGGTGGTGGGAAGGAGAGGAAGGGAAGGGAAGGGAAGGGAAGGGAAGGGAAGGGAAGGGAAGGGAAGGGAAGGGTGGGATGATGAGCAGTTTTGAAGATGATAGCAATTAACAGGAGGGTGAGTGCAGTTCCCCAGAGCAGCCGCCCTTGGGAGAAACGGGACCTGCTGCTGAGCAGTGAAATCTGAGGCATGTCAAGTCCTTGCCCCATGTGGCCTGTTGCTGTCTGAGGAAGGAGCACGTCAGAGATCCAGCATTTGGAGAGGGGAGGAGAGTGAGGAGGCCCATATCACATTGAAAGGAGGAAGCAGCTGGGAAACAAAAGGACTCATGCTGGAAATAAAGCACTTGGGGGGGGGGGAGCTGTGTCAATATTCTTGACTTCATATAATCTGCTGTGTCCCCCCAGGGATACTAGTCCCCTCCATGGGGAGAGGTGGGGCCAGGAGGGGATAGACCCTGATTCTGAGGCCTGGCCCAGCTGATCCCTTCACTCTGTTACTGACACATCTCTGTCAGGGGAGTGACTCTCCCCTGCACTGTGCTGAGATCTCAGAGCTGCTCCCCATTCCAACCTGGTAAATTCTGGAGGAAGGCGATTCCCTAAGTCACACTCCATCTGGGGCAGATTCTGTCACTGACATGATCAAACTCTCCCGCAGGGCTGAGCTCTGCCCTTAATGCTCTGATTTTTTCTTTCCCAGAGAATGTGACTTGGATCCAGACACAGTTCATCCCCATCTTCTCCTGTCTGTGGATTGCAAAAGTGTTAAACGGCTATTCACACGGCTGGATTGCCTCGACAATCCTAAGAGATTTGAATATGAACGTTGTGTGCTGGGCTACGAGGGGTTCAACTCAGGGAGACATTACTGGGAGGTGGAGGTGGGACATGGGGGATACTGGGCTGTGGGGATCGCTAGAGAGTCTGTGAGGAGGAAAGGAGAGATCATATTTAGCACTGAGGAGGGGATCTGGGCTGTGGGCCATTGGGGGAATCAGTACCTCGCTGTCACTTCTCCTTGCTCCCCATTGGCCCTGAAGCAGGTGCCCAAGAGGATCCGGGTTTCTCTGGACTATGAAGTGGGGAAGGTGGCATTTTTTGATGCTGATAAAGGGGTACTGATATTCACTTTCCCACCGGCTTCCTTTGCTGGGGAGAAAATCCACCCTTGGCTCTGGGTCTGGGATTTGCAATCACAGCTCAGACTGTGTCCCTGAGACACAGGAAGAAATACCCCTCTGGGACACTTGTCATCAGCCAGTCTAGCCTCACACATCCTCATCCTAAGATGCTGGAGGTCTCCAATGTTTCTGCAGAGCCTTCTATAAACCTTCTATAGCCTTCTATAAACCTGGAAGAGGGGTGGTGTCCCTGGATTTAAGAGCCATTGAGAGCAGAGATGGAGGAAGACAAGCCAATTTCCTTGGTCCTAAGATTGTGCAGCCTGTCTGTCACTAGCCTCTGCAATCCAAGAGAACTCTAGCCACTGGTCAGGTTAGTAGCTAAGGGTGTGTCTACACTGCAGCGTGTGCTCCATCCTGCCTTGCAGGCATGTGCACACATTAGTCAAGTCCACTTGTAAAAGTCCACACTGCCGAGCTGCACATGATCCGTACTCCATACACGTGTGTTGACATGAATGCTGTAGTTTCGTGTTTGGCACTAGGATTTCTAGGGACATGGAGTGCACATTTGGCAGGCTGAAGGCAATATGGTGCCACCAACAGACCATTTGGACACCAACATAGCCAGTGCCATCCATATGGCTGTGGTCTGCTGTGCTCTGCCTAGCATCTGCAAGGAGAAAGACACTGCTGGTTGCAGTCCCATACAGACATCCAGAATGTGCACCTGTCATCCAGGGGTGCTGGAATGGGGAGTCAGGGGTCCATGGCCCCATCACTTTTAAAAATGGGGGACTATGCCCTCCAACTTTTAACAAGCCGTAAGAGCAAGCGATGCGGGGGCAGAGAGGAGTGAGCAGGGGTAGGGCCTTACGGGGCAGAGGTGGTGTGAGGGTGGGGGCTCAGGAGGAAGGGGTGATGTGGGAGCAGGGCATTGGGAAAAGGGGTAGTGGGGGAGGGCAGGGCCAGAGTTTAGGTGCCGGTGGCTCCCCACACTTTTATGGAGCTTCCATCGCTCCTGCTGTCATCACAGAGGTTGGGTCCAGGTGAACAAGGGAAACAAGGGATGGCTTACACACCTACATCCTTGCAGCACTGGGTGATGTGGAGATGTGATGAGGGACTGTAATGCTGTACATTGGCATTGTGTCTATTTCCTATGTGCTGATTTGCTCTTGGTTATTTGCTGTTGCTTTTAAAAGAATCTGATATTTTATTTAAAATCTTTGGATACAACTTCCTGACTCTTCCTTTATTTCCTGACACTCATATGCCAATGTATTGTCCAAGCCAGCCAATTCATTAACAAAACAAAATGCTGAAATAACCCAAAGACCATTGCAGGCACCATAACTTCCTGTCCACAAATAATTCTTCAGAAGTGTGCAGTGTGAAATAAAGTGCAACCCTGTGCAAAAGGACAGGTTTCAGAGTAGCAGCCATGTTAGTCTGTATTCGCAAAAAGAAAAGGAGTCCTTGTGGCACCTTAGAGACTAACCAATTTATTGGAGCATGAGCATCTGATGAAGTGAGCTGTAGCTCACGAAAGCTTATGCTCAAGTAAATTGGTTAGTCTCTAAGGTGCCACAAGTCCTCCTTTTCTTCCTGTGCGAAAGGGGACCAATAGCTAAAGTCCAAGCTCCATGGGCTCACTAATAGTGGAACTGGAAGTCAGAAGGGCACCTCCAGTTCTCCTTCCCCCTAGTCAAAATGTTGATCTTATTGAATGCTGTTTTATGGGGGTGGAATGCACATGGTACATCTGCCCATTTCACTCCATGCATTGCTCAGAGCCCACCCAACCCCAGAGTTTTCCAGTGGCTGCTGGACGTGGTAGCATGGAAGTCGGTCTGCAGGCAGTGGGGATGGTGCTGAAGGTGGTGCTGGAGCTGGTATTGAGGGCTGCAGCTGTCAGGGGGTAGCCTTTAATTTTATTTAAAGTGAATTTTGCAATGTGGTATTACACCACCGTGGGTTCGGCTCTGGCAGCTACAGTTTTAAGCTTAACACAGTGAAAGTTACCTTTGCTACTTGCTTTAGATTTAGAGTTTTTAGGAACACAAAGACCAAAGGTAGTGACCACACATACATTTACCAATGCAAGGTTTATTTTATTTTATAAGTTTTATTAAAGTTATAATTACCCAAGCATACAGAAACTTTATACAGACCTCTGCACAAGTTACAAATATAGTTATACTTTCTTAAGAGTGTTAGGGATTGAATGGGTCTTTTATGGCTTGATTATTAGTAGAGGGATGGTTTCTGCTGGAGTCTTCCATAGGGAGCTCAATTTTTACATGTTGGGCATTTTTTTAAATAATGTGATTTTGTTGATACCTACATTTTGTGCATGTTTATGAAAGTGTTAACCTTTTTTTATGGGTTTGCGTTTCCTGGAAACTAAAGGGATCCCAATTTTTTTATATGTGTAAGTTTTTTTAATTTTTATGAGCATTGACACACAACCTGTATTTTGTGGTTAAGACACATGTTGGAGACAGATGTGCCTTTACAGTATTTTTATAATTTACTATTAATTTTTTGTGTGGAGGGGGTAATTTTGTGCAATATTACCACTTGGTACCTTTTTTCATAATTTTATGGCATTGCCATAAACATTTAAACATTGCCCCCCATGCAGGGAAGAAATAATCACCCCATATTACATTCTGTGTCAAGACAAGGCCAACATGTTTGAACTTTGTCATCAATCTGGTATGTTTTTATTCCATCTTCATATTACTGAGAAGCTCCTTCTAGCAACAAACCCAGACCAAAGATACAGCATGGTGAGAATTTCAGGGTTAATTCATTAAAAAATAAGTAAGTAGGCAGGTAGGTAGGTTCTGGTTGGGGGTTTTGGGTAATCAGATCAGGGGCCTGTTACCTGATCAAGTTTCAAGTTTCAAGAAGGAAACCTTGAAGCCCTGAGGAAGCCTTGTAGGACATTACACAATGGCATAGAAAGCAATGGAGAGAGCTAGTAAGCTACCAGGGTGGGCATTGGAAATGTGCTCATCATAGGACTCTCACTCCCTGCCTGGAGTTTCTCTGTATGAAACATTGTCAAGAATCAAATGCTCGATTTGGGGGAAATTCAGGTGAACATTAACTAGATACAGAGCTAGGATAGTCTTTGTTTCCCTCAAACAGGGTTTGGCTTCTGCCCCTGCCTTAGGGCTGCCTGACTATTCTAAGCCTTTTACCCTTTTCTGCCACGTACAATCTAGGTGTGCACTTGGAGTTCTCACTCAGATGCACGGAGAAAAGAAACGCCCAGTGGCTTATTTCTCTGCCACTTTAGACCCTGTTGCCCAAGGCTTACCCCCCTGCCAGCATCCTAGTGGACTATCCTAGTGGCAGGGCTGGACCCTGGAACGGGGGAGGGGCAGGGCTGGGAGCGTCCCGGGCAGGGGCTCCTATCGTGTGCCAGGAACTAGCTGCAAGTTCGGGCTGGGCTGGGGAGGAACAGGACCTCGTCCCCTGCATGGGCTGCTCCCAGGGCCAGATCAGAGCCACCTCCAGGAACCTCCCCCAGCAGCAGAAAGCTCCGTGGCCGCCGGCCGGGAGCCCAGCTCTGAAGGTAGCACCACTGCCAGGAGCAGTGCCGAAGTCAGGGTCGCAATACCGTGACACCCCTCCCCCAATAGCCTTGAGACCCCCCATGACTCTCTTCTGGGATGGGATCCACACAGTTACAACAGGGTGACATTTCAGATTGAAATAGCTAAAACTGTGAAATGTAAAAGACTTTTAAAAATCTCATGATCGTGAAATTTACCAAACTGGATGGGTGAATTTGGTAGGGCCCTACCCAGGAGTCTTCACAGGGGGGTAATTCACATTACAGATACACAAATGTGGATCCTCAGTTGCGCTGTTTATATCATGGCCGCTTCTTTCTGGTAGATCCATTTGAGCTCCGCAGCACACGTCTCAGACAGAACCTGGCTGCCTTTTATCCACCCGTAGCTGTTCCCATCTGCAGAGCCTGAGAAGCTGCAGAGTGAGAGAGAGTCCGTGTCACTGTGGGTCCCTGTAACAAGGAAAGGCCCAGGGGTGAGTCTTTCCTCCCCCTCCCTGTACTGGGAAGCTGGGCTCTGGTGTTGTCTTTCATCTCTAGCTTTCCTGCGGAGCGTCAGTCGAGAAGACGTCCCAGGCTGTGAGATGAGTTAGGGCAGTGGCTCTCAACCTTTCCAGACCACTGCACCCCTTTCAGGAGTCTGATTTCTCTTGCGTACCCCAAGTTTTACGTGGCTTAAAAATGACTTGCTTTGAAAATCCGACATGAAAATACAAATGTTGCCACAGCCACTATTGCTGAAAAATGGCTGACTCTCATTTTTACCATTCAATTATAAAATAAATCCATTGGAAATAAGTATTGTACTTACATGTCAGTGTATTGCATATAGAACAGTGTAAACAAGTCAGTGTCTGTCTGAAATTTTAGTTTGCACTGACTTCGCTAGTGCTTTTTATGTAGCCCGTTGTAAAACTAGGCCAATATCTAGATGAGTTGACCTACTCCTCGGAAGAGCTCTGTGTACCCCAGGGATACGTGTACCCCTGCTTGAGACCCACAGAGTTGGGGGTCTGGAGCAAGGACCATACGAGGCTGAATCCCATGGGGTGGGTGACCTGGTACTTGTTCATTGGAAGCGCCACCTTGATCTCCTGCATCTCAGCTTTCCTTTAAAAACGAAGTCTGATGGGTGAGAGGAAACCTGCACCGTGCGACCTGGGTAACGGGACAGCTTCAGGGAGCTGAGGACTTGTCCCAATGAACGGTAGGGCTGGATTCACAAGGGGACTTAAGAGGCTAATTCACCACTCCTGGCAGCGCAAGCCCGACCTTCCAGCCCCCTGCAGGCCTCGCTCTCTGTGTACAGGTTAGCGATAGACACCCCCAAAGCCTCTGAGCGTCCCTCTGGAGTGCTCAGCCCGTTCCACGGAGCACATGCAGAACTGTGACTCTAACCCCAGAGGCGCGGTCCACAGCAGCTTGTAAGATTCAATTCAGGCCAACCACTCTATTGAGAACACAGCACTTAGATATACAGAAAACAGGAATGAGTTTATTATCAAAGAACAGAGATGCAAGCGAGAGTGAATAAATACTGGAAAGTAATGGTTACATAGAAAACAAAATCCTCACACTTTCTAGAGCCGGGGTTCTCACAAATTTTTGGCAGCCTCAGCATGCGGCTCTGACAATACTTAACTAACTGTAGGAAAAACAAACAAATAAATTACATGTGCATATTTACGTAGGGATTTTTTGCAGACTAAATAATAAATATAAGGAACAGTTGTGTCTTATCTTTACTGGACCTAAACACAGAACAAACCAGTGCTTTGCGCAGTCTTGTCTTTTTTGTTGTTCTTTTGCTTTTTTGGTCAAAGGTGGACTGCTGTACAACAATTCTGAACTAAATTTAAAAATCCTTTACATAATAGAAGTCCAAATAATAATGAAAGAAGGTATCTGCCAATATGTCCAAAATTTCTTTCACAGACAAAAAAACCCAATCAACCTAGCCCAGTAATAATAATGATAACAGTAACAACAAAATCTGAGCCGTTACTGTTGTCTTTTCAGCTTGGTTTTTGCATCATTTAACAGCTTGCGCCTCTGAAACTCACCGTGATAATTTTGTTCAACTTCCCTTGCACAAGTGCAGTATGGATGTTGCACGACATACATTTCAATTTGATGAATTTCTCTCTCACACTGCAACTTGCTCAGAAATGGAATCAGATGGCTTCAGAAACACAGTAAACTGCCTTTCCCCCTGGTGCTGAAGTGTTCATTTTTCTTTCTCTGTTTTGCTTTTCTTAGCAGAAGGTCCCAGAGGAGCCACCTGCTGTCACATTCAAGGTCATTTTCTGGCACTAGATTATTTGAAATACTTTCTGATACCCAGTCACATTTATAACTCTTTCACCTCTCCCCCCCCAGCCCCATGAACAATCGCAACCTACCCAAACACCACGCAGTGAGATGGCCCATAGCCACTTACAGAGCTACAATAACATGAGATGTAAACACAGTGGTTAGAGGTCTATAAAATCATGAGTGGTGCGGAGAAAGTGACTAAGGAAAAGCTATTTACTTGTTCCCATAACACAAGAACTAGGGGCCACCAAATGAAATTAATGGGCACCAGGTTTAAAACAAATAAAAGGAAGTTCTTCTTCACACAGCGCACAGTCAACCTCTGGAACTCCTTGCCTGGGGAGGTTGTGAAGGCGAGGTTGTGAAGGCTAGGGTTTAAAAGAGAACTGGATAAATTCATGGAAGTTAAGTCCATTAATGGCTATTAGCCAGAATGGGTAAGGAATGGTGTGCCTAGCCTCTGTTTGTCAGAGGGTGGAGATGGATGGCGGGAGAGAGATCACTTGATCATTGCCAGTTAGGTTCACTCCCTCTGGGGCCCCTGGCATTGGCCGCTGTCGGCAGACAGGATACTGGGCTGGATGGACCTTTGCTCTGACCCAGTAAGGCCGTTCTTATGTTCTTAGCGAAAGAATACACTTTGCGACTTCAAAGAAAACCACACCGATGTAGCTCAGCTCTGCCGGCATGGTACTATTTAAAAGGAACAGGCACTCTAAGTCGGGAAGACTTAGGAAACGTGGCAGCGGTGATCAGAAAATGAGCATGTGTTCACTCACGCACAAGGCATGTCTGACCCTGTAGATTTAACTGTCCAGTGCACGGTAGCCCACACCCCTGCCCTACTGAACTGAGCAGAGAAGTCAGTGACTAACAGTTGATGGCACAGGCTGTCTCCACCATCCATCTCCAGCTCAGATGCCACATGTTCTGCAGAGCTCCCTGCACCTGCAGGTGTGTAACCAACCCTAAGCTCACAGATTCCCACCTTACACAGTGAGAGCCAATGCTGCCCATTGCAACAGCCTGCCATTACAGCAGGGAGCTGGGATTCAGGGCCCATCTATATCAGAGCAATCTGCACCAGTATAATCACAGTGTTGCAGTGACATCCGGGCAAGCACCTCCTGGAGATGCGCTGGAGCAGTGCGGCTCGCTCTGGTAACTTCCTGCAGCGAACTGCACCAAGGCAAGCTCCTTTGTGCACCAGTGCAGTGCGTCTGCTTTAGCGGTTTGCACCAATTCAACTGCACGGATGTCATGACATCGGCACAGAGGATTCCTAATGCAGACAGACCTGGATTCAATCCCCTCTGCCAGCTGCTAAACCCTCCTGGGGCCCAGTGATCAGATCCCAGGGCAGTAGAGAAATCCCATCCCCGACAGTCTCCAGCACGCCCTGCGCCAGACGACGGGGGGATACAGCAGGGTTCATGTTCACCGCAAACAGACGCCCTCTGCACAAGCACACGCTGTCTGGGCAGCCCGGGGGTGTGAATGGTGCTAAGGGACCCTTCATGGCCAAGCTCAGCGATTGGTGGGTTTCCACACTGCGCTGGTGGAGGGGTCTAGACTTAATTCTACGGCTCATTTCAATAACACGGCAGCACCTGCCGCCCGGCCACAGGCGTGACCTGAAGATCCAGGAAGGCCAGGCTGGTAACCTCAGAGCAACACAGGGAAGGCAAAGGGCTCAGGGATGCGGTGCACCCTGTCCCATTGGACACCCCGGTCAGGGACTGTTTCATGGCGCATGGCAAAGGCGACTTGGGTCCAAAGTGCTCAGAGATGGGCTGGGGGGGCTAATGTCAGTCAAATCGTCCCGACACAGAGAGTGCCCACGTGCAGGGGTCTGGGAGGGAGCAGGAGGAGGGTCGGGGAGGAACATCCCCCAGGAATCCTCTGTCCAAGGGGCAGAAGCCGGACAGGCCGGGAGGAGAGAGGGACCGTGGTAGGTCACGGAGGAATGGGATGCACGGAGATCGTAGATGGAGGGGAAGGGAGCGGGGCGGAAGCTGGGAACTCACCTGCCAGAGCAATGATGGCAGCGATCAAAGCAGATGATACAACTGTCAGTGCAACCACAACTCTAGGGGTTGGACTTTTCTTGCAGTTCCAACGAGGGTCTGAAACAGACAGACCCGTCAGGCAGGGCTGGGAGGACACGTCTCACTGACAGCACCGGGGCTGGAGCTGCCCTGGAACATGCACCGTTCTGTTGATTGCTCCTTCAGTCAGACGCTCTGGGAGGGGAGCCCAGAGGGTCAGGCAGACCCCCCCACCAAGGGCAGATGGAGGGTCCATGGCTCCCTAGAGCTACCCTGGGGCTGTTACCAAGATCCGGCTCTGGCTGGGTAGCAGGGCCTCAGAGCAGCAGCAGGGCCATGGTAAGAGCAGCAGCTGTGGGGAAGTACAGACACTCCCCCTGCTCTGGGCAGGGAGCCTGCGGGGAGGGATACGGACCAGGGCTGCTCTCGGCCCCCCACCCCAGGCAAGTGGAGGGTCATCCACAGCTCCCTGCAACTGTCTGCACTGCAGCTGCCAGCCAGAGGTGGGGTGGGGGGACCTCAGGGGGAAGAGGAGGAGGAGGGGCGGGGCCAGTGACAAAAAGTGGGAGGGCCACGCCCCCTTCCAGCACCCCAGGCAGTCTCAGTGTCTCTCTCCAGCCTGCCCCCAGGCAGAGATGCCCCATTACCTGGGTTCCCTCCAGGCTCCAGGTGTCCATTGCCATTAACACACAACTCCTACAGCGGATCTTCGCTCTCAGCAACCCAGCTGCTGGTCCCATTGTCCCTCTCAGCGACACTCAGGCCACAGACGCTGCTGCAGGTGCTGGGCTGGGGTCGGCTCCTCTCGGTCTGAGTGGGTCCGATTTGGCAGCAGCAAAGCCGAGGCAGAGGTCCTGGCCCTGGCTCCCCGTCCCTGCTCCAGACGATCTGAACCCGAGACAGACCAAGCAGGACAGGTCAGGGGTGGGGGAGGCCATTTGTGGTTTCTCGTTGCCTGCCCAGTATGCAGTATGCCAGAGGTGGTGCCATGATGATTAAAACCCCTTAACTCCTATCGGCCCCTCCGCCCCCAGGGCCGCAGAGACCTGATCTCCTACAGGCCCCACCCACCAGTGACAGGCACCCAGCTGGGGGGTGGGGGAGAAGACCCTCCTCACACACACAATCCTCCTAGAAGTAAGTGTGAGTAGGGATATCATAAGGGGACGGGGCTGGGGCTCGAAACAGCCCTGTCCCTGGCCCAGCCCCCTCCTGGCAGGGCGGGACTTGAACCAGTGTCCTGCGCTCCTCTGCCCGACCCTTCCTTTCCCTTCCCGGGGGGGCTCTCAAACCCCCCCCGCCCTTCGGCCCGGGGCCCGCCCCCCAAATCGCCCCCTTTTGGCCCAGAATCCACCTCCCTTCGGCCAAGAACCGGCCCCTGCCACAGCGCTGCCCTCCCCATGCGGTCCCCAGCCACCGCCCGAGCCCCCCATTTGGAGCCCCACCCCCATGCGGTTCCTAGACACCCGCCCGAGCTCCACCCCCATTCCAGCCCCACTCTCCCTATTTGGAGCCCCGACCCCCATTCAGTCCCCAGCCCCGAGCCCTTCCCCTCCCGGCCACCACCCCATTCGGGCCCACTGTGCCCCCTCGCCCCAGCCCGGCTGTGACTGTAACCAGCCCGCAAACCCCGCCGCGCAGAGAGCGAGCCACCGCGGAGCAGCCAGCAGCACCCACCCTCCCCCCCAAGCCCTGGGTGGCTCTTTCAGGGACCCCTGGGACCGGGAGCGTCTCACCCACAGGAATAGCGCCCAGCGGCGCAGCCGTGGGGAAGGAGGTGAGGTCCCGCGCACCAGCCAGGCCGGCTTGCAGCCGCATCCCGCCGGGTGAGTTCACAGCCACAGCACGACCTCAGCCACAGCTGAAACGCCAGTGCCCGATTTCCTCACAACAGCGGCCGATGCACATGCCCCCTGCCCTCAGCCCCGCCTCCATTTAACCCGGCTCCCCCTTCTCTATTGCATCAAACAAGGTGCACAAGTACTCCTTTTCTTTTTGCAAATACAGACTAACAGGGCTGCTACTCTGAAACCTGTCATGGTGCAAGGCACTGAATTTAGCCGTATGGAGTGGAAATCTATCAACTTCATGAAAAAACTCATACAGATACAGACAGACATCATCTTCCTTTCCAAATGCAAACAGATGGACACCATACCAAAAGGACTGAAGGTAAAAACTCCATTACAATCTACATACCACACAGACTATGCTGACAGCCTGTGCCACACGCTCTCAAAGAAACTGCGGAACCACCTGATCAACATCCTCTACAGCAAACAGGGAAAGATTAAGAATGAGCTCTCAAAGCTGGATACTCTCATAAAAAACCAACCTTCCACACAAACTTCCTCATGGCTGGACTTTACAAAAACTAGACAAGCCATTTACAACACACACTTTGCTTCTCTACAAAAGAAAAAGGACACTAAACTCTCTAAACTACTACACGCCACAAGGGGCCACAACAGTGGTTCCCTTAACCCACCCGGCAATATTGTTAATCTCTCCAACTATAGTCTTAGCCCAGCAGAAGAATCTGTCCTATCTCGGGGCCTCTCCTTCTGCCCCTCCACCCCCACGATACAATTCTGTGGTGACCTAGAATCCTATTTTCAACGTCTCCCACTCAAGGAATATTTCCAAAACACCTCTGAACAACATACTAACCCACAGAGACCTTGCTACCAACACTACAAAAAGAAGGATTCTAGGTGAACTCCTCCTGAAGGTTGAAACAACAGACTGGACTTCTACAGACGTGCATGGGCTGAAATAGTGGAAAAGCAGCATCCCTTGCCCCATAACCTCAGCCGTGCAGAACACAACGCCATCCACAGCCTCAGAAACAGCTCAGACATCATAATCAAAAAGGCTGACAAAGGAGGTGCTGTTGTCATCATGAATAGGTCGGAATATGAACAAGAGGCTGCTTGGCAGCTCTCCAACACCACTTTCTACAAGCCATTACCCTTTGATCCCACTGAGGGTTACCAAAAGAAACTACAGCATTTGCTCAAGAAGCTCCCTGAAAAAGCACAAGAACAAATCAGCACAGACACACCCCTGGAACCCCGACCTGGGGTATTCTATCTGCTACCCAAGATCCTTAAACCTGGAAATCCTGGGCGCCCCATCATCTCAAGCATTGGCACCCTGACAGCGAGATTGTCTGGCTATGTAGACTCCCTCCTCAGGCCCTATGCTACCAGCACTCCCAGCTATCTTCCAGACACCACTGACTTCCTGAGGAAACTACAATCCATCGGTGATCTTCCTGAAAACACCATCCTGGCCACTATGGATGTAGAAGCTCTCAACACCAACATTCCACACAAAGATGGACTACAAGCCATCAGGAACAGTATCCCCGATAATATCACGGCAAACATGCTGGCTGAACTTTGTGACTTTGTCCTCACCCATAACTCTTTCACATTTGGGACAATGTATACCTTCAAATCAGCAGCACTGCTGTGGGTACCCTCATGGCCCCACAGTATGCCAACATTTTTATGGCTGACTTAGAACAACACTTCCTCAGCTCTCGTCCCCTAATGCCCCTACTCTACTTACGCTATATTGTTGACATCTTCATCATCTGGACCCATGGAAAAGAAGCTCCCTGGGGGCAGACAGCTGGGTGCGTTTCCCTTCCGTGTTGCTGACCTGCCCAGCTGAGCGGGGCTGCAGCCGCGGGACCCTCTCCCCGAGCCTGGCGGCTCCCAGCGGGGCAGCCCGTCCCCTCGCTGCTCCCTCTGCCTGCCCGCCGGGGTCACTCTGAGCCCGCTCCCCGGGGGGCGGGGGCTCTGGCTCCAGGGGACATGAGCCTGGGCGAGCTGCGAGCCGGGCTCCAGGCGCCGGCTGCCCACGGAGCGATTGGGGGCTGGGGGTCTCCTCCAGCAGGTGAGGAGGGGCTGGTGTTGTGCACGGATCGGGGAGAGGGCGAGCAGGGAGGTGCCGGGTTGGAGGGGGAGAAGAGTTGGGTGGGTGCATCGATCACACTGGGGAACGCAGGGTCTATTGGGGAGGGGGCTGTGTGCTGACCAGATGGGGGAGGAGGTTCGGGTGGGGTTATTGGGGAGTGGGCTGTGCACTGACCAGATGGGAGCGGGGGCAGGTGGGGTCTATTGGGGAGGGCGCTGTGCGCTGATCAGGTGGGGGTATTGGGGAGGGGATGGGGCGGGGTCGATTGGGGTGGGGGCTGTCTGCTGACCAGATGGGGGAGGGAGTCGCGCGGGGTCTATTGGGGAGGGGGCTGTGCGCGGACCAGATGGAAGGAGGGTTAAGGGGGGCAAAATAGGCGGGTAACCTGCAGGAGCTGAAGTTGCCTCCCGAGACAAGAGCTCTGCTGCTGGGCAACAAATCACGAGCGCAGATCGTTTTGGGGTGGAAGGGGAAGTGATTTTTCTCTGCAGTGAGAGAAGACGTCTCCGTTGGTCCCCAGGGCAGACTTCGTTTCTTTGTCTTTTAACTGATGGGCCAAAGTGTCCTAACACCCCCTCTGAACTGCCGTCCCAGCAGCGCCGCGTGTCTCAGCCCGCCGTGTGGGGGGGGGTCTGGGGCTGACCCTCACTTGGGGTCCCAAGCAAGCACTGGGGACGAGGCGCTGAAGGACGGGATCTTACTGGAGGGCAGCTGAAGAGATTTTATTCTAGCAAAGCGCCAGCTCTCTGCCTAAAGCACCGATCTCCTGCCTGCTCTGAAATCCACCCACTGACTTGGAGCCTTGACAGTTTGTGTGCCTCGGGGGGGGCACAGGGCCATTTGGACAAGGGATTTCTGAGATCCCCTCCTCCCCCTAACAAAACCCCCAACCAGCTAAAGTTGATCTGCTTTCCATACAGCCAAGGGTGCTCAGATCACTGCAGCAGGGTTTTAAATGCATCCGATGAAGTGAGCTGTAGCTCAGGAAAGCTTATGCTCAGATAAATTTATTAGTCTCTGAGGTGCCACAAGTCCTCCTGTTCTTTTTTTAGATGGCTGAGAGTTCTCCAGCAGAGTGCAGGGCGACCCCCAGCCCTTTGGGGGAGATCAAATGACCACGTTATGAACCACTTTGATTCTAGGTTTGCCTGCTGCTCAGCCGGTGTGAGACTCAGACGCCAAGCAGATCACACTGTGCCCGTGCAGGGAGAGAGGGGAAGGAGCTTGAAAGCTAGTTATGGGTGCCTGTCACGGGTAGGCGGGGCATGTAGCAGATCAGGTCTCTGAGGCCCTGTTTGTCAACCATTCAGTTTTCTTCAAGTTGCAAGGAGAGAGGCTTGTAGACGGCCTGGAGAAGAAATCGCTTTGCATGAGGATTCTGTCGATGTTGAAGCCGAGGGGTGTTTTCTGCAAAGGGAGGAGGTGGGAAGGAACCTGCTTTACGGCTCAGGCTCTGTCTGCACTTAAAACACGATAGAATCATAGAATCATAGAATATCAGGGTTGGAAGGGACCCCAGAAGGTCATCTAGTCCAACCCCCTGCTCGAAGCAGGACCAATTCCCAGTTAAATCATCCCAGCCAGGGCTTTCTCAAGCCTGACCTTAAAAACCTCTAAGGAAGGAGATTCTACCACCTCCCTAGGTAACGCATTCCAGTGTTTCACCACCCTCTTAGTGAAAAAGTTTTTCCTAATATCCAATCTAAACCTCCCCCACTGCAACTTGAGACCATTACTCCTCGTTCTGTCATCTGCTACCATTGAGAACAGTCTAGAGCCATCCTCTTTGGAACCCCCTTTCAGGTAGTTGAAAGCAGCTATCAAATCCCCCCTCATTCTTCTCTTCTGCAGGCTAAACAATCCCAGCTCCCTCAGCCTCTCCTCATAACTCATGTGTTCCAGTCCCCTAATCATTTTTGTTCCCCTTCGCTGGACTCTCTCCAATTTATCCATATCCTTCTTGAAGTGTGGGGCCCAAAACTGGACACAGTACTCCAGATGAGGCCTCACCAATGTCGAATAGAGGGGAACGATCACGTCCCTCGATCTGCTCGCTATGCCCCTACTTATACATCCCAAAATGCCATTGGCCTTCTTGGCAACAAGGGCACACTGCTGACTCATATCCAGCTTCTCGTCCACTGTCACCCCTAGGTCCTTTTCCGCAGAACTGCTGCCTAGCCATTCGGTCCCTAGTCTGTAGCTGTGCATTGGGTTCTTCCGTCCTAAGTGCAGGACCCTGCACTTATCCTTATTGAACCTCATCAGATTTCTTTTGGCCCAATCCTCCAATTTGTCTAGATAGCTGCTGCAGCCCTTTAGTACAGACACTTCCCACAGCAACGGGACTCCGAGTCCAGCGCTCTAGGCCTCGCTGCCTCCATTAGTACAGAAAAGGGTGAGAAAAATGATGAGGGACGTGGAGCAGCTTCTGTGTGAGGAGAGATTAATAAGACTGGGACTTTTCACCTTGGAAAAGAGATGACTAATGGGGGATAAGATAGAGGTGTAAAAAATCATGACTGATGTGGAGAAAGTAAATCAGGAAGTGTTGTTTACTCTTTCTCATAACACAAGAACCAGGGGTCACCCAATGAAATTAAGAGGCAGCGGGTTTAAAAGAAACAAAAGGAAGTATTTCTTCACACAATGGAGAGTCAACCTGTGGAACTCCTTGCCAGAGGATGTTGTGAAGGCCAAGACTATAACAGGGTTCAAAAAAGAACTAGATAATTTCATGGAGGACAGGTCCCTCAACTGCTATTAGCTAGCATGGGCAGGGATGGTTTCCCTAGTCTATATTTTCAAGAAGCTGGGAATGGGTGACAGGGGATGGATCACTTGATTACCAGAGCTCCTGTGATTCTGGGTTGTTTTTTTTTTAAATCTCTCCACAATTTTGGTTGCAATTGAAACTTCTAGTTAAAGCGATCAGTGTGGGGGGAGGGCGGGGGCTGGACTCTCTGTTGCCTTGCACTTTGTTTGTGTCACCTTTACACTGATGCAAAGTGAGCATGAAATACCAAAAGAACTGCAGACACTAGTGTAAATTACACACACCAGGATCAGGGTATGGCTGGATTGGGGCCCAGAACTCTTCCCTCACCCACCCATCACGGCACAAGGAGTTTGATCCTGGGCCTCATGCCAACTGCCCATAAGGGGCAGCTTAGAAATTCTTCGGTTGCACAAAGCTGGTGTGTCTCCCTATGTCACCTGCCGCCTCCCAATCCTTAGTCTGGGGACTTGGTGTGGTAGCAAAGAGAGTGTGGTGCATAATGCTGGCTCAGAACTGCTGCCACGACAGCCAGTGTAACTTAGAGCAGCCTCAACGGTGCTCTACGTTTTATGTCAGGTGCTATTTCAGGCACCAGCCAGCCGAATCTTGGGGGAACAAAAGGGTGACTTCAAGCCCCCTTTTCTCATCCCTCTCTGCTGAGCCAAGTGAAAACTTGGCACTGCTGAGAATTCAGACCCAGGCATAAGGCAATGGAGAACGCCAATCTTTCTTCTGCTGTGAAGAGTTGGTAAAACTCAAAGCCCAGATGGCACCGTTATTAAGCCCATTATTTTTTTCTCTTTGCTATTTAAAAATAATGAGATGCAAAACCAATATGAGTGCAGCAGTAATGTTGTGCGGTTCGGACACACAAGTTAAGTTTCCTATGACAACACGAACTTGATCAACTTGCATGTGTGGAGCATATTTTTCCTCTTCCTGTTGTTCTTGTTGTATTTCAAAATTTACCACCCAGGGTTCTTTGTGGCATGTAATGCGGCTTGTATTAAAAACGCCACAAACGCAAACTTACAGGAATGGGCCAGAACTTGACAGCTTACAGGAGTGGCCGCTACAGGGATCGGGGCTGATTTTAGAGGGCACAATTTTCAAAAGCACCAAAGTGACTTAAGTGGACTTGGAAATTTTACCTCTAGTCTTCCTTATGAATTAATTTTTTATTTTATTTTTTTTTAAAGGGAGCTGTAGCCTGTTTTCCACAGGGTCAGTCTGAGTTCAAGCCAATGCCGTAGGGCATTTCAGGCTGCTGTCCTGTCTGGTCCAGCCCAGCGACAATATCTGATGCTTCCAGGAAAAGCAAGAACGGCTGTAACATACATGGCTAGTTTTACCATGCTGTAAATGCAGGTGGGGAATTCATTACTGACCTCCGTGGCATTCAGACTATGTCCTGAAGCATGGGATTGGGCCAGAGGGACAGCTAGCGCTGGACACAGTGTCTAGGGTCTCAGAGTGGGAAGTTCCTTGGAGAATTCCACTGGGTGGGAGACTCAGCTGTGAAGGGAGGGGGCGAGCAGGAGCATCTCATAAACCCAAGATTGGAATAACTGAAGTAATGTTCCTTTTACATGGAGCCTCAGCTCTCTGGAACCTCTGCAAATGCTTTAGCCACGTGTTTAACTCCATCCATAGGAGTAGCCTTGGATCGCAGTGGGAGGGCTCAGGTGCGTAAGTGTTTGCAGGATGGGCGCTCAGGGCAGTCCCTGACGCCAGGGCAAAGTGGATGTGAAGTGCCACTGTCTGGATTTGGGAGCCTGCCTGCACACCAAATTCACTAGGTGGTGGGTGCATGACTGCAAGGCGCTGGGCTGGGGAAAATCAGCCCCGGGTGGTTATTTTGAGAAGAAAACCAGAGCCACTTCTGGGGTCTTTCAGCTTCTAATGCCCTTTCCCTTCTGCAACTGGATTTAAGCCTATGATAAAATCCTTCTCAATGCCAAGTCAGTGTCATAAATCACTGGAGTGGGTGCAGGAATCAGTAGGCGACGTTCTCTGGCCTGGGTTATGCCAGGGCTCAGACTAAATTATTCTTCCCAAAACTTTTAAAAGCTGAGACCCCTCCTCAAGGCAAAGAAACCAATCGTGCCCCTCACCTGTCAGCAATGTGTTAGCGACCCCACCCCCCATTTTCATGGATACATCTTCAAACCCCACCCTTCCCACCACGGCTAGCCTTTCCCCAGGCTTCAGAAGACGCTGGAGGAGATGATCCTAACCGTTCCCTCTAACCTTAAGAGCTGAGGGACCCCATCCTGGAGCATCTTAAAAATCACGGTTCGCAGACTCTGTAACGGGGCTGCTTTGCCGGGCTCACCTTTCTCCCTCCGTCAGGTTGGCCGATGGGGATAATGAGCCTGGAGATCTCATTCCCGCTGTTCTGAGTGGTGCCCATGTGCACACGACCCAACTCAGCTCTTCCTGTATCCCAGGAATGTCTTCATCTTCTGGGATCCTCATGGCAGCAGTGGGATGATTTAACGAAGTCCCTTAGTCATGGGGCCTTTCTCTCTCTTTTGTTTCAGAGCCAGTGTCCTGGAATCGTCTCCTGGTGCGTGGAGTGGTGGCAGCGGTGGGGGTGCTAGTCTTACTGTACCGATGTGGGTTTTGGAAAGGAAGAGGGAAAGTGTTTGCCTACTTGCGACTCGTCTTCAGGAAGCTGCTGACTCATCCCTCCCCGCAGCCTGGAAGTCGGCAGGATTCCCAGGAATCTGAGCTCCCCGCAGTGTGTGACAGGGACGGGGACCAGGCCCAGGGAACCAGAAACAGGAATCGAAACTCAGCCCTGGATAATGGGGAAGGAGACCTGTTTGCGAATTCGTATCCGGTCTGCTGAATTGTTCACGTCCAGACCCTCCCCACAGTTCTTAAAAAGTCGAAGCATTTCGTTTAGACGCTTTCCAAACAAACCATTTTGATTTTTCAGTTTGAAACATTTTTTTGTTTAAAAATGTCCTTCAATTTTATTTTAAAGATTCAAAAAGTTACAACCCTTGAAATGTTCCTGGGTCTTTTTTTTTTTTTTTTAAAGCTTTTTGGTTCATCAAAAATTTGGAAAAATGTTAGTTTTGTTCAACCTGAAACCGTTTTTTTTCCAACTCTTTTTTGGAATTGCCAGCTACCAAAAAATTCTGTTTGCCCAGCTCGAGGGGCAGGTGAGGATTTTGGCGGTTATATTGTGGGTCTCTAAGTCTCCTTGTTGCTCAAAGTTTTCTTACTGCAACAAATTAATTTGGGATGAGGGCAGGATGGGCAAAAGCTTCCTAAAAGTGTGTGTGGGGGGGCTGCTGGCACCCAAACTGTGGCCCAGCCCCTGTGCCACCCCTTCTCCTCGAGGTCCTGCCCCCTCAAACCGCTCCTTTCCCTGAGGCCCCCCCTCACACCGCCTTTTTCCCTGAGCTCCCACTTCATGCCGCCCCTTGCCCCCAAAACACTGCCCCCGCTCACTCCCTTCTCTCCCCCATCATCCAGTCGCTCACACTTATGGCCAGTAAAAAGTGGTGGGCCCTGGTCTCCCCTGTTCCGGGACCCCTAGATGAGAGTGGGAGAGGATGAAGAACTCATTTCAAATATAACTCCCCCCCACCTTAAAACAGCACAATTTGCCAGCAACAGCAAAACATGCACCTAACCAACCCGGGCCAGTCACACTGTGTTGTGTGTGACATTCCCGTCCTGGGGCGGTTTATGTCTTGGAGAATGTGAACCCTGCAGGCCTGGGTGTTTCTCTGCGTAATGTGACCTCAGTGCTCCTGATGAGAGCCGTTGTTTGTAAAAGTTTCAGTAGCGGACATATTTATCATTCATGTACATACAGACATTTATCATTCATGGACATACAGACAGACATAGCGAGGGTGGAGAGGTTCATGAAAGTTGAAGAAGAAACCACTCTCCCCCCCCATATTCTTCAAACTTATTTGGAAATGTTTTTAATGATCAAATTTTTGTTTCATTTTGGTGGGAAAAACTCCACATTCTCTCTCAAGTGGGCAGAGAAATCCAAAATGTTTTTTTTAAAGAGGTAACTTTTTTCAAATGATCAATGTAATCCAAAGTGGCATTTTTAGTTCAAAGGTTGCATTGTCAGTGTAAAACCCTTTTGAACCAGTTCTGTTACTGTATAACAAGATGAGTTTATTTTTCATGATGCATTGTTTGGGCCAGGTTCCAAGTGGCATTTCAGTTTTTGCACAGCTCTTCTCTTCTTGCATCTGCACCTCTCATAACCTGTGGCCTTAATCTTGGGCCTGGAAACACTTACGTTCATGTTTAACTTTAATTACTGCTGTGAATAATTCCATTTCAATGGGACAACTCTGAGGTCGGGTTTACGCTACGGCCCTATATCGGTGTAACTATGTCGTTTATTTAATTTTCTTTCTTTTATATGTGAAAGTTCTTGAGAGGTTAAAGCAGGTAAAATACATGAACAGGTTCGGACAGTCCGAGTTTGTCAGTGCAAAGTGACAGCAGAGATGTGGGATCTGCTAGTTTTCCATAAGTCTCTCAGGGTTACCCAGGATAACTTTGGGGATCTCAGTCTTGCATCGGGAATGTTCCCTGAAAGTGTCCAAACAGTTTAGAGCTACAGAACCATTTCCTGGATCCATTCTTATAGCTGTCTTCCCCGGAAAGCAGTCTGGCAAGAGTTCCTGTCAGCTCATTGCTAAGTTATCTGTCAAAACAGCAGAGTTTTCACGTGCCTAAGTAGCCCCTGGAATCAGGGTGAAATTATCCTCCCTGCCACCACCAAAATTGGAAATCGTGCCCCGTGCTACCGTGCTTCCCCCATAGGAACTGCATGAACAGGAAACTCTGCAAGTTCTCTGCATGCCTCTGCAAGTGACCCCCATGCCTCTCCATTTCCTTGGCCACATGTATCCTGTCCCCATGCCGGCGGTGAATCCAGAAAAAGAGGGAAAGAGCTCACCACTGCGACCACCTGAGGGAGCTGTTGGGTTGAGATCAGCTGGTCAAAGCAGGCAGTAGGGACAGAATCTGAGACTTGAAGCTCCTTGAGTGACCTCTGCCCTTTCTAGACCTGCCCTTCAATCAGACACAGTGATTGTAAAGTTGAATGTGATAGTAACTAGACCCATTTGAAACCCTTCACCACACAAGACAAAGCCCGTAGGATTCATCATGAACTATTTATTTCTCCTCCCCTGGCTCCCTGCAGCCACCAGCCACCTTGAAGCTTTCTCTCGTCTCTCCCAGGCTGGGCTCACTTGATTGCAGGAGATCAGCGGAGGGTCCAGCTTTGCTCTTTCGCTTCCATTCTTCACGTCTTTGGGTGGCTGCATTGGCAACTGAGCAGCCTAATGGAAACACTGAGTCCTCTGTCTCGGCAGGCAGGCCCAGCCGCCAAAGCCAAAGACTCCCTGAGAACAGGGGGAGGTTCGCCTGAACTCTCAGGAGTGGAGGCTGGGCCCATAGGGTAGGGTTACCATATTTGAACTTTCAAAAAAGAGGACACTCCGAGGGTGGGGGGGGAGTGGTAGCCCTGCCACCTATCTACTCCCTCCCACTTCCTGCCCCCTGACTGCCCCCCACACAACCGCCAACCCATCCAACCCCCCCTGCTCCTTGTCCCCTGATCGCCCCCTCCCAGGACCCTGCCCTTTATTTAAGTCTTCCTTCTCCCTGTCTCCAACTGCCCCCTCCTTAGACCCCTCCACCCTAACTGCCCCCCTAGAACTCCAGCCCCTACCTGTCCCCTGAGTGCCCTGCCCCCTATCCGCACTCCCACCCCCTGACAGACCCCTGGCTCTCCCACACCCATCCAACCACTCCCTGTCCCCTTACTGCCCCCGCAGAACCCCCAACCCATCCAATCCTCCTGCTCCCTGACCCTGACTCCCCTGCATACCTCCGCCCTGTCCAACCCCCCCGCTCCCTGTCCCTTGACTCCCCCGACCCCTCTTCATATGCCCACCCCCTGACAGGCTCCCTCCAGAACCCCTCATCCATCCAACCCCTCCTGCTCCCTGTCCACTGACTGTCCCTTGGGACCCCATGCCCCTTCTCCAGCCCCCCCGGCCCCCGTACCCTGCTGCTCAGAGCAGTGTGTCTGGGGTGCGGAGCCAGACACAGTGCCGTGCTCCCCCACAGAGTGCGCAGCTCCCCCTCCGCCCCCAGAGTGCTGCATTGGGAGGGAAATCCCGGCCCTTTGGAGAGTTTTACCAATTCCTCCCTGAGGGCAATTTAAAACCCAAAAAGCCGGACATGTCCGGGAAACTCCGGACGCATGGTAACCCGACCACAGGGACTCCAGGATCTGCAGCTGCTGCCACCTTTATGGTGAATCCTTGGACTCATCACCAAACAGCTCTTCCCCTTTCTGCAGCCTGGCCCCATGGTCTGACCGTGCAGGAGAACAGAAACCCTTTGGGACAGCAGGAGAGTCTTCTCAATGCTGCACTCTTTGCATGGCTTCCCGCGGTCATCGTGAAACACGACTACCCTGCCCCCAGGAGTCTCTCAAGGAGCTGCCGGCGCAGTCACTGGGCACCCACTCGTAATGCTCTCGGGCAGTGGCATTGCAGAGGGAGCTGAGCAGACCGTCCCTTCTGTGACTTCCTGAATTGCTGCCAGGACGGATTCTCCTCTGCGCTAGGGAGAGTCCCCGAGGACAAGCAGCTGTGGTGGGGGAGGGGGCAAGACAAACACTCCCCATGAGCCCTTGACTAGCAGGTAAGCAGGACTCTGGGAGCCAAGGCATCGGTGTGTCTTGCTGGGAGAGCAGAGCTGGAGAGCAGAAAAGGGCATTGGAGGAATTGTAGAAAAGTCATTGTCATGGCCGGGTCATGGGCAGCCAGACCTAGTGGTCAGAGGCAGAGTCCACACTCACAAGACAGGAGTCGAGAGTCAGCTGGGTCAGGACACTGGAACAGCAGAAGCAAAAGACCAAATTGTGTTCAGAATCTCAAGTCAGGTGAGTCACCCTGAGTCCAGATGCCAGAAAATCAAGCCTGGGGAGTGGGAGCAGGAACAGCCAACACACGGTCCAGAGCCGGGGAGGATCTCGGCTGTTCAGACAGCTTCTTGTTCCTGCTGCTGGTTTAAGGAGGTCCCGGGGGCCGATTAGCTGCTCTGGGACTCTGCCAATAGGAGCCTCAAACTGGGTCTGGACTTTGTCAGTCCTAGGTAAGCAGTTTTTCGTAGGCTTCCAGGTGGCGTGCTGGAGGGTGGCTGCTCCCAGGAACCCTGCAGACCCGGGTTAATGACCCAGGGGTCAGGACAGTGAGTGATCTCTCCCTGCTCAAACCTCCTGCACGAAACAGTCTCCAGGGTCCTGGGCGCATCCTCTGAGAAGAAAAAAACACAGTCATGAGGACAAATAGGCTATGGAACAGGAGCCCCCTCTTTCTTGCAACAGCCCCAAGTGCCCAGAAGAGTGGACGGTTCTTACCTCCAGGAGATGCCTGGGATCTTCCATCTAAGCCTCAATGGGACCCTGTTGCTTGGTCTGACAGAAGGAGATCATCTGTCCCCACTGCTCCCTGCGCTGGGCTGGCTGCAGCACACATCTGTGTAAGAGGCTGGGCCAGAGAGATGTTACAATCAGGGTCCAGGCACCCCAGAAGGATAACAGAGGGTCTGAAACCAGAAGACGAAGCAATCAAATCAGCGGATTCGACAGAGACGTTTTCTACCCTACAGGGACATCAAAGAAGGTCTGTTAGGAAAGCTGATATGTTAGTCTGGAAACTGCTAAGGCAAAGATTGTGACTTGTTAAGATTCAGTTTTAGTCACTACAAAGTGTGTTGTGTTTTGTTTCTCTCTTTGAAATTTGTCTCTTTCTCTTGCTTAGTATCACTTAAATCTCTTCTTTGTTACTATACTTCCCAAACCACCTCAGTGTTGTGTGTTCGAGTGAAGTGTGATTCTCCAGCCTACCCAACAGGCTGAGCTGTGCCCTGTCTCTCTGAAGGTAGCGAATAATTTCTGAGCGGTGCTGGGCCCAGAGTCCAAGGGCAGTTTACCAGACATCTTGTGGGAAGCCCAAAGAGACCAAAGGAGCAGGAGAGATTCCGGCCCCACTGACCCATGGGAAATTCCCACAGAAGAGCCTACTCAGGGCTCTAGACACGGCCACTTTGGGTGTGTACCAGAGTTCACTCACCGCTAGATGCTGGCCAGGCCTCATGTCATTGCTTTCTCGCTGGGCTAGCAACCCCGCTCATACTCACTCTTGCAGTTTGTTGGCTGGGAACTCAGCCCTCCAACCAGGTGACTGTCCTTTACTCCACTCCTTCCTGGGTCGTGCTCCTTGCAAACAAAGTCCCAAAATGTCTTGAACAGAAACAAGGCCTTCCACCCTCGTGGGGAGTTCTTCCTCAGCCTGATTTCGGTTCGGGTTGCCCTTCTTGGGTTTCTATGGTCTTCTATGTCCCCTTCCTTAGGGACGGTGAGAGAAGCCAGTCCTACCCTGGACTCCAGGGTTTGGCCCAAGGCCATCTCCTGAACAGCTCGCTCTGCTTCTGGACTTTTGCTGCTGTTTTCCCTTGTTTCCTCTCAGGTGGGGCTCACTTGATCATCAATTTGGCCTAGCCCCAGGCTAGGCAGCCATAGGCCAGGCCACCCTGTTAGATACCCTCCTCCTTCAAATCCGGTCCAGCCCGGCTGACAGGTTTGCTGAGGGGATGGTGAAACCCCATTGCTGATCAGAAGGAGGTCAGAGTCTGTTCCCTACGAGCTGAAGGTCCGTTTGTCCTGCTGCGGCAAGTGGAGCTGGAGAGCGGAGATGTTAGGTGAAAGAGACTGCATGATGGAGTTGGAGACTGAGGGACAGGAGCCTCCTCCCAGAAACGCTCCCAGGAGAAGAGGTTTGAGGAGGAGTTCTCTGGGGAGCCTCCTGCTTGGAAAAAAACAAGGGTGGCACACTGATGAAGATGTCTCTGTCCCAGGGATGGGGGAAGCTCCCAGCCAGGCTATGCAGCAGGGATCCCATTTCTCCCCCAAGAAACCCATTTTGCCCAAAGAAGTCAATGGCTCTTACCTCCAAGAGGGAGTGGGCTCTTCCCTCTAGGCCTCTTTGAGAACTACTACTGCTTGGCTTCCTAGGACAAGGGACCTGTCCCCACTGCTCCCTGAGGTGCTTCAGCTTCTGACTGCACCCATCTGGGAGGCTGTCACACACCCCAGGGCCTAGAAGACATGCGGGGAGGAGGCTCCTCTTCATGTCAGACTCTGAGAGCCCAGAGAAGGGCCAAAGGAAGAATAAAGGGCAGGAGATGAAGCTAGCCCTGAGCCTCTGTCCCATCCTCACCTCCTCAAAGGTGGAGCTTCCTGAGCTTCAGTTGGGCAGACAGTCTGTAGCCCTGACCCAAAGGTCCTTCTGCGCCATATGGGGCAGGAAGATCTCTGCCTGGGAGCACGGGAAATGGGATGGGGGTGAGATCAAGGAAAGAGGGGAGGGATATGGGTGTGAGGGAAAGAGCTCCTGCCCCAGATGAAGGTATCTGGGGGGCCGCGGGAAGGACACAGCTCCACAGAGAGGGGAGAGAGTTCCTATGAGTGCCAGGGGCCTCCATTTCTGCTTCCACTAGTCCCCCATTTATAGTGAGACACAGCAGTACCTGCAGCAGGGAGCGGGACTTGCTGAACAGGGAGGGGAACCTTGAAGAGCATCAGATGAGCCACAGCCCTTGCAGCGCCTCGGGCATCTGGCGCAAGTGCCGAATCATGTGAAGCTGGCCCATGACCTTGGCTGTGACATCCTCATGCTGCAGGGGAACGAGAACATGTCAGAGACTGAGACACTCCCCAGGAATCAGGGAGGATGAAGGGCACCTGGAACCAGCACCATCATTTCCACCCAGCAGCTGCTCATGTCTGAGTGGTAGATTCACCCTCCTGACCCCCAGGATGGAGGCTTGCTGTCCTCTCTAGTGACCTTCAGTGCCAAACCCCCTCCTTGTAGGGTGAGCTCCTGCCACTTCCCCATCAGTGCCCCTGACAGCTGTTCCACCTCCAACCCACCTGGGGACACCGCTCAAGTTCGGAGAACCCTCTCTTCCACCCCTACCTCCATCCCCACCCAGGTAGGGCAGGGAGGGGGCTCTAGAAGGGTGGCGGGGGGTGGGAGGGATTCTGGCAGCAGTGAAGTGGAATGGGGAGAGCTTGAGACCTTTCCCCAAGACACCCCAGTGACAAAACCTGAAACCACAGGATGGCAGCCCTGGTGAATGGGGCAGGTCAGCAGCCCCTGACGACTGAATCCTCCCAATCTCTCGAGAGCGGGTCCAGCCCTACCAGCAGCAAGACCAGCTTTCCACGCCCATGTGCCTCAGTCAGTCACCATCACCAGTCAGTCCTTGGCCTCCCAGGATGCCAGGGATGGGAGCAACTCTCGATGGTGGCTGGGGTGACATGGACACTAGGCCATGGGGAAATGGGTGCAGCTCTGTTGGGCAGGAAAGGTTCCCAGAGGGCACTTAGGGGACTCTCCTGTCCTTCCCAGGAGTGATAGCAGAGCACCACATCCTAAGAACAGAAGTCCATGAAGTCCAGAAGTCCCCACTAGGCTCCTTGCTACCAGGCCAGCAAATGGCGAGAGGATGGGAATGAAGCCCTGGGTCCCACCCCAAGCTTCTGAGTCGATTGCAGCTGCTTACCGTGTCCCCCATCAGTTGCTGGGCTTCCCCCAGGAGGGAGTAGACCAGCACCAGCCCAGCCTGGCTGACACGCAGCAGGGGGTCGTGGATGGCCAGCAATGCTGTCTGTACGAAGGATCTTCTCTGCCCGACGGAGAAGAATTTTTCAAAGACCTAAAACCAAGAGGACATGAGGCTCGAGTAGATTGCCCAGAGCCAGCCTCCAAGTCCTGGCGGTACAATGGCGTCTAGTACCCCAAAGGGCGGGGAAGAGAGCTGCTGTGGCCAAGGCAGTTCATTCCCCAGGAGGCTTTCAGGGTCCCAGGGCTCACGGAAGCCCCTTTATTAAAAGGTCGCAGATGCTGAGGGACCAAAGCCTCCAGTGGCTCTTTCGGGAAGGCAATTTATGGCAGGGGCCAGGATGGGCTGGAAATGGATCTCTAATGTGTGTGAGCAGGCCCACTCTGCTGTGCAGGGCACAGAGACGACAGGGGACTCTGTCTTGCTTCCAGCAGAGAGATCTCCTGCACCTCAGCGGCTAGAGGAGTGTGCGTGTGTTGTTGAGGGGAGGAGGGGGTTGGAGCTGACAGACCAAAGGTCTCTTCCCCGCAGCTTAGTGATTTCTCTCCTCGCTGGGAATGGCATCTGCAGCTCCTTGGTTTCTTCAAGGGGAATCCAACCTGCAGCCTGACAAGAACAAGGAGACTCCTGGCCCAGTCCCAGTGTGGGACCTTTCGCACCAGCGTGTCCCACTGGTTGCTGGATGAGGAACTCTGAGCTGGAAATAAGGAGCGGGCTCTTTTCCTGTCTTCAGGAGGCCTCCACTGCAGGGAACCCAGCCAGCTACACTCCCTGAGCTGTGTCATGCCCTGGCACAGTGCCCTTACCTCCCCCACTCTGGCTGTATTCTTGTAGCCTAAGAGCCTTCTGTCCTGGTGCCAGTCATAGCACCAGAGATCTTCCGCGTCATGTATGGTCAGACCTGGAAGAGAGAGAGAGAGAGAGAGCGACTTTTCTCCTCATTCTGGTTGCAGTTTCTGTGTCCTTCCAATCCCATTGGTGGCTCCACAGTGGAGTGGAGAAGAACAGAGGCAGAGAGAGACTTGTCCTCCGGCTGGGGTCAGTCTGAGAGAAATGGTCTAGGGTCCCATTATCAACATATGGTCACTCTCAGTCCCCTATTGGGTTCCGTGTCCCAGCTGGGTTCCTTACCCTTCTGTTGGAGCAGCAGTTGGTAGAGCCGGTAAGTCCCCTCCCTGGCCTGCCGGCTGATGTCCTTGTCTGGATCGCTGACAAATAGAGCCAGCTGGGCCACATGGCGACCCATCTGAGGGAACTTGGCTGAGATCTAATGGAAGGGAGAGCAGAGGGGACTCCATCAGCATTTTCCTCTCAGCTCCCTGTCCACCCTGGGCCAGAGGGCTCCTTCCCCTTAGCCCCTCTACAGGAGATGCTGGGGGAGAGGAGCTTGAGATCGAGCCTTCATTTGCTCTGCTGCCAAGGGAGCCCGGGATGCCAAGCAGGGGCTGGAGCATGGTCCCCTTAAAGGCCCAGGGTCAACACTGAACCAGGACAAGAAGAACTTGACTCAAGCTAGCTCAGTCCTGCTCTGACTCTGCCTCCCCATGAAGAACCCTCCTAAGCCACAGCCCCGGCAGCAGCAGCAGATCCTGCAGCCCGCTGGAGCCAGCCCGCCTCCGCCTGGAGCCAGCAAGCTGGGCTCGGAACTCACTTACGTCAAACTCAGGGAGAGTGACTGTGTATCTCAGCAGGGCTGTGCTGCTCCTGATGGCCCTGGCTCGCTCCTGCGACACCCTGGACACGACCCAGAGGTTGATATGCTGTGGGGAAAGGAGGCAGGTCAGACTCAGTGGCCAGCTGCTCCTGCTTTACAAATGAGCCCCCCACGCCTCCAGCCCCAGGGGCCTGAGACATTCTGCGCAGGGGGGAATAGCTGAGTCCTTGATGGCAGAGCTTTAGAAGGGGATTCTTTCCCCCAGGATGCAGCTTGTACCCTTCAGGTCACAACTTCTCCGCGTCTCTCTAGATTGGGACAATCTAGGGGCTGGTCCCATCCTCCCAGAATTCCTGATTCCTGAACAGTTCACCAGAAAGAAGACTGAACCCTCGGCCCTTCCCTGCTATGCAAATCCTTGGGGGGAAGTAGGGAGTGACTGAGAGCACAATCCCCCCAGGAATTTCAGAGCAGATCAGAGGGAAGGGCTGATTCCCTGGGGCCCTCCTGTTTCTCTAGGAAGGAGCATGTGCCTCTTCTCTGAGAAGTAGCTCCCTAATCTCATGGGCTCTGTGTGTTGGAGGGGAGGGGGAAGGGTGGATTTTCAGACTCTCTCTCCCCAAGACAGCCAGGAGCCCTGTGCTTAGTGCTCAGCAGAACCAGGCAGAGCTCTGGCTTGGAGTCCCAGCTCCTTCCTCTGTTCCTCAAGAAGGAAGGACCTGACACTACATTGCACTGACCCACCAACCAAGGACAGCCCACTGGGGACCCAGCTAGGAGGACAGAGTAGAAAATGGATCTTCCAGTCTCTCCTTACCAGTCCCCCAAAGAGTTACGGTGAAATGGGGCTCACCTCCAAGATGAAGTGGAGCCTGTCTGTGTCTGGGGATTCTGCCAGCAGGTTCCCCAGCATGGCATCCAGGACCTCTGGGATGACTTTCTGCAGAGTCTGCAAAGCATGGGTCAGACTTAGGGAACCTGGGCCTACACCTGCCACAGGATGGGAAGAGGGGTCTCTGGGAAGCACTGGGGAGACTCCCAAACACATCTCCTGGCCTCTCTCCTTCACATCCCACTGCAGGCAATTTGCAAGAATTGATGACCCCTGGACCTTTAATCCATGAGCTTAGCAGGTCTCTGCAGAGGGCCTTGTAGGCAGAAGAGTATGAAACAGCCAAGTTGCTATGGATGGAACCTGGGCTTCTGGGCCAAACACGGCTTAGGAAAGAAAGAAAGAAAGAAAGAAAGAAAGAAAGAAAGAAAGAAAGAAAGAAAGAAAGAAAGAAAGAAAGAAAGAAAGAAAGAAAGAAAGAAAGAAAGAAAAATCCCCCAGGGAGGGGTAATCTCTTCCCTGCTGGAGGGAAGGATCCAAGCCTGCAGCTTGTTCCATCTCCACTACCCCACCCCTAAATCTGGAGCTCCAGCTAATCAAGGGAGTAGGGACCAAGGACTACTCTGGAAGAGGAGGAGGATGGAGGAGGAGGTACCTGGATGCCGGTGGTGTCCTTCTCCGTGCCCAGGGTGAAGACGGAGTGAAGGGCAGCTCGCAAGAGGTGGGTCTCTAGGGCTGGCTCCAGGGCAGGTTTCATGGTGCTGGCAAGAGAGAGGAGCTGGTATTAGACTGTGCAGTACTGGGTGGGACTGTCGCCAACACAGACACCAAGCCACAGGGATAGAGGCACAGTCTGGCGAGAATGGAAACTGAGGCACTTCGCAAGGGAATGACAAGGCCAAGGTGTCCCAGACAGACAGTGGCAGGACAGGAATAGCTGCTGTTCCCTGGAGCCTGCTGCCCCTCCTGTATCGGAGCCCGGGAATGAGCCCCTCCCCAAGGCCCCTGTCATGTTATGGGAGTGAAAAGAAGAGCCCTGCCAGGAGAGAGTGACCCTCCCCACCCCACCATCTCTGCCAGAGGCACCACTCTTGGGAGGTGACTTGGGAGGGACAGTGATGGTGACTCCCAGCCTTGGGCCTGAGCAGCACTGGGGTGAGGGGAGCCGGCAGGGTGGGGGGGTGGGGCTGTCTCAGTACCAGAGGTAGCCCACTGCAGCCAGGGAGTGGGCGAGGACGGCGCTGGGTGACGAGTCATCGGGAAGCTCCTCGATGAGCTCCTGTGAGACGTGAAAGAGACAAAGGAGCGTGTGAGATTCAGGCCCGACTGACGCCTCCCAGTGAGGAGATGACACAGCCAGTGCCCCACATGGCCAGCAGGATCCCCCACCACCTCCCGCTCCTCCAATTCCTTCCTGCCCATCCGACTTGTCCCCCTTCTCGGATTCCTGCCCAGCTCACTCCCAATCCCCTTCTCTCCTCCTCCCTGTCAAAACTGCCCCCATTCAGCCCCATCCCGACGACTGAGCTGGAACCATGAGATTCCTTGTCCCCCACTCTCAGCTGCCCCCCAGCCCCACAATTCTCCCCCTCCCTCCAGCTGCCGTATGGCGTGTCTCACTCACCACGATCCTCTTCACCACAGCCGCCTTGCAGCAGCGCGGCTCCAGCGTGTCCTCCCCTCTCTCCCGTGCAGCCAGACATGCGGGGTAGATGGCCTGAAGGAACAGGAGCTGCTGCCCCTCATCCTGTACCCACCGGGAGTGGGGTATAGCGAGAGAGAACCTGTTAATGAGGGACCTTCCTGCCCCACCCACACCAGCTCCAGGGCTCAGGCCTCAATGGGGGATTGTGGGGACCCGCCTATTGTCCAAATCCCCCACTACTCCTACACAAGCAGGATCAGGAACTGGAACAGTTCCTGTGGGGGGAGATGACCTTGGCTGTTGTGGGACACCCCCATCTTGGGGGTCCCACATCATGGATGTAAAAGGGTCCCATTGGGGGTGGTGGATCAGGAGGCACAAGACCCTCGGCAGGGGGTGGGGATGCTGGGAAGGGACAGGGCAATCTTGGTTCCAGCCCAGTGGGGAACATTTGTACCTTATCTCTGCACTGGAGCTGCTCTCGGATGACCTTGAGAGCAGCTTCATCTTTGGCCACGTCCACCCCTTCCTCCTGCTCCGAATCCAGGGGGGTCCCTGCACCAGGGAGGGAAGGACAGGGGCGTGGTGGGCAGAGCAGGATTCAAGACCCCCTTCCCACCTCAGGCACCCAGGGCAGATGGGGCCCCAAACCTCCCTCTCAGGGATGCCTTCAGCCCCCAACAGCTGCAGAAGCCCAGAGAAGAACCCCCCCTCCACTGGCCAGGACTCCAGGGGAGGTGCCGATTCCCCCGGCCCTGGAGCAGCAAGGACCAAAGTGGCAGAAGCTCTTCATGCCCCCACCCCCAGGTCCCCGTGTGGAAGGGGCAGCTGTGTGATGGCTGCTGCTGTCCGTGGGGTTCGCGGGGCTCAGGCCAGACACCTGGCCTGGGACCCCCCGCCCGTATCCCTGGGAGAGCATCTGGGCCCAGGGTGTTCACATCCCGTCCTCAGCCCTCCCGGAGCCCAGCCCGGCTCCTCACCTGGAACAAAGCAGTGGCCTCCATTGGCCTGGCTGCTGCCAGATGCCCAGGTGCTGCCGCTGTCCCATGCTGAGCTGCCCGTGCTGGGACAGGGACCTTCCCCCTCCTGGCCTGCAGGGGCTGGAAGGTCCTCAGAGACCGGACAGGGCGATGCCTCCTGATGGGAAGGAGGTCTGGGCTCCTGGGGCCGCTGCTGCCCACACAACAAGCCCCAGAGCCACCCTGCCCGGCGCCCCTCCTGGGATGGGTCCTGTCTGCGAAACCGCAGCCTGGGCCAGCTCCATAGGGGCCTGGTCGGGGCCTCTCCCAGCTCGGCGCCTGCGCCGGGAGCCGGGGTCCTTTTCCAGAAGGCCGGGCACTTCCGCCGTCTGGCCTGGACGGGAGCTGCTTCCCCGCCAGCAGGAATGCAGGGGTTGCTCTGCCCCTTGGGAAGACGGCAGCTGCTTCCCTCAGGCTCTGGGGCCACCTGCAGAGCCTTCCTCCGCAACATCCGCAGGAGCCTGGCCATCCTGGAACCGAGCGGGGAGCAGGGGTGAGACTGGGCTCAAGGCAGCCTTTCACTCCTGGGCCTTTTCCGTCCCTCCTCCTCCCTCCTCCAACCACAGCCGCCCCCTCTGCCCGCACAGGAGTGCAGGGAGTGCCATCTACACACACGGGCAGGAGTTCATTGCATGATCCGCTCCCAACGTTCCCCCTCGTAATCCCTGCTGCTGCAATAGCCAGGAAGTCTCATCCTTTTCCAGCAATGAGGTCAGTCCCAAAGACCATCGGTTACTCTGGAGAAGCAGTCCCCTCCTGTCGTCCCAGGCCACTCTCCCGCCCAGGCTAGAGAAGGAACAGAAGCCAGGAGTCCGGACTTCTCCTGGGAAATCATTCCTCACATCAAAGTCACAAAGGCCCTCGGCACAGGAAGCACAGAGCCCTCCTCATTCCCCATTGATTTCCAGGCTCAGCAGCTCACAGGGTCTGGCTCACCTCAGAGACTCTCAGCCTGGGGAAGGGTTGGGAGGGAAGGGCTGGGAGGGGAAGGGCTGGGAAGCCCCATTGCTGGAACCTTTCCAAACACACTGGAGACGGCTCTGGAGAAGCCCCTGCCTGGCCTAAGAGTGAGGGGCTCTTGGGGGCTGTTTGCAAATGAAATCCCCCTTTGGAGATAGTCTCTCCCCCAGACAGAGAGGGGAACACACCGAGGAACCCGAATGGAACCCGAATGCCACTCACGTGCTCTCAGTGATGGTACAATGGATGGCAGATGTTCAGGGTCAGCAGACGTCCCTCACCCTCCTCCTCACTCTCCAAGCCCAAGGCAGGCTGGAGAGTGTGGTGACCTCAGGAGTTACCCTGCCCAGCCAGCAGGCAGGGTGATGACAGGAGGGCGATCGACTGGCTGTGAAAACAAGAGTCTGTCTGATTGCCAAGGGACGGAGAAACTCAGCCAGCAGCAGGGGGTGCAGAACACGGCCCTAGGGCGGAGGTGACAGCGCCTCTGGGATCCTGACATCCCAGCACTTTACTCACCTTCCTGGAGCCTCCCAAACCCACTGGGCTGTAGCCATGGGACCCCAACCCTACTGACGGCAAACGGGCCTCAGCTGCGACCACAGGGTCACACCGAGTGTCAGAGCCATGGATGGACCCTTTCACTGACCACTGCCGCACACTCCCTCCCACAGCTGGCAATTGAAACCAGGCCCTAATGTCTGGTCCCCCTGCCTTTGAGAGAGAGTGTCACTCCTGCTTCCATTGCTGCCTCTTGATCTGTGGGACTTTGGGCAAGTTGCTCCCCCTCTCTATGGCTCTCTGGGACTCACATTCCTGAATGGGCTTTATAAAAGACAATGGTTAAAGTTTGGCCCCAACTAGTTCTTGTTTCTCGAGACTATCCATTTTAGCAAAGTTTAGAGTTCTTGACATTCAACACCTGGAAACATCCCTTTCTCCTTCGCAGATGGCCTTAACATCCCTTATCTCACCCAGGCTTCCTGCTGCCTGGAGTTAGAGAATTGACCCTGTTCCCATTGGACCTACCCAAGGTGTCACACAGCGAAGCGGTGACGGAGCCAGAAAGAGAAGACAACTGTCCTGATTCCTGTTCTAACTAACAGACAACAACCCCCCAGAGGCAGGGATAAGGCCCAGGAAATAAGGTGTGAACATTTTCATGGAAACCTTTTTCTGTCAGAAAATCCATTCAAACGAAACCACTTTGTTTCTTGAAATCATAACAAGTAGGATGAAAATTCTTTGCAAAAATATCTGTTTGCAAAACAAGAGCATCTCCTGTCCGTCACAGTGCATTCAACTGTCTCGTCATACACAAAGGGGAGACACTATGCTCTAGAAAATTGGATGAGATGCTTCAGTCTGAGCTAAGTAGTTGCTGCTTTTCACAATTTCAAAACAATAAAATACAAATCAAATTGAATATTAGGTTATAATCTGATATGGCTCAGTGTGATAGGACACCCCCTAGTCTGCACTGCTCCGAGTGACACTGTTCAGTGGATCCCCAGCATCCACCCATGGTGAGGTAGGTGGGAGAGGATTGTTATTCATTCTTGACAGAAGGAGAAACGAAGGCTGAGAAAGGAGCAGGGACTTGTCTTAGCTGATGCAGCCAGTCAGTAGCAGAATTGCTCTCAAATGAGCTACAGACCAACAATTGTTCATAGTAATTATTCAGCAATTATTTCAGAAGAACTGGAATGTTCGAGAGGATCATGAACTGCTCCGAGACAATGAATGGAGAGCAGCATCCACATTGGTCAAACGTATAACTGATTGTGACTTATTTGCTTGGTCATAAAAGAGAACAACAAAGACCAGAGTTTCCTCCCTGTCAATAGCCCCCTCCTCAGCCAATCAAGGTTGAGACTTTGAGGGGTGGGAGGCTAAGGGTTCTCATTAAATAGCCCAAAGAATGGCCCCGGTCACCACCGAGGGGATCACTCTCGGAGCACTAGTCCAGTCTCACCTCTCTGTGAGGGCCTCCCACAACCCCCCCGGACCCCGCTCCACACACAGAGCTCCTGGTGGTGGGAGGAGAGCAGAGGAAAAGGACAAAGGAAGCAAGAAGAGAAAGGTAGGAGGGACAGAGGAAAAGGGAAAACAAAAAGGAGAAACCCCAATGTCCCCAGTAATTCTAAGGGACAAAATCCTAGGTCGGAAATAAAATACTGCCCCCACAATCTAATGTTTTCCTTTCCTAAAAATCAGCCAGCACCTGATGGATCAGACTGAACAGGTTCCAAACCTCTCCGAGGCTCTTACCTTCTATACAGGGACGTCTGTTTTCGAGCAAATCCACTAAAAGAAAAGGAGAAAACTCCAAAGAGGGTCCTCCTTGCGCTCACGTACGTGCAAGTGAATGCTCTCTCAGTCCTCCAGGAGAGACCTCGAGAAGGAGACGTGCTGAAGCAAAGCCACAGGGATCTCCGAGCTTGCCCCTGTCCTGCACCCCTGTCCTGCCTGGCTGATGTCAAGTTCTCTCTGTGAGGTCATCGCCTCCCCACCACCTTTGTCCAATAGGCTGAGGTCCTGCCAAAGGCTCTTGTGATGTCACTGCCACACCCACCACTCCCCTGCAGTGCTGATGTCCTGCCCCTGTCCAGCTACATTGGATGTTTCAGCCGCTTCCCCTGGATCACCCCACTCAATGTCACTTCCTTGTGGGGTGACACCGACTACATAGTAGAACACAGAAGTTCTTCCCCAGGCCGCAATTAGGTTTTCACAAGTTAGTTGACTTTATGGCCAGAAGGAACCATTCGAGCATTTAATCTGATCCCCTGCGTATCCTAAGGCCTCCTGTATGTCAGAAGAGCTGGGCTTTTCTTTTACTCAAACATTTTCCAGAAAGGCATCTAGTCTTTATTCGAAGAGATCAAGAGATGGAGAAGCCATCATTTCTCTTGGTACTTTGTGCCAATGACAAACCACCTGTTAGGATATAGATATTCAGGCCTGTCTGTAAAGGCCTATACTCTAAGAATTTAGGTGTATTCTTATCACTTGGCTAGTGATAGAGGTATAAAAGAAAGAATCAAAATCACTGTCTGCTGGTGTAAGGGCCTTCTCTTACTGTGACAGTCTGAGGCCCTGTTCTTAGGCTCAGGCCTTTGGCTAAGCAGCAGAGGCAGCCATAAGCTGGGAAGCGAACGGTCACATCCTCACATTCCAAACTAGTCACATTGAAATAAGGTGCTGAAAAAAAGGCTGTTAGGCACTATCAGGACAGGATTGTATTCCTATCACCTCCAGAGAAAGGGAAGTGCCTAGAAAATGTAAAAGGAAACTTAGTTTGATAGCATCCTGTCTGGCAAGAACTCACTTATCAATAGCTGGGATGTGAAATCCTCACTTCTGTATTGTTTTGTCATTATAGTTCCCACTTTGCTGTTGTTTGTCTGTATAATCTCTGTCTGGTTCTGTGATTGTTCCTGTCTGCTGTATTTTTACTTTTGCTAGGTGTAAACTAATTGAGGTGGTGGGATATAATTGGTGACATAATCATGTTACAATATGTTAGGATTGGTTAGTTAAATTTCAGGAAAATGATTGGTTAAGGTATAGCTAAGCAGAACTCAAGTTTTACTATATAATCTGTAGTCAATGGGGGGGGGGGTGTGGGTGGAGGTGGGCATGTGGGTGTGTGAGATGGGAACAGGGAATGGGGGTAAGAAAATTGGAATCATGTTTTGCTAAAGGGGGAGATGGGAACAGGGAATGGGGGTAAGAAAATTGGAATCATGTTTTGCTAAAGGGGGAAATGGGAACAGGGAATGGGAGTAAGGAAGTTGGAATCATGCTTGGCTAAGGGCAGGAATCGGAACAGGGACATAGGCGTAAGGCTCTGTGGTGTCAGAGCTGGGAAGGAGGATACTAAGGAAGGAAACTGGAATCATGCTTGCTGGAAGTTCACCCCAATAAACATCGAATTGTTTGCACCTTTGGACTTCGGGTATTGTTGCTCTCTGTTCATGTGAGAAGGACCAGGGAAGTAAGTGGGTGAAGGAATAAGCCCCCTAACACCACCCTCTTACAAATCTGGGTCTTATTGTCATTATCCTTTTTCTGATTTCTGCTTCCATCCATGGGGTTTTGTCATGCCTTTCTCTGAGACATAAAAGAGCCCTTTTATACTCAACATTTTCTCTCCATGAAGTCAAGCAACTCACTTCTCATTCTTCTCTTGTATATACTAAGCAGATTGAGCTTTTTCAATGTCTCATAATAGGGCATCATCCCATCACTCAGTTATGAATCTTTTCTGCACCCTCTCCAATTGTTTTAACATAATATTCAAAATGTGGACACAAGAACTGGATTCAACATTCCAACATCAGTCTCACCAATGCTCTTTCACTTCCCTTTCCATCCTCACTACTCTATCCAGCCAAGAATGGCTTTAACCTTTTTTAACACAGTTTCACATTGACAGCTCATGTTGAACAGCTTGTCCACTATGACCCCAAAATCCTTTTCAGGGTCACTGCTTTCCAGCGGATTGTCCCCAATTCTGTAGGGTGCCGCCTGACTCCTTTGTTACTGGAGGTATGGGGTTGCATTTGGCTTTATTAAAACCTAATTCTTTAGTAAGTATTTTAGAAGAACTAGCCCATTAGAGAGAGAATCGTGAATTACTCCAAGACAATGAATGGAGAAAAGCGGCAAGAGCAATCAAATACATGTTTGGTTACGCCCTATTTCCTTGGTCTTAAAAGAGGGTCACAAGGACCTGAGCCTCCTCCCTCACAATAGCCCCAAACTCCCCCAATCAGCATTGAGACTCTGAGAAGCAGAAAGCTGAGAGTTCTCACCAGATGTCCCGGGTCACCACCGGAGGGAGTCACTCTTAGAGCACTATTCCAGCCACATGTCTTTGGGAGGGCCTCCCGCAATGAGAGTTGGAGTGCAACCCCCCCTCCCCCCCTCCGTCCCCAACTCCACACGCACAGACAGGTCCTGGTGGTGAAAGGAAAGCAGGGGGAAAGGACAAAGATGCAAGAGAAGACAAGAAAGGAGGGAGAGACAGGAAAAGGGAAAACAAAAAGGAGAAACCCCAATGTCCCCAGTAATTCTAAGGGACAAAGTCTTAGGTCAGAAATAAAATGCTGCCCCCGCAATCTAGTGTTTTCCATTCCTAAAAATCAGCCGACACCTGATGGATCAGACTGAACAGGTTCCAAACCTCTCCGAGGCTCTTACCTTCTATACAGGGACGTCTGTTTTCGAGCAAAACCACTAAAAGAAAAGGAGAAAACTCCGAAGAGGGTCCTCCTTGCGCTCACGAATGTGAAAGTGAATGCTCTCTCAGTCCTCTAGGAGAGACCTCGAGAAGGAGACGTGCTGAAGCAAAGCCACAGGGATCTCCGAGCTTGCCCCTGTCCTGCACCCCTGTCCTGCCTGGCTGATGTCAAGATCTCTCTGTGAGGTCATCGCCTCCCTACCACCTTTGTCCAATAGGCTGAGGTCCTGCCAAAGGCCCTTGTGATGTCACTGCCACACCCACCCCTCCCCTGCAGTGCTGATGTCCTGCCCCTGTCCAGCCACATTGGATGTTTCAGCTGCTTCCCCTGGATCACCCCTCTCAATGAGCGTTCATTGTGGGCTCAAGCCGAACACAGTAAAACATCAGAGGCTTCTCCCCATGCTACGCTCATTTTTTATCAATTAGAAGACTTTATGGACAGAAGAGACCATTAGAGCGTGTCATCTGACCCCCTGCATATCACATGCTTTCTGTAGAGCATAGGAGCTAATTTTTGACTACACACGTTCCAGAAAGGCATCTAGTCTTCATTAGAAGACATCAAGAGGTGGGGAATTCCCACCACTTCCCTTTCTAGTTTCTTCCTTTGGTGATTCGTCCTCACTGTTGAATATGTGTGCCCTCTTTCTAATACGAATTGGTCTCTTTTGAGTTTCAGCCACTGGGTCTTGTTATTCTTTTCTCTGCTAGATTAATGAGCCCTTTAATACCCAATATTTTCTCTCCATGAAGTCACTTCAACACTTCTATGATGTCACCACCCAATCTTTTTTATAATCTAAACAGGCTGAGCTCTTTCAATAGCTCAATAGCATCTGCCAGGAAGGGAGTCCCCACAGAGGGACACCATAATCTCCCAGGGAGGGAAAAGGCTCTCACTGCCATTTCTTAACCTCATGGGGTGTTCTCCTGCTCTGCCAACCCCACCCCTTTTTCAGTATCTCCAGGTGCCTGAGGGAGCAGGAACCAGAGGCCATCCTGCAGCTGGGACAGAGATGGAGGTTGATGACCTACCTGCCCGTGGTAACCATGGTGCAGGACAGCCCTCAGGACATGCGAATGCAGCTCCAGATCTGGGAGCAGCTTCCCTTTGCTGGCACGAGACCTTGCAGGTTGCGGTGGGTGAGACAGGCACTAACTTTTGGAAACCCTCAGTGGGATCAGAGGGTAATGGTTTGTAGAAAGTGGTGTTGGAGAGCTTTACAAAAACTAGACAAGAACGGTGCATGTTCCAGGGCAGCTCCAGCCCCGGTGCTGTCAGTGAGACGTGTCCTCCCAGCCCTGCCTGACGGGTCTTTCTGTTTCAGACCCTCCTTGGAACTGCAAGAAAAGTCCAACCTGTAGAGTTGTGGTTGCAGTGATAGTTGTATGGTCTGCGTTGATTGCTGCCATCATTGCTCTGGCAGGTGAGTTCCCAGCTTCCGCCCCGCTCCCTTCCCCTCCATCTACGATCTCCGCGCATCCCATTCCCCCGTGACCTGCCACACTCACTCTCTCCTCCCGGCCTGTCCGGCTTCTGCCCCTGGGGCAGAGGATTCCTGGGGGATCTTCCTCCCAGACCCCTGCACCTGGGCACTCTCTGTGTCAGGATGATCTGACTGACATTAGCCCCCCCAGCCCATCTCTGAGCACTTTGGACCCAAGTCACCTTTGCCACGCGCCATGAAGCAGTCCCTGACCAGGGTGTCCAGTGGGACAGGATGCAGTGCAACCCTGAGCCCTTTGCCTTCCCTGTGTTGCTCTGAGGTTACCAGCTTGGCCTTCCTGGATCTTCAGGTCATGCCTGTGGCCGGGCGGCAGGTGCTGCCGTGTTATTGAAATGAGCCATAGAATTAAGTCAAGACCCCTCCACCAGCGCAGTGTGGAAACCCCCCAATCGCTGAGCTTGGCCAGGAAGGGTCCCTTAGCACCATTCACTCCCCCGGGCTGCACAGACAGCGTGTGCTCATGCAGAGGGCGTCTGTTTGCGGTGAACATGAACCCTGTTGTATCCCCCCGTTGTCTGGGGCAGGGCGTGCTGGGGAATGTCGGGGGTGGGATTTCTCTATTGTCCTGGGATCCGATCACTGGGCCCCAGGAGGGTTTAGCAGCTGGCAGAGGGGATTGAATCCAGCTCCGTCTGCATTAGGAATCCTCTGTGCCGATGTCATGACATCCGTGCAGTTGAATTGGTGCAAACCGCTAAAGCAGACGCACTGCACTGGTGCACAAAGGAGCTTGCCTTGGTGCAGTTTGCTGCAGGAAGTTACCAGAGCGAGCCGCACTGCTCCAGCGCATCTCCAGGAGGTGTTTGCCCTGATGTCACTGCGTCACTGTGATTATACTGGTGCAGATTGCTCGGATACAGATGCGCCCTGAATCCCAGCTCCCTGCTGTAATGGCAGGCTGTTGCAATGGGCAGCATTGGTTCTCACTGTGTAAGGTGGGAATCTGTGAGCTTAGGGTTGGTTACACACCTGCAGGTGCAGGGAGCTCTGCAGAACATGTGGCATCTGAGCTGGAGATGGATGGTGGAGACAGCCTGTGCCATCAACTGTTAGTCACTGACTTCTCTGCTCAGTTCAGTAGGGCAGGGGTGTGGGCTACCGTGCACTGGACAGTGAAATCTACAGGGTCAGACATGCCTTGTGAGTGAGGTGAACACATGCTCGCTTTCTGATCACCGCTGCCACGTTTCCTAACTCTTCCCAACTTAGAGTGTCTGTTCCTCGCTGAGCGCCAGCCACATGGGAAGGCTTGAAAACCAGCTACCGAGTTACTGTGGTGCAAACAAAAGTGACGTGCTCGAAAACATCTGGAGGGGTTTGAGTCCAACTCCTCTCAACTAGACAGGCCTTTCAAATCCTCTTTGGTGTCACTTATGGGTGACCCCACTGCTGCTCTTTCATGGCTCTGAAAGGGTTACACTGCCGTGAGGGCTTCCAGAAAGTGCCTTTCTTGCTGCTGTGTTTGGGGAGAGAAAAGTCTGCAGGTAGGAGGTGAATTAAGTTCCATCATTCCTGGCCCACAGTGCAACAGGTCATTTCCCGTGGCTGTGGTTTCTGGCGCCCCCTTGTGGCTTTCATGTCCCTGAGTGAAAGTTCCCACATTCTTCTCAGTTGTTCACCTGCTGTTTGTTGCTAGGTTGAACGTCCAGCTGTTGATCTTGTGCCTGGGGTGAAATGCTCTGAGCTGTGTCAGTCCCTCCCAGGCTGGGAGTGTCCCTGGAATCCTTCTTGCCAGGCAAATTTACAGTGACAAACGTCTCCGTCCCCCTGCATCTGATTGCAGTGGACCAGCCCCAGCTGGGGGTCCCAATGGGCTTGGCAAGCCGGTCAATTGACTGCCTGTTTGGCCGCAGTCAAATGCTCCAGCGAGAGCCCTGGGGGTAGGAGGCAGCCTGCCTTTCGGATTGCGTCTTGGAGCCTCACTGGTGTTTTCCAGAACTTGGTTTCATTGTTTTGCCTTTTTTTTCTGAGCTAAAATAACTCAGTGAAGTACATTTTTAAAAAAATTAGGTAGATCCGTATCTATCGAAAGCTAAACCTACTGGAGACAATGACATCTTGCTCTTTTTTCTTCCTGGCGGGAGGTAACCAATTCTGATAAATTGGTATTTTAAAATATCTGACCACTCTTTGACAGATTTGACTGGTCAGTTGACCAATTTTTGTACCAGTCAAATGCCCAATTCTCGTTGCAATTCTTACCCTCCATGTGACTGTCTCATTCTCAGCGCTGACCTCTCAGCTTTCATCAGCTGATCTGTGCCCCCCTGCGAGCCCCTCGTGCCCGGACGGCTGGATGGGATACCAAGGGAAATGCTACTATTTCTCAGAGACGGAAGGGAGCTGGACCGACAGCCGAAGCCGCTGCTCTGCCCTGGGTGCCTCCCTGGCTGGGATCGACACTGAGCAGGAAACGGTGAGAGACTCTCGAGTTGCCAGACACTAATCTGGGCACAGGGATGGCTGCTGCAGCAGGACCTGGGCTCTGCCCCGTGGAGTGAGGAGCAGCTCTGAGCCCTCCCGTGCTGGGAGGCCGGAGTGAATGAACTTCCAGCCGCTGAACGCCAGCCCTGGCTGGGCCCAGGGCCCTACTGTCTGTGTGTGATCACAGGGATTGCCCATTCTCCGCTGCCCCCCTCCCCAAATAGGGAGACAGCTTCTGTCTAGGGCAGGGCTGGCTCAAGCATCTCCTGGCCTGCTGGCTGCTGGAGTGGAACTGAGAACCCAGCCAGTGCTCCTGTTGTGGGGATGGGAAAGGAGCAGCCAGCTGAGGAGGCGGGGGAGGAGGGGATCCTTTCACATTGACCCCTCCCACTTCAGCTTGCCTCCCTCCCTCCTCCTGCCTTGCTGGGGTGAGCAGTGGCTGCTCTGTGAGAAGAGACGTCTCTGCAGAGAGCTCAGACCCAACAGCTGCCCCCAGCTCAGGGGGACTTGGGGTGTGGGTGACTGGGAGCACCGGGGTGGGGCTGCTGTGTGTGGTGGGAGGGTTAAGACTGCCCGGGGGATCTTGTGCTTTGCAAGAAGGAGGGGAAAATCCCCCCTGAAAATAAACTGAGCACACTTCAATATGTGACTGGGATTCTCTGCAGCACAGAGCCCTGGAGGGGCGGTGGGGGGGAGCATGGGAGGTGGGGCTGATACCTGCTGTCCCTCAGCTTTCTTTAAGGCGTTCCTGCTGCGCCATAAGGGTGTCTATGACCACTGGATCGGCCTCTGGAGGGAGCAGGGTCAGCCCTGGAAATGGGCCAATGGCACCAAATTCAACCACCTGTGAGTCTCTCTCACCCCTCTGGACAAATTCCCTGGGCTTGGGGATTCTGGTGTCTGAGCGGTTTGAGCTCAGGTAGATCCACCATTCAGTGCTAGTGAAACCACCAGACACGACCCTGGTCCGTTCGCGTCCTGCGTGTATCGGAGACCGATGGGAGCCGGCGTGTCCCTGAACTCTCGGCTCCTCCCCGCAGCATGGTGCTGGGCCGGAGACGGAGCCCGCCATAGCCAGAGATGCCCTCGCAGCGCGCTGGGATTTCAGCTGGGACACTCGCTGTTCTCCCCCAGCCCTCTTCAGCAAGGTCCCTGGGGTGTCTGACCCCCCCTGGGGAAAGGAGGCAGCAGGGAGCTCAGGTTAACAGTGGCCGCTAGAGAGGGCAGCATGCCGAGCACTGCATGGCAGGTGCAGGTCCCGCTGGGGATTGCAGCCAGCAGGTTTGAGTGACTTGGCTGGTGAGGCCTCTGAATCCGCAACAAGGCACCGATGTTAAAGGAGCCTGCGGTTCACAGGTGCTGGACGCCTGGGGCTCCCACGGGAACGGGGTACAGTAGTGATGGCTGCCCAGCCACCACCCCGCGATGGGTTTCAGTGGGCTCCAAGTGTGATCACAAAACCAGCGCTGCTTGAACCCTGGGACTTCAGCAGTAGAAGCATGAGCCTCTGCCATAGGAGCGAAAGAATCCACTTCTTTAACTGAAACTCCCCCCCGATTGATAAAGCTCTTTTGCAGGCCAGCCATTAGAGGGGGATGGAGACCCCCCCCACTTCTCTGGTCTGGGTTACTTCAGTACTTTGAAAAATCAGGCTCTTTTGGCGCTGGGTCAGGGCTCCCCAATGGACAGTCCCCATTCTGCTGTATTGGACCCAACCTTTGGATCCCACCTGCTTCCAGCCTCACTGGGTCTGAAGAGCTACCAGACACTGTCCTGAGTTCGAGCCTCTGTGGCATTCTCCTGGGGTACAGACTCCCTGTCTGGTATGCTCCTTAGGATGTGGGACCCTCCAGATCAGCTGCTGTAGGATCCAAAACCAGTGCTGAACCCTCCCAAATCTCCCGAGAGGCATGTTGTCCCTAGAGCTCCACCCTCCACACCAGATGAACTCTGGGAGACTCACGTGAGGGTTACAAACAAGGAACACATGCTTTCACAAAGGAACTTCTTCAACACTCTCTTTTTCCCCCATGCCCAATGGAAAGCTCAAGAGTTATAGATAAACGGAGAAGGAAACCCCTGAATGCAATTTCTTCTTTCAGTGTCATCTTGGTTCTGCTCCATGTGTTTCAAGGAGGCGAGATCCTTCCTGTCCCCCGCTTTTCCTGCTCAGTCGTCTGGTTCTGGTGATGGTCTGCCCCTCTTGTTAGAGGGCCGGTCCCTTTTGACAATCAGTCTAACAAATTCTCTCTGTCCTGCTGGGGACTGTCCATTCTTCAGCACCCCTGTGGGCTGCTCAGCATAGAGGGTCAGGAACAGTCAGCGGTTCTGCAAAGCCCCCGCTGTCCTGAGCTCTGCTTCTGAGGGGCTGGGAGAGTAGCTGCTCCGCACTCAGGCCTGCACTGTGGAGAACGGCTCCCCTGGCTGGGACTGGTGTGAAATGCCCAGCCTCTGCCTGACTGCAGCTCCCTGGCTTCTGTGTGGCAGGTTTCACTTAAGAGGAGGAGGTGACTGCGCGTATCTGAACGACGAGAAAGGGGTCAGCAGCTCACGGTGCTACATGGGAAGACGGTGGATCTGTAGCAAACCTGAAGTGTATGTGATGGTGTCATAAATATAAAGGGAAGGGTACACACCTTTAAAATCCCTCCTGGCCAGAGGAAAAATCCTTTCACCTGTAAAGGGTTAAGAAGCTAGGATAACCTCGCTGGCACCTGACCAAAATGACCAATGAGGAGACAAGATACTTTCAAAAGCTGGAAAGAGGGAGAACATCAAAGGGGTCTGTGTCTGTCTGGGTGAGGCTTTTGCCAGGGACAGAACAGGAATGGAGTCTTAGAACTTAGTAAGTAATCTAGCTAGATATGCGTTAGCTTATGATTTCTTTAAATGGCTGATAAAATATGTTGAGCTGAATAGAATGAATATTCCTGTCCGTGTGTCTTTTTGTAACCTAAGGTTTTGCCTAGAGGGATTCTCTATGTTTTGAATCTAATTACCCTGTAAGGTATTTACCATCCTGATCTTACAGAGGTGATCCTTTTCTTTTTACTGTTTCTTCTATTAAAATGTTTCTTTTCAAGAACTGAATCCTTTTGTCATTGTTCTAAGATCCAAGGGCTTGGGTCTGTGGTCACCTATGCAAATTGGTGAGGATTTTTACCAAACGTTCCCCAGGAAGTGGGGTGCAAGGTTTTGGGGAGGATTTTGGGGGGAAAGACGTTTCCAAACAACACTTTCCCAGAAACCCGGTTAAACTTTTGGTGGTGGCAGTGGAAGTCCAAGGGTCAAATAGTTTGTACCTTGGGGAAGTTTTAACCTAAGCTGGTAAAGTAAGCTTAGGAGGTTTTCATGCAGGTCCCCACATTTGTACCTTAGAGTTCAAAGTGGGGAAGAAACCTTGACAGATGGGAAAAGAGACTGCACTCGAAAGGGGCTCAAAATGAGACTCCTAGAAGTGACACTTATACAACTCACACCTACTTGAACAAGCCAAGATCTCAAAATCAGGCAGTGGGGCCCTCAAGCAATAAGTGTGTCTCGTTTAAACTCCGTATGTGCCTTCTGCTTTTGAACCTTTTAAACTCAGGGTTACGTTGTCAAGCTTTTCTCTGCAGCTGAGAGGGAGTGATCTCATGAGAAGGAGTCTTACCTCATTTCCCCAGCATGTGGCTAAGGGAAGGCCTTGTTCATTTAGACTCCAGAACAGCATTTCTCAAATGCAGCCAGCAGCTGATTGTTTTGCAGCCACAAGAGCCTCCAAAGTGCCCCAACAATCGCTCAGATGTTCAGTATTAAAGGTGTCTTCTAAATGCCATAAATCCTCATGCGTGCTCCCTTTTAAATAGTACCATGCCGGCAGAGCTGAGCTACATACGTGTGGTTTTCTTTCAAGTCACAAAGTGTATTCTTTGGCTAAGAACATAAGAACGGCCATACTGGGTCAGAGCAAAGGTCCATCCAGCCCAGTATCCTGTCTGCCAACAGCGGCCAACGCCAGGTGCCCCAGAGGGAGTGAACCTAACAGGCAATGATCAAGTGATCTGTCTCCCGCCATCCATCTCCACCCTCTGACAAACAGAGGCTAGGGACACCATTCCTTACCCATCCTAGCTAATAGCCATTCATGGACTTAACTTCCATGAATTTATCCAGTTCTCTTTTAAACCCTGTTATAGTCCTAGCCTTCACAACCTCCTCAGGCAAGGAGTTCCACAGGTTGACTGTGCGCTGTGTGAGGAAGAACTTCCTTTTATTTGTTTTAAACCTGGTGCCCATTAATTTCATTTGGTGGCCCCTAATTCTTGTGTTATGGGAACAAGTAAATAGCTTTTCCTTAGTCACTTTCTCTGCACTACTCATGATTTTATAGACCTCTAACCACTGTGTTTACATCTCATGTTATTGTAGCTCTGTAAGTGGCTATGGGCCATCTCACTGCGTGGTGTTTGGGTAGGTTGCGATTGTTCATGGGGGTGGGGAGGGAGGTGAAAAAGTTAAAATGTGACTGGGTATCAGAAAGTATTTCAGGTAATCTAGTGCCAGAAAATGACCTTGAATGTGACAGCAGGTGGCTCCTCTGGGACCTTCTGCTCAGAAAAGCAAAACATAGAAAGAAAAAGAAACACTTCAGCACCAGGGGGAAAGGCACTTTCCTGTGTTTCCGAAGCCATCTGATCCCATTTCTGAACAAGTTGCAGTGTGAGAGAGAAATTCATCAAATTGAAATGTATGTCGTGCAACGTCCCTACAGCACTTGTGCAAGGGAAGTTGAACCAAATTACTACGGTGAGCTTCAGAGGCGCAAGCTGTTAAATGATGCAAAAACCAAGCTGAAAAGACAACAGCAACGGCTCAGATTTTGTTGTTACTGTTATCATTATTATTACTGGGCTATGTTGACTGGGGGTTTTTTTGTGTGAAAGAAACTTTGGACATATTGGCAGATATATTAGAATCATAGAATCATAGAATATCAGGGTTGGAAGGGACCCCAGAAGGTCATCTAGTCCAACCCCCTGCTCAAAGCAGGACCAATTCCCAGTTAAATCATCCCAGCCAGGGCTTTGTCAAGCCTGACCTTAAAAACCTCTAAGGAAGGAGATTCTACCACCTCCCTAGGTAACGCATTCCAGTGTTTCACCACCCTCTTAGTGAAAAAGTTTTTCCTAATATCCAATCTAAACCTCCCCCACTGCAACTTGAGACCATTACTCCTCGTTCTGTCATCTGCTACCATTGAGAACAGTCTAGAGCCATCCTCTTTGGAACCCCCTTTCAGGTAGTTGAAAGCAGCTATCAAATCCCCCCTCATTCTTCTCTTCTGCAGGCTAAACAATCCCAGCTCCCTCAGCCTCTCCTCATAACTCATGTGTTCCAGTCCCCTAATCATTTTTGTTCCCCTTCGCTGGACTCTCTCCAATTTATCCACATCCTTCTTGAAGTGTGGGGCCCAAAACTGGACACAGTACTCCAGATGAGGCCTCACCAATGTCGAATAGAGGGGAACGATCACGTCCCTCGATCTGCTCGCTATGCCCCTACTTATACATCCCAAAATGCCATTGGCCTTCTTGGCAACAAGGGCACACTGCTGACTCATATCCAGCTTCTCGTCCACTGTCACCCCTAGGTCCTTTTCTGCAGAACTGCTGCCTAGCCATTCGGTCCCTAGTCTGTAGCTGTGCATTGGGTTCTTCCGTCCTAAGTGCAGGACCCTGCACTTATCCTTATTGAACCTCATCAGATTCCTTTTGGCCCAATCTTCCAATTGGTCTAGGTCCTTCTGTATCCTATCCCTCCCCTCCAGCGTATCTACCACTCCTCCCAGTTTAGTATCATCCGCAAATTTGCTGAGAGTGCAATCCACACCATCCTCCAGATCATTTATGAAGATATTGAATAAAACCGGCCCCAGGACCGACCCCTGGGGCACTCCACTTGATACCGGCTGCCAACTAGACATGGAGCCATTGATCACTACCCGTTGAGCCCGACAATTTAGCCAGCTTTCTACCCACCTTATGGTGCATTCATCCAGCCCATACTTCCTTAACTTGCTGACAAGAATACTATGGGAGACCGTGTCAAAAGCTTTGCTAAAGTCAAGAAACAATACATCCACTGCTTTCCCTTCATCCACAGAACCAGTAATCTCATCATAAAAGGCGATTAGATTAGTCAGGCATGACCTTCCCTTGGTGAATCCATGCTGGCTGTTCCTGATCACTTTCCTCTCATGCAAGTGCTTCAGGATTGATTCTTTGAGGACCTGCTCCATGATTTTTCCAGGGACTGAGGAAAAATTCATTCTTTCGTTATTAGTCATTATCCTTTCTATTATGTAAAGCATTTTTAAATTTAGTTCAGAATTGTTGTACAGCCGTCCACCTTTGACCAAAAAAGCAAAAGAACAACAAAAAAGACAAGACTGTGCAAAGCACTGGTTTGTTCTGTGTTTAGGTCCAGTAAAGATAAGACACAACTGTACCTTATATTTATTATTGAGTCTGCAAAAAATCCCTATGTAAATATGCACATGTAATTTATTTATTTGTTTTTCCTACAGTTAGTTCAGTATTGTCAGAGCCTCATTCTGAGGCTGCCAAAAATTTGTGAGAACCCCGGCTCTAGAAAGTGTTAGAAAACAAAATCCTATGTTACCATTACTTTCCAGTATTTGCAAAAAGAAAAGGAGGACTTGTGGCACCTTAGAGACTAACCAATTTATTTGAGCATAAGCTTTCGTGAGCTCCAGCTCACTTCATCGGATGCATTCAGTGGAAAATACAATGGGGAGATTTATATACACACAGAACATGAAACAATGGGTGTTACCAGTATTTATTCACTCTCACTTGCATCTCTGTTCTTTGATAATAAACTCATTCCTGTTTTCTGTATATCTAATTGCTGTGTTCTCAATAGAGTGGTTGGCCTGAATTGAATCTTACAAGCTGCTGTGGACCGCGCCTGTGGGATTAGAGTCACAGTTCTGCATGTGCTCCGGGGAACGGGCTGAGCACTCCCGAGGGACGCTCAGAGGTTTTGGGAGTGTCGATCGCTAACCTGTACACAGAGAGCGAGGCCTGCAGGGGGCTGGAAGGTCAGGCTTGCGCTGCCAGGGGTGGTGGTTTGAGAGAGCTGACCCATGGCAGGCCTGGACAAGGCTCCCCCAAAAGTGCCTCGTATGCCTGCTATGGATCACTCAAACGGGCAGACGTCCCCGGCTCATTCCACCCCTGCACCCCCCAGGTACAACCCGCACAAGGCATTCGACCAGGGTGAGGAGAACACCTGCAATGCCCTGTCACCTGACGTGCTGAATTTGCCTCTGAGCCCATTTTCCCTTCCAGCTTGGGACTCCAGAACCCTGCCTTGTTGAGCCAGACATGCTTGCCAGCTGCAAACACAGACCCAGGTCTGGGCCACACCCCCAACACTGCAGACTTTAACCCAAAACTGCTCAACAGGTCACCTGTCTCCAGCAACTAGCTCCCAATGGGATCCAAACCCCAAATAAATCCGTTTTACTCTGTATAAAGTTTATACAGGGTAAACTCAAATTGTCCACCCTCTATAACACTGATAGGGAGAGATGCCCAGCTGTTTGCTCCCCCAGGTATTAATCACTTACTCTGGGTTAATTAATAAACAAAAGTGATTTCATTAAATATAAAAAGTAGGATTTAAATGGTTTCAAGTAATAACAGACAGAACAAATAAGTTACCAGGAAAAATAAAACAAAACACGTAAGTCGAAGCCTAATACATTAAGAAACGGAATACAGATAAATCTCACCCTGAGAGATGTTCCAATAAGCTTCTTTCCCAGACTGGACTCCCTCCAGTCTGGGCCCAATCCTTTCCCCTGGTACAGCCTTGTTCCAGCTCAGGTGGTAACTCGGGGATTTCTTATGACTGGCAGCCCCCTTTGTTCTGTTCCACTCCCTTTGATATCTTTGGCACAAGGCGGGAATCCTCTCACGGTCTCTCTGGGTTTCCACTCCTCCTTCTAAATGGAAAAGCACCAGGTTAAAGACGGATTCAAGTATCATGTGACATGTTCACATGTCCTGTGAGCCCCCCTCCATTCTTTCAGGACTGGCCCGCACGTATGCGGTGAAGGCTTGCAGGTGAACAGAGCCATCTACAGTCAGTTGTCCTAGCTAATGGGAGCCATCAAGATTCTAAGCCACCATTAATGGCCCACACTTTGCATAACTACAGTAGGACCTCAGAGTGATATCTCATATTCCTAATTTCAGATACAAGAATGACACATTCATCCAAATAGGATGAACACACTCAGTAGATTTGTAAGGTCTCATTACAAAACTTAGAGAGACCTTTTGCATAAAGCATATTCCAGTTACATCGTATTCACACTTAAACATTTTTATAAAGCTTATGAAGTGCAATGTCACAGGGTCAATACCCTCAGAGGATACCTGCAGATAGAGGCTTCCCTGGCTGGTGGAAAGGCCTCAACTGCTCTGCTTCCCATGGCCAGAAGGCATTGTAGTACAGCTATTCTCAGCTTACCCGGGCCTACGTGGAGCGGAATGTACATTAGAGCAGCCCCAAGGCTGCTCTGACTTAGACCTGGTCAGCACAAAGCCTGACGATCATTTGTCTACTCTGCGATCAGCACTGGCTGCCAGTGAGTTGGCCACCCAGGAAGCCTAGCCCCTGGCCCTTCCCCTTGTGCCTGAGGTCCCGCCACTCCCCTTCTGCCCCCCTCCCTCCCCTTCTACCTACCTCTCCCCCGCAGGAGCCCAAAGCACCCTCACCACAGCCCACAGCCCCAGCACTGGATGGCAGAGGTCGGGGGGCGAGACCCCAGCCCCGGGGCACTGCAACCTCAGTGCCCACAGCCCCATGACACCTGCTGCCCATGCTGATCACGCTGTCTGGATTGAAGAGATTTGATGCACGTTACCCTCCTGTTCCCGTATCGTGTCCGAATCCCAGAGCTGTTGGCACCACTGGAAACGGAACATTTATTCATTCCTAAATCTGCTCAAAGTGTGTAAGTGCAAAGAAGAAAGGAATAATAATATATATATAAGAGAACCCCTGAGATGCCTAGCTCTGTAAACAGTGAGAGGTGAGGAAGCCCCTCTCGTGTGGGTGCATCGTATGGTGCCATATGCACACCCAGCACTTCTCAAATCCCAGATGTTCTAATCCACATCCATCTCCTCGCCCTCCCATTCTCCCATCTCCTCCACCTCCATCTCCTCCATGTCGCTGCTGTCAGGGTCGTGTTGGGGCTCCGTCGGAGCCCTGGCTTTTGGGCTATCTGCTGCTCCATAGAAATCCCTGGCAGCATCTCCCATTGGCAGCTGCAATGTGATATTCACAGCAAAGTACGAAGCATGGTTGAAATCTACAAGCACAGAGCCCTGTGGCTGGGTTAGAGGCCAAGTGCGCAGAGGTTTGTGCTGCTCATGCAGGTGGAGGGATGAAGGCAAAAACATCAAACTAGGAACCGAATTGGACAACCATTTCACTGTAGACAAAGATCTCATGCCCCTCAATCCCGACCAGCAGCTCCCTGCTAGCCCAGTTTTGTCAATACTCCTCAGTCCCACCCCAGAGCCCCCTGCGGTTCTGGCCTTAGGTCACCCCAGACAGCTCTCTTGATTCTCTTCACTCCTTCTGTGGCAGATACAGGATACACAGCGGGGCGGTGTGCAGGTTTCCTTGGCACTCACTTCGAGTGAGCTCCATAACTCAAGGCTTCACCGTTCATTAGTAACACGCCAATTGCAACCCCACACCAGCCAAACCCATTCGCAGCTCCAGCAGGGCTTCCTTTCTGTTCCTTACCCACCTTACACACACTCCACCGAACCCAGAATACACTGGCGAGGAACATCTCTTCCTGACCCCTGCATGTGACCAGCTGAAGCAAGAGACTTGGGACCATAAGACATATACGAGACAAGACCCTCAGGGTTGCCCAGTCCACCCCCATCCCACAAGCAACCCTCTCATACAGTCACACTCAAATGTGTCCAATGCTCTCTTACAACTAATAAAGTTTGCCCCTATTGGGAGGCTGTTCCAGAACCTCCCTCCTCAAATGGTTAGAAACTTTCTAATCTCCCAGCCTGACCTTGTTCTTGGCCAGTTGATTCGCCTTTGTTCTTGGGCCTACATTGTCCTTTAGCTAGAACAGCTCTCCACCCTCCCTGGTCTTTACCCCGATGTATTTATGGAGAGCCATCAGATCCCCTCTCAGCCTTTGTTTTGCTAGACTAAACCAGCCCAGCTCTCCCAGCCTTCTCTCGTGAGACAGGCCCTCCATTCCCTGATCATCCTGAGAACTCTTCTCTGTACCTGTTTCACTCTGAATTCATCTTTCTCGAATGATCAGAATCATACACAGGATTCTAGAGGAGGGCTCTCCAGGGCCATGTACTTTCGTACTTCTCTGTCTCGACTGGAAGTGCCTCAGCTGATGTATCCTAGCATCACATTTGCCTTTTTCATGGCCACATCACATGGGTGGCTCAGTCACCGTATAATCGACCAACACATCAAGGTCTCGCCCCTCCTCTGTCGCCTCCAACTGATGAGCCCCAGCATCAAGAAGAAATTCTTCTTATTAGACCCTAAGTGCAGGATTTTGCACCTGGTACCTTTAAATGTCATCCTTCTTCTGGTACTCCAGTCTTCAAGGTCATCCAGATCTTCCTGTATAATATTCTACCCCCTCTGGACAGACCATGTTTCCCAGCTTTTTAATCATCAGTAAGTTTTGTTATCACTCTCCTACTTTTTGGGTTAACACCATTAATAAAGAGATTAATGAAGATGGATCCCAAAACAGATCCTTGAAGAACTCCATTAGGAACCTCCCTCCGATCCCATATTTGAGTTTCCAGACTTCTCCCCTTTAATTGGTTCCTTACCCGCCTTACAATTCTTGTACTGATCCCCGTCTTCTCTAATTTAGCTAAGAATTTCCCACGTGATACCGTATCAAATGCTTTACTGAAGTCCAAGTATATTAGATCTGCTGCATTTCCCTTCTCTAAACAACCAGTTCTCAGCTCAAAGAAAGAGCTCAGGTTAGTCTGGCCCCATCTACCTTTGGTTACATCCCCTTTTCCATTTACCTCTGTTGGAGACCCCAGGGCATGGCCACTAGTTAAGTTGAGGAGATGGAAGGCCATAAGGGTCGAAGAGGTCTCCCTGCTAAAGGCCTAAGGGCTTCTTCTCAACCCCCCTTAATAGAATTCAGGCCTGGCTGGTTTGAGTAAGCTCTTTTGCTCTTAAAACAATGTTGCAGATGCAGACAATGCCCCATAGTGTAAGGTTTGCTGACACCAAGTTAAAGATAATAGGAGAGAGAGCTACAAGGCCAGACAGGATGTGCTGGTTCTTTAAGTTGCTAGGAATGCTTGTTAGAGGTTGCAGGAAATAAACATTGTCCTAACCCATATAAGAAAGGCAGAGTATTTGTGCAAAGTTTTGATTGGCTGATGTGTAGTGCAGTAGCATTAAGGAATATAAATGTGTGTAATGACCTGCTCTGATGTGCAGGATTTGAGATTCTATTCTCCCTGTACCTTGTTTGCAGCTGCAAATAAACTTTTCTGCTTCCCCACCCCGTTGTGATTATTGAGTGACGCACACCGGGTAACGAACCCCCCCCGCTGTTGTTTGCCTCTGGCACTGGGTGCCGGCAACAGCTTTTGGAGTCCCAACGTGGGGTGACGAGGATGCAATTTAGCCTTGCCCAGATCCCTTCTGGAAGTCGAGGATTGCAGCGACAACCGACGCCCAGCACACACCGGTGAGTTCATTGGGGGCCTCAGAGGAGAAGGAGTTTGATCAACCACGGAGGGAACGACGGTGCAAGACACTCACATAGTGGAGAAGCAGCTGTGGGAGACGGTGAGGAACCTGTTCCTTGGATATAGGGGAGGAGCAGCTGCGGGCAATGTTGGGGAACCGGTCCCTTGGATAAGGTAGGAACCTTTTGAAATCCGGATTATATGCTCTGTTGGAACCTGGGGACACCCACAGTTACCCTGTAGGTATCGGACAGGAACAGAGCACGGGAGGTACGGTACGATGCACGCCCCTAGAGTGTATTTTAGTAAATTGGAAGATATTTGGATCAGATCCAATGACTAAGGGTAAATTAAAGCGATTTTGTACAGTTGACTGGCCTCAGTACCAATTAGAGGACCAAGAACAGTGGCCTCCCGGAGGATCACTAAATCATAATACAATCCTCCAGTTACTCCTGTTCTGTCAGCGAACGGGGAAGTAGAATAAGCATTTGTATGCTTACTTGTTTATAACCTTATAGTCTCGTACTGATATTTTACAATGCTGTAATTTAACCCCGATTGGCCCTGTAGCAATTAATGTCAGTCCCCGGATCCCCACCCCAAATGTAATGGCAGATCCGGTGTCTTCTTCGGCCCCTACACCCACACAGAGCGAGGCTCAAAGTAAGATTCTTAGTGAAGCTCATAGTGGGGTTCAGGCTCCATCTGCTGGAATATACCCGTTACTTACCAAGACTAAAATCGCCCCTAATGCAATAGAAAGGACAAGCTCTTACCATGCAGGTCTATACTCATGCATCTTTTAATCCTATGGACCTGGCCGCTTTCAAAGCACAGGATGGAGAATTTTCTATCAACCCAAGCAAGTTGGTATCGGTCTTTGAGGGATGTCTTAGCAGATACAAGCCAGGCTGGGATGATTGTAATGTCCTTCAGCAAACATTATTGACTGAGGTTAAACAAGAACAGGTCATAGCTAAAGCAAGGAAAAAAGCGAAAAGGCGATATGACCAAGACCGTAACAATGTCCCGATCCCAGATAATCAAGTTCCTATAAAAAATCCTAGGTGGGACCCAAATGACAATCAGGCTATGACCCACCACACCTTCTATAAGGAGCTGCTACTGTATAGACTCCGTCATGCAGCTGTCAGACAGAATAATTAAACTAAACCATAGAAGGTAGTGCAGGATCCAAAGGAAAGCCCTGCAGCTTTTTTGCAGCACATTCGAAACACGATCCAACAGTATACCAATGCAGATCCTAATAATCCACAAACTGAGGCAATTATTAAAAAACTATTTACAAGCAGGGCAGCCCCCGACATTAAGAGAAAGCTACAGAAAAAGGAGGATTTGATAAGTATGACCATGGCACAGATTTTAGAAGCAGCAAATCAAGTGCATAGTTTAAAAGAAGTAAAAAAAAAAAAAAGCAAGTAAAATTAATGGTAGCGGCAGTGCAGGCAGGCACGAAGGAAAGTAAACAAAAAAAAGGGGCCGTGGACACGGACGTCCAGGCCCGCGAAAAAGACGACTGGGGCGCAATCAGTGTGCCCTGTGTCGGCAATAGGGACACTAAAAAAATAAGTGCCCAAACAAAAAGAAAAGGGGAAGTACCTCTATGATGGCGATAAAAAAACAAAAATAAGGGTGTCAGGGGAAACAGATCATCCTACCCCCGGAACCCCAAGTAAAAATGCGGGTGGGAAATGAAGAAATAGATTTTTTAGTCTCCTGAATTTTGTGGGACTCCAAAGATATCGGGTAGCACGAAGTAAGGCTCAGATTGCTCTCCCGCAGGTACAGTACCTCGGGTTCTACATACAGCAGGGGGAACGCCAGCTTTCAAATAAAAAAATAAAAGCCATATGCCAAGTTCCTATCCCGAGTAATCGCAAGCGGCTCAGAGCATTTCTGGGGATGGCAGGCTTCTGTAGAATATAAATCCCAGAGTCTGAACTATAGGCTAGACCCCTGTACGACTGTGTAAAAGGAGCAGACCATGACCCCTTTCATTGGACACCAGAGGCTGACAGGGCATTTAAAATCCTAAAAAAAAAGCTAATGGAAGCCCCGGCTCTAGGTCTGCCAGATCTCTCCAAGCCATTTCAGTTGTATGTACATGAACGAAAGGAGGTGGCCCTGGAAGTACTCACACAGCTGCTAGGAGCATGAAAACGTCCGGTGGCATATTTTTTGAAATAACTGGACCAAGTAGCCAAGGGCTGGCCAGCGTGCCTGCGGGCAGTGGCAGCCACCGCCCTGACCCTGGCACAAGCAGAGAAACTGACACTAGGGGGAACAATACAGATTTTTACACCACACATGGTACGCGCTTTACTGGATGTTAAGGGCGGCCTCTGGCTCACACAAGCGCGTATGGCAAGATACCAAGCAAAGCTCTTAGAGAACCCTGAGGTCACGCTGCAGCCTTGTCCATCCCTTAACCCTGCCACCCTCTTACCAAAAACTGAGAAACAGAAACATGACTGTTTAAAAATCATAGATGCCCAATATTCTAGCCGCCCGGACTTGAAGGATGTGCCCCTCCCAAATGCAGATTATGAGTGGTACATTGATAGTAGCAGCGTGGTAATAAATGAGCAAAAAACGGCGGGTTATGCTATTGTAACCCTCAGTGACACCGTGGAAGCTGAAAGTTTGCCCGCTGGGACCTCTGCCCACTTGGCTGAGCTAGTGGCCCTGACCCGTGCACTCGAACTGTCCAAAAAAAAAAACAGGTCAATATTTTCACTGATTCCAAATATGCTTTTGGGGTGCTGCATGCTCCTGCTGGCCTGTGGAAGCAGAGGGGAATGCTGACAGCCCAAGGCTCCCCAGTCAAGTACGGGCCCCAAATCCTCCGGCTTCTAGAGGCAGTGCAACTCCCTTTGGAAGTGGCAGTGGGACACTATAAGGCCCATCAGAGGGAGGATCAAGATGTGACCAGGGGTAATGCCAGGGCAGATAAAGAGGCAAAGCATGCTGCCACCCTGCTGTTCCCTCAGACTAAAAACACCTATATGCATGCCCTTATCCCATCAGTGGGGAAGCTCCCGACCCCTCAGTATTCTGGGGAGGAGAAACAGCTAGCTGACAAACTTGGTCTCCAGGAAAAGGAGGGATGGCTTCATTCCCCAGAAGGGAAAGTCCTCTTACCAAAGGGCCTAATTCTGCCAGTATTACAAAAATTACATCAAACCACTCATGCTGGCAGGGAGGCACTTATCCAAGTAATAAAAAAGTACTTCATAACCTCCAGACTCAGAGCCCTAGCTGCCCAAGTACAAACAAAATGCCTAGTCTGTCAAAAGAATAACCCCCAATCAGGACACCCAGTACCACCAGCGGCCCTGGAACCCACTCCAGGCCCCGGACGGGTGTGGCAAATAGACTTTGCTAAGTTTCCCCGGACCCAAAAGTTCAAGTATCTCCTTGTCATAGTAAATGGATTCAGCAGATGGTCAGAAACCTTTCCATGTCGCAATTGCACTGCCAGGACAGTGGCTCTCAAGTTTGTTAAAAAGATTATTCCTCCCTTTGGACTTCCCCAGTGAATAAAATCTGACAATAAAACACACTTCACGTCAAAAATCGTCCAAAGCTGTCACGGTTCCTCCCCCACTCTGAACTCTAGGGTACCGATGTGGGGACCTGCATGAAAAACCTCCTAAGCTTATCTTTACCAGCTTAGGTCAAAACTTCCCCAAGGTACAAAATATTACATCCGTTATCCTTGGACTGGCCACTACCACCACCAAACTAATACTGGTTACTGGGGAAGAGCTGTTTGGACGCGTCCTTCCCCCCAAAATACTTCCCAAAACCTTGCACCCCACTTCCTGGACAAGGTTTGGTAAAAAGCCTCACCAATTTGCCTAGGTGACTACAGACCCAGACCCTTGGATCTTAAGAACAATGAACAATCCTCCCAACACTTGCACCCCCCTTTTCCTGGGAAATGTTGGATAAAAAGCCTCACCAATTTGCATAGGTGACCACAGACCCAAACCCTTGGATCTGAGAACAATGAAAAAGCATTCAGTGTTTTACAAGAAGACTTTTAATAAAAAATAGAAGTAAATAGAAATAAAGAAATCCCCCCTGTAAAATCAGGATGGTAGGTATCTTACAGGGTAATTAGATTCAAAAACATAGAGAACCCCTCTAGGCAAAACCTTAAGTTACAAAAAAGATACACAGACAGAAATAGTTATTCTATTCAGCACAATTCTTTTCTCAGCCATTTAAAGAAATCATAATCTAACACATACCTAGCTAGATTACTTACTAAAAGTTCTAAGACTCCATTCCTGTTCTGTCCCTGGCCAAGACGACTACAGACAGACACAGACCCTTTGTTTCTCTCCCTCCTCCCAGCTTTTGAAAGTATCTTGTCTCCTCATTGGTCATTTTGGTCAGGTGCCAGCGAGGTTACCTTTAGCTTCTTAACCCTTTACAGGTGAGAGGAGCTTTCCCCTGGCCAGGAGGGATTTCAAAGGGGTTTACCCTTCCCTTTATATTTATGACACGCCCCCCAAATCTCAGCTAGGGTGAAACACTGCCTGGGATTTCTTCCTGGAGCTCTAGGAAAACAGAGTTAATAAGACACATGCATCTCTAAATATACTACCAAGTACATAAAGACTAACAATATTTTCCACATCTCAAGGACAATTTTAACCAGTTGATTCTGGGAAACTTTCACGGGAGAGTGCATCAGCCACTTTGTTAGAAGCTCCTGAGATGTGTTGGATGTCGAAATCAAAATCTTGGAGAGCTAAACTCCACCGAAGAAGTTTTTTGTTAGTTTCTTTGACGGTGTGAAGCCACTTTAGTGCAGCATGATCAGTTTGCAGGTGGAAACGCCGTCCCCAAACATATGGGTGTAGCTTTTCCAGAGCGTAGACAATGGCATAACATTCTTTTTCAGTGACTGACCAGTTGCTTTCCCTCTCAGACAGTTTTTTGCTGAGAAACACTACAGGGTGGAATTCTTGATCAGGTCCTTTCTGCATTAAAACTGCTCCCACACCACGCTCGGATGCATCTGTGGTTACTAGGAACGGTTTGTCAAAGTCTGGGGCCCTTAGTACAGGGTCAGACATGAGTGTTGCTTTAAGCTGGTTAAAGGCCTTCTGACACTTTCCGGTCCACTGAACAGCATTTGGCTGTTTCTTTTTGGTTAGGTCTGTCAGTGGGGCAGCGATTTGGCTGTAGTGCGGTACAAATCGTCTGTAATAACCGGCCAAGCCTAAGAAGGATTGAACCTGTTTCTTTGACTTTGGGACAGGCCACTTTTGGATAGCATCCACTTTGGCCTGTAGGGGGCTGATAGTTCCTTGACCCACCTGGTGTCCAAGGTAAGTCATTCTGTTTAGGCCTATTTGACACTTCTTAGCCTTAACAGTTAGTCCTGCCTCCCTTATGCGCTCAAGGACTTTTTGTAGATGTTCCAGGTGGTCTGCCCAGGAATCCGAAAATATGGCCACATCGTCAAGGTAGGCGACTGCATATTCTCCTAATCCCGCTAGGAGACCATCTACAAGTCTTTGGAAAGTGGCGGGTGCATTTCGCAGCCCGAAAGGGAGTACATTAAATTCATACAGCCCGAGATGTGTGATGAAGGCTGACCTTTCCTTGGCAGATTCATCTAGCGGTACCTGCCAGTACCCCTTGGTTAAGTCCAAGGTAGAGATGAACTGGGCCCGTCCCAGTTTCTCTAATAGTTCATCAGTGCGTGGCATTGGATAGTTGTCTGGGCGAGTTACAGCATTTAGCTTACGGTAGTCCACGCAAAAACGTATTTCCCCATCTGGTTTGGGAACTAGAACCACTGGAGATGCCCATGCACTTTCAGAGGGGCGGATTACACCCATCTGTAACATATCCTGGATCTCCCGTTCTATAGCAGTTTTAGCTTGAGGAGACACCCGGTAAGGGTGGACCCTAATTGGGTGAGCATTACCTGTGTCAATGGAGTGGTATGCCCATTCAGTCAGTCCTGGGGTGGCTGAGAACGTTGGCGCGTAGCTAGTGCACAGCTCCTGGATCTGCTGTCGCTGCATACGCCCAAGGGTCATGGAGAGGTTCACCTCTTCCACACCACCAGCACATTTCCCTTCGTAATAGACACCTTCAGGCCACTCAGCGTCGTCTCCTCCCTGGGCTGTAAACTGACAAACCTTTTGAAGGGTTAATGTCTAGCTATTTCACCTGGAAGCAGGCGGGGCACACCCTGACTGTTTCCTAGGAGCAATGCACACATTGCTCTATCCAAGGACAAGGGCTAGATATGAACCCTGAGAACTTGATTGTTTGGACAGCAACTGTGGGAGGTTTCTTTAGCCTGGGCTCAAGGCCTGAGAACCAGGATTGTAGTAGATAGAGGATGGTAACTAAGCATATGAATCAACGTCATACATTCCTTTGTGTAGCAGTGTGTAATGCATAGGGGGAGAAATATAATAAAAGGAGAAGGTGGAAGGCAGGGGGGGCAGAACAGCCCATCTCCGCTGACCAGCCTGCTTGCTTGCAAAAAGCTGTGTTCTGTCTCATCACTGAACCGCAACACCTTTAATTCTCTGGAATAAGAGGGCTTTAGAGAATTAATATGGTACACCTTAGGCTTTCGGTTGGAGGTGGGGAATGCTATGAGATAATTAACAGCTCCCAGGCGCTCCTGGACCATGAATGGCCCTTCCCACGATGCTTCCATTTTATGGGCCTGGAGCGCCTTTAAGACCATGACCTGGTCTCCTACTTTGAAGGAACGCTCTCTGGCATGTTTATCATACCAGGCTTTTTGCTCTTTTTGAGCATCCTGTAAGTTTTCTCTAGCAAGGGCTAAAGAGGTTCGGAGGGTGTTTTGTAGGTTGGTTACAAAGTCCAGAATGTTAGTTCCTGGAGAAGGTGTAAATCCCTCCCATTGCTGCTTCACCAACTGCAATGGCCCCTTAACCTCACGGCCATATACAAGTTCAAATGGGGAAAACCCTAAACTGGGATGTGGTACAGCTCTGTAGGCAAAGAGCAACTGCTGCAATACTAGGTCCCAATCATTGGAGTGCTCATTTACGAATTTACGTATCATGGCCCCCAAAGTTCCATTAAACTTCTCCACCATGCCATTTGTTTGATGATGGTAAGGAGTGGCAACCAAGTGATTTACCCCATGAGCTTCCCAAAGGTTTTTCATAGTTCCTGCCAGGAAATTAGTCCCTGCATCTGTGAGGATGTCGGAGGGCCAACCTACCCTGGCAAAAATGTCTGCTAGTGCCTGGCACACACTTTTAGCCCTGGTGTTGCTTAGAGCTACTGCTTCCGGCCATCGGGTGGCAAAATCCATGAAAGTCAGTATGTACTGCTTTCCTCTGGGTGTCTTTTTCGGAAAAGGACCCAGAATATCCACAGCTACTTGCTGAAATGGAACTTCAATGATGGGGAGTGGCTGGAGAGGGGCTTTGACCTGGTCTTGGGGTTTTCCCACTCTTTGGCACACCTCACAAGACTGGACATAGGTAGAAACATCCTTGCCCATTCCCTCCCAGTGGAATGACCCCCCCAAACGGTCTTTGGTCCTGTTCACCCCAGCATGGCCACTAGGGTGATCGTGGGCTAAGCTCAAGAGCTTGGCCCGGTATTTAGTTGGAACTACCAACTGTCTCTGAGGATGCCAGTCTTCCTGGTGTCCACCAGAAAGAGTTTCCTTGTATAAAAGTCCTCTTTCTACAACAAACCTGGATCGATTAGAAGAGCTGAGAGGCGGTGGGTTGCTCCGTGCCGCCGTCCAAGCTCTCTGGAGGCTTTCATCTGCTTCCTGTTCAGTCTGGAACTGTTCCCTTGATGCTGGAGACATCAGTTCCTCATTGGATTGTGGACCTAGGCTTGGTCCCTCTGGAAGCGATATAGAGGATGGAGCTGCTTCTGTTGACTGTGAACCGCTCTCCGCTGGTGCACTATGTTGGGATTCAGGCTCCGGCTGAGCTTCTTGGGTAGGGTTATCGGCTGCTGCCAGTTCAGGTTCAGTGGGACCCTCTGGTGTTGAGGTTGCAAGTACTGGATTCAGTGCTGACACGGGGTCTGGTGTTGGTTGTTCGGCTGGTTCCGGTTCTGGGACTGGTTCCGTCTGGGTCTCTGGGACTGGATCCACTACTGCTGTTGCAGACATTGGCCTGGGGTCCGGGTCCATCACCTCTGACCGGGTTCTGATAGAAGTTTCCGGAACAGAGCTAGGCCTCACGGCTTGTTTAGCCTGGCTGCGGGTGACCGTTCCCACCCTCTTGGCCTGCTTCACATGATTGGCCAAGTCTTCCCCCAACAGCATGGGGATGGGATAATCATCATAGACTGCAAAAGTCCACATTCCTGACCAGCCCTTGTACTGGACAGGCAACTTGGCTGTAGGCAAATTGAAAGAGTTGGACTTGAAGGGTTGAATCGTCACTTGGATCTCTGGGTTGATTAAATTGGGGTCCACTAAGGAAGCATGGATAGCTGACACTTGTGCTCCGGTGTCCCTCCACGCGGTGACCTTCTTCCCGCCCACACTCAGTTTCCCTCCGCTCCAAGGGTATCTGGGAGGTATCTGGGCCTGTGAACCTCTGGTGTGATTCCGGTGCAATGAACTGTAATCTGTTGGGGTTCTTGGGGCAGTTGGCCTTTACATGCCCCAGCTCGTTACATTTAAAACATCGTCCAGCTGACGGGTCACCGGGGCGAGGTGGGTTGCTGGAGAACGGGGTGGTGGGACGATAAGGGGTCTGGAGGGTTCTTTGGGAGGTAGGTGGGGCTTTGGGCGGCCCCCGGTAATAGGGTGTGGTCTGGGGTGGTCCCTTCTGGTCTCCGCTCCAACTGCGACCAGTTTTCTTCTTCTCTGCCACCTCCACCCATCTGGCTCCAATCTCTCCTGCCTCGATTACAGTTTTGGGTTTCCCATCTAGGATGTATCTTTCTATTTCCTCAGGAACACCCTCTAAGAATTGTTCCATTTGCATTAGGAAGGGCAAATTTACTGGAGATTCAACACTTGCTCCTGATATCCAGGCATCCCAATGTTTCACAATGTGGTAGGCATGTCGGGTAAATGACATGTCTGGTTTCCACCTTAGGGCTCGGAACCTCTGACGAGACTGCTCAGGTGTTATCCCCATTCTGACTCTCGCCTTGGATTTAAACAGTTCATACTTGTTCATATGTTCTTTAGGCATTTCAGCTGCCACCTCAGCTAAGGGTCCACTGAGCTGCGGCCTCAGCTCTACCATGTATTGGTCAGTAGAGATGTTGTACCCAAGGCAGGCCCTTTCGAAGTTTTCTAAGAAGGCCTCAGCATCATCACCTGCCTTGTAGGTGGGGAACTTTCTGGGATGGGAAGTGGTACCTGGAGAAGGATTGCTAGGGTTTGTTGGTATATTCTGCTGGGCCTTTATCCTCTCCATCTCCTCCACATGCTTCCTTGCCTCCATTTCCCTCTTGTGGGCAGCCTCCTGTACCTCCTTCTCCAGCCGCATGAGTTCTATCTGTCTTTCATGTTCCCTTTGTTTTTCCTCAGCCTGAAATTTGGCTAATTCCAGCTGTAGTCGAGCCGAGGATTTGGCCATTCTAACCTCTCTGTTTTTAACTAACTTTACACCCGAGGTTTAGAAATAAACAAACAAAACTTGGCTGTAAAATTTTGCTGTGCTGGAATAGAATACCTATTCTCTGATAGTGATTGTCAGCCTACAGAAAAAGACAATTCCCTTGTCTCTGCTCTGGGCCCAAATTAAAGCAAAAAACCTCCAACTACTTGGAAACCTGCTTACCCAGCCCAAAGAAAAAAAAAATTTCTTTTCAAACCTGTGCTCCTTGTAAAACAAAAAAAAAATCAAAATCCTGAAAAAAACCCTGCCACTTTTGTCTCCAGGCAAATGGGTAGAGCACACCCCCCCTATTTACTTTTAGGAAGAAAAGAAAAAAAAAAACCTCTGGGTTGGAAGACTGTGAATTTCCCTGCAGGAGTTAAGTACCCTGCCTCCAGGCAAAGAAAACCTGCAATTCACAAGATAATCCCCTTTTGTCTCTGCTTGGCCACAAAGCAGAGAGAAACCAAGCTGCTTTCAGTTTCAAAGCTGCTTCCTGGACTTCCTAAAAATTCCTTTTTAAAATCTGTATTTCTAGTTCAAAAAATCTCAACTGGATCTCAAAATGATTTCAGGTTAATCCCACCACTGTGCCACAATGTCACGGTTCCTCCCCCACTCTGAACTCTAGGGTACCGATGTGGGGACCTGCATGAAAAACCTCCTAAGCTTATCTTTACCAGCTTAGGTCAAAACTTCCCCAAGGTACAAAATATTACATCCGTTATCCTTGGACTGGCCACTACCACCACCAAACGAATACTGGTTACTGGGGAAGAGCTGTTTGGACGCATCCTTCCCCCCAAAATACTTCCCAAAACCTTGCACCCCACTTCCTGGACAAGGTTTGGTAAAAAGCCTCACCAATTTGCCTAGGTGACTACAGACCCAGACCCTTGGATCTTAAGAACAATGAACAATCCTCCCAACACTTGCACCCCCCTTTTCCTGGGAAATGTTGGATAAAAAGCCTCACCAATTTGCATAGGTGACCACAGACCCAAACCCTTGGATCTGAGAACAATGAAAAAGCATTCAGTGTTTTACAAGAAGACTTTTAATAAAAAATAGAAGTAAATAGAAATAAAGAAATCCCCCCTGTAAAATCAGGATGGTAGATATCTTACAGGGTAATTAGATTCAAAAACATAGAGAACCCCTCTAGGCAAAACCTTAAGTTACAAAAAAGATACACAGACAGAAATAGTTATTCTATTCAGCACAATTCTTTTCTCAGCCATTTAAAGAAATCATAATCTAACACATACCTAGCTAGATTACTTACTAAAAGTTCTAAGACTCCATTCCTGTTCTGTCCCTGGCAAGCGCAGCATACAGACAGACACAGACCCTTTGTTTCTCTCCCTCCTCCCAGCTTTTGAAAGTATCTTGTCTCCTCATTGGTCATTTTGGTCAGGTGCCAGCGAGGTTACCTTTAGCTTCTTAACCCTTTACAGGTGAGAGGAGCTTTCCCCTGGCCAGGAGGGATTTCAAAGGGGTTTACCCTTCCCTTTATATTTATGACAAAAGCATCTCAGACACCGTACAGATTCCCTGAAAACTCCATACACCCTGGAGACCTCAAGCCAGTGGGGTAGTGAAGTGGATCAATCAGACCCTTAAGCAACATCTCTCGAAAGTATGCCAGGAGGCCTCCCTACGGTGGCCTGATGCCCTGCCCCTAGTTCTGCTCCGCAGCCGTGCTCTGCTGTTCTTTGTCTCTTCACAGGTATGCTAAGGATTCCCAGCCTCTACCCTTGGACTCACCCATCCACTCCCTGCAGCCTGGTGATTCAGTGCTCGTACGTACCTGGAAAGACGAGCCCCTCCAGAAAAAGTGGAAGGGACCCTATACCGTCCTGCTGGTCTCCCACACGGCCGCAAAGGCCGAGGGACATAAGAATTAGATTCATTATACCCAGCTGAAAGACGTGTCAACCCCCCCCCTCCCGCCCCCCGGCTGAAAGGTAGACCGTGCATTCAGCCCCCTCCAGTGAAGATATTAGACTAAAATTACTATTTAAACAGCAGCCCACCAAAAAAGCAAAAAAATAAATAAAAAAGTATATTTTATTCCCCCTCTTAGCCATGTGCCTAACCGGTACTGCTATTTCAAGCATTGTACCCGTAGATACCTGGCTGGCACTGGCCCAGAGTGCAGTGAACGCAACGTCGTTCTCAGAGAACCTTATTCTCAGAGACTAAGGCAGCAGCTCTGGCCTTTTCTTTCGTTAGTATCCCTGGGCTTGTGGTGCATAATTACCACGCAGTAGAGCACCTTGCCTGCACAGTGGCAAAGGCCATTAATTTAACCTCAGCCGTCCTGGCCCAACTCTCACATGAGTTAGGGGAAGTACGTCAGGGCATGCTACAGAACAGGCTGGCTGTAGACTATTTACTTCTACGCCATGGTCGCCTATGCCAGGAGTTTGCAAGCATGTGTTGCTTTAATATAACAGATGCAGAGCCGTCCGTAAAAGCTGATTTCCAACGCCTAAAGCAGCTAGCAAAGAGCATTCATCAGCATACCAGAGAAAATTAGCTAAGCTAATTTTCTAGTTGAAGCCTTTCCCCGTAGCTAAATAAGTTATTTAGCCTATTATTTAAGTTTTTTTTCCTGTATGAATCATGTTATATTTACTATGTTATATATAGTCCTGGTAAAAATGCTTATTTTGCATAGTTTTAAAAATCTTAATTTTATGCATAGCCCGCTGGTAAGTAAATAAAAATAAAAAAACTCAAGCAATAAAAATAAATATTCTCAAAAAAAAAATTGTTAAAAACCCCAGGGCATGGCCACTAGTTAAATTAAAAAAATAAAAGGCCATAAAGGTCAAAAAAGTCTCCCTGCTAAAGCCCTAAGAGCTTCTTCTCAACCCCCCTTAATAAAATTCAGGCCTGGCTGGTTTGAGTAAGCTCTTTTGCTCTTAAAACAATGTTGCAGCCGCATATAATGCCTCATAGTGTAAAGTTTGCTAACGCCAAGTTAAAAATAATAAAAAAAACAGCTACAAGGCCAAACAAGATGTGCTGGTTGGTTAAGTTGCTAAAAATGCTTGTTAAAAGTTGCAAAAAATAAACATTCTTGTAAACCATATAAAAAAAGCAAAATATTTGTGCAAAGTTTTAATTACCTAATGTGTAGTGCAGTCGCATTAAGGAATATAAAAGTGTGTGTAATGACCTGCTCTAATGTGCAAAATTTAAAATTCTATTCCCCCTGTACCTTGTTTGCAACTGCAAATAAACTTTTCTGCTTCTCCACCCCGTTGTGATTATTAAGTGATGCATACCGGGTAACAAACCCCCCCTGCTGTTGTTCGCCTCTGGCACTGGGTGCCGGCAACACCTCCATGAATTTAATTCTCCTCCCCTCACAGTGTCTTCTACAGCGCCTTGCCTACTGCTGAGCTCACTGACAGAAAAGCAAGAGGGAGCGAAAAGCTGGGATGTGGCCACTAGATGGGGACAACGAGCTGCATCCGCTGGCCAAGAGCAGCTGGGGGAAGCCTGGGAGCAACAGGTATCAGAATAAGCAAGTCAATCTCAGACCGTGGCCTAGTTTCCAGACATCTCTGGGCCGATTCTTGGAGGACACAGCTCCTGGCAAAGCCACTCCCCAGAGTCAGGCCCTCAATGGTTCTCCCAGCGCAGTGGGCCCTGGGTGCAGCAATGGTGCAGAGATCGGTGTGAAATAGGAAACCCTGCGAGATGCTGGCTCTCCCTGCGGTCCCTGACCCCTCCAGGGGCTCCAGTGCAGCTCCCCCATACGCAGGCAGAGCTCAGAGCAGAGTCCGCAGCAGCCCCACCCCAGCGAGAGCTCCCAGTGAAGGCAGAGGCCTGGCAGAGAGAGGAGAGGGGCACAGGCAGGTCAGCGGAGAGCTGGAAGGTGGCTTCCACCCCAGGAGGATTAACAGAGAAAGAAGAGCGGAGCTGGGAGAGCGCAAAACAGAGACACCCCCCAGCAAATCCCCCCCGCCCCCAGACAATGAGATCCCGGCCTGGGAGAGCCCTAGCAGAGGGGTTCATTCCCCGATACTTACTCATGACAGTTGCAGCAAGGGGTCGTTGTGGGGTGGGAGGAGGTGCCACCCCGCTCTGGCTGGCTGGCTTTGGAGAGATACAAGGGTGAAGAGCGCGGTGAGGTGTTGGTGCCCTGGGAAAGAGGTGGAACAAGAGTAGGGGCTAAGGGCCGAACAGGGTGGAGCATCTACGGGGAAAAATAAGTCAGTGCCCGTGGAGGGGAAGGCCGGGGGCTCTGTTCCACGAGGGCTGAGCATGTCAGAGCAAAACTCCTGAGCAGCGTCATTGTGGCCTCCCCCTGAGTGTCCCTGATTCCCCAGGGTATACTGCATTTCCCCGGCTCCTTCCCTTGCTAGGAGTAATTTCAGAAAATCACTCTCCTGTCCCTAACTCCCACAGCTGCTGTGTATGAGCCACTGCCAGGCCTCTCTAGATGGGCTAACATCTGGATCCTGCCCAAGCTGGTTCTATCCCACGTGGCAAATTGCAAGTGACCAAAAAAAAAAATCACAAGTCAGAGACCCCCTGAAAAACGATTGTTTTTAAAGTCTCGTTGGTTTTAAGCCAACAAGTTTGGGTTCTGTTCTCCAGCTCCTGGTGTTGGAGCCTTTTGGGGCGGGGGATCACCTTTTCAAGCTTTTCTCCCCATCCAGGAGAGCAAGATCATGAAAAACTTCTGCCAAGAATGGCCAACCCCGCCAAAACCTTCTACCAGCACCGGAAAACAGTTAGTCCCAAATTGGGGAAGAAACAAAACAAAAACCCCCACATCATCCAAACCATTTTTGGTTTTTGAATTTTCCAACAAAAAATTGATTTTTTCCTGTTAAAATGACACTTTCCACAAAAAATTGTCTTTAATCGAACACCCAATTTTCCCTAGCACAAAATGTTGATGGAAACATTTCAGTGTATTAGTTAAAGTTGCTGTGAAATCCCCACCTCCCCATACCTCCCTACCAGCCCCAGCACCAGCCCCAGGAATTGGCAGCTGTGATTGCAGAGCCACTGGCCATTATCTTTGAAAACTCGTGACGAACCGGGGAAGTCCCGGATGACTGGAAAAAGGCTAATGTAGTGCCAATCTTTAAAAAAGGGAAGAAGGAAGATCCTGGGAACTACAGGCCAGTCAGCCTCACCTCAGTCCCTGGAAAAATCATGGAGCAGGTCCTCAAAGAATCAATCCTGAAGCACTTGCATGAGAGGAAAGTGATCAGGAACAGCCAGCATGGATTCACCAAGGGAAGGTCATGCCTGACTAATCTAATCGCCTTTTATGATGAGATTACTGGTTCTGTGGATGAAGGGAAAGCAGTGGATGTATTGTTTCTTGACTTTAGCAACGCTTTTGACACGGTCTCCCATAGTATTCTTGTCAGCAAGTTAAGGAAGTATGGGCTGGATGAATGCACTATAAGGTGGGTAGAAAGCTGGCTAAATTGTCGGGCTCAACGGGTAGTGATCAATGGCTCCATGTCTAGTTGGCAGCCGGTATCAAGTGGAGTGCCCCAAGGGTCGGTCCTGGGGCCGGTTTTATTCAATATCTTCATAAATGATCTGGAGGATGGTGTGGATTGCACTCTCAGCAAATTTGCGGATGATACTAAACTGGGAGGAGTGGTAGATACGCTGGAGGGGAGGGATAGGATACAGAAGGACCTAGACCAATTGGAAGATTGGGCCAAAAGGAATCTGATGAGGTTCAATAAGGATAAGTGCAGGGTCCTGCACTTAGGACGGAAGAACCCAATGCACAGCTACAGACTAGGGACCGAATGGCTAGGCAGCAGTTCTGCAGAAAAGGACCTAGGGGTGACAGTGGACGAGAAGCTGGATATGAGTCAGCAGTGTGCCCTTGTTGCCAAAAAGGCCAATGGCATTTTGGGATGTATAAGTAGGGGCATAGCGAGCAGATCGAGGGACGTGATCGTTCCCCTCTATTCGACATTGGTGAGGCCTCATCTGGAGTACTGTGTCCAGTTTTGGGCCCCACACTTCAAGAAGGATGTGGATAAATTGGAGAGAGTCCAGCGAAGGGCAACAAAAATGATTAGGGGACTGGAACACATGAGTTATGAGGAGAGGCTGAGGGAGCTGGGATTGTTTAGCCTGCAGAAGAGAAGAATGAGGGGGGATTTGATAGCTGCTTTCAACTACCTGAAAGGGGGTTCCAAAGAGGATGGCTCTAGACTGTTCTCAATGGTAGCAGATGACAGAACGAGGAGTAATGGTCTCAAGTTGTAGTGGGGGAGGTTTAGATTGGATATTAGGAAAAACTTTTTCACTAAGAGGGTGGTGAAACACTGGAATGCGTTACCTAGGGAGGTGGTAGAATCTCCTTCCTTAGAGGTTTTTAAGGTCAGGCTTGACAAAGCCCTGGCTGGGATGATTTAACTGGGAATTGGTCCTGCTTTGAGCAGGGGGTTGGACTAGATGACCTTCTGGGGTCCCTTCCAACCCTGATATTCTATGATTCTATGATTCTATGGGGCGTGCAGCTGTGCAGCCTGCCTGGCTGTAGGGCCCCTTCCCTGCCTCCCAAACAGCAGCTGGAGCCAGGGAGCCATCGGGGATCCCCACAGGGACTGGCTGCACTTGCTGCTGCTCAGCTCAGCCCCACAGGGTCAGCATCAGCCTCTCCCCATCCCTTTCCTGGGCAGAGAAGCGGCAGTACCTGGAGCTCCGCTGCCCTGAAGATGCCCCACGGGCTGCGGTGCCTTGGCGCAGGGAGAAGCTGCTGGATGCGGCTGGGCTGGGGGTGAGCGCTGGGCTCGGGAACCTCTGGGACAGCCGGGCGGTCGGTTTGCGGGGCTGGTCCTGCTCCTGTGAACACAGCGCGCTTCTCTCCAAGGGGAGCTTGAACAGGGCCTCCAGCCCCAGCAGGAGGAAGGGTCTGCAACAGCCCCGGGGACCCAGCACAGAGACACCCCCGACCCCAGTGAGCTCCCCTGGGGCAGCAGCAGCCTGGCCTGAGGGGAGAGAGGGAGAGAGACACAGCAGGGGAGAGTAATGGGATAGTTCTGGTTTTGCACCGTGCAGCGAGGGAGAGCTCAGCTGAGCACCCAGGGCAGGCAGGGTGTTAGGGCAAGGGGCTGACAAAGGAGGAACTAGAGAATGCCTGAATCCTGTACAATCCTCTAGTAAAGCTCAAATCTTGACCGCCTCAGGAAGCAAAGCATGGCTCGGAAAACTCTCCTCCCATTGCAAAGCCATTCCGGAGTTGTTAAATGAATCTCTAACCGGCTCTGTTGATCGTCTGGTGGAACTGCCCATGCCCCGTTTACACCACCAGCTTACTGCGCTTTCGTAGAGTCAGGTGACGGGGGGCTGGCCTTAGCTTTTGGTGAAGTTGCCGCCGATCTCGCCCGTTCCTTTTGCACCTCTGCCATGCCGTGGGTCGGGGTGTTTCTGGGGCTCTTCCTTCCAGCCCGCCCCTCTGGGTTTTTGGATGGCACTTCAGGGAAGAGATTCCATCTCCGGTCTGGCCCGTTCAGTGGGGCTGGAGTCCTAAGCAGAAAAGGGGAGGGGGAGGTGTGTTGTCTGGGGGTTAGAGAAGGTAGAGCTGGGGCGGGCGGGGGGGGGGGCATGGCGGGGGGGAGCTGCAGGGCCCATGTGTTCCCAACACCTCCGCATGCCCCTTTCTTCAGGCCCTGTCCCGCCCAGGGGCGCTGGAACCATTTGTACAGTGAGGGGGCAGAGAGCCACTGAGCCAAACTGTAAACCCTGGATAAGATGGAAACCGCTTCAAGCCGGGGGGGGGGGGGGGGGCGGCCCCGCTAGGTCCAGCACTGGTGGTCCTGCCCATGTCGATTTTACAGAAAATATTTGGGGCTTTTTTGTCCAGTTTTTTTATTTTTATTTATTGATTTGCAAATCCCCAGCTGCTGGCTGAGCAGGCGAGACTGAGAGGCGCAGAGAATAGGGACGGAGGGAAGAGCGCGTGGAAAGAACACACAGAGGAGGGGGGAGGGATTATTTTGTAAACTTTCTTTGAATGCAGTTTAGCAGCTGGAGACAGAGAGGACTGGCCAGCGCCTTGCATCCAGCCAGCCCCACTTGATCACAAGCAGAGAATCCCCTGGCAAGCCCCAGGTTAGGGAACTGGGGCTGCGGGGTGGGGCAGGGTTGAAGCGTGTGTCTTCTCGAGCAGGGGGAGTCGACCTTGGGTTTTAAGGTCTTGGGGCTGGGGGGAGCATGTCCTCACTGCAGAGTTAACTGGAGTTATGGACCCTGGGGGTGATAATCTGCTTGCAGAGATGTGCTGTGTAAATGCATGAGATGAAATCAGATCTGGTGCCGGCGTGAGAGGTGTGCATGGCGTGATGGGGGGTGTGTGTGAGTATGAGAAGCAGCCCTTGTTAATTGCACGCTGCCCACTCATGGCAGGGAAACCCCAGCACTCACCTCTAGATCTTTCTGTGATCTACCTACAGGAAGGAGCAGGTGGATGTGACACCCCTTCATTCCCTGTCTCAGGATCTTCCCAGGCCTTCCTCACCTCTGACTCCGCTCTCCCGGTTGATTGTTAGGGCTGAGCTCTGGCTCTTTGTCCGGCCAAGCCCCAGCAGAAAATGCACAAGCCCCATGCCTGTAGAACGAATTGTAAGAAGCTTGGGGTCACATTCTTTTAGATCAAAACCCCCTTTGTTCTGCCACAGCAAATATCTCAAACTTTTTGGTAGCAAGTTGTTCGTTTAAAATCTTTTTGTTTAAGAAGAGTCCTACCTCTCTTCGAGCCAGCATTGTTGATGTTCCTGGAGATGTTTTGCTCAGTCATGGAATGTCGGGGGTTTAAAAAACGCCATGGTTTGCTACGAAAAAGCTCTAAAAGTCTTGAGCAGGTTTTGCAAAATAATGCCCAGAGTTCGGCTCCTAAATCCAGGTATAAATGGGCAGCGCCCTGCAAATCTGCAGAGATCCGCTTCGTAGCCGTGGATCGTGTGCAGAAACAAATGTTGTACTCGCACAGGGCTCTATAAACGTGGCCTGATGCACAAGAGTGTGAGACCCTCTCGCTCTCACTGCAGCTGCTGAAGGCCTGGCACTTCAGTGTCCTTACAGGACCAAGAATGGACGGAAGGACATGAGAATGATTGCATTGCACACTTCCCGTTGTGCTGCCCTGCAGCAGAATTGCATGAAGTGCAATGGGTGGGGAGTGAAGGGTTGTCAAGGGGAGAGGTACCTTCAGGAACAAGACCACCTGAAGGGGGAACCGGCACCTATAACTGAGCTCCTCCTGGTTAGCAGAGCTCTGTGGTTCGTTTTCCGCTGTAGTGCTAAGATTCTTTCCTAGTGTTACATGGGGAAGATCTCAGCTGAGCATTTCCTGGTTTTCTAACAGCTGAGTTTGGGGCAGTGACACCCCGGAAGGGCCTGGGGAGCAGAACTGCCTGTTGGTCAGCAAAAACAGGGTGGATTTGATTTTAAATCAAATTGATTTAAATCACTAGTCAGGAAGACTCGATTTAATCATGGATTTCTACATAAAAGTGTATTCTTGTTGGTTGTTATAACCTTAATACATGTTCTTCACAACTCAGAGATAGATGTAGGTTTCATTTTTAGAAGGTACACACTATACATTTTTAAAGGGTGATTTATTCTGAAAACTTTTCAGATGAGTTGTACAGCTATCTCAGAAAATGAATGATTGTTTGGTTATTTCATTTACCCAAGGTTATTGAAGCAGATAGTTCCCCTCCCAATGACTTCATAAATATCTCCAATTCAACAGGTTAATCGTTAATATTTGGAGGATTTTCTTGCCAGGCTGTATATCATCTCTCCATATTTATTTATTTATTTGAAAACATTTTTGCTGTTAACAAGCATATTACCTCTGGAGACACAAATCCACAGTTTGAGAACTGCAAAACCAAGCATCTCTGATGGTATCTTCTAGACTGAGCACTGAATCCCATTGGGTAGATAGAAAGATTAACCTACACAATCTATACAGAAGCCTGTGGAACCCCATAAGATTGGGTCCTTCATCCATGAAGTATTGGAACTCATTTACAAAACTTTTCTTAAACATTACATGAATATATTGTCTCATACTATAGAATTAGAATTTATCATCCCTATTCCATGATGAGAGATCTTTGAGCTAGAATGTATCTTAATTAAAACTATCTTTAGATAGCTTTTTGAGGGGCAAAAACCATTTTATCAAAAAAATCCAATTTTTTTTATTTTTTTTTAAATCATTGATTTTTATCCACCCTGTTTGCAAGTGAATAGCAAAGGTGGTCCCAGCAGGGAGCCAGAGTGTCCAAATTCTTAGCTGGTGGGAGAGCCTGTCTGTGAGCATCTGTAAAGCATCTCACTTCAACAGTGACTGGTTGAACGATTTATTGTAAGGGACGCCCTTTCTCAGACCCTTTCCCTTTATTGTCTCCCAACCCCTCACGTCAGTCCCTGACCCAGGATTGCCAAGCCAAACTCAAATACAACTTGTTTGAAATCTCACAGCTCGCCAAGATTACCTAATTGTCCAGGTGGCTGAGCCCGTTTTCCACAGGGTCAGTCTGAGTTCAAGTCAATGCCGCAGGGCATTTCAGGCTGCTGTCCTGTCTGGTCCAGCCCAGGGGACAATATCTGATGCTTCCAGGAAAAGCAAGAACCCGCTGTAACATACATGGCTAGTTTTACCATGCTGTAAATGCAGGTGGGGAATTAATTACTGACCTCGGTGGCGTTCAGACTATGTCCTGAAGCATGGGATTGGGCCAGAGGGACAGCTAGCGCTGGACACAGTGTGTAGGGTCTCGGAGTGGGAAGTTCCTTGGAGAATTCCACTGGGTGGGAGACTCAGCTGTGAAGGGAGGGGGCGGGCAGGAGCATCTCATAAACCCAAGATTGGAATAACTGAAGTATAGTTCCTTTTACATGGAGCCTCAGCTCTCTGGAACCTCTGCAAACGCTTTAACCACATGTTTAACTCCAACTGTAGGAGTAGCCTTGGATCGCACTGGGAGGGCTCAGGTGCGTAAGTGTTTGCAGGGTGGGCGCTCAGGGCAGTCCCTGACACCAGGGCAAAGCGGATGTGACGTGCCACTGTCTGGATTTGGGAGCCTGCCTGCACACCGAACTCAGTAGGCGCTGGGTGCATGACTGCAAGGTGCTGGGCTGGGGAAAATCAGCCCCGGGTGGTTATTTTGAGTAGAAAACCAGAGCCACTTCTGGGGTCTTTCAGCTTCTAATGCCCTTTCTCTTCTGCAGCTAGATGTAAGCCTACGATAAAATCCTTCTCAATGCCAAGTCAGTGCCATAAATCACTGGACTGGGTGCAGGAATCAGTAGGCGACGTTCTCTGGCCTGGGTTATGCCAGGGCTCAGACTAAATTATTCTTCCCAAAACTTTTAAAAGCTGAGACCCCTCCTCAAGGCAAAGAAACCAATCGTGCCCCTTACCCATCAGCAATGTGTTAGTGACCCCAGCCCCCATTTTCCTCTATACATCTTCAAACCCCACCCTTCCCACCATGGCTAGCCCTTCCCCACGCTTCAGGAGACACTGGAGGAGATGATCCTAACCGTCCCCTCTAACCTTAAGAACCTGAGGGACCCCATCTTGGAGCATCTTAAAAATCCCAGTTCCCAGAGTCTGGAACAGGGGCTGCTTTGCCGGGCTCACCTTTCTCCCTCCGTCAGGTTGGCCGATGGGGATAATGAGCCTGGAGATCTCATTCCCGCTGCTCTGAGTGCTGCCCATGTGCACTCGACCCAACTCAGCTCTTACTGTACCCCAGGAACGTCTTCATCTTCTGGGATCCTCATGGCAGCAGTGGGATGATTTAACGGAGTCCCTTAGTCATGGGGCCTTTCTCTCTCTTTTGTTTCAGAGCCAGTGTCCTGGAATCGTCTCATGGTGCGTGGAGTGGTGGCAGTGGTGGGGGTGCTAGTCTTACTATACCTGTGTGGGTTTTGGAAAGGTAGAGGGAAAGTGTTTGCCTATTCCCAACTCGTCTTCAGGAAGCTGCTGACTCATCCCTCCCAGTAGCCTGGAAGTCCGCAGGATTCCCAGGAATCTGAGCTCCCCGCAGTGTGTGTGGGGGGGGCTGCTGGCACAAAAACTGTGGCCCACCCTCTGTGCCACCCCTTCTCCTCGAGGTCCTGCCCCCTCAAACTGCCCTTTTCCCTGAGGACCCCTCCCACCGCCTTTCTCCCTGAGCTCCCACTTCATGCCGCCCCTTGCCCCCAAAACACTGCCCTCCCCACTCCCTTCTCTCCCTCATCATCCAGTCGCACACACTTATGGCCAGTAAAAAGTGGTGGGCCCTGGTCTCCCCTGTTCCGGCACCCCTGGATGAGAGTGGGAGAGGATGAAGAACTCCTTTCAAATATAACTCCCCCCACCCTCAGAAAAGCACAATTTGCCAGCAACAGCAAAACATGCACCTAACCAACACGGGCCAGTCATGCTGTGTTGTGTGTGACATTCCCGTCCTGGGGCGGTTTATGTCTTGGAGAATGTGAACCCTGCAGGCCTGGATGTTTCTCTGCGTAATGTGACCTCAGTGCTCCTGATGAGAGCCATTGTTTGTAAATGTTTCAGTAGCAGACATATTTATCATTCATGTATAGACAGACATTTATTCACAATTAGAACTGGTCAAAAATAGGGAGGGTGGAGAGGGTCATGAAAATTGAAGAAGAAACCACTCCCCCCCCCATATTCTTCCAACTTATTTGGAAATGTTTTTAATGATCAAATTTTTGTTTCGTTTTGGTGGGAAAAACTCCATGTTCTCTCTCAAGTGGGCAGAGAAATCCCAAATGTTTTTTTTTAAAGAGGTAACTTTTTTCAAATGATCAATGTAATCCAAAGTGGCATTTTTAGTTCAAAGGTTGCATTGTCAGTGTAAAACCCTTTTGAACCAGCTCTGTTACTGTATAAGAAGATGAGTTTATTTTTCATGATGCATTGTTTGGGCCAGGTTCCAAGTGGCATTTCAGTTTTTGCACAGCTCTTCTCTTCTTGCATCTGCACCTCTCATAAGCTATGGCCTTAATCTTGGGCCTGGAAACACTTACGTGCATATTTAACTTTAATTACTGCTGTGAATAATTCCATTTCAATGGGACAACTCTGAGATCGGCTTTACACTACAGCCCTTTATCGGTGTACCTATGTCATTTATTTAATTTTCTTTCTTTTATACGTGAAAGTTCTTGAGAGGTTAAAGCAGGTAAAATACATGAACAGGTTCGGACAGTCTGAGTTTGTCCGTGCAAAGTGACAGCAGAGATGTGGGATCTGCTAGTTTTCCATAAGTCTCTCAGGGTTACCCAGGATAACTTTGGGGATCTCTGTCTTGCATCGGGAATGTTCCCTGAAAGTGTCCAAACAGCTCAGAGCTACAGAACCATTCCCTGGATCCATTCTTCTAGCTGTCTTCCCCAGAAAGCAGTCTGGCAAGTGTTCCTGTCAGCTCATTGCTAAGTTATCTGTCAAAACACTAGAGTTTTCAGGTGCCTAAGTAGCCCCTGGAATCATGGTGAAATTATCCTCCCCGCCACCACCAAAATTGGAAATGGTGCCCCGGAGTGCACGGTACCCTACCGTGCTTCCCCCATAGGAACTGCATGAACAGGCAACTCTGCAAGTTCTCTGCATGCCTCTGCAAGTGACCCCCATGCCTCTCCATTTCCTTGGCCACATGTATCCTGTCCCCATGCCCGCGGTGAATCCAGAAAAAGAGGGAAAAGCTCACCACTGCGACCACCTGAGGGCGGTGTTGGGTTGAGATCAGCTGGTCAAAGCAGGCAATAGGGACAGAATCTGAGACTTGAAGTTCCTCGAGCAACCTCTGACCTTTCTAGACCTGCCCTTCAATCAGACACAGGGATTGTAAAGTTGAATGTGATAGTAACTAGACCCATTTTAAACCCTTCACCACACAAGACAAAGTCCGTAGGATTCATCATGAACTATTTATTTCTCCTCCCCTGGCTCCATGCAGCCACCAGCCACCTTGAAGCTTTCTCTCGTCTCTCCCAGGCTGTGCTCACTTGATTGCAGGAGCTCAGTGGAGGGTCCAGCTTTGCTCTTTCGCTTCCATTCTTTACCTCTTTGGGTGGCTGCATTTGCAACTGAGCAGCCTAATGGAAACACTGAGTCCTCTGTCTCGGCAGGCAGGCCCAGCCGCGAAAGCCAAAGACTCCCTGAGAACAGGGGGAGGTTCGCCTGAACTCTCAGGAGTGGAGGCTTGGCCCATAGGTTAGGGTTACCATATTTGAACTTTCAAAAAAGAGGACACTCCGAGGGCGGGGGAGGAGTGGTAGCCCTGCCACCTATCTACTCCCTCCCACTTCCTGCCCCCTGACTGCCCCTCACAGAACCGCCGTCCCATCCAACCCCCCCTGCTCCTTGTCCCCTGATCACCCCCTCCCAGGACCCTGCCCTTTATTTAAGTCTTCCTTCTCCCTTTCTCCAACTGCCCCCTCCTTAGACCCCTCCACCCTAACTGCCCCCCTTGAACTCCATGCCCTACCTGTCCTCTGACTGCCCCGCCCCCTATCCGCACCCCCGCCCCCTGACAGACCCCTGGCTCTCCCACACCCATCCAACCACTCCCTGTCCCCTGACTGCCCCCGCAGAATCCCCAACCCATCTAATCCCCCCTGCTTCCTGCCCCTGACTCCCCCCCGAACCTCCGCCCCGTCCAACCCCTCCCGCTCCCTGTCCCTTCACTCCCCGGACCCTTCTTCATATGCCCACCCCCTGACAGGCTCCCCCCAGAACCTCTCATCCATCCAACCCCTCCTGCTCCCTGTCTCCTGACTGTCCCTTGGGACCCCATGCCCCTTCTCCAGCCCCCCCGGCCCCCGTACCCTGCTGCTCAGAGCAGTGTGTCTGGGGTGCGGAGCCAGACACAGTGCCGTGCTCCCCCACAGAGTGCGCAGCTCCCCCTCCTCCCCCAGAGTGCTGCATTGGGAGGGAAATCCCGGCCCTTTGGAGAGTTTTACCAATTCCTCCCTGAGGGCAATTTAAAACCCAAAAAGCCGGACATGTCCGGGAAACTCCGGACGCATGGTAACCCGACCACAGGGACTCCAGGATCTGCAGCTGCTACCACCTGTATGGTGAATCCTCCGACTCATCACCAACCAGCTCTTCCCCATTCTGCAACCTGGCCCCATGGTCTGACCGTGCAGGAGAACAGAAACCCTTTGGGACAGCAGGTGAGTCTCCTCAATGCCGCACTCTTCGCATGGCTTCCCGCGGTCATCGTGAAACACAACTACCCTGCCCCCAGGAGTGTCTCAAGGAGCTGCCGGCGCAGTCACTGGGCACCCACTTGTAATGCTCTTGGGCAGTGGCATTGCAGAGAGAGCTGAGCAGACCATCCCTCTGTGACTTCCTGAATTGCTGCCAGGACGGATTCTCCTCTGCGCTAGGGAGAGTCCCCGAGGACAAGCAGCTGTGGTGGGGGAGGGGGCAAGACAAACACTCCCCATGAGCCCTTGACTAGCAGGCAAGCAGGACTCTGGGAGCCAAGGCATCGGTGTGTCTTGCTGGGAGAGCAGAGCTGGAGAGCAGAAAAGGGCATTGGAGGAATTGTAGAAAAGTCAGTGTCATAGCTGGGTCATGGGCAGCCAGACCTAGTGGTCAGAGGCAGAGTCCACACTCACGAGACAGGAGTCGAGAGTCAGCTGGGTCAGGACACTGGAAGGGCAGAAGCAAAAGACTAAATTGTGTTCAGCACCTCAAGTCAGATGAGTCACCCCGAGTCAGGATGCCAGGAAATCAAGCCTGGGGGGTGGGAGCAGGAACAGCCAACACACGATCCAGAGCCGGGGAGGAGCTCAGCTGTTCAGACAGCTTCTTGTTCCTGCTGCTGTTTTAAGGAGGTCCTGGGGGCCAATTAGCTGCTCTGGGACTCTGCCAATAGGAGCCTCAAACTGGGTCTGGACTTCGTCAGTCCTAGGTAAGCAGTTTTTCGTAGGCTTCCAGGTGGCGTGCTGGAGGGTGGCTGCTCCCAGGAACCCTGCAGACCCGGGTTAATGACCCAGGGGTCAGGACAGTGAGTGATCTCTCCCCGCTCAAACCTCCTGCACAAAACAGTCTCCAGGGTCCCGGGCGCATCCTCTGAGAAGAAAGAAACACAGTCATGAGGACAAATAGGCTATGGAACAGGAGCCCCCTCTTTCTTGCAACAGCCCCAAGTGCCCAGAAGAGTGGACGGTTCTTACCTCCAGGAGATGCCTGGGATCTTCCATCTAAGCCTCAATGGGACCCCTGTTGGTTGGTCTGACAGGAGGAGATCATCTGTCCTCACTGCTCCCTGCACTGGGCTGGCTGCAGCAGACATCTGTGTAAGAGGCTGGGCCAGAGAGATGTTACAATCAGGGTCCAGGCAGCCCAGAAGGAGAACAGAGGTTCTGAAACCAGAAGACGAAGCAATCAAATCAGCGGATTCGACAGAGAAGTTTTCTACCCTACAGAGACATCAAAGAAGATCTGTTTGGAAAGCTGAGATGTTAGTCTGGAAACTGCTTAGGCAAAGATTGTGACTTGTTAAGATTCAGTTTTAGTCACTACAAAGTGTGTTGTGTTTTGTTTCTCTCTTTGAAATGTGTCTCTTTCTCTTGCTTAGTATCACTTAAATCTCTTCTTTGTTACTATGCTTCCCAAACCACCTCAGTGTTGTGTGTTCGAGTGAAGTGTGATTCTCCAGCCTACCCAACAGGCTGAGCTGTGCCCTGTCTCTCTGAAGGTAGCGAATAATTTCTGAGCGGTGCTGGGCCCAAAGTCCAAGGGCAGTTCACCAGACATCTTGTGGGAAGCCCAGAGACCAAAGGAGCAGGAGAGATTCCGGCCCCACTGACCCATGGGAACTTCCCACAGAAGAGCCTACACAGGGCTCTAGACACGGCCACTTTGGGTGTGTACCAGAGTTCACTCACCGCTAGATGCTGGCCAGGCCTCGTGTCACCGCTTTCTCTCTGGGCGAGCAACCCCGCTCATACTCACTCTTGCAGTTTGTTGGCTGGGAACTCAGCCCTCCAACCAGGTGACTGTCCTTTACTCCACTCCTTCCTGGGTTGTGCTCCTTGCAAACAAAGTCCCAAAATGTCTTGAACAGAAACAAGGTCTTCCACCCTCATGGGGAGTTCTACCTCAGCCTGATTTCGGTTCAGGTTGCCCTTCTTGGGTTTCTCTGGTCTTCTATGTCCCCTTCCTTAGGGACAGTGAGAGAAGCCAGTCCTACCCTGGACTCCAGGGTTTGGCCCAAGGCCGTCTACTGAACAGCTCACTCTGCTTCTGGACTTTTGATGCTGTTTTCCCTTGTTTCCTCTCAGGTGGGGCTCACTTGATCATCAATTTGGCCTAGCCCCAGGATAGGCAGCCATTGGCCAGGCCAACCTGTTAGATACCTCCTCCTTCAAATCTGGTCCAGCCCGGCTGACAGGTTTGCTGAGGGGATGGGGAAACCCCATTGCTGATCAGAAGGAGGTCAGAGTCTGTTCTCTAGGAGCTGAAGGTCCGTTTGTCCTGCTGCGGGAAGGGGAGCTGGAGGGCAGAGATGTTAGGTGAAAGAGACTGCATGATGGAGTTGGAGACTGAGGGACGGGAGCCTCCTCCCAGAAACCCTGCCAGGAGAAGAGGTTTGAGGAGGAGTTCTCTGGGGAGCCTCTTGCTTGGAAAAAAACAAGGTTGGCACATTGATGGAGATCTCTCTGTCCCAGGGACGGGGGAAGCTCCCAGCCAGGCTATGCAGCAGGGATCCCATTTCTCCCCCAAGAAACCCAGATGCCCAAAGAAGTCAATGGCTCTTACCTCCAAGAGGGAGCGGGGTCTTCCTTCTCAGCCTCTTTGAGAACTATCACTGCTTGGCTTCCTTGGACAAGGGACCTGTCCCCACTGCTCCTAAGGTGGTTCAGCTTCTGACTGCACCCATCTGGGAGGCTGTCGCACACCCCAGGGCCTAGAAGACACGGGGGGAGGAGGCTCCTCTTTATCTCAGACTCGGAGAGCCCAGAGAAGGGCTAAAGGAAGAATAAAGGGCAGGAGATGAAGCTAGCCCTGAGCCTCTGTCCCATCCTCACCTCTTCAAATGTGGAGCTTCCTGAGCTTCAGTTGGGCACGCAGTCTGTAGCCCTGACCCAAAGGTCCTTCTGCGCCATATGGGGCAGGAAGATCTCTGCCTGGGAGCACGGGGAATGGGATGGGGGTGAGATCAAGGAAAGAGGGGAGGGATATGGGTGTGAGGGAAAGAGCTCCTGCCCCAGATGAAGGAATTTGGGGGGCCAAGGGAAGGACACAGCTCCACAGAGAGGGGAGAGAGTTTCTGCGAATGCCAGGGCCTCCATTTCCGCTTCCACTAGCCTGGCATTTACAGTGAGACAGAGCAGTACCTGCAGCAGGGAGCGGGACTTGCTGAACAGGGAGGGGAACCTTGAAGAGCGTCAGATGAGCCACAGTCCTTGCAGCGCCTCGGGCATCTGGTGCAAGTGCCGGATGATGTGAAGCTGGCACATGACCTTGGCTGTGACATCCTCGTGCTGCAGGGGAACGAGAACATGTCAGAGACTGAGACACTCCCCAGAAATCAGGGAGGATGAAGAGCACCTGGAACCAGCACCATCATTTCCACCCAGCAGCTGCTCATGTCTGAGTGGTAGATTCACCCTCCTGACCCCCAGGATGGAGGCTTGCTGTCCTCTCTAGTGACCTCCAGTGCCAACCCCCCTCCTTGTCGGGTGAGCTCCTGCCACCTCCCCATCAGTGCCCGTGACAGCTGTTCCACCTCCAACCCACCTGGGGACACCGCTCAAGTTCGGAGAACCCTCTCTTCCACCCCTACCTCCATCCCCACCCAGGTAGGGCAGGGCGGGGGCTCTAGAAGGGTGGTGGGGGGCGGGAGGGATTCTGGCAGCAGTGAAGTGGGATGGGGAGAGCTTGAGACCTTTCCCCAACACACCCCAGTGACAAAAGCTGAAACCACAGGATGGCAGCCTTGTTGAATGGGGCAGGTCAGCAGCCCCTGCCAACTGAATCCTCCCAATCTCTCGAGAGCGGGTCCAGCCTTACCAGCAGCAAGACCAGCTTCCCACGCCCATGTGCCTCAGTCAGTCACCATCACCACTCAGTCCTTGGCCTCCCAGGCTGCCAGGGATGGGAGCAACTCTCGATGGTGGCTGGGGTGACATGGACACTAGACCATGGGGAAATGGGTGCAGCTCTGTGGGGCAGGAAAGGTTCCCAGAGGGCACTTAGGGGACTCTCCTGTCCTTCCCAGGAGTGATAGCAGAGCACCACATCCTAAGAACAGAAGTCCATGAAGTCCAGAAGTCCCCACTAGGCTCCTTGCTACCAGGCCAGCGCATGGCGAGAGGATGGGAAGGAGGCCCTGGGCCCCACGCCAAGCTTCTGAGTCGATTGCAGCTGCTTACCGTGTCCCCCATCAGTTGCTGGGTTTCCCCCAGGAGGGAGTAGACGAGCACCAGCCCAGCCTGGCTGACACGCAGCAGGGGGTCATAGATGGCCAGCAAAGCTGTCTGCACGAAGGATCTTCTCTGCCCGACGGAGAAGAATTTTCCAAAGACCTAAAACCAAGAGGACATGAGGCTCGAGCAGATTGCCCAGAGCCAGCCTCCATGTCCTGGAGGTACAATGGCGTCTCATTCCCCAAAGAGTGGGGAAGAGAGCTGCTGTGGCCAAGGCAGTTCATTCCCCAGGAGGCTTTCAGGGTCCCAGGGCTCAGGGAAGCCCCTTTATTAAAAGGTCGCAGATGCTGAGGGACCAAAGCCTCCAGTGGCTCTTTCAGGAAGGCAATTTATGGCAGGGGCCAGGATGGGCTGGAAATGGATCTCTAATGTGTGTGAGCAGGCCCAATCTGCTGTGCAGGGCACAGAGATGACAGGGGACCCTGTCTTGCTTCCAGCAGAGAGATCTCCTGCACCTCAGCGGCTAGAAGAGTGTGCGTGTGGAGGGGGTTGGAGCTGACAGACCAAGGGTCTCTTCCCCGAGCTAAGCGATTTCTCTAGTTGCTGGCTATGGCCTCTGCAACTCCTTGGTTTCTTCAAGGGGAATCCAACCTGCAGCCTGACAAGAACAAAGAGACTCATGGCCCAGTCCCAGTGTGGGACCTTTGGCACCAGCGTGTCCCACTGGTTGCTGGATGAGGAACTCTGAACTGGAAATAAGGAGCGGGCTCTTTTCCTGTCTCCAGGAGGCATCCACTGCAGGGAACCCAGCCAGCTACACTCCCTGAGCTGTGTCATGCCCTGGCACAGTGCCCTTACCTCCCCCACTCTGGCTGTATTCTTGTAGCCCAACAGCCTGCTGTCCTGGTGCCAGTCGTAGCACCAGAGATCTTCCGCCTCATGTATGGTCAGGCCTGGAAGAAAGAGAGAGAGAGAGACGTTTCTCCTCATTCTGGTTGCAGTTTCTGTGTCCTTCCAATCCCATTGGTGGCTGCACAGTGGAGTGGAGAAGAACAGAGGAAGAGAGAGACTTGTCCTCCAGCTGGGGTCAGTCTGAGAGAAATGGTCTGGGGTCCCATTTTCAACCTGTGGTCACTCTCAGTCCGCTATTGAGTTCCGTGTCCCAGCTGGGTTCCTTACCCCTCTGTTGGAGCAGCAGTTGGTAGAGCCGGTAAGTCCCCTCCCTGGCCTGCCGGCTGATGTCCTTGTCTGGATCGCTGACAAATAGAGCCAGCTGGGCCACATGGTGCCCCATCCGAGGGAACTCGGCTGAGATCTAATGGAAGGGAGAGCAGAGGGGACTCCATCAGCATTTTCCTCTCAGCTCCCTGTCCGCTCTGGGCCAGAGGGCTCCTTCCCCTTAGCCCCTCTGCAGGAGATGCCGGGGGAGAGGAGTTTGAGATCGAGCCTTCATTTGCTCTGCTGCCAAGGGAGCCCGGGATGCCAAGCAGGGGCTGGAGCATGGTCCCCTTAAAGGCCCAGGGACAACACTGAACCAAGCCTAGCTCAATCCTAGCTCAATCCTGCTCTCACTCTGCCTCCCCATGAAGAACCCTCCGAAGCCACAGCCCCGGCAGCAGCAGCAGATCCTGCAGCCCGCTGGAGCCAGCCCACCTCCGCCGGGAGCCAGCAAGCTGGGCTCGGAGCTCACTTACGTCAAACTCAGGGAGGGTGACTGTGTATCTCAGCAGGGCTGTGCTGCTCCTGATAGCCCTGGCTCGCTCCTGGGACACCCTGGACACGACCCAGAGGTTGACATGCTGTGGGGAAAGGAGACAGGTCAGACTCAGTGGCCAGCTGCTCCTGCTTTACAAATGAGCCCCCCACGCCTCCAGCCCCAGGGGCCTGAGACATTCTGCGCAGGGGGGAATATCTGAGTCCTTGATGGCAGAGCTTTAGAAGGGGATTCTTTCCCCCAGGATGCAGCTTGTACCCTTCAGGTCACAACTTCTCCGCATCTCTCTAGATTGGGACAATGTTCGGGGTCGGGGCTGGTCCCATCCTCCCAGAATTCCTGATTCCTGAACAGTTCACCAGAAAGAAGACTGAACCCTCGGCCCTTCCCTGCTACGCAAATCCTTCGGGGGATGTAGGGAGTGACTGAAAGCACAATCCCCCCAGGAATTTCAGAGCAGATCAGGGGGAAGGGCTGATTCCCTGGGGCCCTCCTGTTTCTCTTGGAAGGAGCATGTGCCTCTTCTCTGAGAAGTAGCTCCCTAATCTCATGGGCTCTGTGTGTTGGAGGGGAGGGGGAAGGGTGGATTTTCCGACTCTCACTCCCCAAGACAGCCAGGAGCCCTGTGCTTAGTGCTCAGCAGAACCAGGCAGAGCTCTGGCTTGGATCCCAGCTCCTTACTCTGTTCCTCAAGAAGGAAGGACCTGACACTACATTGTACTGACCTCCCCAAGCAAGGACGGCCAAGTGGGGACCCAGCTAGGAGGACAGAGTAGAAAATGGATCTTCCAGTCTCTCCTTTCCAGTCCCCCAAAGAGTTACGGTGAAATGGGGCTCACCTCCAAGATGAAGTGGAGCCTGTCTGTGTCTGGGGACTCTGCCAGCAGGTTCCCCAGCATGGCATCCAGGACCTCTGGGATGACTTTCTGCAGAGTCTGCAAAGCATGGGTCAGACTTAGGGAACCTGGGCCTACACCTGCCACAGGATGGGAAGAGGGGTCTCTGGGAAGCACTGGGGAGACTCCCAAACACATCTCCCAGCCTCTCTTCTTCACATCCCACTGCAGGCAATTCGCAAGAATTGATTACCCCTGGACCTTTGATCCATGAGCTTAGCAGGTCTCTGCAGAGGGCCTTGTAGGCAGAAGAGTAGGAAACAGCCAAGTTGCTATGGATGGAAGCTGGGCTTCTGGGCAAAACACGGCTTATGAAAGAAAGAAAGAAAGAAAGAAAGAAAGAAAGAAAGAAAGAAAGAAAGAAAGAAAGAAAGAAAGAAAGAAAGAAAGAAAGAAAGAAAGAAAGCAATCCCCCAGGGAGGCGTAATCTCTTCCCTGCTGGAGGGAAGGATCCAAGCCTGCAGCTTGTTCCATCTCCACTACCCCACCCCTAAAGCTGGAGCTCCAGTGAATCAAGAGAGCAGGGACCAAGGACTACTCTGGAAGAGGAGGAGGATGGAGGAGGAGGTACCTGGATGCCGGTGGTGTCCTTCTCCGTGCCCAGGGTGAAGACGGAGTGAAGGGCAGCTCGCAAGAGGTGGGTCTCTAGGGCTGGCTCCAGGGCAGGTTTCATGGTGCTGGCAAGAGAGAGGAGCTGCTATTAGACTGTGCAGTACGGGGGTGGGACTGTCGCCAACACAGACAACAAGCCACAGGGATAGAGGCACAGGCTGGCAAGAATGGAAACTGAGGCACTTAGCTAGGGAATGACAAGGCCAAGGCGTCCCAGACAGACAGTGGCAGGACAGGAATAGCTGCTGTTCCCTGGAGCCTGCTGCCCCTCCTGTATCTGATCCCCGGAGTGAGCCCCTCCCCAAGGCCCCTGTCATGTTATGGGAGTGAAAAGAAGAGCCCCGCCAGGAGAAAGTGACCCTCCCCACCCCACCATCTCTGCCAGAGGCGCCACTCTTGGGAGGTGACCTGGAAGGGACAGTGACGGTGACTCCCAGCCTTGGGCCTGAGCAGCACTGGGGTGAGGGGAGCCGGCGGGGTGTGGGGATGGGGCTGTCTCGGTACCAGAGGTTCCCCACTGCAGCCAGAGAGTGGGCGAGGACGGCGCTGGGTGATGAGTCATTGGGAAGCTCCTCGATGAGCTCCTGTGAGACGCAAAGGAGACAAAGAAGCGTGTGAGATTCAGGCCCGACTGACACCTCCCAATGACGAGATGACACAGCCAGTGCCCCACATGGCCAGCAGGATACCCCACCACCTCCCGCTCCTCCAATTCCTTCCTGCCCATCAAACTTCTCCTCCTTCCCAGATTCCTGCAAAGCTCACTCCCAATCCTCTTCTCTCCTCCTCCCTGTCAAAACTGCCCCCATTCAGCCCCATCCTGATGACCGAGCTGGGACCACGTGATTCCTTGGCCTCCACTCTCAGCTGTCCTCCAGCCCCACAATTCCCCGCCTGCCCACTACTGACCAATCTCACAATTTCTCCCTTCTCTTCTCCCAAGTCTTCAGCCCGAGGAATCCTTGTCCTCTGCTGCCCCCTCCAACACCACCCAGTCCCCACCCATGAGCCCGGCCATACCCCTGCCAAACCCATGTCTCTCTCCTCCCTCCAGCTGCCGTATGGCGTGTCTCACTCACCACGATCCTCTTCACCACAGCCGCCTTGCAGCAGCGCGGCTCCAGCGTGTCCTCCCCTCTCTCCCGTGCAGCCAGACATGCGGGGTAGATGGCCTGAAGGAACAGGAGCTGCTGCCCCTCATCCTGTACCCACCGGGAGTGGGGTATAGCAAGAGAGAACCTGTTAGCGAGGGACCTTCCAACCCCACCCAAACCAGCTCCAGGGCTCAGGCCTCAATGGGGGATTGTGGGGACCCGCCTATTGTCCAAATCCCCCACCACTCCTACACAAGCAGGATCAGGAAGTGGGACAGTGCCTGTGGGGGGAAACGACCTCGGCTGTTGTGGGACAAACACCCCCATCTTGGGGGTCCCACATCATGGGTGTAAAAGGGCCCCATTAGGGGTGGTGGATCATGAGGGACAAGACCCTCGGCAGGGGGTGGGGATGCTGGGAAGGGACAGGGCAATCTTGGTTCAAGCCCAGGTGGGGAACATTTGTACCTTATCTCTGCACTGGAGCTGCTCTCGGATGACCTTGAGAGCAGCTTCATCTTTGGCCATGTGCACCCCTTCCTCCTGCTCCGAATCCCGGGGGGTCCCTGCACCAGGGAGGGAAGGACAGGGGCGTGGTGGGCAGAGCAGGATCCAAGACCCCCCTTCCCACCTCAGGCACCCAGGGCAGATCGGGCCCCAAACCTCCCTCTCAGGGATGCCTTCAGCCCCCAACAGCTTCAGAAGCCCAGAGCAGAGCCCCCCTCCCCTGCCCAGGACTCCAGGGCAGGTGCCTGTTCCCCCAGCCCTGGAGCAGCAAGGACCAAAGTGGCAGCAGCTCTTCACGCCCCCACCCCCAGGTCCCCGTGCGGAAGGGGCAGCTGTGTGACGGCTGCTGCTGTCCGTGGGGTTCCCGTGGCTCAGGCCAGACACCTGGGATGGGAACCTCCCCCGCCACCCGTACCCCTTGGAGAGCGTCTGGGACAAGGGTTTTCACATCCCCATCCTCACCCCTCCCTCAGCCCAGCCTGGCTCCTCACCTGGAACAAAGCAGTGGCGCCCGTCGGCCTGGCTGCTGCCAGAGGCCCAGGTGCTGCCACTGTCCCATGCTGAGCTGCCGGTGCTGGGACAGGGACCTTCCCCATCCTGGCCGGCGGGGGCTAGAAGGGCCTCAGAGACCGGGCAGGGTGATGCCTCCTGATGGGAAGGAGGGCTGGGCTCCTGGGGCCGCTGCTGCCCACACAACAAGCCCCAGAGCCACCCTGCCCGGCGCCCCTCCTGGGCTGGGTCCTGTCTGCAAAACCGCAGCCTGGGCCAGCTCCATTCGGGCCTGGTCGGGGCCTCTCCCAGCTCGGCGCCTGCGCCGGGAGCTGGGTTCCTTTTCCAGAAGGCCGGGCACTTCCGCCGTCTGGCCTGGACAGGAGCTGCTTCCCCGCCAGCGGGGACGCAGGGCTTGCTCTGCCCCTTGGGAAGGTGGCAGCTGCTTCCCTCAGGCTCTGGGGCCACCTGCAGAGCCTTCCTCCGCAACATCCGCAGGAGCCTGGCCATCCTGGAACCGAGCGGGGAGCAGGGGTGAGTCTGGGCTCAAGGCAGCCTTTCACTCCTGGGCCTTTTCCGTCCCTCCTCCTCCCTCCTCCAACCACAGCAGCCCCTTCTGCCCCCACAGAAGTGCAGGGAATGCCATCTACACACACGGGCAGGAGTTCATTGCATGATATTCTCCCAACGTTCCCCCTCGTAATTCCTGCTGCTGCAATAGCCAGGAAGTCTCATCCTTTTCCAGCAATGGGGTCAGTCCCAAAGACCATCGGTTCCTCTGGACAAGCAGTCCCCTCCTGTCGTCCCAGGCCACTCTCCCACCCAGGCTAGAGAAGGAACAGAAGCCAGGAGTCCGGACTTCTCCTGGGAAACCATTCCCCACGTCAAAGTCACAAAGAGCCTGGGCACAGGAAGACCAGGGCCCTCCTCGTTCCCCCTTGATTTCCAGACTCAGCAGCTCACAGGGTCTGGCTCACCTCAGAGACTCTAAGCCTGGGGAACGGTGTCCCACAAGGGAAGGGCTGGGAGCCCCATTTCTGGAACCTTTCCAAACACACTGGAGACGGCTCTGGAGAAGCCCCTGCCTGGCCTAAGAATGAGCGGCTCTTGGGGGCTGTTTGCAAAGGAAATCCCCCTTTGGAGATAGTCTCTTTCCATTTCTGCCTCTGCCTAGACAGACAGGGGAAGCCTCTGGGGAACTCGAATGCCACTCACTTGCTCTCAGTGATGGGATGATGGATGGCGGATGTTCAGGGTCAGCAGACGTCCCACGCCCTCCTCCTCACTCTCCAAGCCCAAGGCAGGCTGGAGAGGGTGGTGACCTCAGGAGTTACCCTGCCCAGCCAGCAGGCAGGGTGATGACACTAGGGCGATGGACTGGCTGTGAAAACAAGAGTCTGTCTTATTGCCAAGGGACGGAGAAACTCAGCCAGCAGCAGGGGGGTGCAGAACACTGCCCTAGGGCGGAGGTGACAGCGCCTCCAGGATCCTGACATCCCAGCACTTTACACACCTTCCTGGAGCCTCCCAAACCCACTGAGCTGTAGCCATGGGACCCTAACTCGACTGATGGCAAACGGGCCTCAGCTAGGAGCACAGGCTCACACTGAGTGTCAGAGCCATGGATCGACCCCTTCACTAACCACTGCCGCACACTCCCTCCACAGCTGGCAATTGCAACCAGGCCCTAATGGCTGGTCCCCCTGCCTTTGAGAGGGAGGGTCACTCCTGCTTCCATTGCTGCCTCTTGATCTGTGGGACTTTGGGCAAGTTGCTCCCCCTCTCCATGGCTCTCTGGGACTCACATCCCTGAATGGGCTTTAAAAAAAACAATGGTTAAAGTTTGGCCCCAACTAGTTCTTGTTTCTCGAGACTAGCCATTTCAGCAAAGTTTAGAATTCTTGACATTCAACATCTGGAAACATCCCTTTCTCCTTCGCAGACGGCCTTAACATCCCTTATCTCACCCAGGCTCCCTGCTGCCTGGAGTTAGAGAATTGACCCTGTTCCCATTGGACCTACCCAAGGTGTCACACAGCAAAGCGTGAGGGAGCCAGAAAGAGAAGACAACAATCCTGACTCCTGTTCTAACTAACAGACAACAACCCCCCCGCCCCCCTCCCCCGGAGGCAGGGATAAAGCCCAGGAAATAAGGTGTGAACATTTTCATGGAAACTGTTTTCTGTCTCAAAATCCATTCAGATGAATCCACTTTGTTTCTTGAAATCATAAGAAGTAGGATGAAAATTCTTTGCAAAAATATTTGTTTGCAAAACAAGAGCATCTCCTGTTTGTCACAGTGCATTCAACTGTCTCGTCGTACACAAAGGGGAGACACTATGATCTAGAAAAAAGAAAAAGGAGTACTTGTGGCACCTTAGAGACTAACGAATTTATTTGAGCATAAGCTTTCGTGAGCTCCAGCTCACTTCATCGGATGCATCTGTAGCTCACGACAGCTGTAGCTCACGAAAGCATGTGCTCAAATAAATTGGTTAGTCTCTAAGGTGCCACAAGTCCTCCTGTTCTTTTTTGCAAATACAGACTAACACGGCTGCTACTCTGAAACCAACTATGATCTAGAAAATCAGATGAGATGCTTCAGTCTGAGCCAAGTAGTTGCTGCTCTTCACAATTTCAAAAGAATAAAATACAAATAAAAGAGAATATTAGGTCATAATCTGATATGGCTCAGTGTGATCGGACACCTCCTAGTCTGTACTGCTCCAAGTGACACTCTTCAGTGGATCCCCAGCATCCACCCATGGCGAGGTAGGTGGGAGAGGATTGTTATTCGTACTTGACAGAAGGAGAAACGAAGGCTGAGAAAGGAGCAGGGACTTGTCTTAGCTGATGCAGCCAGTCCGTAGCAGAATTGCTCTCAAATGAGCTACAGACCAGCAATTGTTCATAGTAATTATGCAGCAAGTATTTGAGAAGAATTGGATTGTTCGAGAGGATATTGAACTGCTCCAAGACAATGAATGGAGAGCAGCATCCACATTGGTCAGACATATAACTGGTTGTGACTTATTTGCTTGATCATAAAAGAGAACAACAAAGACCAGAGTTTCCTCTCTGTCAATAGCTCCCTCCTCAGCCAATCAAGGTTGAGACTTTGAGGGGTGGGAGGCTAAGGGTTCTCATCAAATAGCCCAAAGAATGGCCCTGGTCACCACCGAGGCGATCATTCTCGGAGCCCTATTCCAGTCTCACCTCTCTGTGAGGGCCTCCCACAACCCCCCCGGCCCCCGCTCCACACACAGAGCTCCTGGTGGTGGGAGGAGAGCAGAAGAAAATGACATAGGAAGCAAGAAGAGAAAGGTAGGAGGGACAGAGGAAAAGGGAAAACAAAAAGGAGAAAAACCAGCGTCCCCAGTGATTCTAAGGGCCAAAGTCCTAGGTCGGAAATAAAATACTTCCCCCACAATCTAATGTTTTCCTTTCCTAAAAATCAGCCGGCACCTGATGGATCAGACTGAAGAGGTTCCAAACCTCTCCGAGGCTCTTACCTTCTATACAGGGATGTCTGTTTTCGATCAAAACCAGTACAAGAAAAGGAGAAAACTCCGAACAGGGTCCTCCTTGCTCTCACGAATGTGAAAGTGAAAGCTCTCTCAGTCCTCCAGGAGAGACCTCGAGAAGGAGACGTGCTGAAGCAAAGCCACAGGGATCTCCGAGCTTGCCCCTGTCCTGCACCCCTGTCCTGCCTGGCTGATGTCAAGATCTCTCTGTGAGATCATCACCTCCCCGCCACCTTTGTCCAATAGGCTGAGGTCCTGCCAAAGGCCCTTGTGATGTCACCGCCACACCCACCCCTCCCCTGCAGTGCTGATGTCCTGCCCCTGTCCAACCACATTGGATGTTTCAGCCGCTTCCCCTGGATCACCCCACTCAATGACTCTTCCTTGTGGGGATGACACCCACTACACAGTATAACACAGAGCTTCTTCCCCAGGCCGCAATTAGGTTTTCACAAGTTAGTTGACTTTATGGCCAGAAGCAACCGTTAGAGCATTTAATCTCATCCCCTGCGTATCCTAAGGCCTCCTGTATATCAGAAGAGCTGGGCTTTTCTTTTACTCAAATGTTTTCCAGAAAGGCATCTAGTCTTTATTCGAAGAGATCAAGAGATGGAGAATCCATCATTTCTCTTGGTAGTTTGTGCCAATGACGAATCACCCTCTTACAAATCCGGGTCTTATTGTCATTATACTTTTTCTGATTTCTGCTTCCATCCATGGGGTCTTGTCATGCCTTTCTCTGCTACATAAAAGAGCCCTTTTATACTCAACATTTTCTCTCCATGAAGTCAAGCAACTCACCTCTCATTTGTCTTTTGTGTATACTAAACAGATTGAGCTTTTTCAATGTCTCATTAGAAGGCATCATCCCCATCACTCAATTAGGAATCTTTTCTGTACCCTCGCCAATTGTTTTAACATAATATTCAAAATGTGGACACAAGAACTGGATTCAACATTCCAGCATCGGTCTCACCAATGCTCTTTCACTTCCCTTTCCATTCTCACTACTCTATCCAGTCAAGAATGGCTTTAACCTTTTTTAACACAGTTTCACATTGACAGACCGTGCTGAGCAGCTCGTCCTCTATGGCCCCGAAATCCTTTTCAGGGTCGCTGCTTTCCAGCGGATTGTCCCCCATTCTGTAGGGTGCCACCTGACTCCTTTGTTACTGAAGCTATGGGGTTGCATTTGGCTTTATTTAAACCTAATTATTTCGTAAGTATTTTAGAAGAACTAGCCCATTAGAGAGAGAATCGTGAATTACTCCAAGACAATGAATGGAGAAAAGCGGCAAGAGCAATCAAATACATGTTTGGTTATGGCCTATTTCCTTGGTCTTAAAAGAGAGAAAGGAGGACCTGAGTCTCCTCCCTCACAATAGCCCCAAGCTCCCCCAATCAGCATTGAGACTCTGAGAAGCAGAAAGCTGAGAGTCCTCACCAGATGTCCCGGGTCACCACCGGAGGGAGTCACTCTTAGAGCACCATTCCAGCCACACGTCTTTGGGAGCAACCCCCCATCCCCAACTCCACATGCACAGACAGGTCCTGGTGGTGAAAGGAAAGCAGGGGAAAAGGACAAAGATGCAAGAGAAGACGAGAAAGGAGGGAGAGACAGAAAAAGGGAAAACAAAAAGGAGAAACCCCAGTGTCCCCAGTAATTCTAAGGGACAAAGTCCTAGGTCTGAATTAAAATGCTGCCCCCACAATCTAGTGTTTTCCTTTCCTAAAAATCAGCTGGCACCTGATTGATCAGACTGGTCAGGTTCCAAACCTCTCCGAGGCTCTTACCTTCTATACAGGAACGTCTGTTTTTGAGCAAAACCACTACAAGAAAAGGAGAAAACTCCGAAGAGGGTCCTCCTTGCGCTCACAAATGTGAAAGTGAATGCTCTCTCAGTCCTCCAGGAGAGACCTCGAGAAGGAGACGTGCTGAAGCAAAGCCACAGGGATCTCCGAGCTTGCCCCTGTCCTGCACCCCTGTCCTGCCTGGCTGATGTCAAGATCTCTCTGTGAGATCATCGCCTCCCCGCCACCTTTGTCCAATAGGCTGAGATCCTGCCAAAGGCCCTTGTGATGTCACTGCCACACCCACCCCTCCCTTGCAGTGCTGATGTCCTGCCCCTGTCCAGCTACATTGGATGGTTGAGCTGCTTCCCCTGGATCACCCCTCTAAATGAGCGTTCATTGTGGGCTCAAGCCGAACACAGTAAAACATCAGAGGCTTCTCCCCATGCTATGCTCAGTTTTTCATAAATTAGCAGACTTTATGGACAGAAGAGACAATTAGAGCATGTCATCCGACCCCCTGCATATCACATGCTTTCTGGAGAGCATAGGAGCTAGTTTTTGACTACACACGTTCCAGAAAGGCATCTAGTCTTCATTAGAAGACATCAGGAGGTGGGGAATCCCCACCACTTCCCCTTCTGGTTTGTTCCTTTGGTGATTCATTCTCACGGTTGGATATGTGTGCCCTCTTTCTCATATGAATTGGTCTCTTTTGAGTTTCCAGCCACTGGGTCTTGTTATTCTTTTCTCTGCTAGATTAATGAGCCCTTTCATACCCGATATTTTCTCTCCATGAAGTCACTTCAACACTTCAATGATGTCACCTCCCGATCTTTTTTATCATCTAAACAGGCTGAGCTCTTTCAATCGCTTATTCGCAGGCATTTTTCTCCAGCCCTCAATATGTTTCATTGCTTTTTGCTGCCCCATCTCCAATATTTCCAAATCTTTTTTCAAAGGTGGATGCCAAAACTGCATGCAGGATTCCATGATCAGTCTTCCTCATGGTTTCAGAGTAACAGCCATTTTAGTCTGTATTCGCAAAAAGAAAAGGAGTACTTGTGGCACCTTAGAGACTAACCAATTTATTTGAGCATAAGCTTTCGTGAGCTACAGCTCACTTCATCGGATGCATACTGTGGAAAGTGTAGAAGATCTTTTTATGTACATACAAAGCATGAAAAAATACCTCCTCCCACCCCACTCTCCTGCTACTAATAGCTAATCTAAAGTGATCACTCTCCTTACAATGTGTATGATAATCAAGTTGGGCCATTTCCAGCACAAATCCAGGTTTTCTCACACACACCCCCACCGCACACACACAAACCCACTCTCCTGCTGGGAATAGCTTATCTAAAGTGACCACTCCCCTTACAATGTGTATGATAATCAAGGTGGGCCATTTACAGCACAAATCCAAACTTTTTCATGCTTTGTGTGTATATAAAAAGATCTTCTACACTTTCCACAGTATGCATCCGATGAAGTGAGCTGTAGCTCACAAAAGCTTATGCTCAAATAAATTGGTTAGTCTCTAAGGTGCCACAAGTACTCCTTTTCTTCCTCATGGTGTGTCACCTCCCTATGCTCCTCACTGCTCTTTTCATACATCTAATGATGGCTTTAGCCCTGTTCACCACAGCATCACCCTGGGTGCTCATGTTGAATGGCTTGCCTAGCATGGCCCCGAAGTCCTCTTCACAGTCAGCGCTTTCCTGGATACACTTCCCCACTCTGTAGGTGTGGCCTGCATGCTTTGTCGCTAGCTATAGGACCCTTCCTTTGGTTCTTTTCCAACTTGTTTTCTTTGAATGGCTCCACTTTATCAAGGGATCCGATTGCTCTGTGTCACTGCCCTCTCCTCATCATTAATTACCACTCTGCTACTATTTTATAACTCACCAACGTTAGCAGCAGTGATATTTTATTTGGGTTGCAGTTCACTGATATTTATTTTCAAGAATTAGTCCTTGAGAACCTCTTCATACCCCTCGTGCCCATAACCTGCTCCACACAGCACAGTGAGAAAAGGCCGCCCAGCCCAGCTGTGCCCTAGGGGCTAAGCACAGAACAAATGTAGGAGCTTGTGTCATCCATAGCTTCTGAACAACATGTGGGGGTCATCAGCTTACAAAGACACTCTAGACCAGTAGCATAGACAGGCCCCAAATGTATCTAAGTGTCCCGCCTTGAAAAACAGAAGACAAAAAAACATAACCTTGAGTAGCTTTATTTTATAGTCGTGGAAACTGAGGCACATAGAAGCAAAGAGATTCGCTCATGGTCAAAAAGTCAGGAATAGAAAATGGCCAATCTGCTGATAGTCAGTCCTGGGCCCTAGCCATGTTTGTCCTGGCCTCTCTGCTTCAGCTCCAGTAACAACCCGAGTGGAGGTTTTCTTCCTCTCCGTGTCCTTTAACTTCACGTCACTGGAGAAGAAAGATTGTTTCTGACCAGCTGGCTCTAATGCTTAAAAACCTTCATTTTTTCTTTCGCTAGGAGGATAACGCTGGACGTTTTCTCTCATTCACTTTCCTTTGGAATAATTTCAATCCAGTCCAAAGGATTTCCTTTTCCAGTGTGTCTTCAGCACCTTTCCTAGCAAACAGTTCCTGTTCGAGCACAGGTTTCCAGTTTCAGGCTGTCCCAGGGGGAGATGGCCATGAAAGGGGTAGTAGCTCAACTGAACCTATTCCCAGGTGAAGGGAATAAGTGCAGGGGTCACATGGGAAGGAGCAGCATGTAACTAGGATCCAGGCCTGTTGGGCGATATAAGAACAGCCTGTGCTCAGCCAGGAGAGAGACCCGCAATGGGAGCAGGCCTGGGAGGGGCTTGGATAGTCCTTTCAAGTCAGTTTTGGTACACAGCAGGGGATGGAACAGCCAAGCTGCTAGGGTTGGGAGCTGGGCCTCCTGGCAGCGTCCAGGAATGAAAACACAGCACCTGCCAGGAAGGGAGTCCCCACAGAGGGACACCGTAATCTCCCAGGGAGGGAAAAGGCTCTCACTGCCATTTCTTAACCTCATGGGGTGTTCTCCTGCTCTGCCAACCCCACCCCTATTTCAGCATCTCCAGGTGCCTGAGGAAGCAGGCACCAGAGGCCATCCTGCAGCTGGGACAGAGATGGAGGTTGATGACCTACCTGCCCGTGGTGACCATGGTGCAGGACAGCCCTCAGGACATGCGAATGCAGCTCCAGATCTGCAGAATGCACCTTCCCTTTGCTGGCACGAGACCTTGCAGGTTGCGGGAGGTGAGACAGGCACTAACTTTTGGTAACCCTCAGTGGGATCAGAGGGTAATGGTTTGTAGAAAGTGGTGTTGGAGAGCTTTACAAAAACTAGGCAAGCCATTTACAACACACACTTTGTTTCTCTACAAAAGAAAAAGGACACTAAACTATCTAAACTACTACATGCCACAAGGGGCCACAACAGTGGTTCCCTTAACCCACCCAGCAATATTGTTAATGTATCCAACTATACTCTTAGCCCAGCAGAAGAATCTGTCCTATCTCGGGGCCTCTCCTTCTGCCCCTCCACCCCCACGAATATGAGACCGTTCTGTGGTGACCTAGAATCCTATTTTCGACGTCTCCGACTCAAGGAATATTTCTCACACCTCTGAACAACATACTAACCCACAGAGAGCTTCCTACCAAGATGACAAAAAGAAGGATTCTGGGTGGACTCCTCCTGAAGGTCGAAACAACAGACTGGACTTCTACAGAGAGTGCTTCCGCCGACGTACACGGGCTGAAATTCTGAAAAGCAACATCACTTGCCCCATAACCTCAGCCGTACAGAACACAACGCCATCCACAGCCTCAGAAACAGCTCAGACATCATAATCAAAAAGGCTGACAAAGGAGGTGCTGTCGTCATCATGAATAGGTCAGAATATAAACAAGAGGCTGCTAGGCAGGTCTCCAACACCACTTTCTACAAGCCATTACCCTCTGATCCCACTGCGGGTTACCAAAAGAAACTACACCATCTGCTCAAGAAACTCCCTGAAAAAGCACAAGGACAAATCCGCACAGACACACCCCTAGAACCCCAACCTGGGATATTCTATCTGCTACCCAAGATCCATAAACCTGGAAATCCTGGATGCCCCATCATCTCAGGCATTGGCACCCTGACAGCAGGATTGTCTGGCTATGTAGACTCTCTCCTCAGGCCTGATGCTACCAGCACTCCCAGCTATCTTCCAGACACCACTGACTTCCTGAGGAAACTACAATCCATCGGTGATCTTCCTGAAAACACCATCCTGGCCACTATGGATGTAGAAGTCCTCTACACCAACATTCCACACAAAGATGGACTTCAAGCCGTCAAGAACAGTATCCCCGATAATGTCACGGCAAACCTGGTGGCTGAACTTTGTGACTTTGTCCTCACCCACAACTATTTCACATTTGGGGACAATGTATACCTTCAAGTCAGCGGGATTGTATACCTTCAATGTATACCTTCAATGTATACCTCCAAGCCAGCCCACTGTGGAGATAGAGGTGGTTAGGGACTATTTAGAAAAGCTGGACGTGCACAAGTCCATGGGGCCGGACGAGTTGCATCCGAGAGTGCTGAAGGAATTGGCGGCTGTGATTGCAGAGCCATTGGCCATTATCTTTGAAAACTCGTGGCGAACCGGGGAAGTCCCGGATGACTGGAAAAAGGCTAATGTAGTGCCAATCTTTAAAAAAGGGAAGAAGGAGGATCCTGGGAACTACAGGCCAGTCAGCCTCACCTCAGTCCCTGGAAAAATCATGGAGCAGGTCCTCAAAGAATCAATCCTGAAGCACTTGCATGAGAGGAAAGTGATCAGGAACAGTCAGCATGGATTCACCAAGGGAAGGTCATGCCTGACTAATCTAATCGCCTTTTATGATGAGATTACTGGTTCTGTGGATGAAGGGAAAGCAGTGGATGTATTGTTTCTTGACTTTAGCAAAGCTTTTGACACGGTCTCCCACAGTATTCTTGTCAGCAAGTTAAGGAAGTATGGGCTGGATGAATGCACTATAAGGTGGATAGAAAGCTGGCTAGATTGTCGGGCTCAACGGGTAGTGATCAATGGCTCCATGTCTAGTTGGCAGCCGGTATCGAGTGGAGTGCCCCAAGGGTCGGTCCTGGGGCCGGTTTTATTCAATATCTTCATAAATGATCTGGAGGATGGTGTGGATTGCACTCTCAGCAAATTTGCGGATGATACTAAACTGGGAGGAGTGGTAGATACGCTGGAGGGGAGGGATAGGATACAGAAGGACCTAGACAAATTGGAGGATTGGGCCAAAAGAAATCTGATGAGGTTCAATAAGGATAAGTGCAGGGTCCTGCACTTAGGACGGAAGAACCCAATGCACAGCTACAGACTAGGGACCGAATGGCTAGGCAGCAGTTCTGCGGAAAAGGACCTAGGGGTGACAGTGGACGAGAAGCTGGATATGAGTCAGCAGTGTGCCCTTGTTGCCAAGAAGGCCAATGGCATTTTGGGATGTATAAGTAGGGGCATAGCGAGCAGATCGAGGGACGTGATCGTTCCCCTCTATTCGACATTGGTGAGGCCTCATCTGGACTACTGTGTCCAGTTTTGGGCCCCACACTTCAAGAAGGATGTGGATAAATTGGAGAGAGTCCAGCGAAGGGCAACAAAAATGATTAGGGGACTGGAACACATGAGTTATGAGGAGAGGCTGAGGGAGCTGGGATTGTTTAGCCTGCAGAAGAGAAGAATGAGGGGGGATTTGATAGCTGCTTTGAACTACCTGAAAGGGGGTTCCAAAGAGGATGGCTCTAGACTGTTCTCAATGGTAGCAGATGACAGAACGAGGCGTAATGGTCTCAAGTTGCAGTGGGGGAGGTTTAGATTGGATATTAGGAAAAACTTTTTCACTAAGAGGGTGGTGAAACACTGGAATGCGTTACCTAGGGAGGTGGTAGAATCTCCTTCCTTAGAGGTTTTTAAGGTCAGGCTTGACAAAGCCCTGGCTGGGATGATTTAACTGGGAATTGGCCCTGCTTTGAGCAGGGGGTTGGACTAGATGACCTTCTGGGGTCCCTTCCAACCCTGATATTCTATGATTCTATGATTCTATGATTGCTATGGGTACCCGCATGGCCCCACAGTATGCCCGCATTTTTATGGCTGACTTAGAATAACGCTTCCTCAGCTCTCGTCCCCTAATGCCCCTACTCTACTTGGGCTACATTGATGACACCTTCATCATCTGGACCCATGGAAAAGAAGCCCTTGAGGAATTCCACCATGATTTCAACAATTTGCGTCCCACCATCATCCTCAGCCTGGACCAGTCCACACAAGAGATCCACTTCCTGGACACTACGGTGCTAATAAGCGATGGTCACATAAACACCACCCTATACTGGAAACCTATTGACCGCTATACTTACCTACATGCCTCCAGCTTCCAGCCAGGACACACCACACGACCCATTGTCTACAGCCAAACTCTACGATACAACCACATTTGCTCCAACCCCTCAGGCAGAGACAAATATCTACAAGATCTCTATCAAGCATTCTTACAACTACAATACACACTGTAGCTCATTAAAGCTTACGCTCAAATGTCTTTGTTAGTCTCTAAGGTGCCACAAGTCCTCCTTTTCTTTTTGCGGATACAGACTAACATGGCTGCTACTCTGAAACAGTGTTAGTCTTGCAGATGCAGACTAACACGGCTGCTACTCTGCCATGCCTCCACCCACTTTAACCCAAAACAAACTCAGGTTTTGGGTCAAAGGGGGTAGAGGCATGGAAGAGAGTATATAGTGAACAAAAGATTGATTTTAAAAGCGTCAGAACAATATTGTGAAAACAGGAAATTCCTAGTCTTGACAATCTTTCACGAAAAACCCTTGCATTCCAAAAATAGTCACTTTTCTACAGACAATCCTTCCTTTGGAAAAGATTTTCAACCGTGTCTAGAAATTGCTCCCAGGTCAGTGTCTCTCTGAGCGTGGGCTGCACTCATTTGCCCTCCCCTTCCCCTGGGGATGTGTATGAAGCACTAGTTAGAGGGGTACAGAGGAGGTATAAATAAAGATGATTAGGTCTTGACGAATACACATGTGGAGGGTGTGGGGGGAGAGAGACATAACTGATTGTATTGTCCTGAAGTAGTGCACAGCTTCCAAAGATTTGGTGAATGCTTCTCTGGGGGTCTGATTCTGCAAACCAACTTCCAGGAGCATCAGATGTGCATCTGACAAGGCCCTGCTCCCTCCTCATGTCCAGGCCACTTGGCCAGTGGCTTGGCATGAGTAACTCAAATGCTGGACTGCCATTTTCCTACCCCTGCCTCTATGTGCATTGTGAGCAGCTGCACTGCTGCACATCCAAGTGGCTAAAGAACCATCAACAGGATTCACTCTTCTTCACTCTCTGGTCACGCAATTACAGACATGAAAGTTGCGATATTACAACAGAAAAACTTCAGAAACAGACTCCAACCAGAGACTACTGAATTGCAATTCATTTGCAAACTGGATACAATTAACTTAGGCTTGAATAGAGACTGGGAGTGGTTGAGTCATTATGCAAGGTAACCTATTTCCCCTTGTTTATTCCTTCCCCCTCCCCCACGCTGTTCCTCAGACATTCTTGTTAAACCCTGGATTTGTGCTGGAAATGGCCCACCTTGATTATCATACACATTGTAAGGAGAGTGATCACTTTAGGTAAGCTATTACCAGCAGGAGAGTGTGGTGGGGGGAGAGAAAATCTTTTGAAGTGATAAACACCCATTTTTTCATGGTCTGTGTGTATAAAAACATCCTCACTGTATTTTTCACTTTATGCATCTGATGAAGTGAGCTGTAGCTCACGAAAGCTTATGCTCAAATAAATTGGTTAGTCTCTAAGGTGCCACAAGTCCTCCTTTTCTTTTTGCGAATACAGACGAACACGGCTGCTACTCTGAAACCTGACTACACAGAGTGCTGTCAGTTGCACAAAGATAAAATGGAAAAATGTTGTGTGTGTTTAACCTCTTTCAATCAGTGGGCTCTTAAATGTTGCAAATAATTTCTAGCTCAACCAGAAGTTCGGGGCTTGAGGTAGGAGTCTCCCAGGCATTGTCTTCACTGCAAAAGTGTATTTACACGGAGATAGCTAACTTGATGTAAAATCCGAGTGGAGACAAGGCAGAGGTGGCTTTAACCTCTGTGTCACTTGCCCAGGTAAATACCAGGCTGACCGTATAGCATTTCTGGACTAGCTACATCAAGGTAAAAGACACCTCTCCCTCACCTCTACTAGTACTTTACATTGAGTTCGCCAGCTGAGTGTAAACACATACTTTTTGAGCTGGGAGGTTGATTTTTTTTTGTTTTGTTTTGCTGCTTTTTGGTGGGGGCGGGGAGGAGGAGGGCACTGAAGCCACAATAGTGACATTCTCTAGCCTGTGTTATTTGTATTACTGTAGTACATAGGAGCCCCAGTCATGGATCAGGACCCGATTGTGCTAGGTGCTGTACAAAATAGTACAAAAGACAGTCCCTGCCCCAAAGATTTGACAATCTAAGTATAAGACAAGAGACAGATGGAGACAGACAGACAGGGGAGTGCAAGGAAATAATGAGAGTGTATCGGTCAGAATGATAGCCAGTGGTGTGAGCGCACCAGGAGACAGGCAGTTGAATTTTTGATAGACACCAGGGCAAAGAAGAGCTTTGATTTGGGAATTGGAGATGGATAATGAGGTAGGTTTGCAAATGTTTAAGGGGCTCTCCTTCCGAGCATGAAGGGCATGTGGCAGAAAGCATGAAGGTGGTTGTCTGAAAATTTAACAAGTGGGTGTTGCTGGCAGCATGGACCGATTGGAGGTGGGAGTCAACACCTTGGTACGGTGAATGAGAGATGTCCGGTTGGGAGAGGACAGTATGTGAAGGGCCTTGAAAGAGAAGACAAGCAGCTTCTGTTTGATGCAATAGAGAAGGGGGAGCCAGTGGAGGGATGCAAAGAGGGGTGACATGGTGAAAGCAGTGGGCTAGGAGAATGATCTTTGCAGCTTGCAGCAATATTCTGAATGGATATGAGCTGGGGAAGAGGGAAAAGAGAAGCATGTGGCGGTAACTGAGATGTGATGTGATCAAAGCCTGGATGGGAATTTTAGCTGTGTGGATGGAGAGGAAAGGCTGTATCTTAGAGATGTTATGAAGGAAAACACCACAAGACTTAAGCACAACCCTGGATGTGAGGACCTAGAGCAGAGGTGGGCAAAGTACGGCCCGCGGGCCACATCCAGCCTGCGGGACTGTCCTGCCCGGCCCCTGAGCTCCCAGCAGGGGAGGCTAGCCCCAGGTCCCTCCCCTCTGTCCCCTCGCCCCTGCGGCCTCACCTCACTGTGCCGCTGGTGCTCTGGCCTGCTGCTCCTACCGGGCAGCGTGGCTGCGAGCTCCTGCTGCTCTGAGCAGCGTGGTAAGCGGGTGGCGGGGGGGTTGGATAAGGGGCAGTCAGGGGACAGGGGGCAGTTGGAGGGGTGGAGGTTCTGGGGGGGGCGGTCAGGGGATGGGGAACGGGGGGGTTGGATGGGTGTGGGAATCCCGGGGGGGGGCTGTCAGGGAGCAGGGGTGTGGACAGGGGTTGGGGCACTCAGGGACAGGGGTTGGTTAGGGGATGGGGTCCCAGAGGGGGCAGTTAGGGATGGGGGTCAGTCAGGGGGCGGGAAGTGGGAGGAGGTGGATGGGGGTGGGGGCCAGGCTACTTGGGGCCTTCCCTACCCGGCCCTCCATGCCGTTTTGCAACCCCGATGTGGCCCTTGGGCCAAAAAGTTTGCCCACCCCTGACCTAGAGAGAGGTGTGAGTGGAAGATGACAGGTTATGGGCCTGAGTGACAGGCAGGATGCTGGCGTTGTCCACAGCGGTGGAGAAAGGAGGTAATAGAGAGGGCTTGGACAGGAGGGGAGAGACAGAGAGCTCTGCTCTAGCCATGTTGGGCTTGAGCTGACAAGTAGGTAGGCACAAGAAGATGTCTCAGGGACAGGCTGAGGTGTACATTTGGCCAGCAGGAGATGGGGCTGGTGCAGAGAGGCAAATGGGTGAGTTGTCAGCATGGAGAGGAGTGTTGAATTTGTGTTTACAGAGGAGACAACCCAGAGACAAGGGGCAGAGGGAGAAGAGAACAGAAGAGGGAGGCTGGCCATAAACCATGTCACATTTACTGGTTTGTTTGTTTATTTTTCTCAAGACCTCCCCCCTCCTTGTCACACACTGTTACACCGAAACAAACCAGTAAGGACCCTCCCCGCCCCATGTGTTTATATACTATTTGGTCAGCCCCAGGGGACCAAGGACAGAGCCTATGGAAGGGTCCCGGGGAGCTGGCAGGAGGGGGAAGCAGCGATCAGAGGGGTGGGGGTGGGGGGAGCAGGGGAGGGCAGAGGGAGGACAAGGTTTCAGGAGGAGGGCGGGCAGGGCGGGCAGGCCAGGGAGGGCGAGGACTGAGCCCCGATCGGAGCTTTGCCCGGGGCCGGGCGGGACGCCGCTCGGGCACCCGGCCAGCCCGGGAGAGAGGGGGAAGGTTTGTGGGGAGCAGAGCGGCCGGGAGTCCAGGGTTAAATGGAGGCGGGGCTGAGGGCGGGGATCGGCCGCTGTTGCTGTGACCCCCGGGCATGGACGTTTCCGCTGTTCAGACCCACGTGGGAATGAAGCTGGCGCGGGGGTCACAGGGAAGCCTGTCGCTCTTCGGTCGCTCTGCGGCTGCGAACTCACCGGGCGGGATCCGCTGCGAGCCCGCCTGGCTGCTGGGATCTCAGCTCCTCCCTGGGCTGCGGCGCCGGGCGCTCTTCCCGCGGGTGAGACTCCGGGTCCCAGGGGTCCCTGCCCGGGCCGCGGGTGGGTGGGTGGGTGCTGCTGGCTGCTCGGCGGCGGCTCGCTAGCTGCGCGGCGGGGATTGCGGGCCGGTTCCAGCCACCACCGGACTGGGGCGAGGGGGGACCGTGGGCCCGAATGGGGAGGGGGAGGGGCCAGGGCTCTGGCCCGAATGGGGGGCGGGGCTTGGGCCCGAATGGGGGGCGGGGCTCGGGCTTAGGGACCGAATGGGGAGGGGGAGGGACCGGAGCCCGAATGGGTGGCAGGGCTCGGGCTCGGGGCTGGGGACCGCATGGGGGGCAGGGCTCCGAGGGGGGGGTGGGGCTTGGGCGGTGCCTGGGGACCGCATGGGGAGGGCAGCGCAGTGGCAGGGGCCGGTCCTTGGCCGAAGGGCTGGGACTCTGGGCCAAAGGGGGGTGATTCGGGGGGCAGGCCCCAGGCCGAAGAGCGGGGGCGGTTCGGGAGAGCCCGCCCTGGAAGGGAAAGGAGGGGCTGGGCAGAGGAGCGCTGGACACTGGTTCAAGTCCCGCCCTTCAAGGAGGGGGCTGGGCCAGGGACAAGGCTGTTTCGAGCCCCAGCCCCTCCCCTTCTGATATCTGACCCACACTTACTTCCAGGAGGATTGTGTGTGTGAGGAGGGTCTTCTCCCCCACCCCCCAGCTGGGTGCCTGTCACGGGTGGGAGGGGTCTCTGAGGCCCTGGGGGCGGAGGGGCCGATAGGAGTTAAGGGGTTTTAATCATCATGGCACCGCCTCTGGCAGGGGGTTGGGCTGCTGGGCAGGGAACAAGAAACCACAAATGGCCTCCCCCACCCCTGACCTGTCCTGCTTGGTCCGTCTCGGTTTCAGATCGGCTGGAGAGTCTGGAGCAGGGACGGGGAGCCAGGGCCAGGACCTCTCCCTCGGCTTTGCTGCTGCCAAATCGGACCCACTCAGACCGAGAGGAGCTGACCCCAGCCCAGCACCTGCAGCAGCGTCTGTGTCCTGAGTGTCGCTGAGAGGGACAATGGGGCCAGCAGCTGGGTTGCTGAGAGTGAAGAGCCGCTGTAGGAGTTGTGTGTTAATGGCAATGGACACCTGGAGACTTGAGGGAATCCAGGTAATGGGGCATCTCTGCCTGGGGGCAGGCTGGAGAGAGACCCTGAGACTGCCTGGGGTGCTGGAAGGGGGCGTGGCCCTCCCACTTTTTGTCACTGGCCCCGCCCCTCCCCCTCCTCTTCCCCCTGAGGTCCCCCCACCCCACCTCTGGCTGGCAGCTGCAGTGCAGACAGTTGCAGGGAGCTGTGGATGACCCTCCACTTGCCTGGGGTGGGGGGCCGAGAGCAGCCCCAGGTCCGTATCCCTCCCCCCAGGCTCCCTGCCCAGAGCAGGGGGAGGGTCTGTAGTTCCCCACAGCTGCGTCTTACCATGGCCCGGCTGCTGCTCTGAGGCCCTGCTACCCAGCCAGAGCCGGATCTTGGTAACAGCCCCAGGGTAGCTCTAGGGAGCCATGGATCCTCCATCTGCCCTTGGTGGGGGGGTCTGCCTGACCCTCTGGGCTCCCCTCCCAGAGTGTCTGACGGAAGGAGAAATCGACAGAACGGTGCATGTTCCAGGGCAGCTCCAGCCCCGGTGCTGTCAGTGAGACGTGTCCTCCCAGCCCTGCCTGACGGGTCTGTCTGTTTCAGACCCTCCTTGTAACTGCCAGAAAAGTCCAACCCCTAGAGTTGTGGTTGCACTGATAGTTGTATCGTCTCCTTTGATCGCTGCCATCATTGCTCTGGCAGGTGAGTGCCCAGCTTCCGCCCCGCTCCCTTCCCCTCCATCTACGATCTCCGTGCATCCCATTCCCCCGTGACCTACCACGCTCTCTCTCTCCTCCCGGCCTGTCTGGCTTCTGCCCCTGGGACAGAGGATTCCTGGGGGATCTTTCTCCCCGACCCTCCTCCTGCTCCCTCCCAGACCCCTGCACCTGGGCACTCTCTGTGTCGGGACGATCTGAATGATATTAGCCCCCCCAGCCCATCTCTGAGCACTTTGGACCCAAGTCGCCTTTGCCATGTGCCATGAAGCAGTCCCTGTCCAGGGTGTCCAATGGGACATGGTGCAGCGCATCCCTGAGCCCTTTGCCTTCCCTGTGTTGCTCTGAGGTTACCAGCCTGGCCTTCCTGGATCTTCAGGTCACGATTGTGGCCGGGCGGCAGGTGCTGCAGTGTCATTGAAATGAGCCGTAGACGTCAGTTGAGACCCCTCCACCAGCGCAGTGTGGAAACCCCCCAATCGCTGAGCTTGGCCATGAAGGGTCCCTTAGCACCATTCACACCCCCGGGCTGCCCAGACAGCATGTGCTCGTGCAGAGGGCGTCTGTTTGCGCTGAACATGAACCCTGCTGTATCCCCCCGTCGTCTGGGGCAGGGCGTGCTGGAGGCTGTCAGGGATGGGATTTCTCTACTGCCCTGGGATCCGATCACTGGGCCCCAGGAGGGTTTCTGCAGAGGGGATTGAATCCAGGTCTGTCTGCATTAGGAATCCTCTGTGCCAATGTCATGACATCCGTGCAGTTGAATTGGTGCAAACCGCTAAAGCAGATGCACTGCACTGGTGCACAAAGGAGCTTGCCTTGGTGCAGTTCGCTGCAGGAAGTTACCAGAGCGAGCCGCACTGCTCCAGCGCATCTCCAGGAGGTGTTTTGTTATAGATGTAAGCAGTGTCAGGATGAGCTCCACCCTGACATCTGGTGGTGAGGTGTGGCAAGTTGTGGAAAAGAACTTCAGGGGCAGATCTCATTTGCATAGGCACACCCACCACGCCTAGAATGAGACCATAGCTGCCCAAATGGTCACTTTGGCTGCTGTGGGATCCCCAGTGTCTCTGTTATTGGGGCAGGAAGAATAAATTGTTATTACCCTGATTATGGGAACTGTGCTTGGAACTGTACGTGGCCTTTTGTTACGATGGAGGGATTCACCATCATCTAAGTAGCACTCGCTAGGCAAGGGTCATGGGTTCCAAAACTGTGTGAATGGAGAGAGGCTGGGGACAAGTATTAATACTTGGTGGCATGGGCCCCTTGGTGAGGGCCTTACATGCTGATTGCATTTCCTCCTCTCTCCACTGTGGAATATCAGAGCTAATTTTGATTTCATTAGAAGTCTAGTTATAGGCTGCTGAGCTCACTTTGGGCTGACAGTGCCCCAGCACTGGGGCTCCCCTACTATAAGCTGAATTCACCTAAGAGCTGAAATCACTGAGTGTTGTGTTAAGTAGTGGGGGAGCCTGAAGATATATTGTGGAGCAGATTGCGGGAGGGCTGGTGAAGCAGTTCGACACGGAGCAGTGTGTGGATGGCAGGAGCTGCTTGTGGGCCGTGGAGCTGAGTGAAGGAGTTCGTGGGGCGGCTGGCGGAGCGGAGCGCAGCTGAGCGAAGGAGTTCGTGGGGCGGCTGGCGGAGCGGAGCGGAGCGCAGCTGAACGAAGGAGTTCGTGGGGCGGCTGGTGGAGTGGAGTGCAGCTGCGCGAAGGAGTTTTGTGGGGTGGCTGGCGGAGCGGAGCGGAGCGCCGCTATGGAGCTATGGGGCGGTCAGCTTCAGATCACGTAAGGTGCCTCTTACCCCCGTCCCATTTCCACCCAGGTTGGGAGGTAAAGCTCCGCCGATAAACTTTCGAACTCTGGGGCTGCCCTGACCAGGGACAGAGACTTTTGGGGCATTGGACTTTTGGGGTTGCTGGACTCAAGAACCAAAGGGAAAAGGGCATGCCCCAATTTGCCTGGGGTGGGGTTGTTTTTGCTCATGGGTTGTGTTATGAATCCTGTTGGTGGTGTTTCCCCAACATAATGCCACATTGTTTCTCTCTGTTATTAAAAGACTTTTGCTACACTCAGACTATGTGCTTGCGAGAGGGGAAGTATTGCCTCTTGGAGGCGCCCAGCGGGGGTGGTATATATTTGTCCCAGGTCACTGGGTGGGGGCTCGAGCCGGTTTGCATTGTGTTATTGGAATGGAACCCCTAGATATTGAACCCGGCCCTTGTTGCTGCCAACTCTGACGGGCAGAAGGGTTACATACCAATAAAATAAAAACCAGCAGGATCTTATTAAAGGGAAAAAGGCAAAATACCACATTTATTGTGAATACAGAAAGAATCATAGTAAGCAGTTTGTTATAGCTATAACATTCCATTCAATCTCATATTTATTCTCACATTCATTCATACAAACACACACACACAGGTTCTGCAAGGTTGTTATCATAGTTACCAGCCTTAGAGTTGCTCATGCCAAGCCACTGGCCAGGTGGCCTGGACATGAGGAGGGAGCAGGGCCTTGTCAGATGCTCATCTGATGCTCCTGGAAGTTGGTTTGCAGAATCAGACCCCAAAGTTCTCACTTTTTAGAGTCTATTTTTATAGGAATTTCTTCCTATGCCAGTCTATGGGAATTGCTTCATCATGCTGTTGCTGAATCAATCAGCAGATAGCACATTCCTGACGGCTCCAAGATGTTATCTTGTTCTTTGGTTCTCCCATTCTTGAGGCTGTTGGGTGGATTCCAGTCTGCCCTCCGGGGAGGGGGGGTCCTCTGGTTATTTCCACTTGACGCCTTCTTCAGCCGATGGACACTGGATTCTTAGGCTGGCACCTCCCTGATCATTCAGTTATTATCCACACCAAGCATCCATCCACATACATCCTCTATCTCTATTTTAATCACAATTGTTAATACAACAAAAGGGCGGGGAGTCTCTGGGTGCTGTTTCTGTTGTTAGAGTATTGCTTTGAGTCTCTCTCTCTGTGAATTGCTTAGAGAACAGACTCTGTCTTAGAATGTACTAACACAGTTAGCAGCTTGCAAGTTTCATACATAGAGGGAGAGAAACAGTACCAAAAACCAAGAGACCTCTTAATTAGTAATACCCTGGAATTTAAACTCTGGGGAATCAAACTCATTTGTGATTTTAATACAGAACTTCTTTAATATGATCCAACATAATCCCCCTTTTGACACTAAGATTTATAATCGTCAGTGTCACTTTCTATGTAACCTATTCAAGAGAAAGTACTGTGAGTTTGTGATTCCAATTCATGCCACATACATGATCCTAGTGATGTATCTTTACTATAAGGTTCTGGGGCAACAGGCAAGGTGAGGCACACCCACTTTTGAGGAGTCCATTCGGTACAACCTCTAGTGTCCAATAGCTTCCCTCCCTCCCCAGCCCACTGGCTCAAGGTCCAGGGTAGCCAAAAGGATCCCATGTGTAATATGGGGAGTGGGTTAACCTTCAATACCTTTGCCTCCAGGGACTGTTGGTGTGCAATTTTGACAACAATTTCTCCCATTAATAAGTCTGCTTTACAATAGTGGAAACATATTGCATCCATTCATATTGATAAGTGTCAACAATGATCTCTTTCTTTTTTAACAAATGCATCAAACCCTTAATATTTCCCAATATGACCCAGAACATTTTGTGTTCCAAAGTAGCTAGTGCAAGTATCTGCATTTCAGTGCATCCCATAGCTATGGCTGTGTAGTTTCCTATTTCTAATATTTTTTTTTCTTATGGATAAGCCATGTGGTAGTATTAAGCCATTACTAAAGATTCCATTGGCCTTTTAGGTTACCCAGACCAATTTGGACCAAGTCTACATTGGCATGTACTTGTTTTTGTATCAGGCTGTCCTGTAGCTGGGACAGAAAGCTTAATTTATTTTTAAGTTCCTGCAGGTCTTCAGTATTTTTTTTTTAAACACACAACAGTGCTAGCAACAAGACAAAACACAAGACAAAACATAGAACACAGAACACAATTTCTATTGTGACAGTAGATTCATGGTATTGGGTTGCTTTTCAGCTGGCATCAGCTTTTCCTGATTTTCTGAAAGACAAAAAGAACATGTTTCTACCCCTTTTGGGGTGGCAGATTATTGCTTAAAATATTTCTTTTACAAATACCCATATTTCTTTTACAAATACCCTTGCTGATTGCAGGCAAAACAGAGAAATTGCCCCCATATTTTCCTGTTTTTGTTCTATAGGCAGGCCAGGTTTCAATGGCTTTTATCTTTTAAGGGTTATGGGGAAATTATCCCACTGTTTAGTCATTAAATCCCTGAGTTTTCCTTCTTATACAGCAGACCAAGTTTATAATGTTTTTCCTGCTGTGTTAAGCTTTAAGTTTTATTTACAGGTAATAACTGAGAAGCATCATTACCATACGACCTTAAAGGATTTTTCCAAAAATCATACACACTATACGTTGTTACAGGGATACTTATTATCATTAAATTTATTAAAATTATCTTGTTATCCCATGCCTTTTATTTAGACAATTTGTTTGCTGACCAGGTATGTCCTTTATCTGCAGCTCCTTTGTGCTGCTAGTTCTTTCCTTCCTTTATCATTTAGGTAATTTGCATTTTCACAGAAACTTCCTGCTTTTGGATTTAAAGCCATCAGCAGCTCAGAGACTCTATCTTAAAAGGGACACAATCAACTTTCACCAGAGTTTTGATTACTTTTAACTTCTGCTTCCAAAACACACAGCAATCTGAAAAAGAAAACCCAACCTATTGTGGCTCCCTTTGGAGCCCTAATAGCATTTTAATTAAGTAGCATGGTATGTTTGCATTTCTTTTGCCCCTTCTACAATATACCCTGCACATGTTCTGGGGCAAATGCACATTTCTTCCATAGTTTAACTTCTATAACATTATCCAGATCCATTTTTACATAAGGTGTCACTATTTCTTTTTTTGCTTACAGAGTTTTCATGTACCTTTATCAAAGTGACAGTCTGATTACTCAGAGCCATTTTAAGACTCAGTGTTTCTAACATTGCTTCTTTTTGTTTTGTGCACCTCACCCCTGCTGTTGCTTCAGAGAGGCACTGTCTTTTTTTAATTTTTTTTTCTACAACTCTCATCTGCTATTTTGTTACAAAAACAAACAAACAAAAAACAAACAAAAAGAATCCAAAAAAATTTTTTTTTATATTCTCCTGATTTTGACTGCCCTGCTGCAGCCACAACTTAAAAACATTTTAAATTTTGTAAAGCATTGAGTTACCTTTTAAGGGTTAAATGCCAAATCCCAAAGCCAAACAACACTAATTACCTGTGTCTAGCAAAAAGGTCTGTCAGTTTTGCAACTTTGAATTAAAGAGTCAAATGGATTTTTAGTGGCATTATTTGAAACAAAAACAAAACTAACTGGTCCTTAGAACTTTACATATTTACACACACACAGACAGATACATACACGTTTTCTTTTCCTTAACATCCCTTCCACACTGCTCTGTTTTTTACATCTTACATTCCCTTTATACATTTGAGGCAGTTAAGTTCCAATAGAATCCTCTTATGTTCTTTTAGCAAATTTGACTAAATTGTCCAGTCAAATGATTTTAATCAGATAGTTTATTTTTGCCTGGCTAATTTACAGACATTCCTTTGGAAAAGGGCCCATTTTTCTTTCAGAATGGCTGCAAAGAAACCAAGAATGCTCTTTCTCTAACATTTTTCCTTTTTAACATTTTCGGTTAAAAGTTGTTTGGGTGAAATACAAAGTTTAACTGCTTAATTCCCTCCAGCCTCTGCAGAGTTAACTTTTTTTTTTTTTTACTCTCTTTTCTCTTTGTAATTATGCCTGGGGGTGCCGTACATAGGGCCTTCTCCCCCTTTACCTGCGTCCCTCCAGCCTCTGCAGAGTTAACTTTTTCACTCTTTTTGTATTCCTGGAGTGCCTCTTTCACTATTTTCAGCTGGCTTTGGATATTTGTAGCCAGCACCTTCCAATTGTCTGCTCCCTTTTCCATTTGTGCCTTTTCCTCTTTACATAAAGACAAGCGGAGGGAAGAATCCTTACATGCCTCCCACAACAACCAAATTGCTGCTGCATCTCTTTTGACAGCACTAGAAGGTTTGTATATGAGGATATACTGAGCCAATCTATCCTCTAGGTCCGAAATAGTGCAGACATCAGCTAGGGTTTGTTTAGTCCAAGGACTGTGCCCAAATTTTTGAAGGATTTGTTTAAAAGGTGTAATTTCTTTAACAAAAGGTGAGGTTGGAGTTCCTTCTGACTCCATTCCTCCCTCTAGTACTGGCTTACCCTGTTTTCTTTTAAACATCTTAACATGGATATTTCAATCTCTTTGTCACTGCTGGTATTACTTAGCAAGTGACACAGCCTAGATTCTGAAATCATAGCTTAATCTATGCGTTTTTCCCCTGATACCTTCCCGGAGGCCAGCAGGTCCCCTGCTACCTTCCCAGAGGCCAGCAGGTCCAGTTAACCTATTTCTCCCTGCTACCTTCTCGGAGGCCAGCAGGTCTGGTTAACCTATTTCTCCCTGCTACCTTCTCGGAGGCCAGCAGGTCCGGTTAACCTGTTCTTCCCTGCTACCTTCTCGGAGGCCAGCAGGTCCGGTTGACCTGTTCTTCCCTGCTACCTTCTCGGAGGCCAGCAGGTCTAGTTTAATCTGTTTTCCCTGCTACCTTCCCGGAGGCCAGCAGGTCTGGTTTAATCTGTTTTCCCTACTACCTTCTCGGAGGCCAGCAGGTCCCCTGCTACCTTCTCAGAGGCCAGCAGGTCTGGTTTAATCTGTTTTTCCTGCTACCTTCTCGGAGGCCAGCAGGTCCCCTGCTACCTTCTCGGAGGCCAGCAGGTCTGGTTTAATCTGTTTTTCCTGCTACCTTCTCGGAGGCCAGCAGGTCCCCTGCTACCTTCTCGGAGGCCAGCAGGTCTGGTTAACCTAATAGAAATGCCTAGCTCACTAGAGCTGGCGGTGTGCACACCAATATTTACAATAACTGAGGTTTTTTACCAATATTCCCCCTTTTGCAATTCTCCACCAAAATGTTGTACCAATAAAAAAATAACCAGCAGGATCTTATTAAAGGGAAAAAGGCAAAATACCACATTTATTGTGAATACAGAAAGAATCATAGTAAGCAGTTTGTTATAGCTATAACATTCCATTCAATCTCATATTTATTCTCACATTCATTCATACAAACACACACACACACACAGGTTCTGCAAGGTTGTTATCATAGTTACCAGCCTTAGAGTTGCTCATGCCAAGCCACTGGCCAGGTGGCCTGGACATGAGGAGGGAGCAGGGCCTTGTCAGATGCTCATCTGATGCTCCTGGAAGTTGGTTTGCAGAATCAGACCCCAAAGTTCTCACTTTTTAGAGTCTATTTTTATAGGAATTTCTTCCTATGCCAGTCTATGGGAATTGCTTCATCATGCTGTTGCTGAATCAATCAGCAGATAGCACATTCCTGACGGCTCCAAGATGTTATCTTGTTCTTTGGTTCTCCCATTCTTGAGGCTGTTGGGTGGATTCCAGTCTGCCCTCCGGGGAGGGGGGGTCCTCTGGTTATTTCCACTTGACGCCTTCTTCAGCCGATGGACACTGGATTCTTAGGCTGGCACCTCCCTGATCATTCAGTTATTATCCACACCAAGCATCCATCCACATACATCCTCTATCTCTATTTTAATCACAATTGTTAATACAACAAAAGGGCGGGGAGTCTCTGGGTGCTGTTTCTGTTGTTAGAGTATTGCTTTGAGTCTCTCTCTCTGTGAATTGCTTAGAGAACAGACTCTGTCTTAGAATGTACTAACACAGTTAGCAGCTTGCAAGTTTCATACATAGAGGGAGAGAAACAGTACCAAAAACCAAGAGACCTCTTAATTAGTAATACCCTGGAATTTAAACTCTGGGGAATCAAACTCATTTGTGATTTTAATACAGAACTTCTTTAATATGATCCAACATAATCCCCCTTTTGACACTAAGATTTATAATCGTCAGTGTCACTTTCTATGTAACCTATTCAAGAGAAAGTACTGTGAGTTTGTGATTCCAATTCATGCCACATACATGATCCTAGTGATGTATCTTTACTATAAGGTTCTGGGGCAACAGGCAAGGTGAGGCACACCCACTTTTGAGGAGTCCATTCGGTACAACCTCTAGTGTCCAATAGCTTCCCTCCCTCCCCAGCCCACTGGCTCAAGGTCCAGGGTAGCCAAAAGGATCCCATGTGTAATATGGGGAGTGGGTTAACCTTCAATACCTTTGCCTCCAGGGACTGTTGGTGTGCAATTTTGACAACAATTTCTCCCATTAATAAGTCTGCTTTACAATAGTGGAAACATATTGCATCCATTCATATTGATAAGTGTCAACAATGATCTCTTTCTTTTTTAACAAATGCATCAAACCCTTAATATTTCCCAATATGACCCAGAACATTTTGTGTTCCAAAGTAGCTAGTGCAAGTATCTGCATTTCAGTGCATCCCATAGCTATGGCTGTGTAGTTTCCTATTTCTAATATTTTTTTTTCTTATGGATAAGCCATGTGGTAGTATTAAGCCATTACTAAAGATTCCATTGGCCTTTTAGGTTACCCAGACCAATTTGGACCAAGTCTACATTGGCATGTACTTGTTTTTGTATCAGGCTGTCCTGTAGCTGGGACAGAAAGCTTAATTTATTTTTAAGTTCCTGCAGGTCTTCAGTATTTTTTTTTTAAACACACAACAGTGCTAGCAACAAGACAAAACACAAGACAAAACATAGAACACAGAACACAATTTCTATTGTGACAGTAGATTCATGGTATTGGGTTGCTTTTCAGCTGGCATCAGCTTTTCCTGATTTTCTGAAAGACAAAAAGAACATGTTTCTACCCCTTTTGGGGTGGCAGATTATTGCTTAAAATATTTCTTTTACAAATACCCATATTTCTTTTACAAATACCCTTGCTGATTGCAGGCAAAACAGAGAAATTGCCCCCATATTTTCCTGTTTTTGTTCTATAGGCAGGCCAGGTTTCAATGGCTTTTATCTTTTAAGGGTTATGGGGAAATTATCCCACTGTTTAGTCATTAAATCCCTGAGTTTTCCTTCTTATACAGCAGACCAAGTTTATAATGTTTTTCCTGCTGTGTTAAGCTTTAAGTTTTATTTACAGGTAATAACTGAGAAGCATCATTACCATACGACCTTAAAGGATTTTTCCAAAAATCATACACACTATACGTTGTTACAGGGATACTTATTATCATTAAATTTATTAAAATTATCTTGTTATCCCATGCCTTTTATTTAGACAATTTGTTTGCTGACCAGGTATGTCCTTTATCTGCAGCTCCTTTGTGCTGCTAGTTCTTTCCTTCCTTTATCATTTAGGTAATTTGCATTTTCACAGAAACTTCCTGCTTTTGGATTTAAAGCCATCAGCAGCTCAGAGACTCTATCTTAAAAGGGACACAATCAACTTTCACCAGAGTTTTGATTACTTTTAACTTCTGCTTCCAAAACACACAGCAATCTGAAAAAGAAAACCCAACCTATTGTGGCTCCCTTTGGAGCCCTAATAGCATTTTAATTAAGTAGCATGGTATGTTTGCATTTCTTTTGCCCCTTCTACAATATACCCTGCACATGTTCTGGGGCAAATGCACATTTCTTCCATAGTTTAACTTCTATAACATTATCCAGATCCATTTTTACATAAGGTGTCACTATTTCTTTTTTTGCTTACAGAGTTTTCATGTACCTTTATCAAAGTGACAGTCTGATTACTCAGAGCCATTTTAAGACTCAGTGTTTCTAACATTGCTTCTTTTTGTTTTGTGCACCTCACCCCTGCTGTTGCTTCAGAGAGGCACTGTCTTTTTTTAATTTTTTTTTCTACAACTCTCATCTGCTATTTTGTTACAAAAACAAACAAACAAAAAACAAACAAAAAGAATCCAAAAAAATTTTTTTTTATATTCTCCTGATTTTGACTGCCCTGCTGCAGCCACAACTTAAAAACATTTTAAATTTTGTAAAGCATTGAGTTACCTTTTAAGGGTTAAATGCCAAATCCCAAAGCCAAACAACACTAATTACCTGTGTCTAGCAAAAAGGTCTGTCAGTTTTGCAACTTTGAATTAAAGAGTCAAATGGATTTTTAGTGGCATTATTTGAAACAAAAACAAAACTAACTGGTCCTTAGAACTTTACATATTTACACACACACAGACAGATACATACACGTTTTCTTTTCCTTAACATCCCTTCCACACTGCTCTGTTTTTTACATCTTACATTCCCTTTATACATTTGAGGCAGTTAAGTTCCAATAGAATCCTCTTATGTTCTTTTAGCAAATTTGACTAAATTGTCCAGTCAAATGATTTTAATCAGATAGTTTATTTTTGCCTGGCTAATTTACAGACATTCCTTTGGAAAAGGGCCCATTTTTCTTTCAGAATGGCTGCAAAGAAACCAAGAATGCTCTTTCTCTAACATTTTTCCTTTTTAACATTTTCGGTTAAAAGTTGTTTGGGTGAAATACAAAGTTTAACTGCTTAATTCCCTCCAGCCTCTGCAGAGTTAACTTTTTTTTTTTTTTACTCTCTTTTCTCTTTGTAATTATGCCTGGGGGTGCCGTACATAGGGCCTTCTCCCCCTTTACCTGCGTCCCTCCAGCCTCTGCAGAGTTAACTTTTTCACTCTTTTTGTATTCCTGGAGTGCCTCTTTCACTATTTTCAGCTGGCTTTGGATATTTGTAGCCAGCACCTTCCAATTGTCTGCTCCCTTTTCCATTTGTGCCTTTTCCTCTTTACATAAAGACAAGCGGAGGGAAGAATCCTTACATGCCTCCCACAACAACCAAATTGCTGCTGCATCTCTTTTGACAGCACTAGAAGGTTTGTATATGAGGATATACTGAGCCAATCTATCCTCTAGGTCCGAAATAGTGCAGACATCAGCTAGGGTTTGTTTAGTCCAAGGACTGTGCCCAAATTTTTGAAGGATTTGTTTAAAAGGTGTAATTTCTTTAACAAAAGGTGAGGTTGGAGTTCCTTCTGACTCCATTCCTCCCTCTAGTACTGGCTTACCCTGTTTTCTTTTAAACATCTTAACATGGATATTTCAATCTCTTTGTCACTGCTGGTATTACTTAGCAAGTGACACAGCCTAGATTCTGAAATCATAGCTTAATCTATGCGTTTTTCCCCTGATACCTTCCCGGAGGCCAGCAGGTCCCCTGCTACCTTCCCAGAGGCCAGCAGGTCCAGTTAACCTATTTCTCCCTGCTACCTTCTCGGAGGCCAGCAGGTCTGGTTAACCTATTTCTCCCTGCTACCTTCTCGGAGGCCAGCAGGTCCGGTTAACCTGTTCTTCCCTGCTACCTTCTCGGAGGCCAGCAGGTCCGGTTGACCTGTTCTTCCCTGCTACCTTCTCGGAGGCCAGCAGGTCTAGTTTAATCTGTTTTCCCTGCTACCTTCCCGGAGGCCAGCAGGTCTGGTTTAATCTGTTTTCCCTACTACCTTCTCGGAGGCCAGCAGGTCCCCTGCTACCTTCTCAGAGGCCAGCAGGTCTGGTTTAATCTGTTTTTCCTGCTACCTTCTCGGAGGCCAGCAGGTCCCCTGCTACCTTCTCGGAGGCCAGCAGGTCTGGTTTAATCTGTTTTTCCTGCTACCTTCTCGGAGGCCAGCAGGTCCCCTGCTACCTTCTCGGAGGCCAGCAGGTCTGGTTAACCTAATAGAAATGCCTAGCTCACTAGAGCTGGCGGTGTGCACACCAATATTTACAATAACTGAGGTTTTTTACCAATATTCCCCCTTTTGCAATTCTCCACCAAAATGTTGTACCAATAAAAAAATAACCAGCAGGATCTTATTAAAGGGAAAAAGGCAAAATACCACATTTATTGTGAATACAGAAAGAATCATAGTAAGCAGTTTGTTATAGCTATAACATTCCATTCAATCTCATATTTATTCTCACATTCATTCATACAAACACACACACACACACAGGTTCTGCAAGGTTGTTATCATAGTTACCAGCCTTAGAGTTGCTCATGCCAAGCCACTGGCCAGGTGGCCTGGACATGAGGAGGGAGCAGGGCCTTGTCAGATGCTCATCTGATGCTCCTGGAAGTTGGTTTGCAGAATCAGACCCCAAAGTTCTCACTTTTTAGAGTCTATTTTTATAGGAATTTCTTCCTATGCCAGTCTATGGGAATTGCTTCATCATGCTGTTGCTGAATCAATCAGCAGATAGCACATTCCTGACGGCTCCAAGATGTTATCTTGTTCTTTGGTTCTCCCATTCTTGAGGCTGTTGGGTGGATTCCAGTCTGCCCTCCGGGGGCGGGGGGGGTCCTCTGGTTATTTCCACTTGACGCCTTCTTCAGCCGATGGACACTGGATTCTTAGGCTGGCACCTCCCTGATCATTCAGTTATTATCCACACCAAGCATCCATCCACATACATCCTCTATCTCTATTTTAATCACAATTGTTAATACAACAAAAGGGTGGGGAGTCTCTGGGTGCTGTTTCTGTTGTTAGAGTATTGCTTTGAGTCTCTCTCTCTGTGAATTGCTTTGAGAACAGACTCTGTCTTAGAATGTACTAACACAGTTAGCAGCTTGCAAGTTTCATACATAGAGGGAGAGAAACAGTACCAAAAACCAAGAGACCTCTTAATTAGTAATACCCTGGAATTTGAACTATGGGGAATCAAACTCATTTGTGATTTTAATACAGAACTTCTTTAATATGATCCAACAGTTTGCCCTGATGTCACTGCGTCACTGTGATTATACTGGTGCAGCTTGCTCTGATACAGATGGGCCCTGAATCCCAGCTCCCTGCTGTAATGGCAGGCTGTTGCAATGGGCAGCATTGGCTCTCACTGTGTAAGGTGGGAATCTGTGAGCTTAGGGTTGGTTACACACCTGCAGGTGCAGGGAGCTCTGCAGAACATGTGGCATCTGACCTGGAGATGGATGGTGGAGACAGCCTGTGCCATCAACTGTTAGTCACTGACTTCTCTGCTCAGTTCAGTAGGGCAGGGGTGTGGGCTACCGTGCACTGGACAGTGAAATCTACAGGGTCAGACATGCCTTGTGCGTGAGGTGAACACATGCTCGTTTTCTGATCACCGCTGCCACGTTTCCTAACTCTTCCAGACTTAGAGTGTCTGTTCCTCGCTGAGCGCCAGCCACATGAAAAGGCTTGAAAACCAGTTACCGGGTTACTGTGGTGTAAACAAAAGTGACGTGCTCGAAAACATCTGGAGAGGTTTGAGTCCGACTCCTCTCAACGAGACAGGTCTTTCAAATCCTCTTTGGTGTCACTTATGGGTGACCCCACTGTTGCTCTTTCATGGCTCTGAAAGGGTTACACTGCCGTGAGGGCTTCCAGAAAGTGCTTTTCTTGCTGCTGTGTTTGGGGAGAGAAAAGTCTGCAGGTAGGAGGTGAATTAAGTTCCATCATTCCTGGCCCACAGTGCAACAGGTCACTTCCGGTTGCTGTGGTTTTTGGCGCCCCCTTGTGGCTTTCATGCCCCTGTGTGAAAGTTCCCAAGTTCTTCTCAGTTGTTCACCTGCTGTTTGTTGCGAGGTTGAACGTCCAGCTGTTGATCTTGTGCCTGGGGTGAAATGCGCTGAGCTGTGTCAGTCCCTCGCAGGCTGGGAGTGTCCCTGGAATCCTTCTTGCCAGGCAAATTTACAGTGACAAACGTCTCCGTCCCCCTGCGTCTGATTGCCATGGTCCAGCCCCAGCTGGGGGTCCCAATGGGCTTGGCAAGCCGGTCAACTGACTGCCTGTTTGGCCACAGTCAAATACTCCAGCGAGAGCCCTGGGGGTAGGAGGCAGCCTGCCTTTCAGATTGCGTCTTGGAGCCTCACTTGTGTTTTCCGGAACCTGGTTTCATTGTTTTGCCTTTTTTTTCTGAGCTAAAATAACTCAGTGAAGTACATTTTTTAAAAAAATTAGGTAGATCCGTATCTATCGAAAGCTAAACCTACTGGAGAGAATGACATCTTGCTCTTTTTTGTTCCTGGTGGGAGGTAACCAATTCTGATAAATTGGTATTTTAAAATATCTGACCACTCTTTGACAGATTTGACTGGTCAGTTGACCAATTTTTGTACCAGTCAAATGCCCAATTCTAGATGCAACTCTTACCCTCCATGTGACTGTCTCATTCTCAGTGCTGACATCTCAGCTTTCATCAGCTGATCTGTGCCCCCCTGCTGGCCCCTCGTGCCCAGACGGCTGGATGGGATACCGAGGGAAATGCTACTATTTCTCAGAGATGGAAGGGAGCTGGACCGACAGCCGGAGCCGCTGCTGTGCACCGGGTGCCTTCCTGGCTGGAATCGACAGTGAGCAGGAAATGGTGAGAGACTCTTGAATTGCCATACACTGATCTTGGCACAGTGGTGGCTGCTGCAGTAGGACCTGGGCTCTGCCCCTGGGGTGAGGAGCAGCTCTGAGCCCTCCCGTGCTGGGAGGCCAGAGTGAATGAACTTCCAGCTGCTGAACGCCAGCCCTGGCTGGGCCCAGGGCCCTACTGTCTGTGTGATCACAGGGATTGCCCATTCTCAGCTGCCCCCCTCCCCAAATAGGGAGACAGCTTCTGTCTAGGGCAGGGCTGGCTCAGGCATGTCCTGGCCTGCTGGCTGCTGGAGTGGGACTGAGAACCCAGCCAGTGCTTCTGTTGTGGGGATGGGAAATGAGCAGCCAGCCGAGGAGGCGGGGGAGGAGGGGATCCTCTCAGATTGACTTCAGCTTGACTCGCTCCCACTTCACCTTGACTCGCTCCCTCCTCCTGCCTTGCTGTGGTGAGCGGGGGCTGATCTGTGAGAAGAGAGGTCTCTGCAGAGAGCTCAGACCCAGCAGCTGCCCCCAGCCCAGGGGGACTTGGGGTGTGGGTGACTGGGAGCACAGGGGTGGGGCTGCTCTGTGCAGGGGGAGGGTTAATACTGCCTGGGTGATCTTATACTTTGCAAAAGGCAGGGGAACACCCCCCCCCCCAAAAAAAAAAATAAACTGAGCACTCTTCAATATGGGGGGAGAGATAGCTCAGTGGTTTGAGCATTGGCCTGCTAAACCCAGGATTGTGAGTTCAATTCTTGAGGGGGCCATTTAGGGGTATGGGGCAAAAATCTGTTGGATGATTTAATTGGGGATGGGGGTGGGACTAGAAGATCTCCTGAGGTCCCTTCCAACCCTGATACTCTATGAATATATAGCTGGGATTCTCTGCGGCACAGAGCCCTGGAGGGGGGGGTGGGGAAGCACCGGAGCTGGGGCTGATACCTGCTGTCCCTCGGCTTTCTTGAAGGCGTTCCTGCTGCGCCATAAGGGTGTCTATGACCATTGGATCGGCCTCCGGAGGGAACAGGGTCAGCCCTGGACATGGGCCAACGGCACCAAATTCAACCACCTGTGAGTCTCTCTCACCCCTCTGGACTAATTCCCTGGGCTTGGGGATTCTGGTGTCTGAGCGGTTTGAGCTCAGGTAGATCCACCATTCAGTGCTAGTGAAACCACCAGACACGACCCTGGTCCGTTCGCGTCCTGCGTGTATCGGAGACCGATGGGAGCCGGCGTGTCCCTGAACTCTCGGCTCCTCCCCGCAGCACGGTGCTGGGCCGGAGACAGAGCCCGCCATAGCCAGAGGTGCCCTCGCTGCGCGCTGGATTTCAGCTGGGACACTCGCTGTTCTCCCCCAGCCCTCTTCAGCAAGGTCCCTGGGGTGTCTGACCCCCCCTGGGGAAAGGAGGCAGCAGGGAGCTCAGGTTAACAGTGGCCGCTAGAGAGGGCAGCATGCCGAGCACTGCATGGCAGGTGCAGGTCCCGCTGGGGATTGCAGCTGGCAGGTTTGAGTGACATGGCTGGTGAGGCCTCTGAATCCGCAGCAAGGCACCGATGTTAAAGGAGCCTGCGGTTCACAGGTGCTGGATGCCTGGGGCTCCCACGGGAACGGGGTACAGTAGTGATGGCTGCCCAGCCACCACCCCGCGATGGGTTTCAGTGGGCTCCAAGTGTGATCACAAAACCAGCGCTGCTTGAACCCTGGGACTTCAGCAGTAGAAGCATGAGCCTCTGCCATAGGAGCGAAAGAATCCACTTCTTTAACTGAAACCCCCCGCCATTGATAAAGCTCTTTTGCAGGCCAGCCATTAGAGGGGGATGGAGACCCCCCCACTTCTCTGGTCTGGGTTACTTCAGTACTTTGAAAAATCAGGCTCTTTTGGCGCTGGGTCAGGGCTCCCCAATGGACAGTCCCCATTCTGCTGTATTGGACCCAACCTTTGGATCCCACCTGCTTCCAGCCTCACTGGGTCTGAAGAGCTACCAGACACTGTCCTGAGTTCGGGCCTCTGTGGCACTCTCCTGGGGTACAGACTCCCTGTCTGGTATGCTTCTTAGGATGTGGGACCCTGCAGATCAGCTGCTGTAGGATCCAAAACCAGTGCTGAACCCTCCCAAATCTCCCGAGAGGCATGTTGTCCCTAGAGCTCCACCCTCCACACCAGATGAACTCTGGGAGAGTCACGTGAGGGTTACAAACAAGGAACACATGCTTTCACAAAGGAACTTCTTCAACACTCTCTTTTTCCCCCATCCCCAATGGAAAGCTCAAGAGTTATAGATCAACGGAAAAGGAAACCCCTGAATGCAATTTCTTCTTTCAGTGTCATCTTGGTTCTGCTCCATGTTTTTCAAGGAGGCGAGATCCCTCCTGTCCCCCGCTTTTCCTGCTCAGTCGTCTGGTTCTGGTGATGGTCTGCCCCTCTTGTTAGAGGGCCGGTCCCTTTTGACAATCAGTCTAACAAATTCTCTCTGTCCTGCTGGGGACTGTCCATTCTCCAGCACCCCTGTGGGCTGCTCAGCATAGAGGGTCAGGAACAGTCAGCGGTTCTGCAAAGCCCCCGCTGTCCTGAGCTCTGCTCCTGAGGGGCTGGGAGAGTAGCTGCTCCGCACTCAGGCCTGCACTGTGGAGAACGGCTCCCCTGGCTGGGACTGGTGTGAAATGCCTGGCCTCTGCCTGACTGCAGCTCCCTGGCTTCTGTGTTGCAGGTTTCACTTAAGAGGAGGAGGTGACTGCGCGTATCTGAACAACGAGAAAGGGGTCAGCCGCTCACGGTGCTACATGGGAAGACAGTGGATCTGTAGCAAACCTGAGGTGTATGTGATGGTGTCATAAATATAAAGGGAAGGGTACACACCTTTAAAATCCCTCCTGGCCAGAGGAAAAATCCTTTCACCTGTAAAGGGTTAAGAAGCTAGGATAACCTCGCTGGCACCTGACCAAAATGACCAATGAGGAGACAAGATACTTTCAAAAGCTGGAAAGAGGGAGAACATCAAAGGGGTCTGTGTCTGTGTCTGTCTGGGTGAGGCTTTTGCCAGGGTCAGAACAGGAATGGAGTCTTAGAACTTAGTAAGTAATCTAGCTAGATATGCATTAGATTATAATTTCTGTAAATGGCTGATAAAATCAGTTGTGCTGAATAGAATGAATATTCCTGTCTGTGTGTCTTTTTGTAACCTAAGGTTTTGCCTAGAGGGATTCTCTATGTTTTGAATCTAATTACCCTGTAAGGTATTTACCATCCTGATCTTACAGAGGTGATCCTTTTCTTTTTACTGTTTCTTCTATTAAAATGTTTCTTTTCAAGAACTGAATCCTTTTGTCATTGTTCTAAGATCCAAGGGCTTGGGTCTGTGGTCACCTATGCAAATTGGTGAGGATTTTTACCAAACCTTCCCCAGGAAGTGGGGTGCAAGGTTTTGGGGAGGATTTTGGGGGGAAAGACGTTTCCAAACAACACTTTCCCAGAAACCCGGTTAAACGTTTGGTGGTGGCAGTGGAAGTCCAAGGGTCAAATAGTTTGTACCTTGGGGAAGTTTTAACCTAAGCTGGTAAAGTAAGCTTAGGAGGTTTTCATGCAGGTCCCCACATTTGTACCCTAGAGTTCAAAGTGGGGAAGGAATCTTGACAGATGGGAAAAGAGACTGCACTCGAAAGGGGCTCAAAATGAGACTCCTAGATGTGACACTTACACAACTCACACCTACTTGAACGAGCCAAGATCTCAAAATCAGGCAGTGGGGCCCTCAAGCAATAAGTGTGTCTCGTTGAAACTCATTTAAACTTCGTATGTGCCTTCTGCTTTTGAACCTTTTAAACTCAGGGTCACGTTGTCAAGCTTTTCTCTGCAGCTGAGAGGGAGTGATCTCATGAGAAGGAGTCTTACCTCATTTCCCCAGCATGTGGCTAAGGGAAGGCCTTGTTCGTTTAGGCTCCAGAACAGCATTTCTCAAATGCAGCCAGCAGCCGATTGTTTTGCAGCCACAAGAGCCTCCAAAGTGCCCCAACAATCGCTCAGATGTTAAGTATTAAAGGTGTCTTCTAAATGCCATAAATCCTCATGCGCGCTCCCTTTTAAATAGTACCATGCCGGCAGAGCTGAGCTACATAGGTGTGGTTTTCTTTCAAGTCACAAAGTGTATTCTTTGGCTAAGAACATAAGAACGGCCATACTGGGTCAGAGCAAAGGTCCATCCAGCCCAGTATCCTGTCTGCCGACAGCGGCCAACGCCAGGTGCCCCAGAGGGAGTGAACCTAACAGGCAATGATCAAGTGATCTGTCTCCCGCCATCCATCTCCACCCTCTGACAAACAGAGGCTAGGGACACCATTCCTTACCCATCCTAGCTAATAGCCATTCATGGACTTAACTTCCATGAATTTATCCAGTTCTCTTTTAAACCCTGTTATAGTCCTAGCCTTCACAACCTCCTCAGGCAAGGAGTTCCACAGGTTGACTGTGCGCTGTGTGAAGAAGAACTTCCTTTTATTTGTTTTAAACCTGGTGCCCATTAATTTCATTTGGTGGCCCCTAATTCTTGTGTTATGGGAACAAGTAAATAGCTTTTCCTTAGTCACTTTCTCTGCACCACTCATGATTTTATAGACCTCTAACCACTGTGTTTACATCTCATGTTATTGTAGCTCTGTAAGTGGCTATGGGCCATCTCACTGCGTGGTGTTTGGGTAGGTTGCGATTGTTCATGGGGGTGGGGAGGGAGGTGAAAAAGTTAAAATGTTCTACAGCCGTCCACCTTTGACCAAAAAAGCAAAAGAACATCAAAAAAGACAAGACTGTGCAAAGCACTGGTTTGTTCTGTTTACGTACAGTAAAGATAAGACATAACTGTACCTTATATTTATTATTGAGTCTGCAAAAAATCCCTATGTAAATATGCACATGTAATTTATTTATTTGTTTTTCCTACAGTTAGTTAAGTATTGTCAGAGCCTCATTCTGAGGCTGCCAAAAATTTGTGAGAACCCCAGCTCTAGAAAGTGTTAGGATTTTGTTTTCTATGTAACCATTACTTTCCAGTATTTGCAAAAAGAAAAGGAGGACTTGTGGCACCTTAGAGACTAACCAATTTATTTGAGCATAAGCTTTCGTGAGCTACAGCTCACTTCATCAGATGCATTCAGTGGAAAATACAATGGGGAGATTTATATACACACAGAACATGAAACAATGGGTGTTACCAGTATTTATTCACTCTCGCTTGCATCTCTGTTCTTTGATAATAAACTCATTCCTGTTTTCTGTACATCTAATTGCTGTGTTCTCAATAGAGTGGTTGGCTTGAATTGAATTTTACAAGCTGCTGTGGACCGCGCCTGTGGGATTAGAGTCACAGTTCTGCATGTGCTCCGGGGAACGGGCTGAGCACTCCCGAGGGACGCTCAGAGGCTTTGGGAGTGTCTATCGCTAACCGGTACACAGAGAGCGAGGCCTGCAGGGGACTGGAAGGTCAGGCTTGCGCTGCCAGGGGTGGTGGTTTGAGAGAGCTGACCCATGGCAGGCCTGGACAAGGCTCCCCCAAAAGTGCCTCGTATGCCTGCTATGAATCACTCAAACGGGCAGACGTCCCCGGCTCATTCCACCCCTGCACCCCCCAGGTACAACCCGCACAAGGCATTCGACCAGGGTGAGGAGAACACCTGCAATGCCCTGTCACCTGATGTGCTGAATTTGCCTCTGAGCCCATTTTCCCTTCCAGCTTGGGACTCCAGAACCCTGCCTTGTTGAGCCAGACATGCTTGCCAGCTGCAAACACAGACCCAGGTCTGGGCCACACCCCCAACGCTGCAGACTTGAACCCAAAACTGCTCAGCAGGTCACCTGTCTCCAGCACCCAGCTCCCAGTGGGATCCAAACCCCAAACCCCAGCTCCCTGCTAGCCCAGTTTTGTCAATACTCCTCAGTCCCACCCCAGAGCCCCCTGCGGTTCTGGCCTTAGGTCACCCCAGACAGCTCTCTTGATTCTCTTCACTCCTTCTGTGGCAGATACAGGATACACAGCAGGGCGGTGTGCGGGTTTCCTTGGCACTCACTTCGAGTGAGCTCCATAACTCAAGGCTTCACCGTTCATTAGTAACACGCCAATTGCAACCCCACACCAGCCAAACCCATTCGCAGCTCCAGCAGGGCTTCCTTTCTGTTCCTTACCCGCCTTACAATTCTTGTACTGATCCCCGTCTTCTCTAATTTAGCTAAGAATTTCCCACGTGATACCGTATCAAATGCTTTACTGAAGTCCAAGTATATTAGATCTGCTGCATTTCCCTTCTCTAAACAACCAGTTCTCAGCTCAAAGAAAGAGCTCAGGTTAGTCTGGCCCCATCTACCTTTGGTTACATCCCCTTTTCCATTTACCTCTGTTGGAGACCCCACGGCATGGCCACTAGTTAAGTTGAGGAGATGGAAGGCCATAAGGGTCGAGGAGGTCTCCCTGCTAAAGGCCTAAGGGCTTCTTCTCAACCCCCCTTTAAAGAATTCAGGCCTGGCTGGTTTGAGTAAGCTCTTTTGCTCTTAAAACAATGTTGCAGCCGCAGACAATGCCCCATAGTGTAAGGTTTGCTGACGCCAAGTTAAAGATAATAGGAAAGAGAGCTACAAGGCCAGACAGGATGTGCTGGTTCTTTAAGTTGCTAGGAATGCTTGTTAGAGGTTGCAGGAAATAAACATTGTCCTAACCCATATAAGAAAGGCAGAGTATTTGTGCAAAGTTTTGATTGGCTGATGTGTAGTGCAGTAGCGTTAAGGAATATAAAAGTGTGTGTAATGACCTGCTCTGATGTGCAGGATTTGAGATTCTCCCTGTACCTTGTTTGCAGCTTCAAATAAACTTTTCTGCTTCCCCACCCCGTTGTGATTATTGAGTGACGTACACCGGGTAACGAACCCCCCCTGCTGTTGTTCGCCTCTGGCACTGGGTGCCGGCAACAGCTTTTGGAGTCCCAACGTGGGCTGACGAGGATGCAATTTAGCCTTGCCCAGATCCCTTCTGGAGGTCGAGGATTGCAGCGACAACCGACGCCCAGCACACACCGGTGAGTTCATTGGGGGCCTCAGAGGAGACGCAGTTTGATCGACCCCGGAGGGCATGACGGTGCAACGCACTCACATGGTGGAGAAGCAGCTGTGGGAGATGGTGAGGAACCAGTTCCTTGGATATAGGGGAGGAGCAGCTGCGGGCGACGTTGGGGAACCGGTCCCTTGGATAAGGTAGGAACCTTTTGAAATCCGGATTATATGCTCTGTTGGAACCTGGGGATGCCCACAGTTACCCTGTAGGTATGGGACAGGAACAGAGCACCGGAGGTACGGTACGATGCACGCCCCTAGAGTGTATTTTAGTAAATTGGAAGATATTTGGATCAGATCCAATGGCTAAGGGTAAATTGAAGCGATTTTGTACGGTTGACTGGCCTCAGTACCAATTAGAGGACCAAGAACAGTGGCCTCCCGGAGGATCACTAAATCATAATACAATCCTCCAGTTACTCCTGTTCTGTCAGCGAACGGCGAAGTAGAATAAGCATTCGTATGCTTACTTGTTTATAACCTTATAGTCTCGTACTGATATTTTACAATGCTGTAATTTAACCCTGATTGGCCCTGTAGCAATTAATGTCAGTTCCCGGATCTCCACCCCAAATGTAATGGCAGATCCGGTGTCTCCTTCGGCCCCTACACCCACATAGAGTGAGGCTTCTGCGGCCCCTACACCCACACAGAGCAAGGCTCAAAGTAAGATTCCTAGTGAAGCTCATAGTGAGGTTCAGGCTCCATCTGCTGGATTATACCCCTTACTTACCAAGACTAAAATCGCCCCTAATGCAATAGAAAGGACAAGCTCTTACCATGCAGGTCTATACTCATGCACCTTTTAATCCTATGGACCTGGCTGCTTTCAAAGCACAGGATGGAGAATTTTCTATCAACCCAAGCAAGTTGGTATCGGTTTTTGAGGGATGTCTTAGCAGCTACAAGCCAGGCTGGGATGATTGTAATGTCCTTCTGCAAACATTATTGACTGAGGTTAAACAAGAACAGGTCATAGCTAAAGCAAGGAAAAAAGCGAAAAGGCGATATGACCAAGACCGTAACAACGTCCCGATCCCAGATAATCAAGTTCCTATAAAAAATCCTAGGTGGGACCCAAATGACAATCAGGCTATGACCCACCTCACCTCCTATAAGGAGCTGCTACTGTATAGACTCCGTCACGCAGCTGTCAGACAGAATAATTAAACTAAACCATAGAAGGTAGTGCAGGATCCAAAGGAAAGCCCTGCAGCTTTTTTGCAGCGCATTCGAAACACGATCCAACAATATACCAATGCAGATCCTAATAATCCACAAACTGAGGCAATTATTAAAGGAGTATTTACAAGCAGGGCAGCCCCGACATTAAGAGAAAGCTACAGAAAAAGGAGGATTTGATAAGTATGACCATGGCACAGATTTTGGAAGCAGCAAATCAAGTGCATAGTTTAAAAAAAGTAAAAAAAAAAAAAGCAAGTAAAATTAATGGTAGCGGCAATGCAGGCAGGCACGAAGGAAAGTAAACAAAAAAAAGGCGGCCGTGGACACGGACGTCCCAGCCCGCGAAAAAGACGACTGGGGCGCAATCAGTGTGCCCTGTGTCGGCAAGAGGGACACTAAAAAAATAAGTGCCCAAACAAAAAGAAAAGGGGAAGTACCTCTATGATGGCAATAAAAAAACAAAAATAAGGGTGTCAGGGAAAACAGATCATCCAACCCCCAGAACCCCGAGTAAAAATGCGGGTGGGAAATGAAGAAATAGATTTTTTATTGGACTCTGGAGCGGCGCGAACTGCTGTAAATCAACCGCTTCAGTTGCCAGTATCATAGAATCATAGAATATCAGGGTTGGAAGGGACCCCAGAAGGTCATCTAGTCCAACCCCCTGCTCAAAGCAGGACCAATTCCCAGTTAAATCATCCCAGCCAGGGCTTTGTCAAGCCTGACCTTAAAAACCTCTAAGGAAGGAGATTCTACCACCTCCCTAGGTAACGCATTCCAGTGTTTCACCACCCTCTTAGTGAAAAAGTTTTTCCTAATATCCAATCTAAACCTCCCCCACTGCAACTTGACAGTAGAAAACTCCCTCACTGTCACAGGAGCCACAGGCAAAGATACCAAGTGCCTAGTGTATGCCCCAGCAGAACGTGCTTTGGGAAACAAAACCATATCCCATAAGCTGGTATAGCTCCCTGAATGCCCAACACCGTTGCTGGGATGGGACCTGCTGTGTCGCCTAGGTGCCACCCTGCATTTTACTCCAGATGAAATAACCCTTACCTTACCCCCTGAAAATGCATAGATTATGACCCTTGCAGTTGAACCCTCGGCTATGCAAGCCCCAAAATGGGACAAGCGGGAAGTCCAAGTGTATCCCCTTGTGTGGGCATCAGGGATCCCAGGAAAAGCTACTCACCAAACCCCCATTCATGTCCAGCTCATACCCAGGAAAGGCCCGGTGCGGGTAAAGCAATAGCCAATCAAGAAGGAAGCCAAAAAGGGGTTACAGGAAACCATAGATCGATTTCTAACGTACCGTATTCTCCGGGAATGTCAGTCAGCCTGGAACACTCCCATTTTACCCATACAGAAACCTGATGGCATGTACCGGCTGCTACAAGACCTAAGGGCAGTTAATGAACGGGTTAAGACTCTGCACCCTCTTGTCCCTAACCCCTATACCCTATTGGCTTCTATAGGGGAACAGTATACCCATTTTCCAGTTCTTAATTTAAAAGATGCTTTTTTTGCCATCCCAGTTGACACCTCAGCACAGGAGATTTTCTCCTTCGAATGGGAGGACCGGAACAGAGTTAAAAAGCAACTTTGCTGGACAGTGTTAGCCCAGGGGTTTAAAAATGCCCCCACCCTCTTTGGCCAGGCTCTGGCCAGGGACCTAGAGGAGTGGGATAATAAAGAAGCCCTCCTTTTGCAATACATAGATGATCTGTTAATTGCCACTGTAGGCTTAACTCCCTGCCTTAAAGCCACCGTGAGTCTCCTGAATTTTGTGGGACTCCAAGGATATCGGGTAGCACGAAGTAAGGCTCAGATTGCTCTCCCGCAGGTACAGTACCTCGGGTTCTACATACAGCAGGGGGAACGCCAGCTTTCAAATAAAAAAATAAAAGCCATATGCCAAGTTCCTATCCCGAGTAATCGCAAGCGGCTCAGAGCATTTCTGGGGATGGCAGGCTTCTGTAGAATATAAATCCCAGAGTTTGAACTATAGGCTAGACCCCTGTATGACTGTGTAAAAGGAGCAGACCAGGACCCCTTTCATTGGACCCCAGAGGCTGACAGGACATTTAAAATCCTAAAAAACAAGCTAATGGAAGCCCCGGCTCTAGGTCTGCCAGATCTCTCCAAGCCATTTCAGTTGTATGTACATAAACGAAAGGAGGTGGCCCTGGAAGTACTCACACAGCTGCTAGGAGCATGAAAACGTCCGGTGGCATATTTTCCGAAATAACTGGACCAAGTAGCCAAGGACTGGCCAGCGTGCCTGCGGGCAGTGGCAGCCACCGCCCTGACCCTGGCAGAAGCAGAGAAACTGACACTAGGGGGAACAATACAGGTTTTTACACCACACATGGTACGCGCTTTACTGGATGTTAAGGGCGGCCTCTGGCTCACACAAGCGCGTATGGCAAGATACCAAGCAAAGCTCTTAGAGAACCCTGAGGTCACGCTGCAGACTTGTCCATCCCTTAACCCTGCCACCCTCTTACCAAAAACTGAGAAACAGAAACATGACTGTTTAAAAATCATAGATGCCCAATATTCTAGCCGCCCGGACTTGAAGGATGTGCCCCTCCCAAATGCAGATTATGAGTGGTACATTGATAGTAGCAGCATGGTAATAAATGAGCAAAAAACGGCGGGTTATGCTATTGTAACCCTCAGTGACACCGTGGAAGCTGAAAGTTTGCCCGCTGGGACCTCTGCCCACTTGGCTGAGCTAGTGGCCCTGACCCGTGCACTCGAACTGTCCAAAAAAAAACCAGGTCAATATTTTCACTGATTCCAAATATGCTTTTGGGGTGCTGCATGCTCCTGCTGGCCTGTGGAAGCAGAGGGGAATGCTGACAGCCCAAGGCTCCCCAGTCAAGTACGGGCCCCAAATCCTCCGGCTTCTAGAGGCAGTGCAACTCCCTTTGGAAGTGGCAGTGGGACACTATAAGGCCCATCAGAGGGAGGATCAAGATGTGACCAGGGGTAATGCCAGGGCAGATAAAGAGGCAAAGCATGCTGCCACCCTCATGTTCCCTCAGACTAAAAACACCTATATGCATGCCCTTATCCCATCAGTGGGGAAGCTCCCGACCCCTCAGTATTCTGGGGAGGAGAAACAGCAAGCTGACAAACTTGGTCTCCAGGAAAAGGAGGGATGGCTTCATTCCCCGGAAGGGAAAGTCCTCTTACCAAAGGGCCTAATTCTGCCAGTATTACAAAAATTACATCAAACCACTCATGCTGGCAGGGAGGCACTTATCCAACTAATAAAAAAGTACTTCATAACCTCCAGACTCAGAGCCCTAGCTGCCCAAGTACAAACAAAATGCCTAGTCTGTCAAAAGAATAACCCCCAATCAGGACACCCAGTACCACCAGCGGCCCTGGAATCCACTCCAGGCCCCGGAAGGGTGTGGCAAATAGACTTTGCTAAGTTTCCCCGGACCCAAAAGTTCAAGTATCTCCTTGTCATAGTAAATGGATTCAGCAGATGGTCAGAAGCCTTTCCATGTCGCAATTGCACTGCCAGGACAGTGGCTCTCAGGTTTGTTAAAAAGGTTATTCCTCCCTTTGGACTTCCCCAGTGAATAAAATCTGACAATAAAACACACTTCACGTCAAAAATCGTCCAAAGCATCTCAGACACCGTACAGATTCCCTGAAAACTCCATACACCCTGGAGACCGCAAGCCAGTGGGGTAGTAAAGTGGATCAATCAGACCCTTAAGCAACATCTCTTGAAAGTATGCCAGGAGGCCTCCCTACGGTGGCCTGATGCCCTGCCCCTAGTTCTGCTCCGCAGCCGTGCTCTCCCAAAGGGTAAATTAAAGCTCAGTTCCTTTAAAATTATGTTTAAAAAAACACGGCCTATAAATAGTACACCGCTTATGTAAAAAAAAAAAGTAAAAATTAAAAAACAAGTTTCTCTCTCAGTATATGTGTTCCCTGTCTGCTGTTCTTTTGTCTCTTCACAGGTATACTAAGGATTCCCAGCCTCTACCCTTGGACTCACCCATCCACTCCCTGCAGCCTGGTGATTCAGTGCTCGTACGTACCTGGAAAGACGAGCCCCTCCAGAAAAAGTGGAAGGGACCCTACACCGTCCTGCTGGTCTCCCACACGGCAGCAAAGGCCGAGGGACACAAAAATTAGATTCATTATACCCAGCTGAAAGACGTGTCAAACTCCGCCCCCCCCTCCCCCGGCTAAAAGGCAGACCGTGCATTCAGCCCCCCCCAGTGAAGATCTTAGACTAAAATTACTATTTAAACAGCAGCCCACCAAAAAAGCAAAAAAATAAATAAAAAAGTATATTTTATTCCCCCTCTTAGCCATGTGCCTAACCGGTACTGCTGTTTCAAGCATTGTACCCGTAGATACCTGGCTGGCACTGGCCCAGAGTGCAGTGAACGCAACGTCGTTCTCAGAGAACCTTATTCTCAGAGACTAAGGCAGCAGCTCTGGCCTTTTCTTTCGTTAGTATCCCTGGGCTTGTGGTGCATAATTACCACGCAGTAGAGCACCTTGCCTGCACAGTGGCAAAGGCCATTAATTTAACCTCAGCCGTCCTGGCCCAACTCTCACATGAGTTAGGGGAAGTACGTCAGGGCATGCTACAGAACAGGCTGGCTGTAGACTATTTACTTCTACGCCATGGTCACCTATGCCAGGAGTTTGCAAGCATGTGTTGCTTTAATATAACAGATGCAGAGCCGTCCGTAAAAGCTGATTTCCAACGCCTAAAGCAGCTAGCAAAGAGCATTCATCAGCAAACCAGAGAAAATTAGCTAAGCTAATTTTCTAGTTGAAGCCTTTCCCCGTAGCTAAATAAGTTATTTAGCCTATTATTTAAGTTTTTTTTCCTGTATGAATCATGTTATATTTACTATGTTATATATAGTCCTGGTAAAAATGCTTATTTTGCATAGTTTTAAAAATCTTAATTTTATGCATAGCCCGCTAGTAAGTAAATAAAAATAAAAAAACTCAAGCAATAAAAATAAATATTCTCAAAAAAAAAATTGTTAAAAACCCCAGGGCATGGCCACTAGTTAAATTAAAAAAATAAAAGGCCATAAAGGTCAAAAAAGTCTCCCTGCTAAAGCCCTAAGAGCTTCTTCTCAACCCCCCTTAATAAAATTCAGGCCTGGCTGGTTTGAGTAAGCTCTTTTGCTCTTAAAACAATGTTGCAGCCGCATATAATGCCTCATAGTGTAAAGTTTGCTAACGCCAAGTTAAAAATAATAAAAAAAACAGCTACAAGGCCAAACAAGATGTGCTGGTTGGTTAAGTTGCTAAAAATGCTTGTTAAAAGTTGCAAAAAATAAACATTCTTGTAAACCATATAAAAAAAGCAAAATATTTGTGCAAAGTTTTAATTACCTAATGTGTAGTGCAGTCGCATTAAGGAATATAAAAGTGTGTGTAATGACCTACTCTAATGTGCAAAATTTAAAATTCTATTCCCCCTGTACCTTGTTTGCAGCTGCAAATAAACTTTTCTGCTTCTCCACCCCGTTGTGATTATTAAGTGACGCATACTGGGTAACAAACCCCCCCTGCTGTTGTTCGCCTCTGGCACTGGGTGCCGGCAACACCTCCATGAATTTAATTCTCCTCCCCTCACAGTGTCTTCTACAGCGCCTTGCCTACTGCTGAGCTCACTGACAGAAAAGCAAGAGGGAGCGAAATGTGGCCACTAGATGGGGACAAAGAGCTGCATCCGCTGGCCAAGAGCTGCTGGGGGAAGCCTGGGAGCAATAGGTATCAGAATAAACAAGTCAATCTCAGACCGTGGCCTAGTTTCCAGACATCTCTGGGCCGATTCTTGGAGGACGCAGCTCCTGGCAAAGCCACCCCCCAGAGTCAGGCCCTCAATGGTTCTCCCAGCGCAGTGGGCCCTGGGTGCAGCAATGGTGCAGAGATCGGTGTGAAATAGGAACCCCTGCGAGATGCTGGCTCTCCCTGCGGTCCCTGACCCCTCCAGGGGCTCCAGTGCAGCTCCCCCATACGCAGGCAGAGCTCAGAGCAGAGTCCGCAGCAGCCCCACCCCAGCGAGAGCTCCCAGTGAAGGCAGAGGCCTGGCAGAGAGAGGAGAGGGGCACAGGCAGGTCAGCGGAGAGCTGGAAGGTGGCTTCCACCCCAGGAGGATTAACAGAGAAAGAAGAGCGGAGCTGGGAGAGCACAAAACAGAGACACCCCCCAGCAAATCCCCCCCGCCCCCAGACACTGAGATCCCGGCTTGGGAGAGCCCTAGCAGAGGGGTTCACTCCCTGATACTTACTCATGACAGTTGCAGCAAGGGGTCGTTGTGGGGTGGGAGGAGGTGCCACCCCGCTCTGGCTGGCTGGCTTTGGAGAGATACAAGGGTGAAGAGCGTGGTGAGGAGTTGGTGCCCTGGGAAAGAGGTGGAACAAGAGTGGGGGCTAAGGGCCGAACAGGGGTGGAGCATCTACGGGGAAAAATAAGTCAGTGCCCGTGGAGGGGAAGGCCGGGGGCTCTGTTCCACGAGGGCTGAGCATGTCAGAGCAAAACTCCTGAGCAGCGTCATTGTGGCCTCCCCCTGAGTGTCCCTGATTCCCCAGGGTATACTGCATTTCCCCGGCTCCTTCCCTTGATAGGAGTAATTTCAGAAAATCACTCTCTTGTCCCTAACTCCCACAGCCGCTGTGTATGAGCCACTGCCAGGCCTCTCTAGATGGGCTAACATCTGGATCCTGCCCAAGCTGGTTCTATCCCACGTGGCCAATTGCAAGTGACCAAAAAAAAAAATCACAAGTCAGAGCCCACCTGAAAAACGATTATTTTTAAAGTCTCGTTGGTTTTAAGCCAACAAGTTTGGGTTCTGTTCTCCAGCTCCTGGTGTTGGAGCCTTTTGGGGGGGGCTCACCTTTTCAAGCTTTTCTCCCCATCCAGGAGAGCAAGATCATGAAAAACTTCTGCCAAGAATGGCCAACCCCGCCAAAACCTTCTACCAGCACCAGAAAACAGTTAGTCCCAAATTGGGGAAGAAACAAAACAAAAACCCCCACATCATCCAAACCATTTTTGGTTTTTGAATTTTCCAACAAAAAATTGATTTTTTCCTGTTAAAATGACACTTTCCACAAAAAATTGTCTTTAATCGAACACCCAATTTTCTCTAGCACAAAATGTTGATGGAAACATTTCAGTGTATTAGTTAAAATTGCTGTGAAATCCCCACCTCCCCATACCTCCCTACCAGCACCAGCCCCAGCACCTATGGGGCGTGCAGCTGTGCAGCCTGCCTGGCTGTAGGGCCCCTTCCCTGCCTCCCAAACAGGAGCTGGAGCCAGGGAGCCATCGGGGATCCCCACAGGGACTGGCTGCACCTGCTGCTGCTCAGCTCAGCCCCACAGGGTCAGCATCAGCCTCTCCCCATCCCTTTCCTGGGCAGAGAAGCGGCAGTACCTGGAGCTCCGCTGCCCTGAAGATGCCCCACGGGCTGCGGTGCCTTGGCGCAGGGAGAAGCTGCTGGATGCAGCTGGGCTGGGGGTGAGCGCTGGGCTCGGGAACCTCTGGGACAGCCGGGCGGTCGGTTTGCGGGGCTGGTCCTGCTCCTGTGAACACAGCGCGCTTCTCTCCAAGGGGAGCTTGAACAGGGCCTCCAGCCCCAGCAGGAGCAAGCGTCTGCAACAGCCCCGGGGACCCAGCACAGAGACTCCCCCGACCCCAGTGAGCTCCCCTGGGGCAGCAGCAGCCTGGCCTGAGGGGAGAGAGGGAGAGAGACACAGCAGGGGAGAGTAATGGGATAGTTCTGGTTTTGCACCGTGCAGCGATGGAGAGCTCAGCTGAGCACCCAGGGCAGGCAGGGTGTTAGGGCAAGGGGCTGACAAAGGAGGAACTAGAGAGTGCCTGAATCCTGTACAATCCTCTAGTAAAGCTCAAATCTTGACTGCCTCAGGAAGCAAAGCATGGCTCGGAAAACTCTCCTCCCATTGCAAAGCCATTCCGGAGTTGTTAAATGAATCTCTAACCGGCTCTGTTGATCGTCTGGTGGAACTGCCCATGCCCCGTTTACACCACCAGCTTACTGCGCTTTCGTAGAGTCAGGTGACGGGGGGCTGGCCTTAGCTTTTGGTGAAGTTGCCGCCGATCTCGCCCGTTCCTTTTGCGCCTCTGCCATGCCGTGGGTCGGGGTGTTTCTGGGGCTCTTCCTTCCAGCCCGCCCCTCTGGGTTTTTGGATGGCACTTCAGGGAAGAGATTCCATCTCCCGTCTGGCCCGTTCAGTGGGGCTGGAGTCCTAAGCAGAAAAGGGGAGGGGGAGGTGTGTTGTCTGGGGGTTAGAGAAGGTAGAGCTGGGGTGGGGGGGGCATGGCGGGGGGGCAGCTGCAGGGCCCATGTGTTCCCAACACCTCCGCATGCCCCTTTCTTCAGGCCCTGTCCCGCCCAGGGGCACTGGAACCATTTGTACAGTGAGGGGGCAGAGAGCCACTGAGCCAAACTGTAAACCCTGGATAAGATGGAAACCGCTTCAAGCCGGGGGGGGGGGGGGGGGCGGCCCCGCTAGGTCCAGCACTGGTGGTCCTGCCCATGTCGATTTTACAGAAAATATTTGGGGGTTTTTTTGTCCGGTTTTTTTATTTTTATTTATTTATTTGCAAATCCCCAGCTGCTGGCTGAGCAGGCGAGACTGAGAGGCGCAGAGAATAGGGACGGAGGGAAGAGCGCGTGGAAAGAACACACAGAGGAGGGGGGAGGGATTATTTTGTAAACTTTCTTTGAATGCAGTTTAGCAGCTGGAGACAGAGAGGATTGGCCAGCGCCTTGCATCCAGCCAGCCCCACTTGATCACAAGCAGAGAATCCCCTGGCAAGCCCCAGGTTAGGGAACTGGGGCTGCGGGGTGGGGCAGGGTTGAAGCGTGTGTCTTCTCGAGCAGGGGGAGTCGACCTTGGGTTTTAAGGTCTTGGGGCTGGGGGGAGCATGTCCTCACTGCAGAGTTAACTGGAGTTATGGACCCTGGGGGTGATAATCTGCTTGCAGAGATGTGCTGTGTAAATGCATGAGATGAAATCAGATCTGGTGCCGGCGTGAGAGGTGTGCATGGCGTGATGGGGGGTGTGTGTGAGTATGAGAAGCAGCCCTTGTTAATTACACGCTGCCCACTCATGGCAGGGAAACCCCAGCACTCACCTCTAGATCTTTCTGTGATCTACCTACAGGAAGGAGCAGGTGGATGTGACACCCCTTCATTCCCTGTCTCAGGATCTTCCCAGGCCTTCCTCACCTCTGACTCCGCTCTCCCGGTTGATTGTTAGGGCTGAGCTCTGGCTCTTTGTCCGGCCAAGCCCCAGCAGAAAATGCACAAGCCCCATGCCTGTAGAACGAATTGTAAGAAGCTTGGGGTCACATTCTTTTAGATCAAAACCCCCTTTGTTCTGCCACAGCAAATATCTCAAACTTTTTGGTAGCAAGTTGTTCGTTTAAAATCATTTTGTTTAAGAAGAGTCCTACCTCTCTTCGAGCCAGCATTGTTGATGTTCCTGGAGATGTTTTGCTCAGTCATGGAATGTCGGGGGTTTAAAAAACGCCATAGTTTGCTACGAAAAAGCTCTAAAAGTCTTGAGCAGGTTTTGCAAAATAATGCCCAGAGTTCGGCTCCTAAATCCAGGTATAAATGGGCAGCGCCCTGCAAATCTGCAGAGATCCGCTTCGTAGCCGTGGATCGTGTGCAGAAACAAATGTTGTACTCGCACAGGGCTCTATAAACGTGGCCTGATGCACAAGAGTGTGAGACCCTCTCGCTCTAACTGCAGCTGCTGAAGGCCTGGCACTTCAGTGTCCTTACAGGACCAATAATGGACGGAAAGACATGAGAATGATTGCATTGCACGCTTCCCGTTGTGCTGCCCTGCAGCAGAATTGCATGAAGTGCAATGGGTGGGGAGTGGAGGGTTGTCAAGGGGAGAGGTACCTTCAGGCACGAGACCACTGATGTTCCCGGGGTACCCATGGCCTCTACCTCCACAGGGGGAAGAGCTAAAGAGCCTAACGATGCATTAATTAGAGGCTTCCCGACAATTAGTTCCCTGTGACTTAGGCAAATATTCCTCATTCCCACTGTTGGCAACTCCCCTGATCTTTGTCATGCATCTCACGGTTATTTGGTTTTTGATTTTGTAAAAGCCCCAGAGACTGGAGTCCTGTGATAAGCACATCCATTTGTTTAAACCAAAATATGGGGTTTATGTAGGACGACTTGAAAAAAGTGACTTCCCCTGCTCCCTTCTCTTCCCCGACCCCCCCCCCCCCGGCTCAAAACTCAAAAGATGAAAAAGCAGACCCCACCACAAATTTATTATTTTTAAATATTTCATGATTTTTAAGGCAACCTGCTGAGATTTGAAGGCTGTGGGTTGGCAAAACTCTGCAAGATACAATAAAGTGGCATTCCAAGAGGACAGAGTTAAGGTTATATGGGGGAACCGGCACCTATAACTGAGCTCCTCCTGGTTAGCAGAGCTCTGTGGTTCGTTTTCCGCTGTAGTGCTAAGATTTTTTCCTAGTGTTACATGGGGAAGATCTCAGCTGAGCATTTCCTGGTTTTCTAACAGCTGAGTTTGGGGCAGTGACACCCCGGAAGGGCCTGGGGAGCAGAACTGCCTGTTGGTCAGCAAAAACAGGGTGGATTTGATTTTAAATCAAATTGATTTAAATCACTAGTCAGGACGACTCGATTTAATCATGGATTTCTACATAAAAGTGTATTCTTGTTGGTTGTTATAACCTTAATACATGTTCTTCACAACTCAGAGATAGATGTAGGTTTCATTTTTAGAAGGTACACACTATACATTTTTAAAGGGTGATTTATTCTGAAAACTTTTCAGATGAGTTTTACAGCTATCTCAGAAAATGAATGATTTGGTTATTTCATTTACCCAAGGTTATTGAAGCAGATAGTTCCCCTCCCAATGACTTCATAAATATCTCCAATTCAACAGGTTAATCGTTAATATTTGGAGGATTTTCTTGCCAGGCTTTATATCACCTCTCTATATTTATTTATTTCTTTGAAAACATTTTTGCTGTTAACAAGCATGTTACCTCTGGAGACACAAATCCACAGTTTGAGAACTGCAAAACCAAGCATCTCTGATGGTATCTTCTAGACTGAGCACTGAATCCCATTGGGTAGATAGAAAGATTAACCTACACAATCTATACAGAAGCCTGTGGAACCCCATAAGATTGGGTCCTTCATCCATGAAGTATTGGAACTCATTTACAAAACTTTTCTTAAACATTACATGAATATATTGTCTCATACTATAGAATTAGAATTTATCATCCCTATTCCATGATGAGAGATCTTTGAGCTAGAATGTATCTTAATTAAAACTATCTTTAGATAGCTTTTTGAGGGGCAAAAACCATTTTATCAAAAAAATCCAATTTTTTTGATTTTTTTTTTAAATCATTGATTTTTATCCACCCTGTTTGCAAGTGAATAGCAAAGGTGGTCCCAGCAGGGAGCCAGAGTGTCCAAATTCTTAGCTGGTGGGAGAGCCTGTCTGTGAGCATCTGTAAAGCATCTCACTTCAACAGTGACTGGTTGAACGATTTATTGTAAGGGACGCCCTTTCTCAGACCCTTTCCCTTTATTTTCTCCCAACCCCTCACGTCAGTCCCTGACCCAGGATTGCCAAGCCAAACTCAAATACTACTTGTTTGAAATCTCACAGCTCGCCAAGATTACCTAATTGTCCAGGTGGCTGAGCCCGTTTTCCACAGGGTCAGTCTGAGTTCAAGTCAATGCCACAGGGCATTTCAGGCTGCTGTCCTGTCTGGTCCAGCCCAGGGGACAATATCTGATGCTTTCAGGAAAAGCAAGAACCCGCTGTAACATACATGGCTAGTTTTACCATGCTGTAAATGCAGGTGGGGAATTAATTACTGACCTCGGTGGCGTTCAGACTATGTCCTGAAGCATGGGATTGGGCCAGAGGGACAGCTAGCGCTGGAAACAGTGTGTAGGGTCTCGGAGTGGGAAGTTCCTTGGAGAATTCCACTGGGTGGGAGACTCAGCTGTGAAGGGAGGGGGCGGGCAGGAGCATCTCATAAACCCAAGATTGGAATAACTGAAGTATAGTTCCTTTTTCATAGAGCCTCAGCTCTCTGGAACCTCTGCAAACGCTTTAACCACATGTTCAACTCCATCTGTAGGAGTAGCCTTGGATCGCACTGGGAGGGCTCAGGTGCGTAAGTGTTTGCAGGGTGGGCGCTCAGGGCAGTCCCTGACACGAGGGCAAAGCGGATGTGACGTGCCACTGTCTGGATTTGGGAGCCTGCCTGCACACCAAATTCACTCGGTGCTGGGTGCATGACTGCAAGGCGCTGGGCTGGGGAAAATCAGCCCCGGGTGGTTATTTTGAGTAGAAAACCAGAGCCACTTCTGGGGTCTTTCAGCTTCTAATGCCCTTTCTCTTCTGCAGCTGGATGTAAGCCTATGATAAAATCCTTCTCAATGCCAAGTCAGTGCCATAAATAACTGGGCTGGGTGCAGGAATCAGTAGGCGACGTTCTCTGGCCTGGGTTATGCCAGGGCTCAGACTAAATTATTCTTCCCAAAACTTTTAAAAGCAGAGCCCCCTGCTCAAGGCAAAGAAACCAATCGTGCCCCTCACCCATCAGCAATGTGTTAGTGACCCCAGCCCCCATTTTCCTCTATACATCTTCAAACCCCACCCTTCCCACCATGGCTAGCCCTTCCCCACGCTTCAGGAGACGCTGGAGAAGATGATCCTAACCGTCCCCTCTAACCTTAAGAACCTGAGGGACCCCATCTTGGAGCATCTTAAAAATCCCAGTTCCCAGACTCTGGAACAGGGGCTGCTTTGCCGGGCTCACCTTTCTCCCTCCGTCAGGTTGGCCGATGGGGATAATGAGCCTGGAGATCTCATTCCCGCTGCTCTGAGTGCTGCCCATGTGCACTCGACCCAACTCAGCTCTTACTGTACCCCAGGAACGTCTTCATCTTCTGGGATCCTCATGGCAGCAGTGGGATGATTTACTGGAGTCCCTTAGTCATGGGGCCTTTCTCTCTCTTTTGTTTCAGAGCCAGCGTCCTGGAATCGTCTCATGGTGCGTGGAGTGGTGGGGGTGGTGGGGGTGCTGGTCTCACTATACCTATGTGGGTTTTGGAAAGGTAGAGGGAAAGTGTTTGCCTACTCGCAACTCGTCCTCAGGAAGCTGCTGACTCATCCCTCCCAGTAGCCTGGAAGTCCGCAGGATTCCCAGGAATCTGAGCTCCCTGCAATGTGTGACAGGGACGGGGACCAGGCCCAGGGAACCAGAAACAGGAATCGAGACCCAGCCCTGGAGAATGGGGAAGGAGACCTGTTTGCGAATTCGTATCCAGTCTGCTGAATTGTTCACATCCAGACCCCCCCCCCCCCGCCCCAGTTCTTAAAAAGTCGAAGCATTTCATTTAGACACTTTCCAAACAAACCATTTTGATTTTTCAGTTTGAAACTATTTTTTATTTAAAAATGTCCTTCACTTTTATTTTAAAAATTCAAAAAGTTATAACCCTTGAAATGTTCCTGGGTCTTTTTTTTTTTTTTTTTTTTAAAGCTTTTTGGTTCATCAAAAATTTGGAAAAATGTTAGTTTTGTTCAACCTGAAACTGGTTTTTTTCCATCTCTTTTTTGGAATTGCCAGTGACCAAAAAATTCTGTTTGCCCAGCTCGAGGGGCGGGTGAGGATTTTGGCAGTTATATTGTGGGTCTCTAAGTCCCCTTGTTGCTCAAAGTTTTCTTACTGCAACAAATTAATTTGGGATGAGGGCAGGATGGGCAAAAGCTTCCTAAAAGTGTGTGTGGGGGGGCCTGCTGGCACAAAAACTGTGGCCCACCCCCTCTGCCACCCCTTCTCCTCGAGGTCCTGCCCCCTCAAACTGCCCTTTTCCCTGAGGCCCCCCCTCACACCGCCTTTCTCCCTGAGCTCCCACTTCATGCCGACCAAAACACTGCCCTCCCCACTCCCTTCTCTCCCCCATCATCCAGTCGCTCACACTTATGGCTAGTAAAAAGTGGTGGGCCCTGGTCTCCCCTGTTCCGGCACCCCTGGATGAGAGTGGGAGAGGATGAAGAACTCCTTTCAAATATAACTCCCCCCCACCCTCAGAAAAGCACAATTTGCCAGCAACAGCAAAACATGCACCTAACCAACCCGGGCCAGTCACGCTGTGTTGTGTGTGACATTCCCGTCCTGGGGCGGTTTATGTCTTGGAGAATGTGAACCCTGCAGGCCTGGATGTTTCTCTGCGTAATGTGACCTCAGTGTTCCTGATGAGAGCCATTGTTTGTAAATGTTTCAGAAGCAGACATATTTATCATTCATGTACAGACAGACATTTATTCACAATTAGAACTGGTCAAAAATAGGGAGGGTGGAGAGGGTCATGAAAATTGAAGAAGAAACCACTCCCCCCCCCATATTCTTCCAACTTATTTGGAAATGTTTTTAATGATCAAATTTTTGTTTCGCTTTGGTGAGAAAAACTCCATGTTCTCTCTCAAGTGGGCAGAGAAATCCCAAATGTTTTTTTTTAAAGAGGTAACTTTTTTCAAATGATCAATGTAATCCAAAGTGGCATTTTTAGTTCAAAGGTTGCATTGTCAGTGTAAAACCCTTTTGAACCAGCTCTGTTACTGTATAACAAGATGAGTTTATTTTTCATGATGCATTGTTTGGGCCAGGTTCCAAGTGGCATTTCAGTTTTTGCACAGCTCTTCTCTTCTTGCATCTGCACCTCTCATAAGCTGTGGCCTTAATCTTGGGCCTGGAAACACTTACGTGCATGTTTAACTTTAATTACTGCTGTGAATAATTCCATTTCAATGGGACAACTCTGAGATCGGCTTTACACTACGGCCCTATATCAGTGTACCTATGTCATTTATTTAATTTTCTTTCTTTTATATGTGAAAGTTCTTGAGAGGTTAAAGCAGGTAAAATACATGAACAGGTTCGGACAGTCCGAGTTTGTCCGTGCAAAGTGACAGCAGAGATGTGGGATCTGCTAGTTTTCCATAAGTCTCTCAGGGTTACCCAGGATAACTTTGGGGATCTCTGTCTTGCATCGGGAATGTTCCCTGAAAGTGTCCAAACAGCTCAGAGCTACAGAACCATTCCCTGGATCCATTCTTCTAGCTGTCTTCCCCAGAAAGCAGTCTGGCAAGTGTTCCTGTCAGCTCATTGCTAAGTTATCTGTCAAAACACTAGAGTTTTCAGGTGCCTAAGTAGCCCCTGGAATCATGGTGAAATTATCCTCCCCGCCACCACCAAAATTGGAAATGGTGCCCCGGAGTGCACGGTACCCTACCGTGTTTCCCCCATAGGAACTGCATGAACAGGCAACTCTGCAAGTTCTCTGCATGCCTCTGCAAGTGACCCCCATGCCTCTCCATTTCCTTGGCCACATGTATCCTGTCCCCATGCCGGCAGCGAATCCAGAAAATGAGGGAAAAGCTCACCACTGCGACCACCTGAGGGCGGTGTTGGGTTGAGATCAGCTGGTCAAAGCAGGCAACAGGGACAGAATCTGAGACTTGAAGCTCCTCGAGCGACCTCTGACCTTTCTAGACCTGCCCTTCAATCAGACACAGTGATTGTAAAGTTGAATGTGATAGTAACTAGACCCATTTTAAACCCTTCACCACACAAGACAAAGCCCGTAGGATTCATCATGAACTATTTATTTCTCCTCCCCTGGCTCCATGGAGCCACCAGCCACCTTGAAGCTTTCTCTCGTCTCTCCCAGGCTGTGCTCACTTGATTGCAGGAGCTCAGTGGAGGGTCCAGCTTTGCTCTTTCGCTTCCATTCTTTACCTCTTTGGGTGGCTGCATTTGCAAGTGAACAGCCTGATGGAAGCACTGAGTCCTCTGTCTCGGTAGGCAGGCCCAGCCGCGAAAGCCAAAGACTCCCTGAGAACAGGGGGAGGTTCGCCTGAACTCTCAGGAGAGGAGGCTTGGCCCATAGGTTAGGGTTACCATATTTGAACTTTCAAAAAAGAGGACACTCCGAGGGTGGTGGGGGGGAGCCCTGCCACCTATCTACTCCCTCCCACTTCCTGTTCCCTGACTGCCCCCCACAGAACCGCCATCCCATCCAACCCCCCCTGCTCCTTGTCCCCTGATCACCCCCTCCCAGGACCCTGCCCTCTATTTAAGTCTTCCTTCTCCCTGTCTCCAACTGCCCCATCCAACCACTCCCTGTCCCCTGACTGCCCCCGCAGAATCCCCAACCCATCTAATCCCCCCTGCTCCCTGCCCTTGACTCCCCCCCGAACCTCCGCCCCATCTAACCCCTCCCGCTCCCTGTCCCTTGACTCCCCCGACCCCTCTTCATATGCCCACCCCCTGACAGACTCCCCCCAGAACTCCTCATCCATCCAACCCCTCCTGCTCCCTGTCTCCTGACTGTCCCTTGGGACCCCATGCCCCTTCTCCAGCCCCTCCGGCCCCCGTACCCTGCTGCTCAGAGCAGTGTGTCTGGGGTGCGGAGCCAGACAGAGTGCCGTGCTCCCTCACAGAGCGCGCAGCTCCCCCTCCGCCCCCAGAGTGCTGCATTGGGAGGGAAATCCCGGCCCTTTGGAGAGTTTTACAAATTCCTCCCTGAGGGCAATTTAAAACCCAAAAAGCCGGACATGTCCGGGAAACTCCGGTCGCATGGTAACCCGACCACAGGGACTCCAGGATCTGCAGCTGCTACCACCTGTATGGTGAATCCTCCGACTCATCACCAACCAGCTCTTCCCCATTCTGCAGCCTGGCCCCATGGTCTGACTGTGCAGGAGAACAGAAACCCTTTGGGACAGCAGGAGAGTCTTCTCAATGCCGCACTCTTCGCATGGCTTCCCGCGGTCACCGTGAAACACAACTACCCTGCCCCCAGGAGTGTCTCAAGGAGCTGCCGGCGCAGTCACTGGGCACCCACTCGTAATGCTTCGGGCAGTGGCATTGCAGAGGGAGCTGAGCAGACCATCCCTCTGTGACTTCCTGAATTGCTGCCAGGACGGATTCTCCTCTGCGCTAGGGAGAGTCCCCGAGGACAAGCAGCTGTGGTGGGGAAGGGGGCAAGACAAACACTCCCCATGAGACCTTGACTAGCAGGCAAGCAGGACTCTGGGAGCCATGGCATCGGTGTGTCTTGCTGGGAGAGCAGAGCTGGAGAGCAGAAAAGGGCATTGGAGGAATTGTAGAAAAGTCAGTGTCATGGCTGGGTCATGGGCAGCCAGACCTAGTTGTCAGAGGCAGAGTCCACACTCACAAGACAGGAGTCGAGAGTCAGCTGCGTCAGGACACTGGAAGGGCAGAAGCAAAAGACCAAATTGTGTTCAGCACCTCAAGTCAGATGAGTCACCCCGAGTCAGGATGCCAGGAAATCAAGCCTGGGGAGTGGGAGCAGGAACAGCCAACACACAGTCCAGAGCTGGGGAGGAGCTCGGCTGTTCAGACAGCTTCTTGTTCCTGCTGCTGGTTTAAGGAGGTCCTGGGGGCCAATTAGCTGCTCTGGGACTCTGCCAATAGGAGCCTCAAACTGGGTCTGGACTTCGTCAGTCCTAGCTAAGCAGTTTTTCGTAGGCTTCCAGGTGGCGTACTGGAGGGTGGCTGCTCCCAGGAACCCTGCAGACCCGGGTTAATGACCCAGGGGTCAGGACAGTGAGTGATGTCTCCCCGCTCAAACCTCCTGCACAAAACAGTCTCCAGGGTCCTGGGCGTATCCTCTGAGAAGAAAGAAACACAGTCCTGAGGACAAATAGGCTATGGAACAGGAGCCCCCTCTTTGTTGCAACAGCCCCAAGTGCCCAGAAGAGTGGATGGTTCTTACCTCCAGGAGATGCCTGGGATCTTCCATCTAAGCCTCAATGGGACCCCTATTGCTTGATCTGACAGGAGGAGATCATCTCTCCCCACTGCTCCCTGCACTGGGCTGGCTGCAGCACACATCTGTGTAAGAGGCTGGGCCAGAGAGATGTTACAATCAGGGTCCAGGCAGCCCAGAAGGAGAACAGAGGGTCTGAAACCAGAAGACGAAGCAATCAAATCAGCGGATTCGACAGAGAAGTTTTCTACCCTACAGGGACATCAAAGAAGGTCTGTTAGGAAAGCTGAGATGTTAGTCTGGAAACTGCTTAGGCAAAGATTGTGACTTGTTAAGATTCAGTTTTAGTCACTACGAAGTGTGTTGTGTTTTGTTTCTCTCTTTGAAATGTGTCTCTTTCTCTTACTTAGTATCACTTAAATCTCTTCTTTGTTACTATGCTTCCCAAACCACCTCAGTGTTGTGTGTTCGAGTGAAGTGTGATTCTCCAGCCTACCCAACAGGCTGAGCTGTGCCCTGTCTCTCTGAAGGTAGCGAATAATTTCTGAGCGGTGCTGGGCCCAGAGTCCAAGGGCAGTTCACCAGACATCTCGTGGGAAGCCCAGAGACCAAAGGAGCAGGAGAGATTCCGGCCCCACTGACCCATGGGAACTTCCCACAGAAGAGCCTACACAGGGCTCTAGACACGGCCACTTTGGGTGTGTACCAGAGTTCACTCACCGCTAGATGCTGGCCAGGCCTCGTGTCACCGCTTTCTCTCTGGGCGAGCAACCCCGCTGATACTCACTCTTGCAGTTTCTTGGCTGGGAACTCAGCCCTCCAACCAGGTGACTGTCCTTTACTCCACTCCTTCCTGGGTTGTGCTCCTTGCAAACAAAGTCCCAAAATGTCTTGAACAGAAACAAGGCCTTCCACCCTCATGGGGAGTTCTGCCTCAGCCTGATTTCGGTTCGGGTTGCCCTTCTTGGGTTTCTCTGGTCTTCTATGTCCCCTTTCTTAGGGACGGTGAGAGAAGCCAGTCCTACCCTGGACTCCAGGGTTTGGCCCAAGGCCGTCTACTGAACAGCTCACTCTGCTTCTGGACTTTTGATGCTGTTTTCCCTTGTTTCCTCTCAGGTGGGGCTCACTTGATCATCAATTTGGCCTAGCCCCAGGCTAGGCAGCCATAGGCCAGGCCACCCTGTTAGATACCTCCTCCTTCAAATCCGGTCCAGCCCGGCTGACAGGTTTGCTGAGGGGAGGGGGAAACCCCATTGCTGATCAGAAGGAGGTCAGAGTCTGTTCTCTAGGAGCTGAAGGTCCGTTTGTCCTGCTGCGGGAAGTGGAGCTGGAGGACGGAGATGTTAGGTGAAAGAGACTGCATGATGGAGTTGGAGACTGAGGGACGGGAGCCTCCTCCCAGAAACCCTGCCAGGAGAAGAGGTTTGAGGAGGAGTTCTCTGGGGAGCCTCTTGCTTGGAAAAAAACAAGGGTGGCACATTGATGGAGATGTCTCTGTCCCAGGGATGGGGGAAGCTCCCAGCCAGGCTATGCAGCAGGGATCCCATTTCTCCCCCAAGAAACCCAGATGCCCAAAGAAGTCAATGGCTCTTACCTCCAAGAGGGAGCGGGGTTTTCCTTCTCAGCCTCTTTGAGAACTACCACTGCTTGGCTTCCTAGGACAAGGGACCTGTCCCCACTGCTCCCTAAGGTGGTTCAGCTCCTGACTGCACCCATCTGTGAGGCTGTCCCACACCCCAGGGCCTAGAAGACACGGGGGGAGGAGGCTCCTCTTTATCTCAGACTCAGAGAGCTCAGAGAAGGGCCAAAGGAAGAATAAAGGGCAGGAGATGAAGCTAGCCCTGAGCCTCTGTCCCATCCTCACCTCTTCAAATGTGGAGCTTCCTGAGCTTCAGTTGGGCATGCAGTCTGTAGCCCTGACCCAAAGGTCCTTCTGCGCCATATGGGGCAGGAAGATCTCTGCCTGGGAGCACGGGGAATGGGATGGGGGTGAGATCAAGGAAAGAGGGGAGGGATATGGGTGTGAGGGAAAGAGCTCCTGCCCCAGATGAAGGAATTTGGGGGGCCAAGGGAAGGACACAGCTCCACAGAGAGGGGAGAGAGTTTCTGTAAATGCCAGGGCCTCCATTTCCGCTTCCACTAGCCTGGCATTTACAGTGAGACAGAGCAGTACCTGCAGCAGGGAGTGGGACTTGCTGAACAGGGAGGGGAACCTTGAAGAGCGTCAGATGAGCCACAGCCCTTGCAGCGCCTCGGGCATCTGGTGCAAGTGCCGGATGATGTGAAGCTGGCACATGACCTTGGCTGTGACATCCTCGTGCTGCAGGGGAACGAGAACATGTCAGAGACTGAGACACTCCCCAGGAATCAGGGAGGATGAAGGGCACCTGGAACCAGCACCATCATTTCCACCCAGCAGCTGCTCATGTCTGAGTGGTAGATTCACCCTCCTGACCCCCAGGATGGCGGCTTGCTGTACTCTCTAGTGACCTCCAGTACCAACCCCCCTCCTTGTCGGGTGAGCTCCTGCCACCTCCCCATCAGTGCCCGTGACAGCTGTTCCACCTCCAACCCACCTGGGGACACCGCTCAAGTTCGGAGAACCCTCTCTTCCACCCCTACCTCCATCCCCACCCAGGTAGGGCAGGGAGGGGGCTCTAGAAGGGTGGCGGGGGGCGGGAGGGATTCTGGCAGCAGTGAAGTGGGATGGGGAGAGCTTGAGACCTTTCCCCAACACACCCCAGTGACAAATGCTGAAACCACAGGATGGCAGCCCTGTTGAACAGGGCAAGTTAGCAACCCCTGCCAACTGAATCCTCCCATTCTCTCGAGAGCGGGTCCAGCCTTACCACAGCAAGACCAGCTTCCCACGCCCATGTGCCTCAGTCAGTCACCATCACCACTCAGTCCTTGGCCTCCCAGGCTGCCAGGGATGGGAGCAACTCTCGATGGTGGCTGGGGTGACATGGACACTAGGCCATGGGGAAATGGGTGCAGCTCTGTGGGGCAGGAAAGGTTCCCAGAGGGCACTTAGGGGACTCTCCTGTCCTTCCCAGGAGTGATAGCAGAGCACCACATCCTAAGAACAGAACTCCATGAAGTCCAGAAGTCCCCACTAGGCTCCTTGCTACCAGGCCAGCGCATGGCGAGAGGATGGGAAGGAGGCCCTGAGCCCCACCCCAAGCTTCTGAGTCGATTGCAGCTGCTTACCGTGTCCCCCATCAGTTGCTGGGCTTCCCCCAGGAGGGAGTAGACGAGCACCAGCCCAGCCTGGCTGACACACAGCAGGGGGTCATAGATGGCCAGCAAAGCTGTCTGCACAAAGGATCTTCTCTGCCCGATGGAGAACAATTTTCCAAAGACCTAAAACCAAGAGGACATGAGGCTTGAGCAGATTGCCCAGAGCCAGCCTCCAAGTCCTGGCGGTACAATGGCGTCTCATGCCCCAAAGAGTGGGGAAGAGAGCTGCTGTGGCCAAGGCAGTTCATTCCCCAGGAGGCTTTCAGGGTCCCAGGGCTCAGGGAAGCCCCTTTATTAAAAGGTCGCAGATGCTGAGGGACCAAAGCCTCCAGTGGCTCTTTCGGGAAGGCAATTTATGGCAGGGGCCAGGATGGGCTGGAAATGGATCTCTAATGTGTGTGAGCAGGCCCAATCTGCTGACACAGAGATGACAGGGGACCCTATCTTGCTTCCAGCAGAGAGATCTCCTGCACCTCAGTGGATAGAGGAGTGTGCGTGTGGAGGGGGTTGGAGCTGACAGACCAAAGGTCTCTACCACGAGCTAAGTGATTTTTCTAGTTGCTGGGTATGGCCTCTGCAACTCCTTGGTTTCTTCAAGGGGAATCCAACCTGCAGCCTGACAAGAACAAGGAGACTCATGGCCCAGTCCCAGTGTGGGACCTTTAGCACCAGCGTGTCCCACTGGTTGCTGGATGAGGAACTCTGAACTGGAAATAAGGAGCGGGCTCTTTTCCTGTCTCCAGGAGGCATCCACTGCAGGGAACCCAGCCAGCTACACTCCCTGAGCTGTGTCATGCCCTGGCACAGTGCCCTTACCTCCCCCACTCTGGCTGTATTCTTGTAGCCCAACAGCCTGCTGTCCTGGTGCCAGTCGTAGCACCAGAGATCTTCCGCCTCATGTATGGTCAGGCCTGGAAGAAAGAGAGAGAGAGAGACTTTTCTCCTCATTCTGGTTGCAGTTTCTGTGTCCTTCCAATCCCATTGGTGGCTGCACAGTGGAGTGGAGAAGAACAGAGGCAGAGAGAGACTTGTCCTCCAGCTGGGGTCAGTCTGAGAGAAATGGTCTGGGGTCCCATTATCAACCTGTGGTCACTCTCAGTCCGCTATTGAGTTCCGTGTCGCAGCTGGGTTCCTTACCCCTCTGTTGGAGCAGCAGTTGGTAGAGCCGGTAAGTCCCCTCCCTGGCCTGCCGGCTGATGTCCTTGTCTGGATCGCTGACAAATAGAGCCAGCTGGGCCACATGGTGCCCCATCCGAGGGAACTCGGCTGAGATCTAATGGAAGGGAGAGCAGAGGGGACTCCATCAGCATTTTCCTCTCAGCTCCCTGTCCGCCCTGGGCCAGAGGGCTCCTTCCCCTTAGCCCCTCTGCAGGAGATGCCGGGGGAGAGGAGCTTGAGATCGAGCCTTCATTTGCTCTGCTGCCAAGGGAGCCCGGGATGCCAAGCAGGGGCTGGAGCATGGTCCCCTTAAAGGCCCAGGGGCAACACTGAACCAGGACAAGAAGAACTTGACTCAAGCCTAGCTCAATCCTGCTCTGACTCTGCCTCCCCATGAAGAACCCTCCTAAGCCACAGCCCCGGCAGCAGCAGCAGATCCTGCAGCCCGCTGGAGCCAGCCCACCTCCGCCTGGAGCCAGCAAGCTGGGCTCGGAGCTCACTTACGTCAAACTCAGGGAGGGTGACTGTGTATCTCAGCAGGGCTGTGCTGCTCCTGATAGCCCTGGCTCGCTCCTGGGACACCCTGGACACGACCCAGAGGTTGACATGCTGTGGGGAAAGGAGGCAGGTCAGACTCAGTGGCCAGCTGCTCCTGCTTTGCAAATGAGCCCCCCACGCCCCCAGCCCCAGGGGCCTGAGACATTCTGCGCAGGGGGGAATAGCTGAGTCCTTGATGGCAGAGCTTTAGAAGGGGATTCTTTCCCCCAGGACGCAGCTTGTACCCTTCAGTTCACAACTTCTCCGCGTCTCTCTAGATTGGGACAATGTTCGGGGTCGGGGCTGGTCCCATCCTCCCAGAATTCCTGATTCCTGAACAGTTCACCAGAAAGAAGACTGAACCCTCGGCCCTTCCCTGCTACGCAAATCCTTGGGGGGATGTAGGGAGTGACTGAGAGCACAATCCCCCCAGGAATGTCAGAGCAGATCAGAGGGAAGGGCTGATTCCCTGGGGCCCTCCTGTTTCTCTAGGAAGGAGCATGTGCCTCTTCTCTGAGAAGTAGCTCCCTAATCTCATGGGCTCTGTGTGTTGGAGGGGAGGGGGAAGGGTGGATTTTCAGACTCTCTCTCCCCAAGACAGCCAGGAGCCCTGTGCTTAGTGCTCAGCAGAGCTCTGGCTTGGAGTCCCAGCTCCTTCCTCTGTTCCTCAAGAAGGAAGGACATGACACTACATTGCACTGACCTCCCCAACCAAGGACGGCCCACTGGGAACCCAGCTAGGAGGACAGAGTAGAAAATGCATCTTCCAGTCTCTCCTTACCAGTCCCCCAAAGAGTTACGGTGAAATGGGGCTCACCTCCAAGATGAAGTGGAGCCTGTCTGTGTCTGGGGACTCTGCCAGCAGGTTCCCCAGCATGGCATCCAGGACCTCTGGGATGACTTTGTGCAGAGTCTGCAAAGCATGGGTCAGACTTAGGGAACCTGGGCCTACACCTGCCACAGGATGGGAAGAGGGGTCTCTGGGAAGCACTGGGGAGACTCCCAAACACATCTCCCAGCCTCTCTCCTTCACATCCCACTGCAGGCAATTCGCAAGAATTGATGACCCCTGGACCTTTAATCCATGAGCTTAGCAGGACTCTGCAGAGGGCCATGTAGGCAGAAGAGTAGGAAATAGCCAAGTTGCTATGGATGGAAGCTGGGCTTCTGGGGAAAACACGGCTTATGAAAGAAAGAAAGAAAGAAAGAAAGAAAGAAAGAAAGAAAGAAAGAAAGAAAGAAAGAAAGAAAGAAAGAAAGAAAGAAAGAAAGAAAGCAATCCCCCAGGGAGGCGTAATCTCTTCCCTGCTGGAGGGAAGGACCCAAGCCTGCAGCTTGTTCCATCTCCACTACCCCACCCCTAAAGATGGAGCTCCAGTGAATCAAGAGAACAGGGACCAAGGACCACTCTGGAAGAGGAGGAAGATAGAGGAGGAGGTACCTGGATGCCGGTGGTGTCCTTCTCCGTGCCCAGGGTGAAGACGGAGTGAAGGGCAGCTCGCAAGAGGTGGGTCTCTAGGGCTGGCTCCAGGGCAGGTTTCATGGTGCTGGCAAGAGAGAGGAGCTGCTATTAGACTGTGCAGTACGGGGGTGGGACTGTTGCCAACACAGACACCAAGCCACAGGGATAGAGGCACAGTCTGGCGAGAATGGAAACTGAGGCACTTAGCTCGGGAATGACAAGGCCAAGGCGTCCCAGACAGACAGTGGCAGGACAGGAATAGCTGCTGTTCCCTGGAGCCTGCTGCCCCTCCTGTATCTGATCCCCGGAATGAGCCCCTCTCCAAGGCCCCTGTCATGTTATGGGAGTGAAAAGAAGAGCCCCGCCAGGAGAGAGTGACCCTTCCCACCCCACCATCTCTGCCAGAGGCGCCACTCTTGGGAGGTGACCTGGGAGGGACAGTGATGGTGACTCCCAGCCTTGGGCCTGAGCAGCACTGGGGTGAGGGGAGCTGGCGGGGTGGGGGGATGGGGCTGTCTCGGTACCAGAGGTTCCCCACTGCAGCCAGAGAGTGGGCGAGGATGGCGCTGGGTGACGAGTCATTGGGAAGCTCCTCAATGAGCTCCTGTGAGACGCAAAGGAGACAAAGGAGCGTGTGAGATTCAGGCCCGACTGACACCTCCCAATGACGAGATGACACAGCCAGTGCCCCACATGGCCAGCAGGATCCCCCACCACCTCCCGCTCCTCCAATTCCTTCCTGCCCATCAAACTTCTCCTCCTTCCCAGATTCCTGCAAAGCTCACTCCCAATCCTCTTCTCTCCTCCTCCCTGTCAAAACTGCCCCCATTCAGCCCCATCCTGATGACCGAGCTGGGACCACGTGATTCCTTGGCCTCCACTCTCAGCTGTCCTCCAGCCCCACAATTCCCCCCCTGCCCACTACTGACCAATCTCACAATTTCTCCCTTCTCTTCTCCCAAGTCTTCAGCCCGAGGAATCCTTGTCCTCTGCTGCCCCCTCCAACACCACCCAGTCCCCACCCATGAGCCCGGCCATACCCCTGCCAAACCCATGTCTCTCTCCTCCCTCCAGCTGCCGTATGGCGTGTCTCACTCACCACGATCCTCTTCACCACAGCCGCCTTGCAGCAGCGCGGCTCCAGCGTGTCCTCCCCTCTCTCCCGTGCAGCCAGACATGCGGGGTAGATGGCCTGAAGGAACAGGAGCTGCTGCCCCTCATCCTGTACCCACCGGGAGTGGGGTATAGCAAGAGAGAACCTGTTAGCTAGGGACCTTCCTACCCCACCCAAACCAGCTCCAGGGCTCAGGCCTCAATGGGGGATTGTGGGGACCCGCCTATTGTCCAAATCCCCCACCACTCCTACACAAGCAGGATCAGGAAGTGGGACAGTGCCTGTGGGGGGAAACGACCTCGGCTGTTGTGGGACAAACACCCCCATCTTGGGGGTCCCACATCATGGGTGTAAAAGGGCCCCATTAGGGGTGGTGGATCAGGAGGGACAAGACCCTCGGCAGGGGGTGGGGATGCTGGGAAGGGACAGGGCAATCTTGGTTCAAGCCCAGGTGGGGAACATTTGTACCTTATCTCTGCACTGGAGCTGCTCTCGGATGACCTTGAGAGCAGCTTCATCTTTGGCCATGTGCACCCCTTCCTCCTGCTCCGAATCCAGGGGGGTCCCTGCACCAGGGAGGGAAGGACAGGGGCGTGGTGGGCAGAGCAGGATTCCAGACCCCCCTTCCCACCTCAGGCACCCAGGGCAGATCGGGCCCCAAACCTCCCTCTCAGGGATGCCTTCAGGCCCCAACAGCTTCAGAAGCCCAGAGCAGAGCCCCCCTCCGCTTCCCAGGACTCCAGGGCAGGTGCCTGTTCTCCCAGCCCCGGAGCAGCAAGGACCAAAGTGGCAGCAGCTCTTCACGCCCCCACCCCCAGGTCCCCGTGCGGAAGGGGCAGCTGTGTGACGGCTGCTGCTGTCCGTGGGGTTCGCGGGGCTCAGGTCAGACACCTGGGCTGGGGACACCCCCCCCCGTATCCCTGGGAGAGCGTCTGGGCCCAGGGTGTTCACATCCCGTCCTCAGCCCTCCCTTAGCCCAACCTGGCTCCTCACCTGGAACAAAGCAGTGGCCTCCATCAGCCTGGCTGCTGCCAGAGGCCCAGGTGCTGCCGCTGTCCCATGCTGAGCTGCCCGTGCTGGGACAGGGACCTTCCCCCTCCTGGCCGGCGGGGGCTGGAAGGGCCTCAGAGAGCGGGCAGGGTGATGCCTCCTGATGGGAAGGAGGGCTGGGCTCCTGGGGCCGCTGCTGCCCACACAACAAGCCCCAGAGCCACCCTGCCCGGCGCCCCTCCTGGGCTGGGTCCTGTCTGCAAAACCGCAGCCTGGGCCAGCTCCATTGGGGCCTGGTCGGGGCCTCTCCCAGCTCGGCGCCTGCGCCGGGAGCCGGGGTCCTTTTCCAGAAGGCCGGGCACTTCCGCCGTCTGGCCTGGACGGGAGCTGCTTCCCCGCCAGCAGGGACGCAGGGCTTGCTCTGCCCCTTGGGAAGACGGCAGCTGCTTCCCTCAGGCTCTGGGGCCACCTGCAGAGCCTTCCTCCGCAACATCCGCAGGAGCCTGGCCATCCTGGAACCGAGCGGGGAGCAGCGGTGAGACTGGGCTCAAGGCAGCCTTTCACTCCTGGGCCTTTTCCGTCCCTCCTCTTCCCTCCTCCAACCACAGCAGTCCCTTCTGCCCGCACAGGAGTGCAGGGAGTGCCATCTACACACACGGGCAGGAGTTCATTGCATGATATTCTCCCAACGTTCCCCCTCGTAATCCCTGCTGCTGCAATAGCCAGGAAGTCTCATCCTTTTCCAGCAATGGGGTCAGTCCCAAAGACCATCGGTTCCTCTGGACAAGCAGTCCCCTCCTGTCGTCCCAGGCCACTCTCCCGCCCAGGCTAGAGAAGGAACAGAAGCCAGGAGTCCGGACTTCTCCTGGGAAACCATTCCCCACGTCAAAGTCACAAAGAGCCTAGGCACAGGAAGACAAGCGCCCTCCTCCTTCCCCATTGATTTCCAGGCTCAGCAGCTCACAGGGTCTGGCTCACCTCAGAGACTCTAAGCCTGGGGAACGGTGTCCCACAAGGGAAGGGCTGGGAGCCCCATTTCTGGAACCTTTCCAAACACACTGGAGATGGCTCTGGAGAAGCCCCTACCTGGCCTAAGAGTGAGGGGCTCTTGGGGGCTGTTTGCAAAGGAAATCCCCCTTTGGAGATAGTCTCTCCCCATTTCTGCCTCTCCCTAGACAGACAGGGGAAGCCTCCGGGGAACCCGAATGCCACTCACTTGCTCTCAGTGATGGGATGATGGATGGCGGATGTTCAGGGTCAGCAGACGTCCCACGCCCCCCTCCTCACTCTCCAAGCCCAAGGCAGGCTGAAGAGGGTGGTGACCTCAGGAGTTACCCTGCCCAGCCAGCAGGCAGGGTGATGACACTAGGGCGATCGACTAGCTGTGAAAACAAGAGTCTGTCTTATTGCCAAGGGACGGAGAAACTCAGCCAGCAGCAGGGGTTGCAGAACACTGCCCTAGGGCGGAGGTGACAGCGCCTCCAGGATCCTGACATCCCAGCACTTTACACACCTTCCTGGAGCCTCCCAAACCCACTGAGCTGTAGCCATGGGACCCTAACCCTACTGACGGCAAACGGTTCTCAGCTAGGAGCACAGGCTCACACTGAGTGTCAGAGCCATGGATGGACCCCTTCACTAACCACTGCCACACACTCCCTCCACAGCTGGCAATTGCAACCAGGCCCTAATGGCTGGTCCCCCTGCCTTTGAGAGGGAGGGTCACTCCTGCTTCCATTGCTGCCTCTTGATCTGTGGGACTTTGGGCAAGTCGCTCCCCCTCTCCATGGCTCTCTGGGACTCACATCCCTGAATGGGCTTTAAAAAAAACAATGGTTAAAGTTTGGCCCCAACTAGTTCTTGTTTCTCGAGACTAGCCATTTCAGCAAAGTTTAGAATTCTTGACATTCAACACCTGGAAACATCCCTTTCTCCTTCGCAGACGGCCTTAACATCCCTTATCTCACCCAGGCTCCCTGCTGCCTGGAGTTAGAGAATTGACCCTATTCCCACTGGACCTACCCAAAGTGTCACACAGCAAAGCGTGAGGGAGCCAGAAAGAGAAGACAACAATCCTGACTCCTGTTCTAACTAACAGACAACAACCCCCCCAGAGGCAGGGATAAAGCCCAGGAAATAAGGTGTGAACATTTTCATGGAAACCGTTTTCTGTCTCAAAATCCATTCAGATGAATCCACTTTGTTTCTTGAAATCATAAGAAGTAGGATAAAAATTCTTTGCAAAAATATTTGTTTGCAAAACAAGAGCATCTCCTGTTTGTCACAGTGCATTCAACTGTCTCGTCGTACACAAAGGGGAAACACTATGATCTAGCAAAAAGAAAAAGGAGTACTTGTGGCACCTTAGAGACTAACGAATTTATTTGAGCATAAGCTTTCGTGAGCTCCAGCTCACTTCATCGGATGCATCTGTAGCTCACGACAGCTGTAGCTCACGAAAGCATATGCTCAAATAAATTGGTTAGTCTCTAAGGTGCCACAAGTCCTCTTGTTCTTTTTTGCAAATACAGACTAACACGGCTGCTACTCTGAAACCAACTATGATCTAGAAAATTAGATGAGATGCTTCAGTCTGAGCTAAGTAGTTGCTGCTCTTCACAATTTCAAAAGAATAAAATACAAATAAAAGAGAATATTAGGTCATAATCTGATATGCCTCAGTGTGATCGGACACCTCCTGGTCTGTACTGCTCCAAGTGACACTCTTCAGTGGATCCCCAGCATCCACCCATGGCGAGGTAGGTGGGAGAGGATTGTTATTCCTACTTGACAGAAGGAGAAACGAAGGCTGAGAAAGGAGCAGGGACTTGTCTTAGCTGATGCAGCCAGTCCGTAGCAGAATTGCTCTCAAATGAGCTACAGACCAGCAATTGTTCATAGTAATTATGCAGCAAGTATTTGAGAAGAATTGGATTGTTCGAGAGGATATTGAACTGCTCCAAGACAATGAATGGAGAGCAGCATCCACATTGGTCAGACATATAACTGGTTGTGACTTATTTGCTTGGTCATAAAAGAGAACAACAAAGACTAGAGTTTCCTCCCTGTCAATAGCTCCCTCCTCAGCCAATCAAGGTTGAGACTTTGAGGGGTGGGAGGCTAAGGGTTCTCATCAAATAGCCCAAAGAATGGCCCTGGTCACCACCGAGGCGATCATTCTCGGAGCCCTATTCCAGTCTCACCTCTCTGTGAGGGCCTCCCACAACCTCCCTGGCCCCCGCTCCACACACAGAGCTCCTGGTGGTGGGAGGAGAGCAGAGGAAAATGACAAAGGAAGCAAGAAGAGAAAGGTAGGAGGGACAGAGGAAAAGGGAAAACAAAAAGGAGAAAAACCAACGTCCCTAGTGATTCTAAGGGACAAAGTCCTAGGTCGGAAATAAAATACTTCCTCCACAATCTAATGTTTTCCTTTCCTAAAAATCAGCTGGCACCTGATTGATCAGACTGGTCAGGTTCCAAACCTCTCCGAGGCTCTTACCTTCTATACAGGAACGTCTGTTTTTGAGCAAAACCACTACAAGAAAAGGAGAAAACTCCGAAGAGGGTCCTCCTTGCTCTCACGAATGTGAAAGTGAATGCTCTCTCAGTCCTCCAGGAGAGACCTCGAGAAGGAGACGTGCTGAAGCAAAGCCACAGGGATCTCCAAGCTTGCCCCTGTCCTGCACCCCTGTCCTGCCTGGCTGATGTCAAGATCTCTCTGTGAGATCATCGCCTCCCCGCCACCTTTGTCCAATAGGCTGAGGTCCTGCCAAAGGTCCTTGTGATGTCACTGCCACACCCACCCCTCCCCTGCAGTGCTGATGTCCTGCCCCTGTCCAGCCACATTGGATGTTTCAGCCGCTTCCCCTGGATCACCCCACTCAATGACTCTTCCTTGTGGGGATGACACCCACTACACAGTATAACACAGAGCTTCTTCCCCAGGCCGCAATTAGGTTTTCACAAGTTAGTTGACTTTATGGCCAGAAGCAACCGTTAGAGCATTTAATCTCATCCCCTGCGTATCCTAAGGCCTCCTGTATATCAGAAGAGCTGGGCTTTTCTTTTACTCAAATGTTTTCCAGAAAGGCATCTAGTCTTTATTCCAAGAGATGGAGAATCCATCATTTCTCTTGGCAGTTTGTGCCAATGACGAATCACCCTCTTACAAATCCGGGTCTTATTGTCATTATACTTCTTCTGATTTCTGCTTCCATCCATGGGGTCTTGTCATGCCTTTCTCTGCTACATAAAAGAGCCCTTTTATACTCAACATTTTCTCTCCATGAAGTCAAGCAACTCACCTCTCATTTGTCTTTTGTGTATACTAAACAGATTGAGCTTTTTCAATGTCTCATTAGAAGGCATCATCCCCATCACTCAATTAGGAATCTTTTCTGTACCCTCTCCAATTGTTTTAACATAATATTCAAAATGTGGACACAAGAACTGGATTCAACATTCCAGCATCAGTCTCACCAATGCTCTTTCACTTCCCTTTCCATTCTCACTACTCTATCCAGCCAAGAATGGTTTTAACCTTTTTTAACACAGTTTCACATTGGCAGACCGTGCTGAGTAGCTCGTCCTCTATGGCCCCGAAATCCTTTTCAGGGTCCCTGCTTTCCAGCGGATTGTCCCCCATTCTGTAGGGTGCCACCTGACTCCTTTGTTACTGAAGCTATGGGGTTGCATTTGGCTTTATTTAAACCTAATTATTTTGTAAGTATTTTAGAAGAAGTAGCCCATTAGAGAGAGAATCGTGAATTACTCCAAGACAATGAATGGAGAAAAGCAGCAAGAGCAATCAAATACATGTTTGGTTATGGCCTATTTCCTTGGTCTTAAAAGAGAGTAAGGAGGACCTGAGTCTCCTCCCTCACAATAGCCCCAAGCTCCCCCAATCAGCATTGAGACTCTGAGAAGCAGAAAGCTGAGAGTCCTCACCAGATGTCCCGGGTCACCACCGGAGGGAGTCACTCTTAGAGCACCATTCCAGCCACATGTCTTTGGGAGCAACCCCCCATCCCCAACTCCACATGCACAGACAGGTCCTGGTGGTGAAAGGAAAGCAGGGGAAAAGGACAAAGATGCAAGAGAAGACGAGAAAGGAGGGAGAGACAGGAAAAGGGAAAACAAAAAGGAGAAACCCCAGTGTCCCCAGTAATTCTAAGGGACAAAGTCCTAGGTCTGAATTAAAATGCTGCCCCACAATCTAGTGTTTTCCTTTCCTAAAAATCAGCTGGCACCTGATTGATCAGAACTGGTCAGATTCCAAACCTCTCCGAGGCTCTTACCTTCTATACAGGAACGTCTGTTTTTGAGCAAAACCACTACAAGAAAAGGAGAAAACTCCGAAGAGAGTCCTCCTTGCTCTCACGAATGTGAAAGTGAATGCTCTCTCAGTCCTCCAGGAGAGACCTCGAGAAGGAGACGTGCTGAAGCAAAGCCACAGGGATCTCCGAGCTTGCCCCTGTCCTGCACCCCTGTCCTGCCTGGCTGATGTCAAGATCTCTCTGTGAGATCATCGCCTCCCCGCCACCTTTGTCCAATAGGCTGAGGTCCTGCCAAAGGCCCTTGTGATGTCACTGCCACACCCACCCCTCCCTTGCAGTGCTGATGTCCTGCCCCTGTCCAGCTACATTGGATGGTTGAGCTGCTTCCCCTGGATCACCCCTCTCAATGAGCGTTCATTGTGGGCTCAAGCTGAACACAGTAAAACATCAGAGACTTCTCCCCATGCTATGCTCAGTTTTTCATAAATTAGCAGACTTTATGGACAGAAGAGACAATTAGAGCATGTCATCTGACCCCCTGCAAAACACATACTTTCTGTAGAGCATAGGAGCTAGTTTTTGACTACACGCGTTCCAGAAAGGCATCTAGTCTTCATTAGAAGACATCAGGAGGTGGGGAATCCCCACCACTTCCCCTTCTGGTTTGTTCCTTTGGTGATTCATCCTCACGGTTGAATATGTGTGTCCTCTTTCTCATATGAATTGGTCTCTTTTGAGTTTCCAGCCACTGGGTCTTGTTATTCTTTTCTCTGCTAGATTAATGAGCCCTTTCATACCCGATATTTTCTCTCCATGAAGTCACTTCAACACTTCAATGATGTCACCTCCCGATCTTTTTTATCATCTAAACAGGCTGAGCTCTTTCAATCGCTTATTCGCAGGCATTTTTCTCCAGCCCTCAATATGTTTCATTGCTTTTTGCTGCCCCATCTCCAATATTTCCAAATCTTTTTTCAAAGGTGGATGCCAAAACTGCATGCAGAATTCCATGATCAGTCTTCCTCATGGTTTCAGAGTAACAGCCATGTTAGTCTGTATTCGCAAAAAGAAAAGGAGTACTTGTGGCACCTTAGAGACTAACCAATTTATTTGAGCATAAGCTTTCATGAGCTACAGCTCACTTCATCGGATGCATACTGTGGAAAGTGTAGAAGATCTTTTTATATACATACAAAGCATGAAAAAATACCTCCTCCCACTCCACTCTCCTGCTACTAATAGCTAATCTAAAGTGATCACTCTCCTTACAATGTGTATGATAATCAAGTTGGGCCATTTCCAGCACAAATCCAGGTTTTCTCACACACACCCCCACCGCACACACACAAACCCACTCTCCTGCTGGGAATAGCTTATCTAAAGTGACCACTCTCCTTACAATGTGTATGATAATCAAGGTGGGCCATTTCCAGCACAAATCCAAATTTTTTCATGCTTTCAGATGACAGAACGAGGAGTAATGGTCTCAAGTTGCAGTGGGGGAGGTTTAGATTGGATATTAGGAAAAACTTTTTCACTAAGAGGGTGGTGAAACACTGGAATGCGTTACCTAGGGAGGTGGTAGAATCTCCTTCCTTAGAGGTTTTTAAGGTCAGGCTTGACAAAGCCCTGGCTGGGATGATTTAACTGGGAATTGGTCCTGCTTCGAGCAGGGGGTTGGACTAGATGACCTTCTGGGGTCCCTTCCAACCCTGATATTCTATGATTCTATGATTCTATGATTCTTTTCTTCCGCATGGTGTGTCACCTCCCTATGCTCCTCACTGCTCTTTTCATACATCTAATGATGGCTTTAGCCCTGTTCACCACAGCATCACCCTGGGTGCTCATGTTGAATGGCTTGCCTAGCATGGCCGCGAAATCCTCTTCACAGTCAGTGCTTTCCTGGATACACTTCCCCACTCTGTAGGTGTGGCCTGCATGCTTTGTCGCTAGCTATAGGACCCTTCCTTTGGTTCTTTTCCAACTTGTTTTCTTTGAATGACTCCACTTTATCAAGGGATCCGATTGCTCTGTGTCACTGCCCTCTCCTCATCATTAATTACCACTCTGCTACTATTTTATCACCCACCAACGTTAGCAGCAGTGATATTTTATTTGGGTTGCAGTTCATTGATATTTATTTTCAAGAATTAGTCCTTGAGAGCCTCTTCATATCCCTCGTGCCCATAACGGGCTCCACACAGCACAGTGAGAAAAGGCCACCCAGCCCAGCTGTGCCCTAGGGGCTAAGCACAGAACAAATGTAGGAGCTTGTGTCATCCATAGCTTCTGAACAACATGTGGGGGTCATCAGCTTACAAAGACACTCTAGACCGGTAGCATAGACAGGCCCCAAATGTATCTAAGTGTCCCGCCTTGAAAAACAGAAGACAAAAAAACATAACCTTGAGTAGCTTTATTTTATGGTCGTGGAAACTGAGGCACACAGAAGCAAAGAGATTCGCTCACGGTCAAAAAGTCAGGAATAGAAAATGGCCAATCTGCTGATAGTCAGTCCTGGGCCCTAGCCATGTTTGTCCTGGCCTCTCTGCTTCAGCTCCAGTAACAACCCGAGTGGAGGTTTTCTTCCTCTCCGTGTCCTTTAACTTCACGTCACTGGAGAAGAAAGATTGTTTCTGACCAGCTGGCTCTAATGCTTAAAAACCTTCATTTTTTTCTTTTGCTAGGAGGATAACGCTGGACATTTTCTCTCATCCACTTTCCTTTGGAATAATTTCAATCCAGTCCAAAGGATTTCCTTTTCCAGTGTGTCTTCAGCACCTTTCCTAGCAAACAGTTCCTGTTCGAGCACAGGTTTCCAGTTTCAGGCTGTCCCAGGGGGAGATGGCCATGAAAGGGGTAGTAGCTCAACTGAACCTATCCCCAGGTGAAGGGAATAAGTGCAGGGGTCACATGGGAAGGAGCAGCATGTAACTAGGATCCAGGCCTGTTGGGCGATATAAGAACAGCCTGTGCTCAGCCAGGAGAGAGACCCGCAATGGGAGCAGGCCTGGGAGGGGCTTGGATAGTCCTTTCAAGTCAGTTTTGGTACACAGCAGGGGATGGAACAGCCAAGCTGCTAGGGTTGGGAGCTGGGCCTCCTGGCAGTGTCCAGGAACGAAAGCACAGCACCTGCCAGGAAGGGAGTCCCCACAGAGGGACACCGTAATCTCCCAGGAAGGGAAAAGGCTCTCACTGCCATTTCTTAACCTCATGGGGTGTTCTCCTGCTCTGCCAACCCCACCCCTATTTCAGCATCTCCAGGTGCCTGAGGAAGCAGGCACCAGAGGCCATCCTGCAGCTGGGACAGAGATGGAGGTTGATGACCTACCTGCCCGTGGTGACCATGGTGCAGGACAGCCCTCAGGACATGCGAATGCAGCTCCAGATCTGCAGAATGCACCTTCCCTTTGCTGGCACGAGACCTTGCAGGTTGCGGGAGGTGAGACAGGCACTAACTTTTGGTAACCCTCAGTGGGATCAGAGGGTAATGGTTTGTAGAAAGTGGTGTTGGAGAGCTTTACAAAAACTAGGCAAGCCATTTACAACACACACTTTGTTTCTCTACAAAAGAAAAAGGACACTAAACTATCTAAACTACTACATGCCACAAGGGGCCACAACAGTGGTTCCCTTAACCCACCCAGCAATATTGTTAATGTATCCAACTATACTCTTAGCCCAGCAGAAGAATCTGTCCTATCTCGGGGCCTCTCCTTCTGCCCCTCCATCCCCACGAATATGAGACCGTTCTGTGGTGACCTAGAATCCTATTTTCGATGTCTCCGACTCAAGGAATATTTCTCACACCTCTGAACAACATACTAACCCACAGAGAGCTTCCTACCAAGACGACAAAAAGAAGGATTCTGGGTGGACTCCTCCTGAAGGTCGAAACAACAGACTGGACTTCTACAGAGAGTGCTTCCGCCGACGTACACGGGCTGAAATTGTGGAAAAGCAACATCACTTGCCCCATAACCTCAGCCGTGCAGAACACAACGCCATCCACAGCCTCAGAAACAGCTCAGACATCATAATCAAAAAGGCTGACAAAGGAGGTGCTGTCGTCATCATGAATAGGTCAGAATATAAACAAGAGGCTGCTAGGCAGGTCTCCAACACCACTGTCTACAAGCCATTACCCTCTGATCCCACTGCGGGTTACCAAAAGAAACTACACCATCTGCTCAAGAAACTCCCTGAAAAAGCACAAGAACAAATCTGCACAGACACACCCCTAGAACCCCGACCTGGGATATTCTATCTGCTACCCAAGATCCATAAACCTGGAAATCCTGGACGCCCCATCATCTCAGGCATTGGCACCCTGACAGCAGGATTGTCTGGCTATGTAGACTCCCTCCTCAGGCCCTATGCTACCAGCACTCACAGCTATCTTCCAGACACCACTGACTTCCTGAGGAAACTACAATCCATCGGTGATCTTCCTGAAAACACCATCCTGGCCACTATGGATGTAGAAGCCCTCTACACCAACATTCCATACAAAGATGGACTACAAGCCGTCAAGAACAGTATCCCCGATAATGTCACGGCAAACCTGGTGGCTGAACTTTGTGACTTTGTCCTCACCCATAACTCTTTCACATTTGGAGACAATGTATACCTTCAAGTCAGCGGGATTGCTATGGGTACCCACATGGCCCCACAGTATGCCCGCATTTTTATGGCTGACTTAGAATAACGCTTCCTCAGCTCTCGTCCCCTAATGCCCCTACTCTACTTGGGCTACATTGATGACACCTTCATCATTTGGACCCATGGAAAAGAAGCCCTTGAGGAATTCCACCATGATTTCAACAATTTGCGTCTCACCATCATCCTCAGCCTGGACCAGTCCACACAAGAGATCCACTTTCTGGACACTACGGTGCTAATAAGCGATGGTCACATAAACACCACCCTATACTGGAAACCTATTGACCGCTATACTTACCTACATGCCTCCAGCTTCCAACCAGGACACACCACACGATCCATTGTCTACAGCCAAACTCTACCATACAACCGCATTTGCTCCAACCCCTCAGGCAGAGACAAATATCTACAAGATCTCTGTCAAGCATTATTACAACTACAATACACACCTGCTGAAGTGAAGAAACAGACTGACAGAGCCAGAAGAGTACCCAGAAGTTACCTACTACAGGACAGGCCCAACAAAGAAAATATCAGAACGCCACTAGCCATCACCTTCAGCCCCCAACTAAAACCTCTCCAATGCATCATCAAGGATCTACAACCTATCCTGAAGGACGCCCCATCACTCTCACAGATCTTTGGAGACAGGCCAGTTCTTGCGTACAGACAGCCCCCCAACCTGAAGCAAATACTCACCAGCAACGCACACCACACAACAGAACCACTAACCCAGGATCCTATCCTTGCAACAAAGCCCGTTGCCAACTGTGTCCACATATCTATTCAGGGGACACCATCATAGGGCCTAATCACATCAGCCACACTATCAGAAGCTCATTCACCTGCACATCTACCAATGTGATATATGCCATTATATGCCAGCAATGCCCCTCTGCCATGTACATTGGCCAAAATGGACAGTCTCTACATAAAAGAATAAATGGACACAAATCAGACGTCAAGTATTATAACATTCAAAAACCAGTCGGAGAACACTTCAATCTCTCTGGTCACTCGAACTCAGACCTAAAAGGGGCAATTCTTCAACAACAAAAAACTTCAAAAACAGACTCCAAGGAGAGACTACTGAATTGGAATTAATTTGCAAACTGGATACAATTAATTTAGGCTTGAATAAAGACTGGGAGTGGATGTGTCATTACACAAAGTAAAACTATTTCCCCTTGTTTATTTCCCCCCCCTACTGTTCTTGTCAACTGCTGGAAATGGCCCACCTTGATTATCACTACAAAAGGTTTTCTTCACCCTCCGCCCTCTCCCCACCCACCCCTGCTCTCCTGCTGGTAATAGCTCACCTTTCCCGATCACTCTTGTTACAGTCTCTATGGTAACACCAATTCTTTCATGTTCTTTATGTATATAAAATCTCCACACTGTATTTTCCATTGCATGCATCCGATAAAGTGAGCTGTAGCTCATGAAAGCTTACGCTCAAATGTCTTTGTTAGTCTCTAAGGTGCCACAAGTCCTCCTTTTCTTTTTGCGGATACAGACTAACATGGCTGCTACTCTGAAACAGTGTTAGTCTTGCAGATGCAGACTAACACGGCTGCTACTCTGCCATGCCTCCACCCACTTTAACCCAAAACAAACTCAGGTTTTGGGTCAAAGGGGGTAGAAGCATGGAAGAGAGTATATAGTGAAAAAAGATTGATTTTAAAAGCGTCAGAACAATATTGTGAAAACAGGAAATTCCTAGTCTTGACAATCTTTCACGAAAAACCCTTGCATTCCAAAAATAGTCACTTTTCTACAGACAATCCTTCCTTTGGAAAAGATTTTCAACCGTGTCTAGAAATTGCTCCCAGGTCAGTGTCTCTCTGAGCGTGGGCTGCACTCATTTGCCCTCCCCTTCCCCTGGGGATGTGTATGAAGCACTAGTTAGAGGGGTACAGAGGAGGTATAAATAAAGATGATTAGGTCTTGACGAATACACATGTGGAGGGTGTGGGGGGAGAGAGACATGACTGATTGTATTGTCCTGAAGCAGTGCACAGCTTCCAAAGATTTGGTGAATGCTTTTCTGGGAGTCTGATTCTGCAAACCAACTTCCAGGAGCATCAGATGTGCATCTGACAAGGCCCTGCTCCCTCCTCATGTCCAGGCCACTTGGCCAGTGGCTTGGCATGAGTAAATCAAATGCTGGACTGCCATTTTCCTACCCCTGCCTCTATGTGCATTGTGAGCAGCTGCACTGCTGCACATCCAAGTGGCTAAAGAACCATCAACAGGCTTCACTCTTCTTTACTCTCTGGTCACATAATTACAGACATGAAAGTTGCGATAATACAACAGAAAAACTTCAGAAACAGACTCCAACCAGAGACTGCTGAATTGCAATTCATTTGCAAATTGGATACAATTAACTTAGGCCTGGGAGTGGTTGAGTCATTATGCAAGGTAACCTATTTCCCCTTGTTTATTCCTTCCCCCTCCCCCACACTGTTCCTCAGACATTCTTGTTAAACCCTGGATTTGTGCTGGAAATGGCCCACCTTGATTATCATACACATTGTAAGGAGAGTGATCACTTTAGGTAAGCTATTACCAGCAGGAGAGTGTGGTGGGGGGAGAGAAAATCTTTTGAAGTGATAAACACCCATCTTTTCATGGTCTGTGTGTATAAAAATATCCTCACTGTATTTTCCACTTTATGCATCTGATGAAGTGAGCTGTAGCTCATGAAAGCTTATGCTCAAATAAATTGGTTAGTCTCTAAGGTGCCACAAGTACTCCTTTTCTTTTTGCGAATACAGACGAACACGGCTGCTACTCTGAAACCTGACTACACAGAGTGCTGTCATTTGCACAAAGATAAAATGGAGAAATGTTGTGTGTGTTTAACCTCTTTCAAACAGCGGGCTCTTAAATGTTGCAAATAATTTCTAGCTCAACCAGAAGTTAGGGGCTTGAGGTAGGAGTCTCCCAGGCATTGTCTTCACTGCAAAAGTGTGTTTACACGGAGATAGCTAACTTGATGTAAAATCCGAGTGGAGACATAGAATAGAAACATAGAATATCAGGATTGGAAGGGACCTCAGGTGGTCATCTAGTCCAACCCCCTGCTCAAAGCAGGACCAATCCCCAATTAAATCATCCCAGCCAGGGCTTTGTCAAGCCTGACCTTAAAAACTTCTAAGGAAGGAGATTCTACCACCTCCCTAGGTAACGCATTCCAGTGTTTCACCACTCTCCTAGTGAAAAAGTTTTTCCTAATATCCAACCTAAACCTCCCCCACTGCAACTTGAGACCATTACTCCTTGTTCTGTCCTCTTCTACCACTGAGAATAGTCGAGAACCATCCTCTCTGGAACCACATCTCAGGAAGTTGAAAGCAGGTAATATCAAATCCCCCCTCATTCTTCTCTTCTGCAGACTAAACAATCCCAGTTCCCTCAGCCTCTCCTCATAACTCATGTGTTCCAGACCCCTAATCATTTTTGTTGCCCTTCACTGGACTCTCTCCAATTTATCCACATCCTTCTTGTAGTGTGGGGCCCAAAACTGGACACAGTACTCTAGATGAGGCCTCACCAATGTCGAATAGAGGGGAACGATCACGTCCCTCGATCTGCTCGCTATGCCCCTACTTATACATCCCAAAATGCCATTGACCTTCTTGGCAACAAGGGCACACTGCTGACTCATATCCAGCTTCTTGTACACTGTCACCCCTAGGTCCTTTTCCGCAGAACTGCTGCCTAGCCATTCGGTCCCTAGTCTGTAGCTGTGCATTGGGTTCTTCCGTCCTAAGTGCAGGACCCTGATCACTTTCCTCTCATGTAAGTGCTTCAGGATAAGTGCTTCAGACAAGGCACAGGTGGCTTTAACCTCTGTGTCACTTGTCCAGGTAAATACCAGGCTGAGCGTATAGCATTCCTGGACTAGCTACATCAAGGTAAAAGACACCTCTCTCTCACCTCTACTAGTACTTTACATTGAGTTCGCCAGCTGAGTGTAAACACATACGTTTTGAGCTGGGAGGTTGACTTTTTTTGTTTGTTTTGCTGCTTTTTGGTGGTGGTGGTGCGGGGGGGAGGGCACTGAAGCCATAATAGTGACATTCTCTAGCCGTGATATTTGTATTACTGTAGCACATAGGAGCCCCAGTCATGGATCAGGACCCAATTGTGCTAGGTGCTGTACAAAATAGTACAAAAGACAGTCCCTGCCCCAAAGAGTTGACAATCTAAGTATAAGACAAGAGACAGATGGAGACAGACAGGCAGGGGAGTGCAAGGAAATAATGAGACTGTATCGGTCAGTATGATAGGCAGTGGTCTCAGCACCCCAGGAGACAGGCTGTTGAATTTTTGGTAGACACCAGGGCAAAGAAGAGCATTGATTTGGGAATTGGAGGTGGATAATGAGGTAGGTTTGCGAATGTTTAAGGGGCTCTCCTCCCAAGCATGTAGGGCATGTGGCAGAAAGCATGAAGGTGGTTGTCTGAAAATTTAACAAGTGGGTGTTGCTGGCAGCATGGACCGATTGGAGGTGGGAGTCAACACCTTGGTACGGTGAATGAAAGATGTCCAGTTGGGAGAGGACAGTACGTGAAGGGCCTTGAAAGAGAAAAGAAGCAGCTTCTGTTTGATGCAATAGAGAAGGGGGAGCCAGTGGAGGGATGCAAAGAGGGGTGACATGGTGAAAGCAGTGGGCTAGGAGAATGATCTTTGCAGCTTGCTACAATATTCTGAATGGATCTGAGCTGGCAAGAGGGAGAAGAGAAGCATGTGGCGGTAACTGAGATGTGATGTGATCCGAGCCTCGATGGGAATTTTAGCTGTGTGGATGGAGAGGAAAGGCTGTGTCCTCTCCATCCACACAGGAAAACTCCACAAGACTTAGGCACAGTCCTGGATGTGAGGACCTAGAGCAGAGATGGGCAAACTATGTCCCGCGGGCTACATCTGGCCTGTGGGACTGTCCTGCCGGCCCCTGAGCTCCCGGCAGGGGAGGCTAGCCCGCGGTCCCTCCCCTGCTGTCCCCCCGCCCCTGCAGCCTCACCTCACTGCGCCGTCGGCGCTCTGGCCCGCTGCTCCTACCGGGCAGCGGGGTGGTGGGATTGCGAGCTCCTGCTGCTCTGAGCAGCATGGTAAGGCTGGGGGGGGTGGTGTTAGATAAGGGGCAATCAGGGGACGGGTGCAGTTGGATGGGGTGGAGGTTCTGGGGGGCGGTCAGGAGATGAGGAACAGGCGGGTTGGATAGGTGTGGGATTCCCGGGGGGGCTGTCAGGGAGCAGGGGTGTGGATAGGGGTCAGAGCACTCAGGGGACAGGGGTTGGATACGGGATGGGGTCCCAGAGGGGGCGGTTAGGGATGGGGGTCAGTCAGGGGGCCCACCTCAGGGCCAGGGGGCACAGGAGGAGGAGGAGGGGAGGGTGGCGTGGCGTTGATAGCCATGTAAACAGAGTATTAGGGAAGGTTTCTGGCTGTAACAACTGTAACACAAAATGTCCACTGGAAACCAAAGGACAGCACATTGTTCATCACAGAGAGCAGGGCTCCCCTTGAAAGCCTCCTATCCCCACACCCAGAGAACGGGCTGCATGCAGAGCAGACTCAGGAGACGGGGTGGGGAGAACACGCGGGGCGGGAGGGGAGAGATTGAAATTGAGGAGAGGAAAGGAAGGAGGGAGGATTGAGAAAAGGGGGAACAGGAGAAACGCAGGAAGGGGATGGGGAAGAGAAAGAACTAGGGTAGAAGCAGGTACTGGAGAAGGAAAGAGAGAGAAGAGAGGAGGGAGAAGAAGAAAAACCTGAAAGAATCAGGGAGGGAAGGTGGGAGCAGCTCCCAGTGACTGCGACAAAGAAAACCCAGAGGTGGGAATGAAACCCACAGTCACGGCCCCTGGAATCAAAGTGCACCTCTGAGAGATGAACCACTGAGGGGGGTTGGGGGTCAGATTGCACCCTTCAGCATGGCCCCCCTCCATGCACCATGTAACCTAAACCAGCTCCCCACATCTGCCTGGAATCAGGGAGGTGTTTGCTGCTAGCCAGAGACGCCCAGGTGGGATATGTGAGCCGTGGCTCCAGGGCTCCCTGGCTGGCCACCAACCAGTTGTTCCAGCAGCCCCGGGGCTGGATCGGTTAGCAGGAGGCGCTCGGGGGAGGGGCGGAGAGGAGCAAGTGGCAGGCGGGGGAGGGGCCTTGGGGGAGGGGATGGAGAGGAGTGAGTGGCGGCCATGCGGGGCGGGACCTCGGGGGAAGGGGGCAGGAAGAGGCGGAGCGAGGGCGGGGCCTCGGGGTGGAGCACCCACCAGGAGAAACAAAAGTCTGCACATGTGACGGGCCGGGCCTCCTCTTCGACCACACAGCCTCGTGCCTGTGTCACGCTCTGTGCTCCCCCCTTCCGGGGGACCTGCAGGCCACTGGTCAGCCACTTCCCTTAGTGGCTACTGCAGTGTATTGTCTGGCCATTTTCTCATGGCCCCAGCATCCTCTTTGCCCTCGCCTCAGGGCCTCAACCTGCAAGCCCCAGCAGCCTCTCTCACTCCCCCATTCCCCGCACACTGCCCCCTAGGTCAAGTGGCTGCAACGCGGCTGTTAGCCCATCCTGGGTCTTTGTCCCAGCCCTGCAGCCAGCCAGCCATGGGCCCTGCATAATCCAGCAGGTTTTGGTCATTGCCTGATCTGCATGCTCTGGTCCTCTTTGGCTCCTGGCAACAAGCAAGCAAGAAGTGGCCATGAGCCGCGAAGCTCCTATCATGGCTCTAAATCACGTGCTTGACCCCCTGGGTCCTTTACTGCCGTGGCAGGTTGTTAGACACTGCAATGGCCCATGCTGTCTGTTCCCTGCTGCACACGTAGGAGGGCTGAACCAAAGGGCTCTGTCCCCCTGAAGGGATTTGGCGCGCTTTGTGCTAATCTGATCAGTGCCATTACAAATGTCCCGCCACGCCGGTCAAGTTTCATTCATTTCAACAGCAGATGTAGTTAAGGCTCTTGGGGCCTTGTCCAATCCAGGATCAGGATGCTAATAGAGTATATGGCCACGCCCCTGTGTGTATTGCAGTCCCCTTGCGGCTGGCTTTTTTCGCGGGTTTTTCCTTGCCCTAGCAATGGGGGAAGACATGATGTGTGTGAAGGGGGGAGTTCGGGCTCCCCCCTCAGCGAATGCACACAGCGGGGGAGATGGAGCAGGGACCTGAGCTGCAAGGAGTGCTGCAGCCATGAAGTCCCTGGATGAGGGAAGCTGTGATCTTCCTACGTAGCAGTGGCTTGTGACACTGACTCCCAACCCCCTGCTCTGCAAAGAGGGACATGGGCTTGGGTGGAGATCAGAGGTTCTTTGGGAGACCCTGATATTGCAGCAGCCCTATTGTTGTTTTTACAGCCCCCAAAGGTGGGCTAAAGGGCCTCCCAGGACACATGAATGATGTACTATTATTTGCAGATTTAATAATTTTATTAAAATGATGTTGAAGCAAAAAGAAAATGGTACAGAGTTTAAGCATAGAAGTTTCTGGTTATCAGGGAATAAGGTACAGATTACCAAGGGGTGCGAAATTTGATTTAGGAACAGATGGCGTAAGGAATACATAATCTGCAATCTCCCCGATTGGGGGTAAAAGTTTAACGGGTCAAAGTACAGACATTGAGATATGGGGTCATGTTGTTCATATAATGAGTATGTTCAGGTGTGGAGTATAATGAGTGGATACCATGATGAGGCTGGATTTACCCTCATTTGGTGGGATTTAATGTTCAGTGATTTATGGCTCCCAGCAGAACAGAATCCCATTGTGCTCGGTGCTGTATCTGTATGTAGTAAGAGACTGTCTCTGCCCTGAAGAGCTGTGCTAGGTGCTGTAGAGACACTTAGTTAGAACTGCATGGTCTCTATCCTGAAGCTGGTATGATCCAGTTTCACATGTGTCACCAGGAAAGGGATGAACAAAATACCTGAAAGGAGGATAGGTGTGTTACTGCCTCAGTTTCCATAGATACAGGTTTTTTAGGTCTACTTCTGAGTCTTCAGCTTGCCTAATCCCTATGGTATATCACAGCCCCAGTGCATGAAATGCAGCCACCTCTGGGTTGGGGCAGCTGGCAATAGCCATGCAGCAAGGTTGCCCAGGGATTGTGTAGGCATATTCTTTATATTTGTGATCCTGTTCATAATAAATTGTAAACCTGCAATATTGATTTATAGTATTTGTAAATCTGCATTTATAACATTTATAATTCTTCCATTTGACATAATTGTAAATCTGCAATATTGATTTACAATTCTGTGTTAAAGCTTGCAAACCGTACCTTGCAAACTGCTCAATTGGTTCTGCTTTCTCTGAAGTGATACTTTCTCTCACTTGTTATTAAGACTGACGCTTGTAAAACTAAACCGCTCAATTGATTCTGCTTTCTCTGTATTGAGGCTTTCCATTGATTGTAATTGAGATTGACGCTTATAAATGTAAACCAATCAATTAACGTGACTTTCTTAAATGGTTATGTTCAATTGGCTCTACTTTGCAAACGGATATTTTGTGATGGAGATTGACATGATTTTTTGTAACACGGCGAAGAGCCACGATTTGGAGCGGCGCTCATAGAAATGCCACATAGAGACTCCCACCCTCTATAGTTTGGATCAGGAATGTTAAAAAATGGGGAGTCTTAAATAAATAACACCTTTGTATGATAAAAGAAAGTCAATACCGAAGGAATGTTAAGAGACAGGGAGTCTCAAATAAAATAACAATAGTCGGTGAAATGAGAAATGTGTTTTTATTAAAGTAAGGAATGTATGTGAATGAATGGTGGGTTTTGAATAATCAGGGAAGTGCCAGCCTAGGAATTTAACATCAATTGGCCGAAGAAGACGCCAGGTGGAGACAACCAGAGAACCCCACCGGAGGGCAAACTAGGATCCACCCGACCAATTCAAAGGATGAAGAAAGCTGATGAGCACCTGACAGCCGTCCTGGAGCAGTCATGACTAACAATATGACAAAGCAAATTCCACGGACTGGCATAGGAAGAAATTCCTACAAAAATGGACACTAAGGACTGAGAACTTTGAGTCTCCAGTTCTGCCACTACCCTTCAGGAGCATCGGATGCGCATCTGACACGGACTCGGCTTCACTCTCGTGTACAGGTTACCTGGCCAGTACTCTGTCACGAGCAGCTTCTAGGCTGGTAACTATAACCCCTATGCAGAACTGGTATATATATATACGTAAATATATATATTTACGTAAGGAATAAGTAACAATACAACAGTGTGAGTTTTATATTTCTTTTTATTATATTTACAATAAATGTGGCATTTGGCCTTGTCCCTTTTATAAGATCCTGCTGGTTTTTATTTTATTGGTACAACAATTGCTTGCCAAGTACTGAAATATAACTGCCTCTGGGGTTGGGTGCAGCAGCTGGTTGACAGCCATATAGTAACAATGCACAGCGATCATTCATCCAGTGCTGAAATGCAGCCATCTCTGGGGTGGGACTCATCAAATGTTTAAATGTATATCAACATTTTTTGCAAAAAAATTTAGTTGCATTTTTTCCACTTAGAACAAACACAGGTTTTGGGTCAAAGGGGGTAGAGGCATGAAAGAGAGTATATAGTGAACAAAAGATTGATTTTAAAAGTGTCAGAACAATATTGTGAAAACAGGAAAGTCCTATAGTCTTGACAATCTTTCCTGAAAACCCTTGCATTCCAAAAATAGTCACTTTTCTACAGACAATCCTTCCTTTGGAAAAGATTTTCAACCGTGTCTAGAAATTGCTCCCAGGTCAGTGTCTCTCTCAGCGTGGGCTGCACTCATTTGCCCTCTCCTTTCCCTGGGGATGTGTATGAAGCACTAGTTAGAGGGGTACAGAAGAGGTATAAATAAAGATGATTAGGTCTTGATGAATACACATGTGGAGGGTGTGGGGGGAGAGAGACATGACTGATTGTATTGTCCTGAAGCAGTGCACAGCTTCCAAAGATGTGATGAATACTTCTCTGGGGGAAGCAGTGAAACTGACTACACAGAGTGCTGTCAGTTGCACAAAGATAAAATGGAGAAATGTTGTGTGTGTTTAACCTCTTTCAATCAGTGGGCTCTTAAATGTTGCAAATAATTTCTAGCTCAACCAGAAGTTCGGGGCTTGAGGTAGGAGTCTCCCAGGCATTGTCTTCACTGCAAAAGTGTATTTACAAGGAGATAGCTAACTTGATGTAAAATCCGAGTGGAGACAAGGCACAGGTGGCTTTAACCTCTGTGTCACTTGTCCAGGTAAATACCAGGCTGAGCGTATAGCATTCCTGGACTAGCTACATCAAGGTAAAAGACAACTCTCCCTCACCTCTACTAGTACTTTACATTGAGTTCGCCAGCTGAGTGTAAACACATACGTTTTGAGCTGGGAGGTTGATTTTTTTTTTTTTGTTTTGCTGCTTTTTGGTGGGGGGGGGAGGAGGGCACTGAAGCCATAATAGTGACATTCTCTAGCCAGTGTTATTTGTATTACTGTAGCACATAGGAGCCCCAGTCATGGATCAGGACCCGATTGTGCTAGGTGCTGTACAAAATAGTACAAAAGACAGTCCCTGCCCCAAAGAGTTGACAATCTAAGTATAAGACAAGAGACAGATGGAGACAGACAGACAGGGGAGTGCAAGGAAATAATGAGACTGTATCGGTCGGTATGATTTTACCTAGGGAGGTGGTAGAATCTCCTTCCTTAGAGGTTTTTAAGGTCAGGCTTGACAAAGCCCTGGCTGGGATGATTTAACTGGGAATTGGTCCTGCTTCGAGCAGGGGGTTGGACTAGATGACCTTCTGGGGTCCCTTCCAACCCTGATATTCTATGATTCTATGATTCTATGATAGGCAGTGGTCTCAGCACCCCAGGAGACAGGCTGTTGAATTTTTGGTAGACCTCAGGGCAAAGAAGAGCTTTGATTTGGGAATTGGAGATGGATAATGAGGTAGGTTTGCAAATGTTTAAGGGGCTCTCCTTCCGAGCATGAAGGGCATGTGGCAGAAAGCATGAAGGTGGTTGTCTGAAAATTTAACAAGTGGGTGTTGCTGGCAGCATAGACCGATTGGAGGTGGAAGTCAACACCTTGGTACAGTGAATGAGAGATGTCCAGTTGGGAGAAGACAGTATGTGAAGGGCTTTGAAAGAGAAGACAAGCAGCTTCTGTTTGATGCAATAGAGAAGGGGGAGCCAGTGGAGGGATGCAAAGAGGGGTGACATGGTGAAAGCAGTGGGCTAGGAGAATGATCTTTGCAGCTTGCAGCAATATTCTGAATGGATATGAGCTGGGGAAGAGGGAAAAGAGAAGCATGTGGCGGTAACTGAGATGTGATGTGATCAGAGCCTCGATGGGAATTTTAGCTGTGTGGATGGAGAGGAAAGGCTGTATCTTAGAGATGTTATGCAGGAAAACACCACAAGACTTAAGCACAGCCCTGGATGTGAGGACTTAGAGCAGAGGTGGGCAAAGTACGGCCCACGGGCCACATCCAGCCTCTTTACACAATGTCACTTTACACAAAGTCACTTTGGATGGGCTATCACCAGCAGGAGAGTGAATTTGTGTGGGGGGGTGGAGGGTGAGAAAACCTGGATTTGTGCTGGAAATGGCCCACCTGATGATCACTTTAGATAAGCTATTACCAGCAGGACAGTGGGGTGGGAGGAGGTATTTTTTCATATTCTCTGTGTATATATAAAGTCTGCTGCAGTTTCCATGGCATGCATCTGATGAAGTGAGCTGTAGCTCACGAAAGCTCATGCTCAAATAAATTGGTTAGTCTCTAAGGTGCCACAAGTACTCCTTTTCTTTTTGCGAATACAGACTAACACGGCTGTTACTCTGAAACCTGTCAAGAATGACACATTCATCCAAATAGGATGAACACACTCAGTAGATTTGTAAGGTCTCATTACAAAACTTATAGAGACCTTTTGCATAAAGCATATTCCAGTTACATCATATTCACACTTAAACATTTTTATAAAGCTTATGAAGTGCAATGTCACAGGGTCAATACCCTCAGAGGATACCTGCAGATAGAGGCTTCCCTGGCTGGTGGAAAGGCCTCAGCTGCCCTGCTTCCCATGGCCAGAAGGCATTGTAGTACAGCTATTCTCAGCTTACCCGGGCCTATGTGGAGCGGAATGTACATTAGAGCAGCCCCAAGGCTGCTCTGACTTAGACCTGGTCAGCACAAAGCCTGACGATCATTTGTCTACTCTCCGATCAGCATGGGCTGCCAGTGAGTTGGCCACCCAGGAAGCCTAGCCCCTGGCCCTTCCCCTTGTGCCTGAGGTCCCGCCATTCCCCTTCTGCCTCCCTCCCTCCCCTTCTACCTACCTCTCCCCCGCAGGAGCCCAAAGCACCATCACCACAGCCCACAGCCCCAGCACTGGACAGCAGAGGTCGGGGGGTGAGACCTCAGCCCCGGGGCACTGTAACCGCAGTGCCCACAGCCCCATGATACCTGCTGCCCATGCTGATCACGCTGTCTGGATTGAAGAGATTTGATGCACGTTACCCTACTGTTCCCGTATCGTGTCCGAATCCCAGAGCTGTTAGCATGAAGACACCACTGGAAACGGAACATTCATTCATCCCTAAATCTGCTCAAAGTTTGTAAGTGCAAAGAAGAAAGGAATAATAAAATATATATAAGAGAACCCCTGAGATGCCTAGCTCTGTAAACAGTGAGAGGTGAGGAAGCCCCTCTCGTGTGGGTGCATCGTATGGTGCCATATGCACACCCAGCACTTCTCAAATCCCAGATGTTCTAATCCACATCCATCTCCTCGCTCTCCCATTCTCCCATCTCCTCCACCTCCATCTCCTCCATGTCGCTGCCGTCAGGGTCGTCCTGGGGCTCCGTCGGAACCCTGGCTTTTGGGCTATCTGCTGCTCCATAGAAATCCCTGGCAGCATCTCCCATTGGCAGCTGCAATGTGATATTCACAGCAAAGTACGAAGCATGGTTGAAATCTACAAGCACAGAGCCCCGCGGCTGGGTTAGAGGCCAAGTGCACAGAGGTTTGTGCTGCTCATGCAGGTGGAGGGATGAAGGCAAAAACATCAAACTAGGAACCGAATTGGACAACCGTTTCACTGTAGACAAAGATCTCATGCCCCTCAATCCCGACCAGCAGCTCCCTGCTAGCCCAGTTTTGTCAATACTCCTCAGTCCCACCCCAGAGCCCCCTGCGGTTCTGGCCTTAGGTCACCCCAGACAGCTCTCTTGATTCTCTTCACTCCTTCTGTGGCAGATACAGGATACACAGCGGGGCGGTGTGCGGGTTTCCTTGGCACTCACTTCGAGTGAGCTCCATAACTCAAGGCTTCACTGTTCATTAGTAACACTCCAACTGCAACCCCACACCAACCAAACCCATTCCCAGCGCCAGCAGGGCTTCCTTTCTGTTCCTTACCCGCCTTACAATTCTTGTACTGATCCCCATCTTCTCTAATTTAGCTAAGAATTTCCCACGTGATACCGTATCAAATGCTTTACTGAAGTCCAAGTATATTAGATCTGCTGCATTTCCCTTCTCTAAACAACAAGTTCTCAGCTCAAAGAAAGAGCTCAGGTTAGTCTGGCCCCATCTACCTTTGGTTACATCCCCTTTTCCATTTACCTCTGTTGGAGACCCCACGGCATGGCCACTAGTTAAGTTGAGGGGATAAAAGGCCATAAGGGTCGAGGAGGTCTCCCTGCTAAAGGTCTAAGGGCTTCTTCTCAACCCCCCTTAATAGAATTTAGGCCTGGCTGGTTTGAGTAAGCTCTTTTGCTCTTAAAACAATGTTGCAGATGCAGACAATGCCCCATAGTGTAAGGTTTGCTGACGCCAAGTTAAAGATAATAGGAGAGAGAGCTACAAGGCCAGACAGGATGTGCTGGTTCTTTAAGTTGCTAGGAATGCTTGTTAGAGGTTGCAGGAAATAAACATTGTTCTAACCCATATAAGAAAGGCAGAGTATTTGTGCAAAGTTTTGATTGGCTGATGTGTAGTGCAGTAGCATTAAGGAATATAAAAGTGTGTGTAATGACCTGCTCTGATGTGCAGGATTTGAGATTCTATTCTCCCTGTACCTTGTTTGCAGCTGCAAATAAACTTTTCTGCTTCTCCACCCCGTTGTGATTATTGAGTGACGCACACCGGGTAACGAACCCCCCCTGCTGTTGTTTGCCTCTGGCACTGGGTGCCGGCAACAGCTTTTGGAGTCCCAACGTGGGCTGACGAGGATGCAATTTAGCCTTGCCCAGATCCCTTCTGGAGGTCGAGGATTGCAGCGACAACCGACGCCCAGCACACACCGGTGAGTTCATTGGGGGCCTCAGAGGAGACGCAGTTTGATCGACCCCGGAGGGCACGAAGGTGCTACGCACTCACATAGTGGAGAAGCAGCTGTGGGAGACGGTGAGGAACCAGTTCCTTGGATATAGGGGAGGAGCAGCTGCGGGCGATGTTGGGGAACCGGTCCTTTGGATAAGGTAGGAACCTTTTGAAATCCGGAAAATATGCTCTGTTGGAACCTGGGGACGCCCACAGTTACCCTGTAGGTATGGGACAGGAACAGAGCACCGGAGATACGGTACGATGCACGCCCCTAGAGTGTATTTTAGTAAATTGGAAGATATTTGGATCAGATCCAATGGCTAAGGGTAAATTGAAGCGATTTTGTACGGTTGACTGGCCTCAGTACCAATTAGAGGACCAAGAACAGTGGCCTCCCGGAGGATCACTAAATCATAATACAATCCTCCAGTTACTCCTGTTCTGTCAGCAAACGGCGAAGTAGAATAAGCATTCGTATGCTTACTTGTTTATAACCTTATAGTCTCGTACTGATATTTTACAATGCTGTAATTTAACCCCGATTGGCCCTGTAGCAATTAATGTCAGTCCCCGGATCCCCACCCCAAATGTAATGGCAGATCCGGTGTCTCCTTCGGCCCCTACACCCACACAGAGCGAGGCTCAAAGTAAGATTCCTAGTGAAGCTCATAGTGAGGTTCAGGCTCCATCTGCTGGATTATACCCCTTACTTACCAAGACTAAAATCGCCCCTAATGCAATAGAAAGGACAAGCTCTTACCATGCAGGTCTATACTCATGCACCTTTTAATCCTATGGACCTGGCCGCTTTCAAAGCACAGGCTGGAGAATTTTCTATCAACCCAAGCAAGTTGGTATCGGTCTTTGAGGGATGTCTTAGCAGCTACAAGCCAGACTGGGATGATTGTAATGTCCTTCTGCAAACATTATTGACTGAGGTTAAACAAGAACAGGTCATAGCTAAAGCAAGGAAAAAAGCGAAAAGGCGATATGACCAAGACGATATGACCATGGCACAGATTTTGGAAGCAGCAAATCAAGTGCATAGTTTCAAAAAAGTAAAAAAAACACAGCGCGCTTCTCTCCAAGAGGAGCTTGAAGAGGGCCTCCAGCCCCAGCAGGAGGAAGCGTCTGCAACAGCCCCTACACCCACACAGAGCGAGGCTCAAAGTAAGATTCCTAGTGAAGCTCATAGTGAGGTTCAGGCTCCATCTGCTGGATTATACCCCTTACTTACCAAGACTAAAATCGCCCCTAATGCAATAGAAAGGACAAGCTCTTACCATGCAGGTCTATACTCATGCACCTTTTAATCCTATGGACCTGGCCGCTTTCAAAGCACAGGCTGGAGAATTTTCTATCAACCCAAGCAAGTTGGTATCGGTCTTTGAGGGATGTCTTAGCAGCTACAAGCCAGGCTGGGATGATTGTAATGTCCTTCTGCAAACATTATTGACTGAGGTTAAACAAGAACAGGTCATAGCTAAAGCAAGGAAAAAAGCGAAAAGGCGATATGACCAAGACGATATGACCATGGCACAGATTTTGGAAGCAGCAAATCAAGTGCATAGTTTCAAAAAAGTAAAAAAAACACAGCGCGCTTCTCTCCAAGAGGAGCTTGAAGAGGGCCTCCAGCCCCAGCAGGAGGAAGCGTCTGCAACAGCCCCGGGGACCCAGCACAGAGACTCCCCCGACCCCAGTGAGCTCCCCTGGGGCAGCAGCAGCCTCGCCTGAGGGGAGAGAGGGAGAGAGACACAGCAGGGGAGAGTAATGGGATAGTTCTGGTTTTGCACCGTGCAGCGAGGAAGAGCTCAGCTGAGCACCCAGGGCAGGCAGGGTGTTAGGGCAAGGGGCTGACAAAGGAGTAACTAGAGAATGCCTGAATCCTGTACAATCCTCTAGTAAAGCTCAAATCTTGACCGCCTCAGGAAGCAAAGCATGGCTCGGAAAACTCTCCTCCCATTGCAAAGCCATTCCGGAGTTGTTAAATGAATCTCTAACCGGCTCTGTTGATCGTCTGGTGGAACTGCCCATGCCCCGTTTACACCACCAGCTTACTGCGCTTTCGTAGAGTCAGGTGACGGGGGGCTGGCCTTAGCTTTTGGTGAAGTTGCCGCCGACCTCGCCCGTTCCTTTTGCGCCTCTGCCATGCCGTGGGTCGGGGTGTTTCTGGGGCTCTTCCTTCCAGCCCGCCCCTCTGGGTTTTTGGATGGCACTTCAGGGAAGAGATTCCATCTCCCGTCTGGACTGTTCAGTGGGGCTGGAGTCCGAAGCAGAAAAGGGGAGGGGGAGGTGTGTTGTCTGGGGGTTAGAGAAGGTAGAGCTGGGGCGCGGGGGGGGCATGGCGGGGGCAGCTGCAGGGCCCATGTGTTCCCAACACCTCCGCATGCCCCTTTCTTCAGGCCCTGTCCCGCCCAGGGGCGCTGGAACCATTTGTACAGTGAGGGGGCAGAGAGCCACTGAGCCAAACTGTAAACCCTGGATAAGATGGAAACCGCTTCAAGCCGGGGGTGGGGGTGGGGGCAGCCCCGCTAGGTCCAGCACTGGTGGTCCTGCCCATGTCGATTTTACAGAAAATATTTGGGGGCTTTTTTGTCCAGTTTTTTTATTTTTATTTATTGATTTGCAAATCCCCAGCTGCTGGCTGAGCAGGCGAGACTGAGAGGTGCAGAGAATAGGGACGGAGGGAAGAGCGTGTGGAAAGAACACACAGAGGAGGGGGGAGGGATTATTTTGTAAACTTTCTTTGAATGCAGTTTAGCAGCTGGAGACAGAGAGGATTGGCCAGCGCCTTGCATCCAGCCAGCCCCACTTGATCACAAGCAGAGAATCCCCTGGCAAGCCCCAGGTTAGGGAACTGGGGCTGCGGGGTGGGGCAGGGTTGAAGCGTGTGTCTTCTCGAGCAGGGGGAGTCGACCTTGGGTTTTAAGGTCTTGGGGCTGGGGGGAGCATGTCCTCACTGCAGAGTTAACTGGAGTTATGGACCCTGGGGGTTATAATCTGCTTGCAGAGATGTGCTGTGTAAATGCATGAGATGAAATCAGATCTGGTGCCGGCGTGAGAGGTGTGCATGGCGTGATGGGGGGTGTGTGTGTGAGTATGAGAAGCAGCCCTTGTTAATTGCACGCTGCCCACTCATGGCAGGGAAACCCCAGCACTCACCTCTAGATCTTTCTGTGATCTACCTACAGGAAGGAGCAGGTGGATGTGACACCCCTTCATTCCCTGTCTCAGGATCTTCCCAGGCCTTCCTCACCTCTGACTCCGCTCTCCCGGTTGATTGTTAGGGCTGAGCTCTGGCTCTTTGTCCGGACAAGCCCCAGCAGAAAATGCACAAGCCCCATGCCTGTAGAACGAATTGTAAGAAGCTTGGGGTCACATTCTTTTAGATCAAAACCCCCTTTGTTCTGCCACAGCAAATATCTCAAACTTTTTGGTAGCAAGTTGTTCGTTTAAAATCATTTTGTTTAAGAAGAGTCCTACCTCTCTTCGAGCCAGCATTGTTGATGTTCCTGGAGATGTTTTGCTCAGTCATGGAATGTCGGGGTGTTGCGGTTCAGTGATGAGACAGAACACAGCTTTATGCAAGCAAACAGGCTGGTCAGCGGAGATGGGCTGTTCTGCCCCCCCTGCCTTCCACCTTCTCCTTTTATTATATTTCTCCCCCTAAGCATTACACACTGCTACACAAAGGAATGTATGACGTTGATTCATATGCTTAGTTACCATCCTCTATCTACTACAATCCTGGTTCTCAGGCCTTGAGCCCAGGCTAAAGAAACCTCCCACAGTTGCTGTCCAAACAATCAAGTTCTCAGGGTTCATATCTAGCCCTTGTCCTTGGATAGAGCAATGTGTGCATTGCTCCTAGGAAACAGTCAGGGTGTGCCCCGCCTGCTTCCAGGTGGAATAGCTAGACATTAACCCTTCATCGGGGGTTTAAAAAACGCCATGGTTTGCTTCGAAAAAGCTCTAAAAGTCTTGAGCAGGTTTTGCAAAATAATGCCCAGAGTTCGGCTCCTAAATCCAGGTATAAATGGGCAGCGCCCTGCAAATCTGCAGAGATCCGCTTCGTAGCCGTGGATCGTGTGCAGAAACAAATGTTGTACTCGCACAGGGCTCTATAAACGTGGCCTGATGCACAAGAGTGTGAGACCCTCTCGCTCTAACTGCAGCTGCTGAAGGCCTGGCACTTCAGTGTCCTTACAGGACCAAGAATGGACGGAAAGACATGAGAATGATTGCATTGCACGCTTCCCGTTGTGCTGCCCTGCAGCAGAATTGCATGAAGTGCAATGGGTGGGGAGTGGAGGGTTGTCAAGGGGAGAGGTACCTTCAGGCACAAGACCACTGATGTTCCTGGGGTACCCATGCCCTCTACCTCCACAGGGGGAAGAGCTAAAGAGCCTAACGATGCATTAATTAGAGGATTCCCTACAATTAGTTCCCTGTGACTTAGGCAAATATTCCTCATTCCCACTGTTGGCAACTCCCCTGATCTTTGTCATGCATCTCACGGTATTTGGTGTTTGATTTTGTAAAAGCCCCAGAGACTGGAGTCCTGTGATAAGCACATCCATTTGTTTAAACCAAAATATGGGGTTTATGTAGGACAACTTGAAAAAAGTGACTTATAGAATCATAGAATCATAGAATATCAGGGTTGGAAGGGACCCCTGAAGGTCATCTAGTCCAATCCCCTGCTCGAAGCAGGACCAATTCCCAGTTAAATCATCCCAGCCAGGGCTTTGTTAAGCCTGACCTTAAAAACCTCTAAGGAAGGAGATTCTACCACCTCCCTAGGTAACGCATTCCAGTGTTTCACCACCCTCTTAGTGAAAAAGTTTTTCCTAATATCCAATCTAAACCTCCCCCACTGCAACTTGAGACCATTACTCCTCGTTCTGTCATCTGCTACCATTGAGAACAGTCTAGAGCCATCCTCTTTGGAACCCCCTTTCAGGTAGTTGAAAGCAGCTATCAAATCCCCCCTCATTCTTCTCTTCTGCAGGCTAAACAATCCCAGCTCCCTCAGCCTCTCCTCATAAGTCATGTGTTCTAGACCCCTAATCATTTTTGTTGCCCTTCGCTGGACTCTCTCCAATTTATCCACATCCTTCTTGTAGTGTGGGGCCCAAAACTGGACACAGTACTCCAGATGAGGCCTCACCAATGTCGAATAGAGGGGAACGATCACGTCCCTCGATCTGCTCGCTATGCCCCTACTTATACATCCCAAAATGCCATTGGCCTTCTTGGCAACAAGGGCACACTGCTGACTCATATCCAGCATTTCCCCCTCCTGCTCTGTCAGGCAGAGTTTTTAGTAGGTATAGACTTTTGTATTGTGTAAGTCCCAGCACGAGCATGGGCACAGAAGTGTTATAGAGGTAAAAGAGATTTATAAAGAAATATGTTTAGGCGAAAGGAGTCCCCTAAGGACAAAGCTCAAGAAGCGCAGAAAAAACTACCATTCATACAGGAAATGACTTCTTTTAAGACAATTTTGGAAAAGTTTGGGCAGAGCTCATGGACTGAACAAGCATTAGCTGATGTCCATACTATAGCTGTTTTGGAAGATAGATTGGCAAAATATCTGTTGGTCTACAGGCCATCGACCCCGATAAAAAGAGACTCGACTGCAATCTGGCTATTGTGAGAAGCATGCAATGAGGCATTCCTTCGCTTGGCTAGCTGCCAGGAGGAGCACGCTGCACTGCATGAGAAAATTGATGTATCTGAAGGAGAAACTGATAAATGGAAAATACTGGCCGCTGGAGTTCAAAGCCAGTTAGACATTCCCAAAGATACCCTAAGAGAAGTTAAAATAAAAGAGAGGGGATTATCTTAACAAATAGAGGGAAAAGATAAAATACAAAGAGAGAATCAGGTTTTGTAGGGAATGAAAAAGAAATTAACATTAGAACAAGGTTGAGCCCCTGCCCATCACAACCACTGTGAATCTATTATTAAGCATCTTAAAACAAAATTGGGGTTTGCCACCCACCAAGTAGCGGCTGTGACAGTAGGAGAATGGGGCCAAGCCCAAGATAGTGAGGTCCCCGAATGGGAGGGAGAATGGGACCGTAGTAAAGCTTGGAATGGAGATATATGGGATGAGCCCCAGGGATTGAAACCTATTGAACAAAACCCTGTCACAGCCATACGACGAACTATAGTCACAACACCCGCAGAGGGAGGGGGAAGTACAACTGTTACCACTGTCCCTGTATCAGCCTGACTTAAAAGCATGGCTGTTAGTTTGGGACCCCTAAAAAAGGACAATTTCTCTGGATGGTGTTCTAATGTGTTTTTGCTTGCTATAAGGGAAGAGCTGAACGCCATTGAAGTCCGCCGCTTGATGGGCGTCTGTGTGGCTTCAGAGATTTGGCGGGTCCTAGATAGGATTAGAGTCGATGAGAATAACAGCATATTGACTCTAATGGGACTTTTTGGAGAGCAAATAGACAGGGGCAATTTTACAGCACCAGCTGTAGCCACAACCCAGGAGCCCAATGAAAACCCCGAGAATTATTTAACCCGATGGGGTCTGATGCAGATAATGGCCGGCTTAACACCGTTGGGAAAGGCCATAGCGCTGGATATAGTGGCATTCAGTGTACAGTCCTTAAGAGACTGTGCTGCTTCCCTAACCCCCTACTATTCCAGGAGACTTGGAATTTGGCAAGAGGGTCGCCACCTCACACCACCTGGGACAAAATGGCTCCTAGACCCACATCCGATGCATCAGTCTGTAGCAGGAACTCGGTGAAATCGGGGCTGTGCAAGACGGGTTCTTCAGGGCTTGAAAAGCCTCCTCACAAGCTTTGGTCCACTGGATCATGTTTGGGCTGCTGTTCTAGAGCAGATAAGTGAGAGGGGCCACAACGGTTGAGAAAACCAGAATAAATCAGCAGTAGAAACCAAGCTAGTCCTAAAAACTGGTGTACCTGTTTCCTCAAGGAAGGGGCATGGCACGTCTGGAGGGCCTGAACCTTATTGACCAAGGGTTGCACCGTACCTTTTCCTAAAGTGTACCCGAGGCAGGTTGTTTCATCCTTGCCCAAGTGACATTCAGCAGGATTTGCTGTCAGGCCAGCCTCCTGGAGGGATTGTAACATGGCCATCACATGCTCTAGGTGGTCCTGCCAGTTTCGACTGTAGATACCTGCAACATCGTCTAGGTATATGGCAGCATATTGGCTATGGGATTGGAGGATCCGGTCTGCTAGCCGCTGGAATGTTTCCAGAGCCCCATGCAACCCAAAGTGCATTGTCCAGAACTGAAAGGGGATGGAAAAAGCTGTCTTTTCCCTGGATTCTGTGAGGGGGATCTGCCATCACCCCTTTGTCGGATCCAGAGTAGTGATGTACTCTGCTTCCCCTTGCTGGTCAAGAAGTTCATCAACATAAGGCATCAGGTACGCATCAAATTTTGAGACTGCATTGAGCTTCTGGAAATTGATACATGACCAGGTGGTCCCACCAGGCTTGAGGAGCAACATTACAGGGCCTTTCCAGTTGCTGCATGATTCTTTGATTACTCCCAGTTCTAGCACTGATTGGAGTTCTCACTTCATGGTTTCCCTCAACTTCAAGGAAAATTGTCGAGGGTTTTCTCTGACTTTAAGCCCTGGTTCCATCTGACTGTTATGGGATATTAAATGGGTCCATCCAAAGTAGGTAGAAAACATGGAAGAGAAGGTGGTGATCACCTGTCGAGCCTGGGTTCTCTGGTTTGGGGTGAGGGTGTTTCCAGTCTTGACCATCCCTGGCTCCGAGTCTTCGACAACCTGCAGGCCTAATTGGGGTTCAGGTGCGTAGGGGGCAATTAGTAGACTTCCTTGGGCTTTCCATGGTTTTAAAAGATTCCCGTGTGCCTGTCACTTGTCTGGTTGTCAGATTTCATAACTCACCTGCTTCACTCAGCACACCGCCTCATGGGGCCCTTCCCAGCGGGCTGGGAGTTTTGATTCGGAGCTGGGTAATAACAAGAGAACATGATTGCTGGGTTGGAACTCCTGGAGGCCACCCTTTAATGATAGGTAAGGTTAAGGTTTTATCACGGACAAACATGGGGACTGCTCCAGCCTGGGCCCACCGAGCCCTGGGGGGCTGACCTAGCCCCAGCTGCTGCTCCGGCCTAGTTCCTTCAGCTCCTCCATCCCTATACTCATCCCCAGCTACTGCTCTAGTCCTAGCTCTAGCCGCTGCTCCAGCCCCAGTGACAGACTGCTGGCCACTGCCTCAGCCCCGGCCTCTGCCCGGCCTCTGCCCGGCCTCTGCCCCGGCCTCTGCCCCGGCCTCTGCCCCGGCCTCTGCCCGGCCTCTGCCCCGGCCTCTGCCCCGGCCTCTGCCCGGCCTCTGCCCCGGCCTCTGCCCCGGCCTCTGCCCGGCCTCTGCCCGGCCTCTGCCCCGGCCTCTGCCCGGCCTCTGCCCCGGCCTCTGCCCCGGCCTCTGCCCGGCCTCTGCCCCGGCCTCTGCCCCGGCCTCTGCCCCGGCCTCTGCCCGGCCTCTGCCCGGCCTCTGCCCCGGCCTCTGCCCGGCCTCTGCCCCGGCCTCTGCCCCGGCCTCTGCCCGGCCTCTGCCCCGGCCTCTGCCCCGGCCTCAGCCCCGGCCTCTGCCCCGGCCTCTGCCCCGGCCTCAGCCCCGGCCTCTGCCCCGGCCTCTGCCCCGGCCTCTGCCCCGGCCTCAGCCCCGGCCTCTGCCCCGGCCTCTGCCCGGCCTCTGCCCCGGCCTCTGCCCCGGCCTCTGCCCGGCCTCTGCCCCGGCCTCTGCCCCGGCCTCTGCCCGGCCTCTGCCCCGGCCTCTGCCCGGCCTCTGCCCGGCCTCTGCCCCGGCCTCTGCCCCGGCCTCTGCCCCGGCCTCTGCCCGGCCTCTGCCCCGGCCTCTGCCCCGGCCTCAGCCCCGGCCTCTGCCCCGGCCTCTGCCCCGGCCTCTGCCCCGGCCTCAGCCCCGGCCTCTGCCCCGGCCTCTGCCCGGCCTCTGCCCCGGCCTCTGCCCCGGCCTCTGCCCGGCCTCTGCCCCGGCCTCTGCCCGGCCTCTGCCCGGCCTCTGCCCCGGCCTCAGCCCCGGCCTCTGCCCGGCCTCTGCCCCGGCCTCTGCCCGGCCTCTGCCCCGGCCTCTGCCCCGGCCTCTGCCCGGCCTCTGCCCCGGCCCTGGTGGCTGGCCACCAGCCACTACTCCAACCCCACTACTACTCCTGCAGCGGGGCCAAGCAGGGGGCTGAAGCCAAAGAAGTCATTGAGGTCCATTAAAGTCACAGAAGCCCGTGATCTCTGTGACAAAATCATACCCTTAATTATAGGCTGAGTCCTGGGTGCTCTGGGTCTGTAGAAGGTTCTCCCTGGCAAATGAGCCCAGGGTGTCAAGCTTCTCCCATAGGGCCAAGACATATTGTATGATGTTACTGGCCCAAGATGGTTGTTCTTCCCACATGTTTTGAATGCTGGGATCCACACTAACGCAGGTCATTGTGTCTTTGCTTTTTTCACTGTAGTATCTGAACACCTCTTACCAAAAGGTGTGTTCAGTCACCACACCCCCTGTGGGGCAGGGAGCGTGCACTGTCCGCACAGAGCATTCAGGGACCTTGCCCAAGGTGATCCAGGCAGTCTGTGGCAGAGACTCAAAATGCGGGGAAATAGCCACTGGGGGGCAGCAGAGGCTAAGGAAAGCGAAAGCGAAAGTTACATTTGTAACCAGAGGGGAACCGCCCCAGGAACTGCAGTGGGGTTGCTCCTGATCTGTGCGAGGTGAGTGCGGGAGAACCAGCCCCAGGGACTCCAGTGGGGTTACTCCTGATTTACACCAGGTGAGTGCGGGAGAACCAGCCCCAAGGACTCCAGTGGGTTACTCCTCATTTAAACTGGGGGGAGCGAGAGAGGAGGGCAGGACTGCCTCGGCCCAGTTGCGTTCCACCCCTGAGGGCATTTGCTGAGGCTGGAGCCCACTTTCAGGACAGGCTCAGCAGGTGCATATGATGGGAAATCCTCCACCCGGTTCACAGGGATGGAAGACAACTGGCTGAACTGGGAGTCCTGGGCCCTCGGAGTGGCTGCAGACAATAATCGCCCCAGAGCTAGGCCTGGCCAAGAGTGGCAGTGGGGGACTGGGCGCACCCTCTCACACACTAGGGGATCAGCTCCACTGCACTGCCAGGGGCTGCAGGTGCCGAGAGGGACTCCTGGATCACTCCTGATACTGTCTGTGCATCCCATACACCCGTCTGTCTGTCTGTGAATCCCATACACCCTGTCTGTGCATCCTATACTCCCCTCTGCCTATGCATCCCATACAACCATCTTTCTGTATGTGAATCCCAAACACCCCTCTATCTGTGCATTTGAAACACCCCTCTCTCTCTGCATCCCAAACACCCCCCTGTCCATCTTTACATCCCATACACCCTGTCCCTGTTTGTTAATTGAATACACCCCTCTGTCCATCTGTTCATCCCATACACCCCTCTGTTTGTCTGTGCATCCCAGACACCCTCTGTCAGTCTGTGCATCCCATGCACCGAGTCCCTGTCTGTGCATCGAATACACCCCTCTCTCTGTGCATTCCATACAACCCTCTGTCTGTGCATACCAAACATTCTCTGTCTGTATGTATATCCTATCCAACCCTCTATCCATCTGTGCATTCCATACACCCCTCTGTCTGCATGTATATCCCATACAACCCTCTGTATGACTGTGCATCCCAGATACCCCTCTGTCCATCTGCACGTCCCATACACCCTGTCCCTGTCTCTGTATCGAATACACCCCCCGTCTGTGCATCCCATACACCCTCTGCCTCTCTGTGCATCCCATACACCCCTCTGTCTGTCTGTACATCCCATACTCCCCTCTGCCTATGCATCCCATACAACCCTCTTTCTGTCTGTGCATCCCAAACACCCCTCTGTCTGTGCATCTGAAACTCCCCTCTGTCTGTGCATCCCAAACACCCCCCTGTCCGTCTTTACACCCCATACACCCTGTCCCTGTCTGTTAATTGAATACACCCCTCTGTCTGTGCATCCCATACACCCTCTATCTGTCTGTGCATCCCAGATACCCTCTGTCGGTCTGTACATCCCGTGCACCTAGTTCCTGTCTGTGCATCGAATACACCCCTCTCTCTGTGCATTCCATACAACCCTCTGTCTGTGCATACCAAACATCCTCTGTCTGTATGTATATCCTATCCAACCCTGTATCCGTCTGTGCATCCCATACGCCCTCTCTCTGTGCATCCCATATGACCTCTCTCTGTGCATCCCATACACCCCTCTGTCTGCATGTATATCCCATACACTCTTTCCCTGTCTCTGCACTGAATACACCCCCGTCTGTGCATCCCATACACCCTCTATCTGTCTGTGCATCCTATACACTCTATGTCTGTCTGTGCATCCCATACAACTCTCTGTCTGTCTGTGCATCCCAGACATCCTCTCTCTGTCTTTATATCTCATACACCTTCTGCCTCTCTGTGTATCCCATATGCCCTCTGTCTGTGCATCCCTTACACCCATTTGTCCGTCTGTACATCCTATACACCCTCTTCCTGTCTCTGCATCCCATACACCCCTCTGCCTGTCTGTGCATCCCATACACCGTCTTTCTGTCTGTACATCCCAAACACCCTCTGTCCGTCTGTTCATCCCACACACACCCCTGTCTGTGCATCCCAAACATTCCTCTGTCTGTGCATCCCATACACCAGTTTGTCCGTCTTTACATCCAATACACCCTGTCCCTGTCTGTGCATTGAATACACCCCTCTGTCTGTGCACCATCTACACCCCTATGTCTGTCCGTGCATCCCATACTCCCCGCTGTCTGTGCATCACATATACCCTTCTGTCTGTCTGCACATCCCTCTGTTTGTCTGTGCATCCCATACACGCTCTTCCTGCCTGTGCATCCCATACAGCCTGTGTGTGTCTTTACAGCCCATGCACCCCTCTGTCTTTCTGTTCATCCCATATACCCCCGTGTTTGTCTGTGCATCTGAAACACCCCTTCTGTGCTTCCCATACACCCTTTGTCTATTTGTGCATCCCAAACACCCCTCTGCCTGTCCGTGCATCCCAAACACCCATCTGCCTGTCCGTGCATCCCAAACACCCCTCTGCCTGTCTGCGCATCCCAAACACCCCTCTGCCTGTCTGCGCATCCCAAACACCCTCTGCCTGTCTGCGCATCCCAAACACCCCTCTGCCTGTCTGCGCATCCCAAACACCCTCTGCCTGTCTGCACATCCCAAACACCCTCTGCCTGTCTGCACATCCCAAACACCCCTCTGTCTGTCTGTGCATCCCAAACACCCCTCTGTCTGTCTGTGCATCCCATACACCCTCTGTCTAACTTGCATCCCGTACAACCTCTGTCCATCTGCGTATCCCATACACCTCTCTGTCTGTGCATCCCACTCACCAATCTGTCTGTCTGTTCATCCCATACAACCTCTCTCTGTCTGTCTATGCATCCCATACACCCCTCTACCTCTCTGTGCATCCCATGCACCCTCTGCCTGTCTGTGCAACCCTATATTCACCTCTGTGTCTGTCTGTTCATCCCACAGATACTCAGCCTTCACGATACCACGCTCTGCCCACACAAGGGTTGAGAATCATGGCCCCAAACACAGCCCCACACAGCAGATTTGTTCTATCCATGGCTCCTGGGCCCCGTGTGCCTTCAAAACTCTGCAGCCACTCCAGCACAAAAGGCCGTCCAGCATCAGGCCTGGCTTAGCCCTTCCTGAAATCTGGGCACGCTGACAGGCCATGCGGTGGGGCTGGTTCGGGAGCCAGAATTTCCTTTCCATGGGGAATTCTGACAGGCTGAATAATGTTTCTGATCTAAACTGGTGTGACACCCCCCATTTCTCCCCTGCCCCAAAATCCCCATGAAATGAAAATTCTGCAAAATCTCGATGTGGGACTGTTGAAATATTTTGTTTCGTTCATCATTTCTTTTCTATACAAATGCCTGCATTTGGGATGTAAACTGGTTCATTTCAACCTTATTGTTTCAATTTGTTTCATTTAGAGTGTCCTATTGTATATTAAATTGACTATTATAAATATTGTTAGATTTATTATGATATGTATACTATGGTCTAGATTATATTATATTGACTAATATATAGTGCATATTACATTGATTATTATAATAAATGCTAAGTAGGCTCAGAAGGATTTGATTTGTAACTGTAAATGTCAGTAAACGTCGATTCACTAAACACACACACACTGATGAAAAAATATTTCCCTCGATGATACTGGAAATTTGCAGATAGGCAAAATAAGAATACTGCTGCTTGAGAACTTATTAGAGTTATTTAAACATGCTTACTTTGTATGTTTTGCCAAGTGATGTGAACAGTTTGTGTTTTACCAGTTATAAAGTGTTCACTTGCTATATCTCAGTGCCTACTGTCGTTAAATAATTATCTGACCCCGTCCCCAATAATTTCCCATTGCTGTGAAAATTAAAATAAATAAAAATGGGGAAAAATGTTTAAACCCATGATTTGGCACAACTGTGAAAAGTTAAATCGATAAAAACTGAAAAAAAATGCTTAAAAGGAACTTTGATTTCATCCATCGAAATTATAAAAGCAAAAATTGAATTGTCCCAAGCCTATATAAGTATTATTTTATAATATATTACATTTATTAATCTGTATATGATATACATTATTAAATACTGTGCATTATATGGAATATTAAATAATATATATTTGATTTCAGACTTTAATGTGATAAAAGTCATAGTGAAATTAATTGAAACAAAACATTTCCAAGGCAGTATTTGACATGTTGACGTAGAATCATAGAATCATAGAATATCAGGGTTGGAAGGGACCTCAGGAGGTCATCTAGTCCAACCCCATGCTCAAAGCAGGACCAATCCCCAATTAAATCATCCCAGCCAGGGCTTTGTCAAGCCTGACCTTAAAAACTTCTAAGGAAGGAGATTCTACCACCTCCCTAGGTAACGCATTCCAGTGTTTCACCACCCTCCTAGTGAAAAAGTTTTTCCTAATATCCAACCTAAACCTCCCCCACTGCAACTTGAGACCATTACTCCTTGTCCTGTCCTCTTCTACCACTGAGAATAGTCTAGAACCATCCTCTCTGGAACCACCTCTCAGGTAGTTGAAAGCAGCTATCAAATCCCCCCTCATTCTTCTCTTCTGCAGACTAAACAATCCCAGTTCCCTCAGCCTCTCCTCATAAGTCATGTGTTCCAGACCCCTAATCATTTTTGTTGCCCTTCGCTGGACTCTCTCCAATTTATCCACATCCTTCTTGTAGTGTGGGGCCCAAAACTGGACACAGTACTCCAGATGAGGCCTCACCAATGTCGAATAGAGGGGAACGATCACGTCCCTCGATCTGCTCGCTATGCCCCTACTTATACATCCCAAAATGCCATTGGCCTTCTTGGCAACAAGGGCACACTGCTGACTCATATCCAGCTTCTCATCCACTGTCACCCCTAGGTCCTTTTCCGCAGAACTGCTGCCTAGCCATTCGGTCCCTAGTCTGTAGCTGTGCATTGGGTTCTTCCGTCCTAAGTGCAGGACCCTGCACTTATCCTTATTGAACCTCATCAGATTTCTTTTGGCCCAATCCTCCAATTTGTCTAGGTCCCTGTGTATCCTATCCCTGCCCTCCAGCGTATCTACCACTCCTCCCAGTTTAGTATCATCCGCAAATTTGCTGAGAGTGCAATCCACACCATCCTCCAGATCATTTATGAAGATATTGAACAAAACCGGCCCCAGGACCGACCCCTGGGGCACTCCACTTGATACCGGCTGCCAACTAGACATGGAGCCATTGATCACTACCCATTGAGCCCGACAATCTAGCCAACTTTCTACCCACCTTATAGTGCATTTATCCAGCCCATACTTCTTTAACATGCTGACAAGAATACTGTGGGAGACCGTGTCAAAAGCTTTGCTAAAGTCAAGAAACAGTACATCCACTGCTTTCCCTTCATCCACAGAACCAGTAATCTCATCATAGAAGGTGATTAGATTAGTCAGGCATGACCTTCCCTTGGTGAATCCATGCTGACTGTTCCTGATCACTTTCCTCTCATGTAAGTGCTTCAGGATTGATTCTTTGAGGACCTGCTCCATGATTTTTCCGGGGACTGAGGTGAGGCTGACCGGCCTGTAGTTCCCAGGATCCTCCTTCTTCCCTTTTTTAAAGATTGGCACTACATTAGCCTTTTTCCAGTCATTCGGGACTTCCCCCGTTCACCACGAGTTTTCAAAGATAATGGCCAATGGCTCTGCAATCACAGCCGCCAATTCCTTTAGCACTCTCAGATGCAACTCGTCCAGCCCATGGACTTGTGCACGTCCAGCTTTTCTAAATAGTCCCTAACCACCTCTTTCTCCACAGAGGGCTGGCCATGTATTCCCCATGTTGTGATGCCCAGCGCAGCAGTCTGGGAGCTGACCTTGTTCGTGAAGACAGAGGCAAAAAAAGCATTGAGTACATTAGCTTTTTCCACATCCTCCGTCACTAGGTTGCCTCCCTCATTCATTAAGGGGCCCACACTTTCCTTGGCTTTCTTCTTGTTGCCAACATACCTGAAGAAACCCTTCTTGTTACTCTTGACATCTCTAGCTAGCTGCAGCTCCAGGTGCGATTTGGCCCTCCTGATTTCATTCCTACATGCCCGAGCAATATCTTTATACTCTTCCCTGGTCATATGTCCAACCTTCCACTTCTTGTAAGCTTCTTTTTTATGTTTAAGATCCGCTAGGATTTCACCGTTAAACCAACGTTCCTGCAAAATATTTCAGTTATGATTAAACTGCTTTTTTCTATGGAAAAGGCGTCCCTCCCCACAAACTTCCCACCCACTTTTCCGCTCAGGCCCCTGATTCCTTTCTGCTTCTTTGAAACATGCAGCCCGTAGTCCCAGACATGCTGCCTGCCCAGCACGGCTGTCCAGCATCCCCCAGCATGTAAGTGGACTGTGGGGTTTGACCCCCCCGGCCTTCATTGCTCGTAGCAGGAGCCTCATTTGCTGGAGCTGAAGGAGTAGCTCCTCCAGGTGGTGGCAATAGCAGGCTATTATCCTATTCCATGAAGCGGAGCCCAAAGGGACACATGCCCAGTGCTTGTGTGGGATCCCCGTGCAGCACCTTTCCCTTGTGGGATGAACTGCCCTCCTGGTTCCCACTGGCACAAGAAGGAGGTCTTTGGGTGAGCAGCTATTCCCCTTCTCATCCCTTGTCTCCTTGGTTTCCCTTTAGTTCATTGGCTTCTGTCCAGCCCTGAGGCCAGGAAGAGCCGCCCTGCCAGATGCTGGGAGCCCGTCGCCCACACTGCAGTGCTGCCCTGCTCTCAGCCATCCTCCTCCTGCACGTTCAGGCTGCAGCGACCGGTAAGGAGGCTTTGTCCTTAACAGTGCTGGGTGGTCACAGGGCCCCAGCTGGCTCTCACGTATGGCGGGGACAGTCTGGGGTGACTGCCCTGGTAATGCACCAGGCTCGGGGGTAAGAGCGCAGGATCTAGTGTTCACTCATATGCACAGTAACATGTGACAAATGGAGTCTCTGTCCATCCCTCCTCCCATCCCCCCCACATCCATCCCCATACACACCCCTCTATCCATCCCCCACATTCATCCCCATATACACTCCTCTATCCACCCACATCCATCCATCTCTCCATCCATCCACCCACATCCATCTCCATACATACCTCTCCATCCATCCCCCCACATCCATCCCCATACACACCCCACCATCCATCCCCCACATCCATCCCCATAGACACACCCCACATCCATTCCCATATATACCCCTCTATCTACCCACATCCATCCATCTATCCATCCATCCACCCATCCATCTCCCCACATCCATCCCCATACACCCCTCCATCCATCTCCCAACATCCATCCCCATACACACAAGCCTCCATCCATCCCCATACACACCCCTCTATCCATCCACCCGCATCCATCCCCCCATCAATCCCCCCACATCCATCCCCATACACACCCCTCCATCCATCCACTCCTTCATTTCCCATACACACACCCCTTCACCTTGGCCTCCACATACACACCATCCCTCCCTCCCTGCCTCCTTCCCCCCACTCTACCCCTCCCCCTCTTGCTCACAGCTCTCCCTGAGCCCCTCTCTCCAGGATCCGCTGGGGTGGCAGGTCTGGGGTCTGAGTTGTGTGAGAGGCAAAACCACTTCCCGCCAGTCCCCTCTGACTCCAGGCTTGTCTCTCTGCCCCTTTCCCCAGTGAGTTTCCAGGTTCTGGTTCCCGCCGGTCCCCTCTCTGCTCCACTGGGGGGCACCGTGCTGCTGCCCTGCCACCTCTCCCCCGCACTCAGTGCCCAGGCCATGCAGGTGAAATGGAGCCGGCCCCAGCTAGGCCAGGATGTCCACGTGTACCTGCCGGACGGGAGCGAGGTGCAGGGTGAGAGGTACCGGGGCAGGGCAGAGCTCCTGCGGGATGGGATCCAGAGTGGTAGCCTGGCCCTGCGGATCTGGAACCTCACCCTGCGGGACGAAGGACACTACCTCTGTGACTTCCAGTCTGACACCTACTTCAGCGTTGCTGCGTTGGAGCTCCGCCTGATGAGTGAGTGATCCTGGGGTGGGGAGAGCCGGATTCAGCCTGCGCAGCTCTGTGATAGGGAGGGGTGGCTGGCGGTGGGGACCTTCCCACGCAGCCTGCTGCAGTCACAGGCCAGAAAACTTCCCCCAGTGACTCCTCCGTCCAGCCCAGAGCAGAGTCTGTGGGGCAGAGACATCCAGGCTGCATGTAAGGACCCCGAGGTATGTGGGCTCCACCACAGCCCAGCAGAGCCTCCTTCCATAGAGGACGCGCTGCAATGGCAGATATGTGCCCCCTATTTCCAGTGTGGATGTCTCAGCTCCAGTGCCCAGTCATCGGCTCACCCTCTCCTTGTGTCTGAGGAGCCTTCTACCCTGAGAAACTCTTCCTTGGGTAGAGCCCAGCAAGAGAAGTGTTGTAAGCCACGGGAGGTAACAGTCCCGTTCTCTGTGGCGCTGGTGAGGTATCAGCTGGAGGCCTGTGTCCAGTTCAGGGCGCCGCAAAACCGTGGACAAGCTGGGGAGAGACCAGAGGAGAGCAACAAAACAATCAAAGATTTAGAAATCCAGCCCTAGGAGGAAAGGTTGAAAGAACAGGGCATGTCTGATCTTCAGAAGAGAAGACCGAGGGGGACCTGATAACAGCCTTCAGATACGTGAAGGGCTGTTACAAAGAGGACAGGGATCAAGTGTTAGCCATGGCCACTGAAGGTAGGACAAGAAGTAATGGGCTTAATCTGTAGCAAGGGAGATTAAGGTGAGATATTAGGGAAAACTTTGTAACTCTAAGGGGAGTTAAGCTCTGAACCAGGCTCCAAGGGAGGCTGCGGAAACCCCATCACTGGAGAGTTGTAAGAACAGTTGGACAAACACCTGTCAGGGATGGTCAAGGTTTGCTTGGTTCTGTCTCAGCGCAGGGGGCTGGACATGATGACCTCTCAAGATACTATCCAGCCCTACATTTCTGTGACTCTAAGTCTTCTCTTGGGTAAACTAACTTACACAGGGGTGAGCGAGAGGGGAACCAGGCCCTGGTGTGACCAGAAGGAATGAGGAGAGAATGAAATCAAGGGAGAATTCCTGTTGATTTGTTTCCCCCAGACTCTGGCTCAGATCCTCTCCTCCACGTCAGTGTGTACAAGGACAAGGGGGTCTCGGTCACATGTCTCTCTGCAGGGTGGTACCCGGAGCCCAATGTGCTCTGGAGAAACAGCCATAAAAAAATCCTGAGTCCCGAGTCCGAACAGAAACTGCGAAGTGACAATGGCTTATTCAACGTCTCCAGCACCATGGTGATGACCAAGAGCTCGGATCCAGCACTGACCTGCGCCCTCAGCCCTGGCTTGCCCGGCCCAGAGAAAGTATCGGCCATTTTCATTTCCGGTGAGCTGCTGATGGAACAAGGAAACACAGAGCTGGAGCCAGATCTCCACTGGTGGAGAATGGCATTTATAGATAGTGAGAACTTTATGGCAGGGGCAATCTCTTACTGCGTATCAGTGCAGCGCCTGGCACAACAGGGCCTTGATCTCGGTCGCTGTGTGTCTGGGCAGCATCTGGCATGACGGGGCCCCGATCTTGGTCGCTGTGTGTCTGGGCAGTGCTTGGCGTGACAGGGCCCTGATCTTGGTCACTGTGTGTCTGGGCAGCGCCCAGCACAACAGGACCCTGAGCTCAGTTAGGCTGCTGGAGCCCTGGGACCCTCATCTATCATGCTGACCACTGTTGTCTCATTGTTCCATTGTATTCCACATCTGTCTTATCCATCTGTTTTGTCCTGTCTTATTCTTAGATTGTCAGCTGTTGGGGTAGAGACCGTCTTTTGGTTCCCGAGTTTGTCCAGCCCCTAGCACAGGAGGTTCCTGGTCCATGGCTAGGGACCCGAGGTCATATGAATAATAAATAATAATAGTGGAATATCCTGATTAGAGCTGGCTTGAAAATGTTCAAGGCAGATGCATTTTTGTTGGAAGCAAACTTTTACTGGGAATGTGTCTATTTCAACCAGATATTTGACTGGAATTAGTCAAATCGAATCATTTCAACATTCTCATTTTGTTCCAAAAATGTCAAAATGTTTCATTTCAGCGTCATCCTTTGGATTCAGTTTGTTTGGACTTTGATATTATATTGGCATATTCATACTCTACTAGATTAGAGTATATTTATATATTTTATATTAAACCCATAGGATATATTTGTATTTAATAGTTTGTATTGTAACCTTTTGACATTACCAAAACCAAAATGGTTTGACGTCATTGAAATGAAACATTCTGAGGGCTCAGAACTGGATTTTTTAAAATTTTCTTTCCGACATTTCACCGTCCATTCCAACCAGGAACACCATCAAATTTTGATATATCGAAATTTCCGGTGGAATGGAAAGTCCATTTTCCAATCAGTTTGCCGATATTTCTAATGTTAACAAACAATCTCAGGGAATAATATTAACAAAAAAACTGATTCCGGCCTTTTCTGTCTATCACAAAGGAGCTAAAAGGGTCCCACCATCTGTTACTAGGTTTGTTAATTATTTTGTGTCACATCTGCATGGGGCAGAAGGGGTCATGAGAGTTAACCTGTGTTCTTCTCTTCCCCTGCAGACACTTTCTTCCCCAGAGTTTCCTCTTGGCGGGTCCCCCTCTATCTCATCCTGACGATATGCGTTTGCTTCCTCCCCTTGGCTTCCCTCTACCTATGGAGGATTCACAAAGAGAAAGGTAAAGCCTCCTGTTTAACCCCTTTGCCACCAGAAAGAAAGAAACGAGACATCCTTCAATAGATCTGCAGGTCCTTGGTGCTGTAGACCACATAGATCCTTGGATGCTCACATGATTTGACCCTCCCTCTTTCTACCTGGGCATATTTTTCCCATTGCCGGTAATTCATGTTAAGAGAGGAAAAGAAATTAATCTTCACTTGGGTGTCAAATGTTATAACGTTTCCCAGCCCTTCCGTTATCAGTATTTTCCTTGTGTGTACCCAAAGGCACTGACTTTTGTTTTTGTTGGTGGATGCTCCACCCCCTCTCTGCCCTGAGGACCCGCCCCCACTCTGTCCCACCTCCAAGACCCCCCGCCCCCCCGTTCCTCTTCATACCTTCCCCCGAGCACCTCCTGCCCACTCGTCTCCACCATCCCCTAAGTCCCCCTGCCTGTTCCTCTCCACCCCCTCCCCCAAGTGTCCCCCTGGCCACCCAGCCACTGCTTGCTCCTCTCCGCCCCCGAGCACTTCCCACACACGCTCGCTCATCTCTTCCCCTTCCCCGAATGTCCACCCATCTGCTACTCGCTCCTCTCCGCCCCCTCCCCCAAGCGCTTCCCACCCACTCCTCTCCGCCCCCTCCCCCTAGTGACCCCCTGCCCGCCCACCCACCGCTCGCTCCTCTCCGCCCCTGAGCGCCTCCCGCTTGCGCTGGCTACTCTCCGCCCCGCCCCCTAATGTCAGCCCACCTGCCGCTCGCTCCTCTCCGCCCCTCCCCCGAGCACCTCCCACCCACTCCTCTCCACCCCCTCCCTCGAGTATCCGCCAGCCCGCTGCTCACTCCTCTCCACCCGCAAGTGCCTCCTGCCCACTCTTCTCCGCCCCCTCCCCCGACTGTCCCCCTGCCCACCCGCCACTCTCTCTTCTCCACCCCCAAGAGCCTCCAGCCTATGCCCGCTCCTCTCCACCTCCTCCCCCGTGTCCCCCCATCCACCCACCACCGCTCACTCCTCTCAGCCTCCAAGTGCCTCCTCTCTGCCCCCTCCCCGGAGTGCTTCCCCCCTGCCACCCACACGGTGCTCCTCCTTTCCATCCCTGAGTATCTCCCACCCGCGCTCATTCCTCTCCGCCCCCCTCCCCCGAGAGTCTCCAGCCCACTCCTCTCTGCCCCCTCCCCTGAGTATCCCTCTGTCCACTCACCCACCGCTCGCTCCTCTCCACCCCTGAGCACCTCCCACCCACTCCTCTCCACCCCCTCCACCGAGTGTCCCCCTGCCCTCCTGCCACTTGCTCCTCTCCACCCCCAAGTGCCTGCTGCCCGCGCTCGCTCCTCTCCGCCCCTCCCCAAGTGTCCCCCTGCCCGCCCACCCACTGCTCGCTCCTCTCCGCCCCGAGTACCTCCTGCCCGCGCTCGCTCCTCTCCGTCCCTCCCCAAGTGTCCCCCTGCCCACCCACCCACTGCTCGCTCCTCTCCGCCCCTCCCCAAGTGTCCCCCTGCCCGCCCACCCACTGCTCGCTCCTCTCCGCCCCGAGTACCTCCTGCCCGCGCTCGCTCCTCTCCGCCCCTCCCCAAGTGTCCCCCTGCCCGCCCACCCACTGCTCGCTCCTCTCCGCCCCGAGTACCTCCTGCCCACGCTCACTCCACTCCGCCCCGAGTACCTCCTGCCCACGCTCACTCCTCTCCGCCCCTCCCCCAAGTGTCCCCCTGCCCACCCACCCACTGCTCGCTCCTCTCCGCCCCTCCCCAAGTGTCCCCCTGCCCGCCCACCCACTGCTCACTCCACTCTGCCCCGAGTACCTCCTGCCCACGCTCACTCCTCTCCGCCCCTCCCCAAGTGTCCCCCTGCCCACCCAACCGCTGCTCGCTCCTCTCCACCCCCGAGTGCCTCCCACCTGCGTTCACTCCTCTCCGCCCCTCCCCAAGTGTCCCCCTGCCCGCCCACCCACTGCTCGCTCCTCTCTGCCCTGAGTATCTCCTGCCCACGCTCACTCCTCTCCGCCCCTCCCCAAGTGTCCCCCTGCCCACCCACCCACTGCTCGCTCCTCTCCGCCCCTCCCCAAGTGTCCCCCTGCCTGCCCACCACTTGCTCCTCTCCACCCCCAAGTGCCTCCTGCCTGCACTCGCTCCTCTCCGCCCCTCCCAAGTGTCCGCCCACCCGCCGCTCGCTCCTCTCCGCCCCCTACCCCGAGCACCTTTTGTTTCCCCCACATCCACCCACCACCGCTCACTCCTCTCTGCCCCTAAGCACTTCCTGCTCACTCCTTTCCATCCCCTCCCCTGAGTATTTCCTGCCTGCCACTCACTCCTCTCCACCCCGAGTGCCTCCCACCTGCGTTCACTCCTCTCCACCCCCCTCCCCTGAGCGTCCCCGCCATCCACCCACCCACTGCTCGCTCCTCTCCACCCCGAGTGCCTCCCACCTGCATTCACTCCTCTCCGCCCCTCCCCAAGTGTCCCCCTGCCCACCCACCCACTGCTTGCTCCTCTTCACCCCCAAGTGCCTCCCACCCACACTCGCTCCTTTCCGCCCCTCCCCCGAGTGTCAGCCCGCCTGCCTACCGCCACTCACTCCTCTCCGCCCCCAAATGCCTCCCGCCCACGCCTGTCTGCTCTCCTGCCATGAGGGCAAGTGACGGGGGGAGAGTGCGGAGGGGAGCGAGTGGGGAGGCAGGAAGAGGTGCAGCACAGGCGGGGCCACGGGGGAAGAGACCAAGTGGGGGGCAGGGCCTTGGGGTGGAGTGCGGGTGGGGCCTCAGGGCAGGGCCACGGTCTGTGGGTATATTTTTTTTCCGTGGGCGCTTGAGCCCCGGAGCACCCCCAGTCATCACCTATGTGCGTACCACAGTAGCCTCTAGATACCCCTCCTGAGATCTGTGCCCCCTTGTGTCGGGCGCTGCACAGACACCCCGGAAGAGATGGTCCCTGCTGTCTTGAGAGTTAACAGCACCCTCAGGTGGCCAGTGCCCTGTCGGTGAATGTGTTTCTCCGTTTGTTTTACAGGTGCCATGTACACACTGCTAAGTAAGTTTCTTCTTCACTGTCAGCCATTCCAGGGGGTTGGGCCGCGTTAGCTCAGACTGGGTAATGACTCCTTTGAATCAGGCTCCACCCGGCGAGGTTTCTGGTGGCACCGGCGCAAGTGGCTCGGGGAAGGCAAAAGCCCTAGAAAATCTGGGGCTGGGGTATTACACCCAGAGAGGCAGTGAGTGGGTCCCCTAGGGCAGGGGCGGGCAAACTTTTTGGCCTGAGGGCCGCATCAGGTTTCTAAAATTGTATGGAGGGTCAGTTAGGGGAGGCTGTGCCTCCCCAAACAGCCAGGCATGGCCCGGCCCCCACCCTCTATCTGACCACCCCCTCTGCTTCTCGCCCCCTGACGGCCCCCCGGGACTTCTGCCCCATCCAACCCTCCCATTCTCTGACGGCCCCCGGGGACCCCTGCCCCATCCACACACCCCCGGTCTCTGTCCCCTGTCCATCCCCGGACCTCCCGCCCCATTCAACCCCCCCTCTCCTTCCTGACTGCCCCCTGGGACCCCTGCCCCATCCAACCACCCCTTTTCCCTGACCGATCCCGGACCCCCCACCCCTAACTGTCCCCCACCGCCCCATGCAACCCCCCCTCCTTCCTGACTGCCACCCCTGGGACCCCTGCCTATCCACCCCCCATGCTCCCTGTCCCCTGACCACCCCCGGAACCCCTGTCCCTGACTGCCCCCCGCCGCCCCATCCAACCCCTCCTCTCCTTCCTGACTGCCCCCCCTGGAACCCCTGTTCCCCGCCTTCTGACCGCCCTGACCCCATCCACACCCCCAGCCCCTGACCAACCCCCGAATTCCCCTGCCCTCTATCCAACCCCCCACCCCCCAGCTCCCTGCCCCCTTACTGTGCTGCACAGGAGCACCGGTGGCTGGCGGCACGGCTGCACCAGGACAGGCAGCGACGCTGCGCAGCACAGGTACAGACTAACACAGCTACCCCCTGATACTTCCTGATGTGATCCGCGTGGATTTTTCCTCTCAGAACTGCCTTGAATTTCAAGTATACAAAAATAAGTTCAAAAAGGCTCGAATCCGGAACTGAAGGTTTTGTTTGGGTCGAGGAGGTTCTTCTGATGGGACAAGGGAGGTGGGCAGACCTTGGCTGCCCCGGGTATCTCTGAGCATTGGTTCTCCCAGCGGGGTGGGTTTAATGCTGGGCCCAGAGCGAGAAATGAACAGGTTTGGAACCCAGGCCCCTGATAACGTGCTGTCTCTTTGTGTCCACAGAGGGAAGCCACGGTAGACCAAGTGAGTGTGGATTTGATCTCTAGACTATATGTAACTTAGCTAGGCAGCTCTGCCCTGGCCTAATGTTCTCTTCTCATTTCAGGTTGGAAAGAAGCATTTCTCAAAGCCGGTAAATCCAAAATGGAGAGTTAAGTCTAGCAGGATATGGGTGGGCAACTAGGAGTCAGGACTCCTGGGTTCTAAGATTGGCTGTGGGAGGGGAGAGGAGTCTAGTAGTTAAGAAAAAGTGGGGGCTGGGAATCAGGACTCCTGGGCTCCATCCCCAACTCTGGGAGGGAAGTGGGGTCTAGTGGGTTATGGGTGGGCAACTGGGAGTCAGGACTCCTGGGTTCTATCCCCAACTCTGGGAGGGAAGTGGGGTCTAGTGGGTTATGGGTGGGCAACTGGGAGTCAGGACTCCTGGGCTCTATCCCCAACTCTGGGAGGGGAGTGGGGTCTAGTGGGTTATGGGTGGGCAGCTGGGAGTCAGGACTCCTGGGTTCTAACATTGGCCATGGGAGGGGGGAGGTGTCTAATAGATATGGGAAAGTGGGGGCTGGGAGTCAGGACTCCTGGGTTCTGTCCCAGCTCTGGGAGGGGCATGGAGAGTCGTGGTTTAAGCAGGGTGCACCATGCTCCTAGGCGATGTTTCTCCCTGACTCCCAGCTTTTGCTGGAGTTTTGCTTTAAAACGTCTCATTCTCCAGCTGTACCAATTTAAGTCTTTGAAATGAGCAAACTGCCTTCCCTGAAACTGTCCCCACCCCCCGTCCCGCATCTGTCTGTCTCTAGCGGACGTGACCCTGGACCCAAGAACAGCTCACCCCAGTCTGGAGCTGTCTGCAGACAGGAAAAGCCTAAAGAACATAGGTACAAGACAATCACTGCCTAATGGCCTGGGGAGATTCGACGTTTACTCGTGTGTGCTGGGCTCCGATGGCTATGAGTTGGGGACACATTACTGGGATGTGGAGGTGGCCAGCACAGGGGGCTGGGCTCTGGGTGTCACCAGGGAGTCTGTCAGCAGGAAGGGATGGTTCAATTTCAGCCCCAAGCAAGGCACGTGGGCCATCCAGCTCTCCAGGGGCCAATACCGGGTAGTCACTGCAGAATGGAGCCCACTGGACCTGCTGCAGAGCCCTGGCAAGATCAGAGTGTATCTGGACTATGAAGGAGGGGTTGTGTGCTTCTATGATTCTGACACCATGGCCCCCCTCCATGCCTTCACTGCCCTCTTTACGGGGAAGATCTACCCATTCTTCTGGGTCTGGTCTGTAGGGACCTCCCTTAGACTATGTTCCTGAGCCTCTCCCAGCCAGATCTCTGCACATGCAAACCTGCCAATGCATCACACCAGCCACCACAATTGGGGTGGGGGGGGGAAGACGCATGTTGTGTCAGTATGGGCTGTTGGCCATGTTTTATTAGTGAGGATCCCTTGCTGAAAGGCAGTTTTCACACTATATGAATGGAAATAAACCTGTTCTTCAAAAAAGAAAAGCAAATTTCATCACACGCAAATTTCATCACACACACAAGGTAACATCCCCCTCTGACAAAGTGGAAATCGTCTGTGATATTTTTATGACACCTTTTTGTACTTCAGTTTCCCCTCCATGTTGCATTGTTACCCAGTGGGGGAAAAAGGCTATTTGCTCTCAGGGCAGGCTAAGAGACATAGGTGTGGGTGTCGCCCGGCTGTCTGGGCCTCAGTCCACATACCAGTGGAGTATCTGGGAAGACCATGGCAAATCCAATCACCAGGACATTGGCACCTACCATCCAAGGACCCAGAGGGAGATGGATTCCGTCTCTGCAGGGAGCTGAGCAACATCCACCAGCTGGAGAACAGAGGACTGAAGAGTGGGGAGGTGTGGGTATAAGTTGGCTGCTCACCTGATGTCTGACTAAAGAGGTCAGAGGGGAGACAAATGGAACTTGACCATGGGGGTTCACTACAGCTTGGCTGGGCTCTTGGCTGACCAGAAAGGTCTATGCTTTAATGTTCAGTTCTCTGTGCTAGCCTAAGGACTTCTTAGGCTGTGTCCAGCTGACCAATAAACCCGACTTCTTTGGACAATGCTATGTGAGTGTCACTGCAAATCCTGGCTGAGGTGCATGAGTCCCTGAAGCATGGACAAGTCTCTACCACAGGGCTGGATCCAGTCCACCAGCTGTTTTAATCCGGGCCTCGATCTCCCACTGTGGTGCGGGGTCTGAGGCTTGTCGCACTCCAGCCAGTGAGCAGGGTCGGGGGCTGCTCCACACAGCTTCCGGAAGCAGCAGCATGGCCCCCCTCCAGCTCCTATGTGTAGAGGCAGTCAGGAGGCTCCACTCTTAATACTGCCCCCGCCCCAAGTGCTGCCCCCTGCAGCTCCTGTTGGCTGGGAACCACAACCAATGGGAGCTTCAGGGGCAGTGCCTGCGGACAGGGCAGTATGCAGAGCTGCCTAGCCATGCCTCTGGGTAGGAGCCAGAGAAGGAACATGCTGCTGCTTCCGGGAGCCGCTTGAGGTAAGCGCTGCCCAGTGCCTGCACCCCTGAGCCTCTCCCCGTGCCACAACCCCCTGCCCCAGCCCTGATCCCCCTCCCACCCTCCATACCCCTCGATCCCAGCCCAGAGAACCCTCCAAACCCCTCATCTCCAACCCCACCCCAGAGCCCGCACCCCTTGTACCCAACTCTCTGTCCCAGCCCTGAGCCCCCTCCCACACTCCAAACCCCTTGGCCCTACCCCAGCCACATGAATTTTGTTATCTGCACCAATATGGAGGTGATGTGTCACACATCACCTTCATATTGGTGCACATAACAAAATTCATTCCACACATGGCTGGGAAAAATTAGCGGGAATGCTGGCCAGGTGCCCAGGTAACGGGATTCAGTACCCAGACTGCAGCGGGTCTGCACTCAGTTTCTCTCTTCTTTTTGCTGCTCTGTCACTTTTCCAAAGCTGGAGAAGTTTGGTACAGAATGGACAAAGATAAAGAACACCCCTGCCGCCCAGCTATTACGTGATTATATTTATGGCTGTGTTTGTAGCATGGCAGTGCCTAGGAGCCCCTGACACAGACCAGACCCTGTGATGCTAGATGCTGTCTGCAAAAAGACAGTGGAAAGATAATCAAAGAAAGTTTTAAGTGAGTCGTTTGGGCTCTTACATTCAGTGGCAAGAGAGGTGGTGAAACCTGGGAAGAACCACCCCCCCAAAAGTCTAAAATATTTTACAAACCCAAATGAAAACCCCCATTCAACACAACAGGAAAAGGGCTTCATTCCAAAATTCCCCATGGAAAACATCAACGACGACACCTTTTTGGGTGGGTTGAAACATTCCCAGTCATGGGTTGTACTAGCCCAGCCATGGAGTGAGGCCCACCAAGGGACATCTACACTGGAATAAAAGACCCACGGCTGGCCCAGAGCAGCTGACTCACACTTGTGGGGCTCAGGCTGTGGAGCTAAAAGTTGCTGTGTAGACGTTCAGGCGGGGGCTGGAGCCTGGCCCCTGGGACCATGCAAGCAGGGAGGATCCCAGAGCCAGGACGCCAATCCAAGCCTGAACATCTACACAGCAACGTTTAACCTCCAAAGCCAAGCCCTGTGAGCCTGACTCAGCTGACCCAGGCCAGCTTCAGCCATGCAGTGGGGCTTGTATTCCAATGTAGCTGAAGTCAATGGGGCTACAGCCGGTGTCAGTGGGCTATAGCTCCATTGGAGTCATGGGGCCAGATCCCCAGCTGGGGTCATAAAATCAGAGAACTGGAAGGAACCTCGAGAGGTCATCCAGTCCCCTGCACCCATGGCAGGACTAAATATGATCTAGACCAGTGGTTCCCAAACTTGTTCCGCCACTTGTGCAGGGAAAGCCCCCGGCGGGCCCGGCTGGTTTGTTTACCTGCTGCATCCGCAGGTTCGAGCGATCACGGCTCCCTGCGGATGCAGCAGGTAAACAAATGGGCCCGGCCCGCCGGGGGCTTTCCCTGCACAAGTGGCGGAACAAGTTTGGGAACCACTGATCTAGACCATCCCTGACAGGTGTTTGTCCAACCTGCTCTTAAAAATCCCCAATGATGGAGACTCCACAGCCTCCCTAGGCAATTTATTCCAGTGCTTAACCACCCTGACAGTCGCTGCAATTTAAGCCCATTGGTTCTTGTCCTATTCTCAGAGGTTAAGAACAATTTTTCTCCTTCCTCCTTGTAACAACCTTTTATGTACTTCAAAACTGTTATCATGTCCCCTCTCAGTCTTCTCTTCTCCAGACTAAAGAAATCCAATTTTTTCAATCTTCCCTCATAGGTCATGTTTACCTATGTTTCATCATTTTTGTTCTCTGGACTTTCTCCAATTTGTCCACATCTTTCCTGAAATGTGGTGCCCAGAACTGGACACAATACTCCAGTTGAGGCCTAATCAGCGCGGAGTAGAACGGAAGAATTACTTCTCATATCTTGCTTACAATACTCCTGATAATGATGTTTGCCTTTTTTGCAACAGCATTTACACTGTTGACTTATATTTAGCTTGTGATCCACTATGACCCCCAGATCCCTTTCTGCAGTACTCCTTCCTAGGCAGTCATTTCCCATTTTGTATGTGTGCAAATGATTGTTCCTTCCTAAATTGAGTACTTCGCATTTGTCCTTAATGAATTTCATTCTATTTACTTCAGACCATTTCTCCAGTTTGTCCAGATCATTTTGAATTTTAATCCTATCCTCCAAAGCACTTGCAACCCATCCCAGCTTGGTATTGTCTGCAAACTTTATAAGTGTACTCTCTATGCCATTATCTAAATCATTTATGAAGATACTGAACAGAACCGGACCCAGAACTGATCCCTGCGGGACCCCACTCATTATGCTTTTCCAGCATGACTGTGAACCACGGATAACTACTTTCTGGGAACGATTTTCCAAACAGTTATGCACCCACCTTGTCGTAGCTCCATCTAGGTTGTATTTCCCTAGTTTGTTTATGAGAAGGTTATGAGAGACAGTACCAAAAGCCTTACTAAAGTCAAGATATACCACTTCTACCGCTTCCCCCCTATCCACAAGGCTTGTTACCCTCTCAAAGAAAGCTATCAGGTTGGTTTGACATGATTTGTTCTTGACAAATCCATGATAACTGTTATTTATCACCTTTTTATCTTCTAGGTGTTTGCAAATTGATTGCTTAATTATTTGCTCCATTATCTTTCCGATTGCAGAAGTTAAGCTGACTGGTCTGTAATTCCCCAGGTTGTCCTTATTTCCCATTTTATAGATGGACATTATATTTGCCCTTTTCCAGTCTTCTGGAATGTCTCCCATCTTCCATGACTTTTCAAAGATAATTGCTAATGGCTCAGATATCGCCTCAGTCAGCTCCTTGAGTATTCTAGGATGCATTTCATCAGGCCCTGGTGATTTGAAGGCATCTAACTTGTCTAAGTAACTTTTGACTTGTTCTTTCTCTATTTTAGACTCTGATCAATGGACCGTAGCTCCATTGGAATCAATGGGGCCAGATCCCCAGCTGGGGACAATCAGCGTCACTCCACTGGAGTCAGCATCCCTCTGATCAGAGCTTCCAAGCTTGCTCTGTAAGTGAGCTGGAGCTTGCTAGCTAGCAGCCGTCTCCTTCCCACAACCCTCCACCATCCCAGCCCTGCCCCAAGATTGCCACCAAGAGAGCGAGATACCATGCCCATTGCTGCAGCAAAGGCTCAAAATTCCACTGGGCAGGGGCCGTCGGGATCCAATCCCAAGGGGGCGGTGCTGCCCGTGCCCCTGCTCCAGAGGCAGCCCACAGGGAATGGAGCTGAGAGTGTGGTGGTGCTTTGCAGGACAGTGGGAAAGGTAGGTGCATCCAGCACTATAGCGCCTGCCTTGAGGATATTGACCGGGGTCCCGGAGGGGAGAGAAATTGCCCCAGGGCTAAAACCTAGTACAAGATCTAGTCTCCATTTACACACCCCAGGGGTGTGAGAATTCACTGCCCTGATACCTCCAATCTGCCCATCTAATTTGGGAGTACTCAGAAATCCCCTTTCCCTGGGCCCGCCAGAGGACCCCAAGATAATGAGTGATGCCCAAGACTGACTGCTCCCAGCCAGGAGACGGGTCGGTGGAAATGGAAGGGGGAGACATTCAAAATGCAGCCTGAGCAGATGGGGTGGCTGGCTCTCACTTTTCCCTCCTATTTCTGACATCTCCGACTCAAGGAATATTTCCAACACTCCTCTGAACAACATACTAATCCACAGAGACCTTCCTACCAACACTACAAAAAGAAGGATTCTGGGTGGACTCCTCCTGAAGGTTGAAACAACAGATTGGACTTCTACATAGAGTGCTTCCAGCGACGTGCACAGGCTGAAATAATGGAAAAGCAGCATCACTTGCCCCACAACCTCAGCTGTGCAGAATACAATGCCATCCACAGCCTCAGAAACAACTCTGACATCATAATCAAAAAGGCTGACAAAGGAGGTGCTGTTGTCATCATGAATAGGTCGGAATATGAACAAGAGGCTACTCGGCAGCTCTCCAACACCACTTTCTACAAGCCATTACCCTCTGATCCCACTGAGGGTTACCAAAAGAAACTACAGAATTTGCTCAAGATACTCCCTGAAAAAGCACAAGATCAAATCCGCACAGACACACCCCTGGAACCCCGACGTGGGATATTCTATCTACTACCCAAGATCCATAAACCTGGAAATCCTGGGCGCCCCATCATCTCAGGCATTGGCACCCTGACAGTAGGATTGTCTGGCTATGTAGACTCCCTCCTCAGGCCCTACGCTACCAGCACTCCCAGCTATCTTCGAGACACCACTGACTTCCTGAGGAAACTACGATCCATCGGTGATCTTCCTGAAAATACCATCCTGGCCACTATGGATGTAGAAGCCCTCTACACCAACATTCCACACAAAGATGGACTACAAGCCGTCAGGAACACTATCCCCGATAATGTCACGGCAAACCTGGTGGCTGAACTTTGTGACTTTGTCCTCACCCATAACTATTTCACATTTGGAGACAATGTATACCTTCAAATCAGCGGCACTGCTATGGGTACCTGCATGGCCCCACAGTATGACAACATTTTTATGGCTGACTTAGTACAACGCTTCCTCAGCTCTCGTCCCCTAATACCCCTACTCTACTTGCACTATATTGATGACATCTTCATCATCTGGACCCATGGAAAAGAAGCCCTTGAGGAATTCCACCATGATTTCAACAATTTCCATCCCACTATCAACCTCAGCCTGGACCAGTCCACACAAGAGATCCACTTCCTGGACACTACTATGCTAATAAGCGATGGTCACATAAACACCACCCTATACCGGAAACCTACTGACCGCTATTCCTACCTACATGCCTCCAGCTTTCACCCAGACCACACCACACGGTCCATCATCTACAGCCAAGCTCTATGATAGAAGCGCATTTGCTCCAACCCCTCAGACAGAGACAAACACCTACAAGTTCTCTATCAAGCATTCTTACAACTACAATACACACCTGCTGAAGTGAAGAAACAGATTGACAGAGCCAGAAGAGTACCCAGAAGTCACCTACTGCAGGACAGGCCCAACAAAGAAAATAACAGAACGCCACTAGCCATCACCTTCAGCCCCCAACTAAAACCTCTCCAACGCATTATCAAGGATCTACAACCTATCCTGAAGGACGCCCCATCACTCTCACAAGTCTTTGGAGACAGGCCAGTCCTTGCGTACAGACAGCCCCCCAACCTGAAGCAAATACTCACCGGCAACTACTACCACACAACATAACCACTAACCCAGGAATCTATCCTTGCAACAAAGCCCGTTGCCAACTGTGCCCACATATCTATTCAGGGGACACCATCACAGAGCCTAATCACATCAGCCACACTATCAGAAGCTCGTTCACCTGCACATCTACCAATGTGATATATGCCATCATGTGCCAGCAATGCCCCTCTGCCATGTACATTGGTCAAACTGGACAGTCTCTACGTAAAAGAATAAATGGACACAAATCAGATGTCAAGAATTATAATATTCAGTCAGAGAATCTCTCTGGTCACGCGATTACAGACATGAAAGTTGCGATATTACAACAGAAAAACTTCAAAACCAGACTCCAATCAGAGACTGCTGAATTGGAATTCATTTGCAAATTGGATACAATTAACTTAGGCTTGAATAGAGACTGGGAGTGGCTAAGTCATTATGCAAGGTAACCTATTTCCCCTTGTTTTTTCCTACCCCCTTCCCCCTCCCACCCTTCCTCAGACGTTCTTGTTAAACCCTGGATTTGTGCTGGAAATGGCCCACCTTGATTATCATACACATTGTAAGGAGAAAAGGAGGACTTGTGGCACCTTAGAGACTAACCAATTTATTTGAGCATGAGCTTTCGTGAGCTAGAGACGCTGTCTCATGCTGGGGAGCGAGGAAGGAATTAACCCACATGGGTGGTTTATCCTGCTAGAGCCCCGTCACCGGGCTGTTACAGCTGCCACTGCACAGCTGGCACTGTTGGAAACTAGACACCAGGCTGGCTGGACCCACTGATCTGTTCTGTGGAAGCGGAGGGTGAGATACCAGCTGGCTGGACCCACTGATCTAATGTGGGGTGGCAAGGGGGGCGGTACCAGACTGTGGGTCTGACCTAGGGTTGCCAACAGTCCCTTATTACAAGGGGCGCCCCTTACTTCGTCATCTCTGTAAAAGAAGACCGGCAGTTGCCAGCGCTGCAGAAAGCAGCAAGAAACGCCTCTGAGGAAGGGGAACGTGCTGCATCGTACACAGGGCTCACAGCTTGCTCCCTGGCTCTCAGCGCCCCCACCCCCATAGTCCCAGCGCCCCAGCTGCTCGGTATTCTCATTAATGGTCATAATCCTAGCGCGGGGAGGAGGCTAGAAAACAGGCCCTTGGTTTTGAAACCCAGCGTTGGCGCCGCTGGGGGGCAGGGAGGGGGCAGAGTCCGCTGGGTGCAGCCCAGCCCCAGCCATGCGTTATCTGGCTGTCCCGGGGCGGGGCTCAGTGGCCAGGCGGGGAACGCCCCGGGGGGAGGGGAATTTCCTTGCCCTGCAGCGGAGTGGGCGGTGTCGGGGCCCTCTCCAAAATGCTCCGCCTGGTTCCCGTCCGGGTCTCGTGTTCACAAAACCCCAGGACATCCCGCCTGCTCCTGACCCCATGAAACCGCCCCCTGGCCCTGAGCACCCGGACACACTTCCTGGGCCAGCTGCTTCCAGAAAGGGGAGATTCTGAGACAACCCGGACAGCTGGCACCCCTGCTTCCCAGCCCCCCCTCCGCCGGTAGGACTGCGGGAGCCCTTCTGTCAGGCAAAGAAAGGGGGGATCGCTGCCCAGAAAGATGGGGGGCTGCGGGGGACAACGACAGGAAACGATTTGTTGCAGTGGCGCTGGAATATTGTGTCCAGTGGGGGTGCTGAGAGCTATGGAACCAAATTGTAAACCCTGAGAAACCACTTCGGGCCAGGGGTGCGGCAGACCCCCCCTCCAGTTCCAGCCCCTGTGCTTTGTTGATACATTATTCACCAGCCCCTGGGAGGAAAGGGCGATTTCTCCATTTCCCCACGTTTTAATGAGTTAATTAACTAGTTTCTCTCCTGCTGAATTATTTTTACCACCATGTTACTGTGTGTCACTTCCTCCAACTCAGAGAGGGAGATAATTAACGGCTGGGACGCAGTGCGGGGTGACTTTCACTTGAACATTTCTTCTTTCTTTCTTTCTTTCTGTACTAGGGAGGGGAAAAAGTCTGAAAAGCAGCCAAAAGCTGGGCTTTTTTTCTGCCGTTTCCAAGCAAAACACATTGTGGAAAAGCCAGGTAAACGCGGGGAGGAGGCGGTTCTTTCCTGGCAGGTTTTGGATCTGACAGTTTTATTTCCTGTGGAAAGCGAAAATAATTTCTTAGGAGAAAATGCTGATTTTGCAGGAGGCCCTGTTGTTTCAAGGAGAAAGCTTTTGGTTGAAGAACTGACCTGTTGGGGGGCTCACGGGTGTTTTGCCTTCCCAGGTCCCACGCGGATGAGGAGCCCGGAGCCCGATGCCCCCTCTGCACGGTGACCAATGTTCTGTGGTGGTGCCGGGAGACATCTCCCAGAGGCCCACAGGATGGAGAGCACCCAACGCCGCTATCAGGCCATACCAGTTGCCCTCTGCCTCCTCCTGGGCATTGGGATGGCAGCCCCAGGTGAGACTGGCGTGTGTGCAAAGGGGACACCGTCAGGATGTGATCCAGTCTGTTCCAAACCAGTGCTCCCCCACATCCGGTGCAATTTCACAACTGCTGCATCTTAGTTCCACATCCCATCGGTAGCACAGGGCACAAAACAACTCGGGTGGCCAGTGCCCACCGAGCCATGGGAGGCTCGAACCCTCACAAGGTGTTGGGTGCTAGAGAAGATGACCTGTTGGTTAACACGGGGCAGCTCGTCTACACCTGATTCACCAACGCAAATGGGTTAAAAGCTTTCTAGTTTAACTGGCCCTATCACCAGTATGGGCAACTCTCTGGTGGCTTCCCACTAGTTCTCCCAGTTGGCCTCAGGCCTGGAAATTGATGAGTGTGAGCTACGTGGCTAAGAGCCAAGTTTAAATCGGTTTAAGAGCATGAACACATGCAAACACACACCCGCTGGTCCAGTTAAAACTATTTCACATCACAGCTGTAGCTAGACCTCCTCTTTCTGGGGTTGGTCTGTAATAACACTCTTACACACTGGTTTTACACTTCTTCAGGATACGCCCAAAAGGGGAGCAGAGTTGAGGTTGTTCAAGCCTTCAGAAATCTGACAGCTCCTGGCTTTTGAATGCTTGATTAGCTACCTAGTGTTCTTTTGATGTAGTGTCATTGGAGGTAATTTCTGTTACAGTACCGCCTAGAGATGCCATAGTGTCTGGCACGGCACAGATGCACCGTGACCGAGATCAGGGCCCCATTGCACTGGGCGAGGCACAGACACACAGTGATTGAGATCAGGATCCCGTTGCTGCACAGACACACAATGCCCTGCCCCAAAGAGCAAATGCTCTAATAATAACATCTAGTTCTTATCTAGCACTTTACATCAGTAGATCTCAGGGTGTCTTGCAGAAGAGACCAGTATCATTATCCTCACAGTACACCTGGGGAAACCGAGGCACGGACAGGGAAGTTCCTTGCCCACATTCACTCAGCAGGCCAGTGCAGAGCCAGGAATGAACCCAGGACTCCTGCCTCCCAGGCCAGCACTCTAGCAACTTGGCCACAGTGCCTCTAAAGACGCCTGGATCGTTATCCCCGTTTCCCAGCAAGGGCGTTGAGGCAGAGAGGAATGGGGTGACTGGCCCGCAGATACACCAGAGATTGGTGGCAGAGCTGGGAACTGAGCCCGTCAAGCCAGTCACCCCTTGGTGGGGACTCACTGACCATCGGCCCCCTCCCCCTCCCATGCTCTCTGACCAGATGGTGTTTCTCCCCCAGAATCATTCCATGTGCTGGGTCCCGCCAGCCCCATCTCCGCCCCACTGGGGGGCACTGTGCTGCTGCCCTGCCATCTCTCCCCCGCGCTCAGTGCCCAGGCCATGCAGGTGAAATGGAGCCGGCCCCAGTTGGGCCAGGACGTCCACGTCTACTGGCCGAACAGGAGCGAGGAGCAGGGCATGGGTTACCAGGGCAGGACGGAGCTCACCACCCAGGGCCTGGCCCATGGGAACGTCTCCCTGAGGATCCGGGACGTCCAGCCATCAGACGAAGGGCAGCACTTGTGCGAGGTCCAGTCACCCAGTCACTACAGCACGGCCCTGCTGGAGCTCAGCGTGACGGGTGAGCAGCTCCGACTGCGTGCGGCTCACTCCCATGGGAACACTAGGCGTCGCAGTGCAATGGGGGATTGTGACACATCCTCGGACCCGTGTACTTCCTGCTGCATTTCACCTGCAGATTCAGAAGCGGAGATTTCCACAGTTGGCCTGGGGATTTGGATACCCAGCTCCCATTAAAATTCCCTGGGATGCCTCCCCAGAGTGCAGCCTTTAGAATTGCCATTCCCAGAATCAAAGGCTTAAAACTGTGGGGGGCAGACCCCCAGCCGGTGTACGTAGCTCCATTGGAGTCAATGGGGCCAGATCCCCATCTGGGGCCAGTTGGCCGTAGCTCCATTGGAGTCAATGGGGCCAGATCCCCAGCCGGTGTCAGAGGGCCGTAGCTCCATTGGAGTCAGTGGGGCCAGATCCCCATCTGGGGCCAGTTGGCCGTAGCTCCATTGGAGTCAGTGGGGCCAGATCCCCATCTGGGGCCAGTTGGCCGTAGCTCCATTGGAGTCAATGGGGCCAGATCCCCATCTGGGGCCAGTTGGCCGTAGCTCCATTGGAGTCAATGGGGCCAGATCCCCATCTGGGGCCAGTTGGCCGTAGCTCCATTGGAGTCAATGGGGCCAGATCCCCAGCCGGTGTCAGAGGGCCGTAGCTCCATTGGAGTCAGTGGGGCCAGATCCCCATCTGGGGCCAGTTGGCCGTAGCTCCATTGGAGTCAGTGGGGCCAGATCCCCATCTGGGGCCAGTTGGCCGTAGCTCCATTGGAGTCAGTGGGGCCAGATCCCCATCTGGGGCCAGTTGGCCGTAGCTCCATTGGAGTCAATGGGGCCAGATCCCCATCTGGGGCCAGTTGGCCGTAGCTCCATTGGAGTCAATGGGGCCAGATCCCCATCTGGGGCCAGTTGGCCGTAGCTCCATTGGAGTCAGTGGGGCCAGATCCCCATCTGGGGCCAGTTGGCCGTAGCTCCATTGGAGTCAATGGGGCCAGATCCCCATCTGGGGCCAGTTGGCCGTAGCTCCATTGGAGTCAATGGGGCCAGATCCCCATCTGGGGCCAGTTGGCCGTAGCTCCATTGGAGTCAATGGGGCCAGATCCCCAGCCGGTGTCAGAGGGCTGTAGCTCCATTAGAGTCAGTGGGGCCAGATCCAAAGCTGGTGTCAATTGTCCGTAGCTCCACTGGAATCAGTGGGGCCAGATCTGCAGCTCGGGTCAATGGACCATAGCTCCATAAGAGTCAATAGGCCAGATTCCCAGCCGGTGTCAATCATCCGTAGCTCCACTGGAGTCAATGGGGACAGATCCCCAGCTGGGGTCAATGGGTCTCAGCTCTATTGGCGTCAATGGGGCATATCCCTGGCTTTGTAAAGTGCTTTGAGATCACCGCTATCACAGATGTGTTAATCATTCTTACCGTGTTAACTTTTTGCTTCTGATTCTCCATCCCCCAGGCTCTGGCTCAGACCCTGTCCTGCACATGGCTGGGCACAAGGACTGGGGGGTGTGGGTCTTGTGTCTCTCTGCGGGGTGGTACCCAGAGCCCCACGTGCTCTGGAGGAATGGCCGTGGGGAGACCCTGAGCCCCAGGTCTGAACAGAAACCGCGCAGCGACAACGGCCTATTCAACGTCTCCAGCTCCTTGGTGGTGACTGAGAGCTCGGACCCAGCACTGACCTGCACCATCAAAGCCGGCTTCTCCAGCCCAGAGAGAGAGACGACTATTCATATCACAGGTGGGCTGCCCGCACACCTCAGGTTCCTCCCTGATGCTTATCCACATGGCTTGGCCTCATTGCAGACAGGGGGTGACTCTGGATTGACCCCAGGGAAGCTGAGATCAGAATCCGGCCCTGCCCCCAGTGCAGACAGGGGTGACTCTGGATGAACCCCAGTGGAGCTGAGATCAGAATCCAGCCCTGTCCTCATTGCAGTTGGGGAGTGACTCCAGACTGACTCAAGGCAAGCTGAGATCAGAATCTGGCCCTGCCCCCAGTGCATTTGGAGGGTGACTCCAGATTAGCCCACGGGAGCTGAGCTCAAAATCTGGCTCTCAGCCCTCAGTACCTACACTGACTTCACCTTTCCCAGCTAAGTGCTTAGGAGTGCTCTTGCTGCTCCTCTGAGAAGTTGCAATGTGTGTTCTCCCTCAGGGCTCTTCCCCAGGCATGCCCCGGAAATGTGGGCCTTTCTCATCTTTCTACCAGTATGTCTCTTCCTTGTGCCCTTGGCTGTTTATCTCTTCCGAAAGCTCCAGGTACTCAAAGGTAACAATCTCACTCCAGGCAGTGCAGTAGGGAATGTGTTTCACTGAGTGGCCAATACTTTTTTCTAAGGGAACATGTGGGTTACAGACAGAAAATTCCATACAAACTACTTCTTTCCTGGAAGGTGGAAGTCATCCCTGTGCAAACAAGATCAGGGCCCCATTGTCCTGGGTGCAGCACAGACTCACAATGACCGAGATCAGAGCCCCGTCGTGCCTGGTGCTTCACAGACACACGGTGACCGCGATCAGGGCCCTGTCAGGCCAGGCACTGCAAAGACACACGGTGACAGTCTCCCTCCCCTACAGAGCAAAATAAAATAAAGAGTCAAAATAAACAAAGGGTGTGAGGGGAAACTGAGGCAGAGAGCGTGGCAGTATCTTTCCCAAGCTCTCCAAGCAGTTCAGCAGCAAATCCAGGAACCGAAATCAGCACTTCTAATGGCCTCTTCAGTGCTCTAACCATCGGCCCATGCTGCCTCTTTGGCTTAATTGGGGGAAAGCTGAGAGGAAGGAAAGAGATAAGCCCAAATGATTGTGCCTAAGCCCTGTCCAGCACCACGGATCCCAGGGAAACTGGCCATCAGGCATGCCAGTCCCTGCACTCTCCCTGGCCAGTCACGTGTCTCTCTCGGGCTTGCTCGGCCTATACGACCTCCTGGCAATGAGGCACTTTCTGGAGGGTTTCCGGGAGCACAGACTGGGCTAAGAATTCATTCCTAGAGGGTGCAAATGGACACCCACTGGAGGCTGGGCCAATGGATTCTCCCTAGCTGCCCCCTCTAGGAAGCACATACATTCCCCCAGAGCCACAGGCGCCCCTCGGTCTGTCCCAGGAGGTGGGAATGGGATGGGAATGGCATATGTGCTCAGTGGGAGGTGAGGGAGAAACAGCCGTAGTGGGACTATAGAGATGAGCCACACAGGGCGCAGGAAATCCCCCTTGAGTGTCGCTCCTGCTCACAGCCTCACCTCTTCCTTTCTCTTCCAGGTGAGGTGTCCAAAGAGCGCGGTGAGTATTTCCAGCACACGGTAACTCGTGTCTCTATAACATCGCCTCAGCACCTATCGCGTAATAGTGTATCAGGGCAGAACCGAGAGATCCCACCCGAGATCAGGACCCCGTTGTGCTGGGTGCTGGACAGACACACAGTGACTGAGATCAGGGCCCCGTTTTGCCAGGTGCAGGACAGACACACAATGACAGAGATCAGGGCCCCGTCATGCTGGGCATGGCACAGACTCACAGTGACCGAGATCAGGGCCCTGCACACCGGGCGCTGCACAGACACAGTGACTGAGATCAGGGCCGTGTTGTGCCAGGCGCTGCACAGACACATGGTGACCAAGATCAGGGCCCCATCATGACGGGCTCTGCACAGACACACGATGACCGAGATCAGGGCCACATTGTGCCAGGTTTTACACAGACACCCACATAGCCAGGAAGGAGGCTGAGGGACCTGGAAGAGGGTGAAGGATCAGAGATGCTTCAGAGGCTGGAGTGGGGAAAGCAAAAGATGCTGCCTAGGGTCAGAGTCAGCTGAGGTGGGGAGAGATGGGAGAGAAATCTGCAGGGGATGGCACCCACCGTGGAATCATAGAATATCAGAGTTGGAAGGGACCTCAGGAGGTCATCTAGTCCAACCCCCTGCTCAAAGCAGGACCAATCCCCAATTAAATCATCCCAGCCAGGGCTTTGTCAAGTCTGACCTTAAAAACTTCTAAGGAAGGAGATTCTACCACCTCCTTAGGTAACGCATTCCAGTGTTTCACCACCCTCCTAGTGAAAAAGTTTTTCCTAATATCCAACCTAAATCTCCCCCAGTGCAGCTTGAGACCATTACTCCTTGTCCTGTCATCTGCTATCACTGAGAATAGTCTAGATCCATCCTCTTTGGAGCCCCCCCTTTCAGGTAGTTAAAAGCAGCTATCAAATCCCCCCTCATTCTTCTCTTCCATAGACTAAACAATCCCAGTTCCCTCAGCCTCTCCGCATAAGTCATGTGTTCCAGACCCCTAATCATTTTTGTTGCCCTTCGCTGGACTCTCTCCAATTTATCCACATCCTTCTTGTAGCGTGGGACCCAAAACTGGACACAGTACTCCAGATGAGGCCTCACCAATGTCGAATAGAGGGGAATGATCACGTCCCTCGATCTGCTCGCTATGCCCCTACTTATACATCCCAAAATGCCATTGGCCTTCTTGGCAACAAGGGCACACTGCTGACTCATATCCAGCTTCTCATCCACTGTCACCCCTAGGTCCTTTTCCGCAGAACTGCTGCCTAGCCATTCGGTCCCTAGTCTGTAGCTGTGCATTGGGTTCTTCCGTCCTAAGTGCAGGACCCTGCACTTATCCTTATTGAACCTCATCAGATTTCTTTTGGCCCAATCCTCCAATTTGTCTAGGTCCCTCTGTATCCTATCCCTACCCTCCAGCTTATCTACCACTCCTCCCAGTTTAGTGTCATCCGCAAACTTGCTGACGGTGCAATCCACACCATCCTCCAGATCATTAATGAAGATATTGAACAAAACCGGCCCCAGGACCGACCCTTGGGACACTCCACTTGATACCGGCTGCCAACTAGATATGGAGCCATTGATCACTACCCATTGAGCCCGACAATCTAGCCAGCTTTCTATCCACTTTATAGTCCATTCATCCAGCCCATACTTCTTTAACTTGCTGACAAGAATACTGTGGGAGACCGTGTCAAAAGCTTTGCTAAAGCCAAGGAATAACACGTCCACTGCTTTCCCTTCATCCACAGAACCAGTTATCTCATCATAGAAGGCAATTAGATTAGTCAGGCATGACTTTCCCTTGGTGAATCCATGCTGACTGTTCCTGATCACTTTCCTCTCGTCTAAGTGCTTCAGAATTGATTCCTTGAGGACATGCTCCATGATTTTTCCAGGGACTGAGGTGAGGTTCAAACCCACAGCTGCAGCCAATTGCTGTGATTATGTTCATCCAAATGGAGCTACAGTCGATTGACACCAGCTGGGGGTCTGGCCTCCTTGCTCCCAGTTTTCTCCAATTGCTGGAATCAGACTCCAGCCCAATGAGTGTGCGAGCTGTGGTTCAGTATAGGGCTGCTGAGCAAATGGGAATGAATTTCCCTCAGTAACGTTTCAAAAGATTTTTTTAAAACTTTTCATAGAAATTTTCCTAGTGTTTTTTTTAGCGAACTACTGAAAATATTTGCAAACCAAAACTGTTTCTTTACTTTAAAAAATTGTGGTTTTGTGTTTAAAAAAATTAAAAGAATGGAGAATTTTGAACAAAATAAAAACTTTCATTGGGGAGAATCATAGAATATCAGTGTTGGAAGGGACCTCAGGAGATCATCTAGTCCAACCCCCTGCTCAAAGCAGGACCAATCCCCAATTTTTTCCCCAGATCCCTAAATGGCCCCTTCAAGGATTGAACTCACAACCCTGGGTTTAGCAGGCTAATGCTCAAACCACTGAGCTATCCCTCCCCACAAAATAGTGGAGTTTTGTTTCAAAAACCCAAAAGTTTGGATGGGATTTGTTTCATCTGCTCTCACTGCTTCCCCAGCTAATTGTGACCTCCTTTTTTATCATTGCAGAATGGAGACAATTTCTTGATAAAGGTAAAAAAAAAAAAAAAGTTTTCTACTTATCTCCGGTACTCACATGGTTTTGACTCCTGCTGTCTCTGAGCCCCCTCCCTGTCTTCCATGTATTGACTATCACAGGCCAGAGGTAGGGCTCAAAGGAACAGATCCTCGAACGTGCTTAACTCCCTTTGGTGCCTAAGTACCTTTGAGGAGCTGGGCCTAAAAGACTTGACCACAGTCATCACACTAAAAGCTTGGATCTGAGATTCCCGGCTGAGCTTAGACAATGGCTTTCCCAGGCTAGGACCATGAGGACGGTTGTTACGAACTAGGGCATGGGCAGCCAGGCCTTGTGGCTGGAGCTGGACTCAGTGGCTAGAAACAGTGCTGATGGTCAGAGCCGGAGGCAGGGCCAAGGGTCAGGAATGGAGCAGACTGGGCAGGACAGTGGACAAGGCTGGGAGCAGGTCTGGCCCAGGAGAGATCGCAGCTGGGGACGCATGGGTTGAGCAGCCTGAGATCCGATATTGCTGGCGGGCTGACATCCACGGGTGATCAGGCGGCCCTGCGGTGGATTGGCTGTGCTCACAGGCTGCCTGGAGACCAGGGGACAAGTGCCCTGGGAGCTCTGCTAGCCGCACACAGACGCTGGGTAATACAAAGCACAGGACACCACTGCGATATCCTTCAGCTTTCCCCAGCAAGGGCATGGAGATGCAGTGACCTCTGTAGATGGCCCTGGTGAGATCCTTCCTGAGCACAGGGCTGGGTGGAAAAGAGGGGTCTGTTCCCATGGAAAAATCCAAGAAGAAAGATTTTTCTCTTTTTTTCATTTTTGTTTGTACTTTCTGTGGATAATTCCGACTCTCCATCAAAACCTGAAACATTCTAGCTGAAAATCACCCTAGTTTGGTTTTTGGATGAAAATTATTTGGCTTCTGACCAAAGTATTCTGCATTTTAGATTAAAATGATCTGGTTTGGGGCCAAAATATTTTGGGCAAACACTGGTTTTGAGGCCAAAACGTTCTGGATTTGGGGTGAACGTTTTCTGTTTTTTTTGGCCAAAATATTTTAGTTTTGGAGCATCTGTTTTTTCAACAAAGCATCCACTCTGTCCCCAGAAAGCAGACATAGAGTTTTAGAACATAAGAATGGTTTATACTGGGTCAGAGCAAAGGTCTGTCTAGCCCAGTATCCTCTTCCGACAGTGGCCAATGCCAAGTGCCCCAGAGGGAATGAACAGAACAGGTGATCATCAAGTGATCCATCCCCTGTTGCCCAATTTTTCCAGCCAAAAACTGTTCCCATGGAAAATTTCCCACCAGCCCTGGTGGATCCTGTGTCCCGTTCAGGGGTCTTCCCAGAAGAGGTTGACTACTTGGGTCAGAGAAGATCCAAAGGCTCATGGTAATAATCATGCTTAGCTCCATTTTATAGCTGGGGAAAACGAGGGGGAGGGAAGGGAAGTGACTGGCTCCAGGTCAGCCAGCAGGCCTGAGCTGGGAATAGAACCCAGGTATCCTAGTGCTCTACCCACTAGGCCCCATAGCGAGAGACTTGAGGAGCTGAGCAGAGAGGAGGTACTGCGGTGTCTTGCCCTAGCACCTGTATCCATCTGCCCGTAGTGTCCCTGTCGGCAGCAGAGGTGACGCTGGACCAGAGCACTGCCAACCCCTTCCTGGTGCTCTCAGCAGATGGCAGGAGTGTGACGTGTGGCATCCTCTGGCAAGACGTCCCCAAGAGTGACCGGAGATTTGACCCCCTCCCCTGCGTCCTGGCCTCCCAGTGCTTTGCAGCCAGGCAACACTACTGGGACGTGGAGGTGAGCCAGTGGGGAGACTGGGCCATCGGGGCAGCCCAGAGCTCCATGGAGAGCATGGGGGTGTTTCAGCTGTCCCCGGATGTGGGGGTCTGGGCCCTGCAGTGCCAGGAGGGGGAGTGGAGTGCTCTCACCTGCCCTGAGACACCGCTGCAGCTGGAGTCAGCACCCAGGATGGTCCGGGTGCACCTGGACTGCGAGCAGGCAAGCCTGGCCTTCTACAACGCTGAGGGCATGGTGCACATCTTCACCTTCACTGGCTGTTCCCGGGAACCTCTCTTCCCCTTCTTCTTGCTCTGGACTTCTGGGGCGCAGCTCACCATACTGCCTCCAGGGCACAGAAAGACTGTGGAGATGGACAGGACAACACGTACAGTAACACCCAAAATGGGGAAAAGACAGGGCAGTCTTATAGAACTTCTGATCATGCCAGGGCAGAGTTAAGGATTTTTGGCTGGGAATTCCCTTGTGTTCAAACGGGCAAAATTAAGGGTGTTAAATTCCTTTGTCTTCAAAGGGGCAGAGTTAAGGGTTTTTAACCAGGAATTTCCTTGCAAAGGGACAGTGTTACGGATGTTTTCCCAGGGATTTCCTTGCTTTCAAATAGCTGCTTGGTTTAATATACATGGCAATGCTGAACAGAGTTAGATCGTGCCTGCTTTTGGCGGTTGGTGATCCTCTGACTTTTGTATTGTGCCTTAAAACATCTGCCCAAAGTAGTTATTACTGAAACGAACCTATTTTACTGAGGGCTTAGAACTTACCTATTTTTTAAAAGGCATATTTTATTGCAGTATTTGAACCAATTTTGACTACAGTCAGGGAACCAGGCACAATCAGACTTTCCTGTGGAGATGCAACTATTACTCAATATTACCAGCCGGAAAAACTCCAAAGCTTAAATGTTTAAACAGCAAACTTTATTTGTAAACTTGTTTCATTTTTCCCCGGAACCAACCTAAGTCTACATAAAGGGTATTTAACTTTGAAATTAACATTGAGATACACAGCTCATTCTTTCTTAGCATGGGAAGTTCCCATCTGAGATCAGGGCCCCATTGTGATGGGCTCTGCACAGACACATGGTGACCCAGATCGGGGCAGAGCTGGGAACTGTCCCCATGTTTATTAAGTCCCGATCCAATGCCTTAACCGCAAGCCCAGTCAGCATGCACAGCTGGGTGCACACGCAATTCCCCTGATTATGCAGAGAACCTGAGACATTTGTGAGGAAACCTCCTGGGCAGCTGTGATAGCACGGGCTGGGGCTTTGGGGGGGCTGATTTTTAATTGTCCCCCCAAAATTGTATATGTTCATAGTGGTGGTGGTGGGTGGGAGGAAGCACAAAGTGAAGATTTGTCTACGCCTGAACAGCTTGAGTCATGGCCCCGCCGGGGAGGCCCCCTGCCCCGTTATCCTCAGTCTCCCCTCCTGGAAAGCAGTGGCCTCTCCCCGCAGCACCCAGCCACTGCTCCTGTCTCTCCCCATGGGGCACAGCTGGCAGTTCACCTGGCCTCCAAAGGGGGGCCTACTCTGAGTCAACAGGAAACCCACACACGGGAGTGAGGCAGCCCCAAACGTACCCCATGGCCCTGGTTGTGACGTTATTAATCTGAACTGGCACCATATAGATCATTGTTGCAACCAAGGTCCTGAAGTGGCACAAAATTTTGTATAAAGGGGGTCAAATAAGGTGTCTAAGACAAGGTTATGGTTTGCTGGTTACGATTATGCTGTCTATATGTATGTATCATTTTTGTATTTAAAGTTATAAGTATTGGCTCTATACTGTCTGTATTTCAAACTTATGCTATGCTTCTGGGGGAGACCCCAGACAATTTGGTGTCAGCACTGCCTAGCCTGATTGATGGCCCATTAAGGACCATCAGCTGTACAATAGACGCATTGAGAGAAGGCACATACTCCTTGAGACTCAGCAAGGTATTCAGGGACCTGCCTATGGACAGAACACTAAGGTTTTTCTATGCCATGTGCTAGGTAGCTTGTCTTTGGGACAAAGAAAGCAGAGACCACATGACAAGAGACTATAAAAAGGCTGATGCATCTCCTCCATCTTGTTTTCCGTCCTGCTTCTTACTTCTGGAAGGACTTTGCTACAAACTGAAGCTCTGAACAAAGGACTAAATGACCCATCCCCACTGTGGATGTACTCCAGAGACTTGATTTGAACCTGCAGTTTGTTCCATAACTGGTACAAGCCTGAACCAAGAACTTTGCCATTACTGTATATAATTGATTCCATTTAACCAATTCTAGCTCTCATCTATATCTTTTTCCTTTTCATAGATTCATAGATATTAAGGTCAGAAGGGACCATTATGATCATCTAGTCTGACCTCCTGCACAATGCAGGCCACCAAATCTCACCTTCCCCCCCCCCCCCCCCGCAATAAACCTCTCACCTATGTCTGAGCTATTGAAGACCTCAAATCATGGTTTAAAGACTTCAAGGTGCAGAGAATCCTCCAGCAAGTGACCCATGCTGCAGAGGAAGGCGAAAAAACCCCAGGGCCTCTTCCAATCTGCCCTGGAGGAAAATTCCTTCCTGATCCCAGATATGGCGATCAGCTGAACCCTGAGCATGTGGGCAAGATTCACCAGCCAGATACCAAGGAAAGGATTCTCTGTAGTAACTCAGATCCCACCCCATCTAACATTCCATCACGGGCTATTGGGCCTGTCATAAATATAAAAGGGAAGGGTAAACACCTTTAAAATCCCTCCTGGCCATAGGAAAAATCCTTTCACCTGTAAAGGGTTAGGAAGCTAGGATAACCTCGCTGGCACCTGACCAAAATGACCAGTGAGGAGACAAGATACTTTCAAAGCTGGATGGGGGGAGAAACAAAGGTTCTCTCTGTCTGTGTGATGCTTTTGCCGGGAACAGAGCAGGAATGGAGTCTTAGAACTTAGTAAGTAATCTAGCTAGATATGTGTTAGATTCTGTTTTGGTTAAATGGCTGATAAAATAAGCTGTGCTGAATGGAATGTAGATTCCTGTTTTTGTGTCTTTTTGTAACTTAAGGTTTTGCCTAGAGGGATTCTCTGGTTTGAATCTGATTATCCTGTAAGGTATTTACCATCCTGATTTTACAGAGGTGATTCTTTTACTTTTTCTTCAATTAAAATTATTCTTTTAAGAACCTGATTGCTTTTTTCATTGTTCTTAAGATCCAAGGGTTTGGGTCTGTGTTCACCTATGCAAATTGGTGAGGATTTTTATCAAGCCTTTCCCAGGAAAGGGGGTGTAGGGTTTGGGGAGGATTTTGGGGAGAAAAACGTTTCCAAGCGGGCTCTTTCCCAGTTATATATCTGTTAGACGCTTGGTGGTGGCAGCAATAAAGTCCAAGGGAAAAAGGAAAATAGTTTATACCTTGGGGAAGTTTTAACCTAAGCTGGTAAAAATAAGCTTAGGGGGTTTTCATGCAGGTCCCCACATCTGTACCCTAGAGTTCAGAGTGGGGAAGGAACCTTGACAGGGCCTATTTACCATGAATAGTTCAAGATCAATTAATTGCCAAAATCATGTTATCCCGTCATACCATCTCCTCCATAAACTTATCGAGTTTAATCTTGAAGCCAGATAAGTCTTTTGCCCCCACTGCTTCCCTTGGAAGGCTGTTCCAGAACTTCACTCCTCTGATGGTTAGAAACCTTCATCTAATTTCAAGTCTAAACTTCCTGGTGGCCAGTTTATATCCATTTGTTCTTGTGTCCACATTGGTACTGAGCTTAAATAATTCCTCTCCCTCCCGGGTATTTATTCCTCTGATATATTTATAGAGGGCAAATCATATCTCCCCTCAGCCTTCTTTTGGTTAGGCTAAACAAGCCAAGCTCTTTGAGTCTCCTTTCATAAAACAGGTTTTCCATTCCTCGGATCATCCTAGTAGCCCTTCTCTGTACCTGTTCCAGTTTGAATTAATCCTTCTTTAACATGGGAGACCAGAACTGCACACAGTATTCCAGTACAAGGTCTCACCTTGTAAAACGGTACTAACAGCTCCTTATCTCTACTGGAAATACCTCGCCTGATGCGTCCCAAGACCGCATTAGCTTTTTTCACAGCCATAGCACATTGGAGGCTCATAGTCATCCTGTGGTCAACCAATATTCCAAGGTCCTTCTCCTCCGTTACTTCTAATGCATCCCCAGCTTATAACTAAAATTCTTGTTATTAATCCCTAAATGCATAACCTTATACTCTTCACTATTAAATTTCATCCTATTACTATTACTCCAGTTTACAAGGTCATCCAGATCCTCCTGTATGATATCCCGGTCCTCCTCTAAATTGGCAATACCTCCCAGCTTTGTATCATCCACAAACTTATAGCACGCTCCCACTTTTTGTGCTGAGGTCAGTAATAAAAAGATTAAATAAGATTGGTCCCAAAACCAATCCCTGAGGAACTCCACTGGTAACCTCCCTCCAGCCTGACAGTTCACCTTTCAGTAGGACCCGCTGTAGTCTCCCCATTAACCAATTCCCTATCCACCTTTCAATTTTCATATTGATCCTCATCTTTTCCAATTTAACTAATAATTCCCCATGTGGCACCATATCAAACGCCTTACTGAAATCTAGGTAAATTAGATTTTGATTGCATTTTCTTTGTCTAAAAAAATCTGTTACTTTCTCAAAGAAGGAGATCAGGTTAGTTTGGCACGATCTACCTTTTGTATTTTTTCCCATTTACCATTGATCTCAATGTCCTTAACTATTTTCTCCTTCAAAATTTTTTCCAAGACCTTGCATACTACAGATGTCAAAGTAACAGGCCTGTAGTTACTGGACCACTTTTTTTCCCTTTCTTAAAAATAGGAACTGTGTTAGCAATTCTCCAGTCATACGGTACAACCCCTGAGTTTACAGATTCATTAAAAATTCTTGCTGATGGGCTTGCAATTTCATGTGCCAATTCCTTTAATATTCTTGGATGAAGATTATCTGGGCCCCCCGATTTAGTCCCATTAAGCTGTTTGAGTTTCGCTTCTTCCTCAGATATGGTAATATCTACCTCCATATCCTCATTCCCATTTGTCATGCTACCATTATCCCTAAGATCCTCATTAGCCTCATTAAAGACTGAGGCAAAGTATTTGTTTAGATATTGGGCCATGCCTAGATTATCTTTAACCTCCACTCCATCCTCTGTGTTTAGCGGTCCCACTTCTTCTTTCTTTTTGATTCTAAAGGATTGGCAACAGCATGATTTGTGGGTAAGATCTGATTTGTATATTGACCTGGGTCTGGGGCTTGGTCCTTTGGATCGAGAGAATGTTTTTTCTTTTACTGGGGTATTGGTTTTCATAACCATTCGTCCCCATAACGAGTGGCACTGGTGTTGATACTGGGAAACTGGAGTGTCTAAGGGTATGTCTACACTATGAAATTAGGTCAAATTGATAGAAGTCGTTTTTTTAGAAATCGTTTTTAAATAGTTTATTGTGTGTGTCCCCACACAAAATGCTCTAAGTGCATTAAGTGCATTAACTCGGCAGAGTGCTTCCACAGTACCGAGGCTAGAGTCGACTTCCGGAGTGTTGCACTGTGGGTAGCTATCCCACAGTTCCCGCAATCTCCGCCGCCCATTGGAATTCTGGGTTGAGATCCCAGTGCCTGATGGGGCAAAAAACATTGTCGCGGGTGGTTCTGGGTACATGTCATCAGGCCCCCGTTCCTTCCCTCCCTCCGTGAAAGCAACGGCAGACAATCGTTTCGCTCCTTTTTTCCTGTGCAGACGCCATACCATGGCAAGCATGGAGCCTGCTCAGCTCACTGTCACCCTACGTCTCCTGGGTGCTGGCAGACGTGGTACTGCATTGCTGCGCAGCAGCAGCAACCCATTGCCTTGTGGCAGCAGACGGTACAATAGGACTGGTAGCCATCATCGTCATGTCCGAGGTGCTCCTGGCTGCACATGGGCGCAGGGACTACATTAGGAGTGACTCGACCAGGTCACTCTCTTTAGTCCTGCAGGCAGTCCTATTGTACCATCTTTTGGTGGGCAGGCAGGAGATGAGGATGGCTAGCAGTATATTGTACCATCTTCTGCCGAGCAGCCAAGAGATGTGGATGGCTTGCAGCCCTTCTGCACTGTCTGCTGCCAGCCAAAGTTGTAAAAGATAGATGGAGTGGATCAAAACAAGAAATAGACCAGATTTGTTTTGGCCTGCTAAACCCAGGGTTTTGAGTTCAATCCTTGAGGGGGCCATTCTGTGTGACAGTTGTTTTTGTTTCTCCTTGATATAAAGCCACCCTCTTTGTTGATTTTAATTCCCTGTAAGCCATGTCGTCAGTCGCCCCTCCCTCCATCAGAGCAACGGCAGACAATCGTTCCGCACCTTTTTTCTGTGCAGACGCCATACCACGGCAAGCATGGAGCCCGCTCAGATCACTTTGGCAATTAGGAGCACGTTAAACACCACACACATTATCCAGCAGTACATGCAGCACCAGAACCTGGCAAAGCGAAACCGGGCGCGTAGGCGACGTCAGCGCAGTGATGAGAGTAATGAGGACATGGACACAGACTTCTCTCAAAGCATAGGCCCTGGCAATGCAGTCATCATGGTGCTAAAGGGGCAGGTTCATGCCATGGAACACTGATTCTGGGCCCGGGAAACAAGCACAGACTGGTGGGACCGCATAGTGTTGCAGGTCTGGAACGATTCCCAGTGGCTGCGAAACTTTTGCATGTGTAAGGGCACTTTCATGGAACTTTGTGACTTGCTTTCCTCTGCCCTGAAGTGCATGAATACCAAGATGAGAGCAGCCCTCATAGTTGAGAAGCGAGTGGCAATAGCCCTGTGGAAGCTTGCAACACCAGACAGCTACCGGTCAGTCGGGAATCAATTTGGAGTGGGAAATCTACTGTGGGGCCTGCTGTGATGCAAGTAGCCAACGCAATCAAAGATCTGCTGATATCAAGGGTAGTGACCCTGGGAAATATGCAGGTCATAGTGGGTGGCTTTGCTGCAATGGGATTCCCTAACTGCGGTGGGGCCATAGACGGAACCCATATCCCTATCTTGGCACCGGAGCACCAAGCCGGCGAGTACATAAGTCACAAGGGGTACTTTTTAATAGTGCTGCAAGCACTGGTGGATCACAAGGGACATTTCACCAACATCAACTTGGGATGGCCGGGAAAGGTACATGACGCTCGCATCTTCAGGAACTCTGGTCCATTTCAAAAGCTGCAGGAAGGGACTTTATTCCCAGACCAGAAAATAACCGTTGGGGATGTTGAAATGCCTATAGTTATCCTTGGGGACCCATCTACCCCTTAATGCCATGGCTCATGAAGCTGTACACAGGCAACCTGGATAGTAGTCAGGAGCTGTTCAACTACAGGCTGAGCAAGTGCAGAATGGTGATAGAATGTGCATTTGGATGTTTAAAAGCACGTTGGCGCAGTTTACTGACTCGGTTAGACCTCAGCGAAACCAATGTTCCCACTGTTATTACTGCTTGCTGTGCGCGCCACAATATCTGTGAGAGTAAGGGTGAGACGTTTATGGTGGGGTGGGAGGTTGAGGCAAATCGCCTGGCCACTGGTTACGCGCAGCCCGACACCAGGGCGGTTAGAAGAGCACAGGAGGGCGCGGTGCGCATCAGAGAAGCTTTGAAGACCAGTTTCATGACTGGCCACGCTACGATGTGAAAGTTCTGTTTGTTTGTCCTTGATGAAACCCCCCGCCTCTTGGTTCACTCTACTTTCCTGTAAGCGAAGCACCCTCCCCTCCTCCCTTCGATCACCACTTGCAGAGGCAATAAAGTCATTGTTGCTTCACATTCATGCATTCTTTATTAATTCATCACACAAATAGGGGGATAACTGCCAAGGTAGCCTGGGAGGGGTGGTGGAGGAGAGAAGCACCGGGAGGGGTGGTGGAGGAGGAAAGGACAAGGACACACAGCACTTTAAAAGTTTAAAACTTTAAAACTTATTGAATGCCAGCCTTCTGTTGCTTGGGCAATCCTCTGGGGTGGAGTTGCTGGGTGGCCGGAGGCCCCCACACCGCATTCTTGGGCGTCTGGGTGAGGAGGCTATGGAACTTGGGGAGGAGGGCGGTTGGTTACACAGGGGCTGTAGCGGCAGTCTGTGCTCCTGCTGCCTTTCCTGCAGCTCAACCATACGCTGGAGCGCATTAGTTTGATCCTCCAGCAGCCTCAGCATTGAATCCTGCCTCCTCTCATCACGCTGCCGCCACCTTTCAGCTTCAGCCCTCTCTTCAGCCTGCCCCCTCTCCTCCTGGTCATTTTGTGCTTTCCTGCACTCTGACATTGTCTGCCTCCACGCATTCGTCTGTGCTCTGTCAGTGTGGGAGGACAGCATGAGCTCAGAGAACATTTCATCACAAGTGCGTTTTTTTCACCTTCTAATCTTCACTAGCCTCTGGGAAGGAGAAGATCCTGTGATCATTGAAACACATGCAGCTGGTGGAGGAAAAAAAAGGGACAGTGGTATTTAAAAAGACACATTTTATAGAACAATGGGTACACTCTTTCACGGTAAACCTTGCTGTTAACATTACATACATAGCACATGTGCTTTCGTTCCAAGGTCGCATTTTGCCTCCCCCCACCACATGACTAGTCCCTCCCCCCTCCCTGTGGCTAACAGCGGGGAACATTTCTGTTCAGCCACAGGCAAACAGCCCAGCAGGAACGGGCACCTCTGAATGTCCCCTTAAGAAATGCACCCTATTTCAACCAGGAGACCATGAATGATATCACTCTCCTGAGGATAACACAGAGAGATAAAGAACGGATGTTGTTTGAACGCCAGCAAACATACACTGCAATGCTTCGTTCTGCAATGATTCCCGAGTACGTGCTACTGGCCTGGTGTGGTAAAGTGTCCTACCATGAAGGACACAATAAGGCTGCCCTCCCCAGAAACCTTTTGCAAAGGCTTTGGGAGTACATCCAGAAGAGCCACAAATGCCAGGGCAAATTAATCATTAAACATGCTTGCTTTTAAACAATGTATAGTATTTTAAAAGGTACACTCACCAGAGGTCCCTTCTCCTCCTGGCGTGTCCGGGAGGCAGCCTTGGGTGGGTTCGGCGGGTACTGGCTCCAGGTCCAGAGTGAGAAACAGTTCCTGGCTGTCGGGAATACCGATTTCTCCGCTTGCTTGCTGTGAGCTATCTACAACTTCATCATCATCATCTTCCTCGTCCCCAAAACCTGCTTTTGTGTTGCCTCCATCTCCATTGAAGGAGTCAAACAACACAGCTGGGGTAGTGGTGGCTGAACCCCCTAAAATGGCATGCAGCTCATCATAGAAGCAGCATGTTTGGGGCTCTGACCCGGAGCGGCCGTTTGCCTTTCTGGTTTTCTGGTAGGCTTGCCTCAACTCCTTAAGTTTTATGTGGCACTGCTTTGGGTTCCTGTTATGGCCTCTGTCCTTCATGCCCTGGGAGATTTTGACAAATGTTTTGGAATTTCGAAAACTGGAACGGAGTTCTGATAGCACGGATTCCTCTCCCCATACAGCGATCAGATCCCGTACCTCCCGTTCGTTCCATGCTGGAGCTCTTTTGCAATTCTGGGACTCCATCATGGTCACCTCTGCTGATGAGCTCTGCATGGTCACCTCTGCTGATGAGCTCTGGCCAGCGTGGCAAGCTGCAGGTGACCATGCAAACAGGAAATTGAAATTCAAGAGTTTGCGGGCTTTTTCCTGTCTACCTGGCCAGTGCATCTGAGTTGAGAGCGCTGTCCAGAGCGGTCACAATAGAGCACTCTGGGATAGCTCACGGAGGCCAATATCATCTAATTGAGTCCACAGTACCCCAAATTCGACCCGGTAAGGCCGATTTAAGCACTAATCCCCTTGTCGGAGGTGGAATACGGAAATCTATTTTAAGAGCCCTTTAAGTCGAAAAAAAGGGCTTCATCATGTGGACGGGTGCAGGGTTAAATCGATTTAACACTGCTAAATTCGACCTCAACTCCCAGTGTAGACCAGGGCTATGGGAATTGCTTGTGTGACTTGTGGTTAGCCAGTGGGCTAAAACTGAAGTCTTTTCTGTTTGGCTGGTTTGGTCAGCCTTGGGCTGTAACTGCCCTGCTTTATGCAATTTGTCCTGAATTGACACTCTCAGTTGGGTCCCACCAAAACCAACATCGTTACACTGGTTAAATTCCCCTCACCCTCCGCTTACCTGTGCAAGATCTGAACAGATACCAGGACAGGCGCCCAGCACAGCAGTGACCCTCTGCCGGCCCAGCCCTACAGGCCTTGGACAAGCTCGCAATTTGCCCCCCTACACGCAGCCCTGGTGGCCTGACTGGAGCTGCCCCCATACAGAAGTCAATCTAGGCCTATGTGTGCGCTCCCCAGGCCAGGAAATGGGGGGTGGAGATGGAGGATGGGGGGGCTGTGCGTATAGAAAGCCAGATTGCGCAGCACAGCCCAAGCCCGCCTGCCCCTGGCCATGAGCCACAATGGGGCAGCAGCTGCTAAGGGATGCGGGAGGGGCTGAGTTACTGGCGGCCAGGTGGGGAGGGCAGATGGAAGTGTGGGGAGGGGCCGGTCTGACGGAAGCAGCCACCCATCTCTGCTGAGCTGGGGCCAGTCAGGCTCCACTCTCAGACCCCCCTTCCCATATGTCACGCTAGGGCTCTCAACTCAGGGAACAGCCTGAGTGGGGTCGGAATCCAGGAGTCCTGCCTCCCAGCCCCCATCCCCCATTCTAACCCACCAGACTCCACTGCCCTCCCAGTGCCAGGCATAGAACCCAGGAGTCCTGCCTCCCAGCTTCCCCCGCTCTACCCACTAGACCCCACTGCCCTCCCAGAGCCAGGGATAGAACCCAGAAGTCCTGCCCCCCCATGCTATAACCACTAGACCCCACTGCCCTCCCACTGCCAGGGATAGAACCCAGGAGTCCTCACTCCCCGTCCCTGCCCCTGCTGTAACCTCTGGACCCTACTTCAGCAGCCCCTGGTCCTGCACCCAGGCTTACATTTCTCCTGGACTCTGCTCCCAGCCCTGGAGGGAACGGCCAACCCAGTAGCCTCCCACAGCAAATGGGTGGAGAAGGGGGAAACCTGCCATGCAGTCTAGCATATGCATACACCCCCCCACACACACATAAAAAGACCTGCACCAACCAAGGCAGAGACCCAGCAGGGCACTGGGGTGCGGGGAATGCTTGGGGGTTGTGTGACAGGGAGACCTGGAGCCAGGTGAAGGGATGGTGAGAGACGGGAAGGATGTGTATGGGGAGAAGGAGTGATTGGCTGAGTTGCTGACCAGACCCCCCCACCCCACAAATACAGCCCCCCAACAACTGAAGCAGACCCTCCCCTCCCAGAGTCCATCCCCAGCCCTTCCCCAGAGGCCCTGCCTGTCCCTTGTCCAGGCACCTCTGCGTGCCGGGTCTCTTCTCTCCTCACGTCCCTGCATGGAGCTCAGAGCTCTGTACAATGGAGGCCAGCAGAGCTATGAGGACACTGAGGCACAGGGCAGGGAAGTGACTGGCCAAAGGTCACCTAGCAGCCAAATGGGGAACAGACTCCCAGGGTCCCAGGTCCATGCTCTAGTCCTGTCACCCCCTTCTCTCTATGATCTGTCCAGCCCACACTGAATCTGGGGGTCCCATCCCAGTGTGGGGGGGGGGCGGATCTGTGGCCATATCTCCCTGTGGGGCAGGTGAGGGGGCCAAATCCCTGGGGACTGGGCATCCCCGATGCCCCCGGCACCATGGGCAGCTGAGCTGGGCTTCTCTGGCAGGGGCACAGGGACCTCCCTAGCATGGCTCTGTGCGTTCCCACCCGCCCGCCTGGCCTCTCCAAGGAGCCTGTCTCCCAGGCGGCTGGGGGAGCTGCCATGGGGCCCACAGCCCATCAGTGCAGCCTGCGCAGTGTGATGTGGCAGGTGAGAGCATCTCTGGCCTGGGGCCCTCCGCATCTGGGAACACAGCAGGGACTCGTGTGTGTGTGTGCGTGTGCGTGTGCACGAGCATGTGCATGTCCCTGCTTGTGCTGCGGGTAGAGCCAGCATTCACAAGTGTGCAAGTATCTGTCTGGCTGGTGCTGAATTTGTGGCTGTGTGCATGTGTCAGTGTGTTTGTGAATGGTTGTGTGTGTGTGTGCAAATGGTTGTGGGGGATGGTATGTACGAGCGATTGTTGTTTCCTGAGCACAGGCAGTGTGTGTGGTTTGTGCAATGCGTGCTGAAGAAGATGTGGTGCAGTGTGTGAGCGTGCACGGTGTGCAGAGGGTGAGTACAATGGGATGTGTGTGTGCAGAGGCTGTGTGATGAGTATGTGTGCACGCACAGTGTACAATGCGATGAGTGTGCTGCAGTATGTGTATACAGTGTGTGCGCGCAGATCAAGAGGTCTCTGAGGCCAGGGCACGTGGACCGGGCTGTCACCCCCTGTGCCCAGCACATCCAGGGTCACTCACCCACTGGGGCGAGACGCAGACTCTGGGGACTGGCTAGACCTGGTGGGTCAGGGAGGGAGAGACCCCAGCTAACTCTGCAAAACCATCACTCCCCACCCCCAGGCTTCCCCCAGCACTCACCCAGGGACAGGACCCGGACTTGGGTATCAGGGGGCTGCAGGTGGGGAGTGAGGGGCACTGGCAGAGCTGGGGGGGAGAAGGGCTGGGGAAGCAGCGGCTGTGGGTGAGGGATAGGGGGGCACTGGTAGGGCAGAGGGCTGGGGTAGCAGGGGCTGCGGGTGAGGGTTGGGGGCACTGGTAGGGCAGAGGGCTGGGGTAACAGTGGCTGCGGGTGAGGGTTGGGGGCACTGGTAGGGCAGAGGACTGGGGTAGCAGGGGCTGCGGGTGAGGGTTGGGGGCACTGGTAGGGCAGAGGGCTGGGGTAGCAGGGGCTGCGGGTGAGGGTTGCGGGGCACCGGCAGAGCTGGGGCGGGGATCAAGGCTGGGCTAGCAGGGGCTGCGGGTCAGGGTTGTGGGGCACCGGCAGAGCCGATCTCTGGGCCCACAGGACAGGCCTCCCCTGCTCACCCCGCCGCTGAGCTCAGCGGGCGCCAGGAAGGCAGATCAGAGCCGCTGCCTGTTCCCAGATCAAAGGCCCCTGGGCTCCTGCAGCTGAACAGGGCCCAGCGGGGAGTGGGGCTGGCAGCTGCGGCTCGGATTAACCCTGCGCTGCCCAGGGCCTCTGCCACTCCACCCTGGCATGGGGGCAGGGAGGAGGAGTTAACCCTTGCATGTGGTGAGGGGAAGAAGGATCCCAGCACTGGGCACTGCAGTGGCCAGGCCACAGTTGGGCTCGGTGTGCATCGTGGGGAGTCCCACAGAGGTCTCTTTGGGGCAGGGTCATGGAGGGGAGGGGTGGGATGTACCGGGTGGGAGGGTGTCAGGGTTTCTGAGCCTCCCTATGTCCCTCCAGGCCCAACACAGCAGCATCTGGGCCCCCTGCACTGGCCCCTCAGTGAACACTCTGGGGCATGGCCCCACCAAGATAGAGAGGGGAAACTGAGGCACAGGGAATGGGGCAATGTCTGGCCCAAGGTCACACTGGGTGTCTGGGACAGTGCTGGAGATAGAACCCAGGAGTCTGGCTCCCCAGCCTCTCTGGGCTCAGGTTGGTGGGCATGGGGCTGTAGCCATGGGGCATAGGTGCTGGGTGGGCAGGGGTGGGGGCAAGGATTGAGGGAGAGGCATTGCGTCCATGGGTGGGAAGGGAGTTGGGAGTGAGGAGTGGGGTGGGGGAAGGGTAGGGGGATGCTGTTGGGCAGACTGGGGAGCATCTCTGATATGAGGGAGGGGGGAACAAGGGCTGGGGGTGGGGATGGCTAGGAAGTGCCCCTAGATCCTCTGCAGAGCGCCAGTGGTAGGAGGGGGAGGAGGGGGAGCCGAACGTGAGGCTGGTGTGGGACCATGTGTGGGGAAGGGGGTGGAGCTGATGCGGAGGGAGAGGGGCTGGGGGTGGAGGTGGGGCAGGCTGGGAGAGGGGTTGGTGTGGATGGGGGGCTGACTAGGAGTGGGGGAGGGGATTGCGGTGGGGGAGGGACAGGGCCATCCTTGTGTCTCTTCTCTCTCCTCTGGGTGAGCGATGCCAGGAGGGGATAATCCAGCGATCGCACTAATCCCCACCGCGGGCCAGGGGGAGGGGCGGAAAGGCCAGACACACAGACACAGGCGGACACACAGACACAGGCGGACGCACAGACATAGTCGGATACCTACACAGACACACAGACACAGGCGGACACACAGACACAGGCGGACGCACAGACATAGTCGGATACCTACACAGACACACAGACACAGGCGGACACACAGGCACAGGCGGACACACAGACATGCACACATAAACACAGACACAGGCGGACACACAGAAACAGGCAGATGCATAGACACAGACGGACACCCAGGGGCATACCCAGACCCCAAGGGGTTGCAGATGTCATTGGGGGAGGGGAGGTGGAGACACACAGGCCCTGTCCCCGCCATCTGATCCCCATACCAAGGGCTGTGGGCTACCTGGGCCACCTGGGAAGGCCGTGTGTGTGTGTGTGTGTGTGTCCCTGCTGCCCCTTGTTGGAGGTGATGTGTGTATGTTTTTAGGGGAGAGGATTGTGTGTGCAGGATGGGAGATTGTATGGATGTGTGTGTGCATGTGTGGGATGGGTGTGTGTGGGACAAGTTGTGTGTGTGTGTGTGATAGGTTGTATGTGTGCATGCCTGTCTGTGTGTGTGCATGTGTGATGGTGTGTGTGTGACCGGGTTGTGTGTAAGAGATTGTGTGTGTGCCTGTGTGATGGTGTGTGTGAGCACATGTGACAGTGCATCATGTGGAGGCTCTATATTTGTGTGGGTGCACATGTATGTGTGATGGTGTGAGTGTGTGTGTGCATGTGACAGTGACTGGTGTGTGCACATGCATTTGAGTGTGATGGTGTGTGTGTTTTTGTGTGTGCAGACTGTGAGTGTGCACATGTGTGATGGGCTGTGTGTGTTTCTCTGAGTGTAGGCTCTGTGTGGGAGTGTTACAGAGTGTGTGTGTAGGCTGTGCGTGTGTGACAGTGTGTGTGTGTGACAGTGTATGACAGGGAGGTGATTCTGTGTGTGTAAGCTCTGTGTTTGTGTGTGTGTATGACAGTGTATGATGTGTGTAGGCTCTCAGTGTGTGTGTGTGACAGTGTGTGATGATGTTTGTGTGTTTCTCTGTGTGTAGGCTGTGTGTGTGTGTGAGTGTGTGACACTTAGGGCTCAGGCCCAGCCATGTGTAGCTTTGTCCCTGGTGATTCTATCTGCATGGTTGTGTCACCCTGGCTGACACCGGCTGGGTGTGTGGGGGGGTAGGGTTGTGTGGGGATGGGGGTGCAGGGGCTGATGGAGACGGGGCTGAGCTGGGAGTGGCTGGGTGCATGGGCAAGATGGGTGGGAGGTGGGGCAGAGGTTTGGTGCGTGTGGTCATACGGTGGGAGGGGGGTGTGGTAGAGGTATGGGGCGGGAACTGCATGTGTTGGTGGGCGGGTCAGCGGCAGCTTCTGGCCCACCAGCCCCCCCCCAATACCCCTCCCCCACCAGCACCTCAACCGCCTGCAGTATCACAACACAGCCCTCCCCACTAACCCCTTCCCCTCACCCCCTGCCCCATTGCCTCCCCCTCCCCCTCTGCCCCATCGCCACCCCTCCCCTCACCCCCTGCCCCTTCGCCTCCCCTCCCCTCACCCCCGGCCCCATTACATCTTCTCCCCCCCTGCTCCACTGCCTCCCTTCCCCTCGTCCACCCCTGCCCTCCTCCCCGCCCCGCGCCCAGCGCGCTCAGCACCATGGCCAGCTCTCGGCCGCAGCGCGGGGCTGGCCGGGGGCGGCCGGTCGGTGGCTCCCCGGCGCGGCGGGCGCAGTGAGCTGCTGGGAGCGGCCCCCTCGGGCCGGGCGTCTGGGCAGAGAGGGAGGGAGGGAGGCTCCCCCGCCCCCACCACTCCACTCCCGCCGTCTCCGCCGCCTCCCCCGCCGGAGAGAGCAGGCGCCCGGCGCGGGCTGGGGAGGGACCGAGAGACCCACCGAGCCGGCTCCGCCCTCCCGGCCCGGCCCCTGCCCCGGCCGAGCGCCGAGCCCAGCAGCCCGCGTGAGTCCCGGAGCGCTTGGGCGCTGCGACCCCGTCCTCCGGGTCCCTGCGCCCCCCGGCCCCGGATCTCCCGGGTCCCGCATCCCCTGATCCCTCTCCGGGACCGCGCCGCCTCCCCCGGGCACCATCGGCGCCTTCCATCGCTGCAGCCGGCCCCGAGCCCAGGTAGGGACACGCCGGCCCCGCGCCCCCGATCCTGCAGCCGGGAGGGACAGGGGGGCAGGCGGGGAGGGAGATCCGGGTACCCCCTCCCAGGAAAGAGGGGGGAGGGGATGGCTCCTACCGGGGCGCGCTGGCTGAGATGGGGAGGAATGGGGCGCGGGGGGGGGGGAACCTGGTGGAGGAGCTTGGGGAGAGGAGAAGGGAGGAGGCGGTGGGGAGAGCAGGGGCCAGGCCCTGGTGGGGAGAAGGAGGGGGAGGCCAACCAGGCCTGTGGGGGAGAGCGTGGGAGGGAGGAGGCCGAAGGAGGGGACAGCCCAGGGAGGGGAGCTGGGGTGGGGGAGAGCCCAGGTGGGGGAACCCTCCCCGATCCCCCCCGACCTGCGCTCCCCCAAGTCATCCATCACCCCCACTGCTGGAATCCCTCCCCCAATCCTCCCACCCAGCCTGTGCTCCCCACGCCGCCCACCTCCCTCTCTGCTGGAATCCCTCCCCCGATCCCCCCCAGCCCGTACTCCTCACGCCACCCACTTCCCCCACTGCTGGGAGCGCTCCCCACCCCACCCGCCCCCCTCTCTGCTGGGATCCCTCCCCCAATCCTCCTGACCTGTGCTCTCCCACGTCACCCCCCACACCCACTGCTGGGATCCCTTCCCCAATCCCCCTGCCCCAGCCTGCGTTCCCCCAAGTCGCCCCCCATGCCAACTACTGGGATCCCTCCGCTGACCCTTCTGGCCTGCACTCCCCACATTACCCACCTCCTGCTCTGCTGGGATCCCTCCCCTGACCCCCCTGGCCAACACTCCCCACACCGCCTGCCTCCCCCACTGCCAGGAACACTCCCACAATCCCCTCCGGCCTGCACTCCCCATACCGCCTGCCTCCCCCACAGCTGGGATCCATCCCCCAAGCCCCCCGACCTGGGCTCCCACATGTTGCCCCCCCACCCCAATTGCTGGGATCCCTCTCCCGACCCTCCCAGCCTGCACTCACCACACTGCCTGCCTCCCCATCTGCTGGGATCCCTCTCCTGATCCCAGCAGATCGCCCACCTCCCCCACTGCCGGGATCCCTCCTCTGTCCCCCCTGGCCTGTGCTCCCCACACCACCCTCCTCCTCCATTGCCAGGATCCCTCCCCCAATTTCTCCCCTCGGCCTGCGCTCCCCACGTTGCATGTCTCCCCCACTGCCAGGATCCCTCCCCTGACCGCCCCCACAGCCTGTGCTCCCCCATGCCGTCCGCCTCCCTCACTGCCGGAATCCCTCCCCCGATCCTCCCACCCGGCTTGTGCTCCCCACACTGCCCACCTCCCCCACTGCCAGAATCCCTCCCCCGATTCCCCCACCCGGCCTGTGCTCCCCACGCCACCCACCTCCCCCTCTGCTGGGATCCCTCCCCTAATCCTCCCAGGCCTGCGCTCCCCACGCCACCTGCCTCCCCCACTGCTGGGATCCCTCTGCCATCCCCCCCGGCTTGCACTCCCCATGCTGCCCGCCTCCCCCACTACCGGGATCCCTTCTCTGATCCCCCCAGCATGTGCTCCCCACACCGCCTGCCTCCCCCACTGCCAGAATCCCTCCCCCGATCCCCCTACCCGGCCTGTGCCCCCCATGCCACCCACCTCCCCCTCTGCTGGGATTCCTCCCCCAATCCTCCCCGGCCTGCGCTCTCCACACTGACTGCCTACTCCACTGCTAGGATCCCTCCCCCGATCTCCCCCTGATCTGCGCTCCCCACTCCACCTGCCTCCCCCTGTGCCAGGATCCGTCCCTCAACCCCCCAGGCCTGGGCTCTGCATGCTGCCTGCTTCTCCCACTGCTGGGATCCCTCCCTCTCCCTCCTTCCCTCCCACCCAGCCTTCACTTCCTACGATGCCCACCTCTCCCTCTGCTGGGGTCCCTCCCTGATCTCCTCGCCCCTGACAATCACTCCCCGTGCCCCCCACCTCCCCCACTGCCGGGATCCCTTCTCTCCTTCCCCTGCCCTGCCCTCACCTGCCAACTTGCACTCCCCACGCCACCTAGCTTCCCCACTGCTGGGATCCCACCTAGTATCCCCCCTGTCCTGTGCTCCCCAGGCCACCCACGGATGCTGGGGGTACCAGGAGGACAATGTGCGAACAGCCCAGGGCTGGGCTAACTGGGGGCTGAAGGTCAGAACTGAGAGGCAAAGTGGGGGTGGGGGTGTAGATCTATTTTTTGGGTGGGGGAGCGCAGCACTCAGGTGATGAAGACACTGAGTCCTGGCGAATTATTTATTCCTTTCCAAAGTGCTGAGTCCCACGTCTCTATAAATATCCTGTAGTGGATCTGTCTGCTCTCACAGGTCCTGAAGGGCAGGTGTGGGCATGGAGAGAGCAATGCCCTGTGGGGGTGCCATGCTGCGAGCTTCCTCGCTGCAGCAGTGCCCTGAGGGGGCATCATGCTGCAAGCTTCCTCACCTCAGTGCCCGGATGGGGTCCAGTGCTGTGAGTTTCCACACAGCAGCGCCTTGCCTGTGCCTAGCTGGGACTCCAGTGCACAGGGTTTGTTGAGGGGGGGGATCCCCCGGCAGGTGTGGTGGGAGGGGCCAGAGGCTGTGGGAGGAGCCTGTGTCCTGTGCTCAGGCCTGGGGCTGGCTGAGCTGGTAACTAGGCAACCAGCTTAGGGATTGTTGTCAACTTTGATTAGTACCTCGGCTAATTACCCCACTGGGGCTGGGAGGAAACAAACAGTGTGGGAGGAGGGGCATTGCCCCCCAGCTCTGCCAGTGCCCAACCCACAGCCCCTGCTAGCCCAGCCCTGGGATCCCCCCAGCTCTGCCAGTGCGCCTCACTCCTGACCCACAGCCCCCTGCTAGCCCAGCCCTGTCCCCCAGCTCTGCTGGTGCCCCCAAAACCCACGTTCTCAGGATTTATTCAGTGCAATAAAAAATTCATGAGCCACAATTGCTTCCATCCCAGTTTATCAGGGACTCCACTCACCCACTCCCCTTGCCCACCCCTGCCCTCAGCTCCTCCCAGCCCCCCCGCTCCCCTCGCCCCTCCCCTCCACCCACTGCGCTCATCTCCCCCCGCCCGCTCCCCTCAGCTTCCCCCAACCCCCCACTCCCCTCAGCTCCCCCCATTTCCCTCAGCTCCCCCCATTCCCCTCAACCCTTCCCGCCCAGCGCCCTCAGCTCCCCCCTGCCCCCCTCAGCTGTGGGAGTGTGTGTGGTGTGTACAGTGTGTGTTTGTGTGACTCTGGATTAACTCCTGGGAGCTGAACTTAGGGTGATCAGATGTCCTGATTTTATAGGGACTGTCTCCATATTTGGGTCTTTGTCTTATATAGGTGCCTATTACCCCCCACACCCTGTCCTGATTTTTCACACTTGCTATCTGGTCACCCTTGCTGAGCTCAGAGCCCGGCCCTACCCCCATTTCAGTCAGGGGTGACTCCGGATTGACTCCTAGATGGGCCAGCTGAGCTGAAAGCCTGGCCAAGGTACCCTGCATTCCAGGCTGGGCCCCACCCAGCCATGGTGTGGTATCAATAATAAATGCTGGGGCTGACCCGCTGCAGGCCACACCCATCCGGGCTCTGGGATTTCCTGTGCAGTGTCTGACCTTTCTTCTCTCGCCCTGGGCCCGGCCCCGTGGCATTAACTGCTTCACTGCCCAGCCCCTCAGCACCCCGCCCTGGATCCACCACAGCACAGAGCCAGCCGGAGCAAGAGCACAGCGTGGACTGCTCCTCCCTGGCCAGCTGCGTCCAGCTTGGCAGGCAGCCAGCACCATCCCAGCAGTCGCCACAGTTCAGCACGTCACTCCTTGCTGCACCAGCCCAGCTCATCCCTGTGCTAGGTGGGGCCGCTGCTGAGATCCTGGGGGGTTATATTCCCCCTGGAACCAGGGTTCAGCCTGCACTGGCCTCAGCCTGCTACCCAGCTGCGATGCTGGCGGGAGCCCAGCCTTCAATTCCCAGCCCTGCATTCAGCCCAGGGCCACCTGGCTGCCCCAGATGCCCTGGTGGCTCCCTCTACTGGTGTGACTGTAGCACTGCAGCTGTCGTGCTGGCCCAGGACGGCTGGCAGAGTCGTGTGCCACCCTGATGAACCCAGCAGGGTTTCGGTTGCCTGCTGCTTCCCACCCTAATCCCCAGCTCCCCTGCCTGGCTCCCCCCTAGCTCCCCTGCCTCACTCCCCCCGGTTCCCCTGAATGGCTCCCCACCCCCGGTTCCCCTGCCTGGCTCCCCCTGGCTCCTGTGCCCAACTCCCCTTTGGCTCCCCTGCCAGACTCCTCCCCTGCTCCCCTGCCTGGCTCCCCACAGGTCCCCTGCCTGGTTCCCCCCCAGCTCCCCTGCCTGGCTCTCCCCAGCTCTCCAGAGCTGGCTGCTCTGAAGTACCAGGGGGCCCCATGTCCGCAGCCCAGCAGGTTGCCTGCTTGGCTGGGGCCTGTGCCCTCAGCAGCGTAGGGCACACCTTTCGCCCACACCTGTTCATTTTCGCACAGCCTATCCGTGGCCCCATGAAGTGGCGAGACCTACTCGTCAACTTCCTCCTGGCTCTGGCCAAAGTCTCCACCTATAACACCAGGAGGAGGATGCTGGATGAGGGGGCATGCTGCGACTGTGGGGCCTATTTCCATTCCTCCCTCGTCTCGCCTCCGGGCAGAGTTCCACTGGGCCGCGTCCACTGGCTCCTGAGACGCCTTTGAGGAGCAGTGGGCGCTGTCCGGGGTCCTCTGCTCGGTGTCCCCACCCAGTACCCTTGTTTTGAACCTCTGACCACCACTCCCGACCCTGTTTTTTAATTAGTTGTGTCCTGTCTTCATCTGATTCCCGGGTCCAGTGGTCCCTCCTGCGAGGCTGGGGGAGGCGCCTTTCAGAAGTGGGCGGCTTGGGCCCACCCAGCTCCCAGGATTCCCATAAGGCAAAGGGCACATGCCTCTGCTGCCTGGGCTAAACAGCCCTCGGCCTGCCCGTGGTTCATCCACAGGCCTGGGGCGCATGCTGGGCTGGGCTGCACAGGGGAAGCCCCCATTGCCATGGTAATGGGGAACAACAAACCAGCAACCTCTCTGGGTGTGCGCTGTAACACAGGGTGGATGGGGGGCAGGACTCCTGGGTTCTGTCCCTGGCTCGGGAAGAGCAGAGGAGATTTAGTGGTTAGAGCGAGGACTGGGGCAGCAGGTGGCCTGGGTTCTGCTATGGATTTTCTGAGTCGCTGTGCCTCAGTTTCCCCCGCTGTGAAATGGGGGGAGTGCCCCTTGCAGGCTGTCTCTGCAGTCTCCAGAGGGCCTCTGATTAGAGCTGGCTGAATGTTTCTGCCTTTGGTGTGAGAACCCACAGCAGCCACTGGGCGTAACCTGCCCCCACGCTGGGCTCCTGAAGCAGGAGTCTCACCACCCTTCTCCAAATGTTGTGCTCATTCCCGCAGGTCATGCCACATGTTGCCCTCTGAGGAACCTGCCCGTCACCCATGGACTCCTGCCCAGCTCTTGGCCTCGGCTGTGTCCTGTGGCAGTGGGTTCCACAGGCTCATTGCGCCCAGCAGGAAAAGCTTGGGATCCCCCCATCTTACAGTCATTGGGCCCCCTCTGGTTGTGATGTGGCCATGTGTTGGGCTGTTGCAGCCAGCTCTGGGCAGCGACCCTCAGAGTGTTCACCACCGCCGCCCCATCATCTAGGAGCCAGTGCGGCTGTGCCCCAGGCTCACACAGTGTGAGCTCAGGCTAGTGGCTGGGCCATGTGTGAAGGTAGTGCAGGTAGTGGGGGGTCCAAATACCCTGGGCTGATCCCGCCCCCTCAGGGATATTGCTCACTTTGCACCCAACCCCAAAGGAGGCCATGTGGTGAAATATGCAGGGGTTGGGGAAGCCATTTCTGGGGGGCTGGTGGAGCAGGTGGGGGGGAGGCCAGGTCATTTCTAAGAGGGGTTTTTGTGTTTCCAGCTTTCAGGTCTGGTTGGTGGGTGCTGCGGTGTTGAGCGATTGCCCTGTGTACGGATCCAGCCCTAGGCTGCGAAAGAGAACAGGCTGGCACTGCCCACCACACGCCTGCCGCAAGGTATGGAGGGACTGCGCCAGTCCACCCCAGGGAGGGCTGGCTCGGGGCTGTCCCTGCTGCTCCCTGCTGGAGGGAATGAGTCCTGGGGTGTGCCTGTCTGTCTGTCTGTCCGTCCCTGCTTCCCCCTGCTGGATGAGAGGAGTACTGCTGCTCTGTGTGTGTGTGTGTGTGTGTGTGTGTGTGCGCGCGCAGAAAGTAACGCTGCTGCCTGTCCTCTGCTGGCATGGGTTGCTCCCCCTGTTGGACGAGATGAATCGTATACTCTGTGTGTGTGTGTTGTGTGTGTGTGTTTCTGCTGCCCCCTGCTGGAGGCAATGAGATTTACTCAGCATGTGTTTGTCCCTCCTGTAGAATGAGTCCTGCTGTGTGTGTGTGTGTGTGTGTGTGTGTGTGTGTGTGTGTGTCCATCCCTGCTGCCCCCTGCTGGATGAGATAAGTCATGTACTCTGTGTGTGTGTCCCTGCTGGAAGAGAGGAGTCCTTCTGAGTGTCCGGTGGCACCTTAAAGACTAAGAGATTTATTTGGGCATGAGCTTTCATGGGTAAAAAACACCACTTCTTCAGATGCATGGAGTGAAAATTACAGATACAGGCATAAATATACTGACACATGAAGAGAAGGAAGTTACCTTACAAGTGGAGAACCAGTGCTGACAAGACCAATTCACTCAGGGTGGATGTGATCCACTCCCAATAACTGAGGAGGAGGTGTCAATACCAAGAGAGGAAAAATTGCTTTTGTAGTGAGGCAGCCACTCCCAGTCCCTATTCAAGCCCAAATTAATGATGTTAAGTTTGCAAATGAATTGTAGCCCTGCAGTTTCTCTTTGAAGTCTGTTTTCAAAGTTTTTTTTTGTTGAAGGATGGCTACTTTTGAATCTGTTATTGAATGTCCAGGGAGATTGAAGTGTTCTCCTACTGGCTTTTATACGTTACCATTCCTGATGTCAGATTTGTGTCCATTTATTCTTTTACATAGAGACTGTCTGGTTTGGCCAATGTCCATGGCAGAGGGGCATTGCTGGCACATGATGGCATATATCACATTAGTAGATGTGCAGGTGAATGAGCCCCTGATGGTATAGCTCATGTGGTTGGGTCCTCTGATGGTGTCGCTAGAGTAGATATGGGGACAGAGTTGGCAATGGGGTTTGTTACAGGGATTGGTTCCTGGGTTAGTGTTTCTGTGGTGTGGTGTGTGGTTGCTGGTGAGTATTTGCTTCAGGCTGGGGGGCTGTCTGTAAGCGAGGACTGGCCTGTCTCCCAAGGTCTGTGAGAGTGAGGTATTGTTTTCCAGGATAGGTTGTAGAATTGACTGAATTGGCTTTGTCAGCACTAGTTCTCCACTTGTAAGGTAACTCCCTTCTCTTCATGTACAGGTATATTTATGCCTGTATCTGTAATTTTCACTCCATGCATCTGAAGTGGGGTTTTTACTCATGAAAGCATATGCCCAAATAAATCTCTTAAGTCTTTAAGGTGCCACCGGACTCCTCATTGTTTTTATGGATACAGAGTAACACAGCTACCCTCTGATACTTCTGAGGGTGTGTGTGTGTGTGTGCAGAAAGTGACGCTGCTGCTTACCCTCCGCTGGCATGGGTTGTCTATGTGAATTCCTGCTGCCCCCGCTGGATGAGATGAGTCCTGTACTCTGTGTGTGTGTGTCCCTTCTGGAGAAGATGAGTGCTGCTGCTGTGCATTGGCAAAGGCGGGGGCATGTGTGCCCCCCTGCTGGAGGGGATGAGCCCTGCATTGTGTGTGTCTGCTGTCCCCTGCTGGAGGCTGTCACAGGGTCCCCGGGCGATGCTCTGGAACTACTCCCTACAAAGCCAGTCAGGACTCTGGTGAAGTCTCCTCTCTGTGAGCAGACTGTCTTCAGGGCAAGAAGCTCACACAACTTCCACCTTCCTGGATCTGACCTTGGAGCATTCAGCATCCTCTGCCCCTCCGAGCGCTGCCCACAGTGAGTCTGCCCAGGCGGAGTCCTGGGGAAGCCAGAGGGTCCTGCACCCCAACTCCGCAGTCAGACGTGACTCTTAGCCAGACAGTAAAACAGAGGTTTATTAGATGACAGGAACACGGTCTAAAACAGAGCTTGTAGGTACAGAGAACAGGGCCCCTCAGCTGGGTCCATTTTGGGGGGCAGTGAGCCAGACAACCACGTCTGCAATTCACTCCACATCCCCAGCCAGCCCCAAACTGACTCACCCTCCAGCCTCTCCTCCTCTGGGCTTTGTCCCTTTCCCAGGCCAGGAGGTCTCCTGATTCCTTTGTTCTCCAACACCTTTAGCTATCACCTTGCAGGGGGTAAGGGCCCAGGCCATCCATTGCCAGAGAACAGAGTGTCGGCCATTTATGTACACTGGCCCTTTGCTCTGCAACAATTACACACCCTTATCCCACCACCTAGAGACTTAAGAAATGCATAGGGGAAACTGGGGCACCCCTACAGTATTCAGAGGAAACACTGAGAACAGTCCCACTTCGTCACATCTCTCCCCCCTTCGTGACCGAACTGAGTGAGGTCACTTTGGCCAGTGACCTGGGGAAAGTTCGAACCCACCAACGTTCCCATGGATGCTCCAGCATCTCTCTCATTCCTTGGGGGGAGTTACACCAGGCCCTTCCAGTTTTACACGCTTCCTTGGGTCGGGTGTGCTTGATGGCACTTGCTGGCGTGGCGTGTGGGAAGGTTTATGCGGCCCATGCCCTTTTGCCATCCCAAAACCCCTGGGGTTCAAACTGAGATTGGGTCTTCTCCCAGCTGTCCAGTTTGGAGGGCTGTGATTTGAGCTCTCTTGGTTAACAGCCCCCATCTTGACCTTGGCCACCCTTTGACCAGGTGTCTCTGTCATCCACTGCTTGGCATCAGCCCCTTTCATTGGATGCAGCCATTTTCAGGGCAGAGGGGTCAGTATACACTGCAAAACACCACCCAGATAGATACGGCTGCAGCTTTTTAAGGGCCCGCATCATGGCCAGGCATTTCTTCTTTATGGCCATATAGTTCTGCTCCTGGGGCAGCAGCTTCTTGCTTGGGCACTCAATGGGGTGTCTCCCCACCTTAACATCGACCTGCATTAGCATTGTGCCCAGCCTTGCGTCTGAGGCGTCGGTTAACACTGTAAAGGGCATGGCACTGTCCGGGTTTACCAGATTTACCGGGCCCTGGATTAGAGCCTCCTTCCATGCACAGAGAGCCCTCTGGCGCTGCTCAGTCCAGACCACCTCGTCTGGCTTCTCCTTCTTACATAGCTCAGTGATGGGAGTAGCTAGGGAGCTAAAGTGGGGTACAAACACCCAGTAGTACCTCGCCATCCCTATAAAGGCCTGGACCTGTTTCTTGGTCTGGAGAATGGGCCAATCTCTGATCCTCTTCATCAGCCCGTTGGACTGAGGGTGATATGTAGAGGTCCAGGGCCAGACCCCACATTTCTCCTGCAAGCCTTGGAGCCGAGCTGACATGAAATTTGACCCCTGGTCTGTAAGGACCTCGCTGGGGACCCCTTCTTTGCTGAAGATGGTCAGCAGTGTGTCTGCCTCAGTGGAGGGCAGATCCCCCACCCCTGGGTAGCAGTTGGTGAAATCCATCACTCGCCTTGCTAAGGGGCCCCACTATATCCAGAGCCCCCTTCCCTGTCATGGGATCACTTCCCAGCAGCTTATCTGGACCAGGAAAACCTGGTTGGCAGTCGTCCTGCCCTGCCTGTGTCCCCACCCACTCAGCTGGGGTCTTATCTCCCGCCTTGCTCAGCGCTCTCCTTGCTGTCCCAGTGGGGGCAGACAGCGAGCTCTCTGCTCTCCTTACAGCAACAGAGCCAGTGTGAGCCCCTTCTCCAGTGTGCAGTGGGGCAGGGAACATCTCTTTGCCCCACCCAGTCCCAGGGGTCTGCTTACAGGCAGGCAGGTAGTCTGAGCCTAGCAGCTCCTCCCCACCCCGTGCCAGCCAGGTCATCTGCATTTTCACTGACCATTTCTGTTTCAGCCGATTGGTTCCCTGGATTCAAATTCAAACCCTCAGCCATTACAGGAGCAGGGCCTGGATCCTGTCCCAAAGAGACACCGTCACCCCCCAACAGGAGGTCACAGCTGATATCCTGGAGAACCCCAACAACCAGCCAGCCCAACCCCTCCTGGGTCTGCACAGGGATCTGGGCCATAGGCAGGGTGAATGGTTCCATTCCTAGGACACACAGCCCCTCAGCGTCTGAGGCTGCACCACCCGGGGCCTGACAACAGTTCTCTCAGCAAGGGAGCTAGATACCAGGGCTTTTCTGCAGTGTCTCCCTGGTTCAAATCGCCAGCCTGCTCAAAGGCAGTGAGGTGGGCATCCACATCCCTCCACCTCCTTAACCAGGGGCAGCAATTCTCGAGGTTCCCTGCAGAACTGGCACTCCAGGGTCTATCCCCACTCACCCCTAGGAAGTCTCCTGTGCCTCTCCGCTCCACCATCGCCAGTTCATGCTGCTGCTGCTTCTGCAGTTCTTTCTTGGGCTCTCGCTGTCTCTTGCTCTCTCGGACTCAGCTCCAATCCCATCCGTCTCTGATCCCCTGCTGGGGAACCCAATCATGAAGACCCCCATCTGGTCGGGACAGGAGTCTTGGGGATGCCTGGCTACCACTCCAGCTGCTCCCAGATCCTGCTGTAGCCCCATTTGGGTCAGGAATCTGCTCCTTAGAGTGGTCATCATCCTCCAGCTGCACAATTAACTGTGCTTTGGTGAACTTTCCAATGTGTAACCCTCTCTTTTTGCACGGGGTTACAATGTCCTTCTTAAGAAGATGGTGACAGGCCATCACTCCACTGTTCCCAAGTTGTTGCGGACTCACAGGCCTGTGTGCTCTCAGCTCCCCATGGTTTCAAGGGAGAACCCCTCGTGTGCTAGCCCTTCTCGAGGTCACCACCTCTTTGCCAGGGTCGAGCTGCAGACTCCTCCGCCCCTGGGACCACTTGCTGCAATCCCCAGGGGACCCTCTTACTGCAAAAGTCCTTCTCACTGGTCACACACTCCCAGGGGTTAACAGCTCCCCAAAACCGCTCCTCTCTGAGCCTTCAGCATGCCTGGTCCTCATCAATCCCGCTTTTTACTGCTCCCCAGTCACTTACTGCAGGAAGCACCGTTCACGGGGTGCAGTGCATCCCACCGCTACCACCAGTTGTCACGGAGTCCCCGGGCGATGCTCTGGAACTACTCCCTACAAAGCCAGTCAGGACTCTGGTGAAGTCTCCTCTCTGTGAGCAGGTTTCAGAGTAACAGCCGTGTTAGTCTGTATTCGCAAAAAGAAAAGGAGTACTTGTGGCACCTTAGAGACTAACCAATTTATTTGAGCATAAGCTTTCGTGAGCTACAGCTCACTTCATCGATGAAGTGAGCTGTAGCTCACGAAAGCTTATGCTCAAATAAATAAGTTAGTCTCTAAGGTGCCACAAGTACTCCTTTTCTTTTTACACCCTTATCCCACCACCTAGAGACTTAAGAAATGCATAGGAAAAACTGAGGCATCCTTATAGTATTCAGAGGAAACATTAAGAACAGTCCCACTTCATCACAGAGGCAATGAGATTTACTCAGCATGTGTCTGTCCCTCCTGTAGAATGAGTCCTGCTGTGTGTGTGTGTGTGTGTGTGTGTGTGTGTGCATGTCCCTCCCGGCTGCCCCAGTGGGAGGGAACAAGCCATGCGCTTTGTGTGTTTGTGTATGTCACCCTCAGCAGCCTTTGTGGTTACTGCTGTCTCTGTTCTTGCTGGGACAGGGCATATCACACATTATCACTGCCACAGACATTTGGGATACTCTGGCAAGTACCCCTCCCCCCAACCACTAGACCACACTCCCCTCCAAAGAGCCAGAGCTAGAACCCAGGAGTCCTGGCTCTAAGACGTCCTGGGTCTCACCCACTAGATCCAATTCACAAACTGACAGGAGGGGCACTGATTGGATATGGTAGGCTCAGGGACAGGGACAGCTCTTCCCTTGTAGTGGGCATATAGGGGGTGGGGATCAGCAGTGGGGGCAGCTATTCCTATGTAATGGCCACATGGGGGCGCTGGGGACCAGGAATATTGTAGGTATTCACAGGATCTTCCGGAGCTTATTCTCTAACTCTGCCATTATGCCCAGAATCTTTAGCCTTTCCCTCTGTGGTGCTTACTGCGTCATTCAGACCTTTTTAAAGACCTGGGAGTGGGGTCTAGTGGTTAGAGAAGGCGGGCTGGGAGCCAGGACTCCTGGTCCTATCTAGCTGTGGTCTTTCAGAAAGGCTCCAGAGGTGATCTGGTAATTACAGGCCAGTGAGCCTAACCTCAGTACCAGGCAAATTGGTTGAAACTATAGTAAAGAACAGAACTGCCAGACACACAGATGAACATGACTCGTTGGGGAAGAGTCAACATGGCTTTTGTCCAGGGAAATCATGCCTCACCAATCTACTAAAATTTTTTAAGGGGGTCAGGAAGCATGTGAACAAGGGTGACCCAATGTATACAGTGTATATGACAGGGATCTGTAAAATCATGATGGGTGTGGAGAAAGTAAATAAGGAAGTGTTATTTACCCCATCACATAACACAAAAGCTAGTGTCACTTGGTGGAATGAATAGGCAGGAGGTTTAAAACAAACAAAAGGAAGTGTTTCTTCACACAACGCACAGTCAACTTGTGGAACTCTTTGCCAGAGGCTGTTGTGAAGGCCAAAACTATAACAAGGTTCAAAAAAGAACTAGATACATTCATGGAGGACAGGTCCATCAATGGCTATTAGCCAGGATGGGCAGGGATGGTGTCCCTAGCCTCTGTTGGCCGGAAGCTGGGAATGGACGACAGGGGATGGATCATTCGATGATTGCCTGTTCTGTTCATTCTCTCTGGGGCCCCTGGCACTGGCCGTTGGAAGACAGGATACTGGGCTAGATGGACCCTTATTTTGGTCCAGTCTGGCCGTTCTCATGTTCTTACCCCTGGCTCTGTGGGGAGGAGTGTGATCTAGTGGGTTAGAGCAGGGGGGCTGGGAGCCAGGACTCCTGGGTTCCCTACTGGTTCTGGGAGGGCAATGAGGTCTAGGGGGTTAGAGCAGGAGTAAGGTCTTTGGGAGCAAGGACTCCTGGGTTCTTGCCTTGTCATAACCCTGTGGCAGTTGGCCCTCTGTGTAATCATGTGGGGGAAGGTTGTATCCCCATCCCCATTCTCATTGCCTTTTTCCTCCACCCCTGCAGATGCTGCTCCTGCTGCTGAGCGCTGTGCTAATTCCAGATCCTGGCTCTGGGGCACTGGGACTCAACAGCACGACAGGTAAGCTCCGCCTCCAGCCTCGCATGCTAGGTCAGACCCACCAGGCTTCTCTGCTCACCCCACCCCCCGAAAACCCCATAATCTATGCCAGGGCCTCCTCGTGCCAGCGGTGCTCAGTCCCCAAGGAGCCCCCCCCAGACTCCCATGTATACCCCAACGTGTACCCCCGTGTGCATGCAGACACGCTCAGCTCTGCACTCCTCTCCTCTGAGCACACGCATGCATGCGCTCACACACACTTGGCGACGCATGGGGAACCCAACAAAAGTATACATGTGCGAGGATGCCTCCCCCTGCACACACACTTGCTCTTCCCCCACCCACCCCACTCCTGTCCCCCCAGCTCAGCCGGAGGCCCCCCAACCTGACGGTGCCCCGCTCTGCGCCCCCCAGGCTGCGAGATCATCCACCCACCACGGGACGGGGGGATCCGGTACCGGGGCCTCACCCCAGACCAGGTGCAGACAGTGCGCTTCCTGCCCTTCGACTATGAGATTGAGTATGTGTGCCGGCCTGACCGTGAGATCGTGGGGCCCAAAGTGCGCAAGTGTCTGCCCAACGGGACCTGGACTGAGATGGGCCATGCCAGCCGCTGCCGTGAGTCACCACCGGCCCCCATGCCCACCTGGGGATGGGACACAGGGCCTTTCCACCCTAAGGGGCACCAGCTCCAATCTGACCCCAGGGTGGGTGGATTGGCTGGCTCAGAGGGGATAGGGAATGGGGCACAGGGCCTTTCCCCTCCAGGGAGTGCTGTGTCCAACCCAGGCCCATGGCAGGGACTGACTGGCTGGCTTGCGGGGGCAGGGGGTGTGGCAGGGAATGGAGCATGGGGCCTTTCCCCTCTAGGAGGCATTGGCTCCCATCTGGCCCCAGGCTGGGGGACTGGCTGGCTCAGGGGGCAGGGAATGGGGCAAAAGGCCTTTCCCCTCTAGGGGGTGCCGGCTCCCATCTGGCCCCAAGGCAGGGGCTGGCTGGCTCTGGGGAGCAGGGAATGGTGCACGGGGCCTTTCCCCTCTAGGAGTCACCAGCTCCAATCTGGCCCCAGGGCGGGACAGCTCAGGGGGTGGGGAATGGGGCCCAGGGCCTTTCCCTTCTCGGAGGCACTGGCTCCAACCCAGGCCGAGGGTGGGGTGTCTTAGGGGGTGGGGCTCTGGCTCTGACCATCCCCCACCCCGACAGTGCGGACCTGTCCCAAGATACACCTGAGCCTGGAGAACGGGCAGGCGGTGCCACGTGGCATGGAGCGGGTGCCCGTGGAGGGCACCTGGGTGGAGTATCATTGCAACCCTGGCTTCCGCCTGGTGGGTAGTGCCCGCAGCAACTGCACCAAGGTGGGGCGCTGGAGCTTCCCCAAACCTATCTGTGAACGTGAGTCAGGGCACAGGGGGGAGGTGAACAGAGGGGGCCCCTTAGGGGCATGTCTGGGGTGAGTGAGGCAGGGTCCATGTGTGTGGGTGTCTGGAGAGAGGGGTGTGTGGGGCAGGGTCCATGTGAGGGTCTCTGGAGAGAGGAGTGTGTGGGCCAGGGTCCGTGGGGTGGACCAGTGTCTATGGGAGATGTCTCTGGGGCAGGGTCTATGTGTGTGGGGGGTCTCTGGGGTGAGGGACATGTCGGGCAGGGTCCATGGGGTGGGGCAGGGTCCGTGTGTGAGGGTCTCTGAGGAGAGGGGAGTGTGGGGCAGGGTTTGTGGGGTGGGCCAGGGTCTGTGTGTGGGGGTCTCTGGAGTGAGGGGTGTGTGGGCCAGGGTCCGTGGGGTGGGACAGTATCTATATGAGATGTCTCTAGGGCAGGGTCTATGTGGCAGGGGGGGTCTCTGGGGTGAGGGGTATGTAAGGCAGGGTCCATTTGGCAGCCCAGAAGCTATGTGTGGGGGTCTATGGGGAGAGGGGTGTGTGGGGCAGCGTCCATATGTGGGGGTCTCTGGGGAGAGGGATGTGTGGAGCAGGGTCCATGGGGTGGGGCAGGGTCTGTGTGTGTGGATCTGTGGGGAGAGGGGTGTGTGGGGCAGGCAGGCCCTCTCAGAGGTCCAGAGAGGCCCTGGCCAATTTCCAGCTTTTGAGGCCCCTAGCCATAATAAAAATTAAAAAATGATGACACATGAAAACAAAATAAGGCACCAAAAAAAGAATGAGACATAATTTTTGAACATTTTTTATTTAACAAATGCTTTTCTAGCCTTTGTCTGTGCAAATGCACTAATTACTGAGGAAAAATCTAGCTCTCATGTAATGTCACAGTTGATATTAAGCATGGCGAGCCCATTGAAACGCTCTTGTCCCATAGTTGAATGGTGGTAGTTCTTTACCTGCTTCAACACGTGGAAGGTGAGTTCACCTGAAGCCATGATGCAGGCAAACTGACAAAAATACGCAATGCAATTGTGATATTAGGAAACACCCCAGAGACTCCAGGTTCGAGTATTTCTTGAAGCAATTCCTTTGGCTTGCAATCCAATTTAAAGTTTGTGGAATATACTCGTCTGAGGAAGATGACCTCGTCACTGAGATCTTTTGAGATTTCTTTGTTGTATTGTTGTTGAAATTGTTCAGCTGCAGAAAGTAGATCTTCATTACTCAGTCTGTTGAACTGCCACAGAAACCCAAAAAGGTACAAATTAGTCGCAGTGACTCAAATCAACGTGTAAGACCTCATTGAATAGAGTCAATGATGACAGGGGAGACATTGACCCTATAATGTTGCTTGGCATCAGATTCAGTAGATAAGTTGCAATCGGTGAAGAACTCATATGAAATGCCAATATTCTGTGTTACTAATCTGGACTCAGTCAGGATCACATCCCATTGTTCACAAATCTGTTGAATGTCATTGATAATGTTATCGCTCTCAACATCAAGTGCAGCATTGCGTGCTTCAATTACCAGATTAGTTTAGTGGATCATTGTAAGTAGCTTCCTTCACAAAGATGACACCAGAATGTATTCAAATTTGGACATATGCTTCTGAATAGACTGAAGTTCAGTTTGAGCTTGTTCAGTTAGATTGAGAGATTCAAGCTCATTTAAATCCTTTCTCACTGAATTCAAATGCTGCGCAACTCGCTGAATGCCATCAATCCTTGCAGACCATCTAGTTTTGGACATCACATGCAGTGAAATAGAAAGATATTGCTTCAGAATTTCCCACCTCTGTGGACTGCTACTGAAGAGATTGTACATTTGCTGAACAGTTCCAAAGTAATTGCCTCCTTGCATGATTCAGCACAGTCAACACTTACAAGGTTTAGTGTGTGGTTTCTACAGCTGGAGAAAATACAGTTTGAAGTATGCTCAAGCAGAACTGCTTGTACACCTTTGTACTTCCCAGCCATATTAGATCCATTGTCATAGGCTTGACCAGTGCAGACTTGAAAATCTAACTTAAAACCTTCTAGAATTGCTAGTACTCGAGCAGCAATTTCTTTTCCAGTTTTTCTCGTGAAATTATCAAACAAAATAAACCTTTCTTCAATTGAAAATTTTGAGCTGTCTACAATCTTAATATATCAAATAACCATAGTCATCCGTTCCTTGTGAGAACAATCTGGAGTGGCATCAACAATGATTGAAAATACTTGGCATTTTGAATATCATCAAAATTGTTGTTTGTACAAATGACAGACATAGCTCAATAAACTCATTTTGTCTGCGTGTGGAGAGATAATGGACTTGCATGCGCTTTTGACTCTCTTGCGATTCTTGAACACGTTTAACATGCTCTGATAAAAGTGGGTCATATTTGCTGAGGAGCTCAACTATGCCTGGAAAGTTTCCATTTGCATGATCACCAATACCTTGACTGGAACCAAAGAAAGCCAATCCCTGCTCAGAAAGAAAAAGGATGACATTCAGGATGCGCTCAAGAAGTTTTTTCCAGTTTTTAGTTTCTGTAGAGAGTTCAGTCAAGAGTAAATTCTCAACTGAACTTTCGGATGCTGCTGCCCTGCTGGCTGATTTCCATGCAACATAGTTTTCTTTGTGTGACATTGAACTCTCATGTGATGGTATTCGGCCTTTCAACTTCCTCCAACCTCTGCTGATGCTCCATCCCGATTGATCAGAGAGAACTAATGCATTTGCAGCACTTTTGTTCAAAATGAAGCTGGGTGCACAGTACAGATTGTTTTTCCGTACTCCAGCATAACCAGTCTCCTGTGCAGGTCTTACTATTTGGAAGAGTTTTTGTCAGAAGACGAGTAGGGAAAGCATGATTATCAGCATCTTGTGGAATGTTACTTGGAATTTCAAAACAACTAATTTGAAGAAAAGATTGCATTTGGGCAGCATTGCTCTTGTCACTAATTCCAATGTCAGTCATAGTCAAACCTGTAGTACTCAGGAATTGCTCTTGCTGCATAAGATCTACATCTTTCTGTTGCTGTTGAGTTTCTTGATCATACACAGGATCTTCTGCTGCATCTGTTACTGTTGGCACATCTCCTTCTTGACTACTGTCTTCATGTTCAGGTATTGGCACTGAAATAACACCTATTGCAGTTGCAGAGTTTTCATTATCTGTAGCATTGTTTTGTTGGGTAAGGTGTGTTTTCCAGTGATTTGAGAAATGAAGTTATTGGCTTTGAGCTCTTAGCTGCTGTGTCACTCAGTTGTTTTCACTGTCTCTTGCTTGCACCACTTTCAAATCTCCTCTTCATAGTGATTTATCTGGTCAATATATAACCTATCCATACTTGAAATAGTCTGCTGTAAATAAGTATCTTATCTACACTTGAAATCTTCTATTGTAAACATGTACATAAATGCTGAATGGTACACAAATGCTTAAAAGACTTAAAACGAAGAAATACTAATTAAGAACACAAAATGAAACAGTCAGACAAGTTATTATCCTTATCACTGAATCAAAACTCAAGCATGCAAGGTATAATATAACAGGCTGAGCTGAAGACAAAGGGATGACATGTATATAGTAAACACAGACATGGATACAGACAGTGGAATAACGTACAAAAATTTCAAATGTGTGCCCTCACGAAACTCACTGTACAAGACTGTCACAAATTTTCACCTTGAATCTGGGCCTATAGACTATGAAAGCCTATGATGATGACCAAGCTACGGGTCAACCAACCAACCAACCAGTCACCTCTTTTAGCTACTATATGAAGATAATAATGAGGAATTCTCACACATAAATAATTCCTTAGGCAACTAGATGTAAAACTATAAAGACACTAAAATGTAACAATTCTCCACCTTTCAACATGCACTTGATCTAGCACCAGCCACTAGTAGTGGTTTGTTTATATAATCAGCTGATCTGAGAGGACATGTTCATCACGGTCTAATTTGTGCCATCAGAACCAATATATTTTTATTAATATTTATGAACATTTTAAACTCTTTAATATGACAAAGTCTATATCAGTTAACAAAAAATTATGTCTTTTACCAAATCACATCTCTTATTTGCTTAAATTTGCAGCTCTAAGCTGAGAGAGTGTGTCACATTTTGGTCCAATAGGGATGCGCATAAAAATAAGCTGCAAAACTTATCAAATGCCAAAAAATTAACAAGTGTCTACATTTGAGGCCCCCTTTGAGCTTGAGGCCCAGGCCAATTGACTCTCCTGGCCCCCCCTCTGATTGGCCCTGGGGCCAGGATCTGTGGGGTGGGTCAGCAGCCATGTGTGTGGGTCTGTGGGGACAGAGGTGCATTGGGCAGGGTCAATGGAGTGGGCCAGGTATATATGTGGGGGTCTCTGGGGAGAGGGGTGTGTGGGGCAGGATCTGTGGGGTGGGCCAGGGTCTGTGTGTAGGCAGGTCTCTGGGATAAGGGGTGTATGGGGCAGTGTCCATGGGGTGGGCTGGGGTCTGTGTGTGTGTGGGTCTCTGGGGAGAGCTGTGGGGGGGCAGGGTCTGTGGGGTGGGCCAGGGTCCGTGTGTGTGGGTCTCTGGGGTGAGGGGTGTGTGGGGCAGGGTCCGTGGAGTGGGTCAGAATCTGTGTATGGTGGTCTCTGGGGTGAGGGGTATGTAGAGCAGGGTCCATGGAGTGGGCCAGGGTCCGTGTGTAGGGGTGTCTCTGGGTGGAAGGGTGTGTGGGACAGGGTCTGTGAGGTGGGCCAGAGTCCATGGGCAGTGTCTCGGGGCAGGGCTATGGGTGGGGCTGGGTCCTCTGGGCCATCTCTGGGGGGGGAGGTGGGTTCCTGTGGCATCTCCCTCTCCCATCAGTCTCAGCCCTCTCTCCTTCCCCCCACAGTGCGACGCCCCATCTCCACAGGTGAGTGGCTCTTGGGAGGTCCCCTTCCTCCATCTCCCCTACCCCCCGGGGCGGGTGCTGAGCTCTGCCCATTCTCAGCCGTGCACTTGGGCCTGTGGGCAGCTCCCCTGCTGCCCATGCCAGGTACCCCGAGGCTCTGAGCCTGGCACTGGTCACTCCAGGACATTTACATTCCTTGGTTCCCCCAGCCAGCTGCAGAACCAGGGGCTGGGACCCTCACTTCCCAGCCCCCCAGAGAGATCGGTGACCCCCTCAGGTTCCAGAGCCAACTGGCTCCTTCCCCTGCGCTCTCTCCCCTTACGTGCTCATTGTGCGGCAGGGGGGTGGACTCCTGGGGCCATCCTATAGCCAGTACCACGCTGCTGGTTGGGGGAGGATGAGCCCCACGTTCCCTTCCCCCACCCTGTCTTAACGGCCCTGCCAGTCGACCCATCAGGGCGATGCTGAGCCTCGCCTGAAACCTGCAGCCAAATGCCTCTGTCCCGGAGTCTGGCAGCCAGCTCGAGGGGGCTCAGGACTCCTGGGTTCCATTTGCAGTCCTGCTACAGGCCCCACATGAGAGAAAGTGACTTCCCCTGCTGGTACTTCAGTTTCCCCATCTGTAAATGGGCTCTACAGGGCAGGGAATGACTCCAAGTGCATTGCCGAGCACAACAAGACCCTGATCTCAGTCACTGTGTATCTGGGTTGCATCCGGCATGACAGGGCCCCAACCTCAGGATGTTCATTTGACTTTTATCTGGGTCACTCCGAATGCCCCTTGGGGTGGGGGAGGTTCTCCAGCAGACCCTGCATGTCCTGACTTGCACAAGCCCTCTGGGGATGGGCAGTGGAGTCCAGGAACTGGGAGATAGAACCCACGGGGCCAATCTTTGCCAAGGGACCTGGCTACGGTTAACTTCAGCCCCTTTTGTGTGTGGCAGATGTCCACATATGGTTCCAGGCTGGCGAAGGGCCTGGAACTTACCCCCTCCCACCCCCCCGCCACACACACTGCTGCCTGAGTGAGGGCAGGTGGAGCTGGGCAAAGTCTGCATTTCTATCTATCTATCTATCTATCTATCTATCTATCTATCTATCTATCTATCTATCTATCTATCTATCTATCTATTTCCTTATTCATTTTCCCAGCTATCTGTGTATCCCTATTATCTGTGCATCCTGTTGCCCAACTCTGTCCCTCCTTCCCATCCCGTTATCCATCCATCCATCCATCCATCCATCCTTCCATCCATCACTCTGTTTCTTGCTGTCTATCCATCTGTCAATTTATCTGTCCATCTGTCGGTCCATCCCCTTGTCTCTCTAGCCACCTGCTCATCCCTGCATCCACCCGGCCTTCCAGTCATCTTTTGACCCATCCATTTCCCTAGCTGTTCATCCCTCTACCTGTTCATCCATTCATTCTCCTGTCTCCATCCATCCATATTTCTTTATCCATCCCTCACATCCATCTAGCCATCTCTCTCCATCCATTTTTCTAGCATCCATCCATCCACCCTCCCATCCATCTCGCTCTCTCCCTCCATCCATTTCTCTAGCTAGCTAGCCCTCCCTCTATCTAGACACTCACCTGTCCTCTGGTCCAGCTGAGGCCGCAGGAAGTGGGGTGGGTGAGGCCTGGGTGAAGAGCACCCCCTGTTGCTCCAAGCGTCCATGGTCCCTACACCCCTGGAAGATAGGTAGAGGCCAGCACTCTGCCATGTGCACACCCCGTGCCCCTCGCCTGCTCCGCAGGGGAGCTGCCCTCCTCCACACCCAGGGAGCTCCTGTCATGTGTCTTTGGGGTATGCCGTACCCCAAGTTCTGCTTCCCTCCAAGCATGCCCCCGCTGGTGTCCATCCAAGCGCAGCTGTGGGTTGTTACCTGGGCTAAGAGTGGGAGGGGGAGGGTGCTGCTCTTAGAGCGTGTTGATCTGGGGAAGGGGTGTCCCCACACTGTCCCTCCCCCACTCCCTGCGGGGATCCCTGCCCCGGTCTGTGGCCCCACTGGGTGTGAATGCAGCCAAATGCCAGGGGATGGTGGGAGGGAACCTCTGCCCTGCCCTTCCCTGACAGCCCTCTTCCCCACTCAACCCCCTCCCTGCCCCTCCCCCACAACCCCCCACCAACTGCTTCCGCCACTCCTCCCCCCACAACACACCCTCCCCCACCAACCCCCCTGCCCCACTCCCCCGTTGCTTTTCACCACACCCCCATCCTACCATCATTCAGTCTCTCCCCTCCCTTGCTCCTCCCCTCCATCCTTCTTTTCCCTCTACCCTCCCTTCCTATCCCTACATCTTCCCCCTCCCAGCGCCTCCCCTCTCTGTCCCTCTCCTCTCCACTCTCATCCTTCCTCCTCCCCTCCCCCTCCCATCCCTGTATCCTTCCCTCCCCCACATCCCTCCCCTGCCCACTCTCATCCTTCCAGCTCCCTCCCTCCATCCTTTCCCTCCCCTCTCATTTCTCCATCCCCTCTCCCCTCCATCCCTCTTCCCCTCCCCATCCCATCCCCTATTCTTCCATCCTTCCTTCCCCTCGCTCCTCTCCTGCCCACGCTCATCCTTCCCCTTCCCTCCCTCAATATTCTCCCTCCCCTTTCCATCCCTGCATCCCTCCCCCTTCCCTCCCTTTGCTCCTCCCCCACCTCTCCATCCTTCCCCCTCCCATACCTGTATCCCTGAATCCTCTTCCTCCTCCCCTCCATACTTCCATCCTTCCGCTCCATCTCTCCCCCTCCCTGCATCCCTCCATCCGTCCCCCTTCCCTCCCTCGCTCCTCCCACTCCCCTGCCTCCCTCCCCCTCGCTGCATCACCGCATCCCCCGCCCCCGCGCCGCGTCCCTCCCGGCCGGTCCCCCCGCCGCCGCAGAGCCGCGCGCCATGGCCGGGCCCCGGGCCGCCGCCGCCCCCCGCGCGCCCCAGCCCTGAGCGGCCCGGCCCGGCCCGGCCATGCGCCCCGCCGCGCTGCTGCCGCTGCTGCTGCTGACGGGCTGGCCGCTGGCCGCAGGCAGGCGGGCGGTGCACATCGGGGCGCTCTTCCCCATGAGCGGCGGCTGGCCGGGGGGCCAGGCCTGTCTGCCCGCCGTGCGCATGGCGCTGGAGGACGTGAACCGCCGCCGGGACATCCTGCCGGACCACGAGCTGCGTCTCATCCACCACGACAGCAAGGTGCGGGGGGCGCCCGTGGGGGGCGCAGGGCTGGGCACGGGGGGAGCCGGCAGGGGGCGCGGGGGTCGGCACCAGTGGGGGGCGAGGGGCTGGGCACGGGGGGCCCCTGCGGGGGGCGCGGGGCACTGGTGCGGGGCTGGGCACGGAGGGCACCAGCGGGAGGCACGGGCCTGGGCGCTGGACTGGCATGGGGGTGTGCGGCTGGGCACGGGGAGCCCCTGCGGGGGGCGCGAGGCTCGGCACCTGTGGGGGTCAAGGAGCTGGGCACGGGGGGTACCGGCTGGGGGTGCAAAGCACCGGCAGGGGTGTGGGGCTGGGCACGGAGGGCACCAGCGGGAGACACGGGGCTGGGCACAGGGGTCACGGGACTGGGCATGAAGGTTGAGGGGCTGGGCATGGGGGCACCGGTGGGGGCCACAGGGATGGGTTTGGGGGGGTGCAGGACTGGGCACAGGAGGTGCAGGGCTGAGTATAGGGGGCGTGGAGCTGGGGAGCACAGATGACACGGGGCATATCGGGCACCAACAGCACAGGGAGCAAGGGGGCACCAACAGGGCTGGGCACACAGAGCACCAAATGGGGGGCATCAGCAGGGAGTGGAGGGCTAGCCATGGGGGGTACTGACAGCACAGGGACCTGGGGGGTAAGGGGGACACCAATGGGGTTGGGCACAGGGCTGGGCATGGGGGGCACCAACATCAAGGTGAGCTCAGGGGCACTGGGCTGGGCACATGGGATACCAGGGGTACAGAACCGGACAGTGGGGTACCCACAGCAAGGTGAGCAGGGCTCAGGTGGCACCATCAGGAGGGAGGTGGGCCTGGGGGGCACTGGTGAGGGGCAATGGGAGGAGGAGGCGGCATTCCAGAAGTGGGTGGGGGGGGCTGTGCTGGGGAGGCAAATGGCTGGAGGGGAGACACTGAAAGTTGCATGCCCCCTGTGCTGTGTCTCTTGCACACTCATCCTGCCCCTCTCACACTGCCCTGTGCTGCCCCTTGCACACTCACCCTGCTCCTCTCACACTCCCTGAGCTGCCTTTGGCGCATTCACCCTGCCCCTTCACACACACCCTTTGCTGCGGGGCCCCTCCCCCCCATTCCCTTGTGCTGCCCCTCCCACACTCACCCTGCCCCTCTCATACTCTCCTGTGCTCCCACACTCAGGTCTGCCCTTGCTGGCTCTGGTTCACACTCACTCCACTCCATGTACACCTGGCCTGTTACACACTCACTGGCTTTTTGTGCACTCGGTGCTCAGCCCTTCTCTTACACGCCCACTCCCTGGTTCCCTGGGGCACTCAGAGTCACTCTGTCCTGGCACACTCATCCCTGCTCATTCCATCCCTCACACCCACCTCCTTTATTCCAGTCCCTTCTTCAGGGACTGCCTTTAGGAGGGGAGTGGGGTCTAGTGGGGTAGAGAAGGGCTGGGAGTCAGGACACCTGGGTTCTATCCCTGACTTGGGGAGGGGAGTGGGATCTGGTGGGCTAGAAGTGGGGAGGGGGCTGGGAGCGACGACTCCCAGGTTCTATCCCTGCCTCTGGGAGGGTAGTGGTGTCTAGTGGGTTAGAGCAGGGAGGATGGGAGCCAGGACTCCTGGGTTCTATCCCTGACTGTGGAAGGGGAATGGGGTCTGGTGAGGTAGAATGGGTAGGATGGGAGCCAGGACTCCCACTCTGCCCCCTCATGCTCCCCAGCCATGCTCCCTCTTTGTGTCTGTCACCAGGAGAGCTGTCTAAAGTGTACCCAAGGAATTGGCTGGAGTGGGAAAGTCTGCAGAATATTCCTGTGGGAGGGGGTGGTTGTTGCTATTCTCTGCTCGGAAAGGTGGGATCTCGGTAGGGTGTGGGTGAACTGCTTTTCTCTCCCCCCTTTTTGTTCCCTGGGGAGCAAATATTTCAATAACATTTGGAAAAAAAATTCCCAAGAAACTAAAACTTCTCTTCTCAAAACGCACAGTATTAAGAGTGAAACCTGATGTCCCCTTACAGCTTTATTCCCTATACGCATCTATCTATCTATCTATCTATCTATCTATCTATCTATCTATCTATCCCCACCTCCTTCTCTCTCTGATCTCTCTGCCTGTCCCCATGTCTCAGTATCTCCCCTGCCTTTGTGTCCTTACCTCTCTGTGTCTCCCTGCTCCCCCTTAGCTCCCCAGCTGCCCCCCCCATGTCCCCTGCTCCCTGTGGCTGACAGGTTGCCATGGCAGCACAAGCTGCTTCTCCTGCTGATAGGGTTGTCATGGAAACTGATCTCTCCCACAGCTGCCATGCCCTGAATAATTCATGGGCCCCTCCTGGTGTCCAGCCAGGATAGGGAAGGTGGGCTGTGACGTCCAGAGAGGAGTTGGGGCAGGGGGCAGAGGGCCAGGACTCCTGGATTCCATCCCTGGCTCTGGGAGGGCTGTGGGGTCTAGTGGTTAGAGCAGGGGGGCTTGGAGACAGGACTCCTTGGTTCTATCCCCAGGTCTGGTGTGGAGGGAGTGGGGTCTAGTGGATTAGAGCAGGGGGGATTCCTGGGTTGTATATCTGGCTGTGGGAGGGAAATGGGATCTAGTGGGGAGTCTGGGAGTCAGGACTCTTGGTATAGAGCTGGGTGAATTGGCAGTCAGGACTCCTGGGTTCTATCCTGGGGGTGGGAGCAGCATGGTGGGGTATGGGGTTAGAGCTGGGGTAGGGTATACAATGGGCGTGATGTTGGGTCTGTGCCCCACAGTGCGACCCAGGCCAGGCCACCAAGTACCTGTACGAACTGCTCTACAATGACCCCATCAAGATCATCCTTATGCCCGGCTGCAGCAGCGTCTCCACTCTGGTGGCCGAGGCCGCCCGCATGTGGAACCTCATCGTGGTGAGAGGGGCTGGGGGATTGGTGCGGGTGTGTCTCTGGGGTGTGAAGGGGCAAGGGGAGGTTACATCATGGGGAAGGGTTGTAAGGATTCGTATGTGTGAGTGTGGTGGTTGTGTGAGGGTTGGTGTGTGTGTGGGGAAGTTTCATGGATCTCACAAAGCTCTGGAATAGCCCCTGGGAGGACCCCTCCAGTGCGGCAGCCCCCTTAGGGTCATTCTCTCTCCCCTGGGTGGGCCCCTTGGCTTCAGTGCCTCCTGGCACTGAACCTCAGAGCCTGGAATACCCCTGCCTTGCACCGTGAGCTCCCTGCGGCGAGTCCACCTGGATTGGCTCCCCGACAGAGGGATACTCCTTCCCCTCAAAGGGAGCTATGCACCTCTGGTGTCCTTAAGCTGCAGTGCCTCCCCGCCAGCGTTGTGAATGCAGGAGGGTTGTTAGACATCCGGAACATAGCATGCCAAGTCTTTGGGTAGCACAGAGAACAGCACGGTCCATCTGGGTCAGTTCAGAGCCTAGAGCTCTCCTCTGACCCCTTCTTTGGCCCTGTCCAGAAACTTCTCCCGCTTCTCGCAACCCCACCGGGCCCATCCTCTGTCCTTTGTGCTTGTTCCCGGGCAAACATTGTCCTCCGGCCCTTTGTTCTCCAGCTGGTCAAACCTGGTTGGCTTCCTGCGGAGGGTCAGCCATGGTTGGTAGTCGCTAGGTACCGAATATCCAGGCAGTTGTCTTCTGTGACTCTTCCTGGCATGGGGCAGCCAGGTGTCAGTCATCCCTGGATCTCTGCAAAGAGTAAACAACTTTTTCCCCCACCTAGTCAACTGTGCAGCATATGGGGGAAACTGAGGCACACACTGTATTCATGCAAAACATTATGAAATATTCCCACTTGATCACAGGAAGTCGTGTCTTGGGATGTTGTGTGTGTTGGGGTAGGAGATGTTGTATGTACTGTATTTTGTGGGGAATAAGTGTCAGGATATGGTGTGGGTGTGTTGGAGGAGTGTTTGGGTGGGGGGCTGGGTGTTGGGGTATTGTGTGTGTGTGTTGTGGTGAGTGTGTTAGCGTGGGGGACTGGGTGTCGGGGTATTGTATTGGAGTGGGTGTGTTGGGGGACTGTTGGGGGAGGGGGCTGGGTGTTGGGGTATTGTGGGGGGGGGCTGAGTGTCAGGGTATTGTTGGTGCGTGGGTTAGGGGGGTGTTGGGGTGGCAGGGCTGGGCATTGGGGTGTTGTGGGGGCATGTGCTGGGGTGCCCGCCCTGAGTCAGCTCTTCCCCCCACCCCCCATAGCTGTCATATGGCTCCAGCTCCCCAGCGCTCTCCAATCGCCAGCGCTTCCCCACCTTTTTCCGCACCCACCCCTCGGCCACGCTGCACAACCCCACGCGCGTCCAGCTCTTCAAGAAGTGGGGCTGGACCAAGATCGCGACCATCCAGCAGACCACGGAGGTCTTCACCTCGGTATGGCTGTGGCGCCCCAGCCCCCTGATCCCCACGGAGCCCCGGGCCCCTGACCCCCACAGGGATCTGCCTCCCACATCCTCCCAGACCCCCATGGCACCCTGGGCCCCTGACCCGCACAGGGATCTGCCCCCCACATCTTCCGTGACCCCCATGGTGCCCTGGACCATTGATCGCCGCAGGAGTCTGCCCCCAACAACCTCCTTGACTCCCATGAAGCACCGGGCCCCGACCCCCACGGTGCCCCAGATCCTGGTCCCCACCCCACCACATCCTCCCTGCCCCCCTCGGGGCATAGGACCCCTGCCCCTGCAGCCACCCTGGGCTCCCGATTCCCACAGTGACCCAGACCCCCAACCCCCACAACACCGTGACCCACACAGCGCCCCTGACCTCGCAACCACCCCAGACTCCTGTGCCCAGTGCTTCTGACTCCTACAGCCACCCTGGATCCCACGGTGCCCCCTGCCCAATGCCCCTCATCCCCCCCCAGTACCCTCCCGGTGCCCCCGGCTCCCTTCTGACCCTCACTCCCTGTCCCCACCATGCCGCAGAGCTTCCTGCTCTCCCTCATATGCCCCCTCCCACTAGCTCCCCAGCTCTCCCTGACCCTCTCTGCTCTTTCTCCATGCCCCCTCCCCTCGCAGACCCTAGATGACCTGGACCAGCGGGTGAAGGAGGCTGGCATCGAGATCACCTTCCGCCAGAGCTTCTTCTCCGACCCTGCCGCACCCGTCCGCAGCCTCAAGGTGAGAGACCCCCGAGCTGGGGCTTGGGGGGATCTGCGGGAGGAGGGGCCTAGGGTTGGAGCGGGGTACCTAAGGGTAAGATGGTGGGGGCTTGGGCTCCTGGAGTGGGGGGAAGCTCAGAGCACGGTGAGGATGAGCCGATGGCTGGCGGGTGCCTGGGGCTGGGCTAGGCAGATGGGGGGCTCTCCCTATCTTCCCTGGTGGGAAACCCTGCCCCACCCCCATCCCCCCTGTGCTCCCCACGCCCCCTCCCAGTCGGGCACTCTGTCCATCCATCTGTCCATCTGCTGCTGGTTTGCCCTGGGACAGCACCCAGACACACAACAGGGCTCCCCTGGGATCTGGGGATCAGGGAGGGGGGGAAAGTGGTCAGGGACCCAGGGTGCCCCCAGGTTTGGCAGGACCCATAGGACACCTTCCATCCTCCCATGGAGGTTGTCACAGCCTCACATGGGGGTGGGGAATGCTCGGAGCCGTGCAAAGATATGAAAACGTATGCAAATGGGCAACTGCCTGTCAAGTGGTGAGTGAGGGTCTGGGGAGTGGAGTGAGCGGCAGTGAGTTGTTGTGGAGGTACATGGGGTTGGGGTCTGTGCTGGCGTGTCTGGAGGTAGAGCAGGGGTGTAACCGTGTCTACCCCCGGTTCACGTGGGTTGTGACAGTTCCCCCCCTCCCCCTTGGTGGCCTTCCCCACAGCGCCAGGACGCCCGCATCATCGTGGGGCTCTTCTATGAGACTGAAGCACGCAAGGTCTTCTGTGAGGTGAGACCTGGGGGTGGGGTTAAGTGCTGGGGGGCAGCCAGGTGGGGGGGGCGGGCTCTGTTCTAGGGGGGCAGCCACGGGAGAAGCGGGGCTGGGCTGGACTCAATACTGGGGGGCAGCCAGGGTGGAAGAGGTGGGGTCAGCACTGGGGCGGGGCAGCTGGGATGGGGGAGTCAGGCTCAGTGCTGGGGTGCAGCCATTGGGGGATGCCCCAGGTCTGGGGAGGAGCTGGGGGGCAGAGGAGCAAGGATGGCTACCTCCCATAGTACCAGACACCGGGGCCCTGTCCCCTCCAGTCCCCCAGAGGCCAGCACCAGAATTGCTGGGCTGTGTATGGTCCAAGTCAGGGGTCCCCCCTTCCCTGGGGAGACACTGCAGCCGCCCCACAAAGCCCTGCTGGGATGGGCCCCTGACTCAGCCTCGCCCCTCCTGCCCCATTGTGTGCCAGATAACTGCAGGGAGACACCCCACATCCCTACACACATCCACAGCACACACAAGCCCTGCAACAAACGCAAGCCCCACGCCCCGCAACACACGCACGCCCCGCAAAATGCATACACCCTGCAAAGCATGCGTGCCCTGCAGCACGCCCGCCCCACCCCCTGCAGTGCATGCGCACACGCCCCACCCCCCGCAGCGTGCATGTGCCCCACAGCGCACACACACCCCATAACGCGCACGCCTCACAACGCCTCAACGCACAGGCCCCATCTCCCACAATGCACACGCTGCACAACACACACACCACACAACACACACAACAGGAGACTGCTGAGCCTAGCCAGCCAGATCTGTCTCTGCTCTCTCTCTTGCTCCTCACCCAGCTCCCCGAACATCTCTGGGGCTCCCCCTAGCGTCTCCATGGCTCTCTGGTGATGTGGGGCGAAGCCCCACGGCCTCCCATGACACCCCCAGTGCCACCCCCCAGTCCGAGATCTTGTCTGTGCCACTTCTGCTGTCGCAGCCTGTGGCCTGCATGTCTCTGCTGTAGGGACCCAGGCCTGCACTGCCGGGTGTCAGTGCCTATGTGTAATAGTGTCTCTTATGGGTGGTTTGATACTGGGTCAGTCACAGTTGCGCAGCCCCTCACCTGGCCCAGTTGTACTGGTCTCCAAGTGCCCTGTCTCAGTGGAGGTGATTCCCTTCCCCATCCGGGAGTCTGGGAACAGCCAGACTAGCCTCAGACCCTTGATAGCGGTGTAACTGTCCACCTAGTGGGCTGTACAGATAACTACCACCATAGAGAGACAGATGGACAGCATGTGTGTGTGTGTGTGAACAAGGCCTGGGGGGTGGGGAGGGGATGTGTGGAAAGTGACAGGTGGATCCAAACATAGAGGTACAGAGCTTAGCTAGATCAGAGGGGGGGCGGGGATAGATGGATGGAGAGGGGGTGTATGGGGATGGATGGATGGAGGGGGGCGCATGGGGATGGATGGATAATGGAGAGGGGGTGCATGGGGATGGATGGATGGATGGATGGAGAGGGGGCGCATGGGAATGGATGGATGGATGGAGAGGGGGTGCATGGGGAAGGATGGACGGACGGAGAGGGGGCGCATGGGGAAGGATGGATGGATGGAGGGGGGCATATGGTGATGGATGGATGGATGGATGGAGGGGGCGCATGGGGATGGATGGATGGAGAGGGGGCGCATGGGGATGGGTGGATGGAGGGGGGCGCATGGGGACAGATGGATGGATGGAGGGGAAGTAGGGGATGGAGGGTTGGTTGGGTGGCTGGATGGAGCAGCGTGCTGGTCTGAGCTGGGAGCACGTCTCTCGGACGTGCCTCCCTGCAGGTGTACAAGGAGAAGCTGTATGGGAAGCGGTACGTCTGGTTCCTGATTGGCTGGTATGCCGACAATTGGTTTCGCATCAAGGACCCTGCCATTAACTGCACAGAGGCAGAGATGGCGGAGGCGGTGGAGGGGCATGTCACCACCGAGATCGTCATGCTGAACCCTGAGAACACCCGAAGCATCTCCAACATGGTGAGGGCAGGGAGACCCGGGCACCTGGGAGGCCCGGGGGTGGGGACGACACAGGAGGGGGCAGTTGCGGGGCATGAGGGACTAGAGGGGTGGGGGGGCCAAGGGGGACGCGAGAGCACGGGAGCTGGGGTGGAGGGGCAGCAGAGACTGGGAAGGAGAGGGGGATCAGAGAAGACCTTGGAGGAGGGCAATGGGACTGGGGGTCAATATGGGACAGGAAGACCTGGGGTGACTGATGAAGAGAGACGGAGGGGGCAGTGGGCCCCCATATCACTTCCGTTCCTTTGGCTCACTGTTCCCACCCCTTGGCCCTGCAGACCTCCCAGGAGTTCATTGAGAAGCTGCAGAAGCGGCTGGGCAAGAACCCGGAGGAGACGGGGGGTTTCCAGGAGGCGCCGCTGGCCTATGATGCCATCTGGGCCCTGGCCCTGGCGCTTAACAAGACCTCGGCCGAGCTGGTGAAGAAGGGACTGCGACTGGAGGACTTCAACTACAACAACAAGAACATCACCGACGAGATCTACCGCGCCCTTAACTCCTCCGCCTTTGAGGGGGTGTCGGTGAGTGACCCCTGTGCCCCTGACCCTGTGCAACCACAACCCTACGACCCCCTGATCCCGGACACCTATGCCCCCTACTACCCATCCCACGCCCCCTAATGCCCATCCCATCACCGACAAGATCTACCGCGCCATCAATTCCTCTGCCTTTGAGCGGGTGTCGGTGAGTGTCCCCTGCGTCTCTTGACCCTGACCCCATGCGACCCTGAGCCCACATGACCCCGCAAACCCCTGACCCCGACCCCATACCCCCTAATGCGCATCCCGCGCCCCCTAACGCCCACCCCATCACCGACGAAGTCTACCGGGCCCTCAACTCCTCCGCCTTTGAGGGGGTGTCAGTGAGTGACCCCCTCTGCCCCTGATCCTGCAACACCGACCCTGCGACCCCGCACCCCCCTGACCCCGACCCAACAACCTCTGATCTGACCCTGCGCCCCCAACCCAAATGCCTGCCCTGTCACCGACGAGATCTACTGCTCCCTCAACTCCTCTGCCTTCGAGAGGATGTTGGTGAGTGACCCCCGCACCCCCTGACCCTGCACCCCCGACCCTGCTGACCCCAACCCGGCCCCCTGACGCTGAACCCCTTAACGCCCACCGCATCACCAACGAGATCTACCGTGCCCTCAACTCCTCCACTTTTGAGGGGGTGTCAGTGAGTGACCCCCGCACCTTTTCTTGACCTGCTTCTCACAAACCGGGAAGAATTAGTGGGGAAAGCAAAAGTGGATGGGAATCTGGGAGGCAGTGACCATGAGTTGGTTGAGTTCAGGATCCTGACACAAGGAAGAAAGGTAAGCAGCAGGATACGGACCCTAGACTTCAGGAAAGCAGATTTCGACTCCCTCAGGGAACGGATGGGTAGGATCCCTTGGGGGACTAACATGAAGGGGAAAGGAGTCCAGGAGAGCTGGCTGTATTTCAAGGAAACCCTGTTGAGGTTACAGGGACAAACCATCCCGATGAGTCGAAAGAATAGTAAATATGGCAGGCGACCAGCTTGGCTTAACGGTGAAATCCTAGCGGATCTTAAACATAAAAAAGAAGCTTACAAGAAGTGGAAGGTTGGACATATGACCAGGGAAGAGTATAAAAATATTGCTCGGGCACGTAGGAATGAAATCAGGAGGGTCAAATCGCACCTGGAGCTGCAACTATCAAGAGATGTCAAGAGTAACAAGAAGGGTTTCTTCAGGTATGTTGGCAACAAGAAGAAAGCCAGGGAAAGTGTGGGCCCCTTACTGAATGAGGGAGGCAACTTAGTGACAGAGGATGTGGAAGAAGCTAATGTACTCAATGCTTTTTTTGCCTCTGTCTTCACTAACAAGGTCAGCTCCCAGACTGCTGCGCTGGGCATCACAACATGGGGAATAGATGGCCAGCCCTTTGTGGAGAAAGAGGTGGTTCAGGACTATTTAGAAAAGCTGGACATGCACAAGTCCATGGGGCCGGACGAGTTGCATCCGAGAGTGCTGAAGGAATTGGCGGCTGTGATTGCAGAGCCATTGGCCATTATCTTTGAAAACTCGTGGCGAATGGGGGAAGTCCCGGATGACTGGAAAAAGGCTAATGTAGTGCCAATCTTTAAAAAAGGGAAGAAGGAGGATCCTGGGAACTACAGGCCAGTCAGCCTCACCTCAGTCCCTGGAAAAATCATGGAGCAGGTCCTCAAAGAATCAATCCTGAAGCACTTACATGAGACAAAAGTGATCAGGAACAGTCAGCATGGATTCACCAAGGGAAGGTCATGCCTGACTAATCTAATCGCCTTCTCTGATGAGATTACTGGTTCTGTGGATGAAGGGAAAGCAGTGGATGTATTGTTTCTTGACTTTAGCAAAGCTTTTGACACGGTCTCCCACAGTATTCTTGTCAGCAAGTTAAAGAAGTATGGGCTGGATGAATGCACTATAAGGTGGGTAGAAAGCTGGCTAGATTGTCGGGCTCAACGGGTAGTGATCAATGGCTCCATGTCTAGTTGGCAGCCGGTGTCAAGTGGAGTGCCCCAGGGGTCGTTCCTGGGGCCGGTTTTGTTCAATATCTTCATAAATGATCTGGAGGATGGTGTGGATTGCACTCTCAGCAAATTTGCGGATGACACTAAACTGGGAGGAGTGGTAGATACGCTGGAGGGCAGGGATAGGATACAGAGGGACCTAGACAAATTGGAGGATTGGGCCAAAAGAAATCTGATGAGGTTCAATAAGGATAAGTGCAGGGTCCTGCACTTAGGACGGAAGAACCCAATGCACAGCTACAGACTAGGGACCGAATGGCTAGGCAGCAGTTCTGCGGAAAAGGACCTAGGGGTGACAGTGGACGAGAAGCTGGATATGAGTCAGCAGTGTGCCCTTGTTGCCAAGAAGGCCAATGGCATTTTGGAATGTATAAGTAGGGGCATAGCGAGTAGATCGAGGGACGTGATCGTCCCCCTCTATTCGACATTGGTGAGGCCTCATCTGGAGTACTGTGTCCAGTTTTGGGCCCCACACTACAAGAAGGATGTGGATAAATTGGAGAGAGTCCAGCGAAGGGCAACAAAAATGATTAGGGGTCTGGAACACATGACTTATGGGGAGAGGCTGAGGGAACTGGGATTGTTTAGTCTGCAGAAGAGAAGAATGAGGGGGGATTTGATAGCTGCTTTCAACTACCTGAGAGATGGTTCCAGAGAGGAAGGTACTAGACTATTCTCAGTGGTAGAAGAGGACAGGACAAGGAGTAATGGTCTCAAGTTGCAGTGAGGGAGGTTTAGGTTGGATATTAGGAAAAACTTTTTCACTAGGAGGGTGGTGAAACACTGGAATGCGTTACCTAGGGAGGTGGTAGAATCTCCTTCCTTAGAAGTTTTTAAAGTCAGACTTGACAAAGCCCTGGCTGGGATGATTTAATTGGGGATTGGTCCTGCTTTGAGCAGGGGGTTGGACTAGATGACCTCCTGAGGTCCCTTCCAACCCTGATATTCTATGATTCTGTGATTCCTTACCGTGATCCTCTGCCCCTGGCCCTGCGCACCGTGACTCTGCGCCCCCTGACCCAACCCCTGTGACGTAGTAGGGAGTATTAACCTGGTAATGTTGCACTGGAGTTTTATTAGTTTATTGTCTTCTGCTAACAAGGGGCGTGCCTCCGTTTCCCTGGGGTACTTCACCAATAGTAGATGGTGATGGGAAATAAGGGTGTGACTTCACTGAGGGATAATACTTGATGGGCAGCATGAACGATGGCAATGGTGGCTGCCCTTCGTAACCTGAGCCCAGGAGGGGGATGGGGCCAGGTGACACCTTCTGCCCTGGAGGAAACTGGACAAAGGCTGGAGGAGGAGCTGGGGGTGTGTCTGGTGGAGGCAGCGGGAAGGTGTTTCAGTTTGGAGGTGGCTGGGGAGATTGGGGGAGGCCCAGAACCTGGATCTGGGCTCCCTGCCCCAAGATGGACCTGTCTGAGGGGGTCCTGTTTTCTGTACCTACAAGCTCTGTTTTAGACTATGTTCCTGTCATCTAATAAACCTCCTGTTTTACTGGGTGACTGAGAGTCATGGTGAACTGCAGGAAGTGGGGGGTGCAGGGCCCTGACTCCCCCACACTCCGTGACAACTGGTGGGAGAAGTGAGATGTACTTTGTCTCATGGATGGCGCTTCCTGCAGTAAGTGACTGGGGAGCAGCAAAATGAAAGGGGGATTAACGAGGACCAGGTGTGCTGAAGGCTCAGAAAGGAGTGGTTTCAGAAGGCAGAGGAGCTACGCTTAGGCCCTTGGGAGTGTGTGACCAGCGAGAAGGACTGTTGCAGTAATGGGGTCCCCCTGGGGACTGCAGTGAGCAGTTTCAGGGCCAGAGGAGTCTGTGGCTTGACCCTGGGAGTGAGGTGGTGAGCTGGAAAAGGGCTGGCACAGTAGGGGTTCTTCCGGGAAACTGTGGAGAGCTGAGAGCACACAGGACTGCGAGTCCACAACAACTTGGGAACAGCGGGGAGATGTATAACCGTTTCCTTAAGAGGGACATTTTAGAGCTGTGCAAGGAGAGGGGGCTTCGCAGAGGGAAAGGCATCAAAGCATAGCTGATTGCCCAGCTGGAGGAGGAGGATCGCTAGGTGGAGCTGATCCCTGTCCCTGAGGGAAGCAGCCCAGCAGATGCAGCGATGGCACTGGTATCTGTACCGGCTGGGAGTGGTCAGACTGCTGCCAAGGGCACTCCGAGGCCCTTCCTACCTATGGCTAGGGGAGGAGCTAGAAGCAGCCAGGCAAGTCCCAGGGGCACTGTGACCCCCATGGCCAGCAGGGGATCCTCACGGCCAAGCTCCCCATAGCTGGAGCTGAGGCAGCTGGAATGGAAGAGGGAGATAAAACTGAAAGAGCTGGAGAATCGGGAGAAACAGCTGCAGCATGAACTGGAGTTGGCAAAGCTGAGGAGCAGAGAGCCCCCTGCTGCAGTGAGTGAGGGGGGACCCAGGACTGCATGGAGCTTTGATAAGCACATCCTGTCCCAGTTTAAGGAAGGGGAGGACATAAATGAATTCCTGATGGCCTTTGAGAAGGCCTGTGGGCTGCACAGAGTTGACCCTGCAGACAGGCTCCGGTTTCTCACCCCCTTACTGGACCTCAAAGCCGCAGGGATGTACAGTCAAATGGAAGGGTGGAGGCAAGGGACTATGAACTATTCAAAAAGGCCCTGTTACGTAAGTTTGGGATGACTCTTGAGGCATACTGGAAAAAGTTCCAGAGACAGTGTAAAACCCCTGAGGACATATATCTGGAACTGTTCCTCCGAATGGATGGCTATGTCAACAAGTGCGCAGATGGAGCCCAGACTAAGGAGGACATGGTTAAATTGGTTGTACTGGAGCACCTGTATGAACATTGCCCATCTGACCTGAGGACAAAAAGCCGGAGGACCTGCAGAGCAGAGGGCAGCTGGCCAACAATTTTGTGGACAACCGGTCGGGGTGGAACGGAGGAGTCCCAAAAGAGTAAGCCCACCACGGTGCAGAGAGAGAGTTATCCCGGGACCCCACAAAGGGGGAATGTGAAGAACCCCCTCTCAAGGGGAACAACCGGTATCAGGACCAACCGACTGGCTCGAGGGGACCAACCGAACGTGAATTGTTATTACTGTGGGCAGAGAAGCCACATATAGCTCCAGTGCCCCAAGCTTAAGGACAGACTGAGCAAATCGAACCCTCACAGGGTTAACTGGGTAGGGACACAGTCGGAGGAGAGGCAGGCTTCCCAGGCAGTTGGGGCTGGCAGCTTACCAACTGCTCAGGAGGAGGAGTTTCCCAGATCCACTTCTCTGAGGGGCTTGATGCTCCGGACTCAAGGTTCTCAGTTTACAGGGTGGGCTCAGGGTTGTCCCTGCGGAGCGAGTGCCTTGTTCCCCTGGAGGTGGACGGGAGGAAGATAAGTGGATACTGGGACATGGGCACTGAGGTGACGCTGGCCCGGCCCGAGGTGGTGGCCCCAGATCGGGTAGTGCCCGATACCTACCTGACCCTGATGGGTGTGAGCGGGACCCCATTCAAGGTGCTCATGGCGTGGGTACATCTGAAATGGAGGGCCAAGGAGGGTCCCAAGGACATGGGGGTGCACCATCATTTGCCCACTGAGGTGTTGATGTGGGCTGACCTAGAGGATTGGCCAAGCAACCCTCAGAACGTCCTAGTCGTGACCCATAGCCAGAGCTGGCAAGGGGCACTACACCCTGACATTCGGGAGGGTACCTCACCAGAGGCGCAGGACACTACCCTGGAGGGGAGGGAGTGTCCAGGGACAAAGTTCAGAGGGGCTGAGGCTTCAGACCCAGCCAGTGAGAGAAAGCAGAGATCCATACCTTCCCCAGCTGATGAATTCCAGGCTGAGTTGCAGAAAGATCACTCCTTGCAAAAGCTAAGGGACCTGGCTGGCCTCAGTGCGGGAAAGGCTGCCAGGAGAGGTTTTTGTGGGAGAAGGGATTCCTGTACCGAGAATGGTCTCCCCCAGGGGATGTGGAGTTGTGAGGGATCCGGAGGCAGCTGGTGGTCCCCCAGAAGTATCACCGCAAGCTACTGTACCTGGCCCATGACATCCCTCTCTCAGGCCACCAGGGAATCTGGCGCACCAGGCAGAGGCTGCTACAAAACTTTTACTGGCCTGGAGTCTTTAATACTGTCCAACAGTATTGCAGATCCTGTGACCCTTGTCAGACAGTGGGGTAGCCCCGGGACAAGGGGAAAGCGGCTTTGAGACCTTTGCCCATGATAGAGGAGCCTGTTCAGAAGGTGGCTGTGGACATAGTGGGGCTTCTCAGCAAGACAACCCGGTCGGGGAAGAAATACATTCTGGTGGTGGTAGATTTCGCTACCTGTTACCCCAAGGCAGTGGCCTTGTCGTCTATCGAAGCAGACACAGTGGCAGATGCACTCCTTACCATTTTCAGCCAAGTGGTGTTCCCCAAGGAAGTCTTGACAGACCAGAGATCCAACTTCATGTCAGCCCTGCTCTGATGATTGTGGGAGAAATGTGGGGTCTGGCACATCTGGGCCTCAGCATATCACCCCCAGTCCAATGGGCTGGTGGAGAGGTTCAATGGAACTTTAAAGATGATGATGAAAACCTTTATGAACCAGCACCAGCAGGATTGGGGACAAGTATTTACCTCACCTGCTGTTCCCGTGCAGGGAAGTACCCCAGGAGTCTGCCAGATTTTCGCCTTTTGAACTGTTATATGGAAGAAGGATAAGGGGGCCCCTGGACCTGATGAGAGACAAATGGGAGGGGAAAGCCACTCCCGATGGAGAATCAGTGGTGGTGTATATCTTGACCTTCTGAGAAAGACTTGCTGAGCTCATGGGCCAGAGCCCAGAGGAAGCAGAAGGTCTAGTATGACTGCATGGCGCAGGCCCGCGCCTATGCCACCGGGGACCAGGTGATGGTTCTCATTCCTGTGAGAAAAAACGAACTACAAGCCTCCTGGGAAGGCCCTTTCAAAGTTGTCAAGCAACTAAATGAGGTAAACTATATGGTGAAGCTGTCTAACCAGGCACACCGCCACCGGGTGTACCGCGTTAACATGATGAAGCCGTATTATGACGGGGAATATGGTCTTGGCCGTGTGTGGGCATTGGGAGGAGCAGGGAGATGACCCTTTAGTGCATCTATTCCCTGAGACAGGAGCTGGCTCCTCCCTGGAAACAATTCCCCTCTCTGATCAGCTAACACCTGTCCAGCAAGCTGAGATCAGAGGGGTGCTGCATCATTACCGACAGCTGTTTTCCAACCAGCCTGGACGCACTAATCTGACTGTCCACCGGGTGCAGACAGGGTCGCATCTTCCTATAGGATGCTCCCCCTTCCGAGTCACAAAACTGCTCAGGACCTGGAAAGAGAGGTCAGTGACATGCTGGCTTTGGGGGTGATCCAGCCATCGGCCAGCCCTTGGGCCTCTCCTGTAGTGTTACTGTAGTCCCCAAAAAGGATGAGTCAATCCGGTTCTGTGGACTATCGGAAGCTTAATGCCATCACCATATCTGATGCCTACCCCATGCCAAGGCCTGACGAGCTCCTAGACAAGCTGGGAGGAGCTCACTACCTTACCACTGTGGATCTTACAAAGGGCTACTGGCAGGTGCTGCTGGATGCAGATGCCAGGCTGAAATCTGCCTTTATCACGCCTCTAGGGCTCTATGAGTTCCTGGCCCTGCCTTTCGGATTCAAGGGGGCATCTGCTACCTTCCAGCGCCGGGTGGGTCAGCTGCTGAGGGGAATGGAGAGTTTTGCTGTGACGTACATTGATGACATCTGCATCTTTAGCCAGACCTGGGAGGACCATGTGTCCCAGGTTAGACAAGTGCTGGACCGACTCCAGGGGGCTGGGCTGACTATAAAAGTGGAGAAGTGCAAGGTGGGGATGGCTGAAGTATCTTACCTGGGCCACCGGGTGGGGAGCAGCTGCCTAAAGCTAGAACTTGCAATGGTGGAGGCGATCAGAGACTGTTCTCCAAACCAAAAAGCAGGTTCAGGCCTTTGTTGGAATGGCTGGGTATTATCGAAAGTTTGTGCCACCCTTTAGCTCCATAGCCATCCCCATCACTGAGCTATGCAAGAAGGAAAAGCCAGACAAGGTGGTCTGGACCGAGCAGTGCCAGATGGCTCTCTGTGCACTGAAGGAGGCTCTGGTCAGAGGCCCAGTTCTGGTAAACCCAGACTTTAACAAGCCCTTTATAGTGTTCACCGACGCCTCAGACATGGGGCTGGGTGCAGTGTTAATGCAGGAGGAAGAAAAGGGGGAGAGACATCCCATCGTGTACCTGAGCCAGAAGTTGTTACCTCGGGAGCAAAACTATGCGGCCGTAGAAAAGGAATGCCGGGCTATGGTATGGGCCCTTAAGAAACTACAGCTATATCTATTTGGGCAACACTTCACTGTGTACACTGACCAGTATCCCTTGACCTGGCTACACCTGATGAAAGGAGCCAATGCCAAGCATCTTTTTTGCCTCCGTCTTCACGAACAAGGTCAGCTCCCAGACTGCTGCGCTGGGCATCACAACATGGGGAATAGATGGCCAGACCTCTGTGGAGAAAGAGGTGGTTAGGGACTATTTAGAAAAGCTGGACATGCACAAGTCCATGGGGCCGGACGAGTTGCATCTGAGAGTGCTAAAGGAACTGGCGGCTGTGATTGCAGAGCCATTGGCCATTATCTTTGAAAACTCGTGGCGAACGGGGGAAGTCCCGGATGACTGGAAAAAGGCTAATGTAGTGCCAATCTTTAAAAAAGGGAAGAAGGAGGATCCTGGGAACTACAGGCCAGTCAGCCTCACCTCAGTCCCCGGAAAAATCATGGAGCAGGTCCTCAAAGAATCAATCCTGAAGCACTTACATGAGAGAAAAGTGATCAGGAACAGTCAGCATGGATTCACCAAGGGAAGGTCATGCCTGACTAATCTAATCACCTTCTATGATGAGATTACTGGTTCTGTGGATGAAGGGAAAGTAGTGGATGTATTGTTTCTTGACTTTAGCAAAGCTTTTGACACGGTCTCCCACAGTATTCTTGTCAGCAAGTTAAAGAAGTATGGGCTGGATGAATGCACTCTAAGGTGGGTAGAAAGTTGGCTAGATTGTCGGGCTCAACAGGTAGTGATCAATGGCTCCATGTCTAGTTGGCAGCCGGTATCAAGTGGAGTGCCCCAGGGGTCGTTCCTGGGGCCGGTTTTGTTCAATATCTTCATAAATGATCTGGAGGATGGTGTGGATTGTACTCTCAGCAAATTTGCGGATGATACTAAACTGGGAGAAGTGGTAGATACGCTGGAGGGCAGGAATAGGATACAGAGGGACCTAGACAAATTGGAGGATTGGGCCAAAAGAAATCTGATGAGGTTCAATAAGGATAAGTGCAGGGTCCTGCACTTGGGACGGAAGAACCCAATGCACCGCTACAGACTAGGGACCGAATGGCTACGCAGCAGTTCTGCGGAAAAGGACCTAGGGGTGACAGTGGACGAGAAGCTGGATATGAGTCAGCAGTGTGCCCTTGTTGCCAAGAAGGCCAATGGCATTTTGGGATGTATAAGTAGGGGCATAGCGAGCAGATCGAGGGACGTGATCGTCCCCCTCTGTTCGACATTGGTGAGGCCTCATCTGGAGTACTGTGTCCAGTTTTGCGCCCCACACTACAAGAAGGATGTGGATAAATTGGAGAGAGTCCAGCGAAGGGCAACAAAAATGATTAGGGGTCTGGAACACACGACTTATGAGGAGAGGCTGAGGGAACTGGGATTGTTTAGTCTGCAGAAGAGAAGAATGAGGGGGGATTTGATAGCTGCTTTCAACTACCTGAGAGATGGTTCCAGAGAGGATGGATCTAGACTATTCTCAGTGGTAGAAGAGGACAGGACAAGGAGTAATGGTCTCAAGTTGCAGTGGGGGAGGTTTAGGTTGGATATTAGGAAAAACTTTTTCACTAGGAGGGTGGTGAAACACTGGAATGCGTTACCTAGGGAGGTGGTAGAATCTCCTTCCTTAGAAGTTTTTAAGGTCAGACTTGACAAAGCTCTGGCTGGGATGATTTAACTGGGGATTGGTCCTGCTTTGAGCAGGGAGTTGGACTAGATGACCTCCTGAGGTCCCTTCTAACCCTGATATTCTATGATTTTATTCTATGATTCTATGATTCCTGAGATGGAGCCTGCTCCTGCAGGATTACGATATGGAGGTGGTCCATGTGAAGGGGAGTGCCAACGTGATAGCTGATGTGTTGTCCCGGAGAGGGGGCCCTGAACTTCCCCAGGTCACTGGTTAGAGTGACCCCGCTCAGTTCAGTCTTGAAGGGGGGAGAGTTGTGACGGAGTGGGGAGTATTAACCTGGTAATGTTGCATGGGAGTTTTACTAGTTTACTATCTTCTGCTTACACAAGACATGCCTCCGTTTCCCTGGGGTACTGCACCAATACTCGATGGTGATGGGAAATAAGGGTGTGACTTCACTGAGGGATGATACTTGACGGCCAGCACGTAAAGAATGGCGGCTGCCTTCATAATCTGAGCCCAGGAGAGGGTTGGGGCCAGGTGACACCTTCTTCCTAGAAACTGGACAAAGGCTGAAGACGGGGCCGGGGGTGTGGCTGGTGGAGACAGCGGGAAGGTGTTTCAGTTTGGAGCTGGCTGGGGAGATGGTGGGAGGCCCAGAACCTGGGTCTGAGCTCCTCACCCCTCAAAAGAGAGTTGACTGAGGGGTCTTGTTTTCTGTACCTACAAGCCCTGTTTTGGATTGTGTTCCTGTCATCTAATAAACCTTTTGTTTTACTGGGTGGCTGAGAGTCGTGGTGAATTGCAGGAAGTGGGGGGTGCAGGGCCCTGACTCCCCCACACTCGGTAACAACCCAGCACCCCCAATCCCATGCCCCCTGACCGCAACCCTACACCCCTAACGCCCACCTCAGCACCGAGATCTATCATACCCTCAACTCCGCCTCTGAGGGGGTGTCGGTGAGTGACCCCTGCACCCCCTAATTCACACCCCACCCCCCGACCCTGCACCCCCTATTGTCTGCCCCATCACTGACGAGATCTACCATGCCCTCAACTGCTCCGCCATCGAGGGGGTGTCAACGACTGACCCCGTGACCCTGTGTCCCCTGACTCTGCACCACTGTCCCCTCTAAGCTGTGCGCATGCACACAGACCCGAAACTCCACGCACACGGTGAAACACCGCGCGCACAAAAGTTTGCACAGAAGCACAAAAATTTGCACAGAAGAAATTTTTTGCACACACGGCCTGTCAGAAATTAGAGGGAACATTGCCCTGCACCCTCTGACCCTGACTGCACCCGCTGTCCCTGACCCTGCGCCCCTAACACCCACCCTATCACCAATGAGATCTACTGTGCCCTCAACTCCTCTGCCTTTGAAGGGGTGCCGGTGAGTGACCCCCTCGCCCCCCGACTCTGCGCCCCCGACCTTGCACCCCCTGAATCTGATCCTGCACCCCTAACGCCCACCCCATCACTGAGATCTATCGCGCCCTCAACTCCTCCACCCTCGAGGGGGTGTTGGTTAGTGACCCCCCCCCCGTGCTCTCTTACCCCAACCCCGCGCTCCCAACCCCCATCCTGTGCCTCTAACACCTACCCCATCACCGACAGGATCTGCCATGCCCTCTACTCCTCCGCCTTCGAGGGGGTGTCAGTGAGTGACCCCTGTGACCCCTAATTCACACCCTGTGACCCCAACCCTGACCCTGCACCCCCAACCTTAATGTCATTCCCTGCACCCATAATTCTAACCAACTCCATAACCCCACTCCCTGCACCCCTAACCACTATCCCTAACCCCTGCACTCTCTTTAGCGCCCCCCATCCCCAGCAAGGCCCTAGTCCCATCCCCCAGCCTGTAGGCCCAGGGCTCAGCCTGGCTCTGTGGGCATTGAGCTCCATGCCAGGAAGCCAGTGTCCCTGCTCCCCAGCGCCCAGGTTCCCCAGCCCCCCAGCACAGCACGCCCTGCACATTGCTGCCAGCTCAGCAGGGCAGTCCCCCATCAGTGAGCGCTGCCCACCAGGCGACAGCCCTAGTGCTGCTGCCAGCAAGGAGCGCCTGGTGACGCTGGTCTGTGTGTATTTCCCCCGCCAGGGTCACGTGGTATTCGACGCCAGTGGCTCCCGCATGGCCTGGACCCTCATTGAACAGCTGCAGGGTGAGTGACAACCCCGCCCTGCGCAACAGCTCGACAACCCCTGCCCCACACAACAGCTCGACAACCCTATCACTGTGCAACACCACAACACTACAGTCCCCTGCACAACATCGCACAGCTACCCCACCCAACACACCACACAGCACAACAACCCTCCACACTGCACAACACAACACCACGCCATGAAACAGCACCACAGACACAACAAACCCACCCCACAGAACAGCCCTCTGCTCACACCACACAGGGATTCACCACAGAGCAACACATGAATCCCGCACACACCACGCAGCACAGCACAATCACCCAGCACAACACAACAGCACTCCCCCAAGCACACCACACCACACAACAACTCCTGAACACACCACACTACACTAGGACACCCAAGACAACAATGCCTTTCTCCCACACGTCCTGGCATGCCAACCCCAGGACACTACACAACAACCCCTAGTTCCAGGATGACAGACAGCCTAGCGCTCTCCAACCCTCCTGCCTGGCAGCTCTCTTGGTCTTCAGCAGCACTTCGCTGACGGGTCCTTCACTCGCTCCGGTCTTCGGCACTGAAGGACCCTTCCGCCCTCGCAACGCCGCCGAAGGCTGGAAAGAGTGAAGGACCCGATGCCGAAGGGCTGCTGAAGACCCGGAGCGCCGCTGGGTGAGTCAAAATTGAAAAGGCGCCAAAGAATTAAAAAGGCGCCACTTCTGCTCAGTGGGGGAGCAGCCCCCGCCCCGCTCCCCTGCTAGCTACACTACAGGGTGGTGGCAGGGGGGAGCTCTGTGCACTTGGAGCTCGTCCCCCTGGTCTGACCCATCCCCCTCTCCCAGCAGGAGGGGTCTACAAGAAGATCGGCTACTACGACAGCACCAAGGACAACCTGTCCTGGTACAACAACGACAAGTGGATTGGTGAGCCAGGGCTGCTCACACCGCCAGGGGTTATGGGAACCGCCCCCCTGGGGTTCCTGTTCCTTGGCGTCCGGCACCTCCCGCCGCTGGGAGTTATGGGAACCGCCCCCCTGGGGTTTCCATTCCTGGGCATCTGGCACCTGCTGCTGGGGATTGTGGGAACCACCCCCCTGGGGTTCCCGTTCCTGGGCATCCGGCACCTCCTGCCGCCAGGGGTTGTGGGAACTGCCCCCTTGGGGTTCTTGTTGCCAGGATCTCTGGTCCTGCCCACTGCCAAGGATTGTGGGAACTGCCACCCTGGGGTTCTTGTCACCAGGGTCTCTGGCCCTGCGTGCCACTGGGGATTGTGGGAACTTCCCCCCAGGGGTTCCTGTCACCAAGGGATCTGGCCCCACTGCCGTCGGGAGTTTTGGGAATTGCTCCCAGTGGGGGTGGGGACAGACATGGGTCCCTGTGGATTCGAGGGCTTGTCTGGATGCTGGGACTGTGTGGGTCACTGAGGGCGTGAACCTCCCCCTGCCTTGAGCCAGGGCCTGATCTTGCGCTTGAGGCCACCTTTCCCTCCTCCGGGGCTGGGGGGACATGGGGGCGGTGCTGTGCTTAGGTCAGTCCCCCCTCTTACTGTGCTCTTTGCTGCAGGGGATGCTCCCCCGGCTGACTACACCAAGGTGATCACCACCTTCCGTTTCCTATCGCAGAAGCTCTTCATTTCAGTGTCGGTGCTTGCGAGCCTGGGCATCCTGCTGGCCATCATCTGCCTGGCCTTCAACATCTACAACGGGCACGTCCGGTCAGTGACCCCCACCCACCTGCCCAATGCCAACTCCCCACCTCCCCCAGCCTGGGCATCCTGCTGGCCATTGCCTGCCTGGCCTTCAACATCTACAACAGACACGTCCATTCAGTGCCCCCCACATCCCTAACCCATGGCTACCCCCCCACTCCCTGGACTGGGCATACTGCTGGCCATCATCTGCCTAGCCTTTAACACTTACAATGGGCACGTCCAGTCAGCGGCCCCCGACCCCCTGCCCCACGGCTACCCCCACTCCCCAGCCTGGGCATCCTGCTGGCCATCTTCTGCCTGGCCTTCAGCATCTACAATGGGCAAGTCTGGTCCATGCCCTCCTATGACTTTCCTCTCTGGTGTTATCTGGACCAGTGATCTGCTAGGTCACTCCAATCCTTGTCTCTGGGAGCCAGCCTTACCCTGCACTGCTGTGAGAACCCCCATTCCTGGGTTGTTCACATACAGCCTCTAGCATGTAAGCTGCTCCTTGGATTGTGCACCCAAATGAAGTGGGATACCAGGAGAAAGCATGAGCAGGAGCGCGTGAGAGGGGAAGGCTCCTGCCTCATACTGAGAAAGCGGGACAATCAGTGAGTTACTCAAGTGCCTATACACAAATGCAAGAAACCTGGGAAACAAGCAGGGCAAACTGGAAGTCCTGGCATAGTCATAGAATCATAGAATATCAGGGTTGGAAGGGACCCCAGAAGGTCATCTAGTCCAACCCCCTGCTCGAAGCAGGACCAATTCTCAGTTAAATCATCCCAGCCGGGGCTTTGTCAAGCCTGACCTTAAAAACCTCTAAGGAAGGAGATTCTACCACCTCCCTAGGTAACGCATTCCAGTGTTTCACCACCCTCTTAGTGAAAAAGTTTTTCCTAATATCCAATCTAAACCTCCCCCACTGCAACTTGAGACCATTACTCCTCGTTCTGCCATCTGCTACCATTGAGAACAGTCTAGAGCCATCCTCTTTGGAACCCCCTTTCAGGTAGTTGAAAGCAGCTATCAAATCCCCCCTCATTCTTCTCTTCTGCAGGCTAAACAATCCCAGCTCCCTCAGCCTCTCCTCATAAGTCATTTGTTCCAGACCCCTAATCATTTTTGTTGCCCTTCGCTGGACTCTCTCCAATTTATCCACATCCTTCTTGAAGTGTGGGGCCCAAAACTGGACACAGTACTCCAGATGAGGCCTCACCAATGTCGAATAGAGCGGAACGATCACGTCCCTCGATCTGCTCGCTATGCCCCTACTTATACATCCCAAAATACCATTGGCCTTCTTGGCAACAAGGGCACACTGCTGACTCATATCCAGCTTCTCGTCCACTGTCACCCCTAGGTCCTTTTCCGCAGAACTGCTGCCTAGCCATTCGGTCCCTAGTCTGTAGCTGTGCATTGGGTTCTTCCGTCCTAAGTGCAGGACCCTGCACTTATCCTTATTGAACCTCATCAGATTTCTTTTGGCCCAATCCTCCAATTTGTCTAGGTCCTTCTGTATCCTATCCCTCCCCTCCAGTGTATCTACCACTCCTCCCAGTTTAGTATCATCTGCAAATTTGCTGAGAGTGCAGTCCACACCATCCTCCAGATCATTTATGAAGATATTGAACAAAACCGGCCCCAGGACCGACCCTTGGGGCACTCCACTTGATACCGGTTGCCAACTAGACATGGAGCCATTGATCACTACCCATTGAGCCCAACAATCTAGCCAGCTTTCTACCCACCTTATAGTGCATTCATCCAGCCCATACTTCCTTAACTTGCTGACAAGAATACTGTGGGAGACCGTGTCAAAAGCTTTGCTAAAGTCAAGAAACAATACATCCACTGCTTTCCCTTCATCCACAGAACCAGTAATCTCATCATAGAAGGTGATTAGATTAGTCAGGCATGACCTTCCCTTGGTGAATCCATGCTGGCTGTTCCTGATCACTTTCCTCTCATGCAAGTGCTTCAGGATTGATTCTTTGGGGACCTGCTCCATGATTTTTCCAGGGACTGAGGTGAGGCTGACCGGCCTGTAGTTCCCAGGATCCTCCTTCTTCCCTTTTTTAAAGATTGGCACTACATTAGCCTTTTTCCAGTCATCCGGGACTTCCCCGGTTCGCCACGAGTTTTCAAAGATAATGGCCAATGGCTCTGCAATCACAGCCGCCAATTCCTTCAGCACTCTCGGATGCAACTCGTCCGGCCCCATGGACTTGTGCACGTCCAGCCTTTCTAAATAGTCCCTAACCACCTCTATCTCCACAGAGTGCTGGCCATCTCTTCCCCATTTTGTGATGCCCAGCGCAGCAGTCTGGGAGCTGACCTTGTTAGTGAAAACAGAGGCAAAAAAAGCATTGAGTACATTAGCTTTTTCCACATCCTCTGTCACTAGGTTGCCTCCCTCATTCAGTAAGGGGCCCACACTTTCCTTGGCTTTCTTCTTGTTGCCAACATACCTGTAGAAACCCTTCTTATTACTCTTAACATCTCTGGCTAGCTGCAGCTCCAGGTGTGATTTGGCCCTCCTGATATCATTCCTACATGCCCGAGCAATATTTTTATACTCTTCCCTGGTCATATGTCCAACCTTACACTTCTTGTAAGCTTCTTTTTTATGTTTAAGATCCGGTAGGATTTCACCATTAAGCCAAAGAATTATGATGTGTTTGGAATAACAGAGACTTGGTGGGTTAACTCACATGACTGGAGTACTGTTATGGATGGATATAAACTGTTCAGGAAGGGCAGGCGGGGCAGTAAAGGTGGGAGAGTTGCACTGTATGTAAGAGAGCAGAATGACTGCTCAGAGCTCCGGTATGAAACTGCAGAGAAACCTGAGAGTCTCTGGATTAAATTTAGACGTGTGAACAACAAGAGTGATGTCATGATGGGAGTCTGCTATAGACCACCAGACCAGGGGGATGAGGTGGACGAGGCTTTCTTCTGGCAACTAACGGAAGTTACTAGATCGCAGGCCCTGGTTCTCATGGGAGACTTCAATCACTCTGATATCTGCTGGCAGAGCAATACAGCAGTGCACAGACAATCCAAGAAGTTTTTGGAAAGTGTAGGGGACAATTTCATGGTGCAAGTGCTGAAGGAACCATCCAGGGGCAGAGCTCTTCTTGACCTGCTGCTCACAAACCGGGAAGATTTAGTAGGGGAAGCAAAAGTGGATGGGAACCAGGGAGGCAGTGACCATGAGATGGTTGAGTTCATGATCCTGGCAAAAGGAAGAAAGGAGAGCAGCAGAATACGGGGACCCTAGACTTCAGAAAAGCAGACTTTGACTCCCTCAGGGAACTGATGGGCAGGATCCCCTGGGAGAATAACATGGGGGGAAAGGAGTCCAGGAGAGCTGGCTGTATTTTAAAGAATCCTTATTGAGGTTACAGAAAGAAACCATCCCGATGTGTAGAAAGAATAGTAAATATGGCAGGCGACCCCAGCTTGGCTTAACAGTGAAATCCTTGCTGATCTTAAACACAAAGAAGAAGCTTACAAGAAGTGGAAGATTGGACAAATGACCAGGGAGGTGTATAAAAATATTGCTCAGGCATGCAGGAGTGAAATCAGGAAGGACAAATCACACTTGGATTTACAGCTAGCAAGAGATGTTAAGAGTAACAAGAAGGGTTTCTTCAGGTATGTTGGCAACAAGAAGAAAGTCAAGGAAAGTGTGGGCCCCTTACTGAATGGGGGAGGCACCCTAGTGATAGAGGATGTGGAAAAAACTAATGTACTCAATGCTTTTTTCCCCTCTGTCTTCACGAGCAAGGTCAGCTCCCAGACTACTGCACTGGGCAGCACAGCATGGGGAGGAGGCGACCAGCCCTCTGTGAAGAAAGAAGTGGTTCGGGACTATTTAGAAAAGCTGGATGAGCACAAGTCCATGATGCTGGATGCACTGCATCCAAGGGTTCTAAAGGAGTTGGCGAATGTGAGTGCAGAGCCATTGGCCATATCTTTGAAAACTCATGGTGAGGGGGGGAGGTCCCGTATGACTGGGAAAAGGCTAATGTAGTGCCCATCTTCTAAAAAGGGCAGAAGGAGGATCCAGGGAACTACAGGCCAGTCAGCCTTACTTCAGTCCCTGGAAAAATCATGGAGCAGGTCCTCAGGGGGTCAATTCTGAAGCACTTCGAGGAGAGGAAAGTGATCAGGAACAGTCAGCATGGATTCACCAAGGGCAAATCATGCCTGACTAATCTAATTGCCTTCTATGACGAGATAACTGACTCTGAGGGGAAAGCAGTGGACATGTTATTCCTTGACTTTAGCAAAGCTTTTGATACGGTTTCCCACAGTATTCTTGCCAGCAAGTTAAAGAAGTATGGGCTGGATGAATGGACTATAAGGTGGATAGAAAACTGGCTAGATCGTAAGGCTCAACAGATAGTGATCAATAGCTCCATGTCTAGTTGGCAGCCGCTGTCAAGCAGAGTGCGCCAAGGGTCAGTCCTGGGGCCGGTTTTGTTCAATATCTTCATTAATGATCTGGAGGATGGTGTGGATTGCACCCTCAGCAAGTTTGCAGATGACACTAAACTCGGAGGAGTGGTAGATACACTGGAGGGTAGGGGTAGGATACAGAGGGACCTAGACAAATTGGAGGATTGGGCCAAAAGAAATCTGATGAGGTTCAACAAGGACAAGTGCAGAGTCCTGCACTTAGGATGGAAGAATCGCATGCACCGCTACAGACTAGGGACCGAATGGCTCAGCAGCAGTTCTGCAGAAAAGGACCTAGGGGTGACAGTGGATGAGAAGCTGGATATGAGTCAACAGTGTGCCCTTGTTGCCAAGAAGGCCAATGGCATTTTGGGATGTATAAGTAGGGACATTGCCAGCAGATCGAGGGATGTGATCGTTCCCCTCTATTCGACATTGGTGAGGCCTTATCTGGAGTACTGCGTCCAGTTTTGGGACCCACACTACAAGAAGGGCATGGAAAAACTGGAAAGAGTCCAGCGGAGGGCAACAAAAATCATTAGGGGACTCGAACACATGACATATGAGGAGAAACTGCGGGAATTGGGATTGTTTAGTCCGCAGAAGAGAAGAGTGAGGGAGGATTTGATAGCTGTTTTCAACTAGCTGAAAGGGGGCTCCAAAGAGGATGGATCTAGACTGTTCTCAGTGGTAGCTGATGACAGAACAAGGAGTAATGGTCTCAAGTTGCAGTGGGGGAGGTTTAGGGTGGATATTAGGAAAAACTTTTTCACTAGGAGGGTGGTGAAGCACTGGAATGTGTTACCTTGGGAGGTGGTGGAATCTCCTTCCTTCGAGGTTTTTCAGGTCAGGCTTGATAAAGCCCTGGCTGGGATGATTTAGTTGGGGATTGGTCCTGCTTTGAGCAGGGGGTTGGACTAGATGGCCTCCTGAGGTCCCTTCCAACCCTGATATTCTATGGTTCTATGATCTCTGGTCCCAGACACAACCCTAGGAACCTCTGTCTTGCCATGTCCAGTTATGCCCACTGGACCCTGCAAGCTTATATGAGTTCATCAATTTAACAAAGAAATTGATATGTACCAGGCTTGTTATCCCAAGGGAAGTCTCTGACATGCTTCAAACCAAATGCACTGCTTCAGATAGAATAAACAAACAGATTTATTTACTACAAAGATAAATTTTAAGTGATTATAAGTCAAAGCATAACAAGTCAGATTTGGTCAAATGAAATTCCTATTCTAAGCTGATCTTAACACTTTCAGTGCCCTTACAAACTTAGATGCTTCTCACCACAGGCTGACTGGTTGCTCTTCAGCCAGGTTCTCCCCTTTGATCAGCGCTTCAGTCGCTTGGTGTGGTGTCTGTAGATGGAGGTGGAAGAAAGAGGAAGAGCATGGCAAAGTCTCTCCCTTTTATCATGTTCTTTCTTCCCTCTTGGCTTTGCCCCTCCCTTCAGAATCAGGTGAGCATTACTTCATCGCAGTCCCAAACTGACCAAAGGAAGAGTGGTGACTCATTGGAGAGTCCAACAGATCCTTTGTTGTTGCCTTGGCCAGTGTCCTTTGTTCCTGTGAGGCTGGGCTGGGTTTGTCTCATCCATGCCCTGATGAGGTGTGAACTGCCCCTGTTTTGCCTGGGCTTGCTTTAAGCCATGAGGATATATTTTCAGCCTCATAACTATATACATGACATTATAACCTATAACATCCCTATAACATTAAACTGTAACAGTTACTAGAACATCACTATAACAACAGTGCTCAGTGCATCATGAGCCTTCCGAAGACACCCAACATGACAAACTTTGCATTAGATACTACACAATCATATTATAAGGATGAACATGGGGGTGTATGGTGTTCCCACGAGGTACAGAACATCACACCTCTGCCCTTAGTTTACTTCAAGAGGGTTAGTCACTGACTAGCTTGAAGGCAGTTTGTGTTATAGTTCTCTTGGCATCCAGCCATTAAGGCCATGAGGCAGTGTGCCTCAGTTTCCCCATTCACACACAGAAAACCAGGGTTTTTTATGGTTTTTCTGCTGTGATAAGCTTTAAATCTGTTTACAGGTATTAATTGAAAATAGCATCATAAGGTTTAACATCCGTGTCAAAATTCTTATCCCCAAAACGTAACATTAATACCAAATTTTTTATCACAGATGTGTGTTTACAAGTATCTTTATGATACCACGCCCTCTGTTCAGATAGTGTAGTTTGAGGTTAGTTTGTTCATTACCCATGATGTCCTTTGACTCTCTTCCATGTAATCAGTCACTAGCCTTTCTTTCCCTCCAGTGTTCCCCTCTGTGTGGGTTCTTAATTTAATCATGTTTCTGGCATTTTGATATCTCAGGGTCTGGCAAGATAAGGGTCCAAGGGGGATCCTGCACATTGGCTGGCCCTTTGGGGAACAGTTTCCCAACCCCAGGACTGTACATACGCAGCAGATCCAGCTCGCCTTTTGGGTTTACCCTGTGTGTCCCCTCCCAGCACTGAGTCCTTCCCTGCCCCCTAGAGGGCTGTGATCTGGGCTCTCTGGGCGAGGGATGTTTACCCTTTGATCAGATGCACCTTTTCCCAGCAGCTTTTCCATAACTGCTCTCTGTGTCTCACCTGCCTGGGGGATCATGCCCCACCCCCATCAGTTGTGTCATTTGTGTTCTCACAAACTACCACCTGGCAATTTCCTGGTCTCAACTCCTCTGCTGTCACAGGTGTTGGAGCTGCATCTTGATGTAAAGAGAGACAGTTACTTTCCAAAAACTGATCAGAAATAGCATCCTGAAAAACTGGGACCTGGAATAGGGTACCCTCCATCACCCCTTTCTCTGTCCCTGAGAAGTCAGCTATGTGACGGCTCCCTTCCAGGAGGTCAGTGACACAGTCCTTCTCAAAACCTGGGTCACAGGCTGAGTGCCTGGGTGCACAGATGCTGACCCAGCCATCCTCCTAGTGTCCTGGGCATCCTGCCCCAAGTGACTAGTGAGGAGACATTCCTGTACCCCCACTATTCCTTCCCCAGTTTCCTCTTCTGGGCCCCCTGCTCAGACACATTTCTCTGTGCCCCCTAGGAAAGGTTCTATCTCTTGTTCAGCTGTAAAACTCTGCCAGCTAACCACTGGGACAGTTTCCTTAATCACCAACAACACCTCTCCTGCGCCTGAGGGCATGTTGCCTTCTGCTGGAAAGGAGCTAGTCTCAGCCCCCCATACTTGGAAGCACTCTGCTTCCCTGTGTTACAAAGCCACAGGAACCCTCACCACCTCAGTGGTTTCTGAGATCCCCTACCCCTTCTCTGGGCTCTCCTCTGGGACACATTGCTCTATGCTCCCTAGAGCCGGTTTTGCCTCTGGTTCAGCCGCAACCTGCTGGCAGCTAACAACCTGGACAGTTATTTCTCTGGCGGACATTACACCCCCATCCCTTCCTGATGTGGTGTTGCTTCCAGCTGCAGTGCAGGAGATGGTCTCACCCACCCTCCCACCTGGAAGCATGTGGCTTCTCCCTGCTGCAGAAGAATCAAGGAGACTCTCTCCCATTCTCTCAGCAGTTCCTGAGACCTTACCCTTTCCCTCGGGGATCCCAGCATAAAACTCCCTCCTGCTGCAGGCAAATACTTTAACCTGAGCTACACGGAAAAAATCGTTACCAAGGAGCAGGTCAAATAGGAGGTGTTCTATTACCCCCCCCCAGTCAAAACACTTTCCAAACCTTCCCACACCACATGGATTTTAGCTAGTGGTATGAGGAATCTGCTTTTGCCCACCCCCACAATCTCTGCCATTTGTCCAGGCAACATAGTGGCCTTCGGGACCACACTCTGCTAACCAGAGAGATCTGGGCCCTGTATCCCTCTGCCCCAAGTATTCCCTGCCATCAATTTGGACAGCCTTAATATGCTCCAAATCTGGTTCTGCAGAGGCTAACCTCACAAAACCAATATGATAGGTTTCAATTGCTTGGGGGGTTTCTGTGTTGAGGACAGCAGAACTAACAAAAACTTCACAAAACAGTATCTTTACATTTACAACAGTCTAAAGCATCTTCAATAGGCATTCCATTGAATACATTTTGAGATTTACCAGTTAATTTTGCAGTCAGGGTAGGAACTCTCTTATCATCAGGGATTTCATGTATTACACACAGCCTTTCAAAGGTAGTCAGATATTCAGCAATATCATCCTCTCACTGTATGCAGGACATAAGTATTCCCAATTGTGGATTTTTGGAGTGTTGGGAGTCATTTGGGTCAGGGGGTTCTGGTTCTGCTTCTCTAGCAAGTCCAGTTGGTGTTTTCGCTCTCTCTCTCTTTCCCTTTCTTTCTTCTTTTTCTCCCCGCTCTCTTCCTCTTTCTTCTCTCTCTTTCTCTTTCTTTCCCATAGCTCTTCTGTGTGCAGCCTCCTCTCTGGCTGCCTCCCTGGCTGCCTCTGCCTCCATAGTTTCCCTGGCCGCAGCTCATTTCTGCCTGCCACATTTGAAACTCACAGTCCTTTTCCTTCTCTACTGCTTCCAGTCTGGCCAGCTCTAGTTGTGTAGCTGCCTCACTGCTAGTCATTTTTCTGCTTTCTTGTGCTTATTCCTCTCACCCGAAATAAACAAACAGAAAATAACAAAACTGTGACATCCTCCTGACTGTTCTTAGGCACTGCACTGAAGAATCACTTAAAATCACAAATATCAGTGCTTAAAGTGTAAACTTGGAGTAACAAGCCGCACATACACACCCTGCTCTCTGAGCCACTGTGACATTCCCCTCTGGTGTTATCTGGACCGGTGATCTGCTAGGCCACTCTGATCCTTGACTCTGGGAGCCAGCCTTACCCTGCTCTGCTGTGAGAACCCCCACTCCTGGGCTGTTCACGCACAACCTCTGGCATGTAAGCTGCTCCTTGGATTGTGAACCGAATGACACTAGCCAATGTCTATGGTCCTAGGAACCCTAGGAACCTCCGTCTTGCAGTGTCCAGTTATGCCCAATGGATACTGCAAACTTATGAGTTCATCAATTTAACAAAGACATTGATATGTACCAGGCTTGTTATCCCAAGGGGAGTCTCTGACATGCTTCAAACCAAACACTCTGTTTCAGGTAGAATAAACAAACAGATTTATTAACTACGAACGTAAATTTTACATTATTATAAGTCAAAGCATAACAAGTCAGATTTGGTCAAATAAAATAAAAGCAAAATGCATTCTAAGCTGATCTTAACACTTTCAGTGCCCTTACAAACTTAGATGCTTCGCATCACAGGCTGGCTGGCTGCCCTTCAGCCAGGCTCTCCCCTTTGATCAGCGCTTCAGTCGCTTTGTGGTGATGTCTGTAGGTGGAGGTGGAAGAGAGAGGAAGAGCATGGCAAACATCTCTCCCTTTTATCATGTTCTTTCTTCCCTCTTGGCTTTGTGCCCCCCCCCCCCTTCAGAGACAGGTGAGCTTTACCTCATCACAATCCCAAACTGACCAAAGGAAGGGGAGTGACTCACTAGAGAGTCCAACAGATCCTTTTGTTGCTGCCTAGTCCTTTGTTCCTGTGAGTCTGGGCTGGGTTTGTCCCATATGTTCCCTGATGAGGTGTGAACTGCCTCTCCGCTCTTGGAGAGTTTTTGCCTGGGCTTATTTTAGGCCATGAGGACCCACTTTCAACCTCATAACTATATACATGAAATTATAACCTATAACATTACTGTAACATCACTATAACGACAATGCTCAGTGCATCATGAGCCTTCTGAAGACATCCAACATGGCAAACTTTGCTTTGGATACCACACAGTCATATTATAAGGATGAACATGGGGGTTTAGGGTGTTCCCACAAGATACAGAACATCACACCCCGTGCTCCATCCCCCCCCCACACACACACACCGGGCATCCTGCTGGCCATCTGCCTAGCCTTCAATACCTACAAGGGGCACTTTCGAACAGTGGTGCCCATGACTCATGGCTACCCACCACTCCCCTGCAGCGTCGGCATCCTGATGTCCATTGTGTGCCTGGCCTTCAACAGCTACAACGGGCACGTCTGGTTAGTGCCCCCCTCCTCCAGCCCACTGCCCCATGGCTACCCCCCACCCTGCATCTGGACACCCTGCTGGACACCTTCTGCCTGGTCTTCAATACCTACAAGGGGCATGTCCCATCAGTGCCGCCCCATGACCCACGGCTACTTCCCACCACCCCCAGCCTGGGCATCTTGATGTCCATCGTGTGCCTCGCCATCAAAATCTACAACGGGCATGTGTGGCTAGTGCCTGCAGCCCCACAGCTACCTCCCACCCCCCGGCCTGGGCATCCTGCTTGGCATCATCTGTCTGTCCTTCTACACCTACAACAGGCACGTCCAGTGAGTGCCCCCCTCCTCCACCTCCCTGCCCCATGTTTACCCCCCACCCTCTGCCTGGGCATCAGGCTGACCATCATCTGCCTGCCGTTCAACCTCTACAATGGGCACGTCCGGTCAGTGCCTTCCACTCCCCTGCCCCACGGCTATCCTCCACCCCTCCTGTCTTGGGGCGGGATCTGGGCTGTGGCCCCCACCCTCCAGGTGATGGCTGCGTCTGCAGGGGCTGGTCTTTGGGAGCAGGAAGGGGGAGACGGTCTTTAGGAGCAGGAAGGGGGAGCCAGGCTTTGGGTCTGCTCCCAGGTGATGGAGGGGCTGGTCTTGGGGGTGGGGGGCGGGAGCCAGGCTGCGGGACACCCCCCAGGTGATGGCTACGTCTGGAGGGGCTGATCTCTGGGGTAGGGGGCGGGAGCTGGCCTGTGGGACACCCTCAGGTGATGGCTGTGTCTGCTCTGCAGGTACATCCAGAACTCCCAGCCCTATCTCAACAACATGACGGCCGTGGGCTGCACGCTGGCTCTGGCGGCTGTCTTCCCCCTGGGGCTGGATGGCTACCACATCAGGGCTGGGCTCTTCCCCTTTGTCTGCCAGGTGGGGCAGGGCACTAGGGCTGCGGGTGCAGCAGGGCGGGGAGGGCCCAGGACCAAGAATGGGGGGATGAGGGAAAAGAGCGATGGGGAGGAGGGAGGGCTAGAGTTGGGGTGCTGGCAGGGTGCGGGGGGGCATGGCTGAAGATGGGGGGCCGGGCAGAGGGTGCTGGCATGGGGCAGGGCTGAAGACGGGCCCAACAGGGCGCGGGGTGGGGGTGCAGGGCTGAAGACCGGCGACCCGGCAGGGGGCAGGGCTGAAGGTGCGGAGCAGAGCACAAGATGGGGGGCCCAACAGGGCTGAAGATGGAGCCCCAGCAGGAGGCAGGGCTGAAGATGGGGGGCCCAGCAGGGGCAGAGGCAGGGCCGAAGATGGGCCCAGCAGGGCATGGGGGGGACAGGGCTGAAGATGGGGGGCCCAGCAGGGGCAGGGCTGAAGATGGGGGGCCCAGCAGGGGGCGCTCTCACTCTGGTCTCTGCTTCCTGGCAGGCCCGGCTCTGGCTGCTGGGGCTGGGGTTCAGCCTGGCCTATGGCAGCATGTTCACTAAGATCTGGTGGGTGCACACCGTCTTCACCAAGAAAGAGGAGAAGAAGGAGAAACGCAAGGTGAGGGTCGCTTGGGGTGCTGGGCTGCAGGGAGTGGGGTGCTATGTTGGGGGGCACTGTGGAGTAAAGGGGTCCTGGGGGTGCTGGGGGCACTGGGAGGTGCTGTGTGGAGGCACTGGGGGTGCTAGGGGTCACTAGGGTGCACTATGGGCGGTGCTAGGAGGCGCTGGGGGGAAGTGTGTGGGGTGCTAAGGGTTGCTGGGGGGTGCTGGGGGGGCAGTGTGTGGGGGCACTAGGGGTCGCTGGGAGGCACTTTGGGGGGGTGCCAGGGGGCACTGGACTGCGGCGCTAACTCTGCATGCTTGGCAGACCCTGGAGCCCTGGAAGCTGTATGCCACTGTGGGGCTGCTGGTGGGGCTGGACGTGGTCATGCTGGCCATCTGGCAAATCATCGACCCACTGCATCGCACCATCGAGGTACAGCCCTGACATGGCACTGCTGTGGGGAAGCTCGCAGCCCCGGGGGCCCTGTGTCAGGGGCACACATTGGGGAAGTGATCAGGAACAGTCAGCATGGATTCACCAAGGGCAAGTCATGCCTGACTAATCTAATTGCCTTCTATGACGAGATAACTGGCTCTGTGGATGAAGGGAAAGCAGTGGACGTGTTATTTCTTGACTTTAGCAAAGCTTCTGACACGGTCTCCCACAGTATTCTTGCCAGCAAGTTAAAGAAGTATGGGCTGGATGAATGGACTATAAGGTGGATAGAAAGCTGGCTAGATTGTCGGGCTCAGCGGGTAGTGATCAATGGCTCCATGTCTGAGTGGAGTGCCCCAAGGGTCGGTCCTGGGGCTGGTTTTGTTCAATATCTTCATTAACGATCTGGAGGATGGTGTGGATTGCAAGTTTGCAGATGACACTAAACGGGGAGGAGTGGTAGATACGCTGGAGGGTAGGGATAGGGTACAGAGGGACCTAGACAAATTGGAGGATTGGGCCAAAAGAAATCTGATGAGGTTCAACAAGGACAACTACAGAGTCCTGCACTTAGGACAGAAGAATCCAATGCACCACTACAGACTAGGGACCAGACTAGCAGCAGTTCTGCAGAAAAGGACCTAGGGGTTACAGTGGACGAGAAGTTGGATAGGAGTCAACAGTGTGCCCTTGTTGCCAAGAAGGCCAATGGCATTTTGGGATGTATAAGTAGGGGCATAGCCAGCAGATTGAGGGACGTGATCGTTCCCCTCTATTCGACATTGGTGAGGCCTCATCTGGAGTACTGTGTCCAGTTTTGGGCCCCACACTACAAGAACGATGTGGAAAAATTGGAAAGATTCCAGCGGAGGGCAACAAAAATTATTAGGGGGCTGGAACACATGACTTATGGGGAGAGGCTGAGGGAACTGGGGATGTTTAGTCTTCAGAAGAGAAGAATGAGGGGGGATTTGATAGCTGCTTTCAACTACCTGAAAGGGGGTTCCAAAGAGGATGGCTCTAGACTGTTCTCAGTGGTAGCAGATGACAGGACAAGGAGTAATGGTCTCAAGTTGCAGTGGGGGAGATTTAGGTTGGATATTAGGAAAAACTTTTTCACTAGGAGGGTGGTGAAACACTGGAATGTGTTACCTAGGGAGGTGGTGGAATCTCCTTCCTATGAGGTTTTTCAGGTCAGGCTTGATAAAGCCCTGGCTAGGGTGATTTAATTGGGGATCGGTCCTGCTTTGAGCAGGAGGTTGGACTAGATGACCTCCTGAGGTCCCTTCCAACCCTGATATTCTATGATTCTATGAAGCTCGTGGCCCCGGGGTCCCCATGTCGGGGGCGTGCGTCAGGGAAGCTTGCGGCCCCGGGATCCCCATGTCAGAGGCGTGTGTGGCGGGGAAGTTCGTGACCCCAGGATCCCTGTGTCGGGGGCGCGTGGTGGGGAAGTTCATGGCCCCGGAATCCCCATGTCGGGGACGTGCATCGGGGAAGCTCACAGCCCCGGGTTCCCCGTGTTGGGAGCGCATGGTGGGGAAGCTCGCAACCCTGGGGGCCCTGACTGGGGGCTCTGACCTGCCCCCCAGCGTTCATCCCTCTGCCATCCATTGCTGTAGGAATTCACCAAAGAGGAACCGAAAACTGACATTGACGTCTCGATCCTGCCCCAGCTGGAGCACTGCAGCTCCACCAAGATGAACACCTGGCTGGGTAAGCAGGGGCACAGGCACAGGCAGTGGGGGGCAGGGGGATGGGCAGTATCTGTGGGGAGGGTTGCTGACTTGGTGTGGGGGAGGGGCCCAGATTCAGGTGGGGGATAGGCAGTGTTTGGGGGAGAGGGGCCCTGGCTCGGTGGCAAGGGAAGTGTCTGCGGGGAGTGATCCTGGGATAGTCAACCCACAGCTGCCTGCCCCCTGGGGCGGGGGCCACTTTTGTCCTGTCCTCTCCCACCCACATCCCTCCCTTTGCAGGTCTCCCTCACACCCCCCCAGTTTCTCGCGTTCCCATCCCGTCTCTAGCCCCCCAACAGGTCTGACCCATCCCCTGTGCCCCACGCAGGGATTTTCTATGGGTTCAAGGGACTGCTGCTGCTGCTGGGCATCTTCCTGGCCTACGAGACCAAGAGCGTCTCCACCGAGAAGATAAATGACCACCGGGCCGTGGGCATGGCCATCTACAACGTGGCGGTGAGTGAGTGCGCCCCGCTGTGACCCACTGCCCCCCAAACTTCCCCCCCACCTCACCATCACAGCGGTGAGTGGGTGCGCCCCGCTGTGACCCACTGCCCCCCAAGCCCCCCCCCACCTCACCATCACGGCGGTGTAAAGGAGTGCTGGGGGCTCCCTGCTGTACTGCCCCCCAAACTCCCCCCCCCAAACCTCACCATCACAGCAGTGAGTGAGTGCACCTCGCTGTACTGCCCCCCCAAGTTCCCCCCCCCAAACCTCACCATCACGGCAGTGAGTGAGGGTGCCCTGCTGTGATCCACTGCTCCCCCAAACTCCCCCCCACCAACCTCACCATCATGGCGGTGAGTGAGTGCGCCCCGCTGTACTGCCCCCCAAACTTCCCCCCCCAAACCTCACCATCACGGTGGTGAGTGAGGGTGCCCCGCTGTGACCCACTGCCCCCCAAACTTCCCCCTCTGAACCTCACCATCATGGCGGTGAGTGTGCCCCACTATGCCCCACTGCCCCCCAAACTTCCCCCCCACCTCACCATCATGGCAGTGAGTGCGCCCCGCTGTACTGCCCCGCAAACTTCCCCCCAAAAACCTTATCATCACGGCGGCCCCACTGAGACACACTTCCCCCCAAACCTCCCCACTGTCACAGAGTCACCGGGCCAGTGCTCTGGAACTATTCCATATGAAGCCAGTCAGGACTCTGGGGAGCCTCCTCTCTCTGAGCATCCTGTCTCCAGGGTAAGAAGCTTACACAGCTTCAACCTTCCTGGGTCTGACCTCGGAGCATTCAGCATCCCCTGCCCCACCGTACGCTTCCCACAGCGAGTCTGCACGGACAGGGCTCCTGGGGAAGCCAGAGGGTCCTGCACCCCAACTCCTCAGTCAGACGTGACTCTCAGCCAGATGGTAAAACAGAAGGTTTATTAGTCGACAGGTACACAGCATAGGACAGAACTTGTGAGCACAGAAATCAGTGACTTTCAGCCAAGTCCATCTTGGGGAGTCCTGGGCCAGAAGCCCTGGACTCCCCCTCTTCCAGTCCCCCCAAGCAGACTGTAAGCTTCCAGCCACCTGACCTCTGACACCCCACCCCGCTCTTTGTTTCACTTCCCGGGCAGTCACCTGGTTGTCACCTGGTTGCATCCCCCTCCTGCGTCTCAGGTTACAAAGGGCACCTGTCATAACATATGTGCAGGCAGCTGGAGCAGCTTCACCCGTCCTAGAGGTCTAAGCCAAATTCACACACCCCTATTCCCACCACAAAGGTATTGGTGCAGCACACAGGGAAACTGAGGCACACACAGTATTCATGCAAAACAGTAAAACTCACATAGGCTCAACAGTAAGACACATACAACATAACAAGGGAAAATCCCCACTTTGTCACACCCATTGCCCCCAACCTCCGACCGCCCCCTCAGACCTCCCCACCACGGCACTGAGTGCATCCCGCTCTGACCCACCGCCCCCCACAAACCTTCCCACTACGGTGGTGAGTATATACCCCATGGTGACCCACTGCCCCCCCAAACTTCCCCACCATGGCGGTGATTGCACTCCCCTGTGACCCACTGCCCGCCAAGCCTCCCCACCATGGCAGTGAGTGAGTGTGCCCTGCTGTGACCCACTGCCCCTCCAAACCTCCTCACTGCCCCTCAACCTCCACACCACAACGGTGAGTGAGTGCACCCTGCCGTGACCCACTGCACACCAGCCCTCTAGCGTACCCCCAAACGTCCCCACTGTGCTGTGGCTATGGCCATTTACAACATGGCAGTGAGTGTGCTCCACTGCACCCCAACGCCTGACTGTACCCCACTGTGGCCCCCAAGCACCCCTTTGGGCTATGACAGTGCACGTGCATCCAGTATCCCCACATTGTGCCACAGTCATGTGAGGTCTGGGGGTGGGAGTGGCTACATGGACCAGGTTTGGGGTGTTGGGGCAGGTCTCTCTGTCTCCCCCTCTCCGCACAGTGACGCCGCTGGCTCCGGCTGTGCCGCAGGTGCTGTGTCTGATCACCGCCCCCGTCACCATGATCCTGAACAGCCAGCAGGATGCCGCCTTTGCCTTCGCCTCACTGGCTGTCGTCTTCTCCTCCTACATCACCCTGGTGGTACTCTTCGTGCCCAAGGTAGAACCCCCCATCCCCGCACCCACCTGCACGGACAGGAGTCAGGATCTCCGCATTGGGAAAGTGCTGGGCTGTTCTCTCCCTGTCTGGTTGTTGGTGCAGGGAGCACCGGGGGGCTCAGAATCTTTGGTCTGGAGTTAGCATTGTGATGTTGTCTCTGACACTGAGGGGAGGGAGATGGAGGTGTGTGCTGTGGGTATAGCATTGGGGTGTTTTCTATGACTCAGTCAGTTGAGGGGGTAACTGGAGGTGTGGGGTCTCAGTGCCAGGTGCACTACTGGCTTGTTGGTTCTTGTCTGATAGCAGAGTGGGAGTGGGTAGTTGGGTTTTCAGGATATTTTCTGGGTATAGCATTGAGGTGATTGTCTCTGACAGTCAGGGGGCAGGTGTAGTATTGGGGTATTGTATCTGCGTGTCAGCCAGGGGATATAGTTGGGAGTCAACACTTTGGGTGTAGTATTATTTCTGTCAGTTAGGGGGTAGTTGGGAGTCAGTGATCCAGGTGTAGTCTTGTCTCAAACAGTTGGTGGGGGGTAGTTGGGAGTCAGTGGTCCAGGTGTAGTCATGTCTCTGACAGTCAGCAGGGGGGAGTTGGGAGTCACTGCTCTGGGTGTAGTCTTGTCTCCGACCGTCAGCGGGGGTGGAGGGGTTGGGAGTCGGTGCTCCAGGTGTAGTCTTGTCTCTGACAGTTGGCGAGGTGGTGGTTGGGAGTCAGTGCTCTTGGTGTACTGTTGTCCCTGATAGTCACTGGGGGCACTTGTTGCAGATGCGACGTCTCATCACCAGGGGCGAGTGGCAGTCGGAGCAGCAGGACACCATGAAAACGGGCTCATCCACCAACAACAATGAGGAGGAGAAATCCCGGCTGCTGGAGAAGGAGAACAGGGAGCTGGAGAAGATCATTGCGGAGGTGAGGCAGACATGCCTCCATCCCACGTCTTTGGGGGGCAGCTGGGACCTGATGGAGTGCTCCCATACTGTGATTATGGGGTGCAGGGTATAAAGTGGGAGTGAGACAGTAGAACCCTACACTGGTGGCGTCCTCTCCTCCACCTCCCTCTGAAGCTGGGGACTTTGGGGGGTGGGAGGGAAGGGGGCTCATCACCCACTCGGGGGTGGGGGAGGCGTTACACTCATTCACTCCTTCCCCTTCTTTCTGGCAGAAGGAGGAGCGTGTCTCCGAGCTCCGCCAGCAGCTCCAGGACCGGCAACAGCTGCGCTCCCGGCGCCGCCCCTCCAACCCCTCCTCGCGGGACGGGTGTGCTGCCGACAACCACTTCACCAATGCGGCCGGGCCCATGCCCACCCTCTACCAGCCTAGCCTGCCCCTGGTGCGCTGCCTTGTCTCCGAGCAGGCTGACAAGCTGGGCCGCAGCAACTGCGACGGAAGCCGCGTCCACCTGCTCTACAAGTGACCACCGTGGGGGCGGGGCCTGAGAAGAGGGTGGGGCCCGGGAAGGGGTGGAGTGGAGCTAAATAAGGTCTCTTTTTCCCCCCAATCACATCTCTTAGCTTTGTAAAATCTCTCTGTATCCATCCATCTTCCCTTCTCCCATCCAAGCTCTGAGTGCCAATTGACATCCAGGTGCAGAGTAAAATGTGCACCTTGCCTGATCTATCCTGAGTGTCTCTAGCTGGAGCAGTGTCAGGCGGGAGGGGGCAGCTGCTTGTAACCAAGGTGATGTGGGGAGGGCAGAGTGAATCGAGAAGGGAAAGTTACCCCTTGAGCATGCCAGCCAGGCGTGCAGTCTCACTGTAGCACAGAGTCAGACCTGGTGGCCCCCAAGGTACAGTCATGCACAGACGGATCTAGTTACTGGGACATACAATCAAGGTGTAGTGCAAAACTGGATTTAGTTATTCATATATACAGTATTATTGTAGCCTAGAACCAGGTTTGGGTACATGTAAGTACAATCAGACTGTAACACACAGCCAGATCTGGTGACTTGGATGTACGATCAAACTGTTGTGCACAGGTGAGTCTGATTACTGTAATGTACTGTCAGACTGTAGTGTAAAACTAGGTCTGGTTTACTTGTAAGTACAGTCAGACTGTAGTGCACAGCTGGGTCTGGTACAGTTGGACTGTAGTACAACACCAGACCCGGTTACTTGTATGTTTAAACTAGTGAACAGCTGGGGCTGGTTCTGTGTGAGCGCAGTCTGACTGTAGCACACAACCAGATCTGGTTGCTTGTATGTACAATCAGACTGTAGCACACAACTGGGTCTGGTTACTTGTCTGTACTATCAAAATGTAATGCACAGTCGGGTCTGGTTACTGTAATGTACTGTCAGACTGTAGTGTACAACCGGGTCTGGTTTCTCAGTTGCACTTTAGTGAACAACTGGATCTGGTTACTATTGGGTGCAGTTGTGTTGTTTATGTGCAAAATCCATCTGTTTCCTTTTGCGTACATTGGGCCTGGAGGTCACAGCCGCTCCTGGAGGCCCCGCAGTCAGATCACAGTGTAACACCAGTTCTAGCAACTCCCAGATACAGTAGGAGCATCATGCATAGAACGAGCTAGTGACTTTCATGTACTGACAGCCTGTATAGCACAATCAGCAGTGGATGTTGTCATCTGGCGGCGTACCGGCTGTAGGGGATGACCAGCCCTGGTTACCCATAAGAAGGGCCATGCAGACCTGGATATCTTGTGCACAGGGTCAGGTCAGGTTACTCTGGCTACACCCAACTGACTGGAAGTGGGGATACAGCTGCCTGAGGCAGGGTCACACTCTCCCAAAGATGGACGGGGCTTTCGCAGGGGGATGGGATTAACCTTATCTGAGCCCTGCTCTGACCAGGTGGGTCTGGGTGGAGAGCCCCGCTGGGGGCCAGTCTGCAATCTGACTGTAGCGTACAGCCATTTCCCCAGTCACAGCCGCCCCTGAGGGTCTCTTCCTGCCTGAATAGACGCGGCCTCAGCCATGTGATTTCACCGGGGGCGGTGGGGGATGGGGAGTGCTCCAGCTGGCTACAATGGACCCTGGAGGCCCAGAGCCGAGAGTCTGGACCCAGGGTGGTCCCCATGGCTCTCCTGACAGCTCCTGTCTGAGCTGGGCCCAGAGCTGCTGGAATGGGGGCCGGGGGAGGTTCCCTGGCTAGAACCCATCAGTGTTCAGATTGCCCCCATCTGAGTCCCAGGGACAGGCACCATGAGAATGGCAGGAGAGAGCAGCCCCACACGGGGAGTGAGTGTACCAGGGAGCACTGGTGTTTGTAAGACACAGCACCGGGCAGCTGCTCTGCGGGGGCAGCATAATGTGAGAACATGCAGCACACACAGCACAACACATGCATGGGTCACAACATGCAGGACAGCACAGTGTGTGCACAGCCCCATGTGAGCACACGCAGCACCGCACGGACCCACAGCACAGTGTGAGCACAACGCAGCATGCAGAACAGAGCCCCACACGTGCACACACAGCGTACACACACACACACACACACAGCAGCACCTGGTACCCACATCCACATGCCACTCGGAGTTCAGTGTATGCAATGCATGGACAGCACCACATGTGCACACAGGGCACAATGTGCGCATACAGCAGAACACGCACCCACACACCTGCGTGTGCAAACAGGCTGAGCTCAGCGGGCCTGCTGCAGGGGCAGGGCTGGGCAGGATGGGCTGTCCTATCCCTAGGTCTCTCCCTGCAGTTTTTGGGAGGGGGTCCCCCCCGGCCAGGGCCCAGGTGGGCACATGGGGGAGGGTTGCCCCAAGACGCAGTCAGGCCAGGGCCTCCCCAGCCTTGTCTGACACTGTTGTGTGACTGGGATGGGGGGAGCTGCTGGGAGGGGAAGGAGGGTCCCCAGAGCATGGGCCGGTGGGGGTCTCTGGCCTGCCATGTGCTGGAGGATCAGACTCAATGAGCATGGCGGTTCATTCAGGCCTTAAAGTCTATGAGAGAGCGAGCCCCACCCAGCCCCAGAGACATCCTATACCTGTCCCCCCCAGTTCCCTGGAGGCAGACTGCTCCCAACAACAGTGACCTTCCCAGCCCATGAGACAGTCCTGTGCTCAGGGTATGGGGGCTGGCTGAGCAACTGCCAGCACCAGGGAAAGAACCCAGGACTCCTGGTCCCCAACCCCCCCCCCCAACCCACTGGGACCCCTGATTGCCCCAGGGGACATTCCACTCCCCCCACACCCCAACACAGCCCTCCAGGGCTCCAAGCTGCCAGGAATCTGCCCAGCCTGGGACTTCTCAGCCCTGGCTGCAATGCTCTGCCCATGAGGAAGTAGAGCTCCAGGGTGCGCTTAGAGTGAATGCAGGACTCCTGGGTCCTGGCTCTGGGAGGGCCATGGGGTCTAGTGGTTAGAGCATGGGGGGTCTGGGAGCCAGGACTCCTGGCTGGGTGCAGACTGGCACTCCAGTGGCTGGGCCCCTCCTCTTCCAGCGGAGGCCAGTTGGTGACCGGACAGGTGAGGGTGGAGGAGTGTGCAGGCCCCAGCACCCAGGAAACATCTGCAAGCGGGAAACCTTGTAGTGCTGGGCCCCTGGGGCAAAGGAGAGAAAGTGCCATTAACCCTCCCTGCACTAGGAGCGGAGGTGGGGGAGGAAATTGAGCACAAGCTGTTCCCAGCACACAGCCCCCAGGCACCTGCTCTAACCACTAGGCCCCAGTCCCCTCCCAGAGCCAGGCTAGAACCTAGGAGTCCTGCTTCCCAGCCCCCACCTCCCCTCGCCCCACGTAGGGTCAAGTCTTGAGCCCTTTTTGGCTTTCCCCTGTTGCTGCCACAGACCCTTCAGAGCCTTCACCCATGAAAAATAAAATCATTTAATGAAGGGGGGAGGGGAGAAACAGGGGGAAGCTGGTGTTGGGGGGAGGGGTCCCTCATTGATTTCTTTTAGCAGCAAATCAGGGCCTTTGACCCCCCTCGATGGACTCGATCTAGGGCACAGTTTCCTGGGGGCTCAAAGCTTCTGCCCCCCCCCAGCCACAGCCCCAAAACCTGGGGGAGAGGGTAGGAAGTCTGGAGGTGTCAGCTGAAAGAAGCAGTAGGGGGTGCCCCTGTGACAGTATCCGCTTGTGGCCCAGCCTCCACCTCCTAGCTGGGAGTTCAGGGCTCACGGGGGGCTAGGCCCCATGTCAGTTCCTGGGTGGGTTCAGTGTTGGGGGGCCCAGGCCCCTCCATCTCTTCCTTCTGATACCATGCAATGGAGGCTCCATCTCTCCAGCCAGCCCCGCAGCCCTGTCCCTGGGGATCTGTGCAGGCAGCCCTCTGTCACTGGGCAGAGGTGGCGGCACAGCGGTGCCATTGGGCCAAGGCACCTGCCAGGTGGTGTTGCCCAGCCCCACACCTGGCCCCAGCCCGTGGGTCGTCGGCAGCAGGAAGAAGATGTAGACAGCGGAAATCACCAGCCCCACGGTGACGGTTACAGCCACAGCCACAGCCACAGCAAAGGGCCAGCTGGAGCAGCCCATCCCCCGCAGCCCCAGGCCCACGCCTACGCCCCGCGGTGCCGGCCGCCCCACGTCCACACTCAGGCTGACCGTGCTGAGGGCAGGGCCTGGCTTGGGTAGCGCCAGCCCCCGGCCCTTCCGGTTCCCCCAGCCCGGCACATACAGCAGCCCGCGGCGCCGGCTGAAGCGCACGGAGCTGCAGGGGGCGGCGGGCGCCAGGGGCAGCCGGTCCAGCAGGTCCCGGCAGGTGGGCAGGCCAGGCAGGCCCTTGCGGGTGGGGAGGCAGGTCAGCTCCCGGCACACGGGGCAGCTGATGGCGTTGACCTGCTCCGAGGAGACGTTGATACGCGCCAGGCACTCGAGGCAGAAGGTGTGGCCGCAGCCCAGCACCTTGGGCACCTTGAACAACCGGTCGTAGGGCGAGAAGCAGATCACGCAGTCCATGGAGGCCTCGTCTTCATCCTCCTCCTCCTCAGGACCCCAGGGGCCCCCCTCTGCCAGCTCAGCGCCCCGGGGCCTCCCCTGCCCTACTTCCCCTGGTGCTGCCATGCCAAGGTTTGATTCCCCTGGCCAGTAAGGGCAGAGGTACAGCGAGTGAGGTCCCTCAGGCCAAGGTGGTGCCAGCCAGCAGACACAGTCCGGCCTGGCCCCTGTTGACGTCTCTGGGGAGGGAAGAGAGAAAGGACAATATTTACCCAGTGGAGATAACGCGCCCCATGGCCTGGCCAAGTTGGTCGCCGCCCCCCCACACGCCCAATTCCTCAGGGGTAGACTATCGACCGCTCCCCGGCTAATCTGGAGTCACCCCGATACGGCTCCACCTGGGGCTCGGGCACAGCACAGAGCTGCCAGACACTCCCAGCTGGCGGGGGGGAGGGGGGGAAGGAAAAGGGAGGCATCCAGGGGACGCACACCCCAAAGCACATCACTGCCAGCCCCCCAGCCTTGCCAGTGCCCTCACTTCCAAGACACAGCCCCTGCTAGCCCAGGCCTGGGCTCCCCCAAACAGCTCTGCTGGTGCCCCTCAGTCCCCTCTATCCTCCCCCAGGCTCCCCCAAGCCTTGCCGTTGCCCCTCACTCCTGACCCACACCCCCATGCTAACCCAGGCCTGGGCTCCCCCCCAGCCCTGCTGGTGCCCCTCAATCTTGCCCCCACTGCTATTCCAGCCCTGGGCTCCCCCAAACAGCTCTGCCAGTGCCCCTCAAACCCCCCCACCCATTCTACCCCTGCACTCCCCCCAGCCCTGCTAGTGCCCCTCACTCCCAACCCACAGCCCCCTGCTACCCCAGGCTTGGGTTCCTCCCAGATCAGGCAGTGCCCCTTTCCTCTTCCGCCCCCCACTATCCTACCCCTGGGCTCCACCCAGCCCTGCCAGTGCCCCTCACTCTGCCGGTGCCCCCCCAATCCTGAGCCCCAGCCCATGGAAGCTTAGCTCTGGGCTCAGTCCCAATAGTCAGGCTCACCTGATCCAGGCTTGGGTGCAGCCGGGATGTTACTGCAGCAGGTGTACTGGGGTTGCTCCTCCTGGTGCTGCTGGCCCCAGCAGCTCCCAGGTTCTGGAATCTGCCCCCTGCAGGGAGCATTTCCCCTAGTGGTGCCCGCCCTGCCGCCCCAGCCCGCCCAGTTCTTGTGGGGCTGGGTGCGGCCAGGGTGAGGAGCCGGTGCCACCGCATTCCCTTCCTGTGGCTACTGGCCAGGAATGTGACCAGCAGCTGGCTCTGCCAGGGTTAACCCTTCACCCCCCAGCCAGAGAGCCCCCCTGCTCAGCCCCCAACCCCACTCCCTGCAACAGAGGGCCTCCTGCTGAGTTCCCCACTACTCCCTGCAGCAAAGCACTCCCTCCCCTACAACACAGCACCCCTGCTGAGCACCCCCACCCCAGTTCACTACAGCCCATTGCCCCCTGCCGCTCCCCACCCCACTTCATAGAGACCAGCACCACCTGCTGAACCCCTGCCCTGCTCCCTGAAGAACAGCACCCCTGGACTGCTCCCTTCACTTCAGTGCCGTGCCATGCCCCCTAATGTATCCTGCCCCCACAGAACAGCACCCCCTTGTGCCATACTGGGGGCTTAGGCCCAGCCCTAGAAAGTGAATCCAACACATGGAGTGTTCCAGTCTAAACCCAACTCTTTGGGCAGCACAGCAGAGAAAGCCATAGGCCCCACACATGAGCTGAGAGGGCATCTGCTACGCCCCAGGCTAGCTCCTTCAGTAGGGGTCTGGGCAGAGAGATGTGTACAGCGGGAAAAGGAGGGGTGTGCATGCGGCTGGTACTCTCCCAGCCATACCCCAGAGCATAGCTGTGCTGTGCAACAGGCCTGCTCTGGGCCCAGACCCAAGCTGTTACGCCTGGACAAAAAGCAAGTGCTAAGTAGCAGGGTCTAGATACCATGGGGCTGGAGAGGTTGGCTGGGGAAGCTGGCAGTGCAGGGGAGGGCAGACACTCAGACCCTATGGGGGGGATGAGCAGGCAGGCATCCATGGGGTCAGATCTACTGCCCACACCCTGTAATGAGTTTGAGGCTCCCTACTCTGCTCCAACAGGCCTAGATCCTGCACCAAGGCCCAGCCCAGCAAACCTGCTCTGAATCCTGCACCTTGTGCCAGCCAGCTCTGGCGAGCTCAGAACTGGGGCCTCTGGTCCAGCCCACCTGGTCTAACCAGCCCAGCCAGCTTTGCCTTGGGGAACTGGCTTCCTCTGTCACACAAAACAACCCTCTCCCCGACCATTCCCTGTGGCCTAGGGCCAATTAGCCCTTCCCCACCCCAATCACCATGGGCCACCTCCCTGCTCTGTGACCACATGCTCTGGGCCCCTGGGAACAGAGATCAGCATCCAGCCTCGACCAAAGGACAGCCAGGGGAGTTTTGCTGGATCCATGCAGGAAGCGGAGAGCTAGGGCTGCCCCTGTTGTAGATGGAGGTGACTCAGTTTCAAGAGGGGGCCCTGCTCTTCCTCCATCCCCAAGAAAAGCTGCTGGAGCATGAGCAGGGCAAGCCCCTGCAGCAGCTCTCAGCCCATCCATCCCTTGTGGGCCCCCAGGGGCAACTGCTATTAGGGGATACATGGGGCAGAGCCAGGCCTGCAAGCAGCTGTCCCCACCCCCAAGATGGAGCAGGCTCTACTGCCCTGCCTCACTATGATCCCTGCAGTGCTCTCTGGGCTCAGGCAGTGGTGAGCAGGCCCCCCTCTCACATCCATCCCACAGCTGGAGCCAGCTGCGGCCCACCGCCAACCCCAAGCCCACTCTGGGGAAACCCACTGCCATCCACACCTCTCCAGGCAAGCGAGGCCATCTGCCCCCCACAACCCTGTCCCCAGCAAGGGCAAAAGAGCAGTCCGCAGGAGAGGGTGGGAGAAGGTCATGGAAGGGCAGCATCAAGCAGGGCTCACTCCCTCCTCCTGCAGGTGGGGGCCAGCAGCTCAGAGAGAACACACAGGGGGGCAAGTGGAATCACAGAGTTTATTGGGGCAGTTTCCACAGCTTTAACGGTTCGACTTGGCCACACGCTCCAGCTCATCCTTCTTCTTGATAGCGTAGGAGTTGGAGGAGCCCTGGGAGGGGGAAAAATGGTGAGATTCCCCTCCATGGTGGAGCCACCCCCACAGCCTAAGACCCAGCTCAGCACCCGCTAGGGTACATGGGCACCCCCCAGTGGTGACAGCACTGCACTGCAGAGGGACAATTGTAGGGCAGGGAGCTGCCAGCAGGGCTCAAAGGGTCATACTAATTGCCTGGGGCAGGTGAGGAAAGGGGGCCATTGGAGACCCTGGGGCAGGAGCAGTCCTGCAGCCCTTCACTGCTAGGGACACACATGGACTCAAAGCCAGGGGGGCAGCTGGAGAAATCTCCCCTCCTTCGGGTGTAGTTATCCACACAGCCCCCAGGAGGCACAGTCACCCCCCCGGCGGTGACCCAGGCTAGCAACGCACCAGAGAGGAAGCAGCTACATGGTACAGAAGCCCTTTGACACCAGTCTGTGTCAACACGAGTGGCTGCACTGGTGGGACCGTCCCTGTGCACAGCCAGCCCCTAAGCGACAAAGGGCTGAGCAGGCCACGGGAAGCAGGGGCTGAGCTGAGCCAGGCCTCAGACTCCAAACAGCACGAATCTGGGCAGGGTGCTGTCTGGGAGCCCAGCGCTTGGCCACCTGCTCAGAGCAGAGGATGAGGGCATCTCCCAGCGCAATGGGACAAGCCTGGCCCCAGTTCTCACCTTGGCAGCGTTGATGAGTTCATCGGCCAGGCACTCAGCAATGGTCTTGATGTTGCGGAAGGCGGCCTCGCGGGCCCCAGTGCACAGCAGCCAGATAGCCTGGGGGGGGAGGGGGAGGGGCAGAAAGGGGTTACCAGGTGCCCAGAGCCAGTGGGCACAGTGCCCAGCCCATACACACTGTGGAGTGGGCACCAGGCACAGCCACATGGGGAGGGGAGTGACGCTCAGGAACGGAGGAGCACACTGTGCGCACATGCATGGCCAGGGAGGGGTGTACCTGGTTGACGCGGCGCAGCGGGGACACATCCACGGCCTGTCTTCGGACAGTGCCGGCACGGCCAATGCGGGTTGAGTCCTCCCTGGGCCCGCTGTTGATGATGGCATTGACCAGGACCTGCAGGGGGTTCTGCACAAAGAGTTGCATGGACAGGTCAGCTAGGACAGAGCCCCACCCCCAAACCCTCCCTCCCACACCCCTGCCTGGCCAGGACAGCCAGCACCCCGACCCTGGACCACCCAGCAGCCCACCTCCCCGGTGAGCAGGTGGATGATCTCGAAGGCGTGCTTGACGATGCGCACAGTCATGAGCTTCTTGCCGTTGTTGCGGCCGTGCATCATCATGGAGTTGGTGAGGCGCTCCACAATGGGGCACTGGGCCTTGCGGAAGCGCTTGGCTGCGTAGCGCCCGGCGCTGTGGGGCAGGTACTTGGCGTACTTCTCCTTCACCGCAATGTAGTCCTGGGCCGGGGAGAGAGACTGGTTCATGGGCAGTCGGGGAGGGACACACACACACACACACCCATGCTGACAGGGACAGCCACAGTCTGAGAGCAATGGGGTGCCAGACACAGGCATCCTACTTCACTTATTATAAGGGTGCACAGAAGGCGTGAGCTGTGAGGAGAGGTGAGGGACCTAGATACCCCCCCACCCCTCCCCCTGACAGGGTACAGATAGGGTGTGAGCTGTTCACTCCCTGCAGCCCCTCCCGCTGCGCACAGAGGCCATGAGTTATAGGGGGACCCAGGCATCCTGCCTTACTCCCTGCAGCACTTCCTACTGCATATAGAGAGCGTGAGGTGTGTGTGTGGGGAACCCAGGCACCACTCGGGCTCCCCAAACCTGAAGAGAGATGTCATTGATCTGAACATCGTCCGTGCTCCATTTCCCAAAGAGCTTGATGTCGGGAGTCTCCGCCACAGCGGGCACAGTCTCCCACTCGGTCATTCTGGGGAGGGAAAAACAGAGGGTCAGGCAATGCAGCACCCACATGTCCCACACTGAACCCCCCCCACATATGGGGCACCCCAATGCCATGGCCCATCCCTATAGGGCAGACCCCCCCAAACTCCACAGACCCCTGGCAGAGCAACCCCCTGGACCTCATCAGCAGCCCCCCTCAATGTCCCCACATTGGTGTGCAATCCCCACTGACACCCATGGGACAGCCCCCTCCCCAAGTCAAGGAATATCAGGGTTGGAAGGGACCTCAGGAGGTCATCTAGTCCAACCCCCTGCTCAAAGCAGGACCAATCCCCAACTAAATCATCCCAGCCAGGGCTTTGTCAAGCCTGACCTTAAAAACCTCTAAGGATGGAGGTTCCACCATCTCCCTAGGTAACGCATTCCAGTGTTTCACCACCCTCCTGAAAAAAGTGTTTCCTAATATCCAACCTAAACCTCCCCCACTGCAACTTGAGACCATTGTTCCTCGTTCTGTCATCTGCCACCATTGAGAACACTCTAGATCCATCCTGTTTGGAACCCCCTTTCAGGTAGTTGAAAGCAGCTATCAAATCCCCCCTCATTCTTCTCTTCTGCAGGCTAAACAATCCCCCTTCCCTCAGCTTCTTCTCATAAATCATGTGCTCATAAGTCATGTGTTCCAGTCCCCTAATCATTTTTGTTGCCCTCCCCTGGACTCTCTCCAATTTGTTCACATCCTTCTTGTAGTGTGGGGCCCAAAGCTGGACACAGTACTCCAGATGAGGCCTCACCAATGCCAAACAGAGGGGAACGATCAAGTCCCTTGATCTGCTGGCAACGCCCCTACATATACAGCCCCCCTGTGGTGGGGGACTGCGCAAAATGACTCCCAAGGAGGAATCTCTAGGATAGCTGCTGTGGGGAGCGCACTGCTCGGGGTGCACAGAGCCTGTGCGGCGCAACAACCACCTGCTGCCTCTGGCTGCTGCCACCTGGGGCGCGTCACTGCGGTGCCCACTCGGCTCACTGCGCCCGTCGGGGGAGAACAGGCGGTGTCTGCACGGCAGGAATGGGACCCGGCACGCGTGGGGAATCAAGCCCCATGGGGAGGAGGCTACACCTGGGAACATCTCCTGTGGTTCCGGTCCTCCCGCCCCCAAGCGCGGTCCCGAGGTTCCAACGTCCCTGCATGGCTCCACGCGCCGCCTTGGGATTCCATCACCCCACGCGCGTGGCCCTCCCGCCCCTAGGGTTCCACCCGCCCCTTCGCCCCACGCGCGGCGGCACCGCCGGGGATCCATCCCCCCTCCCGTCGCCCCCCGCACGGCCCCAGGATTCCATCCGCCGCGTCACCCCACACGCGGGGCCCCAGCCCCACTCGGCTTCCTATCCCTTCCCCCCGCACTCACATGGCGGCAGCTCCAGCAGCGTCCAGCCCAGGAAAAAGAACTCTCCACGGGGTCTCCCAGGCTCTTAAGAGCGAGAGGGCCCCAGAAGAGCTTCCGGTGGGGAACTACGCATGCGCCATTCTGCGTACAGAGGCAGCACGCAGGTGCGACGAGGCGTCCCGAAGCCTCGCTTCCGCCCAGGTCTTTGCCCGCAAATCTGTTGCGTGCGTGCCTAAGCATGCTCCCATTTCTACGCCCGGAAAGGTCTACATGTACGACCCCTCTCTGACGCATGCGTGCGCCGCTCACCCTTTCGTTTCAAAAATAGCCGCTCTAGCGAGCGCATGCGTAGTATGTCTTATGTACCTCCACCACTTCTGTCGAGCGTGGTAGCGAGGAACCACAAAGCCCAGAGCCGTCCGATTTGCCAGGTTGCCCTGCTATCGGGCTTGTGCACTGGCAGCTGCGAAGCGAACAACGCCATGTCTACTGAGGGCACAACTGCCCTATGTACCCTCTCCGCGGGCATTAGTGGGAAAGCAGCTGCAGGGTTCGTTCCTGAGCTCAGGCTTTTTCCTCCCCCGGAGACTGAGGCTGGGAGTCCACCGTGGACTGGGGGTCCACCTGAGACTAGGTGCTGTGGGTCCCCCTGGGGACAGGGGCTGGGGTCACGGCCAGAGAGTGTATAAAGCTCCATGGTGCTCCAATGGGCTGGAGAGAACGGCTTTGCGAGGCAACAGGGGTGTACACACAGGGCTGACCAAGAGCAGCAAGCTGGGCTGGTACTCAGGTGTAAGATGCCTGGGTGGTCTAGGGCAGAGTCAGTCTAGGGCCCTCACTGCCCCACCTGTAGCACAGGGGTAAACACACCTAGTGCTTGCAGCTGCAGATCTCAGAGCACTTTACATGGGAGGGGCATGAGTGTTATCCCGCTTTTACATGTAAGCAGTGTCAGGGTGAGCTCCACCCTGACATCTGGTGGTGAGGTGTGGCAAGTTGTGGAAAAGAACTTCAGGGGCTGATCTCATTTGCATAGGCACACCCACCCCGCCTAGAATGAGGCCATAGCTGCCCAAATGGTCACTTTGGCTGCTGTGGGATCCCCAGTGTCTCTGTTATTGGGGCAGGAAGAATAAATTGTTAGTACCCTGATTATGGGAACTGTGCTTGGAACTGTACTTGGCCTTTTGTTATGATGGAGGGAGTCACCATCAACTCAGTAGCACTCGCTAGGCAAGGGTCATGGGTTCTAAAACTCTGAACTGAGAGAGGTTGGTGATAAGTGGTGGTATGGGTCTCTTGGTGGGCTGGGCCTTACATGCTAATTACACTTTCTCCTTTCTCTGCTGTGGCATATCAGAGCTAATTTTGGTTTCATTAGGAGTCTAGTTACATGCTGCTGAGCTCACTTTGGGCTAATGGTTCACCAGCACTGGGGCTCCTCTATTACAAGCTGAATTCACCAAAGAGCTGAACTGACTAAGAGCTGAAATCACTGAGTGTTGTGTTAAGTAGTGGGGGGGCCTGAAGATATATTGTGGAGAAGTTTGCGGGACAGCTGGAGTGCCTTGTGGATAGGCTGGTGGAGCAGTTCATGGGAATGCGGGAGCTGCTGGTGGGAGGTGGAGCGGAGCAGTTTGTGGGATGGCGGGAGCTGCTTATGGGTCGTGGAGCTGAGCGAAGCAGTTTGTGGGGCAGCTGGCGGAGCGAAGGCCTATGGGGCGGTCAGCTTCAGATCATGTAAGGTGCCTTTTACCCCCGCCTCCATCTCCACCCGGGTAGGGAGGTAAAGCTCTGCAGATAAACTTTTGAACTCTGGGGCTGCCCTGACCAGGGACATAGACTTTGGGGTCATTGGACTTTTGGGACTTTGGGTGATTTGGGGTTGCTGGACTCAAGAACCAAAGGGAAAGGGCATGCCCCAATTTGCTTGGGGTGGGTTTTTTTTGCTCATGGGTTGTGTTATGAATCCTGTTGGTGGTGTTTCCCCAACATAATGCCACATTGTTTCTCTCTGTTATTAAAAGGCTTTTTGCTACACTCAGACTAGGTGCTTGTGAGAGGGGAAGTATTGCCTCTGGGAGGCGCCCAGCGGGGGTGGTATATATTTGTCCCAGGTCACTGGGTGGGGGCTCGAGACGGTTTGCATTGTGTTATTGGAATGGATCCCCTAGATATTGAACCCGGCCCTTGTTGCTGCCAACTCTCGGGCAGAAGCGTTACATACATATGGGGAAAACTGATGCACAAAGGAGATGAGACTTGCCCATGGTCATCTAGCAGGGCAGAGACAGGGATAGAACCTGGTGTCCTGAGGCGTGGTGGCTCATCAGCCCAGGCCCAGGAGGTGCAGCCTAACCACTAATTCCCCAAAGCTACAAAATACATTTTGTGCACATACAGTTTTAAGGACAGTGACTCTTGTCTATATTACTCCTGAGGGAATTCCACACCACTGCTCAGGTGCAGAATTCATATTGTCCGCAGATTTCTTTGCTCCCCCACAGAAAAATGGGGAAGCAAAGAAATATGCGAGGACACATTACCCATGCTCGGAGCAACAGGCAGAGGCATAAATCACCATGGCGGGGAAGGAGCTGGGCGTGTGAGCATGCATGGGGGTGACTCTGTCCCTCTTGCTCACCCAGCCTGGGTGGGTAGGGCTTCGGGTTGTTTGGAGGTAGGGCGTGAGGCAGGCTCTGTCCTCTGAGGCAGTTAATTGTTCCCATTCTTAGTCAATTCCCCCAGATGCATAAAACACATGTAAAAGTTTTAAGGCTCCATTACATTGCCAGAGTGGAGGAAAGGAGCCTTATCGTAAATGGTCAGCTAGGAAAATCTAGGTTCTGTCTCACTTTTTTCCTGTGCCAGAGTGGCACAATGGGGTTAATTACAGGTCAGGATCTATTTTACTTATCTCAAAGAAGACTTTGAGGGCAAATAAAATGTTTATCAAGCAGTCAATAAAATGTCAGGACAATCAGAACCAAGCACTTCCCAAAGTAGCCAGCCAGGATTATAACTGGAACGCAGGTATTGGTTCCCTAGTATTTGTAATTTAACTTTCATATGTTTAGGAAATGCTGAATAGTTATCGTGACTTTTTTCTGTATTGTAGTTTAAATAAATTAACAAAATAATTGAAACTGGTGTGATTATATTGTATTATTTTGACAAATAAAATAAGCATAATTTTGCAGAATTTTTAATTTTTGGCACATAGTTCCTCCAGGAGTACTATGCGCAATAAGATAACACAAGGCCACAAGAAGTGCTTGTGATTTGATTGAAATCTGTCCCAACTCCCTCTCACAAGTAGCGAAACGCAACACCCAACCGTTCCAAGAAAGCAGCCCTGTGTGTGGTTCAGATCTCAGTATAGCTCCTAGCCTCAAGACACTGCCGTGTTCCCATGGCTGTTTACCATACCCATGCCATGCCGTACCAAAGTGCCTTGTTAATTTTGAATGAATGACTGTGATATTGTATTTTTTGTTTCTGTAGCGAATTGCCCACTTAAAGAACACGGGATTTTCCGGTCCTGATTGGCCGACTGAATATTTTTTTTACAGCAATGTTGTAAGTTACCTGTTGCCTAAAGTGCCAGTGTGCTTTTTTTCTCTTTTTAATTGCTGGCACTATAAGTGACCGCAGTCTAGTATTTGAATGCATGAAAATGTGCTAAGCAGAGGCACATGATGCAACTAGCTGAACAATGTCAATTTACACTGAGGCCTTTAACTTAAGCCGGCCCAGACTTTAAATTCATGTGAAAATATATGGGAATTTAAACTTTTTTGGTTTCCTTGCAATTATCCTTCTTCTTCTTTCTTGGTAAACGGATCCATTTAGATTCTTTTCCGTGCATTTAAAAATAACCTTATAATAATGGCTATTAAATCATACCATGGGCCAGTGGTTTTCAAAAAAATTTCTGGCAACCCAGTTGAAGAAAATTGTTGATGCCCGCAACACAACAGAGTTGAGGATAAGGGGTTTGGGCTGTGGGCTGGGCCAGAGGGTTGGAGTGTGAGGGTGAGGGCTGTGGGGTGAGGCCAGGAATGAGGGGTTCAGGGTGTGGGAGGGGGGTCTGGGCTGGGGCAGAGGTGTGGAGTGTGGGAGTGAGTCTGGGCTGTGGGTACACGCTCTGGGCTGGAGCCAGGGATGAGGGGTTTAGGGTGCTGGAACGGGCTCCAGGTTGGGGGGGATCAGGGCTGGGGCAGGGGATTGAGATGCGGGGTTACGGTATGGGCTTACCTCAGGCGGCTCCCAGTCAGTGGCACAGCGGAGGTGCAAAGGCAGGCTTCCTGCCTGTCCTGGCACCATGGACAATGCTGCGCCCCGGAAACGGCCAGCAGCAGGTCTGGCTCCTAGGCAGAAGTGCAAAAGCAGCTCCATGATGCTGTCACCCGCAGGCACTGCTCCACCCCAGGTCCCATTGGCTGGTTCCCAGCCAATGGGAGTGCGGAGCCACTGTTCAGGGTAGGGGCAGCAGCAGCATGCGGAGCCCTGTGGCTCTGCCGCCTAGGAGCCAGACCTGCTGCTGGCCAATTCCGGAGTGCAGTGCCATGTCAGAACAGGTAGGTACTAGCCTGCCTTACCCGGGCAGCACCACCGACGGGACTTTTAACGGCCCAGTCAGCAGTACTGACCAGAGTTGCCGCAACCCAGTGCCTTACATTCCGCAACCCAGTACTGGGTCACAACCCACAGATTGAAAACCACTGCCCTAGGAGGTGACACAAAAGTCATGAGCCGCCGCTGGTCCTTACTCCCATGCCAGAGCTGTATCCACTGGGCTGCACTGCCCCCCAAACACAGAGATGGGAACACTCTCTGGACCTGGTGTCACTTGGACACCAGTGTGGCTATACCAGCAAACCCTCCTGGAGGAGATGCAGCTTAGCCTGGCAGAGAGGGCTCCTACCGGTACAGTTTATACCAGTTGCCCAGGCAAAATATAAAAGGAGTACTTGTGGCACCTTAGAGACTAACCAATTTATTTGAGCATAAGCTTTCGTGAGCTACAGCTCACTTCATCGGATGCATAAAGTGGAAAATACAGTGAGGAGATTTATATACACACAGACCATGAAAAAATGGGTGTTTATCATACACATTGTAAGGAGAGTGATCATTTAAGATGAGCTATTACCAGCAGGAGAGTGGGGCATTGCTGGCACATGATGGCATATATCACATTGGTAGATGTGCAGGTGAACGAGCCTCTGATAGTGTGGCTGATTGGACTAGGCCCTATGATGGTGTCCCCTGTATAGATATGTGGACACAGTTGCCAATGGGCTTTGTTGCGAGGATAGGTTCCTGGGTTAGTGGTTCTGTTGTGTGGTGTGTGGTTGCTAGTGAGTATTTGCTTCAGGTTGGGGGGCTGTCTGTAGGCAAGGCTGTAGGTAGGCCTGTCTCCCAAGATTTGTGAGAGTGATGGGCCGTCCTTCAGGATAGGTTGTAGATCCTTGATGATGCATTGGAGAGGTTTTAGTTGGGGGCTGAAGGTGATGGCTAGTGGCGTTCTGTTATTTTCTTTGTTGGGCCTGTCCTGTAGCAGATGACTTCTGGGTACTCTTCTGGCTCTGTCAATCTGTTTCTTCACTTCAGCAGGTGGGGATTGTAGTTGTAAGAATGCTTGATAGAGATCTTGTAGGTGTTTGTCTCTGTCTGAGGGGTTGTAGCAAATGCAGTTGAATCGTAGAGCTTGGCTGTAGACAATGGATCGTGTGATGTGGTCTGGGTGAAAGCTGGAGGCATGTAGGTAGGAATAGCGGTCAGTAGGTTTCCGGTATAGGGTGGTGTTTATGTGACCATCACTTATTAGCACTGTAGTGTCCAGGAAGTGGATCTCTTGTGTGGACTGGTCCAGGCTGAGCTTGATGGTGGGATGGAAACTGTTGAAATCATGGTGGAATTCCTCAAGGGCTTCTTTTCCAGGGATCCAGATGATGAAGATGTCATCAATATAGCGCAAGTAGATTAGGGGCATTAGGGGACGAGAGCTGAGGAAGCGTTGTTCTAAGTCAGCCATAAAAATGTTGGCATATTGTGAGGCCATGCGGGTACCCATAGCAGTGCCACTGATTTGTCCCCAAATGTGAAATAGTTATGGGTGAGGACAAAGTCACAAAGTTCAGCCACCAGGTTTGCCGTGACATTATCGGGGATAGTGTTCCTGACGGCTTGTAGTCCATCTTTGTGTGGCATGATGGTGTAGAGGGCTTCTACATCCATAGTGGCCAGGATGGTGTTTTCAGGAAGATCACCGATGGATTGTAGTTTCCTCAGGAAGTCAGTGGTGTCTTGAAGATGTGCTGGTAGCGTAGGGCCTGAGGAGGGAGTCTACATAGCCAGACAATCCTGCTGTCAGGGTGCCAATGCCTGAGATGATGGGGTGCCCAGGATTTCCAGGTTTATGGATCTTGGGTAGCAGATAGAATACCCCAGGTCAGGGTTCCAGGGGTGTGTCTGTACAGATTTGTTCTTGTGCTTTTTCAAGGAGTTTCTTGAGCAAATGCTGTAGTTTCTTTTGGTAACCCTCAGTGGGATCAGAACGTAATGGCTTGTAGAAAGTGGTGTTGGAGAGCTGCCGAGCAGCCTCTTGTTCATATTCCGACCTATTCATGATGACAACAGCACCTCCTTTGTCAGCCTTTTTGATTATGATGTCAGAGTTGTTTCTGAGGCTGTGGATGGCATTGTGTTCTGCACGGCTGAGGTTATGGGGCAAGTGGTGCTGCTTTTCCACAATTTCAGCCTGTGCACGTAGGTGGAAGCACTCTATGTAGAAGTCCAGTCTGTTGTTTTGACCTTCAGGAGGAGTCCACCCAGAATCCTTCTTTTTGTCGTCTTGGTAGGAAGGTGTCTGTGGATTAGTATGTTGTTCAGAGGTGTGTTGGAAATATTCCTTGAGTCGAAGACGTCGAAAATAGGATTCTAGGTCACCACAGAACGGTATCATGTTCGTGGAGGTGGAGGGGCAGAAGGAGGGGCCCCGAGATAGGACAGATTCTTCTGCTGGGTTAAGAGTATAGTTGGATAGATTAACAATATTGCTGGGTGGGTTAAGGGAACCATTGCTGTGGCCCCTTGTGGCATGTAGTAGTTTAGATAATTTAGTGTCCTTTTTCTTTTGTAGAGAAGCAAAGTGTGTGTTGTAAATCATAGAATCATAGAATAACAGAGTTGGAAGGGACCTCTGGAGGCCATCTAGTCCAACCCCCTGCCCAGAGCAGGACCAATCCCAACTAAATCATCCCAGCCAGGACTTTGTCAAGCATGACCTTAAAAACTTCTAAGGAAGGGGATTCCACCACCTCCCTAGGTAACGCATTCCAGTGTTTCACCACCCTCCTAGTGAAAAAGTTTTTCCTAATATCCAACCTAAATCTCCCCCACTGCAACTTGAGACCATTACTCCTTGTCCTGTCATCTGCAATCACTGAGAATAGTCTAAATCCATCCTCTTTGGATCCACCTTTCAGGTAGTTAAAAGCAGCTATCAAATCCCCCCTCATTCTTCTCTTCCGTAGACTAAACAATCCCAGTTCCCTCAGCCTCTCCTCATAAGTCATGTGTTCCAGACCCCTAATCATTTTTGTTGCCCTCTGCTTGACTTTTTCCAATTTTTCCACATCCTTCTTGTAGCATGGGGACCAAAACTGGACACAGTACTCCAGATGAGGCCTCACGAATGCCGAATAGAGGGGAATGATCACATCCCTTGATCTGCTGGCAATGCCACTACTTATACAGCCCAAAATACCATTAGCCTTCTTGGCAACAAGGGCACACTGTTGACTCATATCCAGCTTCTCGTCCACTGTCACCCCTAGGTCCTTCTCTGCAGAACTGATGCCTAGCCATTCGCTAGTCTGTAGTGGTACATTGGATTCTTCCATCCTAATTGCAGGACTCTGCACTTGTCCTTGTTGAACCTCATCAGATTTCTTTTGGCCCAATCCTCCAATTTGTCTAGGTCCCTCTGTATCCTATCCCTACCCTCCAGCATATCTATCTCTCCTCCCAGTTTAGTGTCATCCGCAAACTTGCTGAGGGTGCAATCCACACCATCCTCCAGATCACTAATGAAGATATTGAACAAAACCGGCCCCAGGACCGACCCTTGGGGCACTCCGCTAGATACCAGCTGCCAACTAGACATGGAGTCAATGATCACTACCCATTGAGCCCGACAATCTAGCCAACTTTCTAGCCACCTTGTAGTGTATCCATCCAGCCCATACTTCTTTAACTTGCTGACAAGAATACTGTGGGAGACCGTGTCAAAAGCTTTGCTAAAGTCAAGAAACAATACATCCACTGCTTTCCCTTCATCCACAGAACCAGTAATCTCATCATAGAAGGCAATTAGATTAGTCAGGCATGACTTTCCCTTGGTGAATCCATGCTGACTGTTCCTGATCACTTTCCTCTCATCTAAGTGCTTCAGAATTGATTCCTTGAGGACATGCTCCATGATTTTTCCGGGGACTGAGGTGAGGCTGACCGGCCTGTAGTTCCCAGGATCCTCCTTCTTCCCTTTTTTAAAGATTGGCACTACATTAGCCTTTTTCCAGTCTTCCGGTACTTCCCCAGATCGCCATGAGTTTTCAAAGATAATGGCCAATGGCTCTGCAATCACATCCTCCAACTCCTTTAGCACTCTTGGATGCAACACATCCGGCCCCATGGACTTGTGCACATGCAGTTTTTCTAAATAGTCCCGAGCCACTTCTTCCTTCACAGAGGGCTGGCCACCTCCTCCCCATGCTGTGCTGCCCAATGCAGTAGTCTGGGAGCTGACCTTGTTCGTGAAGACAGAGGCAAAAAAAGCATTGAGTACATTAGCTTTCTCCACATCCTCTGTCACTAGGTTGCCTCCCTCATTCAGTAAGGGGCCCACACTTTCCTTGGCTTTCTTCTTATTGCCAACGTACCTGAAGAAACCCTTCTTGTTACTCTTAACATCCCTCGCTAGCTGCAACTCCAGGTGTGATTTAGCCTTCCTGATTTCATTCCTACATGCCCAAGCAATATTTATATACTCATCCCTGGTCATTTGTCCAATCTTCCACTTCTTGTACGCCTCTTTTTTGTGTTTAAGATCAGCAAGGATTTCACTGTTAAGCCAAGCTGGTCGCCTGCCATATTTACTATTCTTTCTACACATCGGGATGGTTTGTCCCTGTAAATGGCTTGTCTAGTTTTAGTAAAGTCCAGCCACAAGGAAGTTTGTGTGGAAGGTTGTTTTTTTATGAGAATATCCAGTTTTGAGAGCTCATTCTTAATCTTTCCCTGTTTGCTGTAGAGGATGTTGATCAGGTGGTTCCCCAGTTTCTTTGAGAGCATGTGGCACAAGCTGTCAGCATAGTCTGTGTGGTATGTAGATTGTAATGGATTTTTTACCTTCAGTCCTTTCAGTATGATGTCCATCTGTTTGCATTTGGAAAGGAAGATGATGTCTGTCTGTATCTGTACGAGTTTTTTCATGAAGTTGATAGATTTCCACTCCATACGGCTAAATGCAGTGCCTTGCATGACAAAATAAGCTCTCCAAGGAGAAGGACTGGCATACCTGGTGCTGAACTAGGGCTAGGGGGCATGGAAATGCCAGGCGACAAGCCTAAGCAGGCAGAACACCTCAGCCTGGAAACGCTTTGGGGTTCTGCCTAGAGTGGCAGGGCCCCCCCGCAGTTAGCAGGGAAGGCCCTTGGAGGTGCCCATGCATGTGCATCGGTGATGGCCTCACTACGAGCCCTGCGCAGCCGGCCCAGCTCTGGGGGAGGGAGCCGCCAGCCAGCCTGGTTCGCACATCAGCCACGTGGTGAAAGGGTCAAGGCCAGTCACTGGGAGCAGGCAGCGCAGGCTGGGAATGTCCTTGCTGGGCCCCTCAGTGTTCGGCCAGCCTCTTGGCTGTGGGACGTCAGGGTGGCTCCGCCAACGTGTCCAGAGCTATGGAAGGAGGAGTGGGCTTGGCTCCTCAGAGCCTGACAGGGGGCTTGCTGGTGTCCTCCCCACCCCACCTTGCCCAGCCTCTCCCATGCCCCCCTTAACTCCCATCTCACCCGGCTTGGCTTTCCCAGTGCCCTTCAACTCTCATTCCACCCAGCTTCCCCTGTCCCCCTCCAACCCTCGCCCCCTCCACTCTCTCCAGTCCCCCCCTCTCAGCCCCCACCCTGCCCGGCCTCCTTCTTTGCCCCCCAACCTCCATCCCACCCAGTCTCCCCAGCAGCCCCTGCCTCCCACCCCCCACCCCACCCAGACTTCTTAGTGTCTCCCAACCTTCACCCCACATGGCCTCCACAGTGCCCCCTGTCCTCCCCAACCCCCACTATACCTAGCTTTTCCAGTGCCTCCCAAGCCCCAACCCACCTGGCCTCCCTGTCCCCTATTCCCTCCCAGATCCCTTCCCCACCCAACCTCCCCTCTGCTCCCCAACCTCACCTCCTGGCCTCCATGTGACAAAGTGGGAATTTTCTGTAATATTTTTTCCAATGCCAATGAGTGCCTTAGTTTCCCCCAGTACTTTACAGTGCTACACAGTGGCTCCAGGACAGTTAACTCTGCTCCTGGGGCAGCGCAGGAGAGGTTGGAGGGGGTGTCACCTCGCTGCCTGGGTCATTAGAGGACTGGCTGAAACTGACCCGGATCAATGGAGGATCTGGAAAGCCAACTGGAGACCCTAGCACGGAACAGCTGACTGGGCCCTGAAGAGCAGGCAGGTCTCTGCCCAGGAGTCTGGCTCAGCTGGACTCGCTGGACAGAGCTCAGGGCGTGAAGCAGCAAGGCTGGAGCCCAGCAGGGCCAGATAAACCTTTTGTGGGCCTGGCGCCAAACATATTTGTGGGCCCCCATGGAGGCAATTGAGCATGGGACGGGGAGGTCAGTTCCGAGAGCGAGGGGCCAGCCAGAGGCAATGGGGCATGGCATGGCAGGGCTGGCCCCGCTCGGCCCAGCCCAGTGCAAGGGCACTATTTACAAACTGGCAGTTGCCAGACACACACTGGCCCGCCCAGCCCTGTGCTGCCAGCATGCCCCTTCCCCTCAGGGGTGGGCCCATGCCACACCACACAGCCCCTCCCCCCCCAACACCAGACCAGCCCGCTGATTCCCTATGGCCAGAGCCCCCCTGAACCCACTATGCACAGTGCCCCCCCCAGGCCCTGACACAAATGCACAATCCCCTGCACAACACCACTCCTGCCCAGCGCCCCCATGCCCACAGCCCCACCACAACTACCAAGCACCCCACACAGAACCCCCTCCCTAGTGCCCCAACACACGCAGATCTTCCCCGCCCCTCACAGCCAAGCACCTCGCCCCCTCCAGACCCTCCAGAGACCCACTCCCCCATGCCCTGCCTCCTGGCCGCACTCACTAGCCCTGCTGGGAGGCGACTGTGTCTGCCGGGCTGAGCCATCAGGATCCACTTGCCTGGAAGGGCCCAGCCAAGCCCCCTGCACTGTCCCCCCTGCAACTGGATAAGACTGGCCAGGCTCAGGTGGGGATGGGAAGCAGAGACTGCCCAGAGCCAGAGGTGCACTTGGGTCCAACCAGGGAGCAGAGAGGAGCTGGCAGGTGGGGCCAGGGGGTGGAGAGGAGCAAGTGATGAGCGGGGAGAGCCAGCGGGCTGGTGGGGTCTTGGGGCACCGTGCAAGCAGAGCAGGCCGGGGCCCCTTCTGACCATGGGGCCGGCTCCATGGAGCCACTGGCGCCATTGTAAACCCCAGTACTGGAGCCCAGGGTCTCACTCCAGGAGGTGGTAAGGCCGTGTGGCCTCCCCTTGCAGAAGAGTGGGGCCCCTGGGGGGTCTGGCTCACTGAAAAAAGTGGATCCTCCAAGGGACTGTTTAAAAGCTGGGGGTTAGCACTGATCCTGTGGCTCTGTGACACCTCCCCACCCCCACCCCACCTTGCCTCCCTCATACCCCTGATCCCCCCATTCCCATTCTCACCTGACCTCCCCAGCCTGCCCCGCTCCAGGCCCTGCATCCCCCCTGCGCGGGGTAACACTCGTGGGCAGGTCAAAAGTCTCTGGGGATTTTATTCTCGTGCTCTGGCTGTGGGGGCCCCCTAGGAGCAGAGCAGCTGGCAGGCCTCCCCCAGGCTGCTGCGGGGGTGCATGCGGCGGCGGCGCAGGCGCTGCACGCTGGCATCTATGTGGAAGCCCGTCTGCTTGTCGCGGATGGAGGCACGCAGGTGCTGCTGGGTGGCCTGCATCTGCTGCACATTGGCCGCCGCCTTCTGCAGGGAACGCTCCAGCAGCACGCTGCCCTGTGGGAGGGACAGGTAGACAGGGAACAGCGTCACCACCCTGCAGCCGGCTGAGGTACTCCCGAATCCCACCTAACTACACCTCACCCCCAGCAGCCAGGCAAAGTCACCCTTCCTCCAGAAACACCATCGCCTCCCTGTAGCAGGGTGAGGTACTCCTGCCAAGCAACGCTGTCACCCCTACAGCCATCAGAGCCAGGCAAGGTACCCCCACTCAGCAACACCATCACCCCCCTATGGCTGGGGAAGGTATCTCTGCCAACCAGTGCTGTCACTCCTACAGCCATCGCAGCCAGGCAAGGTATCCCTACTCAGCAACACCATCATCCCCTACAGCCAGGCAAGATATCCCCATCCAGTAATACCATCACCCTCATATAGCTGGGCAAGGTTCCTCCAACTAGCAGCACCATCACCCCTGAAAGCCCCGCACAGAAAGACCATCACCCCCATAGCCATCCCAGCCATGCAAGGTACCCCCATCCAGCAAAACCTTCACCCTCATACAACTGGGCAAAGTACCCCTGCTCAGAAAGACCATTACCCCCTATAGCCATCTCAGCCATGCAAAGTACCCCCTCCAGCAACACTGTCACCACACTACAGACACCACAACCGGGCAAGGTACCCCCAGATGGGCAACACCACTGCTCCCTACAGCCATACCAGTGGGTGAGACCCCAGGAACTTACCTGGGTGAGGATCTGGGCCTCAGGCAGTTGGGTGCCCACATGGTGCTGGTACACCCGCACCAGGGGCCGGTTCAGCTTCTCCCGTGCCTCCAGGTACTGGCTGGACTCAGGGCCCTAGAACAATGTAGCAGGGGTCAGAGCAGGGCATCCTCACCTGGGGGAGCCCCCTCCACCCCCAGCCAGTTTCTCCTTCCCATGTCCATCCCTCGGGTGACCCCAGCCAGTCTGCCCTTCCCCTGCCAATCCCCCCAGACAGTCCCTTCTTCCTCTGCCCATCCCCCAGGTGCTCCCAGCCAGTCCCTTTTTCCCCTGCCCATTCCCCAGGTGCCCCCAGCCGGTCCCTTCTTCCCTTCCTGCCCCCCAGCAAAGTGTCACTCCCTGCCTGCCCCCAGCTGGTCCCTCCATCCGATGAAGTGAGCTGTAGCTCACGAAAGCTTATGCTCAAATAAATTGGTTAGTCTCTAAGGTGCCACAAGTACTCCTTTTCTTTTTGCGAATACAGACTAACATGGCTGTTACTCTGAAACCTCCTTCCCCCGTAAGGATAAGGCCTTTGTCTGTAGCCATATTGCAAGTCCTAAAGCCTAAGGCCTGCCTCTGCAGCCAGATTAAAAGAGCAGCAGCCATTAGCTGAGAAGCAGGAAATCACATCCTCACATTCCATCTAAATTACACTAAAACAATGTAGTATCAGGCTGTTAAGGAGACGCCATCCTAATGCCACCCACTATCACCAGATAAAGAAACAAATCTTAAGGTTGTTAAAGAAAACTTAGTTTTATAGCATTGTGTCTGTCAAGAAATCACTTATCAATTGTTGTGGTTGTGAAATCCTCATTTCTTTATTGTTTTGTCATTGTAAGCAGTGTCAGGATGAGCTCCACCCTGACATCTGGTGGTGAGGTGTGGCAAGTTGTGGAAAAGAACTTCAGGGGCTGATCTCATTTGCATAGGCACACCCACCCCGCCTAGAATGAGGCCATAGCTGCCCAGATGGTCACTTTGGCTGCTGTGGGATCCCCAGTGTCTCTGTTATTGGGGCAGGAAGAATAAATTGTTATTACGCTGATTATGGGAACTGTGCTTGGAACTGTACTTGGCCTTTTGTTATGATGGAGGGAGTCACCATCAACTCAGTAGCACTTGCTAGGCAAGGGTCATGGGTTTTAAAACTGTGTGAATGGAGAGAGGTTGGGGACAAGTGTTAATACTTGGTGGTATGGGCCTGTTGGTGAGGGCCTTACATGCTAATTGCACTTCCTCCTCTCTCTACTGTGGAATATCAGAGCTAATTTTGATTCTATTAGGAGTCTAGTTACAGGCTGCTCAGCTCACTTTGGACAGCACTACTACAAGCTGAAATCACTGAGTGTTGTGTTAAGTAGTGGGGGAGCCTGAAGATATATTGTGGAGAAGGTTGCGGCATGGCTGGAGTGCCTTGTGGACAGGCTGGTGGAGCAGTGCGTAGGATGGTGGGAGCTGCTGGTGGGCTGTGGAGCAGTTCGTGGGGCGGCGGGAGCTGCTTGTGGGCTGCAGAGCAGAGCAGAGCGAAGGAGTTTGTGGGGTGGCTGGCAGAGCGGAGACCTATGGAGCTGTGGGGGGGTCAGCTTTAGATCATGTAAGGTGCCTCTTACCCCCATCCCATCTCCGCCCAGGTTGGGAGGTAAAGCTCCACAGATAAACTTTCGAACTCTGGGGCTGCCCTGACCAGGGACAGAGACTTTTGGGTCATTGGACTTTTGGGACTTTGGGTGATTTGGGGTTGCCGCACTCAAGAACCAAAGGGAAAGGGGTATGCCCCAATTTGCTTGGGGTGGGTTTTTTGCTCATGGGTTGTGTTATGAATCCTGTTGGTGGTGTTTCCCCAACATAATGCCACATTGTTTCTCTCTGTTATTAAAAGGCTTTTTGCTGCACTCAGACTTGCGAGAGGGGAAGTATTGCCTCTTGGAGGCGCCCAGCGGGGGTGGTATATATTTGTCCCAGGTCACTAGGTGGGGGCTCGAGACGGTTTGCATTGTGTTATTGGAATGGATCCCCTAGATATTGAAACCGGCCCTTGTTGCTGCCAACTCTGACGGGCAGAAGGGTTACATTTTTGGGGGCTCGTCCGTTACATCATTATGGTCCCCACTTCCCTGTTGTTTGTCTGTATGATCTCTGTCTGGTTCTTTGATTGTTTCTGTTTGTTACATAATTAATTTTGCTAGGTGTAAATTAATTACGGTGGTAGGATTGGTTAAAAATGTTGTTACAGTGTGGTAGCATTGGTTAGTGTCATGATTGGTTAAGGTACAGCTAAGCAGGCCTCAAGTTTCACCATATAAACTGGGGACCAAAAGGAAGTTCTTTGGGAACCAACTCCAGGACACAACCCCAAGAACAGAGCTGCCAGAACTCAACACCCTGCCAATGACACTGTGCAGAAACTGGAGTTCCCGAGATGACCTGATCCTGACTGGCCATCAAGAAAAGTCCATCTGTCTCTTTAGGAGTAGTGAGCATTGTATGTGTAGCGTGTGCATTCTTGGTTTTGGTGATGGTTAATAAATAGAGGTTACGTAGGATATTGCTGTATAAGGCTCTTTCACTGGTAAAAGATCCCATAAACCCCTCAAAAGATTAAGCCCTGACTCTACAGGGAAAGGGTGTTTGCCCAGAGCCCACGGAGGGGTAAAGTTAGGTGCCTTTTGCCTGGAGCCCTAGGAAGTGGGAAAGGGTGGGGGTACCTAAATTAAGAGGGTTACGCCTTGAGCCCTAGGAACTGGGTAAAGGTGGGATGTCCTAGAGTGTGTGAGTAACAGAGAATTTTAGTGGGTAACACCCCTGCCCGCCCCCCCAGCAAAGTTTCCCCACACACACCCCAGCTCCCCTGCTCTCCCAGCACAGGGTCACCTCCCCCAACCCCCTCCGCACCCACTCACCATGGTCATTCCCTGGGTGATGCCCAGCTCCCCGTGGAAGCGCTGGCAACGGTTCAGGGTGCTGCGCATGCCCCCCAGTGCCATGTAGAGACGCTCCTGGCCGGGGAGGGAGCACAGGGTGAGGTGTGGGGGTCACGCTGGGTCCTCGCAGGGACAGGTCACCCCAACCCCCAGGTTCAGAGACCACACCAGAGACCTTCCCCCTAGCCCATAGCTGGGGCCTGAGCCCCTGCTTGGCCTCCCAATGGGGGTGGGGCACAATCAGTCCTTTAGTGTGCCATCCTCTGCCACAGCAGTGTGGTTCTGGGCCTGTGGGTCTGATATAGGGATGGAGGCATGAGGGCAGCCTGGGGCAGGGGCTGTGGGGCTGGTATAGAGCTGGGGGGATGGGGGAGCATGGGGCAGGGGCTGTGGGGCTGATATGGGGTTGGGGGAGTTTGGGGCAGGGGCTGCAGGGCTGTTATTGAGCTGGAGGGATGGGGGAGTGTGGTGCATGGGCTGTGGGGCTGGTACAGAGCTGGGGGGATGGGGGAGCATGGGGCTAGTAAGGAGCTTGGGGGAGTGTGGGGCAGTACAGTGGGTCTGATAAGGAGCTTGGGGTGATGGGGAGCATGGGGTAGGGGCTGTGGGTCTGGTATGGGGATGGGGGAGTGTGGGGAAGGGCTGTGGGGCTAATATAGAGCTGAGGGGATGGGGCAGTGTGGGGCAGGGTCTGTGGGTCTGGTATAGAGCTGGGGGGAGTGTGGGTCAGAGGCTGTGGGTCTGGTATAGAGCTGGGGCATGGGGGAGTGTGGGGTAGGGGCTGTTGGTCTGGTATGGTACTGGGGGGATGGGGGAGTGTGCGGCAGGGGCTAGTATAGGAATGATGTGCCGAAGTGGGACTGTTCTTAATGTTTTCTCTGAATACTGTGTGGATGCCTCAGTTTCCCCTATGCATTTATTAAGGATCTAGGTGGTGAGATAAGGGTGTGTGATTGTTGCAGAACCCTAGAGGGGCAGTGTGATGCTGTCTGCACAGGGAATGGCCGACACCCTGTCTCCTGGCAACTGATGGCCTGGGCCTCTCCCCTGCAAGGTGCCAACTGAAGGTGTTGGAGATCAGGTGGCCTCCTTGCCCAGAAAAGGCACAAAGGCCAGAGGAGGGGCTGGAGGGAGTTTCAGTTTGGAGCTGGCTAGGGAATTGGGGTAAGCCCAGAACCTGGGTCTGGGCTCCCCACCCCCCAAGATGGACCTGACTGAGGGGTCCTGTTTTCTGTACCTACAAACTCTGTTTTAGACTGTGTTCCTGTCATCTAATAAACCTTCTGATTTCATGGCTGGCTGAGAGTCATGGTGAATTGCAGGAAGTGGGTCTGCGGGGCCCTGACTACCCCACACTCTATAACAACTGGTGGCAGTGGTGAGATGTACTGCACCTAGTGGATGGCGCTTCCTGCAGTAAGTGACTGGGGAGCTTCAAAAGGGGAAGTTCCTTCAGTTCCGGGAGGCGAAGGAGCTACGCTTAACCCCTAAGAGAAGGACTGTTGCAGTAACGGGGTTCCCCGGGACTGCGGTGAGCGGTTCCAGGGGTGGAGGAATCACAGAATCATAGAATATCAGGGTTGGAAGGGACCTCAGGAGGTCATCTAGTCCAACCCCCTGCTCAAAGCAGGACCAATCCCCAGTTAAATCATCCCAGCCAGGGCTTTGTCAAGCCTGATCTTAAAAATTTCTAAGGAAGGAGATTCTACCACCTCCCTAGGTAACGCATTCCAGTGTTTCACCACCCTCCTAGTGAAAAAGTTTTTCCTAATATCCAACCTAAACCTCCCCCACTGCAACTTGAGACCCTGCCTATGGTCCAGATCCCTGTGCAGACACAGGAGGGGTCAGGCTGGCTGGTAGCTGGGATTCTCAGCTGTGAGGTCCTGTTGTAGGATGCCTGTGTCTATTTGGGACAGGATCCAGACCCTGGTCCTGTAACGGCCAAGGATTTGAATTTGAATCCACGGAACCAATCAACTGAGACTGAAATTGTCAGTGAAAATCAAATGACCTGGCTGGCAGGGGAGAGGAGCTACTAGGCTCGGGATACCTGCCTGCCTGTAACCAGAGCCCTGGGGCTGAGTGGAACGGAGAGATGCTCCCCGCCCCCCTGCACACTGGAGAGGGGTCTCACGATGGCTCTGATGCTGTGACCAAAGCAGCGAGCTCGCTGCCTAATCCCACTAGGACAGCAACGGCAGCGCTGAGCATGGTGGGAACTGAGACCCCAGCTGAGTGGGTGGACACACAGGCAGGGCAGGTCAGCTGCCAACCAGGTTTGCCTGGTCCAGACGTGCTGCTGGGACAGGGCTCAACGGGGCTGTGACCCCAGGCCCAGCCAACGAGAGGGAACAGGTCCCCATCCCTTCCCCAAGAGCTGAATTCCAGACCGAGCTGCAGGATGCCTCCTTGGAGAAGCTGAGGGAACTTGCTGGCCACAGCACTGCAAACCCCCTTGGGGAAGGCTGCAGGGAAAGATTGCTGTGGGAGAAGGATTCCTGTACCGGGAATGGGCTCCCCAAGGGGAAGTGGAACTGTGGGGAATCAGGAGGCAGCTGGTGGTGCCAGCTTTATCAAGCTGCATCCTGTGGAAAGGAGCGACTCTGGAAGGGTATGCAGTGCTACTCTGCCAGCATCTATAATACTAACTGTGAATTTTGTAAGATCCTTCCACCTGCAAGATTTAAATGCATGGCAAGGAGTTGGCCCACAATGTCCCTCTCTCAGGACACCCGGGGATCCAGTGCCCCAGGCAGCAGCGGTGGCAGAACTTTTTCTGGCCCCGAGTCTGTGACGCAGCCCAGCAGTTCTGCAGGTCCTGCGACCCCTGTCAGAGCGTGGGGAAGGCCCGGCTCCCTTGAGACCCCTGCCTATCATAGAGGAACCTTTCCGGAACATAGTGGAGCCCCTCAGCAAGGCAACCCAGTCGGGAAGAAATACATCCTGGTGGTGATGGATTTCGCCACCCACTACCCAGAGGCAGTGGCTCTGTCCTCCACCGAGGCAGACACTGTGGCAGACGCACTGCTGACCATCTTCAGCAGAGCAGGGGTCCCCAGCAAGGTCCTTACAGACCAGGGGTCCAATTTCATGTCAGCCCTGCTCCAGGGCTTGTGGGAGAAATGTGGGGTCTAGTCTTCCTGGGTCTCTGCATATCACCCTCAGTCCAATGGGCTGGTGGAGAGATTTTATGGACCCTGAGGATGATGCTGAGGACTTTTATGAATCAGCATCTGCAGAATTGAGACAGACCACTGGGAACAAACCATCCCAATGTGTAGAAAGAATAGTAAATATGACAGGCGACCAGCTTGGCTTAACAGTGAAATCCTTGCTGATCTTAAACACAAAAAAGAAGCTTACAAGAAGTGGAAGATTGGACAAATGACCAGGGAAGAGTATAAAAATATTGCTTGGGCATGCAGTAGTGAAATCGGGAAGGCCAATCCACACTTGGAGTTGCAGCTAGCAAGAGATGTTAAGAGTAACAAGAAGGGTTTCTACAGGTACGTTAGCAACAAGAAGAAGGTCAGGGAAAGTGTGGGCCCTTTACTGAATGGGGGAGGCAACGTAGTGACAGAAGATGTGGAAAAAGCTAATGTACTCAATGCTTTTTTCGCATCTGTCTTCACAAACAAGGTCAGCTCCCAGACTACTGCACTGGGCAGCACAGCATGGGGAGGAGGTAACCAGCCCTCTGTGGAGAAAGAAGTGGTTCAGGACTATTTAGAAAAGCTGGACGAGAACAAGTCCATGACGCCAGATGCACTGCATCCAAGAGTGCTAAAGCAGTTGGCAGATGTGATTGCAGAGCCATTGGCCATTATCTTTGAAAACTCATGGAGATTGGGGGAGGTCCCAGATGACTGGAAAAAGGCTAATGTAGTGCCCATCTTTAAAAAAGGGAAGGAGGAAGATCTGGGGAACTACAGGCCAGTCAGCCTCACCTCAGTCCCTGGAAAAATCATGTAGCAGGTCGTCAGGGAATCAATTCTGAAGCACTTTGAGAAGCGGAAAGTGATCAGGAACAGACAGCATAGATTCACCAAGGGCAAGTCATGCCTGACTAATCTAATTGCCTTCTATGATGAGATAACTGGCTCTGTGGACGAGGGGAAAGCAGTGGATGTGATATATCTTGACTTTAGCAAAGCTTTTGATACGGTCTCCCACAGTATTCTTGCCAGCAAGTTAAAGAAGTATGGGCTGGATGAATGGACTATAAGGTGGATAGAAAGCTGGCTAGATTGTCGGGCTCAGCGGGTAGTGATCAATGGCTCCATGTCTAGTTGGCAGCCGATATCAAATGGAGTGCCCCAAGGGTCGGTCCTGGGGCTGGTTTTGTTCAATATCTTAGTTAATTATCTGGAGGATGGCGTGAACTGCACTCTTAGCAAGTTTGCAGATGACACTAAACTGGGAGGAGTGGTAGATATGCTGGAGGGTAAGGATAGGATACAGAGGGACCTAGACAAATTAGAGGATTGGGCCAAAAGAAATCTGATGAGGTTCAACAAGGACAAGTGCAGAGTCCTGCACTTAGGACGGAAGAATCCCATGCACCGCTACAGACTAGGGACCGAGTAGCTAGGCAGCAGTTCTGCAGAAAAGGACCTAGGGGTTACACTGGATGAGAAGCTGGATATGAGTCAACAGTGTGCCCTTGTTGCCAAGAAGGCTAATGGTATTTTGGGCTGTATAAGTAGTGGCATTGCCAGCAGATCAAGGGATGTGATCATTCCCCTCTATTCGGCATTGGTGAGGCCTCATCTGGAGTACTGTGTCCAGTTTTGGTCCCCATGCTACAAGAAGGATGTTGAAAAATTGGAAAAAGTCAAGCAGAGGGCAACAAAAATGATTAGGGGGCTGGAGCACATGACTTATGAGGAGAGGCTGAGGGGACTGGGATTATTTAGTCTGCAGAAGAGAAGAATGAGGGGAGATTTGATAGCTGGTTTCAACTACCTGAAAGGGGGTTCCAAAGAGGATGGATCTAGACTGTTCTCAGTGGTACCGGTTGATAGAACAAGGAGCAATGGTCTCAAGTTACAGTGTGGGAGGTTTAGGTTAGATATTAGGAAAAACTTTTTCACTAGGAGGGTGGTGAAGCACTGGAATGGGTTACCTAGAGAGATGGTGGAATCTCCTTCCTTAGAGGCTTTTAAGGTCAGGCTTGACAAAGCCATGGCTGGGAGGATTTAGTTGGGGATTAGGTCCTGCTTTGAGCAGGGGGTTGGACTAAAGGACCTCCTGAGCTCCCTTCCAACCCTGATATTCTATGAAGTACCTGCCCCACCTGAAGTACAGGGAAGTGCTCCAGGAATCCAAAGCATTCTTCCCTTTCGAGCTGCTGTATGGGAGGAGAGTGAGGGGACCCCTGGACCTGGTACGGGACGGTTGGGAGGAGAAGCGGGAAGACCCCCTGGCGGATCTCTTCCCTGAGATGGGAGCCAATCCTCCCATCAGGTGTCCCACATTCAGAGTCACTTGGCAAACAGCCCTGAACCTGGAAAGAGAGGTCAAGGTCACGCTGGCTTTAGAGCGTGATCCAGCCGTTCAACAGCCCATGGGCCTCACCTGTGGGGCTGGTCCCCAAGAAAGATGGGTCTATCCGATTCTTTGGGGACTATAAGAAGCTTAATGCCATCAATGTGTCCAATGCCTACCCCATGCCTAGGCCTCGTGAGATTCTAGACAAGCTGGCAGGGGGCTCATTACCTCTCTACTATGGATCTCACCAAGGGCAACTGGCAGGTGCCTTCGGACCCAGATACCAGGTTGAAATCTGCCTTCACCACCCCTTTGGGGCTCTGAGTTCCTGGTCCTGCCTTTTGACCTCAAGGGGGCATCGGCCACCTCCCAGCGCCGGGTGAATCAGTTACTGAGGGGGATGGAGAACTTGGCCCTGGCATACATTGATGATATCTGTGTCTTTAGCCAGACCTGAGATTAATACATGTCCCAGGTGAAGAGGGTGCTGGGCTGCCCCAAGGAGGCAGGACTGACAGTAAAAGCTGAAAAGTTTAAGGTGGGGATGGCAGAGGTATCGTACCTGGGCCACAAGGTGGGGAGCAGCTGCCCAAGCCCAGAGCCGGCCAAGGTGGAGACAATCAGAGATTGGCCCATTCTCCAGACCAAGAAACAGGTCCAGGCCTTTATCAGGATGGCGGGGTACTACCGGAGGTTTGTACCACACTTTAGCTCCCTAGCTGCCCCCATCACTGATCTATGTGAGAAGGGTAAGCCAGACGAGGTGGTCTGGACTGAGCAGTGCCAGAGGGCTCTCTGTGTGCTGAAGGAGGCTCTAATCCAGGGCCCAGTAAATCTGGTAAACCCAGACTTTGCCAAGCCCTTTACAGTGTTCACTGATGCCTCAGACTCAGGGCTGGGCACAATGCTGATGCAAGCTGTTGCTAAGGGGGAGAGACACCCCATCAGGTACCTGAGCAAGAAGCTGCTGTCCCGGGAGCAGAACTATGCAGTCATAGAAAAGAAATGCCTGGCCATGGTGCAGGCCCTTAAAAAGCTGCAGCCATATCTATTTGGGCAGCGCTTTACTGTGTATACTGACCACTCTTCCCTAACGTGGCAGAGCTGGGGGGATGTGGGAGTGTGGGGCAGGGGCTGTGGGTCTGGTATAGTGCTGGGGGAGTGTGGGGAGTGTGTGGCAAGGGCTGTGGGGTTAGTAAGGAGCTTGGAGTGATGGGAGTAGCCTGGGGCAGGGGCTGTGGGGTTGGTATAGAGCTGGGGGGCTGTGGGAGGCCTGGGGGACTGGTATAGGGATGGGGGGAGTGTGGGGCATGGGCTGTGAGTCTGGAGCTGGGGTGATCGGGGTAGCCTGAGGCAGGGGCTGTGGGGCTTGTATAGAGCTGGGGGGATGGGGGAATGAGGGGCAGGGGCTGTGGGCCTGGTATACAGCTGGGGGGAAGTGTGGGGCTGGGGCTGTGAGTCTGGTATGGATCTGGGGTGATTGGGGTAGCCTGAGGCAGGGGTTGTGGGTCTGGTGTAGAGCTGGGGGTGTGGGGGGAGTGTGGGGCAGGGGCTGTGGGTCTGGTATAGTGCTGGGGAGATGGGGGGAGTGTGTGGCAAGGGATGTGGGGTTAGTAAGGAGCTTGGGATGATGAGGGTAGTCTGGGTCAGGGGCTGTGTGGCTGGTATAGAGGTGGGGGATTGGGGGGAGCATGGTGCAGTGGCTGTGGAGCTGGTATACAGCTGAGGGCCTGGGGGAGCGTGGGGCACAGGCTGTGGGTCTGGTATAGAGCTGGGGGCACAGGGGCAGTGTGGGGCAGGGCTGTGGGTCTGGTATGGGGATGAGGGAGAGTGGGGCAGGGTCTGTGGGTCTGGTATAGAGCTGGGGGGATGGGCAAGTGTGGGGCAGGGGCTTTGGGTCTGGTATAGAGCTGGGGGGAATGGGGGAGTGTGGGCAAGGGGCTGCGGGTCTGGTATGGGGATGTGGGGAGTGTGGGGCAGGGGCTTTGGGACTGGTATAGAGCTGGGGGATGGGGGAATGTGGGGCAGGGTCTCCCCCAGCTAGGCAGAAAGCCCCACTGGTTTGGGGGCTCCAGGCAATTTATGGGGTGGGTATGAGGAAGTGGGAATTTTCCATTATAGTTTGATGATGCCTGTGTGTGCCTCAGTTTCTCCTCACTTGTGCAGGGCTCCCCGGGGTGGGGCCAGACTGTTGGCTCTCCAGGCAGGTCAGTCTGAATGTAGCCTGGCTGACTGAGGGAAAGGACTGGCCAAGGCCGACCCCGGCTCAGTGGCGAATGCACGAGGACAAGGGGAAGGCCATTCTCCCAGCCATGCCCTGAGTGCCCAGTGTCCCAGAGGGAACCGGATCCCCCTGCTCTGCGCAGGGAGGCTGGGCACAGATTGGGCTCGCCAGCATAGAGCAGGGCTGGAGCCCAGGGGCTCTATCTAGGAAGCAGGCCTGCCAACAGGATGGGTGTGAGCAAAGAGGGCAATTTCCCATGGGCCCGGGAGATTTAAAAGGGTGCGTCGTGGCACCGGCGGCCACAGAGGCAGTGACAGGGTAAGGGGTTCCATGGGGGGTAGCATTCGGGGGGCCAGAGGCAGGTGAAGAGCTTCTGTGGGAGTCGGGGGCAGGAGGACAGGTGGGGTACTTTGGGGGGGCAGCATGTGGGGGGATGAGGCAGGGGGAAGGGTTCGTCTGGAGCAACATGTGGGGGGAAATGGGGAGGCTCTGTGGGGGGCAGCATGTGGAGGACAGGGGCAGGGTGAGGGGTTCCGTGGGGGGCAGCATGTGGGGGGCAGGGGGAGCGGTTCTATGGGGGGCAGGAGCAGGGGGAGGGGTTCCGTGGGGGCAGCGTGTGGGTGAAGGGATAGGGGTTCTGTAGGGGGCAGCATGCGGGGAGGCAGGGGGAGGGAGAGGGGTTCTGTGGGGGGCAGCATGTGGGGAGGCAGGGGGAGGGGTGGGGTTCTGTGAGGGGCAGCAAGCAGGGGGAGGGGTTCCATGGGCGCAACATGTGGAGGGGGAAGGGACGAGGTTCCGTGGGGGGCAGAATGCGGGGGAGAGGGGTTCTGTGGGGGGGCAGGAGGAGGGGGAGGGGTTCCATGGGGGGCACCATGCGGGAGGGGCGGGTTTCCGTGGGGTGCAGCTTGCAGGGGGAGCAGGGTTTCTGTGGGGGGCAGCGTGCTGGGGGAGGGGCGGGGTTCCATGCGGGGCAGCATGCAGGGGGGCGCAGAGGCAGGGAGAGGGGTTCCATGGTGGTAGGGGGAGGGCTGGGGTTCCATGGGGGGCAGTGTGCGGGGGGCAAGGGGCAGCGGGAGGGATGGGGTTCTGTGGGGGGCAGCTTGCAGGAGTGGCAGGGGGCAGGGTTCCGTGTGGGGCAGGGGTTCCATGTGGGGAAACATGGGGGGGGCAAGGAGCATGCCCTCTCCGTACCTTGAGTGCCAGGGTCTCGTCCATCTTGCGCTGCAGACTGCCATCGAGGGCAGACTGGGCCTGGTGGCGCGTGGCCGTGGCCTGGGCCGTGGCTGCCCTGAGCGTGGCCAGCACCTCCTTGGAGCGCAGGGTCAGGCACCGCGCCTCCTCAATGGCCACCGCGCACTCTGGGGGGACATGGGGTCAGAACTGCACCCCGGCTGGGCAGGCCCCAGCCCTCCCTCTGTGACACAGTGACCCAAATGCCGTCCATGGGCCTGGGGGGGTGAACACGGGGAAGGGGTCTGGGGGTCAGGATCAAAGGGGTGAGGAGAGCTGGGGGTGCATACGGGGGTGCTGTGGGGGGTTTAGTGGAGTCCTGGAAGGACACACTGGGAGTCTAAGGCAGGGGTCCCTGGGGGAGCTCTTGGGGGGCTGAGAGGAGGGTCCCTGGGGAAGACTGAAGGGGGGCTGAGAGGGAGTCCCTGGAATGGAGTGGGGCAGGCCATACCTGGCATGTAGGACTCAGTGGGGCTGGGCTTGTGAGTGGGGGGCAATGGGGGTACTCATGGGCTGAGGGGCTCTTGGGGCGGTCCCTGGGAGTGAATGGGGTGGGGGTCCCTGGGAGTACATGGGCTGAGAGGGGCTGAGTGATGGGTGGTCTCCGGAGGTACACAGGGGCTCTGGGGGGTCCCTGGGATGGGGTGGGGCCGGGCCGTACCTGGCGTGTAGGGCCCGATGGGGCTTAGCTTATGAGTGGGGGCAAATGGGGGTACACAGGGGCTGAGGGGGGCTCTTGGAGGGCTGCTGGGGGTCCCCAGGGTGGAGCGGGCCAGGCCATACCTGGCGTGTAGGGCCCAACAGGGCTGGCCTCCGGGGTGGGGTTCCTCATTACGAAGGGGGACGAGGGCCGGCTTAAGCTGAGCCAGGAGTCACGCTCGGCCTCCAGCAGCACCATGCGCAGCGGCTGCCCCAGCAGCTCCAGCACCTGCCCCCGCTCCTGGCACAGTGCCTCCAGGGTGTGCCGGCACCCACTCAGTGCCTGGCACAGGGGACATGGGTCAGTGTGCCCCCCCACACCCTCAAACCCCCACACCTGCCCAGAGCCTGGCACGGGCAACGGGGTCAGTGTGTCCCCCTCACCCTCAAACTCCCACATCTGCTCAGTGCTTGGCACGGGGAACAGGTGTCAGTGTGTCCCCCTCACTCCCCACATCCGCCGAGGGCCTGGCACAGGAAACACAGGTCAGTGTGCCCCCCGCACTCGCCTGGCTCCTGCCAGAGAGTGCGCCAGTGTGAGTGCCCAGCTCAGAGACAGCTGCGGTCAGAGGGACCAATCTCTGCAGCGCCTCTCTGAGCGCAAGATTGGGGAGGGCCCAGCACAGCAAGGGGGAAGCCATGGGCGGAACCTGGGCAGGGAGGGGTGGAAGGATAGATGTGGGTCAATCCCTGGGGTGGAGCAGGCTCTGCGGGTGAGGCGCCCTGACCACAGGGCAGGCTGGCGACTGGCAGGCAAAAAGCACAGCAAGGAACAGAGCAAGGGACACAAAACAGGCCAGCAGGGGATGACCCAAGGGGGCACAGGTTGGGCTGAGCTGCTCCCTTTGGGCTGGGTTTTCGTGGGGGATGCCAGGGCAGCCTGGCAAGAGGGGCAAATGGGGAGACACCGGCAGGGAGCTGGCACATCGGGCGCCCAGGGGAGGGGCCAGCGCTCAGGCTACGATGGGAAGACACATCAGTGGGTAGCATGGGTGGGGGAGACAGCCCCAACCTGTCACTACAGGGCCCCCAGGCTGCGGCCCAGAGCAGGGTGCACTCTTTGCCAGCCACCAGGGAGGTGACAGTACTCCTGGTGCTGACATAGTGGGCTAAGGGCAGCTGGCATCCCGCTGAGAAGGGGCCCCGGCTCCAGCACCTGGCCCAGTGCCCCAGAGGGACCAGAGTGGGATACTGGACTGTGGGTTGCCGGGCTTTTCAGTGCCAGGGACAGAGTGTTGAGTGCACCGAGGAGCCCGAGCACCTGTCAGCAGGGGGTGCGGCAGAGGAAGGAGCTGGTTGCCCAGCCCCAAGGGGGCATACTGGCAGGGATGGCAACCACCTGACACACCCGCTCACCCACTGCCAGACTGACCGGGTAGTGCCCAGCACCTGCCCTGGCATCTAGTTGCTGTCTAGGCCTGTGACCCTCCCTCCCCTGGCCCCACCTTGAGGTGCGCCTCCGACATGTCCATGTGCCCTTCCAGCTCCACCTTCAGCCTCTGCAGCTCCTTGCGTTCCCACCGCAGCAGTGTGTCCACCTGGTCTGGGGCCTGGGGGTGGGGGGACATGGGCAGAGACGGGGGCAGGGTGAATGCTTAGCTCTCAGCAACGCCAGCCATTCCAGGCTCAGTGCTGGCTGTGCTGGGGGGATCTGGGGCGGGAGGGGTCTGGGGATGTGTGGTGGAGATATGGGGTATGGGGTGGATAGGTGTGGGGGTATCACCTGCTCTGGGGATGGGGCGGTGCCCATGGGTGGCCTTGCTGGGGAAGGGGGTGAGTGTAAGGGATACGGGGTATGGGGAGGATGGGGAACACCTGGGGACTCTCATCTGCTCAGTGGGGGCCTGTGCTGGGCAGGGATGTGGGGTGCATGGGTTGTCGGTGCCCGTGACAGGTTGTGATGGGGGGTGATGGGGCACAGGGGGTGGATAAAGAGCATGGGACTATGGGGGCCTTCTCACTTGTTTGGTGGGGGATTGGTCCCGGTGCCTGGCCATGCTGGGAGGTGGTGGGGCACAAAAGGGGATACGCAACATGGGGGTATATGGGGCATGGGGCCACACAAGGGGTGGGGGGCTTTCACTGACACAGTGTGGAGCTGTTGCCTGCCCTGTGGGGATGATATGGAGCTCAGGGGGCTCTCACCTGCTCGGTGAGGGGGGCGGGTCAGTGCCCGCACTTGGCCAGGCTGGGGGAGTGGCACGGCTTGGGGGGATATGGGGTGTATCAGGGATACGGGCCATGGGGGGATGTCACCTGCAGGTGCCTGTGTCTGGGTGCACTGGGGGGGACATGGAGTGCTGGGGCTATGGGGCACGGGAGGGAAACAGGCAGGGCAAGATATGGGGTCTGGGGGGAATGGGGCCTGGTGAGATATGAGGTAGGGTGCTGTCACCTGCTCAGTGGGGGCGGGTGTCAATGCCAGCATCTGGCCATGCTAGGGGGTGATGGGCACAGGGGTGTGTGTGTGGAACATTGGATGTGGGTGAATATGGGATCTGGGGGGCGTTCACCTGCTTGGTGGGGGACATGGGGTGTGGATAAGGAGTGAGGGGGATATGGGGCACAGGGGATATGGAGCACACAGGGATACAAGTTATTGGAGCTCCCACCTGTTCGATGGGGGGCTAGTGTCCATCCTGGGATAGGGGGGACACAGGGCATGGGGGATACAGGGCAGGGGCACTCATCTGCTCGGCTAGGGGCCCATCCCTGCACTCGGCCATGCTGGGGGGATGTGGGGCACGGGGGATAGAGGGCACAGGGGAAATGAAGTGCGAGGTATATAGGGTGGGGGCTCTCATCTGCTTGGCTGGGGACCAGTGCCTGCACCCTGCCCTGCTGGGGGGTTATGGGACATGGGGGATACAGGGCGCCGGGGGATAGAGGGCACAGGTGGAAAATGGGGCATGGGGGATATGGGGCATGAGGGAATAGAGGGCACAGACGGGGAAATGGGGTGCGGGAGATACGAGGGGGGGTCTCACCTGCTCGGCCGGGGGCCGGTGCCCGCGCACCAGAGCACTCTGCCGGTTGGTGAGCAGCGCGGTACGCACCTTGGCCAGGGCGGCATCAAGGTGCTGGCGTGACAGGTTGAGGCACTTGGCCTGCTCGTTGAGCTCGGTGAGTGCCTGGCGCAGCCGGCTGACCACCAGGCGCACAGCACTGGCATAGTGGGCGGCCAGCCCGTTGCTCTGGCTGGCACAGTGGTCTCGGAAGCAGGGCAGGGGCAGCTGGCTCACCCAGGGTGGGGGCTTCATCTTGGTCTTCCACAGCGTGATGCCTGGCCCCTCGGGTGGCTTCTCCAGCATCTCACCAGCCGCCGTCACGTCCAGCTTAAAGCGCCAGCCCTGCAGCCGAGTGCGGCGCTCGTAGGGCGTCTCCTGGGGCTGGCCTGGGGGCTGAGGTGGGCGCCACTGCGCCACTGCCTCCCGCCAGCAGCGCCCCCGCAGCTGCTGCGCCGCCCGCATTGTGGCCTTGGCCTCATTGCGCCAGGCCTCCGGGCCCGCGTGGCCCCGCAGCAGCTCACTGGGGGGTCCCATGGCCAAGCTGTGGGGAAAAGAGGGGTCAGCACCGCCTGGCTTGGGAGAGCCCCTCTGCCACAGACAGCCAGGGTCCTGAGCCCAGTCTCCCATCCCCTTCAAGGTGCCTTCCAGCCTGGGACCAGCCCTAAGGTGTGTGAATGGGTCTGACACAGGGCAGGGCATACTGGGCTGGCTGGGCCTATGGGTCAGCTCTGAGGGAGAGGCAGGAGGGATAGGAGGCTAGCTACCCAGTGGGTCAGACCTCGGGGGTAGGGAGGGGCAGGGAATAGGGGGCTGGTAGAGCCCTGTGAGTCAGCTCCAGGGGGCAGGGAGTGATGGGGGGATAAGGGCCTGGCTACCTGGTGGATCAGATCTGGGGGCAGGGAGGGGTGGGGGTATAGGGGACTGGCCCATGGGTCAGACCTCAGGGGCAGGGAGGGGCCTGCTCCATGGTCAGAGCTGGGGGCAGGGAGAGGTGGAGGTTATGGGGCTGGCTGGCTGGCCCGTGGATCAGACCTGGGTGCAGGAAGGGGCAGGAGACTGGGGAGTTGGCTGACTCGTGGTCAGGGCAGGGAGGGGCAGGAGGCTGGCTTCCCCATGGTGGCCCTCCCTGCCTGCGAGGAGCCTTCCTGCCTGGTATGGGATCAGGACGATACCAGCTCTCTGTGCCCCATGGGTGGATGCCCCAGTGCCAGCGACAATGCCAGATCCTGGGAGCTCCCCCCAGGCACCCGCCTCCCTCCTCGTCCGCACCGTCTCTCAGGGTCTGTGCCTCGCCATGGAGACGGTTGCCATGGCAGCGGGTACTCGCCTCACAATGCCTCCATCCCATACAGTTGTGTGTGTGGGATCATGTCTGACGTGGCCTGGAGGGAAAAGGGGTAGCCATGGGGGGATCAAACCCTCTGAGCCAGAGGGAAGCAGACAGATGGGATTTTGCCCCTGGCACCAGGCCCAATCCTGGAGGGGGAGCTGCGGGGCTGGGCAGTGTCTCTTCAGGGAAAGGGGTTGGAGTGACCATAGTGCGAGTAAGGATCTCACTACTGCTGCCAGCGGAGTGTTGGCACTCGCAGCAGTTATGCATACTAGGCCCAAGTGTCCTTGGCCCCCCCGCCTGGAGGCACTCGCAGCAGTTATACTGAGGATCTGCAACAATATGTTGCAAAGTCAGACTGCCTGAAACTAAACAAGGCCAAACAGGGCAGATATGGAAGAACAATGCTGAATAAAGCAGCTTTATGTATGGTTTAACAGATGGTACAGAGAACAAGGGAACTAGCTGGTAGCTGGATTGGCTGGCTATATGGATACTTAGGGCAGCTTGCTATTGGATAAGTATGCTGAAGAAAGGATGTATAAAAGCCTGTGTAACTTCCTGCTCTGTGTGCAGGATTTGAGATTCTATTCTCCCTGTACCTTGTTTGCAGCTGCAAATAAACTTTTCTGCTTCTCTACCCCGTTGTGATTATTGGGTGACGCACACCGGGTAACGAACTCCTGCTGTTGTTCGCCTCTGGCTGGGTGCCGGCAACAGGGGGGAGAGCTCCCATGCATACCGTGCATAAGCAAGGACAGCCTGGGCCACCGTCCCCTAGTGTCCCTAGCTGGGGAGAGCGGGACCAGGGGACAGAGAGCAATTCACTCTGGGAAGGGGGCTCCCACCATCTGGCCAGCTGGGAGGCAGGAGGCCAGAGCCTGGGGCTCGGAGGACCAGGGCTGGGGGATGCCCTGCTTGCAGCCAGTGCCAGGCCCAGGCACACCGTCACCGTGACACGAGGCTATGCAGACCCTGCATAGCAGGACCAGTTGCCATGACCCAGGGGTTGGCCGTGGTGTTCGGGGCAAGTTGAGAGCCTGAAAAGGGCCTGCTGGGGCTGAGCTGAACAGCTCCTGGAGGGGACACACCCGCCCCCTTCTGCCAGCCCATCCCACGGTGCCAGTAACATCTCCGCCCGCATGACCCATCCTGACGGGATATGCTCTAGGGATTATTGTGGGGCATTTCTCCGGCCTGTTACTCAGACTGGATAGGCACAGAGATCCCTTCTGGCCTGGGAATCTCTGAACCTACAACAGCCCCATGCTACCCTTCCATCTGGCCATGCAGACCCAGATCCGAGCTTTCCCCCTGGTCTGCTTGTCCCACCCCTATATATCATCCTGGCTCCCTTCCGCCCCAGGTCCCCATCGTCCCCACGGTGAGGTTATTGTGCCGCAACTTCTTCAGCAAGAGGTTCACAGTGGGAGAGGAGGGTGGGGACCCTGGGATCAACCCTCTCCCATGTGGGGGCCCTAGAGGGACATCCCCCCGCCTATCCCTGGCTCGCCTCTCCCCTAGGGGAATGCACTGTCCAGATCGTCCTACAGATGCAGACCCAGGGGCTGGGCCCAGATGCCATCACTGAGCTCATAGTGTGCAGGGGCCATGTTCATCACCTTCCAGGAGATATCGGAGGGGAGCCAAGGGAGAAGAGGGCATCAGAGAGTGACACACCTCCCTGACCCCAGCAGGAATCACTGACCTCCTCCGACCTGGGCCTTGTTGTAAGCTATTGTAAGAGAAAATAATATCCTCCCGATATGGGGTGACTTCCTCCTCAGAGTGAAAGGAACGACAGTATTCTCCAAGCTCACAAATTCCTTTAGCCAAAGAAAGTGTTTAGCTGACTAAATTTCTCACAGCCTCTCAGAGATTTGGCTTTAGAAGATGACCTTTTGAGGTTACTGGGGTACCTGAAATTTTCCCAAGGAAGATGGCAGAACTGTTAACCAATACAAATGGAGTTGTAGTGTTCATGGACTTCGATGGAAGAAGATATATATGGGTCTTCGATGGAAGAAGACCACAAAACTCTCAATGAAGTTCTAACCCTAACCAGCGAGTCCGGATGGAAGCTAAACAAGGAAAAGTGCATTTTTCACCTACCCCAGACTGAGTTTTTGGGACAGGCAATAAACAAAGATGGACTCAGTCATAGAATATTAGGGTTGGAAGAGACCTCAGGAGGCCATCCAGTCCAATCCTCTGCTCAAAGCAGGACCAACACCCACTAAATCATCCCAGCCAGGGCTTTGTCAAATCAGGCCTTAAAAACCTGTAAGGATGGAGATTCCACCACCTCCCTAGGTAACCCATTCCAGTGCTTCACCACTTTCCTAAGCAGAACTAGGTTTGCTAATATCCAACCTAGACCTCCTCCACTGCAACTTGAGACCATTACTCCTTGTTCTGTCATCTCTCACCACTGAGAACAGTCTAGATCCATCCTCTTTGGAACCGTGTAACAGGGTCCCTGCCCCCCCCTCTTCCTGGGGCCCGCTTGCTGCCGCCAATAAGGCTCAGATTGGCTTCAGAGTTGTGCAACACCCGGTCTTTATTTACCTACAGTCATTCCACCACCAGTGTCTATCTATTTACAAGCTTTACACGATTATTCAACCTCTTTTATAGGCAGAGTCAGCCTTCAGTTAGGAGGCCTCCAGTTCCCTCCCTGGCTGCCCCCCCCCCCCACCTTCTGGCTCCCTCCCAGCCGTTACAGCCCTTGGCTTGTCAGGCCAGCATCAGGCCTTTTCCATCAGCCCCAATCTGTTTCCCCTGATCGGAGCTGACTGGGCAGGGGCTAATTAGGTGCTTTTGCATCAGCATGCTGCTACAAATCCCCCTTCAGGTAGTTGAAGGCTGCTATCAAATCCCTCCTCACTCTTCTCTTCTGCGGACTAAATAACCCTAGCTTCCTCTGCCTCTCCTCATAAGTCATGTGCCCCAGCCCCCTAATCATTTTTGTTGTCCTCCGCTGGACTCTCTCCAATTTGTCCACATCCCTTCTGTAGTGGAATGACCAAAACTGGACACAATACTCCAGGTGTGTCCTCAACAGTGCTGAGTAGAGGGGAATAATCACTTCCCTCAATCTGCTGGCAATGCTCCTACTAATACAGCCCAATATGCCTTTGGCCTTCTTGGCAACCAGGGCACACTGCTGACTCATATCCAGCTTCTCATCCACTGTAATCCCCAGTTTTCTGCAGAACTGCTGCTGAGCCAGTCAGTCCCCAGACTGTAGTGGTGCATGGGATTCTTCCTTCCTAAGTGCAGGACTCTGCACTTGTCCTTGTTGAACCTCATCCAATTTCTTTTGGCCCAATCCTCCAATTTGTCTAGGTCAGGGGTGACCAAGCTGTCGCTCCGGAACCACATGTGGCTCTTCAGAAGCTAATATTCGGCTTCTTGAATAGGCACCGATTCCGGAGCGAGAGCAATCTTAAAAGAAGAACTTTATTATAAAGAAAAAAGTAAAAGAATCACACCTGCAAAATCAGGATGGAAGGTAACTTTACAGGGTAATACAAGATTTAAAACACAGAGGATTCCCCTCTAGGCTCAACTTTAAAGTTACAAAAACAGGAATAAACCTCCCTCTTAGGATAGGGAAAATTCACAAGCTAAAACAAAAGATAATCTAATGCATTTCCTTGCTATTACTTATAATTTCTGTCATTTTAGGTGTATCGTTTCAAGGTATCTTTTCAAGAGATGGTTTACCTGCTTGGTCTCTCTCTCTCTCTCTCTCTATCCAGGGGGAACAAACAAAGAGAGTATAAGCAAAACCTCTCACTTCCCCCCTACCCCTCCCAGATTTGAAAGTATCTTCTTTCCTTATTGGTCTTTCGGTGAGGTGCCAACCAGGTTATTTAGCTTCTTAACGCCTTACAGGTAAAATGATTCTGTACCTCTGTCAGTACCTCTGGCTAGGGGGGATTTTATGTTACTGCATACATAAAAGTTGTTACCCTTCCCTTTATATTTATGACATGCCCAGTGCAGCAGTCTGGGACCTGACCTTGTCTGTGAAGACCAAGGCAAAAAAAGCATTGAGTACTTCAGCTTTTTCCACATCATTTGTCACTGTGTTGCCTCCCCCCATTCAGTAAGGGTCCCACACTTTCCCTGACCTTCTTCTTGTTGCTAACATACCTGTAGAAACCCTTCTTGTTACCCTTCACATCCCTTGCTAGCTGCAATTCCAGTTGTGCCTTGGCCTTCCTGATTACACCCCTGCATGCTCTAGCAATATTTTTATACTCCTCCCTAGTCATCTGTCCAAATTTCCACTTCTTGTAAGCTTCCTTATTGAGTTTAAGCGCCCCGAAGATTTCACTGTTAAGCCAAGCTGGTCACCAGCCATATTTGCTATTCTTTCTGCACTTTGGGATGGTTTGTTCCTGTATCCTCAATAAGGCTTCTTTAAAATACAGCCAACTCTCCTGGACTCCTTTCCCCCTCATATTAGCCTCCCAGGGGATCCTGCTCATCAGTTCCCTAAGGGAGTCTAAGTCTGCTTTTCTGAAGTCTAGGTTCTGTATTGTGCTACTCTCCTTTCCTCCTTGTGTCAGGATCCTGAACTCAACCATCTTGTTAGGATATAGATATTCAGGCCTGTCTGTAAAGGCCTATACTCTAAGAATTTAGGTGTATTCTTATCACTTGGCTAGTTCTAGAGGTATAAAAGAAAGAATCAAAATCACTGTCTGCCAGTGTAAGGTCCTTCTCTCACTGTGACAGTCTGAGGCCCTGTGCTTAGGCTAAGGCCTTTGGCTAAGCAGCAGAGGCAGCCATAAGCTGGGAAGTGAACGGTCACATCCTCACATTCCAAACCCGTCCAAATCAGGTGCTTTTGGGCTGTTAGGAATACAGTCCTGTCCTGATAATGCCTATCACCTCCAGAGAAAGGGAAGTGCCTAGAAGATGTAAAAGGAAACTTAGTTTGATAGCATCCTATCTGACAAGTTTCAGAGTAACAGCTGTGTTAGTCTGTATTCGAAAAAAGAAAAGGAGTACTTGTGGCACCTCAGAGACTAACCAATTTATCTGAGCATAAGCTTTCGTGAGCTACAGCTCACTTCATCGGATGCAAGAACTCACTTAGCAATAGCTGGGATGTGAAATCCTCATTTCTTTGTTGTTCTATCACTGTAGTCCCCATTTCCCTATGAAAGAAAAGGAGTACTTGTGGCACCTTAGAGAATAACCAATTTATTCGAGCATAAGCTTTCGTGAGCTACAGCTCACTTCATCGGAGTGAGCTGAGGCTCACGAAAGCTCATGCTCAAATAAATTGGTTAGTCTCTAAGGTGCCACAAGTACTCCTTTTCTTTTTGTGAATACAGACTAACACGGCTGTTACTCTGAAACCTGTCATTTCCCTATGATTTGTCTGTATAATTTCTGTCTGGTTCTGAGATTGTTCCTGTCTGCTGTATAATTAATTTTGCTGGGTGTAAACTAATTAAGGTGGTGGGATATAATTGGTTACATAATCCTATTACAATATGTTAGGATTGGTTAGTTAAATTTCAGGAAAATGACAGGTTAAGGTATAGCTAAGCAGAACTCAAGTTTTACTATATAGTCTGTAGTCAATCAGGAAGTGAGTGTGTGGGTGGGGGTGGGGAATGGGAACAGGGAATGGGGGTGGGGAAATTGGAATCATGTTTAGCAAAGGGCAGGAATGGGAACAGGGACACAGGTGGTGTCAGAGCTGGAAAGGGGGACACTAAGGAAGGAAACTGGAATCATGCTTGCTGGAAGTTCATCCCAATAAACATCGAATTGTTAGCACCTTTGGACTTTGGGTATTGTTGCTCTCTGTTCATGCGAGAAGGACCAGAGAAGTAAGTGGGTGAAGGAATAAGCCCCCTAACACATCTCATGATCACATGCATGCCACCCACTTCTACTTCCCCTACCAATTCTTACCTGTTTGTAAGCAGCAGGTCAAGAGGAGCACAGTCCCTAGTCTGTTCCTCCAGCACTTGTACAGGAAGTTGTCCCCATCACGCTCCAAAAACTTTCTGGATTGTCTATGCATTGCTATATTGCTCTCCCGGCAGATGTCAGGGTGATTGAAGTCCCCCATTAGAATGACGGCCTGTGATCTGGAAACTTCAGTTAGTTGTCCGAAGAAAGCCTCGTCTATGTCATCCTTCTGATCCGGTGGTCTATAGCACACGCCCTCCACAACATCACCCTTATGTTCAAATAAATTAGTTAGTCTCTAAGGTGCCACTAGTACTCCTTTTCTTTTTGCGAATACAGACTAACATGGCTGCTACTCTGAAACATCACCCTTGTTGCTCTCGCTCTAAACTTAATCCAAATACTCTCAACAAGGCTTTTCTCCAGTTTCAAACTGGAGCTCTGAGCAATCATACCGCTCTCTTACATACAATGCAACTCCTCCACCTTTCCTCCCCTACCTGTCCTTCCTGAACAGTTTATACCCATCCATGACAGTGCTCCAGTCATGTGAACTGCCCCACCAAGTTTCTGTTATTCCAATCACATCATAGTTCCTTGATTGTGCCAGGACTTCCAATTCTTCCTGCTTGTTTCCCAGGCTTCTTGCGTTCTTGTACATGTACCTAAGATAACTAGCCAATTGCCCTACTTTCTCAATATGAATCAGGAGGCTTCCCATCTTGTACCTCTTGTAGGAGTAGCAGTGAGCTGTATGTTCTGTATGACTATGCTCTGTATAACCTGTAGGTCCAAAAGGTCTTTTACACTTTCCCCCACCTTTTTGTCTCCCCTCCCTCTTTGAATACCTGTGAAGTGGCTTTCTCCCTCCCCCTCCCTCCTGGAATGCTGGTGGGATGAATGGGCTGCTTGAGAAGCTGGAAGATCAGAAGAGCTCCCAGGTAGACAAGGTGTCTGGGACTCTGATTAGACAATGATCACATGCCCAGTGCATGGACACTGCCCGAGGTGGAGTGTGACCAACCAGCTGTGGCCAAGTCATCTCTAGTCACAGGCCATGAGGAGCAGGTCCTTAAAAGGGGATGGGGCCATGTACTCGGGAGTGCACTCACAAGATTGTACCTCCCGTGAAGGCCCTTTGCCCGGACTACCTGGCCAGTGGTTCACCGTGTTGCATTCCATCGTGCCTCAGGAAGTCTTACTTTCATTGCACCGTCCATCGCTGCGCTGTAGGACATTTACCTTGAAGGATCCTGACATTTCCAGTGCCATGCCTGTCCTGGGAGCATGAGTATGCGAGTGTAAGTGTGACACCCCCACCCTTCTTTTGAGCTTAGCTATCAGTATAATAAACATGCTGCTTTCTGCCAAACTCTGGTGGGTCATTAGTTCTCCCTAAGCTTACTAGCTGGCCCAATTTTGGGTAACAGTACCCTCCTCCTTGTGTTTCCTCCCAGTATCCCACTCCCCTACTTACCTCTGGGCTTAGGTCACCATCCCCTGGTGAACCTAGTTTAAAGCCCTCCTCGCTAGGTTAGCAAGCCTGCCTGCAAAGATGCTCTTCCCTCTCTTCGTTAGGTGGATCCCATCTCTTCCTAGCAATCCTTCTTCCAGGAACAGCATCCTATGGTCGAAGAATCCAAAGCCCTCTTTCCAACACCACCTGCATAACCATGCATTCACCTCCACAATTCAACGGTCCCTACCTGGGCCTTTTCCTTCAACAGAGAGGATGGACAGAACATGACTTGTGCCTCAAACTCCATTATCCTTCTTCCCAGAGTCACGTAGTCTGCAGTGATCTACTCAAGGTCATTCTTGGCAGTATCATTGGTGCCCACGTGGAGAAGTAGGAAGGGGTAGCGGTCCGAGGTCTTGTTCAGTCTCGACAAACACTCCATCACATCCTGGATTCTAGCTCCAGGCAAGCAGCACACTTCTTGAGTCTTCCAGTCTGGTTGGCAGATGGATGACTCCGTCCCGCTTAGGAGGGAGTCCCCAACCACCACTACTCATCTCCTTCTCTTGGGAGTCGTGATCATAGAACCCCCATGCCTAGCACAATGCATCCCATGTCTTTCAGCTGATGGGGTCTTCTTCTGATCCCTTCTCCCAGGGGGCTCTTCCAAATCCTTCTCTGCAGTAGTACCTGTGCAGAGAGCCTGAAAACAGTCTTGCACCTCTATCTGTACTGGGGGTTCATAGTCCTAGCCATGAGAAAGTAAAAGCAATCTGAGAATTGAATGCACCAACTAACGCATCAAAACTGAGATGTACTGGGAATGGTAAATTACCTTGGTCGATACCTACCAGAACTTTCTATAGTGACAAACCCACTCAGTGTTTTTAGCATATGCACAATGTGCCTCCTGTGGCACGTGACCAGTGTTCATCACTGAATTTGTTCCACTGGTTGGATCATTAGCTTCCCTGGCCCAGGCTGGGTACTGACGGGGAGCGTGACATGAATGCTGATCCATGCCCCCCAGCCACTGAATGAGCTGTTAAAGTCCAACATTTCTTGGTTATGGGGGCCAAATCAAGCCATTGCCTTCAAAAAGGTAAAAGAAATTATCTCAAACCATCCAGTTCTCAAGTACTGCAATGTGTACAGACTCACCAAGGTCAATGCGGATGTAAGAAGCTATGGCCCGGGTGTTGTATTGTTGCAACAACATGGATCTGAGCAGAAGCCAGCTGCATTTGGTTCTCACATGCTCACAGCAGCAGACAAGTGTATGCACCGATTGAAAAGCATGCCTGGCATGCATATGGGCATGTGAGAACTTTTACAGATATCTGTGTGGGTTGGATTCTTTCACACTGATAACAGACCATAAACCGCTTGTAACCCTCATCAATGGAACAGACCTGGATCAAGCACTGCCATGTCTGTTGCTAAGGTTAATGAGATTTAACCCAATTACTTATTAAGTTCCTGGGAAGAATCTGGTGGTAGCAGACACCCGGTCATGGAGCCCAGCATCACACTCAATTACCTGTGAGCTCGAAGATGACGTAAAGGCATATGTGGAGGCTGTGGAGAGCAGAGTCAGAAAAGAGACTTCACCAGCTCCAAAAAGCAATCTTGACAGACACACAACTTCAGTTTTAGTTCAGATTTAGTTGGGGATTGGTCCTGCTTTGAGCAGGGGGTTGGACTAGATGACCTCCTGAGGTCCCTTCCAACCCTGATAGTCTATGATTCAGGAAGTTCTAAGTTACCCTAGGGGCGGCTGGCCCAAGTAGCGACAGAACACTAAGGAAGTGACAAGAGACTACTTTGCGGTGCACGGACAATTAAGCGAGTCAAATGGACTCACAATTAAAGGTGATGGTATTGTGATTCCAAATGAAATGAGAGGACAAATCCTAAACCTCATCCCTGAAGCACATCAAGGATTGACTAAATGTGAACAGGCCAACCAGACAGCATGGTGGCCAGGCACCAGGAAGGACATATGAAATGAAGTATCTGCATGTGAACATTGCAGAATGAACAGACCAACACAACAACTCAACACCTCTACCAGCCAGGCCTTGGAAGAGGTTATCTGCAGATTTATGCAGATTCAGAGGACTATTTTTCCAGGTATGTAGAAATAATGTACTTGAAAGATACATCAGGTTACAGTGTTATCAAGAAACTGAAGTGTACTTTTGCTTAGTTCGGTGTTCCAGAACATCTGATGATGGACAACCGACCACAATTCACTGCAGCAGAATTCAAGTAATTCCAAATGAAATAGGATTTTGATCACCTTACTAGCAGCCCACACTATCCACAAGTGAATGGATAGGCTGAGCGAAATGTACGGACAGCCAAGAAAATCCTATAGCATTCCTTGCTCTTCTGAGCTACAGATCAACACCAACAAGTGCAACTGGTTGCAGTCCAGCACTACTCCTGATGGGAAGACAACTCAGAACTACTGTCTTGACTTTGGAAAAGTACCTATCTCGAAAGTGGCCAGACATGAAGAGAGCAGCCAAATCGGATAAAAAGGCTTAAGAGTTTTCGAACACTTTTACAGGAGACATCCCTCAGTTAGAGAACTGCCGGGTCTGGACCGTTTTGGTGTCAAACAGGATGGAGAACTCCAGTTGCATAAAGAAAAATAATTTAATGCCCAGATTGTATGTGATCGAGACTGATAGGGTGAGTTCAATAGGAACCATCAACATCTACAGTGTGTACCTCAGAAAGAAACAATTGGCAGAACAAACTCTACACATGGCAGATGAAGACCAAGAAAAGGGAACCTCAGGGCTTCCAGACTGACCACAGCCAGTCATTGCCACCAATGGACAGGCAGATAACCAAGCTGTTATGTGTTTGGGATGGGTAATTAGAAAGCCAGTACGATTCAGAGACACTTAACTGACTAATCACTACTGAACTTCAAAGACAATGTGATTGTGTCAATAGTGTTTATGGTAGGAATGTAAAACTTAAAGACAGAGATGTAATGGAATGCTAAAATGTATTACACTCCTCAGCCACTAGGTGTTGCTGTGTGCAACATACCTTTTTACGCTCACCTCGCCACACTGGCAGAGCATTAAAGGATCTTATGGTGGACACATCTCTGGCCCAGCCCCAGAGCACCCATGTAGTCAGCGCCTATGCAGGGTGCTATCTCTCCACTAGAGGCACCGACAGTGAGTCTGATACACTGGCTGTCTCCGAGTGTGTGTACAATGTGTGTTTGAAAGCCTATGTAGTTCCCCCCGCCCCATGTGGATCGCCATTCCTGGGAACAGTCTGCACCGCGAGCAATACATGGAGTCAGAACAAAACCGAAACAGACCCTGGCTTTCGTTCCACACAAGGCGAGAAATGTGCTGCATAGGGGCTGCAGGACCAGAAGCACAGCGCAGAACCGGGCTAAGCAGAAGGAGCTGTTGTTTGCAGGAGCTGAATTAGAAAGGCGGTGTGCGGCCCGGAGAACCAATCCCTTTGTAATGTGTCCTGGGTAAAAAGGCAAAGATATCTGCAGAGCAGGGGTCTCTACTGGGAAGCTCGTGGAAGCAGATAGGAACAATCCAGAAAAGCTCTTTCAGGCCTATTGTTTTCCAAAGAAAAACACCTCCATACAAAGAAGAGTTTTCTACCAGGGGCCTGTTGAAACAACTGGTAAGTGGGTAGGGTGACCAGATGTCCCGATTTTATAGGTACAGTCCTGATATTTGGGGCTTTGTCTTATATAGGCGCCTCTTACCCCCCACCCCTGTCCCGATTTTTCCCATTTGCTGTCTGGTCATCCTGTGAATGGGTAAGCCAGCTATGGCTGAGAATAAAAGACGGCGCTTTGCCAGACAGTGAGGACACACTGCAGGACAGACTCTGAATGGGATCAAACTCCAATACAAGAAAAAAACGACTAATGGAGGACAATTTAACACCAGGAGAAGCCTTTAGAATAGCCAGAGGACAGGAGACATGCATGATGCAAAAAGCAAGTGCAAGCACTTACTAACACAAGTCAAGATGTGCACATGATGAACAGAGAGGTACAACCAGCAATCAATCAGAGACACACACACACACACACACAGGTTGCCAACTTGGTAATATTTAAAAACTGGATGCTACAGCAGGAGTGCCAGAACCGCCCCTGCCCCACCGCTTCCCCCTGAGGCCCTGCCCCTGCCCCGCCTCTTCCCCTGAGACTCTGTCCCATCCAGTCCTCTTCCCTCCTCCCTACCCCATTACTTGCTGCTTTTCTCCTCCCACCACCCCACCTCCCCAGCCCAGGTCAGGAGGGACTTGCATGCTTTGCTGGGGCTGGGAGCTGCAACCACCTGACACAAGTAGCAGGCAGCCCTGGCTGAGTAGGGTCTGGTGCAGGTGATGACCCAGCACCTCCCCCGCCCATAGTAACTGGACTTTGGGTGTCTGATCAGTAGAGCTGACTGAACACTGTCAGGTCCCCTTTCACTCACTCGCACACACACACACACACCCAGGTTTGCAACCGGTGCAGTGCAGCAGTCAAAGCTAGGGAAGAGCCGCAAAGCAGACCGTTCTTCAGGAACCACACCTCACAGGCAAGCAGAAAAGTGTTGGGCATGCAACCGGAGCACCCCTCCGAGGAGAGGAGTTTCACACCAATGACCCAGCTTCCTGTTTAGCTCTGATACAGAAGGAGGAAGAGGTCAGGGGAAGCACAGGTAACTATCCCAATGGGACCAGAAGAAACACCCATGAAATGCGACATTGACCCCGGGTAGGGTGACCAGATGTCCTGATTTTAACTTTTTCTTATATAGGCTCCTATTACCTCCCACCCCCTGTCCTGATTTTTCACACTTGCTGTCTGGTCACTCTAACCCCGGGGCACAAGCAAACTGCATCCCTGGGACAGAATATAGGACAAGTCTAGCCTCCCCCGCCCATAGCCTCCCCCGCCCATAGGCGGCGAACCAGCTGAGCAGCAAGGACAGCAGAGCAGCTCACAGCAGGAGTTTGCCTGGGACTGGTAAGTATCTGAGTCTGTGTTTGTTTGCTTGCTGAGGAAGTATCCCAGCGTGTGTTTGCTGGGGGGGGGGGGGCAGTGTGAGAGCCTGAGTGAGTGTCTGATTGGCTGCTAGCCTGCAGGGGGCGGGCAGTAGGGTGTCTGTTTGTTTGCGACAGGGAAGCCTGGCTGTTTAAAAATAGCCAGAGCTTCGGGAACCAGCTGAGCGGCAGTGAACCAGCGGGGACAGCAGAGCAGCTCACAGCAGGAGTTTGCCTGGAGTGAGCCCAGTGAGGCTTACGTCTTGCAAACTGCTCTGAGGAAGCTCGTAGTAGGAAGGTGATATGAAAGGGGGAGGGTTCAGCTGTTGTGACCTGCACTGGATGTGCCATGTTTGTCTTTCTTTCACAGGACAGAAGCGACTTTGTGTGTACAAAGTGCAAGCTGGTCTCCATACTGGAAGAGAAGATTGAAGGTCTGGAGCAACAGATAACGACCCTGCATTGCATACGAGAAACGGAGGATTTCCTGGACAAAACTCAGGATAGGCTTCTAGGGGCACAAAGCTCTACAGATATAGAGCAGGTTGCACAGAGGAGCCAAGAGGCCAGTGAAGAAGCTTGGCAACATGTGACCTCCAGAAGAGGTAAGCGGAATGTCCGGGTTCCAGTAACACAGACACAGGTAACTAACCGCTTTCATGTTCTCTCCGCAGGTACCGTTGCCGAGAGTGGACCAGATGATATGTCTGGGGCGAGAAAGCAGAAGGAGACTTCACTGGTTGGAAGGCATGAGATGCTATGTCCTGAGGTTGGGAGTTCCACGACCACCACTCCCAAGAGGAGAAGGCGGGTGGTGGTGGTCGGGGACTCTCTCCTCCGGGGGACTGAGTCATCTATCTGCCGCCCTGACCGGGAAAACCGAGAAGTCTGCTGCTTGCCGGGGGCTAAGATTCGCGATATGACGGAGAGACTGCCGAGACTCATCAAGCCCTCGGATCGCTACCCCTTCCTGCTTCTCCACGTGGGCACCAATGATACTGCCAAGAATGACCTTGAGCGGATCACTGCGGACTATGTGGCTCTAGGAAGAAGGATAAAGGAGTTGGAGGCGCAGGTGGTGTTCTCGTCCATCCTCCCCGTGGAAGGAAAAGGCCTGGGTAGGGAGCGTCGAATCGTGGAAGTCAACGAATGGCTACGCAGGTGGTGTCGGAGAGAAGGCTTTGGTTTCTTTGACCATGGGATGGTGTTCCATGAAGGAGGAGTGCTGGGCAGAGACGGGCTCCATTTTACGAAGAGAGGGAAGAGCATCTTTGCCAGCAGGCTGGCTAACCTAGTGAGGAGGGCTTTAAACTAGGTTCACCGGGGGAAGGAGACCAAAGCCCTGAGGTAAGTGGGAAAGCGGCATACCGGGAGGAAGCACAGGCAGGAATGTCTGGGAGGGGAGGGCTCCTGCCTCATACTGGGAATGAGGGGCGATCAACAGGTTATCTCAAGTGCTTATATACAAATGCACAAAGCCTTGGAAACAAGCAGGGAGAACTGGAGGTCCTGGTGATGTCAAGGAACTATGACGTGATCGGAATAACAGAGACTTGGTGGGATAACTCACATGACTGGAGTACTGTCATGGATGGTTATAAACTGTTCAGGAAGGACAGGCAGGGCAGAAAAGGTGGGGGAGTAGCACTGTATGTAAGGGAGCAGTATGACTGCTCAGAGCTCCGGTACGAAACTGCAGAAAAACCTGAGTGTCTCTGAATTAAGTTTAGAAGTGTGTGCAACAAGAGTGATGTAGTGGTGGGAGTCTGCTATAGACCACCGGACCAGGGGGATGAGGTAGATGAGGCTTTCTTCCGGCAGCTCGCGGAAGCTACTAGACCGCATGCCCTGATTCTCATGGGTGACTTTAATTTTCCTGATATCTGCTGGGAGAGCAATACAGCGGTGCATAGACAATCCAGGAAGTTTTTGGAAAGCGTAGGGGACAATTTCCTGGCGCAAGTGCTAGAGGAGCCAACTAGGGGGGGCGCTTTTCTTGACTTGCTGCTTACAAACCGGGTAGAATTAGTGGGGGAAGCAAAAGTGGATGGGAATCTGGGAGGCAGTGACCATGAGTTGGTTGAGTTCAGGATCCTGACGCAGGGAAGAAAGGTAAGCAGCAGGATACAGACCCTGGACTTCAGGAAAGCAGACTTCGACTCCCTCAGGGAACGGATGAGTAGGATCCCCTGGGGGACTAACATGAAGGGGAAAGGAGTCCAGGAGAGCTGGCTGTATTTCAAGGAATCCCTGTTGAGGTTACAGGGACAAACCATCCCGATGAGTCGAAAGAATAGTAAATATGGCAGGCGACCAGCTTGGCTTAACGGTGAAATCCTAGCGGATCTTAAACATAAAAAAGAAGCTTACAAGAAGTGGAAGGTTGGACATATGACCAGGGAAGAGTATAAAAATATTGCTCGGGCATGTAGGAATGATATCAGGAGGGCCAAATCGCACCTGGAGCTGCAGCTAGCCAGAGATGTCAAGAGTAACAAGAAGGGTTTCTTCAGGTATGTTGGCAACAAGAAGAAAGCCAAGGAATGTGTGGGCCCCTTACTGAATGAGGGAGGCAACCTAGTGACAGAGGATGTGGAAAAAGCTAATGTACTCAATGCTTTTTTTGCCTCTGCTTTCACTAACAAGGTCAGCTCCCAGACTGCTGCGCTGGGCATCACAAAATGGGGAAGAGATGGCCAGCCCTCTGTGGAGATAGAGGTGGTTAGGGACTATTTAGAAAAGCTGGACGTGCACAAGACCATGGGGCCGGATGAGTTGCATTCGAGAGTGCTAAAGGAATTGGCGGCTGTGATTGCAGAGCCATTGGCCATTATCTTTGAAAACTCGTGGCGAACCGGGGAAGTCCCGGATGACTGGAAAAAGGCTAATGTAGTGCCAATCTTTAAAAAAGGGAAGAAGGAGGATCCTGGGAACTACAGGCCAGTCAGCCTCACCTCAGTCCCTGGAAAAATCATGGAGCAGGTCCTCAAAGAATCAATCCTGAAGCACTTGCATGAGAGGAAAGTGATCAGGAACAGCCAGCATGGATTCACCAAGGGAAGGTCATGCCTGACTAATCTAATCGCCTTTTATGATGAGATTACTGGTTCTGTGGATGAAGGGAAAGCAGTGGATGTATTGTTTCTTGACTTTAGCAAAGCTTTTGACACGGTCTCCCACAGTATTCTTGTCAGCAAGTTAAGGAAGTATAGGCTGGATGAATGCACTATAAGGTGGGTAGAAAGCTGGCTAGATTGTCGGGCTCAACGGGTACTGATCAATGGCTCCATGTCTAGTTGGCAGCCGGTATCAAGTGGAGTGCCCCAAGGGTCGGTCCTGGGGCCGGTTTTGTTCAATATCTTCATAAATGATCTGGAGGATGGTGTGGATTGCACTCTCAGCAAATTTGCGGATGATACTAAACTGGGAGGAGTGGTAGATACGCTGGAGGGGAGGGATAGGATACAGAAGGACCTAGACAAATTGGAGGATTGGGCCAAAAGAAATCTGATGAGGTTCAATAAGGATAAGTGCAGGGTCCTGCACTTAGGACGGAAGAACCCAATGCACAGCTACAGACTAGGGACCGAATGGCTAGGCAGCAGTTCTGCGGAAAAGGACCTAGGGGTGACAGTGGACGAGAAGCTGGATATGAGTCAGCAGTGTGCCCTTGTTGCCAAAAAGGCCAATGGCATTTTGGGATGTATAAGTAGGGGCATAGTGAGCAGATCGAGGGACGTGATCATTCCCCTCTATTCGACATTGGTGAGGCCTCATCTGGAGTACTGTGTCCAGTTTTGGGCCCCACACTTCAAGAAGGATGTGGATAAATGGGAGAGAGTCCAGCGAAGGGCAACAAAAATGATTAGGGGACTGGAACACATGAGTTATGAGGAGAGGCTGAGGGAGCTGGGATTGTTTAGCCTGCAGAAGAGAAGAATGAGGGGGGATTTGATAGCTGCTTTCAACTACCTGAAAGGGGGTTCCAAAGAGGATGGCTCTAGACTGTTCTCAATGGTAGCAGATGACAGAACGAGGAGTAATGGTCTCAAGTTGCAGTGGGGGAGGTTTAGATTGGATATTAGGAAAAACTTTTTCACTAAGAGGGTGGTGAAACACTGGAATGCGTTACCTAGGGAGGTGGTAGAATCTCCTTCCTTAGAGGTTTTTAAGGTCAGGCTTGACAAAGCCCTGGCTGGGATGATTTAACTGAGAATTGGTCCTGCTTCGAGCAGGGGGTTGGACTAGATGACCTTCTGGGGTCCCTTCCAACCCTGATATTCTATGATTCTATGATACTCCGTGACTCTAACATTGCCAGCTCAGTGAGACCGGCAGACTATGGAGGGTGTCCTCTCTGCATAGCAGGACAGTGCAGGGTTAAATGCAGGTGTCACGCTGTCTGGAGTGCCTAGCTCAGGGCAGGGGCACCGGAACTGGGGGGAGGGTAAGAGAGGCCAGGGGGCCATAGCCCAATCACTTTTTACCAGCCATGAGGGCGAGTGATGGGTAGGAGAGGGCGGAGAGGAGCGAGAGGGGAACAGAGTCTTAGGGAGAAGAGGTGGAGCAGGAGTGGGTCTCGGGGGAAGAGGTGGTACAGGAGTGGGGCCTCGGTGGATGTCCTAGCGTGGGGAGGTGGAGCCATGGTTCGGGCACCTCTGCGCCCCCTCCCCCCCCACACTTTTAGGGCGTTTCCGCTGCTCCTGGCTCAGGGCAGATTGTCAGAAGCAGGGCAGACCCCCCCAAACTGGCGATGTGTTCCATAATTAGATTTCGCCAAGCCAGTGACAAATGTGAGTCCCAAAGTACACAGGTAACAGTCCCAAGGGGGTTTTTATGACCGAACCCGTCACACTTGGGTTAGCCCAGAGAGGCAGAGATTAAGCCATAGGGCCACTCTAGCCAAGCCAGCACTGTGACGAGCCAGCCAAGCTGTGATGAGAGCTTTTCTGGATTGTTCCTATCTGCTTCCAAGAGCTTCCCAGTAGAGCAGCATTAACTCATTTGCAACCACTGGGTCACAATGCAAAGTGCGGAGGGAAACTGAGGCACACTGCGGCTTCATAAAAATATTACCGAACACTCACACTGTGTCACAGAAGGGTTGGGATGTTTACCAGAATATTGCAAAATCAAGCGATCTACCAGTGCAGTGCCAGCAGGGCATGCAGCCCCATGCCTGCCATGAACAGTGATGCCCAAAGCAGGGAAGGGCTCCAATGTACAGAGCAACTGGGTATTACTGAAGAGGCGGGGGAACCTTTGGGATGGGTTAACTTGATGGTTGCAACAGGAAAAAGCCCAAAACATGGGTGTGGTGTGAATATGCATAGCCCCTTGAGACCTAAGCAAAGCAATAATGCAGGAACACACCAGCCTCAGTGACCCTGCTCACAGGCCAGCCACAGCCAGCGTACTCGGTGTGCTAGATGCTCAGTCTGGGTATTGGCAGGTCAAGCTGGCTGAAGAGAGCAGGAGGTCAAACACTGACACCAAAAGCTTGCACTTCAGCAGAACGCCCTTTGTTGTGCTATCTGCCCGAGAGAGATTCCAGGGGCAGGGGCATGAAATACAGCAAGAACGGAGAATTGAAGTCATCATGGGGTGACACTCCAGTGCACATCAACACTGGAGAACTCTGTGCCAACCTCCCAGGGATGCCCGCAGGAGCCCCCTGCCAGAGCATGTGGGGGAATGGGGCTTTTTGTCACTTTGAATTTTTGGAGACAACTGGACATGGGAAATGTTTTGATTGGGAAGTGCAGAGGTGGTGCCTCAGGAGCGTGTTCCCAGCCTCCTGTACTGCTGGGCTCTCTGGCCAGATGGCATCTCCCATGATGCATCCACTCCTGATGAGATGCGTGGTGCATGCTGCGGGTTGTAATCTGGATGGGGAGCCCTACCCAGAGAGAAGAAAGGCAGCACAAGCTATACCACTCAGGGTGCATCGCCACAGCATTTCCAAACAGAAGGGTTTGGGGCATTCGAGGTTTGTAAGGAAAAGTCAGACTTTCCCATGTCAAACAGACATTTCCCAGGAACCACGTTTGTTTTCTCCCCACATCAGTTTTCCGGAGAAGAACAGTCTGAATCAGCTGATGGCACTGAGGCCAGCAGGGAAGTCTGGAGCTCCAGGTTCCCCCCTCGGCCACAGAGCTCCATTAAGCATAGAGTCCCAATCCTCTCCCGCTGTGGTCATGATCCCTGGTCAGCAGGAGCTCCATGGGAGATCGGGGCTCCATGCACCCAGCTGTGCTAGGCATCTCAGTGACCCAGAGACGTCATGGTGCCACCTGGCAGAGACCACAGAGGCTACCCTGATCTCCTGGATCTCCTGTCTACCACAAGTACTCCTGTTCTGTCGACATTACAGTGCATCAGAGAGCAGTGTGTGAGTTCTCCGCCAACAACCAGGAGCCCAAGGCTTGTCCCAATCATGGCGAGATGTATGTATGGGTGATATTTAAGGATGGAGCCGATCTGTAATTACTAAGGACAAATATCTCCAACCGCTGGAAATGGGGCACTAGATGTGAAGGGCTCTGAGTTACTACAGAGAATTCTTCCCCAGGTGTCTGGCTGGTGGGTCTTGCCCACCTGCTCAGGGTCGAACTGATTGCCATATTTGGGGTTAGGAAGGAATATCTCCCCGGGTCAGATTGGCAGAGACCCTGGGACATAGATGACTCATGCCTTCTGATACTGTGGGGCCACAATCTAAAGGTGAGGACATGTTTCCATCCCATGTGTCTCCTCAGCCCAGCAACCCCCCTGCCCTGCACCCAGCCCAGGGCTGCCATGCTCTCCCCACTGCATGTTACCTGCAAGGGGAGGGGCTGTGTCCTTCTCCCACTGTGCCTGACCCCCAGCACGTTTGGTCCCTGTCTCTGGCAGTCGGGCCTGGGGGGGGAGCAGGAAGGAGCCGCTTCTCACACGGCTGAAGCTGGCCTCTCCAGGTTGCTGCTCCATGTAGCTTCCATGGCTGCCTGCGAGAGCCTGGCTGGGAAAACGGTGGGCCACCCTGTCATGGAGTCACTGGGGCGATGCTCTGAAACTACTCCATATGAAGCCAGTCAGGACTCTGGGGGAGCCTCCTCTCTCTGAGCAGACTGTTTCCAGGGCAAGAAGCTTACACAGCTTTGACCTTCCTGGATCTAACCTTGGCGTATTCAGCATCCCTTCCACACAGTGCACTTCCCACAGCAAGTCTGCCCGGGCGGGGCCCCTGAGGAAGCCAGAGGGTCCTGCACCCCAACTCTGCAGTCAGACGTGACTCACAGCCAGCTGGTAAAACAGAAGGTTTATTAGACAGCAGGAATACAGCGTAGGGCAGAACTTGTTAGCACAGAAATCAGTGACTTTCAGCCAAGTCCATCTTGCAGGGAGGGGAGCCCATAGCCAGGGCACTGGCCCTCCCCCTGCACCTCAAGCCAGGCGAGACTGACTCGCTTCCGGCTGCCTGGCAGCTGCCCTGTCCATTGCTCCTCCTCCAGCCTTTGTCTCGCTTCATGGGCCAAGAGTCACCTGATCTCATCTTCCTCCTAGGTCTCAGGTTACGAAGGGGCAGCCCCAGCAGGCAGCTAGAGCAGCCGCAGCAAAAGTCACACACAGCATTAATGCAAAACAGTAAGATTCATGTGGGCTCACATACAATATAACAAGGGAAAATCCCCACTTAGTCACTCAACCCCATACAGGCCCAGCTGCTGAGGACAGGGGCCAAGTGAATTGGAGTCCCCTCTTCCCCCCCAGCGTGTTTTGCATGGGCTAGCCAAAGTTCGGGGCCCTGCCGGTTGCTTCCATTAGGAGAAATGGATGATAAAGCCAGGGATTCTCTTTGGTTATTTACTTATACATGGAGTCCTATTTCCCTGAACACAGGAGGGTTTAAACAGCAGGGGACAATCCCTTTCCTCGCTCTTCCAAATCTGCTTTTCCAGGTAGCGCTCTGTGCCCAAACAGCTCTCTCTCCCTTCGGGCGCCTTAGTGTGTGTTAGTGTAGCACAGGGGTCAGTTAATGCACTACACACCGCTGTGTGTGAGAATGTACCCCACTGCACTGTGGACTAATGTAGACCAGCCCTTAGTCTGTCTGTGCTTTAGTTCCCCCATCTGTAAAAGAGATAACATATGCGTAGTGGGGGTGGTGGTGTTGTAGGATCAATACAACACTCATCCCCACCTCTTATCTAACACACTCCACCAGCAGATCTCAAAGACTTTACAAAGGAGGTCTGGATTATTACCCCCATTTTACAGGTGGGGAAACTGAGGCACATAGTGGGATTGAAGTGACGAGGTAGGGATTTTCCCTTATGTTGTATGTGAGCCTGTGTGAGGCTTACTGTTTTGCATGAATGCTGTGTGTGCCTCAGTTTTCCTGTGTATTGCACCAATGTCTAGGTGATGGGAATAAGTGTGTGTGACTTTTGCGGCGGCTGTGGGCACGAATGCTATGGGCACCCCCTTCATAACCTGAGACCCAGGAGGGGGTTGCAGCCAGGTGACTCTTGGCCCTGGAAGCGAGATAAAGGCTGAAGTAGGAGCAACGGGCAGGGCAGGGGCCAGGCAGTTGGTAGCGAGTCAGTCTTGGCTGGCTCGGGGTGCAGGGGAGGGCCAGAGCCCTTGCTCTGGGCTCCCCTCCTCCCAAGATGGACTTTACTGAATGTTCCTGTTTTCTGTGTTAACAAGCTCAGTTCTATGCTGTGTCCCTGTCAACTAATAAACACTTCTGTTCTACATGCTGGCTGAGAATCACTGCTGACTGCGGAGTTGGGGTGCAGGACCCTCTGGCTTCCCCAGGAGCCCCACATGGGCAAATTTGCTGCGGGAAGTGCACGGTGTGTAAGGGGAGGCTGAATGCACCGAGGTCAGACCCAGGAAGGTGGAGCCTGTGTAAGCTTCTTGCCCTGGTGACAGTCTGCTCAGAGAGAGGCAGGCATGCTTCCCCAGAGTCCGGACTGCTTTTGTAATGGAGTAGTTCCAGAGCATCGCCCCAGGGACTCCATGACAACTGGTGGCAGCGGTGGGCTGAACTGCACCCTGTGGACATAGCATCCTGCAGTAAGTGACTGGGGAGCAGTAAAATGAAGGGGGATTGGTGAGACATAGGAGTGCTGAAGGCTCAGAGAGGTGCAGTTCCAGGAGGCGGAGGAGCCTACGGCTTAACCCCAAGAATGAGTGGACCCCCGAGAAGGGCTGTTGCACGAAAGGGGTTCCTCCCAGGGACTGTGGGGAGCTTAAAGATCAGAGGACTGTGAGTCAGTAACCACTTGGGAACAGCTTGGAGATGGCCTATAACCATCTCCTGAAGAAGGACATTGTAGAGCTGTGCAGAGAGAGAGGGCTACACATTGGAAAGTTCACTGAGGAAGAGGAGGATCACTCTAAGGAACTGGTTCCTGACCCAGCTGGGGGCATGAGAGAGTCTGGGAACAGCTGGGCCTCCCAGAGATCCATGATCACGACCAGCAGGGGGTCTCCACCGAATTCCCCGTTGTGCATCTGAGATGGATGGAATTGAAGCTGAGATCCAAGGAGTCAGAGAACCATGAGAGACAGGGAAGACATGAAGCAGAACAGCAGGAAAGACAGCAGCAGCATGAACTGGTGATGGATGAGCTGAGAGCCAGAAGGACCCATCCAGGGGTGAGTGGGGATGGACCCCGGGGTGCCAGTTCTGCAAGGAACCTCGACACTGAATTGCTGCCCCAGGTTAAGGGGGGAGGAGATATAGATGTCTGTCTCGGGGCCTTTGGGAAGGCTGGCAATTGGAACCAGGCTGGCCCTGTGGAAAGGCTCCGGTGTCTAGCCCCCTTCCTGGGTCCCAAGGCCATAGAGCTGTTTAGCCAGATGGGTGGGTTGGCACTCCTGGCCCCAGCATATATGTCTGCGAGGACTCTCCTGGGCTCAGGCCCCTCGGACCCTCAGTGGGAGCGGAAGGTAGTGGTCAATGGGGAGACATTCCTAGGGTGACAAGATCCTGAGACAGAAAGAACTGTTGTCAGGCCCCGGGTGGTGCAGACCCACCAGATGCTGAGGGGCTGTGTGACCTGGGTGAAGGTCCCAGGGATGAAGCCCCTCGCCCTGCCTATGGCCCAGATCCCTGTGCAGACACAGGAGGGGTCAGGCTGGCTGGTAGTTGGGGTTCTCCAAGACATCAGCTGTGACCTCCTGTTGGGGGATGCCTGTGCCTCTTTGGGACAGGATCCAGGCCCTGCTCCTGTAATGGGCGAGGTTTTGAATTTGAATCCAGGGAACCATTCGGCTGAGACTGAAGCTGTCAGTGAAAATGCAAATGACCTGGCTGGCAGAGAGGAGGAGCTGCTAGGTTCGGGATACCTGCCTGTCTGTAACCAGAGCCCTGGAGCTAAGTGAAACAGAGAGATACTCCCTGTCCCCCTGCACCCAGGGGAGGTGACTCACACTGGCTCTGATGTTGTGAGCAAAGCAAGGGGCTCACTGCCTGCCCTCACTGGGACAGCAGGGGTAAAGCTGAGCCCAGGGTGATCGAAGACCCCAGCTGAGTGTGGGGAATCACAGCCAGGATGGGACTGCTGCCAACCAGGGCTGCCTTGCCCAGAGGTGCAAACAGGGCCGGCTCTAGGTTTTTTGCCGCCCCAAGCGAAAAATTTGCGGCCCCAAGCTCCGAGAACACAACTGCCCAAGCAGAAAAAAAAAGGGGGGGTGGCCAGAATGCCGCACCTGGAATTGTGCCTCCCTGACCACGTGCTGCTTTGCTGGTGCCTAGAGCCGGTCCTGGGTGCAAAAGACCTGGGACAAGGGTGAAGCAGCCTTCAGACACCTGCCTGTCATAGAGGAGCCTTTTCAGAAGGTGACCATGGACATCGTGGGACCCCTCAGCAAGGTGACCTGGGCAGGGAAAAGATACATTCTGGTGGGCATAGATTTTGGTATCTGTTACTGTTGAGGCAGACACTGTGATGGATGTGCTGCTGACCGTTTCCAGCAGAGTGGGGTTCCCCAAGGAGGTCCTTACAGACCAGAGGTCCAGCTTCTTGTCAACCTTGCTCCAGTGCTTCTGGGAAAAGTGTGGGGTCCAGCATACCTAGGCCTCGGCGTATCACCCTCAGTCCAATGGGCTGGTGGAGAGATTTAATGGGACCCTGAAGATGATGCTGAGGACTTTCCTGGGCCAGCATCTGCAGGACTGGGACAAGTATTTACCCCACCTGCTGTTCGCATACAGGGAAGTGCCCCAGGAACCCATGGGGTTCTCTCCTTTGCAGTTGCTGTATGGGAGGGGAGTGAAGGGACCCCTGGACTTGCTGAGGGATGAATGAGAGGGAAAAGCCTCCCCTGATGGAGAATCAGTGGTGGAATATGTACTGACTTTCTGGGAAAAGCTCACTGAGCTCATGGGTCTGGCCAGGGAGAACCTAGCCAGGGCCCAAAGGAGGCTCTGGTCAAGGGTGCAGTGCTGGGAAACACAGACTTTGACAAGCCCTTTATGGTGTTCACCCATGTCCCAGACACAGGGCAGGCCAATGCAAAGGGGGAGAAACACCCCATCATGTACCTGAGCAGGAAGCTGCTGCCCTGGGAGCAGGGCTATGCAGCCATAGCAAAGGAGTGCCTGGCCATGGAGTGGGCTCTTAAAAGGCTGCAGCTGGATCTATTTGGGTGGCACTTCACTGTGTACATAGACCACTCGTCCTGCTGTGGCTGCACCAGATGAGAGGGGTCAATGCCAAACTCCTGAGGTGGAGTCTGTCCTTCCAGGATTATGAGATGGAGGTGGTCCATAATAAGGGGAGTGCAAATGTTATAGCTGATGCTTTGTCCCGGAGAGTGAGGCCTGAACTTGCCCAGGTCACTGGCTAAAGTGACCCCGCTCAGTTCGGTCTTGAAGCGGGGAGAGATGTGACGTAGTGGGGATTTTCCCTTGTTATGTTGTATGTGAGCCTATGTGAGTCTTACTGTTTTGCTTGAATGCTGTGTGTGCCTCAGTTTCCCTGTGTATGTGGTGTCTAGGTGGTGGGAATAAGGGTGTGTGACTTTTGCAGGGGCTGCTCCAGCTGCCTGCATGGATGCTATGGCTGGCCCTTCATAACCCAAGACCCAGGAGGGGGATGCGATCAGGTGACTCTTGTCCCACAAAGCAAGACAAAGGCCGGAGGAGGAGCAATAGGCAGGGCAGGGGCCAGACAGCTGGAAGCGAGTCAGTCTCAGCTGGCTTGAGGCACAGGGGAAGTACCAGAGCCCTGGCTCTGGGCTCCCCTCCCCCATGATGGACTTTACTGAATGTTCCTGTTTTCTGTGCTAACAAGTTCAGTTCTACTGTGTCCCAATCGACTAATAAACTTTCCATTTTACAACAGTGGTTGAGTCACTGCTGACTGTGGCTTCCCCAGGACCCCGCCCGGGCAGACTCGCGGTGGGAAGTGCATGGTGTGGAAGGGGATGCTGAATATGCTGAGGTCAGATCCAGGAAGGTCGAAGCTGTGTAAGCTTCTTGCCCTGGAGACAGTCTGCTCAGAGAGAGGAGGCTGCCCCAGAGTCCTGAGTGGCTTCAGATGGAGTAGTTCCAGAGCATTGCCCGGTGACTCCGTGACAATTGCGACTCAGCTAAGGTCACCCACAAAGCTGGTGGCAGAGCCAGGAGTAAGAACCCAGGTGTCCTGAGTCCAGTGCAGTGCTCTATCTACCAGGCCACCCTGCTATTAAAGATTGCGTAAGGCGGGGTGCTGGAACTATTTTTAGTAGTGCTGAGAGCCACTGAACCAAACTGTAAACCCTGTGTATGATAGAAATCATCTCAAGGCAGGGGGTGCTGGAGTACCCCCACACCTGTAGTTCCAGTGCCTATGGCGCAAGGTGCTGCAATGCTCCGGCCACGGGGGGAGGGGGCAGAGAAGCTATGTTAGCTAATTTAGGGTTTTGCATTGTTGTAGCAAGATCAGGGTGGGCATGCAAGTCACTTTTAACATGTCTGTACTGGAGCTGTGCGCTGAAGCAGTTAGATGGGTATGAGTGAATCTGAATTCATTCCAGATGTCGTTGTGGGCACAAACAGGGCTCCACCATCCCCAGCTATCCTGGGTTGCTCTTTGAGCATCATAGAAATGTAGGGCTGGTAGGGACCATGCAAAGTCTAGCCTCTCGTGGAGAGGCCTCTATGTCCCATAATTTCCCCCCCTCTACAAATATTGTCTGATAGAGTCTTCTGGTCAGCCCCTTTTGAGACAGTCCTGCCATGGCAGACAGTCTGATTTCATTCATAACCCAGGTCCCCAATATCTCAATCTTCTTTTCCAGATGTCGTTAGTGATTAGGGGTTGTTGAACTTGCTGATGAATCTCGGCATTTGTTATAAATTTATTCCATTCAATTCCCACTCTTTTTCTAAGGTCTTTGATTTCGAAGGCATTTAGATGGCTGCCTGCCCATGGATTCACTTGCTCAATCAATCAATCAATCAAAAAAACAAAAACAAAACAAACCAGTATAGACAGCTCCCTGCCATTTGGAATACACCCCACGTGATTTTTTGGCAAAAAATGCCAATTTGGGTCAACAGAAGCTGTCATAAATATAAAGGGAAGGGTAAACCCCTTAGAAATCCCTCCTGGCCAGGGGAAAGCTCCTCTCACCTGTAAAGGGTTAAGAAGCTAAAGGTAACCTCGCTGGCACCTGACCAAAATGACCAATGAGGAGACAAGATACTTTCAAAAGCTGGGAGGAGGGAGAGAAACAAAGGGTCTGTGTCTGTCTGGATGCTGCTCTTGCCAGGGACAGAACAGGAATGGAGTCTTAGAACTTTTAGTAAGTAATCTAGCTAGGTATGTGTTAGATTGTGATTTATTTAAATGGCTGAGAAAAGAATTGTGCTGAATAGAATAACTATTTCTGTCTGTGTATCTTTTTTGTAACTTAAGGTTTTGCCTAGAGGGGTTCTCTATGTTTTTGAATCTAATTACCCTGTAAGATATCTACCATCCTGATTTTACAGGGGGGATTTCTTTATTTCTATTTACTTCTATTTTTTATTAAAAGTCTTCTTGTAAAACACTGAATGCTTTTTCATTGTTCTCAGATCCAAGGGTTTGGGTCTGTGGTCACCTATGCAAATTGGTGAGGCTTTTTATCCAAGATTTCCCAGGAAAGGGGGGGTGCAAGTGTTGGGAGGATTGTTCATTGTTCTTAAGATCCAAGGGTCTGGGTCTGTAGTCACCTAGGCAAATTGGTGAGGCTTTTTACCAAACCTTGTCCAGGAAGTGGGGTGCAAGGTTTTGGGAAGTATTTTGGGGGGAAGGACGCGTCCAAACAGCTCTTCCCCAGTAACCAGTATTAGTTTGGTGGTGGTAGCGGCCAGTCCAAGGATAACGGGTGTAATATTTTGTACCTTGGGGAAGTTTTGACCTAAGCTGGTAAAGATAAGCTTAGGAGGTTTTTCATGCAGGTCCCCACATCTGTACCCTAGAGTTCAGAGTGGGGGAGGAACCTTGACAGAAGCATTTTGCAAATCTGTGTTAATTTTGCAAAATTGTTTTGATCCAGTGAATAAATTAATCCACTACCCAAACTTGAAACATTGAGTGTTGACCTGTTAGAAAGGAACTGTTTCCATTTTTCTGATTCAAAATAACGCTTCACTTGATCAGAATTACTTTTCATTTTATTATTTTTTAAACATAAAAAGTTGCTCAGCATTGAAACAGACTGGTTTTGTCTGGGGTGGAATAAAATGCAGCATTTGATCAGAAATGCATTTTTCTTTCCAACTTTTCAATTTGCTGAAAATTTTTAAAAACTCATTTTGGGATTGACCTGAAACAATTTTTTTCCTTTGATTTTTCAGAATTGCCAGAAAACCCCCCAACTCCATTACCCACACTGCCCTCGTGCCCAGACACCATGGTGACAGATGCAGCACATAAAGCTGGTGAGATCCCCACTAGGCATTTAGAGCAATCTAGCCTGCTCCATTCAAAGGCAGGAGGTCAGGCCGGGATGACGTCACCTAACCTAGAGCATGTCCTGGAAGACATGTATCATCATGGTGACCCTCTCTGAAAGTTCCCCCAACCAGGGTACCACTCTGTGGCCCTTTAAAAACCAGAGGTCTGTATTTTGTTCGTCAAACAGTTTGTGAGGATCAACCCAGAAACCCCTTTTTTAAATCCAAAATTGTAAAGTGAATTGAATTGAATTTTTTGTTTTATTTCTAAAATTTTCATTTTTCACATGTGTCTGCATTTCCCATCCTCACCTTTTCTTTCTTTCTTTTTTCTTAAATTTTCCAGTGGAAAAAAAGTTAGAGAAAGTGGTTTTCCTGCCTCCAAATTGCTCTCCTCTTCCAGAGGGGGGAAAAAAGGGGGGGAAGTTCAAACGCAAGAGAATGTGGGAAAAAGATGCATGCATGCACCAACAACCCGCGATCCTCCTCCAAAACAGAACCCTTGAATTGGAGAGGAAAATGTTTTGAATTTCAGATTTTTTTTATCCTTAAAAAGAAAAAAAAGGAACGAAAGATTTTTCATGAAAAAAATTTCATTCTTGGAATGGAATGAAAAATTAAAATTTGGACCAGCCAGACTCTGAAACCCCTGAAGCCAGATCCCCCGGCTGGTTATTTGCCACTTTCTTTTAGGGTCAACCAGCGAGTGCTGGGCCCATCCTCTTTAACGCTCAATGCTCTTTAAAGAAAGTTTAAAGGGGCTGGTTCCCCTCTCGGTCATCCTGGTGTAAAGGAGTCCCAGCTGTGTAGGCTGGTGGTAGAGAGAGCACATTTTTCCCCTTGTGATTGCAATATGAGAACATATCCCGCAGGACTGGCCCCTTTTCTCCGCCCCGCTGCCCTGCTTCATGCACATAGCAGAGTCGGGCCTCGAGTGCTCGCTGCCTCTATCTCCCATTTACCCTGCAACTGCCCCATCCCACCCTGGGCCACCACAACAGAACTGCTTCTGAGCCCACATCTGCTCTACAGCCATGGCAGCAGCACATATACGGCGCTGCAGCTGCGATGTTGTAGCACTATAGTGTAGACACTGCCTGCGCGGACGAAAGGGGATTTTCCAGTGATGCAGTAAATCCACTTCTCAGAGAGGCAGTAGTGAGGTGGATGGAAGAATCTTTCTATCGACCTATCTGCGTCTCCACCGGGGTGCAGGTCAACCTATGTATGGCCCTCGGGGCTATGAAATCTGTCATGGGGGGTCGCAGAGGTTGAGGGTGCCAGGGACTGCACAAGCAAAAATTCGCCCTGTGAATCCTTTATTCCTGGTGACGATGTGTGAGAAGGAAAGAACCCAGCACTTCTCTTCCATCCCAGAGCTGGCAGTGAGAAAAAAGATCTTATTGCTGGGAAACGGAGCCCCTGTGATTGCAGGGCGCTCTAGGGTGACGAAACGGCCACGTTTGAAGAGTCACTTTTAGAACACATCGGTACTAAAGCTGGAAGTGTGCTTTCCAGCATGGGGTTTTCAGAGGTAGTGAGGCCGTCGGGCCGTCCTGGGGGAGTCTCGGTCTAGAGGCCCTCGGGCCATCCCAGGGGCCTTCTCCCAAGCGGGTGATGTGAAGTGGAAGTACCGGGTTCTCCTCTCCTCTCCCTGAGGAGGGGACGGGGGCAGCCTGGGGCAGGCTCTCAGTGGCAACTGCTCGTGGCGTGCCCACTGCGTGCTCCCTGTGATGCTTGGTGAGGGCTGGGCGGATGCTGAAGCCTTTCCCGCACTGCCCGCACCTGTAGGGCTTCTCCCCGGTGTGGGTGCGCCGGTGCCGCATCAGGTCAGAGCTCTCGACGAAGCCCTTCCCGCAGTGGGGGCAGGCGTAGGGCCGCTCGCCGGTGTGGGTCCAGCAATGCTTGGTGAGGTGGGCGCTCTGGGCGAAGGTCTCCCCGCACTCCCCACACCGGTAGGGCCGCTCGCCAGTGTGGATGCGCCGGTGTCGCTCCAGGTGGGAGCTCCAGTCGAAGCCTTTGCCGCACTGGGTGCAGCGATAGGGTTTGTCCTCCAGGTGGCCTTGCCGGTGGGTTGCCAGGGCTTGCGGGTCACCAAAGCGATTGCCACAGTCACAGCACTTGTAGGGGCGCTCGCCGCCGTGGGCCAGCTGGTGCTGCTGGAGGTGGGAGCTCTGGGTGAAGCACTCGCCGCACTCAGGGCAGACGTAGGGGCGCTCGCCTGTGTGAACACGCCGATGCCGCTGCAGGTGCGAACCCCAGATGAAGCTCTTGGCACAGTCCTGGCACCGGTAGGGCTTCTGGCCCTGGGGCGTCCGCTGGTGAGCCGTGACAGAGAGAGAATAACTCACACACTCCACTCCTGCATGGCTAGGTCTCAAAGCACTTTACAAACCCCCATTCCCCAGATAAGGAAACTGAGGCAACGTGACTTGCTCAAGATCACCCAGCAGGCCAGTGCTAAGCCAGGAATGCACCCCAGGTCTCCTTGGTCCCTGTCCATTGCTCTGTCCAGTTGGACACTCTGCCTGCCTGGAATCCACTCCCTGCTCTGGGCAGACGGAACCTCGGAAAGGGGGGAAACAGACTAAAATAGCTCCCTGAGAGATTGGAAAATCATGGGCTGAATCCCCCAAACCCTTGCCCAGAGGAGGGGACCAATTCTGCCCTCACACCCCATCTGAGCCCTCAGCAGGGATGGCGCCACAGCCAGATGTTGTCAGGCTAGGTGGGAAGCCATGAGTGACACTCACCACGATGATGCCTGCTGGGCACAGCCCAGACCCAGGGGAGCAGCAGCAGAGCCGGGGACGCTGACAGGGCTTGGGTGGGAACCCCAGCTGTTTATTGCCCAGTCTGTTTATTATCCCTCACCTGTGCCAGACGCAGCTGGGATCTCCCTCTCCTTGGAGCCTCTGCGACACGGTTCCACCCGGGAGATCACCTCCGCTTTCAGGAAGGGGAATTCTGCATGGGGGAGTCAGGCGGGGGGGGGAGGGGGAAGGAAATCAGAGCTCGTTAGGCAGCAGCCCCCCCTCCTCGCTCGCTGCCAGCGGGGCTGTGATCACCTTGATCCACAGCCCCTCCCGGGAAGGCTATGGGGGCTGCATGGGGGTTCCCCCACTCCCTCAGTGTGATAAGATGCACATGGAGAGAAGCCATGTCTATCCCAAGGTATTTATTTGGCTAAGCCACTAGAGGGGGACAGGTCCCTACACACAGTGTGCCCCACACAGCTCGGGTTTCCCTATTCCCTGACCGAATGGCAGCTGGCACTCCCCCGGGGCCTCTTTGACCAGCCTTGCTCTATCCCCAGGGCCAGGTCTGCATCTGCAGAGCACCAAGCACCAGCTATGCTACGGTGTCGCCAGCCCTTGCAATCGTCTCGCGAGTGTTGCAATATTTGAGATTTGACGTCAAGCCCCGGCAGCTGGAATCATGAGATTGCGCAAGAATCTCAGGGTTCACTACAAAAAGAGATATGAAAGATGTAAATTTCTAGCCCAGGTGGTGAGGGGCCTTGACAAGCTATCACTTTAAATTCTCAGGAGGTTTTCTGGTCCTGTTGGCAGGCTAGTGGGCACTGTAGGGAAGCATGTGACCGAGGTCTAGCAGCAGTCAGTCTGCAAAGGCCCAGCATAGAGCAAGTTGGGGTGAATTGTGCCACACTGCCTGAGGAAGTTGCCTGTTTTCTCTCTCTCTGTTTTTGGTTCTTCTGCATTTCAGTTCTGGATTCTAAGCAGCCAAGTCCTGTTGCTTCCAGCTAGAATGCATTATGTTTCTATCTCGCTTCTTTGCATGTAAGCCAGGAACGCAACAGGGAGCTGCAGAGAACACCTTGAAAATGGGTCCCTGAGCATGATGCTAATGGCTCAAAAACCAGAAGGCAAAGAAAAGGGCCCCCCCCACCCCCAATAAGAAGCAGTCCCCTCTCAGGCTGTGTCTGGCTAGGCTGAACAAGCTGAGCTCATCCACACTCCTCTCGTAAGCCCGGGGCATCCTAGGAACTCAGACCTCCAACTCCGCTGCCCTGGGCACGCAGAAGTCCACTAGCAAGTGCTGGCCTTCTTGCTGACCGCCAGCCCCTGGAACAGCCAGAGACCCTCACTCAGAAGCTGCTGTCCCCCCATCCCCCGCAGTTTATCCATGGGCCCCACTGCCCCACCTTCCGGCACTACCTAACAGATAGCACGACCCAGGGGATGGCGTTCTAGCCCCGGCTCTGCCGCTGGTGCCCACAGCCCAGCCATGTCGCCACTTCATGCCTCAGTTTCCCCATTCTGTGAAGGGGGGAGAATGACCCTGAGCTCCTTTGTAAAGCACCTGGAGATCTGTGGATGGAAATAGTGATAGGCGAGCTCATGCTATTAGCATTCTCACCCTCCTCCTCTCCCACCCAGCCCTCCCCTTTAACTCCGGGGCATATCCATCACCCACGAGGAAGGTGTTGCTGTAGCTAGCATTCTTCATTTGTCTGGGATGAGGGGTTCCCAGACACCTTTCCCCACTGCGGAGTGTGAAGCCCTTGGAGCCTTGGCTACTGCCATGACAGGCCGCTGGGGTGGGGGCCTCTGGGGTGGGGGCAGCTGGTACCCCTCTCCTCGGAATGTCAGCGCCATACTAGACAGGTCCATCATTGCTGGCTTTACCCCCTTCCCCCCATCTGCCTGCTGCTCCCCCAGCCTCCTGGATGGGCCACCCTCAATCTCACGGCCCAGCCTGCAGGAGGAGGACATGATCCAGAGTGTTATCCTGCAGCCAGGAAGGGCGAGCAGAAGGAGGTTTCAGGAGGGGCCTTTGGCTCATTTTCTCACTTCGGTTCCCCCAGGGCCTTTCCCTGCAGACAGACGAATTAGACCCGCAGATGCTGGGAAAACCCTGGCTCACTTTATTCCAGCGCAGCCCCTCCCACTGGGACCAAACCCACCCAGACATTAGTACCCCCTCTCCCAGGCACAGAGCCTCTTAGCCAAGTGCAGAACCAAAGGAGCCGCACTGGGGATCCCCCTGACACTGTCCCCAGGGCAGCGCATCCCCCCAGCAGGGTGGGGACCAGGCAGAGGCAGGAACTGGCTTTTCCTCTCCCTGCTCCCCCCCTTCTCCCCAGGAAAGTCAATCTGCCCGGGGTGCTGCAGAGAATGGGGCTGGGCAGGGCTGGGAAGCGGGAACCTCCCTCCCCACTGATTGCTCCTGCTGCCCCTGCCAGTCTCTGCCCCTGTCTCCCTCCTGCCCCCTCCCCTCCCCTCGGGCTGGGAGACTCGGTCCCTGGCCCGGCCCGTTCGCTCTCCCGGCGCTGGCTCGGCTTCTGCAGGCGCTCAGGGGGGCAGAGCCGGGGGGCGGGGTGGGTCGGGGGAGGGCGGCAGCTCCGGGACTCGCAGACCCCCGCCCCCCCGGGAGCAGAGCTGGGGCGAGGAGGGGCCGTTGGTGCAGAGTCACTTTCCTGCCCGGCCCCGGCCCTTCCCCGGGTCTCACCCCTCACCTGCAGGCTCCGGCTCAGGGGCTGGTGTCGGCAGAGCCCGGGGCTGTCCCAGGAGCTGGTTCCAGCCCCCGCAGAAAGTCCCCCTGGCTGGGCAGAGAGCGGGGTTAGTGCAGGTCTCTCCCCGCACAGACCCCGCTGGCCAGCGGCAGCGGCTCAGCCCCAGCTGCAGGTTCTCTGCCCGGGAAGCTGAGCCCTATCCCGGCGGAAGAGGAAGCAGGGCAGGCAGAGGAGGAGCCAGTTTCCCCTCCTCGAACATCAGCCACTGTCCTCTCGTGGCAACCGCTCCTCCTCCCCGGCCGCTGCAGCTAGAAGCCAGCCCCGGGGGCTGAGCAGTTCCCAAGCTTGCCACTGGGCCCCATATCCTCAGCCACCCCTCTGGGACACAGACAGAGCAGCCCGACTGGTTCCCAGCTGGCTGGGTCAGGCCTGGAAGCAAAAGAAAACTTCCCTGCTGAATGGGAAGTGAATCGGGCCTTGGGTGTCCCACCTGAGGCCCCCCCAGAAATAGCTTGTTAATTGCAGCCCCTCCATCCTCCAGCACCCTGGAAGCGCACCCAAATCAGAGAGGCTTGGGGCTGGAAAAGGGGTGCTGAGAGCCTATGAACACTGTATATATGGAAGCCACTTCAAACCATGGATGTGGCCGCACCCCCCGCACCCATTGGTTCAGCGCTCTGAGGCATGGAAAGTCCTTCCTGGTGCACAGTTGGGCCCTGGCCTCTGACATGGCATCATTAGTTCCTGGGCATCCCTCGCTGAGGTCAGTGGTTAAAGTGTGTGCGTCCAGGGGGCTCTCAGGAAGCACCAGACACAGCCACATAAATAAAAGTCAAGCCGCGTCCCTGAGGGGACTGTAAGTACTGGCACCAGCCACTGTCGGAAGACAGGACACTGGGCTAGATGGACCTTTGGTCTGACCCAGGATGGCAGTTCTTATGTTCTACCAAAGCTGCTATTCCCAGGGAAACTCCTTCCCCTTTTTCAGACCACTTTAAGCACTGCCTCGGATCTAGCTCTGCTCCAATGCACTCATTTCTCCTGGCAGCACTGAGGATATGGGATGCTGGATTATTTATTATTATTTTTATTAACATGAATAATGTCTAGCACAGAGCAGCCCCAATCCCGGCCCAGGACCTCATTGCTGCTGTACAAACACGGAACAAAACCACTGTCCTTGCCCCACACATTTCCCTGACCATCCATGCACACCTCTGTTTCTTAAATCATTGTTAGCACAGTCTGAGCATGGCCAGCTTTAAGCATTCAAAAATGATGAGTGAGGCCCCAAATCACAAGCTACACTTACAAATCATGCACTTGCTGAAATAACAAATGGGGGTTTCTTTTTCTTTGCTTTCCTGTTTCCAAGCCTTTAGGGGTCACATTTTCAGGCTTTTCCCCACAGCCTCCAGAGTGAGAAAATTGCTTTTCATAAGTGAGAGCCATAGGCATGGGAAATAAGGGTGCAGGGGGTATTGCAGCACCCCCAGATTTTATGAGGGGTCCTGGCTGCCGACCCTGCGCCTGGAGGTCTGCTCTCAGCCCCACATGCAGGGCTCCACTCCTGGCCCTGCATCCACCCCCAGCTGTGGCCCCAGCCTTGGCCCCCTTACCCCTGTCTGTGTCCCCCCCCCTTCCAAAGACATGGCCCTGCTCCCGGCCTCAGCTCTGAGTGGGGGGTGTGCGGACAGTGGTAAGGGAGATGCAAGGTAAAAAGTTTGGGGATAGTTTTGTTGGCTTTCACCACCCCCACTATAAAAAACATTCCAGCCCCATTGGTGAGAGCTGAGATTTAGAGCTGGGTGGATTTTTTTAATCAAATACAGGCATTTTTGTCAGCTGGAAATTATTTGAAAAATTGTGCCAGAAAAAAATGAAATATTTTGGAAATGTCCAAGTGAAATGTTTTGTTCTGATCTGAACATTTTCCTTCCACTTTTTGATTTGTCAAATTTTTTCTGAAAAAATTCATTCAACTCAAAATCAAACTTTTTATTATTTTATTTTTTCAGCATTGCTAGTGAACTGATACATCCCTGATTAGCCCAACTGTTCTGCAATTCTCATGCAGTCTTTTGATTCGGGCCCTGAGTCTTTAGGAAATGCAAAAAAATTGCAAGTGCTGGCAACACTGATTTTCTCAAAGCCCTTTTCTCCATTCTTCACAATGTAGTGTAACGTGAGCACAAAAATGTACATGCCGTGTAAAGTGAGATCAGGCCAGTCAAAGTTCACATCCACTCTGTGCAAGACTGCAAAAGGAAAGAAATCCACCAAATGGCATAAACTGAAAGAGTTAAAAGTTTAAAATAGTTTAAAAATACACATGTCAACATAAAATAAAAACATACAGAAATAGTTTAAGTAAAAATTATTAAAATAGTTTTCAAAAGTTGAAATGGTTAAAATAGTTTTAAAAATAGTTTTAGAAAGTTAAATAGTTTAAAAAATTAAACTAATTAAAAAGTTTAAATTGTACTTTATTGGCAGTTTCACATGCACAGAGAAAACCCTCAATGCCATTTGTTTTAATATTTTCACAAAAGTTTTGTCCCATTTTTTTTATTTGAAGCAAAATTTGAAATTTCAGCATTGGCCTTGTGGCAACTTATAAAACATTTCAAAATTCAAAAAATGCCCCTTAGCTCTGGTTACAACAAACCTCATCTGCAGGGGAAGCTTTGGCACTGAGTGACAAAATATCACAAGGGTTCTAGACTCAGGAAAATGTTAGCCTGTGCCATATCTCCTTCATCTGTTGTCAAAGCCAACCAGCTCCACTGTATCAACTGAGGCTCAGATCCTCCAAAGTATTTAGGCTCCTAACTCCTCTGGGCCTGAGGGATCTTTGCTTTGGAGAGCTGCCTGTCTTCTGAAGCAGCCAATAGGTGCTCTCTCTCCTCAGCAAAATCACGTGTAACCCTTCTGCCAGGTGGAGGCGGCAGCAACAAGGGCCAGGTTCAATATCTAGGGGTTCCTCTTGGCAATAGAACACAGAACCAGCTCGAGCCCCCACCAGTAATCTGGGAAAACTAAACCACACCTCTGGGTACCCCTAAAAGGCAATACTTAAGTCCTGAAACTGTGCACAGCAAAGAAACTTTTAAACAAAAAAGGGGAAGGGATCCCAGCATTAGTTTGTGAAACCATCACACCCACTGATTCAAAAGCATGGGACCACAAGCAACCCTCCACCCCATGATGTGTTGGGCAGTGTCCTCTCAGGTGCCCACCTGCCTGTGTGAAAGTCCCATGAACGAATGTCACACCAGTCGCTTGCTGTCACCTCTGCTGCTGACCACTTGCTGCCACGTCTGTGATGCCCCGTTCTGAGGTCCCCCCACTCAGCCCAACTCTTAGCGATTTCAATGGGTGTGTGTGGGGGGTTTTCTCTGTGCTGCTGCCCCTTTGTTGTCTTTCCTTGCAACACTGTCCCCACACTAGGGCTGAGGCTTAGCCCCTAGACCTGCTCCTCAGCAACTGCAGCTCTAGGAACCTATGAACAGAAGCGAGGGCTCTCAACTGAGTCTCATCAGGCAGAATCTGCAGCATGGAAGAACTTCTGAGCACACCACCCTCCCACTTTCAGTGGGATCTGACATCTGCTTAGCAAGTGGGGTTCAGGTGAGGGTGACCCCCTCAATCAGGACACAGTTCTGCTACCCTTTGCTCCTACAGTCAGGATAACAACATGTCACTCCCCCTGCGCTCAGCTGCTAAAGTGATTTGTAACTCAACACCAGCAAAATTTGATCACTTTGGTAGCTGAGCACCGAGGCAGAGTAGGGCCCGGTGTACAGTACTGGGTTAGGTCGAATTTAGCCACGTTAGGTAGATTTTAAAATGAATGCGTCCACGCAACCAACCCCGTTCCGTCGACTTAAAGGGCTCTTAAAATCAACTTCTGTACTCCTCCCTGGTGAGGGGAGTAGCGCTAAAATCGACCTTGCTGGGTTGAATTTGGGGTAGTGGGGATGCAAATCGATGGTATTGGCCTCTGGGAGCTATCCCAGAGTGCTCCATTGTGACCACTCTGGACAGCACTTTGAACTCCAACACACTAGCCAGGTACACAGGAAAAGCCCTGGGAACTTTTGAATTACATTTCCTGTTTGGTCAGCATGGCGAACTCAGAAGCACAGGTGACCATGCAGTCCCCCCAGAATCGCAAACGAGCTCCAGCATGGACTGAAAGGGAGACACTGGATCTGACCTAGACAAATTGGAGGATTGGGCCAAAAGAAATCTGATGAGGTTCAATAAGGATAAGTGCAGGGTCCTGCACTTAGGATGGAAGAACCCAATGCACAGCTACAGACTAGGGACCGAATGGCTAGGCAGCAGTTCTGCGGAAAAGGACCTAGGGGTGACAGTGGACGAGAAGCTGGATATGAGTCAGCAGTGTGCCCTTGTTGCCAAGAAGGCCAATGGCATTTTGGGATGTATAAGTAGGGGCATAGCGAGCAGATCGAGGGACGTGATCGTTCCCCTCTATTCGACATTGGTGAGGCCTCATCTGGAGTACTGTGTCCAGTTTTGGGCCCCACACTTCAAGAAGGATGTGGATAAATTGGAGAGAGTCCAGCGAAGGGCAACAAAAATGATTAGGGGACTGGAACACATGAGTTATGAGGAGAGGCTGAGGGAGCTGGGATTGTTTAGCCTGCAGAAGAGAAGAATGAGGGGGGATTTGATAGCTGCTTTCAACTACCTGAAAGGGGGTTCCAAAGAGGATGGCTCTAGACTGTTCTCAATGGTAGCAGATGACAGAACGAGGAGTAATGGTCTCAAGTTGCAGTGGGGGAGGTTTAGATTGGATATTAGGAAAAACTTTTTCACTAAGAGGGTGGTGAAACACTGGAATGCGTTACTTAGGGAGGTGGTAGAATCTCCTTCCTTAGAGGTTTTTAAGGTCAGGCTTGACAAAGCCCTGGCTGGGATGATTTAACTGAGAATTGGTCCTGCTTCGAGCAGGGGGTTGGACTAGATGACCTTCTGGGGTCCCTTCCAACCCTGATATTCTATGATTCTATGATTCTATGATTGCTATATGGGGAGAAGCATCTGTGTAGGCAGAACTCTGATCAAAAAGAAGAAATGCAAATATATTTGCCAAAATCTTACAGGGCATGTTGGAGAGAGGCTACAACAGGGACACACAGCAGTGCTGTGTGAAAGTTAAGGAGCTGAGGCAAGCCTACCAAAAGACAAAGGAGGCAAACGGTCGCTCTGGGTCAGAGCCCCATACATGCCATTTCTATGATCAGCTGCATGCCATTCTAGGAAGGGACCCTACCACTACCCCACCACTGTTCATGGACACCTGCAAGGGGGGAGTCTCACGCAACAGGGAGGAGGATTTTGTGGATGAGGAGGAGGAGGAAGAGGAGAATGCACAGCAGGCAAGCGGTGAATCCGTTCTCCCCGGCAGCCAGGACCTTTTCATCACACTGGAGTCAATACCCTCCGAAGGTGGGTTCCCAGTCCCTGAAGCTGGAGAAAGCACCTCTGGTGAGTGCACATTTGTAACTACAGTACAGGGTTTAAAGGCAATAGTGTTTAATGTTTGATTTGCCCTGAAGAATTGGGATGCATTCGCGGCCAGTACAGTTACTGGAAAAATCTGTTCACATGTCTGGGGATGGAACGGGAATCCTCCAGGGACATCTCCATGAAGTTCTCCTGGAGGTACTCCGAAAGTATTCTGGAATCATTGCAGCACAAAGCATGGCAGCGAATGGTCCTGGGTTTTGGTTGCATTCAAGCAACATTCGGTCTATATCTTTCTGTGTTAGCCTCAGGAGAGAGATATCATTCATGGTCACCTGGTTGAAATAGGGGAATTTTTGTAATGGAACAGTAAAGGTCATGCTGGGCTGTTGGCGCTTGGCTAAAAGGGAGAATAGCCTCATCGGGGGTGGTGGGAGGTGTGTGCTGCACATCCACCCAAAAACCACAGCCCCTCTTTTTAAATGTGAAACGCAACCCATTGCTTGCTATGGGAAAGGATGGCATTGCAGTTTGAAACCATTCCCATATGTTACGTGTAAGAAGCCAACCCCGTGTACCCTTTGCCTTACCATGGCTGCCTGGAAACCGAATTCTGTTGTCCAGCCATGTGTGATGTGTCACCATACCGGCAGGCGCTCAATATAAGAGGCAAAATGTGACCTTCTACTTAAAGCACATATGCTGTCTGCTGTGAATTGCTTGATTCACTGTGAAAGAGTCTCCCTTTTGTTCTCAGAAATGTAACATCTTAAATTTTACTCTCCCTTTTTATCTCCCCCCAGGTGCAAATGTTTCTAGGCTCCCACTATCATCTCCCATCCCTGAGGTTATTGCAGATTAGAAGGAGAAAAATCGCACTTGCGATGACATGTTTTCCGAGCTCATGCAGTCCTCCCACACTAATAGGGCACAGCTGAATGCATGGAGGCATTCAGTGTGAGAGGCTAGGAAAGCATTAAGTGAGCACGAAGAGCAGAGGCAGGAGGCGATGCTAAGGCTAATGGGGGAGCAAACGGACATGATGAAGCATCTGGTGCAGCTGCAGGAAAGCCAACAAGAGCACAGACCCCGCTGCATCCATTGTACAACTGCCTGACCTCCTCCCCAAGTTCCATATCCTCCTCGCCCAGATGCCCAAGAATGCGGGGGGCGGAGGTTCCGGGCACTCAGCCACTCCACTACAGAGGGTGGCCCAAGCAACAGAAGGCTGTCATTGAAACAGTTTGATTTGTAGTGTGGCTATAATAAGCAATGTGGCCTTGTCCTTTCCTCCTCCTGCACCCCACCCAACCTGGGCTGCCTTGTCAGTTATCTCCCTTTTTTTTTAATTAATAAAGAAAGAATGCATGGTTTCAAAACAATAGTTACTTTATTTCGAAGGGGAGAGGGTGGTTGGCTTACAGGGAATTAAAATCAACAAAGGGGGCAGGTTTGCATCATGGAGATATACACACAACTATCACAGCGAAGCCTGGCCAGTCATGAAACTGGTTTTCAAAGCCTCTCTGATGCGCAGTGCGCCTTGCTGTGCTCTTCTAATCGCCCTGGTGTCTGGCTGCTCAAAATCGGACCCTAGGTGATTTGCCTTAACCTCCCACCCCACCATAAATGTCTCCCCCTTACTCTCACAGATATTATGGAGCACACAGCAAGCAGCAATGACAATGGAAATGCTGGTTGCGCTGAGGTCTGACCTAGTCAACAAATAGCGCCAGCGAGCTTTTAAACATCCAAATGCACATTCTACCACCATTCTGCACTTGCTCAGCCTATAGTTGAACTGCTCCTTACTACTGTCCAGGCCGCCTGTGTACGACTTCATGAGCCATGGGAGCAAGGGGTAGGCTGGGTCCCCAAGGATAACTATTGGCATTTCAACATTCCCAATGGTAATTTTCTGGTCTGGGAAGTAAGTCCGTTCTTGCAGCTGCCCAGAGTTCCTAAAGATGTGAGCGTCATGCACCTTTCCCGGCTATCCCACGTTGATGTCGGTGAAACGTCCCTTGTGATCCACCAGTGCTTGCAGCACGGTTACGAAGTACCCCTTGCGGTTTACGTACTGGTTGGCATGGTGGTCTGGTGCCAAGATAGGGATATGCATTCCATCTATCACCTCATCACAGTTAGGGAAACCCATTGCAGCAAAGCCATCCACTATGACCTGCACATTTCCCAAAGTCATTACCCTTGATAACAGAATATCAATGATTGCATTGGCTACTTGGATCACAGCAGCCCCAACAGTAGATTTGCCCACTCCAAACGGATTCCCGACTGACCGGTAGCTGTCTGGCATTGCAAGCTTCCACAGGGCTATCGCCACTCGCTTCTCAACTGTCAGGGCAGCTCTCATCTTGGTATTCCTGCACTTCAGGGTGTGGGAAAGCAACTCATAGAGTCCAGGAAAGTGGTCTTATGCATGCAAAAGTTTCGCAGCCACTGTGAATCATCCCATACCTGCAACACTATGCAGTCTCACCAGTCTGTGCTTGTTTGCTGGGCCCAGAATCAGTATTTCACTCTATCAACCAGCCCCATTGCCACCATGATGTCCCAATTGCCACAACCGATGCTTTCAGGAACGTCTGTGTCCATGTCCTCATCAAAATCATCCTTGTGCTGGTATCTCTTAGCCCGGTTCTGCATATACTCCAGGATAATGCGTGAGATGTTTACAATGCTCACAACAGCAGTGGTGAGCTGAGCAGGCTCCATGCTTGCCTTGGTATTATGGCATCAGCAGGAGAGCAGAGTTGCAGCGGAAGCGGTGGATGATGACAACATGGAGAAATTTGCTATTGAGACTGAGCTCATTTACAAGAGCAGGAGAGCAGAGTTGCAGCGGAAACGGTGGATGATGACGGTTAACAGTCGTACCGCACCATCTGCTGACAGCAGCACCCAGGACACAACAGCAGTGGTGATGGTGAGCTAAGCTCAGCGGGCTCCATGCTTGCCGTGGTATGGGGTCTGCATGGAAAAAAGGCGTGAAATGATTGTCTGCCATTGCTTTCACGGAGGGAGGGGCGACTGATGACATGTACCCAAAACCACCAGTGACAATGTTTTTGCCCCATCAGGCATTGGGAGCTTAACCCAGAATTCCAATAACTACCCACAGTGCACTGCTCCGTAAATCGATGCTAGCCATGGTAGTGAGGACGCACTCCACTGACTTAATGCGCTTAGTGTGGATGTACGCAATCAACTGTATAAAATCGATTTCTAAAAATTGACTTCTATAAAATTGACCTAATTTTGTAGTTTAGACATACCCTAGGTGTGTCCATTGCAAGTCCAGTCTGCTCCTGGCGTCTCTCCTTCCAGGGCTTCACTAGATGTCAGGGGAGAGCTCATCCTGACCCTGAGTGGGTTTGCTTTCAGATTTAGAATAATCCCCAGCACTAGATCTGAATGGGGAATGGTATGTTTCAAGAGAATCCCTTATGCCACAAAATCTAGTTCTTCATTTGATGAAGGAAGATGTTCCGAAGCTATGCGGGTTGGCATCGAAGTGCTGTCGAAGTTACCAGCAGAGGTTATAAACCTGGATTCTAAAGTGAATCCAGATTAAAGGCTCGTGCTCCTGTAATTCCTTTCTAGAATGGCTCTATGGGATATTTCACTCCAGTTTAGGGTGATCAGGTGTCCGGTTTTGGACCTGAACACCTGGTCAAAAAGGGATCCTGGCAACTCCAGTCAGCACTGTTAACTGTCCGGTTGGCGGCTCCGCCGCGCAGTGGGGCTGGCAGGCTCCCTGCTAGCTGCTTCGCTGCATGGCTGCCAGGTCGGGAAGCAGCTAGCATATCTGGCACAGCTCCCATTGGCTGAGCCAGGCCGGGGGAGGAACTAGTGCAAGCACAATTCGAGCGCTCAGCAGGCGGCTGTTGAGGGGTCACACTTCTCCCACTGCTGCCTGGCCCTCTTCTCCTCGTGCGCCTCATGTGGCTGAGCTCGAGCTGTGGCGCATGCCCTACAGCGAACCGTGGTCTGTCTCTCGCCCCATTGCCAGCACCCAGGAGTTCGAGGTATGTGTATTCCCATCTCCGAGTGCTGGAAATGGGGCTGCACCCCCCACCCGCTCCCTGCATCCCTCCCCGTCCCACCCCTGCCCCATCATCCCCCTCACTGCATCCATCCCATCCTGTCCTGCCCCCCACATCTCCCCATCCCAGCCCTGTACGCCTTACAGTGCTCTCCCACCCATCCTCTCCACCTCCCAGAGCTGCCACCCCCATGTCCCTCATCCCTCACAGCCCTGCACCCCATTCACCTCCATACACTGCTGAACTCCCATTATTGGCTGAATGGGGCTGATTGGCTGGTAGCCTGCAGGGGGCGGGCACTGGGGCTGTCTGTTTGTTTGTTTCAGGGGAGCCTGGCTGTTTAAAAATAGCCAGAGCTTCGCGAACCAGCTGAGCAGCGGGGGACAGCAGAGCAGCACACAGCAGGAGTTTGCCTGGGAGTTCGCCTGGAGTGAGCCCAGTGAGGCTTACATCTTAGAATCATAGAATATCAGGGTTGGAAGGGACCCCAGAAGGTCATCTAGTCCAACCCCCTGCTCAAAGCAGGACCAATTCCCAGTTAAATCATCCCAGCCAGGGCTTTGTCAAGCCTCACTCTTGCCAACTTCTCTGAGGAAGCTCATAGTAAGAAGGTGGTATGGAAGGGAGGGGTTCAGCTATTGTGACCTGCACTGGATGTGCCATGTTTGTCTTTCTTCCACAGGACAGAAGCGACTTTGTGTGTACAAAGTGCAAGCTGGTCTCCATACTGGAAGAGAAGATTGAAGGTCTGGAGCAACAGATAACGACCCTGCGTTGCATACGAGAAACGGAGGATTTCCTGGACAAAACTCAGGATATGCTTCTACGGGCACAAAGCTCTAAAGATTTAGAGCAGGTTGCACAGCGGAGCCAAGAGGCCAGTGAAGAAGCTTGGCAATATGTGACCTCCAGAAGAAGGGGGAATGTCCGGGTTCCACCAACGCGGACACAGGTAACTAACCGCTTTCATGTTCTCTCCACAGGTACCGTTGCGGAGAGTGGACCAGATGATATGTCTGGGGGGAGAAAGCAGAAGGAGACTCCGCTGGTTGGAAGGCATGAGATGCGCTGTCCTGAGATGGGGGGTTCTATGACCACCACTCCCAAGAGAAGGAGGCGGGTGGTGGTGGTCGGGGACTCTCTCCTCCGGGGGACTGAGTCATCTATCTGCCGCCCTGACCGGGAAAACCGAGAAGTCTGCTGCTTGCCGGGGGCTAAGATTCGCGATGTGACGGAGAGACTGCCGAGACTCATCAAGCCCTCGGATCGCTACCCCTTCCTGCTTCTCCACGTGGGCACCAATGATACTGCCAAGAATGACCTTGAGCAGATCACTGCAGACTACGTGGCTCTGGGAAGAAGGATAAAGGAGTTGGAGGCACAGGTGGTGTTCTCGTCCATCCTCCCTGTGGAAGGAAAAGGCCTGGGTAGGGACCGTCGAATAATGGAAGTCAACGAATGTCTACGCAGGTGGTGTCGGAGAGAAGGCTTTGGATTCTTTGACCATGGGATGGTGTTCCATGAAGGAGGAGTGCTGGGCAGAGACGGGCTCCATTTTACGAAGAGAGGGAAGAGCATCTTTGCGAGCAGGCTGGCTAACCTAGTGAGGAGGGCTTTAAACTAGGTTCACCGGGGGAAGGAGACCAAAGCCCTGAGGTAAGTGGGAAAGCGGGATAGTGGGAGGAAGCACAGGCAGGAATGTCTGTGAGGGGAGGGCTCCTGCCTCATACTGAGAATGAGGGGTGATCAGCAGGTTATCTCAAGTGCTTATATACGAATGCACAAAGCCTTGGAAACAAGCAGGGAGAACTGGAGGTCCTGGTGATGTCAAGGAATTATGATGTGATTGGAATAACAGAGACTTGGTGGGATAACTCACATGACTGGAGTACTGTCATGGATGGTTATAAACTGTTCAGGAAGGACAGGCAGGGCAGAAAAGGTGGGGGAGTAGCACTGTATGTAAGGGAGCAGTATGACTGCTCAGAGCTCCGGTACGATACTGCAGAAAAACCTGAGTGTCTCTGGATTAAGTTTAGAAGTGTGAGCAACAAGAGTGATGTAGTGGTGGGACTCTGCTATAGACCACCGGACCAGGGGGATGAGGGGGATGAGGCTTTCTTCCGGCAGCTCGCAGAAGCTACTAGATCGCATGCCCTGGTTCTCATGGGTGACTTTAATTTTCCTGATATAGAGTCATAGAATATCAGGGTTAGAAGGGACCTCAAGAGGTCATCTAGTCCAACCCCCTGCTCAAAGCAGGACCAATCTCCAATTTTTGCCCCAGATCCCTAAATGGCCCCCTCAAGGATTGAACTCACAACCCTGGGTTTAGCAGGCCAATGCTCAAACCACTGAGCTATTCCTCCCCGTCTCTGCTGGGAGAGCAGTACAGCGGTGCATAGACAATCCAGGAAGTTTTTGGAAAGAGTAGGGGACAATTTCCTGGTGCAAGTGCTAGAGGAGCCAACTAGGGGGGGAGCTTTTCTTGACCTGCTGCTCACAAACCGGGAAGAATTAGTAGGGGAAGCAAAAGTGGATGGGAATCTGGGAGGCAGTGACCATGAGTTGGTTGAGTTCAGGATCCTGACACAGGGAAGAAAGGTAAGCAGCAGGATACGGACCCTGGACTTCAGGAAAGCAGACTTCGACTCCCTCAGGGAACGGATGGGTAGGATCCCCTGGGGGACTAACATGAAGGGGAAAGGAGTCCAGGAGAGCTGGCTGTATTTCAAGGAATCCCTGTTGAGGTTACAGGGACAAACCATCCCAATGAGTCGAAAGAATAGTAAATATGGCAGGCGACCAGCTTGGCTTAACGGTGAAATCCTAGCAGATCTTAAACATAAAAAAGAAGCTTACAAGAAGTGGAAGGTTGGACATATGACCAGGGAAGAGTATAAAAATATTGCTCGGGCATGTAGGAAAGAAATTAGGAGGGCCAAATCGCACCTGGAGCTGCAGCTAGCAAGAGATGTTAAGAGTAACAAGAAGGGTTTCTTCAGGTATGTTGGCAACAAGAAGAAAGCCAAGGAAAGTGTGGGCCCCTTAATGAATGAGGGAGGCAACCTAGTGACGGAGGATGTGGAAAAAGCTAATGTACTCAATGCTTTTTTTGCCTCTGTCTTCACGAGCAAGGTCAGCTCCCAGACTGCTGTGCTGGGCATCACAACATGGGGAATAGATGGCCAGCCCTCTGTGGAGAAAGAGGTGGTTAGGGACTATTTAGAAAAACTAGACGTGCACAAGTCCATGGGGCCGGATGAGTTGCATCCGAGAGTGCTAAAGGAACTGGCGGCTGTGATTGCAAAGCCATTGGCCATTATCTTTGAAAACTCGTGGTGAACGGGGAAGTCCCGGATGACTGGAAAAAGGCTAATGTAGTGCCAATCTTTAAAAAAGAGAAGAAGGAGGATCCTGGGAACTACAGGCCAGTCAGCCTCACTTCAGTCCCCAGAAAAATCATGGAGCAGGTCCTCAAAGAATCAATCCTGAAGCACTTACATGAGAGGAAAGTGATCAGGAACAGTCAGCATGGATTCACCAAGGGCAAGTCATGCCTGACTAATCTAATCATCTTCTATGATGAGATTACTGTTCTGTGGATGAAGGGAAAGCAGTGGATGTATTGTATCTTGACTTTAGCAAAGCTTTTGACACGGTCTCCCACAGTATCCTTGTCAGCAAGTTAAGGAAGTATGGGCTGGATGAATGCACTATAAGGTGGGTAGAAAGTTGGCTAGATTGTCGGGCTCAATGGGTAGTGATCAATGGCTCCATGTCTAGTTGGCAGCCGGTGTCAAGTGGAGTGCCCCAAGGGTCGGTCCTGGGGTCGGTTTTGTTCAATATCTTCATAAATGATCTGGAGGATGGTGTGGATTGCACTCTCAGCAAATTTGCGGATGATACTAAACTGGGAGGAGTGGTAGATACGCTGGAGGGCATTGATAGGATACAGAGGGACCTAGACAAATTGGAGGATTGGGCCAAAAGAAATCTGATGAGGTTCAATAAGGATAAGTGCAGGGTCCTGCACTTAGGACAGAAGAACCCAATGCACAGCTACAGACTAGGGACCGAATGGCTAGGCAGCAGTTCTGCGGAAAAGGACCTAGGGGTGACAGTGGACGAGAAGCTGGATATGAGCCAGCAGTGTGCCCTTGTTGCCAAGAAGGCCAATGGCATTTTGGGATGTATAAGTAGGGGCATAGCGAGCAGATCGAGGGACGTGATCATCCCCCTCTATTCGACATTGGTGAGGCCTCATCTGGAGTACTGTGTCCAGTTTTGGGCCCCACACTACAAGAAGGATGTGGATAAATTTGAGAGAGTCCAGCGAAGGGCAACAAGAATGATTAGGGGTCTGGAACACATAAGTTATGAGGAGAGGCTGAGGGAACTGGGATTGTTTAGTCTGCAGAAGAGAAGAATGAGGGGGGATTTGATAGCTGCTTTCAACTACCCGAGAGGTAGTTCCAGAGAGGATGGTTCTAGACTTTTCTCAGTGGTGGAAGAGGACAGGACAAGGAGTAATGTTCTCAAGTTGCAGTGGGGGAGATTTAGGTTGGATATTAGGAAAAACTTTTTCACTAGGAGGGTGGTGAAACACTGGAATGCGTTGCCTAGGGAGGTGGTGGAATCTCCTTCCTTAGAAGTTTTTAAGGTCAGGCTTGACAAAGCCCTGGCTGGGATGATTTAATTGGGTATGGGTCCTGCTTTTGAGCAGGGGGTTGGACTAGATGATCTCCTGAGGTCCCTTCCAACCCTGATATTCTATGATTCTATGATTCTATGATTCTATGTCCCTATACACCCCTGTGCCCCCCATATCCTCATGCACCTGTGACCTTCTGCCTCCCCCTGCATCCCCATCCAACCCACATGCCCCCCACACCCCTCCTCTCTCCTTCACTGTCCCCTCTCACCCCATCCTGCTTTCATCCTTGGCCTGTTTCCCTCCTCATCCTCTCTCCTCTCTCCTCCACCCCCAACCCCCAACTTTTCCCCTCCAGCCCACCCTCCTCCATTCCTGGCTGGGTGATTTAGGCAGCCCCTGGAAAAGTGTATGAAAAAGTGTCTCTGTGTGTGCATGCATGCATTGTATGTGTGTAAGAGACTGTTTGTCTTGGTGTAGGGAGGTGTGTGTATTGCCACATGTGTGTATACCTGTGTGAATAACATTTGCAGCCTAACTCTTTGACTTTTATTCCTTTTGCTGGCTTGTGCACAAAAAAGCTGATGACATAAAATATGTGTGTATTCATTTCATAACAAGTTTTTAAAAGAGAAGGGAACTCTAAGAGAAATGTATTATTTCTTAAAAAGTGAATGTTGGTGACTAGTAATTGCAGCAGAGCCAATGTATCATACATTCTCCCCATCTTTGTCTAACTACATTATAAACTGTTGCCGACTCTCTCTCTTTATGTGTATGTTCAGCACCCTGAAGCCCTGATCTTAGTTGGGGTCTCTAGGCACTAAAGAACAATTGTAATAATAAATCATGTGGAAGTATATGTATTAGTGCATGCTAGATGTGAACACATGAATACATGTGTGTATCTGCATGTAGGTGTGGGAGTCAGTTTCGACAGATTTATTTATATAGGTATCTGGACAGGTGTGCATTTCTGTGGTTGTGCTCCATGAATTTGTATTTGGGCTTTGGGAGTGGGCCTTTAACAAACCCATTGCAGGTGTGATAATGTGTGGTCCTAATTCCACACATAAAATTACAATCACTTTAGTGAACAAAAAACATGGAGCTGGTTACAAAAAATGTGAAGAGGGGAGGGAAAGAATCATGAAAACCTTTGTGAAATTTCATTTTTTAAAAAATTACTAGGGCTGTCGATTAATCACAGTTAACTCACACGATTAATTAAAAAATTAACTGCAATTGAAAAATATAAATGCAATTAATCGCACTGTTCAACAATAGAATACCAATTTAAATTTATTAAATATTTTTGGATGTTTTCTACATTTTAAAATATATTGATTTCTATTACAACACAGAATACAAAGTATACAGTGCTCACTTTATATTATAATTTTTATTACAAATATTTGCACTGTAAAAATGATAAACAAAAGAAATAATATTTTTCAGTTCACCTCATACAAGTACTGGAGTGCAGTATGGTACACTTTATGGTGAAAGTGTAACTTACAAATGTAGGTTTTTTTGCACTCAAAAACAAAACAATGTAAAACTTTAGAGCCTATAAGTCCACTCAGTCCTACTTCTTATTCAGCCAATTCCTAAGACAAACAAGTTTTTTTACATTTACAGGAGATACTGCTGACTGCTTCTTATTTACAATGTCACCTGAAAGTGAGAACAGGCGTTTGCATGGCACTTTTGTAGCCGGCGTTACGAGGTATTTACATGCCATATATGCTAAACATTCATTTGCCCCTTCATGCTTCGGCCACCATTCCAGAGGACATGCTTGCATGCTGATGATACTCATTAAAAAAATAATGCAATTAAATTAAATTTGTGACTGAACTCCTTGGGAGAGAATTATATGTCTCCTGTTCTGTTTTACCCGCATTCTGCCATATATTTCGTGTCATAGCAGTCTCGGATGATGACCCAGCACATATTCATTTTAAGAACACTTTCACAGCAGATTTGACAAAATGCAAAGAAGGTTGGTATGTGCGATTCCAAGGATAGATTCAGCTCTCGACCCAAGATTTAAGAATCTGAAGTGCCTTCCAAAATCTGAGAGGGATGAGGTGTGGAGAATGCTTTCAGAAGTCTTAAAAGAGCAACACTCCAAGGCAGAAACTACAGAACTTGAACCACTAAAAAAGAAAATCAAACTTCTGCTGGTGGCATCTGACACAAATGATTAAAATGAACATGCGTCGGTCTGCTCTGCTTTGGATTGTTATCGAGCAGAACCCGTCATCAGCATGGACACATGTCCTATATAATGGTGGTTGAAGCATGAAGGGACATGAATCTTTAGCGCATTTGGCACGTAAATATCTTGCGATGCCGGCTATAACAGTGCCATGTTAACGCATTTTCTCACTTTCATATGACATTGTAAACAAGATGTGGGCAGCTTTATCTCCTGAAAATTGTAACCAAATGTGTTTGTCTGAGTGATTGGCTGAAGTAGGACTGAGTGGAGTTGTAGGTTCTAAAGTTTTACATTGTTTTATTTTTGAATGTAGTTTTTTTTTGTACATAATTCTCCATTTTTAAGTTCAACTTTCATTATAAAGAGATTGCACGACAGTACTTGTATTAGGTGAATTGAAATATACTATTTCTTTTGTTTTTTGCAGTGCAAATATTTGTATTAAAAATAAATATAAAGTTAGCACAGTACACTTCGTATTCTGTGTTGTAATTGAAATCAATATATTTGAAAATGTAGAAAACATCCAAAATATATAAATAAATGGTATTCTATTATTGTTTTAACAGTGTGATTAATCGCATGATTAATCGCGATTAACTTTTTTAATCACTTAATAGCCCTAAAAATTACCCTTTTAAACTATTTTGCTGCCAGCTCGAGCATCTTGTAACAAATAAAACCTGAACTTAGAATAATACATCACTCAAAACAATAAATATGCATATTTGGGTCTTGCAGTGAAAATGAGCAGGTGAGAGAGGGTGAGGAATGGAGTGAGCAGGGGGGCGGGGCCTTGGGAAAGGGTAGGGCCTCAGGGAAGGGGCGGGGCAGTGGGCAGAGCAAGGGTGTTCAGTTTTCTGGAATTAGAAAGTTGGCAACCCTACTCCAGTTCCCCTTCCTCCTGGGGCTGAATTTGGAAGTATTTTACCCACACGCCTATTTTAATCCACTTTGAAATCACCCTGCAGAAAGAGGGAAGAATTATTTATTTTTATACAGTTTCTCACCCCCTCATCCTCCCAGGATTTGTGGCCTTTTGATCTTCCTATTCAAGAGCCCAAAGAAAATCCCCTCAATTTCTCTTCCTGAATCACATTTAGAAATGTTGACAGGATGTTGCCGGGTCAAATTGGATCCCAGGCTTTTTTATTTATTTACTTCAAAACAAGCCTTCAGCCTGCTCCGTTATTTGAAACGCTTCAACTGAAATTGAACGACAGCTGCTCTAGCTCAGCCAGATGTTACTGGTCTGGATGGAGAAACCGGTTTGGTGTAATTCTCCGGCCTGCGCTATACAAGAGGTCACACGGAGGGTCTTTCTAGCCTGGGAAGTTCTGAAAGGCTTTGCAGAGGAATGGAGGCTGCCTCAGAACTGAACTGTGGCAGGAAAATGGAGACAACCACCAGCTGCCTTCTGAAGACCCCCTCCCATGTCCTGGGCATGGTGGGGGGTGGGGCTGAGGGTTTGAGCAGCATATTGTGGGCATCATGGCTGATATGAGCAGGGGGGAGCTGGCCTCCAGATCGAGCGGCCCATAGTCAGGAGGCACAAGGATGACTTAAAGCCACCTTAGAGACTCCCCTCCCTATGACAGGTGTGGTGGAAGCTTCCTAACAGTGGGAGGGGGCCACCGACGCCCAAACCGTGGCCCCGCCCCCAGTACTGCCCCTTCCCCCTGAGCCTCTGCCCCTGCACTGCCCGTTCTCCTAAAGGCCCACCCTCATGCCACGCCTTCCCCTGAGGCCCCACCCCTCACCCCGCGGTGCGCCCCTTCTCCCCGAGTCCCTGCCCTTGTGCTGCCCCTTCCCCCTCAGGCCCTGCTCCCTCACCGCCTCTTCCCACCAAGGCCACCCTCCCCCCATCTCTCATCCTTATGGCCGGCAAAAGGTGGGAGGACCATAGCGCCCCCCCTCCCCCTTCTGGCACTCCTGGGTGCACCACAGAACTAGATTTGAAGGCCATAAGTGACCATAATGACCAGCACACACCCTCCCCCAGGGTTTTCTGCCCCCAGCCCAGAACATCTGGCTGAGCTAGAGCAGATCTCTTAGAAACAGATGGGCAACCTTGATTTAAAAGAATCCACATGACTGATGGAGAATTCACCATTTCTCTGGGACAGCTGTGCCATGGGCTAATTCCCCTAATCACTGTCAAAAATCTGCACCTTATCTCCAGTCTGAACTTATGTAGCTCCAGCTTCCAGCTGTTGGATCTCATCCTACCTTTGTCTGCTAGTTTAAAGAGCTCTCTGCTACCAGACATCTCTTCCTACTGACTGGGATCAAATCACACATCAATGTCAACGTTCTCCTGGATAATCTAAATCAACTGGGTTACTTTAGTATCTCACTGTCAGGCAGGTTTTCCAGATCTTGACTCATTCTTGTGGCTCTTTGAACTTTTCCCAATTAGTCCACACATTTCTGAAGTGCAGACATTCCAACTGGACAACAGCCCATCACAGCAGTGATGTTACAGGCCAAAAAAAATTCACCACCATGGTAAATAGAGAGTGGGAAAATGGTAATGGAAATATTTGTGATGGCTTTTTGTGGGAAATGATTTTTTTCTGCCCCACTGAAGGAAAGTGAAAAATATGTTTTTATAACAATTGAAAGGACAACAGATCTCAATTGGAATGATGTTTGTAGATGAAGAACAAAAACCTCCAACAACATTTCAAATGAACTTGGGCCTGGTGATATAGAAATTACAGCCCTGTCTCTGCATTCGGAGCCTGGCTCTTGCACCAATCAGGCTGCATGGTTGGTGCCTTAGAGGTGAGGACCTGGGGGGGCGAGATAGCTCAGTGGTTTGAGCATTGGCCCCCTAAATCCAGGGTTGTGAGTTCAATCCTTGAGGGGGCCATTTAGGGGTCTGGGGGGAAAAATTGGGGATTGGTCCTGCTTTGAGCAGGGGGTTGGACTAGATGACCTCCTGAGGCCCTTTCCAAACCTGGTATTCTATGATCTGAAACTGACTACGAAATGAGACCTCCAAAGCAGCCTCTTTTAGGAATGTCAAGGGTTTTTACTGGGCTATCTGCCCAGGGGCACAAACTGGACTCTATGCATAATGTCCCAGAATAATGTCCCAGGCACAGCTGACACCAGGGGAGCACATTGCCCTTCACCTCCTCAATAGTCTGGGAGAAGATCAGTGTTACCAATAATTCCTCCTGCACCATCCCTTCATCTATACACGTCCAACAGAGAGATTTAGAAAAGCTGATGTCTTAGGGATCAGAGCCAAATCTTCAGGACATTTCCCCATCAGCTTCATTGGTACAAGGCCATTATTTTTTTCACTTATTTCCTCAGTTCCCAGAATTTTACCTTGTCACTTCCCTGGTTCCGATGGCAGATCCTCTAGAGAAAAGAAAGAGTGAAAGATGTGACATCCCATTGTATGTTTGTTATCAGTCCTAGGGTTTTGTTAATAAGAACATGAGAACGGCCCTACTGGGTCAGACCAATGCTCCATCTAGCCCAGTATCCTGTCTTCTGACAGTGGCCAAGGCCAGGTGCCCCAGAGGGACTGAGCAGAACAGGCGATCCTCCAGTGATCCAGCCCCTGTCGTCCACTGCCAGCTTCTGGCAAATAGAAGCTAGGGGCACCCAGAGCATGGGGTTGCATCCTTGCCTATCCTGGCTAATAACCTTTGATGGACCTATCCTCCATGAACTGATCTAATTCTTTTTTAACCCTGTTATAGTCTTGGCCTTCACACCATCCCCTGGCAATGAATTCCACAGGTTGACAGTGTGTTGGGTGAAGAAATACTTCCTTTTGTTAGTTTTAAATCTGCTGCCTAGTAATTCCATCAGGTGAGCCCCTGGTTCTTGTGTTATTGGAAGGAGTAAATAACACTTATTTACTTTCTCCACATCATTCATGATTTTATAGACCTCTATTATATCCCCCCTTCATCGTCTCTTTTCCAAGCTGAAAAGTCCCAGTCTTTTTAATCTCGCCTCATACGAAAGCTGCTCCATACCCCCGAATCATTTTTGTTGCCCTTCTCTGCATCTTTTCCATTCCAATATATCTTCTTTGAGATGGGGCGAACACAACTATGCACAGTAGTCAAGGTGTGGGCATGCCATTATGATATTTACTGTCTTATTATCTATCCCTTTCCTAAAGGTTCCTGACATCCTGTTAGCTTTTTTGACTGCCACTGCACATTGAGTGGATGTTTTCAGAGAACTATCCACAATGACTCCAAGATCTCTCTCTTGAGTGGTAGCAGATAATTTAGACCCCATCATTGTATATGTATAGTTGGGATTATGTTTTCCAATGTGCATTACTCTGCATTTATCAACACTGAATTTCATCTGCCATTTTGTTGCCCAGTCACCCAGTTTTGTTAGGTCCCTTTGCAGTTCTTTGCAGCCTGCTGTGGACTTAACTATCTTGAGTAGTTTTGTATTGTGTGCAAATTTTGCCACATCACTGTTTAATTCTTTTTCCAGATCATTTATGAATATGATGAACAGTACTGGTCCCAGTACAGACCCCTAGTACAGACTACTTACCTCTGAAAACTGACCATTTATTCTTACCCGTTGTTTCCTGTATTTTAACCAGTTGCTGATCCAGGAGAGGATCTTCCCTCTTACCCCATGACAGTTTACTTTGCTTAAGAGCCTTTGGGGAGGGACCTTGTCAAAGGCTTTCTGAAAGTCTAAGTACACTATATCTGCTGGATCACCCTTGTCCACACGCTTGTTGACCCACTCAGAGAATTCTAGTAGACTGATGAGGCAGGATTTCCCTTGACAAAAATCATGTGGTCTCTTCCCCAACAAATTGTGTTCATCTATGTATCTGATAATTCTGTTCTTCACTAGAGTTTTAACAAATGTGCCTGGTACTGAGGTTAGGCTTCCTGGCCTGTAATTGCCAGGATCGCCTCTGGAGCCTTTTTTAAAAAATTTGTGTTAATAAGCTATCCTTTATTCATCTGGTACAGAAGCAGATTTAAATGATAGGTTACATACCACAGTTAGCAGTTCTGCAATTTCACATTTGTGTTCCTTCAGAACTCTTGGGGGAATACCATCTGGTCCTGGTGACTTATCACTGTTTAATTTATCAATTAAATATAATAAATAATAATAAATAACAATAATAATAATAATAATAATATCTCTTTCCCCTTCATTCCTGAGAAAGAAACGACTGAGTTTTATAGATTGATAGAGTCCCAGGCCAAAAGGCACCATTGTGATCATTTAGTCTAATCTCCTGTATAACACGGTCATAGAAACTTAACAAGTGAGTCCTTACCTAGCCCATAGCTTGTGATTGAGCTAGAGCATATATTTTAGAAAGAGACCTCCAATGTCGATTCATTGACACGAGAAGCTGGATATGAGTCAGCAGTGTGCCCTTGTTGCCAAGAAGGCCAATGGCATTTTGGGATGTATAAGTAGTGGCATTGCCAGCCGATAAAGGGACGTGATCGTTCCCCTCTATTCAACATTGGTGAGGTCTCATCTGGAGTACTGTGTCCAGTTTTGGGCCCCACACTACAAGAAGGATGTGGAAAAATTGGAAAACGTCCAGCGGAGGGCAACAAAAATGATTAGGGGTCTGGAACACATGAGTTATGAGGAGAGGCTGAGGGAGCTGGGATTGTTTAGTCTGTGGAAGAGAAGAATGAGGGGGGATTTGATAGCTGCTTTCAACTACCTGAAAGCGGGTTCCAAAGAGGATGGATCTAGACTGTTCTCAGTGGTAGCTGATGACAGAACAAGGAGTAATGGTCTCAAGTTGCAGTGGGGGAGGTTTAGGTTGGATATTAGGAAAAACTTTTTCACTGGGAGAGTGGTGAAACACTGGAATGCGTTACCTAGGGAGGTGGTGGAATCTCCTTCCTTAGATATTTTTAAGGTCAGGCTTGACAAAGCCCTGGCTGAGATGATTTATTTGGGGATTGGTCCTGCTTTGAGCAGGGGGTTGGACTAGATGACCTTCTGAGGTCCCTTCCAACTCTGATATTCTATGATTCTATGACCTTGTCTACACACAAATATTGTACTATCTAAACTACACCCACATAGTGAAAGTGACACAACACTCCCCTAGTGTGGAAACAGTTAAATCAATAGTTTATTCTTGTATTTGACAAGGATAAAGCAGTACTTATCTAACTGTGTCTACATTAGAGGTTGAGCTGATATAACTAGAAAAATCATACTCCTAACTAAAATAGTTAAACCCATACAAAAACTGTGTGACCAGACATAAAAAATACAATAAAGAGAGTCAGAGTCAGATCTTTCTAAAGTGTCAAGTTTGCAGCAGGTAAGTTTCCAGAGCTTGGCAAAGATTATTAGTTCGGTGTCACCTTTAACCATCAATTTTTTTCTGCTGACTGGGAAAAACCTGTATGGAGAGACTGCAGCTCTCCATTGGTTGCAGTTTGAGGTATTGTTTGACTCATTAAAAAGCATCATTCTGGGTGATTTAGGTTGGGTGGTTGGAGTAGATTGGAGAGCAACAACACATGCCGTGTTGCTGGTGTGTTTCATTGTTCCTTATGTAGGAAAAAAGTAAATTTGTTAGAACAAGCAAAAATGTATTTATAGGTGGCAGGGGATGGATCACTTGATAATTACCTGTTCTGTTCATTCCCTCTGGGGCATCTGGCATTGGCTATTGTCGGAAGACAGGATACTGGGCTAGGTGGACCTTTGGGCTGACCCAGTATGGCCGTTCTTATGTTCTTAAGCATGAAAACTTTAAAAAATTTCAAACGTCTTCTGTTTCCAAAGCAGATTCATTTTTTCCCTGAAGTTTTCTGCAGATTTTGGTTTCGCTCAAGTGTTGTTCTTTTCCAACATTGGTCAGTCACAGAAACTGAAAATATTTCCATTTTGGGAATAACCTAACAAACCCTGCCTTGTGACTGAGCTAGCCAATCAAAACTGGAAATCTGAAAACAAGAAATGGCTGTGGATAGCCAAAAAATAGCCAGAGTTATGACAGCTGGTGCTACCAGCTGTTTTTGGAAGGGATATTGAACCTCTTGCTCCAGAGTTTGGGCCAATCTTTAGCTATTAGAGACTAGGATGAGATCTAATCTGGGGGGAAATTATTCCACGTGTACCACTGTGGAGTTCTTAAACTTTCCTCTGAAGCATCTGCCGCTGGTCATTATCATAGGTGGGATATGGGGCTAAATGGGTCGCAGTTCTGATCCAGTCTGCTGACCGTTTCCTTTGTTTCTATGCCAAACAAATCCTCCACCCACGCAGAAGGGCAGGAGGGGGAAGTCAAGGAAATCTTAGTGGGTTTTGCCAAAAAATAATTCCATTTGGAGGGGGGAAATGCAGCCTTTTTTCCCAAAATTTTTGAATATGAACTTTCAACCATCTTGGTCTTGCCAATTTTTCTCACAAGTCCCATGACACTTGGTGTTTTCTTAAGCCCCTTTCCCATTCACCTCCTCCCTAAACTCCAGGTGTCAGGTGAGAATCTTTAGGAAAGTAGTAAGTTTCATGCTGTGCAGGGGCAGAAAAAAGTTTCACAGCACGTTATAGGCTCACAAACCAGAAGGTAAATAAACAGAACCCAACATTAATTATTTTGAAATTTTCTTGATCTCTAAGCCAATGTCATGATTTTTGGCTCATGACTTTTGAATGTTTGGGCTTAGCAGTACTGCAGCTCTGATACTGATATGTACATAGGCTAGGCTCGCCCCTTCCAGTGGAAATCACAATAAGAGCAGGTGGACAACTCCTTGCGGCTCTCCTTGCAGAGTTGTCCTCTGAGCATTCTGTCAGAGGACACAGCCAAGAACTTTCCAACGGCACCAATCTTCAAGGAGGTTCCATGTGGACACAAGAGTAAGTTTTTCAGAGTGGTAGCCATGTTAGTCTGTATCAGCAAAAACAATGAGTCCTCCTTGTGGCACCTTAAAGACTAACACATTTATTTGGGCATAAGCTTTCATGGGTTAAAACCCACTTCATCAGATGGATGGAGTGGAAAATACAGTAGGGAGGTATAAATACACAGAATCTGAAAAGAGGGGAGTTGCCTTACCAAGTGGGGGGTCAGTGCTAACAAGCCAATTCAATTAAGGTGGAAGTGGGCTATTCTCAACAGTTGACAAGAAGGGGGGGAAATCACTTTTGCAGTGCTAATGAGGCCAATTTAATCAAGGTGGCCCTTTTCAAACAGTTGACAAGAAGGTGTGAGTATCAGCAAGGGGAAATTAGTTTTTGTAGTGACCCATCCACTCCCAGTCTTTATTCAGGCCTAATTTGATGGTGTCCAGTTTGCAAATTAATTCCAGTTCTGCAGTTTCTCATCGGAGTCTGTTTTTGAAGTTTTTTCGTTGACGAATTGCTACTTTGAAGTCTGTTATTGAGTGTCCAAGGAGATTGAAGTGTTCTCCTACTGGTTTTTGAATGTTATAATTCTTGATGTCTGATTTGTGTCCATTTATTCTTTTGCATAGACTGTCCAGTTTAGCCAATGTACATGGCAATGGGGCATCGCTGGCACATGATGTCACATTGGTAGATGTGCAGGTGAACGAGCCCCTGATGGTGTGGCTGATTTGGTTAAGTCCTATCATCAGCCACACCATCAGGGGCTTGTTCACCTACACAAATATCAATGTGATATATGCCATCATGTGCTGCAATGCCCCATTGCCATGTACATTGGCCAAACTGGACAGTCTCTACGCAAAAGAATAAATGGACACAAATGTTGATGTGCCCCCTAGAAGACCTCTGCATACTCCCAGAGGTACACATAACCCTGGCTGAGAACCAGGCCCCTGTTGCAGTGAGATACAGTCAGTCATGTCTCCTTGATGGGGCTCAGCAGCTCAGAAACAGGACTTCCCACCTCAGGGAGCGAAGGGCTTACCTCCCTGCTCCCAGCTTTGGAGATGGGAAAAGGAAATAAGGACAGTGTGTTTGAAAAGCAAAGGGTCCCCCCTTGTTCATCTGAGCACGGGGCAGGGGAGACAAGAGCTTCCCAGCACTGGGGCACCCAAGGACGGATGTTTGGGTAGTTGCCTTAAGAACAGCAAACATGGGTGGGATGAGCACTGCTTGGGTAACTTGCTGTGTAGGGATGCAGTGTGGTTAAGAGACAACCATGCCCCCTTGGGAACCAGGGCTCTAGTCCCCAGTTTGGGAGGGGAGTGGGGTCTAGTGAATAAAGCAGGGGAGCCACGACTCCTGGGTTCTATCCCTTGCTTGGAGAGAGGAGTGGGTCTAGTGGGTTAGAGGTGGGGGGTTGGGAGCCAGGACTCCTGGCCTCTATCACTGGGATGGGGCGGGGGGGGGGAGAGGAATGTGAGATAGTTAATGGGGGGGGGAATGAGATGAAGAAGCCTAGGTTTCTCTGTCACTGATTATCACTTAGACCCATATTTTCAATAGACAGAGAGCAGTTCTCATTGCACCAGCAAGCTCCCCAGTGCATTGCTATAGTCACACCAGTGCAAATTCCCCTAGTGTAGCCAACCCCGAATAGACCAGGCACTGGCTTAGCTTCTCCAGGGCTCAAGGATGTCTCCTTTAGCTCTGCTCTCTTCTTCAGCACGTGGCAACAAGGAGTTCCAATAACGCAGCCTCCACAAGGTTGGGGACAAACAGATAAAAAGGTTGAGTTTATTTATTTACAGGCTCTAACGCTACTGCCTGGGCTATTTACAGAGGGTACAAAAGCATAGCAAAATGAAAACAGGCTCAGAAAACAAACAGCAACACTCATAAAAACACTCCGAAGCGCCGACACACAAGTATATAATACAGGACTATCAAAATGAAACTTGTTTGCTTCTATAACCATCAACCAGCTCCGCATTTAGGATCCTCATCCCGGAGATTGGATGTTCCCATCATCCCTCACCCAGGCAAATACGCAGCCTGTCCTGCCTCCGCTGTCCAGGAGGGACATGTGAGAGCATTTAGGGCAGGTACTGAAGACTTGTCAACATGGGAGAGATTTCCTGACATGGCTATTCCACTCCGGTCTAGTTTAGCTATTCCATCCTAACTCCCCCAGGTGGACACTCGTCCAAAATAAAGGTGTTTTTATTTCGGAATAATTACATGGAGTGCTGACTCCAGAGTAAAGTCACTTTTTATTTCCTAATAGTGTGTCCATACTGGAGTGTTACTCTAGAAGAGCTATCGTACAATAGTTATTGTGCTAAAGCTACGCTAGTCATATCTCCTCCCCCTCAGACAAACTCTACGCTGGGCCAGTCCTTCGGCCTTCAGCAAAGATGCTGAACCACCAAGTGCAGTATTGCTCTCAAGAGCAGCTTTTCAGGGAGCAAGGATGGCCCAGTGGTTAGATCACTGGCTTGGGACTCCCCAGCTCTTGGTTCAAGTCCCTTCTCTACCACCGCCTTTCTGCATGACCTTGAGAAAATCACTTAGGCCAGGTCTATGCTATCAAGGGCTTGTCTACACGATGCAGCTTTTAGCAATAAGCCTGTGTCGACACAGCTTTATTGCTAAAAGTCAGCGTGTGTGAACACTGTATCGGTATTTTGCTAGCACTTTTGTCAACAAAACACTTTTGCGGGGCGGCTTTTTAAAGTACCCATGAAAGACAAAAGTTTTGTTGACAACGTCGCAGTGTAGACAAGCCCCATGTTTTTCCAGCAAAGCTTTGCCAGATGGGAGTGAGACAAAATTGTGTCCTCAGAGCTGTGCCGGCAAAACCCCCACCTAGCCACAGCTTACCCTGGCCAGCGAGCCCTTTTGCTGGCATACTTTATGTCGTTCGAGGAGGTGGTTTAACTATACTGAGAAAACAGGGAGGTGGGGACTCAGCCGGGATCGCTAGAGTGATGTATGTAGTGTGGTCTGCCCCATAGCATCTCTGTGCCTCCATTCCCCATCTGTAACATGGGCATGTTAGTCTTTGCCTACCTCACAGTGGTGTGTGAGATGCTACAATGAGAAAAGGGTTAGATAGAGTTTAAATTTGCCTCTTCTTCCTGCATCAACCTATTCCCCATGTATGTCTTTTCTGGAGCAAGTGAATAAGTTTTCCCTACTTTATACTCCGGATAACATGACTCAGAAGGGATATAGCGAATTACAGACTCAAAGTGCAGGGCAGATGTTACACAATTCACCCTCACAGTGCCAATGCAAGGTGGGTGGGAAGCACTGTTATCCCCCTGCCCTCCCTATTTTACAGATGGAGAAACTGAGGCAGAAGGCAGCAACAATGACTAACCCCACCCCAGACAGAGATCTCTGGCAGAGTGAGGATTGGAACTCAGGGCTTCCCCAGCCCAGCCCTGTGCTCAGTCCCCTCCAGACCAGACCAGACCAGACCATCCCTCTCCCTGGCTTCGCATCTGGCTCGTGCATCATCTCCAGAGCTAAGTCCAGTTGCAGACTAAGTGTCAGTGTTGACGATACAGAAAGAGCTCAGCTCCCAGGCTGAGTTTGAGGGGCTTGCATTTAAAAGCAGGATCTTTCGACTTCTCCACTGAGGAGTCACTGAGAGATGATAAACCTGATACAATTTTGCAGTCACTTTCCCAAGTTAGAACTGCACTTCAGCTGCCTCTTTATTCCCAACAAGAGAACACGCAGAGTGCATTTCTTTGGCAGTGCATGTGGCTAAAAATCTTTGTCACCTGCCCATCCATTTGCATCCCTCCCTTTTTCTTTCCATGACCTGGCTTAGATTTCCTATGGCCCCAGGACACATTTACAGCACTGCCAATCCCAAGATGTTAAAAAATTCAAGAGTCAAGCTCCAAATATCATCAGTCTGATTTAAAAAATCAAGAGGTTCTTTTTAAAAAAAAATCAATTTAGGGATTTTTATTCGCTTTCCTGTTTCGGAGCCTTTAGGTTCATACTCAGGGCCCATTTTCAAGTTTTTCTCTTCAACCACGAAGGCTAGAAAGTGTTTTAAATGAAAGGTCAGATTCACCCCTAATTACATGCCTCCAGGAGCTGGGGCTTAAAGGAAAACACCAAATGTCACGAGACTCATGCTAAAATTGTGAGAGTTGGCAACCCTATGTTTAGCATCATTCGGCCCCATTTTCACGGCAACTCATTGGTGTGCAAAGTCATTGTATTATCTTGGAATAGCAATGCTACAAGGACCCTGACACTAGGTCTGCTGAAAAGGTTTAACTAGGGAACAGGAGTTTTTTGGTCTGGACATAGTATTCCAGTAATGCTGCCTACAGAGGTGTCACAATCTCTACCATTCACTTTAGTGAGTTAAAACCTGCTCCTGCCCTCGGAATGGAGGAATTGTTACACTGGATTAGGGCTCCACGTAGCCCCGTATCCTGTCTCTCACAGCCGCCAGCGTCAGCTGCTTTAGACAAAGGTGCATTTATACAATTCCCTGCCCCGGGGGAATTTTGTTCCTCACCTCCATCAGCCAGTGACTGGCTCATGCCCAGGAGCAGGAGCGTTTATAACATGCCCGCATTTTTCACTTTGGTCGTGGAATGGCAGAGCTCATTACCTGCAGCAGGCCTACTTTTTCTGAAGTGACTATTGATTTTGGTTGCCTCCATTTTTGGAAGCATGACTTGAGACCCTTTCCGGGGACTGCTTTTCAGAGAGTGGGGACTCAGCACCTTTCTGAAAACCAGGCCACTTTCAAAGGCGTCTTAAGCCACTTTGGAAAATGTAGCCCATTCATGACTAAAGTTTTTATGAAACACTTATTGCTGTGGCAATGGGCAGAGTAGTATCTAGCGGGAATGAGTTCCACAGGTTAACTACACATTGGGTATAACTACTTTTTTCTTTTATCATCTTTAAATAGGTGCTTTTTCAGTTCCACCATGTGCCCCCTATGGTGGTTGTGTTATGGGAATTGCATGAAGGGGAGCACCTCGCTGAACCGTTCATTTCCTCCATCATTCTACCTCACCTCTACACTAAGTCCTGACCTTTATAAATCTATCCAAGACCCTGATATTTTTCTTTGCTCTTCTGCATCACGTCTCTATTTCTGCCATATCCTTTCTCCTATGTGTGGAAGACAGTTGGCCGCAGTATCCAAGCCGGGGGGGGGGGGGGTTGACCCTTTAGGACGTGGCCTTAGGGCCTGGGATTTTCAAAGGCAAGTGGCGTTGGACCGAGCTGCCTAGTTTTGCCATTGATTTCAGCGAGAGCAGACTCAGGGAATCATTTCAGAAAACACCCTCATTACGTTTCCAGTGACATTCTCAGTACAGCCTTCTGTCTCCTTCGGCTGGATGTGGTTCAGCGCATGCTGTTTTGTGTATGGTGCTCCCAATGGTACTGCAGCAGTAACCCCCCTGCTCCCAAAAAACCTTCTTCACAGTGGGCCAGTCCCCACTCTAGCAGGCTCACCACTTTAGCACCCCAGCAACAGGTCTGCTGCTGTCGGTAGTGGCCTCGTAGACAGAGTTGGTCCATGGCTTGGGTACACCTCATACCTCCAGTTGCAGACAAATGTATTCCCATTCAGCCCTGGCGCTGGCCACTCTTTGCTGGCCACCCTTTGAAACGCCACATTCCAAAGGGAAGCACCAGCAGGCAAACTGGCTGGTGTTTCCAAGGACTGACAGTGCCATGGAGCCCTTGGCAGACACGGTACTGATCTACCAGTCCATCGGGCTTTCTGACTGGGTTCAGCTTTCAGATCCCTGTAACATGCCCTCAAACTGTCCACAAAGAGATACGTTTCAGTTTTTCTAGGGAGACACCTCTGATGGCCTCTCAAAGTCACTGGCACGGAAACCCTGCATACAATTTGTACCAGCCCCTTTACTGAGCAGGCAGAAGCATCTGCACTATGCTTCCATCACCAGCAGAACAGCTTTCATTTTTTAGCACAAGAGCTCATTCTAGCATCAGCCTTATGTGCTTCCCCAGAAACAGCAGTGACAGGTGAAAAACTCCTGTTTCTTCTTTCAATTTGCACCATTCACAAACTTTCTTGAAGGCACATAACAAACCCACCCCAGATAAGGCATCCCTAGCAGTGTGTTTACAGAATAACTGTTTAAAGCTGTGGAGGTTATTCTTCATCTGTCACCATCACCCTCAGGTGAAAGACCAACAGCTGCTGGAACAGTCTCTCTGCTCATGACTGTGACAGTCCTGTGGCTCTTCCTGACAATGCCATCCCTCGAGATCTCGCTCCTTGTCAATGTACTGTTCCTCCTGGCATTGATACTTCTGTGGTTGTCAAGGGTTCCACTCCATGTGTAACACTTCCAGTTCCAGCTGCAATACCACACACTGGTCTCCCACCAAAAAACACCCCATCCTTATTTATTAACAAGATCACGAGTCTGAATCTTTTGGTCTTCTAGGTCACACAGGAGGTTGAGTCTCAGGTTGCACAAAAGCCTCTGTTATGTAAGCTATAACTCTCCTGATGCAGTTCTTTCTTGATATCCCGTGTCTTTCCACCTGTCTTTCTATTTAACAGGCCTATCTAAGTGTCTGTCTTCAAAGCATCCTGTCATTGTGGCACCTAAGATGCTAGCACAAAATTAAAGGCTGTAAATAATTTAACATCTAAGTTTAATGTTTGTCACTTAATCAGGTCAATTGATTTTATGGTTCCTCACCATATACATGAAATCAAACTTCAAACCAAAAACGACAAAAGTTTTCTTCTGTCACTTCAAGTGTCTGTTTCTTTAAGAACAAGGAACTTCCTGGACGAAGTAGCTCTAAATATTCTAACAGAACTCTGGATCAGCTGGCACTTGCATTCTGGTTGGAAGTTTCCCATTCTGATGATACAAAACCCATTCATAGACTCCGTGGGAGGACTGTTTTTTTCACTGGGCTGTGGGGTGTTTGTACACTGAAGCACCAAACCCCACTCTGTCAGAAACAGACGCTCAAGCCAAAACCCAAATTTGAAAGTGCTTGGGGATTCCAAATCTCATTTTCCTTCTCTTTCATGACCCACAAAAAAGCTAGGATCATCCCAAAACAACACAAGAGTCCAAATGAAGCCTGGTTCTTTAGTCAGCTGTACAATACAATTTTCTGGGTCTTTTTATGGGAGGTTTAAAAACATATTTAGGCCCAAATTCTTAGAACTCGGTGCCTAAACTGTTAGATATTAGACAGATGTTTCATGCACTACTGAAAGGCACTCAGATGCCACTGTGATGAACATGATATAAAAACCACTAGAGTAGAATAGTAGCAGGGGGTAACCGCGTTAGTCTGTATCCACAAAAACAATGAGGAGTACGGTGGCACCTTAAAGACTAACAGATTTATTTGGGCATAAGCTTTCGTGGGTAAAAAAACACTTCTTTACTAGAATAGAATAGAATTCTCAGTTGGAGTTTTTCACTGCCTTCAGGTCAATGACAACACTAATGTACACCAGCTGAGGATCTGGCCCCTATAGCCATATGAAGGCATCTAAATGAAAGCTGCCTGGTTCTCAGGGGCACTGGGCAGCCATAAAGACTATCAATGTCAAGGAGAAGCAGCAGTATTTCACTTATTACTATCATGGGTGTAATGCTTGGGGCCCCAGTCATGGGCCAGGAGCATAGCACCTCTGAAAAATTAGGCCACTCATTTAGGCTGGAGTTTTCCAAAGATGTGATGATGTATGCAGTGTTGTTGTAGCCGCATTGGTCCCAGGATGTTAGAAAGACAAGGTGGGTGAGGTAATACCTTTTATTGGACAAACTTCTGCTGGGGAGAGAGACACGCTCTCGAGCCCCAGGGAGCTCTCCTTCAGGTCTGGAAAAGGTACTCAGGGGAAGTCTACACTTAAAACTCTGCATCGGCGCAGTTGTAGTGCTTCAATGAAAACGCTCTGCGCTGACAAGAGAGCTCTCCCCGTGGAATAGTTAACCAGTGACAGCTATCCTGCCAACATAGCACTGTCTACACTGGCATTTAGGCCAGGACAACACCACCCCTGAGTGATGCAGTTATGCCAAGGTAATTCTGCGGTGCAGACCAGGGCTCAGAGCGTCACAGCGAAGTACAAGCTCGAACAGCTAGTTCAGCATAAGTCGTTAGCCACTATTCTAAGGGACCATTCAAGGCAAAATGTGACTAACACCGTTGAGGTCACAGAACAAGAAGGGGGTTAGAGGGTTACATAAATAGAACAAGCCATGAATCCAGTGTCTTTATCAAGACCATGACTTTAGGTGTCTAGCACAGTGATGAATTTAAACGCCCAGGCTCATGTTTTGAAGGTGTACAGCAGGCTCCTTTGAGGATGAGGCCTGAGAGGTCAGCTACGGGGGGATCACTTTGTGGCAAGTGTTCACTGGTGATAGAGGTTTTGTCCTTTATCATTTTTCTGTGTGAGCTCATTCGAGAGTGTAGTGATTGTCTGGCCAGTATAACTATGTCGCTGAGGGGTGTGGATCATTCACACCCCTGAGTGATGTACTTATATCAAGTAATTCTGCAGCGTAGACCAGGGCTAAGTTTCCCAGATCTGAAGAAGAGCTCTCTGTAGCTTATAAGCGTGTCTCTCTCACCAATGGATGTTGGTCCAATAAAAGATATTACCTCACCCACCTTGGTTCTCTAATGATTTAATGAGTTAATCTGCATGCTTGCAACCACTCTGCACATCATCATTAACTGCAGCTTCTGGCAAACAGAATGTTGGGAATCATTAAGACAGGGATTGATAATAAGACAGAAAATATCATATTGCCTCTTTATAAATCCATGATATGCCCACATCTTGAATACTGCATGCAGATGTGGTCGCCTCATCTCAAAAAAGATATACTGGAATTGGAAAAGGTTCAGAAAAGGGCAACAAAAATGAACAGGGGTATGGAACGGCTGTCATACAAGGAGAGATAAGACTGGGACTTTTCAGCTTGGAAAAAAGACAACTAAGAGGAGATATGATTGAGGTCTATAAAATCATGACTGGTGTGAAGAAAGTAAATAAGAAAGTGTTATTTACTCCTTCTCATAACACAAGAACTAGGGGTCACCAAATGAAATTAATAGGTAGCAGGTTTAAAACAAACAAAAGGAAGTATTTTTTCACACAATGCACAGTCAACCTGTGGAACTCTTTGCCAGAGGATGTTGTGAAGGCCAAGACTATAGCAGGGTTCAAAAAAGAACTAAACAAATTAATGGAGGATAGGTCCATCAATGGCTATTAGCCAGGATTGTGTCCCTAGCCTCTGTTTGCCAGGAGCTGGGAATGGGCAACAGGGGATGGATCACTTGATGATTGCCTGTTCATTCCCTCTGGGGCACCTGGCATTGGCCACTGTTGGAAGACAGGATACTGGGCTAGATGGACCTTTGGTCTGACCCAATACGGCCGTTCTTATGTTATCTTCTAACACTGCGGTGCCCCCAGCAATGATGGGGCAGGACATGAGGCTGCACAAACCTTGGCAAGCTGCAGGGAGTCGGGTGGGTTGTTGAGTGCTGGAGAGAGCGTCTCGGTCCTGTCTGAAGGGTGCTGAAAATGCTGGGGGGGGATGGATCCTGAAGTATCAGGGCTGCTGTCTGGGAGGCAGCCAGGGGATCATGTGGCTTGTACTGAATCCCCTCATATTCCATCCCTGCCAGCTGGGCCCTCTGCTGCTGCCTTCTGCTTTTCCCATGCGTTCCTTCCCTGCTGGGATCCAGCGCCAGGGGATAGCGAAAGGCAAGCCAGGGAGGCGCCTTGCCTGCTCACGTGTGGCAGAAAGAGGGAGCTGAAGGCAAACACTTGGGGGTGGGGGGGGGCGCATGAAATTCCAGCTGGGATGTGGGAATACATGACAGCAGTTGCAAAATGCAAGGGTGATTTGGGATATGCTGGACACTTGGTGGTTGGATACACCAGCCTAAATATGGATTTAAGTAGTCTAAAGTATTTGATGCTACCACACTGACTCTTTAGTCTCTTAAATGGTCCAGGGCTGAAGGGGAATCTCTCTTTGGGTATCAAGTAGTGTGCTCGGAGGGTGGCTAAGTCCAGATCAGTCCTCCCTTCTTCATTACAGTACAGCAGGTGTTTAAAACACAGCATTCTCCTCTACGAGTAACAGGAAAATAGATTTTTAAAAAATATTTACAGAGTCTAAAACTATCACTGGGCTATTTACAAGGTTACAAAAATTTTTAAAAAGGAAAATCGAAACAGACTTGGAAAACAGAGTCGCAAGAGCAGTCAGAAATAGTAATTGATCCAACATGACAGCAGAAATATGGGACAAGCCAAATGAAATTAGTTTGAGTGATAACTGTTACCTAGCTTTTCAGTGATGATCCTAACTAGAGGCAGTCAAAAAACAGGGTGGAAGGGGAGGGGAAGCAAAAAAATAATAAAAATAAAAATTTCAGGTCCAGTTTTCAAAATTTCATTCTAAAATTTGCACAGAAGTTTTGAAATTCCAGACAATGTTGGCCACGCTCTAGAGATGTTCAAAAAGAAAAAAAAAAAGGAGGGGGGAGGAATTCACAATCAATGTTGGAAAATTAATTTCTTCTCTTTTCTTTTTAATCAAAATTCAAAAGGTCAACATAATTTTTCATCAAAATATGACAAATGTTGACCAGCTCTAACCTTAACCTTCCCCTGCCAACCTATGCTTAGTCTACAAGTATGGAGATGCCAGCACTCCAGTAGCCCATGAAGTCAACGGCTCGGCTTGCTAGGCTGTTGTGTCTCTGGACACTTGAACCTCTGCAGGGTAGGGATTGAATTGTTCATTCCACTCACCGGAGGAGCATGGGACTTTGCTGCTGCTCTCAGCACAGGATGCTTCCAGTCTCAGCCTATCTGCCTTTCCATTCTGGCCTGGGCCTCCTAAGAGTCCTTTTACGACAGCACCATGATCCCTGTGGGGATCTCACGGAGTGAAGATAGAGAGGATCAGAGATGGAGAGGGCTCAGCAACTGCCTTGTCCAGAGAGGGGCCAAAGCTGGTGATGAGCCAGGGAGGGGATCTGGTCCAGCGCTGCAGGGCTGAATGAGGATGTCGTGCAGCAGAATCAGAGGGGTCAGTGGTACAGGCATTGAGGACATGGGAAGGGAGAAGGGGAGGAGCCAGTCCAGGGGAAAGGTCAAAGGGATGGTAAGGGGAGAGGAGGTGGATGGCGTGAATGCTGAAGGAAGAGAAGGACTGGAGAAAGACAAGACCAGCTTCATAGCCATGGCCCCCCATTGCAGTATCACCAGCCCCACATCTTCAAAAAGCAGGAGCCAGGCCCCAAAACAATCAGGAAGTTGGCTTAAAAATACTAAATTCAGCGTTGAGATTATTTGCCTTCTGGTGTCCGAGCCGCCAGGGATCATGTTTTCCTGCTTTTCTCTGCAACCAGGAGGACGAGAAATTTTCTAAGCTGAAATTCTCATGAAAATCCCCTGCTCTAGGAGCTGGGGCTTTAGGGAAAATGCCAAATATCACGAGACTCACCATGAAACTGCAAGAGAGTTGGCAGTGGTGGTGGGGATGGGGGAGGGAACAGGAGTGGGGACAATGTGGGAGTTGGAGAGAACGCGAGATTCATGGGGTACCAGGAGAGGGAGAGTTGAGATTACGGGGTGCCAGGTGGGAGATTGGAGGGGGAGAGGCAAGATTCATGGGGAGTAAGGAGGGAGACAGACAAGAATTAGGGGGAGCGAGGGGGAAGAGAGAGGCTGCGGGGGGCGGTTAGTTTATCAGTGACGAGGCTGGGGCCCCAGACGGAGCAGGCGAGGGGAAGGAAGGGTGGGGGAAGGCGCGGGATGGGAAGGACAGGGCCCAGGGCAGATCCAGTGGGTTGTTGGAGAGGGCGGGGATGGAGATGGGCGAGGGAGAGGAAGGGAAAGAGGGCAGGGAGGGGAGGGGGGTGGAGGAGGTGCCCAGTGGGGATGAGAAGGAGGCAGAGGAGAAGGCAGAGGAGGCCTGCAGGGGGTTGCTGGCAGCGGCAGAGTTCTTGGAGGCGAAGAGCAGTGAGGGTTTGTCGCCGCCGTGGGTGCGCTGGTGCCGGTTGAGGTGGGAGCTGCGGCTGAAGCACTTCCCGCACTCGGGGCACTTGTAGGGCTTCTCGCCGGTGTGCACGCGCTGGTGGATGGTGAGCTCTGAGCGCTGGATGAAGCTCTTGCCGCACTCAGAGCACTGGTAGGGCTTCTCGCCCAGGTGGGTGCGCTGGTGGGTGATGAGGTTGGAGCTGACGCTGAAGCACTTCCCACACTCGGGGCAGCGGTAGGGCTTCTCTCCGGTGTGCATGCGCCGGTGAATGGTCAGGTCCGACTTCTGGATGAAGCCCTTCCCGCAGTCGGGGCAGGCATAGGGCTTCTCGCCCGTGTGGATCCGCTGGTGTTTCACCAGAGCCGAGCGCTGCCCAAAGCCCTTCCCGCAGTCCGTGCACTTGAATGGCTTCTCTGCCGGTGGTGGCGGGGGCTTCCCCGCTGCCAGGCTCTTCCCGCAGTCCATGCACTGCTGGGCACGCAGCCTTGGGTGCAGCACGGGAGGCGAGATGCCACCCAAGCTTTTCCCGCAGTCAGTGCATTTGTGGGGCTTCCCTCCGGCCGCCACCTGGCCCTTGGGACTGGCACCGCTGGCCACATAGCTCTTCCCGCAGTCCATGCACTGGTGGGGCCTGTCACCAGCATGCACCCGCTGGTGCTTGATCAGTGCCGCGCTCTGGCCAAAACAGCGGCCGCAGTCGGAGCACTTGAAGAGTTTGCCATGCTGGTGAGCAGCCAGGAAGCCCTTGAGGTGCTCGGGGCAACGGTAGGAGGCCTGCTCGGCAGCATGGATCTTCTGGTGCCGGTCCAGGTGGGAGCTGACGCTGAAACTCTTGCCGCAGTCGGGGCAGGTGTAGGGCCGCTCGCCGGTGTGGACGCGCTGGTGCCGCTCCAGGTCGGAGCGCTGGATGAAGCGCTTGCCGCAGTCACCGCACTGGAAGGGGCGCTCGCCGGTGTGGATGCGCTGGTGCTGAGTCAGGTTGGAGCTGCGGCTGAAGCGCTTGCCGCAGTCACCGCACTGGTAGGGCCGCTCGCCACTGTGGGTCTTGCGGTGCTTGGAGAGTGAGGCCCGTTGGGCAAAGCACTTCCCACACTCGGGACACTGGTGGGCAGCCACTGCCTCCTCCTCCTCTTCCTCCTCGGCCTGGCAGGCCCGGTGACGGGCCGCTGGGCTGCCGCTGCAGCCCTTGCCTCCTCCGCAGGCATGGTGGCGGCGCTGTTCCCCCAGGTGGGTGCGCCGGTGCCGGTCCAGGTGGGAGCTGACACTGAAGCACTTGCCGCACTGGCCACACTGGTAAGGGCGCTCGCCGGTGTGGACACGCTGGTGCCGCTCCAGGTCCGACTTCTGGATGAAGCTCTTGCCACAGTCACCACAGTGGAAGGGGCGCTCACCGGTGTGGATACGCTGGTGCTGTGTCAGGTTGGAGCCGCGGCTAAAGCACTTGCCACAGTCATCGCAGCGGTAGGGCTTCTCTCCCGTGTGGATCTTCTGGTGCTTGGCCAGAATGGAGCGCTGGCGGAAGCAGCGCCCACACTCCCCACACTGGTGCGGCTTCTCTGGCGTCTGCACCCGCTGTGCTGCCCGCCCGCAACCGTAGTCCTTCCCGCACTCAGTGCAGACGCCTGCCCCCCGCTGCTGCGACAGTGGGGGCTCTTTCCCCTTCTTGAGGCCAGCACGGCGAGTGGCTTTGCCCTCTTGCTTCCTCGGTGCAGGGCTCTTCTGCTGCGGTGGCTGCCCTTCTGACCGGCACTGGCTCCCACTGGCTTTACCCTGGTCGGGGCCCTCGGTTTTTCCTGGCAAGGCCTCGGGTGACTCCGCCTTCTCAGAGCCTTCCTGAGGGGGGGTCTCCTCCTCGTTGTCACTTGGCGCCCCGTCACCTGCTGGAGAACCCAGACACAAGTCAGTCCCTGCGCTGAGGGGGAAGGGAGATTGGCCACGGTAGGGATTAGCCCAGAGAGCTGCTGGGGAGATTGAAAAATCAGGAGCTGAATCCGCCCCACCCCCAGCCCTTCTGAGCTCTCAGTGGGAGGGGACTATTCCCGGGTGTTGTGGGAAACCATGATGGCTGCCAGGAGGATCCAACAGCTGCTGGGGACAATCCTGACCTGGGTGACATGTGGTAGAATGGGGGTGGGGAAGAGGAGGCAATGGGGGAACCACCATTCTGCTTTCATTTATTCTGCACCTCAATTGTCTACAGCAGCCTGCTCACTCTCACTTAAAGCCATCTCTCTTTGCCTTGAGCTGGGACGGTGCCCACCCACTTCTCTGTCCTGTATCCAATCCCTACTCACCTTCTCCTGGCCTGCAGGACTGCCCAACCCAGCCCCTGCCCTCATCTCGCTTCATACCACCCCAATCCCCTAGTCAGAGCTGCACGGAGCACCAAACCTTCCACTTTCCACAACAGTTTAAAGCAAAGGTGGAGATTCCAGGCTAAGTAGCCTTGAAGTCGTGGTGAGAAAAGGCGCTGTGATGCGACGATTGGGGGGGGGGGGGAAGACGACACAGTTAAGGATGGTTGTGACAAGGTTTTGATTTAAAACTAATCATCAAACCCTCTGAAATCCAGACTAACAGTGAGATCAGCTTGAAAACTGGCATACCAGCTATAGTTGCCACCTTCCTAATTGCTGGTAACCAGACCCCTGAGGCCCCTGCCCCACCCCTTCCCCACAAGGCCCCACTCTTGCTCCACCTCTTCCTTCGTGGCCCCACTCCCTTCTCTGCCTCGTCTCCCAAGGCCCTGCCCCTATCTGTTCCTCCTCTCCCTTGTTGCTTGCTGGATTGTCGCCACCTCCCTCCCCCCAACCCCAGCTGGGCTCCCTCTGTTTTGGGGCTGGGACAGCAGCTGCTGCAGCCTGACAGGGAGCTTGCCTGCAGGTAGGAGGCAGTCCCAGCTGAGCAGGAGTTGGCACAGGTTAATGACCCAGCACACACACACACACACCCCCGCCCCATGGTAACCAGACTGTTGGTGTCCGGTCAGTACATCTGACCAGACACTGCCAAGATTCCTTTTCTTGACTGGACTTTCCTGACAACCCTAATATGGGGTGAGGGTAGAAGTGAGACAAATTTGGAGTCATTTGGTCCAGTGGATCCTGAGAGAGAGAGCATCCCCGGAACTCCCTGTTTGTCAAACATCACCTTTCTCAGCACAGGCAAAACAGAAATGTGGCACAAAGAACAAGCCGCCAAAACCAGCTGCTACAAAGCTCTTAGCCATGCTTCCAGGAGGGGTGGAATGAACCACTGGAGATCTCACAGAGGAACCTAAGGGGTGGGGTCACAAGCTAAGAGCCGGAAGTCTAGGAGGTCAAGTCTCCATTGGTCTCATTACAGTGACAACACCCATTTTTTCATGTTCTCTGTGTATATATATCTTCGTACTGTATTTTCCACTGCATGCATCTGATGAAGTGGGTTTTAGCTCATGAAAGCTTATGACCAAATAAATTTGTTAGTCTCTAAGGTGCCACAAGTACTCCTTGGTTTTTGTTGCTGATACAGACTAACACGGCTACCACTCTGAAACTTGTTAATATTTCGGTGTGCTTCACAGCTCTTATTGACCAAGGGCTCACAACCTTAATCAGAGATGGCAGAAGCTTCCTAACAATGGAGGGAGTTGCCCCTTCCCCCGCACTACTTCTTCCCCCCAAAACCCCTCCCCCTCCCTGCATTCTTACGACCAGTAAAAAGTGGGAGGGCTATTAAAAGGGCTTTTAAAAGTGGTGGCGGGGGCACATAACCACCCCCCCCATTCCGGTGCCCCTGAACTTAACCTGAGGGGAGATAATTGTTCCCCTCAATTTACAGCTATGATTGCTGAGTTTGCACAAGGTCACTTCTAGCAGAGATGGGAAAAGAACCTAGGTTTCTAATACAGCAGCTCCCCCGACTTGGGGCCTGTCTACACCGCGCTGCAGTGCAGACTATGGGGATGTGAACTGTAGAGCACATCCAAATTTTGCATTCTAACTGTCCCATGTAGACTCTGCTGGTGCAAACTAAGAAGTGCCCAGCATGCACTGATGTAATCCTGTTTCAGAATGGACAACGTTAACATAGATTAGGCACCTTTTAGCTCACACCAGCATACGGCAGAGTGCAACATTTTGGTGACCTCTGCAATTTGCACCCCTGTAATCCAGACTGTGGCCCATGTAGACCGGCCCTCAGTCACACTGCCTTTTAGAATGGATTGGCCAAACCTATGTGCTGCATTATTCTCTCTGTAGCCACTTCTCTCCCCACGAGTTCACACTTCCCTCCCTGTGCCAGAGCTCCTGACTCCCAGCCCTGCAGCGCTGCCTGACACGCACCCAGTAAGCCTGTCAGGACATCTGGAGATGCCACGCACATTATGTATTTAACTGATTTGAATATTTGATTAGTGTACTTGAATCTTATCACCATCAGCCCTATGCTTCTACTGCCTCTGAAATGTCCATTTCTTCCCAGCTCTAAATACATAAATTGTATCAATAAGATAATTCCTCCTCAGTTCAGAAAGCTCTCAGACACCCCTCCCTGGCCTCACTGACCCCCCCGTCACAACTCTCCTCAAATCCCCCCTTGCTCCCCTGCCCCTCCCATTATACCCCCTGAAATCTCCTCAAATCCCTCCTTGTTCCCCTTCCCCTCCCCTCATGCCTACCAAATCTGCTTAAATCCCCCCTTGTTCCCCTGCCGCTCCCCTCATATCCCCCAAATCTCCTCAAATCCCCATTCTCCTGCCCCACCTTCATACCCCCCAAATCTCCTCAAATCTTCCCTTGTTCCCCTGCCCCTCCCCTCGCATCCCCCAAATCTCCTCAAATCCCCCCTTGTTTGCCCCTCCCATCCCCCAAATCTCCTCAAATCCCCCCTTGTTCCCCCGCCCCTCCCATCCCCCAAATCTCCTCAAATCCCCCCTTGTTCCCCTGCCCCTCCCCTGATACCCCCCACATCTCCTCAAATCCCCCCTTTCCCTGTGGCCCCTCCCACCCAAATCCTCAACCCCCCTTCTCCCTCTGGCCTCCTCCCCAAATTTCCTCAAATGCCCTCTCCCCCCAAATCCCCCCTTCGCCTGTAGCCCCTCCCCCCAACCCCCCCTCTCCTTCTGGACCCTTCTCCCCCAAATCTCCTCAAACTCCCCACTGCCTCCAGCCCCTGTCCCCTCGAGTTTCTCATAATCGCCCTCCCGACTCCTTAAATTGCCCCACACCCAATTCATCTCTTATCCATAACTGGCGGGGCTCCTCCTGGCTGGGAAATCCAGATCACACCCATGCCCTGCTGCACCATCCACTCCTTCACTCCTGGTGGGAACAGTGGTGTCAGATCAGATCCCTGTCTCTCACTCCCAGCCCTTCTGGCTCCTTCTCTGCCTAGATGACCCCTTGTCCTTCCTCCCTTTCCTCACACTTGCTGGTTTGCGGCACTCGACCCTTGTGATCTCAGTGTCCTACCTGATCCATCTACCCCACATGGCTGTAACAGATCCATGTTTAACACGCATACTGACAAGGTTCGGTGGCCAGCTGCAAACTAGGGGCGAGAAAGTTCCACTGATTTAACTTAAGGTGCAAATTTAAACCAATTTAGTTAAACCAGCGCAAACCTCTTGGTTGGACCAGTGGAGCTTTCATTGATTCAGAATCAGTTTAAATTAAACCAAAATGAGCCCCTCTCAATCCAAAATAAGGGCTTGTCTACCACTGAAAGTTAATTTGGATTAAGGTAAAATGTGGCGTACCAACATGGGGACCAACTATTTGACAATTGGCTCTTCAATCTAGCAGAGAAAGGCACAACATGATCCAATGGCTGGAAGATGAAGCTAGAGAAACTCAGACAGGGAATCAGGTCTAAATTTTTAACAGTGAGGGTAATTAACCATTGGAACTACTTGCCAAGGGGTCGTGACGGATTCTCCATTACTGACTATTTTAAAATCAAGACTGGGTGTTTTTCTAAAAGCTCTGCTTGAAGAATTGTTTGGGGCCTGTGTTATCCAAGAAGTCACACTAGATGATCCTGTTATAATCTGCAGGGCTGGAACAAGGACCATGGGGGCTCTGGGACACTGATGTCTCCGCATTGCCATGGGAGGCTTAGGCTGGGCTCCCACAGGAGGAGCCTGTGAGGCTGGGCTCAGCAGGACTACTGCCCAGCACGATGGGAGTGGTGGCCTCTCACAGCTCCCTGACTGGCTGATACCAGTACTTAAACCAGGAAGCCATGCAGGGGAGCTGTCTGAGCTACAGCATAGATCACCCGATTGCCTCTGCTCCAGACCCAGCCTGCAATAGTCCAGAGACTGCAGCTTCTGACTCTGGTGTGTCCTCAACTTTGCTATTGGATGGCTGATGTCTGACCCCGATCTCCTGGTAACCTGGCCCTGCCTGCCTCCTGACACCTGACTCTCGGTTCTCTGACTTTCCAGTAGCTGATTTGGCCTGACTACTGCTCTGTCCAGTAGGCCTGACTGCCCTCGTCCCTGTCATGACAGTATGCTCAGACTATCTTTGCCTCTTCCCCCCATCCATCCAACCCCTCCACAGAAGATGAAAGGGGCTGGCCACCCTCCAACCAGCCGCTCCCCCCAGTGGCCTGGGACCTGAGGACCAAGACACCCCTCTGCAGGCGGAGAACCTCGCACTACAGACCCACGCTGTGAGGCATGCACTCAATGCACAGACCCTAAGCGAGCAGCTAGCACACTCATGGGGAGAAGCAGTGACACTCTGTGCCCGAACAAACCACCCATCACCTGAACCAGACCCCGCAGTACCACTGCCCGAATGGTTCGATAGGGATCGTCAGAAATTCTGGGATTTTCTGGACCAATGCAGGCTGCTCTTCCTGTTCTGCCCCGAGCGTACCCACAGACCAGACTAAGGTGAGGCTAGTCATCAGCCTGCTCTTTGGCAAAGTGCTCCATTGGGCTTCCCCGCTGTTGGTGTGGAACAGCCCTGCACTCTCCGACTAGGACGTCTTCCTGCAAGCCTTCGTGACCCTCTTTGATGACCGGCACTGCATCTGCACAGCAGAGTCTGCCCTCCAGAAGCTTTGCCAGGGGCAAGAGCCGGCCACCTCCTACATCTCCCATTTCCGACGGCTCGTGGCTGATGTTGAATGGAAGAAGTTCAGTTCCACTCGGGACTCAATGACGGGGTCAAGACTAACTAGCCTGCGTTGAAAACTGATCCACCTAGGCACCTTTATTGACCTTGCCCTGTGCATTGACTCTCAGCTGCATGAACGGAAGGAGGAAAGGAGGGCTGGCCCGACACCCCACACCTGCCCTCCATACCGAGGCCGGCAGAACTGAGCCTTGAACCTGTGTAGGTTGACCGAGGTCGCCGACGTCTGATCCCAGAGGAGAGAGTGCATCGACAACAGCTGAACCTCTGTTTTTACGCAGGTGGAGGGGTGGAACCAGGACACACCTTTGCCTCCTGCCCAGATCAGAGTAACTTGGGAAATGCACCAGCCCAGGCCTGGCGGAGGTGTGTGTGAACTCCATGATCCAGAACGACCCCCACCCTCTAGTAGAGCCCCACCTGGGAACCATGGTGCCTCTCCGCATTTCCAGTTGCTACTGAGATTGCAGGTCTTGGGGCAGGCACAGTAGATCTCCCTATAGCTAGCGATGATAGACTCCGGGACTGCTGCCAACTTTATAGATGCTGAAGCAGCCAAAACCCTCTAGGTCTGGCCAAAACCCACACCGGATCATGCGGAGATGATTGATAGGTCACCTTGATTGTTGGGACCAATGATTCAAGAGACCATCCGTAGTGGAAGGGCACCGAGAAACAATGTGATCTTTGATGTGATCTGTTCCCCATTCTTCTTGATAATTCTTGGCATTCCTTGGTTGGAGTAGTATGACCCATGTACCTCCTGGTGGTGGAGGAGCATTAGCTTCTCCTTCGAATATCGTCAGAAAGCATGTCTCCAATGACGCAACCAACCCCAAAATGACCTGCACCTAGGCCCCAGGATGGAAGGAGACTCTCAGAAGCAGAACACTGGATGGCAGGGTCTACCCAGATGTGAGTGGCAACAGGTCAGAACCTCAGCTTCCCTGACAAATACCGTGACTACCTGGATGTGTTCGAAAAGAAAAATGCAGACTCACTACCCCAACACAGAGACTTTTGCCTGATAGACCTACATGCCAAGCAAAGATGCCCTACCGGCAGATATACTCCACATCTGAACCACAGCTGGAGTCGCTATGTGTGTATATCCAGGAAAACTTCACCAACAGCTTCATTTGGCGATCCAGCTCTCCAGTGAGGGCACCAGTCCTTTTTGTGAAGAAGGATGGGTCACTAAACCTCTGCGTAGACTATTGCGCACTGAACCAAGTGACTATTCATAACCGGTACCCCTTGCCCCTTATTCTGGAATTGCTGGACTGCCTGAGGATGACCAGGATCTTCAAAAAAACTAGACCTTGGAGGAGGGAGCATACAATCTAGAGCACATAAGACCTGGAGCCAAATGGAAGACCACTTTTTGTACCCAATATGGTCACTTTGAATACTTGGTGATGCTGTTTGGCTTAACCAGTGCTCCTAGAACATTTCAGCATTTTGTGAACAATGTGTTCAGGGATCTCCTAGACCAGTACGTGATTATCTACCTCGCCCATAAACTGGTATTTCCTGAGAACCTGGAGCAGAACTGTCACCAATGTCCTGGGGAGACTATAGAAGTATGGTTTGTATGCCAAACGGGAAAAGTGCACCTTCAACCAAACCACCATTTGATTTTTGCAATGCTTCATCTTCCCAGAGGGAATTAGGATGGATCCACAGAAGGTGGAAGCCACTTGCAACTGGGCAGCACCCTGAACCCTTCAGGAACTTCAGTGCTTCCTGGGCTTTGCAAATTTTTATAGAAGATTCATCACTAACATCTCTTCTCACTTAACTTCCCTCCACCGCAAAGCTGCGTGATTCACTTGGTCACCCAAAGCCCAGCTCGCTTTTGACCAGCTAAAAGCTGCCTTCACTACGGCCCCAATCCCAGCACACCTTGACCCAATTTGTCCATCAGTAGTGGAAACAGGTGCATCCAACATGGTGCATGGAGTGGCACTCTCGCAGCAACTCAGACCCCCGTCAGTTCTGCACCGTTGTGCAATCTATTCCCGAAAATTTACCCCTGCCGAGACAAAGTATGGACAAACAGCTGCTCACCATAAAAACTTTATTTGAAGAATGGCATCACCACCTGGAGGAAGCTCAGCACCCAGTACAGATCTTCACCAACCATAAGAACCTCAAGCACCTTCCCAAGGCCTGAATGTTGAACCGGAGGCAGCTAAGTTGGGTCTTGTTCTTTTCTTGGTTTGAATTTACCATCACATACCACCGGGAAAGCAAAATGGGAAAGCTGATGCTCTGTCACAGAAGGGGGAATTCTACCGGGGAAATGAAGAACTGACTTCTGAGCTTCCCTACCTCCTCAAGCCCGGTAACTTTGCTAATGCCACAATTCAGCAAGACCTGCTCTCCCTCATTCAATCCTCCCCGAAAGAAGACCTGCTTGCCCAAGGGACACAGCCCATGCCACCGTGGCTAAGGTGCACCATGCGGGATGAGATAACATACTTCAACGAGCACATATATGTGCTTGTCAGAACACCCCTGACTGAAGCTGTAATGGCTGCGCCATGACATTCCAATGGCAGCTCACTTTGGCCACCGGAAGACCTCCGCATGGTTGCCCGTTTTTTCTGGTAGCCCCACACGCGGATTGAGGTCCAAGCAAATGTGGACTCCTGTGAGTGCTGTGCACGTACCAAGATACCCTGAACCAGAGCCCTTGGCGCCTTAGTACCCCTGGAGACTGCAGCTAGTCTTTGGTCCACCATCAGCCTAGATTTTATCATGGAGTTCCCCCTGTCAGATGGCACACCATAGTCTTAATGGTTGTGGACTGCCTGACCAAAATGGCCCACTTCATCTCCTGCAACCAGCTGCCCTCTGCTGAGGCTAAGGCCCAACTCCTACTGCATGATGTGGTCCAGCTACAGGGACTCCAAGCCACATAGTTTCCAATAGACAGCCACAGCTCCCCTCTCACTTCTGGTGTGAAGCGTTCAGGCTATTGGACATCCGCACATCCACCACCAATGCATACCACCCCCAAATAAAAGGGCAAACTGAACAGGTGAACCAAATACTGGAGCAGTACTTGAGATGCTTTGTAAATTATCATCAAGATAACTGGTCCATACTCCTGCCTTATGCAGAGTGTTCTTACAACAATGCTGACAATGCCTCCACGGGTTGGAACCCCTTCTTCGCTAATTACAGATTCCATCCCGGCATTACCAGCAGCCTCCCCGACCCCAGCCACCACCAAGTGGATCCAACAGATCCATCTCATTTAGGAAGAACTCAAGAACCACCTAGAAGTGGCGAAGGCGGCCTACAAGAGGCATGCAGACCATCAGTGACAAGAAGCTCCAGTATTTACAGTAGGCCAGAAGGTATGGCTTGCCACCATACACCTCCAGACCAGGCAACCCACTTGCAAATTGGACCACCAGCTCCTTGGACCCTTCCCAACATGCCAGCAGATTAACCCCAGTTATCTTCAAACTCCAGCTTTCCGAGTCTCTCAAAATACACCCAGTTTTCCATGTCTCCCTTCTGAAGCCCTACACTGAGCTTGAACCACACCACTGCCTTCACCAGTTGATATCCAGAGTCATGAGGAATGTGAAGTGAATGCCGTCCTCAATTCCCGATGGACACCTGTATTATCTGGAATGGCTATCGCCCTGAAGAATGCATTTGGGAGCCTGCCTTCCATGTCTACAGCCCCCATGTGGTAGAAGAAATCCACAATGCTCACCCAGACAAGCCTGGGCCGGCACCACCCCAAAGGGCTGGAATCTGGGCCCAGGGGGTTCTGGGCCACTGACACCTCTGTCACCACAGGAGACTTAGGCAGGTTTCCCATGAGAGGACCGTGTGAGGCTGCGTTCGGCAGGACAGGAGTGGGGGCCCCTCACAACTCCCTCACTGGCTGATAACCAGTACTTAGAGCAGGAAGCCATGAGCGGGAGCTATCTGAGCAACACCACAGACTGCCTGTCTGTCTCTGCTTCAGACCATGCCTGAGACAGACCCTAGACTCTGGTTTCTGACCCTGGCTTGTCCTTGACTTCGCTACTCAATGGCTGTCTGTAACCAGGTGCCTGACCCCAAACTCCTGGTAACCTGACCAGGCCTGCCTCCTGACACCTGATTCTTGGTTCGCAATCTATCCCGTCTCAGACTCTGACCGCCTGACTCTTGCTCTGACCACTAGGTCTGACTGCCCTCTTTCAAGTCATGACAAGTCCCTTCTGGCCTTGCACTCTATGAACTTAAAGCTATTCCAGAATAACTCCATTTACACACAAGCCCAGAGTGTGTCTGCATAATGGTTCACATTGGTTTAATTAAACCCATTTAAAAACCAATTTAGTGCAACTTTGCTGTTTAGACATGGCTTAATTTTTGCCACGTGGGCTAATTTTAGAGCACTGGATCTCAGAAATCCCTTGATCAATTGCCTTCAAATTTTCCCCACTCACCCAACAATTTTCAAGCTCATCTAACTTTATTTGTATGGAGATTTTACAGAGAGACACAAAACTCTGGCCAGATCCTCAGCGGGTATAAATCAGAGTAGGCCCATTTCAGTCAAGAGAGGTATGCCAGCTGGGGATCTGTCCTTAAAACAGGGACTTAGCTACAGGTTAAATATTTAATAACCACACACACCTCAATGCTGGAGGAACAGGGTCATGAACCCAGATCATTCTGCTCCACAAACACAGGCCTTGCCCATGTGAGCTAAAGGAGAACCCCCACAAGCTGTAGCAGTAGTAGGTCTCTTATTTTCTCTGTCGGCCCAGTCACTAGAATATAACACCACTCAGGTACAAATGCACATACACAGCACCTTGCTGCTCTCCACGCCCCAGGCACCTCCTCCCTCCTCTCCATTAATGCCCCCTGCCCTCCCATCTACCACTGACCGTCCTTGGCACTCCTTGTGGCTTTCTTGCGGGCCTTGCGTTTGCCCTCCTGGCTCTGCTCCCTCACCAGCTCCCGCAGCATCTTCTCCACCTGGCTCCGGCCGGCCGTCTGCAAGATGAGACCCAGCTGCCGACGCAAGTCAGGGGTCATCCCTCCTTCGCTGGGGCCAGCTGCGGCTGAGTTCTGCACCTGGGCTGGCTCCAGCTGGCCCTGCTCTGACTCCATGTCTATACCTGAAAGGGAGCCGGGCTGTCAGCATGCTGCTCTGAGGTGAGGGAAAGTGAAGATAGCCTAGAGGGGTCTGTGTATAAATTAGGAGTAATGCACTTGGATTGCTGAGGCTGATTCCCTGTGTGAATGAGGAGTGTTCTCCATGGACCACCCCTTGATTTACCCTGAGGAGCACTTCTGTAGCGTGAAGAATGCACAGGTGTGTTTCAACCCCACCCAGAACAACTTACCTGACACCAATCCTCTCCTCCTGTGGGACTCGGCGAAAGCGGTTATCCGGGGCCAGCTGATCGCAATCTCCTCCGCTAAGGGAAACACGGATTGGACTGGCATTAGAGGGACAGCACAGACATCAGAAGTGCTTAGATACAAGGGTGAAAACCCAAACGCAGATCAATAAATGACACAGGTAAAGGAGACAGAGACAGGTGATTAGATGAGATTTTCATGATTTTAAGGCCAGATCACACCTTTATGATCATCTAGTCTGACCTCCTATATCACACCGGACAGAGAACCTCTCCCAGCCCATATCTTGTGGTTGAGCTAGAACAACTTTAGAAAGAGATCTAAGGTACTTACACAGCCCCCATTATCAGAACATCTGAGCATCCCATAGCCTTCGCTGCTCTCATCCTCACAACACCCCTGTGAGGTAACACAGTGCTATTATCCCCATGTTACAAATGGGAAACTAAGGCACAGAGAGACTAAGTCCCTAGGAAAAAAATCTGTAGGAGAGCAGAGAACTGAATATGGGTCTTCAGAGTCCCAGGCTAACACCCTGACTGCTGGACTATCAACAGACAGCCACAGTTCATTCACCGAGCCCAAGAAGTAAAGACTTCACCACAGGCCTATGTCAATGTTCCAATGGTTAATTCCCTTCTCTGTTGAAAGCATGCCCCTTATTTTCCATTCGGACTTATCTAGCCTCAGTTTCCAGCTGCTGGATCTCCGCCTGCCTTTGTCTGCTATATCAAGGAGCCCATCTGCTATTAGAAATCTCCTCAGATCGGTACTGGTAAACCATGATCAAGTGACCCTCTTTACTTTGGTTATCAGCTACACAGAGGGAGCTCTAGACAGCTAAGTAGGGAGCTCAGCATGGCAGGATCTCAGCTTGATCCTGTGCTCTTTGAATTCGATGGAAAAATCTCCACTGATGCAGGAACAGACCTCTAGAAAATACGAGTCTGAAGAACTTAGCCCAGCTACGTGGATTCCAACATGGCTTCCTACCAGCCATGCTAATGGAGGAAGCTGACGTAGCGCCCTTTTTCCAGAAGCAGGAAAATCAAGAGGCTCCCTTTTGGCCCAGGAATCTGTGAATCTAGGATGAATGGGCTGGTTACAGGCTGATCGCATCCCTTAGCCTTGGTTTTATCATGTAGGCCAGGACAGATGCTCCTAGTGACTAATAAGCAGTGTGGCTGCCTCATGGATAGTCCACTGGACTGGGACTCAGAAGACCTGGGTTCTATGCACAACTCCAGCTGACTGGGTGACCTTGAGCAAGTCACTGCCTTCTTCCATGCCTCAGTTTCCCCAGTTGTAAAATGGGGATAAAAATAGTGACCTCCTTTGGCAAGTGCTTTGAGAACTCCCGTTGAAAAGCGTGCAGTATTGAGAGACACTGATACTCCCTGCTCTCTCTGGTCACTTGGTGGCTCTTGCACAACATCCTCTGCAATGCTGAACAGTCATTGGATCAGGTGGAGTAGCCATGCCCAGAGCTATGCAGCACAGGCACCTTGGATGCAGCAATCCCCTTTTTCTTATTTAATTTGGCTCCTGAGCAGTTAACCCAAATGGTCCATTCCGCCTCCCGCCACCACGGCTGTCAAAATAGCCAACAACCCCCACGCAGTGTGTGATGTCAGTGGGCCATCCCAGACTTGAGAGCTATCGGGGCAGCTGAAGAAACCGGCTCTAGCTTTTAGGACCCAGGTCAGCAAGGCACTTAAGTAGGTGCCAAACTTTAAGCGCATGAGTAGGACTCCAATGGGAATACTCATGTTCTGAGAACCATGCACATGCTTAAACACCTGGCTTTACTTAGGTGCTTGAACAAGGATTTAGGGGCTGAATTTTAACCCGGTGATTTTAAAGAGGTGGCGGGTGTTATCTCCTATCTTCAGATACTAAAATGTAATGGGAGGCTAACATCATTCCCAAAATACACAGCCTCAGATCTGGACCCACGGCTCAGTATGTTAAACGGTTTGCTAGGACATATGACCACCTCTGAGACAGGCTTCATTCCCTTTCTGCCTTTACTTATCCCTCCTTCTGTAGGGTACAGAATTTGGGTGATATCCCTTTAAATTGCTTGTGAGCACTCACAAACATGAAACTGGATTAATCACACACATGTGGCTATTTCATGGTGTTGCTAAAGGGCAGAGTTAAGGTTGTTTGAGTGACTTAGCTGTGCATTTCTGTACCTCAATGTGTGTGCTGGATTTCTTTTTAAGTTTAACCTTAACTGAACCTCCTGGAATTATAATGCTTGGTTTTTCAGATAACATCCTTGTAATGTATCTTATCCTCAATTACTGGTATGTACTATTATCAACCGTAACTTCATCTGGATGTAGTTTTTAATCACACCTTGCCACAGAATTGTGGTTCAGAATCTCAGTGTTCATTTAGATAAAAATAAGTGTTGAAATAAGTTCCTTATGGTTGCAGAGAGCCCGAAGCAAATGAGCTCTCAGCTACTTCACTTATTTGGATCAGGGCCAGGTGGACTCCTTCCTTCCGTGGCTGTGAATATGGTACTTTCTCCAAGACAGCACAGAGTTCAGCATCTGGCTGCAGCTGGATACTGTTTTTTGTTTCCTTCCCCTGCCGGGACCTGTCTGCAGCTGCCTCTTGCTCTCTAGTTTTCACCGCAAAGGACAGTGAATTGGGTTACAGCACAGGGGACTAGGAACCGGAGCTGGAGTCCTTCTTGCAGCCATGAAGAGGAGGAGGAGTGAAAATTGCAGGCTGGTAAGTGAGGCAGCTGGGAGAGATATGCTTCTGAAGCTGTTGGCTTCTTCCCTGGCACAGATGGGGAAGAAGGGGTCTTTTAATTGTATTATCTAGATAACATCATGGGAGCGGAGCTGGGCTGCTTGGAGAGCACAGCAAAGAAATCCATCCTTGGAAATTACTGTCAAAAATAACCACTGGTCTCATTGACTTTAGTCTCCCCTCAGTTGCTGGGTTGAGTGTACGGGTGCCGGAGGATGCTGGCAACCTGTGATATACAGGAGCTCAAACTATGATCTGATGGTCCCATTTGGCCTTAAACTCTGTGACTCTAAAGGGATATCACCCAATTCCTAGCCACTTCCCCTTCTGACTGAATAGCCCCATGATTTTTTGTTACGGTTGAAGGAAAGTGAATGATTTTATAAGGCAGACAAGGAGAGGCAGGCTAGCCTTATGTTTAAAGGCGTTTGCCTGCAATTCAGGAGAGCAGGGTTTCATTCCCAGCTCTGCCTCTGACCCCTTCTATAAACTGCCTTACCGCTTGGTGCCTCAATTTCCCCACTTGATCATCTTTCTTGTCTATTTAGCTCTTCAGGGAGGGGCTACCTCTTACTGTGTGTCTGTGCAGCGCCCAGCGCGACGGGGCCCTGATTATTTCAAATCCTACCTAAGGCTTTTTATACCCACATCATTATTTTTTATACTACAGAGGCTCATAAACACCTCTGCTGGCTCACACCTGCATAAAACTACAGCTGCCAAACATGGCGAGGTTAAAATCTGCAGCTTGAGAAAGGGCTGTTGATATCCAGGGTAAGGTCACGGAAAGCCACAGTCTTCCTGGAGGCCCCTAGCTCTCAGCCCCTGTTGAGAACTAAGGTTTAATGAAAAGCAGCTGAGCCTGGAATCTGGCTAGAAGGCTGAGCTGCCCTTTTGTCTTGATCTACATTTCGGCCTCTTCAGAATTGTCATGCTGCTCCTATGCAGGTTGGAGAGCTCCAGGCTGCTCTCCGGGGCTACACAGATGGAACTTCAAGAAGCCAGATCCCCAGCTCGTGTGACTTAAAACAGCTCCACTGAAGTCAAAGGCCTGATGCTGATTTATACCTGAGGAGTATCCGGCTTCAGTGGCTTACTCCTAATTTACCCCAGGGTGAGCAAGAGGGGAATGAAGCCCAGTGGGAATTTTCTGTAATATTTTTATGAAGCCTCAGTATGCTTCAGTGTCCCTCTGTACATTGCATCTCTCCCCAATGGGTCCCAAAGGGTTAATGCTGCTCCTGGAGCACCGCAGGAGGCATGTGCGTGTCACCACCTGGTCTGGGGGGGAAACGGTCATTAAAGAACAGGCTGAAACTGACCCAAATCAGAGGATCCAGCAAGACCAAGAGATGCCCCAACCACTGAACAATGAACAGCAGGAAAACCCAGCCCAACGGAGCTGGAGAACATGGTGTCAGGTGACTGAAAGCAGGCGGCTTTTTGGGGGGACTCAGGAGCCTGGACTGGGGGACAGGAGAAGGATGGGTCCACCACAGCTTGGCTGGCCCATCATGGACACAGCTCTTTGGGCTGCCCTAAGGACTTCCACATTCTGTAGCCAGGGGACTAATAAATGGTACCTTGCTTTGCAAAGGCTGCCTGTGTCACTACCAATATTCACTAAGCATTGCATCCTGAAGGGGCACTGCACAGGCCTCCTCCAGGAGTTTGTCTGGGCTGGATTCACTGCAGGGAGCCCTGGAGAGAGAAAGGGAGCACTGGTGCCAGTGCCCCAGGCTGGGAGTCTTGGAGGACCCAGTGGAGCCGTGCAGGACCTTGGGGCCCAGCCCACTAATGGGGTCATTCCCAGGGGACTGGAGAGAGGCTGGGGCATAGACCAGACCGTGTGCTGCTGTGACATGATAGTGGGGCACATGATGGTGGGAGGGATAGCTCAGTGGTTTGAGCATTGGCCTGCTCAACCCAGGGTTGCGAGTTCAATCCTTGAGGGGGCCATTTAGGGGTCTGGGTCCTGCTTTGAGCAGGGGGTTGGACTAGATGACCTCCTGAGGTCCCTTCCAACCCTGATATTCTATGATTCTATGGTGGTCATTGACATGGGGGGAAGTGATAGCGGGCTTCAAATACTTGAAAGGTTGCCCTAAAAAGATGGAGGAAAAGATGTTCTCTCTTGCCACAGAGGACAGGACAAGAGGCAATGGGTTCAAACTGCAGCATAGCAGATTTACATTAAATCTCCTGACAAACTTCCTCACTGTAAGAACAGGAGGACAATGGAACAGATGCCTGGGGAGGTCGTGGAAGCTCCTTCACTGGAGGTTCAAAAGGAGGCTGGATAGCCCTCTGTCTTGAATGATTTAGATGCAACAAATCCTACATCTTGGCAAGGGGTTAGACAGGATGCCCCTTGTGGTCCCTTGTAACCCTATAGCTCTATGATTCTATGACACCAAGTGACTCCAATGCAGGTACCCCAGGGTGTGGGAGAGGCTCACAAGATGATCAGACATTCTTTTCTGCCGTCATCTGCACAGAACGCACCGTTCTTTGGTTGTCACCGTACAGACTGGCTGCACTGTGTTTGGCGAAGGGCCTGAATCTGTTGACACTCTTCACACTGGCTGCCTGTTTGCAGCTACGGACGTTCGTCTGCTTTATTACATGCAATGACATGCTTTTTCCAACTTGGGAGCCTAACACCAGGCTCCTAAATCCCTATTTCGGGTCCTAAATGGGCAGCCTGATTGTCACTCACTTCTCTTTCTCTTGCACTTGCACTTCAGTCGCAGGAGCTGAGCCCATCCCCAAATCCAGCGAGGTGCATTTAGAGTCCACCTGGATTTAGAAGCCTCGCTTTATGTCTCCGGGTTTCAACATTAAGGCTAAAGTGCTAGTTCTTTGCTGCTCTTACTCCGTGTGGGCCAGCTCCCCAGCTGGGGTCAATGGGCCGGAACTCCACTCGAGTCAATGGGGCCAGATCCCCAACTGGTGTAAATCAGTAATGCCCCATTGACTTGAATGGATTATGCTGATTTACACAAGCCGTGTGTATTGGGCATCTGCGGTACTGTGTCCCCTATAGGAGAATAAGGGATTTACACCCCAGAGACAAGACAATAGCTAAGGCAGAGAACAAATAATAAGCCACTAGCCTATTGATTGTTAGTGTGTTCTAGTACATCGTTGATTCCCCAGGGCCACATCGTGCAGAGTACTGCCTAGACAGAGACACACAGTGAGACACAGTCCCTGCCCTGAAGAGTGGATCCTCTAATTAGGGGAGACGAAGGATGGGAGAGGAAACAGAATCACGGAGAAGGAATGGGATGTGCCCAGGGTCCCACACACAGCAGGGCCCAGAAAAGAACCCAGGTGTCCTGAATCCCAGCCTGTCTCCTCTGGGCCCAGGTCCTCTCTGAAGAGGCAGCTTGTTCTGGGAAGATGTGTATAAAAACGAACCTGGAAATGCAGCTCTGCTGCCCCATTGAAGGCCCTGGGCACGTAGAGCTCAGTATCACTGCTGTGGAAGGACATGCAGAGCGTACCACCTCCCCTACACAGGTTCTGGAGATGACTGGGCTGACCGAGGGACCAGGGAAGGGCCCTGAGCAGAAGCCGAGCCGGGCGCTTCCCATGCCTCCTGGAAAGCAGCATGAGCGGGATCCTTACCCAACGAGATCACGTTCTCGTAGTTCTCCTGCATGGCGTCCCTGCAGGGGCCTCTGCAGTGAGACGTGCTCCTTGGTGAAATACACAGCCGCCTCCTCAAAGCTCACCAGCTCCTGAAACAGTCAGAAACACCCTGAGTCAGAACCTGCTGCCCCAGCCACGACCCCGCCCCCCCAGGTCTGTCACAGCTCCCCGCTGCTAGCGACGATCCTCACTGCACAGTGATGTGGCAGCACAACCACATCCATTCCTCTGCTAAGCCACTGCCTCATCCGTGTCCCCTGGTCTGCTCCTTTGCGTTGTGTTTCCCCAACCCGGGGGCGAACCGGCCCCAGCCGCTACACTGGGATGCAGCGAAAGAGAAAGGCATACACAGACTGACAGCGAAGAAGTGGGAACGTTTTGCAAGATTTTCATGGCTCAGTTTCCCTCAGTACTTTGCATTGCTTCCCAGTGGTGGGCAAGGGATGACATTTGCTCTCAGAGCAGGACTAAGACTTGGGTGTTCATATGAGTCATTGTGGACTGCATGGGTCATTAAAAGGCCAACCCATTGCAATGGAAAACACGAGAAGACAATGGAAAACCTCAGTGGGCTGCACATCGATACCTTGGAACAAGCCACCCAGAGAAAGGAACTGGACTGAGCCTCGCAGCAGGACTGGAGGGTGACCAGCACGGCATGGAGCGGGGTGTTGTGGGAGAAGCTATTTTTGCTTCTCCATGCTAACTTCAGGACTTCCAGGGCTGTGTTCAGGGGACTAACCAACCCTGCTCCGGTTTGAAAATACTGCTTGGGTGTCACTGCAAATCCTGGCTGAGGTGCATTGGGCTCTGCAGAGTGGACAGAGACATCCTGGCTGGGATGATTTAGCTGGGGATTGGTCCTGCTTTGAATCATAGAATCATAAAATATCAGGGCTGGAAGGGACCTCAGGAGGTCATCTAGTCCAACCCCCTGCTCAAAGCAGGACCAATCCCCAATTTTTGCCCCAGATCCCCTAAATGGCCCCCTCAAGGACTGAACTCACAAACCTGGGTTTAGCAGGCCAATGCTCAAACCACTGAGCTATCCCTCCTCCCAAAGCAGGGGGTTGGACTAGATGCCCTCCTGAGGTCCCTTCCAACCCTTATAGTCTATGATTCTATGACAGGTCTCTGCCCAGGAGCCTGGCTCAGCTGGACTCGGGCATGCAGCAGGGAGGCTGGAGCCCAGAGGCTCAGCCTGGGAGGAAGTGAGGCCCTGAAGAATGAGTGGGATCCCGAGGGGTCTGGCCACTGAAGGGGATCCTACAAGGGACTGTTAAAAAGCTCAGGCGTAGCACCGGTCCCATGGATCTGTGACACTGAGTACAGCAGCTAAGGCACTGGGGCGTATGGCAGGGCCGAGGGGTGGCGCTCAGGATGCAGCAAAGGGAAGCTGTGGAGGCAGCCAGCTGCAATTGTAGGTGAAAGAGGAGGCTCATAAGAGGCAAGGGCTGCCCTACAGAGCTGCCCCCGGCGAGGCAGACAGCTGGCTCCCAATAGCAGCTACAAATGTGAATTCCCCCACTGGCTGCAGTTCAGCTCTGTTCAGTTAAGCTGGATGCAAATTCAGATCTGGCGCACCTCCAGGAAGCATGGGGAAGAAGGGGGATGGAGCAGGTTCCAGGAAGGACTTTGGTCCATTTCGCAGCCCTGTTCCCCCAGGTCCTTTCCCCACAGACAGACGCTAGACTCTGTAATGCTGGGAAAACCCCCGGTTACTTTATTCCTGGGAAGACCCGGCCCCTCCCACCAGGACCAAACCCACCTAGACATTGGTACCCCCCCCCCCAGCACAGAGTCTCTGAACCAAACCCCAGAAAGAAGCAGAACCAAAGGAGCTGCTCTGGGGGATCCCACTGACACTGTCCCCAGGGCAGCGCATCCCCCCAGCAGCGCGAGGACCAGGCAGAGGCAGGAACTGGCTTTTCCTCTCCCTGCGCCTCCCCTTGTCCCAGGAAAGTCAATCTGCCCGGGGTGCTGCAGGGAACGGGGCTGGGCAGGGCTGGGAGCCGGGAACCTCCCTCCCCACTGACTGCTCCTGCTGCCCCTGCCAGTCTCTGCCCCTGTCTCCCTCCTGCCCCCTCCCCTCGGGCTGGGAGACTCGGTCCCTGGCCCGGCTGGGCCGTTCGCTCTCCCGGCGCTGGCTCGGCTCCTGCAGGCGCTCAGGGGGGCAGAGCCGGGGGGTCAGGGAGGGCGGCAGCTCCGGGACTCGCAGACCCCCGCCCCCGGGAGCAGAGCTGGAGCGAGGAGGGGCCGTTGGTGCAGAGTCACTTTCCTGCCCGGCCCCAGCCCTTTCCCCGGGTCTCTCCCCTCACCTGCAGGCTCCGGCTCAGGGGCTGGTGTCGGCAGAGCCCGGGGCTGCCCCAGGGGCTGGTTCCAGCCCCCGCGGAAAGCCCCCCCCCCCGCTGGGCACAGAGGGGCGCTAGGGAAGGGGCTCTCCCCGCACAGACCTTGCTGGGGAGCAGCAGCGGCTCAGCCCGGGCTCCCGGCTCACTATGGATGCAGCAGCCACCGTGCGCCCTGGGAAGTGCAACCCCGGATACAATGAGCAGAAAGAGAGGCAGAGAACAGCTTCCCCTCCCTGCGCCACATGCAGAGCCCTCTAGTGGCAACAGCTGATGAAATCCAGCCCCCCCTCCTGCCTTTCCCGAGGAAGAAATTGGGCACAAGAAGAAAGACGCTTTTAAAAAGTGTAGCAGCGGGGGGTTGTGGGGGGAGCTAGGCAGAACTCTTACAAGGTGGCAGTGAGAGTCGCTGTGGGGCTAATGCTGCTCCTCTTACTATACCAAAGCCCCTGGTTCAGTGTTAGACGAAAGCCTTTCCTAGCACTCTCTGCCCTGGTCGCAGGACAGGACAAGAATCTGTGACATCCTAATACAGCTAGTCTGACCCAGTAGCAAGTGTGAAAAATCAGGACCCCTTTTTTTTTTTTGCAGGAGTCGGGGTGGATATAGTTGCATATATAAGACAAAGTCCCTAATATCGAGTAGATCCCGGTAATTACAGCCCTGCACGGATACACAATCTGTATCCATATCCGATCTGCAAACACAGTCCAGGATATAAAGCGGATAGCCCCAGAATTGCAGGGCTCTACTGATACTATCAGGATTATCAGCCTGTGGCTAAAGGAGAGTTTGACTATTCCTGGAGGTTCCATGGCATGACACAATCTTTCATTCAAGATGAATCTTTAATTCCTGGAGATGCCAGGACAATCCTGGAGGCTGGCAACGCCTAAAACCTCTGCAGATGGTGTCAGCGAGACTGTTACTGGAGACTGAGCCCAGCTCTGGTGTCCTCACTTCAAAGAGGATGTTGGAAAATTGGGCAGGGCTCAGAAAAGAGTTACCAGAATGACTGGAAGCCTGGAAAACCCACCTTACTGCCAGAGACTTGAGCAGTTCTATCTATTTAGCTCAGTGGTTTTCAACCTTTTCTCTTTGCAGACCCCTACAAAATTTCAAATGGAGATGTGGACCCCTTTGGAAATTTTAGACACAGTCTGTGGGTCCCCAGGAGTCCCCAGACCACAGGTTGAAAACCACTGATTTAGCTTATTGAAGAGAAGGTTAAGAGGTGACTCGATCACAGGCTGTAGGTGCCTGTGTGGGGAAAAGATTTCTGGTACCAGTGGGGAGAGGGGTCAGGGCACGGTCCAGTGATTGGGAGCTGAAGCTAGAGAAATTCGGACTAAGGTACAAATTTTTCACAGTGAGGAGAATTCCCTGTATAACATTGCTAACATTTGGACTTTTCTAAACACCTCTGGAGCCTTGGAGCTGCTGGATGGTTGTGCCCATACTCGGGGGCATTGTTGGGAAGGGCTCTATCTGAATGCGTTAATGATCCTGGCCACAGCCAAGGTACACTGCCCAGGCTTTCCACATGGCCTGTTCTCTTGCCATCTAGCAATCTTCATGCCATGCTGCCAATCCCAGTTCTTTTCCCTGGGCTTTTGGGGAGGGAAGGTTGTACTGGTGGCATGGCTCTTCTGGGAGCACTGGCAGGGCACGTGGAGCACTGATCTCCCTGTGTCTGGTTTGGGGACGCTGCTGTCGTTGTCAGCTGATATTTTAATAATAGTTAATAATAATTAATAATACCCACCTCTTCAATAGCACTTTGCACTAGCAGATCTCAAAGCCCTTTACCAAGGAGGTCAGGATCATTAACTCCATTTTACAGATGGGGAAACTGAGGCACGGGGCAGGGATGTGAGCCGGGAATAGAATCCAGGTCTTCGGGGTCCTGCCCTCAATTCATTAGGCCACACTGCCTCCCCTTTGCCTTACTTAATGTAAATCAAAGGCATTGGCCAGGTAGATGCCTTTTTATGCTTCACCTAAATCTAAATAAAGAAAGGGAAGTAAAAGCAAATATATCAACGGGCCAGACTGGGGTATCATTTCTGATTTTGGTGGGGGGAGGGGCAACTTTAACTGTCATTCCAGGGGCTACTTAGGCACTTGAAAACTCTAGTATTTGGCAGATAACTTAGCAATTAGCTGACAGGAGCACTATATCTAATTCCTATATAAACAAAAGAAAATTAAATAAGTATTAGACCCACTCAGCTCCTACACTAACATGTTCTGACATCTTGTGTCAAGTCACTTAAGGGACACTGGTTAGGTTTAGAATTTTTATGTATATTCTTACTTTGTTACTAACTCTATGAAGAGAGAGACTCCGTCAGGACTCCTGGTTTCTATCTCAGCTCTTGGAGGGGAGTGGGGTTTAGTGGGTTATAGCAGGAGGACAGATACATCTGGGTTATATATAAGAATATCACAATGGCCATACTGGCTAAGGCCAATGGTCCATCTAGACCAGTATCATGTCTTCCAACAGTGGCTAATGCCAGGTGCTTCAGAGGGAATGAACAGAACAGGTAATCATCAGGTGATCTATCCTTTGTCTCCCACTCCCAGGTTCTGGCAAACAAAGGCTGCTAGGGATACACAGAACATGGTGTTGCATCCCTGCCCATTCTGGCTAATAGCCATAGATAGACCTATCCTCCATGAACTTATCTAGTTCTTTTTTTAACCCTGTTATAGTTTTGGCCTTCACAACATCCCCTGCCAAAGAGTTCTACAAGTTAACTGTGAAGAAATACTTTCTTTTGTTTGTTTTAAATCTGCTGCCTATCAATTCCATGTCACTTTGGATGGGCTATCACCAGCAGGAGAGTGAATTTGTGTGGGGGGGTGGAGGGTGAGAAAACCTGGATTTGTGCTGGAAATCACTTTAGATAAGCTATTACCAGCAGGACAGTGGGGTGGGAATAGGTATTGTTTCATATTCTCTGTGTATATATAAAGCCTGCTGCAGTTTCCACGATATGCATCTGAGGAAGTGAGCTGTAGCTCACGAAAGCTTATGCTCTAATAAATTGGTTAGTCTCTAAGGTGCCACAAGTCCTCCTTTTCTTTTTGCGAATACAGACTAACACGGCTGCTACTCTGAAACCTGTCATTGGGTGACCCATCGTTCTTGTGTTATGGGAAGGAGTAAATAACATTTCCTTATTCAATTTTTCCACACAATTTGTGATTTTGTAGACCTCTATCATATCCCCCTTTAGTCATCTCTTTTCCAAGTTGAAAAGGCCCAATTTTTTTAATCTCTCCTCATACAGAAGCTGTTCCATACCCCTCATCATTTCTGTTGCCCTTCTCTGTACCTTTTCCAATTCCATTATATCTTTTTTGTGATGGGGCGACCACATCTGCATGCAGTATTCAAAATGTGAGTGTACCATGGATTTATATAGAGGCAATATGATATTTTCTGTTGTATTAACTATCCCTTTCTTAATGATTCTCAACATTTTGTTTGCTTTTTTGACGGCTGCTGCACATTGAGAGGATGTTTTCAGGGAACTACCCATGATGACTCCAAGATCTCTTCCTTGGTGGGTAACAGCTAATTTAGACCCCATCATTTTGTATGTATAGTTGGGATTATATTTTACCATGTGCATTAATTTGCATTTATCAACATTGAATTTCATCTGCCATTTTGTTGCCCAGTCACCCACTTTTGTGAGATCCATTTGTAACTCTTTGCAGTCAGCTTTAGACTTAACTGTCTTGAGTAATTTTAGCGTAAGCTTTTGTGGGTAAAAAACCCCACTTCAGATGCATGGAGTGAAAATTACACATACAGGCATAAATATACTGACACATGAAGAGAAAGGAGTTACCTTACAAGTGGTGAACCAGTGTTGACAAGGCCAATTCACTCAGGGTGGATGTGGTCCACTCCCAATAATTGAGGAGGAGGTGTCAATACCAAGAGAGGGAAAATTGCTTTTGTAGTGAGCCAGCCACTCCCAGTCCCTATTCAAGCCCAAATTAATGGTGTTAAGTTTGCAAATGAATTGTAGCTCTGCAAAAACAATGAGGAGTCCGGTGGCACCTTAAAGATTAACAGATTTATTTGGACATAAGCTTCTGTGGGTAAAAAACCCCACTTCTTCAGATGCAACTGTTTTCATTGTTTTTGTGGATACAGACTAACATGGCTACCCCTCTGATACTGTAGCTCTGTAGTTTCTCTTTGAAGTCTGTTTTTGAAGTTTTTTGGTTGAAGGATGGCTACTTTTAAACCTGTTATTGAATGTCCAGGGAGATTGAAGTGTTCTATTACTGGCTTTTGTATGTTATGTTGTATGTTGACTTTATCCTCACCCACAACCATTTCAGATTTGGGGACAACTTATACCTTCAAGTCAGCAGCACTGCTATGGGTACCCGCATGGCCCCACAGTATGCCAACATTTTTATGGCTGACTTAGAACAACGCTTCCTCAGCTCTCGTCCCCTAATGCCCCTACTCTACTTGTGCTACATTGATGACATCTTCATCATATGGACCCATGGGAAGGAGGCCCTGGAAGAATTCCACCATGATTTCAACAATTTCCACCCCACCATCAACCTCAGCCTGGACCAGTCCACACAAGAGATCCACTTCCTGGACACTACAGTGCAAATAAGTGATGGTCACATAAACACCACCCTATACCGGAAACCTACTGACCGCTATACTTACCTACATGCCTCTAACTTCCATCCAGGACACATCACACGATCCATTGTCTAAAGCCAAGCCCTAAGATACAACCGCATTTGCTCCAATCCCTCAGACAGAGAAAAACACCTTCAAGATCTTTATCAAGCATTCTTAAAACTACAATACTCACCTGGGGAAGTGAGGAAACAGATTGACAGAGTGAGATGGGTACCCAGAAGTCATCTACTACAGGACAGGCCCAACAAGGAAAATAACAGAACACCACTGGCCATCACGTACAGCCCTCAGCTAAAACCTCTCCAGCACATCATCAACGGTCTACAGCCTGTCGTGGAAAATGAGCCCCCACTTTCACAGACCTTGGGAGGCAGGCCAGTCCTCACTTACAGACAGCCCCCAAGCCTGAAGCAAATACTCACCAGCAACTACACACCACACCACAGAAACACTAACCCAGGAACCAATCCCTATAACAAACCCTGTTGCCTTCTCTGTCCCCCATATCTACTCTAGCGACACCATCAGAGGACCCAACCACATGAGCCACACCATCAGGGGCTCATTCACCTGCACATCTACTAATGTGATATATGCCATGATGTGCCAGCAATGCCCTTCTGCCATGTACATTGGCCAGACCAGACAGTCTCTACATAAAAGAATAAATGGACACAAATCAGACATCAGGAATGGTAACATACAAAAGCCAGTAGGAGAACACTTCAATGTCCCTGGACATTCAATAACAGATTTAAAAGTAGCCATTCTTCAATAAAAAACTTCAAAAACAGACTTCAAAAAGAAACTGGAGAGCTACAATTTATTTGCAAACTTAACACCATTAATTTGGGCTTGAATAGGGACTGGGAGTGGCTGGCTCACTACAAAAGCAATTTTCCCTCTCTTGGTATTGACACCTCCTCCTCAGTTATTGGGAGTGGACCACATCCACCCTGAGTGAATTGTCCTTGTCAGCACTGGTTCTCCACTTGTAAGGTAACTTCCTTCTCTTCATGTGCCAATATATTTATGCCTGTATCTGTAATTTTCACTCCATGCATCTGAAGAAGTGGGGGGGTTTACGCACGAAAGCTTATGCTAAAATTACTCAAGACAGTTAAGTCTAAAGCTGACTGCAAAGAGTTACAAATGGATCTAAGGTCAGATACTAAGGTCAGAAGGGACCATTATGATCACCTAATCTAACCTCCTGCACAACACAGGCCACAGAATCTCACCCACCCACTCCTGAAAAACCTCCCCTATGTCTGAGCTATTGAAGTCCTCAAATCATGGTTTAAAGACTTCAAGGAGCAGAGAATCCTCCAGCAAGTGACCTGTGCCCCATGCTACAGAGGAAGGTGAAAAACCTCCAGGGCCTCTTCCAGTCTGCCCTCGAGGAAAATTCCTCACCGACCCCAAATAAGTCGATCAGCTAAACCCTGAGCATATGGGCAAGATTCACCAGCCAGATACTACAGAAGAATCTTTCCTGGGTAACTCAGATCCCACCCCATCTAACATCCCATCACAGGCCATTAGGCCTATTTACCATGAATATTTAAAGATCAATTAATTACCAAAATCATGTTATCCCATCATACCATCTCCTCCATAAACTTATCGAGTTTAATCTTAAATCCAGATAGATCTTTTGCCCCCACTGCTTCCCTTGAAAGGCTATTCCAAAACTTCTCTCCTCTGATGGTTAGAAACCTTTGTCTAATTTCAAGTCTAAACTTCCTGGTGGCCAGTTTATATCCATTTGTTCTTGTGTCCACATTGGTACTGAGCTTAAATAATTCCTCTCTCTCTTCGGTATTTATCCCTCTGATATATTTATAGAGAGCAATCATATCTCCCCTCAACCTTCTTTTAGTTAGGCTAAACAAGCCAAGCTCCTTGAGTATCCTTTCATAAGACAAGTTTTCCATTCCTCGGATCATCCTAGTAGTCCTTCTCTGTACCTGTTCCAGTTTGAATTCATCTTTCTTAAACATGGGAGACCAGAACTGCACACAGTATTCCAGGTGAGGACTCACCAGTGCCTTGTATAACGGTACTAAAATCTCCTTATCCCTACTGGAAATACCTCTCCTGATGCATCCCAAGACTGCATTAACTTTTTTCACAGCCATATCACATTGGCGGCTCATAGTCGTCCTATGATCAACCAATACTCCAAGGTCCTTCTCCTCCTCCGTTACTTCTAATTGATGCGTCCCCAGCTTATAACTAAAATTCTTGTTATTAATCCCTAAATGCATAACCTTACACTTCTCACTATTAAATTTCATCCTATAACTGGAGTAATAGTAATAGGATGAAATGTAATAGTAAGAAGTGTAAGGTTATGCATTTAGATCAAAGAGAGAGATCTGGATCCCAGGTTAAGCAGGTCCCTTTTCCCTAGGTAAGGTAACAGGGAAGGGTTTTGGTTTTTTTTATGTTTTTGTATATTTATTTCTACAACCATGATGGCTAAAAAAACAGTATTTCATTTCAAACAAAATTGTACAATTAGGAACCACTGAATGTTCCCCACAACACACAGTTTTTTAACAGTTGTAACTTCTCTTCTTCCCCCTCACCTACTATTAAGGATAGATTGCACAAAGAAGAACTTCTCCGATAGATAGCAGTACATGAAGCTGTAACAATCTGCTCATCGAAGGCAGATATATTAGCCCCACGTTAAGTAGGTCCCTTTTCCCTGGGTAAGGTAACAGGGAAGGTTCCAGAACATTCAGGAACTTTCTGGAAACAATTAAGGCAAACAGGCTGATTACAACACCTGCAACCAATCAAGAAGCTGCTAGAATCAATTAAGGCAGGCTAATCAGGGCACCTGGGTTTAAAAAGGAGCTCACTTCAGTTTGTGGCATGCGTGCGAGGAGCTGGGAGCAAGAGGCGCAAGGAGCTGAGAGTCAGAAGGCGTACTACTGGAGGACTGAGGAGTACAAGCATTAGCAGACATCAAGAGGAAGGTCCTGTGGTGAGAATAAAGAAGGTGTTCGGAGGAGGCCATGGGGAAGTAGCCCAGGGAGTTGTAGCTGTCACGCAGCTGTTACAGGAGCCACTGTAGACCGCTACAATCCACAGGGCCCTGGGCTGGAACCCGGAGTAGAGGGCGAGCCTGGGTTCCCTCCATCCCCCCAACTCCCTACTTGATACTGGAGGAGTTGAACTGGACTGTAGGTTCCACCAGAGGGGAAGGTCTCTGGCCTGTTCCCCAATCCACTAGGTGGATCAGCATAGACTGCAGGGATTGTTCTTTTTCCTTTCCCCATGCTGGCCAGTGATGAGGCTAACTGAGTGAACGGCAGATTTGAGCCATAAAAGTGGCCAAACTGAGGGCTGCTGTGAACCTCTGAGGTGAGAAAATCCGCCAATAAATGCAGGACCCACCAAGGTAGAGGAGGAACTTTGTCACAGTATGCTCAATGCAGGAATAGCTGGTTAATTTTCTCTGGCCTGTGTTTTATGCAGGCAGTCAGGCTAATTGAACGTAATTGTCCTTTGGGCCTTCACATGTCTGATTCTGAGTCTTCAGGACTGTAGATTACCCGGATACCCAATTAGTCTTTTCTCTGGACTCAGGTCCCAGTTACAACAAGCATCCCTCTTCAGCGAAGAACTGGTGTGGGCTTAACTCCCAGTAAAGTCAGTGGGGCTCAAGCTGTGAGCTGGAGTCCACAGGGGGGGCACCTTGGAGATAATTCAGATGGGATTGGTGAGATTTGTCGGGCGGAGGAGTCTCCCACGTTTGAGCCCACGGGATCAGAGGTTGGAGAATAATTGCTCCTCCTGCCGAGCTTTCCTCTCTAGGTGTGTGAAGCAGGCTGAGGGAGCAAGGAGACCCAGCACCAGGCCTATGGTGTCTGCCCCTCTGTGGGGGCAGAGTGGGTCTCCTGAGTGATGGAGAAGGGCTCATTGACCCTTCACCACCTAGCTGTAGTCCATTGTGACCCCATGGAAGGAGGATCTTCCCTCCCTGTGCTGAACTGGGAAGAGGTGTTTAATTATCTTATTTCCAGGCCCTGGTTGGCATTTCTTCTGTTTATTTCTTCACCACTTGTACTGAGGAAGCACCTAAAGGCCCCAATAAAGGCTCACAGCCCCAGAGAACCAGGTGCTGCATGGATAAATAGGGACAGTCCCCAAACCAAATTGTTCACACTCTGAGTAATAGTTTCTTTTTCTGGCTTGTGTTTTAGAGGGATATGGGGGCGGGGGAAGAAGAGGGGTTTCATTGGCAATGAGGAGGCTTAGTTGCAAACTAGATACCTAGAGCGTGTAGCAGCTCTGCTCAACTCCCCAGGGGAGTAAGTCAGGTTCATTCCCCTAGGCAGAGTGGATGAAGCCTTGCTCAAGACAAGTGCATCATGGGATCTTGTACCATTTATGGCCTAGTCCCTGTAGGCTGGGGTTAGGGAGAGGAAGGCGCCTCCCTGGGTGGGCTGCTCATATTCTGGGTCTGGAATACTACTAACAGCCCTTACCCTAATGAACAAGATCAATTCTTGTTTCCTTTCCCCTCCCCCGCCCCCCTCCCTGCAATCCCCCAAGCAGGATTTCCAATTTCCAAACCAGATGTGATCTCCCGGTTGGAACAAGGGGAGGAGCTGTGGGTCCTCTGGCTCCAGGATTAGGAGGAAAGGGGAATCCCAGGAGACATCCACACAGGTGAGGAATCAACTAAAGTGACTTCATTTTCATATTTGCATGGCAGGCATCCTTAATGGATTTTCACCAAACATGTCTGACTGAAAAAACCCCTCTCCTCCTCCACATCCGGATGAGATGGGGAGGCAGAATTGGTCCACCTCCTCTGGGGAAGGTTTGCAGGGGATTTATCCCTGATTGATTTATACATTTATTTATCTCCCCAGGGTTATTTTGGTTTCTTCTGCCTTGTCTCACCTAGGTCAGGATTGCCCTGGCAGGTGAGACATCCTCACAGGAGACATCACTCATGGTTTCCCACTCACCTGGCAGTAGCTCGCTTTTTCTCTGAGTGTCTTGATGGGATGTGGAGGCAGAATCAATCCCCTCCTTCCTTTCCAGTGAGGAAGGGTTTTGAGGGGAAATCATTATTAGAGTTTGTTCCTTGCTTACCCTCCCCCCCCACCCCCACCACTCCCGGCCCAGGGAGTGACTCCTGCCTGGATTCTCTCTGTCCCAGCAGGTGATGGGACGGTGAGTGAGAACCAGGAGGAGACCCCTCAGCAGGAAGGTCCTGAGCAAGTGCAACCACAGGGGACGGTATCAGGAAGAGCTGAAAGGGATGTTTCCCAGAGTCCAGAGCTGGGAGAAGCCCATGAAAGGTGGCACAGGCCAGAGAGGCAGCAGAGAATCCAGCCAGCAGAGAGATTGAGTAAATCCACTCACAGGAGCAGAGGAGTCAAGAAAATCAAAGAAACTGTTCAGGCGAGGATGCCTCCTGAAGAGAGACCCTACAAGTGCAGTGCCTGTGCGAAAAGCTTCCACTGGAGATCAGTCCTTATTACTCACCAGAGAATCCACACTGGAGAGAAGCCCTATAAAGGCAATAACTGCGGGAAAAGCTTCAGTGACAGCTTAGCCCTCACTAAACACCAGAGAATCCACATAGGGAGAGACCCTACAAATGCAATGAGTGTGGGATAAGCTTCAGTCACCACTCGGCCCTTGTTACTCACCAGAGAATACACACAGGAGAGAGACCCTACACGTGTGATGACTGTGGGAAAAGCTTCCACTGGTGATCAGCCCATATTACTCACCGGAAAATCCACATGGGAGAAAAACCTTACAATTGCCCTGACTGTGAGAAAAGCTTCAGACAGCAGTCAAACCTTTTTAAACTTTACAGAATCCACATGGGAGAGAAGCCCTGTAAATGCCCCAACTGTGGTAAAGTCTTCACTTGGAGCTCCCGCCTTATTGAACATCAGAGAATGCACACTGGAGAGAGACCCTATAGGTGTCCCAATGGTGGGAAACGCCTATAGGGTTGGGATAGGGCAGGGGGTAGGGATAGCTCAGTGGTTTGAGCATTGGCCTGCTAAACCCAGGGTTGTGAGTTCAATCCCTGAGGGGGCCATTTAGGGATCTGGGGCAAAAATTGGGGATTAGTCCTGCTTTAAAGAGGGGGTTGGACTAGATGACCTCCTGAGGTCCCTTCCAACCTTGATATTCTATGATTCTTTGTCAGCTCAATCCTCATTCACCATCAGAGAATCCACACTGGAGAGTGACCCGATAAATGTCCCAAGTGTGGGCAAAGCTTTGTTCGACAATCACAACTGGTTATACATCAGAGAATCCACACAGGAGAGAAGTCTTATAAATGCAATGAGTGCGGGAAAAACTTCAGTGACAGATCAGACCTCACTAAGCACCAGAGAGAAAACACCGGAGAGAAGCCCTACAAGTGCCCCAAGTTCAGGAAAAGCTTCTGTTTCCAATCAGACCTCACTAAAGTCTGGGGGGAGGGGTAGCTCAGTGGTTTGAGCATTGGCCTGCTAAACCCAGGGTTGTGAGTTCAATCCTTGAGGGAGCCATTTGGGATCTGGGGCAAAAATTGGGGATTGGTCCTGCTTTGAGCAGGGGGTTGGACTAGATGACCTCCTGAGGTCCCTTCCAACCCTGATATTCTATGATTCTAAACATCAGAGAATCCACGCAGGAGAGAAGCCCTTCAGTTGCTCCAAATGTGGGAAAAGCTTCGGTCGGAGATCTGACCTTATTATACACCAGAGAATCCACACAGGAGAGAGATCTTGAGTGTGAAAAAAGCTTCAGTGACAGATCAGACCTCATTAAACATCAGAAAAAACACACAGAAGAAAAGCCCTACAAATGCCTTGAGTGTGAGAAAAGCTCGGATCGGCACTCAAACTTTATTATGCATCAGAGAATCCACACAGTTTCCATGGTATGCATCCGATGAAGTGAGCTGTAGCTCACGAAAGCTCATGCTCAAATAAATTGGTTAGTCTCTAAGGTGCCACAAGTCCTCCTTTTCTTTTTGTGAATACAGACTAACACGGCTGTTACTCTGAAACCACACAGGAGAGAAACCCTACAATTGCCTGGACTGTGGGAAAAGCTTCAATCACAGCTCAACCCTCACTACGCACCAGAGGATCCACACGGGTGAGAAGCCATACAAATGCCCTGAGTGTGGAAAAAGCTACAGGGACAACTCAGCCTTCATTAGGCATCAGAGAATCCACACAAAAGTGAAATGCTGGAAGTGTCCGTGTCTTGTGAATAACACCTGTGCCGATTCCCATGAATCTCAGAGGTCAGGCCAGGCTGAAGCAGCCACATGATGAGGACATGCAATAGTTATTAAAACAGAGAATGAAACTGCCTTCCTGGAATAGCGCTGTGCAGAGCAAGAGGCTGAAATAGGATTCCCACATCATGACTGGATTTGATTATTATGTCTCAAGAAGCTCCGAACATCCTCTGTTCAGTTCCTACATTTAAGTTTAATTACCCACAACTGGTCAGTTCACTCTCTAATTTAGGGATGTTCTTGTATTCCTTGCTGACACTAAACTCTCACATAGCAACAATCCACAAGTAACAGTTTCTATCATCTCTGGTTGGCTAGAAGACGTCATCCCATCCTAGTGGATGAGGACCTCGCTCCCTCAGCCACATTTTTGTCACTGCTCGGCTGGACTACAACAATGTGATATACCTGGGCATGAACCCATCAGCATGTAGGAAATTCCAACTACTACAGAACACTGCAGCTTGTCTGCTCAGCAACACAGGCTATCGCAGATACATCAGGCCATAGAACATCAAATCAAGTTCAAGATCTCAGTCCTTATCTCCATGTCCAGGGCCTAGGATATCTAAAACGCCATCTAAAGCTCCAGGATGAAAACCACAATCTAGTGGCCAGCCAGATTGGTCACAGAGGGGAGCTGGGCTCTGTCGGTTGTGATCCGAGGCTCCTAGGATTGTTGGCAAGACTAACCCAAAGTCCCATGGCAAAGCACCCTGGTCGTATAATCCTTTCTCTTAGTTGAAGTCTATGGATTTTGCTGTGTCATTTTATGACTGGTTACTCCTCAGTCGGTGTTATGTTTTGATGGTTAGCATTCCAAAACACCTCCGGGAGGGTCATCCTGTCCTGGTTTCGATTCAATCAATTATCTTGTGTTTAGGGATGCTAGCCTCCAACTCAGGGTCGTCAATCTGCCCTTCCTCAATCATGGATGCGCGTTGATGGTTTTCTGGTGTTCTTAAGCATCTTCACTCCTCCTCCCTTGACCATCCGACTCTAACAATGGCCTTCACACCTTATCCTTTCCTGATGCATACATTCTTCATTCACACAAACAGTTCTTTACAGGGACCTTCAAAGGTATACGAATAACAGTGTTTTATGTTGAACAAGAAAGGCATAGTAAATTAAATTTTACTAAATCTTTTAACTATTTTGCCTTCCATTGGGGCCTGGACCTTCAAAATTCCTCTAATCTAACTAACATAGGTCCTGTCTTTTTACTTACAAGGCATGAATAAAAAGAAAATGGCTAATACTAATATCAACTATTCTATTCATTAATTCTAATACCTTACCCCTTACTACAAAACATGCAATGTGTATAACAAAACATAATCAATTATATAGCACAGTACCTAAGGTACAACAGTATGGCCTGGCAATGTGCATGCCAAATAAGAGCACTCTTCTCTGTGCCTTAAATGCTCTTTCCTTATCCCTACAGATCAGCAGTAAGAGCAACGCATAATGAATGGACTTTTGCAGCAATTGGTCTGAGCCCAAGAGGTTAACAATGTAGCCACAAATGCCTTATTATCTGTATGCAATATGAAATGGCTCTGTAGCCTCATTTGGGCAATTATCACCTCTGACAGTTAGAGGTGCTGGAACTGCGGGTGCTGTTGCACCCCCTGGCTTGAAGTAGTAATAAAAAACACCAAATCAATTGTCTCCCTCAGCAGCACCCTCACTATAGAAATTGTTCTAGCACCCCTGCTGACAGCAAGCATTTAGAAATGTAAAGGAAGCTAAAAGCTCAGGGCCCTGATCACACTGTGAACCAAAGGACTTTCTCTGTTGCTTTTCCTCTTGTAACTGCCAGTGCAATAAACAGACCTGCCCTGCAACCTGCTGGACTTTAACCTCAGTGTCTCCATCTTAACTGGGAGCAAGAGGGGCTGCAGGCAAGGGGGACGGGGAAGGGAATAACATGTGACACATAAGAGGGCATGTTTGGCTGATGGTTGTGAGACTTGATACTTAGGGGAAATAAACCCTTTGGACCTTAAAGTCTCTGGTGCAGATGCCATTTTGAGCATACTGGGGGTGGGAAAAGTTGCGCAAGTGCAGAGGGGTTCAGAGTAGGGCTGTCAAGCGATTAAAAAATAATTGTGATTAATCACAGTGTTAAACAATAATAGAACACCATTTATTTAAATATTTTTGAATGTTTCCTACATTTTCAAATATATTGATTTCAGTTACAACACAGAATACAAAGTGTACAGTGCTCACTTTATATTTATTTTTTATTACAAGTATTTGCTCTGTAAAAATACAAAAGAAATAGTATTTTTCAATTCACCTAATACAAGTACTGTAGTGCAATCTCTTTATCAAGAAAGTTGACTTACAAATTTAGAATTATGTACCAAAAAACCTGCATTCAAAATTAAAACAATGTAAAATTTTAGAGCCTGTAAGTCCTCTCAGTCCTACTTTTTGTTCAGCCAATCACTCAGACAAACAAGTTTGTTTACATTTGCAGGAGATAATGCTGCCAGCTTCTTATTTACAATGTCACCTGAAAGTGAGAATAGGCATTCTCATAGCACTGTTGTAGCTGGCATCACAAGATATTTATGTACACTGTAAATATTTGCACTGTAAAAAAATAGTATTTTTCAATTCACTTCATACAAGTACTGCAGTGCAATCCCTTTATCATAAACGTTGAAATTACAAATGTAGAATTGTGTAAAAAAAAACTGCATTCAAAAATAAAACAATGTAAAACTTTAGAGCCTACATAGAATCATAGAGCATAGAATTTCAGGGTTGGAAGGGACCTCAGGAGGCCATCTAGTCCAACCCCCTCCTCAAAGCAGGACCAATCCCCAACTAAAGTCCACTCAATCCTACTTCCTGTTCAGCCAATTGCTCAGACAAACAAGTTTGTTTACATTTGCATGAAATAATGCTGCCCGATTCTTATTTACGTCTCCTGAAAGAGAGAACAGGTGTTTGCGTGACATTGTTGTGGCCGAAGTTGCAAGCTATTTACGTGCCAGATGTGCTAAAGATTCATATGTCCCTTCATGCTTCAACCACCATTCCAAAGGACATGGGTCCATGCTGGTGATGGATTCTGCTTGATAATGATCCAAAGCAGTGAATGTTCATTTTCATCATCTGAGTCAGATGCCACCAGGAGAAGGTGGATTTGTTTTTCTTTGATGGTTTGGGTTCTGTAGTTTCCGCATTAGAGTGTTGCTCTTTATGACTTCTGAAAGCATGCTCCACACCTCGTCCCTCTCAGATTTTGGAAGGCACTTCAGATTCTTAAACCTTGGGTGGAGGGCTGTATCTATCCTTACAAATTTCACATGGGTACCTTCTTTGCATTTTGTCAAATCTACAGTGAAATGATTCTTAAAATGAACAACATGTGCTGGGTTATCATCCGAGGCTGCTATACAGTAAAACATATGGCAGAATGAGGGTAAAACAGAACAGGAAACATACAATTCTCCCCCAAGAAGTTCAGTCACAAATTTAATTAACGTGTTATTTTTTTAACAAGCATCATCAGCATGCCCTCTGGAATGGTGGCTGAAGAATGAAGGGGCATATGAATGTTTAGCATATCTGGCACATAAATACCTTGCAATGCCAGCTACAAAAGTGCCAGGCAAATGCCTGTTCTCACTTTCAGGTGACATGGTAAATAAGAAACAGGCAGCATTATCTCCCACAAATGTAAACAAACTTGTTTCTTTTAGTGATTGGCTGAACAAGTAGTACTCAGTGGACTTGTTGGCTCTAAAGTTTTACATTATTTTTTTTTTTGAGGACAGTTATGTAACAAAAAAAAATCTACATTTGTAAGTTGCACTTTCACAATAGAGGCAAAGAGTCCTGTGGCACCTTATAGACTAACAGATGTGTTGGAGCATAAGCTTTCGTGGGTGAATACCCACTTCATCAGATGCATGTACTGGAAATTTCAAGAGGCAGGTATAAATATGCAAGCAAGAATCAGGCTAGGGATAACGAGGTTAGTTCAATCAGGGAGGATGAGGCGCTCTTCTAGCAGCTGAGGTGTGAACACCAAGGGAGGCCAATGGGGGCTGCGGGAAGGGCGGCCAGCACGTCCCTTGGCCCGCACCACTTCCCGCAGCCCCCATTGGCCTGGAGCGGCGAACCACAGCCAGTGGGAGCAGCGATCGGCCAAACCTGTGGACACGGCAGGTAAACAAACCGGTCTGGCCCGCCAGGGTCTTTCCCTGAACAAGCGGTGGACTGGCTTTGAGAACCACTGGTGTAGACACTGACATAATAGGTCGATGTAAGCCACCTTGCATCAACCTAACTCTGTAGTGTAGACCAGGCCTTTGATTTTGGCAGTAAAGAACAATAAGCTTGTGAGAATGAAGAACATCGTTGAAATGTGTCATAATGTACGTATCAACATAGAAAGCTATGAAATTACAGTATTTAGGTGAGAGGTTTATCGCAGGAGTGGGTGTGTGAGATTCTGTGTCTTGCATTGTGCAGGAGGTCAGACTAGATGATCATAGTGGTCCCTTCTGACCTTGATATCTATGAAAGTATAAAATAAGAAATATAAATAATTTAGTAGAAAATCAACATTTATCTATGCAACAAATGAAGTAATAGAAGAATAGAGTGTGCACCCCAGCATTTGAAAGATGGTGGATTACTTACAGAAATTACAATGAATACATTTCCAATTACAAAACCGGAGGGTTAGGGGAAATTACATGTTACTGGAAGTCCAAAACAGTATTAAATGTTATAGGAATGTACAATCGTTTTTAAGTATATGGATTCTTTGGAAGAGGTAACAGCAAAAATATGAAGTTAGTGGATGCTAAAGGCTCAGAAACAAAAAAGCAAATAAAAAAACCCCCAAAATATATTTTATTTAATGTAATGACTGTCACGGAGTGTGGGGGAGTCCAGGCCCTGCACCCCTCTTCCTAGGATTCACTGAGACTCTCAGCCAGCCAGTAAAACAGAAGGTATATTGGACAACAGGAACACAGTCCAAAACAGAGCTTGTGAGTGCACCCAGGACCCCTCAGTCAAGTCCTTCTGGGGGAGCAGGGAGCTTAGACCCCAGCCCTGGGGTTCCCTGCCTTCCTCCACCCAGCCCCAAACTGAAAAAACTAAACCCACGCAGCAGGTTCCCTGCTGCAGCCTCCGTCCACATTCCTGGGCAGAGGTGTCACCTCCCCCACCCCTTCCCGGCTCAGGTTACAGGCTCTCAGGTCTTCCATCCCCAGGGCATATTCCCAGGTCAACACTCCCCCCTCCCTGCTGCAGCACATCCTCACATCTCTCCCCCCTTCAAGACTGAACTGAGCCGGGTCACGCTGACCAGTGACCTGGGGAAGTTCAGGGCCCCTCTCCGGGACAGCGCATCCGCTATCAGGTTGGCACTTCCCTTCACATGGACCACGTCCATGTCGTAATCCTGCAGGAGCAGGCTCCATCTCAGGAGCTTGGCGTTGGCTCCTTTCATCGGGTGTAGCCAGGTCAGGGGAGAGTGGTCGGTGTACACGGTGAAGTGTCGCCCGAAGAGATAGGGCTCTAGTTTCTTGAGGGCCCACATCATGGCCAGGCACTTCTTCTCAATGGCCGCGTAGTGTTGCTCCCGGGGTAGCAACTTCTTGCTCAGGTACACGATGGGGTGTCTCTCCCCCTTTTCATCCTCCTGCATTAACACCGCCCCCAGTCCCGTGTCTGAGGCGTCGGTGAACACCACAAAGGGCTTGTCAAAGTCTGGGTTTGCCAGAACTGGGCCACTGACCAGAGCCTCCTTCAGCTCCCGGAAAGCCTCCTGGCACTGCTCGGTCCAGAACACATTGGCTGGCTTCCCCTTCTTGCATAGCTCAGTGATGGGGGTGGCTATGGCGCTAAAGTGGGGCACAAATCTTCGGTAGTATCCTGCCATCCCAATAAAGGCTTGGACCTGCTTTTGATGTGGGGAGTGGGCCAGTCTCTGATCACCTCCACCTTGTCTGGTTCTGGTTTTAGGCGGCCGCTCCCCACCCGATGGCCCAGGTAAGATACTTCAGCCATCCCCACCTTGCACTTCTCCACTTTTATAGTCAGCCCAGCCCCCTGGAGTCGGTCCAGCACTTGTCTAACCTGGGACACGTGGTCCTCCCAGGTCTGGCTAAAGACACAGATGTCATCAATATACGCCACGGCAAAACTCTCCATCTCCCTCAGTAGCTGGTCCACCAGGCGTTGGAAGGTGGCCGGCGCTCCCTTGAGGCCGAAAGGCAGGGTCAGGAACTCATAGAGCCCCAGAGGGGTGATAAAGGCTGATTTCAGCCGGGCATCTGCATCCAGCGGCACTTGCCAGTAGCCTTTGTAAGGTCCATGGTGGTAAAGTACCGAGCTCCTCCCAGCTTGTCTAGGAGCTCGTCAGGCCTGGGCATGGGGTAGGCATCAGATACTGTGATGGCATTGAGCTTCTGATAGTCCACACAGAACCGGACCGACCCATCCTTTTTGGAGTCCAGCACCACCGGCGAGGCCCAAGGGCTGGCAGATGGCTGGATCACCCCCAAAACCAGCATGTCCCGGACCTCTCTTTCCAGGTCCTGAGCAGTTTTCCCTGTGACTCAGAAGGGGGAGCATCTTATCGGTGGGTGCGACCCTGTCTGCACCCGGTGGACAGTCAGATTAGTGCATCCAGGCTGGCTGGAAAACAGCTGTCGGTACAGATGCAGCACCCCCTGATCTCAGCTTGCTGGGCAGAGGTTAGCTGATCCGAGAGGGGAATTGTTTCCAGGGGGGAACCAGGTCTGGTCCCAGAGAATAGATCTACTAAAAGGTCATCTCCCTGCTCCTCCCACTGTCCACACACGGCCAACACCACATTCCCCCTGGCATAATATGGCTTCATCATATTCACATGATACACCCGGCGGTGGTGCGCCCGGTTCGACAGCTCCACCACATAGTTTACCTCATTGAGCTGCTTGACAACCTTGAAAGGGCCCTCCCGGGTGGCCTGTAGTTTGTTCTTTCTCACCGGGATGAGAACCATCACCTGATCCCCGGTGGTGTAGGCAGGGCCCACGCCGTGCAGTCATACCAGACCTTCTGCTTCTTCTGGGCTCTGGCCAGATTCTCCCTGGCCAGGCCCATGAGTTCAGCAAGTCTCTCTCGGAAGATCAGGATATACTCCACCACTGACTCTCCATCGGGAGTGGCCTTCCCCTCCCACTCGTCTCTCATCAGGTCCAGGGGGCCCCTTACTCTCCTTCCATATAACAGTTCGAAAGGCGAAAATCCGGTAGACTCCTGGGGCACCTCCCTGTATGCGAACAGCAGGTGAGGTAAGTACTTGTCCCAATCCTGCGGGTGCTGGTTCATAAAGGTTTTCAGCATCATCTTTAGCGTCCCATTGAACCTCTCCACCAGCCCATTGGACTGGGGGTGATAAGCTGAGGCCCAGTTGTGCTGGATCCCACATTTCTCCCACAAGCACCGGAGCAGGGCCGACATGAAGTTGGACCCTTGGTCTGTCAAGACTTCCTTGGGGAAACCCACAAGGCTGAAAATGGTCAGGAGCGCATCTGCCACAGAGTCTGCTTCAATGGAAGCTAAGGGCACTGCCTCGGGGTAGCGGGTGGCAAAATCTACCACCACCAGAATGTATTCTGATGAGGTTCAATAAGGATAAGTGCAGGGTCCTGCACTTAGGACGGAAGAACCCAATGCACAGCTACAGACTAGGGACCGAATGGCTAGGCAGCAGTTCTGCGGAAAAGGACCTAGGGGTGACAGTGGATGAGAAGCTGGATATGAGTCAGCAGTGTGCCCTTGTTGCCAAGAAGGCCAATGGCATTTTGGGATGTATAAGTAGGGGCATTGCCAGCAGATCGAGGGACGTGATCATTCCCCTCTATTCGACATTGGTGAGTACTCCTCATCTGGAGTACTGTGTCCAGTTTTGGGCCCCACACTTCAAGAAGGATGTGGATAAACTGGAGAGAGTCCAGCGAAGGGCAACAAAAATGATTAGGGGTCTGGAACACATGACTTATGAGGAGAGGCTGAGGGAGCTGGGATTGTTTAGCCTGCAGAAGAGAAGAATGAGGGGGGATTTGATAGCTGCTTTCAACTACCTGAAAGGGGGTTCCAAAGAGGATGGCTCTAAACTGTTCTCAATGGTAGCAGATGACAGAACGAGGAGTAATGGTCTCAAGTTGCAGTGGGGGAGGTTTAGATTGGATATTAGGAAAAACTTTTTCACTAAGAGGGTGGTGAAACACTGGAATGCGTTACCTAGGGAGGTGGTAGAATCTCCTTCCTTAGAGGTTTTTAAGGTCAGGCTTGACAAAGCCCTGGCTGGGATGATTTAACTGGGAATTGGTCCTGCTTTGAGCAGGGGGTTGGACTAGATGACCTAGATGACTAGGTTTTTTGGTACATAATTCTAAATTTGTAAGTCAACTTTCTTGATAAAGAGATTGCACTACAGTACTTGTATTAGGTGAATTGAAAAATACTATTTCTTTTGTATTTTTACAGAGCAAATACTTGTAATAAAAAATAAATATAAAGTGAGCACTGTACACTTTGTATTCTGTGTTGTAACTGAAATCAATATATTTGAAAATGTAGGAAACATTCAAAAATATTTAAATAAATGGTGTTCTATTATTGTTTAACACTGTGATTAATCACAATTATTTTTTAATCGCTTGACAGCCCTACTCTGAACCCCTCTGCACTTGCGCAACTTTTCCCACCCCCAGTATGCTCAAAATGGCATCTGCACCAGAGACTTTAAGGTCCAAAGGGTTTATTTCCCCTAAGTATCAAGTCTCACAACCATCAGCCAAACATGCCCTCTTATGTGTCACATGTTATTCCCTTCCCCGTCCCCCTTGCCTGCAGCCCCTCTTGCTCCCAGTTAAGATGGAGACACTGAGGTTAAAGTCCAGCAGGTTGCAGGGCAGGTCTGTTTATTGCACTGGCAGTTACAAGAGGAAAAGCAACAGAGAAAGTCCTTTGGTTCACAGTGTGATCAGGGCCCTGAGCTTTTAGCTTCCTTTACATTTCTAAATGCTTGCTGTCAGCAGGGGTGCTAGAACAATTTCTATAGTGAGGGTGCTGCTGAGGGAGACAATTGATTTGGTGTTTTTTATTACTACTTCAAGCCAGGGGGTGCAACAGCACCCGCAGTTCCAGCACCTCTAACTGTCAGAGGTGATAATTGCCCAAATGAGGCTACAGAGCCATTTCATATTGCATACAGATAATAAGGCATTTGTGGCTACATTGTTAACCTCTTGGGCTCAGACCAATTGCTGCAAAAGTCCATTCATTATGCGTTGCTCTTACTGCTGATCTGTAGGGATAAGGAAAGAGCATTTAAGGCACAGAGAAGAGTGCTCTTATTTGGCATGCACATTGCCAGGCCATACTGTTGTACCTTAGGTACTGTGCTATATAATTGATTATGTTTTGTTATACACATTGCATGTTTTGTAGTAAGGGGTAAGGTATTAGAATTAATGAATAGAATAGTTGATATTAGTATTAGCCATTTTCTTTTTATTCATGCCTTGTAAGTAAAAAGACAGGACCTATGTTAGTTAGATTAGAGGAATTTTGAAGGTCCAGGCCCCAATGGAAGGCAAGATAGTTAAAAGATTTAGTAAAATTTAATTTACTATGCCTTTCTTGTTCAACATAAAACACTGTTATTCGTATACCTTTGAAGGTCCCTGTAAAGAACTGTTTGTGTGAATGAAGAATGTATGCATCAGGAAAGGATAAGGTGTGAAGGCCATTGTTAGAGTCGGATGGTCAAGGGAGGAGGAGTGAAGATGCTTAAGAACACCAGAAAACCATCAACGCGCATCCATGATTGAGGAAGGGCAGATTGACGACCCTGAGTTGGAGGCTAGCATCCCTAAACACAAGATAATTGATTGAATTGAAACCAGGACAGGATGACCCTCCCGGAGGTGTTTTGGAATGCTAACCATCAAAACATAACACCGACTGAGGAGTAACCAGTCATAAAATGACACAGCAAAATCCATAGACTTCAACTAAGAGAAAGGATTATACGACCAGGGTGCTTTGCCATGGGACTTTGGGTTAGTCTTGCCAACAATCCTAGGAGCCTCGGATCACAACCGACAGAGCCCAGCTCCCCTCTGTGACCAATCTGGCTGGCCACTAGATTGTGGTTTTCATCCTGGAGCTTTAGATGGCGTTTTAGATATCCTAGGCCCTGGACATGGAGATAAGGACTGAGATCTTGAACTTGATTTGATGTTCTATGGCCTGATGTATCTGCGATAGCCTGTGTTGCTGAGCAGACAAGCTGCAGTGTTCTGTAGTAGTTGGAATTTCCTACATGCTGATGGGTTCATGCCTGTCTGCAGGGTCAACCCTGTGCATCTCACAGGCATTCTCAAAGGCCGTCAGGAAGCTATGTATGTCCTCCCCCTCCTTTTGCTGGGCCAGGAAGCACTTATGAAAGCTCCTTGCAGTCTTGGGTCCCCCCCCACTCACCGCAGCCAGGGCCCCACTGCTCCTCAGCCTGGCCAGCTCCAGTTCATGCTGTCTTTGTTTCTCCTTCTCCTGACGTTCCCTCTCCTTCTCCTCCTGCTCATGCCTACGTTGCCTCTCCTTCTCCTGACGTTCCCGCTCCTTCTCCTCCTGCTCATGCTTACGTTGTTTCTCATGATCCTCCAGCTCCCTCATTTTCATCTCCCTCTCCCATTCCAGCCGCATCCGCTCCAGGGATGGGGAGCTCCGCCGGGAGGATCCCCTGCTGGTTGCCAGGGTCAGGCTGCCCTCGGTATTCACCAGGCTTCCCCCAACCCCTCCCCCAGGCATAGGTAGGAGGGGTCTTGGGATGTCCTCGGCAGCAGTCTGACCCCTCCCAGCCCGGTCAGGCCCCAGGGCCCAAGCTGCGTCTGCCAGGCGGCTTCCCTCAGGGACAGGGATCGGGTCATCCAAGTGATCCCTCTCCTCCAACTGGGCAATCAGCTGTTCCTTGGTGGACCTCCCGATGCGCAGCCCCCTCTGCCTGCACAGCTCCACCAGGTCGCTCTTAAGGCGTTTAGCGTACATCTCCCTGCTGGCCACTCACAGGCCTGGGCAGCTGTCCACGGTTTCCAGGAAAAACCCCTAGTGTGCCAGTCCTTCTTGAGGTCACCACCTCTTTGCCAGGGTCAAGCTGCAGTCTCGTCCACCCCTGGGACCGCACGCTGCAATCCCCCGGGGGACCCTGTTGTTGCCGGCACCCAGTGCCGAGAGGCTGAACAACACCTGGAGTGGTTCGTTACCCGGTGTGCTACACCCAATAATCACAACGGGGTGGAGAAGCAGAAAAATTTATTTGCAGCTGCAAAAAGGTACAGGGAGAATAAAATCTCAAATCCTGCACAACAGAGCAGGAAGTTACACAGGCTTTTATACATCCTTTTTCCCAGCATACTTATCCAATAGCAAGCTGCTCCAAGTATCCATATAGCCAGCCAATCCAGTTCCCAGCTAGTTCCCTGATTCTCTGTATCATTTGTTAAACTATACATAAAGCTGCTTTATTCAGCATTGTTCTTCCATATCTCCCCTGTTTGGCCTTGCTTAGTTTCAGGCAGTCTGATTCTGCAACATACTGTTGCAGATTCTCAGCATAACTGCTGTGTGTGCCTCCAGGCGGGGGGGCCAAGGACACTTGGGCCTAGCACACAGAGCTGCTGCGAGTGCCTCCAGGCAGGAGGGGGGGCCAAGGACACCGGGGCCTAGTGCGAGGGGGCTTCATCGACACTCGTGGTCTTCCATCCCCTCGAGTTACCTAGTGGCCATGCCCCAGTGTTCCCAACAACTCCCCCCTTTGAGAACACTCAACAGCCTTGGCTCTGAGTTTTCTCACTTGGGCTTGCTACATTGGAGATATTAACTGGACGGCAAGTTACATTTTCAAACCCCTTTTTTGTGGTAAGATTATTTGTAAGTGTTTCCCTAAAAGGGGAGGAACCATTACACCCACACCGTTGGCCTCCCCTGTTGGTCTTTATTCAATACCCATTAGCCCACTGTGTAATAACACAGGAGCTCTTTCCCACAGGATGCCCATAGTGATCAGATTGGTTTCGGGTAAAACATAACACTCCCTCAGTGAGTACTGCAACTGAATACTCCTGGTCCTGATAGGTGGCCTGCTGTAAAGAGGTCTTGTTCCAGAACGGTGAGTCCGTTCTTTCCTGCTCTTTGGTGGTGGCTAATTCTGCTAGGGTCAAGGGCAGCATGTCAAGGGGCATTCCCGTTTTGGGGGATAGTGGAGTTGGAGCACACACCCAGCAATCAGTCTGGTTTGTTAAAGTAGCAACATGGTGCGCAAGCAAAACAAAGGAGTTATGCTCCCGATATGCACAATTTGGAAATATTAATACAAAGAATATCAATGTTACCCAATTAATTATTACCAGAGTCTTCCCAACCCAGGGTCTCCAGTACCTGGGTGGGCCCATTTTAGCATTAAGGTGCCCGCTATTTGTGTCTTTTAAACAGTAGCTTTAGCCCGAGATCGTCACTAGATGAGGAGTCAGCAGGTTGGACGGTCCACTGTTCTGCTGACGAGGGGGCAGGTACTGCCTTCAGACGAGAGTGATGGATCCAGTTCTTGTGTCTCTCGATCTTTGCCGCTGTATGGGAGATCAGCAGGACGGTATAGGGTCCTTTCCACTTTTCCTGGAAAGGCTCGTCTTTCCAGGTCCGAACAAGCACGGAGTCACCGGGCTGTAAGGAGTGAACGGGAGAGTCCAAGGGGAGAGGCTGGGAATCCTTGGTATACCTGTGAAGAGACAAGAGAACAGCAGACAGGGAACACATATACTGTGACAAAAAAACATTACCCAACTCCCATTCCCCTGACAGAACCGGGGTGCCATTCATGGGCCATGCCCTTCCAAACATAATTTCAAAGGGACTGAGCCCTAATCTACCCTTTGGGAGAACGCGGATACGGAGTAGGACGAGGGGCAAAGCATCAGGCCATCACAGTGAGGCTTCTTGGCACACTTTTGAGAGATGCCGTTTAAGGGTCTGATTGGTACGCTCCACTACACCACTGGCTTGCGGTCTCCAGGGCGTATGGAGTTTCCAGGGGATCTGTAAGGCATGTGAGATGCTTTGGATGATTTTTGACGTGAAGTGTGTCCCGTTGTCAGATTCCATCCACAGGGGGAGTCCAAAGCGAGGAACGATCTCCTTAACAAACTTGAGGGCCACTGTTCTGGCAGTGCAGTTACAGCATGGGAAGGCTTCTGGCCATCCGCTGAACCGATCCACTACGACAAGGAGATATTTGAACCCTTGGGTCCAGGGAAACTCAGTAAAGTCTATTTGCCACACTTGTCCGGGGCCCGGAGTGGGTTCTAGGGCAGCTGGTGGCACAGGATGTCCCGGTCGGGGGTTATTCTTTTGGCAGACTAAGCAGTCCGCTTGTACTTGGGCAGCCAGGGGTCGGAGTCCGGAAGTGATAAAGTATTTTCCGATTAGCTGGTGCTTCCCTGCCAGCATGAGTGGTTTGATGTAGTTTCTGCAGCACTGGCCGGATTAGGCCCTTTGGTAAGAGGACCTTTCCTTCCGGGGAATGGAGCCATTCCTCCTTTTCCCGGAGACTGAGTTTGTCAGTTAGCTGTCTCTCCTCCCCAGAGTACTGAGGGGTTGGAAGCTCCCCTACTGATGGGATAAGGGCATGCATATGGGCATTCTTAGTCTGAGGGGATGGCAGGGTGGCAGCATGCTTAGCCTCTCTATCTGCTCGGGCGTTACCTCTGGCCACATCTTGATCCTCCCTTTGATGGGCTTTACAGTGTACCACCGCCACTTCCGAGGGGAGTTGTACAGCTTCTAGGAGCCGGAGGATTTGGGGCCCGTACTTGACTGGGGAGCCTTGGGCTGTCAGCATTCCCCTTTGCTTCCATAGGCCAGCATGAGCATGCAACACACCAAAAGCATACTTTGAATCAGTAAAAATGTTGACCCGCTTTCCTTTTGACAGTTCAAGTGCACGGGTCAGGGCTATTAGTTCGGCAAGCTGGGCAGAGGTCCCAGCAGGCAAACCTTCAGCTTCCACAGTGTCATGGAGGGTCACAACAGCATAACCCGCCCTCCTTTGCCCATCTATTACAGTACTGCTACCATCAGTGTACCACTCATAATCTGCATTTGGGAGAGGTACATCCTTTAAATCCGGACGGCTGGAGTACTGGACATCTATGATCTCTAAACAGTCATGTTTCTGTTCCTCTGTTTCTTGCAAGAGGGTGGCTGGGTTAAGGGAGGGGCAAGGCTGTAAGGTGACTTCAGAGTTCTCTAACAGCTTAGCCTGGTACCGAGCAATCCGAGCCTGGGTGAGCCAAAGCCCTCCCTTTGCATCCAATAAGGCTCGGACCATATGGGGAGTATAGATTTGCATAACCCCTCCCAATGTTAGCTTCTCAGCTTCCTCAAGCAATAGGGCAGTAGCTGCGACCACCCGTAAACATGCCGGCCAACCCTTTGCAACCTGATCCAATTGCTTAGAAAAATAAGCCACAGGACGCTTCCATGCTCCTAACAGCTGTGTGAGCACTCCTAGGGCCACCCCCCTTTGTTCATGTACATACAACTGAAATGGCTTAGAGAGATCTGGCAGGCCCAGAGCCGGGGCTTCCATCAATTTTCTTTTCAGGATTTTAAATGCCCTGTCAGCCTCTGGGGTCCAATAGAAGGGGTCATGATCTGCTCCTTTTACACAGTCGTACAGGGGTTTAGCCCACAGTCCAAACTCTGGGATCCATATCCTGCAAAAGCCTGCCATACCCAGAAATGCCCTGAGCTGCTTACAATTATTTGGAGAGGAACTTGACAGATAGATTTCTTCCTTTTTTTCGCTTGAACGCTGACGCTCCCCTTGCCTTAGCTGTAACCTGATCCCTTTCCACCTCAGACAACAGGGTTCTCAGGAGGATATTACAGTCGTCTCAACCGGCTTGTGACTACTGAGGCACCCCTTAAAGACAGATATAAACCTGCTTGGGTTCGTTGAGAATTCCCCAGCCTGTGTTTTAAAAGCTGCTAAGTCTATTGGATTGAATGGCACATGGGTATACACTTGCATAGTGGTAGCCTGACGTCCGTCTGCCCCTGGGCAAGCCACAACAGTCTCGGTAAGCAAAGGATAGAGTACCACTGAGGGGGCAATCTCTGTAACCCGAGGCATCCCACCCTTATATGGTGGGAGTGTGGGGGCCAAAGGGGACACCGGCTCTGCCATTACAGTGGGGGTGGGGGTCTGGGACTAACATTAGCTGCTACCAAACCAGTTGGAGTCAGATTACAGCGCTGTAAAATATCTGGTCGAGTACATAAAGTCAGAAACAAATGCGCATACATATGTTTATTCCATTTCCTTGTTCTCTGACAGAACAGGAGTAACTGAAGGATCGTGTTGTAATTAATTGACCCTCCTGGTGGCCACCACTCCTGGTCCTCTAGTTGATATTGAGGCCAGTCAACTGTACAGAATCGTTTTAATTGGCTCTTAGTCATCGGATCCGCACCAAATACCTTCCAGTTTGCTAGAATGCACTCTAGGGGCGTACACCGTGCCCTAACCTCTGAGCTCTGTCCCTGTCCCATACCTACAGGGTAACTCTGGGCGTCCCCAGGTTCCAACAGAGCATATAATCCGGATTTTAAAAGGATCCTACCTGATCCAAGGGACCGGTTCTTCACCGTGGCCCTGCAGCTGCTCCTCCCCCACGTCTAAGGGACCGGTTCTTCACCGTGGTCCACAACAGCTTCTCCACTATATGAGTGCGTTGCACCGTTGTGCCCTCTGGGGTCGATCAAATCGCGTCTCCTCCGAGGCCCCGATGAACTCACCGGTGCGCGCTGGGCGTCGGTTCTCGCCGCAATCCTCGACCTCCAGGAGGGGTCCGGGCAAGGCTAAATTGCAGCCTCGAGCCCACCCAGGGACGCCAAAAGCTGTTGCCGGCACCCAGTGCCGAGAGGCTGAACAACACCTGGAGTGGTTCGTTACCCGGTGTGCTACACCCAATAATCACAACGGGGTGGAGAAGCAGAAAAATTTATTTGCAGCTGCAAAAAGGTACAGGGAGAATAAAATCTCAAATCCTGCACAACAGAGCAGGAAGTTACACAGGCTTTTATACATCCTTTTTCCCAGCATACTTATCCAATAGCAAGCTGCTCCAAGTATCCATATAGCCAGCCAATCCAGTTCCCAGCTAGTTCCCTGATTCTCTGTATCATTTGTTAAACTATACATAAAGCTGCTTTATTCAGCATTGTTCTTCCATATCTCCCCTGTTTGGCCTTGCTTAGTTTCAGGCAGTCTGACTCTGCAACATACTGTTGCAGATTCTCAGCATAACTGCTGTGTGTGCCTCCAGGCGGGGGGGCCAAGGACACTTGGGCCTAGCACACAGAGCTGCTGCGAGTGCCTCCAGGCAGGAGGGGGGGCCAAGGACACCGGGGCCTAGTGCGAGGGGGCTTCATCGACACTCGTGGTCTTCCATCCCCTCGAGTTACCTAGTGGCCATGCCCCAGTGTTCCCAACACTGTTACTGAAAAAGTCCTCCTCTCTGGTCACACACTCCCAGGGGTTAACCGCCCCCTGAAACTGTCTCTCTCTGAATCTTCAGCACGCCTGGTCCCCGTCAATCCCCCCCCTTCGTTTTACTGCTCCCCAGTCACTTACCACAGGAAGCGCCGTTCACAGGGTGCAGTACATCCCACCGCTACCACCAGTTGTCACAGAGAGTGGGGGAGTCCAGGCCCTGCACCCCTCTTCCTGGGATTCACTGAGACTCTCAGCCAGCTAGTAAAACAGAAGGTTTATTGGACAACAGGAACACAGTCCAAAACAGAGCTTGTGGGTGCACCCAGGACCCCTCAGTCGAGTCCTTCTGGGGGAGCAGGGAGCTTAGACCCCAGCCCTGGGGTTCCCTGCGTTCCTCCACCCAGCCCCAAACTGAAAAAACTAAACCCATGCAGCAGGTTCCCTGCTGCAGCCTCCGTCCACATTCCTGGGCAGAGGTGTCACCGCCCCCTCCTCCTCTCCCTCCTGGCTCAGGTTACAGGCTCTCAGGTCTCCCATCCCCAGGGCACATTCCCAGATCAACACTCCCCCCTCCCTGCTGCGTCACATCGTCACAATGACTTTTGGGTGCATAACATGATTTTTTGAATTCTTGACAATTTTTTGTCAGTCTATCTTGGGGTTGTAGATCTATATTAACTAAAAATTATAGCAGAAATTTACCTTTGAGAAGGTTTCCATACAAGATAGTTTAATGCCTTTAGGGCCAGATTTTTAAAGGGATGTAGGTGACTAGTGGGATTTTCAAAAGCAACCTTTAAAAATCTGGTCTGTGGCAAATATTTGGGAGCCACGTTCTACACAGAAGTGGTGCCACTTTCTTTAAGCACTAGAATGTTGGATAGAGAGACAAGATAGCAGTTGACAAAGGCAATCCCCATTAGCAGATCAAAGGAAACTGAAGAAGTTTTGACAACAACCCAGAAAATCAGTCAGCCTTAGCATGATATGAACCCCTAGAACAAACTTGTGTATGAAAACAAAACAAAAATTTTGAATTAAAAAATCCCAATCCAAACAGGAAGTGCTCTCCTAGAAGCACAGTGAGAAGTGAGCGCTTAAGCGGCTAGCAGCTATTAATATTTTCAATGATTATTTGCTATTAAAATATAAATTCAAAGGCACTGGGGCCTCCATCTACACAATGTTAATGAAGGTAAAGGATGAAGTGCTAAGAGTAATAAAAATAATTAACAAAATAATTTAATGCCACAAAACTACAGTTACAGTGGATTACAAGACAAAGGCAGTCCAGTTATTTTTGCAACCACTGCAGATGGCTCAGCCCATCTGAGGTACCTGTTGCCCGCTCTGCCCCTCCAATCATGGGGTTTTCCCCTCTCCCCCTACCCTGCAGAGCCTCTACCCTAGGGGTCGGCAACCTTTCAGAAGTGACAGGTTTCAGAGTAACAGCCGTGTTAGTCTGTATTCACAAAAAGAAAAGGAGTACTTGTGGCAACTTAGAGACTAACCAATTTATTTGAGCATGAGCTTTCGTGAGCTACAGCTCACTTCATCGGATGCATACCGTGGAAACTGCAGAAGACATTATATACACACAGAGACCATGAAACAATACCTCCTCCCACCCCACTGTCCTGCTGGTAATAGCTTATCTAAAGTGATCACCAAGTTGGGCCATTTCCAGCACAAATCCAGGTTTTCTCACCCTCCGCCCCCTCCCCCCCACACACACAAACTCACTCTTCTGCTGGTGATAGCCCATCCAAAGTGACCACTCTCTTTAAAATGTGTATGATAATCAAGGTGGACCATTTCCAGCACAAATCCAGGTTTTCTCACCCCTCCACCCCCCTCCAAAAACCACACACACAAACTCACTCTCCTGCTGGTAATAGCTCATCCAAAGCGACCACTCTCCCTACAATGTGCATGATAATCAAGGTGGGCCATTTCCAGCACAAATACAGGTTTTCTCACCCCCCACCCCCATACACACACAAACTCACTCTCCTGCTGGCAATAGCTCATCCAAACTGACCACTCTCCTTACAATGTGCATGATAATCAAGGTGGGCCATTTCCAGCATAAATCCAAGTTTAACCAGAATGTTGGGGGGGGGGAGGGGGTAGAAAAAAACAAGGGGAAATAGGCTACCTTGCATAATGACTTAGCCACTCCCAGTCTCTATTTAAGCCTAAATTAATAGTATCCAATTTGCAAATGAATTCCAATTCAGCAGTTTCTCGCTGGAGTCTGGATTTGAAGTTTTTTTGTCATAAGATAGCGACCTTCATGTCTGTGATTGCGTGACCAGAGAGATTGAAATGTTCTCCGACTGGTTTATGAATGTTATAATTCTTGACATCTGATTTGTGTCCATTTATTCTTTTACGTAGAGACTGTCCAGTTTGACCAATGTACATGGCAGAGGGGCATTGCTGGCACATGATGGCATGTATCACATTGGTGGATGTGCAGGTGAACGAGCCTCTGATAGTGTGGCTGATGTTATTAGGCCCTTTGATGGTGTCCCCTGAATAGATATGTGGGCACAGTTGGCAACGGTACAGACAGCCCCCCCAACCTGAAGCAAATACTCACCAATAACCACATACCACACAACAGAACCACTAACCCAGGAACCTATCCTTGCAACAAAGCCCGTTGCCAACTGTGCCCAGCAGCGGCTTCAATACAGGTTACTGAGCATGCTTCGTTTTCAGAGTAGCAGCCGTGTTAGTCTGTATTCACAAAAAGAAAAGGAGTACTTATGGCACCTTAGAGACTAACCAATTTATTTGAGCATAAGCTTTCGTGAGTTACAGCTCACTTTAGTTCCCATAATGCGCATGCTCAGACAGAGCAAAGTATCAAATGGGTTTCGTATTACACTGGAGAAAGACCTGCATTAACTCGACTCTGTGCCCAGCTGAGGGGATTTTCGCCGGGGCTCTGCCGACACCAGCCCCTGAGCCGGAGCCTGCAGGTGAGGGGAGAGAGACCCAGGGAAAGGGCTGGGGCCGGGCAGGAAAGTGACTCTGCACCAACGGCCCCTCCTCGCCCCAGCTCTGCTCCCGGGGGGGCGGGGATCTGCGAGTCCCAGAGCTGCTGCCCTCCCTGACCCCCCCAGGCTCTGCCCCCCTGAGCGCCTGCAGGAGCCGAGCCAGCACTGGGAGAGCGACCGCCCCGCCCCGGGCCAGGCCAGGGACCGAGTCTCCCAGCCCGAGGGGAGGGCAGGGGCAGGAGGGAGTCCGGCGCAGAGACTGGCAGGGGCAGCAGGAGCAATCAGTGGGGAGGGAGGTTCCCGGCTCCCAGCCCTGCCCAGCCCCATTCCCTGCAGCACCCCGGGCAGATTGACTTCCTTGGGACAAGGGGAGGCACAGGGAGAGGAAAAGCCAGTTCCTGCCTCTGCCTGGTCCCCGCGCTGCAGGGGGGATGTGCTGCCCTGGGGACAGTGTAGGGGGAGCCCCCAAAGCGGCTCCTTTGGTTCTGCTCTTTCCGTATAGCTGGAGCGTACAGTGACACTGACAGTGTTGGCTGCACAATTTCATTCTAAAAGGACCTTTTTGGTTGCTTATAAAATGTTCAAAGTTACTAGATGGACTACGTGTCCAATCCATTTTGGCAATTCTTATTTTCATCTTTAGGGCTGAAATTCTCTTTCCACGCTGAATTTATTTTATGAACTTTCAGAAGAACCACTTAGCCCGTTTTTGTTAGAAGGGGATGAAGAGCTCTAGCACCTTAACCAGTTTTTCTAGACGTTTTACAGTTGATGGAAAGAATTTCAAATGTCAGACACTGTCATCTCTGTCATCTGGTAAAAATGTGTTACGTGTGTTAGGAGGGCTGAATAACGCTCTGTTGTGCATACTCACTGGTTTTGTTTTCATTCAATATGATTTTTTTTACTCAGGGATAGCTCAGTGGTTTGAGCATTGGCCTGCTAAACCCAGGGTTGTGAGTTCAATCCTTGAGGGGGCCATTTGGGATCTGGGGCAAAAATTGGGGATTGGTCCTGCTTTGAGCAGGGGGTTGGACTAGATGACCTCCTGAGGTCCCTTCCAACCCTGATATTCTATGATTCTACCAGCATTTACACACCTGCTTGCCTTTGAACATGTGAGTGGTCTTGCTGACTTCGTTTCTTTCTGTTACTGGGAGGGCTTAACAGTGTCTCAGTAGACTTAATCCTTGTGGGAAGGGCTGTCTGGCTCTGCCCTGCAATAGAACCATAGGACTGGAAGGGACCTCGAGAGGTCATCTAGTCCAGTCCTGTGCACTCATGGCAGGACTAAATATGATCTAGAGACCATTCCTGACAGATGTTTTTCTAACCTGCTCTTAAAAATCTCCAATGATGGAGATTCCACAATAAAGAGACCAAGGCCAAGATCTTTAAATAGAGGAGTCTAAAATTAAGTTTTTTATATTCAGGCACCTGTTTGCAAAATTGCTGGGCACTCAGAATTTAACCCCAATGTTACATGCTCACATTCTTAAAAATCAAGCAACTTACTGAGATGAATGAATATGGATTTAAGAGCTTAATTTTTAGGTTGCTCTTTTTTAATATCTTGGCTCCAGTATTTGTCCTGGCAGAGTCTAGAACTTGTCTTTAGAGAAAGAACCTATTGGGAATCAGAGTGTGAAATAGATTAAAGCCCCTTCTGAAACTTCCCTAGTCACCCTGCTCTCGTGGATAAATGTGAATGTTATTTTGCAGCCTGACTCTAGATTGTCCCATGATTCTGGGGGATGGAGAAGGGAAATGGCTGAAGTGGAGCTGGTGACCTTTGAAGAGGTGGCTGAGTATTTCACCTAGAGAGTGAGTGAGCTTCACCAGACCCCAGTCAGAGAGCCTGCTACAGGATCATTATGCAAGAGAATTATGAGATTGCAACCTTGCTGGGTAAGGATTCCTGTTCCCCCGGGCATTACAAGCTGGGAGGTCTCTGAAGCATCTGGGTCAGCTTCTGTGCAGAGTTCTTCACTCATCCGTCATATGTCAGGGGGATCAGCCCCTATATCCCTCAGATTCTGTGTGCAAGAGACTGTCCCCATGAGACAGTCGATTCAGGGGCATCATGATAGTGCTACTTTTCCTGATGACAAAGGCTTTGACATGGGACAAACTCATCATCTTCCCGACCACCACTTCCCTGAGCAGGTTCCATCCTCTGGGGCCTATGACGCTTCTTCTGTCTCGTAGATGGGCAACTGGCTCATGACTCAGCTCTGCTTAAGTCCCCAGTGGCCAGATTGTCAGATGTTCTTCACCTTCATCTTATCTGTGATCTGCCACAGCCAGCTGCGTTAGCGAAAGGCCCCAGATGTTCGATTCTCTTTCACCACCCAGGAAGGACATAGATCAAAGTCACAGGGCTGGAACTGGTTGCTGTTAGCTCTTCCAGGGCTACCTCTTCTGCCCATATGCTTAGGGTGACCATATGTCCCATTTTGGCCGGGACAGTCCCTTTTTTTAAGCCCTATTCTGGCCGTCACGACTTTTTTGGGAAAAGTGGGTATTTGTCCCATTTGCTCTTGCCAACTTGATCAGTTGATAAGAGCAAATTGGGCAAATGCCCACTTTTGTCAAAAAAGTGGGGTGCGGATGAACCTGCAGACAGGCAGTGCTCGGGAAAGCAGCAACGCCAGCCCCAGCCTCACACAGGGGGCAGACAGGACTTGGGCGAGCAACAACGCAAACCCCACACGGGGAGTGGGAGTGGGCAGGGTTCAGGTGAGTAGCTCAGGCCAGCCCCATGCAGGGGGGTGGAGGGGAGGGCTTGGGCCAGCCCCACAGAGTGTCCCATTTTCCCTTTGGGAAATATGGTCACACTATGCTGAACTCTTGGAAGGAGGTATGCTTTCCTGGCCGTGGTTTATCTTTGTGAAATAGTTCCTCACAGTGAAAGGGGCTGGGTTCTGGGGGAGAGTTTATGAAGTAATTTATGGACTGGAGGAATTCTGTGGGATGTACTAATACAGTAGGAAAACAACTGAGAAAGGTTGGTCTTGTGATTCAGGCACTGCACTGGGCCCTGTGGGAGTCTTGTGCTCAAACTTCTGCTTCTATCTAGAACTCCCAGTCTGAGCTCTTATAAGTCACTGAAGGCTTATGTTCCCGAAGGGTCCCAAATGAGTGAGGTGTCCATCTTCCAGTGACTTGGGTGTCAGGACTTTTTCAAAAGTCCCTGTTGTAAGCCATCTAGGCCTCAGTTCTCTCTCTCTGAAGTGGAGAGAACAATCCACCCTTTGGCTGTCTTGACTGCTTAGTTTAAAAGCTCTTTTGAGAAGGGTCTCTCTCTCACTAGGAGTATCTGGTACCTTGTAGAAGAGAAAAGATGATCCAGTGGGTAGGGATGTCAACTGAAACTTGGGAGATGTGGGTTCAATTTCCTGCTATAGAATCATAGAAAATGTAAGGCTAGAAGGATCTTGAGAGGCCATAAAGTCCAGTCTCCTGCACTGAGGCAGGACCAAGTAAACTTAGACCATCCCTGACAGGTGTTTGTCCAACGTGTTCTTAAAAACCTCCAATGATGGGGATTCCACAGCCTCCTGTGGAAGCTTGTTCCAGAGCTTAATTACCCTGACAGTTAGTTTTTTCCTGCAAGGTTCCTTCCCAACGCTGAACTCTAGGGTACAGATGTGGGGACCTGCATGAAAGACTCCCTAAGCTTATTCTTAGCAGCTTAGGTTAAAAACTTCCCCAAGGTAGAAACTTTGCCTTATCCTTGAACAGTATGCTGCCACCACCAAGCGTTTTAAACAAAGAACAGGGAAAGAGCCCACTTGGAGATGTCTTTCCCCAAAATATCCCCCCAAGCCCTACACCCCCTTTCCTGGGCAAGGCTTGATGATAATCCTCACCAATTTGTACAGGTGAACACAGACCCAAACTCTTGGATCTTAAAAACAATGAAAAATCAATCAGGTTCTTAAAAGAAGAATTTCAATTAAAGAAAAGGTAAAAGAATCACCTCTGTAAAATCAGGATGGTAAATACCTTACAGGGTAATCAGATTCAAAACATAGAGAATCCCTCTAGGCAAAACCTTTAGTTATAAAAAGACACAAAAACAGGAATATACATTCCCTCCAGCACAGCTTATTTTACAAGCCATTAAACAAAAGAAAATCTAACACATTTTCTAGCTAGATTACTTACTAACTTTACAGGAGTTGTAAGGCTGCATTCCTGATCTGTTCCTGGCAAAAGCATCACACAGACAGACCAAACCCTTTGTTCCCTCCCCCTCCCGATTTGAAATTATCTTGTCCCCTCATTGGTCATTTTGGGTGAGGTGCCAGTGAGGTTATCTTAACTTCTTAACCCTTGTACAGGTGAAAGTGTTTTGCTTCTGGCCAGGAGGGATTTTATAGCACTGTATACAGAAAGGTGGTTATCCTTCCCTTTATATTTGACACATACAAAGAAGGTGGAAGTTGCCATACAAACTGTAAGAGGCTAATTAATTAAGATGAGCTATTATCAGCAGGAGAAAAAAAAACTTCTGTAGTGATAATCAAGATGGTCCATTTAGACAGTTGACAAGAAGGTGTGAGGATACTTAACATAGGGAAATATTCAATATGTGTAATGACCCATTCACTCCCGGTCTCTATTCAAACCCAAGTTAATGGTATCTAGCTTGCATATTAATTCGAGCTCAGCAGTTTCTCACTGGAGTCTGTTTTTGAAGCTTTTCTGTTGCAATATTGCCACTCTTAAATCTTTTACTGAGTGGCCAGAGAGGTTGAAGTGTTCTCCTACCGGTTTTTGGTAGATGTGCAGGTGAACGAGCCCCTGATGGAGTGGCTAATGTTGTTAGGTCCTGTGATGGTGTCACTTGAATAAATATGTGGACAGAGTTGGCATAGGGCTTTGTTGCAAGGATAGGTTCCTGGGTTAGTGTTTTTGTTGTGTGGTATGTGGTTGCTAGAGAGTATTTGCTTCAGGTTGGGGAGCTGTCTGTAAGCAAGGACCTAATTACATTAGCCATTCCATCAGGGGCTCGTTCACCTGCACATCTACCAATGTGATATATGCCATCATGTGCCAGCAATGCCCCTCTGCCATGTACATTGGCCAAACTGGACAGTCTCTAAGCAAAAGAATAAATGGACAGAAATCTGACATCAGGAATCATAACATTCAAAAACCGGTAGGAGAACACTTCAACCTCTATTTCCCTATGTTAAGTATCCTCACACCTTCTTCTCAACTGTCTAAATGGGCCATCTTGATTATCACTACAGAAGTTTTTTTTTTCTCCTGCTGATAATAGCTCATCTTAATTAGCTTCTTACAGTTTGTATGGTAACTTCCACCTTCTCTGTGTGTGTGTGTGTGTGTGTGTGTGTATATACTATATACTATACTATATGTTCCATTCTAAGCATCTGATGATGTGGGCTGTAGCCCATGAAAGCTTATGCTCTAATAAATTTGTTAGTCTCTAAAGTGCCACAAGTACTCCTGTTCTTTTTGCGGATAGAGACTAACAAGGCTGCTACTCTGAAATCAGTTCATGGTATGGCCATCCGCAAATGTGGAAATGGACATTGTCTATGAGAAATCAGAGGAGAGATTTTGTGCTGTTGTGTCTGAGGAATTCTCTGTGGTCAAAGACTGCCAACAAAGTCAGCCTTATGTATCACCACTGGGGACAACTTCTTGTTTTAGAAGGTGGGGGAAGTAAGCATGGGTCAGCCATTTGAGAGATGATTCTAACAGGGAGGAACTTGGTTGTGAATCTGATCATGAAATGATCTAAGAAAAGGAAGGAGTGAGCAGCAGAGTAAGGACAATGGACTTAAAAATAAAGCAGACTTTAACAAACTCAGAACTGGAAGGAAGAGTCCCCTGGGAAGAAAATCAAAGGGAAAAAAGTAGTTCAGGAGAGCTGGCAGTTTCTCAAGGAGACAATATTAAAGGCACAACAAACTATCCCAACATGAAAGATAGGAAGATAGTAGGAGGCCAATTTGGCTGTATCAGGAGCTCTTTAATGATCTGAAGAATTCTACAAAAAGTGGAAACAAAATTTTGTTTTGAAGAAGGTCAGGGAAAGTGTGGGACCCTTGCTGAATGGGGGAGGCAACCTAGTGACAGGTGATGTGGAAAAAGCTGAAGTACTCAATAAATTTTTTGCCTCAATCTTCACAGACAAGGTCAGCTCCCAGGCTGCTGCACTGGGCAACACAGCATGGGGAGGAGGTGAGCAGCCCTCAGTGGTGAAATAACAGGTTAAGGACGATTTAGAAAACCTGGACGCATCGTGCACAAGTCCATGGGTTTGGATCTAATGCATCCAAGGGTGCTGAGGGAGTTGATTGCTGTGATTGCAGAGCCATTGGCCATTATCTTTGAAAATTAGTGGCGATCAGGGGAAGTCCCGGATGACTGGAAAAAGGCTAATGGAGTGCCCATCTTTAAAAAAGGGAAGGAGGAGGATCCGGGGAACTACAGGCCAGTCAGCCTCACCTCAGTCCCTGGAAAAATCATGGAGCAGGTCCTCAAGGAATCCATTCTGAAGCACTTCGAGGAGAGGAAGATGATCAGGAACAGTCAACATGAATTCACCAAGGGCAAGTCATGCCTGACCAGACTGATTGCCTTCTATGATGAGATAACTGGTTCTGTGGATATGGGAAAAGCGGTGGATGGGATATATCTTGACTTTGGCAAAGCTTTTGATATGCTCTCCTACAGTATTCTTGCCAGCAAGTTAAAAAAGTATGGACTGGATGAATGGACTATAAGGTGGATAGAAAACTCGCTAGATTGTCGGGCTCAATGGGTAGTGATCAATGGCTTGATGTCTAGTTTGCAGCCAGTATCAAGCAGAGTGCCCCAGGGGTTGGTTCTGGGGCTTGTTTTGTTCAACATCTTTATTAATGATCTGGATGATGGGATTAATTGCACCCTCAGGAAGTTTGTAGATGACACTAAGCTGGGGGGGAGAGGTAGATACGCTGGAGGGTAAGGATAGGGTCCAGAGTGACCTAGACGAATTGGAGGATTGGGCCAAAAGAAATCTGATGAGGTTCAACAAGGACAAGTGCAGAGTCCTGCACTTAGGAAGGAAGAATCCCAAGCACCACTACAGGCTGGGGACCGACCGGCTAAGCAGCAGTTCTACAGAAAAGGACCTGGGGATTACAGTTGATGAGAAGCTGGATAGGAGTCAGTACTGTGCCCTCGTTGCCAAGAAGGCCAATGGCATATTGGGCTGTGTTAGTAGGCGCATTGGCAGCAGATCGAGGGAAGTGATTATTCCCCTCTATTCGGCACTGGTGAGGCCACACTTGGTGTATTGCTTCCAGTTTTGGTCCCCCCACTACAGAAGAGATGTGGACAAATTGAAGAGAGTCCAGTGGAGGGCAGCAAAAATTATTAGGGGGCTGGGGCACATGACTTACGAGGAGAGGCTGAGGGAACTGGGATTATTTAGGCTGCAGAAGAGAAGAGTGAGGAGGTATTTGATAGCAGCCTTCAATTACCTGAAGGAGGGTTCCAAAGAAGATGGAGCTAGGCTGTTCTCAGTGGTGGCAGATGACAGAACAAGAAGCAGTGGTCTCAAGTTGCAGTGGGGGAGGTCTAGGTTGGATATTAGGAAACACTATTTCACTAGGAGGGTGGTGAAGCACTGGAATGGGTTACCTAGGGAGGTGGTGGAATCTCCATCTTTAGAGGTTTTTAAGGCCTGACTTGACAAAACCTTGGCTGGGATGACTTAGTTGGTGTTGGTCCTGCTTTGAGCAGGGGATTGGAATTGATAACCTCCTGAGGTCTTTTCCAACCCTAATATTTTATGATTCTATAAATTGCTAACAATGAATGTAAAAGAATAGCACAAGCATGTAGGGACAAAATCAGAAAGTCTAAGGCACAATGAGTTACATCTAGCAGGAAATGTAAAAGACAATACGAAGAGTTTCTATAAATACATTAGGAGCAAAATTAAAATAAAGGGAAGCGTAGGACCAGACTACAGGAAAAAGGCAAATGTTGTACCTATCTTTAAAACACGTAACAAGGAGCACCCAGGAAAAATATAGCCAGTCAGACTAACTTTGATACCTGGAAAGATAGTGGAACACATTATTAAACAATCATGTGGTAATAATTGAGAGGATAACAGAATGATAAATAATAGCCTAACTCCTTATGTGTGTCCAGGCCTTTGTGGACAATTTGGAGAGAGTCCAGAAGAGAGCAGCAAAAATTTATAATTGTTTTAAAAAACCTGAATTATGAGTAAAGGTTAAAAAACTGGGTATTTTTAATCTTAAACAAAGGAGATTGAGTGAGAGCCTGATAATGGTCTTCAAATATTTTAAGGGTTGTTTTAAAGAGGACAGCAATCATAGAATCATAGAATATCAGGGTTGGAAGGGACCTCAGGAGGTCATCTAGTCCAACCGCCTGCTCAAAGCAGGACAAATCCCCAACTAAATCATCCCAGCCAGGACTTTGTCAAGCCTGACCTTAAAAACTCCTAAGGAAGGAGATTCCACCACCTCCCTAGGTAACGCATTCCAGTGTTTCACCACCCCCCTAGTGAAAAAGTTTTTTTCCTAATATCCAACCTAAACCTCCCCCACTGCAACTTGAGACCACTACTTCTCGTTCTGTCATCTGCTAGCACTGAGAACAGTCTAGATCCATCCTCTTTGGAACCCACTTTCAGGTAGTTGAAAGCAGCTATCAAATGCCCCCTCATTCTTCTCTTCTGCAGACTAAATAATCCCCCTTCCCTCAGCCTCTCCTCATAAATCATGTGTTCCAGTCCCCTAATCATTTTTGTTGCCCTCCGCTGGACGTTTTCCAATTTTTCCACATTCTTCTTATAGTGTGGGGCCCAAAACTGGACACAGTACTCCAGATGAGGTCTCACCAATGTCGAATAGAGGGGAACGATCACGTCCCTCGATCTGCTGGCAATGCCCCTACTTATACATCCCAAAATGCCATTGGACTTCTTGGCAACAAGGGCACACTGTTGACTCATATCCAGCTTCTCATCCACTGTAATCCCTAGGTCCTTTTTCTGCAGAACTGCTGCCTAGGCATTCGGTCCCTAGTCAGTAGTGGTACATGGGATTCTTCCATCCTAAATGAAGGACTCTGCACTTGTCCTTGTTGAACCTCATCAGATTTCTTTTGGCCCAATCCCCTAATTTGTCTAGGTCCTTCTGTATCCTATCCCTACCCTCCAGCATATCTATCTCTCCTCCCAGTTTAGTGTCATCTGCTAACTTGCTGAGGGTGCAATCCACACCATCCTCCAGATCATTAATGAAGATATTGAACAAAATCGGCCCCAGGACCAACACTTGGGGCACTCCAGTTGATACCGGCTGCCAACTAGACATGGAGCCATTGATCACTACCTGTTGAGCCCAACAATCTAGCCAGCTTTCTGTCCACCTTATCGTCCATTCTTCCAGCCCATACTTCTTTAACTTACTGACAAGAATACTGTGGGAGACCATGTCAAAACTTTGCTAAAATCAAGGAATAACACGTCCAATGCTTTCCCCTCATCCACAGAGCCAGTTATCTCACCATAGAAGGAAATTAGATTAGTCAGGCATGACTTGCCCTTGATGAATCCATGCTGACTGTTCCTGATCACTTTCCTCTCCTCGAAATGCTTCAGAATTGATCCCTTGAGGACCTGCTCCATGATTTTTCCAGGGACTGAGGTGAGGCTGACTGGCCTGTAGTTCCCAGGATCCTTCTTCTTCCCTTTTTTAAAGATGGGCACTACATTAGCCTTTTTCCAGTCGTCAGGGACCTTCCCCCACTCGCCATGAGTTTTCAAAGATAATGGCCAATGGCTCTGCAATCACATCTGCCAACTCCTTTAGATCAGCTGTTCTTCCTGTCCACCTAAGGTAAGACAAATAGAAACAGGCTTAATCTGCAACAGTGGACGTTTAAGGTAGATATTAGGAGAAACTTTATAGCTAAAAGGATAGTAAAATATTGAAATAGGTTTCCACAGTAGGTTTGATTAACCATTTCTATGTTTCAGAGTAACAGCCGTGTTAGTCTGTATTCGCAAAAAGAAAAGGAGTACTTGTGGCACCTTAGAGACTAACCAATTTATTTGAGCATGAGCTTTCGTGAGCTACAGCTCACTTCATCACTACATCTGATGAAGTGAGCTGTAGCTCACGAAAGCTCATTTCTATGTTATACACTGGTATGGCTTCTAACCCAATACTAGCTGTAGTAAGGAAGTCCTCTCTGGCTGGCTGGTTTGGTTTGCCTTGGTGTGCATAGAAACCGCAGCCTTGGGCTGTAACTACCCTGCTTGAAGCTATTTGCCCTGAATTGGCACTCTCATTTGGGTCCCACCAGAACCAGCATCGTTACAGGGGGTCATGATGGAAACTAACAATATGAGCTTCCAGTAGGATGCTGTAGGTATGACAGCAACTTGCCAACTTGCCAGCTTCTCTGAGGAAGCTCATAGTAGGAAGGTGATATGGAAGGGAGGGGGGTTCAGCTGTTGTGACCTGCACTGGATGTGCCATGTTTGTCTTTCTTCCACAGGACAGAAGCGACTTTGTCTGTACAAAGTGCAAGCTGGTCTCCATATTGGAAGAGAAGATTGAAAGTCTGGAGCAACAGATAACCCTGCGTTGCATACGAGAAACTGAGGATTTTCTGGACAAAAGTCAGGATATGCTTCTACGGGCACAAAGCTCTAAAGATTTAGAGCAGGTTGCACAGCGGAGCCAAGAAGCCAGTGAAGAAGCTTGGCAACATGTGACCTCCAGAAGAAGAAGGGGGAATGTCCGGGTTCCAGCAACGTGGACACAAGTAACTAACCGCTTTCATGTTCTCTCCACAGGTACCTTTGCGGAGGGTGGACCAGATGATATGTCTGGCGGGAGAAAGCAGAAGGAGACTCCGCTGGTTGGAAGGCATGAGATGCGCTGTCCTGAGATGGGGGGGTTCCACAACCACCACTCCCAAGAGAAGGAGGCGGGTGGTGGTGGTCAGGGACTCTCTGCTACGGGGGACTGAGTCATCTATCTGCCGCCCTGACTGGGAAAACCGAGAAGTCTGCTGCTTGCCAGGGGCTAAGATTCGCGATGTGACGGAGAGACTGCCGAGACTCATCAAGTCCTCGGATCGCTACCCCTTTCTGCTTCTCCACGTGGACACCAATGATACTGCCAAGAATGACCTTGAGCAGATCACTGCGGACTACGTGGCTTTGGGAAGAAGGATAAAGGAGTTTGAGGCGCAAGTGGTGTTCTCGTCCATCCTCCCCGTGGAAGGAAAAGGCCGGGGCAGGGACCGTCGAATCGTGGAAGTCAATGAATGGCTACGCAGGTGGTGTCGGAGAGAAGGCTTTGGATTCTTTGACCATGGGATGGTGTTCCATGAAGGAGGAGTGCTGGGCAGAGACGGGCTCCATCTTACAAAGAGAGGGAAGAGCATCTTTGCAAGCAGGCTGGCTAACCTAGTGAGGAGGGCTTTAAACTAGGTTCACCGGGGGAAGGAGACCAAAGCCCTGAGGTAAGTGGGAAAGCAGGATAGTGGGAGGAAGCACAGGCAGGAACGTCTGTGAGGGGAGGGCTCCTGCCTCATACTGAGAATGAGGGGCGATCAGCAGGTTATCTCAAGTGCTTATATACGAATGCACAAAGCCTTGGAAACAAGCAGGGAGAACTGGAAGTCCTGGTGATGTCAAGGAATTATGACGTGATTAGAATAACGGAGACTTGGTGGGATAACTCACATGACTGGAGTACTGTCATGGATGGTTATAAACTGTTCAGGAAGGACAGGCAGGGCAGAAAAGGTGGGGGAGTAGCACTGTATGTAAGGGAGCAGTATGACTGCTCAGAGCTCCGGTACGAAGCTGCAGAAAAACCTGAGTGTCTCTGGATTAAGTTTAGAAGTGTGAGCAACAAGAGTGATGTAGTGGTGGGAGTCTGTTATAGACCACCGGACCAGGTGGATGAGGCTTTCTTCCGGCAACTCACAGAAGCTACTAGATCACATGCCCTGGTTCTCATGGGTGACTTTAATTTTCCTGATATCTGCTGGGAGAGCAATACAGCAATGCACAGACAATCCAGGAAGTTTTTGGAAAGAGTAGGGGACAATTTCCTGGTGCAAGTGCTAGACAAGCCAACTAGGGGGGAGCTTTTCTTGACCTGCTGCTGACAAACAGGGAAGAATTAGTGGGGGAAACAAAAGTGGATGGGAATCTGGGAGTCAGTGACCATGAGTTGGTTGAGTTCAGCATCCTGACACAGGGAAGAAAGGTAAGCAGCAGGATAAGGACCCTGGACTTCAGGAAAGCAGACTTCGACTCCCTCAGGGAACGGATGGGTAGGATCCCCTGGGGGACTAACATGAAGGGGAAAGGAGTCCAGGAGAGCTGGCTGTATTTCAAGGAATCCCTGTTGAGGTTACAGGGACAAACCATCCCGATGAGTCGAAAGAATAGTAAATATGGCAGGCGACCAGCTTGGCTTAATGGTGAAATCCTAGCAGATCTTAAACATAAAAAAGAAGCTTACAAGAAGTGGAAGTTTGGACATATGACCAGGGAAGAGTATAAAAATATTGCTTGGGCATGTAGGAATGAAATCAGGAGGGCCAAATTGCACCTGGAGCTGCAGCTAGCAAGAGATGTCAAGAGTAACAAGAAGGGTTTCTTCAGGTATGTTGGCAACAAGAAGAAAGCCAAGGAAAGTGTGGGCCCCTTACTGAATGAGGGAGGCAACCTAGTGACAGAGGATGTGGAAAAAGCTAATGTGCTCAATGCTTTTTTTGCCTCTGTCTTCGCTAACAAGGTCAGCTCCCAGACTGCTGTGCTGGGCATCACAACATGGGGAGTAGATGGCCAGCCCTCTGTGGAGAAAGAGGTGGTTAGGGACTATTAAGAAAAGCTGGACGTGCACAAGTCCATGGGGCCGGACGAGTTGCATCCGAGAGTGCTAAAGGAATTGTCGGCTGTGATTGCAGAGCCATTGGCCATTATCTTTGAAAACTCGTGGAGAATGGGGGAAGTCCCGGATGACTGGAAAAAGGCTTATGTAGTGCCAATCTTTAAAAAAAGGGAAGAAGGAGGATCCTGGGAACTACAGGCCAGTCAGCCTCACCTCAGTCCCCAGAAAAATCATGGAGCAGGTCCTCAAAGAATCAATCCTGAAGCACTTACATGAGAGGAAAGTGATCAGGAACAGTCAGCATGGATTCACCAAGGGAAGGTCATGCCTGACTAATCTAATCGCCTTCTCTGATGAGATTACTGGTTCTGTGGATGAAGGGAAAGCAGTGGATATATTGTTTCTTGACTTTAGCAAAGCTTTTGACACGGTCTCCCACAGTATTCTTGTCAGCAAGTTAAGGAAGTATGGGCTGGATGAATGCACTATAAGGTAGGTAGAAAGTTGGCTAGATTGTCAGGCTCAACGGGTAGTGATCAATGGCTCCATGTCTAGTTGGCAGCCGGTGTCAAGTGGAGTGCCCCAGGGGTCGGTCCTGGGGCCGGTTTTGTTCAATATCTTCATAAATGATCTGGAGGATGGTGTGGATTGCACTCTCAGCAAATTTGCGGATGATACTAAACTGGGAGGAGTGGTAGATATGCTGGAGGGCAGGGATAGGATACAGAGGGACCTAGACAAATTGGAGGATTGGGCCAAAAGAAATCTGATGAGGTTCAATAAGGATAAGTGCAGGGTCCTGCACTTAGGACGGAAGAACCCAATGCACAGCTACAGACTAGGGACCGAATGGCTAGGCAGCAGTTCTGTGGAAAAGGACCTAGGGGTGACAGTGGATGAGAAGCTGGATATGAGTCAGCAGTGTGCCCTTGTTGCCAAGAAGGCCAATGGCATTTTGGGATGTATAAGTAGGGGCATAGCGAGCAGATCGAGGGACGTGATCGTTCCCCTCTATTCGACATTGGTGAGGCCTCATCTGGAGTACTGTGTCCAGTTTTGGGTCCCACGCTACAAGAAGGATGTGGATAAATTGGAGAGAGTCCAGCGAAGGGCAACAAAAATGATTAGGGGTCTGGAGCACATGACTTATGAGGAGAGGCTGAGGGAATTAGGATTGCTTAGTCTGCAGAAGAGAAGAATGAGGGGGGATTTGATAGCTGCTTTCAACTACCTGAGAGGTGGTTCCAGAGAGGATGGTTCTAGACTATTCTCAGTGGTAGAAGAGGACAGGACAAGGAGTAATGGTCTCAAGTTGCAGTGGGGAAGGTTTAGGTTGGATATTAGGAAAAACTTTTTCACTAGGAGGGTGGTGAAACACTGGAATGCGTTACCTAGGGAGGTGGTAGAATCTCCTTCCTTAGAAGTTTTTAAGGTCAGACTTGACAAAGCCGTGGCTGGGATGATTTAATTGGGGATTGGTCCTGCTTTGAGCAGGGGGTTGGACTAGATGACCTCCTGAGGTCTCGTCCAACCCTGATATTCTATGATTCTATGATTCAGCTAACATGAGCCATGGAAGTATAAGCAGAGGAATGTCAAGTAGGAATAGGGAGGTGGTAGTACTTCACTATACAGCATTAAGGAGACCATTACTGGACATTGTGTCAAAAAAGAGATGCTGATAAATTCGATGTGGTTTGGTTAAGAGAATGATGGGAGGCTGAGAAATCCTGCTTTGTAACGAGAGACTTAAGAAGCTCAATCTATTTATCTTATCAAAGAGGAGGTTAAGAAGTGACTGGATCATAGTGAGGAGATTTCTGAGAGCAGAAGGTTGTTTAAGCTAGTAAACAAAAGCAGGAAGATGCCCAGTGGCTGGAAAGTTTGTCTAGATATATTCAGGTTGTAAATATGTTTAACAGTCATTGTGGTAATTAATCACTGCAGTAAATTTCGCAGGGATATGGTGGACTCTCCATCATTTGAGGTCTTCAAATCAACACTGGATGCCTTTTTCAAAAAAATCCACACAGTCTAACTCAGCCACAAGACACAGGTTGATACAGGAATTATTGGGTGAGGTTCTCTTATGAAGGAGATCAGACTAGATGATATTGGTCCCTTTTGGCCTTTAAATCTATTAATCTTTGCGGGTGTCTACATTAGCCAGATACCCAGTTAATTGTGTCTCTGGACTCGGGACCAAGTTCAGCAAACCATGCCTATTCAGCAAAACACTGAAACAGAAGGGGGGGTTAATTGGCAGTGATGGAGACTTAGTTGTACCTCAGATACCTAGAGAGGGTAGCAACTCTGCTCTACTTCCCAGGGGAGTAAGTCAGGGCCATTCCCTAGACAGAGTGGATGAACCCTTGCTCCAGATCAGTGCATCAAGTGAACTTGTATAATTTATAGCTCAGTCCCTGTAGTCTGGGGTTGGGAAGAGTAAGGATCCTTTCAGGGTAGGCTACTCAGACGCTCGCTCTGGAAGCAGTAACAGCACTGAGCTTAATGAACAAGATCAAACACTTGTTCCCTTCAACCCCGTGCAGGATTTCCATTTTTCAAACCTGACCTGATCTCCCAGCTGGAATGAGGGCAGAAGTCATGGGTCCTCAACACAGGTGCCAATTCCATGGGTGCTCCAGGGTTGGAGCATCCACGGAGAAAAATCAGCAGGTGCTCAATACCCACCAGCAGCCAAGCTCCCCCCTCCTGCCCACAGGCAGCCCTGCCAATCAACTCCTCCCCCTCCCTTCCAGTGCCTCCTGGACACTGCGTAACAGCTGTTCCACGGCATGCAGGAGGCACTGGGAGGGAGGGGAGAGGCATGGGGAGGGGGTAGAAAGAGGGCGGGGTGGGGGTGAAGCCTTGAGGGAAGGGGTGGAGTAGGGTGGGACAGGAAGAGGCAGGTCAGGGATTGGACCGTGGGGGAAAGGGCTAGGGCTAAGTGGGGGTTGAGCACCCCCAGGGAAAATCAGAAGCCAGTGCCTGTGGTTCCCAATCTCCAGGGCTACAAGGAAAAGGATCTCAAAAGGCACCCAAACAGGAGAGGAATTGGTGAAACTGACTCAAAAAGAATTTAGTTATATCCCCTTGGCAGACATCACTGAGTTTTCACCAATCTTCAGCTATATTCAGATAGGATAGGAGGTTGAATTGGTCCCTTCCTCTTCCTCCTTTGAAATAAAGTTGGGGTGGGGGGGATTTTTCCTCCTGATGTCTTTTAAGTCCCCAGTAATTAGTTTTTTACCCTCCCTTTGCTATTCCCCTTCCCCTCAGCACAGTGAATGATTCCTGTCTGGATTCTTTCTCTACCCCAGCAGGGGACGGGACGGTGAGGGAGAACAAGAAGGAAGATTCTGAGCAGGTAGGACCAAAGGTGAATTTATCGGGTAGAGCCACAGGGAAAGGTTTCCAGAGCACTGAACAGGGAGAAGCCCGTCAGGGTCAGCGTAGGCCAGAGAGGCAGCTGCGAAACCAAGCAGGGGAGATCCAGCATGAATCCACTCACAGGAGCAGAGCGTTCAAAGAAACCAAAGAGCCTGTACTACAGAGAATCGCCTCTGGAGAGGAACTGAACTTATGCAGTGACTGTGAGAGAAGCTTCCTTTGGAAATCAGCCCTTATTACTCACCAGCGAATCCACAAAGGAGAGAAACCCTATAAGTGTCTAGACTGTGAGAAAAGCTTCAACTGCAGCTTATTCACACCTTATTTCACATCAGAGAACCCACACAGAGGAGAAACCATATAGATGCTCTGAGTGTGGAAAAAGCTTCAATCAGCAGTCCAATCTTCTTATACACCAGAGAATCCACACAGGAGAGCGGCCCTATAAATGCCCCGACTGTGGGAAAAGCTTCAGTTACAACTCAGTCCTTATGACACATCAGAAAATGCACACTGCAGAGAAGCCCTATAAGTGTCTTGACTGTGAGAAAATCTCTAGCCAGAGCTCAGACCTCACTAAACACCAGAGAACCCACACCGGGAGAGACCCTACAAATGCAACGAGTGTGGAAAAAGCTTTAGTCTGAGCTCCCACCTTATTTCACATAACAAAACCCATAAGGGGGAGAGACCCTATATATGCCCCAACTGTGGGAAAAGCTTCAGTGACAGCTCAAACCTTATTACGTGTAACCCTTCTGCCCGTCAGAGTTGGCAGCAACAAGGGCCGGGTTCAATATCTAGGGGATCCATTCCAATAACACAATGCAAACTGGCTCGAGCCCCTACCCAGTGACCTGGGACAAATATATACCACTCCCGCTGGGCGCCTCCAAGAGGCAATACTTCCCCTCTCGCAAGCACCTAGTCTGAGTGTAGCAAAAAGCCTTTTAATAACAGAGAGAAACAATGTGGGGAAACACCACCAAGAAGATTCATAACACAACCCATGAGCAAAAAAACCCACCCAAAGCAAATTGGGGCATGCCCTTTCCCTTTGGTTCTTGAGTCCAGCAACCCCAAATCACCCATAGTCCCAGAAGTCCAATGACCTAAAAGTCTCTGTCCCTAGTCAGGGCAGCCCCAGAGTTCAAAAGTTTATCTACAGAGCTTTACCTCCCAACCTGGGTGGAGATGGGGGCGGGGGTAAAAGGCATCTTACATGATCTGAAGTTGACCGCTCCACAACTCCATAGGCCTTCACTCCACTCCACCAGCCACCCCACAAACTGCTTTGCTCAGATCTGCAGCCCACCAGCAGCTCCCGACGGCCCACGAACTGCTTCACGTCCCACCAGCAGCTCCTGCCATCCTATGAACTGCTCTACCAGCCTGTCCACAAGGCACTCCAGCTGTGCCACAAACTGCTCCACAATATATCTTCAGGCTCCCCCGCTACTTAACACAACACTCAGTGATGTCAGCTCTGCTCTTTGATGAATTCAGCTTGTAGTATGGGAGCCTCCGTGCTGGTGCATCATTAGCCCAAAGTGAGCTCAGCAGCCTGTAACTAGACTCCTAATGAAATCAAAGTTAGCTCTGACATTCCACAATGGAGAGAGGAGGAAGTGCAATTAGCATGTAAGGCCCTCACCACCAAGTATTAATACTTATCCCCATCCTCTCTCAATTCACAGAGTTTTGGAACCCATGACCCTTGCCTAGTGAGTGCTACTTAGATGATGGTGAGTCCCTCCATCATAACAAAAGGCCAAGTACAGTTCCAAGCACAGTTCCCATAATCAGGGTAATAACAATTTATTCTTCCTGCCCCAATAACAGAGACAGTGGGGATCCCACAGCAGCCAAAGTGACCATTTGGGCAGCTATGGCTTCATTCTAGGCGGGGTGGGTGTGCCTATGCAAATGAGATCAGCCCCTGAAGTTCTTTTCCACAACTTGCCACACCTTACCACCAGATGTCAGGGTGGAGCTCATCCTGACACTGCTTACATCCTCTCCCCAGCCGAGAATTTGTCGTCCCAACAAATCACACTCCCTTTATACCAACTCATTGGTTTCCTCCAAAGGGCCTCAGGAAGCCCACTTTAGCTTCCACAAGCCTGTATGCTAAATGTATTGGCTCCTCACTAGTCACCCCAGGTGCATCATAAGTTAACCGTTTTACTGGTCTTATCACCCTGTCTCGTCTATTGAGAATCTCTGTTGCCGAGGTAGGGGGAACATCCTCTTGAGTGACGGATGGAGAGGCTTCCTTTGAGGGTCCCTTGACTACTGGCATAGGCCCCTGCACTCCTAGTTCTAACGCTGGAGGGTCCAAGGTGCCCAGGACATCCTCTACCTGTGTGTCTCCACTGTCCAATAACCTGTGTGTGTCATCACAGGGGGGTCTCATCAGGGGCACAGGGGTGTCAGAAATGGGCCTAAATAATTCCGCCATGGGGTTTAGGGTGGAAGAGGGAAAACTCTCGTTTGGTTCAGCTGATCGAGACTGAAATCTTGTCTCCATCCCAGAATACACCAGGGTTGTGTCTTCCTCCTCAGACTCACTCTCAGATGTGCAGAATAGGGGTAAGTTAGCAGCACAGGGCCTGCTGTCTATGTTGGATGCTGGCTTTGGTCTAGCACCTCTGTTCTGCCCGGCTGCCCTGTCGTGGCCCATCTCATAAGGGGTGCTTACCAATTCCCCCACAGGGAGCAAAAGGTTTCTATGCACCATCTTTATTTGCCCTGGACCGTCTTCAGGTTTGATCTTGTAGATTGGCAGATCTCCCAGCTTTTCCATGGCCAGGTAAGGTATTGCCTTCCATCTGTCAGCTATCTTGTGTTTGCCAGCAATACCCAAATTTTGCAGCAGGACTCTGTCCCCCAGCTGGAGCTCCTGCAAATGCACTCTGGCATCATATTGATGTTTGTTGCGGTCTGCGTTCTTCCAAGCCGCAGCGGTAGCTAAGTGATAAGCATCCCGCAGCTTTTCTCTTAGTTGGGATACTTATTGCTGATGAGTTTCATAGCTATCTCCATCCTCTGATACACCAAAGCACAAGTCTATGGGTAATCTTGGTTCTCGCCCAAACATCAAGAGATATGGGGTGACTCCCGTAGCATCGTTCTTTGTGGCATTGTAGGCATGCACCAGAAATGCAACATGCTGGCTCCAGGTTGCCTTCTGCTCTGGTCGCAAAGTTCCCAACATATCTAATAAGGTTCGGTTGAATCTCTCTGGCTGAGGATCACCTTGGGGGTGATCATAGAATCATAGAATATCAGGGTTGGAAGGGACCCCAGAAGGTCATCTAGTCCAACCCCCTGCTCGAAGCAGGACCAATTCCCAGTTAAATCATCCCAGCCAGGGCTTTGTCAAGCCTGACCTTAAAAACTTCTAAGGAAGGAGATTCTACCACCTCCCTAGGTAACGCATTCCAGTATTTCACCACCCTCTTAGTGAAAAAGTTTTTCCTAATATCCAATCTAAACCTCCCCCACTGCAACTTGAGACCATTACTCCTCGTTCTGTCATCTGCTACCATTGAGAACAGTCTAGAGCCATCCTCTTTGGAACCCCCTTTCAGGTAGTTGAAAGCAGCTATCAAATCCCCCCCCATTCTTCTCTTCTGCAGGCTAAACAATCCCCGCTCCCTCAGCCTCTCCTCATAACTCATGTGTTCCAGTCCCCTAATCATTTTTGTTGCCCTTCGCTGGACTCTCTCCAATTTATCCACATCCTTCTTGAAGTGTGGGGCCCAAAACTGGACACAGTACTCCAGATGAGGCCTCACCAATGTCGAATAGAGGGGAACGATCACGTCCCTCGATCTGCTCGCTATGCCCCTACTTATACATCCCAAAATGCCATTGGCCTTCTTGGCAACAAGGGCACACTGCTGACGCATATCCAGCTTCTCGTCCACTGTCACCCCTAGGTCCTTTTCCGCAGAACTGCTGCCTAGCCATTCGGTCCCTAGTCTGTAGCTGTGCATTGGGTTCTTCCGTCCTAAGTGCAGGACCCTGCACTTATCCTTATTGAACCTCATCAGATTTCTTTTGGCCCAATCCTCCAATTTGTCTAGGTCCTTCTGTATCCTATCCCTCCCCTCCAGCGTATCTACCACTCCTCCCAGTTTAGTATCATCCGCAAATTTGCTGAGAGTGCAATCCACACCATCCTTCAGATCATTTATGAAGATATTGAACAAAACCGGCCCCAGGACCGACCCTTGGGGCACTCCACTTGACACCGGCTGCCAACTAGACATGGAGCCATTGATCACTACCCGTTGAGCCCGACAATCTAGCCAGCTTTCTACCCACCTTATAGTGCATTCATCCAGCCCATACTTCCTTAACTTGCTGACAAGAATACTGTGGGAGACCGTGTCAAAAGCTTTGCTAAAGTCTAGAAACAATACATCCACTCTTTTCCCTTCATACACAGAACCAGTAATCTCATCATAAAAGGCGATTAGATTAGTCAGGCATGACCTTCCCTTGGTGAATCCATGCTGGCTGTTCCTGATCACTTTCCTCTCATGCAAGTGCTTCAGGATTGATTCTTTGAGGACCTGCTCCATGATTTTTCCAGGGACTGAGGTGATAAGGCGTTGTCCTAGACTTTTTAATTCCTGCTATCTTCAGCACCTCCTTCAGAAGGTGACTCTCAAAATCCCGCCCCTGATCAGAGTGTATCCGAGCCGGGAATCCATAGTCTGAGAAATATTTGTCCCACAATATTCGAGCGACGGTGGTGGCCCTCTGATCACGTGTGGGATATGCCTGTGCATACCGTGTAAAATGGTCAGTCACTACTAGAATGTTCCCAACATTCCTCTTATCTACCTCTACAGACAAGAAATCAATGCATACCAATTCCAAAGGTTTGTTGCTGGTGATGTTCTTGAGATATGCAGCCCCCGTGGGCAGAGTTTTCCTTTGAACACATCGAGCGCAAGTCTCACATTTCCTGCGAACATCTTCAGTATTTGGGGCCAATAGAACCTACTACGAATAAGTTCCAGGGTCCTCTCCATCCCTAAATGCCCAAAGTCATCATGCAGGGCCCTCATGGCCAGGGCTCTGTACTTTTTTGGCAGTACTAGTTGTGCTCGTTGTTTTTGTAAAGGATCGGTGGTCATTCGGTGTAGCACTCCCTGAATCAGTTTTAGTTTGGTCCATTCTCTCAATAGTAGTTTACCCTCCGGGTTAGGTGGGACAACCACAGCTGGGCTTCACCCCTTCGTTTTGGCAAGTAGTGTATCATGAATGTCAATATCTTGCCGCTGGGCTTCTTGCCAGTCAGCCGCATTGAGCATGGGCAAAGGAGATTGGTCCAATGCAATATAGTTCACTGAAGCAGAAGGCATGCATTCAGGGGGCCCAAAGCTTCTGCAACACATCCCTGAAGGCTCTCACGGGCCTCTGGCTCTCGGCGACTCACACTGCAAATAGCTCTCACTCCATCTGTGGGTATCACAGCAACTTCTGGAGCCTGCGGACGCCTGGACAATGCATCTGCATCTACATTGCTTCTCCCTGATCGGTACTGAATGCTGAACTCATAGATAGCCAAGGCGGCCACCCATCTCTGCCCTGTAGCATCCAGCTTAGCACTTGTTAACACATAAGTCAGTGGATTGTTGTCTGTCCACACCTGGAACTGAGCACCATACAAGTAGTCTCAAAATTTCTCAGTGATGGCCCATTTCAAGGCCAAGAATTCCAGCTTGTGGGTGGGATAGCGAGTTTCACTATCAGACAATTCTTGGCTGGCAAAGGCTACAGGTTTACGTTTGCCTTCCACTTCCTGGTACAGGACTGCTCCCAGACCCTCCAAACTGGTATCAGTATGCAGGATAAATGGTTTGCTTGGGTCAGCAAAAACTAGGACTGGAGCATGAGTTAGGCAAGTCATGATTTCTTGAAAAGCCCTTTCACATCTCTCATCCCACCGTGGCCCAAATGGTTCAAAGGGGCCATAGTGTCTCTACACAGGAGGCTTTGGGGAGCTCCCCTTATTCTTGGTCTTAGATTTGTTCTTGCTGGACTGATGTCCCCTGGTACGATCGTTCAGAGGCTTTACAATCGTAGCATAGTTTTTCGCAAATCTGCAGTAGTAGCCACCAAATCCAAGAAAGGTCTTGCGTTCTCTGTAGTTACTTGGACACGGCCATGTAGTGAGTGCTTCTATTTTATCAGGATCAGTACTCACACCCTCTTGGGACACGATGTGACCCACATACTTCACTGAGGTTCTGCAGAACTGGCATTTGTCAATTGAAAGCTTCAGACCATAATCCTCCAACCTATCAAGCACTTTAAGAAGTCTTTATTCATGCTCCTCTAAGGTTCTTACAAACACAATCAGGTCATCCAAATAAACTAACACTTGCAGTAAATTCATGTCTCCCACAACTTTCTCCATGAGACGTTGAAAGTTGGCAGGTGCTCCAGAAATCCCTTGGGGCATGTGTTCGAACTGATAAAACCCTAATGGGCAGATGAAGGCTGTCTTCTCCTTATCTTCTCCTCCCAGAGGGATCTGGTAGTATCCACTTTGAAGATCCAACACAGAGAACCACTGGCTTCCCAGCAAACAGTCTAAGGCATCTTGCACTCGAGGCATAGTGAACTGGTCGACCACAGTACGGCTGTTTAGGGTGCGGTAGTCAATACACATCCGGATTTTCCCATTCTTTTTATGGACTACCACAATAGGTGAGGCGTATGGGCTGCGGGACTCTGTAATGATGCCATTCGCAGCCAGCTCCTGAAGATGATGTCACACATCTTCCATCTCAGAGAAAGCAATCTTCCTAGATCTCTCCCTGAAAGGTCGAGAGTCATGTAGTCTGATATTGTGCTCTACTCCTTTTGCACATCCCACATCCCACTCATGCAGTGAGAACACCTTGGATCTTTCACAAAGTTTCTTCCTCAGGCGAGCTTTCCAGTCCTTGGACACTGGTGAATCTCCAAAGTCAAACTTAGCTGAGTCTATTGTCAGAACTTGAGTTTCACACTGGGGTTTTACAATCGACTCAGGCTCAAAGAGGTCTGCTATCTTTTGTCCTTGCTTCACAACAACATCACTACTCATTTCATTAGCAATCAGTATAGTCACCCTTTTCTGGGCTTCAGCAGGTAGGGTTATGACTCCACTGGGGACCAGCACTCCTTCAGGGAGCTCTCCTCCCATTGGCTGCTCTATCATTGCTAATGTCCGTTTACTGCCTTTCAGCCAGGTACTCATGACAAGCACTTCTTGCTCCGTCCTTGGAGGCACTACTAAGGGGGTCGTGCCCGCGTACTTCAGTGCCCCAAGCAGTAGCTCAGATGCGTCCCTTTTAGCGCTCTCAATTTTCCTATAGGCTTCAGCACAAAGCATATGAATCATCAGGGTATTCAGGTACTGGTCCCCAGCCCGCCTTCTGCAGTAATCTGCAAGTACCTTGAAGAGACTGGAGTTGGTCCCTATCAGCACAGACACATCAGAAGTCCCTTTAGGGTCAGGGCATATTAAGACAGCTGTGTCTACCTCTTCTCTTACCCCAGCAACCTCCTCTGTGAATTCCAGGTGCACTATGACATACCCTTTGTAGGGGTATTCATCCATGCTGAGGCCACACAGGCCAACACCAGTCAGTGGCTGTATAGGCAGGTGCCTAAGCATCTGTTGGTAGAATGACTGAAATATAATAGTCATTTGAGATCCAGTGTCAAGCAGTGCTTTACTCTCCACCCCTTCAATCCTCACCGTGACTTCTGCTTGAGGCCCTATCAGTCCTGTGGGGATCTTCAAATTCTGCAGACCTGGGGGGTCCCCGTCCCCAGATCCTCTGGCACCTACCGGATCTCTCCCACAAACTGCTCTGCGTCCCACCAGCAGCTCCCACGGTCCCATAAACTGCTCCACCAGCTTGTCCACAAGGCACTCCAGCTGTCCCACAAACTGCTCCACAATATAACTTCAGGCTCCCCCACTACTTAACACAACACTCAGTGATTTCAGCTCTTAGTCAGTTCAGCTCTCTGGTGAATTCAGCTTGTAGTAGGGGGAGTCTCAGTGCTGGTGCACTGTTAACCCAAAGTGAGCTCAGCAGCCTGTAACTAGACTCCAAATGAAATCAAAATTAGCTCTGATGTTCCACAGTGGAGAGAGGAGGAAGTGCAATTAGCATGTAAGGCCCTCACCAAGGGACCCACACCACCAGGTATTAATACTTGTCCACAGCCTCTCTCAATTGACAGAATTTTGGAACCCATGACCCTTGCCTAGCGAGTGCTACTTAGATGATGGTGAGTCCCTCCATCATAACAAAAGACCAAGTACAGTTCCAAGCACAGTTCCCATAATCAGGGTAATAACCATTTATTCTTTCTGCCCCAATAACAGAGACACTGGGGATCCCACAGCAGCCAAAGTGACCATTTGGGCAACTATGGCTTCATTCTAGGCGGGGTGGGTGTGCCTATGCAAATGAGATCGGCCCCTGAAGTTCTTTTCCACAACTTGCCACACCTCACCACCAGATGTCAGGGTGGAGCTCATCCTGACACTGCTTACATACACATCAAAGCATCCACACAGGAGAGAAGCCCTACAAATGCCCTGAGTGCAGGAAAAGCTTCGGTCGTCTCTCACACCTTAATAGACACCAAACAATCCACACAGGAGAGAGACCCTTTAAATGCTTGGACTGTGGGAACAGCTTTCGTGACAGCTCATCCCTCATCAGGCATCAGAGAATCCACACAGAAGAGAAACTCTAGAAGATGGGTGAAGTGAACAACAATACAGCTGATTCCAATGAATATCAGAGGGTCGGGTAAGACAGTACTGGCCATCTAATGAGGACATGTTATTAAAGTAGATAATGAAATCACATTCCTAGAACAGAGGCATGCAGAGCAAGAGGCAGAGATAAGATTCCCATGTTGTGAAGAGATTTGATTATTATGTCTCAAGAAGCTCTGAACGTCCTCTGATTAGCTCCTGCTCTGAAGTTTGTTGATACAGACCTAGAACCATCTTTATCTTACGTGGTGTGACTATGATTTATTCTTGATACTGTTTTAGTTAATTGATACATTCAGGAGCAGAGATGGATTCAGGTCAGAAATGCAGTGATACTTCGGCTCTGGGCACTGAGTTGGGATGATGGTTTATTTGTGACTTTCTTGCTTTGAATGAAGAGGAGTAAAGTGGGTCCCAGTTTCTCAAACTCTGAGACCTTTATCTGGAGATGTCAAGAATGTGAAGATGGGTCACTGTGTAATGAAATAGGGTCTCTGGGAAAGTCTCTTTAAAGGTTTATTTTATATTGTATAATCTAGCCAGTATAATTACACTGGGGTTCTGCTTTTTACTCCCTGTACTTATCATGAATTCATAGATATAAAATGTCTAACTAGATGACTGAATTATTGATTATTACCAGTGGAGTTACATGCTTTCATTGCTATGGGTCTGCAGTTGTCCTTTCTGATATATGTATCCACTACAAAAGTCCTATATTAAAGTGGTAAAATCCCTGACCCAATTACTTGTGCTTAATCCTTCTACATTTAGAATCTAGGTTTATTAAATACACTGTATTTATGAAATTAGTTTCATATTTCATTTTTAGACAACAGGCACTTAGCACAAAACTATCAAAAAGTTTACTTCAGAATCATGAGTGTAAATACACTGAAACTAATACCCTGGAATCTGGGGTACACATGTGGGGACCCACATGAAAGACCCCCAAGCTTATTTCTATCAGCTTAGGTTAAAAACTTCTCCAAGACACAAATCCTTTCCTTGCCCTTGGACGGTATTGCTGCCACCACCAAGTGATTTAGACAAAGATTCAGGAAAAAGACAACGTGGAGTCCCTATTTCCCCAAAATATGTCCCAAAGCCCCTTCACCCCCTTTCCTGGGGAGGCTTGAGAATAATATACTAACCAGTAGGTTAACAAAGTGAGCACAGACCAAACCCTTTGGTTTTTAGGACACTAAAAATCAATCAGGTTCTTAAAAGAAGAACTTCATTATAAAGAAAAAAGTAAAAGAATCACACCTGCAAAATCAGGATGGAAGGTAACTTCACAGGGTAATAAAAGATTTAAAACACAGAGGACTCCCCTCTGCACTCAACTTCATAGTTACAAAAAACAGGAATAAACCTCCCTCTTAGCATAGGGAAAATTCACAAACTAAAACAAAAGATAATCTAACGCATTTCCTTGCCTTTACTTACAATTTCTGTAATTTTAGATGACAGCCAGGAACTGTTTCTCACCCTGGACCTGGAGCCAGTACCCCCTGAACCCACCCAAGGCTGCCTCCTGGACCCAGCAGGCGGAGAAGGGACCTCCGGTGAGTGTACCTTTTAAAATACTATACATGTGAAAGGATTACTTTGCCCTGGCATTCGCGGCTCTCCTGGATGTACTCCCAAAGCCTTTGCAAAAGGTTTCTGGGGAGGGCAGCCTTATTGTGTCCTTCATGGTAGGACACTTTACCACTCCAGGCCAGTAACACGTACTCGGGAATCATTGTACAACAAAACATTGCAGTGTATGTTTGCTGGCATTCAAACAACATCCGTTCTTTATCTCTCTGTGTTATCCTCAGGAGAGTGAGATATAATTCATGGTCACCTGGTTGAAATAGAGTGCTTTTCTTCAGGGGTCACTCAGAGGAGCCCGTTCCTGCTGGGCTGTTTGCCTGTGGCTAAACAGAAATGTTCCCCACTGTTAGCCACAGGGAGGGGGGAAGGTTGAGGGGGTAGCCACGCAGTGGGGAGAGGCAAAATGCGACCTTGTAACAAAAGCACATGTGCTATGTATGTAATGTTAACAGCAAGGATTACCCTGAAAGAGTGTAGCCACTGTTTTATAAGATGTGTCTTTTTAAATACCGCTGTCCCTTTTTTTTTCTCCACCAGCTGCATGTGTTTCAATGATCACAGGATCTTCTCCTTCCCAGAGGCTAGTGAAGCTTAGAAAGAAAAAAAAAACGCACTCGCGATGAAATGTTCTCTGAGCTCATGCTGTTCTCCCACACTGACAGAGAACAGACGAATGCGTGGAGGCAAATAATGTCAGAGTGCAGGAAAGCACAAAATGACCGGGAGGAGAGGTGGCGGGCTGAAGAGAGTAAGTGGCGGGCTGAAGAGAGGGCTGAAGCTCAAATGTGGCGGTAGAGTGATGAGAGGAGGCAGGATTCAATGCTGAGGCTGCTGGAGGACCAAACCAGTATGCTCCAGTGTATGGTTGAGCTGCAGCAAAGGCAGCTGGAGCACAGACTGCCACTACTGCCCCTGTGTAACCAACTGCCCTCCTCCCCAAGTTCCATAGTCTCCACACCTAGACACCCAAGAACACGGTGGGGGGGCCTCTGGCCAACCAGCCACTCCACCACAGAGGATTGCCCCCACCAAAAAAGGCTGTCATTCAATAAATTTTAAAGTTGTAAACTTTTAAAGTGCTGTGTGGCATTTTCCTTCCCTCCTCCATCACCCCTCCTGGGCTACCTTGGTAGTCATCCCCCTATTTGTGTGATGAATGAATAAAGAATGCATGAATGTGAAACAACAATGACTTTATTGCCTCTGCAAGCGGTGATTGAAGGGAGGAGGAGCGGGTGGTTAGCTTACAGGGAAGTAGAGTGAACCAAGGGGCGGGGGGTTTCATTAAGGAGAAACAAAGAGAACTTTCACACCGTAGCCTGGCCAGTCATGAAACTGGTTTTCAAAGCTTCTCTGATGCGTACCGCGCCCTCCTGTGCTCTTCTAACTGCCCTGGTGTCTGGCTGCGCGTAACCAGCAGCCAGGCGATTTGCCTCAACCTCCCACCCCGCCATAAACGGCTCCCCCTTACTCTCACAGATATTGTGGAGCACACAGCAAGCAGTAATAACAGTGGGAATATTGGTTTCGCTGAGGTCTAAGCGACTCAGTAAACTGCGCCAGCGCGCCTTTAAACATCCAAATGCACATTCTACCGCCATTCTGCACTTGCTCAGCCTGTAGTTGAACAGCTCCTGACTACTGTCCAGGCTGCCTGTGTACGGCTTCATGAGCCATGGCATTAAGGGGTAGGCTGGGTCCCCAAGGATAACTATAGGCATTTCAACATCCCCAACAGTTATTTTCTGGTCTGGGAGTAAAGTCCCTTCCTGCAGCTTTTGAAACAGACCAGAGTTCCTGAAGATGCGAGCGTCATGCACCTTTCCTGGCCATCCCACGTTGATGTTGGTGAAACGTCCCTTGTGATCCACCAGAGCTTGCAGCACTATCGAAAAGTACCCCTTGCGGTTTATGTACTCGCCGGCTTGGTGCTCCGGTGCCAAGATAGGGATATGGGTTCCGTCTATGGCCCCACCACGGTTAGGAAATCCCATTGCAGCAAAGCCATCCACTATGACCTACACATTTCCCAGGGTCACTACACTTGATATCAGCAGGTCTTTGATTGCGTGGGCTACTTGCATCACAGCAGCCCCAACAGTAGATTTGCCCACTCCAAATTGATTCCCAACTGACCAGTAGCTGTCTGGCATTGCAAGCTTCCACAGAGCTATCGCCACTCGCTTCTCAACTGTGAGGGCTGCTCTCATCTTGGTATTCATGCGCCTCAGGGCAGGGGAAAGCAAGTCACAAAATTCCATGAAAGTGCCCTTACGCATGCGAAAGTTTCGCAGCCACTGGAAATCGTCCCAGACCTGCAACACTATGCGGTCCCACCAGTCTGTGCTTGTTTCAGGCAGGACTTCAAGGAGGGTTCCAATAAGAAATGGTGCACCTAAGTTACCGTTCTTATTGGAACAAGGAGGTTAGCCTGGCCTCTGATTGATACATGGCTAGATTTACCTCGCTGCACCTTCTCTGTGAGTGACTGCAGTGTGACCTAGAGGAATGAGTCCCCTAGACAGGGGAGGGGGGGAAGCAAATGAGTACAAAACAAATCTGGTCTATTTCTTGTTTTGATCCACTCCATCTATCTTTTACATCTTTGGCTGGCAGCAGACGGTGCAGAAGGACTGCATGCCATCCACATCTCATGGCTGCTCGGCAGAAGATGGTACAATACGACTGCTAGCCATCCTCATCTCTTGCCTGCCTGGCAGAAGATGGTACAGTACGACTGCTAGCAATCCGTATCGCCTGCCTGCTCACCATAAGACGGTTCAATAGGACTGACTGCAGGACTAAAGAGAATGACCTGGTCAAGTCACTCCAAATTTAGTCCCTGTGCCCATGTCTGACCAGGCGCTCCCAGCCGACGTGGCCAGGAGCACCTCGGACACGACGAAGACGGCTACCAGTCGTATTGCACCGTCTGCTGTCAAAAGGCAATGGGTTACTGCTACTGTGTAGCAATGCCGTACCACGTCTGCCAGCACCCAGGAGACATAGGGTGACAGTTACCTGAGATGGGCTCCATGCTTGCCGTGGTATGGAGTCTGCACAGGTAACTCAGGAAAAAAGGCGCGAAACGATTGTCTGCCCTTGCTTTCATGAAGGGAGGGAGGGAACGGGGGCCTGACGATATGTACCCAGAACCACCTGCGACAATGTTTTAGCCCCATCAGGCATTGGGATCTCAACCCAGAATTCCAATGGGCAGCGGAGACTGCGGGAACTGTGGGATAGCTATCCACGGTGCAATGCTCCAGAAGTCGTCTCTAGCCTCGGTACTGTGGAAGCACTCCGCCGAGTTAATGCACTTAATGCACTTAGAGCATTTTCTGTGGGGACACACACACTCGAATATATAAAACCGATTTCTAAAAAACCAACTTCTATAAATTCGACCTTATTCCGTAGTGTAGATATACCCACAGACAAACAAGTTAGTTTACATTTGCAGGAGATAATGCTGCCTACTTCTTGTTTACAATCTCACCTGAAAATGAGAACAGGCATTCGCATGCCACTGTTGTAGCCAGAGTCACAAGCTATTTACGTGCCAGACATGGTAAAGATTCATATGTCCCTTCATGCTTCGCCCACCATTCCATGCTGATGAAGGGTTCTGCTCAATAACAATCCAAAGCAGTGTGGACTGATGCACGTTCATTTTCATCATCTGAGTCAGATGCCACCAACAAAAGATAGATTTTCTTTTTTGGTGGTTCGGGTTTTGTAGTTTCTGCATCGGAGTGTTGCTCTTTTATGACTTCTGCATACATGCTCCACACCTCGTCCCTCTCAGATTTTGGAAGGCACTTAAGATTCTTAAAACTTGGGTCAAGTGGTGTAGCTATCTTTAGAAATCTCACAATGGTACCTTCTTTGCATTTTGTCAGATCTGCAGTGAAAGTGTTCTTAAATCGAACAACATGTGCTGGGTCGTCATCCAAGACTGCCATAACATAAAATATATGGCAGAATGCAGATAAAACAGAGCAGGAGACATACAATTCTCCCCCAAGGAGTTCAGTCACAAATTTAATTAATGCATTTTTTTTTTACGAGCATCATTGGCATGGAAGCATGGCCTCTGGAATGGTAGCCAAAGCATGAAGGTGCATACAAATGTTTAGCATATCTGGCACATAAATACCTAGCAATGTCTGCTACAACGGTGCCATGCGAACACCTGTTCTCACTTTCAGGTCACAATGTAAATAAGACGTGGGCAACATTATCTTCTGCAAATGTAAACAAACTTGTTTGTCTTAATGATTAGCTGAACAAGAAGTAGGACTGAGTGGACTTGTAGGCACTAACGTTTTACATTGTTTTGTTGTTTTGTTTTTGAGTGCAGTTATGTAACAAAAAAAATCTACATTTGTAAGTTGCACTTTCACGATAGAGATTACAGTACATACTTGTGTGAGGTGAATTGAAAAATACTATTTCCTCTGTTTATCATTTTTACAGTGCAAATATTTGTAATAAAAATATAAAGTGAGCCCTATACACTTTGTATTCTGTATTGTAAATTGAAATCAAATATTTGAAAATGTAGAAAAACATCCCAAATATTTAATACATTTCAATTGGTTTTCTATTGTTTAACAGTGTGATTAAAATTGTGATTAATCACGATTAATTTTTTTGAGTTAATAGTGTGAGTTAACTTCAGTTAATCGACAGTCCTAGATTAAACTAATCCAAAGAAAGGCACTCTTATATTGTAATAAGAGTGTCCATATGGGGAATTTTTTTGGTATAGATACACTTGTATAACTGGTCAAACTTTCTAGCAGAGACAAGCCCTAAGGTGCTGGAGAGAGAGAGGCAAAATAATAGCTGAGAAAGGCAGTCCTCCTTGGTGGGTCAAAAGAAATGGAAGAACTTTTTGGTGGCAGCCTTGAAGTCATAAGATAGCAAAGAAAAAAAAACTTGCTACTGGAAGAACAAACATTTTGAAATCAAAATTGTACATTAAAAAAAATCACAATAAGAGCATAGGCAATGTTGTACTAGAAACCATTATGTGATGTGAAGGCTTAGCTACTAGCATCAGTTATTGTTTTCTGTGATTATTTACTATAAAACTATACATATACTGTAGCATGGTTAGCACAATGGTAACCAAGGTAAATGATGGCATGACAAGAAAAATAAGAGTAATGAAAATACCATTCTAAAAATAAATAAATGGAGGAGTGAAACTACATTTACTGTAGATTACAGGAGGTTGCGTGCCATTTAGGCAATCAAAATAGCAGAATAAGACCCACTTGTGAGCTGCAATGAGGCCTTGTGCAGACATACACCTTTCTAAACTGGCAAGGAATTTTAAACTCCAGTAGCATATGAACAAATTTAGGAGGCTGAGTCAAATATTTCACTGAATCAAATCTCCTTTGACAGCTCAAGACATTGTTACAGATCAAGAAGCACTGTCTTGTCTAGGCATTGGGGTACTCTGCACCTTTAACACCACAGCCCTGCCGGAGAGGGGAGGCTGAGATGAACAATCCAGTGAGGAACATAAGCCCCTCTGCCACCTACACCCTATCTCGGCAACCACTGCAGACAGATCACCAAATCTGTGGCAGTATTGCCAACCCCAAATGTTCAAAACGCAAATATTATGAGGCAGCTTCATCAAAAAATCATTAGATTGGCTTTTGTAACTTTCATCTCCTCTGCTTCTCCTTATCCTGAGGTTTCACCCTCTGGCACTGTCTACCAGTGCATCTCCCTCCCCCTGGCTTTCTGAACTCCACCTCCTGCACTCTGTCCCCAATTTAACCTGTCTGACCCTCTCCTCCGCTCCTGCCACCTGTTTCACCCTCCTCCCAATACATTTTGCCCCCTGCATAAATTCCGCTGATCCTACCCCTCCAAGTGGTAGCGTGACCAATTTTGGCTGGACATACAGTAGAATGTCAGAGTTATGAACTGACTGGCCAACCCCACACCGCATTTGGAACTGAAATTACATGATCAGGCAGCAGCAGAATCCTCCCCAAAAGCAAATACAGTACAATACTCTGTTAAACATAAACTACTAGCCAGGATGGGCAGGGATGGTGTCCCTAGACTCTGTTTACCAGAAGTTGGGAATGGGCACCTGTTCCCTTCATTCCTTCTGGGACACCTGGGATTGGCCACTGTTGGAAGACTGGATACTGGACTAGGTGGACCTTTGGCCGTTCTTATGTACTAAAAAAATTAAGGGAAAGTTTTTTTAAAAATTAACACGGTAAAGAAACTTTCTGTGCTTGTTTCATTTAAATTAAGATGGTAAAAAGAATTTGTCTTCTGCAGAGTAAAGTTTGAAAACTGTATTAAGTCCATGTTCAGTTATAAACTTTGGAAAGAACAACCATAATGTTTCATTCAGAAAAAAGAAAAGGAGTACTTGTGGCACCTTAGAGACTAACCAATTTATTTGAGCATGAGCTTTCGTGAGCTACAGCTCACTTCATCGGATGCATACCGTGGAAACTGCAGCAGACTTTATATACACACAGAGAATATGAAACAATACCTCCTCCCAGCCCACTGTCCTGCTGGTAATAGCTTATCTAAAGTGATCATCAGGTTGGGCCATTTCCAGTACAAATCCAGGTTTTCTCACCCTCCACCCCCCCACACAAATTCACTCTCCTGCTGGTGATAGCCCATCCAAAGTGACAACTCTTTAGTACAAATCCAGGTTTTCTCACCCTCCACCCCCCCACACAATTCACAAAGAGTTGTCACTTTGGATGGGCTATCACCAGCAGGAGAGTGAATTTGTGTGGGGGGGTGGAGGGTGAGAAAACCTGGATTTGTACTGGAAATGGCCCAACCTGATGATCACTTTAGATAAGCTATTACCAGCAGGACAGTGGGGTGGGAGGAGGTATTGTTTCATATTCTCTGTGTGTATATAAAGTCTGCTGCAGTTTCCACGGTATGCATCCGATGAAGTGAGCTGTAGCTCACGAAAGCTCATGCTCAAATAAATTGGTTAGTCTCTAAGGTGCCACAAGTACTCCTTTTCTTTTTGCGAATACAGACTAACACGGCTGTTACTCTGAAACGTTTCATTCAGAGTTATGAACGTTTCAGAGTTATGAACAGACGGTTCCTGAGGGGTTCGTAACTCTGAGTTTCTACTGTATTCCTGGAGGTTTCATCACATGACCTACTCTTTAATTAAAGAGTAATCTTTAATTCCTGGAGAGTCCCGGACAATCCTGGAGGGTTGGCAACCCTTCCAGCTTGCCCCCTCTTCTCCGTTTAGCCCTTGTTTATAGCAGGAAGCAGAGTTCCATGATAATAAGGGCAGAGTGAGGGCAGAGGCTTCAGCAGCTGTTACTGAGCATCCTCAGCTCACCGGAGCCTGCTCACTAACAGCAAAGTAGAGAATGCAGACGGGAAGCAGGTTTTGAAGGTAATTCTGGGCTCTGCCGGAGCATTGACCCCTCAACTGGGGACTTCTGGTAATAGAGAAAGTGCTGGGAACGGATAGGAAAGTGACTCTGCACAAAGGGCCCCCCAGGAACCTCAGCTCCCTTTAGAAATCTGCTCCCTTGTGGATGTATCTAGGGTCGGAGCTGAGCTGCAAGGAAGCAAGTGCTTCCTGTTGGGAACTGCTTAGTGGTAAAACCGTGGTAGGCTGTACGGGTTAGCTGGAAAGGGGACTACAAGGGCGCTATGATCAGGCCCCAGGGCGGGTCCCCTTTTTCTGTGCGGGCGGGGAGGGAGCATCAGGAAGGGGAAGAAGAGGAAAAATAAAAAACGGAGAAGAATGGGGCGGGAGAGGAGAGGCAGCATGAGATGTAGCATATTTATCCATTTGCGCAGTTAGGGGAGAGGAAACAGTGGGTGGGGGGAGGCTAATTCATTTAATAATCTGACCCCATTACCGCTCCCTCCCACACCCACAGAGACAAGCCCTGGGGCCCCCTCAGATTCCAGAGTGAGAAGTAGATCTCAATATTAAAGTGAGAACAGAGATGTGTTTGTTTCATCAGGCACATCAAGTCTAAGAGGTCTTAGTCTTAGATCCTGAGTCTTTATAGGCGCACTTCCACACTGCCAGGTAAATAGGCTTGGCAGACTTCGATTTTTATTTTATTATAGTTTTTTGCAGATAGTATCTATGTTTATTTTAAAGCTTTTTATTTTTATTGATTTAAATTGTCCTAGCTGCGGGAAATTATTGGAGGAGGGGCGGGCAATCGTGGAATCAGGCAATTATGTGGTGACAGTAGGTGCTGAAATTCAAAATGTTAAAGCTTCATAACTGTTCAAACTAAAAATTGTCAGCAGCACATGTCAAAATCTAGACAAAGTAAATATCTATAAATCAAACTCTAATAAGTTCTCAGGCAGCATTTTTCTTAGTTTGCCTATTTGTTAATTTGGATTATCGATGGAAATATTTTTTGTGGGTTTGCCTGTACGGTGAAATTGACGTTTACAGATGTTAACTGATAAAAATCTAATCTTTCTAAACCTACTTGTAGATAACCTAACAGCACCCTCTCCCTCTTTTTAGGGAACAGTGGGTTAAGACTCAAGACAAATGGGTTCTATTCCTGGCTCTGCTGCTGGGTGCCCTCGGGCATGTCACTGCCCCACTCTGTGCCTCAGTTTCCCCCCTCAAAATGGGGCTAATGATACTGACTCCTTCTGTAAAGTACTTTGAGAGCCACTGATGAACAGGATGATGAAAGCTAGGTATATAATTAATGACCCACTCTGACCCTTTTGCAAGATTGTGGCCACTGTTATTTATTTAGCTAATTTTAGTAATTTGATGATTTGTTATTGATGGCTCTAGCCACATCCAGCTAACATTCAGCTTCTTTTCATACATTTTGCACTTCCAAATAAGTCTCTTTTTAAAAAATAAATGTTAGTTTAACATGATTTCATAACATCTTTGAAAAGAGTTGTTTTCCAGAAATGCCTGTCATATTTAATCCAAATATTGGATTACATGTTGGATTGGATTAAGTGTCCCTGTGATGGGGGCTGCTGTACTCACCACTGGAGGGCACCGCCTCCTGGCAGTTCTGGGGATTTGCTTGGTCAGACTGGTGCCCCTTTCAGTGGTTGCACGCCATCCCTCAGTGGCTCTCTCAGGTCTGCAGCCCTTCTCTCATTCCAGGAAGCACAACCTCTTCTTCGTGATTCAACCCTCTGGGCTAGGTCACTCAGCATTTCCCCCCTTCCTGGGTATAGTCCCCTTCAATTCTCTGTCACTACTACAGTGACCCAGGCAGTCCTCCCATTCACTGACCCACACTTGGTCTATGCCATGCCCATGGTGACTGGTGGGGGAACCCGGGCCCATCCTCTACTCCAGGTTCCAGTCCAGGGACCCTACACCCAGCAGTTCTGGGCTTTCCCCTCCCGGCCCTCACTGCTCCTTTCCTGCTCCTAGATAGGAAGCCCAAAACTGTAATCAATGCCGGGAAGATTGGAGCCAAATGGATGGAGGTGGTGGAGAAGAAGAAAGCTAGTAGCAGTTGGTGCAGATACCAGAAGGGGCAACCCAAGACAACACCCCATCATTGGGGTCAGCCCAAAGCCCCACCTCACAAGGAGGAGCCCTCCACACAGCCAGGGAGACCCAAGATGCCCTCTCCTCCCACCACCCCACTCTCCAACCACCCACCTCGCCCCAGCACACAGTCAGCTGCATGATGCTTTAAATGTAATGAGCTGAGGCATGTGAAGGCCAACTATCCCAAGAGCACCAGCCAACTGCAACTCATCACCATGGGGTCCCACTGACAGCCTTTAGGCCGAGATGCCTCGCACATACCCCCAGAGCAAAGGTAAACTATGAGTGTGGGAGGGAGGAAGATTACAGCGTGGAGAGAAACTGGAGCACAGGTGTCAGCTATCCACCAATCCCTGGTGGACCCCAAATTGATTGACCCAGAGGCCCAGGTGACGGTGGAACCCTTTAAGGCCAACTCTTTTAACTTGCGTACAGCCAGGTTGCCTGTCCAGTACAAGGGCTTGTCAGGAATATGGACTATGATGATTATCCCATTCCCATGCTGCTGGGAGAAGACTTAGCAAATCATGTGAGGTGAACAAAACAGGTGGGGATGGTAATCCGCAGCCAGGCTAAACAGGCCTCCACACCTAACTCCATTTCTGAGCCTCCTACAGGGACCCAGCCAGAGGTGGGAAAAACAGACCCCAGAGCAGAGTCTCTGGGTATGTCTACACTACAGAATAAGGTTGAATTTATAGAAGTTGGTTTTTTAGAAATCGGTTTTATATATTCGAGTGTGTGTGTCCCCACAGAAAATGCTCTAAGTGCATTAAGTGCATTAACTCGGGGGAGTGCTTCCACAGTACCGAGGCTAGAGTCGACTTCTGGAGCGTTGCACTGTGGGTAGCTATCCCACAGTTCCCGCAGTCTCCGCTGCCCATTGGAATTCTGGGTTGAGATCCCAATGCCTGATGGGGCTAAAACATTGTCGTGGGTGGTTCTGGGTACATATCGTCAGGCCCCCGTTCCCTCCCTCCCTCCGTGAAAGCAAGGGCAGACAATCGTTTCGCGCCTTTTTTCCTGAGTTACCTGTGCAGACGCCATACCATGGCAAGCATTGAGCCCGCTCAGGTAACCATCACCCTATGTCTTCTGGGTGCTGGCAGATGCGGTACGGCTTTGCTACACAGTAGCAGCAGCAACCCCTTGCTTTGTGGCAGCAGACGGTACAGTACGACTGGTAGCCGTCATCGTCATGTCCGAGGTGCTCCTGGCCACGTCGGCTGGGAACGCCTGGACAGACATGGGCGCAGGGACTTAATTTAGAGTGACTTGACCAGGTCATTCTCTTTAGTCCTGCAGTCAGTCCTATTGAACCGTCTTATGGTGAGCAGGCAGGCGATACGGATTGCTAGCAGTCGTACTGTGCCATCTTCTGCCAGGCAGGCAAGAGATGAGGATTGCTAGCAGTCGTATTGTACCATCTTCTGCTGGGCAGGCAAGAGATGAGGATGGCTAGCAGTCATACTGTACCATCTTCTGCCGAGCAGCCATGAGATGTGGATGGCATGCAGTCCTTCTGCACCGTCTGCTGCCAGCCAAAGATGTAAAAGATAGATGGAGTGGATCAAAACAAGAAATAGACCAGATTTGTTTTGTACTCATTTGCTTCCCCCCCTCCCCTGTCTAGGGGACTCATTCCTCTAGGTCACACTGCAGTCACTCACAGAGAAGGTGCAACGAGGTAAATCTAGCCATGTAACAATCAGAGGCCAGGCTAACCTCCTTGTTCCAATAAGAATGATAACTTAGGTGCACCATTTCTTATTGGAACCCTCCGTGAAGTCCTGCCTGAAATACTCTTTGATGTAAAGACACCCCCTTTGTTGATTTTAGCTCCCTGAAGCCAACCCTGTAAGCCGTGTCGTCAGTCGCCCCTCCCTCCGTCAGAGCAACGGCAGACAATCGTTCCACGCCTTTTTTCTGTGCGGAAGCCATACCAAGGCAAGCATGGAGGCCGCTCAGCTCACTTTGGCAATTAGGAGCACATTAAACACCACACGCATTATCCAGCAGTATATGCAGCACCGGAACCTGGCAAAGCGATACCGGGCGAGGAGGCGACGTCAGCGCGGTCACGTGAGTGATCAGGACATGGACACAGATTTCTCTGAAAGCATGGGCCCTGCCAATGCATGCATCATGGTGCTAATGGGGCAGGTTCATGCTGTGGAACGCTGATTCTGGGCTCGGGAAACAAGCACAGACTGGTGGGACCACATACTGTTGCAGGTCTGGGACGATTCCCAGTGGCTGCAAAACTTTCGCATGCGTAAGGGCACTTTCATAGAACTTTGTGACTTGCTTTCCCCTGCCCTGAGGCGCATGAATACCAAGATGAGAGCAACCCTCACAGTTGAGAAGCGAGTGGCGATAGCCCTGTGCAAGCTTGCAACGCCAGACAGCTACTTGTCAGTTGGGAATCAATTTGGAGTGGGCAAATCTACTGTGGGGGCTGCTGTGATGCAAGTAGCCCACGCAATCAAAGATCTGCTGATATCAAGGGTAGTGACCCTGGGAAATGTGCAGGTCATAGTGGATGGCTTTGCTGCAATGGGATTTCCTAACTGTGGTGGGGCCATAGACGGAACCTATATCCCTATCTTGGCACCGGAGCACCAAGCCGGCGAGTACTTAAACCGCAAGGGGTACTTTTCGATAGTGCTGCAAGCTCTGGTGGATCACAAGGGACGTTTCACCAACATCAACGTGGGATGGCCGGGAAAGGTCCATGACGCTCGCATCTTCAGGAACTCTGGTCTGTTTCAAAAGCTGCAGGAAGGGACTTTATTCCCAGACCAGAAAATAACTGTTGGGGATGTTGAAATGCCTATATGTATCCTTGGGGACCCAGCCTACCCCTTAATGCCATGGCTCATGAAGCCGTACACAGGCAGCCTGGACAGTAGTCAGGAGCTGTTCAACTACAGGCTGAGCAAGTGCAGAATGGCGGTAGAATGTGCATTTGGACGTTTAAAGGCACGCTTGCGCAGTTTACTGACTCGCTTAGACCTCAGCGAAACCAATATTCCCACTGTTATTACTGCTTGCTGTGTGCTCCACAATATCTGTGAGAGTAAGGGGGAGACGTTTATGGCGGGGTGGGAGGTTGAGGCAAATCGCCTGGCTGTTGGTTACGCGCAGCCAGACACCAGGGCGGTTAGAAGAGCACAGGAGGGCGCGGTACGCATCAGAGAAGCTTTGAAAACCAGTTTCATGACTGGCCAGGCTACGGTGTGAAAGTTCTCTTTGTTTCTCCTTGATGAAACCCCCCGCCCCTTGGTTCACTCTACTTCCCTGTAAGCTAACCACCTGCCCCTCCTCCCTTCAATCACCGCTTGCAGAGTCAATAAAGTCATTGTTGCTTCACATTCATGCATTTTTTATTCATTCATCACACAAATAGGGGGATGACTACCAAGGTAGCCCAGGAGGGGTGATGGAGGAGGGAAGGAAAATGCCACACAGCACTTTAAAAGTTTACAACTTTAAAATTTATTGAATGACAGCCTTTTGGGGGGGGGCAATCCTCTGTGGTGGAGTGGCTAGTTGGCCGGAGGCCCCCCCACCGCGTTCTTGGGCGTCTGGATGTGGAGGCTATCGAACTTGGGGAGGAGGGTGGTTGGTTACACAGAGGCTGTAGTGGCAGTCTGTGCTCCAGCTGCCTTTGCTGCAGCTCAACCATACACTGGAGCATACTGGTTTGGTCCTCCAGCAGCCTCAGCATTGAATCCTGCCTCCTCTCATCACGCTGCCGCCACATTTGAGCTTCAGCCCTCTCTTCAGCCCGCCACTTACTCTCTTCAGCCCGCCACCTCCCCTCCCGGTCATTTTGTGCTTTCCTGCACTCTGACATTATTTGCCTCCACGCATTCGTCTGTGCTCTGTCAGTGTGGGAGGACAGCATGAGCTCGGAGAACATTTCATCGCGAGTGCATTTTTTTTCTTTCTAAGCTTCACTAGCCTCTGGGAAGGAGAAGATCCTGTGATCATTGAAACACATGCAGCTGGTGGAGAAAAAAAAAAGGGACAGTGGTGTTTAAAAAGACACATTTTATAAAACAGTGGCTACAGTCTTTCAGGGTAATCCTTGCTGTTAACATTACATACATAGCACATGTGCTTTTGTTACAAGGTCGCATTTTGCCTCCCCCCACCGCGTGGCTACCCCCTCAGCCCTCCCCCCTCCCCGTGGCTAACAGCGGGGAACATTTCTGTTCAGCCACAGGCAAACAGCCCAGCAGGAACGGGCTTCTCTGAGTGTCCCCTGAAGAAAAGCACTCTATTTCAACCAGGTGACCATGAATTATATCTCACTCTCCTGAGGATAACACAGAGAGATAAAGAACGGATGTTGTTTGAATGCCAGCAAACATACACTGCAATGCTTTGTTCTAGAATGATTCCCGAGTACGTGTTACTGGCCTGGAGTGGTAAAGTGTCCTACCATGAAGGACGCAATAAGGCTGCCCTCCCCAGAAACCTTTTACAAAGGCTTTAGGAGTACATCTAGGAGAACCGCGAATGCCAGGGCAAAGTAATCCTTTCACATGCTTGCTTTTAAACCATGTATAGTATTTTAAAAGGTACACTCACCAGAGGTCCCTTCTCCACCTGCTGGGTCCAGGAGGCAGCCTTGGGTGGGTTCGGGGGGTACTGGCTCTACGTCCAGGGTGAGAAACAGTTCCTGGCTGTCGGGAAAACTGGTTTCTCCGCTTGCTTGCTGTGAGCTATCTACAACCTCATCATCATCATCATCTTCTTCGTCCCGAAAACCTGCTTCCGTATTGCCTCCATCTCCATTGAAGGAGTCAAACAACACGGCTGGGGTAATGGTGGCTGAACCCCCTAAAATGGCATGCAGCTCATCATAGAAGCGGCATGTTTGGGGCTCTGACCCGGAGCGGCCGTTCGCCTGTCTGGTTTTCTGGTAGGCTTGCCTCAGCTCCTTAATTTTCACGCGGCACTGCTTCTGGTCCCTGTTATGGCCTCTGTCCTTCATGCCCTGGGAGATTTTGACAAAGGTTTTGGCATTTCGAAAACTGGAACGGAGTTCTGATAGCACGGATTCCTCTCCCCAAACAGCGATCAGATCCCGTACCTCCCGTTCGGTCCATGCTGGAGCTCTTTTGCGATTCTGGGACTCCATCATGGTCACCTGTGCTGATGAGCTCTGCATGGTCACCTGCAGCTTGCCATGCTGGCCAAACAGGAAATGAGATTCAAAAGTTCGCAGTTCTTTTCCTGTCTACCGGGCCAGTGCATCTGAGTTGAGGGTGCTGTCCAGAGCGGTCACAATGGAGCACTCTGGGATAGCTGCCGGAGGCCAATACCATCGAACTGTGTCCACAGTACCCCAAATTCGAGCCGGCAAGGTCGATTTAAGCGCTAATCCACTTGTCAGGGGTGGAGTAAGGAAATCGATTTTAAGAGCCCTTTAAGTCGAAATAAAGGGCTTCATTGTGTGGACGGGTGCAGGTTTACATCGATTTAACGCTGCTAAATTCGACCTAAAGTCCTAGTGTAGACCAGGGCTATGACAACAGTTGTAGATCCAGTTCCTGGGACCCAGTCAGAACCAGCCTAAAGATCGGAACTGGCGGAGCAGTCAGCACCAGAGCCTGTACTTGCAACCCCACCAAAGTCAGAGGAGTCAGCACCAAAGGGCGCCACAGAGCCTACACCTGCAGCAGCAGCTACATTGGCGCAAGAAGCTCAACTGGAGCCTGAAATACAACCCAGTGCACTAGTGGAGAGTGGTTCACAGTCAGTGGAGACACCCCCGTCACCTGTATCGCTTCTAGTGGGACCAAGCCCAAGTCCACAACCCAGCAAGGAACTAATGTCTCCAGCATCAATGGAGCAGTTCCAGGCAAAGCAGGAAGCAGATGAAAGCCTCAAGGGAGCTTGGACAGTGGCACGGAGTGACCCACCACCTCTCAGCTCTTCCAGTAGGTCCAGGTTTATTGTAAAAGGAGGACTCTTGTACAAGGAAACCCTTTCTGGTGGGAACAAGGAGAACTGGCATCCTCAGAGACAGTTGGTAGTTCCAAGTAAGTTTAGGAAAAAGCTCTTGAGCTTAGCCCATGATCACCCTAGTGCCCATCCTGGGGTGAACAAGACCAAAGACCATTTGGGGAAGTCATTTCACTGTGAGGGAATGGGCAAGGATGTTTCTACCTATGTCCGGTCTTGTGAGGTGTACTAGAGGCTGGGAAAGCCCCAAGACCAGGTCAAGGCTCTTGACTCTTGTTTCTTGACTTTAGCAAAGCTTTTGACACGGTCTCCCATAGTATTCTTGTCAGCAAGTTAAGGAAGTATGGGCTGGATGAATGCACTACAAGGTGGGTAGAAAGCTGGCTAAATTGTCGGGCTCAACGGGTAGTGATCAATGGCTCCATGTCTAGTTGGCAGCCGGTATCAAGTGGAGTGCCCCAAGGGTCGGTCCTGGGGCCGGTTTTATTCAATATCTTCATAAATGATCTGGAGGATGGTGTGGATTGCACTCTCAGCAAATTTGCGGATGATACTAAACTGGGAGGAGTGGCAGATACGCTGGAGGGGAGGGATACGATACAGAAGGACCTAGACCAATTGGAAGATTGGGCCAAAAGGAATCTGATGAGGTTCAATAAGGATAAGTGCAGGGTCCTGCACTTAGGACGGAAGAACCCAATGCACAGCTACAGACTAGGGACCGAATGACTAGGCAGCAGTTCTGCAGAAAAGGACCTAGGGGTGACAGTGGACGAGAAGCTGGATATGAGTCAGCAGTGTGCCCTTGTTGCCAAGAAGGCCAATGGCATTTTGGGATGTATAAGTAGGGGCATAGCGAGCAGATCGAGGGACGTGATCGTTCCCCTCTATTCGACATTGGTGAGGCCTCATCTGGAGTACTGTGTCCAGTTTTGGGCCCCACACTTCAAGAAGGATGTGGATAAATTGGAGAGAGTCCAGCGAAGGGCAACAAAAATGATTAGGGGACTGGAACACATGAGTTATGAGGAGAGGCTGAGGGAGCTGGGATTGTTTAGCCTGCAGAAGAGAAGAATGAGGGGGGATTTGATAGCTGCTTTCAACTACCTGAAAGGGGGTTCCAAAGAGGATGGCTCTAGACTGTTCTCAATGGTAGCAGATGACAGAACGAGGAGTAATGGTCTCAAGTTGCAGTGGGGGAGGTTTAGATTGGATATTAGGAAAAACTTTTTCACTAAGAGGGTGGTGAAACACTGGAATGCGTTACCTAGGGAGGTGGTAGAATCTCCTTCCTTAGAGGTTTTTAAGGTCAGGCTTGACAAAGCCCTGGCTGGGATGATTTAACTGGGAATTGGTCCTGCTTTGAGCAGGGGGTTGGACTAGATGACCTTCTGGGGTCCCTTCCAACCCTGATATTCTATGATTCTATGATTCTAAGGCCTCTCTTCAGCCTCTCCCCATAATTCAGGAGAAATATATGATCATAATTCATAATTCCCCATCCATTTCAGCATGTAGCTGTAGATATTCTGGGTCCTTTCCCTAAGAAGACATCCAGAGGAAAGCTATACATACTGACCTTCATGGATTTTGCGACCCGATGGCTGGAAGCAGTAGCTCTAAGCAACACCAGGGCTAAAAGCATAAGGCAGGCATTGGAAAAAATTTTTGCCAGGGTAGGTCGGCTCTCAGACATCCTTATGGATTTGGGAACTAACTTTCTGGCAGGGATCATGAAACATCTTTGGGAAGCTCATGGAGTAAACCACTTGGTTGCCACCCCTTACCACCATCAAACAAATGGCCTAGTGGAGAAGTTTAATGGGACTTTGGGGGCCATGATATGTAAATTCATGAATGAGCACTCCAATGATTGGGACCTAGTGTAGCAGCAGTTACTCTTTGCCTACAGGGCTGTACCACATCCCAGTTTGGGGTTTTCACCCTTTGAACTCGTTTGTGGCCATGAAGTTAAGTGGCCATTACACTTGGTGAAACAGCAATGGGAGGGGGTTACATCTTCTCCAGGAACTAACATTTTGGACTTTGCAACCAACCTGCAAAACACCCTCAAAGACACTCCAGCCCTTGCTCGAGAAAACTTACGGGATGCTCAACAAGAGCAAAAGGCCTGGTATGATAAACATGCCAGAGAGTGTTCCTTCAAAGTAGGTGACCAAGTCATGGTCCTGAAACCGCTCCAGGCCAATAAGATGGAAGTGTCGTGGGAGGGGGTATTTACGGTCCAAGAGTGCCTGGGAGCTGTTAATTACCTCATAGTGTTCCCAGCCCCTATCCTAAAACCTAAAGCAGGGGTCCCAAACTCAATTTACCTCAGGGCCAGTGCCAGTCCTCAAATTCTCCTAGCGGGCCAATAATGTCACTGAAGATGGTGTTCAGAAAAGAAAACATTTATATTGTATTTTTATTTCGAATTTCTTAGAAATAATAAAACTGTCATACAACTTTGTACAATTCTTCGCCTGCCAGAGAGTTTTAAGTATTTGCCAGACACCTGGCAATGTTTCAGTTCTGTGAGTTTGTTGGTGTGATAACTGGTTCTGTTGATGAAGGGAAAGCAGTGGACGTGTTATTCCTCGACTTTAGCAAAGCTTTTGACACAGGTCTCCCACAGTATTCCTGTCAGCAAATTAAAGAAGTATGGGCTGGATGGATGCACTACAAGGTGGGTAGAAAGTTGGCTAGATTGTCGGGCTCAACGGGTAGTGATCAATGGCTCCATGTCTAGCTGGCAGCCGGTATCTAGCAGAGTGCCCCAAGGGTCGGTCCTGGGGCCGGTTTTGTTCAATATCTTCATTAATGATCTGGAGGATGGTGTGGATTGCACCCTCAGCAAGTTTGCAGATGACACTAAACTGGGAGGAGTGGTAGATACGCTGGACCTAGACAAATTGGAGGATTGGGCCAAAAGAAATCTGATGAGGTTCCACAAGGACAACTGCAGAGTCCTGCACTTAGGACAGAAGAATCCAATGCACCGCTACAGACTAGGGACGGAACGGCTAGGCAGCAGTTCTGCAGAGAAGGACCTAGGGGTGACAGTGGACGAGAAGCTGGATATGAGTCAACAGTGTGCCCTTGTTGCCAAGAAGGCCAATGGCATTTTGGGATGTATAAGTAGGGGCATTGCCAGCAGATCGAGGGACGTGATCATTCCCCTCTATTCGACATTGGTGAGGCCTCATCTGGAGTACTGTGTCCAGTTTTCTCCACACTACAAAAAGGATGTGGAGAAATTCGAGAGACGTTCTCGGGGCGCAGATGGCTCGCGGGCTGGGACTTTGAGACCCCTGACCTAAAGTATACCTTGTTAATTCTCTAAAGCCCTTTTATTCCCGAGAAATCAAGGTTCTCCAGTTTACAGCCCAGGAGAGAGATGACACTGAGTGGCCTGAAGGAGTCTACTATGAAGGGAAAAGCAACGGTGGTTTTGAAGAGATGAGCCTTTCCATCACCCTTGGGCATAAGCAGCAACAGCAAATCCAGGAGCTGTGCACCAGCTTCACGCCAATGTTTTCAGCCATCCCAGGACGGACAGAACAGGCGTACCACTCCATTGACACAGGTGATGCTCGCCCAATTAGAGCCCAACCCTACCGGATGGCTCCTCAAGCCAAAACAGCAATAGAACGGGAGATCAAGGACATGTTACAGATGGGTGTAATCCGCCCCTCTGAGAGTCTATGGGCCTCTCCAGTGGTTCTGGTTCCCAAACCAGATGGGGAAATCCAGTTTTGTGTGGACTACCATAAGCTAAATCCTGTAACTCACCCAGACAACTATCCAATGCCACGCACAGATGAGCTATTGGAAAAACTGGGACGTGCCCAGTTCATCTCCAGCTTAGACTTAACCAAGGGTGTAGGGAGCCAGGGTGGCTTCCCTCCAAACCAGACGGTAAACAGCCACTCTCTCAGCCTGAGTGGGCGGGGTCAGACCAAGCCCTTAGCCCACTATTTGCACCAGGGAGGGAGACAGACACAGGCTGCTGGCTGTTCCCTCCAGACCCTGCTGCCGAGCCAGGGAAGGCCCTGGGCCAGGAGAAACCTGATCTGGAGGAAGGACTGGGGCTACCAGGACTTCCAGCTGCCGAGTACCCAGAGGAACTGGAGGAACCAGGCAGTAACCCGGGCCAGCGTGAGCCACAGACTCTTGCCGGCGCTCCCCCTGCCTGAGGGGCGTGCCACAGACTCTTGCCGGCGCTCCCCCTGCCTGAGGGGCATGCTACAGACTCTTGCCGGCGCTCCCCCTGCCTGAGGGGCGCGCCACTGACTCTGGCTGGCACACCTCCCTCTGCTAATTCCCTAGTGACAGAAAGGTGTGACCAAGGCCTGTCAGTGAGTCAGTAGCTCCCCACCGCCCTCCAGCAGCTTGGTGGACCAACTGAAACCTGTCACAAAGGGGTACTGGCACGTACTGCTAGATGAATCCGCCAAGGAAAGGTCAGCCTTCATTACCCATGTAGGGTTGTATGAATTTAATGTGCTCCCTTTTGGACTGCAAAATGCACCTGCCACCTTCCAGAGACTGGTAAATAATCTTCTGGCTGGATTTGGGGAATTTGCAGTAGCCTACCTTGACGATGTGGCCATATTCTCAGATTCATCGGCAGAACACCTCCAAACTGTCTTCCAGCGCATAAGGGAGGCAGGATTAACCATTAAGGCCAAGAAGTGTCAATAGGCCTAAACAGAGTAATGTTCCTTGGACACCAGGTGGGTCAAGGAACTATCAACCCTCTACAGGCTAAAGTAAATGCTATCCAATATTGGCCTGTCCCTAAGTCAAAGAAGCAGGTCCAATTCTTCTTGGGCTTGGACGGGTATTACAGACGATTTATACCACAATACAGCCAAATTGCCACTCCACTGACAGACCTAACCAGGAAAAAACAATCAAATGCAGTTCAGTGGTGTGAGCAGTGTCAGAAAGCCTTTAACCAGCCCTTACGACTAACCCTGTACTAAAGGCCCCGAACTATGACCAACCGTTCGTCATAACCACAGATGTGTCTGAGTGTCTGTGTAGGAGCAATTTTAACACAGGAAGGACAAGATCAACAATTCCATCCTGTTGTGTTTCTCAGCAAAAAACTTTCTGAGAGGGAAAGCCACTGGTCAGTCTCAGAAAAAGAATGTTACGCCATTGTGTACGCTCTGGAGAAGCTACTCCCATACATTTGGGGATGGCGGTTCCACCTATGGGCTGACCATGCTGCACTGAAGTGGCTTCACACAGTCAAAGAAACTAACAAAAAACTTCTTCAGTGGAGTTTAGCTCTTCAAAACTTTGATTTTGAAATACAACTCATTTCAGGAGCCTCTAACAAAGTGGCTGATGCACTCTCCTGGGAAGGTTTCCAAGAATCAGCCAGGTAAAAATGTCCCTGCATTCTAAGTCATTGTAGTCCTTGAAATGTAAAAAAAAAAAATACTGTTTAGTTCTTCATATAATTATTAGTGAAATTAGAGGTGCATGTAACTTATTAACTCTGTTTCCTAACCCTCCAGGAAAAATCACAGCCCGTGTGGACCTGACCTAAACCAGGCTGGCCAACACCATCTGTGGTTTGGGGGGCGTGTAATAAATGAATTGGCGGAGTAGCTTCCTTTTATGGACACCCACCTAGCCACTTAGCTATAAAATCCCTCTTGGAGCTGTTCTCTACGTACTTTACCTGTAAAGGGTTAACAAGCCCACAGGTAAAAGGAAAGGAGTGGGCACCTAACCAAAAGAGCCAATGGGAGGGCTAGAACTTTTTAAAATGGGGGGAAAAACTTTCCTTTGTCTGTGTGTTGTTCTCCGGGAAAGGGGGGAACAGGGAGCAGTTATGCTGTGAGAAGCTGAAGGCCAGGTATGAAAATCATCAGCTCATGTCTAGAACAACTTATTTAAGAAGCCAGATATGTAAGGAGATCAGGAATGTTTAGAAAGACGCGATTAGGTTTATTTCTGTTTATTTCTTACTGGCTTGTGGACTCCTCTGTGCTAACCCCAAATGTTTTTTGTTTTGCTTGTAACCTTTAAGCTGGACCTCAAGAAGGTTATTCTTGATGTTTAATTTTTGTAAGTGGGTTTTTTAAATCTAGCAAAAGCCTACGTTCCAGGTGTATTTCCTTTCTTTTTGTTTTTTTAATAAAATTTACCTTTTTTAAGAACAGGATTGGATTTTTGGTGTCCTAAGAGGTTTGTGCATATGTTGTTTAATTAGCTGGGGGAAACAGCTAATTTCCTTTGTTTTCTTTCTCAGCTCTTCCCCGGAGTGGGGGTGAAACGGCTTGAGGTTACCGCACAGAAAGGAATTCCCAAGTGCTTCTTCCTGGGTTCCAAGAGGTTTGCATTTGGGTGGTGGCAGCATCTCCCATCCAAGGTCAGGGAAAAGCTGTAACCTTGGGAGGTTAATACAAGCCTGGAGTGGCCACTATTAATTTTTAGAAGAATTGCGGACCCCCACCATCTGCACTTGAAGTGCCAGAGTGGGAAATCAGCCTTGACACAAGGTGAGACAGCTGAAACAGAAGAGACCTACCCCAGACTATCCCATAGCCCACTGGCTAGGGTTCCCAGCCAATGGGAGCTGCGAAGCCAGTGCTCTGGGTAGAGGCAACATTCAGAACTGCCTGGCCACACCTCTGCCTAGCAGCTGAGCGAGGGGGATGTCGCTGCTTCTGGGGAGCCCCCAGGTAACCACCGCTCAGAGCCCACTTCACCCCATCCCGTACCCCAACCCCCTGCCCCCCTCCCTCACCCAAACTCTGCTGCTGCTGTGAGGGAGGCGCAGTCAGGTAGGGAGCCTGCTGGCCCTGCCAATCCCCGCCCCACAGCACTAGTGCGGGTCCCGGGCCACACAGTGCCACCCATGCCCCCCTAGCACCAGCAGTGATCCCAGGCCATGCGCCACTGCCCGTGCTGCCCTGCAGCACCTGGGCCACCCTCCCCCAGCACCCATAGTGCCCCCCCTTCCCTCCCCAAGTTTTAGTCACTGGTATTTTTAGTAAAAGTCATGGACAGATCATGGGCCATGAATTTTTGTTTACTGCCCGTGACCTGTCTGTGACTTTTACTAAAAATACCTGTGACTAAAATGAAGCCTTAATTATCTGTCCTGCACTGCCTCTACCTGTCCCCTGGTATGTGTCCACTTTAAAAGACCCATTTGTTTTTGGTCAAAACAGCGGCATACTTATTTTGTTCATTCTCCAAACATAACAGTTCATTATAAAATTGTCTTGATTGGGGAGGTTTCATGGCTATTTTTCTTCTTTCTTATGAATAAAAAAGGACCAAATAGTTACTTTATTCATTTATATTTTTTTCTCCTCTTTTCATATGGTAGAAATTTTGGACTTATAGTCCACAATAATTTTTGTAAAAGATTCTGTGGAGAACTGGACAAACTAGTAGGTTTATAACATTCCCCAGAGGGATAGCAGATGAAATCAAATGAGACCAGCCTCTCCCCTCCTTCAGGGATACAGAAACAAGAAGAGATTGCCAAACCCACCAAAGAAATTGCAGAACTTAGAAGTGCTACCAGTCACTTAGACCAGCCACAACAAGTAGGCTGTCCCCTCCTCCAGGACTAAGAAGAAGTGCTGAGAGTTCATTTCAGAGACTAAATTTCTCTCTGTGTTCTTAATATAAACAACTGAAAGTTACTTAGGGCATGGCTACACTTGCAGATGTAGAGTGCTTTGAGTTAAACCAGCCTTCGGAGAGCGCAGTAGGGAAAGAGCTGCAGTCTGTCCACACTGACAGTTTAAAGCGCACTGACATGGCCACATTTGTGGCCCTTGCAGTGGAATTGGGAGCGGTGCATTGTGGGCAGCTATCCCAGCATGCAAGTGATCGCAACGTGCTTTTCAAATGTGGGGTGGGGTGTGACAGGGAGTGTGTTGTGTGTATGTGGGGGAAGAGAGCATGTCAGCATGCTGTCTTGTAAGTTCAGACAGCAGCAGACCCCCTTTCTCCCCCTTCCCCCCCCCACCTCTCTATATCACACACAGCATTCCACACTAATGGCTTGCTTTGTCTCAGAGCAGATAAGCAGCCGGCTGTCAGAAACGGAGCTTTCAAAGGGCATATCCACATTCCTGCAGCGATTCAAAAACAATGACAAGAGTGGCCACTTGACTTAAGGGGATTATGGGATGTTTCCGGAGGCTGATCAGAGCGCAGTAATGCAACACCTCGTCCACACTGGCGCCGCGGTGCTCCAGCGGGGGCGCAGCAAACGTTATTCCACTCGCCGAGGTGGAGTACCAGCAGTGCTGTAGTTGCAGAGTCAGAGCGCTCTACATGCCTTGCCAGTGTGGACAGGGAGTGAGCTAGTGTGCCTGGGGCTCCTTTATTGCGCTGTAACTCGCAAGTGTAGCCAAGCCCTAAATTGAGTCTCCAGCCTTTTTGGTGAGACCTCAAGGAACCATATTTTAGATTTTAACTAAATAATGCTATATGCGTGTTTCTTCTTTGTGAGTCCAAGTAAATTGGCCTCAGAGAGCCTCAAACAATAACTTTAAGTAACTGCTTTTGATATTTTCACAGAGTCATAGAAATGCAGGGCTAGAAAGGATCTCATTAGGTCAACTAGTCCAGCCCACCTAGGCTGAGGCAGGATTAGGTATACCCTAGACCATCCCTGACAGGTGTTTGTCTAACCTGTTCTTAAAACCCTCCAATGATGGAGATTCCACAGGCTCCCTAGGTAGCCTGTTCCAGTGCTTAACTCTCCAGACTGCTGCGCTGGGCATCACAAAATGGGGAAGAGATGGCCAGCCCTCTGTGGAGATAGAGGTGGTTAGGGACTATTTAGAAAAGCTGGACGTGCACAAGTCCATGGGGCCGGACGAGTTGCATCCGAGAGTGCTGAAGGAATTGGCGGCTGTGATTGCAGAGCCATTGGCCATTATCTTTGAAAACTCGTGGCGAACCGGGGAAGTCCCAGATGACTGGAAAAAGGCTAATGTAGTGCCAATCTTTAAAAAAGGGAAGAAGGAGGATCCTGGGAACTACAGGCCAGTCAGCCTCACTTCAGTCCCTGGAAAAATCATGGAGCAGGTCCTCAAAGAATCAATCCTGAAGCACTTGCATGAGAGGAAAGTGATCAGGAACAGCCAGCATGGATTCACCAAGGGAAGGTCATGCCTGATTAATCTAATCGCCTTTTATGATGAGATTACTGGTTCTGTGGATGAAGGGAAAGCAGTGGATGTATTGTTTCTTGACTTTAGCAAAGCTTTTGACACGGTCTCCCACAGTATTCTTGTCAGCAAGTTAAGGAAGTATGGGCTGGATGAATGCACTACAAGGTGGGTAGAAAGCTGGCTAGATTGTCGGGCTCAACGGGTAGTGATCAATGGCTCCATATCTAGTTGGCAGCCGGTATCAAGTGGAGTACCCCAAGGGTCGGTCCTGGGGCCGGTTTTGTTCAATATCTTCATAAATGATCTGGAGGATGGTGTGGATTGCACTCTCAGCAAATTTGCGGATGATACTAAACTGGGAGGAGTGGTAGATACGCTGGAGGGCAGGGATAGGATACAGAAAGACCTAGACAAATTGGAGGATTGGGCCAAAAGAAATCTGATGAGGTTCAATAAGGATAAGTGCAGGGTCCTGCACTTAGGACGGAAGAACCCAATGCACAGCTACAGACTAGGGACCGAATGGCTAGGCAGCAGTTCTGCGGAAAAGGACCTAGGGGTGACAGTGGACGAGAAGCTGGATATGAGTCAGCAGTGTGCCCTTGTTGCCAAGAAGGCCAATGGCATTTTGGGATGTATAAGTAGGGGCATAGCGAGCAGATCGAGGGACGTGATCGTTCCCCTCTATTCGACATTGGTGAGGCCTCATCTGGAGTACTGTGTCCAGTTTTGGGCCCCACACTTCAAGAAGGATGTGGATAAATTGGAGAGAGTCCAGCGAAGGGCAACAAAAATGATTAGGGGACTGGAACACATGAGTTATGAGGAGAGGCTGAGGGAGCTGGGATTGTTTAGCCTGCAGAAGAGAAGAATGAGGGGGGATTTGATAGCTGCTTTCAACTACCTGAAAGGGAGTTCCAAAGAAGATGGCTCTAGACTGTTCTCAATGGTAGCAGATGACAGAACGAGGAGTAATGGTCTCAAGTTGCAGTGGGGGAGGTTTAGATTGGATATTAGGAAAAACTTTTTCACTAAGAGGGTGGTGAAACACTGGAATGCGTTACCTAGGGAGGTGGTAGAATCTCCTTCCTTAGAGGTTTTTAAGGTCAGGCTTGACAAAGCCCTGGCTGGGATGATTTAACTGGGAATTGGTCCTGCTTCGAGCAGGGGGTTGGACTAGATGACCTTCTGGGGTCCCTTCCAACCCTGATATTCTATGATTCTATGATTCTATGATTCCTCATAGTTAGAAAGGTTTTTATAATATCTAACCTCAATCTCCATCACTGCAGACTAAGACGATTCTTTCTTATCCTACCCTTGCTGGATATTGATCATTGTCCTCTTTATAACAGCCTTTTAAATATTTGAAAGCTGTTATCATGTCCCCTCCTCAGCCTTCTCTTCTCTAGACGAAACATGCCCGGTTCTTTCAATCTTCATTCAGAGATCAGGTTTTCTAAACTCTTATCATTTGTGTTCCTCTCCAGTTTGTTCACGTTGTTCTTACAGCGTGGTGCTCAAAACTGGACACAGTACTCCTTCTGAGGCTTTTCCAGTGTTGAGTAGAGTGGAACAGTTACCTCCTGTGTCTTATATACAACACTCCTGTTTCTTCATAATGTATGTGCAAAGTGCCTCAGGTGGCACGTGACCAGGATTCATCACTGAATTTGCTCTGCTGGATGGATCATTAGCTTCCCTGACCTATCCCAGAATTACATTTGCCTTTTTTTTAACAGTGCCTCACTTTTAAACTAGTCCCTTTCAGGCCAAACACTATAAATAGCAGGGATCACATCCTTAAAAGTGCCTTAAGAAAAAAGGCATCCTTACTCCATGGAGAATTACAGTGTGATAAACGTATTAGAAATTCTGAAGAATAGATAAGTGATATGAGATAATCTAATCAGAGATCTTGGAGATTTGTATTGTTCTATGGTATAAGTGCTTGGCCTCCATGCATCTGGAGGGGCTTCCAAAGTAGCGCACAGCAGTATGGCATGCACACAAACAATAGCCTGCACTAATTCAATTCAATCCAACTTAGTACACTTTGAAAGAGGATTCCAGAATTTGCACCAAATAGGCAGTTAGAATGTTTTATGGGTTTGCACCATAGGTGCACAGGCCTTTTCCATCTGCACTAAATCGAGGTAGCACAGACTATCACCCCCAACGCTCCAAGAAGACAAGCCCCAGAGACAGTCCCTGCCTGCGGATAGTGTGGGGGCAGAGTGAGGGCAGCTGACTTCAGCACTGTTACTGAGCATGCTCAGTCCGTGTGAGCATGTTCAGTAGAAGCCAAACAGCAAATCTAGAGGGCACGTGACCCTGCGTGCAGTATTTTGCATTCAGGACATGCCTGGAATATCTGATATCCAAGCTTAATGTATAAAACAGTTGGCTACATTCCTATGAGAGTCTTGGTGAATTAATAAACTTGTTGATTAATAACTATCCTGATTTGAGAAGTACTGTCCAAGGTAAAAGTAAACCTGAGAAAAACCTAGCATTGAAATTAGTGAACTAATGCTCTTGGGTTCTGCTCCAACCTCTGCCACTTGCCTGCCAGGTAACCTTGGACAAGTCACTTCACCGCTCTGTGACTCAGTTTCCTCATCTGTAAAATCGGGATAATGACCCTGCCTTCCTTTTAAAAAGTACTTTGACATCTACTGATGAAAAGTGCTAGACAAAAGCTTGGCATTATTATTATGATGAATAATGATTTCCCTTTCTTAGGGTTTTGAAAATCTCACTCGGCACCTACATATCTTAAAAAATGTGGCCCTATATTCTTGTCCAAGAGGGGACGTAATTTTTATTCACACACTTCAAACCTATTTGTATTGGTTTATTGCTCTAATATCCATTTAAATCCAAACACTTGACGGAAAAGATCAATTTAAGTGAAGTGAAACTTGGGGGTATACAAGACAAATCAGACTCCTGAAAGGGGTACAGTACTCTGGAAAGGTAGAGAATCATTGGTCTAGCAGACCAGCATTCCTACGTTGGTAAAGCGCTCCTAGTGTAGACTTTAGCTGTAGGTGCTTCTGAAAATGTTAAACTTGGTGCAAGTTATCTGGACCAACTGAATTTAAAATATCTCACTTTAGTATAATAGTGTGTTGCTGTGTATAATTCTTCAGTGATGAATGTTTGGCTGTATTATTTTCCCAACAGAGCTGTTAATAGTTCAGTTTCCGCAGTAGGAGAGTGTCCAGAAACTGTGATTTAGAAATGGTCTGGGTTTAAAAACATGAAATATTTTTGTAGCAAGTATTCCCTAATAGTGAGACTTATTTTCACCATTTTCCCCCCAGCACAGGATTTTCCATTCCCAAACCTGATGTGATCTTCCTGATGGAGCAAGCGTGGGTCCCAGTTCTCCAAGGCTCTGAGGAAAGGGGCAGCCTGAGCAGCACTGACACAGGTGAGGATTTGGTGAAATGGACTCCAATACTATCTTTGAGTGAAAGGAACAGCTGGGATTTCCACAAAGGGCTTGTGAGCTCCCCAGCTTCTAGCTCATCTTGCCCGAGACAGGATGGCCCCCAGCAGGTGTCATATCCTCTTGGCAGATGTCACTTATTGCTGCCCACCCACCCTGATGGACACCTGCCTGTAGCTCTTTCCCCCTGAGTGTTTGGATGGGATGTGGAGACAGAACTCGCCTCCTTTTCTCTTTCCTCTGGGGAAGGGTTTGGGGATTCAGCTCCTGATATTTCTACCAGGGTTGGAAGGGAGGTTAGGAGGTCATCTAGTCCAACCCCCTGCTCAAAGCAGGACCAATCCCCAATTTTTGCCCCAGATCCCTAAATGGCCCCCTCAAGGATTGAACTCACAATCCTGGGTTTAGCAGGCCAATGCTCAAACCACTGAGCTATCCCTCCCCCCAGGTAACTTTGGTTTCCCACTTTCCTGTTCCCCTTTCTGAGGTTCCCTGTCCCCCGGCCCAGGGAGTGACTCCTGCCTGGATTCTCTCTGTCCCAGCAGGTGATGGGACGGGGAGTGAGAACCAGGAGGAGACCCCTCAGCAGGAAGGTCCTGAGCGAGTGCAACCACAGGGGACGGTATCAGGACTATCAAACAGGAACATCTCCCAGAGATCTGGGAGGAGAGACACCTGTGAGGGTCAGAGCAGGCCAGAGAGACAGCAGAGAAACCAGCCAAGGAAAATGAAAGGTAAATCCACTCCTGTTGGGGGAGATTTCACGGAATCCATTGATACCACAATTCAGCAGAGAATCAATATGGGAGCAAAACCTCACACGTGCCACATCTGTGGAAAAATATACAGGTCGAACTCATCCTTTACTAAACATTGGAGACTCCACACAGGAGAGAAACGTTATAAATGTACCGACTGTGGGAAAAGCTTCATTCAGAGCTCGCACCTTATGCAACATCAGAGAATCCACACCAGCGAGAAACCCTACAATTGCAATGACTGTGGGAAAGGCTTCAGTGACAGCTCGCATCTTATTAAACATCAGAGAACCCACACAGGACAGAAGCCCTATAAATGCCCCGAATGCGGGAAAAGCGTCTGTGACAGCTCAACGCTCACTAAACACCGGAGAATCCACACAGGAGAGAAGCCCTACAAATGCCCCGATTGCAGGAAAAGCTTTGGTCGGAGCTCAGACCTTATTATCCACCAAAGAATCCACACGGGAGAGCGGCCCTATAAATGCAATGACTGTGGGAAAAGCTTCACTGATCGATCAACCTTTATTAAACATCAGCGAATCCACACGGGAGAGAAACCGTATGAGTGCCCCGAGTGTGGGAAAAGCTTCAGTGACAACTCAGCCTTTATTCGGCATCAGAGAATCCACACGTGAGAGAGCCTTGTGCCAATGAGGGCTAGGCAAAAGGAATAAAACCACTGCCATTTGCCACAGATCTCAGAAAGCCTGGCAAGGCTGGAGTGGCCCTCTCATGAGGCACACAACAGCCTTATTAAAGCAAACAATGAAATTATTTCCTGGAACAGAGCACAGCAAGAGGCTAAGATAAGTTTCCCATGCTGCAATGGGATTTGATTATTACTTCTCAAGAAGAACATTACATAAGAATGGCCATACTCATAGAATCATAGGATATCAAGGTTGGAAGGGACCTCAGGAGGTCATCTAGTCCAACCCCCTGCTCAAAGCAGGACCAATCCCCAACTAAATCATCCCAGCCAGGACTTTGTCAAGCATGACCTTGAAAACCTCAAAGGAAGCAGATTCCACCACCTCCCTAGGTAACCCATTCCAGTGCTTCACCACCCTTCTAGTGAAAAACGTCCAACGTCCTACTAAACTAAACTAAACGTCCAACGTCCTAACTTTTCCTAACGTCCAACTTAAACCTCCCCCACTGCAACTTGAGACCATTACTCCTTGTTCTGCCAAAGGTCCATTCAGCCCAGTATCCTGTCTATCGACAGTTGCCAATGCCAGGTGCCCCAGAGGGAGTGAACCTAACAGGTAATGATCAAGTGATCTCTCTCCTGCCATCCATTTCCACCCTCTGACAAATAGAGGCTAGGGACACCATTCCTTACCCATCCTGGCTAATAGCCATTGATGGACTTAAACTCCATGAATTTATCTAGTTCTCTTTTAAACCCTGTTATAGTCCTAGCCTTCACAACCACCTCAGGCAAGGAGTTCCACAGGTTGATTGTGCGCTGTGTGAAGAAGAACTTACTTTTATTTGTTTTAAACCTGCTGCCCATTCATTTCATTTGGTGGCCCCTCGTTCTTATATTATGGGAACAAGGATATAACTTTTCCTTATTCACTTTCTTCACACCACTCATGGTTTTATATACCTCTATCATATCCCCCCTTAGTCTCCTCTTTTCCAAGCTGAAAAGTCCTAGCCTCTTTAATCTCTCCTCATATGGGACCCATTCCAAACCCCTAATCATTTTAGTTGCCTTTTTCTGAACCTTTTCTAATGCCAGTATATCTTTTTTGAGATAAGGGGACTACATCTGTACCCAGTATTCAAGATGTGGGCATACCATAGATTTATATAAGGGCAATAAGATATTCTCCGTCTTATTCTCTATCCCTTTTTTAATGATTCCTAAGATCCCATTTGCTTTTTTGACTGCCGCTGCACAGTGCGTGGACGTCTTCAGAGAACTATCCACAATGACTCCAAGATCTTTCTCCTGATTAGTTGTAGCTACATTAGCCCCCATCATATTGTATGTATAGTTGGGGTTATTTTTTCCAATGTGCATTACTTTACATTTATCCGCATTAAATTTCATTTGACATTTTGTTGCCCAATCACTTAGTTTTATGAGATCTTTTTGAAGTTCTTCACAGTCTGCTTTGGTCTTAACTATCTTGAGCCGTTTAGTATCATCTGCAAACTTTGCCACCTCACTGTTTACCCCTTTCTCCAGATCATTTATGAATAAGTTGAATAGGATTGATTCTAGGACTGACTCTTGGGGAACACCACTAGTTACCCCTCTCCATTCTGAAAATTTACCATTTATTCCTACCCTTTGTTCCCTGTCTTTTAACCAGTTCTCAATCCATGAAAGGATCTTCCCTCTTATCCCATGACAACTTAATTTACATAAGAGCCTTTGGAGAGGGACCTTGTCAAAGGCTTTCTGGAAATCTAAGTACACTATGTCCACTGGATCCCCCTTGTCCACGTTTGTTGACCCCTTCAAAGAACTCTAATAGATTAGTAAGACATGATTTCCCTTTACAGAAACCATGTTGACTTTTGCCCAACAATTTATGTTCTTCTATGTGTCTGACAATTTTATTCTTTACTACTGTTTCAACTAATTTGCCCGGTACTGACGTTAGACTTACCGGTCTGTAATTGCCGGGATCACCTCTAGAGCACTTTTTAAATATTGGCATTACATTAGCTATCTTCCAGTCATACTAGAACATCTTCTCTTCCGGGCATATGCTCTGCTGCTGCTGTCCACTAACCTTCTTCATCTTAATTAGTTTTGATGTCTGATTTATTCCTGATAGTGTTTTCATTAATGAAATTAATTCGAGTGCTTAGAGGAGGTTGGGGGAGAGGAGGAGGAACGCTGTTTCTCACCCAATTTGTATTTCATAGAATCATAGAATATCAGGGTTGGAAGGGACCTCAGGAGGTCATCTAGTCCTACCCCCTGCTCAAAGCAGGACCAGCTTGTTACCGGCTGCCAACTAGATATGGAGCCATTGATCACTACCCGTTGAGCCCGACAATCTAGGCAGCTTTCTATTCACCTTATAGTCCATTCATCCAGCCCATACTTCTTTAACTTGCTGGCAAGAATACTGTGGGAGACCATGTCAAAAGCTTTGCTAAAGTCAAGGATCAACACGTTCACTGCTTTCCCCTCATCCACAGAGACAGTTATCTCATCATAGAAGGAAATTAGATTAGTCAGGCATGACTTTCCCTTGGTGAATCCATGTTGACTGTTCCTGATCACTTTCCTTTCCTTGAAGTGCTTCAGAATTGATTCCTTGAGGACATGCTCCATGATTTTTCCAGGGACTGAGGTGAGGCTGATTAGCCTGTAGTTCCCAGTATCCTCCTTCTTCCCTTTTTTAAAAATGGGCACTACATTAGCCTTTTTCCAGTCATCCGGGACCTCCTCCGATCGCAATGAGTTTTCAAAGATAATGGCCAATGGCTTTGTAATCACATCCACCAACTCCTTTAGCACTCTCAGATGCAGCGCATCTGGCCCCATGGACTTGTGCTCATCCAGCTTTTCTAAATAGAGATTGGGCAAGCAGGGGGCCCACTACTCATGGATTCAGCATACTCTGATCCGGTTCCAACAGTGGACATGAAGGAAGCATGGCCTCCTTCGTTAAGTGGGCTTTCCATTGGTAGTCCCTGTGCTTTTTTGTTCTAAGGGGAAGGAAGTGCAATTCCCTCACATGCCCTCCCCCTAGGTAGATCAAACAGCTTGTTTGCCTGTTCGTGACAGGGAACAGAGTCCTGCATGTGTTTAAAACCCAAGAAATGTTTCATAATAAATCCACAGGACTTACGCTAAAGTCTATAGCTAAACTATACAAATGCTGAGAACTAATTAAACTAACACCACTATAGAACTATTTACAGAATTAAGACTGTAAGCCTGGCTAACCATTAGCAAAGCTATAGGGAGCTCCGATTCTCTCCAAGAACGGTGAGAAGGAACTGAGAGGGAGGTGGTGGACATGTGCCTTTTATGCCCCAGCTGGGCACGAGGGATGAGGGGCAGATATCACCCAGTGTTACTGCTGGCAAAAGTCTCAGATTCAAGTGCATTGGGTGCACGTGCACCTAAAGTGGAGTGTGTGCATGCATGGTTACTCGAAGGAGAAGGGATATTTCTCTAGCTCTCTCTTTCTTACCTTGCTTTTTTCCTCTGATCAGGAGTCAAGGATTGAGTATCCCAGATCATTTCTCCGGCTCCTTCCATGGTGATCTGGAGCCAGGACTGAGCAGCTGCTGCTCCCCAGTGGGGTCTGTGTTGGGTAGAGACCTTCATTAAACCTCCTATGTGCTCAGCCCAGGGAGGACTTTCTGCAGTGGCTGGAACCGGCTCCTGGGGAAGGCATGGGCTCTGCTGACACCAGCTCCTGAGTCAGTTGTTTGAGAGAGAACTCAGTGAAAATGCTGGAGTAGGGAAGGAAAGTGATTCCCCTGCACAAGTGGCCCCTCCTCACTCCCACGTGTCTGTGAGTTCCAGAGCTGCTGCTTTTACTGAACACTCACCCTGTATAGCCTCAGATCTCACAGCCCTGCAGAATTTGCTCACTTGATAACATAGTTCTCGTTCCTCTCACCAGCATATTAACAACCAAGAAGGCACAACACCTTGCTCAGATCCAGCAGGCATCTGGTAGGGGAGCAAACCCCCGGGGGGGGCGGGTGGCTCAGATACAGGGAAGAAGTGGGGAAGAAGGGGCAGAGATGATTCAGAGGGTTTTCTCTCAGAGCTTGTGTGTGTGTTGGGGGTTTTATGAAAGGAAGGGTGAAAATTAACATGGAGATGGAGGAAAAGGAGGGAGGTGATGGGAGAGACAGCCTGAAGTGTGTGAGATTTAACCATTCCTGCACAGTCAGAGAAATCACTGAGTGCAGGTTTTATTCTTTGTTTAAAAGTCTAACCAATCTTCCCTATATCCAGGTAAGCCATGGAACACTCTCCAATTCTGCAATGACTGTTAAATCTATGCTAGGGTAATATTAATAATAATGATGAATAATTAATAATCAACAGCAGCATTTAAGTACTGTCATGGATGCATTTGCCCCATACAGAACATCAGGCCTTACAGGACTTGAATTCCCCAGGCAAAATGGGTGAGGTAATATTTTTTATTGGACCAACTTCTCTTAGTGAGAAAGATGAGCTTTTGAACCACATGGAGAAAGCTTGCCTCTCTCTCACTGACAGAAGTTGGTCCAATAAAAGATATCACCTCCCTGACCTTGTCTCTCTAGTATCCTGGGACCGACATGGCTACTACTACACTACATCCCACAACGGTATTCCACAAACATTTCCACACACACTGTTTTGTTGTAACACCCGTTTCTCCTTGCACTGTTGGGGCCCACAGTGTTTTGGCTAATTTTAATCAAGGGTCCAGCTACATGCAGAGGGGGATCCTCAACATTCAACGCCGCTCGGGGAAGTGATGTTACTAAAGTGGGCCTAGAGAGGCACTTATGTCAGTACTTGTGGCACCTTAGAGACTAACCAATTTATTTGAGCATGAACTTTCGTGAGCTACAGCTCACTTCATCGGATGCATACCATGGAAACTGCAGCAGACTTTATATACACACAGAGATCATGAATATATAAAGTATATAAAGATCATATACAGAGATCATGTATATATAAAGTATATAAAGTCTGCTGCAGTTTCCACGGTATGCATCCAATGAAGTGAGCTGTAGCTCACGAAAGCTCATGCTCAGATAAATTGGTTAGTCTCTAAGGTGCCACAAGTACTCCTTTTCTTTTTGCGAATACAGACTAACACGGCTGTTACTCTGAAACCTGTCACTTATGTCAGTGGGAGCCAGATTTAAGTGAAGACACTTTCGCACCTAGGTCAACGCCAGGCAGCTTACTTCGACCTAACCCTGTAGCGTAGGCCAGGTCTTATATTGGACTTGGAGATTTTGGGGGAAATGGAGGGTAGGAAGTGACCTAGGAGGGCAACACCTGCGGCGCACTCCAGAATGCTTGACTTTGTGGTCTCTCGTAAGGCCCTGGGTCAAAGCCTGGTGGAGCAGGAGGGCTCCGGCTCAGCTACTAACTATCCTCGTTGCAGAAGGGGCATAACCCTCTAGAAAGGAGAGTAAAGACATTGAAAACCCTTATGTGAGGATAAGCCACAAATAAGGGTTAGAAAGTAGATGGAAGGCCCTTCCTGCTGGGATGCAAGAGACTGGAATCAGGGTATGCTAACTACTAAGCCATCTGAGGACTGTACTCCACAATCTAAAATCCCTTTTGGAAAAGATGCACAAAACTATTCACACATGAACAACACACACTGATCAGCCTGGTGTATGAGTCCATATTCACTTTAAATCCAAACAAATATATTGTAAGTTACTTAAAGTATATCTTCTGCAGGAGGCACAAGTAAATTCATTCCTGTTCTAAAGATGTTAGCACTTCGTGCCACATTCCCCATTTTACATATGGTTATGGCCATATCTCTAAAATCAGAGTGAACTAGGTAAGTATATGCTCTGTAACAAAAAAAACAGGGAAATGTACAGCTAAGCCACAGAACTGAATGAATAATGGATTTTTTGGTGAGGGTGATGAACCGAAAACTAAGAAAGAAAAAGATAGGTCAAATAAAGAACTCAGAAATGTTTCATTTTGAATCAACCAAAATATTTCAAATCAACTTAAAAAAAATCTTGTTTTTTTTTTTAAACAACTTTTTTCTTAAGTTTTCCATTTTGATTCAGCTATTTCAGGTGTCTTTCCGATTTGTATGTGTTTGGGTTTGTTTGTTTGTTTTTAATTGACCAAATTTTGTATCAAAATATCATTTTGAATAAAAAAATCAAAATGAAACATTCTGATTCTTTCAAAAACTTATTTTTCAACTGGAACCATTAGCCAACTTGAATTTGACAAATGGTGTCATGTTCCGCAAAATGCAATTTTTCAACAAAAATAAAATGAATTGAAAAAAGTTTGCCCAACTCTACTAAAACATTGGCAAACAGCCTCCCAAAAGAAATATCAAATATTATGTTTACATTGCACAGAGTACATACATGCCCAGTGCCACAGCTCCATAATGTGACTACACAGAAATTACAGCCTTACTGCCCAACTTTCGTATCACTTTTCAAATGTACACTTCATTGCACTGAAAATTATCAAGCCAACACCCCAGATTCAAACACTTGCCATTTATTTTCTTTTTTAATAACCTTCATTTCGCTGATGGAGAATGACAGAAAGAAGGAAATATGTGATCCCTTGAACAGACCAAGAATGGGAGGAGAGGACCCCGCATACACAGTGTAGGAGGAGGGGACATGTGCATCTTGCAACACAACACAATGCAGGTCATAATCTGTTTTCCAAAGGACCGCATAGTCCACAGTTAAGCTTGGGAGAGGAGAATTCACTTAGTGGAAGTCTAAGGAGGTGAATTCACCTGAATGGAAGTCTGCCTTCCTATCCCTAATCCCCCATCCATAGAGACTGAGAGAAAAGATGCTTGGACCAGATTCCATGCTCCTTCCAGTGACGTGTCCCCACTTTTCCTCAGCACCTGAATTAATCTTCCCTACTTACTTAGAGCTGTTCACTGTTGGGAGGGCTGCCCAAAGGTTACAGAAAGTGGAGAAAGCTAGGCCCTGGGCCAACCACCTCTGGAGCCCCTGCTGGTAATATGGAAAGGGACTGGAGTTTCACTAATAAGATCTATGATAGTTGCAAGGAAAAATTTGGAATGCTAGTGATGGTTCGGAGTTCAGAGACCTTGCAAATTCTCTTCCACAGATGAGCAGAGCTCAGGGCTTCTGTGACAAAGTAGGAGTTTTCTGTGATATTTTTATGATGTCTGTGCATGCCTCAGTTTCCCTCTATGCTTTGCATTGCTATCCATTGGGTGCAAAAGGGCAGCTCAGAGGACAGGAGGTGAGCGTGTCACCTAGCTGTTGGGTGGAATGAATAGATTGTTGAAGAACAGGTTGAAACTGACCCATATTACTGAAGGATCTAGAGAGACAATGAGAACTCCAAGGACTAGACAATTGATACCAATAGCATAGGAAAACTCCAGCAGGCATGCGTTCCAAAATCATCCACTGACTGTCCATACTAAAACCCAAATCACTTCCCAATCTTTCCCCTGGGGAGGCTGTCCCGCAGCTCCACAGATCTTACTGACAGAACATTTCCCCTACCCTCATTGGATTAAAATCTGCTAGGCACCAATGTGATGGTGGGGGGCGAGGGGGAACCCTCAAGAATAAAGTGTCCAGGGAGGTCGGGCAGTGTTATATCTTCAGTTTTCTATTAGGCAAAAATCCCTTGATCTCATGATTTGATCTTTAGGATTTCCAAGCTGAAGCCTCTCTTCATTCTGCTGCCCCATAGAAATTCCACCTGGAAGTTGGTCTGGCTTCAGGATTCCGAGGTGCTTGCACCTGTTTGTGTCTCGTGCCCGGGCAAAGTTTCAAGAGGGGTGGTTTCCATTTTAGGGGGAGCTGAATACAGTAGAACCTCATAGTTAGGAACCCCTCAGGAAGGGAGTTTGTTGGTAACTCTGAAATGTTTGGTTTCAGAGTAGCGGCCGTGTTAGTCTGTATCCATAAAAAGAAAAGGAGTACTTGTGGCACCTTAGAGACTAACAAATTTATTAGAGCATAAGCTTTCGTCAGCTACAGCTCACTTCATCGGATGCATCGGATGAAGTGAGCTGTAGCTCACGGAAGCTTATGCTCTAATAAATTTGTTAGTCTCTAAGGTGCCACAAGTACTCCTTTTCTTTTTTCTGAAATGTTTGTAACTCTGAAGAAAATGTTATGGCTGTTCTTTCCAAAGTTTACAACTGAACATTGGATTAATGCAGCTTTGACACTTTACTATGCAGAAGAAAAATGCTGCTTACCCTTTATTTTTTTTTAATAGTTTACATTTAACACAGTACTGTCCTGTATTTAGAATCATAGGCCTGGTTAGGTTACACTACGGTGTTAGGTCGAATTTAGCCACGTTAGGTCAATTTTAAAATGAATGCGTCCACACAACCAACCCCATTCCATCGACTTAAAGGGCTCTTAAAATCAACTTCTGTACTCCTCCCCGGCAAGGGGAGTAGCACTAAAATCGACCTTGCTGGGTCGAATTTGGGGTAGTGTGGACGCAAATTGATGGTATTGGCCTCCGGGAGCTATCCCAGAGTGCTCCATTGTGACAGCTCTGGACAGCGCTTTGAACTCCGATGCACTAGTCAGGAGAGAGCGAGAGGGGAGGGCCCCTGCCCCATACTAAGAAAGCAGGACAAACAGCAAGTTATCTCAAGTGCCTATACACAAATGCAAGAAGCCTGGGAAACAAGCAGGGAGAACTGGAAGTCCTGGCACAGTCAAGGAATTATGATGTGATTGGAATAACAGAGACTTGGTGGGATAACTCACATGACTGGAGTACTGTCATGGATGGATATAAACTGTTCAGGAAGGACAGGCAGGGCAGAAAAGGTGGGGGAGTTGCATTGTATGTAAGAGAGCAGGATGACTGCTCAGAGCTCCGGTATGAAACTGCAGAAAAACCTGAGTGTCTCTGGATTAAGTTTAGAAGTGTGAGCACCAAGGGTGATGTCGTGGTGGGAGTCTGCTATAGACCACTGGACCAGGGGGATGAGGTGGACGAAGCTTTCTTCTGGCAACTAACAGAAGTTACTAGATCGCAGGCCCTGGTTCTCATGGGAGACTTCAATCACCCTGATATCTGCTGGGAGAGCAATACAGCGGTGCACAGACAATACAGGAAGTTTTTGGAAAATGTAGGGGATAATTTCCTGGTGCAAGTGCTGGAGGAACCAACTAGGGGCAGAGCTCTTCTTGACCTGCTGCTCACAAACAGGGAAGAATTAGTAGGGGAAGCAAGAGTGATGGGAACCTGGGAGGCAGTGACCATGAGATGGTCGAGTTCAGGATCCTGACACAAGGAAGAAAGCAAAGCAGCAGAATACAGACCCTGGACTTCAGAAAAGCAGACTTTGACAACCTCAGGGAACTGATGGGAAGGATCCCCTGGGAGAATAACATGACGGGGAAAGGAGTCCAGGAGAGCTGGCTGTATTTTAAAGAATCCTTATTGAGGTTGCAGGGACAAACCATCCCGATGTGTAGAAAGAATAGTAAATATGACAGGCGACCAGCTTGGCTTAACAGTGAAATCCTTGCTGATCTTAAACACAAAAAAGAAGCTTACAAGAAGTGGAAGATTGGACAAATGACCAGGGAAGAGCATAAAAATATTGCTCGGGCATGCAGGAGTGAAATCATGAAGGCAAAATCACACCTGGAGTTGCAGCTAGCAAGAGATGTTCAGAGTAACAAGAAGGGTTTCTTCAGGTATGTTGGCAACAAGAAGAAAGTCAAGAAAAGTGTGGGCCCCTTAATGAATGAGGGAGGCAACCTAGTGATAGAGGATATGGAAAAAGCTAATATACTCAATGCTTTTTTTGCCTCTGTTTTCACGAACAAGGTCAGCTCCCAGACTACTGCACTGGGCAGCACAGCATGGGGAAGAGGTGACCAGCCCTCTGTGGAGAAAGAAGTGATTCAGGATTATTTAGAAAAACTGGACGAGCACAAGTCCATGAGGCCGGATGCGCTGCATCTGAGAGTGCTAAAGGAGTTGGCGGATGTGATTGCAGAGCCATTGGCCATTATCTTTGAAAACTCATGGCGATCGGGGGAGGTCCCGGATGACTGGAAAAAGGCTAATGTAGTGCCCATCTTTAAAAAAGGGAAGAAGGAGGATCTGGGTAGCTACAGGCTAGTCAGCCTCACCTCAGTCCCCGGAAAAATCATGGAGCAGGTCCTCAAGAAATCAATTCTGAAGCACTTCGAGGAGAGGAAAGTGATCAGGAACAGTCAGCATGGATTCACCAAGGGAAAGTCATGCCTGACTAATCTAATTGCCTTCTATGATGAGATAACTGTCTCTGTGGATGAGGGGAAAGCAGTGGACGTGTTGATCCTTGACTTTAGCAAAGCTTTTGACATGGTCTTCCACAGTATCTTCACGGTCTTCCAGATCATTTATGAAGATATTGAACAAAACCGGCCCCAGGACCGACCCTTGGGGCACTCCACTTGATACCGGCTGCCAACTAGACATGGAGCCATTGATCACTACCCGTTGAGCTCGACAATCTAGCCAGCTTTCTACCCACCTTATAGTGCATTCATCCAGCCCATACTTCCTTAACTTGCTGACAAGAATACTGTGGGAGACCGTGTCAAAAGCTTTGCTAAAGTCTAGAAACAATACATTCACTGCTTTCCCTTCATCCACAGAACCAGTAATCTCATCATAAAAGGCGATTAGATTAGTCAGGCATGACCTTCCCTTGGTGAATCCATGCTGGCTGTTCCTGATCACTTTCCTCTCATGCAAGTGCTTCAGGATTGATTCTTTGAGGACCTGCTCCATGATTTTTCCAGGGACTGAGGTGAGGCTGACTGGCCTGTAGTTCCCAGGATCCTCCTTCTTCCCTTTTTTAAAGATTGGCACTACATTAGCCTTTTTCCAGTCATCCGGGACTTCCCCGGTTCGCCACGAGTTTTCAAAGATAATGGCCAATGGCTCTGCAATCACAGCCGCCAATTCCTTCAGCACTCTCGGATGCAACTCATCCGGCCCCATGGACTTGTGCACGTCCAGCTTTTGTAAATAGTCCCTAACCACCTCTATCTCCACAGAGGGCTGGCCATCTCTTCCCCATTTTGTGATGCCCAGCGCAGCAGTCTGGGAGCTGACCTTGTTAGTGAAAACAGAGGCAAAAAAAGCATTGAGTACATTAGCTTTTTCCACATCCTCTGTCACTAGGTTGCCTCCCTCATTCAGTAAGGGGCCCACACATTCCTTGGCTTTCTTCTTGTTGCCAACATACCTGAAGAAACCCTTCTTGTTACTCTTGACATCTCTGGTTAGCTGCAGCTCCAGGTGCGATTTGGCCCTCCTGATATCATTCCTACATGCCCGAGCAATATTTTTATACTCTTCCCTGGTCATAAGTCCAACCTTCCACTTCTTGTAAGCTTCTTTTTTATGTTTAAGATCCGCTAGGATTTCACCATTAAGCCAAGCTGGTCGCCTGCCATATTTACTATTCTTTCGACTCATTGGGATGGTTTGTCCCTGTAACCTCAACAGGGATTCCTTGAAATACAGCCAGCTCTCCTGGACTCCTTTCCCCTTCAAGTTAGTCCCCCAGGGGATCCTGGCCATCCGTTCCCTGAGGGAGTCGAAGTCTGCTTTCCTGAAGTCCAGGGTCCATATCCTGCTGCTTACCTTTCTTCCCTGTGTCAGGATCCTGAACTCAACCAACTCATGGTCACTGCCTCCCAGATTCCCATCCACTTTTGCTTCCCCCACTAATTCTACCCGGTTTGTGAGCAGCAGGTCAAGAAAAGCACCCCCCCCCCAGTTGGCTCCTCTAGCACTTGCGCCAGGAAATTGTCCCCTACGCTTTCCAAAAACTTCCTGGATTGTCTATGCACCGCTGTATTGCTCTCCCAGCAGATATCAGGAAAATTAAAGTCACCCATGAGAATCAGGGTGATACGCTGGAGGGTAGGGATAGGATACAGAGGGACCTAGACAAATTAGAGGATTGGGCCAAAAGAAATCTGATGAGGTTCAACAAGGACAAGTGCAGAGTCCTGCACTTAGGACAGAAGAATCCCATTCACCACTACAGACTAGGAACCGAATGGCTAGGTAGCACTTCTGCAGAAAAGGACCTAGGGGTTACCGTGGACGAGAAGCTGGAAATGAGTCAACAGTGTGCTGTTGTTGCCAAGAAGGCCAATGGCATTTTGGGATGTATAAGTAGGGGCATAGCGAGCAATCAAGGACGTGATCGTTCCCCTCTATTTGACATTGGTGAGGCCTCATCTGGAGCACTGTGTCCAGTTTTGGGCACCACACTTCAAGAAGGATGAGGAAAAACTGGAAAGAGTCCAGCAGAGGGCAACAAAAATGATTAGGGGACTGGAACACATGACTTATGAGGAGAGGCTGAGGGAACTGAGATTGTTTAGTCTGCGGAAGAGAAGAATGAGGGGGGATTTGATAGCTGCTTTCAACTCCCTGAAAGGGGGTTCCAAAGAGGATGGCTCTAGACTGTTCTCAGTGGTAGCAGATGACAGAACAAGGAGTAATGGTCTCAAGTTGCAGTGGGGGAGGTTTAGGTTGGATATTAGGAAAAACTTTTTCACTAGGAGGGTGGTAAAACACTGGAATGCGTTACCTCGGGAGGTGGTGGAATCTCCTTCCTTAGAAGTTTTTAAGGTCAGGCTTGACAAAGCCCGGGCTGGGATGATTTAGTTGGGGATTGGTCCTGCTTTGAGCAGGAGGTTGGACTAGATGACCTCCTGAGGTCCCTTCCAACCCTGATATTCTATGATTCTATGATGTCCCAATTGCCACAGCCCATGCTTTCAGGAACGTCTGTGTCCATGTCCTCATTAAAATTGTCCTCGTGCTGGCGTCTCTTAGCCCAGTTTTGCATATACTGCAGGATAATGCACGAGGTGTTTACAATGCTCACAACAGCAGTGGTGAGCTGAGCGGGCTCCATGCTTGCCGTGGTATGGCGTCTGCAGGAGAGCAGAAGAGCAGAGTTGCAGCGGAAGCGGTGGATCACAACGGATACCACGAGAATAGATATAAAGAATGACGAGAGGACCTGCGAGGTGGCTTCATGGCACCAGGAGAACAGAGTTCCAGCGGAAACGGTGGATGATGATGGATGCCACGAGAATAGATATTTATAAAGAACGACGAGAGGACCTGCGAGGTGGATTCATGGCACCAGGAGAGCAGAGTTGCAGCAGAAGCGGTGGATGATGAGGGTTAGTAGTCATACTGCACTGTCTGCTGCCAGCAGCACCCAGGACACAACAGCAGCGGTCACAGTGAGCTGAGCTGAGCGGGCTCCATGCTTGCCATGGTATGGCGTCTGCACGGAAAAAAGGCGCGAAACAATTGTCTGCCATTGCTTTCACGGAGGGAGGGGCGACTGATGACATGTACCCAAAACCACCAGTGACAATGTTTTTGCCCCATCAGGCATTGGGAGCTTAACCCAGAATTCCAATGGGTGGCGGAGACTACGGGAACTGTGAGATAGCTACCCACAGTGCACTGCTCCGTAAGTTGATGCTAGCCATGGTAGTGAGGACGCACTCCGCCGACTTAATGCGCTTAGTGTGGACATATACAATTGACTGTATAAATCGATTTTCTAAAAATCAACTTCTATAAAATCGACTTAATTTCGTAGTGTAGACATACCCATAATAGAATCATAGAATATCAGGGTTGAAAGGGACCTCAGAAGGTCATCTAGTCCAACCCCTTGCTCAAAGCAGGACCAATCCCAACTGAATCATCCCAGCCAGGGTTTTGTCAAGCCTGACCTTAAAAACCTAAGGAAGAAGATTCCATCACCTCTCTAAGTAACCCATTCCAGTGCTTCACCACCCTCCTGTGAAAAAGTTTTTCCTAATATCCAACCTAAACCTCCTCCACTGCCATTTGAGACCATTACTTCTTGTTCTGTCATCTGCTACCACTGAGAACAGTCTAGATCCATCTTTGGAACCCCCTTTCAGGTAGTTGAAAGCAGCTTTCAAATCACTCGTTATTCTTCTCTTCTGCATACTAAATAATCCCAGTTCCCTCAGCCTCTTCTCATAAGTCATGTGCTTCAGCCCCCTAATCATTTTTGTTGCCCTCCCCTGGACTCTTTCCAATTTTTCCACATCCAAAACTGGACGCAGTACTCCAGATGAGGCCTCACCAATGCTGAATAGAGGGGAATGATCACGTCCCTCGATCTGCTGGCAATGCTCCTACTTATACAGCCCAAAATGCCGTTCTTTGCAACAAGCAGTACCGGATTTACCATGGTGCCGGGCCCACGGTCCAAAGGGGCCCTGGTCTGCTCTTCTCCCCCCTCCCGCCCCCACTGCTCTCTCTTGCGGAGGCAGAAGCTTGGTGCTGCCGGCTCCTGGAGCTCCTGCTGCAGCAGGACAGGCTCTACTGGCAGCCAAGTTTCTCCCCCACCTCTTCCCCGGAGGGTGCTACGTTCTCTCCCCTCCCCCCTCCCTGCTGCCAATCAGCTGTTTGCCGGCAGGAGGGAGGGGGAAGAGCGGAGCTCCGGGGGCGGGGGAGGAGGAGAAGAGGCAGGGGTGGGGCCTTGGGGAAAGGGCTGGAATCGGGGCATACTCCCTCCAGTCCCCTGCCGTGAGCACCCCCACAACCCTAGCCCTCTGCCCACCCTGAACCCTGCATCGCCCTCTCAACTCCCCAGCCCTGACTCCTGCACCCCCCTCACACACCACCAGCCCCCTGTCCTGCCCCTGCACCCCCTCATACGTCCCCAGCCCCCTGCCCTGACTTTCACCCCACACGCATACCCAGCCCCCCCACACTCCATGCTCTGACTCCTGCACCCCCCCACACATCCTCACCCCCACCCTGAGCACCTGCTTTGAGCAGGGGGTTGGACTAGATGACCTCCTGAGGTCCCTTCCAACCCTGATATTCTATGATTCTATGATTCTAAATGGGAGCTCCTGCACCCCCCGCCCACCATTCCCACCTGCACCCCTCACACCAAACAGGAGCTGCCCCAGGTAAGCGCTCCACACCCCAACCTCCTGCCCCAACCCTGAGCCCCCTCCCTCAGCCTAGCTCCTGGCCAACTTTTTTTACAATATTTGGAAAGATCATTAAGTGTCCATTGAGATCCTCCGTGATTTTCAAGTGGTCTGTGGAAAAATAAGTTAAACTACAAGAACAATCAAGAACAATCAAGGTACGTCACTTTATTGTCATTTACTTGCTATTACTTATAAGGAGGAGGATGAAGAAAAAAAGAATGAAAAACTGGGGCGGCGGGAGATCAGAGAGAATGTTCTTTTTCTTGGTTGGGTCCCAAGGAGGGGCCCCAAAAATGAAGCTGAGCACAGGGCCGCACTGACTCTAAATCCACCACTGGCTGTCATGTTACCTGTGCTGGGGATACTGTGTCAGCTGATCCCCACAGTCTCCAACCTACCTGGGCAGTACAGCAGACATGGCGCTGCCCACTAGCTCCTCTCCACTCCCTAGCCCACCCACCGCTTGCTTCCCCCACCCCCCATTAAGGCTTAGCCCTCCCACTTTTAGCCCTGGTCTACACTAGGACTTTAGGTCAAATTTAGCAGCATTAAATCGATGTAAACCTGCACCCGTCCACATGATGAAGCCCTTTTTTTCGCCTTAAAGGCTCTTAAAATCGATTTCCTTACTCCACCCCTGACAAGTGGATTAGCGCTTAAATCAGCCTTGCCGGCTTGAATTTGGGGTACTGTGGACACAATTCGACGGTATTGGCCTCCGGGAGCTATCCCAGAGTGCTCCATTGTGACCGCTCTGGACAGCACTCTCAACTCAGATGCTCTGGCCAGGTAGACAGGAAAAGAACTGCGAACTTTTGAATCTCATTTCCTGTTTGGCCAGCGTGGCAAGCTGTAGGTGACCATGCAGAGCTCATCAGCACAGGTGACCATGATGGAGTCCCAGAATCGCAAAAGAGCTCCAGCATGGACCGAACGGGAGGTACGGGATCCGATCGCTGTATGGGGAGAGGAATCCGTGCTATCAGAACTCCGTTCCAGTTTTCGAAATGCCAAAACCTTTGTCAAAATCTCCCAGGGCATGAAGGACAGAGGCCATAACAGAGACCAGAAGCAGTGCCGTGTGAAACTTAAGGAGCTGAGGCAAGACTACCAGAAAACCAGAGAGGCGAACGGCCGCTCCGGGTCAGAGCCCCAAACATGCCGCTTCTGTGATGAGCTGCATGCCATTTTAGGGGGTTCAGCCACCATTACCCCAGCCATGTTGTTTGACTCCTTCAATGGAGATGGAGGCAACACGGAAGCAGGTTTTGGGGACGAAGAAGATGATGATGATGATGATGAGTTTGTAGACAGCTCACAGCAAGCAAGCGGAGAAACCGGTTTTCCCAACAGCCAGGAACTGTTTCTCACCCTGGACCTGGAGCCAGTACCCCCTGAACCCACCCAAGGCTGCCTCCTGGACCCGGCAGGCGGAGAAGGGACCTCCGGTGAGTGTACCTTTTAAAATACTATACATGTGAAAGGATTACTTTGCCCTGGCATTCGCGGCTCTCCTGGATGTACTCCCAAAACCTTTGCAAAAGGTTTCTGGGGAGGGCAGCCTTATTGCGTCCTTCATGGTAGGACACTTTACCACTCCAGGCCAGTAATACGTACTCGGGAATCATTGTACAACAAAGCATTGCAGTGTATGTTTGCTGGCGTTCAAACAACATCCGTTCTTTATCTCTTTGTGTTATCCTCAGGAGAGTGAGATATCATTCATGGTCACCTGGTTGAAATAGAGTGTTTTTCTTCAGGGGACACTCACAGGAGCCCGTTCCTGCTGGGCTGTTTGCCTGTGGCTGAACAGAAATGTTCCCCGCTGTTAGCCACGGGGAGGGGGGAGGGTTGAGGGGGTAGCCACGTGGTGGGGGGAGGCAAAATGCGAACTTGTAACGAAAGCACATGTGCTATGTATGTAATGTTAACAGCAAGGTTTACCCTGAAAGAGTGTAGCCACTGTTTTATAAAATTTGTCTTTTTAAATACCGCTGTCCTTTTTTTTTCTCCACCAGCTGCATGTGTTTCAATGATCACAGGATCTTCTCCTTCCCAGAGGCTAGTGAAGCTTAGAAAGAAAAAAAAACGCACTCGTGATGAAATGTTCTCTGAGCTCATGCTGTCCTCCGACACTGACAGAGCACAGACGAATGTGTGGAGGCAAATAATGTCAGAGTGCAGGAAAGCACAAAATGACCGGGAGGAGAGGTGGCGAGCCGAAGACAGTAAGTGGTGGGCTGAAGACAGGGCTGAAGCTCAAATGTGACGGCAGCGTGATGAGAGGAGGCAGGATTCAATGCTGAGGCTGCTGGAGGACCAAACCAGTATGCTCCAGTGTATGGTTAAGCTGCAGCAAAGGCAGCTGGAGCCTACAGACTGCCACTACAGCCCCTGTGTAACCAACCACCCTCCTCCCCAAGTTCCATAGCCTCCACACCCAGACGCCCAAGAACGCGGTGGGGGGGCCACCGGCCAACCAGCCACTCCGCCACAGAGGATTGCCCAAAAATCAGAAGGCTGTCATTCAATAAATTTTAAAGTTGTAAACTTTTAAAGTGCTGTGTGGCATTTTCCTTCCCTCCTTCACCACCCCTCCTGGGCTACCTTGGTAGTCATCCCCCTATTTGTGTGATGAATGAATAAAGAATGCATGAATGTGAAGCAACAATGACTTTATTGCCTCTGCAAGCGGTGATTGAAGGGAGGAGGGGCGGGTGATTAGCTTACAGGGAAGTAGAGTGAACCAAGGGGCGGGGGGTTTCATCAAGGAGAAACAAAGAGAACTTTCACACCGTAGCCTGGCCAGTCATTAAACTGGTTTTCAAAGCTTCTCTGATGCGTACCGCGCCCTCCTGTGCTCTTCTAACCGCCCTGGTGTCTAGCAGGCGATTTGCCTCAACCTCCCACCCCGCCATAAACGTCTCCCCCTTACTCTCACAGATATTGTGGAGCATACAGCAAGCAGTAATAACAGTGGGAATATTGGTTTCGCTGAGGTCTAAGCGAGTCAGTAAACTGCGCCAGCGCGCCTTTAAACATCCAAATGCACATTCTATCACCATTCTGCACTTGCTCAGCCTGTAGTTGAACAGCTCCTGACTACTGTCCAGGCTGCCTGTGTACGGCTTCATGAGCCATGGCATTAAGGGGTAGGCTGGGTCCCCAAGGATACCTATAGGCATTTCAACATCCCCAACAGTTATTTTCTGGTCTGGGAATAAAGTCCCTTCCTGCAGCTTTTGAAACAGACCAGAGTTCCTGAAGGTGCGAGCGTCATGCACCTTTCCCGGCCATCCCACGTTGATGTTGGTGAAACGTCCCTTGTGATCCACCAGAGCTTGCAGCACTATTGAAAAGTACCCCTTGCGGTTTATGTACTCGCCAGCTTGGTGCTCCGGTGCCAAGATAGGGATATGGGTTCCGTCTATGGCCCCACCACAGTTAGGGAATCCCATTGCAGCAAAGCCATCCACTATGACCTGCACATTTCTTAGGGTCACTACCCTTGATATCAGCAGATCTTTGATTGCGTGGGCTACTTGCATCACAGCAGCCCCCACAGTAGATTTGCCCACTCCAAATTGATTCCCAACTGACCGATAGCTGTCTGGCGTTGCAAGCTTCCACAGGGCTATCGCCACTCGCTTCTCAACTGTGAGGGCTGCTCTCATCTTGGTATTCATGCGCTTCAGGGCAGGGGAAAGCAAGTCACAAAGTTCCATGAAAGTGCCCTTATGCATGCAAAAGTTTTCGCAGCCACTGGGAATCGTCCCAGACGTGCAACACTATGCAGTCCCACCATCTTTGGCTGGCAGCAGACGGTGCAGAAGGACTGCATGCCATCCACATCTCATGGCTGCTCGGCAGAAGATGGTACAATATGACTGCTAGCCATCCTCATCTCTTGCCTGCCCGGCAGAAGATAGTACAATACGACTGCTAGCCATCCTCATCTCTTGCCTGCCCGGCAGAAGATAGTACAGTACAACTGCTAGCAATCCGTATCGCCTGCCTGCTCATCATAAGACAGTTCAGTAGGACTGACTGCAGGACTAAAGAGAATGACCTGGTCATGACCTGCGTGTCCTGTTACCAGTGCTGACTGGAAACTAAAAGTCTGGTTATAGGAGTAACCACATTAGCTTCTGCTCCTCCCACTCCCAGCACCCACCCCAGAGGGCTGGAAGAGAACCGGTCCTGATGCTGCTGGAGGAGGGGCAGCTCAGTGCAGAGAGAGACGAAGAGAATGGGCTAGAACCAGGTAAGTACCCGCTCTATGTGGGCAGGAGTGGGGGGCAGGGACCTTGTTTACCCCCACCCCAGCCCTGCTGCGCTTGCAGTTTACCCCTGGCCCCTCCCTTGCTCCAGGGACCAACCCTAGCTTCTGCCCCACTGTGCTTTTACCCCCAGCCCCTTTTACAATCATTCCCCGGGGGACCCACAAATATGTTTGGCCCACAAAAAGTTCATCCGGCCCTGGCAACAAGGGCACACTATTGACTCATATCCAGCTTCTCGTCCACTGTAACCCCTAGGTCTTTTTCCGCAGAACTGCTGCCTCACCACTCGGTCCCTAGTCTGTAGTGGTGCATGGGATTCTTCTGTCCTAAGTGCAGGACTCTACACTTGTCCTTGTTGAACCTCATCAGATTTCTTTTGGCCCAATCCACTAATTTGTCTAGGTCCCTCTGTATCCTATCCCTGCCTTCCAGCTTATCTACCACTCCTCCCGGTTTAGTGTCATCTGCAACTTGCAGAGGGTGCAATGTTTGTTTGTTGCTGTTTGATTGCCTACTTCCAGTTCCAAATGAGGTGTGTGGTTACCAGTCAGTTCCTAGCTCTGGTGTTGGTAACTGTGAGGTTCTACTGTACAGTGGGGGAAACGAGGGGCTATCTCCTGCCACCAGAGGGCTCTGATTATTGCTAACAGAGGACGGGATGGTGCTCGCTTGCTCTCTCTCTGCTCAGCATGTAAATGGCTGAGCTTCCTCGGTCATTCGCTGTGCACCGGCAGTACTGCTGCTCCCTATCCGGGTCTGTGTAGGGGAGAGACCTGCATTAACACCGCTCTGCGCCCAGCGGGGTGGGGCGGAGGGGACTTTCTGCGGTGGCTGGACCCAGCCCCGGGCTCTGCCGACACCAGCCCCTGAGCTGGAGCCTGCAGGTGACGGGGGAGACCCGGGCGAAAGGGCTGGGGCCAGGCAGGGAAGTGCAGTGCAGATCTGAGCGAACGGTAATGAAGCCCCTGCCTTTGCTTGGCCATCAGCTGCTGCCAGAGCTTTGCTCCAAGAGCTAAACGCAGAGAATTCGGGGGAGGAGGAGGAAGTTTCAGGTTGGCAGTGGGAGGGTCTCCCCTTTTGTCTCTTTGGGGCAGGGCATGTGTAGTGTGAAAAACTGCTCTCTGTCTTAATGTGCTACTTAGGGTGCATCTGCCTTCACCCTGCCCTTACTTGGTCTCAGATTCTGCGGACTACTTTTGACAGGGGTTGAAAATGGGCAAATCGGAGGAGGAGGGTGGTCAGGGTCTGAGGAGGGGCCCGAAATTGACTGGTCAGGAGGGTCAAGTTGCTGGAGGCAGGGTTAGGATAGGTGCTGAAGGGCAAAAGCAGAGATGGGGGGGGGGAGAGACGGAGTTATGCCCGGGGGTGAGGCGCTGCCAGAGGGTAACAGCGGATAAAACCCCGGCAGAGGCACAGGGGGTAACAGTTACCCCGGTGGACTGAGACACCAGTGCTTGCAAAAGATGGGGGGGGGACTTTATTTCCCCTCCCACAGGACAGCACCTCTCCACATGGGCTTCCCAGGGCTGGGTTTGTAAAGGCGCAGGCATCCCAATGCCCAGTCACTGCAGCTCCTGATATAACCTGCTGAGGTGCTGCAGGAGACTTGAGTCAGTGAAATATTTTACGTACACCCCTTCAGAAACAAAGAATCCCTTATCAGTGTATCTGACTGTATGGAGTCTCATAGCAGTTAACCAGTTTGTCTTATCTGCTGCTGGGAGGCATGTCATTGTGCTATTTATATTATATTTTAATAACAAATAATGAAAGTATGCATGTTAGTATTTGCTAGTAGTTTTAGCAATGACATCTGGGTTTCTAGTATTGCACTTGCTATGTTTTTTTACTGTGATTTCTAATTTGGAATTTTTAATTCTAACTTTTTCTTCTGTACTAGAAGGGGAAAGGTGAGAGGTAGCAAATTAGGACAAGTTAGCAAATAAGAACAACCTTAAGTATCAGTAACTGCTACTGGTTACAATTCACTACCCATATTCCAATAGCAGATTAGGGCAGATAGCAGTTTAATATCAGTAACTGCTAGTGATAGCAAATTGCATCAGTTGGCAGTTTTTTTTACAATACCTTATGTATCAGTAACTGCTGCTGGTAGCAAATTAAGACAGATAGCCATTTTTAACACTACAAAGAGAAGTGTGTGTGTTATTTCTTCATTTAAAAATCTACCCTCGTTACTGCTCTCCCTTCCCCTGGAGATAATCCACAGAGATGATTTTATGTCCCCAAGGACATGTTGGTTCTATCAGACATGGTGGGTTTAAAAGGATTTAGCACAGGTCTACACTACTGCATAAAGAAAAGGAGTACTTGTGGCACCTTAGAGACTAACCAGTTTATTTGAGCATAAGCTTTCATGAGCTACAGCTCACTTCATCGGATGCATACTGTGGAAAGTGTAGAAGATCTTTTATACACACAAAGCATGAAAAAATACCTCCCCCAACCCTACTCTCCTGCTGGCAATTGCTTATCTAAAGTGATCACTCTCCTTACAATGTATATGATAATCAAGGTGGGCCAGCTCACGAAAGCTTATGCTCAAATAAATTGGTTAGTCTCTAAGGTGCCACAAGTCCTCCTTTTCTTTTTGCGAATACAGACTAACACGGCTGTTACTCTGGAACTACTGCATAAGTCAATCTCACTTAACGTCACTCAGCGATGTGAAAAAGACACCCCCTGGCCGACGCAAGTTACAGCAACCTAAGCACTGTCTGAACCAGTGCTACGTCCGCAGATTGCTCACGGAGATGAAGTATGGGAGAGACTTTATAAAGCAGGTCAATGTTTTGGCCATTTATATATTGTCTTTTGCTTCTAATTTATTAATTGTCTTCCCTCCAGGACACTCCTTCTCCCCCCATGGTAGCTTTGTAAAATCTCTCCCCTTAGCCCCCTTGACTGTGTAGATGGACAAGTCCTTCCTCCTCCTCCTCAACATATCCCACAATGCCTGACTTTGAATTCAAACTCATCCCCCTTCTGGGTGGGCTGGGAAACCATGTTCGTGGTGAATGTGTGGCAGAATTTGTCGCCAGCAGAGATGTGGATAGTTAAATTCTCCCATTAGCAGAGTGGCCTGCAGCTCTGATTCAATGGAGAGCTGGCCCAGAGATTTGCATGTGTTAAAATGGCCTGCGTTAATAATCATGGAACACTTCTCGTAATGAATACTCCACAAATATCGATGTCCCGTTTTCTTTTCTTAGTGTGTCCAATTTCCAAACCTAATGTGATCTCGCAGATGGAACGAAGAGAAGAGTTGGAGGAGCTGGATCTCCGAGGCTCTGAGGAGAGGGAGATCCTGAAACACAGCTGCCCAGGTGTGGAACCAGATAAACTGAGTCAGAAAAGATTGGTGGGTAAAGTAAAATGCTGGGATTCCCACAAAGCCCCAGTTCTGCCTCCTCCCATCCCATTCAGGATCCTTGTGGCAGTTGTCACTCATGGCTTTCCAGCACACCTGGTGGTACCTCCCACTCCCCTGAGTGTGTGGATGGGATGTGGAGCTAGAATTGATCCCCAGTTCTCTGTCCTCTGGGGAAGGTTTGGGGAGTGATTGGAAGGAGGAATTGTCTCATTATTTATTTTTATCTGCTCTGCAGTTAATTGGATTAGTTACTCCCTTTGCCTTTCCCCTTTCTGCATTCCCTTTCCCCCAGCACATGGAACAACTCCTGTCTGGATTCTCTCTGTCCCAGCAGGAGATTGGACAGTGAGCAAGAAGGAGAATTCACAGAAATGCAAGGCTGGAAGGAACCTCAAGAAATCCTCCAGTCCAGCCCCTCATGTTGAGGCAGGACAAGTACACCTACACCATCTCTTAAAGGTGTTTGTCTAACCTGTGCTTAAAAACCTCCAGTGATGGGGATTCCACTACCTCCCTTGGAAGCCTGTTCCTTATCATTGAAAACTTTCACCTAAAACCTAACCTTAATCTCCAGTGCTGCAGATTAAGCCAATGACTTATCCTGCCCTCACTGGACATGGAGAACAATCATAGAATATTAGGGTTGGAAGAGACCTCAGGAGGTCATCCAGTCCAATCCCCTGCTCAAAGCAGGACCAACGCCCACTAAATCATCCCAGCCAGGGCTTTGTCAAGCCGAGCCTTAAAAACCTCTAAGGATGGAGATTCCACCACCTCCCTAGATAACCCATTCCAGGGCTTCACCACCCTCCTAGTGAAATAGTGTTTCCTGATATCCAACCTAGACCTCCCCCACTGAAACTTGAGACCATTGCTTCTTGTTCTGTCATCTGCCACCACTGAGAACAGCCTAGTTCCATCCTCTTTGGAACCCCCCTTCAGATAATTGAAGGCTGCTATCAAATCTCCCCTCACTCTTCTCTTTTGTAGACTAAATAACCTCAGCTCCCTCTGCCTCTCCTCGTAAGCCATGTGCCCCAGCCCCCTAATCATTTTTGTTGCCCTCCGCTGGACTCTCTCTAATTTGTCCACATCCCTTCTGTAGTGGGGGGACCAAAACTGGACGCAGTACTCCAGGTGTGACCTCACCAGTGCCGAATAGAGGGAAATAATCACTTCCTTGATCTGCTGGCAATGCTCCTACTAACACAGCCCAATATGCCATTGGCCTTCTTGGCAACGAGGGCACACTGTTGACTCCTATCTAGCTTCTCATCCACTGTAATTCCCCAGGTCCTTTTCTGCAGAACTGCTGCCTAGACACTTGGTCTCCAGCCTGTAGCGGTGCTTGGGATTCTTCCTTCCTAAGTGCAGGACTCTGCACTTGTCCTTGTTGAACCTCATCAGATTTCTTTTGGCCCAATCCTCCAATTTGTCTAGGTCACTCTGGACCCTATCCCTACCCCTACCCTCCAGCATATCTACCTCTCCCCCCAGCTTAGTGACATCTGCAAAATTCCTGAGGGTGCAATGAATCCCATCATCCAGATCATTGATAATGATGTTGAACAAAACCGTCCCCAGGACCGACTCCTAGGGCACTCCACTTGATACCGGCTGCCAACTAGATATCGGAGCTGTTGATCACCAGCCGTTGAGCCCAACAATCTAGCGAGCTTTCTATCCACCTTATAGTCCATCCAATCCATACTTGCTGGCAAGAATACTGTGGGAGACCATATTAAAAGCTTTGCCAAAGTCAAGATATATCGCATCCACAGCTTTCCCCATATCCACAGTGCCAGTTATCTTATCACAGAAGGCAATCAGGTTGGTCAGGCATGACTTGCCCTTGGTGAATCCAGGTTGACTGTTCCTGATCACCTTCCTCTCCTCCAAGTGCTTCAAAATGGATTCCTTGAGGACTTGCTCCATGATTTTGCCGGGGACTGAAGCGAGTCTGTAATTCACTGGGTTCTCTTTCTTCCCTTTTTTAAATATGGGCACTATATTTGCCTTTTTCCAATCGTCCGGGACCTCCCCAGATCGCCACGAGTTTTCAAAGATAATGGCCAATGGCTCTGCAATCACATCAGCCAACTCCCTCAGCACCCTTGGATGCATTAGATCCGGACCCATGGACTTGTGCATGTCCAGCTTTTCTAAATAGTCCTGAACCTGTTCTTTCACCACTGAGGGCTGCTCACCTCCTCCCCATACTGTATTGCCCAGTGCAGCAGTCTGGGACCTGACCTTGTCGGTGAAGACCGAGGCAAAAAAAGTATTGAGTACTTCAGCTTTTTCCACATCATCTGTCACTATGTTGCCTCCCCCATTCAGAAAGGGTCCCACACTTTCCCTGACCTTCTTCTTGTTGCTAACATACCTGTAGAAACCCTTCTTGTTACCCTTCACATCCCTTGCTAGCTGCAACTCCAATTGTGCCTTGGCCTTCCTGATTACACCCCTGCATTCTCGAGCAATATTTTTATACTCCTCTCTAATCATCTGTCCAAATATCCACTTCTTGTAAGCTTCCTTTTTGAGTTTAAGCTCCCCGAAGATTTCACTGTTAAGCCAAGCTGGTCGCCTGCCATATTTGCTATTCTTTCTGCACTTTGGGATGGTTTGTTCCTGCGTCCTCAATAAGGTTTCTTTAAAATACAGCCAACTCTCCTGGACTCCTTTCCCCCTCATATTAGCCTCCCAGGGGATCCTGCCCATCAGTTCCCTAAGGAAGTCTAAGTCTGCTTTTCTGAAGTCCAGGGTATGTATTTTGCTACTCTCCTTTCTTCCTTTTTGTCAGGATCCTGAACTCAGCCATCTCATGGTCACTGCTGCCTAGGTTGCCACCCACTTCTACTTCCCCTACCAATTCTTCCCTGTTTGTAAGCAGCAGGTCAAGAGGAGCACAGTCCCTAGTCTGTTCCTCCAGCACTTGTACCAGGAAGTTGTCCCCAACACTCTCCAAAAACTTTCTGGATTGTCTATGCATTGCTATATTGCTCTCCCGGCAGATGTCGGGGTGATTGAAGTCCCTCATTAGAACCAGGGCCTGTGATCTGGAAACTTTAGTTAGTTGTCCAAAGAAAGCCTCATCTATGTCATCTTTCTGATCCGCTTGTCTATAGCACACACCCACCACAACATCACCCTTGTTGCTCTCGCCTCTAAACTTAACCCAGAGACTCTCAACAGGCTTTTCTCCAGTTTCAAACTGGAGCTCTGAGCAATCATACCGCTGTCTTACATACAATCATAGAATATCAGAGTTGGAAGGGACTTCAGGAGGTCATCTAGTCCAACCCCCTGCTCAAAGCAGGACCGATCCCCAATTAAATCATCCCAGCCAGGGCTTTGTCAAGCCTGACCTTAAAAACTTCTAAGGAAGGAGATTCCACCACCTACCTAGGTAACTCATTCCAGTGTTTCACCACCCTCATAGTGAAAAAGTTTTTCCTAATATCCAACCTAAACTTCCCCCACTGCAACTTGAGACCATTACTCCTTGTTCTGTCATCTGCTACCACTGAGAACAGTCTAGAACCATCCTCTTTGGAACCCCCTTTCAGGTAGTTGAAAGCAGCTATCAAATCCCCCCTCAGTCTTCTCTTCCGTAGACTAAACATCCCCAGTTCCCTCAGCCTCTCCTCATAACTCATGTGTTCCAGTCCCCTAATCATTTTTGTTGCCCTCCGCTGGACGTTTTCCAATTTTTCCACATCCTTCTTGTAGTGTAGGGCCCAAAACTGGACACAGTACTCCAGATGAGGCCTCACCAATGTCGAATAGAGGGGAACGATCACGTCCCTCGATCTGCTGGCAATGCCCCTACTTATACATCCCAAAATGCCATTGGCCTTCTTGGCAACAAGGGCCACTGTTGACTCAGTGCAACTCCTCCACCTTTCCTCCCCTACCTGTCCTTCCTGAACAGTTTATACCCATCCATGACAGTGCTCCAGTCATGTGAACTGCCCCACCAAGTTTCTGTTATTCCAAACACATCATAGTTCCTTGATTGTGCCAGGACTTCTAGTTCTTCCTGCTTGTTTCCCAGGCTTCTTGCGTTCGTGTACATGCACCTAAGATAACTAGCCAATTACCCTACTTTCTCAGTATGAATGAGGAGGCTTCCCATCTTGTACCCTCCTCCCTTTTGTTTCCTCCCAGTATCCCACTCTTCCAGTTACCTCTGGGCTTAGGTCACCATCCCCTGGCAAACCTAGTTTAAAGCCCTCCTCACTAGGTTAGCAAATCTCTTCCTAGCAATCCTTCCTGAAACAGCATCCCATGGTTGAAGAATCCAAAGCCCTCTTTCTGACACCACCTGTGTAACCATGCATTCACCTCCACAATTCGACAGTCCCTACCTGGGCCTTTTCCTTCAACAGGGAGGATGGATGAGAACACGACTTGCACCTCAAACTCCTTTATCCTTCTTCCCAGAGCCACGTAGTCTGCAGTGATCCACTCAAGGTCATTCTTGGCAGTATCATTGGTGCCCACGTGGAGAAGTAGGAAGGGGTAGCGGTCCGAGGTCTTGTTCAGTCTCGACAAACGCTCCGTCACATCCTGGATTCTAGCTCCAGGCAAGCAGCATACTTCTCGAGTCTCCTGGTCTGGTCAGCAGATGGATGACTCCGTTCCTCTTAGGAGGGAGTCCTTGACCACCACTACTCATCTCCTCTTGGGAGTGGTGATCATGGAACCCCCCCATCCCTAGGACAATGCATCCCATGCCTTCCGGCCGATGGGGTCTCCTTCTGATTCCTTCCCCCAGAGGGCTCTTCCAAATCCTTCTCCGCAGTAGTACCTGTGCAGAGAGCCTGAAAACGGTTTCACATCTCTATCTGTGTATTGGGGGTTCACAGCTTCTCCTCTTTCTTCCTCTGGAGGTCACACGCTGCCAATATTGTTCCCCGTTCTGCACTGCCCTCTCTGATTCTTCATCATGGTGTACTTCCAGAACTAAACACTGACTTCTATCCAGAAAACCTTCATTTTTTTTCTGATGCAACACAGGGTTGATACTTGGTTCTCTAGTCCTTTAACCTTCTCTTCCAGTATGCAGACCAGCTTTCACTTCATACAGGCGAAGTCACTTCTGTCCTCTGGTAGAAAGACAAACATGGCACATTCTGAGCAGGTCACATCAGCTGACCGTTCACTTTCCATGTCTTCCTTTGGAGAGGCTCCTCAGATGTTGCTCACAGGAGCCTGAAAGGCAAAAAACACTGAACGAACTCCCCGCAGGCAAACTCCCTCTGTTTTGCCTGTCCTCTGTTCGCTGCTCACTCAGTTTGCAACTGGCTGCCTTTTTATAAGGCTGCTGGCTCGAAGCAGGTGGCCCGCTTTATAACAGCCCTTAACGTATTTAACGACTGTTAACAGGGCCCATCTCCAAGTTTTTCCTCTTTCTCTTCAACCTTTCCTCGCAGGGCAAGTTTTTTTTAAAACCTTTGATCATTTTTGTGTTTCCCCTCTTGACTCTCCAATTTGCCCATGTCTGCCTGGATACCCCAAAAGAGTTTAGGCACCTAAATTCTTATATTACGCTCCACTGCGATGCACCAAACTCCCGCGCACTCACTCAGTGCCTACGTTTGGCAGGCAAAGTTCCTTACGCACCTACGTTTCTTCCTCTGGGTGTGCACACTGCTGCCTCCCTCTAAGAATCTGGATACTTATTTCCCACCTAAGCCCCAGAGTGACTTACAAACCAGGGAAAGACAGGCATGGAGCTGCCTCAGTTGTGTGCAGGTGTTGAGCCAGTCATCGTGCTCAGAGGCCGCCTACCGGATCAGGCCCCTCAAGCAACTTTACACAAAACAGTCAGTGGTGGGGGAGAGGAGAACCTCACTAAAAACCTTAGCCCAGTGTACTTAGCCTTAGGGTATTCACTTTGGACATAGGAAAGACCCGGTTCAAGGCCCCTTCCATCTGAAGCAGAGAAGGGATTTGCAAGGAGATCTCAGGTGAGTGCTCTAACCACTGAGCTATGCGATAGTCCCTCACTCTTGTGGAAGCTGTTGCACCGTGGATAAATAATTTAAAAAGTCACTTGGAGCAGGGGGACTGGATCCTGGGCTAAAAGTTATGAGGAGCTCCTCCCACCCCTCCACCTGCCTCTTGCAAAAATGGCATAGGAACCCAACTGCAAAGATGGTTCCCGGCACTGCTCTGCAACCTGGACTTAAGTGCCTATCTCTGTGAGAGGGGTGAGGCTTCACACTTTGGGTAGCATAGCTAGCTCCCTACCTACCATGCTGGGTTTTGTCAACTGCAGTCTAAGGCACCTGTCTCTCCCCATGAATTGTTTCGGAGCTTAGGCACGTAAGTCAGGCATTATGATGTTCAGCGTCTCGGCATTTAATTTTTAGGTGCCCAAACAGTTACTGCGATTCCAAGCCTATTTGCATTTTTATGTCCATGCCATCTTTCTTAAAGTGAGGCACCTAATAACTGGACATAACACTCCAACTGAGGCCTTACCAGTGCTCAATTACTTGCTGTGTCTGTCTTAGGACACTCCTGTTAATATACCCCAAAATGATTTTAGCCTTTTTTTTTTTTTTTTTTTTGCAACTGCATGACATTGTTGGGTCGTACTGAATTTGTGATTCCCTTATAACACCCAGATCCTCTAGGCAGCAGTACCGCTGAAGTCAGTTATTCCCCATTTTTGTATCTGTGCATTTGATTATTTCCCTCCACTCCCGTCTTTACTGAATTTCATCTAGCTGATTTGAGACCAATTCATTAAGGTAATTTTGAATTCTAAACCTGTCCTGCAAAGTACATGCCCCCACTCCCACCCAGCTTGGTGTCATCCCTAAATTTTATAAGCATACTCTCCATTCCATTATCCAAGTCATTAATGAAAATGTTGAATAGTACTGCACCCAGGACAGATCCATGCAGGACTCCACTAGATACATCCCCCAGTTTGACAGTGAGCCATTGATAACTACTCCTTTGAATATGATCTTTCAATCAATTATGCACCCACCTTATAGTAATTTCATCTAGACCACATTTCCCTAGTTTGCTTATGAAAATATCACGTGGAACTGTGTCAAAAGCCTTACTAAAATCAAGATATATCACATCTACTGCTTTCCCCCTATTCACAAGGCCAGTAACCCTGTCCAAAAAAAAAATTAGGTTGTTTTGGCATGATTTGTTCTTGACAAATCCCGTGTTGGCTACTACTTATTGCCCTATTATCTTACAGGTGCTCCTCCGGAAGATCCTGAGCAAGTGGACCAAAATGGGACATTTTCAGAAAGAGCCAAAGGAATTGTTTCCCAGAGTCCTGAGCAGAGTCAGCACATATCAGAGAGGGAGGAGGGAAACCACAAAGGGGGGAGAGAGGAAAAATCTAGTGCCTACCAGGGAGGTTTCAATGTTCTTAATGAAACCACGAGCCAGCTCAGAGCCCACATGGGGGAGAGATCCTATGGGTGTGCTGAATGTGGGAAAGCCTTTAGTTGGAGATCACACCTTACTGCCCATGAGAGAATCCATACAGGAGAAAAACCCTATAAATGTCTGGACTGTGGGAAAAGTTTTAGTCAGAGATCCCACCTTACTACACATGAGAGAATCCACACTGGTGAGAAGCCCTATAAATGCCCCGACTGCAAGAAAAACTTCCGTCGCAACTCACAGCTTATTAATCATCTGAAATCGCACACGGGCCAGAAGCCATATAAGTGTCCCGACTCTGGGAAAAGCCTCCGGGGGGTTTCACACCTTACTGTGAACAGTAGAGAGATGCCTTACAAATGCCCGGACTGTGAGAAAAGCTTCAGTCAAATGTCTCACCTTGTTAGACATCAAAGGTTCCACACAGGAGAGAAGCCTTATAAGTGTCTGGAGTGTGGGAAAAGCTTCTGTCAGAGCTCAGACCTTATTACACACCAGAGAACCCATACAGGGGAGAAATCCTACACATGCTCTGAGTGTGGGAAAAGCCTCAATAGAATCTCACACCTTGTTGCACATCATCGATCCCACACTGGAGAGGCACCTTACCAATGCCCCGACTGCGAGAAAAGCTTCAGTCAGATGTCGCACCTCATTAGACATCAGAGGTTCCACAAGGGAGAGAAACCCTACAAGTGCCTGGACTGTGGGAAAAGCTTCTGTCAGAGCTCAGACCTTATTACACATCAGAGAATCCACACAGGAGAGAAGCCCTATAAATGCCCCGAGTGCGGGAAAGGATTCAGTCGGAGCTCAAACCTTATTGCCCACCAGAGAACCCACACAGGAGAGAAACTCTATCAGTGCTCCCACTGTGGGAAGAGCATGACCCGGAGTTCAAACCTTGTTCGACATCAGAGAACTCACACCAGAGGAAAACTCTGTATAAAAAAAGCCTGGCTCCAACCTAGCCATGGTGAATAATACCCTGGCCTTTTCCCGTTAACAATGGCTGTGTTTGGACCCGGTTCCTCAAAGGTAGTGAGGCTCCTAATTTCTGTTGAAATCAATAGACGTCAGGAGCATAAATAGCTTTTGAGAATCTGGGCTTTGGCTCCAGTGTATGCCTGGGGTCAAGAGATAGCAGCAGGGAGGATAGGAACCAGAGAGGATGGTTCTGGAGGGCACAGTTGCTTGGGAGTTGTGACACAGATGATGAACATAGGCATATCTTCAAAGACCATTATACTGAGAGAGATCATGCACATGAATCTGCAGAATGTTCATAGTACTTTGTATCGATGCAGGCATGTGTTTTCATGCGTTCTTCAACCCTGTAGGGAGTGATTTAATGCAAAACTCCCAAACCTGGCTATATAGATGTCAAATCTTTGAAGTCTGACCTCCTGGACCATAGGGGGAGTTATTAAAACTGGTAACTAACTCAGCTTCCCTAAACAGAAGATTCACTCATAGCGATCAGGTTGATTATTGTATTGAATTAACTGGATTTGACTATTACTTTCAGCAAACTGAATATTCTCTGTTAAGCTCTTACATTTACCTTTCTTATTTTGCTTTTCCTTTTTATCTAGAACCATCTTTCTTTTGTTTGCTGCAGTTTCTGATTTATTCTTAACCGTATTCTAGTTAAGAAAACTGATACATTCAGGAGCACTGGTGGAGTGGTTTGGGTTTGCAATGTCCTGAACTGGACATGTGGGACAGAATGGGGATGATGTGGTTTTTTCTTACTTGAAATGCAGAGGAATAAAATGTAACTGAGTTTCCTAAACTCTGAGTCTTACAACACAAGTGAAAATGGGGTGAGATTGGGGCCTGTGGGAAAGTCTGTTGATAACACTGTCCTAGCACTGCAAATCTGTGTATATCTGCATCCATGAATATCGACCATGCTTGCGGATGGATACGGATCCAAATTTTATACCCAGAGCCCTGAAAATCTGCGGATATCTACTTGGTATCTGCTTGATATCTGCAGATCATGTTTGCAGACCACAGATCGGATACAGATACAAATTTTGTATCTGCCCAAGGCTCTAGTGACTGTAATTACATCAGAGGTCTGCTTTTTGATATAGTCACCCTCACAGAACCATCAATACGTTACTATTGCCCATTTAGTTTCATTCTTAATGCATTACACTATAATAGCTCTGACATATACATATGCCACGGTAGCCAAACTTACTGACCCTCTGAGCTGTATACGACAATCTTCAGTAGTTCGAGAGATGCAGCGCACCTGTGCTTCTGCTGAAGCTCCGAGCCCTGGCCAGCGTGCCCTGTGAGGCCGAAACCCCTAGCCCTACCACCTGGCTGAAGGGCAGAAGCCCTCTCCCCACTACAGCGCAGAAGCCCTAAGCTCTCCCTGCCTCCAATCTGGTAGGCAGAGAATAGGAGGGTGTCGGGGGCTCCATGGGCTGCACTTTAATTGTAGAAGAGCTGCATGTGGCTCACGAGCTGTGGTTTGGCTACCCCTGACATATACCCATTAAAAAATCCTATGACTAAGATAGCTCCATGGCTGAATTCCTTATACCTGCCCTAGTTAGAATCTGAGTTATCACATGTGCTGTATTTCTCCTGTCACGACTCGCTTTATTTTCAATGTCATTTATTCTTCTAGGAGCAAGTATCAAAGAGTTAATCCCAGCATAAGGCAGGTGTAAATAATTATTAATTTAGGTGGAGTGTAAAATACCTGGGTTCAGTATAAAACTACATAACAAGAGAATCAACTGAGGAATTAATCTGCTCCTTGTATGAGTTAGCAGTACTGACAGGGTATCTACATTGAAATTGCAGTTCCTGGATTATAAATTCCCAGTTTACTTAATTTGAAATGGAGTATAATAAAATAAGCAAAGTTAGAAGTGGAAAATGTCCATTTGCTCCCATCCTTTCTGTTTCCCTCAGCAAAGCGGGGGTGTTCTGCAGGTTGTCTGCAATTTTGTGGCTGTGGCATTAACAGCCGAATCCACCCCACTCCCACCCCTTGCTGCAGAATTTTGTTCCAGAACCTAAATATAGAGCTGCTCCTATGCACTGTGGTGATACAAATAAATAATCAGGTTTTTAAAGAAAAAAATGTCCAGCCCTTATGACTGCAAATAAAACATTTAAAATGTGCTTATCAACGCCTGTGGATATTGTGCATGAGGATGGGACACCTGGCTTGTACTAGTGTTGCTGGGTTGGAAAACTGCGACTTGAAACACCACCCATCCCTCACCCTTTCCAAAAATCAGGTCGCTTGTGACTACACATTCGTTCCAAAACCTTCAACTGACTGTCCGTGCTAAAACCCGGGCTTCCCACTCTTTCCACTGGGGAGACTGTTCCCCAGATCTCATTGCCAGAGCATGTCCCCTGCCCTGATATGCAATTTAAAAATGATTAGGCATGGAGAAGAGGGGATACCACTCAAGATTGAAGTGGCCTATTGAGATGTAAATTTTGAGTTCCCTTCTCAGCAAAATGACAGGTTTCAGAGTAACAGCCATGTTAGTCTGTATTCGCAAAAAGAAAAGGAGTACTTGTGGCACCTTAGAGACTAACCAATTTATTTGAGCATGAGCTTTCGTGAGCTACAGTCGAAGTGAGCTGTAGCTCACGAAAGCTCATGCTCAAATAAATTGGTTAGTCTCTAAGGTGCCACAAGTACTCCTTTTCTTCTCAGCAAAGGTCCCTTGATCTCAGGATTTGGCCTGTAGCGATTCCAAGCTGAAGTCTCTCTTTCTTCTGCTGCCCCACAGAAATTTCATCTGGAAGTTGGTCATACCTCAACTTTAGGAGATGCTTGTATCTGTTTATGTCTGATGCACAAGTTTTCAAAAGTGGATTGCTTTGCTTTAGGGTAGCTGGGTTGGAGCTGAGTGAATTTTTTATTTTTTGCAGTGAATAGTAAATTGACCGAAAATGTGTTTTGGGGGGTATTGAAACTACTTAAGAATTCAAGTTGATTTTGGAAACAGTCTGGCTGAAAACAAAACAAAAACTTCAGCAATGTCAATATTTTGAATCCACATTTTATTTCAACCTGTTTTTGTTTGTTTTTTGTGAGGGAAAAGTCACTTTCAGTCTGAAACTAACCAAATTTTTTTCAATTTGGCCATCACACAACTCTGTATCTGAATACAGTGAGGTTTGGAGGGGGCTTAATTAGCTCCAAGCACTAGTGGCTCTGGTAATTGCTATGGAGGGGGCGTGTCTTGTTCCCTCCACTCCAGTATCAGCTGAGCTTCTGGGTCACATGCAGAGAGTAGCAGCAATAGCAACAACATCCAGAAGTTGGACCTGCAGCTTCCCAAGTGGGATCTGGGCCATGGACAGACCTTCATTAAATCTGCCTCTGTGCCTACCAGAGTGGGGCACTTTCTCCGGTGGCTGGAACTAGCCCACAAGGGCAGCTCTGGGCTCAGCTGGCATCAGCTCCTGAGGCAGAGCCTCCATGTGCGTGAGAGAGAAAATGCTGGGGAAGAGCAGGAAAGTGATGCTCAATCCTGGGTGTCAGAAGTCTCACAGCTCTTTGGAATCTGCTCACCTATTTTTAATGCCCAGGAAAGAGCAGTTTCAGGGAACCATGAAATGGTCACAGTTTTAGGTTCCCCTTTGTCTCTCTGGAGGTGACATTGCAATGAAGGGAAGGGGTGAATCATAATGAAATGGAGGGAGGGAGATGGAGTTATGTCAACCTAACTTTGTAGTATAGACCAGGCCATGGTCTTCTATGTGCAGTTAAGGACATCACAGGGAGAGGTGAAAAGTGGGGGTGGGTAGGAATAGCCCATCAAATCTTCATTTTAAAATCTAACCTCATTACTGCTCCCCTTTGGGCTCCCCTCAAATTCCACAGTGATTATTAGATCTGCCCAAGGACTGAGACATGTTTGCTCCATCAGATATGGCAGGTTTTTAAAAAAACTTGGACTGTGTACATTTCTAAGAACTTTTCTACAGAACCCTCTTCCTTTTAAGTTATGTGAAACCTCCTGAAATTATCCCTGTAGGTCTTTTAGGGATTGGCACCTTCAAAATCTTTGCTAATCTTAGTGAATTCCCCACAGGCTGTGGGGAATCCTTCTTTCAGGTATTTGTGCTTCAAAAATTGTTATTTCATTGAAATAATAATCTCTCTCAACATTCCCATGACTTCATGGTAGTCTATAAAAGTACGTTCAGCTGGTGAGAAAAGCTCTGTCAGATTTTATCCAAAAAGGTATAAACTTCAGATCCTCCTGTTAGCACTTTTCCCTTCCTATCACTATTTCATTTATTAGTAGAATAAAACAGTAGCAGAGAGCAAAGGTGAGCGCATAATGGATTTTTTGGTTTTAATGAAACTGAGAAACTCAAACACATTTTGTTTCAAATCTTCCAAAACATTTTGATCGACTAGAAATCTTTGGTTTGGTTTTTCATTTAGTTTTGAGTCAACCACAATGTTTCTGTCAAGTTGAAATAATTTTGTTTTCAAGTTCTTTGTTTTCATCTGGCTATTTTCAAGTACCACTATACTTGCCACCAGCCTGTCTCCTACTTCCTGTCATGTGATCAACACATGGCTTGGGTGGCAGGATGCTGTAGGTAGGAGTATGCGCACAGAATGGGTGAATAAATGATTCCTTAACCCTTTATTTTTAATTTTTAACTTTAATTTTAGCCAAATTGGCTCAATTTACTTTATCCTGGGACTTTGTAGGGAGTCAAGGGGAGCCCCTTATGACAAGAACGAGCTGTCATTTGCTAAAAATCCCCACAGAAGACAAAAGGCCCCTGTTAGAGACCTAGCCTTGGATAAAAAGAAAAGGAGTGCAACTGATGAAGTGAGCTGTAGCTCACGAAAGCTTATGCTTAAATAAATTGGTTAGTCTCTAAGGTGCCACTTGTACTCCTTTTCTTTTTGCGAATACAGACTAACACGGCTGCTACTCTGAAACCAGCCTTGGATAAGGGATTCCTGTGCTCTGGTTTTAAAGGGTAGGTGGAGGAGGAAAGAGGAGAGGAAGGCGGTAGAAAGTTGCAAAATAAGTTAAATAAAGCTTTAAAAAGTAATGCCAGCCTGGAAGAGTGAACACAATGTCAGAGGGGGAAAAGCAGTTAGGCATGCAAATAAAATAAGGGGTGAAATTAAGGACTGTATCAAGGCACACACCTCAACTAGGCTGCATAGAGCCAGGTGATGCAAGCCTCTGGGCTGGAAAATAAAGTTCCTCCCAAAATCTATTCAGCAAAAGGGTAAAAAGCAAACCGACTCTTAAGTTTAAGCACGGAGTGGCTTTACAAACGATGAGTCTTAAGTCTGAAAATGTTTGCCTTTCGCTTTTTATGCAACTTCTCTGCTCCCTTTGGGGTGTAGTTCACTCATTTTAATAGAATCCATCCATTATATATTTTCCTTTCACCCAACTGTGCAGCCTTCCTTAGGGGTAATTCAGGGTACAGGACAGCTAACTATGAAGCTCAGTGAGGTGTGAATTTTGGCGGTCTATATAGGCCAGTAATTTTTTACTCTTACTCTGTACTCTTACATGCCATCTGTCGTACACTGTCTAAGTAGGGTTTACTGTGGTGTTAGGGAAAGGGCATGCTCTTCTGTACATAACTTCCATAATATGATGAATGTGGGGGCTTTGGTAATATTTTTATGATTCCTGTGTGTGCCTCAGTTTCCCTCTGGGCTTTGCATTGCCGTGGTATAACTACATTACTAAGGGGTGTGTGAAAATCTACACCTGTGAACGACGCAGAATTCTCCCATCCACCTAGCTACTGCCTCTCAGGGAGGAAGCATACCTACGCTGATGGGAGAAGCCCTCCTGTCAGCATAGGTAGTGTCTTCAATGAAGCACTACAGTGGTGCAAGCCACACAGCAGCGTTTTAAGTGTAGACAAGCCTTGAGTGTAAAGCGAAGGGAATGAGCTGTTAACTCAGCAGGAAACCAGAATCATTAACAAACTAAATAAAGTCTACACATGTGAATGTAAACCCCAGTGGTCGGGACAGTAACACCTAGCAACTAACAGCCAAGAGGAAGGAGATTTCCCACACTGCTCGGCTTCCCTGCAGAGAGAAGGTCTCCCAGCTGGAGAAGAAAGAGGAGAGGTAGTAGAGAGACCAGCTTCTGTTGGTGAGAGAGACAAGCTTTGGAGGGGAAAAGTGTCAGGTGTTAAGAGTTAGGACACAGCGCACGCGCGCGCACACACACACGCTTAAAAAGAAAAGGAGGACTTATGGCACCTTAGAGACTAACAAATGTATTTGAATGTAAGCTTTCATGAGCTACAGCTCACTTCATTGGATGCATTCAGTGGAAAATACAGTGGGGAGATTTTGTATACACAGAGAACATGAAACAATGGGTGTTACCATACACACTGTAACAAAAATTGGGGATTGGCACTGCTTTGAGCAGGGGGTTGGACTAGATGACCTCCTGAGGTCCCTTCCAACCTTGAGATTCTATGAAATGATTCTAAGAGTGATCAGGTAAGGTGAGCTATTACCAGCAGGAGAGCCGGGGGGGGAGGGGGAGGAGGGGGAATAACCCACCACAGTGGTGCCCTTAACCCACCTAGCAATATTGTTAATCTATCCAACTATACTCTTAGCCCAGCAGAAGAATCTGTCCTATCTCGGGGCCTCTCCTTCTGCCCCTCCACCCCCACGAACATGATACAGTTCTGTGGTGACCTAGAATCCTCTTTTCGATGTCTCCGACGCAAGGAATATTTCCAACACACCTCTGAATAACATACTAACCCACAGAGACCTTCCTACCAACACTACAAAAAGAAGGATTCTGGGTGGACTCCTCCTGAAGGTTGAAACAACAGACTGGACTTCTACAGAGAGTGCTTCCGCCGACGTGCACAGGCTGAAATTGTGGAAAAGCAGCATCACTTGCCCCATAACCTCAGCTGTGCAGAACACAACGCCATCCACAGCCTCAGAAACAACTCTGACATCATAATCAAAAAGGCTGACAAAGGAGGTGCTGTCGTCATCATGAATAGGTTGGAATATGAACAAGAGGCTGCTCGGCAGCTCTCCAACACCACTTTCTGCAAGCCATTACCCTCTGATCCCACTGAGGATTACCAAAAGAAACTACACCATCTGCTCAGGAAACTCCCTGAAAAAGCACAAGAACAAATCTGCACAGACACACCCCTAGAATACCCCTGGTCGAGGTTCTATCTGCTACCCAAGATCCATAAACCTGGAAATCCTGGACGCCCCATCATCTCAGGCATTGGCACCCTGACAGCAGGATTGTCTGGCTATGTAGACTCCCTCCTCGGGCCCTACACTACCAGCACCCCCAGCTATCTTAGAGACACCACTGACTTCCTGAGGAAACTACAATCCATCGGTGATCTTCCTAAAAACACCATCCTGGCCACTATGGATGTAGAAGCCCTCTACACCAACATTCCACACAAAGATGGACTACAAGCCATCAGAAACTGAATCCCCGATAATGTCACGGCAAACCTGGTGGCTGAACTTTGTGACTTTGTCCTCACCCATAACTATTTCACGTTTGGGGACAATGTATACCTTCAAATCAACAGCACTGCTATCGGCATACTGTAGAGCCATGCGGATACCAACATTTTTATGGCTGACTTAGAACAACGCTTCCTCAGCTCTTGTCCCCTAATGCTCCTACTCTACTTGCGCTACATTGATGACATCTTCTCATCTGGACCCATGGAAAAGAAGCCCTTGAGGAATTCCACCATGATTTCAACAATTTCCATCCCACCATCAAGCTCAGCCTGGACCAGTCCACCCAAGAGATCCACTTCCTGGACACTACGGTGCTAATAAGCGATGGTCATATAAACACCACCCTATACCGGAAACCTACTGACTGGTATTCCTACCTACATGCCTCCAGCTTGCATCCAGACCACACCACACGATCCATTGTCTACAGCCAAGCTCTACGATACAACTGCATTTGCTCCAACCTCTCAGTCAGAGACAAACACCTACAAGATCTCTATCAAGTGTTCTTACAACTACAATCCCCACCTGCTGAAGTGAAGAAACAGATTGACAGAGCCAGAAGAGTACCCAGAAGTTACCTACTACAGGACAGGCCCAACAAAGAAAATAACAGAACGCCACTAGCCATCACCTTCAGCCCCCAACTAAAACCTCTCCAGCACATCATCAAGAATCTACAACCAGATGAGCTTGGTATCCTGAAGGACGACCCATCACTCTCACAGATCTTGGGAGACAGACCAGTCCTTGGTTCCAGTCAGCCCCCCAACCTGAAGCAAATACTCACCAGCAACCACACACCACACAACAGAACCACTAACCCAGGAACCTATCCTTGCAACAAAGCCTGTTGCCAACTGTGTCCACATATCTATTCAGGGGACACCATCATAGGGCCTAATCACATCAGCCACACTATCAGAGGCTCGTTCACCTGCACATCTGCCAGTGATATATGCCATCATGTGCCAGCAATGCCCCTCTGCCATGTATATTGGTCAAACTGGACAGTCTCTACGTAAAAGAATAAATGGACACAAATCACACATCAAGAATTATAACATTGAAAAGCCAGTTGGAGAACACTTCAATCTCTTTTGGTCACTCGATTACAGACCTAAAAGTGGCAATTCTTCAACACAAAAACTGCAAAAACAGACTCCAATGAGAGACTGCTGAATTGGAATTAATTTGCAAACTGGATACAATTAACTTAGGCCTGAATAGAGACTGGGAGTGGATGGGTCATTACACAAAGTAAAACTATTTCCCCATGTTTATTCCCCCCCGCCCCCTCACTGTTCCTCAGACTTTCTTGTCAACTGCTGGAAATGGCCCACCTTGATTATCACTACAAAAGGTACCCCCCCCCTCTCCTGCTGGTAATAGCTCACCTTACCTGATCACTCTTGTTACAGTGTGTATGGTAACACCCATTGTTTCATGTTCTCTGTGTATATAAAATCTCCCCACTGTATTTTCCACTGAATGCATCCGATGAAGTGAGCTGTAGCTCACGAAAGCTCATGCTCAAATAAATTGGTTAGTCTCTAAGGTGCCACAAGTCCTCCTTTTCTTTTTGCGGATACAGACTAACATGGCTGCTCCTCTGAAACACATATACTTGGAACCACAGACACAGGCACTGAGACAGAGCCCAAATGGATTTTACAGCAGCTTGTGGGTAGAGCCCTGACATGGGCCAGACCAAATTCTGTCTTCACCTTTTTTTCCTTCTATGCAACCTAAGGACTTTCAGATTCTGTGAGCCAGCTGACTAATAAATTGTTACCTTGTTTTGAAAAGGCTTCCTGGTGTCGCTGCAAATACTTTACAGCGAACATTGCACTTTGGAGGAGTACAGGACAAGTCTCTCACAGGAGACTGGCTCCGCTGGACTTGCTGCAGGGAGCCATGGAGAGAGACCAGGATCGCCAAAATTCTTGGGACCTGGCAGTCTATTGGAGTCACTCCTCAGGATTACAGCTGGACCTAAACCAGACCCTGTGGATGCATGACACACAGAGGACATCTCTTGCATGGATGTCTTATAAATATACAGCAGAGAACAATGCTGCAATTGTTACAAAAAGGTACCTTGGATGTGACCTCATAGAACTTGTTTATATGCTTTTAAGCTTCTTTAAAACATCCCAGCTGTACTCTCTTTGGGCCAGAACCTCAGCTGGAATAAATCAGCATCGCTCTATGTTGCTATGTAGCAGCTGAGGACCAGGCCTCCATGAACAGCGAGCAAAACCAACATTCACACAAGGACTGACAAATGCACTCAAAGAAAAAGGATATTTAACAAAATGACAAGTATCAAAGCAGCACTGAGATGATATAACTGATATCAGGGATTATGGCAAATGCATCTCCAGCTTCTCCAGTGGCTGTGCTGATGTCCCCCAGACTGCCAGCCTGATTTGGGGGAAGACATTCTGCACAGAAATATATTTTAATTTCCACTGAAAAAAATCATTCCTCTGGTAAAATGCTGCTGTATTTCCTACCTCACTGAATCTGCCAAGAAAGCAACACCATTAATACAGGAAGCCTTATAGGAACCAGTGGGGAAACACACACTTGTGGAGTACATATCCTCCCACTGTAACAACAGAGTTCTTAGCAGAGAGTAAGAGGAGATAATAAACCATTAAATGCCATGGGTACGTCTACACAGCAAAAATATCTCAGTGAGGCACAGAGCCTGTGTCTACAGTCTGGGGCTTGCGGGGCTCATGCTACCATGTAGACTTTCCAGCTCAGGCTGGGTTTCAGAGCTCGAGCTCCAGCCCAAGCCACAACATGGACACAGCTTTTTAGCTTCCTAGTGTGAGCCCTGCAAGCCTGAGTCTGTAGACCCGGGCTCATAAACTCACCACCATGGGTTTTACTTTTCCCATTTTGTAGACGCACCCCATCTGGCCACATTCCACTCTATCCTACACCAGGATCGATCCAGAGTGACTCCACTGAGTCTGCTGGGGCCACTCAGTATTCAACCTAGCATCACTGAGAGTAGAATCTAGATCCTTTTCCAGTGTTTGTTGTGGGTATTTTATCTGAACAGCCCCTTTCAGCTCACTTTCTATCAACATTCCCACCCCCAACAAACATGGACCATTGAACTGTCCCTAGCGCTGTTTCCACCACGGAGAGCGGCTGATGCTGCTGTACAGTGACGGACTCAGCTAAGTCTGAGTCATTGTCACCACTGGCTAGCTAACGCTGACCTTTGGGAAAGCAGCAAGGAAGGGGTTAAGATTTGAACCGACCTGAAGAAGCCTGTGAGATCACTGAGAAGACATCCATGCATTTCCACTGTTGGAACACAAGGGGAGGGGGGGAACTTACTCCACAAAGTTCCAGAAACCAGAGAGCCCCAGGACTTCTCTGTGTGGGGAAAGTTTTGCCAGTGATACCAGCATAAGAGTGCCGTATTCAGTTTGCTTAATTCCTGTGGCTAAACTATATAAACTAAACTGGAAAAAGACCACTATTATATTGGAATAAAAGCTTCCACATGGGGCTGGGGGTTAAACAGGGATAACTAGATCAGTTTAAATTCACACCTTAACTTTCCTGTGTAGACAAGGCCTCAGCCGCCATGAGGGAACTCAGGCCTCCAGGAAAAGAACCAAGGAAGTACTGAGGGGAGGAAAGTGTACTAGGATTCAGGAAAAGGCTAGACATTTATATGGATAATAAAATCATCATTCGCAGTCACACCAGCCCAGGGTCACAGCTGTCTCTTGCCATGAGGAGTGTATGGCCAGGCAACGAGTGCCAAAAACCCTCAGGCCAGCTGGCCAAGGTATCATTGGCTTAGTCCATCACTTTGATGCAGCAGGCAGGAAAGGCCGCTCTCCCATGTGGACTCTCCGGTGTCTATTCAGGATTGAGCTCTGAGTGAAGCTTTTCCCACAGTCCCAGCACCGGTAAGGTCTCTCCCCGGTGTGGATCCGCTGGTGCCTGACCAGGTTGGAGCTGCGGCCAAAGCCTTTCCCACAATCGGAGCACTTGAAGGGCTTCTCTCCACTGTGGATCCTCTGGTGCGTAGACAGGGTGGATCTCACGCTGAAGCTTTGCCCGCACTCAGGGCACTCGTAGGGCTTCACTGTGACGTGGATTCTCTGGTGCAAGGCAAGGCTTGAGCTCACGCTAAAGTTTTTCCCACAGTCCGGGCATTTGTAGGGCTTCTCTCCATTGTGGATCCTCTGATGTTTGACCAGGTCTGAGCTCTGCCTGAAGCTTTTCCCGCAGTCAGTGCATTTGTAGGGCCGGTCACCCATGTGCGTGCGCTGGTGTTTGATGAGGTCAGAGCTCTGGCCAAAGCTCTTCCCACAGTTGGAGCACATGTAGGGCCGGTCACCCATGTGGGCCCTCCGGTGCCTGTGCAGGTTGGAGCTCTCGCTGAAACTCTTTCCGCACTCAGTGCATGTGAACGGCTTGTGCCCAGCGTGGATTCTCTGGTGTTTAATGAGATCCGAGCTGCGCACAAAGCCTTTTCTGCACTCGGGGCATTTGTAGGGCTTCTCTCCCACATGGGCTCTCTGGTGTTTCACAAAGTTGGAGCCGTCAATAAAGCTCTCCCCACAGTCCCCACAGCTGTAGGGTCTGTCCCCGAGGTGGATCCTCTGGTGCAGGATGAGGAGTGACCTACGTCCAAAGCCTTTACTGCAGTCGGGGCATTTGTAGGGCTTTTCCTGGCTGTGGATTCTCTGGTGTAGGACCAGGGTGGAGCTCCGGCTGAAGCTCTCCCCGCAGCTGGGGCAGGTGAAGGGCCTCTCACCAGTGTGAGTTCTCTGGTGGGAGAGGAGTTCTGAGCTCACGCTGAAGCTTTTCCCACACTCAGTGCATCTGAAGGGCCTCTCGCCCATGTGGGTTCTCTGGTGTCTAACGAGGTGCGAGCTCTGGCGGAAGCTTTTCCCGCAGTCAGGGCATCCGTAGGGTCTCTGCCCCATGTGGGTCCTCTGGTGGGCAGTGAGGTCTGAGCTCTGGCTGAAGCTCTTCCCGCACTCCGAGCAAGGATAAGGCCTCTCTCCTGTGTGGGTCCGTCGATGCTTAGTGAGATGGGAGCTCACGCGGAAGCTTTTCCCACACTTAGGGCATTTATAAGGTTTCACTCCCGTGTGGACTCTCTGGTGCGTCAGGAGCCGAGAGCGCCGACTGAAGCTTTTCCCGCATGCATCGCATCCGTAGGGTCTCTCCCCTGTGTGGATTCGCTGGTGTTTAGTGAGGTCTGAGCTCTGGCTGAACTTTTTATCACAGTGAGGGCACTTATAGGGTTTCTCTCCTGTGTGAATTCTCCGATGGGTTGTGAGGTTTGATCTCACGCTGAAGCTTTTCCCACAGTCGGGGCAGTGATAGGGTTTTTCTCCCGTATGGATTCTCTGATGCGTAATCAGGTTCGAGCTCCCACAAAAGCGTTTCCCACACTCAGCACATTTATGGGGTTTGTCTCCCCACTGGGCTGTCTGACGTTGTCCCAGGCCTGAGTGCAGACCAGAGGCTTCCCCACACTCCGTATCCAGGTGTATATTCTCTCCAGTGGGGTAGTTCTGGGGGACATTCTTGCCCTTGAATCCTTTGTCACTTGGAAGGGATTGAACCTCTCTCTTTCCTGAGCAGTTTCTCTGCTGCCTTTCTGAGCTGCTGTCAGTCCCACAAGCTTCTCCATGGTCAAGCCCCTGCAGCCCCAGCTTGTTAGGGACGTTCTGCTGGGGATTGTCCTCCACATCCTCATTTACCATCCCCTCTGCAACTGCAATAAATGGAGAGAATCCGGACACAAGTCCTTGCCTCTGCCAGGGAGAACAAGAGTCTCAGGAACGGGAACTGCAAAGAGAGTGAAATAATCATGAGGGATGAAAAACAGGAATCATATCCCCCACAAACCCTCCAACTCACCCAGAGGAGAGAGAAGAGGAGCCAATCCTGCCAATTCAGACTATCTGAACCCCCAGAGAAAGGAAGGGAGGGAGCTTATGACAAAGGTGAGTAGGAAGCCATGAACAGCATCTGCCAGGAGGATACAATACCTGATGGAGACCTGGGGTGAGATCAGGCAGAACTGGGGGAACTCCGGGGCTTTGGCGGGAATCCTAGCTTTTTAATTCATGCACCTGAGGGCTTCTGAGTTGCTTGAATGAGTTCCCCACTGGCGCACGTGCCTCCTGGGATCTCCTGTCCCTCAAATCCTTGGAGATCTGGGACCCACAGCTCCTCCCCTTGTTCCATCCAGGAGATCACAGACAGTGAATCAGAAATCCTGCAGAGGGAAGGAAAACATGTAAGATCAGGGTCTGTTACACATTCTTTGTGTCTTTCCAACAAAGAACGTTCCAGGATTTTACACCCAATTTATTACTTTGAGAATGGGGCATCTCACATTAGCTGCACAACTGAGTTACAAAAGGAGTATAGCTGCGTTTCGCAAACTTAGAGTCCCAACCCAAAAGGGGGTCACAAAACTATTGCAGGGGAGTCGTGAGATCACAAAAAATATTGTGATAACCTTTATATCCTTTGCTAGGGTTACCATATTTCAAATTCCCGGATGGCGGAAAGGAGAACTGGAGTGGGAGGGGGGAATATAGCAGCCGCCGCTCTCCGGCTACCCAGCTCTGAAGTGCAGAAGTAAGGGTGGCACTACCATACTGTTGCTTTACACTATTTGAAAGGCTTCAGTGCTTTTGACTGCAGAGATGATGATTACATGCTTTGCTTAGTGCTCCTATGAGTATCTACAGTAATTTGCCATCACTTTTTTCTGGGAGTGGGGGGGTGTTGTCACAGCCTGAAATATTTTCAAAGGGGGGCCCAGCAAAAAAAACCCTGGAGCATAGGGTACATGCAGTTGTAAGAGTCACAATCTGAATGACCTGCTGGCCAAGAATAAAGAAGGAAATCTGTAATCCTCCTGAATACAGCTGAGAATGCTGCTATCTGTTTGCAGGCATGTCACAAAGAGGAAAAACAACTGCAAAGAGTAGACAATCTGATATTAATCGCTATTTTCTAGATATTTCAATCACTTATCTGACCACCATCACCCTAGTTTCTCAGCACCTCATAATTCATCATCTATTTATCCTCAAAGCACCCATGTGAGATAGGGAAGACCTATTATTATTACTTAGACTGAAAACTCCTTGGGACAGAAACTGTCTTTTTGTTCAGTTTGTACAGTGCCTAGCACAGCAGGGTCCTGCTCCACAACAGCAGCTCCTAGGCAAATTAAAAAAAATTCTAATTTTACAGGTGGCGAATTAGGGCCCAGGAAACACTTTGTACAGCATCACAGATAGAATCTGGAGCAGAGTAGGAAATTCACGTTGAATCTCAAGAGTACCAGGCTAGTTCCCTGGCTCACATTTCCTCTCCAGAGAAAATTCACCTCTGTCAGATTGGAACTTGCAGGCACCGGCACACAAAGCACACTATTCACAGCATCACTAAGCTACTGCATCATTACCCCTCAGCAATTATAGAGGCCCTTTGGGGAAGCTTCCTAGTGAGAGACACGTTGCACCCCCTGTAGGGGATTCTGGCATCTCTGGACAATGCAGGACATGACTCAATCACTGCCCAGACCTACAGCAAGGGAAATGATGTCACCAAATATCCAGAAGATAACAGTCCCCTCAGCAGTAAGCAACAATTTGGGGATTTGGGAAGAACAGACTTTGCAGACAAATTTTTTGCATTCCATAAATAGAAACATTCCTTCTCTTATGCCAGTGACAGAAAAAGATGCACTGGGAACCCTCCATCTCAGAATCCATCCTTTGGACATGTCCTTCCATACCACAGAGCACGGCAGCTGGTTCTCCCTCATACTTTGGAATCTACTCCTCATCCCACCTGGGTCCAAAATAACCCACATCTGTTCAGAGGATTCAGCAGGGTTGAGGTATTGACCTGGTTTTGAGGAGGGAGGGCTAGCATCTATGGGGGATGGGGCACTCGTTGGGTTCTGCTGGCGCTGGCTTTAAGTGGCATTAATTTAATTTGTCTCAAAGGCAAATTTTCGGTGCCCATTAACCAAAACAATAATACACAAATTGCTGTCAGCAGAAAAGCTGAGTCAAGAGACTGTGCCTGTGCCATATGCTCTTTACAATGACAAATGAATCCAGCTTCATCCTCAGGTCTTGGTACTTCTGTTTCTCTGGCCTGGTCTATTTTGGGAGCTGGGGGGCCGCGTCTGGGCTTGGGCTTGGGCAGGACTGGGAGTTTGTGAGAACTTCCCTGGAGTTACTCGGACAGTTGTCCTATCTAGCTATTTCTGATACACTCATTTCTTTATTTTTAGGCTCTGGATTTTCACCCCACTGGGACCAGAAACTATTTCCAGAAGCCCCTGCCCAATCCATCTATGAGCACTTCAGGGCTTTGGTTTCTGAATGCAGAGTTCAGGGAATTCCCACCCCATCCCAAACAGTTTGTTCCTAAAAAGAAAAGGCCTCATTTTAAGCAATTCACAAGTCTTTACTACTATCCTGCCCCCACCCCACCATGAACCCTTCTTCCTCCTCCACCGCCACCCCCACCCCCCCAAACAGCTACCTGACAATCCCGTACCTGAGCTGGCTCCCCTGAAGACATTTCCCTTCCCCGTCCCCTAGGATGATGGGACCATCTGGGGTGAAACTAGGATGTTATTCTGTAGCCTGTCGGGGTGAGAAGGGTGACCGAGGAGGTTTTTGAAGGGGCTTTAGGCCCTTTCATACCCCGATTCCCCCCAGGCTCTTTTCCTGCAGACAGATACTCTAGACTTTGCCACACTGGGAAAATGCTTGTTCACTTTATTATGGAGCAGATCCGGCTGATCCCACCAATATGAAATGCACAAAAACATTTTTAAGCACTCTCCAGTAACAAAGTCTCTGAATCAAATGCCAGAGAAGAGTGGACTCTAAGGAGCTGCTTTGGGTATAGCTACGTGGCATTATAAACCCAGATTCAGACTCAGGTTTGAGCCCAAACCCCTTCTACCGTCCTCGCACAAATCTTTCTGATTTGGGTCAGTAAATCCTCAGGACCCAAATCCTAGGACCCACCAGGGATGTTGGGTCTGAGTCCAAGTCCCACTGGGATTCAGGTCCAAGTGCTATCATTTTGCAGTCTGGACATAGATCAAGCCCGAGTCACCAAACTCAAGTCTGGAAAGTCTGCCGACGCTTTCCTGAAATCTCATGGGCCAATATTTCTCAGCCCTGCTATCCCAACACTACCCACTTGACTCCCAAGCACCAGAAGCAACCCCCCTTGGTTCCCATCCAGCTGCTCAGCATTTAACCCTTCCCTTTTATTCTGACTGCTGAACTATAAGCACAGTTTACCATCTTCTACATTAGTTATGGCCAGTAAGAAGATATCCTAGGCCATGTTTCCACCAAGCGCATTGCTAGCTGGTCACAGGAACAAAGCCAGATTCTGGTTACGCTCTGATGTGAGGCAACCAAGATGCTTGACTTCAGCAAGAGTACCAGATAAGAGCTTGTGTACCAGGACATATCGGAGAAGCTGGCAGTGTCGGAGATTGACCGGACCATTGCTCAATGCAGAGAAAGAATCTGGTGGCTTGAGACCAACTACTTGGAGTCAGGGATGACAACCACATTTCTGTTTACCTGCCTCTTAGACAAGGAATTCAGCCTAGTACTGGGAACTGCAGCAAGCTCTGAGTCCACAGCAGCACATGACAATTTCCTGGCAGCACCCCAGGAGAGCCAGGAGCCTTTGGATCAAGCTCAGGAAGTGACTCTGACACTCACGCAGGTCGCTGGGGAGGCTTTGCTGCTGGAAAAGCTGCAACACATCCTGGGTCCATACTCAGAGGAGCTGTTTGAGCATGCCCCGAGGAGTAGCCTGCAGCCGAATGGGCAGAAGAGCTAGAAGTAGCACCAGAACCTGTTAAGCTTCTGCCTCCACATTTGTTGTTATTAAAACACAGCTGGGATGGATTTCCAGCTTACGGCCGAATTAAATTATTATTACAAGCTGGCAGAACACACACCAGTACCTTGGCATCACCCCTCCCACCACCCCTACCACTGTGTGAAATTCAAAAAGGATACTGAGAAGGGAAAAGAAAAGTTAAACATGCAGCTATGGTGAAATTTGTACTAGACACGCACACGTTGTTTTGTTGGGGTGCTAAAATTAAGAATCTTACATTGCCCTCCCCAACAGTATGCCGCACCATGCGACTTGGTCATACCAGACCATCCTGAGCTACCTGACCAATTACTCAAGACTGTTATGGTCTGGGGGAAGGGGAGTATGTAATCCATGGATGCCATATGAACTGTCTGAAATAAACCGGGAGGTTATATGTGATCCACAGGTCCTGTACTATGAGTCCATAAATGTTCCAGGGATGGAGTGCTTTGTAATCCTTTGTTACAGAAGTATGATCAGGGCCAGTGTTGTGAGCCCAAGCTGTCCTTAGGTCACTGCATTATTTCAGGGAGCATTCAGGGAGGCTGCAATACATCTGCAGGCAAACACAACATCCTACTGATTTCCCCATGAATTTTCAACCAATCCTGATGATTGCCAACTTTTCTCAGTACAGGAACTGCAGGTGGGTGGTCACATTTTGCAGCAGGGCATACTTTCTAGGGCCTCCTTTGAAAGTCACTAGCCCCCTCCAATCATATATGTGCTGGTCAGTCACTATAAGCCTGAAAAGCTCTTTAGCAAGCATTTGGATGACTTGCTCCAGGCATCTTGGAATAGAAGATCCCTTTGCCATTCAGGAATCTCCAGAACTGTTATGTCCTCCAGAAAGTGGACTACCTAAAAGGATTGTAAACCCATAGGTAGTAAACTGAAGGTGTAATTAAATCTTTTATCAGGCCTTCTGAGATCAGAGCACATTTTCATAAGCCATGGCAAAAGAGGGTATGTGGGGTCCCCTAGAACAGTGGTTCTCAACCAGGAGTTTGGGGTCCCTGCAGAGCTGCAAGCAGGTTTCACGGGGTCTGCCAAAATAAACCAGAGAGCAGGGCCAGCATTAGATTCACTGGGGTCCAGGGCAGAAAGCTGATGCCCATTATCAGTGGATGAAGATGAAGCCTGAGCCCTGCCACCCGGAGCTGAAACCAAAGCCTGAGTAATTTAGCTTTGTGGGGACCCCTGTGGCATGGGGGCCCAGGCACTTGCCCTGCTTGCTACCCCCTAATGCCGGCCCTGTCTTTTAATTTACTCTACTGGATACGCAGAAAAACAGTTGTTGTGGCACAGGTGAGCTGTGGAGTTGGGGGAGGAAGGGAGGGCTCAGAAAGAAAAAGTCTGAGAACCCCTGGGGACAGTTACTCCATTAACAACAATGTTATTTGGTGGGAATACTGTCCCAGACTGTCTGAAGGTAAAGTCCTGATCTGCGGAAAACCCAGCATCACACACTTTGCCAGGGAAGCCAACATTAGCGTCCGTCAATAGGCATGTGATCGACGAGGGCCTGCACAATCATGGAGTAGTACCCTTAGTGGTCTATGTATTCACGTGCTTCTTGAAGAGGGCAAACTACAGGCAGGGGAGTCCCACTGATGGCCCCAGCACAATTTGTAAAGCCTGTTCTCTCAAAACCAGCAATTATTTCAGAGACAATGTTTATGCCCACCACCTTTGGGTAAATCACAGTCCTGATGGCCTCACACACCTCCACTCCCACAGTACCCACACCAAACTGGTTAGCAATGGACCTGTAGCAGCCAGGAGTATCATAGAATCATAGAATATCACGGTTGGAAGTGACCTCAGGAGGTCATCTAGTCCAACCCCCTGCTCAAAGCAGGACCAATCCCCAACTAAATCATCCCAGCCAGGGCTTTGTCAAGCCTGACCTTAAAAACCTCAAAGGAAGGAGATTCTACCACCTCCCTAGGTAACACATTCCAGTGCTTCCAGTCTACTGCCATCAGGATGGCTATAGCCACCTGCTTCTGGACCGGCATGACCTCCCTCATGGGTGAGTCCTGACCCGGGAGGGTTGGGGCAAGCTGATCACACAGCTCCAGGAACCTCTGCTTCTCCATGAGAAAGTTCTGGATCAACTCCTGGTCCTCCCAGGTCCACAAAACAACGTGGTCCCACCAGTCCATACGTATGGCCCTGCTCCAGAAGCGCAGGTCTACATATGGAGAATCTGCGGCAACAGCAAGTCATGAGCAGCTTCTGCCAGTTGGAGTCTGGAATATCTGTACCTCCTTCCGAGAGGTGTCTTCAGAAAGTCAGAAAACACCACTGCAACATGCACAGTATCTCAGGGATGCTCCACCTCTTTCCTGAAACAGGAGTAAAAGTGCAAGCTGGACCAGTTCAATAGATACCTACATCCCAAGGCTGGAAAGGACCATTGTGATCATCTAGCCTGACCTTCTGTGTAATACAGACCACAGACAAACCCGGTGATCAGCGAGCAGGAGCAAACCTGGGACCTCTGGAGCTAAATGCACGAGTCTCTACTGCATGAGCTAAAAGTCATGTGGCCCTTAACTAAGGCTATAGTAGTCTCATTAAACTCGAAGTGGTCTCAGTGCCACTAGAGGGGACAGAACACCACACCCAGATGGTGTGTGGATTACACTAGCACTGGCTGCAGGGAGCGTGACTACAGCTCAGCAAGAGGCTGGACGTGTTGGCAGGCTAAGGCAACTTCTGGTCAAGTGCCGCAAAATGGACAGTCAAGTTTTCCCACAGTGCGCCGAGATCTAGAGCAGCAACAGCTAGGGAGGGTGCTAGGAATCCTGGCATAGGCTGGATTATGCCCCCAGAATCAGAAGTTTTGACTTGGGTCAGCAAGGTTGTGAGGCTCAGATCCAGAAATCATAAACCCAGGTATACCATACAGTGTGCACGCAAAAACGTGGACTTAGGAACACCAAGTCTGCAGACTCGGGTCCCACAGACCTGGGTTTACAATGCAGGATAGATATACCTATGGGGGTCCCCCTGACACTGTCCCCACGGCAGCGCATCCCCCCAGCAGGGTGGGGACCAGGCAGAGGCAGGAACTGGCTTTTCCTCTCCCTGCTCCTCCCCAGGGAAGTCAATCTGCCCGGGGTGCTGCAGGGAATGGGGCTGGGCAAGGCTGGGAGCCGGGAACCTCCCTCCCCACTGATTGCTCCTGCTGCCCCTGCCAGTCTCTGCCCCTGTCTCCCTCCTGCCCCCTCGGGCTGGGAGACTCGGTCCCTGGCCCGGCCCGTTCGCTCTCCCGGCGCTGGCTCGGCTCCTGCAGGCGCTCAGGGGGGCAGAGCCTGGGGGGGTCAGGGAGGGCAGCAGCTCCGGGACTCGCAGACCCCCGCCCCCGGGAGCAGAGTTGGGGCGAGGAGGGGCCGTTGGTGCAGAGTCACTTTCCTGCCCGGCCCCAGCCCTTCCCCGGGTCTCTCCCCTCACCTGCAGGCTCCGGCTCAGGGGCTGGTGTCGGCAGAGTCCGGGGCTGCCCAGGGGCTGGTTCCAGCTACCGCAGAAAGTGCCCCCCGGTCTGGGCAGAGAGAGGGGTTAATTACGAAGGGATGCATCAGTGTCCTGTGACCCAGGAAGTTCAGCCTCTTATCATCAGGCTCTGGGCTGAAAAAGCCATGGAGGTAGCAGCCTCCCTCCCTTAACAATAACCAGAGCCCTCTGGTGGCCACAGCTCCCTAATCAAAATTTCCTTCTCTCCCCTCCCCACCGGAGACAGAAAGGCAGCACAGGAACGAATCAGGTCGACAGATGTATATTCTGGAGCAATGCTGGTCTCTCCATAGCTATATAGCTGAAACTATAACCTTCCATTGTAAGCCAGGTATAGAACCCTGCACTCAGTAAAAGTAAAGCAACCCACCTGAAATCTCACAAGCCAGATATCTTTCTGGCAGGTCTGTGGGAAATCAGAGTAGGTATATGGGAGACTTGAGGGCTCAAACAGCTCAAGTAGCAATTAATTAATAAAGGAGGGATCTCTTATCCAAATTCTGTTTGGGACCATTACTCTAGTTACAAGTAATCCACTCCTTGGAATTGTGTTTCCATCCTGCCTTGTGGCTGCCCCCCAGAGATATTCAATTCCTTTAAAAAGACAAAGGAATACATTATAAAATAGTTTAACCAGTTAAAGTGAATAGGCAGCAGGTTTAAAACAATCAAAAACAAGTATTTTTTCACACAACACACAGACAACCTGTGGAACCGGTTGCCAGAGGATGTTGTGAAGGCCAAGTCTATAACAGGGTTCAAAAAAGAACTAGATAAATTCATGGAGGATAGGTCTATCAATGGCTGTTAACCAGGATGGACAGGGATGTTTCTATCGGCTCTGTTTGCCAGAAGCTGGGAATGGGCCACAGGGGATGGATCACTTGATGATCAAGAGGGCCAAATCTAGCTGCAGCTAGCGAGAGATGTCAAGAGTAACAAGAAGGGTTTCTTCAGGTATGTTGGCAACAAGAAGAAAGCCAAGGAAAGTGTGGGCCCCTTAATGAATGAGGGAAGCAACCTAGTGACAGAGGAAGTGGAAAAAGCTAATGTACTCAATGCTTTTTTTGCCTCTGTCTTCACGAACAAGGTCAGCTCCCAGACTGCTGCGCTGGGCATCACAACATGGGGAATAGATGGCCAGACCTCTGTGGAGAAAGAGGTGGTTAGGGACTATTTAGAAAAGCTGGACATGCACAAGTCCATGGGGCTGGACGAGTTGCATCCGAGAGTGCTAAAGGAATTGGTGGCTGTGATTGCAGAGCCATTGGCCATTATCTTTGAAAACTCTTGGCGAATGGGGGAAGTCCCGGATGACTGGAAAAAGGCTAATGTAGTGCCAATCTTTAAAAAAGGGAAGAAGGAGGATCCTGGGAACTACACGCCAGTCAGCCTCACCTCAGTCCCTGGAAAAATCATGGAGCAGGTCCTCAAAGAATCAATCCTGAAGCACTTACATAAGAGGAAAGTGATCAGGAACAGTCAGCATGGATTCACCAAGGGAAGGTCATGCCTGACTAATCTAATCGCCTTCTATGATGAGATTACTGGTTCTGTGGATGAAGGGAAAGCAGTGGATGTATTGTTTCTTGACTTTAGCAAAGCTTTTGACATGGTCTCCCACAGTATTCTTGTCAGCAAGTTAAAAAAGTATGGGCTGGATGAATGCACTATAAGGTGGGTAGAAAATTGCCTAGATTGTCGGGCTCAACGGGTAGTGATCAATGGCTCCATGTCTAGTTGGCAGCCGGTGTCAAGTGGAGTGCCCCAGGGGTCGGTCCTGGGGCCGGTTGTGTTCAATATCTTCATAAATGATCTGGAGGATGGTGTGGATTGCACTCTCAGCAAATTTGCGGATGATACTAAACTGGGAGGAGTGGTAGATACACTGGAGGGCAGGAATAGGATACAGAGGGACCTAGACGAATTGGAGGATTGGGCCAAAAGAAATCTGATGAGGTTCAATAAGGATAAGTGTAGGGTCCTGCACTTAGGACGGAAGAACCCAATGCACAGCAACAGACTAGGGACCGAATGGCTAGGCAGCAGTTCTGCAGAAAAGGACCTAGAGGTGACAGTGGACGAGAAGCTGGATATGAGTCAGCAGTGTGCCCTTGTTGCCAAGAAGGCCAATGGCATTTTGGGATGTATAAGTAGGGGCAGAGCGAGCAGATAGAGGGACATGATCGTCCCCCTCTATTCGACATTGGTGAGGCCTCATCTGGAGTACTGTGTCCAGTTTTGGGCCCCACACTACAAGAAGGATGTGGATAAATTGGAGAGAGTCCAGTGAAGGGCAACAAAAATGATTAGGGGACTGGAACACATGACTTATGAGGACAGGCTGAGGGAACTGGGATTGTTTAGTCTGCAGAAGAGAAGAATGAGGGGGGATTTGATAGCTGCTTTCAACTACCTGAGAGGTGGTTCCAGAGAGGGTGGTTCTAGACTATTCTCAGTGGTAGAAGAGGACAGGACAAGGAGTAATGGTCTCAAGTTGCAGTGGGGGAGGTTTAGGTTGGATATTAGGAAAAACTTTTTCACTAAGAGGGTGGTGAAACACTGGAATGCGTTACCTAGGGAGGTGGTAGAATCTCCTTCCTTAGAAGTTTTTAAGGTCAGGCTTGACAAAGCCCTGGCTGGGATGATTTAGCTGGGGATTGGTCCTGCTTTGAGCAGGGGGTTGGACTAGATGACCTCCTGAGGTCCCTTCCAACCCTGATATTCTATGATTCTATGATTACCTGTTCTGTTCATTCCCTCTGGGGCACCTGGTATTGGTCACTGTCGGAAGACAGGATACTGGGCTAGATGGACCTTTGGTCTGACCCAGTATGGCCGTTCTTATGTTCTTAAAGTTGCCAAGTCACATTTTCCTGGTCTATCCCACCATTTACAAACTCCCAACAAAGCAATGAAAATCAAGAATATCCTGCATCCTACACTGCCTATTTAGGGAAGGTTAGTGAACAACTAATATCTGATTTTATTGACATAAGGGAAGAAAGCATTGATTTCCATATGTGAGGGGAAAGTTGATCAGAGAGGATGGGCTTTCACCCCATCTGGTCCCGCTACCACCACCATACACATATACACAGCTCCAGAGAATATTTTCCCTCCAAAACCAGAAGTTTCCAAAATTAAGAGGGGGATCAAATCTCAGGGGATATTTTTATCAATAAGAAAAATTATAAAATGGCCCTGCCATTGACACAGGCACCAGGGAGCCCTGGGTGATGCCACGTTAGCATGAGTGGGAGATGGAGTCAAAAGGTCCTGGGACAGTCGGGAGGGGGGAAGGGCAGGTGATTGTCCCCTCATAGCTGGGGAAAGCTGGGTTGGGTTGTGGGGGTAAGGTAAATATCAGTCAGTCTGCTGCCCCATTAGCTGCTGGGAGACACCATTCCCTCAGTTGGGGGATGCTCCTGGCTTTGATGTTTATTAAATGAGGCAAGTCACATTCATCAGCAAACATATAAATTTTCACTGACATAACAGGGGAAACAACTCGGTTCCCAAAACATGCAGTGGAAAGCTTATCACTGGAAGTTTAAACCCACTCTGCGCCTGCCCTGGATGGAAATTTCCCTCCAAAACAAGGGGAAGCTGGTGCAGCCCGAAAGGAGAGGAAAACACCACATCAGAGAAGCAGATTCAGGGCCAATCCCTCCCCTCAGCCAACATGGTGATTTTAATGACCATAAAGAGCAAAATGTATACCTTATTTCCAAACTGAATCTCTCTAGCTTCAACTTCCAGCCTCTGGATCTTGTTATACCTTTGTCTGCTACACTGAACAGCCCATTATTAAATATTTGTTCCCCACAAAGGCACATATAGAGAGTTATCAAATCACCCCTAGCCTTCTCTTTGTTCAGCTAAATGGATGGAGCTCCTGGAGTCTATCACTATAAGGCATATTTTCTAATCCTTTAATCATTCTCATGGCTCCACTCTGAGTCCTGTCCTGTTTATCAACTTCCTTCTTGAATTATGGACACCAGAACGGGACACAGTATTCCAGCAGCAGTTGCACCAGTGCGAAATAGTATAAAATAACCTCTCACTTCCTACTCGAGATTCCCCTTGTGACGGTGCACTCCATATGATGTTATGAAAATATGCTAATGAGTGTGAATATAATGTAACTGGAATATGCTTCATGCAAAAGGTCTCTTGTAAGGTATCATTACAAAGCTTATAATCTACTGAGTGTGTTCATCCTATTTGTATAAATGTATCACTCTTGTATCTGAAACTAGAAATAAGAAATATACCTCTGAGGTCCTATTGTAATTATGTAAAGTGTGGACTATTAATGATGGCTTGGAATCTTCATGGCTCCCATTAACCAGGACAATTGGTTGTAAATGGCTCTGTTTACTTGTAAGTCTTCCTGTATACCTGTGTGCTGGCAAGTCGGTAATGAAGTCTTACAGTGACATGTGATCATGTCACCTGAACTGGAATCCATCTTTAACCTGGTGCTTTTCCATTTAGAAGGAGGGGTGGGAACCCAGAGAGGGACAAAGGATTCCCACCTTGTGCAAAAGATATATAAAGGGGAGGAACAGAACAAAGGGGGCGACAGTCATGAGAAATCCCCCAGCTATTACCTGAGCTGGAACAAGGACTGTACCAGGGGAAAGGATTGGGCCCAGATTAGGAAGGCGACCAGTCTGTGAAAGAAGCTTATTGAAACATTTCTGAGGGTGAGATTTTATCTGTATTCAGTTTTCTACCGTATTAGGCTTAGACTTGCTTGTTTTATTTTATTTTGCTTGGTAATTTACTTTGTTCTGTCTGTTATTACTTGGAACCACTTAAATCTGACTTTTTATATTTAATAAAATCACTTTTTACTTATTGATTAACCCAGAGCAAGTATTAATTCCTGGGGGAGCAAACAGCTGTGCATATCTCTCTATCAGTATTATAGAGGGCAAACAATTTATGAGTTTACCCTGTATAAGCTTTGTACAGGGTAAAACAGATTTACTGGGGATTTGGACCCCATTGGGAGCTGGGTATCTGAGTGCTGGAGACAGGAGCACTTCTTAAGCTGTTTTCATGGAATATCATAATGGGAAGGGATCTCAAGAGATCATCTAGTCCAACCCCCTGCTCAAAGCAGGACCAATCCCCAATTTTTTTTGCCCCAGATCCCTAAATGGCCCCCTTAAGGATTGAACTCACAATCCTGGGTTTAGCAGGCCAGTGCAACCCTCCCCCCTTCCCCTGTCCCCCTTCAGGCAGCTGGGGTGGGGTGTGGGGAAGAAATCAATTTCTAGTTATTTATTGAATATTGGTATAAAACCACCTGGGATTTTACCCTATTTCCCTCTAATTATCAAATATTGATAGGAACCTTAATTTCTTCTTCAGATTTTACCGTTTCTGTCTAGTTCATGACTATTAACAGAAAATCCCCTAGGCTATCATCCTTTTCTCCCCCTAATTATCATACACTGATCAAATCCCTTGGATTTCCTCCTCTCTTTCTCGTTATTGAATTTTGATCTAAAATCCCCTCAGATTTCACCCCTTCATGCTATTTATCAAATATTAATATTAGGTCTCCTCAGGCTTTGCCCTATTCTGTTTCATTGTCAAATGCTGTTATTGACCTCAAAACACCCTCAGATTTGGGGGGGGGGTCCCACCTTCTTTAACTGCAGCAATTTGTCTTTGTTTGGGAGGGAAATAATCCATTGCCCTGAGTCATTACCTCAGCTCCCCCCAGCCAACATGAATCATGTGCCTGCCACTCAGCTGCTGCCTCCCGATTTCCACCAGAGCTTCTGGCTAAATTTCCCCTCAGATTTTGCCCCCTTTCTCTCATATTATCAAATATTGAGATAAAATCCCCTCACATTTCAGATTTTCAACCCTCTCCTCCCCCATCCTTTTGAACTGTAGCAGCTTCTCCAGGTTTTGGAGGGAAACTGTTGCCTAGAGTCATGGGTGTGTGTTAGTGGAGGGTTAAACTCCCAAATGAGATGAACTTGCTCCTTCCCATTTGAGAGTCAAATTTTTAACAGTGAGAGTAATTAACCACTGGAACAATTTACCAAGAGGTCATGATGAATTCTCCATCACTGACAACTTTTAAATCAAGAGTGGGTGTTTTTCTAAAAGATCTGTTCTAGGAATTATTTTGGGGAAGTTGTATGGCCTGTGTTATACAGGAGTGTAGTGGGGCAGCTGCCCCACTCCATGAGAAAAAGGGCTGGAGCAGGCCAGAGAGGCTGTGCAGACCTGCAGCCAGTCACAAAGACCTGTGGAGAGCCAATCAGAGCAAAGAAAGAGCCAGTTAATCAGGGCCAGGCTGTACCCTATGTAAAGGCTGCCTAGCAAAGGAGAGGGTAGTCTCTCCCTGACTAGCAAGGGAGAAGGACAGGCTCCTGAGGTAAGGAGGTAACACCTGGGACAAAGCAGTGCTGGGCAGGCTAAGGGAAGCAGAGAGAGGGTGCCTGCCAGTGACCTACCAGGCTGTGGTCCTTCACTAGAAGGGCTGAGAAGGTACAAGGGGCCAAAGGGGAAGTGGCCCAGGGAAGATAGTTGGACAAGGGGAGAGGAGGGCAGAGAGAGGCTGCAGCTGGAGGGTTCCTGGGCCAGGACCCAGAGTAGCAGATGGGCCTGGGTCCCTGCCCTTGCACTGCACCTGGTTGTGGAGGAGTGTGGCCGATACAGACTGCAACTTGCCCTGAAGTGAGGGGCTAGACTTTGGGTTGTGGTTGTCACTGAGGCAGGTGCAAGCCAAAGGACTGCTGTGACCCCTGGAATGGGAGAGAACTGAGTGGGGCACAGCTGGAGGGCTGTGTTCAGAAGAGGATGCTGCAAGCCAGGGAGCAATGTGGGTCCTGGACAGCACAACAGAGCAGGCAACGGGTGGGACACCACCTGCTGAGGGTGCTCCACAGCTAGGACAGAGCTAATTTCCAGAGCAACCAGCAGGAGGTGCTGTGGTGGTGAGTCTGCACCCCATCACAAGGAGGTCAGACTAGATTATCACAATGGTCCCTTCCGCCCTTGGAATCTATGGGGGAAATAATCAGAAGGAATATAGGCAGCCCCATGTGAGAATATCCCATAGGTCAGTGACTGGAGCACTCTCCTAGCAGGAGGGACACCCCTATTTAAGTCCTTGCTGGCAGAAAGGGGGGAATTGAACTTGAGCCTCCCATATTTCTAACCACTGGGCTAAAAGTTATAAGGTACACAGTAGCAGAAGCACGATTCTCACCTCTTCTTTCTTCCCCCATATTGTATGGGGCAAGGCAGGCACCTGCTTCATTCCTGCAAGAAATAGATTAGGCAACTAAGCCGCCTGACTCTAGAAGAGGGGTTCCCTTTCATGAATTGAAGAGAGATAGGCACATCCCTTGTGCCTGGACTTAAGCGCCCATCTCTGAGAAAGGGATGGGATTTAGCCAACACCCTCTTTGTCGGCATCTCTGGCTAGTTTAGGTGGCTCCTCACCTACCATGCTGGCTTTTGTTAGACTCCTATGTCTCCCTATTCATTGTATAGGAGCCTGGATACCTAATTTAGGATTTGTGGATTCTTGTTCCTGAGCTTTTCTAGGCGCCTAAAAGTTAAGTGCTTACTGTTACAACTCACTGTTGCAATGCTGACGTCCCTTCATGGATTCCACCAAAGTCTCTAATCTTAAAAAGAAAGGAAATAAAATACTTTACAGACCTTTCTTGTAATTTAAAAAAAAAAGCAAAAATGCTCACAAAACCAAAAACCTATATATTTCTTTTATAGGTCATCTTTAAAAATTCTGAATCACTGGCTTATCTAAAGCTTTGCAGCTGTCAGGATTAGGCTGAAAGCAGAAGGATTTGGGCAAAGGTAAGTGTTTGAGAAAGTTCTAATCACGATTCTCTGCCACTTTAATTTAATAAATAAAATATTGCTGGGAAGGGGAAAGTGCTAATACCAGGACCTGAAATGTGCCCTGGAAACCTGACCGGGCTTTTCTCACGAGTTGAACCTGCTGTTTTTTTTTAAAACTGCCACAAAGTGAGGAGAGATGTTTATTTCTTTAAAATAATCATCTCTCCTCAGTTTTTGAGGCACAAAAGTTTGAAACACAGATTTCCTTCTGCTGTGCCCAGAGCCTTTGAGAAAGATTAGCAAAAAATTTGAGGGTGCTAAGTGCCAGTGGACCCACATGGATCATTTCAGGAATTTTCACATGATTTACAAGGAAGGGGTGGAGTGTCAAAGTTTTTAAACCTATACAGTCCAAGCCTTGTTAAACCTTCAATGTCTGACGGAGAAAACATGCCCCTGTCCTTGGAGAGATCTCTAACCATCACTGTGGAATTGGAGAGAACCCCATGGCTTATTTTAAAGGGCAAGTGGTCATGAGATTAGACTTTGAAATGAAGAATTAACCCCCCCCCCCATATCTTCTCCCCCCACTGATAGTTCCCTAACTGCACAGACATAGTTAAATCTACCAGCTTTCACACTGCCTATCCCATCTCTCGGTCTCCTTATATTTTTACCCATTTCCTTCATGGTAACTCCATCCCCTGAGAGACAAAGGGGGATCCCCACTGCAACCATTTCATAGTCCCCCAGAACTCCTCTTTCCCTTGCACAGTTCCCTTCCACTTCCTGAATCCTGTTGCTTGGTTCCTGGAGAAGATCCTGGCAGGAGCTGAGGGCAGAATAAGGGCAGTGGTTTCACTGAAGGTAGGGCAGATATTCCTCCTACAGATTCTCACCACACCAACTAACTAAGGAGGAAGGGGATCTCCACACCCAATTTCTTCCACTGTCCTCTGCATATTCACAAACTTGTAGGATGCACCAGCCAGTGAAGTTCACATTGTGGAACCTTTGCAGCAGTGCCTGTCCTAATGCTCACACACCATTCCAGATTGTCGTTATGTGACATAGAATATCAGGGTTGGAAGGGACCTCAGGAGGTCATCTAGTCCAACCCCCTGCTCAAAGCAGGACCAATCCCCAACTAAATCATGCCAGCCAGGGCTTTGTCAAGCCTGACCTTAAAAACCTCGAAGGAAGGAGATTCTACCACCTCCCTAGGTAACCCATTCCAGTGTTTCACCACCCTCCTAGTGAAAAAGTTTTTCCTAATATCCAACCTAAACCTCCCCCACTGCAACTTGAGACCATTACTCCTTGTTCTGTCATCAGCTACCACTGAGAACAGTCTAGATCCATCCTCTTTGGAACCTCCTTTCAGGTAGTTGAAAGCAGCTATCAAATCCCCCCTCATTCTTCTCTTCTGCAGACTAAACAATCCCAGTTCCCTCAGCCTCTCCTCATAAGTCATGTGTTCCAGTCCCCTAATCATTTTTGTTGCCCTCCGCTGGATGCTTTCCAATTTTTTCACATCCTTCTTGTAGTGTGGGACCCAAAACTGGACACAGTACTCCAGATGAGGCCTCACCAGTGTCGAATAGAGGGGAACGATCATGTCCCTCAATCTGCTGGCAATGCCTGTACTTATACAGCCCAAATTGCCATTGGCCTTCTTGGCAACAAGGGCACACTGACTCCTATCCAGCTTCTCATCCACTGTCACCCCTAGGTCCTTCTCTGCAGAACTGCTGCCTAGCCATTTGGTCCCTAGTTTGTAGCAGTGCATAGGATTCTTCCATTCTAAGTGCAGGGCTCTGCATTTGTCCTTGTTGAACCTCATCAGATTTCTTTTGGCTCAATCCTCTAATTTCTCTAGGTCCTTCTATATCCTATCCCTACCCGCCAGTGTATCTCTCTCTCTCCTCCCAGTTCAGTGTCATCTGCAAACTTGCAGAGGGTGCAATCCATGCCACCCTCCAGATCATTAATGAAGATATTGCCCTTGGTGAATCCATGCTGACTGTTCCTGATCACTTTCCTCTCCTCGAAGTGCTTCAAAATTGATTTCTTGAGGACCTGCTCCACGACTTTTCCAGGGACTGAGGTGAGGCTGACTGGCTTGCAGTTTCCAGGATCCTCCTCCTTCCCTTTTTTAAAGATGGGCACTACATTAGCCTTTTTCCAGTCATCGAGGACCTCCCTCGACTGCCATGAGTTTTCAAAGATAATGGCCAATGGCTCTGCAATCACACCTGCCAACTCCTTTAGCACTCTCAGGTGCAGCTCATCCAGCCCCATGGACTTGTGCATGTCCAGCTTTTCTAAATAGTCCTGAACCACTTATTTCTCCACAGAGGCCTGGTCACCTCCTCCCCATGCTGTGCTGCCCAGTGCAGTAGTCTGGGAGCTGACCTTGTTCGTGAAGACAGAGGCAAAAAAAGCATTGAGTACTTCAGCTCTTTCCACATCCTGTGTCACTATGTTGCCTCCCTCACTCAGTAAGGGGCCCACACTTTCCTTGACTGTAAAACCAGTCTCTGAGTCCATGATTTTTGATGTCTAGCAGAGTTATAAACTTAAGATCCCAGGATCATCTTTTTGAAGGTGTTGTGCAGGTTTCCCGTTAGAATGAGGACTGAGGTCAGATATGGAGTGATCATTTTGTGAAAAGTGATATTTTTATCATTTTTTCAATGCTTTCATTTGAAAGCATGTTGATTAGCTGGTTCCACCCACATTGTTGGGGCATTTGATGCACTGGAGAAAATACACTACATGTTGTGACAGGCAGGTGTAGGACTCATGGATTTTGAAAGGTGTGTTGTGAGGGGAGGGTATTGATCATCACAGCAGAAGAGGAAAAAATGGTTACCTACCCATACAGTAACTGTTGTGCACATATATATTCCACAACTGTCCCACCTTCTCTGCTACTTCAGATGCTACATACAGTGGTGCAAAGGGACAGAGGGAGGCAGTGAACATGCCCCTTTTATTATTTTGTCCGCTGGCAAAAGTCTCCAACTCAAGTGCACATACATTTTCTGCCACAGGTGTATGTGCATAACACATCTCAAAGGACAATAGTCACTGTACAGGTTTCAGAGTAGCAGCCATGTTAGTCTGTATCCACAAAAAGAACAAGAGTACTTGTGGCACCTTAGAGACTAACATTTATTTGAGCATAAGCTTTCATGGGCTACAGCCCACAGTCTGTGTGTCCATTTAGACTTTTACATAGAGACTGTCCGGTTTGGTCAATGTACGTGGCAGAAGGGCATTGATGGCATATATCACACTGGTAGATGTGCAGGTGAATGAGCCTCTGATAGTGTGGCTGATGTGATTAGGCCCTACAATGGTGTCCCCTGAATAGATATGTGGACACAGTTGGCAATGGGCTTTGTTGCAAGGATAAGTTTCCTGGGTTAGTGTTTTTGGTGTGTGGTTGCTGGAGAGTATTCCAAGGCAAGGACTGGCCTGTCTCCCAAGATCTGTGAGAGTCATGGGTTATCCTTCAGGATAGGTTGTAGATCCTTGATGATGCGCTGGAGAGGTTTTAGTTGGGGGCTGAAGGTGACGGCTAGTGGTGTTCTATTACTATAGGACAGGCCCAACAAAGAAAGTAGGTGACTTCTGGCTACTCTTCCGGTTCTGTCAATCTGTAGCCCACGAAAGCTTATGCTCCAATAAATTTGTTAGTCTCTAAGGTGCCACAGGTACTCCTGTTTTTGTAGTTACTGTATAGTAACTTCCCCCTTCAGGCTATCTGCAGACTCAAGCAGGCATCACTTCATCAGTTACAGTCTTCAGATTTTAAGGTTTTCTTGGTGGTGGACATGAGCTGAGACTTTCAAAGCATCAATTAGATGCTTTTGAAAGCCCTATATGGGTCTCCAAATCACTGAGTTTTTCAAAGCTGTCTGGGTGTTGGGTTTTTTTATATGAAAGTTTTTATTCCAGAGTGTAATTCTGCAGCATTTAGTGGATTCCACTACTGTGAAATCAAGGAAAACACTGACAACTCTACTAATAGGAAACCTTGATGTGGCTGAGGGAGAAGAACAAAATTAGTTTTAACTTTTATATTCCAGTGACTGCAGCTACAGGGAAGGGCTGGGAGTCTGCTCTTTAGACTTTCCATCACCACTAACTCCTAAAGGAGGAAGATTAGGGAATTAAAAGGGGTCATGGAGCTAGTCAATCCAGGTATTTTTTTAGATTCCAGGAACATTAGGTGCAATATATTTTACTGTTATGGCTCTAAAATTCACACTGATACTTTTCATGCTAGAAAAAATGTATCAGAAAATAACTTATTTACAAAACAATTACAATGGAACTAGTATAGACATGGATTCCAAATGTACCTGGATTAATTATTGACCCTCAAGAATAGGCACAAGGAATTCAGTCAGGGAGTTAAGTCAGGGAACAGGACATTTTCTGATTAGTGGGAGGAGTAAGAGGAAGGTTTGGAAGAGCAGCTGGCTGGGTGGGCTTTGTGTAAGGATGATCTCCAAAGTAATTGTAAGGAGTTGGCCATGGGTTATAATGCGACTGAGCAACATCTCATTCAGGAGCATAAAGGCCTCTAGGCAGACAAGCACACCCTAGGAGAAATCTTTGAGGGGCTGGGAGAGGCATAGCTGGACTCAAATGATTGATGTGGTGGAGGATTCAAGGACCTAGGAAGCTCCAAGTTGTAGAGGGAATCTGTTGACCAGAATCCAATCATTTGCCCCATAGCTACTTGTCCATGACACTGAGGCACAGAGATCCTTTTCCTGCAGCAACCATGGAGTCACTTGGCCACTTGTCTCCGTAAATGAATGGAATCACCGGCCATGTGTCCACTCACAGCATGACAGTCCCTGCATGGTTGAATTGCCAGCAGGCTGGGGGGGTCGGTGACATGCTGATAAGGGTGTTGGCTCTGGCTTGCAACAACAACTATATCACCTTGACCTTCCACTGGGTACTAGGTTTGGAGCTAGTGGAGATTAAGAGAAGAGGGACACATGAGAAGGAAATGGAGCACAGCAACCAAAACACTGCTTTTCCCCAGAGCAGAATTGCACAGAGTGCTGGTCACTGTGTCAAATTGACAGCAGAAGGAGTCTGACACACTTCGTAGCTTCATATCCAGGTTTCAGTGGAGGCACTAATCTTTACACAACCTGCTGTCTCTGTGGTCTTGTGGTGTGGTGAACCCACCACTCATGGCTTCAGACTAGGTGCCTCCCCAGGTGTGAGAATTTTATCAGTTAGCCTGCTAGTTATTTCCTAGCATGTTTATATGTCAAAATGTAGAATTTCAGAGCTATTAGTGTCATGAATTAAGTATGAAACTCCAAAGGTAAGAATCCGTAGTTCACCCCTGTTCCTTCCAGTTCTGTAAATTCATGGGGAATTACAGGGATCAAACAGCAGAACCACCATGTAACTTATAGGTACTAAATTGTAAACCAAAACCCCCTTATGGAGACTCTCACCCCACTGAAATTCCACTTACACTCCTATTCTCCTCGTATACAGGACTCCAGACTTGAGTCATTTGGCTAACTCAGTTTCACTTTATTTCTCCTGGTTCAAAGCAAGGAAATCACAAATAAGCCACTGTCCTGACTCAGCATCCACTTTGGAACATTCATTCAATACCCAACAAAGCCCATTACTGGCCCCCAGTTCCCAACCACAAAAAAAATAAAAGATTCTCTGGTGATGGGAACATCCAGATCCCAGGGAGAGAGGCTCCTGATCCAATCCAAGGAAATCCAGAGATCTGTCTAGCTGGAGGGAAGGAGTCCAAGCACTAAGCTGTCATCTACTAGCAGCTGCACTTACAGTCAGGGGGCAGGTTCCCACTGGGTCTATCTCCTATCCCAGCTGAAGTTTTTATTTTTCTGGGGATGTCCCTGGTGTCTGTGGTGGGGCGGAGTGTGGCAAACAGTGTATCTGTCACGCACACCCAGGGCAGTGTAGTAGATGGGGGAGAGGGCCCTCAATGTCAGGTTCTTTGTCTCCTTCTGGCCTTGGCAGTAGGGGTCAGCTTGGCTTCATGTCCAGCCAGGGAGTCATCTCCCACAACTTTCTACTCAGCTCTGTGCAGGCTCACCCTCCCAGGTGGGGGACACCTCCTCAGTCCTTGATGAGGTCGTCCTTTGTGTAGCCCTTAAAGTGAGGAATGGCTTCATCTGATTCTCCACCAATCTCAAGATATTTCCAGTCCCTCAAACAGCAAATTCAGTTCTCAGCCTCAGTTGCCTTGCTCTCAAGAGCAAACGCTGCAGTTTCCTAGAGCCTTCTCTCTCTCCTCCTGTCTGTGTATCTCATAATTGTGGGGTACAGGGACTAACTTTCTTTCCCCATTTCAGTCTCTGCAACTCCTATTCTCACACCAGCAGAAATTCTGGAGGCTCCCAGAAAACATGGATTGATGGGATGATTTTATCTTTAACATTTTTTGTACAATTACCACTCCACTATGTTTAAAATGGACTAAAGGAGAAAGAGGCAACTTTAGTGCAGAATCTTTTTTCACAAACCACAGTTTACATAGGAAGATAGGAATTGCCAGACGGGATTTAATCTATGGTCCCTTACGTAGCTGCTTGCCACTTCCCCACTCCCCCACAAAGTGCCCCCCGCCCCGCAGCCATGTCCCTCCTTTCCTCCACCCCCCACCTTCCCTACGAGACTACTCCTGCTCACCACATCCCTTCTCATCCCACTACCCCTGCCAAGTTTTCCCAGAGTAGGTGTTTAGGCATATGAGCAGAAGGAGGTGGAGAGGATTTTATTCATGGGGTCTGGGGATGTTTTGAGGATAGGTAGCAGGCTGGCGACGAAGCACTTAATTTGATACAAGTTATGTTATGTATTTTTTTTTTAATTTATTTGACATCTTCAAGCCAAGCAAATTATGATATACCACCACTCTATTGGAAAAGGTTAAGGCTGAGCAACATTTTTCAAATTTTTCAATGAAAAGTTTTTGCAAAAAATGTGGATTTTTTTTTTTTTTAAATTCAGCATTTTTTCATTATTACTTTTAGGGCTGTCAAGCAATTAAAAAAATTAATCACAATTAACGCACAGTTAATAATAGAACACCATTTATTTAAATATTTTTGGATGTTTTCTACACTTTCAAATATATTGATTTCAGTTAAAACAAGTACAGTGCCCACTATTTTTATATATATAATATAAAACATGTATTTTGCTCTGTAAAAATACAAAAGAAATAGTATTTTTCAATTCACCTAATACAAGTACTGTAGTGCAATTTCTATCATGAAAGTTCTACTTACAAATGTAGAATTTTATGTGCAAAAAAAACTACATTCAAAAACAAAACAATGTAAAACCTTTAGAGCCTACAAGTCTACTAAGTCCTACTTCTTGTTCAGCCAATCACTCAGACAGGTTCGTTTACATTTGCAGGAGATAATGCTGCCTGAATCATAGAATATCAGGGTTGGAAGGGACCTCAGGAGGTCATCTAGTCCAACCCCCTCCTCAAAGTAGGACCAATCCCCAACTAAATCATCCCAGCCAGGGCTTTGTCAAGCCTGACCTTAGAATATTTTTAAGGAAGGAGATTCCACCGCCTCCCTAGGTAACGCATTCCAGTGTTTCACCACCCTCCTAGTGAAAAAGTTTTTCCTAATATCCAACCTAAACCTCCCCCACTGCAACTTGAGACCATTACTCCTTGTTCTGTCATCAGCTACCACTGAGAACAGTCTAGATCCATCCTCTTTGGAACCCCCTTTCAGGTAGTTGAAAGCAGCTATCAAATCCCCCCCCTCATTCTTCTCTTCTGCAGACTAAACAATCCCAGTTCCCTCAGCCTCTCCTCATAAGCCATGTGTTTCAGTCCCCTAATCATTTTTGTTGCCCTCCGCTGGACTCTTTCCAATTTTTCCACATCCTTCTTGTAGTGTGGGGCCTTGGACACAGTACTCCAGATGAGGCCTCACCAATGTCTAATAGAGGGGGACGATCACGTCCCTTGATCTGCTGGCAATGCCTCTACTTATACACCCCAAAATGCCATTGGCCTTCTTGGCAACAACAGAACACTGACTCATATCTAGTTTCTCGTCCACTGTAACCCCTAGGTCCTTTTCTGCTGAACTGCTGCCGAGCCATTTGGTCCCTAGTCTGTAGAGGTGCATGGGATTGTTCCATCCTAAATGCAGGACTCTGCACTTGTCCTTGTTTAACCTCATCAGATTTCTTTTGGCCCAATCCTCTAATTTGTCTAGGGCCCTCTGTATCCAATCCCTACCCTCCAGTGTATCTACCTCTCCTCCCAGTTTAGTGTCATCTGCAAACTTGCTGAGGGTACAATCCACACCATCCTCCAGATCATTTATGAAGATATTGAACAAAACTGTCCCGAGGACCGACCCTTGGGGCACTCCACTTGATACCGGCTGCCAACTAGACATGGAGCCATTGATCACTACCCGCTGAGCCCGACAATCTAGCCAACTTTCTATCCACCTTATAGTCCATTCATCCAGCCCATACTTCTTTAACTTGCTGGCAAGAATACTGTGGGAGACCGTGTCAAAAGCTTTGCCTGCTTCTTGTTTACAATGCCACCTGAAAGTGAGAATAGGCGTTCTCATGCCACTGTTGTAGCCAGCATCACAAGATATTTACAGGCCAGATGTGCTAAAGATTCATACATCCCTTCATGCTTCAGCCACCATTCCAGGGGACATGCATTCAGTAACAAGGACAAGGAGTTCAGTCACAAATTTAATTAACACATTAGTTTCTTAACGAGCATAATCAGCATGCAAGCATGGCCTCTGGAATGGTGGCCGAAGCATGAAGGGGCATACAAATGTTTAGCATATCTGGCATGTAAATATCTTGCAATGCCAGCTACAAAAGTGCCATGCAAATACCTAGTCTCACTTTCTGATGACCTTGTAAATAAGAAAGCAGCATTATCTCCTGTAAATGTAAACAAACTTGTTTATCTTAGCAATTGGCTGAACAAGAAGTAGGACTAAGTGGGCTTGTAGGCTCTGAAGTTTTATATTTTTGTTTTTTAGTGCAGTTATGTAAGAGGGGGAAAAAAGCTACATTTGTAAGTTGTATTTTCGTGAAAGATTGCACTGCAGTAATTGTATGAGAAATTGAGAAATACTATTTCTTTTTTACAGTGCAAATATTTGTAATATACTTTGATTTCAGTTACAACACAATACAATATATGAAAATATAGAAAAACATCACATTTTTCAATTCTATTTAACAGTGTGATTAAAACTGCAATTACCCTCAGTTAACTAATGCAATTAATGTAAAAAAAGTTAATCAGATTCAAAACATAGAGAATCCATCTAGGCAAAACCTTAAGTTACAAAAAGACCACAAAAACAGGAATACACATTTCCCTCCAGCACAGCGAATTTACAAGCCAAAACAAAGAAAAACCAAACGCATTTTCTAGCTAGATTACTTACTAACTTTACAGGAGTTGAAGGGCTTGCATCCTTGATCTGTTACCAGCAAAGGTATCACACAGACAGACAGACAACCCTTTTTGGTGCACCCCCCTCCAGATTTGAAAGTATCTTGTCCCCTCATTGGTCGTTTTGGGTCAGGTGCCAGCGAGGTTACCTTAGCGTCTTAACCCTTTCACCCATAAAGGGTTTGCCTCTGGCCAGGAAGGATTCTCTGTTTTGAATCTGATTACCCTGTAAAGTATTTACCATCCTGATTTTACAGAGGTGATTCTTTTACCTTTTTCTTTAAATAAAATTCTTCTTTTAAGAACCTGATTGATATTTTTTTCATTGCCCTTAAGATCCAAGGGTTTGGGTCTGTGTTCACCTGTACCAATGCATGAGGATATTTATCAAGCCTTCCCAAGCCCTACATCTCCTTTCCTGGGGGGGGAATAGGACTCCAAGTGGTCCCTTCCCTGTTCTTTGTCTAAAACACTTGATGGTGGCAGTGTTTTACCTAATCCAAGGGCAAAGACTTTGTGCCTTGGGGAAGTTTTAACCTAAGCTGGTAGAAATAAGTTTAGGGGGGTCTTTCATGCAGGTCCCCACATCTGTACCCTAGAGTTCAGAGTGGGGAAGGAACCTTGAAATGGTGGCAGAGTGGTGGGATCATTTTTTTTGAACCAGAAGCACAGCAGGATTTTAAAAGGTTTTGTAAAAGGTGATTGCAGCTGCAGATTCTGTCTCTCTGCCTAGGGACAGAGCAGCTCCATAACAAAAGGATTTTTCTATAGGCTGAGAACAGCTATCAGGTTACAGCGCAGCAAAATTTTACAAACCAGTTTTTTTTTTTCTTTCTAACTCTCTGGTATAGCAAGGTTAAACATAGAGAGGCTAGGATGACAATGCAATATTCAACAGAAACTGGAATTAGCCAGATTGGAAGCTGAGGAAAGACAGAAGGAACATGAAAGATGGGTAGAACTCAGACAGATAGAGATTGATGCACAAGCGGCCAAAGAAAAAGCCAGAGTGAAGGCAGAAGAGGCTGCCCACCGGAGAGGGAAAAAGAGAGGAAGCATGCACTGGAGATACAGAAGGCAAAGGCTCAGCAGAACATACCAAATAACTCTAATAATCCTTTCCCAACAATCCACAAATGGGAGCAACTATATCCACAGTATGAGGAATAACAGTGATATTACTGAATATTTTCTCACCTTTGAGACTGCACACTCCATAAAATTCCTGAAGCTCACAAGATGACCACATTGGTCACAAAATTGACTGGAAGAGCTCTGGACATATTCAATAAGATGCCTATTGAAGAGGCTTCTAACTATAATTCAAGGATTTGGTTTTAAAAACAATTTCAAGTTACACCTGAAACTTAGAGTAAACTTTAGAGCCCTTAAGAGAGGACCTGGACTAAGTAATGTGGCTTATGTAAACCAGATCTGTTTGATAAACGGCTCAAAGGACAGGATGTAACTAGCTTTGGAGGAATGCAGGATTTGATGATACAGGAGCAATTCCTGAATATGTCCAAGAATGATATAAAACAGTGTTTATGGGATAAGAAATGGACTCAGCAGGAAGTCTTGCTTCTTATGCTGATCAATACAAGGAGTCCCAGACTGCTGGAGAGGAGGGGCAAAACAGAACAAAACGGGTGGAGGGAGGAGAGAAACAACCCTGGTCACAGTTGGAGCAGATACTAGAAGGGACACCCTCAGACCACACACTACTACCAGGGGCAGCTAAGGCCCCAACTACACACCAAAGAACACTCAAGACACCTTATCGTCCCGCCACACCATTCTCCAGCAACCCACCTTGCCCCCGTGACCAGTCAGCTGGATGATGTTTTAAATGTAACAAGCCAGGTCATGTAAAGCCAACTGCCCCAAGAACCCCAACAGATTACAGTTCACTACACCGGGATCCCACCAAAGGTCCTCAGGTCCAGATGCCTCCCAGATATCCTCAGAGCAGAGGGAAACTGAGTGTGGGCAGGAAGAAGGTCACAGTGTGGAGGGACACCGGAGCACAAGTGTTGGCTATCCACACTTCCTTAGTGGACCCCAATTTAATTGACCCAGAGGTCCAAGTGACAGTTCAACCCTTCAAGTCAAACTCTTTTGACTTGCCTACAGTCAAGTTGCTGGTCTAGCACAAGGGCTGGTCAGGAAAGTGGACTTTTGCAGTCTATGATTATCCCATCCCCATCTGTTGGGGGAAGACTTGGCCAATCATGTGAAGCTAGCCAAGAGGGCGGGAATGGTCACCCGCAGACAGGCTAAGCAAGCTGTCACACCAAGCTCTGTTCTGGAGACTTCTACCAGGACCTGGTCAAAGGTGGTGGAACTGGACCCCATGCCAATGTCTGCAACAACAGTAGTGGATCCAATCACAGACACCCAGACAGAGCCAGTCCTAGAACTGGAACCAGCAGAACAACCAGCACCAGAACCTTGCTTGCAACCCCAAAACCAGAGGGCCCCACTGAACCTTCACTGGCAGCAGCAGATAATCCTACACAAGAGGCTTAGCTGGAGCCTGAACCCCAACATAGTGCACCAGTGGAGAGCGGTTCACAGTCCATGGAAACAGCCCCATCACCTGCATCACTTCCAGAGGGACCAAGCCCAGGTCCACAATCCAGTGAGGAACTGATGTCCCCAACATCAAGGGAACAGTTCCAGACCAAACAGGAAGCAGATGAAAGCCTCCAGAGAGCTTGGACAGCGGCACGGAGCAACCCATCGCTTCTCAGCTCTTCTAATCAATCCAGGTTTACTGTAGAAAGAACTTTTTTTTTTTATACAAGGAAACTTTCTGGTGGACACCAGGAAGACTGGCATCCTCAGATAGTTGGTAGTTCCAACTAAGTACCGGTTAAAGCTCTTGAGCTTAGCACATGTTCACCCCAGCATGGCCACTAGGATGATCAGAACCAAAGACTATTTGGGAAAGTCATTCCACTGGGAGGGAATGGGCAAGGATGTTTCTACCTATGTCCAGTCTTGTGAGGTGTGCCAAAGAGTGGGAAAACCCCAAGACCAGGTCAAAGCTCCTCTTCAGACACTCCCCATCATTGAGGTTCCATTTCAGCAAGTAGCTGTGGATATTCTGGATCCTTTTCCGAAAGACACCCAGAGGAAAGCAGTACATACAGACTTCTATGAATTTTGCCACCTGATGGCCGGAAGCAGTAGCTCTAAGCAATACTCAGGCTAAAAGTGTGTGCCAGGCACTAACAGACTTTTTTGCCCAGGGTAGGTTAGCCCTCTGACATCCTTACAGATGCAGGAACTAATTTCCTGGCAGGAACTATGGAAAGACTTTGGGAAGCTCTTGGGGTGAATCACTTGGTTGCCACTCCTTACCACTATCAAATGGCATGGTGGAGAAGTTTGGGGGTCATGATATGTAAATTCGTAAATGAGCACTCCAGTGATTGGGGCACTAGTGTTGCAGCAGTTGCCTACAGAGCTGTACCACATCCCAGTTTAGGGTTTTCACCATTTGAACTTGTATATGGCCGTGAGGTTAAGGGGCCATTACAGTTGGTGAAGCGGCAATGGGAGGGGTTTACATCTTCTTCAGGAGCTAACATTCTGGACTTTGTAACCAACCTACAAAACACCCTCCGAACCTCTCCAGCCCTTGCTAAAGAAAACCTAAAGGATGCTCAAAAAGAGCAAAAAGCCTGGTATGATAAACATGCCAGAGAGCATTCCTTCAAAGTAGGGGACCAGTTCATGGCCTTAAAGGCACTCCAGGCCCATAAAATGGAAGTGTTGTTGGAAGGGCCATTCGTGGTCCAGGAGCACCTGGGAGCTGTTAATTATCTCATAGCATTCCCCACCTCCGACCGAAAGCCTAAGGTGTACTATACTAATTCTCTAAAGCCCTTTTATTCCAGAGAATTAAAGGTTTGTCAGTTTACAGCCCAGGGAGGAGATGGCACTGAGTGGCCTAAAGGTGTCTACTATGAAGGGAAAAGTGATGGTTCACCTCTTCCACACCACCTCTCCATGACCCTTGGGCATATGCAGTGACAGCCTATCAAGGAGCTGCGCACTAGCTAGGCACCAATGTTCTCAGCCACCCCAGGACTGACTGAACTCCATTGACACCGGTAATACTCACCCAATTAGAGCCCAACCTTACCAGGTGTCTCCTCAAGCTAAAACTGCTATAGAACAGGAGATCCAGGGTATGCTACAAATGGGTGTAATCCACCCCTCTGGCAGTGCATGGGCATCTCCAGTGGTTCTAGTTCCCAAACCAGATGGGGAGCTATGTTTTTGCGTGGACTACCATAAGCTAAATGCTGTAACTCGCCCAGACAACTATCCAATGCCACGCACAGATGAACTATTGGAGAAACTGGGATGGGCCCAGTTCAGCTCTACCTTGGACTTAACCAAGGGGTACTGGCAGGTACAGCTAGATGAATCCGCCAAGGAAAGGTCAGCCTTCATCACACATGTCGGGCTGTATGAATTTAATGTGCTCCCTTTCGGGCTGCGGAATGCACCCACCACCTTCCAAAAACTTGTAGATGGTCTCCTAGCAGGATTGGGAGAACATGCAGTCACCTACCTTGACGATGTGGCCATATTTTTGGATTCCTGGACAGAACACCTGGAACATCTACAAAAGGTCTTTGAGCGCATAAGGGAGGGAGGACTAACTGTCAAGGCTAAGAAGTGTCAAATAGGCCTAAACAGAGTGACTTACCTTGGACACCAGGTGGGTCCAGGAACTATCAACCCCCTACAGGCCAAAGTGGATGCTATCCAAAAGTGACCTGTCCCAAAGTCAAAGAAACAGGTCCAATCCTTCTTAGGCTTGGCAGGTTATTACGGGCAATTTGTACTGCAATACAGCCAAATTGCCGCCCCACTGACAGACCTAACCAAAAAGAAACAGCCAAATGCAGTTCAGTGGACTGAAGAGTGTCAGAAGGCCTTTAACCAGCTTAAAGCGACACTCATGTCTGACCCTGTGTTAAGGGCCCCAGACTTGACAAACCGTTCCTAGTAACCACAAATGCATCTGAGCGTGGTGTGGGAGCAGTTTTAATGCAGAAAGGACCTGATCAAGAATTCCATCCTGTAGTGTTTCTCAGCAAGAAACTGTCTGAGAGGGAAAGCCACTGGTCAATCAGTGAAAACGAATGTTACGCCATTGTCTACACTCTGGAAAAGCTCCGCTTATACATTTGGGGACAGCGTTTCCACCTGCAAACCGACTATGCTGCACTACAGTGACTTCATACCACCAAGGGCAATAACAAAAAACTTATTCAGTGGAGTCTAGCTCTCCAAGATTTTGATTTCGACATCCAACATATCTCAGGAGCTTCTAACAAAGTGGCTGATGCACTCTCCCATAAAAGTTTCCCAGAATCAACTGGTTAAAATAGTCCTTGAGATGTGGAAAATATTGTTAGTCTTCATACGGTTAATAGTATATTTAGAGATACATGTGTCTTTTTAACTCTTTCTCCTAGAGCTCCAGGAAGAAATCACAGCCAGTATTCCACCCTATCTGTGATTTGGGGCGGCGTGTCATAAATACAAAGGTAAGGGTAACCACCTTTCTGTATACAGTACTATAAAATTCCTCCTGGCCAGAGGCAAAACCCTTTCACCTGTACAAGGGTTAAGAAGCTAAGGTAACCTCACTGGCACCTGACCCAAAATGACCAATGAGGGGACAAGATACTTTCAAATCTGGACGGGGGGGGCACCAAAGGGTTTTGTCTGTCTGTGATACCTTTGCTGGGAACAGATCAAGGATGCAAGCCCTTCAACTCCTGTAAAGTTAGTAAGTAATCTAGCTAGAAAATGCGTTCGGTTTTTCTTTGTTTTGGCTTGTAAATTCACTGTGCTGGAGGGAATGTGTATTCCTGTTTTTGTGTCTTTTTGTAACTTTTAATGTTTTGCCTAGAGGGATTCTCTGTTTTGAATCTGATTACCCTGTAAAGTATTTACCATCCTGATTTTACAGAGGTGATTCTTTTACCTTTTCGCTAAATAAAATTCTTCTTTTTAAGAACCTGATTGATTTTTTTTTTCATTGCTCTTAAGATCCAAGGGTTTGGGTCTGTGTTCACCTGTACCAATGGGTGAGGATATTATCAAGCCTTCCCCAGGAAAGGGGGTGTAGGGCTTGGGGGAATAGGACTCCAAGTGATCCCTTCCCTGCTCTTTGTCTAAAACACTTGGTGGTGGCGGCAGTATTTTACCTAATCCAAGGGCAAAGACTTTGTGCCTTGGGGAAGTTTTATTTAACCTAAGCTGGTAGAAATAAGCTTAGGGGGGTCTTTCATGCGGGTCCCCATATCTGTACCCTAGAGTTCAGAGTGGGGAAGGAACCTTGACACCATCACTGGAGATTAAGAGCAGGTTAGACAAACATCTATGCCATCCCTGGCAGGTGATATTTATTCCTGTTATGAGTGCAGGGGACTGGACTAGATGACCTCTCAAGATCCCTTCCCGTCCTATGATTCTCTAGTCTCTGGTGCTTTATCATACTAACCATTGCATGTAAGGACTTTAATTTTGTTAGCTCAGCCTAGGAGTTTGGACAGGGAGACCACACCAACTCTGTGTACATTTTGGTGGCCCATTGGAGTTTGGCGAAATGGGAAGAGAGTGGGGATATTAGCGGCACAGGAAAAGGCCAGCTGGAAAAAACAGGCATGATCATCAGCTGCTGCAACTCAGCCTTGCTCCACTGAAGCCAATGGAATTACACTGATATACCCCAGCTCATTTGACCTAAAGAGAGCAAAAGGCCAAGAAGAGTGGGAAGAGCACAGGGCACAACGGGGGTGGGGAGAGAATATGGGAGGTAAGAGGCAGCCAGAGGGGAGAGTGCAGTGTAAAGCCTTAAAAGGGAGGATGTGGAGTTTGAACTTTTTATAAAGGATCAAGAAAGGGCTTTAGGGAAGACACTCTGGAAGGGTAGAGGTGATATGGATAGAGCAATACGAGAAGGAGGGAGAGAGAAATTAGTGGCCTGGAACCCTTGCACCACATGAAACTAATATCCACAGGACTCTGCAAATGTGTTATTCTTTTCCTCCACCCCTAGACAAGAAGCTTATAGGGTATTATCCTCTGCATGGAGTCTCTGGTGCCTAATAAAGGCTGAGCTCTGAGTGAAGCTTTTCTTGCAGTTGGGGCAGAGATGGGATCTCTCTCCCATGTGGGTTTTCTGGTGTCTAATGTTGTCAAGGTTCCTCCCCCACTCTGAACTCTAGGGTACAGATGGGGGGACCTGCATGAAAAACCTCCTAAGCTTATCTTTACCAGCTTAGGTCAAAACTTCCCCAAGGTACAATATATTACACCTTGGACAGGCCGCTACCACCACCAAACTAATACTGGTTACTGGGGAAGAGCTGTTTGGACGCGTCCTTCCCCCCAAAATACTTCCCAAAACCTTGCACCCCACTTCCTGGACAAGGTTTGGTAAAAAGCCTCACCAATTTGTCTAGGTGACTACAGACCCAGACCCTTGGATCTTAAGAACAATGAACAATCCTCCCAACACTTGCACCCCCCCTTTCCTGGGAAATGTTGGATAAAAAGCCTCACCAATTTGCATAGGTGACCACAAACCCAAACCCTTGGATCTGAGAACAATGAAAAAGCATTCAGTGTTTTACAAGAAGACTTTTAATAAAAAATAGAAGTAAATAGAAATAAAGAAATCCCCCCTGTAAAATCAGGATGGTATATATCTTACAGGGTAATTAGATTCAAAAACATAGAGAACCCCTCTAGGCAAAACCTTAAGTTACAAAAAAGATACACAGACAGAAATAGTTATTCTATTCAGCACAATTCTTTTCTCAGCCATTTAAAGAAATCATAATCTAACACATACCTAGCTAGATTACTTACTAAAAGTTCTAAGACTCCATTCCTGTTCTGTCCCTGGCAAGCGCAGCATACAGACAGACCCAGACCCTTTGTTTCTCTCCCTCCTCCCAGCTTTTGAAAGTATCTTGTCTCCTCATTGGTCATTTTGGTCAGGTGCCAGCGAGGTTACCTTTAGCTTCTTAACCCTTTACAGGTGAGAGGAGCTTTCCCCTGGCCAGGAGGGATTTCAAAGGGGTTTACCCTTCCCTTTATATTTATGACACGCCCCCCAAATCTCAGCTAGGGTGAAACACTGCCTGGGATTTCTTCCTGGAGCTCTAGGAAAACAGAGTTAATAAGACACATGCATCTCTAAATATACTACCAAGTACATAAAGACTAACAATATTTTCCACATCTCAAGGACGATTTTAACCAGTTGATTCTGGGAAACTTTCACGGGAGAGTGCATCAGCCACTTTGTTAGAAGCTCCTGAGATGTGTTGGATGTCGAAATCAAAATCTTGGAGAGCTAAACTCCACTGAAGAAGTTTTTTGTTAGTTTCTTTGACGGTGTGAAGCCACTTTAGTGCAGCATGGTCGGTTTGCAGGTGGAAACGCCGTCCCCAAACATATGGGCGTAGCTTTTCCAGAGCGTAGACAATGGCATAACATTCTTTTTCAGTGACTGACCAGTTGCTTTCCCTCTCAGACAGTTTTTTGCTGAGAAACACTACAGGGTGGAATTCTTGATCAGGTCCTTTCTGCATTAAAACTGCTCCCACACCACGCTCGGATGCATCTGTGGTTACTAGGAACGGTTTGTCAAAGTCTGGGGCCCTTAGTACAGGGTCAGACGTGAGTGTCGCTTTAAGCTTGTTAAAGGCCTTCTGACACTTTCCGGTCCACTGAACAGCATTTGGCTGTTTCTTTTTGGTTAGGTCTGTCAGTGGGGCAGCGATTTGGCTGTAGTGCGGTACAAATCGTCTGTAATAACCGGCCAAGCCTAAGAAGGATTGAACCTGTTTCTTTGACTTTGGGACAGGCCACTTTTGGATAGCATCCACTTTGGCCTGTAGGGGGCTGATAGTTCCTTGACCCACCTGGTGTCCAAGGTAAGTCACTCTGTTTAGGCCTATTTGACACTTCTTAGCCTTAACAGTTAGTCCTGCCTCCCTTATGCGCTCAAGGACTTTTTGTAGATGTTCCAGGTGGTCTGCCCAGGAATCCGAAAATATGGCCACATCGTCAAGGTAGGCGACTGCATATTCTCCTAATCCCGCTAGGAGACCATCTACAAGTCTTTGGAAAGTGGCGGGTGCATTTCGCAGCCCGAAAGGGAGTACATTAAATTCATACAGCCCGAGATGTGTGATGAAGGCTGACCTTTCCTTGGCAGATTCATCTAGCGGTACCTGCCAGTACCCCTTGGTTAAGTCCAAGGTAGAGATGAACTGGGCCCTTCCCAGTTTCTCTAATAGTTCATCTGTGCGTGGCATGGGATAGTTGTCTGGGCGAGTTACAGCATTTAGCTTATGGTAGTCCACGCAAAAACGTATTTCCCCATCTGGTTTGGGAACTAGAACCACTGGAGATGCCCATGCACTTTCAGAGGGGCGGATTACACCCATCTGTAACATATCCTGGATCTCCCGTTCTATAGCAGTTTTAGCTTGAGGAGACACCCGGTAAGGTTGGACCCTAATTGGGTGAGCATTACCTGTGTCAATGGAGTGGTATGCCCGTTCAGTCAGTCCTGGGGTGGCTGAGAACATTGGCGCGTAGCTAGTGCACAGCTCCTGGATCTGCTGTCGCTGCATACGCCCAAGGGTCATGGAGAGGTTCACCTCTTCCACACCACCAGCACATTTCCCTTCGTAGTAGACACCTTCAGGCCACTCAGCGTCGTCTCCTCCCTGGGTTGTAAACTGACAAACCTTTAATTCTCTGGAATAAAAGGGCTTTAGAGAATTAATATGATACACCTTAGGCTTTCGGTTGGAGGTGGGGAATGCTATGAGATAATTAACAGCTCCCAGGCGCTCCTGGACCACGAATGGCCCTTCCCACGATGCTTCCATTTTATGGGCCTGGAGCGCCTTTAAGACCATGACCTGGTCTCCTACTTTGAAGGAACGCTCTCTGGCATGTTTATCATACCAGGCTTTTTGCTCTTTTTGAGCATCCTGTAAGTTTTCTCTAGCAAGGGCTAAAGAGGTTCGGAGGGTGTTTTGTAGGTTGGTTACAAAGTCCAGAATGTTAGTTCCTGGAGAAGGTGTAAATCCCTCCCATTGCTGCTTCACCAACTGCAATGGCCCCTTAACCTCACGGCCACATACAAATTCAAATGGGGAAAACCCTAAACTGGGATGTGGTACAGCTCTGTAGGCAAAGAGCAACTGCTGCAATACTAGGTCCCAATCATTGGAGTGCTCATTTACAAATTTACGTATCATGGCCCCCAAAGTTCCATTAAACTTCTCCACCATGCCATTTGTTTGATGATGGTAAGGAGTGGCAACCAAGTGATTTACCTCATGAGCTTCCCAAAGGTTTTTCATAGTTCCTGCCAGGAAATTAGTCCCTGCATCTGTGAGGATGTCGGAGGGCCAACCTACCCTGGCAAAAATGTCTGCTAGTGCCTGGCACACACTTTTAGCCCTGGTGTTGCTTAGAGCTACTGCTTCCGGCCATCGGGTGGCAAAATCCATGAAAGTCAGTATGTACTGCTTTCCTCTGGGTGTCTTTTTCGGAAAAGGACCCAGAATATCCACAGCTACTCGCTGAAATGGAACTTCAATGATGGGGAGTGGCTGGAGAGGAGCTTTGACCTGGTCTTGGGGTTTTCCCACTCTTTGGCACACCTCACAAGACTGGACATAGGTAGAAACATCCTTGCCCATTCCCTCCCAGTGGAATGACCCCCCCAAACGGTCTTTGGTCCTGTTCACCCCAGCATGGCCACTAGGGTGATCATGGGCTAAGCTCAAGAGCTTGGCCCGGTATTTAGTTGGAACTACCAACTGTCTCTGAGGATGCCAGTCTTCCTGGTGTCCCCCAGAAAGAGTTTCCTTGTATAAAAGTCCTCTTTCTACAACAAACCTGGATCGATTAGAAGAGCTGAGAGGCGGTGGGTTGCTCCGTGCCGCCGTCCAAGCTCTCTGGAGGCTTTCATCTGCTTCCTGTTCGGTCTGGAACTGTTCCCTTGATGCTGGAGACATCAGTTCCTCATGGGATTGTGGACCTAGGCTTGGTCCCTCTGGAAGCGATATAGGGGATGGAGCTGTTTCTGTTGACTGTGAACCGCTCTCCGCTGGTGCACTATGTTGGGATTCAGGCTCCGGCTGAGCCTCTTGTGTAGGGTTATCGGCTGCTGCCAGTTCAGGTTCGGTGGGGCCCTCTGGTGTTGAGGTTGCAAGTACTGGATTCAGTGCTGACACGGGGTCTGGTGTTGGTTGTTCGGCTGGTTCCGGTTCTGGGACTGGTTCCGTCTGGGTCTCTGGGACTGGATCCACTACTGCTGTTGCAGACATTGGCCTGGGGTCCAGGTCCATCACCTCTGACTGGGTCCTGATAGAAGTTTCCGGAACAGAGCTAGGCCTCACGGCTTGTTTAGCCTGGTTGCGGGTGACCATTCCCACCCTCTTGGCCTGCTTCACATGATTGGCCAAGTCTTCCCCCAACAGCATGGGGATGGGATAATCATCATAGACTGCAAAAGTCCACATTCCTGACCAGCCCTTGTACTGGACAGGCAACTTGGCTGTAGGCAAATTGAAAGAGTTGGACTTGAAGGGTTGAATCGTCACTTGGATCTCTGGGTTGATTAAATTGGGGTCCACTAAGGAAGCATGGATAGCTGACACTTGTGCTCCGGTGTCCCTCCACGCGGTGACCTTCTTCCCACCCACACTCACAGTTTCCCTCCGCTCCAAGGGTATCTGGGAGGTATCTGGGCCTGTGGACCTCTGGTGTGATTCCGGTGCAATGAACTGTAATCTGTTGGGGTTCTTGGGGCAGTTGGCCTTTACATGCCCCAGCTCGTTACACTTAAAACATCGTCCAGCTGACGGGTCACTGGGGCGAGGAGGGTTGCTGGAGAACGGGGTGGTGGGACGATAAGGGGTCTGGAGGGTTCTTTGGGAGGTAGGTGGGGCTTTGGGCGGCCCCCGGTAATAGGGTGTGGTCTGGGGTGGTCCCTTCTGGTCTCCGCTCCAACTGCGACCAGTTTTCTTCTTCTCTGCCACCTCCACCCATCTGGCTCCAATCTCTCCTGCCTCAATTACAGTTTTGGGTTTCCCATCTAGGATGTATCTTTCTATTTCCTCAGGAACACCCTCTAAGAATTGTTCCATTTGCATTAGGAAGGGCAAATTTACTGGAGATTCAACACTTGCTCCTGATATGCAGGCATCCCAATGTTTTACAATGTGGTAGGCATGTCGGGTAAATGACATGTCTGGTTTCCACCTTAGGGCTCTGAACCTCCGACGAGACTGCTCGGGTGTTATCCCCATTCTGACTCTCGCCTTGGATTTAAACAGTTCATACTTGTTCATGTGTTCTTTAGGCATTTCAGCTGCCACCTCAGCTAAGGGTCCACTGAGCTGCGGCCTCAGCTCTACCATGTATTGGTCAGTAGAGATGTTGTACCCAAGGCAGGCCCTTTCGAAGTTTTCTAAGAAGGCCTCAGTATCATCACCTGCCTTGTAGGTGGGGAACTTTCTGGGATGGGAAGTGGTACCTGGAGAAGGATTGCTAGGGTTTGTTGGTATATTCTGCTGGGCCTTTATCCTCTCCATCTCCTCCACATGCTTCCTCTCTTTTTCCTTCTCCTCCTCCTTCAGCCGCATGAGTTCTATCTGTCTTTCATGTTCCCTTTGTTTTTCCTCAGCCTGAAATTTGGCTAATTCCAGCTGTAGTCGAGCTGAGGATTTGGCCATTCTAACCTCTCTGTTTTTAACTAACTTTACACCCGAGGTTTAGAAATAAACAAACAAAACTTGGCTGTAAAATTTTGCTGTGCTGGAATAGAATACCTATTCTCTGATAGTGATTGTCAGCCTACAGAAAAAGACAATTCCCTTGTCTCTGCTCTGGGCCCAAATTAAAGCAAAAAACCTCCAACTACTTGGAAACCTGCTTACCCAGCCCAAAGAAGAAAAAAAATTTCTTTTCAAACCTGTGCTCCTTGTAAAACAAAAAAAAAAATCAAAATCCTAAAAAAAACCCTGCCACTTTTGTCTCCAGGCAAATGGGTAGAGCACACACCCCCTATTTACTTTTAGGAAGAAAAGAAAAAAAAACAAAAACCTCTGGGTTGGAAGACTGTGAATTTCCCTGCAGGAGTTAAGTACCCTGCCTCCAGGCAAAGAAAACCTGCAATTCACAAGATAATCCCCTTTTGTCTCTGCTTGGCCACAAAGCAGAGAGAAACCAAGCTGCTTTCAGTTTCAAAGCTGCCTTCTGGACTTCCTAAAAATTCCTTTTTAAAATCTGTATTTCTAGTTCAAAAAATCTCAACTGGATCTCAAAATGATTTCAGGTTAATCCCACCTCTGCCACCATGTCAAGGTTCCTCCCCCACTCTGAACTCTAGGGTACAGATGGGGGGACCTGCATGAAAAACCTCCTAAGCTTATCTTTACCAGCTTAGGTCAAAACTTCCCCAAGGTACAATATATTACACCTTGGACAGGCCGCTACCACCACCAAACTAATACTGGTTACTGGGGAAGAGCTGTTTGGACGCGTCCTTCCCCCCAAAATACTTCCCAAAACCTTGCACCCCACTTCCTGGACAAGGTTTGGTAAAAAGCCTCACCAATTTGTCTAGGTGACTACAGACCCAGACCCTTGGATCTTAAGAACAATGAACAATCCTCCCAACACTTGCACCCCCCCTTTCCTGGGAAATGTTGGATAAAAAGCCTCACCAATTTGCATAGGTGACCACAAACCCAAACCCTTGGATCTGAGAACAATGAAAAAGCATTCAGTGTTTTACAAGAAGACTTTTAATAAAAAATAGAAGTAAATAGAAATAAAGAAATCCCCCCTGTAAAATCAGGATGGTATATATCTTACAGGGTAATTAGATTCAAAAACATAGAGAACCCCTCTAGGCAAAACCTTAAGTTACAAAAAAGATACACAGACAGAAATAGTTATTCTATTCAGCACAATTCTTTTCTCAGCCATTTAAAGAAATCATAATCTAACACATACCTAGCTAGATTACTTACTAAAAGTTCTAAGACTCCATTCCTGTTCTGTCCCTGGCAAGCGCAGCATACAGACAGACCCAGACCCTTTGTTTCTCTCCCTCCTCCCAGCTTTTGAAAGTATCTTGTCTCCTCATTGGTCATTTTGGTCAGGTGCCAGCGAGGTTACCTTTAGCTTCTTAACCCTTTACAGGTGAGAGGAGCTTTCCCCTGGCCAGGAGGGATTTCAAAGGGGTTTACCCTTCCCTTTATATTTATGACACGCCCCCCAAATCTCAGCTAGGGTGAAACACTGCCTGGGATTTCTTCCTGGAGCTCTAGGAAAACAGAGTTAATAAGACACATGCATCTCTAAATATACTACCAAGTACATAAAGACTAACAATATTTTCCACATCTCAAGGACGATTTTAACCAGTTGATTCTGGGAAACTTTCACGGGAGAGTGCATCAGCCACTTTGTTAGAAGCTCCTGAGATGTGTTGGATGTCGAAATCAAAATCTTGGAGAGCTAAACTCCACTGAAGAAGTTTTTTGTTAGTTTCTTTGACGGTGTGAAGCCACTTTAGTGCAGCATGGTCGGTTTGCAGGTGGAAACGCCGTCCCCAAACATATGGGCGTAGCTTTTCCAGAGCGTAGACAATGGCATAACATTCTTTTTCAGTGACTGACCAGTTGCTTTCCCTCTCAGACAGTTTTTTGCTGAGAAACACTACAGGGTGGAATTCTTGATCAGGTCCTTTCTGCATTAAAACTGCTCCCACACCACGCTCGGATGCATCTGTGGTTACTAGAAACGGTTTGTCAAAGTCTGGGGCCCTTAGTACAGGGTCAGACGTGAGTGTCGCTTTAAGCTTGTTAAAGGCCTTCTGACACTTTCCGGTCCACTGAACAGCATTTGGCTGTTTCTTTTTGGTTAGGTCTGTCAGTGGGGCAGCGATTTGGCTGTAGTGCGGTACAAATCGTCTGTAATAACCGGCCAAGCCTAAGAAGGATTGAACCTGTTTCTTTGACTTTGGGACAGGCCACTTTTGGATAGCATCCACTTTGGCCTGTAGGGGGCTGATAGTTCCTTGACCCACCTGGTGTCCAAGGTAAGTCACTCTGTTTAGGCCTATTTGACACTTCTTAGCCTTAACAGTTAGTCCTGCCTCCCTTATGCGCTCAAGGACTTTTTGTAGATGTTCCAGGTGGTCTGCCCAGGAATCCGAAAATATGGCCACATCGTCAAGGTAGGCGACTGCATATTCTCCTAATCCCGCTAGGAGACCATCTACAAGTCTTTGGAAAGTGGCGGGTGCATTTCGCAGCCCGAAAGGGAGTACATTAAATTCATACAGCCCGAGATGTGTGATGAAGGCTGACCTTTCCTTGGCAGATTCATCTAGCGGTACCTGCCAGTACCCCTTGGTTAAGTCCAAGGTAGAGATGAACTGGGCCCTTCCCAGTTTCTCTAATAGTTCATCTGTGCGTGGCATGGGATAGTTGTCTGGGCGAGTTACAGCATTTAGCTTATGGTAGTCCACGCAAAAACGTATTTCCCCATCTGGTTTGGGAACTAGAACCACTGGAGATGCCCATGCACTTTCAGAGGGGCGGATTACACCCATCTGTAACATATCCTGGATCTCCCGTTCTATAGCAGTTTTAGCTTGAGGAGACACCCGGTAAGGTTGGACCCTAATTGGGTGAGCATTACCTGTGTCAATGGAGTGGTATGCCCGTTCAGTCAGTCCTGGGGTGGCTGAGAACATTGGCGCGTAGCTAGTGCACAGCTCCTGGATCTGCTGTCGCTGCATACGCCCAAGGGTCATGGAGAGGTTCACCTCTTCCACACCACCAGCACATTTCCCTTCGTAGTAGACACCTTCAGGCCACTCAGCGTCGTCTCCTCCCTGGGTTGTAAACTGACAAACCTTTAATTCTCTGGAATAAAAGGGCTTTAGAGAATTAATATGATACACCTTAGGCTTTCGGTTGGAGGTGGGGAATGCTATGAGATAATTAACAGCTCCCAGGCGCTCCTGGACCACGAATGGCCCTTCCCACGATGCTTCCATTTTATGGGCCTGGAGCGCCTTTAAGACCATGACCTGGTCTCCTACTTTGAAGGAACGCTCTCTGGCATGTTTATCATACCAGGCTTTTTGCTCTTTTTGAGCATCCTGTAAGTTTTCTCTAGCAAGGGCTAAAGAGGTTCGGAGGGTGTTTTGTAGGTTGGTTACAAAGTCCAGAATGTTAGTTCCTGGAGAAGGTGTAAATCCCTCCCATTGCTGCTTCACCAACTGCAATGGCCCCTTAACCTCACGGCCACATACAAATTCAAATGGGGAAAACCCTAAACTGGGATGTGGTACAGCTCTGTAGGCAAAGAGCAACTGCTGCAATACTAGGTCCCAATCATTGGAGTGCTCATTTACAAATTTACGTATCATGGCCCCCAAAGTTCCATTAAACTTCTCCACCATGCCATTTGTTTGATGATGGTAAGGAGTGGCAACCAAGTGATTTACCTCATGAGCTTCCCAAAGGTTTTTCATAGTTCCTGCCAGGAAATTAGTCCCTGCATCTGTGAGGATGTCGGAGGGCCAACCTACCCTGGCAAAAATGTCTGCTAGTGCCTGGCACACACTTTTAGCCCTGGTGTTGCTTAGAGCTACTGCTTCCGGCCATCGGGTGGCAAAATCCATGAAAGTCAGTATGTACTGCTTTCCTCTGGGTGTCTTTTTCGGAAAAGGACCCAGAATATCCACAGCTACTCGCTGAAATGGAACTTCAATGATGGGGAGTGGCTGGAGAGGAGCTTTGACCTGGTCTTGGGGTTTTCCCACTCTTTGGCACACCTCACAAGACTGGACATAGGTAGAAACATCCTTGCCCATTCCCTCCCAGTGGAATGACCCCCCCAAACGGTCTTTGGTCCTGTTCACCCCAGCATGGCCACTAGGGTGATCATGGGCTAAGCTCAAGAGCTTGGCCCGGTATTTAGTTGGAACTACCAACTGTCTCTGAGGATGCCAGTCTTCCTGGTGTCCCCCAGAAAGAGTTTCCTTGTATAAAAGTCCTCTTTCTACAACAAACCTGGATCGATTAGAAGAGCTGAGAGGCGGTGGGTTGCTCCGTGCCGCCGTCCAAGCTCTCTGGAGGCTTTCATCTGCTTCCTGTTCGGTCTGGAACTGTTCCCTTGATGCTGGAGACATCAGTTCCTCATGGGATTGTGGACCTAGGCTTGGTCCCTCTGGAAGCGATATAGGGGATGGAGCTGTTTCTGTTGACTGTGAACCGCTCTCCGCTGGTGCACTATGTTGGGATTCAGGCTCCGGCTGAGCCTCTTGTGTAGGGTTATCGGCTGCTGCCAGTTCAGGTTCGGTGGGGCCCTCTGGTGTTGAGGTTGCAAGTACTGGATTCAGTGCTGACACGGGGTCTGGTGTTGGTTGTTCGGCTGGTTCCGGTTCTGGGACTGGTTCCGTCTGGGTCTCTGGGACTGGATCCACTACTGCTGTTGCAGACATTGGCCTGGGGTCCAGGTCCATCACCTCTGACTGGGTCCTGATAGAAGTTTCCGGAACAGAGCTAGGCCTCACGGCTTGTTTAGCCTGGTTGCGGGTGACCATTCCCACCCTCTTGGCCTGCTTCACATGATTGGCCAAGTCTTCCCCCAACAGCATGGGGATGGGATAATCATCATAGACTGCAAAAGTCCACATTCCTGACCAGCCCTTGTACTGGACAGGCAACTTGGCTGTAGGCAAATTGAAAGAGTTGGACTTGAAGGGTTGAATCGTCACTTGGATCTCTGGGTTGATTAAATTGGGGTCCACTAAGGAAGCATGGATAGCTGACACTTGTGCTCCGGTGTCCCTCCACGCGGTGACCTTCTTCCCACCCACACTCACAGTTTCCCTCCGCTCCAAGGGTATCTGGGAGGTATCTGGGCCTGTGGACCTCTGGTGTGATTCCGGTGCAATGAACTGTAATCTGTTGGGGTTCTTGGGGCAGTTGGCCTTTACATGCCCCAGCTCGTTACACTTAAAACATCGTCCAGCTGACGGGTCACTGGGGCGAGGAGGGTTGCTGGAGAACGGGGTGGTGGGACGATAAGGGGTCTGGAGGGTTCTTTGGGAGGTAGGTGGGGCTTTGGGCGGCCCCCGGTAATAGGGTGTGGTCTGGGGTGGTCCCTTCTGGTCTCCGCTCCAACTGCGACCAGTTTTCTTCTTCTCTGCCACCTCCACCCATCTGGCTCCAATCTCTCCTGCCTCAATTACAGTTTTGGGTTTCCCATCTAGGATGTATCTTTCTATTTCCTCAGGAACACCCTCTAAGAATTGTTCCATTTGCATTAGGAAGGGCAAATTTACTGGAGATTCAACACTTGCTCCTGATATCCAGGCATCCCAATGTTTTACAATGTGGTAGGCATGTCGGGTAAATGACATGTCTGGTTTCCACCTTAGGGCTCTGAACCTCCGACGAGACTGCTCGGGTGTTATCCCCATTCTGACTCTCGCCTTGGATTTAAACAGTTCATACTTGTTCATGTGTTCTTTAGGCATTTCAGCTGCCACCTCAGCTAAGGGTCCACTGAGCTGCGGCCTCAGCTCTACCATGTATTGGTCAGTAGAGATGTTGTACCCAAGGCAGGCCCTTTCGAAGTTTTCTAAGAAGGCCTCAGTATCATCACCTGCCTTGTAGGTGGGGAACTTTCTGGGATGGGAAGTGGTACCTGGAGAAGGATTGCTAGGGTTTGTTGGTATATTCTGCTGGGCCTTTATCCTCTCCATCTCCTCCACATGCTTCCTCTCTTTTTCCTTCTCCTCCTCCTTCAGCCGCATGAGTTCTATCTGTCTTTCATGTTCCCTTTGTTTTTCCTCAGCCTGAAATTTGGCTAATTCCAGCTGTAGTCGAGCTGAGGATTTGGCCATTCTAACCTCTCTGTTTTTAACTAACTTTACACCCGAGGTTTAGAAATAAACAAACAAAACTTGGCTGTAAAATTTTGCTGTGCTGGAATAGAATACCTATTCTCTGATAGTGATTGTCAGCCTACAGAAAAAGACAATTCCCTTGTCTCTGCTCTGGGCCCAAATTAAAGCAAAAAACCTCCAACTACTTGGAAACCTGCTTACCCAGCCCAAAGAAGAAAAAAAATTTCTTTTCAAACCTGTGCTCCTTGTAAAACAAAAAAAAAATCAAAATCCTAAAAAAAACCCTGCCACTTTTGTCTCCAGGCAAATGGGTAGAGCACACACCCCCTATTTACTTTTAGGAAGAAAAGAAAAAAAAACAAAAACCTCTGGGTTGGAAGACTGTGAATTTCCCTGCAGGAGTTAAGTACCCTGCCTCCAGGCAAAGAAAACCTGCAATTCACAAGATAATCCCCTTTTGTCTCTGCTTGGCCACAAAGCAGAGAGAAACCAAGCTGCTTTCAGTTTCAAAGCTGCCTTCTGGACTTCCTAAAAATTCCTTTTTAAAATCTGTATTTCTAGTTCAAAAAATCTCAACTGGATCTCAAAATGATTTCAGGTTAATCCCACCGCTGCCACCATGTCAAGGTTCCTCCCCCACTCTGAACTCTAGGGTACAGATGTGGGGACCTGCATGAAAAACCTCCTAAGCTTATCTTTACCAGCTTAGGTCAAAACTTCCCCAAGGTACAAAATATTACGCCCGTTATCCTTGCACTGGCCGCTACCACCACCAAACTAATACTGGTTACTGGGGAAGAGCTGTTTGGACGCGTCCTTCCCCCCAAAATACTTCCCAAAACCTTGCACCCCACTTCCTGGACAAGGTTTGGTAAAAAGCCTCACCAATTTGCCTAGGTGACTACAGACCCAGACCCTTGGATCTTAAGAACAATGAACAATCCTCCCAACACTTGCACCCCCCCTTTCCTGGGAAATGTTGGATAAAAAGCCTCACCAATTTGCATAGGTGACCACAAACCCAAACCCTTGGATCTGAGAACAATGAAAAAGCATTCAGTGTTTTACAAGAAGACTTTTAATAAAAAATAGAAGTAAATAGAAATAAAGAAATCCCCCCTGTAAAATCAGGATGGTATATATCTTACAGGGTAATTAGATTCAAAAACATAGAGAACCCCTCCAGGCAAAACCTTAAGTTACAAAAAAGATACACAGACAGAAATAGTTATTCTATTCAGCACAATTCTTTTCTCAGCCATTTAAAGAAATCATAATCTAACACATACCTAGCTAGATTACTTACTAAAAGTTCTAAGACTCCATTCCTGTTCTGTCCCTGGCAAGCGCAGCATACAGACAGACCCAGACCCTTTGTTTCTCTCCCTCCTCCCAGCTTTTGAAAGTATCTTGTCTCCTCATTGGTCATTTTGGTCAGGTGCCAGCGAGGTTACCTTTAGCTTCTTAACCCTTTACAGGTGAGAGGAGCTTTCCCCTGGCCAGGAGGGATTTCAAAGGGGTTTACCCTTCCCTTTATATTTATGACAATCTCCAATGTAGCAAGCCCAAGTGAGAAAACTCAGAGCCAAGGCTGTTGAGTGTTCTCAAAGGGGGGAGTTGTTGGGAACACTGGGGCATGGCCACTAGGTAACTCGAGGGGATGGAAGACCACGAGTGTCGATGAAGCCCCCTCCCACTAGGCCCCGGTGTCCTTGGCCCCTCCTCCTGCCTGGAGGCACTCGCAGCAGCTCTGCGTGCTAGGCCCAAGTGTCCTTGGCCCCCCAGCCTGGAGGCACACACAGCAGTTATGCTGAGAATCTGCAACAGTATGTTGCAGAGTCAGACTGCCTGAAACTAAGCAAGGCCAAACAGGGGAGATATGGAAGAACAATGCTGAATAAAGCAGCTTTATGTATAGTTTAACAAATGATACAGAGAATCAGGGAACTAGCTGGGAACTGGATTGGCTGGCTATATGGATACTTGGAGCAGCTTGCTATTGGATAAGTATGCTGGGAAAAAGGATGTATAAAAGCCTGTGTAACTTCCTGCTTTGTTGTACAGGATTTGAGATTCAAATCTCCCTGTACCTTTTTGAAGCTTCAAATAAACTTTTCTGCTTCTCCACCCCGTTGTGATTATTGGGTGCAGCACACCGGGTAACGAACCAACTCAAGCTGTTGTTCAGCCTCTCGGCACTGGGTGCCGGCAACAGATTTATAAAATTCTTCCAGCTTCAAGTAATGTCTCAGGCCCATTCTACACAAAGAGCTGCTTACTTAGGTTTGCAAAAAATACCTCAGACGAGGCCTACACTGTAGACTTCTGCTGTGTTGGGTCACGGATATGAAGAGGTGTGATCCCTAAGCAGGCAGAAGTCTGTAGTCTAGATGCAGTTAAGCCAGCAAGACTGTGCATTTACTGATAGAGCTTGTTTCACCTCAGGGGCTAGAATTAGCTATACTGGTAAAAGTGTTAAAAGTGTTAAGTTTTGCCCGTATGAACTGCTGTTTTGCCAGTAGGGTGTACTAGGATAGCTATACCAGCAAAGTGCTCCTAGTGTAGACATTGCTTCAGCTGTCCAGGCCCTGGGATCACTGGCAAACATCAAACAAAGCTGACAGATTTTTGCCAGACTTTTCACATCCTTTTCATTGTTTGATATCACACAAGTCCAAATAATTCCTGCCACTTTGCTCTGTTTGCTCTTTCCTCAGAGCAAAGGTAGATTTGCTACTTAAAGGTTTGCTACTTAAAGGTTTTATCAACAGCTGAGGGTTTTTCCATTGTGAATATTTCCTTTTTTACAACAAGACCAAGGCTACGTCCTGAGAGAGGGACTGAGTTTTTCACAGCATCAGCACAATATTCCAGGCAGTGAATGGAATGAGTTTCAAGTTCTTCCCCTACGGACCAGCTGCTGGGAAATTGGCTGCATTAGCAGACTATTCAGGCGGGCTTTTGCTGTCCCTATGACTTGTCACAGCTGACCACGGCATTCTCACACACACTCACAGCTTTGGAGACTTAGAAATTTTGCTGGCTGGGACAAACCCAGTGTTTCCTATTCTGGTGGAGTATTTCTCACAATATTTGGTGTCTTTCTTAAAGCCTCAATTCTTGGAAGCGTCATAATTGCAGGGAAATCTCAGCTTTCGTTTTTTCAAGAAAAGTAAGGCCTGGTGTAAACCCAGTACTTGCCTTGGGGAACTATGTCAATCAGGGGGTGATTTTATAGTGATATAGCTAAATCAATACAATCTTGAGCGTGGACACAGTTGTATCAGTACAGAGGTATCCTATGCCAGTATGGATTATTTCCCTTCCTTTGCAGAAATTGCTATACTGGTATAAGCACCTTTAGATCTATATCATAGAATCATAGAATATCAGGGTTGGAAGGGACCTCAGGAGGTCATCTAGTCCAACCCCCTGCTCAAAAGCAGGGCCAATCCCCAATTAAATCATCCCAGCCAGGGCTTTGTCAAGCCTGACCTTAAAAACTTCTAAGGAAGGAGATTCCACCACCTCCCTAGGCAACGCATTCCAGTGTTTCACCACCCTCCTAGTGAAAAAGTTTTTCCTAATATCCAACCTAAACCTCCCCCACTGCAACTTGAGACCATTACTCCTTGTCCTGTCCTCTTCCACCACTGAGAATAGTCTAGAACCATCCTCTCTGGAACCACCTCTCAGGTAGTTGAAAGCAGCTATCAAATCCCCCCTCATTCTTCTCTTCTGCAGGCTAAACAATCCCAGTTCCCTCAGCCTCTCCTCATAAGTCATGTGTTCCAGACCCCTAATCATTTTTGTTGCCCTTCGCTGGACTCTTTCCAATTTATCCACATCCTTCTTGTAGTGTGGGGCCCAAAACTGGACACAGTACTCCAGATGAGGCCTCACCAATGTCGAATAGAGGGGGACGATCACGTCCCTCTATCTGCTCGCTATGCCCCTACTTATACATCCCAAAATGCCATTGGCCTTCTTAGCAACAAGGGCACACTGCTGACTCATATCCAGCTTCTCGTCCATTGTCACCCCTAGGTCCTTTTCCGCAGAACTGCTGCCTAGCCATTCGGTCCCTAGTCTGTAACTGTGCATTGGGTTCTTCCGTCCTAAGTGCAGGACCCTGCACTTATCCTTATTGTACCTCATCAGATTTCTTTTGGCCCAATCCTCCAATTTGTCTAGGTCCCTCTGTATCCTATCCCTGCCCTCCAGCGTATCTACCACTCCTCCCAGTTTAGTATTATCCGCAAATTTGCTGAGAGTGCAATCCACACCATCCTCCAGATCATTTATGAAGATATTGAACAAAACCGGCCCCAGGACCGACCCCTAGGGCACTCCACTTGACACTGGCTGCCAACTAGACATGGAGCCATTGATCACTACCCGTTGAGCCTGACAATCTAGCCAATTTTCTACCCACCTTATAGTGCATTCATCCAGCCTGTACTTCTTTAACTTGCTGACAAGAATACTGTGGGAGACCGTGTCAAAAGCTTTGCTAAAGTCAAGATACAATACATCCACTGCTTTCCCTTCATCCACAGAACCAGTAATCTCATCATAGAAGGCGATTAGATTAGTCAGGCATGACCTTCCCTTGGTGAATCCATGCTGACTGTTCCTGATCACTTTCCTCTCATGTAAGTGCTTCAGGATTGATTCTTTGAGGACCTGCTCCATGATTTTTCCGGGGACTGAAGTGAGGCTGACTGGCCTGTAGTTCCCAGGATCTTCCTTCTTCCCTTTTTTAAAGATTGGCACTACATTAGCCTTTTTCCAGTCATCTGGGACTGCACCCATACTAGGGAGGGCTGTACTACTTTAATGAACACAGGTGTCATGTGACATCCTGTCTCCCTAGCTCCCCCTCATGGCAAGACCCAGCATTGCAGCACTCAGCCTCAGTTTCCCCCTCCTCAGGCTCTCGAACAGGAACTTCACAAACTCCTCCTTCCAATAATGCCCTCTTTTGGGCTCCTTTATGAAAACAAACATCAGCCTTTCAAGTCCAAGATCAAGCCTTCCGAGTCTAGACCTGCGAATGTCCTACAGACTGGAAATTTTACACTGAAGATCTTCCACCATCACCAAGGCTCCTCTCCCCTGGTCACCTTCAACAATGGTCACACCGTGTCCTTACTAACCAGAAGAAAACATAAATTTGGCCCCCTTTCTGGGCACCCCTTCTGCATGTTCTTCCCCCTATTCCCAGGCGCTGCAGGGTTCTTCCTTGATCTCTTAGCTGAGCTCAGGCTCCCAGGCAGCCTGTTCCCTGGAGGGCCCTTTTCCCCAGCAGATTCACACCATCTCTCCTCCCAGGGATCTCCCTTCTGCTTCCTTACTGACACCCACCATTGCTGCATCTCATTAAAGGGGCAGAGTGCTCTGTTATACACCAGGATAGTTAAAGCAAGGTAGCTTTTGTGTGTAGATAAGGCCTGAGGGGCAGATATTTAATGGGATTTAGACCCCTAACTCCTATTGATTTCCAAAACCTAAACACCTTTAAAAACCTGGGCCTGTTTTTCCAACCCTTATTGTGGAGGAGAAAAGCTGGAAAACAAACCCTAAGGGCTCAAGCACCAAACGACAAAGAAAAAGACCCCAGAACATATTGCTTTTCTACAGAGTGAGGGATTTTTCAGCTGATTGGCAATGCCGCTAGCTACTTTTCTAGCACACGCTCATAAGCAGTTTTGCAGACTTGGAAGCATGGCTGGGTGTGATAAAATCTGCATCTGGTTTGTTTGGCAGCATCCAGACATGGCTGCCCACGATGGGTTGTGCATGTAAGCGACTGTCGCCCACTCTTCAAAGATCTTTCAGGGCCGTACTCCCATTGAAATCACTGGGAGTCTGACCCCGAAATATCTTGGAAGATCTGTGGCTGAGTGAGTTCACTGACTCCCTTAATTTCACTAGGGGTTTGCCACCTGTAATCAGAAGGGGGAGTTGTAGCAACCGGGTGTATTCTAGAAATTGTGTGGGAACCGTCAGCTGCTGCATCCCTGGAGAGAGACAGCAACAAAACAGAGAGTGGATTCTGGGGACAAGGCAGAGATGCCTGGACTGAGAGTTCTGCAAAGCAGGTCTGCCCTGACACTATTTCTTCCTGGAAAACAGGATCTTGTGCACAGTTCATAAATAAGCTGCACAAGAGAAAACACCCTGAACTCCATGCCACAGATTTTCCATCCAAATGGGAGCCATCCTGTATGGCTTTCAACCTCAGCTCTCTAAACAAAAGCTGCAGATCAACTGTTGTTTTTAGCATGCCTCTCTCTCTCTCCCCAAAGTTAGCTTTTTCACATGTATCATTTCTATTTGTAAGTGAGGATCCTGAACTTTCCTAGCTTCTGCACTACCCCAGTGAAATGGGCTAGCGAAAGGGTCTGATTCCTCACTCCCACTCCCTTTATCCATTGGCCTGGCTGACCTTGAGGGCTCCCCTTCCTCCCTCCCATGTGGCAGAGTCCTTGTAACCCTGACAAGGCTAGGCCCAGGGTTCCTGGGGACTCGACCCCCAATCTTGTCACGGTCACATGAGCACTTCCTACTCCAGGGTGCTGTCTCCACACACCAGCCGCTTCCCTGGCCAACTGATCACTGCATTAAGTTCAAACCAAATACAATTTATAAATCAGTAGGAAACAGTAAGAAAAATAAGGAAAAAATGGGAAAAGTTAAACAAAACAAATAACCCTGCTCTGTGACACAGGGACATCACAAACAGCTGTCTCTGGAACATAAAGTTCACAGTCTGTTCCTCACACGTCCCAGGCCTCCTGCCCGGACCCTGGCTTTGCTGCAGGGATGCTGCAGGTCAGACACTTGCTCTGGAAGTGGCCACATGCCCTCAGACTCTAGGAGGCAAGACCCTTCTCCCCAGCATGGGCCCTCCCATCGGGGTCATATCCCCCGCTTCGAGTCTGGCCTGCCAGACCTCTTGGCTGATGATGTCTCCCTGTGCTGGGCCCTTGGCCCAGGGACCCTTGCTGCTCACTGCACTCAGTGCCGGTGTTACTGGTGGCACGGCAGGCATCCACTCCCCAGCTCTGGGCCCGCAGCTCCCCGTTGTAGCTCAGTCCTGGTATGCGCTGTTTCAGTTCCCAGCTCTGGCTCCAGCTCCGCTCTGCCTCCTCCACCTCAGTGCTTCTGCAGCTTTGCTCTGTTCCTCTCCCCTTAGCTCTGCCCTGCTCCAGCTCAGCTCACACAGAGGATGTGCCCTGGGCTCCTGGCTCTCTCATTGGCCTGCCTCCCTGTCAATCAGGCTGACCCAGAGTTCTGGCCTCTCCCCATTGACCCTGGGAACTGTCAATCTCACGGTCTTGATTTCTCATTGGCCCTTTCCCTTTCTTTTGGTACTGGAAGAGGGCCAACCAAAAACCCCCCCTAAGTTTCAGTAAGGGGCCAATAGTTCCCTTACCTATTCATCATCATCTACAAGCATCTTTCTAGACACAGCCAGGGTTGGTGGAGGGAGCCCAGTGTGCCTGGACTGTGTGCCATTACTGGGTCCCCAAATTAGCAAGCTTCAGATTATACCTTTGGCTGAAAAGAATAACTCATGATGAGGTAGTGTTGCTGGCACCCAGTGCCGAGAGGCTGAAAAACAGCTTGAGTTGGTTCGCTACCCGGTGTGCTACACCCAATAATCACAATGGGGTGGAGAAGCAGAAAAGTTTATTTGAAGCTTCAAAAAGGTACAGGGAGAATAAAATCTCAAATCCTGCACCACAGAGCAGGAAGTTACACAGGCTTTTATACATCCTTTTTCCCAGCATACTTATCCAATAGCAAGCTGCCCTAAGTATCCATATAGCCAGCCAATCCAGTTCCCAGCTAGTTCCCTGGTTCTCTGTATCATTTGTTAAACTATACATAAAGCTGCTTTATTCAGCATTGTTCTTCCATATCTCCCATGTGTGGCCTTGCTTAGTTTCAGGCAGTCTGACTCTGCAACATATTGTTGCAGATTCTCAGCATAACTGCTGCGAGTGCCTCCAGGCGGGAGGGGGGGGCCAAGGACACCTGGGCCTAGTGCAAGGGGGCTTCATCGGCACTCGTGGTCTTCCATCCCCTCGAGTTACCTAGTGGCCATGCCCCAGTGTCCCCAACAGTAGGGTTGCCACCTTTCTAATTCCCAGTAATTGGACCCCTGAGACCCGACCCCATCCCACCTCTTCCCCCACAGCCCCACCCCTTTCCCTACCTCTTCCCCAAGACCGGCCCCTTCTCCATCTCTTCCTTCCAAAGCCCCACCCCCATAACTAGTTCCTTTCCCCTCCTCCCCATGTCGCTCGCTGGATCGTCTCAAGGAGTCTGGAGTAGGAGGCAGCAGGGCTGAGCAGAGGCTGGTGTGGGTTAATGACCTGATGCCTCCCTCTACCCCATGGTAACTGAATTTTTTGGTTTGGGTGCCATTTAGAGTTGCCAGGTCCCAAAATCCAGATTCCTGGCAACCTAAATAGGTCCAGGACACAGAAGCCCAAAACCGGACTGTCCAGGTAAAACCAGATGTTAGGCCTAGGTTGGTCCCCTCTTAGTGATTCTGGAAGGCCTTGACAGGAAGCCAGGATTTTATCCTCCATAAACCAGGAGTTGGACTGCAGCTTCCAGAATTGCATAAAAAGGATGGTGCCTACTGGGGGTGATACAATTTGCAGGCACCTAGGAACGAGCCCTGACATCATAGGGCTGCTATAGTTGCTGGTCTGTGTCTGTGAGCTGGTCTGGTGCTGGTCAAACTTTCTACCTTGCTTCTTTCCCAGAATTTTAGACAGAATCTTAGAGCCATTTCCATGGGATTTTGTCACCTTCTTTACCAGACCCACTAGATTTAAAGGCCTCTATTCTCACAAGTGACTATAGACCATGGTTTCAGAGTAACAGCCGTGTTAGTCTGTCTTCGCAAAAAGAAAAGGAGTACTTGTGGCACCTTAGAGACTAACCAATTTATTTGAGCATGAGCTTTCGTGAGCTACAGCTCACTTCATCGGATGCATACCGTGGAAACTGCAGAAGACATTATATACACACAGAGACCATGAAACAATACCTCCTCCCACCCCACTGTCCTGCTGGTAATAGCTTATCTAAAGTGATCATCAAGTTGGGCCATTTCCAGCACAAATCCAGGTTTTCTCACCCTCCACCCGCCCCCCCCCCCAAACTCACTCTCCTGCTGGCAATAGCTCATCCAAACTGACCACTCTCCAAGTTTAAATCCAAGTTTAACCAGAACGTCGGGGGGGGGGGTAGGAAAAAACAAGGGGAAATAGGCTACCTTGCATAATGACTTAGCCACTCCCAGTCTCTATTTAAGCTTAAATTAATAGTATCCAATTTGCAAATGAATTCCAATTCAGCAGTTTCTCGCTGGAGTCTGGATTTGAAGTTTTTTTGTCATAAGATAGCGACCTTCATGTCTGTGATTGCGTGACCAGAGAGATTGAAGTGTTCTCTGACTGGTTTATGAATGTTACAATTCTTGACATCTGATTTGTGTCCATTTATTCTTTTACGTAGAGACTGTCCAGTTTGACCAATGTACATGGCAGAGGGGCATTGCTGGCACATGATGGCATATATCACATTGGTGGATGTGCAGGTGAACAAGCCTCTGATAGTGTGGCTGATGTTATTAGGCCCTGTGATGGTGTCCCCTGAATAGATATGTGGGCACAGTTGGCAATGGGCTTTGTTGCAAGGATAGGTTCCTGGGTTAGTGGTTCTGTTGTGTGGTATGTGGTTGTTGGTGAGTATTTGCTTCAGGTTGCGGGGCTGTCTGTAGGCAAGGACTGGCCTGTCTCCCAAGATTTGTGAGCGTGTTGGGTCATCCTTCAGGATAGGTTGTAGATCCTTAATAATACGTTGGAGGGGTTTTAGTTGGGGGCTGAAGGTGAAGGCTAGTGGCGTTCTGTTATTTTCTTTGTTAGGCCTGTCCTGTAGTAGGTGACTTCTGGGAACTCTTCTGGCTCTATCAATCTGTTTCTTCACTTCCGCAGGTGGGTATTGTAGTTGTAAGAAAGCTTGACAGAGATCTTGTAGGTGTTTGTCTCTGCCTGAGGGGTTGGAGCAAATGCAGTTGTATCGCAGAGCTTGGCTGTAGACGATGGATCGTGTGGTGTGGTCAGGGTGAAAGCTGGAGGCATGTAGGTAGGAATAGCGGTCAGTAGGTTTCCGGTATAGGGTGGTGTTTATGTGACCATTGTTTATTAGCACTGTAGTGTCCAGGAAGTGGATCTCTTGTGTGGACTGGACCAGGCTGAGGTTGATGGTGGTCACTTTGGATAAGCTATTACCAGCAGGAGAGTGAGTTTGTGTGTGTGGTTTTTGGAGGTGGGTGAGGGGGTGAGAGAACCTGGATTTGTGCAGGAAATGGCCCACCTTGATTATCATACACATTGTGAAGAGAGTGGTCACTTTGGATGGGCTATTACCAGCAGGAAAGTGAGTTTGTGTGTGTGGGGGGGCGCGGAGGGTGAGAAAACCTGGATTTGTGCTGGAAATGGCCCAACTTGATGATCACTTTAGATAAGCTATTACCAGCAGGAGAGTGAATTTGTGTGTGTATGGGGGTGGGGGTGAGAAAACCTGGATTTGTGCTGGAAATGGCCCACCTTGATTATCATACACATTGTGAAGAGAGTGGTCACTTTGGATGGGCATTACCAGCAGGAGAGTGAGTTTGTGTGTGTGGGGGGGGGGGGGGCGGAGGGTGAGAAAACCTGGATTTGTGCTGGAAATGGCCCAACTTGATGATCACTTTAGATAAGCTATTACCAGCAGGACAGTGGGGTGGGAGGAGGTATTGTTTCATGGTCTCTGTGTGTATATAATGTCTTCTGCAGTTTCCACGGTATGCATCCGATGAAGTGAGCTGTAGCTCACGAAAGCTCATGCTCAAATAAATTGGTTAGTCTCTAAGGTGCCTCAAGTACTCCTTTTCTTTTTATAGACCATGGGTAACCAATGTTATGAGCTGGGTAAAACCTTGTTGTGGGCGTGGCTTAAAATCCCCATTTGGGTTAAAGCCCCATTGGATTAAAACCCCAAGGGTGTGAACTCACCCTTCAATTAACATAACTGTGAACATAAGCCCCACCTAAAACACGAGGTGTGTATGAACCCACCCAGGAGCTTTTTGGCTACATCTCACGGTGGCTTGTCTACACTTCAAACTCTGTAGCTGCACTGCTGTAGGGGTTCAGTGATGATGCTACCTATGCCGACAGGAGGGGTTCTCCCAACAGCATAGATACTCCACCTCTGCAAGAGGCAGGAGCTAGACTGAGGGAGAATTCTCCCGGCAACTGAGCGCTGTCCACACCAGGAGTTGGGTTGGTTTAATTGCATCACTCAGTGGTGTGGATTTTTCACACTTCTGAGCAATGTAGTTATACAGATCTAATTTCCTAGTGCAGATCTGGCATGAGTGAGAGAGAGGCAGAGGCAAAAAGCAAGAAAGCATAAGCATAGCCTCTAAGCAGAGTTTAACCTTGGCAAAAAAGCTAGAGGGAGAGCTTTTGGGACCATTGGATAAAGAGGATTGGAGCTGGAAACTAAGAAATTGCTCTTTTTCTTCTTGGTTCCTTCTGTGTTCAGATACACGGGACTTTGCACATCCTTTGTAAATAAATAAAACTGCATCAGTGAAAATATCAGACACCATCAGTTTCTATTTCCAATGGGAACATCCCCAGGGCCTGAACTTTGATTAACTGCTCAGGTTGAAAGGGGCCACAGCCAAGATGAGACACTGTAAAAGGGCAGGATTTCCAGAAAGTGTTATCATCTGCTCTCTGCAAATCAACCCTCTTTAGGGGGACATTTACAAAACTCTAAGGGGTTTAGGAACACCAGTCTCATTGAAACTCAATAGGATCAGTGCACCTAAAGCTCTCTGAGTGTCTCCTGCTGTGCCTCAAAAACTGAGGCATCTAAAAATATTTGCCATCAGATTATTTTATTCTGCTGCTCTTGAAAAGTATTAAATTTGTTTTAGAAATTCTCCAGTCTTTGACAGATTTTTTTCTTTTTTTTAAAAAAAATTTTTTTTGCAACTGAAACAAACCAAAAGTGTGGTATTTTTTGTCATTTGCAACAATCCCACCAATATGATATCTGCTGGGAGAGCAATACAGCAGTGCACAGACAATCCAGGAAGTTTTTGGAAAGTGTAGGGGACAATTTCCTGGTGCAAGTGCTAGAGGAGCCAACTAGGGGCAGAGCTTGGGGGCTTTCTTGACCTGCTGCTCACAAACAGGGAAGAATTAGTAGGGGAAACAAAAGTGGATGGGAACCTGGGAGGCAGTGACCATGAGATGGTTGAGTTCAGGATCCTGACACAAGGAAGAAAGGAGAGCAGCAGCATACGGACCCCAGACTTCAGAAAAGCAGACTTTGACTCCCTCAGGGAACTGATGGGCAGGATCCCCTCGGAGATTAACATGAGGGGGAAAGGAGTCCAGTAGAGCTGGCTGTATTTTAAAGAATCCTTATTGAGTTGCAGGAACAAACCACCTGTATGTAACCCTTCTGCCTGTCAGAGTTGGCAGCAACAAGGGCCGGGTTCAGTATCTAGGGGTTCCGTTTCAATAACACAATGCAAAACTGGCTCAAACACCAACCCAGTGACCTGGGACAATTACATACCAACCCCCTGGGTGCCTCTAAGAAGCAATACTTCCCTTCTCACAAGCACAGAGTCTGAGTGTAGCAAAAGCCTTTTAATAAAGAAGGGAAACAATGCGGCATTATGTTGGGGAAACACCACAAACAGGATTCATAACACCAACCATGAGCAAAAGACCCACCCCCAAGCAAGTTTTGCAGCGTCCTTTTCCCTTCAGGGTCTTAAGTCCAGCAACACAATAGTCTCCCCCCCCCCCCCCCCAGTTTCTGTCCTTAGTCAGTGCAGCCCTCGAGAGTTCAGAAGTTCATCTGCAGAGTTTACCTCCCAGCCTGGGTGGAAGTGGAGGGAGGTATGGGGTGGGATTGGGGGCATTTTACATGCTCCGCTGCTTGGGTCGACAGCCAAGTGCCACACCTCTCCATGGGGTTCTGCTGCAGCCTTCACTGGCCGCTGTGCCTCTCCGCCAGCCGCTCTGCTATCTGCTCCACTCCACTCTCCAGGCCTCTTCGCTTGCCGTCCTGCTGTCTGCTCCTCTCCACCAGCTGCCCGGCTATCCGCTCCGCTCTCCGCATCCTGCTGTCCACTCACCAACTTGTCTTCAGGCCCGCCCCCTTAACACAGCTCTTAGTGATCTCAGCTCTTAGTAACTTTAGCTCTCAGTGATTTTTAGCTGGTAGTAGGGGAGCCTCAGTGCTGGTGCATCACTAGCCCCAAGTAGATCTAATGCTTAGACCTAAGTATCAGTGATTTCAGCTCTGCTGCATGTAATAAGACTCCAAATGGAGTCAAAATTAGCTGTGGTATTACACAGGGAAAAGAGAAGAGGTCAAAATACCATTTAAGGTCCTCAGAAGGGGCCCACACTACAAGAAGGATGTGGAAAAATTGGAAAGAGTCCAGCGAAGGGCAACAAAAATGATTAGGGGGCTGGAGCACATGATTTATGAGGAGAGGCTGACGGAGCTGGGATTGTTTAGTCTGCAGAAGAAAAGATGAGGGGGGATTTGATAGCTGCTTTCAACTACCTGAAAGGGGGTTCCAAAGAGGATGGCTCTAGACTGTTCTCAGTGATGGCAGATGACAGAACAAGAAGCAATGGTCTCAAGTTGCAGTGGGGGAAGTTTAGGTTGGATATTAGGAAAAACTTTTTTCACTAGGAGGGCGGTGAAGCAGTGGAATGGGTTACCTAGGGAGGTGGTGGAATCTCTTTCCTTAGGTTTTTAAGGTCAGGCTTGACAAAGCCCTGGCTGGGATGATTTAGTTGGGGATTGGTCCTGCTTTGAGTAGGGGGTTGGATTAGGTGATCACCTGAGGTCCCTTCCAACCCTGATATTCTATGACTCTATGATTAAGCTGGCCAATCAAAAATTGTGATGAGGGGAAAATAACTCCTTTCCACCTCTCAGTGGGAAATAAAATCTGAAAAACAAACAAAAAAGTAAATGAAAATGGAAAATACTTATTGCTAAATGAAAATGTTTCCACCAAAAATTTTCAAAAAAATTGATAATTTTGAGAATGTCAAAATACTTTTGAGAAAATTTCTGTCTTTCAAAAATGGAACTTTACTGGCAGAAAACTGGAACGAAACATTTCTACTGGTTCTAGTTATGATTCACCCTTCTGGAAACAGAAGAATCTCTGTGTTAATGTGAAGGGACATCACCTTCATTCAATATTCTTGATCTTTCTTAGACAAATAATTAAAGATCCAATCTCTGTTCCCTGAGAAGCAGTGTCTTTGAAAATGACTTTACCATGAGCTCCCAGTGTGATGTTATTGCTAAAAGGGCTAATGAGATTCTTGAATGCATGAACAGGAATAGCAAGTAGGTGTAGGGATGTGATATTATCTGACATGTAGCATTAGCAAGATCACTACTGGGATGCTGTGTCCAGTTCTGGTGTCCACACATGTTGAATGGTCATGGAGGATGTAGAGAAGAGCTACAAGAATGATGCAAGGCCTGGAAAAGAGGCCTTATAATGGGATGCCAAAGGAGCACCATCTGTTTAGCTTACTGAAGGGAGGGTTAAGAGAAACAGTGATCATGGTCTATGCCGTCTCAAGGCAAATTGAAATCCAATGGCTGAAAGTTGAAGTTGGCAGGGTTCAAACCGAAAATGAGGTGCGCATTTTAACCCATTGGAACAGCTTCCTGAAGGACGCAGTGGATCCTCCATCACTCGGAGTCTTTAAATCAAGACTGGGTATCTCTTGTTAAGGGTACGTCAACCCTGAAATTGGTGGTGTAATTACAGCCTGGGTAAACAGACTCGGTGCTAGCTTTAATTTAGCTAGAGTGGGTAACAACAGCTGTGAAGCATGACAGCCCAGACCCTGGGGCAGGCTAGCCAATTCATAGTGGACTTGTACTGGGGCTGCCATGTCTTCATTGCAACTGTTAGCCATGCTAGCTAAACTGAAGCCAGCATGGGTATGCCTTCCCAAGCTGCCATCACACCTTAATTTGCAGTGCCAACCTGCCTTGAAAGATCTGTTCTAACTCTACTGCAGGTTATGGACTGGATGCAGGAATCCCCGGGTCTGATGCAGGAGGTGAAACTACATGATCAGAATGACCCCCTTCTGGCCTTAAAATCTATGGCTATATAAATCAGATCCTCTTTTGGACCCTGATTCAGCAAGGTATTTAGCACACCCCTAACTTCATGTGTGGGAACAGCTTCATTGAAGTCAATGGGCTCCCTAATGTGTTGAATGAGGGACTTTCCTTGAGTTACGCTGCCCTCTAGTGTTCATGAGTCATCAGAAGCATTGGGCATGCTGAAGTGAGTATGCATGAAATGATCTAACCTGTGAATATTGGGAGCAATTCAGACATTGACATGGCATTGCTGTGTCTATACCATGCATGTTGACTGCTAACGTTACCATCACCTAAACATCACCCCCTTTGCTGAAACAAATCTCATGGGATTTTTATTAAGTGACTAATGTTTAGACATGAGCTGCCTTTACACTGAAATAAGAGCATCCACACAGGGGTTTGCACTGGTTTAACTAAACGAGTTTATATGCACACCTTTAATTAAACTGGTTTAGACGAGCTCTTGTGTAAATAAGACTCAGGCCCAAAGGAGTCCTCTTTGAAAGCTGCTGTCTGTATGTATGAAGTCACCAAGGACTTGTCTACACCAGAAAGCTGCACCAGTATAACAAGGTGTGAATTGAAACTGGTTTTGATAAATAAGCGCAAACCCTAGCATAGGAGCTCTTATTCTGAAATAAGACTGTCTTATTCTGTTAACTTTCCAACCACAGTGGGGAAATCAGGCCCCTTTGTATCAGATCCTCAGCTGGTATAAACTGGCACACTTCTGTTGAGTAGCTATGCCCATTACACCCACTGGCTCTTGCTAGGAATATGTACTGCCTGAGTAGCTCACAGACACTTAAGTTCTCCACACAGCATCCCTGAGAGTCAGGGAAGTATTATTCCCATTGTGGGGAACTGGGGACCCAAGGAGCCAAAGACACACCCAAGGAGTCTGTAGCAGAGTCAGGATTTAAATCCAGATCTCCTTAGTTCTGGGCCAGCAGTTTAACCACAGTGTTGCTAATCTGCCCTGCAAGGTGCTGTTAGGAAAGTGGGGCTAATTCCATCTCTAGCAGAGAAATAACTGAAAACAGACCCAAGATAAATTCCCCCCCTTGTCTATTTTATTCACAATACACACACAGTCCCAGCTCCCCTTGACCAGAGATGGACCCGACAGCAAGGACAGTAGTGGAGCTTATGTCGAGTGAACATCATTCCCAGAACTCTAGCTAAAAAGCTCAGGGTTCAAGCCCCCATGCTAAACTACTACTCTACCTGGGCTCCTTGCTCCGGAGATGGGATTCTATGGCTGAAAAGAGACCTGCAGTGTATTGGAAAACAAAACCAGACCTGTGTCTTTGTTTCCTGGTGACGCAGAGCAAAGGCTGGAAAGATTTTATTTTTTGTAACTACATGTGTCTTTTTGGCTGCTTGTTTTTTACCTCTGAAATGTCAGGCATGTCAAGCCACATCTCCCCTGGCTAGGCTGGATGTCTTGTTGGGGCCTTAGAGATATCGACAGTGAGTCTTCATTGCAATATTTTTGAGCTGAGATGCCTAAAGCTTGGCTCCAAAATCCACATTTAGGCACCTAAAAATGACCTAATATATTAAATAATATAATTATTTAGGTGCCTAAATATGGACAGAGGAACCCACTGTTAGGCAAGCTTTTCAAACAGGGCTGCCTATAATTGTTAACATTGATGTTCTTTTTTCACAGGTGTTGAATAGGTACTGGAGTGAAACAGGTATTAATAAAAAAACAAAAAGTTTTACAATAGGCTGGTCAAAAATCCCTTCTCCTTCCAATTGCTCAATTTCCATTTTCTTGGGATGTCCTCTCTTCACTGGTTCTCCCAGGCACTGTAGAGTCTTCTACGGTAAACTAGACCAGAATTTCTAACATAAAAAACAAGCATAAAAGAAAGCAAAATCCCTTTGCAGGTCACCTTTAACTCCAGCCAATAGCCTTTTCTGCTTGGGCCATCGCTCAGCAGCATGTGTCGCTCCAGCCCAGCCAGGTAACCAAGTGTCCAGTCAAAGCCAATGCCCAGCTAGGATAACCCACTCTGGGGCTTCCCAACCGGCCCCATGTGAAAGGGCTGCTGCCTCCATGAGGGACGTAGGCTTTGTTGTCCAACATTTCCCACTATTGCGAGGGCCGGTTCAACTCCACCTGTGGTAAGAATGGGGTGAGTGCTACTTTAGGCAGGGCTCCAGGAACAGACCAGCATTTGAAGCACTGTGTTGACATGCACAGAATTAGCTTACACAGAAAAGTGCTTAACATGCTGGTAGCCACAAGTACTCAGTCTACATTAGGGCTCCCACTTCTCACATCAATGGAAAAACAGAACCAGTGGTAGCAGCGGTGGGACACTTTCAGGCCTTGTCTACACAGAGTTTTTGGACTAGATTAGCTATATGGGATAGGAGTTTGATTTTCCATCAGAATAGTACAGTGGGTACAGCCCCTAGTGCGGAGGCACTTATATTGGCATAAAGATGTCTTATGATGGTAGAGTTTATTCTCCTTCCTTTATGGGAACAGTTATACTGAGAGAGGACACCTTTGTACCAATACAACTCATGTGATCTTCGCCAACTGCTCCATCTCAAGTGTTGGGACAAGGTCAGCAATGAGGATATTTGTAGCCAAACCCAGCATCTGCTTTCATCAGCCCAGGTTCAGTTTCGGTGGCTTTCTTGGTACTGATGTATTATTAGGATGAATTAATAATACTAATGAATACTCCTCGGGGAAGTCTGCACAACTGTGCATTCGCAGAATTTATGTCCCCCACAAATTTCTTTGCTTCCCTGCAGAAAAATGACTTTCTGATGGGGAAGCAAAGGGAAGCCACAAGAGAGATCATGAGACCCTCCCCAGCAGTATGTTTTGGGTGCCCAGGGCAGCTGGCAGAGAGGTAAATCACTGTGGGGCAGGAGGCAGAACTGAGGAAGAGCCGGCTGGTGACTCCTACCCTGTGCCAGGCTCAGCTGCTAGTCTGGGTTGGGCTGTGGAGGACGGGACTTCCTCTTCCCCTGCACAGCATCCAGGGCCAGCTCAGACCCATCCCCAGATTTCTCCCACAGCTGCAAGAAGCTCTGCAAACTCCCTTCCCTGCCACTTCCTGCACTCATTGCTCCTCAGCTGCAGGGGGAGGGATAACTGTACAGAGAGCTTCTCCCTGCATCCACCCAACCCCTGTGCATCCAGACCCCCTCATATCCAGATCTTCCCGCTGACATTCACTCCCCTGCACCCAGAACCCCCCAACGAGCCCCACTCCCACTATACCCGGACCAACCCAACGAGCCACCTACACCTTGATCCCTACCCCACCAAGTCCCAACCAGTCGCACATGGATCCCCAGCCCACTGAGCCCCACTCCAGCATCTGGACCGCCCACTGAGCCCCACATACCCAGACCCCCCTGCCAAGCTCTATCCCCCTATACCCAGACCCCCCCTGCTGAGTCCCAACCACCTTCACCTGGATCCCCTGTCAAAGTCCCATTCCCACTGCACCAAGAACCCCCCAGCAAGCCCCTGTGCATCCAAATCACCTGCACACCTGGATCTCCCACTGAGCCGTCCACACCCAGATTGCCCCACAGAACCCTCTCAACCCATAACTGCATTCCCCCCACACTAAGATCCTGCCTTGCTTAGCCTACCTGGTGCATCTGGCACGGAGGGGCAGGGCCATGGGGTGTTTCTGGGGCAGGCCCTGTCCTTGCACTATGTCAGGATTGGGTGACGCCTCACCGCTGAGTCTGTGTCCCGGGAGGGAGCTGCACAGTGATCTCCCACCTCTGTACAGCCAGTGGCCAATGCTCCCTAATGCCATGCTGGAGCCTCCACATTTATTTGACAAATAAAATTTTCAGAATTTTAAAATATTGTGCACAGAATTTTAATTTTTTTGGCGCAGAATGCCCTCAGGAGTAATAATGAATTACGAAGTGCGGTTACCAAGGAACACTGCTACACAGCTAGCGATCACATGGTTGTCAAAGACTTTGATAAGCTCACCAGTGACGGACATAGACTGACCATCCAGCAAGACCATACTGAGGATCTAGCTACAAATCGATTCGGGTGGCGCTCAATCTGCAGGGAGGTTACACCCCTTTGGGATTTGCTGTGATGATTTTGATAACATTCATACTAAAGGGGGTGAGGGTTACACTGCTTTAACTGTACCCATCGAGTTAAGAAGCAACTCAACTTTGATGCACAGACAAGGCCGAAGCCTACTGTAGAGAAAGGACTAATTTATCACTGGGCATAAATGGGCAGAAATCCCTGGATGTCCATTGACACCAACAAAGAATCTGACCTCTAACAACAACAGATTTCCTGGTATGTAAATACCTCACAGATCCTTCCAAAAAGTGCAGCTGATGAAGCTCACGACCTTCTGAGCCCCAGCTTGGATAGCTAATTTCAGGAGTGACTAGCTTTCTTCCTTTACAGAAACTCACCCCCTCCATATCCCTAGAACAGTGGAGAGCAGGTTCTTGTCCCTCATGCTCTGAATTAGGATCGGGACTGGCAGGGCGTGTGTCTAAGGGAGATTTTCACACACGCAGGAAGTCGTTTGGAAGTCAACAGCCCCAGACTGCTCCATGGAGCTGGCAGAGGGCTTTGCTGAGGTGTTTGCCCCAGTCATCTCCTGCAGCTGTGAACTCCACAAGTTAATCACACTCTACCCTAAGGTTTTCTGTCTCTCATTCCTGCTGGAGTCAGGTGCATTACACACCAAGCTCTCTCCACTTCCCAGGCTCTCTCCATGCTGAGTCCCCTGCATTTCCCCTCCTGGATGGGATGGCTTGCGGGGGGTTCCGTGTGGCAGAGTTTCTTCTCTTCCTGGGTCCTGTCTGATCAGGAGGCAGGGATAGGGCATGGAAACCCAGAGAAGGAGTGGCAGTAAACTTGGTCCCATCCTCCTCAGTCTGGAGACCCCTAGCAGTGCCATATCTGCCCCACCAGCCCAGTCCACAGACATGCCAGTCCTCCATCACCCACATCCCTCTCTTGCTCCCACCACACAGACACTCCAATCCCCAAACACTTCATTTCCCCTCCCAGTCTGGTTCCCATCTTCCTCGCCACCTCCTGCCCCACCTGCCTGATCCCCAGATACTGCCTCCCACCCGATCCCCAGATACTGCCTCCCGCCCCAGCTCCGATCACCCATTCACCCTTGCCTCCACACTCCTGTAACTGCACTAACCGCAGTGGGGTTACTCCTGGTTTACACGGGGGTGAGCGAGAGGGGAATTGGCCCCAGTGACTCCAGTGGGGTTATTCCTGATTTACACCAGGGTGAATGAGAGGGGAATCAGCCCCCATGACTCTGGTGAGTATACTCCTGATTTACACCGGAGTGAGCGAGAGGGTAATCCGCCCTCAATCACACACCATTTAACATTCTCCCTCTCTTATTTTCACCCTACCCAGCCCCCTAGTACAGCCACCACTCTGCTCTACCTCCTACCTATCCTACCTACCTAATCTACCTTATCTACCTATATCCTCAGGGCTGATCCAGACCCCCATTGACATGGAGCCCTTCAAGGAGCTCCAGACTGGGACCTTACACTGCACCTGTCCCTGTGGCCCCAGAGTGCCCACAACGGGGTTGCCCGCTGCTCTCCTAGAGGTCTCAGCTACCCCTGCAGGTCGGCGATCCCCATGGTCAGATCCCTGTGAGGTAAGCCCCACTAATGCTCTGGCTGGCAGTGCATGGGGTTCACTCCCATGCTCAGAGAGGGGCAGCCAGGTCCAGGTGAGCTAAACCTCCAGCATGGGGGGGTTCCTCTCCCAGGTAAAGGGGGAAGAGGAGTTGATCTCTAGTAGGATGCGATCTCCTCCAGCGGCTTCTCCTCGGTGTGGCTCCTCAGGTGGCGGTACAGGTGAGAGCTGACGCTGAAGCGCCGTCCACACTGGGGGCAAGGGAAGGGCCGCTCTCCGGTGTGGGTGCGCCGGTGCTTGGCCAGAGCGGAGCCGTCAGCGAAGGCCTTTCCGCAGTCGGGGCAGGCATGGCAGGGGGCTTCACCTGCGTGGGCCCGCCGGTGCTTGTGGAAGTGCAGGGTGCTGTTGAAGCTCTTGCCGCAGTCGGTGCAGATGTGGGGCTGGCCGCCGGCATGGGTGCGCTGGTGCCGGTAGAGGTGGGAGGTGCGGCCAAAGCGCTTGCCGCAGTCGCCGCACTGGTAGGGGCGCTCCCCAGTGTGGATACGCTGGTGTCGTTCCCAGTGGGAGCTCCAGGAGAAGCTCTTGCCACAGTCGCCACAGCGGTAGGGCTTCTCGCCGCCGGTGTTGGCAGCGGCGGCACCGTGCAGGCTGCGCCGGTGCCGGGCATACTGCGCCCTCGCCCCGAAGCTCTTGCCGCACTCCTCGCAGTGGAAGGGCCCATCCCCTAGATGCAGGCGCTGGTGCTTGACCAGGGCCAGCCCATCGCCAAAGCCCTTGCCACACAGGGTGCATTTGTAGGGGCGCAGGCCGGTGTGGGTGCGCTGGTGCCGGTCGAAGTGCAGGGTGCTGTTGAAGCTGCGTCCACAGTAGGTGCAGATATAGGAGCGGCCCCCAGCGTGGGTGCGCTGGTGCCGGTAGAGGTGGGAGCTGCGGCTGAAGCACTTCCCGCACTCAGGGCACTGGTAGGGCTTCTCGCCGGTGTGGATGCGCTTGTGCCGGTCGAAGTGGGAGCTCCAGGAAAAGCTCTTCCCACAGTGGGTGCACTGGAAGGGCAGGCGCCCCGTGTGCAGCCGCTGGTGGGTCACCAGTTCCGTGTTGCGCCGGAAACTCTTGCCGCACTCCTCGCACTTGTAGGGCAGCCCCCGGGGCCGAGGAGTGGCAGGGTTAGGGGCACTCGCTGGCACCGGTGGTGGGGAGCTCTCGGGGCATGGGCAGGCCCGCTCGGCGGCATGGGCCCGCTGGTGGCGGTAGAGGTTGGAGCTGACATTGAAGCTCTTCCCGCAGTGCAGGCAGCGGAAGGGTTTCTCGCCAGTGTGGGTGCGCCGGTGCTTGCTGAAGTGCGAGCTGCAGCTGAAGGTCTTGCCACACTCGCCACACTCGTAGCTCTTCTGCAGCACGATGATGCTCTTGAAGTTCTGGAAGCTGGCGCCAGCTGACTTGCCCCCGCCGCCCCGCCGCTGCGCCGGCTTCCCGGGGGAGTCGATCTGCTGCACCACCGTCCAACGCAGGCTCTCACAGTCTGGACCCTGCTCCTCCGGGCTCCTGGCCCCAGCCCCCTCCAGCCTGCCCAGCAATGCTGGATCCAATTCCACGATCTCGGGGCCTTCCTCCCCGGCATTCTCCTCCTCAGTCTCACTTGCTGCCCTGTCCCCGGCTGGGGTAGGGAGAGAATCCGCACAGGAGTCAGGCCCTGCACAGGGGAGTGGAGGAACAAACCCAAATAACTGCTGGGGCACGCTGAAAGACCAGAAGTCAAATCTGCCCTCCCCCCACCCCAAACCCTTCCCTCTTAGAGCAGGGAGAAGAGGGGACCCACCCTGCCTCAACTTCCCATCTGCAGGTTCAGGGAGAAGGGAGCTACTGCCAGGGGTCAGGCTGAGTGGATGGGAAGCCCGGAGGATACACCTGCTGGAGACATGATCCTGAGGGAGCTGAAGGGGATTCTCACATTGATTTAACTCTTTCCTCACTTCTCGGGCTCTTATTTTCATTGAGCTTTGGGATACATGGTTCTTCCCCTTGTTCTCTTAGGGAAACCTCAGTCAATAGTAGGACTGGATAGACGTTTGCCCTATCTTCTCACCCTCACTCTTGCCTAGATGTCCTCCCAACTCTGCTTCTCTTGTGGAAACCTGTCCCTTTCCTCTGTCCCCAGGAGTCTGAGGGGAGTCTGTCCCTTTCACCACACAACCATCCTCCTTCCCGTTGTTCTGAGTTCTGTGGAAGGGTCCACAGGAGAACACTGCTCAGAAGCTGACCTGGCAGCTGCAAAGACCCCACAGCCTCCATGGGATACTTACTCAGAATCATCAGGGGATCATCATTCTCCTGTATGCCACCCCTGCACAAAGGTTTCTGATCAGGATCCACAGCAGCCCACTGATCCATGGTGAGATACACAGACCTCGAAGGCCACTAGCCCCTGAAACAAGAAGCATCCCCTCCTCTCAGTTCCACAATCCCATAAGGGCCTGGGATTGCTGCCCCTGCACCAGTCTGCTCGCACTACTGCTAAAGTCTACATAAACCCAAATGACATGCCTTGTTATTTCAAACCCAGACCTGTACCCCGTGTCATGAAACAAAATGGGGCAGAGCCCCTGGCCTTTCACCCGTGACCCAACCCCAGGTGACAATCTGCAAAAGTGTTCACAGATGCTGCCTAGTGGAATCTGGGAACATTTAAAAGGTTTATAAAAAGGTTTAAAAGTTTTTGCAAAGTTTCATATAGTGAGAGTTTGGGTGTCTATAAAAAATTGGGGGCCAGATCCTCATCTGGTGTAAATCAACTGTGGCTCCACTGAAGCCAAGGGAGAAAGACTGATTTACACCTGCTGAGGATGTGACCCGGTCTCTCCCTAGAGCCGGAAGGGCAAGGCAAGTGGGGAAGCTCATGCATGCATTTTAGTGGCAGCTGGCTGGAAGAGGGGAGAGGATCTGCTAAAGCAAGTATCTGAAATCTTTGCAGGTGCAGGCAGCAGGCAATGCAGGGAGGGCAGGTGCAGGGATTAGGGCATATATGGCTTTAGAATTCAAAGGGGAAGAAGACACAGAGATGCCCAACTCTCCTTGAAAGACAATGGGAGTCAGGTACCGATCTCCCTAAACCTTCAGAAATCCCAGCCTTTCTACCGAGCTAGGGTATTTCCTAACAGGGTAGCTGAAGAAGAAACGGACCAGTGCCGAAAGGAAGACTCCGAACAAAAGCCCTAGCATGCAGGAAGGAACTTTGCTCCCAGTGTCAACGTGACCTCAGGAATCACTCCCCGTGGGGCAAATTTTTGCTAGTACCAGTGGGAGTTACCAAACTTTTGGTTAATAAACCAGTGGCTAACAGCTATTGTTCCGCTGGCTGGCTCGGCTCCTGCAGGGGCTCAGGGGAGCCGGAGCCTGGGGGTGTCAGTGAGGGGACTGGTAGAGATGGGGGCCGTGTTTTTTTTCTGCCCAGCTCCAGCCCTTTCCCCCCGGGGTCTTTCTCAGTTACCTGCAGGCTCCGGCTCGGGAGCTGGTGTCGGCAGAGCCCGGGGCTGCTCTAGGACGCCAGGGCGACCAATTGCAACAATGAGAAAGTCCCTGGCTGGCAAGATCACACCTCCCCGGCGCAGCCCGGCTTCCCGGCTCACAATGGAGGCACCCTGATTTTTTTGCAGCTGCAATGAAAAAGAGCCAGCCCCACCACGGGCTGGGGGGATCCTTCTGTTCTGTATTGTCCCCCCTTCCTGTCTCCCCTCCTCCCACCCAGCACCTAGCTACAGCCACTCTCAGCTGCTCCATCCCCTTCCTGTGTCCTTCCCCATACCCAACCCGGGCTGCAACAAACCCGGGCGCTATAGGACTTTTTCTCACGGCACTGAGCGGCCCAGGGAAGCCCCGGCCCCTGCCGCCCGACATCAGCTCCCTGAACCGGAAGCTCCAGGTAATTGAGAGCGAGCGAACTCGGGGAAAGTGCTGGGGATGGGCAGGAAAGTGACTCGGGAAAGGGCTGCTTTCTACCGCTCCGGAGTCCCAGCGCTGCCGCTGCCCGCCCGGACACACCCCGGCTCTGCCTGCCCGTAGCGCCTGCACCAGCCCAAGCAGCCCCGGGAGAGCCAACGCGCCCCCCCCAGACCAATGCAACAATAAGCCCGTCTCCCCAGCCAGAGGAAGGAAGAGGGTAAGGCGACGGGAAGGGGCAGCAGGAGCAATCTGAGGAGGGAGGTTCCCGGCTCCCAGCCCTGCCCAGCCCCATTCCCTGCAGCACCCCGGGCAGATTGAACTTTCCTGGGACAAGGTGAGGAGCAGGGAGAGGAAAAGCCAGTTCCTGCCTCTGCCTGGTCCTCGCGCTGCTGGGAACCGTGTGTGTGAGGGGGCATCCCTGCGATCAGGGCTTCTCAACCTTTTTCTTTCTGACCCCCCCCCCCCGCTATAAAAACTCCATGGCTCAGTTGTGCCACAACCATTGTTTTCTGCATATAAAAGCCAGGGCCAGCGTTAGGGGGTAGCAAGCAGGGCTATTGCCCAGGGCCCCACACCACAGGGGGCCCCTGTGAAGCTAAGTTGCTCAGGCTTTGATTCGGCCCTGGGTGATGGAGCTTGGAACACCAGGCTTTAGCCCCTGCAGTGGAGCTTTGGCTTTCTGTCCTGGACCCCAGCAAGTCTAACACTGGCTCTGCTTGGTGGCCCCCCTGCAGCCTGCTCATGGTGCCCCAGGGGGCCCTGGACCTGTGGTTGAGAACCACTGCCTAGGGTTGCCAACCCTCCAGGAATTAAAGATTCATAGTTAAAGATTCTGTCATATGAGGAAACCTTCAGGAATACCTCCAACCAAAATTGGCAGCCCTAGGGATCGCCCAAAGTGGCACCTTCGATTCTGCATTTTTCTAGCATTTGGTTCAGAAACTCTTTTACTGGCGGGGGTGGGGGGGTTAATATAGGGAGAGGGGCTGGATCTGATCTGTAATAAAACGACTGAGCATGGTCCCAGGGTTGCAGAGTGTCTGTCTGCAGGGAAAGGCCAGGGGAACTGGGGGTGTGAAATTGACTAAAGCCCCTTCCAAAACTCTCCAGTCACCCTTCTCCTCATGACAGGCTGCAGAATCACATCCGCTTTTTGTTCCAGCTCCTCCCTGGCATGTTGGGCTCACTTGAGCACCATCGCTAGGAAGTTTCAACCCAAGACTTCTTAGCCCTGCCATAGCCCAAATATGGTCCCTACCGCTACCAAGAGAAAGGAGACCAGAGAAATGGGAGTGCAGGGAGCTCATGATGTGCCTGGCTGTGCTCCATTAGAATAAAGATCCTGCCCCAATCCTGTATCCCTGCTGTCAGTGGTCTACTACATTTGTAGGGCCAGAGAAGCCATTCAGGGGGAGATGACTGTCTGGTACTCACCCAGAAATGCGGGTTGGCTTGGCGGGGGGGCTAGAAAGAATCATATGGGAATGTATAACCATCACTTTAAGGGAGGGACATGTAGGAGAGAGAGAGCAGAGAGACCGACTTAGGGGTCCTGTGGCTGAGCTGGTGGGATTGTGGCTGGGACAGCAGGTTCTGAATGAGGGTCTCTGGCTGTTTCAGGGACTGTCAAGGAGGCGGCTGTGTATTCCACTGAGGGGCAGTGAGTGAGCTAATCTGGATCCCACAGACGAGATGCAGGAGAACTATGAGAATGTGATCTCATTGGGTAAGGATCCCTGCACCCTCTGGTGTTAGACGGTGGGGGTGACGGGTGGGAGGTGTGTCCCTCAAAGTGCCTGGGTCAGATTCTCCCCTCCTCTGTAGCCTTCAGGGGGATCAGCCCCATAGTCCGCAGAACCCATTTGAGAGAGCCTGTCCCCTCCATGCCTCCCAGATTCAGGAACATAATACTGGTGGTGCTAATATATGGATTGATCCCTGGGTGAGGTTCTCTGGCCCTTGTTAGGCAGGAGGTCAGACTAGATGGTCATAATGGCCCTTTATGGTCTTTAAATCTATGAATCTCCTCCTCTCCAGGGCTTTCTATGTGGTGGTGCAGGCTTAGCTACTTGTCCAGACACACAGACAGTGTTGCTGCGCCTCCCCTTCCCAGGACTGGCTCCACCCCTAGGCAAGGCTTTGGAGTGGAGCCCGCGGAGCAGCTCCGGAGCAGTGGAGCTGCAGATTTTTGCCTGGAGCTGGAGCGGAGCCGGAGCACAACTCCAGAGCCCTGCCCAGGGGCAGGTTTAGACACAGATGAGGGGTTAAACACTTAGTGCTGTGACTGCATCATCATATCCCCTGGTCTATGGGGATGGTGGAGGAATGACCCCTCCTCCTCCAGCAAAATCTGCCCCTCCCACTCCATGAGCAGATTCCTATCTGTTTCGATGCCAGGTCCCCCCAGCCCAGAGTTAAAATAGTAGCATGGTCATTGTAACAAATGACTATTTCTGCAGCATCATTGGGATGCTAGATACTTTATAGAAATAGAAGAAGGGATGATTCTTTGCCCTCAGAAGTTCACAGTATGTTGGAAACTGGGGTGGGGATAACAACAGACAAAGGGTGGAGGAGAGCTACTCTAAATAAAGATTCTGAGATCCATTTAGCTTTCATTGCCTTTGCATCATTTTAGTGCCAGATTAATTTGTCCTTCCCCTTGGTTTCTTATCCTGGGAGGATTATACAGAGTTTTGCTTTAGCAGAAACTTAGGTTACTAGTTTTGCCCTCCTTTCCCCCTAAACAACATCACCATCACTGTTAGGAGGAAACGGTTAAGGTTGAAGGTGTATCTCAGATGAGAGGCCCTGATTCCTAGAAAATGCATCCGATGAAGTGAGTTGTAGCTCACGAAAGCTTATGCTCAAATAAATTTGTTAGTCTCTAAGATGCCACAAGTACTCCTTTTCTTTTTGAGAAAATGGATTGTAATTAATTTCCACAGGCTAATTCTTCTACCTCCAGAAGGAGCTCAGAAGAGTGAGGGTCAGATCCTATTTAGATTGAAAGCTCATCAGGGCATGGGCTATATCTTACTCTGTGTCTGTACAGTGCGCAGCACAGTGGGGACCCTGATCTAATTTGGGATCGCTAGGTGCTACTGCAATACAATTAATAATAATTAATGAAGTTAGCAAGCTAATCCTGCCAATTGCTGTAAATCAGCAGGCGCTTGCCAGTTTATATTAGCTGAGGATCTGGCCTTGAATGTCTCAAGCTCACCAGTTACTACTAGCAGCACTTCACTCCTGCTGTATATTTCATCTACATTAGCTATCACCCCTGCTTCTTGCACCTCTCCAGCCAGCCTAACTTTAATCACTTTTCATTTGCACAAATACATGTAAATTAAAGAGCATATTAGTAATGATTGTAAAATCCCATCTCCAATAACTATTTCCTAATGTTTTTTGTTCACCAGTTTTCCACTTGTTTTAGTGTTGATTTCTCTCTTGCCATATTTCTTTATACTATTTTATTTTAATTTGATTCCGAATCATGAATGGTGCCCAGACACTGGCTCTGAATCCCCTGAGAATGATTTAATGTTATAAGCCCAAAACTGCATTTGTACCAAGTGGCAGATCATAATCATCCATATATCAGCCTCCACTGAGGCCTTCTACCTCTCTTCACAGCCCAGGAGAAACAAATGCAGCATGTTTCGAAATTTAGCAAATCTGGGCCATTTTGGAGTTTGTATATGTATAATTAATGTGCGAATGAAGAGTCGCCATACAGCCTGAATGTACAGAGACACCCTTGTTTTTCCTTGTTGTCCCTGTGTTTTGGGAACTTCTTTTGGAATTCTAGAAATGTGCCAGATTTTAATTTCATCAGACAAAATATTTGGGTTCGTTTATAGTTACAAAGTGTTTGTTCCAGATGTGTTGCTCTAGTGGTAGAATTGACTCTGTGTTTGCCTGGCTGGCGGAATCAGGTTTGGAGTTGTTTGGAGGAATGGTGTTTGGAGTGAGGAGAAAAGTTGAATGAGCATAGATCGTCTCAGAGCTGTTCTTTTGCTCAGAGTGAATGCTAATGACACTCGGTCACAATCTCATGGTAAACTCATGCAGACACTGAGTTACTGAGAACAATCTTTTACTCCCACGTGGCTGTTGAGTTGGAAGCAGTCAGTAGCAAAATCAGCCCATTTTTTTTTTAAAAGTTCTCTTGTTTTTGCAATAACTATTTTGTGACTCTAAAAAAATTCACCACAGAAGTGCTCTGGTTTTTTTTTTTTTAAATATAATCAGCTTAAGGCATGAGGTATAGAAAGAGTTGTAAAGTAAAAAATAGAAATAATTAAGACTAACAATTACTAATAAAGAAATATGAAGTAAACAGAGAGATCATATGCACTGGAAAAGGCCAAATATAGTGTCCATCTATAAAAAGGGAAATAAGGACAACCTGGGGAATTACAGACCAGGCAATTTAATTTCAGTACCTGGAAAGATAATGGAGCAAATAATCAAGCAATCAGTTTGCAAACACCGAGAAAATAATAAGGTGATAAATAACAGTCAGCATGGATTTGTCAAGAACAAATCGTGTCAAACCAACCTGATAGCTTTCTTTGACAGGGTAACAAGCCTTGTGGATCGGGGGGAAGTGGTAGATGTGGTATATCTTAACTTTAGCAAGGCTTCTGATGCTGTCTCGCATAACCTTCTCATAAACAAACTAGGGAAATACAATCTAGATGGAGCTACTATAAGGTGGGTGCATAACTGGTTGGAAAATCATTCCCAAAGAGTAGTTATCAGTGGTTCACACTCATGCTGAAAGGGCATAATGAGTGGGGTCCCGCAGGGATTGGTTCTGGGTCCGGTTCTGTTCAATATCTTCATCAATGATTTAGATAATGGCATAGAGAGTACACTTATAAAGTTTGCAGACAATACCAAGCTGGGAGGGGTTGCAAGTGCTTTGGAAGATAGGATTAAAATTCAAAATGATCTGGACAAACTGGAGAAATGGTCTGAAGTAAATAGGATGAAATTCAATAAGGATAAATGCAAAGTACTCCACTTAGGAAGGAACAATCAATTGAACACATACAAAACGGGAAATGACTGCCTAGGAAGGAGTACTGCGGAAAGGGATCTGTGGGACATAGTGGGTCACAAGCTAAATATGAGTCAACAGTGTAACACTGTTGAAAAAAAAGCAAACATCATTCTGGGATGTATTAGCAGGAGTATTGTAAGCAAGACACGAGAAGTAATTCTTCTGCTCTACTCTGCGCTGATTAGGCCTCAACTGGAGTATTGTGTCCAGTTCTGAGTGCCACATTTCAGGAGAGATGTGGACAAATTGGAGAAAGTCCAGAGAAGAGCAACAAAAATGATTAGAGGTCTAGAAAACATGACCTATGAGGGAAGATTGAAAAAACTGGGTTTGTTTAGTCTAGAAAAGCGAAGACTGAGAGGGGACATGATAACAGTTTTCAAGTACATAAAAGGTTGTTACAAGGAGGAGGGAGAAAAATTGTTCTTCTTAACCTCTGAGGATAGGACAAGAAGCAATGGGCTTAAATTGGAACAAGGGAGGTTTAGGTTGGACATTAGGAAAAAATTCCTAACTGTCAGGGTGGTTAAGCACTACAATAAATTGCCTGGGGAGGTTGTGGAATCTCCATCATTGGAGATTTTTAAGACCAGGTTAAAACACCTGTCCGGTATGGTCTAGATAATACTTAGCCCTGCCTTGAGTGCAGGGGACTGGACTAGATGACCTCTCAAGGTCCCTTCCAGTTCTATGATTCTATGATTTCTATATTTGATTGACCAGAATCATAGAAGATTAGGGTTGGAAGAGACATCATGAGGTCATCTAGTCCAACCCCTGCTCAAAGCAGGACCAACACCAACTAAATCATCCCAGCCAGAGCTTTATCAAACCGGGCCTTAAAAACCTCTAAAAATAAATCTTAAGGCCTTAGTTCTCCAAAGATTTATGTATATACTTAACTTCGTTTACTGTGGGTCAGATCCTCAGCTTGTATAAATCGTCACAGCTCAGTTGAAGTCTATGAAGATACAACAGTTTACGACAGCTGAAGATCTGTCCCTGTGAGTTGTGCCATTGAAGGCAATAGGGGTTTTACCTCTGGTTTCAATGGGAGCAGAGTAAGACCAATGCTGAGCCCTTTTGAAAATCTTGTCCTTAGTGTATCAAAAAAAAGGGAGGGAGAGAGATTTGTAAGGGAAAAGTCAAATGCAAATTGAAAATCCTTTTCTGACTCAATGGTGGGAAACACATTCTTAAAGCTAAGGATCTAAATGAACAGATGTCCACATATATATTTAATTATGTCTCTAACTTGAAGTCATCTACATCTGTTTACTGTAGCAGGAAGATATCATATTGCTCTATTCGAGTATCCCATAATGGATGACAGCCACAAACAAATTTACTGTAGATACTGGAGTACCAACACCACAGGATTTTTTGTAAAAATGAGGAATCCTAGAATCATAGAATATCAGGGTTGGAAGGGACCTCAGGAGGTCATCTAGTCCAACCCCCTGCTCAAAGCAGGACCAATCCCCAACTAAATCATCCCAGCCAGGGCTTTGTCAAGCCTGACCTTAAAAACCTCTAAGGAAGGAGATTCCACCACCTCCCTAGGTAACGCCTTCCAGTGTTTCACCACCCTCCTAGTGAAAAAGTTTTTCCTAATATCCAACCTAAACCTCCCCCACTGCAACTTGAGACCATTACTCCTTGTTCTGTCATCAGCTACCACTGAGAACAGTCTAGATCTATCCTCTTTGGAACCCCCTTTCAGGTAGTTGAAAGCAACTATCAAATCCCCCCTCATTCTTCTCTTCTGCAAACTAAACAATCCTCATAAGTCATGTGTTCCAGTCCCCTAATCATTTTTGTTGCCCTCCGCTGGACTCTTTCCAATTTTTCCACATCCTTCTTGTAGTGTGGGGCCCAAAACTGGACACAGTACTCCAGATGAGGCCTCATCAATGTTGAATAGAGGGGAACGATCACGTCCCTCGATCTGCTGGCAGTGCCCCTACATATACATCCCAAAATGCCATTGTCCTTCTTGTCAACAAGGGCACGCTGTTGATTCATATCCAGCTTCTCGTCCACTGTAACCCCTAGGTCCTTTTCTGCCGAACTGCTGCCGAGCCATTTGGTCCCTAGTCTGTAGTGGTGCATGGGATTGTTCTGTCCTAAGTGCAGGACTCTGCACTTGTCCTTGTTGAACCTCATCAGATTTCTTTTGGCCCAATCCTCTAATTTATCTAGGGCCCTCTGTATCCTATCCCTACCCTCCAGCGTATCTACCTCTCCTCCCAGTTTAGTGTCATCTGCAAACTTGCTGAGGGTGCAATCCACACCATCCTCCAGATCATTTATGAAGATATTGAACAAAACCGTCCCAAGGACCGACCCTTGGGGCACTCCACTTGATACCGGCTGCCAACTAAACATGGAGCCATTGATCACTACCCGTTGAGCCTGACAATCTAGCCAACTTTCTATCCATCTTATAGTCCATTCATCCAGCCCATACTTCTTTAACTTGCTGGCAAGAATACTGTGGGAGACCATGTCAAAAGCTTTGCTAAAGTCAAGGAACAACACGTCCAACGCTTTCCCCTCATCCACAGAGCCAGTTATCTTGTCATAGAAGGCAATTAGATTAGTCAGGCATGACTTTCCCTTGGTGAATCCATGCTGACTGTTCCTGATCACTTTCCTCTCCTCGAAGTGCTTCAGAATTGATTCCTTGAGGACCTGCTCCATGATTTTTCCAGGGACTGAGGTGAGGCTGACTGGCCTGTAGTTCCCAGGATCCTCCTCCTTCCTTTTTTTAAAGATGGGCACTACATTAGCCTTTTTCCAGTCGTCCGGGACTTCCCCTGATCGACATGAGTTTTCAAAGATAATGGCCTATGGCTCTGCAATCACATCCGCCAACTCCTTTAGCACTCTTGGATGCAGCACGTCCGGCCCCATGGACTTGTGCTCGTCCAGCTTTTCTAAATAGTCCCGAACCACTTCTTTCTCCACAGAGGGCTGGCCATCTATTCCCCATGTTGTGATGCCCAGTGCAGTAGTCTGGGAGCTGACCTTATTCATGAAGTCAGAGGCAAAAAAAGCATTGAGTACATTAGCTTTTTCCACATCCTTTGTCACTAGGTTGCCTCCCCCATTCAGTAAGGGGCCCACACTTTCCTTGACTTTCTTCTTGTTGCTAACATACCTGAAGAAACCCTTCTTGTTACTCTTAACATCTCTTGTTAGCTGCAACTCCAGGTTGATTTGGCCTTCCTGATTCAAGGAAATAACCATGAATGTTATTGATATATCTGTACGCAAAGATATATTTACATTGTACAATTATGTACATACAGTAGACCCTCAGAGTTACGAACACCAGAGTTATGTATTGACCAGTCAATTACACACCTCATTTGGAACCAGAAGTACGCAATCAGGCAGCAGCAGCGACAAAAAAAAAACCAAAAAAACAAAAACCCCCCAAACCAACCAAATACAGTACTGTGTTAAACGTAAACTACTAAAAAAATAAAGGGAAAACAGCATTTTTCTTTTGCAGAGTAAAGTTTCAAAGCTGTATTAAGTCAATGTTCTGCTATAAACTTTTGAAAGAACAACCATAACATTTTGTTCAGAATTACAAACATTTCAGAGTTACGAACAACCTCTATTCCCAAGATGTTCGTAATTCTGAAGTTCTACTTTAATACTATCAGTAAGGCTGTGAGTCTGTCGTGGAGGTCACGGAAGTCACGGATTTGGAGACTTTCTAGGACCTCCGTGACTTCTGCAGCAGCTGTTGCAGCTGGTCTGGGAGTTTCCTGAGCAGCTCAAGCAGCCCCCAGGCCAGGCGTACTGGCCGCTGCTGGGGCAGTCTCGGGCCACCAGCCCTCCGAGCAGCAGTGGTGGTCTTGGGCCACGCGCTGCGCTCTCCCTGCTCCCTTCTGAGCACCAGCACCCCTGCCCTAGAGCACTTGTGGCGCCCCTGGAGCCCCCCCTCCAGAGCACCCAAGATTTAGTCAGGGCTATATAGTACAAGCCATGGACAGGTCATGGGCTGTGAATTTTTGTTTACTGCCTGTGATCTGTCCATGACTTTTACTAAAAATACCCGTGACTAAGTCTTAGCCTTAACTATCAGCAGCTAAGGGTCCAGGGGGCTCCTTACATATATCAATTCACTATGCCCCTGATTAACCAGTGTATTTAAACCCATGCTTCTTTCCTAGATTTAATAGATTATCAAGCCAGAGGGGATCATGTAGTCTGACCTCCTGTATAACTATAAATATATGAGTAATCCCATCCTTCTTCAGCAAATCATGTAAACACATGCTTAATTTTAAGCATTTGAGTAACTTCAATGGCCTAGACTCACAAAAGTGCTTGGGTGCCTAAATAATTTAGGCTACACTGAGATTCACAAAACTTCAGTGCCTTAGGTACTTATGTTTCTGCCTCTGAGTGTGAGCACTGTTGCCTCCCTCTAGGTGCCTGTCTGCTGCCTAAGCCCTGGAGAGATCCACAAACCAGGGGAAGTTAGGTTTTCAGCTACCTAAATCATGTGCGAGGCCCAATCTGGTCTGAGCACGCTGACTGTATTGGGGCCCTCTAGGCGAGTTTACACAAAAGTCGGAGGGAGAGGAGGCACCTAATCCACTTAGTTGGATTTTCAAAAGTGCTTATCTGCATCTTTAGGCACCTAAATACCCTTACAAATCTGGCCCAAAGTGAGTCCTTATGAATGGTGACATGATCTATAGAATCATAGAATATCAGGGTTGGAAGGGACCCCAGAAGGTCATCTAGTCCAACCCCCTGCTCAAAGCAGGACCAATTCCCAGTTAAATCATCCCAGCCAGGGCTTTGTCAAGCCTGACCTTAAAAACCTCTAAGGAAGGAGATTCTACCACCTTCCTAGGTAACGCATTCCAGTGTTTCACCACCCTCTTAGTGAAAAAGTTTTTCCTAATATCCAATCTAAACCTCCCCCACTGCAACTTGATCTCATTGTTTCCACTTGCTATGTTTCAAGAGCATTTTGCATCTTTCATATTGTCTGGAAGTCTGCCTTCAGTACTACAAATTGCATCCTGATACTCAGACGTTTTGTAAGGCTTTCATAACCCTGTCGTACAATGTCCTCTGACTGTATTTTGGTCCTTGCGGAATGCAATTCCTTCAATGCTGAGTGTGCATTTGCCTGTGAAAACTCACCCCTCTGCAAAGGGCCACTTAAGCGGTGCTTAGAACTTATGCTGCTGATGGCTAGATTTCTAAAAGGGCCCAATTATTATTAAATATTGATGTTATGGTAGCGCTCAGAGGTCTCCGTTGGGATCAGAGCCCTATTGTGTTGGGTGCTGTACAAACAGACAGAGAAAATCCCAGCCCTGAAGAACTTATGATTAAATGACACAACCAGACAAAGGGGACAGGGATACAACCTAAAAGCAAGTGAACATGGCAAAGAATTTGCACCGTTTAATTAGTATTTCAATCAGAGCTGTGTGAATAACTGACTTTTTGGTTCACAGTTCAGTTCCAAAAAAAACAAAACAAATTTTATTTTCAGATCCAATACAATGCTTTGTTTGACCTGAAATGAAATGGTTTGTTTAGATTTTGAGCGTTTTTTCAAGTTCTTAATTTTTCTAAAATTTAAGGAAATTTCTAAAAGAAAAGTAATTTTGAATAGAAAAATAGAAATGTTTTGATTTTTTTTTTATTATTTTTTTCTTGACTGAAAGAATGTGGGGAATTTGACATGAATTTGTGAAATAATAATAAAGTCTAATACAAATAACAAAGTCTAATACAATAAGCGATAACTTGATCTGACTTGTTAGTGAATTGGCAAAATGCACATGACCGCAGGCCTCAGCTGGAGCAGCATGATTCATATGGGGTGTTTTCTTCCCTTTTCCCTAGCCCACACAAAATCATTTACCATTGACAGAAACTGATTAGGTTTGGCTGAAAGTGGGGGGCTCGATACAGGAATCATTGGATGAAACTCTGGCCTATGTTGTACAGGAGTTCAGACTAGATGGTCCCTTCTGGCTTAACATCAATGAAGAAGCAAAGCATCTGGAGAGGTATAGAGACACTATGGAGGAGCAGGGTATAAAGACCAAGGGAGAGGGGGAAAGTGCATGGGAAGGGAGAGATGGAGCAAGGGAGAGCTGGCGTGATAGAGGACGACTGCGGCTGTGGTTAGTCTAACTGCTAACATAAGTCTTGGGAGACCTGCATTCAATTCCCTGCTTTGCCCCAGATAGGGTTCCATATTTGAACATTCAAAAAGAGGACACTCCCCGGGGTGGAGGGTGGTATTTGCTTGTGCGCCCCTGCCCCTTCCCAATTCCAACCCCTTCCCCAGATTCTCTGCCCCCTCCCTGCCTCATTGGACGCCTTCCCCAAATCCCCAGCCCCGCCTCCTCCCCTGAGCACGCCGCGTTCCCCTTCCTCCCCGCTCCCTCCCAGCCGCATGAAACAGCTGTTTCGCGGCGCAAGCACTGGGAGCTGGGGGAAAAAGCGGCACTCTCTCAAGTGATCAACATTCACTCTCTTTCTTGAATGATCAACTCTTCTTTGGGGAAAAATAATAATGGCAAAATCCCAGACGTTTAAATTTAATTTAAAAATTCCTCCCGGATGGCGATTTAAGAACCAAAAAGCTGGACATGTCCAGGAAAATACGGACATATGGTAACCCTAGCCCCAGATTTCCTATGTGACAGCCACTATCCCTTAGCCTCTCTATGCCTCATCTCCCCTGTCTGAAACACAGAGACAGTGGCAGGGCCCTGCCTCCCAGGAGTGTGGTGAGGCTAAAGATTGTGAGGAGCTCAGATACTATGGTGATGGGGCTGTATAAGTAGCTTAGATAGCTGTGGGGCTGGATGGCTAGAGGCGGTGTATGACTCTGCCTTCCCTTTAGACCCCCACATCCAGGTTCTGTGAGACTCTTGCCATTTTCCCCCTACACCCAGGCTCTCTCTCTCCATGCCTTTAACCCCCTCCTCTCTGCCCCCATCAGACACAAAGCCTCTCTCCCCAGGGTCCCACTTCTCTCTCTTACTCCCATTGGGGGCAGAGGGTGGGTGAGGAGTGCACTAGGCCCTGTCTCCTTGGTTACAGTGCAGAAGGGAAGCTATAGGACTTCAAACCATGGGCAGTGGGATAGAAGGGAAATGGGAACCAATCCATGAGGGAATTCTGGGGGCCAGCCAGAAATGGTGGGGGAGTTATGGTAGGTAGCCAGAGAGAACAGGGAGTGAGGATGGGGGAAGTTGAGGAGGAGGGAGGGAGGCAGAGATGTAGGTACTGTGTGTATGGGAGTGAGGGATTTTTGGAAGAGGAGGCTGTTTATGCAAATGAGTTGATGCATGTTTATCATTATGCAAATATGATATTACCTTGTTTGCATAGACTTTCCCACTCAGTGCCCCAGAGCCAGCCCCTCCACCGACTTGTATGGAGCTAGGCCAGGGCTGAATGTGGCATGTTCATTTTGAAGCCAGGTTTGTCACCATGAGTCCGGATTGTGTCGGAAAGAACGAGGAGCAGGCTCTGAGAAGCAGAATGAAATAGAATTGTTCTTTTTCAAGTGATTGTTCACGTTGATTCTAATCAGATGTGCGCGTGCCGCGTGCATGGTCATCAGAAACTTTTTCCCTCAGCAGTTCCCATTGGGTCGGCCAGGGAGCCCCCTGGAGTGGCGCCCTGATGGCGCTCAATATATCTTAGAATCATAGAATATCAGGGTTGGAAGGGACCTCATGAGGTCATCTAGTCCAACCCCCTGCTCAAAGCAGGACCAATCCCCAATTAAATCATCCCAGCCAGGGCTTTGTGACCCTGCCGAGCCGACCCCCCTTCAGTTCCCTTCTTACCGTCCGTGGCAGCGTTGGAACTGCATTTTGCTTGCATGCAAGTGTTCCCTTAGCTATTACTTAGTCCTACAGAATCTTTTGTTTTGTGGTTGGTTTATTGTTCGGTAGTTAGGATAGTCTTGGTGAGTAGGTCATTCTCCCTTCCCCCCACCTTGGGTTTCCGGGCATGCCTCAGGTCCAAGGATTTAAATCTTGCGGTGTATGCAAGAAGCCTATGCCCAATAGCGACCCTCACGACTCGTGCTGGAGGTGTCTAGGGGAGGCGCATCAGTCCGAGCGCGGTCAGATCTGTAAGGCTTTCAAGCCCAGGACTATGAAGGAACGTGACTTCCATTTGAAGCAGCTATTATTGGAAGCCGCACTTGGTCCAGCAGCACCTGACTACCAAGTCCCAGGCCCAAGCTTGGTGTGGAGCGCCCGGTGTCAGACCACGAATTGGTACAGGAAGGATTCTGGTGCTAGAGACCCTCAGTAATGGAAATTCCTGACGCCGCAGTACGGAGCAGCGCCCTGGCACCGGTCAACATCCCCAGTGCCCCACAAGCGCCATAAGAAGGCGGACAGAGGGCACTCTCCTCAGAGAGCGAGACCATCTGGGGAGACTTTGCTGCCCCAGAGGAAGGACTCAACTTCCAAGCAGCAAGACCTTGTGCCGTTGACTCTGGGGCCCCAGTTGGCACCGTTGAGCCCACTTAGTGACTTTCCGGCTGGGCAGTGCTTTGTGGAGGAGTTGGAACTCCCCTCCACCCCAGATACTTTCCAGCCTGCAAAAGAGCTTATAGAAAGTACTGTGCCTCAGCCCCTTGCTGTTAGAGAGAAGCCTCCGGCACCGCCCAGACAGGTGCCATCTAGAGGCAACCCTACAATGATGAGGCCCTCTTCATTGCCAGACCGGCATCGTTCCTGGCACTGTTCCCAGTCTACATCACTGCAACACACACCCCCTACCCCGACACCGACCTCAGTACAAGATCACCTGGAGCAGGGAGCACAACAATCTGTGTCTCCAGCACCGAGAGGTTGGCACCGATCATGGTCACCCTCTATCGGCCGGTACCGAGACACGGCACCGGAACACAGGAGACATTCTCCGGCACCGGACTCACAGCACCGGTCTAAGTTGTAGGACAGCTGGCACCGATCCTCTACATGATCGTCGCAACTCTAATCCCCAACTTCCTTTTCTCAGCACCGACCACCAGCTTGAGGATCGTCGGCACCGCCGTGGTCATTGCCTTCGGGATCCTCGGACTGTGAGGCTGACTCCTACTACTTGTGACGCAGTAGGCACAGTTCAGATAAGCGCCGGAGATACACACAGTCGACCTGGAAGCCACAATGGCCACCCGCTGCACGATGGCCCTTCTGGACCCCCTGGGCTTACCATCAACCCCATCCAGGGTTTCTAGGTCTGTGACATCGTGGTATCATCCTGCACAGTCACCGGTGGATAGACCCACGCCTTGTGCTACAGAGGCGACCCTATCCAGACCTCCCCTCATTCTACAGATGGGATAATGGAACTGGCTCCAGACCCACCCACAGCTCAGGTCACATATGACCATGCCAAACAACTGGACACCAATGCTACCCAGGAGCAACCTGGGCACATAGTGGGCCACGATGACCCTGTTCCCCCAGTGGCCTCCTCGTCAACTTTGCCTGATGAGGCAGTGGCAGGAGCATCAGCTTCAGGTCCTCCGTACATTGACCATAGGGTGCACCAGGACCTGCTCCGCTGCATTGCCAGTAACATGGGCCTACAGGCGGAGGAAGTCATTGAGTCAGAGGACCTGGTGGTGGACATTCTCGCTCTGGAAGGCAGGAAAATTTATGCCGTGGGGGTCTACAGCTGAGGACAGCTAACCAACAAGCTATCCTCAGCAGGTATAGTTTTAATTCATGGGACTCCATGTCCAAATACAAGGAGTTGCTCCCCACTGAGTCGAAGGCTGAGTTCTTGGCTCTGGTCAAGGAAGGGAAGGCAGTGGCCAGGACATCCTTGCTGGCTTCACTCAACTGGGCTGACTCTGTGGCATGTACCGTCTCCTCTGGGGTGGTCATGAGGAGAACTGCATGGCTCCAAGTTTCCGGGCTTCCACCGGAAGTTCAACAGACCCTGCAGGACCTTCCCTTTGAGGGCACAGGGCTGTTTTCGGACCAGACAGATTCGAGGCTCCACAGCCTAAAGGACTTGAGGGCAACTATGAAATCTCTGGGGAATCACACTCCTGCTACCCAGAGAAAGTCCTTCAAGCCTTAGCCCTTACCACGCAGAGGCAATGCCAACCCCGCCCAAGGCAGGATACATACCGCCGTAGGGGCAGGAATACCAGGCGTAGACCTTCCAACCCTCCCTTGAGCCAAGGGCAGGGCCCGACCAAGCCATCGTCGGGGTCCAAGCAAGGGTTTTGAAGGGATGCCCGAGAATGGCGTACCAGCCACTATCCCGGATCCTTCTGAACCGTCTATCCCACTTCTGTCGTGCATGGTCCCATATAACATTGGACCGCTGGATTCTTCGCATGGTAGAGGTGGGATATTCTCTCCAATTCTGCTCCTCCCCTTCCTCCCACCCCCCTTTCCTATCCCTCTTCAGGGACCCCTTTCACGAGCAACTCCTTATCCAGGAGGTGCAATCGCTCCTCACTATAGGGGTAGTGGAGGAGGTTCCTCAGGGAGCTAAAGGGCAAGGGATGCTACTCCCATTATTTCCTAAACCCCAAGGCAAAGGGGGGGTCTCAGACCCATCTTAGATCTGCAAGGATTCAATCAGTTCATGGTAAAGTTTAAGTTCCGCATGGTCTCCCTGAGCGCAATTATTCCCTCCGTGAATCCGAGGTACTGGTACGCTGCCCTCGACATGAAAGACACGTACTTTCATATAGCCGTTTGGTCAGCCCACAGACGTTTCCTGAGGTTCGTTGTTAACCGCATACATTATCAGTTCAAAGTGCTCCCATTCGGGTTATCAACAGCCTCCTGGGTGTTCACCAAATGCAAGTCTGAGGTTGCGGCTTTTCTCCGCAAGAAGCAGGTGTATCCCTACCTCAACAACTGGCTGCTGCAGGGACGCACCAGGAAGCAGGTGGAGTCCCAGGTCCAGTTGGTCAGAGAGACCTTCCAGAGGCTGGTTCTTCTCCTCAATCTGGACAAGTCGACATTGTCACCCACCCAACAAATAGAATTCATTGGGGTAGTGTTGGACTTGGTTCAGGCAAGAGCCATTCCACCAAAGCCCAGATTCCAGTAGGCTGGTGGTTGGACCCTCGCATGGTCTGCGAAGGAGTCCCATTTAGCAGCACTCAACCATCCATGACCTTAGTAACGGATGCGTTAGACCTGGGGTGGGGGCACACCTAGGAGACCTACAGACTCAGGGTAGATGGTCGCAGTCCGAGATCCCGCTTTACATCAATATAAAGGAACTCAGAGCAGTGAGACTAGCCTTCCAGACCTTCCATACCATATTGCAAGCACAGTGCGTGGCGGTGCTGACCGACAACACCACTGCCATGTTTACATAAACAAGCAGGGCAGAGCCCGCTCCTCCCTTCTCTGTTGGGAGGCCCTCCACCTGTGGGAGTTTTGTATAGCCCACTCCATTCACCTGGAGGCGTCCTATCTCTTGGGAACACAGAATGAGCTTGTGGACCACCTCAGCAGGTTGTTCCACAGTCATGAGTGGTCCATCCGTCTGGACATCATACATTCCATCTTCCAAAGGTAGGAGTTTCCCCAGGTAGACCCATTCGCCACCAGGCGCAACAGGAAGTGTCCAACGTTTTGCTCCTTCCTAAAGCACAGTCCAAGCTCTATCTCAGATGCATTCATGATACACTGGGGGATCCATCTACTGTATGCCTTCCTTCCGATACTACTCATCCAAAAGGCTCTCCTCAAGATCCGCAGGAACAAGGCAGAGGTAATTCTGCTGGCTCCTGCATGGCCAGGTACACCGTGCTTCCGGAGTGGTCAGTGGACACCCTGATTGCGCTGCCGCTCCTCCTTGATCCGATTACACAGGACCACAGCTGCTTGCTTCACCCGGACCTCTAGTTCCTCCATCTCATGGCCTGGAAGCTTCATGGTTAAACCCAATGGAGCTCCAATGCACGGAATCGGTGAGGGAGGTGCTGCTTGGAAGCAGGAAACCTTCCACCAGGGCCACTTATCTGGTCGAATGGAAAAGGTTCTCGTGCTGGTGCGATCACAGTCACGTATCCCCACTTCAGGCATCTATACCATTCATCCTGGACACTCTACTGCACCTGAAGCGGCTAGGCCTGGCCGGATCATCCATCAAGGTACAGCTATCCCAGCGTTCCACCCGGGAGAGTTGGGATGCTCAGTCTTCACCAACCCTATGGTGGGCTGTTTCCTTAAGGGCATGGAATGGCTATATCCACAGTCCCACCCAAAGATACCGACTTGGGACCTCTACCTGGTCCTAGCTAGATGAATGGGAGCCCCATTCGAGCCACTGGCTACATGTTTCCTTCTGTATCTCTCGTGGAAGGTGGCCTTTCTGGTTGCCATCACATCGGCCAGGAGGGTGTCTGAGTTAAAAGCACTAACCTCCAACCCCAATCTTCCACAAGGACAAGGTACAGCTCAGGCCACACCCAGCCTTCCTGCCCAAGGTGGTATCCCAATTCCACATCAGCCAGGACATTTTTCTACCAGTTTTCTATCCCAAGCTACATGCCAATGCACAGGAGCAGAGGTTTCACTCACTAGATAAATGGAGAGTGCTAACATTCTACATTGAGCGCATGAAGCCTTTCAGGAACCAGCTGTTTCCCACCTTGTCACAGTGCATTTCTTCCAGGATTATGGACTGCATCTGTACCTGTTATGACCTTGCCAAGGTCCCAGCCCTGGCTATTATGGCCTCATCCACTGCTTTCCGGGCCCAGGTGCCCATCCAGGAGATCTGCAGAGTGGCAATCTGGTCCTCGGTGCATACGTTTGCCACCCACTATGCCATCACCCAGCATGCTAGAGATGATGCAGCTCTCGGCAGAGCGGTGCTCCAGTCAGTGATTCACAGAATCTTAGAATCATAGAATATCAGGGTTGGAAGGGACCTCAGGAGGTCATCTAGTCCAACCCCTGCTCAAGGCAGGACCAATCCCCAATTAAATCATCCCAGCCAGGGCTTTGTCAAGCCTGACCTTAAAAACTTCTAAGGAAGGAGATTCTACCACCTCCCTAGGTAACGCATTCCAGTGTTTCACCACCCTCCTAGTGAAAAAGTTTTTCCTAATATCCAACCTAAACCTCCCCCACTTCAACTTGAGACCATTACTCCTTGTCCTGTCCTCTTCTACCACTGAGAATAGTCTAGAACCATCCTCTCTGGAACCACCTCTCAGGTAGTTGAAAGCAGCTATCAAATTCCCCCTCATTCTTCTCTTCTGCAGACTAAACAGTCCCAGTTCCCTCAGCCTCTCCTCATAAGTCATGTGTTCCAGACCCCCAATCATTTTTGGTGCCCTTCGCTGGGCTCTCTCTAATTTATCCACATCCTTCTTGTAGTGTGGGGCCCAAAACTGGTCGCAGTACTCCAGATGAGGCCTCACCAATGTCGAATAGAGGGGAACGATCACGTCCCTCGATCTGCTCGCTATGCCCCTACTTATACATCCCAAAATGCCTTTGGCCTTCTTGGCAACAAGAGCACACTGCTGACTCATATCCAGCTTCTCGTCCACTGTCACCCCTAGGTCCTTTTCCGCAGAACTGCTGCCTAGCCATTCGGTCCCTAGTCTGTTCCTATTCCTATTCCTTAACCCCCATGGGAGGATTTGGGAGTCCCCTGATTGGAACTAATGTGAACAAGTACTCGAAGAAGAAAAAAAGATGGTTACTCACCTCCTTGTAACTGTTGTTCTTCGAGATGTGTTGTTCACATCCATTCCAATACCCACCCTCCCTCCTCTCTGTTGGAATAGCTGGCAAGAAGGAACCGAAGGAGGGTCGGGTCGGCAGGGTCATATATTGAGCGCCATGGAGGGGGCGCCACTCCAGGGGGCTCCCTGGCCGACCCGATGGGACCTGCTGAGGGGAAAAGTTTCTGACGACCGTGCATGTGGCGCGTACACACCTGATTGGAATGGACGTGAACAACACATCTCGAAGAACAACAGTTACGAGAAGGTGAGTAACCGTCTTTGTTTCTTCAAGTATAAAGACACCACATGGTGTCAGGCTGTTATTAATATTAGTTGTGATCATTATGGTGGCATATTATGGCCCCAGGGCCCCGTCATGCCATGCACAGCACAGAAACAGTGACTGAGATCAGGGCCCCATTGCACCGGAGCTGCACACATACGATGACTGAGATCAGGGCCCCGTTGTGCCGGGCACTGCACAGACACAGTGAGAGACAGTCCCCTGATCTCGGGCACTGTGCGTCCGTGCAGCATCAGGCACAGTGTAGCTCTGGGACATTTATGTGCCACCATAATGCTCACAACTAATATTAACACTTGAAGTCTTGCATGACCTTTTCATATTCAAACTAGGGAAACGCAGCCTAGATGGAGCTACTATACAGTGGGTGCAAAACTGGTTGGAGAACTGTTCCCAGAGCATAGTTATCAGTGGTTCACAGTCATGCTGAAAGGGCATAACAAGTGGGATCCTGCAGAGATCAGTTCTGGGTCCAGTTTTGTTCAATATCCTCATCAATTATTTAGATAATGGCATAGAGAGTACACTTATGAAGTTTGTGAATGATACCAAGCTTGGAGGGGTTGCAAGTGCTTTGAGGATAGGATTAAAATTAAAAATGATCTGGACAAACTGGAGAAATGGTCTGAAGTAAATAGGATGAAATTCAATAAGGACAAATGCAAAGTACTCCATTTAGGAAGGAACGATCAGTTGCACACATACAAAATGGGAAATGACTGCCTAGGAAGGAGTACTGCGGAAAGGGATCTGTGGGTCATAGTGGGTATATCTGGGGATAATAGTGGACCATCAACTAAATATGAGTCAACAGTGTAACACTGTTGCAAAAAAAGCAAACATCATTCTGGGATGTATTAGCAGGAGTATTGTAAGCAAAATACGAGAAGTAATTCTTCTGCTCTACTCTGCGCTGATTAGGCCTCAGCTGGAGTATTGTGTCCACTTCTGGGCACCACGTTTCAGGAAAGAAGTGGACAAATTGGAGAAAGTCCAGAGAAGAGCAACAAAAATGATTAGAGGTCTAGAAAACATGACCTATGAGGGAAGATTGAAAAAATTGGGTTTGTTTTGTCTGGAAAAGAGAAGACTGAGAGAGGACATAACAGTTTTCAAGTACATAAAAGATTGTTACAAGGAGGAGGGAGAAAAATTGCTCTTCTTAATCTCTGAAGATAGGACAAGACTCAATGGGCTTAAATTGCAGCAAGGAAGGTTTAGATTGGACATTAGGAAAAAATTCCTAACTGTCAGGGTGGTTAAGCACTGGAATAAATTGCCTAGGGAGGTTGTGGAATCTTCATCATTGGAGATTTTTAAGAGCAGGTTAGACAAACACCTGTCAGGAATGGTCTAGATAATACTTAGTCCTGCCATTAGTACAGTGGTCCCAAGGCCCTCTCAAGGTCCCTTCCAGTCCTATGATTCTATGATTCTCTGCTGGAGCGGGGCATAGTGAAATGAACAAGTTTCTCCTACCAGTTCATGTGCTTTTATTCTTTATTTTATTTTTTTTAAACTAAACAAAAAGCACTCCATTTCTATTTTCTTTTTATATTTTTCTTAAACCACTTTTCCATTAATTTTGTAACTTTAAAAACTTTTCTATATTTAAATTCCTGTACCTCTCTTCTCCCCCCCATATGTGTGTGTGTGTATGTATATATATATATATAAATTTTCGGCTTATTTATATTTTTTTAAAATCATTTGCTTTTTCCTAAGTCCCCAGGCCACTTTGTATTATTTTCAATAATTTATTTTACATCTCTGCGAAGCTATATTATTATTTTCATATATATATTAAATCACGGCCTATATGGATTGAATATTTGTCATAGTTTTTGTTTGGTTTGGTTTGGTTTGCTGTTCTTTTTTAGAGAATCTGAGCCAAAGTTTTGTCCACTCAGTTGCTGTTTGCATTCCAGAATTGCTTGGGGCTCATTTCCATCTCCTGGATGTACAAGGACCAGCACCTCAAGCCCCAATCCTGCAAACAATCAGGCCGATACAGTTTTTGTACTTATAGAACTATGTTGTTATTGTTAATCATCATCATCATCATGTTTATTGCGGTAGGGCCTAAGGACCAGCCAAGAACGGGTCCCCATTGTGCTAGGTGCAGTAGAAACAGAGAAGTTGATAGTCCATGCCACAAAGAGCGAACAGTTGAAATAGACCAGACATACCCAGGGTGAGGGAAGGAGTAGAACACAGCAGGAGAGTGAGAAATGGGATGGGAGCAAATGACACATTAGTGCCATGGGGTATTTTTTGTTCTGGGAGGGGGGGAAGTGGTTAGTTAGGAAGGGATCAGCTAGATGGAAAGAAAAGGGAAGGGAGAGGGGACATGAAAGGGAAGAGGTAGGGAAGAGGGGGGACAGGGCAGGTGTGGAGTGAAGCAGGTGAAGAGACAGTGAGGATGTGTGTGTGGGGGAGGTTTGGAACAAACAGCTTCTCAGCACAGGGCAGAGGAAGTCCAGTCAAAGCTGCAGTCAGTTCCCTGAATGTCCAAAGGTCACTGCTGTGACTAGAGTCTCTGGCTGGCTCCTCTCTGCAGTTTTCCCTAAAGGCCACATGGCAGGGGGGAGGGGAGGCGAGGCACCACCTAAGTCCTATGGCCCCCAGAATTTGTCCATGTGTGTGTGAGGGGGTCCCTCTGCACAGTTCTGGGTCCAGGGGGTGCTGAGCCCATTTTATCCCCTTCCCCAATTGCAGCCCTACTTTGGCTGCTTCACTCAGGGGCAGTATTTATTTATTGATATGATTATAGTAGTTTTCAGAGTAGCAGCCGTGTTAGTCTGTATTCACAAAAAGAAAAGGAGTACTTGTGGCACCTTAGAGACTAACCAATTTATTTGAGCATAAGCTTTCGTGAGCTACAGCTCACTTCATCGGATGCATTATAGTAGTGGTTTACGCAGTTATGTGGCTATAAAGGTGCCTTATACCGGGATAGCTTATTCCCCTTCCTGTACGTGAATAAACTGTACCAGTAATATGGACCTTTAGCCCCATAATACTGTGTCCACAGTAAAGGGGGTTATACTGCTTTAACTACACTAGTAAAGATACAGTGGTACAACTTTCTAGTATAGACAAGACCTTACACTGACTTGCTCCACCAGAAGTCATCTGCTCGGGGTAGAAACTGTTGGGGGAGGTCCCTGGCCTGTGTTCTGCAGAAGGTCAGACGAGATGATCAGAATGGATCAGACGGGAGTTCTCCTGTTGCTGTAGCTAATCCTCCTCCCTTCGATGCCATGATTAGGTCCACCCAGCTGCATCTACACCGAGGATTAGGCTGACCTAACGATGTCACACAGGGTGCAGAATTTTTCCCAGCCTTGAACTAATTTTGTAGGTGTAGACCAGGCCTATGTGCTTAACGTTTCTCACCTGTGTAGCGTTAAACATGTGCACAAGTGTAGGTGGGATGAGGGCACTGCCCGCTAGCAGGCCAATGGATTAGATGACGCCTGTGCAAAGGAATGACAGACACCCTCGCACTTCTCGTGGGCTCAGAGGAATAGATGGGGCTACCTGCCCATTGATTCTTTCTCTTGAGCAGGCGATGGGTGTAGCCTTGGGTCCATCACCTGGCTGCTCACTGAGCCAGCATGGGGTGGGGTAGTAATTGATTGCCGCTCTAGGCTAGCTGTAAATTACTCCCCCCTCCAGGAGTGAACGGGAGGAATTGTGACTCAGAAGGGTGTGTCTGAGGCACAGTCCCAGGACTGGCATGACACTCTGGTCAGGGCTGGGCCTAAAGTTACAATCTCACCTGCTGAAGCCAGGGAAACAAGGCTACTACTCAAGGGCTGCAATTTTCTAAGGAGGCTAAGGCCAGATTTTTAAATGGGTTTAAGCATCTAAATACCTTTTAAAATCTGCCCCTTAGGGCCAGCCTCCAGCAAGAGGGAGACTTGCTGGTGCTCACCCTTTAACCACCCAAACAATCTCCTCTGGGCTGTGCCAGCCCTTACTTCACCTGGCAGGGTAACGATCAGTGTACCCTTGTCTGAAGTCCCTTTGATGCATCCCCCTGTAGCGTCCAGCCCCTTGTCCCCTCACAGAAATCCTAGGTTGACTGTCCCCAAAGGCCCAGCTTGAAGGATTGAATTCAGGATCAGCTCCTTGGATAACACCATGCACTGAGATATGTGTATAATGAAAACAACAGTACTTTTTTTTTTTTATCAAAGGCCAAGATTCAAGAGATAGTGAGTCAGTATAATGGAAACAGAAGGGTTACGTATAAAACTAAGGCTATAGGTGCTTTCTAGAGACTAAACTTAAGAGGCTAACCTCCTGTCTTGGGCAGTCTTATCTCACCCAAAGCCTTCTGCAGGGTTTCCAACCAAGTCCAGTTGGCATCCTGTTTTTATGAATGTAAATGTGCTGCCCGTTAACTTTCTAGATGCAGGATTAAGGAGTGTGTCTTCTTGCCTTCCTCTTATGTTCCCCAAAATTCATTGTCTGCCCCATAGGCAGGACAATCCCCTGGAGTTCATTTTCTGGTGTTGTGTCTCCTGTTGACTTTGTATGTAAATGGCGTTTCCATTGTGTTGGCTTGCAATGCTTAATTTACATGTGAACGAGAGATACAGGGGTGAATATACGTCCCTGGTCTGGCAGAAACCTGTTTGTCGACCCAGCCTTGATACAAGTTCTAGGAACATATTTTCTTTACACATCCATAAGTCTATACATAGTCTGCACGCACGTTTCACAATGATATTAATGACCAGAGTGACTGTGGCTTTCATTTTAGATCCTACTTGACATTCTTTGGTGAACCAGAATATGTGTATCAGGATATTAGAATAATAGACCCATAGGGCTAGAAGGGATCACAAGGGTTATCTAGTCTAACCCGCTGCCAAGATGCAGGATATTCTTGTAACCTCCTTGACGTGTTGACATTGAAGGGCTCTTAGGCTCGTGGGGCCATATCCCATTGATATTGAATGTGGTTTGGGCTCCTGACTGTTAGATTGCTTGGAAAATCCCAGGCGGGTGCAGGTGGTTCAGTCTGGCCCTTTGTGGAGCTGTGGTTCTGATTTGCCAACTTCTGTGTGAGACCCAATGTTTGCACTGGCTCAGAAGTTTGGTTTTGCTGGGTATGTGTTCATAGAGCATAGGGCCAGAAGCGGCCATTAGACCATGAAGTCTGCCCTCCTGCATAATACAGGCCATTCAGTTTCGCCCAGTTACCCCAGCCTTGAGGCCAGTGACTGTCATGAAACCAAAGCATTTGGGTCCTCAGGAGACTACACCATTGTGCCCCAGGCACAAGAGGTAGGGAAGTGGTGGGGATGGGGCAGGTGTGGAGTGAAGCAGGTGAAGAGACAGTGAGGATGTGTGTGTGTGGCGGGGGGCAGGGGGGGCAGAGGTTTGGAACAAACAGCCTCTCAGCACAGGGCAGAGGAAGTCCAGTCAAAGCTGCAGCTTTGAGAGACTGGGGTGTTTTGTTGATATTGGGGGCTGGAGGGGAGGGAGTGGCTGCTTTCCAGAGAGCACCCGCACCTACCCTGCCACACATCTAACTCGTGTCCAATCCATGTTTCGCCTAGCGGAGGAGATTGCGATCAGCTGGCCCCGGATAACCGCGTTTGCCGAGTCACACAGGAGGAGAGGATTGGTCTCTGGTAAGTTGCTGTGGGTGAGGCAGTGGGCGATTGCAGTGCTTTGCTCTCCCGGACTCCACCCCCTCCCCTGTGGCTGAAGCCCTTGCTATTTGGGGAGGGCAAGATGGAGTACTGGGAAGCTGGGGGGACGCGGCGGGTGAAATTCCCCACTCTGTAGAGGGCCAGCAACACAAGGAATGGGGGGGATGGGACGGGTGGACTAGCAGGAGCTCAGATCACAGCTCACCAAGACACCTTTCTGTCGCACTAGTCCCACTCCAAGACCCTGATCCTGCAAACGGATGAACAGGGGTACAGGCTAAAGGATCCAGCCGCATAGATCTGAAACAGGATTGGGGCTCATATGAGGCTTGCTGAGCTGCTGAGGGCAAAACATGTATCAAAAATGCAAACTGCAAAGAACAAGGAAAGGCAGAAGAAAAGTGTTTTTAAATAAATCTTTAACCAGACACAGACTAATATGGAAAGGTTGCTAGGCAAATATTTTTCCTTTGCAGTTGATCTGTAATTGTCTGTAAATGTAGGGTTGGGATTCACCAGCAGGCTCTGGTTGCTTTGGGCTATTCTGGTGACACAAATCAGCCAGAAACAAAGGTTAACTGGCTGGTTATGCCAGGTTACAGCTGCGTTGCACTGAGCAGAAGCCAGGTAGGTACTGATGAATCTGTCCAGATGCAACCTCAGCAGATGCAACCCCAACAACATTCATACTACACTAGAATGGGGCCCTAGTCTGAAAAGTGACCACCTTTCTCAACAGCCCTGCTGCTTGTGTGCAATGTCAGCCAGAGCTGCTGACTTCCTGTAAATAAGTTCTTACTGCTGTTTACCCCTGCATGGATCTCACTACAGGACTGAGGCCTTTTATGGTGCTATTGTTCTTTATCCCTGCTAGCCCTGAGCAAACGTAGCTCCACCTCACCCATGATCAACAGCCTTGTGAATTAAATTCTGAATGCAGATACTTTGTTGTTGGTGAGGTGTGAGGCAATGGAAAAAACAGCTTGGTTTTCAGACTGCAGGCTCACTTTATCTAGCTAAGCGTTAGGAAAAAAATACATAATATGACTAGCGTGGTCTAATGGTTAGAGCACACAGAAGAATTAAGTTTAATCTGGGCTCTGCCACTGACCTTTTGGGTGACTTCGAGCAAATCTCTTCCCTGTCTATCTCCCTTTCCCCTCTACCCCTTTGTCTTGGGCATTGCAGTGGTGAGCTCGGTGAGCCAAGCCTCTTACTATGTATATGTGCAGCATTGAGCACTATGGGGCCCTGAACTCATTTTTAATAACTTTAGCTCAACGGATTTCATCTGAGAAATCACGGACCCCATAAATATGAGCCCTCTTGGGGCTGTTTTCATGGATCCCTTTAATGGTGTTGCGCTAAGTAGTCGAAAGTCAGGAATTGCCCAAGTGAAGGTTGATCATGCAGCCGGCCCTCTGCCCCCTTTGTGCAAACACATGGCAATCCAGTCTTTAACCACTCAGTCAAGTGCCAGTTCTCATCAAATACAGTGAAACACACCATTTTTCTGACATCCTTAGATACTTTGGGGCAAGTTGGGTGGGGTTTTTTTGTTTTTCCTTTTTAATAGATGAGATTTTCACATATGTGCTAGGCAGAGCAAATCATTCTACAGCATCAACTATGTGCGAAATCAATGCTTTTCTGTGACTGGTCCGTGGACAGGTGCCAGTCCCTGAGATCTCCCTGACACAGTTTAGGAAGGCAGCAAGCCAGTCCCTGGTATCAGCAAGGTTGAGAAACACTGTGCTAAATAAAGTGCTTTTCTTTTGAGATAAGTACATTTCCATTCAACTGACATATTCTACTCTGAAATTCTCTCTGCAGTTTTTAATTCACTGATACACTGTGTCTTCCTTGTGCAAAGGTTAACAAAGCTGGAATAGCTCTGAAAATTAGCTAGCATAGTAACGTGTCTTGGTTGGTGCGCTTCAGCATTCCACATAGTCTGCAGTTTCTAATGGGCCTGAACAAACTCCCTCACTGGAAAATATGTCTGCAAGTGATGGTGTAGCTCTGCCAGCACCCCAGCTGGTGCCCATCGCTGTAGCTCTGCTGAAGCCAAACTTTAATTTGAAGTCAGTGGTGCTTTGCCAATTTACACCAGCTGAGGATCTGGCTGAAGGTTCTTTTGCAAGCTGTCATCTCCTCTTTGTTTGCAGATAAGTTCTGATTTGCTATTTTGCAAGCATTTACATCCCTCTCCTTGGGTCTTTGCCTTTCTGTATCATCGCTACAATGAAATGCGTTAACCCATCTGCCCCGACTTCCTGCTTCAGAGGAGATTCCACATTCCTTGTTCATCTGAGTCCGGTGTGATTACAGAAGGCAGTCCTGTCTCTGAATTCCTCTTATAATTCTCTTTCTATCTTTGTGCTTACTTTGTTAACTCTTTGGCTATGCCTATACTAGATGCGCTTTATCAATTTAGGAATACGGATGTACTATATTTGCAAAAGTGCTCTTAATGTGGACCCAGCTATCCTGGCTAAGATATGCACTGTCCAACCCTCATGAGTGAAAACAAGCAATACCAGTAAAACTGCACTTTTGTTTGTGTAGCTGTGTCCACATGACAGACTTTTGCCAGCACAGCCCTGCTGGTCAGCGATCACACCTCTTCACGCCCCTGACTGTCATAGCAATGCCAGTGGAAGTCTGTAGTACAGACACAGTCTTTGTTAGGATGCACTGGGAAGACAGTGTGGGACTTCATTTACAGGATCTCACCCATGGCATGGCAATGCACCTTTCTCCTTTTATGACTCCATCTAGCTTTTTATGGCCTGCACACATCTGGACTTTCACTATTGCTTTGTGGCTTAGGCTACAAACTGCCACTATTAAAAACTATTCATATGCCATTATTGCCTAGATATCCCATCCAATATCAGAACCTCTTTGTGCTGGGCACTGCAGAGATATCGTTTCTATCCTAAGGGTCTTACAGTCTCAGTGAAGAAGTCCCACAAAGGATGTATCATTACAGGTGGAGAGCTGAGGCCCAGAGAGATGAAGGGGCAGTGAGCAGGTCTGTGACAGAGCTGGCACTTGAATCTAGCTCTCCCGAAGGCTAGGCTATGATTACAATGCCATCCTTCCTGTTGCCCCTTCTTTCTCTACTCCTGTTACCTGCTCTACGCATGCTGGGCTCAGGCAGGGCGGAATTCCCCTGGGTTAGGCTGTTGCTGGAGGCGAGCCTCTTGCTCTGTGTCACTTCACAATCCTGCCTCTTGCACTCCGTCCGCATTGCTCCCATCAGCTGGGTTTGCAAGCACTCTGTGACAGGCTCAGTTTGTGCTCTTGCCACATGGTAACCATGGCAGCTGCAGCCTGTCGATATTGCCAGAGGCCTCAGCTGGCACCTGGCTCTCTTTCTGTAACCGGTTCATCCTGCCGCTTTGTTACAGTGCAGATGGGCCAGTCTGGCAGAGCCCGTGCTCCTTTCCCTCTCAGAGCCCTATGTGCCCCTGGGCGGAGGGCCATCCCAAAGCCTAGGCACCACTTGAGCGTGGCATGGCCGTGATGTGCTCTTCCTCTGCATGGGGGTGGATTTCAACCCGTATGGATAAAATCCAGCAGCCACAGGCCTCAAACGGGACATGGCTCTGCTAGCTCTTCTTTGAAGTTGAGCTTAGTTTATCATTACAGTGTTGTTGTAGTCTTGTGGATCCCAGGATATTGGAGAGACAAGGTGGATGAGGTGATATCTTTTATTGGACCGACTTCTGTTGGGGAGAGAGAAAAGCTCTTGGACTACACAGAGGTTTTCTTCAGGTCTGTGAAAATTCAAAAGTTTGTCTCTTTCACCAACAGAAGTTGGTCCAATACAAGATATTACCTCGCCCACCTTGTCTCTCCATTATGATAAGACATGCTTGAATCTGCTGTGAGATCAGAGCCTGATAGTGGTACATTTACATTAACTTCTCGGCTGCTGGTTCTCCAGGCCTGGTGGAAAATGGGAACACAGTCTGTTTTACCAACTGAGAAGAGGGCTGCATTGTGCCAGGTGCTGTATACACACACATTGCAATCAGAGTTGCGACTGCAGTACAGGTAGCATACCTGCACTAGCTTTAACCTAGCTAGCATGGCTAAAAATAGTAGTAAAGCCAGGTCAGCACAGAACCCAGTGTGGATTAACAACGCTAGTACATTGCTTGTAAAGCCCATGCTGCTGTGTCTTCATTTTTAGCCATGCGGGTGAGATTAAAGCCAGCATGGGTATGTCTAGTTGAGCTGCTGTCACACCTCTGGCTGCCATGGAGACATTCCATAGTGAGAGACATTTATAGTCTAAACAGACAAAGGCTGGGAGGGGGGAGAGAGGTGCAGCAACTCACCGCCCACAGAGCTAGGACTAGAACCCAGGAGAGCCCTGCCTGCCTGTCCTGTGCCTTTTGCACCACATCCTGCTGCCTTTCAAGAGTTGAGGGTTTCTGTTGTCAGCAGTGAGAGGCTCACTCATGCTCTCATTAACATTATGGGGAGGTTTTTGCCATTAATTTTGGTGAGAGTGAGATTGAGCACTATGGCTGTTTCTCTGCAAATACTTTTATTTTTGTGGTGGGGCTACTCAAGTGCTTAAAGTTAAGCAAGTGCATACATGTTTGCAAGATCAGGGTCTTTCTATTTGTGTGCTAGAATACTACCCTCTATCACCTGGTTTAAGCTTACAAAGGAAACAAAAGATTCAGAGTAGCAGCTGTGTTAGTCTGTATTCGCAAAAAGAAAAGGAGTACTTGTGGCACCTTAGAGACTAACCAATTTATTTGAGCATAAGCTTTCGTGAGCTACAGCTCACTTCATTGAATGCATTCAGTGGAAAATACAGTGGGGAGATTTATATACATGGAGAACATGAAACAATGGATGTTACCATACACACTGTAATGAGAGTGATCACTTAAGGTGAGCTATTACCAGCAGGAGAGCGGGGGGGGGGGTGGCTTTTGTAGTGATAATCAACGTGGGCCATTTCCAGCAGTTGACAAGAACGTATGAGGAACAGTGTGTGTGGGGGAAATAAACATGGTGAAATAGTTTTACTTTGTGTAATGACCCATCCACTCCCAGTCTCTATTCAAGCCTAAGTTAATTGTATCCAGTTTGCAAATCAATTCCAATTCAGCAGTCTCTCGTGGGAGTTTGTTTTTGAAGTTTTTTTGTTGAAGAATTTCAACTTTTAGGTCTGTAATCGAGTGACCAAAGAGATTGAAGTGTTCTCCAGCTGGTTTTTGAATGTTATAATTCTTGACGTCTGATCTGTGTCCATTTATTCTTTTACGTAGAGACTGTCCAGTTTGACCAATATACATGGCAGAGGGGCATTGCTGGCAAATGATGGCATATATCACATTGGTAGATGTGCAGATGAACGAGCCTCTGACAGTGTGGCTGATGTGATTAGGCCTTATGATGGTGTCCCCTGAATAGATATGTGGACAGAGTTGGCAACGGGCTTTGTTGCAAGGATAGGTTGCTGGGTTAGTGGTTCTGTTGTGTGGTATGTAGTTGCTGATGGGTATTTGCTTCAGGCTGGGGGGCTGTCTGTAAGCAAGGACTGGCCTGTCTCCCAAGATCTGTGAGAGTGATGGGTCGTCCTTCAGGATAGGTTGTAGATCCTTGATGATGTGTTGGGGTGGTTTTAGTTGGGGGCTGAAGGTGATGGCTAGTGGTGTTCTGTTATTTTCTTTGTTGGGCTTGTCCTGTAGTAGGTGACTTCTGGGTACTCTTCTGGCTCTGTGAGACTGTTTCTTCACTTCAGCAGGTGGGTATTGTAGTTGTAAGAATGCTTGATAGAGATCTTGTAGGTGTTTACCTCTGACTGAGGAATTGGAACAAATGTGGTTGTATCGTAGAGCTTGGCTGTAGACAATGGATCATGTGGTGTGGTCTGGATGAAAGTTGGAGGCATGTAGATAGGAATAGCGGTCAGTAGGTTTCCGGTATAGGTGATGTTTATGTGACCATCTCTTATTAGCACCATAGTGTCCCGGAAGTGGATCTCTTGTGTGGACTGGTCCAGGCTGAGGTTGATGGTGGGATGGAAATTGTTGAAATCATGGTGCAATTCCTTGCAACAAAGACCGTTGCCAACTGTGTCCCCATATCTATTCAGGGGACACCATCCTTGGGCCTAATTACATCAGCCACACTATCAGAGGCTCGTTCACTTGCACATCTACCAATGTGATATATGCCATCATGTGCCAGCAATGCCCCTCTGCCATGTACATTGGTCAAACTGGACAGTCTCTACGTAAAAGAATAAATGGACACAGATAAGATGTCAAGAATTATAACATTCAAAAACCAGTTGGAGAACACTTCAATCTCTTTGGTCACTCGATTACAGACCTAAAAGTTGAAATTCTTTGACAAAAAAACTTCAAAAACAGACTCCAACAAGAGACTGGTGAATTGGAATTAATTTGCAAACTGGATACAATTAACTTAGGCTTGAATAGAGACTGGGAGTGGATGGGTCATTACACAAAGTAAAACTATTTCCCCATGTTTATTCCCCCCCCCCCCCCCCAGTTCCTCATACGTTCTTGTCAACTGCTGGAAATGGCCCACGTTGATTATCACTACAAAAGGTTCCCCCCCGCCCCCCGCTCTCCTGCTGGTAATAGCTCACCTTAAATGATCACTCTCGTTACAGTGTGTATGGTAACACCCATTGTTTCATGTTCTCTATGTATATAAATCTCCCCACTGTATTTTCCACTGAATGCATCTGATGAAGTGAGCTGTAGCTCTTGAAAGCTTATGCTCAAATAAATTTGTTAGTCTCTAAGGTGCCACAAGTACTCCTTTTCTTTTAAACAAAACAAAGGTATTTCTGTATGTAGCAGGATTCTTCCTTTATAGCTGACATGCCTGTGTTTGTAGAACCTCTGGAGCTGGGGTTCTCACCCTGGTTCGGTTGGCGTGTGTTTAACTCAAAAAGAGGACAGTCTCTTCATAGGAAAGGTTGCAACCACAGTCCCATTGCTAAGGGTGATTTTGATCCCTCTCGTAAATCAAAATTCCTTTTGCTTCCACATGATTTGAGTTAATTCTCCTTGGCACACGGTGCATTCCTGAAATATTTCATATGTACTTTCTGACAGGAAAAAACTAAAAATGGCTCCTTTAGAAAATTTTGGAAAGGGCTAAGGTTTGTTTGTGCCCAGCAAAATCACACAGCTCCACCAGAGCTGTCCAGAAAACGGCAGGAAAAAAGGGGAGAATTTCAGCAAATTGGAAGTTGTTCCTCATCCCATTCCATTCCACAATAGTTCCATATTTCATTTTCGCAATTTCCATTGGAATTTCCTACTTACAATACAAGCTGGTTGCAAACTTAACAATGAAGGGACTCTCGCCTCAGTGAAATGAGCCTTATTTTAGTCTCACTCTTTAACTTCACCTGGACTAAACCGATCCTTCTGGAATTTCATACAAGTGATCTTATGCCCAAGTAGAAAAATCTCTGGACAATCTGAGACAAAAATGGGAACTCACTGGGGCAATCTGATTCAGAAAATGAAGTGATCTCAGTCCTTCAACATTTTTCTACTCTTGATTTATCTCATCATATATGATTGGGCCAGACACAGCAATCACTGGATGAAATCCTCCATCCTATATTACGAGAGTTTAGACTAGATGATCACAACGGTCCCTTCTGGTGTTAAGCCCTGTGAATCCAAAATCACTGGGCATAGAAACTCCAGATGTGCTTTAATCAGTGCTTTTGGTGAGGAGTGGAGCTGCTAGCTAGTTTGGGTGGCAGGAATTTGGGGCTAGATTATGATACACTTACATTGAATGGTACCTTACTCCATGAGCGATCCCAGTGAAATTGTTATAGGATTCAGTACAGGGGTAATTGGGTGGAATTATACAGGAGATCATACTAGATGATTTAATGGGCCCTTCTGGCCTTAACATCTATGAATCTATGCACAAGCAAACTGTGTGTTATAATATGGCTAAATGTAAGTGTATACGTCTAGGAACAAAGAATGCAGGTCATACTTACAGGATGGGGGACTCAATCTTGGGAAGCAGTGATCTTGAAAAGGACTTGGAGGTCATGGTGGGTAATCAGCTGAATATGAGTTCCAAGTGTGAAGCTGTAGCCAAAAGGGCTAATGCAGTCCTTGGATGCATAAACAGGGGAATCTCAAGTAGAGTAGAGAGGTTATTTTACCTCTGTATTTGGCACTGGTGAAAACACCGCTGGAATACTGTGTCCAATTCTGGTGCCCACAATTCAAGAAGGATGTTGATAAATTGGAGAGGGTTCAGAGAAGAGCCACAAGAATGGTCAAAGGATTAGAAAACCTGCCTGATAGTGATAGACTCAAGGAGCACAAGCTATTTAGCTAACAAAGAGAAGGTTAAGGAGTGACTTGATCGGTCTATAAGTACCTACATGGGGAACATATTTAATAACGGGCTCTTCAGTGTAGCAGAGAAAGGTCTAACACGATCCAATGGATGGGAGATGAAGCCAGACAGATTCAGACTGGAAATAAGGCATATATTTTTAACTGTCAGAGTAATTAGCCATTGGAACAATTTACCAAGGATTGCAGTGGACTGTCCATCACTGACAATTTTTGAATCAAGATTGGGTATTTTTCTAAAAGGTCTGCTCTAGGAAGTATCTTGGGGAAGTTCTCTGGCCTGTGTTCTACAGGAGATGAACCTAGATTATCACAATGGTCCATTCTGGCCTTGGAATCTATGACTCTCTGATTTATTGGGCCATTCTGGTCTTGACTTCATAGATTCATAAATGTTAATGGGACTGTTCGCAGCATAAGGTGCTACTCAGTAAAGCTATGAGAATCTGGCCCTGTTTCTCAAAGGCTGCTGCAATGGACATTACGGGTCATGAGGCGGGTGGCTAGGTGAGGGGAAGCAGTGGGTGGGAGCTGGGGGGGAGGGAGGGTCTCAGGGGATGGGAGGGGGCAACGGGAGCAGTCTGGCAGAGCCGGCTCCTGATCTGTTCCATTGTGTTGATGGGTATTTGAATATGTGACAGACCCTCTCCAATTCCCTTCTCCAAAGTTTCCTTTCCTAGACCCAGGGAGTTACTGGATTCTCTCGTTGTTCCAGCAGATGATGGGATGGTGAGTGAGAATGAGGAGGAGGATGCTCAGCAGGGAGGCCTTGAGAAGGTGGACACCCAGGGGACAATGCCGGGCAAGTCGAAGGGGAGTGCTCCCCAGAGCGCTGATGTGGGGAAGGCTGGCGAGGGCCCGCAGAAGGTGGAAGGGCAGCCAAGGAAACCTTCAGGCAAGAGGCAGGGAAAATCCGCTCACCGTGGCTTCAAGAAGTTCCACCAGAGGAGCCTGCTGGGGCACAGCCGGTGCCATGACTGCGGCAAGAGCCTGGGCTTCGGCTCGGGCTTCAACAAGCGCCCGCGGTTGCGCAGTGCCGAGAAGCCCTACAAGTGCAACGAGTGTGGCAAGTGCTTCCGGCTCAGCTCCACCCTCATCACCCACCAGCGCCGCCACGCCAGCGAGAAGCCCTACAAGTGCGCCGACTGCGGCAAGAGCTTCAGCGTGGGCTCAGCCTTCATCCAGCACCAGCGGGTCCACACTGGTGGCGTCAAGCCCTGCCAGTGCAACGTCTGCGGCAAAAGCTTCAGTGCCAGCACCAGCCTGGTCAAGCACCAGAAGCTGCACCTGGAGGAGAAGCCTTACAAGTGCGACGAGTGCGGCAAGGGCTTCAACTGGAACTCACACCTGGAGCGCCACCGGCGCATCCACACCGGCGAGAAGCCCTACACCTGCCCCGAGTGTGGGAAGAGCTTCAGTTGGAGCTCCCACTTGGACCGCCACCGTCGCACCCACCTGGGTGGGGAGAAGGCCTGCAAGTGCACTGATTGCGGTCGCTGCGACAGCTCCAACGGCACCAAGCCCCAGCGTGGAGCAGGAGGAGCTGCCGCTGCCGAAAAACCCTACCAGTGCCCTGAATGTGGCAAGGGCTTCAACAAGAGCGCCACGTTGGCCAAGCACCGGCGTTCCCATGCGGGTGACAAGCCCTACAAGTGCGAGCAGTGCGGCAAGAGCTTCGGGCTGAGCGCCTCTCTGCTGCAGCACCAGCGGAGCCATGCAGCCGGCAAGCCCTACCAGTGCGGTGACTGCGGCAAGAGCTTCGCCTGGAGCTCCCACCTGGACCGGCACCGGCGCATCCACATGGGCGAGAAGCCCTACCGCTGTGAGGACTGCGGCAAGAGCTTCTCACAGAGCTCCCACCTGGAACGGCACCAGCGGGTGCACCTGGGCTCGGAGCAGCCCTGCCAGTGCACTGACTGCGGGAAGAGCTTCCTGGCCAGCGCCAAGCGGCGCCGCGTGCTGAGCGGGGAGCGTCCCTGCAAGTGCACTGACTGCGGGAAGAGCTTCCTGTGGGGCTCCCGCGCCAGGCCTGCCCCCGTGGCGGAGAGGACCCACAAGTGCACGGAGTGCGGGAAGAGCTTCACCTACCGGGCAGAGAATGTCAAGCACCAGGGCACGCAGACGGGCGAGAAGCCCTACACCTGCCCCGAGTGCGGCAAGAGCTTTGGGCAGAACTCGGCCCTGGTGAAGCACCGGCGCATGCACACCGGCGAGAAGCCCTACAAGTGCGGGGACTGCGGGAAGAGCTTCAGCGTCCGCTCCAACCTCATCAAGCACCAGCGCACCCACCTGGGCGAGAAGCCCTACAAGTGCCCCGACTGCGGGAAGGGCTTCATCCAGAAGTCGGACCTGACCAAGCACCGGCGCATGCACACCGGGGAGAAGCCCTACAAGTGCAACGTCTGTGGGAAGTGCTTCAGCGTCAGCTCCAACCTCATAAAGCACCAGCGCATCCACCTGGGCGAGAAGCCCTACCAGTGCTCCGAGTGCGGCAAGAGCTTCATCCAGCGCTCAGAGCTCACCATCCACCAGCGCGTGCACACCGGCGAGAAGCCCTACAAGTGCCCCGAGTGCGGGAAGTGCTTCAGCCGCAGCTCCCACCTCAACCGGCACCAGCGCACCCACGGCGGCGACAAACCCTCACTGCTCTCCACCTCCAAGAACTCCGTCTCTGCCGCTGCCAGCAACCCCCTGCAGGCCTCCTCTGCCTTCTCCTCTGCCTCCTTCTCGTCCCCACTGGGCACCTCCTCCACCCCCCTCCCCGCCCTGCCCTCTTTCCCTTCCTCTCCCTCGCCCATTTCCATCCCCGCCCTCTCCAACAACCCGCTGGATCTGCCCTGGGCCCTGTCCTTCCCATCCCGCGCCTTCCCCCACCCTTCCTTCCCCTCGCCTGCTCCATCTGGGGCCCCGGCCCCGTCACTAATAAACTAACCGCCCCCCGCAGCCTCTCCGTTCCCCGTTGCTCCCCCTAATTCTCGCCTGCCTCCCTCTTCACCTCCTCCCTATCTGCCCCCTCTGCCCTGCCTTTTGCTACCCCTCTCACTCTGCCTGCTCCCAGGGCTGTGCAGTTGGCTTCCTACTCTTTCCTCCTTCCCCATTCCTTCTCCTCCTTTGAAATTCACACCATCCACCTCTTCTCTCCCCTCTCCTTGCCCTTCACATGCCTGGCTCCTCCGTTCTTGGTGCCTCCAGCTTCCGTGCTGGTGACCCATCCAACATGACTGCATCTTGCTTCCTGTCCCCAACATCCTCATCTGACTCGCAGCACTGGATCAGTTTCCTTGACTCTCTTTTGACCTGGTCCTCGCCACACCCTGTTCCCTTTCTGGCCCCTCTTGGGCTCTGAATTCTTATTCCCCAGTAATCAAGTTACCTCTTTCCATACAGCCCTCTTCCTGCATACCGCCTACCCAGCTTGATGTTCCTCTCATGATCTCCTGTCTATGCCTTCCTTGATGTTCTCAGCCCCTTTCTCATCTCGCTACAGATTCACACTGGGAGGTGTGAGATTCATTATTTACAATCCATTAGCCATGGAATCCCTCGCACGTCCAACCTTTCTTGTCTATATCACCACACCCTGGCTTATACTTCTATTCCAACTCCCTTGCTGCAGGGGGACTCTGGAGAATATCCTATGATGATGCATATTTCCTCCACTGAAGGTTAATACTTATTCTCTTCTACTATCTTCCTTGCCTAACTCTGCCCATCACCCATCCCTCAGTCTAGGCACCATCCAGTGCTGCTTCTCCCTGGTTATAGCCTAGAGCTAGATGAACAACTGAGAAAGTGATTTGTGAATATGTTTGTGTTCAAATGGGCTAAATTCTATTTTGCTCCCTTTTGTGGGATCATATTATTCTATGTTACTGTTATTCACAAGTTGAGCTGTTCAGTGTTTTTGAGGGGTTTTTTAAAGAGAATATTTTTTGACAAAACATGTCCTTTTTCAAAAATGAACATTTTTGCAAAATCATTTGGGTTTTTGTTTTTTTCAAATTTTTCAATTTTGTTTTTTACAGAAATGTTGCAAATATTTTAGACTCTTGTTCTTTGATGTGAGTTTTTTTTTCTTCACTTTTTCACATTTTCGGTTTCCATTTTGTTTTATTTCCATTGCCAGTTTTGACTGGTGGGCTTAGTAAAATGCTGGTAATTATTCAAAATCAAAAAAAATCTTTCATTGTCAAAAAAATTTTCATTTCAGATTCAAACATTCCATTTTCTAAAATTATGATTTTCAAAAATGAAGACTAATCTATAAAAAAATTATGAAAATTTAGAAAAAATGAAAATGATCAATAACTATTTTTAAAAGCAAAAGAACAAAAATACTTTTGAAATGTTCACAGTTAAAAAAAAAGTTTCAGCCAATTTTATTAATTGGAGGTGCCTACAACTTATTTGTGAAAATGTTCACAAATCCAGAACTTTTCCACAAATTTTCATATTCATATGTGTGTGTTCGAAAATATTCACTGGAAAGTGTGATATCCTTTTTTTACAAAAGTTTCACTCATCCAATCAGGAAGCAGAAACAATACCAAGTGACTTAGGTGACCAATGGCACAAAAGACACACATAAAAGTAGTGTATAGTCAAATTAGGCAACTGGCAAACAATCCATAGAATATAAATTGTTCACGTAGGTTATTCTGCTGATATTTACAAATCATTGGCCCTGGTGTTCAGCTAGTCTTTGTTGGGGTAAATAATGGAGCGGTATCAGTTTATGACAGCTCAAGAACTGGCTCCATAAATCTATTGGTAGGAATCAGGACTGGTTTGTGAACAACCAATTCACAGAAGAAAGCTAAAATCAAAACAAATATTATTCACAATGAAAAAATTCTACCAGCTACATTGAAAGCCTCTTGACCTGCCTCTGCTTTCAGTCCTGATCAATATTCCAACTGCCTTCTCCTCTCTCTCTCTCTCTCTCTCTCTCTCTCTCCATCCAGAACTTTGCTAAGTACTTCAGATAAGGGAAAGAAATCAGTGCCATCTGGTAGGAGTCCTCTGTCCCCCACCCATGCTGCCCCAATTCTCTTCTGAACCCCAGTTCCATTTGCTCATCCTTTGATCTGTCCCCATCTCCTTTCAGTTCTTGATTTCTCTTTCTCTAGCTCTCTCCTGGACTGGTCTATACTAAAAAGTTTGATCGACCCAGCTATATTGCTCAAGAGTGTGAAAAATCCGCACTCTGGAGCGACGTAGTTAAGCTGACCTAACCCCCAGTGTAGACAGCACTAGGTTGATGGAAGAATTCTTCAATCGACCTAGCTACCATCTCTCAGGGAGGTGGATTGCCTACCCTGATGGGAGAACCCCTTCCGTCAGTGCAGGTGGTGTCTACACTGAAGTGGTATAGCTGCACTGCTGTAGCATTTCAAGTGTAGAGAATCCCTCCGTATTCCTTCCATCGGCTTTCCAGCATTCACTCCAGCGCAGCAGGATCCCAGTTCCCTGACTTCCCTCCCGCTCTGTCCTTAGCCTGTTTTCTCTGCCTCTGTTGGCAATTCCACTGTCCTCCTGTCTGCCTAGAGTCACCCCCTCAGAATTATCGCAGACTCCAATCTCTCCATTCCCTTCTACCCCATCCTGGCTGTCTTCAGCTCCCAACAGTTCTTCCTCTTACAGCACCTCCCTTTCTTTCCCACTGCTCCCTGGCCCAGTCTCAACATGACCACTGCACCCTACTGCCTTCCAGCCTCCTTGCTTCCCACTTCACATCCCTTCAGTCCACGCTGACCATCTTCCTTGCTCTCTGCTCCAACTATACCACCCGCCTCCCAGATTCCAATCCTTGCTTCTTCCTGCAGCAGTATTGTAGCCCTCGCATCTGATCCCACAGACTGTCCCATTTCAGCATTGATTTCATTGGGACTCAAGCGCTTTGCTGAGCTAGGTCCCTCATCCTCCCCTCCAAGGCTGCATGAGGCTGCTCCAGCCTGCATCTCGGATCTTATCTCCTCCTACACCCCACTCCCTCGTTCCATCTTCCTGCCTACATCCCCCTGCCTAATCGTGCCCACTGTGGCCTTCAGCTGTTGGGCCAGAGCCTGAGTTAGTGCAAATCTGCATCAATGGGGCAAACACCAGGTTATGCTAGCTGAGAGGCCATATCCCATTTTCTCCATTGTGTTCCTTATTGGAAGGTGTAATAGGGAGGGAACAGAGGAGCGTATCCGGGCATTGGATAAAAGTTAAACAAGAAAGTAGGAAAGGGTTAAAGCCCCCATCCTGCAACATATAAGCACATGCTTAATTGATACAGTCCCATTGAAATCAGCAGAGTGATTCTCAGTGCATAAAGCTAAGCATGAGCATTAGTGTTTGCAGGCTGAGGGCCTAAATGAATAAACCCAATAATCGTAATAATTCAAGAAAAGTGCAAAGAGTTAAAAGATGTTTCTGGAAAACCAGTGGAAAAGGATAGGGTTAACCACAACTGAAAAATGCTAAAGAGTTTAAAAGAAAATCAGAAAAGAAGAAAACAAAAAAGGGTTAAAGGAAAAAAACCTAAAAAATAGAAAATAAGAAAGGTTAAAGTTTTAAAAAAGAAAATAGGGAAGAGTTGAAAAATATATATACAACTGTAAATGGTTAAAATTAAAAGAAATTAGGAAAGGATTAAATGTTAAAGAAAGGAATTGGAAGGGGTTAAACAATTAAAAGTAACTGAAAGGTTTAAAATAGAAATAAAAACCAGAATTGGACGGTATTAAAAATGAAATTTGAAATGTTTGAGTCTAAGAAAATAGATTTTAAAAAATGAAAAAAAAAAAAAGAGGAAACTGTAAAAGGTTAAAAAGTTATAAAAAATAGGAAAGGCTTTGTTGGGTTTAGCGTGTGGGTGCTGGTGGCCTGTGATGTACAGGAGGTCAGACTATTTTATTCAGTCATCCTTTCTAGCCTTAAACTCTGATTACGTACAACAAGAAGAGGAAAATTAAAGAAAACGTGTATTAAATAGAAACAAGGCAATGGTTCAAGATAAAAACAGAGAAAGGAATAAAAAATTTTAAAACTAATAGAGAATATTTTAGGCAATGGTTCGAATCATATAAAAGCAACTGAAACAAAACAATAGACAATGTGGAAAGGAGGAAACAATAAATGAGAGGAATCAGGCGCGCAGCTGATGATCCGAAAGGCATGGAGGCATTGGTGTCTAGTGAAACCTATGGCCACTGCAGATGCTGATATAGCCCGAACCCTGTAAACGCTCATACACATGGGGTGAAATTCATCCCTGATATGGGGTCACTGAGCTCTGCAACCCTGCAGGCATGCAAGTTGTAACATGAGGCCCCTGGATGAGATGTCAGCAGCTGGAACCCTGGGCCTCTGGTTCTCAAAGCATGAGCTGAAAGCTGTGCTGCCAGAGCTAAAAGAATTGGCTTTGATAGCTGAACAGAAGGCTGCAGCAGCTCCTACATCTGTATGTGATCCACCACTAGAGCGGGACAGAAAACCACATTGAGTAAGCTGGTGTCCCTGATCTCTTTGTGGGAAGGCACACTGGAGTTAGTGCAAAGGGGCTGCCTGCTGCTCTAGCACAGAGGTTGGAGTAGCAGCTCCAAGGGACCTGAGCAACAGCCAGGGGTGGGTGTGGATGGAGTCTGGATATCTGGAGAGAGACTGTAAACTTTACTCACCTGGGTCACCCCGTTAAGCTGACTGGGACCGTGAACAGAGTTGCTTGTGTGTGTGAGTGTTTGCAGAATCAGGGTATGACTGCTGACTGCCTTTCTCCCATCTGGTGGAGCTATTTACACCTGTACAAATGTGGGTGTTAAATATTGGGAATTACCCACTGGAGTCCTGGGGGCGGGTTCCCCTCTCGCTCACCCTGGTGTAAATCAGATGTAACCCCACTGGAGTTACACTGATGTAAAACTGATGCATCGGAGCTGAGGATCAAGCCCAGTGACTCCCACGGGACTACTCATGTAATTAGTGCTGGCAGAATAAGCACCTGGGGAACCCCATACACAGGCAGCTGCTCTCATGCAGATCTTTACTGGCATTCATAGTCAGTGTGGGAGTAATAAAGTTTTAGGGACAGATCCTCAGCTGCTGGAACCTGGCAGAGCAGCATTGACTTAACGGGAGTTATGCGAATTAAATCAGCTGAGGAACTGGCTGAGGAAACTGTTTGCAGGTTCATAGAAGTTCTGGGGGAAGAGACCTGGCCGCCTAGCTCAATTTCAGAGCATGTTGGGCCAGACCTGAAGTGATCCTGAGCACCTGCAATGATACCATCGCGATGGGTGCCAGATAAAACCCTGCAGATACACTGGTGCTTGGCAGCTCCCCCTGGATATGGCCCAGCGTTCTGTCATGATGCTGGGAATGGATGCTACGGCGGGAACACCTCCCCATGCTGGTGGAGCAGGGTCCTGCCCTCTCTTCTTCTTCAGATCCCTGCGAAGTGCAGCTGTGCTATTCCGCTACCTGCAAAAGCTTGACTTATTAACTTGTTAATAACAAACGCTGCTATGCTCTGTGACACTCCAGTTAGTAGTCAAGCAGGAGGTACTGGCTCCAAGGCCTGCCAGAAGTCCAAGCACCTGTAATTATACCACCGTGATGGGTGCTAGAAGAAACCCTGCAGATACACTGGTGCTTGGCAGCTCCCCCTGGATTTGTCCCAGCATTCTGTCATGATGCTGGGAATGGATGCTACAGTGGGAACACCTCCCCATGCTGGTGGAGCAGGGTCCTGCCCTCTCTTCTTCAGATCCCTGCGAAGTGCAGCTGTGCTATTCCACTACCTGCAAAAACTTGACTTATTTACTTGTTAATAACAAACGCTGCCCTGCTCTGTTACGCTCCAGTGACTAGTCAAGCGGGGAGATACTGGACCCAAGGCCTGCCAGAGGTCCAAGCACCAGTTTGTTCGTGGACCTCTGGCAAGCTCTGGGCTCAGGGCCAAATTTCCCTCTTTCTCTGCTTCATGTGTCTGAGCTGCTGTCTTCTCTTTGTTTCTTAGGTTGTAAGCTCCTTAAAGCAGGGACCGTGTCTTTTTCTGTGTTCTGTGGGGCAAGAGCACATGCTAGCCGCTTGATGTGGAACAAACAGAGACTGTAAGTGCCCTGACTGTGGTAGTGGTGGAGGAGAAGTTTATGGCCTATCAGATTCCATGCAGGAGAGAGAACCATTATAAATGCCCAGCTGTGGCCGGAGCTCAGGGCTTGCGTCACATCAGAGGATCCGCTCTGGGGAGACACCCTTATAAGTGACCTGACTGAAGGGGAAAGCTTGGGTGAGAACTCAATCCTTGTTATGCACCAGAGACTCTGCACTGGAGAGAGACCCTATAGATGCCCTGGTGAGGGCTGGCTGCAGTGCATATCAGAGGCATAAGTACCCAGCTGTCTGTCTCTGGATTCAGGGGGCATCAGCAGGTGACCCCAAGATGATTGGTGATCCTCTGACTCCACCCAGCCTAGCAGACCTCAGGTGGGTGAGAGAGAGAGAACCATCCTCCTGTAGCTTCCTGCCCCTGGCTGAAGATCCCCTCCCCATGCCCTGCGGTCCACACTACTCCCACTGCTGGGTCCAGCAGAAGAGGAACGGAGAACCTCAGCCCTCGCTATGTCTCCCTCATCTTCGAGCCTGGGAACAGGGATGTCGGGCATATCACACCTTCCCAAGAGCACCTGAGACCCAGTGGCCTTCTGTCTCTTAACATGTCCATTGCCTGGATCTGTTTCTGGGGAGACGGTGAGGAAGTGGACGTGTCTTCATAACCCCTTTTCTTCCAAATTCTTCCAGGACGTCTGGTGGGTCTCCTCCTGGTGTTCTCCACTGAGCTAAAGGGTAGCCCCTGGCTCTTATGAGAGAAATGGATGGGGACTGAGGTTGAAGGGAGCTCCGTGTGTGTGTGGAGAGGGGTGGGGGGTTGAGTGTTTGAGGATGGGGGGATGAGAACCAGAGTGGGAGGCAGCTTTGGGATGGGTAGAAATGGGATTGAATGTTTGGTAATGCGGGGATGGGAACTAGAGAGGGAGGGAGCTCTGGTTGTGGAGGATCAAATGTTGGGAGGTTATAGAATGAGGGGGAAGGGGCAGGATTGGAGAAATGCTGCCCCTATATCATTCTCCCTCTCTGCCCCCAACCCTGCCTCCCTCCACTTCCCCATGCACAGTTTCTTCCCTTCTGTCCCATCTCCTGCTCAGACTTGACTTGGGGAGTTTCCCTGTAGCAGTGACTCAAACAAGATAAAGGGAGAAACTCTTAAATCATCGGTTCATGGGACCTGCTGGGCCCAACCTATCCAGCAGGGGAAATAAGGGAGTCAGAGGAGAGAAGATGGGGGGGGGGGATGGAGGAAATAGGTGTGAGTAACACTCATGAGCGTGGGATGAGAGATTCTATTCATGGAAGAATCCTTATTGCAGCATGTGATTAACCTGTGGAACCTGCGGCTGCAGGAAATTACTGGGGCACACAGCTCCACAAAGACCTCTCCTAGCTCCAGAGTGCAGGCTGGGGCTCTGCATTGTAATAACTGCATGACAGAGAGCTCAGTGCCTCCTCGCAGGTGGACCTGCCTTGGACCAGCTCCAAGTAAAAGGACAATCTCCCTGAGGGACAGAGACACAAATGTATCTGGTCCTGATCCTACCCCAGGCCCCACCTCTTCCAGGTGAAGGTCTTTGTATTATTCAAGAAGGAAGCTGGGGAGATGATCCCCCTGGTCAGGCCTGAACCCTTCCTGACCCACATTGCTGAGGCTAGAGGGAGAAGAAGACCTTGACATTCAGCTGGGCATCTTCCATCCCATCTGCCACAGAGTGCTGGGTGGGGATGACAGAGATTTAACCAGAGAATGACTCTCCACTGCACTCATACCCAGAGGGGATAAAAGCCTCAGCTAGGATCAGAGATGCTGAAACCTGCCCCCTGCCTGTGAGAGTGGCTGCCAGCCGACAAGAAGTTAATGCTAAAATATTAGATGGTAATTACTTAACTACAATTTAACTGAGATTTATATATTTTCTTGTATCTGCTCATTTGCTTTTGTAACTGGCGCCCACTGTCTCTCTGATTGCCTGTACTTTCTGATCAGCTTGGAAATGTTTTACTGCTTGTGAACAGCAACGTGCCCATTTGTTTTTTTGAAATGCAATGTACTGGATTGAAATTTTTGTGCATTGAGTTGTCATGATGGCTCCGTTTTTATTTTATTTTATTTTATTCTCTTTCTTTCAATGAGTAGTAATAAATTAGAACTTAGTTATCCCAACAGCATAGCATCTCGAGTCCTTTCGTGGGAAAGACCAGGAGAAACTGGCCTTTACCAAAGTGACATGGAGCTTTCCAAAAAGTCTCTTGAAAATGATCATTCCATTTGAATTAGGGGAAAGAGAAGTTAATGGCTGGGACTGAGGAGCCCAATATTCAATAGGATTTAGGCACTGAAATCCCAGCCAAAATTGGGAAAAATCAGTTAGCAGTACTGCCAACTGGATGTGTTAAAAAACCAGCAGTCAGGCCTCAAAAAATTATCATGTGTTTTACAAAACAATAAATCTTATTACTATGAATTGCTTTGTTATGGTAGTGCCTAGGAGCTGTAGTCATGGGGCTGGACTCCATTGTGCCAGGTACTGTGTACATATTTATTGCTATTTATTTGGTATATTATGGTAGCACTTAGGAGCCCCAGTCAAGGACCAGGACCCCATAGTGTTAGGCGCTGTACAAACCTTGGGTTCTTTCTCATTGTATCCTGGTTTCTGAAGCTTGTAGATGCCCTGGGTTCGCATTTCAGGCTTTTCTCTGTAACCAGGAGGGCTAGAAACTTGGTGGGGGTGGGGATAATGAAAGCTGAGATTCTCACATAATCACGTGATTCCAGCAGCTGCTTTGTGGCCCATGTTATGTGGGAGGTCACACTACATGATCCCTTCTGGTCTTACAATCTAAGAGTCACTGTAGTATCTGAGCGCCTCCCAAATAGTCATGGATTTATGCTCACAGCATCCCTGGGAGGCAGGGAATCATTCCACACAGACCCAGAGAGATTAAGGTCAAGATTTTGCAAAGTGATCTAGCAAACAGGAGCTATCAGGGGAGTTTGGCCAGGGAGTTCTCTGGGTGAAGGAGCAATGACTGTGTGACCCCCTTGGGGTGAGTATGTTGGTTGTTAGTTTGACTGTTGTGCGCTTGCTTGCTACCCATTTTTTGGCTTGATTGTAGTTTATAGTGAGGACTGTGTGCGGAGCTAAGCGGCCAGTGGCTGGGCTAGGCTGAGAGTTTGCTACTGAGGATCTAGCATGGTATCCCTAATCCATTTAGGATTCCTTGACAAGGGTTCAGGGATAACTCAGGGAGAAAGAGGTTTAAAAAAACAGCTCCTAAGTGGCAAGAGGAGCTAGCAAACAGGGGAGTTTTGTGAGGGAGTTAGGCGAGGGAGAGGCAGGTACACTTAACAAACATACCCTAACCATAGGTTAATAATCCCCATCAACAAAACAAAACCAAAACCAAAGCAAACAAAAACCCCTGAAAGAATAAAAGTGATGCAGGCAGAAGTCCAGCAGCAGAGCGGGGGCTATCCAATTTATTGTCCTGAGTGCAACATGTAAGATGCTCTGCCTTGTGAGCAGGTGGTGTATGTGTGCATTCAGTGCAAGCAATTCATGGCCCTCAAAGACCAAGTATGGGCTCGAGGCCGGAGTGGCTGAACTGGAGGAGCCAAGGGTGATAGAGAAGTACATTGATGAAACTTTCCGGATGCAGTACAGTGGTTCCCACCCCCAGTCTGACAGTTGCTGCGATGTTGAGGAGAACGAAGGTCTTGGAGAAGGAGAACACCAAGCTTGAGCGGAGGAAAATGAACCTATAGTTGGGACCCCCCTTCCAGATGATGGCATGGTACCCTCTCACAGTGAGTTTTTAGGAAGAGACAGGTAATAGTAATGGGGGATTTGGTTATTAGAAATATACATAGCTGAGTTCAGGGGTGAAAGTAATAATAATAATAATATTATTAAAAATAAACACCAGTACAGGGGCCTGACATCAGGCGGAAGGGGTGGGGCTGGGGGTCGGCCTTCCCCAACCAGCCCATCCGCGCTGCCTGGCCTGCGCTGCGTGGGGCTCCGGCAGTGATTTAAAAGGGCCCGTGGCTCTGGTTGCAGCGGTGGCAGCCGGGAGCCCTGGGTCAGCTGCCTGTTTTGCCCCTACCGGCAGGGCTGCCGACAGGGGTGGGCAAAAGGGGCAGTGACACGCGGCAGCGCTTTAACATCAGTTGCATGGGGCCAGTACCAGCTTCTTACCAGCACGCTGTACCAGCCTGCTTTCACCCCTGGCTGAGTTTGTAATGACCAGGAGAACTGCATGGTGATTTCCTTGCTGGGTGCGAAGGGTGCAGACCTCTTGAGACATCTAGACAGACTTATGTGCAGTGCTGGGGAGGAGCCAGTGGTTGTGGTACATGTAGGTACCAATGACATTGGGAAAGATAGGATAGATGCCCTGTAGGCCAGATTTAGGCTGGTAGGTAAGAGATTAAAGTCCAGGACCTCCATGTAGCATTCTCATTCCAGTTCCATGAGCAGGGCCAGTTAGACAGCAGAACTGCTGAATCTCAATGTATGGTTGAGACAATGGTATTGAGAAGAGGACTGGTGAGCCTTTTGGGAAAGGAGGAGCCTAGACAGGAAGTGTGGGCTTCACCTAAACCAAAACCAAACCAGATTGCTGGCACAGGTGGTGTTTTGATTGACCACCTGTGTGCGTCAGGGGTAGGGCCCCAGGCACACACAAACACATACTGGAGATGGCTGCATGGATGGTGTTGCCAGAAGGGCTTCAGATTCCTCGACCGCTGGATGCTGTTCCGAAAAGAAGGACGGCTGAGCAGTGACGGAGTTCTTCTATCAAGGAAGGGGAAGAGTATCTTCACATACAGACTGGCTAACCTAGCTGTAAACTGGGTTTGATGGGTGCAGGAGACAAAAGCCCGCAGGTAAGTCTAGAACATGGAGACCTAAGTGAAAATATAAAATCTGGGGGGAACATGGGCAATCACAGCAGGGATAAAGGAGAGACAAGCAAGATAGAGGGGAAATCTAATGAACATCTTAAATGTCTGTGTATTAATGCAAGAAGTATGGAGAATGAACAGGAAGAACTAGAAATACTAGTGAAGAATCATATTTAGGACATAATTGGCATCACAGATGATAATTTACGACTAGAATATTGGTATAGAAGGGTACAGCTTGTTCAGGAAGTCTACTCTAACCAGGAAGAAGAGGTGGATGAGGCTTTTTTTAAACTAGCAAAATAATCCAAAGCACAAGAGTTGGTGGTGATGGGGGATTTCAGCTACCCAGACATCTGTTGAGAAAATAATACAGCAGAGCACAGATTATCCAGCCAGTTCTTGGAATGCATTGGAGACAACTTTTTTTTATTCCAGAAGGTGGAGAAACCAACTAAGGGAGAGGCTGTTCTAGATTTGATTCTGACAAAGGAGAAAATGGTTGAGAATTTAAAGGTGGAAGGCAGCTTGGGTGAAAGTGATCATGAAATGATAGAGTTCATGATTCTAAGTAAGAGGGGAAACTGCAGAATAAAGACAATGGACTTCAAGAAGGCAGACTTTAGCAAACACAGAGAATTGGCAGGTAAGATCCCATGGAAAGCAAGTGTAAGGGAAAAAAGACTTCAGGAGAGTTGGCAGTTTTTAAGAGTCATTATTATGGTCACGAGCAAACTATCCCAAAGCACAGGACAATGGTAAAAGACCACCCTGGCTTAACCAGGAGATTTTCAGTGACCTGAAACTCAAATAAATAAATACAAAAAGTGGAAACTAAGACAAAATTAGACAAATAAGAATGAACATTAAAAAAAACAATAACAGAAGAATGTAGGGACAAAATTAGAAAGTCCAAGGCACAAAACAACATTAAACTAACTAGGGCCACAAAAAGAAAAGGAGTACGAAAGCTTATGCTCAAATAAATTGGTTAATCTCTAAGGTGCTACAAGTACTCCTTTTCTTTTTGCGAATACAGACTAACACGGCTGTTACTCTGAAATAGGGCCACAAAGGGTAACAAGAAAACGTTTCACAATTACATTAAAAGCAGGAGGAAGACCAAGGACAGAGTAGGTCCATTACTCAATAAGGAAGGAAAAGACAAAAATGGAAAACACAGTAATGGCCAAAGTGTTAAATGCCTTTTTTTTTTTTTGTTTGTTTCACTTTTCACCAAAAAGGTTAGCAGTGATCAGACAACTAACAGAGTGAATATCAGTAGAAATGGGGTAGAATCTGAGGCTAAAATAGGAAAAGAACAAATTAAAAATTACTTAGACAAGTTCAATGTCCTCACAGTGGCAGGGCCTGACGAAATACACCCTAGAATACTTAAAGAACCTGCTGAAGAGATCTCTGAGCCATTAGCAATTATCTTTGAGAACTCATGGAGGACAGGAGAGATCCCGGAGGGCTGGAATAGGTACTACATTTGCCCTATCTATAAAAAGGGAAATAAGAACAACCCAGGGAATTATAGACCAGTTAGCTTATTTTTGGTACCTGGAAAGATAATGGAGCAAATAATCAGAAAATAAGGTGATAAGTAACTGTCAGCATGAATTTGTGAGGAACAAATCATGTCAAACCACCTAATATTCTTCATAGAATCATAGAAGTTGAGGGCTGGAAGAGACCTCAGGAGGTCATCTAGTCCAACCTCTGCTCAAAGCAGGACCAAAACCAGCTAAATCATCCCAGCCAGGGCTTTGTCAAGCCAGGCCTTAAAAACCTCTAAGGATGGAGATTCCACCACCTCCCTAGGTCACCCATTTCAGTGCTTCACCATCTTCCTAGTGAAATAGTGTTTCCTAAAATCCAACCTAGACCTCCCCCACTGCAAATTGAGACCATTGCTCCTTGTTCTATCATCTGCCACCACTGAGAACAGCCTAGCTCCATCCTCTTTGGAACCCCCCTTCAGGTAGTTGAAGGCTGCTACCAAATCCCCCCTCACTCTTCTCTTCTGCAGACTAAACAAGCCCAGTTCCCTCAGCCTCTCCTCGTAAGTCATGTTCCACAGCCCCCTGATCATTTTCGTTGCCCTCCGCTGGACTCTCTCCAATTTGTCCACATCCTTTCTGTACTGGAAGGCCCAAAACTGGATGCACTACTCCAGATGTGGCCTCACCGGTGCTGAATAGAGGGGAATAATCCCTTCCCTTGATCTGCTGGCAATGCTCCTACCAATGCAGCCCAATATGCCATTGGCCTTCTTGGCAACAAGGGCACACTGCTGACTCATATCCAGCTTCTCATCCACTGTAATCCCCAGGTCCTTTTCTGCAGAACTGCTGCTTAGCCAGTCGGTCCCCAGCCTGCAGCGGTGCATGGGATTCTTCCATCCTAAGTGCAGGACTCTGCACCTGTCATTGTTGAACCTCATCAGATTTCTTTTGGCCCAATCCTCCAATTTGTTTAGGTCGCTCTGGACCCTATCCTTACTCTCCAGCATATCTATCTCTCCCCCCAGTTTAGTGTCATCTGCAAACTTGCTGAGGGTGCAATATACTCCATTGTCCAGATCATTAATAAAGATGTTGAACAAAACCAGCCCCAGGACCAACCCCTGGGGCACTCTGCTTGATACCGGCTGCCAACTAGATATTGAGCTGTTGATCACTACCTGTTGAGTCTGACAATCTAGCCAGCTTTCTGTCCACCTTATAGTCCATTCATCCAATCCATACCTTTTTAACTTGCTGGCAAGAATACTGTGGGAGACCAAATCAAAAGCTTTGCTAAAGTCAAGATATATCACGTCCACTGCTTTCCCCATATCCACAGAGCCAGTTGTCTCATCATAGAAGGCAATCAGGTTTGTCAGGCATGATTTGCCCTCGGTGAATCCATGGTGAATCCTTCTTTGACCATGTAACAAGCCTTGTGGATGTAGGGAAGCTGTAGATGTGATTTATTTCAACTTTAGTAAAGCTTTTGATACTGTCTCATAAGCAAACTAGGGAAATATAGCCTAGATGAACCTACTGTAAGGCGGGAAAACTGTACTCGGAGAGTAGTAGACAATGGTTCACTGTCAAGCTGGAAGGACATATTGAGTGGAGTCCTGCTGGGACTGGTTCTAGTTCTGTTCAATATCTTCATAAAGGATTGGATAATGGCATAGAGAGTACACTTACAAAGCTTGTGGATGATACCAAGCTGGGAGGGGTAAATAGTGCTTTGGAGGACACGATTAGAATTCAAAATGACATTGACAAGCTGGATATATGGCCTGAAATAAATAGGATGAAATTCAATAAGCACAAATGCAAAGTACTCTACTTAGGAAGGAATAATCCATTGGACGAATGGGAAATGACTGCCTAGGAAGGACTGCTGCAGAAAAGAATCTGCGGGTTACAGTTTATCACAAACTAAATATGAGTCAACAATGTAACACTGTTTCAAAAAAACCCATCATTCTGGGAGTATTAGGAGGAGCGTTGTAAGCAAGACACAAAAAAATAATTCTTCCTCTTCTACTCCGTAGTAATAAGGCCTCAACTGGAGTACTGTGTCCAGTTTCCCAGGGCACCAAGCTTTGGGAAAGATGTGGACAAATTGAAGAAAGTCTAAAGGAGAGCCACAAAAATGATTAAAGGTCTAGGAAACATGACCTATGAGGAAAGACTGAAAAAATTGAGTTCATTTAGTCTGGAGGAGAGAAAACTGAGGGGTGATATGATAACAGACTTCAAGGACACCAAAGGTTGTTATAAAGAGGAGGGTGATAAATTGTTCTCCGTATCCAGTGAGGACAGGACAAGAATTAATAGGCTTAAACTGAAGCAAGGGATATTTAGGTTAGATGTTAGGAAAAACTTCCTAACTGTAAGGGTCGATAAGCACTGGAACAAATTACCTACAAAGGTTGTGGAATCTCCATCATTGGAGGTTTTTAAAAGCAGATTATATGGGCATCTGTCAGGGATGGTTTAAATAATACTGAGTCCTACCTCAGTTCAGGGGACTGGAGTAGATGATCTAACAAAGTCCCTTCTAGTTCTACATTTCTATGATTCTATGCAAAAACTGAAAAAATCTTAGAGGAGTTTTTAAAATATGGGCCAAGGGGAAAACTGACAGGTGTGGAGGATTCGGAGCACATGGTTCACAGAGAAATCACTTAGGGGATGATTTATGAAAGGGGATACTCTATATCCTAGTAAAGAGGAGTGGATAGAAGTTGATAAAAAGTACAGGTAGGAATTGAAGAGAAACAGTCAAATGAAAAAGCGTTCCATTCAATTACATCACATGAAGGCAGACAATTAAATATTGACAAATTTTATAAGTTCTTGTGTGCAAATGCAAGAAGTCTAAATACTAAGATGGGTGAACTTGAGTGCCTGGTGTTAAATGAGGATATTGATATAATAGGCATCACAGAATCTTGTGGAACAATAATCAATAGGGCATGGTAATATTAGGGTACAAAATATATAGGAATGACAGAGCAGGTTGAGCTGGTGGGGCAGTGGCACTATATGTGAAAGAAAGCATAGAGTCAAATATAGTAACAATCTTAAATGAATCAAACTATGATAGAATCTCTATGGATAGAAATTCCACACTGGAATAATAAGAGCATGGCAGTAGGAATACACTACTGAACACCTGACCAGAATGGTGATAGCGATTGTGAAATGCTCTGGGAGATTAGAGAGGCTACAAAAACAGAAAACCAACAATAATGGGGGATTTCAACTATCTCCATATTGACTGGAAACTTGTCACCTCATGACAAGATGCAGAGAGGGAATTTCTAGACACCGTTTGTTAGGATATAGATATTCAGGCCTGTCTGCAAAGGCCTGTACTTTAAGAATTTAGGGGTATTTTTATCACTTGGCTAGTTCTAGAGGTATAAAAGAAAGAATCAAAATCACTGTCTGCTGATGTAAGGGCCTTCTCTTACTGTGACAGTTCGAGGCCCTGTTCTTAGGCTAAGGCCTTTGGCTAAGCAGCAGAGGCAGCCATAAGCTAGGAAGCGAACAGTCACATCCTCACATTCCAAACTAGTCACATTGAAATAAGGTGCTATTGGGCTGTCAGGCACTATCAGGACAGGATTGTATTCCTATCACCTCCAGAGAAAGGGAAGTGCCTACAAAATGTAAAAGGAAACTTAGTTTGATAGCATCCTGTCTGGCAAGAACTCACTTATCAATAGCTGGGATGTGAAATCCTCACTTCTGTATTGTTTTGTCATTATAGTTCCCACTTTGCTATTGTTTGTCTGTATAATCTCTGTCTGGTTCTGTGATTGTTTCTGTCTGCTGTATAATTAATTTTGCTGGGTGTAAACTAATTAAGGTGGTGGGATATAATTGGTTAGCTAATCATGTTACAATACGTTAGGATTGGTTAGTTAAATTTCAGTAGAAGGATTGGTTAAGGTATAGCTAAGAATAATACTATATAAATTAGGGGCAAACAGGAAGTAAGTTGGGATTCGAAAATAAGGAAAAAGGAACTTGTATTTAAGCTTGCTGGAAGTTCACCCTAATAAACATCGAATTGTTTGCACCTTCGGACTTCGGGTATTGTTGCTCTCTGTTCATGCGAGAAGGACCAGGGAAGTGGGAGAGTGAAGGAATAAGCTCTTTAACACCGTTAATGACTGCTTCTTGGAGCAGCTACTCCTGGAACCCACAGAAAGCCAACCCCAACTGAGGAAAACAGAAGGAGCATAAACTCTGGCAAGTCAGATATAATTAGTTAGTGTGATGGGGCAAGGCCAGATGGCTATAGAAAAGTAGTGGGAGATAGATATATTAGCTCCAGTCTAAACAAATCCCTAATACCAGGATAAGTGAAATGGAAGCTGCTCCAGGTCAATTAAGACACCTGGGGCCAATTAAGAACTTTCCAGAAGGCAGGGAGAATGCTAGGTTGATTGGGACACCTGAAGCCAATCAGGGGCTGGCTGAAACTAGTTAAAAGCCTCCCAGTCAGTCAGGTGGGTGTGCATGTCAGGAGCTGTAGAAGGAAGTTGTGTTGTTGGAGAGGCTGAGTAGTACACACCATATCAGGCACAAGGAAGGAGGCCCTGAGGTAAGGGTGAAGTGGAGCTTGAGGAAGTGAGGGCTGCTGTGGGGGAAGTAGCCCAGGGAATTGTACATGCCATGTTTCTAAAAGGTCAGCTACCATAGCTGATGCTATTAGGGTCCCTGGGCTGGAGCCCGGAGTAGAGCATGGGCCTGGGCTCCCCCCCCCCCCCACCACCTTTGCCCCCTGATTAATCACTGAGACTGGGAGACAACAGAGACTGTGCAAGGAAGGATAACTTCTCCTCACCTCCCTTGCTGGCTTATTATGAAAATGGCTCAGTAGACTGTGACCCTTGCCTCTAGAGAAAGAAGGGTTACGTGGAGGGTCACAGTGAGCCTCTGAGGCTAGTGAAATCTGCCAGGAAATGCAGGACCCACGGAGGCAAGGACAGAGCTTTGTCACAGTAGGTTGAAAAAGAATGTGAAGAACAACTAGCAAAAGACACAAAAACTAACAGCAAATGTTTTTTAAGTGCATCAGCAGCAGGAAGCCTAACAGACAATCAGTGGGGCACTGGATGATCAAGGTGCTAACAGAGCACTCAAGGAAGACAAGGCTGTTGCAGAGAAGCTAAATGAATTCTTTGCATTGGTCTTTACCGCAGAGGATGTAAGGGAGATTCCCACATCTGAGCCATTCTTTTTAGGTGACTGATCTGAGAAACTGTGTTAACTACTGCTGCTAAGCAATCAGTTCCACCTTGTATTTAGCTGTGACACTCTCAGTACATTTTCAAGAGCTGAAAGAGAACTCTGTGTCAGCCCAAAAGCTTGTCTCTCTCACAACCAGAAGCTGGTCAAATAGAAGATATCACCTCATTGACCTTGTCTCCCTAATGGGACCAATACATCTACAAGAACACTGCATACATCTTAGAGCTCTCAGCCATGTTGCCTTTGATGGAATTTGGATCTACAAACTTTGCAATTCATCATCATCCTCTAGTGGACACTGTAGGGAATGCAGTTCTGAAATTTCAGTTGGAGGTTAGTACCTGCTCATCAAGGTGTGTGGCTGGTGAGACTTGAAATCTGGTTGGAAGCCAAATCTGAGTTCCCTGGAACTTGGTCATCAAAGCCCAATACCCATGTGATTCCTCTTTCTGCTGACTCTCTTCTAGGCTGCAAAAGCAGCTGAATGCCATCACTGCCTGTCCCATGGGAAAGAGGTTTGAGAACATCAGTTCCCAAACTTGCTGAATATCAAGCCACAAAACGAAGTCACTGAACTGCCTTGTACTCCAGCTAACGTCATGTGGGTTCTGAAGGCCTCGGTCTTATTCACTTTAAATAGCGGGCACTAGGCAGGTACTCAAAGATCAGAAGGTGCCTAAGTATTGGCAGAATAGCTGCTGAGAAAGAGAGAGGAAGGAGGGCCCAGTGGTTAGAGCACTACCTTAGGACTTGCAAGGCCCAAGTTCATCTCCCTGCTCCACCACAGGCTGCCTGTGCAAACTTGGATAAATCACTTTGGCCCAGGTCTTCAAAGGTATATAGGTGCCTCAGTCCCACTGAAATCATTGGCCTCCTGCAGATTTCAGTAAGAGTTTGATACCTAAATACCTTTGAGGATCTGGGCACTAATTTCCCAGTGTTTCAGCTCTCCATTTGTAACACAGGGATCATAGTACTTCCCTACCTTACAACCTTGTGAAGATACATGCATTAAAGACTGTGAGCTGCTCAGCTACTGCAGTACTGGAGGCAGTATAAGTACCTAGCTACCTCACTAAAAATGGTGCAGTGTGGATACAGCAATGTGAGGTTCCGCACAAGCTGCCCCAGGTATATATCTGCTAATGTAGCCCCCGCTGCCACGTCATCAGTGCAATCTTTAGCAAGCTAACTTGATTAAAACTAGAGTATGTCTGCAAAAGCTCCAAATCGTACCCTCTACTGCAGCGTAAACAGACCTGAAGATTTGGAAGGTGTTAGTGTATACAAGGCTGTGTGCTTTTAAGGCTCAAAATGTAACCCTTCTGCCTGGTGATGTAAGCCAGATTCAAATATGTAGTGTTTTCTCTTAAAAATAACCAACATAATGACTCAAGCCCTCACCCAGAAACTTGGGAAAACAAAATATCTCCCTGGGCACCCTTAACAGGCAATACTTTGCTTCTGGCAAGCAGCAAGTCTATGTATAAAACAAAGAAAATGATATTAAGGAGAAACAGAACACTGTATTAATTTGGGAATACACAACAATAAATCAACCATATATTTATATGAATTAATAAGTACAAAAGCCACCCCTATAGTGCCTTGGGCAGTAGTCCTTTGCCTCAGTTTCCCCACCTGTGGGGGTGCATATCCAGGGGAAAAATGTCCCTTTGGCACCTCGATTTAATTTGCTCCCCCTTCTCTTATGGAGCAACCCACTCAAGGCTGGTTGTCAGCGCTTAGTGAAGCACACTGCCTTGTCTGCATTACTCTATTAATGCATGTTAGCTAACACCTTCCAAATCCTCATCTAGACAAAGCCTAAAAGTGTTGGAGCAGATTGTGGACCATCAGAAGCAACTCCAGCTAGACTAAGGACTGGAATCCATCTGCCCTATGGGTAAATGGATGTTTTGTTGGCTTCCAAATTAGCTAATTAAATATGAATGAGTTTGTAAAGTGGGAAAGATGTTGTATGATGAGTGGGAGCAGAGAAAGAGGAGCAGGTTCCAGCATGGTATGTACTGATGATGGTCTACAGACTCTGGGGTGGGAGGATGTTAGTGTAAGCAGGAGAATGGTCCCGCTATTGTGGGGAAATTTCCTGGCTTATACACTACCCCAGTGAAGTGGGCTAGTGAAAGGATCTGAGTCCTCGCTCCCACTTCCTTTACCCAGAGGCCTGCCTGACCTCAAGGGCTCCCCTTACACACTCCTGTGTGGCAGAGTCTGCGTAATCCCAACAAGGCTGGGCCCAGGATTCCTGGTTGGCTCACCCCCAACCTTGTCAGGTCACTTAGGGCAGGGGCTAGGGTGTCCCCACTCCAGGGTGCTCTCTCTGCACTGGGCACTTCCCTGACCCACTGATCATTACATACAGTTCAAAGCAAATACAATTTATTAAACAGCAATCAATTTAAAAAAAAAATGGGAAAGGTTAAAGGAAAACATGGCACCCTGCTCTGTGTCACAGGGATGTCACAACTAGCATCTCTGGAATGTAAGGGAAGTTCAGTCTGTTCTTCACAAGTTCCAGGCCTCCTTCTCAGGCCCTGGCTGTGCTGCAGGTCAGACACTTGCTCTGGCGGTGGCCACACGCTCTCAGGGTTTAGCTTTCAGAGTAGCAGGTTTAGGTGGCAGGACCCTTCTTCCCAGCATCACCCCTGCCCCATCAGGGTTACATTCCCCCTCCAAGGCATCTTGGCTGGGGGTGTCTCCCTGCACTGGGCCCACTGCCCAGGGTCCCCCTTGCTCTCCCCCGCTGCTCACCACACCCTGCTCCAGCCTCGGCTCCAGCTCCACCATTCTGCCACCAGCTCCCTGGGCTGCTTCTCTGGCCCCCCTGGCTCTGGTTGCTGCAGCTCCCCCCAGCACAGGTCTGCTCTGGGGGCTGCTTCTGTGACTCTGCTCCTGACTCTGACCTGTTTCCTGGGCTGCTTTTCTGGCCAGCACAGCTCTGCTCCCCAGTTCATCTTAGTCCCCTGCTCTCTCCTTAGCTCCGCCCCACTCTGCCTGACCTAGGCAATTCCAGCTCACAGGAGGATGGGACCCTCCTGACTCCCTGATTAGCCTGCCCGCCTTGTCAGTCACGCTGGCCTGGAGCATTGGTTTCGCCGCATTGTTCCTAAGGTCTGTCAGTCTCAGGGTTCTGATTTCCCATCAACCCTTCCCCTTTCTTTTAGTACTGGGAGCTAGCAACTAAAACACACCCCACAGTCCCCTTACATTAATTGGGGGGCTACCCTGTATTGCTGCATGGTGAGGAACAGTCAAGGATGAGCTTGGAACACCAGCTCTCACCATATGCTTAATAAAGCCTTGTTCCTTGCAGCCCTGCCTGCCCGGTTACATGGACTGTTGCTAATGAAAGGGGAGGTAGCTCGCTCTGTCTACTCAGCCTACCGGAGTTGAGCTTCCTGTCAGACAGTGCTGCTGAGTGCCTCCATTGAGACCCGGAAGGAAGCCTGAACTGAACACCTCAGCTGCTCCCCAGACCCCCTCTGTGCACAGCCGGGGAGGCCCCTGGGGCAGCCCTGGGCAGCTCTGCAGGTGAGGGGAGAGACCCGGGGAAGGGCCGGGGCCGGGCAGGAAAGTGACTCTGCACCAACGGCCCCTCCTCGCCCCAGCTCTGCTCCCGGGGGGGCGGGGGTCTGCGAGTCCCGGAGCTGCCGCCCTCCCTGACCCCCCCCCCCGGCTCTGCCCCCCTGAGCGCCTGCAGGAGCCGAGCCAGCGCCGGGAGAGCGACCGCCCCGGCCGGGCCCCAGTCTCCTAGCCCGAGGGAAGGGGAGAGGAGGCAGGAGGGAAACAGAAGCAATGGGAGGTAGGAGGGAGGTTCCCTGACCAGCTCCGTTCCCTGCAGCACCCCGGGCAGATTGACTTTCCTGGGACAAGGTGAGGAGCAGGGAGAGGAAAAGCCAGTTCCTGCCTCTGCTGGTCCCCTCGCTGCTGGGGGGATGCGCTGGCCTGGGTACAGTGTCAAGGGGGATCTTCCTATATTAATTGGCAGATACAGTGGGAAAGGGTGTTAGGAGACTGTGTCCTTTTCTCGTGGTAACAGCCTAGGAAAACCAGCTGAGGAATAGAATCATTTAATGTAAACAAAACAGGCTAACAGTTCTCCAGTGTTCCAGATAAACTAGGAACATCAAATGTCTGTTATGATGATGGTGATGTGTATTACAGTAGCACCTGGAGGTGCTGAGAGCAGGGCCTCATTCAGCTATGTGCTGCACACATGGTAAGAAAGAGTCACTGGAATCGCTTCACAAGACATACAAAGGGTGGAAGGGGAACAGAAGGAAAGGAATTTGTGCAGGGTTACACAGGTGGTTAACAGCAAAGTAGAGAAAAGAACCTAGTGCTACCCAATCAAGAGTCCTAGCCACTAGACCACTCAAAGCATTTGTCTACATGGGGCCACCCAGGAAATTTGTGAATTTAAATTATGAAGTCATGAATTTAAAACAGATTAATTAAATAGCACTAAACCTATGTATGGACACTTGCATTCAGACTAAAGTGGCCTTAATTCTGTTTAGTTTAATTTGCTTTGGGACACTTAAATTCTGAATAAGGATGTCCACATGGGGTCCACATGCATTTTCATTAACAAACCCTATTTGCACAGGCTTATGTGTGCAGGCTGTATTTTTGTTGCCTTTCTTTAATTTGCCTCATAAGAACGGCCATACTGGATCAGACCAAAGGTCCATTTACCCAGTATCCTATCTGTCGACAGTGGTCAATGCCAGGTGCACCAGAGGGGATGAACAGAATAGGCAATCTTCAAGTGATCCATCCCGTCACCCATTCCCAGCTTCTGGCAAACAGAGGCTAGGGAGGGACACCATCCCTGCCCATCCTGGCTAATAACCGTTGATGGACCTAGCCTCCATGAATTTATCTAGTTCCTTTTTGAACTCCTTCAATAACCCCTGAGGAGCATGGTTTAGGGCCTGTCTGCTGAAATAAAGTGATCAACTGTTTTCTCAACCAGGCAGAATTTAAAGCATATGCAGGGTGAGAGTCTGGGGGAAGTGGGGTGTGAAAAGGACTAAAGCCCTTTCTGAAACCTCCCCAATCGCCCTTCTCACCCTGACAAGCTGCAGAATAACATCCGTGTTTTGCTCTACATCACTTCACTCTGGCAGGGGAAGGGAAATGGCTGCAGTGGAGCTGGAACAGGTAGGAGATTTTCAGAGGTTCCTCTTATAGATGGAGGGGACACAAAACACACAGGTGTGATTGGGTCAAAAGCTACTTGGCCCATTTAATATGGGCTTGGTTTTAACAATAGGTGCATTGGTCTGGGATGGAAATTTTCCCATCTGTGGGACAAGAGCTAACCCTCTAAAGTGCCCTGGAGCTACTGCCCAAGAAGCAGCGTCTTGCCTCTCTGTGCAGGACAGGGGCTGCTGCGATGGTTTCCAGTCATGGGTGAATTTCTGGCTGAACCTCTCAACTGTGGAGAGATCTAAATGTGGGCACTGTAGCTCACAATGGGAGGGAGAAGAGCTGGTTGGATTTTCCCATCAAATATGTAATTCAGTTAAAAATGAAGTTCTCTGTGAGGACATGCTGATTTCAACTTTTTTTTACATTTTATGTTTGTATAATGAACAGGAAGACATTTCATTTCAATTATTTCCAATAGGGTTTTTTTTCTAAACTTTTCTTTGCCCCCAACCTTTGGCTATTTCAAAGTTTGCCCCAGTGAATCTCCCACAGGATGGAAGTGCTGTTTTCTGAGCAGTTCTAGCAGGGAGGTGAGAGGATGGGAAGCAAAGAGCAGTATTCCTATGGTGACAGTTTCATGGCCTGATTCCTGGTGTAGATAATTTACAGTAAAGGCAGGGGAGAGCAGCAGGTTTTTGAAGGGTATAATGTCATCTGTGATAAGTGGCACCACTAGGAATAAGAAACGAGTTTGGAAGTACAATTGCAAATGTTGTTTAAGGACACAACATATTGGAAACTGGGGCAAAGGGGACAATCTGTGGCCCATGTGACTGACCTGGTGGGGTTTTCATTGGAGCAGAGTACTAGCAGCTGTTGTTTCAGGGACTGGTGACCTTCACAGAGGTGGCTGTGTATTTCTCCAAGGAAGAATGGGCTCTTCTGGACCCTGATCAGAAAGCCCTCTACAGGGACGTCATGCAGGAGAATTACGAGACACTGACCTCACTGGGTAAGGAGCCTTTTCCTCAGATCATGACTAGTCAGATTAGACAAGTGTTGCCAAGGGGTAAGAAAGATACAGACTTGCTGGGGATCTGCCCGTGGTGGGTGCTGTTAAGACACTTTGCGGCCTACTCATTGGTGTGTTAGTGTAACCTACTGGTAAATGTATGCTACAGCTCCTCTTCAGTGCCCATCCCACAGAGGATATCAATCTGCCATAGCCCCAGATAAAGAGCAGCTCCTGATTTTAGCTCGGGAGGTCACCATTTCAGTCCCTGCTGTTCAAGATGGTGGCTGTCAAACTAGCACTAGCAGGCAAGCTCCCTGGAATAAATCACAGGTGCAACCATGTCTATACATTTGTGGGAGCAGGATCTGGGGCAGCTTCCTCCCTGCTGCTGGGCAGAAACAGTAAAATCAAGCACATCCCTGAACCACCATCTGAGTCAGGGTGGGAGGAGACACACCCTGGAGTGGCTGACTGCGTGAGCATCAAAAACCACCTCTTCACTCAGCCATTACAATAATACTGTTCCACTATCATCCACCCAGAGTAGGACCACATGCTATGTATGGGATCTGATACCCAGTCACTGTTGGTCATCACTCACTCACTCACACTCACTCTCTCTCTCTCTCCACTGCTCCATCCTTAGAGATGTAGCTGTTTATTCTTAGCATTGGGATAGTGGTCTAACATTGCTGCTGTCACAGAGTCATTAAATCCAGGGGTGTGTGGAGATCCCCGAAATCTTACAAGGGGCCCACTACAACTCCCAAGAGACATCTTATTGTCCCCAAAGCCTCTGCTAACATTTTCCCATCTGTTCCCATGAAATGTCACCTCTTCCCCAGGAATGTTGTATAGCAGCCATGCCTTCACTTTGTTTCTTCTCAGGACACCCAGGGCTGTGAGTTACCCTGTCGCTATCTGCCTCCAGCGCAAAGATGACTTGTCTGTACTAGCTGGGTGTTAGCTCCTTAATACAACCAGCCTCTCAGTTACGCATGCACTCTGCTCTTTGTACTGCAGGTTGACAAAAGATGTACTCCAGCCCCCAGGTCAGCTCAAAGTGTCCCCCTAAGGTGTCCCGTCCCTGATTACTGGATACCCATAGAAATGCCAGAGGAACACTGCCCCAGTTTACCAGTTAAACCTTAGCCTACCGCTTCTTTATCGCACACAGATCTTGTGTTCAGTTTTTGTAAAACAAAAGGAAATTTATTCAAGGAAGAACAGAGATTCAACTAGAAACAAGTGTGAGTGATGTACACAAAGGGTTACATTTCATACAGAATCCTAAAACATGAATTTGAGCCTACCCTTATCAATAGTTACCTTTCCTATCTAATAAAGTAGGGGTTCTCTCCCTAAAGTTCAGTCCTTTGCAGCGGTTGCTAGCCCCAAGGAACTCTGATCCAGTCTTTCATGAAGGAGCCCTGCCCATCAGGGTACCTCCTCAGTGAATGGATGCAGAGTGACTATCTCCACCCTGAGATACACTAAACCAGTTTGTGTCTTTATTCCCAGACAGGGCGATCCCCTCTCTGTCATATCATTCCTTTTCACTTCCAAATGACTTTGATATTTATAGTTTTTTCCATTGACTTTTCTGGGTTGGTGCAAAGGTAGACAAATGAGTCTTGCATTATATCACCAGCTGACCTGGGATGGGCACAACTCCCTCCCGCTTGAATGGGCTATCACAGAGGTATATTATTGCCTTTTAATTCACTCTCACTTCATAATCCTGAAGCCATATTGTCAATATACAGTAGTTACATTATTCCTGAAATATTACATCTTGTGGTAGTTATGAGTGGAGACCTCACATGCTTCCCTGTATGGATAAATACCATGAAACAGCAGTGTATCAGGTGTAGTGAGTTTGTCAGGTCTGAGGCAGGAGTTGCTTGTATAGAACAGCGAACCCTTTGCCAGTTGGCATCAATGGTCCTTTGTGTCACACTAACCCTATATTTTTTCTGTGGGTAGGATTTGTTACTCCTAAACCTGACTTGGTCTCACAGCTAGAACGAGGAGAGATGTCATGGGTCCTGGATCTCCAGGGCTCTGAGAAAAGGGACATGCTGACAGGAACCTGCATAGGTGAGGAATCAGATAAACTGACTGAGAAACCATGGAGGGGTGAACAAAACAGCTGGGATTCCCACTGAGTCCCTGTGAACTCCCCCAATTCCGCCTCATTTCACCCAGGACATGACTGTCCCCAGCCCATTCATATCCTCAGGGCAGACATCCCTCATGTCTTGCCACCCACCCTGACTGACGCCTGGCACTAGCTCCCTCCCGCTGAGTGTTTGAATGAGGTGTAAAGGCAGAATTGGTTCCATCCCCCGCAGTTATTTGGGTTTGTTCTTCACATTCCCCTTTCTGAGGTTCCCTGTCCGGATTCTCTCTCTGTCCCAGCAGGTGATGGGACAGTGAATAACAACAAGGAGGAGAATTCTCAGCAGGAAGGTGCTGAGCAAGTTGAACCACAGGGGATGGTATCGGGAAGATCAGAAGGGGATGTTTCCCAGACTTCTGAGCTGGGAGAAGCCTGTCAGACACAGCTCAGGCCAGAGAGGCTGCAGAGAAACCTCTCTGGGGAGACATGGGGTAAATCCAGTCACCATGGGAGAAGTCTCAAAGGCATCCCACTCCGTCAGGCAGCCCACTTGGGAGAGGGGCCAAAGACATGTGGTGACTCAGGGGAAAGCTACAATAGCATCTCACACATTATTAGTCAGCAGAGAATCTGCAGAGCAGGAAAATCCAAGAAATGCACTGACTGTGGAAAAAGTTTTGCTTATAAATCGGAACTTGATAGACACAATAGAATCCACACCGGAGATAAACCCTATAAATGCCTCAACTGTGGGAAAAGCTTCACTCTGAGCTCTACCCTGATAAAACATCAGAAAACTCACACGGGGGAGAGACCCTATAAGTGTCCTAACTGTGGGAAAAGCTTCCGTCAGAGCTCACACCTTGCTAGACATGAGGGAACCCACAGGGAAGAAAAGCCCTTTAAATGCCCTGACTGTGCAAAGCGTTTCAGTTGCAGCGCAAATCTTCTTACCCATCAGAGAATCCACACAGGAGAGAAACCCTATAAGTGTCGACACTGTGGGAAATGCTTCACACACCACTCATACCTTCTGGGCCATCAGAGAATCCACACAGGAGAGAAACCCTATAAGTGTCGACACTGTGGGAAAAGCTTCACGCACCGCTCAAACCTTAGTACACATCAGAGAATCCACACAGGAGAGCACCCTTGCAAGCCTAAGGGCTGTGGGAAAAGCTTCAGTGTGAGTGCAGACATGATTGGCCAGTAAAAGCTGGATGGGAGACTGGATTGGGATAGAAACCATCTTCAACAAAGACTGTATCTTGCTAGGTTAAGTTATAGTCTTTTAGATGCATTTTCACTTTTATTTGCTTGTAACTGTTTCCGACTTTATCCCTTTTACTTGATATCACTTAATCCATGTTCTTTTGTTCAGAAGCTTGTTTGGCTTCATTCTAAATCATCACTGCTGTGTAAGTTCAGTAAAGTGTGTGCTTCTAGAAAGGAGACAGGATGGAGTGTTTTACCACCTCTGTAAAGGCAGAGAACCTAACTCTCTTTCTGAGGGTTCAGTGAGAGGGTCTGGTCCCTGCTGTAGGATGGTTTTGGGGTGAATTCAGGGCTGGAAGGGTACTGAGGTCAGTCTGCAAGGAGTAACTGGGTTGGGCAAAAGGAGGGTGAAGCTTATGGGCTGCTGGCAGGCTGTTGAGGGGGTCAGAACTCTGGCCCAAAGCTACAGAGCCACAAGACATCCGGAGGTACAAGGGAAACAGAGACTGAATCCCTTACTGGCCTGGGTGAACTCCTGTCAGGGTTCCTTTCCCACTGTGAACTCGAGGGTACAGATGTGGGGACCTGCATGAAAGACCCCCTAAGCTTATTCTTACCAGCTTAGGTTAAAAACTTCCCCAAGGTACAAACTTTGCCTTGTCCTTGAATAATATGCTGCCACCACCAAGCGTTTTAAACAAAGACCAGGGAAAGAGACCACTTGGAGACGTCTTCCCCCAAAATATCCCCCCAAGCCCTACACACCCCCTTTCCTGGGGAGGCTTGAGAATAATATCCTAACCAATTTGTTACAAAATCATTAAAGACCCAAACCCCTGGATCTTGGAACAATGGAAAAGTCAGTTAGGTTCTTAAAAGAAGGATTTTATTTAAAAAAAAAAAAAGAAACTTTACAGGGTATTCAGATTCAAAACACAGAGGATTCCCCCTCTGGGCAAAACCTTAAAGTTACAGAAAAGAGGAATAAAACTCCCTCTTAACACAGGGAAAATTCACATAAAACAAAAGATAAACTAATCCGCCTTGCCTGGCTTACCTATACTGGTTGCAATATTGGAGACTTGGATTAGGATGGGTTGGAGAAGATGGATTTCTGTCTGGCCTCTCTCAGTCCCAAGAGAGAACAACCACGTAAACAAAGAGCACAAAACAAAAGCCTTCTCCCCTCCCAAGATTTGAAAGTATCTTGTCCCCTTATTGGTCCTTTGGGTCAGGTGCCAGCCAGGTTAGCTGAACTTCTTAACCCTACAGGATCTTGCCTCTGGCCAGGAGGGATTTTATAGCACTGTATACAGAAAGGTGGTTACCCTTCCCTTTATATTTATGACAACTCCAAACCAGCACACTTGGCAGCCCACTATCCTCAAAAACATCTCCATTCCCCCATGAATAAGATCCTTTCTCTGCTCATGAGTCTAAACACCCACTCTGGGAAAACCCAAAAAAGTACATTTTGGGACTTGGTCAATAAATGTGGACTGTCTGTCTGGCACCACACCTACAAACACTAGCTGAGTCACAAATCCTGGGGCATCTCCAAGTGCTTCTTCATTGACTCTGGTACAGTGGACAGCTTTATCAAAACTGAAGCAACTTGGGCACTATAGGTTTCAGAGTAGCAGCCGTGTTAGTCTGTATTCGCAAAAAGAAAAGGAGTACTTGTGGCACCTTAGAGACTAACCAATTTATTTGAGCATAAGCTTTCGTGAGCTACAGTTCACTTCATCGGATGCATTCAGTGGAAAATACAGTGGGGAGATTTATATACATAGAGAACATGAAACAATGGGTGTTACCATACACACTGTAATGAGAGTGATCACTTAAGGTGAGATATTACCAGCAGGAGAGTGGGGGGCAGGGAGGGGGAACACCTTTTGTAGTGATAATCAACGTGGGCCATTTCCAGCAGTTGACAAGAACGTCTGAGGAACGGGGGGAGGAGGGGAATAAACATGGGGAAATAGTTTTACTTTGTGTAATGACCCATCCACTCCCAGTCTCTATTCAAGCCTAAGTTAATTGTATCCAGTTTGCAAATTAATTCTAATTCAGCAGTCTCTCGTGGGAGTTTATTTTTGAAGTTTTTTTGTTGAAGAATTGCAACTTTTAGGTCTGTAATCGAGTGACCAAAGAGATTGAAGTGTTCTCCAACTGGTTTTTGAATGTTATAATTCTTGACGTCTGATTTGTGTCCATTTATTCTTTTACGTAGAGACTGTCCAGTTTGACCAATGTACATGGCAGAGGGGCATTGCTGGCACATGATGGCCTAGATCACATTGGTAGATGTGCAGGTGAACAAGCCTCTGATAGTGTGGCTGATGTGATTAGACCCTATGATGGTATCCCCTGAATAGATATGTGGACACCCATTGTTTCATGTTGTTTCACTGTAGATTCCTTTGTGGCTCAAGCCTGTTCTTGATCTGGCAGAGAAAACCACGTGGGCCCTCTTTTTCAACTCCTCAGCTCCCTTGTCTGCTGGTCTCAACTAACAGTTGAATTTTTCTCAGAATTCTGCCTGCAGCACTGCCTGACCCCAGGAAATGGGCAATGGGCACTAGTTCCTCTGTGATTGCATGCCAGGGGTTGCTGGCCAGACAGAGCTATCCACTGAGTCTGGTCCTTGACTTCTGTCCAAATACAGCAACTACAGTGATGTGTTTTTAAAACAAACACAGACACTGTGCCCAGTCATGCTACAACCAGAGCCAAACTTTCTGTTCTGGCATTATATTATATGCCTGAACTAGCTGTGCTGTGCACCTATCTTCTCGTGACCTCACATATGCTCCATATTGTGCCGATGTGCCCACCCCACAAACCCCACAATAAACCTGTCAGACGCCAGCAACCCCTCAAGACTTCACCTGGCATAGTCACTGCTTTAGATTTTGTTATAGAACTACTTGAGTCCAGTGGGTTCACAAAGGGTGGATGTTTTGCTGGCTTCCAAATTAATTAAATGTGAATACATTTGTAAAATGGGGGAAATGTATGATTTTCCTTGAAACCCTGACTGCTTGGTTATATTTAGGCTTGAAAGAATTAGATTTTTAATTGATAAATGTCAATAAACATCTATTTTGCTGTACAGAGACAAGCCAACAATAAAATATTTCCATCGATAATCATCTACATTTATAGATAGGCAAAGTAAGAAAAATGCTGCTTGAGAATTTATTAGAGTTTGATTTAAGGCAATTTACTATGTATATTTTCACATGTGATGTTGCAAAATTGTGTTTTAATGCTTATAAAAATTAAATTTTTGAATCACATGTATTGTCATGAAAAAAAACCAAACTATTGTCTGACCCCCCCCCAACTCTGAAAAATTTAATATATGTTTAAAATCAATATCGGTTCAAATTATAAAAATAAAACTTGAATTCTCCCAAGCATAGTTCTATTGACTGTTTACTACTGAAAAGGGAGGCGGCTGCGCTCGCTCTACTAACATACCAGGATTGAGTTTCCTGGGTCAGATGCTGCAGCTGATGCATCTATTAAGACCTGGAAGGAAGCCTGGAATCTGAATTCAATTGATCGGCTCAGCTGCTCGGGGTCTGTGAGGGGAGAGATCTGCATTAACCACCCTTTGTGCCCAGCCCTGGCGGGACTTTCTGCGGTGGCTGGAACCAGCCCCTGGGCCGGAGCCTGCAGGTGAGGGGAGAGACCCGGGGGAAGGGCTGGGGCCGGGTAGGAAAGTGACTCCGCACCAACGGCCCCTCCTCACCCCAGCTCTGCTCCCAGGCGGTGCTCCACGAATCCCAGAGCCGCTGCCCTCCCTGACCCTCTCCCAGGCTCTGCCTCCCCCCCCCACGAGAGCCTGCAGGAGCCGAGCCGGCTCCGGGAGAGCGACCGCCCCAGGCCGGGGCAGGTCAGGGATCGAGTCTCCCAGCCTGAGGGGAGGGAGACAGGGGCAGAGACTGGCAGGCGCAGCAGGAGCAATCAATGGGGAGGGAGGTCCTGGCTCCCAGCCCAATTCACTGCAGCACCTGGGGCAGATTGACTTCCCTGAGGAGAAGGGGAGGAGCAGGGAGAAGAAAAGCCAGTTCCTGCCTCTGCTGGTCCCCACGCTGCTGGGGTGTAATGGCTAGTGATTTCTAGCCATTACACCACACAAAGGGTTTGTCTATATGGGGAACACTCAGGAAATTTAATCCAAATTAAATCCAAAAAGTCATGAATTTAAAACAGAGTAATTAAATGGCACTAAACCCCTGTATGGACATTTGCATTCAGATTAAAGTGGCCTTAATGCAGTTTAGTTTAATTCACATTGGGTGACTTAAATTCTAAATAAAGATATCAATATGGAGTTTAAGGCATTTTAATTAATCTGTTTAAATTCACACCTTTAGTTAATTCAGATTATTTTTCTTGAATTATTGGGTGTAGACAAACCCTGATTGCACAGGCTTCTGGGTGCAGATTCTATCTTTGTTCCCTTTCTTTAGTTTGCCTCCTTCAGTAATCTCCAAGGAGGATGATTTAGGGCTTGTGTGCTGAAAGGCAGAATTTAAAGCATATGCAGGGGGAGAGTCTGGGGGGAAGTGGGGTGTGAAAAGGACCAAAGCCCTTTCTGGAACGTCCCCAATCATTCCTGTCACCCTGACAGGCTACAGAATAACATCTGGGTTTTTTACTCCAAATCACTTTGTTCTGCCAGGGAAGGGAAATGGCTGCAGTGGAGCTAGAACTGGTAGGAGATTTTCAGCAATTCCTCTGATGTGGGGCGGACATGCACTAAATACACAGGTGTGACTGGGTCAAAAGCTACTAGGCCCATTTAATATGGGCTTGGTTTTAACAATAGGTGCACTGGGCTGGGATGGAAAATTCCCTATCTGTGGGACAGGAGTTAACCCTCTAAAATGCCCTGGAGCTACTGCCCAAGAAACAGCATCTTGCTTCTCTGTGCAGGGTAGGGGCTGCTGTGATGGCTTCCAGCCGTGGGTGAATTTCTGGCTGAACCTCTCAGCTGTGTGGAGATCTAAATGTGGGTGCTGTAGCTCACAAGGAAGGAGGAGAGCTGACTGGATTTTCCTATCAAAATATATAGTTCAGTCAGAAATGAAGTTCTCTGTAAGGAAATGCTGATTTCAACTTTTTTTTTTTCAAATTTCCGTTGGGATAATCAACAGGAAAACATTTCATTTTGACATATCCAAATAGCCAAAGTTTGGGGGAAAAAAATCTATTTCATAGCTTCACCCCAGTGAAAAGAAAAGAATCTCCTGCAGGATGGAAGTTCCATTTTCTGAGCAGCTCTAGCGGAGAGGTGAGAGGATGGGAAGCAAAGAGCAATATTGCTATGGTGACAGTTTCATGGCCTGATTCCTGCTGTATGTAATTTACAATAAAGACAGGGGAGAGGAACAGGTCTGTAAAGGGGAGAATGTGCAACTGGAATAAGTGTCACCATGGGGAATAAGGAATTAATTTGGAGGTGGAACTACAATTGTCATTGAAAGGCACAGCAGAGGGGACAATCTGGGGTCCCTCTCATTGACCTGGTGGGGTTTTCATTGGAGCAGAGTACTAGCAGCTGTTGTTTCAGGGACTGGTGACCTTCAGAGAGGTGGCTGTGTATTTCTCCAAGGAAGAATTAGCTCTGCTGGACCCTTGTCAGAAAGCCCTCTATAGGGATGTCATGCAGGAGAATTATGAGGCACTGATCTCACTGGGTAAAGAGCCGTTTCCCCAGGTCAAAGTTAGTCAGATTAGACAAATGTTGCCAAGGGGTAAGAAAGATACAGACTTGCTAGGGATCTGCCCATGGTAGGTGCTGTTAGGACACTTTGCAGCGTAGTCACTGGTGTGTTGGTATTACCCACTGGTAAAGGTGTGCTGCAGCTCCTCTTCAATGCCCATCCCACAGAGGATATCCTTCTGCCATAGCCCCAGATAAAGAGGCTTCGGTCAATTGCAGCAGCTCCTGACTTTAACTCTGGAGGTCACCATTTCAGTCCCTGATGTGTTACCCAAGATGGTGGCTGTCAAACTATTACCAGCAGGCAAATCCTTGGAATAAGTCACAGGCACAATGATGTGTATTCACTTGCAGGATCTGGGGCAGCTTCCTCCCTGCTGCTGGGCAGAAACAGTAAAATGAGGCACATCCTCGAACCACCACCTGAGTTAGGGTTGGGAAGAGCCAAACCCTGGAGTGCCTGTTTGCACCAACAAGCACCTCTTCTCTCAGCCAGCACAATAACACTGTTCCACTATCATCCACCCAGAGTCGGACCACGTGCTATGTCTGGAGTTTGATAGCCAGTCTCTGTACGTGTACACACACACTCCACTGCTCCATCCTCAGAGATGTAGCCGTGTATGCTTAGCAGTGGGATAGTGGTCTAACATTGCTGCTGTCACAGAGTCGTTAAATCCAGGGAGATCCCTGAAGTCTTGCAAAGGGCCTACCACAACTCCCAAGAGACATCTTATTGTCCCCAAAAGCCTCTGCTAATATTTTCCCATCTGCTCCCATGAAATGTCACCTCTGCCCCAGGAACATTGCATAGCAGCCATGCCTTTACTCTCACCCTGTCACCACCTGCTTCCAGCACAAAGGGGTCTTGTTCGTACTAGCTGGTTGTTAAATACCTAGTGCAACCAGCCTCTCTGTCACTCAAGTGCTGCACTCTGGGCTATGCCAGCCCTGCAGCTTGACAACAGATGCACTCTAGTCCCCAAAGGAGCTCAAAGCGTCCCTGTGAAGTGTCCAGTCCCTTGTTACTAGTGTAAGCAGTGTCAGGATGAGCTCCACCCTGACATCTGGTGGTGAGGTGTGGCAAGTTGTGGAAAAGAACTTCAGGGGCCGATCTCATTTGCATAGGCACACCCACCACGCCTAGAATGAGACCATAGCTGCCCAAATGGTCACTTTGGCTGCTGTGGGATCCCCAGTGTCTCTGTTATTGGGGCAGGAAGAATAAATTGTTATTACCCTGATTATGGGAACTGTGCTTGGAACTGTACTTGGCCTTTTGTTACGATGGAGGGATTCACCATCATCTAAGTAGCACTCGCTAGGCAAGGGTCATGGGTTCCAAAACTGTGTGAATGGAGAGAGGCTGGGGACAAGTATTAATACTTGGTGGCATGGGCCCCTTGGTGAGGGCCTTACATGCTGATTGCACTTCCTCCTCTCTCCACTGTGGAATATCAGAGCTAATTTTGATTTCATTAGAAGTCTAGTTATAGGCTGCTGAGCTCACTTTGGGCTGACAGTGCACTAGCACTGGGGCTCCCCTACTACAAGCTGAATTCACCTAAGAGCTGAAATCACTGAGTGTTGTGTTAAGCAGTGGGGGAGCCTGAAGATATATTGTGGAGCAGTTTGCGGGACGGCTGGTGAAGCAGTTCGACACAGAGCAGTGTGTGGATGGCAGGAGCTGCTTGTGGGCCGTGGAGCTGAGTGAAGGAGTTCGTGGGGCGGCTGGCGGAGCGGAGCGCAGCTGAGCGAAGGAGTTCGTGGGGCGGCTGGCGGAGCGGAGTGCAGCTGCGCGAAGGAGTTTTGTGGGGCGGCTGGCGGAGCGGAGCGGAGCGCCGCTATGGAGCTATGGGGCGGTCAGCTTCAGATCACGTAAGGTGCCTCTTACCCCCGTCCCATTTCCACCCAGGTTGGGAGGTAAAGCTCCGCCGATAAACTTTCGAACTCTGGGGCTGCCCTGACCAGGGACAGAGACTTTTGGGGCATTGGACTTTTGGGGTTGCTGGACTCAAGAACCAAAGGGAAAAGGGCATGCCCCAATTTGCCTGGGGTGGGGTTGCTTTTGCTCATGGGTTGTGTTATGAATCCGGTTGGTGGTGTTTCCCCAACATAATGCCACATTGTTTCTCTCTGTTATTAAAAGACTTTTGCTACACTCAGACTATGTGCTTGCGAGAGGGGAAGTATTGCCTCTTGGAGGCGCCCAGCGGGGGTGGTATATATTTGTCCCAGGTCACTGGGTGGGGGCTCGAGCCGGTTTGCATTGTGTTATTGGAATGGAACCCCTAGATATTGAACCCGGCCCTTGTTGCTGCCAACTCTGACGGGCAGAAGGGTTACATTTTTGGGGGCTCGTCCGGGATCGCCTGGGTCAGTACCCCTCGCAAGCACCTGTTGAGTGATCCACTACATTGGGAAACAATTTATATTTTTTGTTTGTTTGTGCTTATATTTTGAGGAAATTACTGTTTGTATAATGGCTAATATGTCAGGTTTGTTGGGCCCTGGCTCAGCAGCTTCTAGCTCGGAGGCTGCAGCCTCGGCTGATGATTGGACAAAAGCTCTGGGGCAAATATTGGAAAAGGTTGTGCTGCCCCATGCTGAGTCAGACTCTTGTCGTAAGTTAAGATTATTTGCTGGGGAGGAGGAGTTTGAACCCTGGTTAGAGCATACCACTGAAATGCTGCAAGAGTGGGCCGTACCAGATGCAGAAAAGCGAAGATGCCTTATAGAGAGCCTTGGCGGCCCAGCATTAGATGTGATTCGCACCCTGAAGCTCATTGACCCTGGGGTCAGTGTGAAGGACTGCCTAGAGGCCCTTGAATACAACTTTGGGAGCGTAGAGGGCCCTGAAGACAGCTACTGTAAGTTCCTTAATTCCCGACAACAAAAGGGCGAGAAGGTTTCAGCCTACATACAGAGACTGGAGAGACTGCTTCAGAGAGCTGTCATGAGGGGAGCAGTGACTGCTGAGCAGATGGATCAGACCAGACTGGCTCAAATTGTAAGAGGAACTCAGTATCAGAACCCGATTCTACTTCATCTCCGGCTAAGAGAACGACGGGAACATCCCCCAAGTCACTCCCAGCTGATAAAAGAGGTCCGAGAGGAGGAAGAAAGGCAGGCTGCCAGTGAGTTTTGGGAAGCCCAAACATCGGAGCCAGCCAGCACAACACCACTGCAAATGGCCAGTGTACTGATGGTGAGCACCAGAGAGGAACTTGCCCAACAAATGCAGGTCCTGACGGAACGGATAGCTGAGCTGCAAAGTACCGTTGACCGAGTTAAGACTTCTAGGAATAAGAAGCCTCAAACTGTGGCGATTGAGAAGCCCGCACTTAGAGCCACCATCCCCCCCAGGCGAAGGGGGAAAGGTCAATTCTTCTGCTACCGATGTGGTCAGGACGGACACAGTGCTGCCAAGTGCCGTAATGAAGAAAACCCCTCCTTAGTGTATGGAAAGCTGAGGATCAGTAGGGAGAGATCCGGTAGCTGCCAGAGGGTCTGGGGACGGGGACCCCCCAGGTCTGCAGGATTTGAAGATTCCCCCAGAAAAGACTGTCCAGCTGGGATCCCTGCAGGACTGATAGGGCCTCGAGCAGAGGTCATGGTGAGGATCGAAGGGGTGGAGTGTAAAGCAGTGCTTGACACTGGATCTCAAGTGACTATTATATTTCAGTCATTCTACCAACAGATGCTTAGGCACCTGCCTATACAGCCACTGACTGGCCTTGGCCTATGTGGCCTCAGCATGGATGAATACCCCTATCAAGGGTATGTCATAGTGCACCTGGAATTCCCAGAGGAGGTTGCTGGGGTAAGAGAAGAGGTAGACACAGCTGCCTTAATATGCCCTGACCCTAAAGGGACTTCTGATGTGTCTGTGCTGATAGGGACCAACTCCAGTCTCTTCAAGGTACTCGCGGATTACTGCAGAAGGCGGGCTGGGGACCAGTACCTGAATACCCTGATGATCCATACGCTTTGTGCTGAAGCCTATAGGAAAATTGAGAGCGCTAAAAGGGACACATCTGAGCTACCGCTTGGGGCACTGAAGTACGCGGGCACAACCCCCTTAGTAGTGCCTGCAAGGACGGAGCAAGAAGTGCTTGTCATGAGTACCTGTCTGAAAGGCAGTAAAGGGACGTTAGCAATGATAGAGCAGCCGATGGGAGGAGAGCTCCCTGAAGGAGTGCTGGTCCCCAGTGGAGTCATAACCCTACCTGCTGAAGCCCAGGAAAGGGTGACTATACTGATTGCTAATGAAACGAGTCGTGATATTTTTGTGAAGCAAGGACAAAAGATAGCAGACCTCTTTGAGCCTGAGTCGATTGTAAAACCCCAGTATGAAACTCCAGTTCCGGCAATAGACCCAGCAAAGTTTGACTTTGGAGATTCACCAGTGTCCGAGGACTGGAAAGATCGCCTGAGGAAGAAACTTTGTGAAAGATCCAAGGTGTTCTCACTGCATGAGTGGGATGTGGGATGTGCAAAAGGAGTAGAGCACAATATCAGACTACATGACTCTCGACCTTTCAGGGAGAGATCTAGGAAGATTGCTCTCTCTGAGATGGAAGATGTGCGACATCATCTTCAGGAGCTGGCTGCGAATGGCATCATTACAGAGTCCCGCAGCCCATACGCCTCACCCATTGTGGTAGTCCGCAAAAAGAATGGGAAAATCCGGATGTGTATTGACTACCGCACCCTAAACAGCCGTACGGTGGTCGACCAGTACACTATGCCTCGAGTGCAAGACGCCTTAGACTGTTTGCTGGGAAGCCAGTGGTTCTCTGTGTTGGATCTTCGAAGTGGATACTACCAGATCCCTCTGGGAGAAGAAGATAAGGAGAAGACAGCCTTCATCTGCCCATTAGGGTTTTATCAGTTCGAACGCATGCCCCAAGGGATTTCTGGAGCACCTGCCACCTTTCAACGTCTCATGGAGAAAGTTGTGGGAGACATGAATTTACTGCAAGTGTTAGTTTATTTGGATGACCTGATTGTGTTTGGAAGAACCTTAGAGGAGCATGAAGAAAGACTTCTTAAAGTGCTTGATAGGTTGGAGGATTATGGTCTGAAGCTTTCAATTGACAAATGCCAGTTCTGCAGAACCTCAGTGAAGTATGTGGGTCACATTGTGTCCCAAGAAGGTGTGAGTACTGATCCTGATAAAATAGAAGCACTCACTACATGGCCACGTCCAAGTAACTACAGAGAACTCAAGACCTTCCTTGGATTTAGTGGCTACTACCGCAGATTTGTGAAAAACTATGCTACGATTGTAAAGCCTCTGAATGATCTTACCAGGGGACATCAGTCCAGCAAGAACAAATCTAAGTCCAAGAATAAGGGGAGGTCCCCAAAGCCTCCTGTGCAGAGACACAATGGCCCCTTTGCACCATTTGGGCCACGGTGGGATGAGAGATGTGAAAGGGCTTTTCAAGAAATCATTACTTGCCTAACTCATGCTCCAGTCCTAGTTTTTGCTGACCCAAGCAAACCATTTATCCTGCATACTGATGCCAGTTTGGAGGGTCTGGGAGCAGTCCTGTACCAGGAAGTGGAAGGCAAATGTAAACCTGTAGCCTTTGCCAGCCGAGGATTGTCTGATAGTGAAACTCGCTATCCCACCCACAAGCTGGAGTTTTTGGCCTTGAAATGGGCCATCACTGAGAAATTTCGAGACTACTTGTATGGTGCTCAGTTCCAGGTGTGGACAGACAACAATCCACTGACTTATGTGTTAACAAGTGCTAAGCTGGATGCTACAGGGCAGAGATGGGTGGCCGCCTTGGCTAGCTATGAGTTCAGCATTCAGTACCGATCAGGGAGAAGCAATGTAGATGCAGATGCATTGTCCAGGCGCCCGCAGGCTCCAGAAGTTGCTGTGATACCCACAGATGGAGTGAGAGCTATTTGCAGTGTGAGTCGCCGAGAGCCAGAGGCCCGTGAAGACTTTCAGGGATGTGTTGCAGAAGCTTTGGGCCTGCCCCCTGAATGCATGCCTTCTGCTTCGGTGAACTATATTGCATTAGACCAATCTCCTTTGCCCATGCTCAATGCGGCTGACTGGCAAGAAGCCCAGCGGCAAGATATTGACATTCGTGATACACTACTTGCCAAAAGGGAGGGGCGAAGCCCAACTGCGGTTGTCCCACCTAACCCGGAGGGTAAACTACTATTGAGAGAATGGACCAAACTAAAACTTATTCAGGGAGTGCTACACCGAATGACCACTGACCCTTTACAAAAACAACGAGCACAACTAGTACTGCCAAAAAAGTACAGAGCCCTGGCCATGAGGGCCCTGCATGATGACTTTGGGCATTTAGGGATGGAGAGGACCCTGGAACTTATTCGTAGTAGGTTCTATTGGCCCCGAATGGCTGAAGATGTTCGCAGGAAATGTGAGACTTGCGCTCGATGTGTTCAAAGGAAAACTCTGCCCACGAGGGCTGCATATCTCAAGAACATCACCAGCAACAAACCTTTGGAGTTGGTATGCATTGATTTCTTGTCTGTAGAGGTAGACAAGAGGAATGTTGGAAACATTCTAGTAGTGACTGACCATTTTACACGGTATGCACAAGCATATCCCACACGTGATCAGAGGGCCACCACCGTTGCTCGAGTATTGTGGGACAAATATTTCTCAGTCTATGGATTCCCGGCTCGGATACACTCTGATCAGGGGCGGGATTTTGAGAGTCACCTTCTGAAGGAGGTGCTGAAGATAGCAGGAATTAAAAAGTCTAGGACAACGCCTTATCACCCCCAAGGTGATCCTCAGCCAGAGAGGTTCAATCGAACCCTATTAGATATGTTGGGAACTTTGCGACCAGAGCAGAAGGCAACCTGGAGCCAGCATGTCGCATTTCTGGTGCATGCCTACAATGCCACAAAGAACGATGCTACGGGAGTCACCCCATATCTCTTGATGTTTGGGCGAGAACCAAGATTACCCATAGACTTGTGCTTTGGTGTATCAGAGGATGGAGATAGCTATGAAACTCATCAGCAATATGTATCCCGACTAAGAGAAAAGCTGCGGGATGCTTATCGCTTAGCTACCGCTGCGGCTCGGAAGAACGCAGACCGCAACAAACATCGATATGATGCTAGAGTGCGTTCGCAGGAGCTCCAGCCGGGGGACAGAGTCCTGCTGCGAAATTTGGGTATTGCTGGCAAACACAAGATAGCTGACAGATGGAAGGCAATACCTTACCTGGTGATGGAAAAGCTGGGAGATCTGCCGGTCTACAAGATCAAACCTGAAGACGGTCCAGGGCAAATAAAGACGGTGCATAGAAACCTTTTGCTCCCTGTGGGGGAATTGGTAAGCACCCCTTGTGAGATGGGCCACGGCAGGGCCGCCGGGCAGAACAGAGGTGCTAGACCAAAGCTGCCATCCAACACAGACAGTGGGCCCCCTGCAGCTAACTTACCCCTATTCTGCACATCTGAGAGTGAGTCTGAGGAGGAAGACACAACCCTGGTGTATCCTGGGATGGAGACAAGATTTCAGTCTCGATCAGCTGAACCAAACGAGAGTTTTCCCTCTTCCGCCCTAAACCCAATGGCGGAACTATTTAGGCCCCTTTCTGATACCCCGGTGCTGCTGATGAGACCCCCCTGTGATGACACACACAGGTTATTGGACAATGGGGACAGACAGGTAGAGGATGTCCTGGGCACCTTGGACCCTCCAGCGTTAGAACTAGGAGTGCAGGGGCCTACGCCAGTAGCCGAGGGACCCTCCAGGGAAGCCTCTCCATCCATCACTCAAGAGGATGTTCCCCTTACTTCGGCAACAGAGATTCTCAATAGACGAGACAGGGTGATAAGACCAGTGAAACGGTTAACTTATGATGCACCTGGGGTGACTAGTGAGGAGCCAATACATTTAGCACACAGGCTTGTGGAAGCTAAAGTGGGCTTCCTGAGGCCCTTTGGAGGAAACCAATGAGTTGGTATAAAGGGAGTGTGATTTGTCGGGACGACAAAGTCTCGGCTGGGGGGAGGATGTAAGCAGTGTCAGGATGAGCTCCACCCTGACATCTGGTGGTGAGGTGTGGCAAGTTGTGGAAAAGAACTTCAGGGGCCGATCTCATTTGCATAGGCACACCCACCACGCCTAGAATGAGACCATAGCTGCCCAAATGGTCACTTTGGCTGCTGTGGGATCCCCAGTGTCTCTGTTATTGGGGCAGGAAGAATAAATTGTTATTACCCTGATTATGGGAACTGTGCTTGGAACTGTACTTGGCCTTTTGTTACGATGGAGGGATTCACCATCATCTAAGTAGCACTCGCTAGGCAAGGGTCATGGGTTCCAAAACTGTGTGAATGGAGAGAGGCTGGGGACAAGTATTAATACTTGGTGGCATGGGCCCCTTGGTGAGGGCCTTACATGCTGATTGCACTTCCTCCTCTCTCCACTGTGGAATATCAGAGCTAATTTTGATTTCATTAGAAGTCTAGTTATAGGCTGCTGAGCTCACTTTGGGCTGACAGTGCACTAGCACTGGGGCTCCCCTACTACAAGCTGAATTCACCTAAGAGCTGAAATCACTGAGTGTTGTGTTAAGCAGTGGGGGAGCCTGAAGATATATTGTGGAGCAGTTTGCGGGACGGCTGGTGAAGCAGTTCGACACAGAGCAGTGTGTGGATGGCAGGAGCTGCTTGTGGGCCGTGGAGCTGAGTGAAGGAGTTCGTGGGGCGGCTGGCGGAGCGGAGCGCAGCTGAGTGAAGGAGTTCGTGGGGCGGCTGGCGGAGCGGAGCGCAGCTGCGCGAAGGAGTTTTGTGGGGCGGCTGGCGGAGCGGAGCGGAGCGCCGCTATGGAGCTATGGGGCGGTCAGCTTCAGATCACGTAAGGTGCCTCTTACCCCCGTCCCATTTCCACCCAGGTTGGGAGGTAAAGCTCCGCCGATAAACTTTCGAACTCTGGGGCTGCCCTGACCAGGGACAGAGACTTTTGGGGCATTGGACTTTTGGGGTTGCTGGACTCAAGAACCAAAGGGAAAAGGGCATGCCCCAATTTGCCTGGGGTGGGGTTGCTTTTGCTCATGGGTTGTGTTATGAATCCGGTTGGTGGTGTTTCCCCAACATAATGCCACATTGTTTCTCTCTGTTATTAAAAGACTTTTGCTACACTCAGACTATGTGCTTGCGAGAGGGGAAGTATTGCCTCTTGGAGGCGCCCAGAGGGGGTGGTATATATTTGTCCCAGGTCACTGGGTGGGGGCTCGAGCCGGTTTGCATTGTGTTATTGGAATGGAACCCCTAGATATTGAACCCGGCCCTTGTTGCTGCCAACTCTGACGGGCAGAAGGGTTACACTAGATACCCACAGAAATGCCAGAGGAACACTGTACCCTTGTTTACCAATTTAACCTTAGCCCACCCCTCCTTTATCTCACACAGCACTTGAGTTCAGTTAAATAAAATTTCCTTTTGTTTTATATAAGAAAAAGCAAAGATTCAACTAGACACAAGTGTGAGAGATGAACACAAATGGTTATGTATAAAACCAAATAATAAAATGCAAACTAGGGCCTACACTTGTCAATAGTTCCTTTTCCTATATAGTCATAGGACTGGAAGGGTCAGCGAGAGTCCAGTCCCCTGCACTCATGGCAGGACCAAGCACCATCTAGACCATTCCTGACAGGTGTTTTTCTAACCTGCTCTTAAAAATCTCCAGTGATGGAGATTCCACAACCTCGCTAGGCAATTTATTCCAGTGCTTAACCACCCCGACAGGAAGTTTTTCCTAATGTTCAACCTTAACCTCCCTTGCTGCAATTTAAGCCCAATTGCTTCGTGTTCCAATTGCTTCGTGTTAAAGAGAACAATTTTTCTCCCTCCTTGTAACAACAGTTTTCAAGTACATAAAAGGTTATGTCCCCTCTCTGTCTTCACTTTTCCAGACTAAAGAGACAATTTTTTCAATCTTTCCTCATATGTCATATTTTCTAGACCTGTAATCATTTTTTGTTGTTCTCTGGCCTCCTCCAATTTGTCCACATCCTTCCTGAAATGTGGCGCCCAGACTGGACACAATGCTCCAGTTGAGGCCTAATCAGCCAGACTAGAGCAGAAGAATTGCTTCTCATGTCTTTCTTACAACACTCCTGCTAATACATCCCAGAATGATGTTTGCTTTTTTTTGCAACAGTGTTTACACTCTTGACTCATATTTAGCTTTTGGTCCACCCATGACCCCCATATCCCTTTCCACAGTACTCCTTCCTAGGCAGTCATTTCCCATTTTGTATGTGTGCAACTGATTGTTCCTTCCTAAGTGGAGTACTTTGCATTTGATTTTATTGAATTTCATCCTATAAAATAGATTATCTCCCCAAAGTTCAAAGTCCTTTGCAGCGGTTGCTAGCCCCAAGGAGCTCAGACATAGTCTGGCATGAAGCAGCCCACTTGTCAAGGTATCTCCACCCAGGGACACCCTGAACCAGTTTGTGTCTTTATTCCCAGACAGGGTGATCCCCTCTCTGTCATATTGTTCCTTTTCACTTCACTTTGATGTTTATAGTTTTTCCATTGACTTTTTTGGGCTAGTGCAAAGGTAAACAAATAAGCATTGCATTATATCAACAGATGACCAGGGATGGGCACAACTCCCTCCTCCTTGAATGGAGCATCAGAGGTATATTATTGCCTTTTGACTCTCTCTCACTCTTTGACCATAAGGGCATATTTTCAATATAGATAAAATATTCCTGAAATATTACATCTTGCAATGGTTATGAGTATCAATGATACAAGCTTTCAGTAGAGACTTCACATGCTGCCCTTTCTGGATAATTATAATGAAATTGGTATATCATGTGTAGTGAGTTTCATAGAATATCAGGGTTGGAAGGGACTGCAGGACAGTAAGAGCTCATCCCTTATTAGAGGGTAGAAAATCTGCAAAGCAGGAAAATCCGAGAAATGCACTGACTGTGGAAAAAAGGTTTGCTCATAAATTGAATCTTAATAGACACCCTAGAATCCACACTGGAGATAAACCCTATGAATGCCTCAGCTGTGGGAAAAGCTTCAGTTAGAGCTCCACTCTGATAAAACATCAGAAAACTCACAGGTGGGAGAGACCTTATAAGTGTCCTAACTGTTGGAAAACCTTCCGTCAGAGCTTGCACCTTGCTAAACGTGAGAGAACCCACTGGGAAGAAAAGCCCTTTAAATGCCCCTTAAATGCCCCTACTGTGCAAGACATTTCAGTTGCAATATGAATCTTTTTACCCATCAGAGAATCCATATGGGAGAGAAGCCCTACACATATCAACACTGTAGGGAAAGATTTCAGAGTAGCAACCATGTTAGTCTTTATCCATAAAAAGACAAGGAGTACTTGTGGCACCTTAGAGACTAACAAATTAGAGCATAAGCTTTCATGAGCTACAGCATCCGATGAAGTGAGCTGTAGCTCACAAAAGCTTATGCTCTAATAAATTTTTTAGTCTCTAAGGTGCCACAAGTACTCCTTGTCTTTTTACTGTGGGGACAGCTTCACAAAGAGCTCAAACCTTAGTGGACATCAGAGAACCCACACAGGAGAGAGACCTTACAACTGTAAAGACTGTGGGAAAAGTTTCAGTGTGAGCTCAGACATTATAAGGCATCAGAGGGTCTATATAGGGGAGAAACCCTACAAGTGTGAAGAAGTAGGAAAAGCTTCAGTCAGAGCTCAGAAGACATTTGTCATAAATATAAAGGGAAGGGTAAACCCCTTTGAAATCCCTCCTGGCCAGGGGAAAGCTCCTCTCACCTGTAAAGGGTTAAGAAGCTAAAGGTAACCTCGCTGGCACCTGACCAAAATGACCAATGAGGAGACAAGATACTTTCAAAAGCTGGGAGGAGGGAGAGAAACAAAGGGTCTGAGTCTGTCTGTATGCTGCGCTTGCCAGGGACAGAACAGGAATGGAGTCTTAGAACTTTTAGTAAGTAATCTAGCTAGGTATGTGTTAGATTATGATTTCTTTAAATGGCTGAGAAAAGAATTGTGCTGAATAGAATAACTATTTCTGTCTGTGTATCTTTTTTGTAACTTAAGGTTTTGCCTAGAGGGGTTCTCTATGTTTTTGAATCTAATTACCCTGTAAGATATATACCATCCTGATTTTACAGGGGGGATTTCTTTATTTCTATTTACTTCTATTTTTTATTAAAAGTCTTCTTGTAAAACACTGAATGCTTTTTCATTGTTCTCAGATCCAAGGGTTTGGGTTTGTGGTCACCTATGCAAATTGGTGAGGCTTTTTATCCAACATTTCCCAGGAAAGGGGGGGTGCAAGTGTTGGGAGGATTGTTCATTGTTCTTAAGATCCAAGGGTCTGAGTCTGTAGTCACCTAGACAAATTGGTGAGGCTTTTTACCAAACCTTGTCCAGGAAGTGGGGTGCAAGGTTTTGGGAAGTATTTTGGGGGGAAGGACGCGTCCAAACAGCTCTTCCCCAGTAACCAGTATTAGTTTGGTGGTGGTAGCGGCCTGTCCAAGGTGTAATATATTGTACCTTGGGGAAGTTTTGACCTAAGCTGGTAAAGATAAGCTTAGGAGGTTTTTCATGCAGGTCCCCCCATCTGTACCCTAGAGTTCAGAGTGGGGGAGGAACCTTGACATGGTGGCACAGTGGTGGGATTAACCTGAAATCATTTTGAGATCCAGTTGAGATTTTTTGAACTAGAAATACAGATTTTAAAAAGGAATTTTTAGGAAGTCCAGAAGGCAGCTTTGAAACTGAAAGCAGCTTGGTTTCTCTCTGCTTTGTGGCCAAGCAGAGACAAAAGGGGATTATCTTGTGAATTGCAGGTTTTCTTTGCCTGGAGGCAGGGTACTTAACTCCTGCAGGGAAATTCACAGTCTTCCAACCCAGAGGTTTTTTTTTTTTCTTTTCTTCCTAAAAGTAAATAGGGGGTGTGTGCTCTACCCATTTGCCTGGAGACAAAAGTGGCAGGGTTTTTTTTAGGATTTTGATTTTTTTTTTGTTTTACAAGGAGCACAGGTTTGAAAAGAAATTTTTTTTCTTCTTTGGGCTGGGTAAGCAGGTTTCCAAGTAGTTGGAGGTTTTTTGCTTTAATTTGGGCCCAGAGCAGAGACAAGGGAATTGTCTTTTTCTGTAGGCTGACAATCACTATCAGAGAATAGGTATTCTATTCCAGCACAGCAAAATTTTACAGCCAAGTTTTGTTTGTTTATTTCTAAACCTCGGGTGTAAAGTTAGTTAAAAACAGAGAGGTTAGAATGGCCAAATCCTCAGCTCGACTACAGCTGGAATTAGCCAAATTTCAGGCTGAGGAAAAACAAAGGGAACATGAAAGACAGATAGAACTCATGCGGCTGAAGGAGGAGGAGAAGGAAAAAGAGAGGAAGCATGTGGAGGAGATGGAGAGGATAAAGGCCCAGCAGAATATACCAACAAACCCTAGCAATCCTTCTCCAGGTACCACTTCCCATCCCAGAAAGTTCCCCACCTACAAGGCAGGTGATGATACTGAGGCCTTCTTAGAAAACTTCGAAAGGGCCTGCCTTGGGTACAACATCTCTACTGACCAATACATGGTAGAGCTGAGGCCGCAGCTCAGTGGACCCTTAGCTGAGGTGGCAGCTGAAATGCCTAAAGAACACATGAACAAGTATGAACTGTTTAAATCCAAGGCGAGAGTCAGAATGGGGATAACACCCGAGCAGTCTCGTCGGAGGTTCAGAGCCCTAAGGTGGAAACCAGACATGTCATTTACCCGACATGCCTACCACATTGTAAAACATTGGGATGCCTGCATATCAGGAGCAAGTGTTGAATCTCCAGTAAATTTGCCCTTCCTAATGCAAATGGAACAATTCTTAGAGGGTGTTCCTGAGGAAATAGAAAGATACATCCTAGATGGGAAACCCAAAACTGTAATTGAGGCAGGAGAGATTGGAGCCAGATGGGTGGAGGTGGCAGAGAAGAAGAAAACTGGTCGCAGTTGGAGCGGAGACCAGAAGGGACCACCCCAGACCACACCCTATTACCGGGGGCCGCCCAAAGCCCCACCTACCTCCCAAAGAACCCTCCAGACCCCTTATCGTCCCACCACCCCGTTCTCCAGCAACCCTCCTCGCCCCAGTGACCCGTCAGCTGGACGATGTTTTAAGTGTAACGAGCTGGGGCATGTAAAGGCCAACTGCCCCAAGAACCCCAACAGATTACAGTTCATTGCACCGGAATCACACCAGAGGTCCACAGGCCCAGATACCTCCCAGATACCCTTGGAGCGGAGGGAAACTGTGAGTGTGGGTGGGAAGAAGGTCACCGCGTGGAGGGACACCGGAGCACAAGTGTCAGCTATCCATGCTTCCTTAGTGGACCCCAATTTAATCAACCCAGAGATCCAAGTGACGATTCAACCCTTCAAGTCCAACTCTTTCAATTTGCCTACAGCCAAGTTGCCTGTCCAGTACAAGGGCTGGTCAGGAATGTGGACTTTTGCCGTCTATGATGATTATCCCATCCCCATGCTGTTGGGGGAAGACTTGGCCAATCATGTGAAGCAGGCCAAGAGGGTGGGAATGGTCACCCGCAACCAGGCTAAACAAGCCGTGAGGCCTAGCTCTGTTCCGGAAACTTCTATCAGGACCCAGTCAGAGGTGATGGACCTGGACCCCAGGCCAATGTCTGCAACAGCAGTAGTGGATCCAGTCCCAGAGACCCAGACGGAACCAGTCCCAGAACCGGAACCAGCCGAACAACCAACACCAGACCCCGTGTCAGCACTGAATCCAGTACTTGCAACCTCAACACCAGAGGGCCCCACCGAACCTGAACTGGCAGCAGCCGATAACCCTACACAAGAGGCTCAGCCGGAGCCTGAATCCCAACATAGTGCACCAGCGGAGAGCGGTTCACAGTCAACAGAAACAGCTCCATCCCCTATATCGCTTCCAGAGGGACCAAGCCTAGGTCCACAATCCCATGAGGAACTGATGTCTCCAGCATCAAGGGAACAGTTCCAGACCGAACAGGAAGCAGATGAAAGCCTCCAGAGAGCTTGGACGGCGGCACGGAGCAACCCACCGCCTCTCAGCTCTTCTAATCGATCCAGGTTTGTTGTAGAAAGAGGACTTTTATACAAGGAAACTCTTTCTGGGGGACACCAGGAAGACTGGCATCCTCAGAGACAGTTGGTAGTTCCAACTAAATACCGGGCCAAGCTCTTGAGCTTAGCCCATGATCACCCTAGTGGCCATGCTGGGGTGAACAGGACCAAAGACCGTTTGGGGGGGTCATTCCACTGGGAGGGAATGGGCAAGGATGTTTCTACCTATGTCCAGTCTTGTGAGGTGTGCCAAAGAGTGGGAAAACCCCAAGACCAGGTCAAAGCTCCTCTCCAGCCACTCCCCATCATTGAAGTTCCATTTCAGCGAGTAGCTGTGGATATTCTGGGTCCTTTTCCGAAAAAGACACCCAGAGGAAAGCAGTACATACTGACTTTCATGGATTTTGCCACCCGATGGCCGGAAGCAGTAGCTCTAAGCAACACCAGGGCTAAAAGTGTGTGCCAGGCACTAGCAGACATTTTTGCCAGGGTAGGTTGGCCCTCCGACATCCTCACAGATGCAGGGACTAATTTCCTGGCAGGAACTATGAAAAACCTTTGGGAAGCTCATGAGGTAAATCACTTGGTTGCCACTCCTTACCATCATCAAACAAATGGCATGGTGGAGAAGTTTAATGGAACTTTGGGGGCCATGATACGTAAATTCATAAATGAGCACTCCAATGATTGGGACCTAGTATTGCAGCAGTTGCTCTTTGCCTACAGAGCTGTACCACATCCCAGTTTAGGGTTTTCCCCATTTGAACTTGTATATGGCCGTGAGGTTAAGGGGCCATTAGAGTTGGTGAAGCAGCAATGGGAGGGATTTACACCTTCTCCAGGAACTAACATTCTGGACTTTGTAACCAACCTACAAAACACCCTCCGAACCTCTTTAGCCCTTGCTAGAGAAAACTTACAGGATGCTCAAAAAGAGCAAAAAGCCTGGTATGATAAACATGCCAGAGAGCGTTCCTTCAAAGTAGGAGACCAGGTCATGGTCTTAAAGGCGCTCCAGGCCCATAAAATGGAAGCATCGTGGGAAGGGCCATTCGTGGTCCAGGAGCGCCTGGGAGCTGTTAATTATCTCATAGCATTCCCCACCTCCAACCGAAAGCCTAAGGTGTATCATATTAATTCTCTAAAGCCCTTTTATTCCAGAGAATTAAAGGTTTGTCAGTTTACAGCCCAGGGAGGAGACGACGCTGAGTGGCCTGAAGGTGTCTACTACGAAGGGAAATGTGCTGGTGGTGTGGAAGAGGTGAACCTCTCCATGACCCTTGGGCGTATGCAGCGACAGCAGATCCAGGAGCTGTGCACTAGCTACGCGCCAACGTTCTCAGCCACCCCAGGACTGACTGAACGGGCATACCACTCCATTGACACAGGTAATGCTCACCCAATTAGGGTCCAACCTTACCGGGTGTCTCCTCAAGCTAAAACTGCTATAGAACGGGAGATCCAGGATATGTTACAGATGGGTGTAATCCGCCCCTCTGAAAGTGCATGGGCATCTCCAGTGGTTCTAGTTCCCAAACCAGATGGGGAAATACGTTTTTGCGTGGACTACCGTAAGCTAAATGCTGTAACTCGCCCAGACAACTATCCCATGCCACGCACAGATGAACTATTAGAGAAACTGGGAAGGGCCCAGTTCATCTCTACCTTGGACTTAACCAAGGGGTACTGGCAGGTACCGCTAGATGAATCTGCCAAGGAAAGGTCAGCCTTCATCACACATCTCGGGCTGTATGAATTTAATGTACTCCCTTTCGGGCTGCGAAATGCACCTGCCACTTTCCAAAGACTTGTAGATGGTCTCCTAGCGGGATTAGGAGAATATGCAGTCGCCTACCTTGACGATGTGGCCATATTTTCGGATTCCTGGGCAGACCACCTGGAACATCTACAAAAAGTCCTTGAGCGCATAAGGGAGGCAGGACTAACTGTTAAGGCTAAGAAGTGTCAAATAGGCCTAAACAGAGTGACTTACCTTGGACACCAGGTGGGTCAAGGAACTATCAGCCCCCTACAGGCCAAAGTGGATGCTATCCAAAAGTGGCCTGTCCCAAAGTCAAAGAAACAGGTTCAATCCTTCTTAGGCTTGGCCGGTTATTACAGACTATTTGTACCGCACTACAGCCAAATCGCTGCCCCACTGACAGACCTAACCAAAAAGAAACAGCCAAATGCTGTTCAGTGGACCGGAAAGTGTCAGAAGGCCTTTAACAAGCTTAAAGCGACACTCATGTCTGACCCTGTACTAAGGGCCCCAGACTTTGACAAACCGTTCCTAGTAACCACAGATGCATCCGAGCGTGGTGTGGGAGCAGTTTTAATGCAGAAAGGACCTGATCAAGAATTCCACCCTGTAGTGTTTCTCAGCAAAAAACTGTCTGAGAGGGAAAGCAACTGGTCAGTCACTGAAAAAGAATGTTATGCCATTGTCTACGCTCTGGAAAAGCTACGCCCATATGTTTGGGGACGGCGTTTCCACCTGCAAACCGACCATGCTGCACTAAAGTGGCTTCACACTGTCAAAGAAACTAACAAAAAACTTCTTCGGTGGAGTTTAGCTCTCCAAGATTTTGATTTCGACATCCAACACATCTCAGGAGCTTCTAACAAAGTGGCTGATGCACTCTCCCGTGAAAGTTTCCCAGAATCAACTGGTTAAAATCGTCCTTGAGATGTGGAAAATATTGTTAGTCTTTATGTACTTGGTAGTATATTTAGAGATGCATGTGTCTTATTAACTCTGTTTTCCTAGAGCTCCAGGAAGAAATCCCAGGCAGTGTTTCACCCTAGCTGAGATTTGGGGGGCGTGTCATAAATATAAAGGGAAGGGTAAACCCCTTTGAAATCCCTCCTGGCCAGGGGAAAGCTCCTCTCACCTGTAAAGGGTTAAGAAGCTAAAGGTAACCTCGCTGGCACCTGACCAAAATGACCAATGAGGAGACAAGATACTTTCAAAAGCTGGGAGGAGGGAGAGAAACAAAGGGTCTGAGTCTGTCTGTATGCTGCGCTTGCCAGGGACAGAACAGGAATGGAGTCTTAGAACTTTTAGTAAGTAATCTAGCTAGGTATGTGTTAGATTATGATTTCTTTAAATGGCTGAGAAAAGAATTGTGCTGAATAGAATAACTATTTCTGTCTGTGTATCTTTTTTGTAACTTAAGGTTTTGCCTAGAGGGGTTCTCTATGTTTTTGAATCTAATTACCCTGTAAGATATCTACCATCCTGATTTTACAGGGGGGATTTCTTTATTTCTATTTACTTCTATTTTTTATTAAAAGTCTTCTTGTAAAACACTGAATGCTTTTTCATTGTTCTCAGATCCAAGGGTTTGGGTTTGTGGTCACCTATGCAAATTGGTGAGGCTTTTTATCCAACATTTCCCAGGAAAGGGGGGGTGCAAGTGTTGGGAGGATTGTTCATTGTTCTTAAGATCCAAGGGTCTGGGTCTGTAGTCACCTAGGCAAATTGGTGAGGCTTTTTACCAAACCTTGTCCAGGAAGTGGGGTGCAAGGTTTTGGGAAGTATTTTGGGGGGAAGGACGCGTCCAAACAGCTCTTCCCCAGTAACCAGTATTAGTTTGGTGGTGGTAGCGGCCAGTGCAAGGATAACGGGCGTAATATTTTGTACCTTGGGGAAGTTTTGACGTAAGCTGGTAAAGATAAGCTTAGGAGGTTTTTCATGCAGGTCCCCACATCTGTACCCTAGAGTTCAGAGTGGGGGAGGAACCTTGACAGAGATATTAACTGGACGGCAAGTTACATTTCCAAACCCCTTTTTTGTGGTAAGATTATTTGTAAGAGTTTCTCTAAAAGGGGAGGAACCATTACACCCACACCGTTGGCCTCCCCTGTTGGTCTTTATCCAATACCCATCAGCCCACTGTGTAATAACACAGGAGCTCTTTCCCACAGGATGCCCATAGGGATCAGATTGGTTTCGGGTAAAACATAACACTCCCTCAGAGAGTACTGCAACTGAATACTCCTGGTCCTGATAGGTGGCTTGCTGTAAAGAGGTCTTGTTCCAGAACGGTGAGTCCGTTCTTTCCTGCTCTTTGGTGGTGGCTAATTCTGCTAGGGTCAAGGGCAGCATGTCAAGGGGCATTCCTGTTTTGGGGGATAGTGGAGTTGGAGCACATACCCAGCAATCAGTCTGGTTTGTTAAATTAGCAACATGGTGCACAAGCAAAACAAAGGAGTTATGCTCCCGATATGCACAGTTTGGAAATACCAATACAAAGAATAACAATGTTATCCAATTAATTATTACCAGAGTCTTCCCAACCCAGGGTCTCCAATACCTGGGTGGGCCCATTTTAGCATTAAGGTGCCCGCTATTTGTGTCGTTTAAACAGTAGCTTTAGCCCGAGATCGTCACTAGATGAGGAGTCAGCAGGTTGGACGGTCCACGGTTCTGCTGACGAGGGGGCAGGTACTGCCTTCAGACGAGAGTGATGGATCCAGTTCTTGTGTCTCTCGATCTTTGCCGCTGTATGGGAGATCAGCAGGACGGTATAGGGTCCTTTCCACTTTTCCTGGAAAGGCTCGTCTTTCCAGGTGCGAACAAGCACAGAGTCACCGGGCTGTAAGGAGTGAACGGGAGAGTCCAAGGGGAGAGGCTGGGAATCCTTGGTATACCTGTGAAGAGACAAGAGAACAGCAGACAGGGAACACATATACTGTGACAAAAAAACATCACCCAACTTCCATTCCCCTGACAGAACCGGGGTGCCATTCATGGGCCATGCCCTTCCAAACATAATTTCAAAGGGACTGAGCCCTAATCTACCCTTTGGGAGAACGCGGATACGGAGTAGGACGAGGGGCAAAGCATCAGGCCATCGCAGTGAGGCTTCTTGGCACGCTTTTGAGAGATGCCGTTTAAGGGTCTGATTGGTACGCTCCACTACACCACTGGCTTGCGGTCTCCAGGGCATATGGAGTTTCCAGGGGATCTGTAAGGCATGTGAGATGCTTTGAATGATTTTTGACGTGAAGTGTGTCCCATTGTCAGATTCCATCCACAGGGGGAGTCCAAAGCGAGGAACGATCTCCTTAACAAACTTGAGGGCCACTGTTCTGGCAGTGCAGTTATGGCATGGGAAGGCTTCTGGCCATCCGCTGAACCGATCCACTATGACAAGGAGATATTTGAACCCTTGGGTCCAGGGAAACTCAGTAAAGTCTATTTGCCACACTTGTCCGGGGCCCGGAGTGGGTTCTAGGGCAGCCGGTGGCACAGGATGTCCCGGTCGGGGGTTATTCTTTTGGCAGACTAAGCAGTCCGCTTGTACCTGGGCAGCCAGGGGTCGGAGTCCGGAAGTGATAAAGTATTTTCCCATTAGCTGGATAAGTGTTTCCCTGCCAGCATGAGTGGTTGGATGTAGTTTCTGCAGCACTGGCCAGATTAGGCCCTTTGGTAAGAGGACCTTCCCTTCTGGGGAATGGAGCCATCCCTCCTTTTCCCGGAGACCGAGTTTGTCAGTTAGCTGTCTCTCCTCCCCAGAGTACTGAGGGGTTGGAAGTTCCCCTACTGATGGGATAAGGGCATGCATATGGGCATTCTCAGCCTGCGGGGATGGCAGGGTGGCAGCATGCTTAGCCTCTCTATCTGCCCGGGCGTTACCTCTGGCCACATCTTGATCCTCCCTTTGATGGGCTTTACAGTGTACCACCGCCACTTCCGAGGGGAGTTGTATGGCTTCTAGGAGCCAGAGGATTTGGGGCCCGTACTTGACTGGGGAGCCTTGGGCTGTCAGCATTCCCCTTTGCTTTCATAGGCCAGCATGAGCATGCAGCACACCAAAAGCATACTTTGAATCAGTAAAAATGTTGACCCGCTTTCCTTTTGACAGTTCAAGTACACGGGTCAGGGCTATTAGTTCGGCAAGCTGGGCAGAGGTCCCAGCAGGCAAACCTTCAGCTTCCACAGTGTCATGGAGGGTCACAACAGCATAACCCGCCCTCCTTTGTCCATCTATTACAGTACTGCTACCATCAGTGTACCACTCATAATCTGCATTTGGGAGAGGTACATCCTTTAAATCCGGACGGCTGGAGTACTGGACATCTATGATCTCTAAACAGTCATGTTTCTGTTCCTCTGTTTCTGGCAAGAGAGTGGCTGGGTTAAGGGAGGGGCAAGGCTGTAGGGTGACTTCAGAGTTCTCTAACAGCTTAGCCTGGTACCGAGCAATCCGAGCCTGAGTGAGCCAAAGCCCTCCCTTTGCATCCAATAAGGCTCGGACCATATGGGGAGTATAGATTTGCATAACCCCTCCCAATGTTAGCTTCTCAGCTTCCTCAAGCAATAGGGCAGTAGCTGCGACCGCCCGTAAACATGCCGGCCAACCCTTTGCAACCTGATCCAATTGCTTAGAAAAATAAGCCACAGGACGCTTCCATGCTCCTAACAGCTGTGTAAGCACTCCTAGGGCCACCCCCCTTCGTTCATGTACATACAACTGAAACGGCTTAGAGAGATCTGGCAGGCCCAGAGCCGGGGCTTCCATCAATTTTCTTTTTAGGATTTTAAATGCCCTGTCAGCCTCTGGGGTCCAATAGAAGGGGTCATGATCTGCTCCTTTTACACAGTCGTACAGGGGTTTAGCCCACAGTCCAAACTCTGGGATCCATATCCTGCAAAAGCCTGCCATACCCAGAAATGCCCTGAACCGCTTACGGTTACTTGGGGAGGAACTTGACAGATAGATTCCTTTCTTTCGCTTGAAAGCTGACGCTCCCCTTGCCTTAGCTGTAACCTGATCCCTCTCCACCTCAGACAACAGGGTTCTCAGGAGGACGTTACAATCATCCCAGTCCGGCTTGTGACTACTGAGGCACCCCTCAAAGACTGATATAAACCTGCTTGCGTTCGTTGAGAATTCCCCAGCCTGTGTTTTACAAGCTGCTAAGTCTATTGGATTGAATGGCACATGGGTGTAAACTTGCATAGTGGTAGCCTGACGTCCGTCTGCCCCTGGGCAAGCCACAACAGTCTTGGTAAGCAAAGGATAGAGTCCCACCGAGGGGGCAATCTCTGTAACCCGAGGCATCCTACCCTTATACGGTGGGGGTGTGGGGGCCGAAGGGGACACCGGCTCTGCCATTACAGTGGGGGTGGGGGTCTGGGGACTAACATTAGCTGCTACCAAACCAGTTGGAGTCAGATTACAGCGCTGTAAAATATCTGGTCGAGTACATAAAGTCAGAAACAAATGCGCATACATATGTTCATTCCATTTCCTTGTTCTCTGACAGAACAGGAGTAACTGAAGGATCGTGTTGTAATTAATTGACCCTCCTGGTGGCCACCACTCCTGGTCCTCTAGTTGATATTGAGGCCAGTCAACTGTACAGAATCATTTTAATTGGCTCTTAGTCATCGGATCCTCACCAAATACCTTCCAGTTTGCTAGAATGCACTCTAGGGGCGTACACCGTGCCCTAACCTCTGAGCTCTGTCCCTGTCCCATACCTCCAGGGTAACTCTGGGCGTCCTCAGGTTCCAACAGAGCATATAATCCGGATTTTAAAAGGTTCCTACCTTATCCAAGGGACCGGTTCTTCACCGCCGTCCTGCAGCTGCTCCTCCCCCACGTCTAAGGGACCGGTTCTTCACCGCCGTCCACAACTGCTTCTCCACTATATGAGTGCGTTGCACCGTTGTGCCCTCTGGGGTCGATCAAATCGCGTCTCCTCCGAGGCCCCCGATGAACTCACCGGTGCGCGCTGGGCGTCGGTCCTCATCGCAATCCTTGACCTCCAGGAGGGGTCCGGGCAAGGCTAAATTGCAGCCTCGTCGCCCACCCAGGGACGCCAAAAGCTGTTGCCGGCACCCAGTGCCGAGAGGCTGAACAACAGCTTGAGTTGGTTCGTTACCCGGTGTGCTGCACCCAATAATCACAATGGGGTGGAGAAGCAGAAAAGTTTATTTGAAGCTTCAAAAAGGTACAGGGAGATTTGAATCTCAAATCCTGTACAACAAAGCAGGAAGTTACACAGGCTTTTATACATCCTTTTTCCCAGCATACTTATCCAATAGCAAGCTGCTCCAAGTATCCATATAGCCAGCCAATCCAGTTCCCAGCTAGTTCCCTGATTCTCTGTATCATTTGTTAAACTATACATAAAGCTGCTTTATTCAGCATTGTTCTTCCATATCTCCCCTGTTTGGCCTTGCTTAGTTTCAGGCAGTCTGACTCTGCAACATACTGTTGCAGATTCTCAGCATAACTGCTGTGTGTGCCTCCAGGCTGGGGGGCCAAGGACACTTGGGCCTAGCACGCAGAGCTGCTGCGAGTGCCTCCAGGCAGGAGGGGGGGGCCAAGGACACCGGGGCCTAGTGCGAGGGGGCTTCATCGACACTCGTGGTCTTCCATCCCCTCGAGTTACCTAGTGGCCATGCCCCAGTGTTCCCAACAAATCCATCCATGAATTCTCCTTCATAGACACCTGTCCCAGATCCACAGGATCAGTGTGAAGCCCCAGGTTTTAAACCGTCCCTGGGAGGATCCGCTTCAGTGTGCCAGGACCTCCACATGGTCTTACTCTTCCTTCATGGTGGGCCGCATGGCCTCAACACCTCCAAGTCTGAGCCACTACAGCTCTCCTGCGTCACACCATGAGCTGTGCCCAGCAAGTCCAACATTTATCACACTCCTTATTCTCCGAGGCGTGAGGATGGGCTTTTTCTTAGGAAAGTGTTAAATATACAAATTGCACTCAAAATCCCGATTCCACGGACACCAAAGTCTGCTCCAACCTGGACAGGGACCTGCCAGGCCCAGAATTCTGTCACTGCTCAGCAAGGGCCCCAGCGCTCAGTGACAGTACCCGAGAGACCAGCTCCGAGGGACCTCTCATTCAGCAAGAAGAGCAAACGTTCACCTGTTCTGAAAACAATCCAAGGATGCTCAGGAGCACTTACAGTGAGGGTTGGTTTCCAACCTGCTGGGAATGCTGCACAATGCCTGCACTGGGATCGCTACAGAATAGAAATTGGACGTAAGATATTACTTGAAATGACTCAACACTTAGCCCATGAAAGGGCATCTGGTGGGAGAAGTTTGTGGGGAGGGGCATCAACTAAAGTCAGTGGGTATTTTACAAGCTGCAGGACAATGCCTTAAAGACAATGCCTCTTTAAAATAGCAATTAAAGAGAGACAAAAATCAATGCTAAAAGTGTGGCCATTGATGGTTTTTTCCCCCCATGCCTCTAATTTTGGATCTGTGAGTGGATATGCCTTGGGCTTGGCTGTCGCAGTCTGTGGGCACCCACCACTTCTGATAACCTGGCCCGAGGCACCTCGCCCAAAATTAATGGGCAATCCTGCAAACGTTGGCCCAGATTTGGGCACCCAGCAGCTCCCACTCAGAGCCATGGGGAATATTCTCTCTCTCTCTCCCCACCGTTAAGATGCTGTGTCCTGAACTTTTAGGAAGACTTGGCCTTATGAGACGTGAAAGGTATTAGTCAATTCCCCCAGTTCTCTTGAGTGCTGAGATCTCATTGCCGGGTTCTGTCTCTGATCCCATCCTCAGGGACAAGGAGACAGAGAAGCAACCCCTGGCGGGTGTGTCAGAGGTGCACTCTTCCCACTCACCATCCCTTTCTGAACCATAACACCTCTGATAGCTACTGCCATGGTGTGCTGGGCCCATAGGATTAGCACTGTATCCAGCTTTTAAACAGTCTCTTGCAGGATCCCCTCCCATGGGGCAGTCCCCCAAGGGATCCCCCTCTTCTGCAATGTGGCCTCAATGCTTCCAAGACTGAGTTTCGGACTCCAACCTTGTGCTTCATGCCATGAGCTCTTCCCAGCGAATCCAGCTGAGCCAGACCCCTGGGCAGAGACTTTTATACTCTGCAGGGACCAGTGTTCTTCAGCCAGGATTTGCAGTGACACCCAGCAGCATTTTCCAAATGAAAAATCTTTACATTTGTCCTTATTGAATTTAATCCTATTTACTTCAGACCATTTCTCCAGTTTGTCCAGATCCTTTTGAATTTTAATCCTATCCTCCAAATCACTTGCCATCTATGAACTGGTTCAGTGATCTATGAGACAGGGCTCACAACTAAGGCTTGGCCTACACGTACAAGTTATGTCACACAGTGAGAACAGAGACCTCGGCCTGCTCAGGCCTACGACAAACACACTAGAAAAATCATGCCACAGTTTAATAATTGGTTGATTAGGCTACACATAAGAAAAAGGAGTGAAAACAAAGCATAAATCATTCTGGGACTGAAACTGAGCAATTACAGAAGAGAAACTTAATTAAACCCTTATGCAAGTCCCTTTTTCAGAGAGAGGATATTGGTTAGAGTCTTGTCCTGTCAAGCAATCCTTGGTAGTGGGGATAAAAGGACTAGTTCTGTGGTGGAGTTCTGGGCTGATTGCTATGAAAGATGGTTACCTGTCCTGCTCCTGACAAGACAGACAGATACAAAGTGGGAGAGGAGACAGCACAGTATAAGTGGGGGAAATACAGCTTTGGTTGCTGCTCTCAGGACACCAAGTGGCTGGTCAGTCACGGATGTAGGCTTTGGCTCTGGGCTGGCAGGTCGGCCACGACAGCTGTTGCTCTGGGCTTGCTTCCCTGATCTGGGACATCATCTGACTGGTCTGGCTAGGCCCCTCTCCTTCACTGGTCCTTCTCAGGCTGGGCAGAGCCAGATGGGCTGTCTCCTCCTGTCATGTTGGTGCCACGTTGTGCAGTTGGCTGCAGGATCAGGGAAAAAGCTGAGAGAGAGATAGGAGAGGAGGAAGAGAGTGGAGGTGGGACAGAGAAGGGAAGACAGAGCAGGAGCTCACACGTACCAGGCAGGGTGCTTGCTGGTCCAGCAGTGATGGCCAGGTGTCCTTACCAGAGTGCTGGTCTGGATGTCCTGATCATCCAGACTCACCAATGAAGGACAGCGTCTCTGGAGAAAAGCAGAGGCTGTTGGCCTTTCCCCCAGCAGTCCACCCTTTCTGGCCCCAAAGTCTCTTTTGTAAGCTCTAAATAGAGTGCGGGAGGGAGGGGGAACAGACCATCCCCTCATTAGTTCATTCACTAATTATCCTGATTTCTGACACACCATTTCTGACACACATCATGATTTCTGAGTCTGTCCTCCCTTGGTTTATCAGTCATGACCCTAATACAGTTCTGGGGTTGCATTTTTGTTTGGACAAATCCTGTGTTTCTGATCCCTTCTCGTAATCCTCCTATCAATAGTCACTGTTACAGGTTATTGTAACGTTTTCTGAACTTTCTCCCATGTCCCAGCACTTGATCTGACAGTTAGGGTAGATCTGCAGGCTCCAATTACTGCAAGAGTATCTTGGTAAAAGTGGATCAGATTCATAGATTAATATATATTAATGGGCCAGAAGGGACCATTCTGACCATCATGTCTGAGCTCTTGTACCACACAAGCCAGAGAACCTCACCTAGTGACTCCTGTACTGAGGCCCATACCGTGTGGTTTAATGAGAACAGATCTGTTACAACCACATCCTAGCTTGATTTAAAGGCTTCACGTGACAGAAAATCCATCACATTCCCAGGTAAATTGTGGCTAATCCCCTCACTGCTTAAATTTGAGCCAATTTTGATTTAAAAAAAAATCTGTGGAAAATTTCTTTGAAAAAGGACTTTTAAAAACCATCTGAATGTTGCCATCTTTGACTTGGTTGTCCCCCCCCCCCCAACAAATTCTAATTGCAAATGCTTAGATGCCTATTTTTTGGGTGCACATCATGAGAAATTTTAAGGGGATAAATTTCAAACCACCTAGGAGATTTAGGAGCACCACTTCCAGTGACTTCAGATGAGACTTGTGCTCCTAAACTCCCTAGGCACGTTTAAAAATGTCCCCCTTCAGGGGCAGGTTTGTAGAAGCTGGGTGCTCAGTATTTTCTGCAAACCAGCCTTCTTTAAAGTGTCTGAATTTGGGCATCCAAAGTCTGTATTTGGTTTTAAAATGGAGCCCAATCCTGTTAAATGTAGACCTTAGAACCCAGGTCACCCAGTGGAAGAGACTCTCCTGTGCAAATGGCTCTAAGGTGTTGTCTAAAATTCTACGTGTGTGATAAATGAAGGGGATTGGGTGGTGCTCCCTTTTATGGACACCCACCCAGCCAGTTAACTATCAAGTCCCTCTTGGTGGCTGTTCTCTGCTTGCTTTACCTGTAAAGGGTTAAGAAAAATCCCCAGGTAAAGGAAAGGGAGTGGGCACCTGACCAAAAGAGCCAATGGGAAGGCTAGAACTTTTGAAAATGGGGAAAAAACTTCCCCTTTGTGTCTGCTGTGGTTCTTCGGGAAAGAGGGAAACAGGGTATTAGTTATGCTGTGAGAAGCTGAAGTCCAGATATGAAAATTATCAGATCATATCTAGAACTACCTATTTAACAACCCAGATATGTAAGTAGATCAGGAATGTTTAGAAAGACACGATTAGGTTTATTTCTGTTTATTTCTTTTGGCTAGTGGACTCCTCTGTGCTAACTCCAAATGCTTTTTGTTTTGCTTGTAACCTTTAAGCTGGACCTCAAGAAGGTTATTCTTGATGTTTAATTTTTGTAAGTGGGTTTTTTAAATCTAGCAAATGTCTAAGTTCCAGATGTATTTTCTTTCTTTTTGTTTTTAAAAATTTACCCTTTTTTAAGAACAGGATTGGATTTTTGGTGTCCTAAGAGGTTTGTGCATATGCTGTTTAATTAGCTGGGGGAAACAGCTAATTTCCTTTGTTTTCTTTCTCAGCTCTTCCCCAGGGTGGTGGGGGGGAAGAGCTTGAGGGTACCCCACAGGAAGGAATTCCCAAGTGTGCCTTCCTGGGTTCCAAGAGGTTTGCATTTGGGTGGTGGCAGCATCTACCCATCCAAGGTCAGAGAGAAGCTGTAACCTTGGGAGTTTAATACAAGCCTAGAGTGGCCACTGTTAATTTTTACAATCCTTACAGGCCCCCGCCATCTGCATTCGAAGTGCCAGAGTGGGGAATGAGCCTTGACATGGTGGCAGTAATGGGATCATTTTCAACCAGAAGCACAGGCCTCAGGGTTTTAAAAGGGCACATTTTTCCTTTTGGATGTTTGAAAGCCAGGGAGGTTTTTTTTAAAAATTCTTTTCTTCTCTTTGCTGCCTGAGGTGGAACAGGCCAAGCCAGGGAGTCCAACAAGCAGGTTTTTTTATTTTATTTTTTTCTAGTTCATGGCAATGCAATAGCTAGGCTAGAGTAGGGCAGCCTGTGTATGAGATTGAGGTCAGGCACCGAAATCCCAAAGCAGCACACCACGGAGAAGACAGACCCAAATCAAGACAGAAGACAGAACCAAATTGGGGGGGAGGGATAGCTCAGTGGTTTGAGCATTGGCCTGCTAAACCCAGGGTTGTGAGTTCAATCCTTGAGGGGGCCATTTAGGGATCTGGGGCAAAAATTGGGGATTGGTCCTGCTTCAAGCAGGGGGTTGGACTAGATGACCTCCTGAGGTCCCTTCCAACCCTAACCTTCTATGATTCTATGATTCAAGCCCAGACATCCAGCTCCATGAAGGAAATGCAGGGAGGGGATGGGGGACCAGGAATTTCCCAGGAGGGAAGAGTCAGGCCTCCCCAATCCGAGATCCAGGTGCCAAGATGGGGGGATGCCCTGAACTCAGACCGAGTTCTAACTGCGGAAGACAGGAGTTTCTTCCTAGAGATGAAGCACTTGGAAGCGGAGGAGAAGTGCTTGGAGGTCGAAGCTCTTAGAGCTGGAAAGGGCTAAGCTGGGTCCACCAGGTAACCCTAACAGTCCTTCTCCAGGTACCGCTCCCCATTCCAAAAAATTCCCCACATACAAGGTAGGCAATGATACAGAGGTCTTCTTAGAACATTTTGAAAGGGCCTGCCTTGGGTACAACACCCCTACAGACCAGTATATGGTGGAGCTGAGGCCACAACTCAGTGGATCCTTAGCAGAAGTGGCAGCTGAAGTGCCTAAAGAACACATGAACAAGTACAAACTTTTTAAACAAAAGGCCAGAATTAGAATGGGGCTAACACCCGAGCATGCCCGTCAGCAGTTCAGAGCCCGAAGGTGGAAACCAGACGTGGCATTTTCCTGACACGCCTACCAGATTGTAAAAAATTGGGATACCTGGATATGAGGAGCAAGTGTTAAATCTCGGGAAGATCTGTGTCTCCTCATGCAAATGGAGCAGTTCTTAGAGGGTGTTCCTGAGGAAATAGAAAGGTACATCCTAGATGGGAAGCCCCAAACTGTAATCAAGGCAGGGAAGATCAGAACCAAAATGGGTGGAGGTGGCGGAGAAGAAGAAAGCTAGTAGCAGTTGGAGAGGATACCAGAAGGGGCAACCCGAGACAACACCCCACCCTCAGAGTCAGCCCAAAGCCCCACCTCGCAAGGAGGAGCCCTCCACACAGCCAGGGAGACCCCAGATGCCCCCTCGTCCCACCACCCCACTCTCCAACCACCCACCTCGCCCCAGCCCATTGTCAGCTGGGTGATGCTTCAAATGTAATGAGCTGGGGCATGTGAAGGCCAGCTGCCCCAAGAGCACCAGCCAACTGCAACTGTTCACCCCGGGGTCCCACCGACAGCCTTCAGGCCCAGATGCTTTGCAAATACCCCCAGAGCGAAGGGAAACTGTGAGTGGGCGGGAGAAAGATTACTGTGTGGAGAGACACTGGAGCACAGGTGTCAGCTATCCACCAATCCCTAGTGGACCCCAAATTTATTGACCCAGAGGCCCAGGTGACAGTGCAACCCTTTAAGGCCAGCTCTTTTAACTTGCGTCATAACCATACAGCTAAGGGTAGCCTAAAATTCCTCCTTACCTGTAAGGGGTTAAGAAGCTCAAATAACCTGGTTGGCACCTGACCAAAAGGACCAATGGGGAAAGATGATACTTTCAAATTGGGGTGGGTGGGAGGCTTTGTTTGTGTGTTCTCTTGGGAAGCAGAGAAGCACAGGGTCAGAAAATTCCTTCTCCTATAAACCATCCTAAAATGAGTCTCAATCTTTCAAAAAGAGTAAGTAAATAAGGCAGGGCACATTAGATTACCTTTTCTTTTCAACTTGTGAATTTTCCCTGTGCTAAGAGGGAGGTTTATCCCTGTTTTTTGTAACTTTAAAGTTTTGCCTAGAGGGGACTTCTCTGTGTTTTGAATCTGATTACCCTGTAAAGTTACCTTCCATCCTGGTTTTACAGAGGTGCTTCTGTTACTTTTTTTTTTATAATAAAGTTCTGTTTTTTAAGAATCTGGTTTACCTATTTGGTTGGTATATTATTCTCAAGCCTTCTCAGGAAGGGGATGTAGGGCTTGCGGGGATATTCTGGGGGAATAGGAACTCCAAGTGGTCCTTTCCCTGATTCTTTGTCTAAATCACTTGGTGGTGGCAGCGTACCGTCCAAGGACAAAGGATTTGTGCCTTGGTGAAGTTTTTAACCTACGCTGGTAGAAATAAGCTTCGGGGGCTTTCTTGCAGGTCCCCACACCTGTACCCTAGAGTTCAGAGTGGGAAGGGAGCCCTGACACTTGCCTACAGCCAGGTTGCCTGTCCAGTACAAGGGCTGGTCAGGAATATGGACTTTGGCAGGCTATGATGATTATCCCATTCCCATGCTGCTGGGAGACGACTTAGCCAACCATGTGAGGTTAACAAAATGGGTGGAGATGGTCACCCGCAGCCAGGGCCAGCCCACAACGTTTTGGCACCTGAGGCGGGGACCTCAAATGACGCCCCCATGACCGCTCGCTTGGGCCAAAACTTTGAAAGGTCTCAATTCTGCCTTCTTCCTGTTCTACTCCTGTCATAAATATAAAGGTAAGGGTAACCACCTTTCTGTATACAGTGCTGTAAAATCCCTCCTGGCCAGAGGCAAAACCCTTTCACCTGTAAAGGGTTAAGAAGCTAAGGTAACCTCACTGGCACCTCACCCAAAATGACCAATGAGGGGACAAGATACTTTCAAATCTGGAGGGGGCAAGGACAAAGGGTTTTGTCTGTTGGTGTGATATCTTTGCCAGGAACAGATCAAGGATGCAAGCTCTCCAACTCCTGTAAAGTTAGTAAGTAATCTAGCTAGAAAATGCGTTAGGTTTTCTTTGTTTAATGGCTGGTAAAATAAGCTGTGCTGGATGGAATGTATATTCCTGTTTTTGTGTCTTTTTGTAACTTAAGATTTTACAGAGGTGATTCTTTTACCTTTTCTTTAAATAAAATTCTTCTTTTAAGAACCTGATTGATTTTTCATTGTCCTTAAGATCCAAGGGTTTGGGTCTGTGTTCACCTGTACCAGTTGGTGAGGATATTATTATCAAGCCTTCCCCAGGAAAGGGGGTGTAGGGCTTGGGGGAATATTTTGGGGGAATAGGACTCCAAGTGGTCCTTTCCCTGTTCTTTGTCTAAAACACTTGGTAGTGCCAGCGTTTTACCTAATCCAAGGGCAAAGACTTTGTGCCTTGGAAGGTTTAACCTAAGATGGTGGAAATAAGCTTAGGGGGTCTTTCATGCAGGTCCCCACATCTGTACCCTAGAGTTCAGAGTGGGGAAGGAACCTTGACAACTCCTCTCATGGTACTGCTCTGCTACCTACCCCAATAAAGGAGAACTAAGAACTTAAAATGCTTGCTCAAAAATTTTAAGTAACACTTAACTTTCACACACCTGAACAGCAAATGTAACTTTTCTTGTCTGCGTCGTAAACACTGGCATTTTTATCTGTTTGAATAATCAACAGCCTAACCAAAAGAAGGCTGAGGGGAGATATGATTGCGCTCTATAAATATATCAGAGGGATAAATACTAGAGAGGGAGAGGAATTATTTAAACTCAGTACCAATGTGGACACAAGAACAAATGGATATAAACTGGCCATCAGGAAGCTTAGACTTGAAATTAGACAAAGGTTTCTAACCATCAGAGGAGTGAAGTTCTGGAACAGCCTTCCAAGGGAAGCAGTGGGGGCAAAAGACCTATCTGGCTTCAAGGTTAAACTCAATAAGTTTATGGAGGAGATGGTATGATGGGATAACATGATTTTGGCAATTAATTGATCTTTAACTATTTATGGTAAATAGGCCCAATGGCCTGTGATGGAATGTTAGATGGGATGGGATCTGAGTTACTACAGAGAATTCTTTCCTGGGTATCTGGCTGGTGAATTTTGCCCACATGCTCAGGGTTCAGCTGATCGCCATATTTGGGGTCAGGAAGATTGGAAGAGGCCCTGGGGGGTTTTCGCCTTCCTCTGCAAGGTCACTTGCTGGAGGATTGTCTGCACCTTGAAGTCTTTAAACCATGATTTGAGGACTTCAATAGCTCAGACATAGGTGAGAGGTTTATTGCAGGAGTGGGTGGGTGAGATTCGGTGGCCTGCATTGTGCAGGAGGTCAGACTAGATGATCATAATGGTCCCTTCTGACCTTAATATCTATGAATCTATAGGTGGAAAGAGCTTGAGATGAGACTAAGGTTAAAGGCCGCCATAGATGATCAGCATCAAGAGAAGACTGCATCAGAGTCTCTTTACTGGCAAAATGTTCTGAAAAGGCTCATTGCCATTGTGAGAATGCTTGCTACCCAAAACCTAGCACTGCGTGGCACGTCAGGTCAGCTTTATGTGCCAAACAATGGAAACTTCCTTAAAATTGTGGAGCTGATGGCTGAGTTTGATGCTGTACTCCAGGAGTATCTAAGAAGAGTCACCACCCAAGAAATATACATACACCACTACCTTGGAAAAACAATTCAAAATGAGATCATACAGTTACTGGCAACAAAAGTCAAACAGAAGATTGTGGCAGATCTGAAGTCAGCAAGATATTACTCTGTTATTCTGGACTGCACACCTGACATCAGCCATATGGAACAAATGACTTTAATGGTGCGTTTTGTAACAACAACAGAACCTAGTGAAAATGTCCCTACAATAGTGACGGTGAGAGAGCATTTTCTGGAATGTATTGACATTGATGATACTACAGGAGCTGGTATGACAAATGTGCTTCTTAAAAAGCTGGAAGGTACGGGAATTGCGATAGCTGACATGAGAGGTCAGGGCTACAATAATGGTGCCAACATGAGAGGAAAGAACAGAGGAGTGCAGATATGGGTCCAAGAGTTAAACCCTCAAGCTTTTTTTGTCCCATGCAGTTCTCATTCATTGAACTTGTTGGTCAGTGATGCAGCATCAGCTTCTAGTGAGGCAGTTGATTTTTTAAATGTAATTCAAAGCATCTATGTATTTTTCTCTGCATAAACTCATCGATTGCAAATTTTGAAGCAACCTCTGGGAACATCCTCTCTGACACTGAAACCACTGAGTTCCACACTATGGGAAAGTTGAGTGGAGGCGATAAAGCCTATCAAACACCAAATTGGGAAGATAGATGATGCCATTTATGGAGGATAATGCTATGACAGGAACTGTTTGTGGGAGAACAGGGGCAGAGGGAAATGGAATCACCAGAAACATACATAACTTCAAATTTCTGCGTGGCTTAGTGTTGTGGCATGACATACTGTTTGAAATAAATGTTGTAAGCAAGAGACTCCAAGGTGTTGATCAGGCTGAACAGGTGTGGTGAAACCGCTCTTGCTGCTTCAGGCCTGCAGAATTCGTCAGTGTGAAACAATGTATGTATGGTGGCACATATCTATGGAAATCCTCGGGTTTCTGACGTTTTTGGCCTCCTTTGTTAATTTTACCACTGTTTAGAATTAGCCATGGTGGAAGAAAAGGTCAATTATCCATTGGCAGGGGGTCAATTGTAGCACGTCATCTTGGGAATGTGGCACCATGTATAACCTAGGTATTTTCCCAGGGGTGGCCCCCTGCCGAGAGCCCCCGGTCCACTGGCCCTGCATATTCCTCCCCAATTGGATCCCAGATGGGATTAACCCAGAAGGGCTCCTTACCTCACCAGGCAACACCACATGGGACAACGCTATGTCCCATCGCCGTCTGAACCCCCCCTCCCAAAGAGTTTGTTTCCACCTGGGAACAATGGCCCTACCTTTGGAGGAGGAAGATCTCCATCCATACTGCCAGCACTTATGGTTCCACTGGGAAGGAGAAATCTGGGAACAATGGCTCGAGCGGACTACCAATGGGAGGGTACATGGGGAGGTTTCCAATGTCACAGAAGAGTTCAATATGCCATCCAAGCCAATGCTCTGCATTGACAGCTGGCATCGGGCTGTGGTTGCAGTATTGGTCCCTGGATCTTGTAGGGTTCAACCTAACCCCTGCAGTTCCAAATGTTGGTATATCACATATATCACCCACTCATCCACACACACGTCCAACCAGCGTGGGGAGGTAAATATTACATGCCCTGAATGATTTCCAGCATCCATTCTAAATTGTAGCCTCCTCCGCTTAGCCCCTAGTCTTCAGGGAATGACTCTAGGAAGGCACCGCCGCATCTCCTGCCACCAGTGGTGGCGGCAGATGTTACCAGCCACCAAATAGGAGGCGGCGACTCAACACTGGATCCTCCCTAATGCCACCTTGGGAGCTTTAGACATTTACCTGCCTCTGACATGCTTTCAGGTCCCAGCCTTCTTTCCCAATTGTACCAGGGGGGCCACCCTCCAACTTGCCCTCTTTACGCAGATGTTGTCCTTGTCCCCCGCCCCCGAAAAGACAGACCTTAGTGAGCTCCTTGTGGGATGGGGCCAATTCGGCAGCTAGTATTTGAAATATTCAGCAAGGGGCCATGAGAGACGGACAGTTGGAACAACTGGAAAAGGCCACGGGGCTGGTCACGAGTGCAGATCTCACCCACCTTACAGTGGTCACCTCCGCCCTCAAACATACTGCCGAATTGGCCCTCCACATGCGGGATACCTTGCAGGGGCGGATTGAGACCATAACTGAGGCTGGGAACCAACTAGCGTGGGATTCGGTGTGCTCCCAGCTCCAACAATATTTGACTTAACAAGTCCGTAGCATCCAAGAGGATGTGCTCCATGGAGCCTGGCCTGGGGAAATCCATTCCCACTCAGGGATTCCCCGGGAACAATGGCCATTTCAATACTCCTGGAAACTCACTAATTGGAAGTGCACAGGCATAGCCTGCTCCTTCGTGGCCTTTGGCCCCATGAAAGGAGTGTGGGCCCCCGCTATAAAAAGCCAACCAGACCTTTGGGAAGGCTGCCTCTGGGACTGGGTGGCTCCCCACAATGACATGGCTAAGCAGTATGTGCTGACTGCAGCCCTGACTATCAGCACATATGGATTGCAGAGGGCAACACCTAGCAACTATAGCCTATGGAGGCCCCTCAAATGATGTGTAAAGAAAAGGCAATGCCAGGCCGCTTTCATGAGGTGGGTCAACACATCTGCTGGGAAGGGGAGGCATCGGGATATGCCCCCACCAAGGCATATCTGTTTACCAATACCTCCGCGAGTGTTTGGAGGACCACCTACCCCAGGGTGCCCCTCGATTTGCGGTTGCAATCTCAAGTGCAAAATTTTTTGGTGCATTGGCCCAAAAGTAGTGTTAATATTTCTAATTATATTGTGTTTAATTTTTCACGGAGTCACCAGGCAATGCTCTGGAACTACTCCGTATGAAGCCAGTCAGGACTCTGGGGGAGCCTCCTCCCTGTGAGCAGACTGTCTTCAGGGCAAGAAGTTTCCACAGCTTCCACCTTCCTGGTTCTGACCTCGGAGTATTCAGCATCCCCTGCCCCATTGTGTGCTTCCCACAGCGAGTCCGCACAGGCCGGGCTCCTGTGGAAGCCAGTGGGCCCTGCACCCCAATTCCGCAATCAGATGTGACTCTCAGCCAGCCAGTAAAACAGAAGGTTTATTAGACAACAGGAACACAGTCCAAAACAGAGCTTGTAGGTACAGACAGCAGGATCCCTCAGTCAGGTCCATCTTGGGGCAGGGAGGCCAGACCCCCATCTGGGCCTCCCCCCATCTCCCTGGCCATCTCCAAACAAACTCTCCCGCCCCTCCTCTTGCCTTTGTCTCTTTCCCGGGCCAGGAGGCCACAAGATCTCTTTGTTCTCCAACACCTTCAGTTGGCACCTTGCAGGGGAGGGGCCCAGGCCATCAGTTGCCAGGAGACAGGGTGTCAGCCATTCTCTGTGCAGACACCATCATACTGGCCCTCTAGGGCTCCACAACAATCACACACCCGTATCCCAGCACCTAGACACTTAAGAAATGCATAGGGGAAACTGAGGCACACACAGAGGATTCAGAGAGAACATTAAAAACAGTCCCACTTCGTCACATCTCTCCCCCCTTCGAGACCGAACTGAGCGGGGTCACTTTAGCCGGTGACCTGGGGAAGTTCGAACCCACCAATGTTCCCATGGATGCCCCAGCATCTCTCCTATTCCTTGGTGGGAGTTACACCAGGCCCTTCCAGTTTCATGCCCTCCCTTAGGTCGGGTGTGCTCGATGGCACTCAAAGGCCGCATGTGGGAAGGTTTATGTGGCCTGTGCCCTTTTGCCACACCAACACCCCTGGGGTTCAAACTGAGATCGGGTCTTCTCCCAGCTCTCCAGTCTGGAGGGCTGTGATTCGGGTTCTCTTGGTTAAGAGCCCCCATCTTGACCTTGGCCACCCTCAGACCAGGTGTGTCTGTCACCAGCAGCTCGGCATCAGCCCCTTTCAGTTGGTGCAGCCACGTATGAGAAGAGTGGTCAGTATACACAGTAAAGCGCCGCCCAAATAGATACGGCTGCAGCTTTTTAAGGGCCCGCACCATGGCCAGGCATTTCTTCTCTATGGCCCCATAGTTCTGCTCCCAGGGCAGCAGCTTCTTGCTCAGGTACCCAGTGGGGTGTCTCTCCCCCTTAGCATCAGCTTGCATCAGCACCTCGCTGTAAAGGGCTTGGCAACATCTGGGTTTACCAGATTTACTGGGCCCTGGATTAGAGCCTCCTTCAGCGCACAGAGAGCCCTCTGGCGCTGCTCAGTCCAGACCACCTTGTCTGGCTTATCCTTCTCATATAGCTCAGTGATGGGGGCAGCTGGGGAGCTAAAGTAGGGTACAAACCTCCGGTAGTACCCTGCCATCCCGATAAAGGCCTGGACCTGTTTCTTGGTCTGGGGAACAGGCCAATCTCTGATCATCTTCACCTTGGCTGGCTCTGGGCTTGGGCAGCCGCTCCCCACCTTGTAGCCCAGGTACAACACCTCTGCCATCCCCACCTTAAACTTTTCAGCTTTTACTGTCAGTCCTGCCTCCTTGGGGCAGCCCAGCACCCTCTTCACCTGGGACATGTGTTCCTCCCAGGTCTGGCTAAAGATACAGATGTCATCAATGGATGCCAGGGCCAAGTTCTCCATCCCCCTCAGTAACTGATCCACCTGGCGCTGGGAGGTGACCGACTCCCCCTTGAGATCGAAAGGCAGGACCAGGAACTCAGAGAGCCCCAAAGGGGTGGAGAAGGCAGATTTCAACCTGGCATCTGGGCCCAAAGGCATCTGCCAGTCGCCCTTGGTGAGATCCATAGTAGAGACGTAATGAACCCCCCGCAGCTTGTCTAGAATCTCACCAGGCCTAGGCATGGGGTAGGCATCGGACACTGTGATGGCATTAAGCTTCCGATAGTCCCCACAGAACCGGATCAACCCATCTTTCTTGGGGACCAGCCCCACGGGTGAGGCCCATGGGCTATTGAACGGCTGGATCACCTCTAAAGCCAGTATGTCCTTGATCTCTCTCTCCAGGTTCAGGGCTGTTTTCCCAGTGACTCTGAATGGGGGACACCTGATGGGAGTATTGGCTCCCATCTCAGGGAAGAAATCCGCCAGGGGGTCTTCCCCCTTGTCCTCGCAACTGTCCCATACCAGATCCAGGGGTCCCCTCACTCTTCTCCCATACAGCAGCTCGAAAGGGAAGAACCCTGTGGATTCCTGGGGCACTTCCCTGTACTGCAGGTGGGGCAGGTACTTGTTCCAGTACTGCGGATGTTGATTCATAACAGCATCATCATCAGGGTCCCATAAAATCTCTCCACCAGCCCGTTGGACTGAGGGTGATATGCAGAGACCCGGGTGGGCCAGACCCCACATTTCTCCCAGAAATTGGACCCCTCGTCTGTAAGAACCTTGCTGGGGACCCCCGCACTGCTGAAGATGGTCAGCAGTGCGTCTGCCATGGTGTCTGCCTCGGTGGAGGACAGAGCCACTGCCTCTGGGTAGTGGGTGGCAAAATCCATCACCAACAGGATGTATTTCTTCCCGACTGGGTTGCCTTGCTGAGGGGCCCCACTATGTCCATAGCCACCTTCTGGAAAGGTTCTTCTATGATGGGCCGGGGTCTCAAGGGAGCTTCACTCTTATCCCAGGCCTTCTCCACGCTCTGGCAGGGGTCGCAGGACCTGCAGTAGTGCTGGGCTGCGTCACAGTCTCTGGGCCAGTCAAAGTTCTGCCACCGCTGCTGCCTGGGGCACTGGATCCCCGGGTGTCCTGAGAGAGGGACATCGTGGGCCAGGTACAATAGCCTGCAGTGGTACTTCTCGGGCACCACCAGCTGCCTCCTGATCTCCCACAGTTCCACTTCCCCTTGGGGAGCCCATTCCCGGTACAGGAATCCTTCTCCCACAGGAATCTTTCCCTGCAGCCTTCCCCAAGGGGGTTTGCAGTGCTGTGGCCAGCAAGTTCCCTCAGCTTCTCCAAGGAGGGATCCTTCTGCAACTCGGTCTGGAATTCAGCTGCTGGGGAAGGGATGGGGACCTGATCCCTCTCGCTGGCTGGGCCTGGGGTCACAGCCCCACTGAGCCCTGTCCCTGGTAACTCCCTCCTTGCCGTGGGATAATTTCCCAGCAGCACATCTGGACCAGGCAAACCTGGTTGGCAGCTGACCTGCCCTGCCTGTGTGTCCCCCCACTCAGCTGGGGTCTAAGCTCCCACTATGCTCAGCGCTGCCCTGGCTGTCCCAGTGGGGCTAGGCACCGAGCTCGGTGCTTTGGTCACAGCATCAGAGCCAGCCTGAGCCCCCTCTCCAGTGTGCAGGGGGGCGGGGAGCATCTCTCTGTCCCACTCAGCCCCAGGGCTCTGGTTACAGGCAGGAAGGTATCCCAAGCCTAGCAGCTCCTCCTCTCTGCCAGCCAGGTCATTTGCATTTTCACTGACCATTTCCATCTTAGCCAATTGTTTCCCTGGATTCAAATTAAAATTCTCGGTCGTTACAGAAGCAGGGCCTGGATCCTGTCCCAAAGAGGCACAGGCATCCCCCAACAGGACATCATAGCCGATATCCTGGAGAACCCCAACTACCAGCCAGCCTGACCCCTCCTGTGTCTGCACAGGGATCTGGGCCATAGGCAGGGCAAGGGGCTTCATCCCTGGGACCTTCACCCAGGTCACACAGCCCCTCAGCATCTGGTGGGGCTGCACCACCCGGGGCCTGACAACAGTTCTTTCTGTCCCAGGGTCTTGCCACCCCAGGAATGTCTCCCCATTGATGACCACCTTCTGCTCCCACTGGGGGGACATTCAGCTCCTGGTTCTGGAGGTGATGGGAGGGGGCGGGGCTGACTGGTCTCAAATTTCTGCTTCTTCAATTCAATTCTGCCAGTGTCCAGTAAATGGCGGTGATGTCTTATAAATCCTTCTTAGCTCAAGTTTAACTGCAGGAGAGGAGGTAGCTGGTAATTTCCCAAAGTTGCCTTTTATACCAGCCCACTTCAAATTCTTCTTCTTCTTTTCCTACTTCATTTAAAGGTCTGAGATGCTCTATGCTGGGTCTGTTTGATTTTCCATTTACAGTGTTTCATTCTGTCCTTTGCAAGAGAGATCAGGTCACTAAAAGATTTGGACCTGATTCCTCTCTTACACAACTGGTGTGTAAATCAGGAGTAACTCACTGGAAAAATGTCAAGCCCTGAGTGCCCTAGTGAAGTTGACCTAAGACCTGATGTAGACGCAGCTGAGTTGACAGGAAACTTCTTTCATTAGCCTAGACACCACATTTCAGAGAAGTGGGTTACCTGAATCGATAGAAAATCCCTGTCCTTTGATGTAGGAAGTGTGTACGCTATGGTGCTCCAGCAGCAGAGCTGTAGCATGTAGCTGTGCCACTGGAATGCAGACGTACCCGGGGTGATGAGATAGTCTGATGTGGGGCTCCCTCAATCTCTCCCATTGGAGCTGTTCCACTTTGAATCATCAGAGCAGGGGGACTGGTTTCTGGGTCTGCCCTGCCTCCGGCAAGTGCCCTGCCCATGGGGCTATAGAGTCACCCTCACCCTCTCTGTGGCCCAGTATTTATGTATGCATAGTGGAGTATTTCACTAGGAGCAAGTCAGGTAGCCCCACGTCAGACTAGCCCTTAGCCCAGTGGCTCGGGCACTCACCTGAGAAGTAACAGCTCCCTCTTCTAATTCCTTCTCCTCAGCAGGCAGATGGGGGACTTGACCGCAGGGTCTCTCACATCCCAAGTGAGTACCCCATCCACAGGACTAAAAGTTATGAGGCAGGACCTGCTCCCTCCCCCCCCACCAGTTCATGCAGAGTTAGGCAGCCTCTCAGCACACCGACCAGATGGGGCCCCACACTGGAGCCAGGCATGGGAGTGCCTGGTCTCCCCGGGTGTACTTCACCAACACAGGTGGGAACATCCAGGTGCCCAGCAGGAGGCAGCCATGCACATGGCCAAGAGGCAGAAACATGAGTGTGGAGGGAATTTTCATTGTAAAAACTGAACGAGTTTTGGCACTGTGACAAAGTTCCTCCTCTACCTTGGTGGGTCTTGCGCTTATTGGCAGATTTGCTCGCCTTGGAGCTTCACGTTAGCCCCCAGTTTGGCTGTTTTCGTGAACCAACAGTCCAGGTCAACTCCTCCTGTGTCTGACCAGGAGTTGGGAGGTTTGGGGGGAACCCGGGTCTGCCCTCTACTCCACGTTCCAGCCCAGGGCCCTGTGGAATGCAGCTGTCTAGAGTGCCTCCTGGAACAGCTGTGCAACAGCTACAACTCCCTGGGCTACTTCCCCATGGCCTCCTCCCAACACCTTCTTTATCCTCACCATAGGACCTCCCTCCCGGTGTCTGATAATGCTTGTACTCCTCAGTCCTCCAACAGTATGCGTTTTCATTCTCAGCTCCTAGCGCCTTTTGCTCCCAGCTACATACACATGCACCACAAACTGAAGTGAGCTCCTTTTTAAACCCAGGTGCCCTGATTAGCCTGCCTTAATTGATTCTAGCAGCTTCTTGATTGGCTGCAGGTGTTCTAATCAGCCTGTCTGTCTTAATTGTCTCCAGAAGGTTCCTGATTGTTTTGGAACCTTCCCTGTTACCTTACCCAGGGAAAAGGGACCTACTTAGCCTGGGGCTAATATATCTGCCTTCTATTACTCTCCTATAGCCCTCTGGCTTGGAGGGAGAAGGCTGGAGGGAGGGTGGAGGCCCACCGGTCGCTACACTCCCGGTTGGACCACATTTATTTATCATGCTTCCACCTTTCACGAGCTCACTCCTCCAGCATCCGGCCAGCCCCATTTTCTGATCATCATTTAGCCACCATGACGGCCTCCCTGTGCACAGAGAGGCCGGGGCCAGCCTATTGGCATTTCAACAACCGCCTGTTGGAGGATGAGGGCTTCGTGATGTCCTTCCAGGAGTTTTGGCTGGCCTGGCGAGAGCAGCGGCGTGCCTTTCCCTCGGCGCAGCGATGGTGGGATCTAGGGAAGGTGCGTGCCAAGCTCTTCTGCCATGACACCCGGGGCACCAGCCGACGGAGAAATGCAGCGATAGAGCAGTTGGAACGGGAGGTCTTAGAGATGGAGAGGCGTCTGGCTGCCAGCCCCGAGGACCCGTCCCTCTGCGGAGCGTGCCGGGAGAAGCGGGAGGAGCTCCGGGCCCTTGAGGACCACTGGGCCCGAGGTGCCTTCGTTCGGTCCCGCATCCGCCTCCTTCGGGAGATGGAGCGCGGCTCCCGTTTCTTCTGCGCCCTGGAGAAAACGAGGAGGGCCAAGAAACACGTCACCTGCCTTCTAGCAGAAGACGGCGCCCCCCTCACAGATCCGGTGGAGATGTGTGGAAGGGTCCGTGACTTCTACACAAGCCTTTTCTCCCTGGATCTGACCAATCCTGGCGCTTGCAGGGTGCTCTGGGAGGAACTCCCCACGGTCAGCGTGGGTGACCGAGACCGACTAGAGCTGCCTCTCACCCTGGCCGAGTTCTCAGAAGCCCTCCGTCGCATGCCCACCAATAAATCTCCGGGCATGGACGGGCTGACCGTGGAGTTTTACCGCGCGTTCTGGGACATTCTCGGCCCAGACCTAGTCACCGTCTGGGCTGAGTCCTTGCAGAGCGGGGTCCTCCCTCTGTCATGCAGGCGAGCGGTGCTCGCCTTGTTGCCGAAGAAGGGGGACCTCCGCGATTTACGAAACTGGTGTCCCATCTCGCTCCTTAGCCCAGACTACAAAATCATAGCGAAAGCAATCTCGCTGCGACTAGGGTCCGTGCTGGCGGATGTGATCCACCCAGACCAGACCTACAGTGACCCAGGCCGCAGCATTTTTGACAACCTATTTTTAGTCTGAGACCTTTTGGAACTTGGGCGTAGAGATGGTCTGTTGTTCGCCCTCCTGTCTCTTGATCAGGAGAAGGCGTTCGATAGAGTGGACCATGGGTACCTCCTGGGCACTCTGCAGGCGTTTGGATTCGGACCTCAGTTTGTGAGTTTTCTCCAGGTGCTGTACACTTCCGCGGAGTGTCTGGTTAGGCTCAACTGGACCCTGACCAAACCGGTGAGCGTCGGGCGAGGAATGCGGCAGGGGTGCCCCCTCTCAGGCCAGCTGTACGCTCTGGCGATTGAGCCCTTCCTCTGTCTCCTCTGCAGGAGGTTGACAGGGTTGGTGCTGCGGGAGCCAGAGCTGTGGCTGGTCCTGTTGGTGTACGCCGATGATGTACTCCTCGAGGTCCAGGACCCGGACAACTTGGCGCGGGTGGAGGCTTGCCAGGCCATCTATTCAGCAGCCACCTCCGCCCGAGTCAACTGGGTCAAGAGCTCTGGCTTGGCAGTGGGGAACTGGCAGCAGGTGAGCTCCCTCCCACCCGCGCTTCAGACCATCCGGTGGAGCCTGGCTCCACTGCTCTACCTAGGCGTTTACCTTTCTGCCATGCACCCTTCTCCGCCGGAGAACTGGCATAATTTAGAAGGCGGGGTGATAGAGCGGCTCCAGAAATGGACGAGACTACTCCGATGTCTCTCCCTCCGAGGGAGAGCACTGGTGCTTAACCAACTAGTCCTGTCCACGCTCTGGTACTGGCTCAACACCCTGGTCCCGGCCCCGGGTTTCCTGACCAACCTCCGGACATTGATTCTAGAGTTCTTTTGGTCAGGAATGCACTGGGCCCCTGTTGGGGTTCTTCATCTACCCCTGAAGGAAGGAGGGCAGGGCCTGAAGTGTCTGCACACTCAGGTCCATGTCTTCCGCCTCCAGGCCCTGCAGAGGCTCCTTTATAGTGCAGGTAGTTCGACGTGGAGCATATTGACGCACACCTTCCTGCGCCGCTTCCAAGAGCTCCGATACGACCAGCAGCTCTTTTATCTCTGTCCGAGAGGTTTTCCGTGAGACCTCTCCGGGCTGCCGGTCTTTTACCAGGACCTCCTCCTGACCTGGAAACTGTTTTCAACAACCAGGTCCGTGGCAGCCACCGTGGAAGCAGATCTCCTCATGGAGCCCCTGCTACACAACCCCCAGCTCCGTGCGCAGGTGGTGGAGTCCCGCTCAGTGCGCCAGAGTTTGGTCCTGGCGGAAGTCATGAGAGTCGGAGAATTCCTGGACTACAACCTGGGAAACTGGCTGGATCCCCTGACGCTCGCTCGGTGCATGGAGCTCTCCAGACCTCGTACCCCCCGGCGCGTACTTCAGGAGGTGAAGGCCACCCTGACGCCTGCTGCTCGGGCTTATCTCAACCAAGCCCTGCGCAAGGGCACACCCTGCCCACCCTCTACTCCAGGCCTGCCAGACCTTTCAATTGGGCCCCTACCCCATAGATCCCAACAAACCCCTCACCCTTTCACTGCGAGCCGGCTGCATGAACTGCAGCCGGTCAGCTTCCAAATCGCGCCACGGAAATATCTATACACACTCACGCTTCACACCCTTCACGCCCACACCCTGGTGTCCCGCCCCGATACAAAGTGGCGGGACCTCCTGCCACCTCTGGAGGGTGAGCAACCCCGGTGGGCCAGCCTGTATTCCACCTTGGTCCCGAGGCCCGTCGGGGTCATTAGTTGACGGCTCCTTCACGGAGCTGTGAGCATGGGCATGTTTTTGACGCGGTTCACCCCCATCCCAGATACTTGCCCTTTTTGCAACGTGAGGGAAACCCTGGCACACGTATATTTAGAGTGTGCCAGGCTGCAGCCCCTTTTCCGGCTCCTCACGAATATTTTATTATGCTTTTGGCTACACTTTTCCCCTCACCTTTTTATCTACACACTTCCCATCCGTGGCCCCACAAAATCGCGAGATCTCCTGGTTAACCTCCTCCTAGACCTAGCTAAAACAGCCATTTATAAAACCAGAGAGGGAAGGTTGGCTAATGAAGCGTCCTGCAATTGTAGGGCCGTTTTCCAATCCTCAGTACATTCACATATCCAGGCGGAGTTCCTCTGGGCGGCATCCACCAACTCCCTTGATGCCTTCGAGGAGCGGTGGGCGTTGTCCGAGGTTCTCTGCTTGGTGACCCCGTCTGGTTCCCTCCGTCTGACCCTTTGATTGAGGGGAAGAGCGAGAGACCCCAGCCCCAGCCATTGCCGCTGTGGATACCATCATCACTGTTACCTAGAAGGGGTCCTATCACACGTGGGTATACGTCCCCTCCCACCCCCAAACCGCCCACCCTGCAGCCGTGCCCATCTTGTCGGGCACTCTCAGGAAAGGAATTATCGGTGACACTGGGCGTGGCACTAGGTAACTCGAGAGGGTGGAAGACCATGAGTGTCGAGGAAGCCCCCCCGCTCTGGGCCCAGGCTAGCCTGAACACTTCTCCCTCCTGAAGGCTGTTGTCTTATACCTTGCATTTGCTTTTGTTTTGTTGCATAGTTTTGTTTTTTTCTTTTTGGTGATTTTTTGTAAGTGTTATGCAATAAAAAATTTTTCTGCTTCAAAAAAATTACTCTCCTGTAGCCCTCTGGCTTGGAGGGAGAAGGCTGGAGGGAGGGTGGAGGCCCATTGGTCACTCCACTCCCGGTTGGACCGCATTTATTTATCATGCTTCCACCTTTCGCGAGCCCACTCCTCCACCATCTGGCCGGCCCAATTCTCTGATCATCATTTAGCCACCGTGACGGCCTCCCTGTGCGCGGAGAGGCCGGGACCAGCCTATTGGCATTTCAACAACAGCTTGTTGGAGGATGTGGACTTCGTGGCATCCTTCCGGGAGTTCTGGATGGCCTGGCGAGGGCAGCGGCGTGCCTTTCCCTTGGCGCGGCGGTGGTGGGACCTGGGGAAGGTGCATGCCCGGCTCTTCTGCCGTGACTACACCGGGGGCGCCAGCTGATGGAGGGATGCAGCAATAGAGCAGTTGGAATGGGAGATCTTAGAGCTGGAGAGGCATCTGGATGCCAGCCCCGAGGATCCACCCCTCTGTGAGGTGTGCCGGGAGAAGCAGGAGGAGCTCCGGGCCCTAGAAGATCATTGGGCCCGGGGCGCCTTTGTTCGATCCCACATCCGTCTCCTTCAGGAGATGGATCGCGGCTCCCATTTCTTCTATGCCCTGGAGTAAAGGAGGGGGGCCAAGAAACACTTCACCTGCCTTCTGGTGCCTTCTGGCAGAAGATGGCACCCCCTCACAGATCCGGTGGAGATGTGCAGGAGGGTGAGAGCCTTCTATGCAAGCCTTTTCTCCCCGGATCCGACCAACCCTAACGCTTGCAGAGTGCTCTGGGAGGAGCTCTCTATGGTCAGCGCGGGTGACCGAGACCGGGCTAGAGTTGCCTCTCATTCTGGCCGAGTTCTCAGAAGCCCTCCGTCGCATGCCCACCAATAAATCTTCGGGCATGGACGGGCTGACCGTGGAGTTCTACCGCATGTTCTGGGACGTCCTCGGCCCAGACCTAGTCACTGTCTGGGCTGAGTCTTTGCAGAGCGGGGTCCTCCCTCTTTCATGCAGATGAGCCATGCTCGCCTTATTGCTGAAGAAGGGGGACCTCCGCGATTTACAAAATTGGCGTCCCATCTCGCTCCTCAGCACGGACTTCAAAGTCATAGCAAAAGCAATCTCGCTGCAGGTAGGGTCCGTGCTGGCGGACGTGATCCACTCAGACCAGACCGACACCGTACCGGGCCGCAGCATCTTTGACAACCTGTATCTGGTCCGGGACCTTTTGGAACTCGGGTGTAGGGATGGTCTGTTGTTCACCCTCCTGTCCTTGGATCAGGAGAAGGCGTTCGACAGGGTGGACCACGGGTATCTCCTGAGCACTCTGCAAGCATTTGGCTTTGGACCCCAGTTTGTGGGTTTTCTCCAGCTGCTGAAGGCCTCCACAGAGTGTCTGGTCAGGCTCAACTGGACCCTGTCAGCTTCAGGCGAGGAGTACAGCAGGGGTGCCCCCTCTCGGGCCAGCTGTACGCTCTGGCGATCGAGCCCTTCCTCTGTCTCCTCTGAAGGAGGTAGACAGGGTTGGTGCTGTGGGAGCCGGAGCTGCGGCTGGTCCTGTCGGTGTACGCCGACGATGTGCTCCTCGTGGTCCAGGACCTGGGCGACTTGGCATGGGTGGAGGCTTGCCAGGCCATCTATTCTGCAGCGTCCTCCGCCCGGGTCAACTGGCTGAAGAGCTCTGGCCTGGTGGTCAGGGACGGCTGGCAGGAGAGCTCCCTCCCACCCGCGCTTCAGGCCATCCGGTGGAGCGCGGGTCCGCTGCTCTATCTCGGTGTTTACCTTTCTGCCACGCATCGCTCTCCGCTGGAGAACTGGTACAATTTAGAGGGCAAGGTGATAGAGTGGCTCCAGAAATGGACAGGACTACTCCGGTGCCTCTCCTGTCGAGGGAGAGCGCTGGTGCTTAATCAACTAGTCCTGTCCATGCTCTGGTACTGGCTCAACACCCTGGTCCCGGCCCCGGGTTTCCTGGCCAACCTCCGGACATTGATTCTGGAGTTCTTTTGGTCAGGACTGCACTGGGTCCCTGCAGGGGTTCTCCATCTACCCCTGGAGGAGGGAGGGCAGGGCCTAAAGTGTCTGTACACTCAGGTCCATATCTTCTGCCTCCAGGCCCTCCAAAGGCTCCTTTATGGTGCAGGTAGTCAAGCATGGAGCATACTGGTGCACGCCTTCCTGCGCCGCTTCCGAGGGCTCCGATACGACCGGCAGCTCCTTTATGTCCATCCGAGAGGTCTTCCGCGAGACCTCTATGGGCTGCTGGTCTTCTACCAGGACCTCCTCCGGACCTGGTGTCAAGGAGTCCCTGGGCGATGCTCTGGAACTGCTCCCTACGAAACCAGTCAGGACTCTGGGGGAGTCTCCTTTCTGTGAGCAGACTGTCTTCAGGACACACAGCTCACACAACTTCCACCTTCCTGGGTCTGACCTCAGAGCATTCAGCATCCTCTGCCCCTCTGTGCGCTTCCCACAGCGACTCCACCCAGGCGGGGTCCTGGAGAAGCCAGAGGGTCCTGTCCCCCAACTTCGCAGTCGGACGTGACTCTGAGCCAGCCAGTAAAACAGAAGGTTTATTAGACAACAGGAACATGGTCTAACACAGAGCTTGTAGGTACAGAGAACAGGACCCCTCAGCCGGATCCATTTTCAGGGGGGCAGTGAGCCACACAACCCCATCTGCACTTCACTCCATGTCCCCAGCCAGCCCCAAACTGAAACTCTCTCCAGCCCCTCCTCCTCTGGGCTTTGTCCCTTTCCTGGGCCAGGAGGTCACCTGATTCCTTTGTTCTCAAACCCTTTAGCTCTCACCTTGCAGGGGGGAAGAGCCCAGGCCATCAGTTGCCAGGAAACAGGGTGTTGGCCATTCTCTGTGTCCAGACCCCTGCACACACCTGCCCTCTAGGGCTCTGCAATGATCATACACCCTTATCCCACCACCTAGATACTTAAGAACTGCCTAGGGGAAACTGAGGCACCCCCACAATATTCAGAGGAAACATTAAGAACAGTCCCACTTCATCACACCTGGAAACTGCTTTCAACGACCAAGTCGGTGGGGGCCACCGAGGGGGCAGATCTCCTCGTGGAGCCCCTGCTACACAACCCCCAGCTCTGTGTGCAGGTGGCAGAGTCCTCCTCAGAAGTTGGTTCTGGCAGAAGTCACAAGAGTCAGAGATCTCCTGGACTACGACCGGGGAGACTGGCTGGATCCCCTGATGCTCGCTCAGCGCATGGGGCTCTCCAGACCTCGTACTCCACAGCACATACTTCAGGAGGTGAGGGCCGCTTTGCCGCCCACTGCTTGGGTTTACCTTGACTGGGTCCTGCACGAGGGCGTGCCCCGCCCACCCTCCACCCCAGGCCCACCGGACCTTTTAATTGGGCCCCTGCCCTGTGGACCAACCGACCCCCCCACCTCTTCACCATGAGCCAGCTGCATGAGCTGCAGCTGGTCTGCTTTCAGACCGCGCCAAGGAAACATCTATACACGCTCGTGCTCCATACCCTTCACGCCCTCACCCTTGTGTCCCGCCCCGATACAAAATGGCAGGACCTCCTGCCACCTTTGGAGGGTGAGGCGTGCTGGTGGGCCAGCCTATATTCCACCTTGGTCCCGAGGCCTGCCGGGGATACCAGTTGGCGGCTCCTTCACGGAGCCGTGAGCACGGGCATGTACGTGGCATGGTTCACCCCATCCCAGACACCTGCCCCTTTTGCTGCGTGAGGGAAACCCTGGCACACATATATTTGGAGTCCCTATTCCAGCTCCTCACCAATATTTTATTAGGCTTTTGGTTGCACTTTTCCTCTCAGCTTCTTATTTATGCACTCCCTATCCATGGCCCCACAAAGTCATGGGATCTCCTGGTCTACCTCCTCCTGGCCCTAGCTAAAATGGCCATCTATAAAACCAGAGTGAGGAGGTTGGCCGATGGAGTCTCCTGTGACTGTGGGGCCTATTTTGGATCCTCTGTCCGTTCACGTATCCGGGCAGAGTTCCTCTGGGCGGCGTCCACTGACTCACTTGACGCCTTTGAGGAGCAGTGGGCGCGGTCCAGGGTTCTCTGCTCGGTGTCCCTGTCCGGTTCCTTTCGTTTGACCCTTTGACCACACTCCTGTCCCTGTTATTTCATTAGTTGTCCCCCGTATTTATTTGGTGTCCAGGTCCTGTGGATCCCCCTCTTAGGCTGGGGTGGGATCCTTTAGCAGTGGGCGGGCTTTGCCCGCTGACTTCCTGTATCCCAATAGGATTACTCTCCATAGCCATCTGGCCTGACCCTGTCACAGCACCTACAGGGTTAGGTGGCAACTGAGTGTTGGTTTGCAAATGTCAGTGGCACCTAAATGTTGGATTTAGGCACCTAAAGAGGCAGCTCAGTGCCCATGCCCCTGTCTGAATCTATCCCGTAGTCTTTGTGTTAACCCGGTAATTTGCCCAGTGGGGTTATGATTTTGTATCTAACCAGCGCTCAGGTTGAGTCACAAGAGCACACAGCACTGTAATCCACACGGCAATGAATTCCACGTACAAAATGTGTTCCCACTTACATGGTATATTAATAGAATCATAGAACTGGAAGAGACCTCAAGAGGTCATCTAGTCCAGTCCCCTGCACTCAAGGCAGAACTAAGTATTATCTAGACCATCCCTGACAGGTGTTTGTCCAACCTGCTGTTAAAAATCCCCAATGATGGAGATCCCACAACCTCCCTAGGCAATTTATTCCAGTACTTAACCACCCTTAACAGGAAGTTTTTCCTAATGTTGAACCTAAACCTCCCTTGCTGCAATTTAAGCCCATTGCTTCTTGTCCTATCCTCAGAGGTTAAGAAGAACAATTTTTCTCCCTCCTCCTTGAAACAACTTTTTATGCACTTGAAAACTGTTATGATATCCCCTCTCAGTCTTCTCTTCTCCAGACTAAACAAACCCAATTTTTTCAGTCTTCCCTCATAGGTCATGTTTTCTAGACCTTTAATCATTTTTGTTGCTCTTCTCTGGACTTTCTCCAATTTGTCCACATTTTTCCTGAAATGTGGCGCCCAGAACTGGACACAATATTCCAGTTGAGGCCTAATCAGTGCAGAGTGTAGCGGAAGAATTTCTTCTCGTGTCTTGCTTACAACACTCCTGCTAACACATTCCAGAATTATGTTCCCTTTTTTTTGCAGCAGTATTACATTGTTGACTCATATTTATGACCACCAGATCCCTTTCCATAGTACTCCTTCCTAGGAAGTCATTTTCTATTTTGTATGCATGCAACTGATTGTTCCTTCCTAAATGGAGTATTTTGCATTTGTCCTTATTGAATTTCATCCTGTTTACTTCAGACCATTTCTCCAGTTTGTCCAGATCATTTTGAATTTTAATCCTATCCTCCAAAGCCCTTCAACCCTTCCCAGCTTGGTATCATCCGCAAACTTTATAAGCGTACTCTCTATGCCATTATCTAAATCATTGATGAAGACATTGAACAGAACCAGACCCAGAACTGATCCCTGCGGGCCCCCACTTGTTATGCCTTTTCAGCATGAGTGTGAACCACTGATAACTACTCTCTGGGAACGATTTTCCAACCAGTTATGCACCCACCTTATAGCAGCTCCATCTAGGTTGTATTTCCCTAGTTTGTTTATGAGAAGGTCATGCAAGACAGTATCAAAAGCCTTACTAAAGTCAAGATATACCACATCTACCACTTCCCCCCAATCCATAAGGCTTGTTACCCTGTCAAAGAAAGCTATCAGGTTGGTTTGACACAATTTGTTCTTGACAAATCCATGCTGACAGTTACTTATCACTTCATTACCTTCTAGGTATTTGCAAACTGATTTCTTAATTATTTGCTCCATTATCTTTCTAGGTACAGAAGTTAAGATGACTGGTCTGTAATTCCCCGGGTTGTCCTTATTTCCCTTTTTATAGATGGGCACTATATTTGCCCTTTTCCAGTCTGCTGGAGTGTCTCCCGTCTTCCATGACTTTTCAAAGATAATCGCTAATGGCTCAGATATCTCCTCAGTCAGCTCCTTGAGTACTCTGGGATGCATTTCATCAGGCCCTGGTGATTTGAAGATGTCTAACTTGTCTAAGTAATTTTTGACTTGTTCTTTCCCTATTTTAGACTCTGATCCTACCTCATTTTCACATTCACTATGTTAGACGTCCAATCACCACCAACCTTCTTGGTGAAAACCGAAACAAAGAAGTCATTGAGCACTTCTGCCCTTTCCACATTTTCTGTTCTTGTCTCCCCCCTCCCCCTTCATTGAGTAACCGGCCTACTCAAGATAACCCAGATAGGAAATCAGGGTTTTCTGGGCCAAACTCCCAAAAAGAGCTCAGGGCCCGCTGGCCCCCAATGGATCAGAACAAGTTTCCGTCCAAAAAAAGGAGATGTTGGCACTATTAAGTATGGGGAAAAAATACAAATTTGAGAGGATTTTATATCAGTATTTGATAATTACATGGAAAGCCTGAAATCTGAGAAGATTTAATAGCAATATTCAATAATTAAACTGAAAAGAGTGAAAATCTGAAGTGATTTAGATCAATATTTGATTAGTTTGGAAGTGGGAAAATTAGAGATGGTTTATAGAATATCTGACAATAAGCAAAGGCAAAAATCTGAACGGATTTCTTAGCAATATTCGATAAAGGGGCAAAACATGGGGTGGGGCAATAGATAAATGTTCCATAATTTGAGAGAGGGGGGAAGCTGAATAGATTTTATATCCGTGTTTGATAGAGAGAAATGTGGCAGAACTGGAGATAATTTTTTTCAAATCAATATTGAAGAGAGATGGGATTGTTTTTCAATATGGAAGAAATAGCAATAAAATGACAAAATCTAAAGCTGGAGAGTTGGGTGGAATGCTTTTCATGGCTGTCTTTAAAGGTGCCCTGAAGAGAAGTCTCCATCACTGGCCCTCTTCAAATCCAGCCTGTCTGCCTTCCTGGAGGATGTGTTCGCCAAACACAGGTGACTGGGCTCGGATGACTGGGTAAAATGTACTCATGTGTGATACACAGACAAGATGATCTAATGGTCCCTTCTGGATCTATCAAAGTGGAAGAAGACTTAAGGCCTGTGCTCTTTTGTGCTTCTCCAGGGGACGTGGGGGACGCCTAGGAACACTGTGGAGTGTTTCCTTCCTAAAAATAAAGACACAGTTTTGCTTGTTTTCTTCTTCCCAAACATTGTGTTGTGTCTCTCCCCCCACCATCCCAGTAGCTGGAGGACTGGGGGATGACAAACCCCCATGTGTGTTGAGAGATTTCTCACACTGCGGTGAGGATGTTAAATCAGAACAGATATTTTCCTCCCCCACACTGGGCCGGGCCCAGAGGGGCGCTGGGGAAGGGCTCTCCCCGAACACACCCCGCAGGGGAGCAGCAGCGGCTCAACCTGGGTTCCCGGCCCACAATGGAGGCGACAGCCGCTGGTAACAAATTTCAGTGCGGGCCGCAGCTGCACAGGCTCAGATCTCTCCGTGCTTCGCTGTCCCCTTCCTGTCTTCCCTACCAGCACCCAGCACCTACCGCGCTCAGCTACTCCAGCCCCTTCCTGTGCCCTGAATCAGTAGCCCGGGCTGCAGCGCTCCAGGATCGTGGCTTTCTCTGGGGGCTGGAGCCAGCCCTTGGGGCAGCCCTGGGCTCTGCCGACACCAGCCCCTGAGCCGGAGCCTGCAGGTGAGGGGAGAGACCCGGGGGAAGGGCCGGGGCCGGGGAGGAAAGTGACTCTGGACCAACGGCCCCTCCTCGCCCCAGCTCTGCTCCCGGGGGGAGGGGCGGGGGTCTGCGAGTCCCGGAGCTGCTGCCCTCCCTGACCCCCCCCCCGGCTCTGCCCCCCCGCCCCGCGAGCCTGCAGGAGCCGAGCCAGCGCCGGGAGGGCGAACGGCCTGGGCCGGGCCAGGGCCCGAGTCTCCCGGCCCGAGGGGAGAGGAGGCAGGAGGGAGACAGGAGGAGAGACTGGAAGGGCCAGCAGGAGCAATGCGGGCGAGGGAGGTAAGAGGCACCAACCCTGCCAACCTAACGAGGTCTATTCAGGGCTTCAGGGTCCTGGCTGGAAAGGACCTAAAGGAGGAGAAAGTCCTTAACATAGTAACAGCTTTTCTTCCAGCAGAGCAGCTGGGGGTAGACTCCAAGCCCACTACAGACTCCCTGCTCCTTCCAAGCCAGCCAGGTCCCTCTGAATCACTGGGAGGTGTGTGCAGAGAGGGGAGGGAGTGATTCATTCTTTGATTTCTCTCCTCCCCACCCTTTTTATTTAACCAAACTCCTTTTTCCTCAGGAAGGGCAAAGCAGAGGCAGCCCCCCATGGGCTAAGAAGCTGCCAGGGAGCTGCACGTCACTGCAAACATTTTGATATTGCTCCCAAAAAATGTCCTAGCAGGCCTGACATTAATCCAGCACTGAGGTTTACTCATGTTTTCTAAATTTTATTTCTAATTTATCATAAATTGTCCCTTTGCAGACAAAGGGCTGACACATCTATCAGTGTAAATAACAATGAAAAAGGCCAGAAAACAGTATTGCCAGCCCCAGCAGTTGAAAAATCATGACTCAGTCCCCCAAAATCAGGAGATTGGCTTACAAATCATGAGGTTTTTTGAAATACTGAAATTCTGCTGCTTTTCTCTTTGCCCTCTGGGTTCTGTACCTTTAGGGTGCAGCCACTTCGTGCTTTTAAGCTTTTCTCTGCAGCCACAATGGCTAGAAACTTGTTTTTTACCAAAATAAAACAAATAAGATTTTGGTCTTATCACTTGGGTCCAGGAGGTGGAGTGGGGCTTTAAGAAAAATGTGAGCTATCCCATGAGTCACAGTAACAGTGTGAGAATTGGCAACTCTGACATAGGCCCTTCTCCTGGGAATACTAAATCCTCACTGGGCTCAAAGTTAAGCATGTATATGAGCCATTGCGGACTCCAGGCCTGGTGTATGAAATGTCTTAGGGTAAACTCTCCCTTGAGCAAATGTTAACTCAGCCCTAGACCGAGCATATGACAGTCAAAGTCACACCTGAGCCACGTTGCCTTGATGTGAGCTGGTGGCTCGAGGGGGACATGGAACAGGCGGCTGTGTATGTCCCTGCAGAACACTGGATGCTTTGAGATGTCTAACGCTCCTACAGGGGGTGTAACACGTTCCCTAGATATCTGGCTCCCCAAATAGCCTCCACAAACATGTTCTGATCCATTTGGATCTCACCCATCTTCAGTGCAGGAAGGGGCTGGCTTGAAGTCATAAAATGTTCTTGGTAACAAATATTCCATGGTTCTGTAATTCACCCTGATCTCGTCTGGTTTCTTTCCCCCTTGGCAGGATTTCTGATTCTCAAAACCCAGTGTGGTTTCCAGATGGAGCAAGGGGAAGAGCTGTGGGTCCCAAATCTCCAGGGTGCTGAGGAAAGGGAGAGTCCAAGAGGCTCCTGGGCAGGTGAGGAATTGGCTAAACAAACTCTGAAATCTCTGGAGCAGTTTCCTGGGGCCTGTCAGCCTGGAATCAAGTCCATTTCCAAACAATGCATTACATATAGTCCCAGGTGCTGGCTCTGCCTAGAGGCCTGCAGCCAACTTTTGTGGTTGTACAACCTTTTTTCCCCCATTTTTAAAACAGAAGGCTTTTCCCTCCCCCATTACTGTTTGGCAGCTGTCTACAAACTACAAGGGAGAAGCTAACACTACAGGAAAGAGCGAAACTTCTATGCCAAGTGCTGGCACTAGCACAAAGCAGACGGGGGTGAAACAGAAAATGCTCTAAACCCTTCATTGACACTGATGGTAGATGTCACCTGCAGCAGTAGCAGGCGAGAGCTTTTCAGTCAGCACTGTGATTTTAAGTTGACACTGTCCATTTAACTATCTGATCTCTGAGGCCACTAATCTGCCGTCCCTTCTTGCTGCAAGTTTGCTTTTTCCAAATACTGTGCAAGTAAATGTAGCTTGAGCATCAGTTTGTTCATTTGTCTTTATTACAGTTAAAACATCTGATTGTATTAGACTGGAAACCCAGATCCCTCCTTACCGCCGTTAGTTACACTCACTCATTGTCTTGTGTCTATGTGGGGCTGTTACCTCCAAAATTAGAGGCACCCCACAATGACCTTCCTACCCCAATAACGCTATTAATTTATCTATTTTGGTAATTAAAAGGGGATGGCCTGCCCTAGAGCATTTGCCAGGGTGTTTCTCTCCAAACTTTAGAGGACTCCCCAGAACAGATTCGCTCTGTTGATCCTTAGAAGGAAACAGACAGGCTTCCTCTCAAAGGATTGACACTCAGGCAGTATTCTTTGAGGACAAAAATATTCTTTATTTAGCACAATGTTCCTTAATACAAATTTGTTAAAAGAATAAAGAATCCGTATATTTTCTTATCAAGGCATAAAGTCTATTAGCACAGATACACAAAGTATTCAAAATTGCAATACCATACAACTGAAAATAGCTTCAGGTGGTTACATTCTGTGTGAGATGGCCAGACACACATAGAATGCTGAAAACAAACTCTTACACATCTAAATCATAGCATACTCAAACATCCAGCTTTATTATCCCATGCATACACATTCATGCAGTTTAATAATAAGAGGATTATCCTGCTTACTTTCTCCGCTGTTGTCTTTTCCCTCTGAGAGCTCCTTCTGCTGTTACTGTTTTTGGTGTTGCCACTGCTTGTCTCTTCTTAAGTGATTTTAACTCTTTTCTTCTTCTTCTCCTTCCGCTCACCTCACACTGACTAAAATCGGCCAGTTTTTTGCCTTATATACAGATTCTAGCCTTCTCTGATTGGTCATGGGTGCTAACCTATCTGTCAATCAAAGCCAGACCTGATTGAAAACTTGTGTCTTATTTGACTGATCTGCTTGAAGACTTACCTCTTGACTTACTTTCAGGTTTTGGAGTGACCTTTATTTCTGCTCAGCCTGCCTGCTTGCTATTGGCCAAATCTCTCCCAGACATCCATTTTGGATTTCTCTGACTGTGACTGCTTGTGACCACCACCTTGTTATTGCTAGCCATAACCACCTAAAACTATCTTTGTTAACTATTAAACCTCTGTAATTATAAACAAATATCCATATCTAAGTATACTCTAACACTGTCATTCACTGTCACCACTCTGTTTTTTATTATTTTAAACAAATTTAATTTCTATCTCTCGCCGCTTCAGCTAGTGGTGGCAGTGCAGCAGTCTTAGTGCTGCATTCCTTACACAGAACAGAGTGGCTGAAAACTCTCTTGTATCAGCGTGCTGGGCCTGGATCAGCCACCCCACTGGTGTTGCTGGTGCAGAGGACTCAGTGGCAGCTGATTTCAGAGCTGTGTCGATCACCCCTGCTGAAAGCAAGTCTGAAATTCCCCAGAACAGACAGGCTTTCAACTGGGCTCTGAGTTGCTCCTCGGGGCAGGGATCCTGTCTCTGTCTGTGTTTGTGGAGTACTTAGCACAATGGGGCCCTGATCCTGCTTGGGGTCTTTGAGCGCAACCTGACTATGAATAACTCTATTGTCCACATCCCTTCCCCTCCCAGAGCCTGCAGCCTTGTCTGCATTAGAGACTGAACTGGTTTGTAATTAGGCTGGTTGTATTGAAATGACCCAGGGTGAGTCAGTTTGGGAACCCTTGCACTTCCTCAATTCAGCTGCCATGTCCCTGAGGTTCCTGGCCTGCAGCCTCCTCCCTTCTGGCCATGACAAACACCATCCTAGGCCTGTTACAGACATTCAGAAAGCTGCTACAAAAATCATCTTCCTGGCTTGTGCTGTCACCATAGTAACTCCCCACCCCCATCCTCCCGGGTCCTCCCTTCAATGCATCAAATATAAACGACTTGTGTCACTTTTAAGGCCTTTTACAACCTCGCCCTCTCCTACCCACCATCTCCGATGTGTTATCAAGAATCATAGAGTCATAGACTATTAGGGTTCGAAGAGACCTCAGGAGGTCATCTAGTCCAACCCCCTGATCAAAGCAGGACCAACACCAGCTAAATCATCCCAGCCAAGACTTTGTCAAGCCTTAAAAACCTCTAAGGATGGAGATTCCACCACCTCCCTAGGTAACGCATTCCAGTGCTTCACCACCCTCCTAGTGACATAGTGTTTCCTAATATCCAACCTAGACCTCCCCCACTGCAACTTGAGACCATTGCTTCCTGTTCTGTCATCTGCCACCACTGAGAACAGCCTAGCTCCATCCTCACTGGAACCCCCCTTCAGGTAGTTGAAGGCTGCTATCAAATCCCCCCTCATTCTTCTCTTCTGCAGACTAAATAACCCCAGCTCCCCTCAGCCTCTCCTTGTAAGTCATGTGCTCCAGCCCCCTCATCATTTTTGTTGCCCTCCACTGGACTCTCTCTCCAATTTGTCCAGATCCCTTCTGTAGTGGGGGGACCAAAACTGGATGCAATACTTCAGGAATGGCCTCACCAGTGCCAAATAGAGGGGAATAATCACTTCCCTCAATCTGCTGGCAATGCTCCTACTAATACAGCCCAATATGCTATTGGCCTTCTTGGCAACGAGGGCACTCTGCTGACTCATATCCAGCCTCTCATCCACTGTAACCCCTAGGTCCTTTTCTGCAGAACTGTTGCTTAGCCAGTTGGTCCCCAGCCTGTAGCGGTGCATGGGATTCTTCCTTCCTAAATGCAGGACTCTGCACTTGTCGTCCTTGAACCTCATCAGATTTGTTTTGGCCCAATCCTCCAATTTGTCTAGGTCACTCTGGACCCTATCCCTACCCTCCAGCATATCTACCTCTCCCCCGATCTTAGTGTCATCTGCAAACTTGCTGAGGGTGCAATTAATCCCATCATCCAGCTCATTGAGAGGCAGAACCCCACCTCTGCTCTGCCAGCGATACCAGCCATGCTACCCATCAGTCTGTACTGCCCTCAAGTTTCCTGCCCCCACTCACCCCCACTGTCCTCAGTGCATGAGAGGAGCTCACTGTAAACTACACTAAGCCACTCCATTGTCCCCCTTCAGATTCCTCCTTAAAACTGACCTCTGCCATGATAAGCACTTCAGGGCAAGGGACTCTGTGTGTGTGTGTGTGTGTGTGTGTGTGTGTGTGTGTACATGGTGCCTAGCTGTGTGTGTGTGTGTGTGTGTACACGGTGCCTAGCTGTGTGTGTGTGTACACGGTGCCTAGCTCTGTGTGTGTGTGTGTGTGTGTACACGGTGCCTAGCTCTGTGTGTGGGGGTGGTGTATACAGTGCCTATCTGCGTGTGTGTGGGGAGGTGTATACGGTGCCTAGCTGTGAGTGTGTGTGTGTGTGTGTATGTACACGGTGCCCACCTCTGTGTGTGTGTGTATGTACACGGTGCCTAGCTGTGTGCGAGTCTGGGGGTGTGTACACGGTGCCTAGCTGCGTGCGTGTGTGTGTTTACACGGTGCCTAGCTGCGTGCGTGTGTGTGTGTGTTTACACGGTGCCTAAGCTCTGTATAGATGTGTGTGCCTAGCACAGTAGGGCCCCATACGCATAATTAATACTGTTAAAGGGTAATTTTCTCCAGCATGCACAGAGCCTGGGGATTTTAGTGCTTCTTCTCATTATTGTTACCAGTTACGGTTTTTATTGTGGCTGCTGAAGCTGACTCACTAGGTTCATTCATTCCCCAAAATGCAGTTTCTTGAAATCTCACTCCCCTGTCCTGCTGCATCCTCTGACAAACCCTCCCATTATCACTGTGCTGAGCCCCTAGGGTGACCAGATAAAATGGACAAAATATCGGGACACAGGGGGGAAGCAAAAAAAAAAAAAAAAAGCTGCCGGAGTGGCCAAAGCCGCAATATCGGGACAAATGGCATCCCGACCGTGCATCAGTCAGGACACAGGACAAAGAACTAAAAATTGGGACAGTCCTGATTTTATCGGGGTGTCTGGTCACCCTATGAGCTCCTCACTTGTGCTCATGGGCCCCAAGATTCCCTCTGCTCCTCTCACTTTCACTGGGCTCAGCTCTGGCAGTGAGAAGCAGATCCAGGCAACTCCATAGCGGGTTAGGCCTCCTCTTTTTGAGATCCAGACGTACTGTCTGTGTATTTGAGGAGCCCCTTTGATGATGTGTGTCTGGATGTGTGTTCTGAGCAGAGATGTGGGAGTCCAGTTCCCCATTAGCAGAGTGGCTGGACTTTGAGGCCCTGGAGAGCTGGCCCAGGGATTTCACTGCTTTGAAATGGGCTGAGGTTAAAACCTGGGAACATTCTCTGTGATAAATATCCCACAAAGAAGTAATTCACCCTGATCTCAGAAAAGCAATGTGGTCTCCCATCTGGAATGAGGAGAAGAGTTATGGTGTCTGATCTCCAGGGCAAGGGAGGCCTGAACAGGTGAGGAATCAGTTAAACCAGCTTGGGGGGAAAACAGGAAGTGAAGAAAAATCAGGTTCCCTCGAAGAGCTCATGAACTCCTGGGTTGTCAGGATTGTCCCCAGCTGCTGTAACTTCATGGCAGATGTCACTCACGGCTTCCAACCCCTTGACTCACACCTGGCAACACCTGAGTTTCCCCAGAGTGTTTGGATGGGATGTGGAGGTTCAATTTGCCCCCTCCTCTCAGGAGTGGGTGAGAGGGGAATTCAGCTCCTGGTGTTCTGATCTCCCCAGCAGTTACTTTGTTTTGTTTCCCCTGGCACAGGGAGTGACTCCTGTCAGTATTCTGTCTCTGTCCCAGCAGGTGATGGGATGGTGAGTGAGAGCGAGGAGGAGAACCCTGAGCAGGAAGGTCCTGAGCAAGTGGAACTGTATGAGGTGGGACCAGGGAGATCAGATGGGGATGTTTCCCCCGAGCAGGGCAAAGCCTGCGGGAATCAGGGCAGGTCAGAGAAGGAGCAGGAAAGCCACCCAGAAGAGAGACAGGAGAATCCCGGTCACACTCGGGGATATTTTGGGAGACACAATGACTCTACGATCCACAGGGGACCCTGCCCCGGGGAGAAACCCAACACGTGTGAGGACTGTGGGAAAAGCTTCAGCCTGAGGTCAAATCTGATCACCCATCAAAGACTGCACCTGGGGGAGAGACCCTACCAGTGCCCGGAGTGCGGGCGCTGCTTCAGCCAGAGCTCGCATCTCATCACGCACCAGCGTCTGCACACGGGAGAGCGACCCTACCGGTGCCGGGACTGCGGAAAGAGCTTCAATGTGAACTCAGACCTGATTAAACACCAGCGAACGCACACAGGCGAGAGGCCCTATCCCTGCACCGAGTGTGGGCGGCGATTCAGCAGCAGCTCAAACCTCACGAGGCACCAGCGGCTGCACACGGGCGAGAGACCCTATCGGTGCGAGGCCTGTGGGGAAAGCTTCCGGGACTGCTCATCCCTCACAATTCACCAGAGAGCACACACGGGAGAGAGGCCCTATGTCTGCCCCGACTGCGGGAAAGGCTTCACTGACAGCTCCCTCCTCATCAAGCACCAGAGGACGCACCAGACAGAGAAGTGCTTTAACTGCCCTGACTGCGGGAAAAGCTTCTCCACCAGCACGTACCTGGCCAGGCACCAGAGAACCCACCTGGCCGAGAAGCCCTATCGGTGCGACGAGTGCGGCAGGGGATACAGCCAGTTCGCTCACCTCACCACCCACCAGAGAGTGCACACGGGAGAGAGGCCCTACATCTGCCCCGACTGCGGGAAAAGCTTCACCACCAGCTCTGCCCTGACCAAGCACAAGAGGATCCACACGGGAGAGAGGCCCTATGTCTGCCCTGACTGTGGGAAAAGCTTCACTCAGAGCTCAAACGTTATCACCCACTGGAGACTCCAGCATGGGAAATCCCTGTGAGACCCCTGGCATGGCCACCGTGGGAACAGCAGCTCTGCCCCTCCCCACCCCCAGCCTCAGAAATTCCTGTGAGAGCCCAGCATGGCCACGGGAACAGCAACTCTGCCCATCCCCCACCCGTAGCCTGGGAAATCCCTGTGAGACCCCCAGCACTGACTCCACAGGAACAGCAGCTCTGCCCATCCCCCACCCGTAGCCTGGGAAATCCCTGTGAGACCCCCAGCACTGACTCCACAGGAACAGCAGCTCTGCCCCTCCCCAAACCCCAGCATGGCTGCCACAGGAACACAGCTCTGGCCCTCCCCTACCATGACCACCATGGGAACAGCTGCTGTGCCCCTCCCCCCACCATGACCACCACAGGAATAGCAGCTCTCCCCTCCCCACCCCCCACCCCCGGGAAATCCCTGTGAGAGACACACACCTCTCCCCCGGCACAGCTGCCATGGGAACAGCAGCTCTGCCCATCTCTACCCCCCAGCCTGGGAAATCCCTGTGAGACCCCCGGCACAGCCGCCATGGGAACAGCAGCTCTGCCTGCTGATTCCCACCCATGGCACCAGTCTTTTGCCTGCCCTTTCATGGCATAGCAAGCGGCGGTGGCCGATGACCCCTTGGCTTTGTGGGTTTGGCGCTCCTCAGTGCTGTTGAGTCCCTCTGCCCCCTGCTGATCTGGTGCAAGGGAGAGAGAAGAAACCTACTACTGGTGCCAGCTCCCTAGAATGAAGTCTCCCCATTCCCATCTCCACTGCGCCTACCTCAGTACTTTAGGGCTGGGGTCATACAAACCCTCTCCCCTCCGGCACGGTTCTTGGGTTGTTGGTTTCCTGCTGGGTCTGGTCAGTGCCTGTCACATGTTCATAAAAGTTTCATTCCTTAAACTCACGTGTTTTCTTGAAGAGCAGCCATAGTGCTGGTGTCAGCAGAACCAGCAGACTAGCTGGGGCCTGTGGAGGATATGGACAGCAGGTGGGGATCAGTGGGGGAAGGAAGCAGGGCGCCATTAGAGCTGAGGTTCTGGTCAATAATGATCAGAGCTCAGAGAATAATGCCAACCAATTTCCACACAGATTATTTGAATTTGTGCCTGGGTTTTCTTTGGCCCTGTTCATGCCCCTTTGTGATCATTTGCTCTCAAGCAATTGGGCTTTACTGTCACAGGTGTCTGTGGAAATGAATTTCCAAGTTGCCCATGTGAGTAATCAGATTTTAAATTCAAAGTAATCGAGCCAAGAATAAACAATACCATGTGACTTACATGGCCTAGTACAACTAAGGAACACACTTGACAGTTCAGCAATGGAGTATTTGCAATTAAACCAGAGAGTGAAGCAATTTGAAAAGATACTCTTTCAACAACCAGTACATCTGAGGGAATCATGATCTACATTGCAGATCTACATTGCAGGCAAATATGCTCAATTCCTAGAAGAAATTCATCATTATGAGCTAATTGCTCATCTCTTCAGTATGAGCTAATTGTTCATCTCTAGCAATGAGATGCAGAGATAATGAATCCTAAACAATTTTTCCTGTAGTACACAAAATGCCTGATCTCGGCTCATTTCACTTTGAAGCAAGGAAGCAATGGGGTTTCAGTGCTATTGAACAATTCTCATTGATCACAAGGATTTGAGTTTACTGGGTGATTGGGCAGCACAGAGGCAGGTGAAGTTCAGAACAGAGAGGAATAAAGTGAAGCACGCTGGAAAGAACACTTTGTGTTAGGTAGACACGCTGAAACGAACTGTAACCACAAAGGAAGAAGGCCGGGGGGTCATTCTGGTCAGGTTAGTGTAAACATCCTCTCAAGGCACAGAGATGGCTTAACACAACCCAGAGGCTGGGCTGCGTTAAAAAGTGTAAATGGGGTCTGAATGAGCTCTCCCGTAACCTCTAGAGCTGAGCTGGGGGCGGGGGGGGGGGCAGGGAGGACTTCAGGAGCAGACTGTGTTTGCACTGATGCCTACTCTGTCTAGGTGGGCAGGAGATAGAGCTGCTTTGCCAAAGTGATCAGTTCTGGATGGTTTTGAGTTACAAATCACTCTAGTATTTGAAAGCAGGGGCAATGAAATGTTGTTATCCTGATTGGACAAGTAAAGGGCAGCAGAACTGTGCTTTGCCTGACCTGATTGAAGGGCTCACCCTATATTGAACCTCACTTGCTAAGCAGGGGCTAGAGATGTCAAATCCCTATAAAGGGAAAGGGAGGGGCAGGGTTTGTATGTGATGTGGACTCTGTTTAAAGAGTTCTAGGCACCATTTGATCTTTCCTCCTCCAGGATTTAAAAACAGAGCTGATTAGACTCAATTGAGAGTCATTATTTCTGCTCAGCAGTTACCACAGCTGAATCCCTGATAGCCAGTCTATGGGCTATGCCTTGGACCTGGTGCTGGGATAGTAGTGAAATGAAGGACAATGCAGAAGCTGTACTGGCAGTGAGGTTCCCTCCTACCCACTGAAATCACCAAAGACCTGGCTTAAGCGGTGGAACCTCAGAACATGGTGTCACAGAAGTGGTGGTGAACATCCAACAGCGGCAGCAAGTAGGCAGAGGCAAGCAGCCAATTGCAGAGGTGCATAGCAACTGCAGAGACATAGCTCAATGCTCCCCCCTAGCTCCCTTTTTGAATGTACCTCTGAATTCTGGGTCTTCGCATACCGAGGACAGCAACTGTGAGTGAGGTGCAGCGGTGGGGGAGGGGAGTGAGATGTGTTAAAGGGACATTCATTCATTGGACTTTCCCACTGCAATGTGGGAAATTGAGGAAAAGGACACTGCGGTCACATGCTTGGAAAGTGGTTGTGGTGTTTTCCCAACTTACCACTTGGTTCCTTTTCCCTTCTAATAAAAGTTCTCTTTTGTTATACATAGACTCAGTGCTTGCGAGTGGGGCAGTACTACCTCTTAGAGGCACCCAGAGGTAGTGGTCAGTTTTCCCAGATTCCTGGGTGGAAGCTATAGCCAGTTCTGTTTTGTATTGTTAAGAGGGACCCCGAGATATTGAACCCAGCCCTTGTTGCTGTTGTCACCGCCTGGCAGCAAGGTTCCATTAGCCCAGATAATGTGACTGCAGATGATGGTTCTGTCAGTCGGTAGTGCTGTATGGTGCACTCACATCTCCAATTCATGGTCCATTTTCATAAATTTCAGTCATAGCATTTTAAAAATCTTGAATTTCACAGTTTCAGATATTTAAATCTTAAATTTCATGGTGGTGTAATAAAACATAATATGTATTTTAAAATGGCAAAATATAAACATGTAAAGCCCTTAAGCCTCTGTTTCTCAAACTGGGGGTCCTGACACAAAAGGGGGTTGCAAAGCTATCGTAGGGGGTTCACAGTATTGCCACCCTTCCTTCTGCGTTGCCTTCAGAGCTGGGTGGCTTGAGAGCAGCGGCTGCTGGCCAGGTGCCCAGCTCTGAAGACAACACCGATGCCAGCTGCAGCACAGAAGTAAGGGTGGCAATAATGTGACTCCCCCCTACAATAACCTTGCAACCCCCTTTTAGATCGGGACACCCAAGTTGAGAAATGCTGTATTTTTGTATACTTTTACCCTGTAGTATAGAGTAAAAGTATACAAAAGACCAGATTTCATGGGGGAGATAAGATTTCACGGTCTGTGACATGTTTTTTCGTGCCGTGAATTTGGTAGGACTCTACACATGAAGTATACAGTGGTTCCTGGGGCCGTCCATTTCTCAATGGTGAGTCCTGTATCCTTATCACTGCATTTCATTCCCTGTTCAGAGAAACGGGACTGTGGATCCTCAGTATTACAGAGCTCGCCTCCCTCCCTGTGTGTCTGTTGGCAGCTGAGATCATCTGAACTGCCCTCACACATCTAAATGAAAGAACCCCTGGCTCCCACTGGCAGAGCCCCTCAGCCCTTCTCTGTAACCAGGCAGATTGCCAAGGTACCCGCATTCACCTCCCCCACCCCTGCCACTCTCACCACAAGCCATGAAGGAAAGACAGGGCACCCAGAGAAGGTGGCAGTAAAAGTGAAGAGATGGGACTGGCCAGTCATACTGTGTTGGTGGGAAGGAGCCAGGGGGTGGCAGAAATCTCCCTTCAGCCAAAGGAGTCAGTACCCATGCTCAGGTGATATACCCCCTCACTCCCTTCCTGCTCCCAGGTTCCCTACCAGCCCCCAGTCCCCTCTCACTCTCGTCTCCCACCCTCACCTTCCAGTAATGCCACCTGCTCGAGAACTACAGCCACCAACAGGATCAACTCGTTCTGGATTGTTGGGCCGGTCCTCCCATGTGTCTCTGAGCCTCAGATGTCTCCGATCCACAGACAGGATGAGCCATGCCTGGATCCAGAGTCACATGCACTGGGAAAGAGAGTTGCAGGGTCAGTGTGAGAGGAGAGATCAGTCAATGAACTGGAAGGGAATAAACCTGTCTTCCCCATTAATCACTCTTTAATCCCTATGTCAGGCTGTCTGGCGCAGCTCATGGCTGTGAGTAAGTGCCTGCCTCAGGGCAGACTGTCAAAAACAGGGCAGACACCCTTAACTGGTGGTTTGTTCTGTGATTAGATTTCTCCAAGCCAGTAACAAATGTGAACTCCTGGATCACTATCAGTATCGCCTTGGAGTCACAGACAGTCCCCTTAGCCCTGGTCTACACTAGGACTTTAGGTCAAATTTAGCAGCGTTAAATCGATGTAAACCTGCACCCGTCCACATGATGAAGCCCTTTATTTCGACTTAAAATCGATTTCCGTACTCCACCCCTGACAAGTGGATTAGTGCTTAAATCGGCCTTGCCGAATTTGGGGTACTGTGGACACAATTCGACAGTATTGGCCTCCGGGAGCTATCCCAGAGTGCTCCATTGTGACCGCTCTGGACAGCACACTCAACTCAGATGCACTGGCCCGGTAGACAGGAAAAGAACTGCGAACTTTTGAATCTCATTTCCTGTTTGGGAAGCTGCAGGTGACCATACAGAGCTCATCAGCAGAGGTGACCATGATGGAGTCCCAGAATCGCAAAAGAGCTCCAGCATGGACTGAACGGGAGGTACGGGATCTGATCGCTGTATGGGGAGAGGAATCCATGCTATCAGAACTCCGTTCCAGTTTTCGAAATGCCAAAACCTTTGTCAAAATCTCCCAGGGCATGAAGGACAGAGGCCATAACAGGGATCCGAAGCAGTGCCACGTGAAACTTAAGGAGCTGAGGCAAGCCTACCAGAAAACCAGAGGGGCGAACGGCCACTCTGGGTCAGAGCCCCAAACATGCCGCTTCTATAATGAGCTGCATGCCATTTTAGGGGGTTCAGCCACCACTACCCCAGCCGTGTTGTTTGACTCCTTCAATGGAGATGGAGGCAACACAGAAGCAGGTTTTGGGGACGAAGAAGATGATGATGATGAGGTTGTAGATAGCTCACAGCAAGCAAGCGGAGAAACCGGTTTTCCCAACAGCCAGGAACTGTTTCTCACCCTGGACCTGGAGCCAGTACCCCCTGAACCCACCCAAGGCTGCCTCCTGGACCCGGCAGGTGGAGAAGGGACCTCCGGTGAGTGTACCTTTTAAAATACTATACATGGTTTAAAAGCAAGCATGTGAAAGAATTAATTTGCCCTGGCATTCGCGGCTCTCCTGGATGTACTCCCAAAGCCTTTGCAAAAGGTTTCTGAGGAGGGCAGCCTTATTGCGTCCTCCATGGTAGGACACTTTACCACTCCAGGCCAGTAACACGTACTCGGGAATCATTGTACAACAAAGCATTGCAGTGTATGTTTGCTGGCGTTCAAACAACATCCGTTCTTTATCTCTCTGTGTTATCCTCAGGAGAGTGAGATATCATTCATGGTCTCCTGGTTGAAATAGGGTGCTTTTCTTTAGGGGACATTCAGAGGAGCCCGTTCCTGCTGAGCTGTTTGCCTGTGGCTGAACAGAAATGTTCCCCGCTGTTAGCCTTGGGGAGGGGGGAGGGTTGAGGGGGTAGCCACGTGGTGGGGGGAGGCAAAATGCGACCTTGTAACGAAAGCACATGTGCTATGTATGTAATGTTAACAGCAAGGTTTACCCTGAAAGACTGTAGCCACTGTTTTATAAAATGTGTCTTTTTAAATACTGCTGTCCCTTTTTTTTTTCTCCACCAGCTGCATGTGTTTCAATGATCACAGGATCTTCTCCTTCCCAGAGGCTAGTGAAGATTAGAAAGGAAAAAAAAACGCACTCGTGATGAAATGTTCTCTGAGCTCATGCTGTCCTCCGACACTGACAGAGCACAGACGAATGCGTGGAGGCAAATAATGTCAAAGTGCAGGAAAGCACAAAATGACCGGGAGGAGAGGTGGCGGGCTGAAGACAGGGCTGAAGCTCAAATATGGCGGCAGCGTGATGAGAGGAGGCAGGATTCAATGCTGAGGCTGCTGGAGGACCAAACCAGTATGCTCCAGTGTATGGCTGAGCTGCAGCAAAGGCAGCTGGAGCACAGACTGCCACTACAGCCCCTGTGTAACCAACCACCCTCCTCCCCAAGTTCCATAGCCTCCACACCCAGACGCCCAAGAACACGGTGGGGGGGCCACCGGCCAACCAGCAACTCCGCCACAGAGGATTGCCCAAAAAAAAGAAGGCTGGCATTCAATAAATTTTATTTTGCTGGGTGCAAACTAATTAAGGTGGTGGGATATAATTGGTTAGATAATGCATCCGATGAAATGAGCTGTAGCTCATGAAGGCTTATGCTCAAATAAATTGGTTAGTCTCTAAGGTGCCACAAGTACTCCTTTTCTTTTTGCGGATACAGACTAACACAGCTGCTACTCTGAAACATGTTACAATATGTTAGGATTGGTTAGTTAAATTTCAGTAACATGACAGGTTAAGGTATAGCTAAGCAGAACTCAAGTTTTACTATATAGTCTGCAGTCAATCAGGAAGTAAGCGGGGGGAATGGGAACAGGGAATGGGGGTGGGGGAATTGGAATTATGTTTTGCTAAGGAGGGAATGGAACAGGGAATGAGAACAGGGACACAGGCAAGACTCTGTGGTGTCAGAGCTGGGAAGGGGGACACTAAGGAAGGAAATTGGAATCATTGCTTGCTGGAAGTTCACCCCAATAAACATTGAATTGTTTGCACCTTTGGACCTCAGGTATTGTTGCTCTCTGTTCATGCGAGAAGGACCAGGGAAGTGAGTGGGTGAAAGAATAAGCCCTCTAATACTGCCTGAGTCAGCAATGTCAGCAGATTCAGGGGGCTGAGCCTGTCTGGTTTGTTAACCTCATGGAGATGCAGCTGGTGGGTCTCAGGAGGTTTTAGCCTCTCTAACACAATGTCTACACATGCACTGTGTGAACTTCAGCAGGTCGACCATGGCTTGATGCCATTTGGCAGGGGGGCGGGTTTGACTGCATTGCTATATTGGGGCACTTATGTCAGCCCGATACAAATTTGAGTGTAGACACATGTACACAAAGGTGGATGCAGGGCAACTTATGGTGACCTAACTTTGTCATGTAGATGAGGCCTCAGAATATGGAACCAAATTTAGCCCAATGCCTCCTCGGGCAGTGCCCTGGTGGGAGGGGGAATCTCCTGGAGTGCCCACAGTGCTGTGCAGGGTTGTGGGTACAGAGGGAACCAGAACAGTGACAATGGTGGTGGTGGAGAAGGGTAAAATTGCAGATTCCCCACCCCAGGGGTTAGGAGAGAGCCCCTGCAAGCAGCCAGCATGTGCATTGCAGATTTAACTTTAACCCTGAGATGCTCACACACGCTTGGAGGTGTCTGGCTTCCCCATAAAGACTTAAAAGCCAAACAACTAAGCCCCCCGCCCCCAGATTCACAGTTGGGGAGGCAATGCCTGAAATGGCACCCTCCTGGGCTTGGCCTGAATCTCCATGAACCAGGCCAGCTCCCCATTGTAGACCTCCACCCTCTGGGGCCAGACCAGTTATCTTCCCAGGGCCATGCAATATGATGCTGCGCTAGGACTCTGCAACAGACCCTTCAGCCCGCTGTGAACCAGGCTGCTGGCTGCTAGCATTGGCTGTGTGTCTCCCTCGCTGCAGTGGAGACTGACCCCAGCCCTGCCCCAAGATTGCTAAATGACTACCATCACTACCCGGAGATCTGGCAAGTTCTTGGGGCTCCCTGCATCCCTGACGCACATCTGGCTTTGCAGGGGAGCCCGATTGGAGAGCTGGTGTGTGCCACTGAGGGCATCAGGCCATGCTGGAAGCAAGGCGGCGACCCTGAGACAGGAACAGGAGAGTTCATTCATTCATTGTTCAAAACCAAAAGGCTAATTTCTTTTTCGAAAACTGCCATAGAAAAACTTTTTAAAACTGTTGGAAATACCTAACAGGGGATTTTTAAAAAGCCTTTGAAGGACTAAGTGTTTTTGTTTTAAAAAATTCTACCAGCTCCAAGCATCAGCCATGTTATATTCCTGCTGTCACCATTCGAGGAAATGTTTGTCCTGGCTTTAGAGAGACACGGGGAGGGGAGAGGGGTAATATACCCCCAATTGGGGATATTGCAGATTATGTACTCCTTATGCCATCTGATCCTAAACTTCGTACCCCTTGATAATCTGTACGTTATTCCCTGATAACCAGAAACTTTTATGCTTAAACTCTGTACCATTTTCTTTTTATTTTAATGTAACCCTTCTGCCAGGCCTAGTTGATAGCAGCAAGGGCCGGGTACAGTACACAGGGGTTCCCTCTCATCAAAGCAAATGCAAAACTGGCTCGAGCCCCCATCCAGTGACCTGGGAAAAATCTTATACACCCCCTGGGCGCCTCAAAGAGGCAATACTTCCCCTCTCACAAGCACAGAGTCTCAGTGTAGCAGAAAATCTTTAATAACATGAGGTAAACGACATCAACATTAAATTGGGGAAACACCACAACTAGTGTTCATTAACCAAACCATGAGCAAAGACCCACCCCAGCAAATTGGGCCACATCCTTTCCCTTGGGTTCTTGAGTCCCAGAACCCAAACGTCTCTTGAGTCCAGCAATCCGCAAATCACCCAAAGTTCAAAAAGTCCAGCCCCAGAGTTCAAAAGTTCATCTGCAGAGTGTTACTCCCCAGTCTGGCTAAAATGTGCCTGTGGGGGGGTGGGAAGAGGTAAGGGGTGCCTTACATATCCTGAAGCTGACTGCCCCACAGGGCTCTGCTCTACTCCGCTGTCTCACGACTGGCTCCGCTCTGCACAGCTCACCATCTCACAAACACTCCGCCAGCCTATCCACAAACAGCACCACTGCACTCCAGTTCTTCCAGCTCCCCACTATTTGACACAGTGATTCCAGCACTCAGTGATTTCAGCTCATAGTAGTGGGAGCCTTAGTGCTGGTGTACCATAAGGCCAAAGTGAATTCAACACAGTATCTGTAGCAAGACTCTTAATAGACCCCAAATTAGCTCTGACATTCTACAGTGGAGAGAGACAGAGGTGCAATTGGTGTTTCAGGCCCACACCACCAGGTACAAATACCTGTCTCAAGCCTCTCCCAATTCACAGAGTTTTGGAACCCATGTCCCTTGCCTAGCGAGTGCTACTTAGTTGATGGTGAGTCCCTCCATCATAACAAAAGGCCAAGTACAGTTCCAACCACAGTTCCCATAATCAGGGTAATAACAATTTATTCTTCCCGCCCCAATAACAGAGACACTGGGGATCCCACAACAGCCAAAGTGACCATTTGGGCAGTTATGGCCTCATTCTAGGCAGGGTGGGTGTGCCCATGCAAATGAGATCAGCCCCTAAAGTTCTTTTCCACAACTTGCCACACCTCACCACCAGATGTCAGGGTGGAATTCATCCTGACTCTGCTTACATTAACATCATCTTAATAAAATTCTTAAATCTGTTATTGGCCCAACTTCTGTTGGGGAGAGAGACAAGCTTTTGAGCATACACAGAGCTTTTCATCAGGACCTGACGAAGAGCTCTGTGCAGCCTGGAGGCTTGTCTCTCACACCAACAGAAGTTGGGCCAATAACAGATACTACCTCACCCTCCTTGCCTCTAATATCCTGGGTCTCACACGGCTACAACTACACTGCATATGTCTGCTGGCTGTATTCACACGGACAGAAGGGTTATCTCCACGGTCACCACGGGGGCAGGGTCTGTCTCTGCTGTATGCAGGATGGAGAGAACTTTTCCACACCTTAGGTAAGCTTTGTCCAGCAGCAGCCAGCCCACTAGCTGTCAAAGCCGAGCCTCAATGTCATCCAGATTAGGTCCCCCAGAAACCTGACTGTCCTCCAGTTCCGCTCATCATACTGCACCCTCCAGCAGAGTACTGTCAAATAGGGAATAGCTGTTGGTGGATTCACCAACTCTCTCCCAGAATGGAGCCCCTTTTCCCAGTCAGCAGGGGCTGACTGCCACACACCCACTCATGGCCTCAGGGAAGCTCTGCAAGCAGCCCCCTACCTCAGTTTCCCCCTTCAAGGAGCTTCTTCAATGATTCACACAGGCTGTTGTCCTTTAACAGCCAGTGTCAAATTCTGGTTTTATTAAAATAACAAACTGGCAAGATAACATTCTCAAGCTCCTCCCAAGCCCATCCATTTATCCTTCTATCAGGTCATGCTCAGGCCTTTTCTACCTGAAGTCCCAGGTCTCCCTGCTGGAGCAGATTCACCCCCAACTGCCTCTTTGTTACACTCTGTTCTCCCTGAGACTGTGCTCTCCCTGCAGCTTCCTGCTGCTCTTGATGGAGGAATAAGTTGATTCCTGCTCAGCTGTGCCTCCTTAGTAACCAGGGTCGGCTGGGCCCAGGCAAACCTTTAAAGGGGCAAGTCAGTCTGCTATACACTGTTGGTGGGAGGGAACCACCATCCCTGTCATGCAGGCCAGCAGAGTGTGTGTTGTTTCGACATGGCTGGTGGCCCCATCCTGGCATATCTCAATCTGCTTCCTGCATCACTTCTCTATGGTCAACCCAGCTCTCCTCCATTCCTCCATCACAGCTAAACCTCTCATCCAGGCCTTCATCTCACATCTTAATCACTGAGCATCCTCCTCCCTTGCTGGGACCGATCCCATCTTCTTACCCCACCTACATCTGTCCAGAACGCTGCTGCTGCAAAGATCATTTTCCTGTGACCCCATCACCCCTCTCTCCAAGCTCCTGGCTCCCCTTCTCCACTGCATCACACACAATCCACTCATTGCAAGGCTCTTCCGTGGCTGATGTATCACCCTCCCACACTATTGCAATGTCAAGCCCAGCATCTGATCTGCCAGTAACACCAGCCTTCCTCACCCACGTATTCTATTGTCCGACCCCACTGGCACCTCCCTGCTTCCTGCCATGTCACCCCAGTATGGGGAGCAGCTCCCCTAACATCTGCTAAAAGTCACCTCAGCAGGGGTGCTGACAATGGCTAGTAGTTGCTGTTTATCACACTGATCAGAATGGGCTTATTGTTCCCTTGTGCTCCTCCATTGTCTGTCTGTATTATCCTGTTGTGTCTAGTCTTATAGTTAGATTGGGTAAGTTCTTTGGGGCAGACACAATCTTTTTTTGTGTGTGGCTCTGAGCACACCGGGGCCTCCAGGTGCTCTCACACCAATAATATCAATAAAAATAATGAGACTTCTGGAGACTGTGGGTGGGACTGAGATTCTGAGGGACTTGGGATTGTCTCAGAGGGTCCCCAAAATAAATGCAGCATCGCCAACTCTCATGGTTTTGCCATGAGTCTCGTGATAATTATTGTTTTCCTTAAAGCCCAGTTCCTGGAGTGAGGTGATAATTTCAGCATTCATTCTTAAAGAAAAAGTAAGTTTCTAGCCCTCCTGGCTGTGGAGGAAGCTTCAAAATGTCACCCCAGCACACCCTAAAGGCTCAGAAAACAGAAGGCAAATAAAAAGAAGCCCAAAGCTGTTATTGTTAGCAAATCTCATGGTTTTTGGTGTTCCTGTCTCATGATTTTTGAACATCTGGAGCTGGCAATAGGGTAAATAGCTCCAGCATGGCTAGTGGGCACCTGGCCAAGGGGCTGCCCAGAGCCCTGGCTGACAGCAGGGGCAGGTTTCTCTGTGGTCTCGGTCTGGAGGTTTCTCTCTGCTCAGGAAGGAGGGAAGGATCCGGGCCGATACCCCAGCCCCCTTTCTGTCCCAAGAGGAGCACGGGCCGAGGGTTGGGGAGGAGAGTCCATCAGCCGTGACCACCAGAGGGCCCTGGCCACGGACACAGGCGGGCGGCCAGTCTGTCCATGACCTGCTGATCTGCCTCTTTTTTTTCCGGATATTGAGGGCTGAGCTTCCTGGGTCAGAGACGTTGCAGAATCGGTAACAAACAGCTGCTGCTCCTAAGTGGGGTGTGTGCGGTGAGAGTCCTTCCCTAAGGTCTCTCTGGGCCTAGCCGGGGGGACTTAGCCCCGGGCTCTGCCGCCACCAGCCCCTGAGCCGGAGCCTGCAGGTGAGGGGAGAGACCCGGGGGAAGGGCTGGGGCCGGGGGGGAAAGTGACTCTGCACCAACGGCCCCTCCTCGCCCCAGCTCTGCTCCCGGGGGGGCGGGGGTCTGCGAGTCCCGGAGCTGCTGCTGCTCCCTCTCCCCCGGCTCTGCTCCCCTGAGCGCCTGCAGGAGCCGAGCCAGCGCCGGGAGAGCGACCGCCCCGGCACTGGGTCAGGGACGGAGTCTCCCGGGAAGAGTTTTCAGAACTCAGCGCGTTGGGTTCACAGTGGGAGTCCAGCGGTTTGGAGAATCTGGCTCCAATTGTGGGTGGTCAGCTCTTGGAAATATGGCCCCCCCAGTCTCCCTGCTGGAGGGGTGGTTGGGGAGACAGAAACTAAAGCTGGGGACAGGTTTGCCAAATGTCCAGACAACTTGGGAACATAAGTGCTAAATCCTACATTAGGAAATGACACAGACACTTACTCACTCTCTCGCTGTTATTTTCTGGAAGCTGTTAGCATAGACAAAGCTCCAGAAACTCTGAGCATTAGTTAACTCTGGTGTAACCGGGGTGGACTGGAGAAGAAAGGGATGAAATTTTGAAAGGGAGTGAGACTGAAAATCAGCTGTAATTTCGAAGGGATGAGATCTGCTAGGCCCTGACCCCTTACCCCTAAGTTTTTGGCTTCTTTGACCTTAGACTGGCACTATTTTGTGTTCCAGTTTTCAGGCATTATAGAAAATCTCTTTGTAGTCCTGTCCCCAGTTACCCTAGGTCAGTGTTTAAAAGAAAGCCCAGGGAGAATACACGTCATTTATTTTGTATTGGGGTAGCACCTAGAGCCAGGCCAGGGACCAACAGTTTTGAGCAAACTTGCAGTAAATGACAGACCCTGTCCCAGCTACATTCAGACCCCTTCATTCCATGCAGGTACAGTACTTTGTGGGCTTTTTAATTTAACCAATACGGATATAACAAGAGCCAGTGCCTGGAATCTGAACCTGAAATGAGGTGCATGTATTTAATAGTGAGGGAAATTAACCCTTGAAACTAGGGATGTGGTGGCTTCTCCATCACATGGCGTCTTTCCTTCAGGACTGTGGGGGGATCTATCGAAAAACTAGAGCTTAGCCAGAAGATACCAGCCTGATGCAGGAATCAGTGGATAGTATTTTCATTGTGCAGGGCACACCAGATGGTTATGACGTTTCCTTCTGGCCTTAAAATCTATGAATTTATTAATCTAATTTGATGATTCAAATGCATTTCTGTGCAGGTGACATCTTTCCAGTTAGATCTTTTTATGGCATATTCAGCAGGTACTTACGGAAACAGAATAAATTACTCAGAATATGCCAGGTATCCAAGGGCGATTATTTTCAACAACTTAAGTGGTCAGAGAGTTCATTATAAAGTTGACGAATACTTCAAGTCACTCTTAGTACTTAGTGCAGGGCCTAAATCACTGGTGCTCGGTGCTCTTTGAGGCATGACTAATTATTTTAAAGAGATACTGGCTCATCAGATCTGAGCACATGAGAGGAGACAAAAATAGCCTGTGGAGTGGGTCTTAGGAGATCTGGGTTCTCTCCTGGCCAAGCGTGTCTGTGGGCACGCCACAGTATTTTCAGCTCCCATTTAGTCACGTACATGAAGTGACCAGTTTATTAAAACTGCTCGTCTCCAGCGCTCCAGTTCACAGCCCCATACTCCAGACTTCAGGGCCAGAAGACCTAGCCAGAGTATGAGGCACTCAGATGCAACAGTGATGGGACCACATCAGCCCCAAGCTGGATAGCTTTGTCCAGAGCGTGACTCAGGTTATGATGCTAACTTATTAGGTTGTTATTTCTTCTTTGTCTTTGCACTTTTGTTCCCTACTGGAATTGTGTCTGATAGCACCAACACCCCAGGTGTGACTCTTGCTATGGTCTTGGTAAACATTTGTCCATGTTTTGGGATGAAACATTCCTCCATCTGCACAGTGATGAGAGAGGAATGGGTTACATTTCAAGGAACTTTTTTGGAGTGACTCCTCAGAAATATGTAATGAACCTTCACCCATTGCCCTTCCCATGAACAGGGTTTCAGTTTCCTAAATCTCCGAGGATCCCTTGGATGGAGCAAGAGGAAGAGCCATACATCCTGGATCTCCATGTCTCCTCAGAAGAGGAGATCCCAAGTGATGCTAGCACAGGTGAGAGATTTCCACCACAGCCCTGTGAACTCCCCAGGTTCTATCTCATCTCATCCAGGTCAGGGCTGTCCCCAGCAGGGGTTGGATCCTCATGGCAGACATCGCTTCTCTTAGCTACATAGATTCCAAGGCGAGAAGGGACCACTGTGATCATCTAGTCTGACCTCTTGTATAACACAGGCTAGAGAACTGCCCCCAAATAGTTCCTAGAGCAGGTCTATTAGAAAAACATCCAATCCTGATTTAAACATTGTCAGTGCTAGAGAATCCACCACAGCCCTTGGTAAGTTGTTCCAATGGTTAATTACTGTCACCAGTAAAAATGTGTGCCTTATTTCCTGTCTTAATTTGTCTAGCTTCAACATCCAGACACTGGATCGTGTTAGACCTTTCTCTGCTAGACTGAAGAGCTCATTATTAAACATTTGCTCCCCATGTAGGTAATTATAGACTTCGATCAAGTCACCCCTTCACCTTCCCTTTGTTAGACTCAAGGAGCTCAGTCTATTTAGCTTGTCATTATAAGTCAGGTTTTCTAATTCTTTATCCCCCATTCTTGTGACTGTTCTCTTACCCCTCTCCTATTTATCTACATCCTTCTTGAATTGAGGGCACCAGAACAGGTCATTCATAAAAATGTTAAATAGTGCAGGCCCAAGAACTGATCCCTGTGGGACCACACTGGAAACACAGCTGCTTGATGAGGATTCCCTGTTTACAATTACATTTTGAGACCTATCAGTTAGCTAGATTTTTTTAATCAATTTAGTGTGTGTGCCATGTTAATTTTATACCATTCTAGTTTTTTAATCCAAAATGTTGAGTGGTATCAAGTCAAACACCTTACAGAAGTCTAAGTATATTACATCAACACTACTACCATTATCTTTCTTCCCGTCTTCTGGAACTTCCCCAGTGCTCCAAGACTTACTGAAAATCAGCATTCCCATCCACCCAGCTCCCTCCCCTCTGAGTGTTCGGGTGGGATGTGAAGCCAATTGACTCCCTCTTTCCTCACCTTGAGGGAAGGGCGTGGGGGATTTAGTTCCTGGTTTTTCAGTCTCCCCATCAGTTATTTTGATTTGTTTTCCCTACTCCCCTGTTCGTCTTTCTGAGGTTCCTTCCCTCTGGCACAGGGACTGACTCCAGTCTGGATTCTCTCTCTCTGTCCCAGCAGGCAACGGGATGGTGAGTGAGAACGAGGAGGAGAACCTTCAGCAGGAAAGTCCCAAGCCAGTGGAACATCACAGGTTGGTAGCAGGAGGATGTGAAGGGAATGTTTCCCAGAGCCCTGATGAGGGAGAGGCCTGTGAGAGTAAGGACAGGTCAGAAGAGCAGCAAGTGGAGAGACTGGCTGTGCCCAATCCCTGGGAGGGGAGCTACCAGGAGCTTGGAGATGCCCAGCAGGCCCTGAAGGTGGGTGGGAAGCAGAACAGCTGTGCCGAATGCGGGAAACACTTCTCCCGGCGCTCGCACCTCGTCATCCATCAGCGCATCCACACAGGTGAGAAGCCCTACCAGTGCTCTGAGTGCGGGCGCCGCTTCAGCCAGAGCTCCACACTGATCAGCCACCAGCGCACCCACACAGGTGAGAAGCCCTACACCTGCCCCGACTGCGGGAGGAGCTTCAGCCAGAGCTCCACGCTGCTGACCCACCATCGGCTGCACACTGGGGAGACGCCCTACAAGTGCCTGGACTGCGGAAGGAGCTTCAGCCAGAACTCCACCTTCATCATCCACCAGCGCACCCACACCGGCGAGAAGCCCTACACCTGCCCTGACTGTGGCAAGAGCTTCAGCGTCAGCTCCTACCTCATCACCCACAACCGCATCCACCGTGGCGAGCGCCCCTACAAGTGCCCAGCCTGTGGGAAGGGCTTCATCGACAGCTCCACCTTCGTGCGGCACCAGCGTACCCACACGGCTGAGAAGCCCTACCGCTGTGCTGACTGCGGCAAGAGCTTCAGCCTCAGCTCATACCTGGTGAAACACCGCACCCTACACACAGGTGAGCGGCCCTACAAGTGCACAGAGTGTGGGAAGCGCTTCGGCGAGAGCTCGGACCTGCTGCGGCACCACCGCACCCACACGGGCGACAGGCCCTTCCAGTGTGCCCAGTGTGGGAAGAGCTTCGGGGAGAGCTCCACGCTCACCCGTCACCGGAGGACCCACCAGGGCAAGGATGCACCCATCTACTAGCCACAGTGCTTGGCACAGCCCCAGGGCCATAGCTGCCCCCCTCAGTTTATTGACTGCAGAGGAGGCAGAAAAGAAACCCCCATGAGATCTCATTGCCCGGAGTCACCAGCTCTATTGATATTTGGTGTTTCTCTTATAAAGCCCCAACTCACAGAGTCCTGTGTTTGTTGCACAAGAATCTCTACTTTCACTTAAAGTTGGGGGGAGGGGGAAAAAAGAAAAAAGTGAGTTTCTAATCCTTATGGTTGTGGAGAAAACCCCAAAAATATTACTCTCAAGGGCTCAGAAACCAGAAGTCAAAGAAAAAAAAAGAACCACAAATGTATTGTTTCAAATCTCCTAAGTTTTTGAGGGGGCAAGGGGCCTGACTTGTAATTTTTGAACACTTTGGGTTGATGATGCTGCGTTGCAGGGCCAGAGCTGTTTTCTATGCCTTAACTAACTTTCTTGACTAGAACAAACAAAAGTTCTGACCATTATGTTTTCAATTAGTGGACCATATTCACAAGAGTAACTACTGTAACAAAGTTTTAAATGGGAATTTCTTGGGGTTTTTTATTATTATTTTAAGAAAAATAGTATGTAAAGACATACTTCCCCAAGTTACTTGAATCCTACAGGTTCAACTAGAAGAGTTTACAAACCCCATAGACTGTGCTTGTAACTCTAAAGATTCTGCATCGCTAGGAGTGGGGTTTGTGTCATATTGGCATTGGCTTGAAGGGGTTAATAGAACCCTGGTATTACTGTTACAGCATTAAATGGTTAATTGTGGTTTGCTTAAATTGACTGGAGACACCCATTGTAACGACCATCACAAAATGCATTTAATCCTTTTATTAAAGCACACACGAACTATTAGCCATTGGATGAACAATGTAATGAGGCCTGTGGTGGATCAGCTGGAGTCTTTCTATCGAGATCAGGTGTCTCTTCCTAAAAGATATCTGGCTCAATCAGAAGGTATTGGTTGGATGCAGGAATTGTTGGGTTAGACTCTGCAGTTTGTGTTATGCCAGAAGTCAGACTTGATGATCAGAATGGCCCCTTATGGCCTTAAACTCTGATCTGTAAAAAGGAAGAGCTGGATGAGATTTTCAAAGCCACACAGAGTATTTGGATGCCCCAGTCCCATTTAATTTAATAGGAGTTGGGCCTCCAGAACCTTTAGGCAGTTTTGAAAATCTTGACCTTAAAGCATTTGACATGTAAAAGGTGAAGTAAAACCTCATATGGGCAGTTTCCCTCATTCCCAATCCCTTAGACTGAGTGGACTCTTCTATAGAACAAACTTTTAGTACTAGTATTATGGCCCAAAGTCAGTTGTAGCCTCTGAGTAGCTGTTGACACAAACTGATACTGTTTCCTCTTATGACAAAACAAATGCACACACAGTTGGGAGAGAGAAAAATAGCAGATGATAGCAAAATGCAGCTTCTTTCTCTCTGCTTGTGATTGAGTGGCTGTAGAATCGCGGGCATGGCGGCGCAGCACACAACTTCCTGGAAAGCTGACTGTATTTTCAAAATAAAAAAGTCTGGGCAGTGGTGGCAACATGTTTGAGGCTTGTAAAATACTCGTTCAAAAGTGCACTATTTTTGCCCCTCAATGTGGCACTGGTGTTGCAACTGCTGCCTTCTGGTTGAACAGTGGTTTGAGCATATTTCCCAGAGGAATACTGCAGCATCTGTGTGAGTTTAATATGAAGTCCTGAACTAGCATCATGAACATTCACACTGACCAGAAGAGCATATCTGATATCATCTTATTAGCTTTTCTCTTCATTTCAACACTGTTCATCACCTAGAGCATTTGGTCCACTGGCTGTTTGCCTCAGTAAACACAGAGCGATCTCTGCTTCATGCAGTGATACAGCTTCAACACGTGTGAAAACCTAGAACTGCCCCAATACATCCAACATTCTCCACCATTAGCCACTGCGACCTGGCAGACTTCCCATAATTGGGTAAAAGCATCATGGCTGTTTCTTCTCTCACTCACTGGAACAGCTCCACTGACTCCCGCCAGGTTACTCCCGATTTATGCTGGCATGAGTGAGAGGGAAATTGCCCTGGTGACTCCAGTGGGGTTATACCTGATTTACATCACAGTGAGTGAGATGGGAACCAGCCCTGGTGACTCCAGTGAGGTTACACCCAATTTATACCCTGGTCAGTGACAGGAACCAGCCCCATTGACTCCCAGTGGGTTCACACCTGATTTATACCAGGGTGAGTGGGAGGGGAGTTGGTCCCATTGTGTAGAGCTTGCCTTCCTGGTCTGGCAGTGCTGGGAGGGTGGAGTTGTCCTGGCTACTATGTGAGACGGACTCTCGTTAGGCAGACGGTCAGAGGAGGAAGTTAGGGAAGAGGCAAGAAATCACAGGGAGGAAACTGGCGCAGTATGGAGGCAGTGACAGAGAGCGGGAACCTCCAGCTGCAGGATGCTCGGGAGTTAGCTGAAGCCAGCAGAGGTGGGGACATTGTCTGGTTCTCACTCAAGGATGAGAACAATAGGACAATGTAACAGAGGCTTCAGGAGGTCGTGGAAGCACTTTAGTGCAGGTTTTCAAAGGAGGCTGGGTAGCCACCTGCTCTGGATGGTTAAGGCTTGGTTTACAGAGTCAGGTCAACCTAATTATGTCTGTGTCTCCACTAGAATGTGGCTTCTGCCAAAGTCAGTGGCCTGCTCCACCAACATGACAACTCCATCTCCACAAGAGGTATAGCACTTATGTTGGTGTACTTAGGGTGATGCAGTGTCCGTGTAACACTGCGTTACTTACATTGGCTGTTGGCTGTCATTCTGTCATCAGTGGGGGCTCACAGCTGGAGCCGTGAATGTCAGTTTCACTGCTAAAAGAAAAGGAGTACTTGTGGCACCTTAGAGACTAACCAATTTATTTGAGCATGAGCTTTATTGAGCTCATGCTCAAATAAATTGGTTAGTCTCTAAGGTGCCACAAGTACTCCTTTTCTTTTTGCGAATACAGACTAACACAGCTGTTACTCTGAAAAGTTTCACCGCTGTGGAACTGAGCCCAGAGTGGGGCAGACAGCTGCCCTTCCCCCAAGCTATCAGCCCAGCACAGGGCTCACAGCTGGAGCCCCACCAATTTTAACTAGTTAAAATATATTTTCCTGTTTCAATGAAAACATGGAGCACTGTAGGGCCTTCTTACAGTATTAAACAATAAATCACCATACGTAACTATCCTTAATGTTACTGTACCCTCTCTGGAATGGGAGACCTTCCAGATATCATTGAATGTTTAAGGGTTGTGTGATGGGTTTGGTCACAGAGACCCCTTTGGGACTGTCACCGGATGTGCTGAGACTACCTCTGAGCCCGTTTTCTCTGCCAGCTTGGGACTTCAGATCCCTGTCTTGTTGAGCCAGACATACCAGCTGGCTGCAACACAGACCCAGGGTCTGAACCACACCCCCAAAGCTGCAGACTTTAACCAAAAACTGCTCAGTAGGTCACCTTTCTCCAGCATCCAGGCACCCAGTTCCCAATGGGATCCATCCAAACCCCAAATAAATCTGTTTTATCCTGTATAAAGCTTATACAGGGTAAATTCATAAATTGTCTGCCTTCTATAACATTGGTCGAGAGATATGCACAGCTGTTTGCTCCCCCAGGTATTAATCACTTACTCTGAGTTTACTAATAAACAAGTGATTTTATTAAGTATAATAAGTAGAATTTAAGTGGTTTCAAGTAATAACAGATAGAACAAAGTAAGTTACTAAGCAAAATAAAACAAAAACACACAAGTCTAAGCCTAATACATTAAGAAACTAATTACAGATGAAATCTCACTCCCAGAAATGTTCCAATAAGCTTCTTTCACAGACTGGACTCCTTCCTAGTCTGGGTCCAGTAATCACGCACACCCCTGTAGTTACTGTCCTTTGTTCCAGTTTCTTTCAGGCATTTCTTTGGGGTGGAGAAGCCATCTCTTAAGGCAGCTGAAGACAAAATGGAGAGGCTTCCAGGGCTTTTATATTCTCTCTCTTGTGGGCAGAAACTCCTTTGTTCTTCTGTGCAAAGTCACAGCAACAAGATGAAGTCTGTAGCCACCTGGGCAAGTCACATGTCTATAAATGTGAGTATATTTATATCAGAGTAGCAGCCGTGTTAGTCTGTATCCGCAAAAAGAAAAGGAGTACATGTGGCACCTTAGAGACTAACAAATTTATTTGAGCATAAGCTTTCATGAGCTACAGCTCACGTCATCGAATGCATTCAGTGGAAAATACAGTGGGGAGATATATATACACAGAGAACATGAAACAATGGGTGTTACCATACACACTGTAAGGAGAGTGATCAGCTAAGGTGAGCTATTACCAGCAGGAGAGCGGGTGGGGTGGGGGGTGACCTTTTGTAGTGATAATCAAGGTGGGCCATTTCCAGCAGTTGACAAGAATGTCTGAGGAACAGTTTGGGCGGGAGGGGGGGGGGTGTTAAACATGGGGAAATAGTTTTACTTTGTGTAATGACACATCCACTCCCAGTCTTTATTCAAGCCTAAGTTAATTGTATCCAGCTTGCAAATTAATTCCAATTCAGCAGTTTCTTGTTGGAGTCTGTTTTTGAAGTTTTTTTGTTGAAGAATTGCCACCTTTAGTTCTGTAATCAAGTGACCAAAGAGATTGAAGCGTTCTCCGACTGGTTTTTGAATGTTATAATTCTTGACATCTGATTTGTGTCCATTTATTCTTTTACGTAGAGACTGGCCAGTTTGGCCAATGTACATAGATTCATAGATTCACAGATATTTAGGTCAGAAGAGGGGCATTGCTGGCACATGATGGCATATATCACATTGGTAGATGTGCAGGTGAACGAGCCTCTGATAGTGTGGCTGATGTGATTAGGCCCTATGATGGTGTCCCCCAAATAGATATGTGGACACAGTTGGCAACGGGCTTTGTTGCAAGGATAGGTTCCTGGGTTAGTGGTTCTGTTGTGTAGTGTGTGATTGCCGGTGAGTATTTGCTTCAGGTTTTGGGGCTGTCTGGAAGCAAGGACTGGCCTGTCTCCCAAGATCTGTGAGAGTGATGGGTCGTCCTTCAGGATAGGTTGTAGATCCTTGATGATGCGTTGGGGAGGTTTTAGTTGGGGGCTGAAGGTGATGGCTAGTGGCGTTCTGTTATTTTCTTTGTTAGGCCTGTCCTGTAGTAGGTAACTTCTGGGTACTCTTCTGGCTCTGTCAATCTGTTTCTTCACTTCAGCAGGTGGGTATTGTAGTTGTAAGAATGCTTGATAGAGATCTTGTAGGTGTTTGTCTCTGTCTGAGGGGTTGGAGCAAATACGGTTGTATTGTAGAGCTTGGCTGTAGACAATGGATCGTGTGGTGTGGTCTGGATGAAAGCTGGAGGCATGTAGGTAGGAATAGCGGTCAGTAGGTTTCCGGTATAGGGTGGTATTTATTGTGACCATCACTTATTAGCAGCATAGTGTCCAGGAAGTGGATCTCTTGGGTGGACTGGTCCAGGCTGAGCTTGATGGTGGGATGGAAATTGTTGAAATCATGGTGGAATTCCTCAAAGGTTTCTTTTCCATGGGTCCAGATGATGAAGATGTCATCAATGTAGCACAAGTAGAGTAGGGGCATTAGGGGACGAGAGCTGAGGAAGCGTTGTTCTAAGTCAGCCATAAAAATGTTGGCATACTGTGGGGCCATGCGGATACCCACAGCAGTGCCACTGATTTGAAGGTATACATTGTCCCCAAATGTGAAATAGTTATGGGTGAGGACAAAGTCACAAAGTTCAGCCACCAGATTTGCTGTGACATTATCGGGGATACTGTTCCTGACGGCTTGTAGTCCATCTTTGTGTGGAATAAATGGACACAAATCAGACGTCAAGAATTATAACATTCAAAAACCAAAAAAGAAAAGGAGTAGTTGTTGCACCTTAGAGACTAACAAATTTATTAGGTGCCACAAGTACTCCTTAGAGACTAACAAATTTATTTGAGCATAAGCTCACTTCATCGGATGCATTCAGTGGAAAATACAGTGGGGAGATTTATATACATAGAGAACATGAAGAATTGCCACTTTTAGGTCTGTATCCGTAAAAAGAAAAGGAGACTCCTCCATTTCTCCTGCTCAGCATCCTCCCCTGGAAGCCCCACCCATGCTCCATCCCTGGCCCCGCTCAGCCCCCTCCCCAAGGCCTTCCTGCTCACCACTAACACCTCTTTGCCCTCTCCCCACCTGCCCACCAGCCAGCCAGGCACTCACTGCTCACATGCACTTCTTCACCCCTTCCTGCAAGGCTCCCATGTGGGCAGACCGGGGACAGAAAGAGGCAGAGCCTCAGGGGAAGAGGACTAGCGGGACCAGGGCCTTGGGGTGGAGCAGGGGCAGGGCCACAACCGGGGCACCCACCCTTTCAGCAACGTTGTGCTCCAAAGGCGGCGGGCAGGCTATTTGGGGAGGCTTAGCCTCCCCTGGCATCTTATACCCGCTGCCTTTGAACAAAGGTCTTTTGTGTCCTTGCTAAGTGCCTCTAATCCTGCCCATCCTCCCTCTCTGGGTGGGTATGCAGAAGAGCTGACAAGCTCCATCAACCCTGGCTGGAACAAAGTGGAGAATGAAGAAATACTGTGCACAAAGATTTTTCTGAATTTGTTGTTTGGGTGAATGAGGATGTGAACTTCATTAGCACACATCTCCGCACAAAGAACATTTTAAGCTTAAATTTCCGCTGAAGGCAAATTTTAAAAGATGCATTCAAGTGCAATTTTCACTATGTCCACTGCGTTGGTTAGTTGCTTACATCATCCATGGAGGGAAAAGAAACAGTTTCTCTCTAAACCCTAGTTTTAATAAGTCTTGGTACTCTGGGTAATTCTAGAGGACTGGGAGAAAGCTTATACTCTGCCAATATTTAAAAAAGGATAAACAGGATGAATTGTAGGTCTGTCAGCCTAACATCAATCCTGGCCAAGATAATGGAACAGCTGATATGAGATGTCACAGTTCAGGACAACTGCATTTACATTCTGTGAACTAGCAAGGGCACCCACTTTTAGACTTCGGGCTCCCAGCTGTTGCTTCTCTTGGGCAGAGACCCACATCCTTCTCCCTCCTGACTGGGGTTTTTCCCAGCTGCACAGTTCCCTGGCTACAATGTGCTATCCCCAGCAAGCCAGACTGCCTAAACAGACCAGCATCCATGCTCTGCTCTCTCTCTAGAGGCTACAAACAGCATAATTGCCCATAGCTGTAAATTCCCACATAGCTCTTCCTAAGCAAGCACATCTTTTCTCAGGGAGAAAGCTCCCCCATCCCTTGGACAGAAGGTCTGAAGAGCTGAAAGAAGACCCTGAGTCCATTTAAACTCTGGGTATTTTTCCAAAAGTCCTTTCTTTCTCTGTTGATCTCTGGAGAATCCAGTTTGAAACAGTATAAATGAGTCTCTACATGTAGTGGAGAGGCACCTCTCTGGAGGTGTTACAACCTGATTGAATTTGCCTAATCTCTTCCACCACTGTTCTTAGTTCCTGGAGGGTTGTGGTCTCCTTCTCCCATGGAGTTACATACAATCCCTGACCCACAATGATACATGAACTTAATACAGTAAGATCTCACAAAGATATTGAAAGAAATTGTCATATCTGTCACATGGGACTTGATTAATAAAGAATTAAAGGAGGGTAATAAAAATAATGGCAATCAACATGGATTTGTGGAAAATAGACCTGGTCAAACTAACTAAATGTCTTTTTTTTTTTTTTGTCCGTTCCTTTGCTGACCAGTGGCTTTTTCAGAACATTTGGTCTCCAATTTGATGATGTTCGTTGTGCTTATGCATGTAGCCAAGGAGATGGCAAGCAGGTTGTCATCTCCTCCCCCAGTTTCCAAGAGAGTACATAAAGATCCCCCAGTGTTCCAAAGGAGTACACAAAGATCATGGCAAATACCACACTAACGCTCCCCCCAACTGACAACACCCCCCGCGCTACCAACTAAAATCAAGAAAACCCTTCTGCTGTCATACCACAGCCCTCCTTGCAGAAGATAAGGATGTTTGCAGCAGATGGTCTGAAGCCTGGGTGGCTGCCAACGTACCAAACAAAAATCTAATCAACAACCCAACCGTGCAAGTGCTGGGCTTCTCCTTCCCACGGTGCATCGGGACAGTTCTAAACCGTATCCACACCCAACATGGAAGATGTGCAGACTTAGTCCATAGATAGAAAGTGAGGGAATCACCAAACTGCAACTGTGATATGGTGCAAACTGTCAGACAAATAACGGATGACTGTCCAATCTATGCTCATCCTGGAGGTGTCACAGCCATGCTCTGGACTGAATAATAGACCTTAAAATCCAACTGTAGCCCTCACTGTTGCTTTCATTGTTCCACTATCGCCAAATGAAAGAAGAAGAATATCTTTTTGATGAGATTACAAGTTTGGTTGATAAAGACAATACTGCTGATATAGTATACTTAGACTTCTGTCAGGTATTTGACTTGATACCACATGACATTTTGATTAAGAAACTCAAAAGATATAAAATCAACATAGCATACATTAAATAGATTAAAATCTGGCTAAATGACAGGTCCCTCAAAATGTAATTGTAAATGAGGAACGTGAGTTTCTAATGAAGTTCCACGGGGATCAGTTCTTGGTCTAGTGCTGTTCAACATTTTTATCCATGATCTGGAAGAGAACCTAAAATCATTACTGATAAAGTTTGAAGATGACACAAACATTGGGGGAGTGATAAGTAATGAAGAGGACAGGGCACTGATACAGAGTTATCTGGATTTCTTGGTAGATTGGGCACAGGTAAACAATACGTTTTAATATTTTATTTTACCTCTATATTTGGTGCTCCTGGCATACTGTGTCCAGTTCCGGTGCTCACAATTCAAGAAGGATGTTGATAAATGGAGAAGGTTCAGAAAAGAGCCACAAGAATGATTAAGGGACTGGAACATGCCTTACAGTGATAGACTCAAAGAGCTCAACCTATTTAGCTTAACAGCGAGAATGTTAACAAAGAGAATTGTGACTTGATCATAATTTATAAGTACCTATACGGGGTGCAGAAATTTAACAATAAATGTTTCTTCAATCTAGCAGACAAAGGTATAAGAAGATCCAATGGCTGGAAGTTGAATCTAGACAAATTCAGACTAGAAATAAGATGCAAATTTTTAACAGTTCAATTAGCCATTGAAACAACTTACTAACAATTGTGGTGGATTCTTGATCACTGACAATTTATAAATCAGGTTTGGTTGTTTTCTTAAAATACATGTTTAGCAGGAACTAATTCAGGAAAGTCCCTTCGTCTGTATTACATAGGAGGTCAGAGACTAGATGATCGCAGTGGTCTCTTCAGGCTTTATAATCTAGTTTGGACCTTGGCTTGTGAGCTCCATCCTACAGTATCTGAGTACCTCGCCATCGTGTATTAATGTCAGGCTCATAACATGTCTCAGAAATATCACTACCCCATTTTACAGATGAGGTACAGAGACATCAAATGATTGATCTAACGTCACACAGCAAGTGACAGGAAATTAACCCAGCTTTTGTACCTCCCAGTTCATTATAACCAGTTATAATACCAAGCTCTTCTCATCAGTATATCTCAGAGACTTAACAAAGGAGACAACCTTCATTACCCACCTTTTACATAGGTACTGAACTAGGTTGCCCAATGTCACCCAACAGACCAGTTGCAAAACTGTGTATAGAACCCAGCTCTTCCGGCCCACTATGCTAGCCACTGCCCATACAAAGTCAGCCCTCTCCCACATCCCCTGATTGCATATCCAACACAACCTACTTGTCGGGATCCCCAGTCTAGTGGCCTACCCACTACTCCTCTCCAAGGCATTTCTCTCTGCGAACAAACGGCTGATAATCTCTGATCAGAGCACAAAGAGGGATTCGAGACATTTTAACATGAAGTTCCCAGAATAGGCAAGTATTTTCATAACTACAAGTCACATTCATCTCCCAGGAGAGTTGCTGAGAACGGAATCGTTCCCCTCCCAGAGTGAACACATGGACTTAGGTGTAGCTCTTAGCCCTGGTCTACACTAGGACTTTAGGTCGAATTTAGCAGCGTTAAATCGATGTAAACCTGCACCCGTCCACACGATGAAGCTCTTTTTTCAACTTAAACGGCTCTTAAAATAGATTTCCTTACTCCACCCCTGACAAGTGGATTAGCACTTAAATCGGCCTTGCCGGGTCGAATTTGGGGTACTGTGGACACAATTTGACGGTATTGGCCTCCGGGAGCTATCCCAGAGTGCTCCATTGTGACCGCTCTGGACAGCACACTCAACTCAGATGCACTGGCCAGGTAGACAGGAAAAGAACCGCGAACTTTTGAATCTCATTTCCTGTTTGGCCAGCGTGGCAAGCTGCAGGTGACCATGCAGAGCTCATCAGCAGAGGTGACCATGATGGAGTCCCAGAATCGCAAAAGAGCTCCAGCATGGACCGAACAGGAGGTACGGGATCTGATCGCTGTTGGGGAGAGGAATCCGTGCTATCAGAACTCCGTTCCAGTTTTCGAAATGCCAAAACCTTTGTCAAAATCTCCCAGGGCATGAAGGACAGAGGCCATAACAGAGACCCAAAGCAGTGCCGCGTGAAACTTAAGGAGCTGAGGCAAGCCTATCAGAAAACCAGAGAGGCGAACGGCCACTCCGTGTCAGAGCCCCAAACATGCCGCTTCTACGATGAGCTGAATGCCATTTTAGGGGGTTCAGCCACCACTACCCCAGCCGTGTTGTTTGACTCCTTCAATGGAGATGGAGGCAACGCAGAAGCAGGTTTTGAGGATGAAGATGATGATGATGAGGTTGTAGATAGCTCACAGCAAGCATGCGGAGAAACCGGTTTTCCCGACAGCCAGGAACTGTTTCTCACCCTGGACCTGGATCCAGTACCCCCCGAACCCACCCAAGGCTGCCTCCTGGACGCGGCAGGCAGAGAAGGGAGAAGGTATTTTAAAATACTATACATGGTTTAAAAGTAAGCATGTGAAAGGATTAATTTGCCCTGGCATTCGCGGCTCTCCTGAATATACTCCCAAAGCCTTTGCAAAAGGTTTCTGAGGAGGGCAGCCTTATTGCGTCCTCCATGGTAGGACACTTTACCACTCCAGGCCAGTAGCACATACTCAGGAATCATTGTACAACAAAGCATTGAAGTGTATGTTTGCTGGCGTTCAAACAACATCCGTTCTTTATCTTTCTGTGTTATCCTCAGGAGAGTGAGATATCATTCATGGTCTCCTGGTTGAAGTAGAGTGCTTTTCTTCAGAGGACACTCAGAGGAGCCCGTTCCTGCTGGGCTGTTTGCCTGTGGCTGAACAGAAATGTTCCCCGCTGTTAGCCACAGGGAGGGGGGAGGGTTGAGGGGGTAGCCATGTGGTGGGGGGAGGCAAAATGCGACCTTGTAACGAAAGCACATGTGCTATGTATGTAATGTTAACAGCAAGGTTTACCCTGAAAGACTGTAGCCACTGTTTTATAAAATGTGTCTTTTTAAATACTGCTGTCCCTTTTTTTTTCTCCACCAGCTGCATGTGTTTCAATGATCACAGGATCTTCTCCTTCCCAGAGGCTAGTGAAGATTAGAAAGAAAAAAAAGAAACTCGTGATTAAATGTTCTCTGAGCTCATGCTGTCCTCCCACACTGACAGAGCACAGACGAATGCATGGAGGCAAATAATGTCAGAGTGCAGGAAAGCACAAAATGACCGGGAGGAGAGGTGGCGGGCTGAAGAGAGTAAGTGGCGGGCTGAAGACAGGGCTGAAGCTCAAATGTGGCGGCAGCATGATGAGAGGAGGCAGGATTCAATGCTGAGGCTGCTGGAGGATCAAACCAATATGCTCCAGTGTATGGTTGAGCTGCAGAAAAGGCAACTGGAGCCTACAGACTGCCACTACAGCCCCTGTGTAACCAACCACCCTCCTCCCCAAGTTCCATAGCCTCCTCCCCCAGATGCCCAAGAACGCGGTGGGGGGGCCTCCAGCCAACCAGCCACTCCACCACAGAGGATTGTCCAAAAAACAGAAGGCTGGCATTCAATAAATTTTAAAGTTGCAAACTTTTAAAGTGCTGTGTGGCATTTTCCTTCCCTCCTCCACCACCCCTCCTGGGCTACCTTGGTAGTCATCCCCCTATTTGTGTGATGAATGAATAAAGAATGCATGAATGTGAAGCAACAATGACTTTATTGCCTCTGCAAGCGGTGATTAAAGGGAGGAGGGGAGGGTGGTTAGCTTGCAGGGAAGTAGAGTGAACCAAGGGGCGGGGGGTTTCATCAAGGAGAAACAAACAGAACTTTCACACCATAGCCTGGCCAGTCATGAAACTGGTTTTCAAAGCTTCTCTGATGCATACCGTGCCCTCCTGTGCTCTTCTAACTGCCCTGGTGTCTGGCTGCGCATAACCAGCAGCCAGGCGATTTGCCTCAACCTCCCACCCCGCCATAAACGTCTCCCCCTTACTCTCACAGATATTGTGGAGCTCACAGCAAGCAGTAATAACAGTGGGAATATTGGTTTCGCTGAGGTCTAAGCGAGTCAGTAAACTGCGCCAGCGCACCTGTAAATGTCCAAATGCACATTCTACCACCATTCTGCACTTGCTCAGCCTGTAGTTGAACAGCTCCTGACTACTGTCCAGGCTGCCTGTGTACGGCTTCATGAGCCATGGCATTAAGGGGTAGGCTGGGTCCCCAAGGATACATATAGGCATTTCAACATCCCCAACAGTTATTTTCTGGTCTGGGAATAAAGTCCCTTCCTGCAGCTTTTGAAACAGACCAGAGTTCCTGAAGATGCGAGTGTCATGTACCTTTCCCGGCCATCCCACATTGAGGTTGGTGAAACGTGCCTTGTGATCCACCAGAGCTTGCAGCACTATTGAAAAGTACCCCTTGCGGTTTATGTACTCGGCGGCTTGGTGCTCCGGTGCCGAGATAGGGATATGGGTTCCGTCTATGGCCCCACCACAGTTAGGGAATCCCATTGCAGCAAAGCCATCCACTATGACCTGCACATTTCCCAGGGTCACTACCCTTGATATCAGCAGATCTTTGATTGCGTGGGCTACTTGCATCACAGCAGCCCCCACAGTAGATTTGCCCACTTCAAATTGATTCCCGAGTGACCGGTAGCTGTCTGGAGTTGCAAGCTTCCACAGGGCTATCACCACTAGCTTTTCAACTGTGAGGGCTGCTCTGATCTTGGTATTCATGCACTTCAGGACAGGGGAAAGCAAGTCACAAAGTTCCATGAAAGTGCCCTTACGCATGCAAAAGTTTCGCAGCCACTGGGAATCGTCCCAGACCTGCAACACTATGCGGTCCCACCAGTCTGTGCTTGTTTCCTGAGCCTAGAATTGGGGTTCCACTCCATGAACCTGTCCCATTAGCACCATGATGCATGCATTGGCAGGGCCCATGCTTTCAGAGAAATCTGTGTCCATGTCCTGATCGCTCTCGTGACCGCGCTGACGTCGCCTCCTTGCCCCGGTATCGCTCTGCCAGGTTCTGGTGCTGCATATACTGCTGGATAATGTGTGTGGTGTTTAATGTGCTCCTAATTGCCAAAGTGAGCTGAGCAGCCTCCATGCTTTCCTTGGTATGGTGTCCGCACAGAAAAAAGGCGCAGAACGATTGTCTGCCATTGCTCTGACGGAGGGAGGGGCAACTGACGACATGGCTTACAGGGAATTAAAATCAACAAAGGGGGTGGCTTTACATCAAGGAGTATTTCAGGAAGGGTTCCAATGAGAAACGGTGCACCTAAGTAATTGTTGTTATTGGAAGAAGCAGGTTGGTCTGGCCTCTTATTGATACATGGCTAGATTTACCTCACTGCACCTTCTCTGTGAGTGACTGCAGTGTGACCTAGAGGAATGAGTCCCCTAGACTGGGGGTGGGGGGGAAGCAAATGAGTACAAAACAAATCTGGTCTATTTCTTGTTTTGATCCACTCCATCTGTCTTTTACATCTTTGGTTAGCAGCAGATGGTGCAGAAGGACTGCAAGCCATCCACATCTCATGGCTGCTCAGCAGAAGATGGTACAAGAGGACTGCTAGCCATCCTTATCTCTTGTCTGCCTGGCAGTAGATGGTACAATAGAACTGCTAGCAATCCATATCATCTACCTGCTCACCATAAGACAGTTCAATAGGACTGACTGCAGAACTAAAGAGAATGACCTGGTCAAGTCACTTCTAATGTAGTTCCTGCACCCATGTCTGGCCAGGAGCACCTCAGACATGATGATAGCTATCAGTCCTATTGTACCATTTACTGCCACAAGGCAATGGGTTGCTGCTGTTGTGTAGCAATGCAGTACCATGTCTGCCAGCACCCAGGAGACATACGGTGACGGTTACCTGAGTGGGCTCCATGCTTGCCGTGGTATGGCGTCTGCACAGATAACTCAAGAAAAAAGGCACGAAACGATTGTCTGCTGCTACTTTCACGGAGGGAGGGAGGGAACGGGGGCCTGACGATATGTACCCAGAACCACCCGCGACAATGTTTTAGCTCCATCAGGCATTGGGATCTCAACCCAGTATTCCAATGGGCAGCAGAGACTGCGGGAACTGTGGGATAGCTACCCACAATACAACACTCCGGAAGTCCATGCTTGCCTCGGTACTGTGGAAGCGCTCCGCCGAGTTAATGCACTTAGAGCATTTTCTGTGGGGACACACACACTCCAATATATAAAAACGATTTCTAAAAAAACGACTTCTATCAATTCGACCTAATTTCGTAGTGTAGACATACCCTCACTCCATACACATACCTCAGCCAGCCGCCCCTCTGACACTGATCTGGAGTTTGTGTGAGTCGCCCGCCCATATCCTGAGGCTGCTCAGGGAGGCGGACACCCCCACACTAGAGGGCTCTGATCACTGGGAAGGGAGGAGAAGCCGCTTTTTGTCTTTCCTTCTCTCAGCCTCATTTGGGCTTAGCATTTTGGAGAATGAACTTCCTGGGTCAGAGGCAGTCGCTGGTGCATCCGGGAGCCCGGGCTGAGCCGCTGCGGCTCCCTAGCGGGGTGTATGCGGGGAAAGCCCTTCGCTAGCGCCCCTCTGTGCACTGCCGGGGGGACTTTCTCCTGAGACAGAGACTGCAGGTGAGGGAGAAACCCGGGGAAAGTGCCGGGGCCGGGGCTGGGGCCGGGCAGGAAAGTGACTCTGCACCAACGGCCCCTCCTCGCCCCAGCTCTGCTCCCGGGGGCGGGGATCTGCGAGTCCCGGAGCTGCTGCCCCCCCCCCCCAGGCTCTGCTCCCCTGAGTGCCCGCAGGAACCGAGCCAGCGCCGGGAGAGGGGCTGGGCCAGGGACCGAGTCTCCCAGCCCGAGCGCAGGGGGAGAGACTGGAAGGGACAGCAGGAGTAATAAGTGGGGAGGGAGATTCCCTGTTCCCAGCCCTGCCCAGCTTCATTCAATGACAGATCTATTCCAGTCCCTGCAGGGAGCTGGGGTGGAAAATGAAGAGGAGACAGATCAAAAATCCAGGGAAAATAAATTGCCTGATGCGCAGGGCCCGTGGGAACCATTCCTGGCCCTGGGAGAGTGGATAGTGTGCGAACATCACCAGGGCTTTTCTGGCTGTACCTCTTAGCCCTGCTGAGCCCGAAAGAGGGTCCCCTCTGCTCCTGGGAGCAAGGAGGCAGAAGGGGTGAGGACTGAGAGTCTGGAGGAGGCCACACAGGGAAAGAAATAAGGAAGCAGAACTGTGGAATTGTCGCTGGCACGGCAGGTTGACATTGCCTGGTTCAGGTTCCTTCAAGAGGTGTGTGCATTCACCAGGGAGACACTGGGGGTTTCACTCATGCGACAACGGGAAAGCATCACAGAGTCAGTCGTCCAACGCTGGACAAAGAGCTCTGCTAGAACAGGGAAAACAGCCTGATCCCTAATCAAAGCGAGCAGAGCTGCCAGCTTGCTGTTCCTATGTCTGAGTAGGTGGGATAGCTCTAATGCAGGAGATACTTGCTGTTTCAGGGGCTGGTGACCTTCAAGGAGGTGGCTCTGTATTTCACCCAGGGGCAGTGGGAACTTCTGGACCCAGGTCAGAGAGACGACATGCAGGAGAACTATGAGTCCCTGATATTGCTGGGTAAGGATTCCTTTCTTCTCAGAAGAATGGGGAGATCTCTGAAGTGCTTGAGTCAGCACCAAGAACAGGGCCCAGCAAGCACATAGGGAGAGGCAGACACTGCTCTGAAGAGCTCACAGTCTGACTGTAAAGACGCTCAAAGCGTGAGGGGGAAACAGAAGCACCTAGAGGGCAAGTGACTTGCCCTAGAAACAGGCCACATCATTCGCAGGGCTCTGAATAGAACTCAGGTCTTCTGCATCATAGCCTATGTCTGCATGACAAGCTAGGGGTATGGTTCTCCTGTCTGTGTACACGTACTCCTGCTAGTTCTCTTTGAGCCAGGGTGAGTCTAAGTAGCAATGTAGCCACCATAGCAGCAGCAGAAACATGGCTGAGCCCTGCCACTTACAAACCGGTGGGTCTATATCCATGCCTCCGCTGCCACTACCTAGGCTACTGTGGCTACACTGCTATTTATACTGGCACTAGCTCAACAAGAGCTAGCACAAGGATGCATCCACAAGCAGGGGAATCACACCCCGAGCTCGTTGTGTAGATAGTCATAGGCTAATGTCCAATCGATTGGCCCACACTGCCTCCATATGGGCTCATCATCCTTCTGGATGGAGTGATAGTGACCCCTGCGGGTGCACCTTCACTAGGAAAAAGGTGTGTTCTTACCCTGAGTTAAAGTCTATGGGGGAGCTTAACGGCAGCCTTGAGCTACTAAGTCCTGTGAAAACTACAGCCTGCCTTGTCTTCACTCGTTTTATCTTGTTTTATCTTGTGCCTAACTCGAGTTAAGACCACACTTTTTGCCTGAGGGAAGACAAGCCCTATTAAAGTTGCCTAACATTTTCTGTTATAACTTTCCATCTTCAGTTGTAAGACAACTTTAACAAACTAACTGTTCAGACTCAAATCTCCTATGCTTAGAGGGGATGGCCGTAAGGTTGGAGAGATGCTTTTCACTGTCTCCATGAAAATGCAGCCAGATTTGACAAAAAGGTATCAGCTGCAGAAAATTACCACTATGGTTGCAAAAGATGGAATTGCTCTGATTTTTTTTTATTACAAAAAAAGCCTATATCATACAAAAATATGTCAAAAGAATGTTGTATTATTAAGATTGCAAAATCAAGCACTCAAAAGTTAGGAAATGCCAGGATTAGGTTCAGCCCTCTTATGCATGATCACAGAGTTTTTTGCGCAGGATCCTGCCTCATTCAGTGTTCTGGATGAATGCTGCTCACCAGACCTCTGACTGTCCCAAAGGGTCTCCAAGAGCATTTCCCCCTCTGTTACAGGTTTACCCAAGTTCACCACCAGCAAGGGAAGGAACTTGATTGAAATTATGGAGCTTTTTAGTAGCATCTATTTAATGAGTGTGTGACAAACTCTGATTTCTCCTCTTTCCTTTCTCTGAGTAGACTTTCCGATTCCTAAACCCAACGTGATCTCTCGGATGGAAACAGTGGAAGAGCTGGGTGTCCCAGATCCCCACGCCGCTAAGGAATGGGAGATCCTGAGAGTAGCCCCCACAGGTGAGGGGTCAGTATTAAACCAAGTAAGAAACCATTTGCAAATTGTGCTAACAAGATTCCTACAAAGACCCCGTGAGCTCCCCAGTTCTACCTCGGGTCAGGATTGTCCCCAGCAGGTGTCCTATGCCCTCATAGCAGACATCACTCACGGCCTCCCACCCAGCCTGACTGACATCTGGCAATAGCTCTCTTTCCTGAGTGTTCAGATGGATTGTGGAGGCAGGATTGGTCATCTTCTTTCTCTCCTCTGGGAAAGGGCTTGGGGTGATTCAGGTTGGGATCCGTGAAAGGACTTAGGCATTGCAATGCTGGGCATCACAGGGCCTAACTTTTAGGCAGCTAGTAAATTGCAGGAACAGTATTGCGATTCACAAAGCCTGAGTTAGGCGCTGAGTTTCCCTGTGCAATGAATGGTTGAGATAAGTGCCTAAGAATGGGATCCACAAACTCTAACACCTCAGCTGAGCTAGCCAATGCGAGATGCTGACCAGAGGGGCATGTGCTAAGCCCTGCCCCTCTCTCAGAGATAAGAGTCCAGGCTACTGGGAGGTGCCTAGCTCTGCTTAGTGATACACCAGTGGGAACCCCTCTCCTGGAATCAGGTGGCTCAGGGGCCTAAGCTATTTCTTGGGGGAATGAGGTAGGTGCTTATCTCACTCTACACAAAACCTCCACCTGTAGCCCAATGATTAGAGAACTTCCCTGGGATGTGGAAGATGGAGGTTCAGTTCCCCCTCTGCCAGAGAGGGTGAAAGGATTTGCACAGGGGTCTCCCACATCTCAGGAGGGTGTGTTTACCACTGAGCTATGGGATAGTTGGAGGTGGGACTTCCTTCGCCTCTCGTGGTGAAGCTGGCTGAAGAGTGGCTGGAGCAAGGGGGCTGGAGCCCGGGTCTCCCATCTCAGTGCCCTAACCTCTGGACTATAGAGTCATTCTTTCTCTCTGGCCCAATGACTATTCCACTGTGGATAAACACTTAATCGTTGGGGAGGGAACGAGAGGACGAGAGCACACACAAACAGGTCTGTGTCTGTGGTCAGTGCATCCACCTGGGAGACTCTGGGTCCAGTGCCCTTGCTCCAGTAACTCTTTCATCATTTATCCAGAGTGCAGCAGCTCCAATGGGAGAGATGGAAAGAGCACCTCCTGCCACTGCCAATCAGAATATCCCAGAGCTGAGTAGCTGGAGCACCCTCCTGAAAGGTGGGAGGATTTGAACAGGGGGTCTTTCTCCCCTTTGGGTGTGGGGAATTGAACTGGAGTCTCCCACATCCCAGCTGAGTGCTCTAACCATTGAGCTAAAAGCTATAAAGTAGGTATTACTGCCACCTCCTCTGCTGGCTGGATTTTGAATGGGACCTGATCTTGGGGGCCACCTGCTGGATTGGGCACTGCATACATGTAGGCGGCTGAACACCTGTCTTCCCCTGGTTCATTGATCACTCTGGGGCTTCGGTGGGAGATGGGCGTCCAGATGCCTAGAATGAGGCAGCCATGCACATGGCCAGAGGCAGGAACATAGGCACCCAGGGAACTTTCATTTTAAAAAACTTCAGTGTCAAGTGAGGTTAGGCGACTGGAGTGGAGCCAAAACAGGGACCTAGGTGGCTAAACCCAAGATTTGGGGGCCTAAGTCTGGGGTTTAGGCACCTAAGTACCTTGGTGGATCTCACCCTCAGCACTTAGCCCTTCTATTGTACCCATCTCCCCTTTCCCATTCCCCTTTCAATGGTTCCCTTTCCCCTGGGCACAGGGAGTGACTCCTGTCTGGATTCTCTCTCTGACCCAGCAGATGATGGGATGGGGAGTGAGCATGAGGAGGAGAATCTGGAGCAGGAAAGTCCTGAGATGGTGGAATTGGACATGATGTTGCTGGGAAGAGCTGAAGAGAACATTTTCCAGAGCCCTGGACTTGGAGAAACCTGTGAGAGTCAGTGTGGACTGGAGAGGCAGCAGGAAAACCACCCAGATGAGAGACTAGGGATATCCACTCACCCAGGAGAAGGTTTTAAGGAATTCAACAACATCAGCATCAACCGGAGAACAGATAAGTCAGAAACCCAGAAAACATGCACTGAGTGTGAGAAAACCTTTTCTTGGAGGTCAGAGCTGCTAATCCATCAGAGATTGCACACGGGAGAGAAACCCTACAAATGCCTCGACTGTGGGAAAAGTTTCACACGAAGCTCAAACCGTAATGCGCATCAGAGGATCCACAGAGGAGATAAGCCCTATAAATGCACTGAGTGTGGGAAAAGCTTCAGCCAAAGCTCACACCTGATGAAACATCAGCGGCTGCACGTGGGAGAGAAGCCCTACAAGTGTACAAAATGTGGAAAAAGCTTCAGTTGGAGCTCAGACCTTATTGTTCACCAGAGAATTCACACAGGAGAGAGACCCTATAAATGCCTCGACTGCGGGAAAAGCTTCAATCGGAGCTCGAACCTTAACACTCATCAAAGGGCCCACATGGGAGAGGGCCCCTACAATTGCACCGAGTGTGGGAAAAGTTTCAGCTACTGTTCCTCCTTCATTAGACACCAGAGAACCCACACAGGAGAGAAACCCTACAAATGCACCGAGTGTGGGAAAACCTTCTTTGAGAGCTCGGCCCTTATCAGGCACCAGAGGAGCCACACTGGAGAGATGCCCTACAAATGCACCGAGTGTGGGAAAAGCTTCTTCGAGAGCTCATCCCTTATCAAGCACCAGAGGATCCACACTGGAGAGAAGCCCTACAAATGCCCTGACTGCAGGAAGAGCTTCAAGCAGAGCTCATCCCTCATCAATCATCTGAGGACCCACACCGGAGAGAAACCCTACAAATGCACCGACTGCGGGAAAAGCTTCACTGTGAGTTCTGCTCTGATTAGACATCAGAGGATCCACCTGTGATCAACACCAGCTGCCAGTTTCCCTTTGGGGGCTTATGTGAGGCCTGAAGATAGGTCTGGGAACCAGAACAGGAGGCTGTGGATCCTTTGAGGTATTGGAAAGGGCCCTCAGAAAGCCTGCGTCTTTGGTCTCTTGTTATTCATTCAGTGACCTTGTCCCAGTCTGTCACTGAACAGAGCTGCCTGGAGAAAGACTATGCTGTTTGGGCTGAATCAGGCAGGGACTGGATCTCACCAGGTGTCAGTATGGCATCGGGCGTGATGGGGCTCCAATCTCAGATGGGCTGTCTTGGTAATGCACATTATTAATGATTAGAAAAGACTGGACCTTATTTTCTCTTTCCGTGGTGGTCTCCTCATCTTCTTCTCTCTCTTTTCCCTCTGTCCAGTCACTGGATTGAAGAGGACCCAGGAGAGTCCCTGAGAGAATGTACAGAGGTAAAAGAGAAAGCTGTGAATCCGAGCTGTCCAGTCAATGAAACACCCCCAGAGCCAGGGAGATCTGGGCATGGGTGTGTTGTGTCCCAGCAGGTCTCCAGGAGGTACCAGCTGGGTGGGGGCCTGCAGAGCTACAGGAGGAGAGGTGCCCAGCTGGCACAGAAGCAAAGCCAGACATCAGGCTGATCTCCTGTGCTGGGGTGGATTTGGAGGGACACTTCTCATGTATCAGTGGAGACCCAAGGGGCAGGTATTGCTCAGGATCTGATTGGATGGCCCAGTGAAGGATTCCTCTGTGTTTCCTGTCTGTAACTAACTCACAGGGCCCCATGTCTAAACGCAGCTTGGAATCACATTTGGTCTTCGCCCCACAGTAACATCCCTAACTCAAGCGACCCAGCGACAATACAGACATAGGTTGTAATGAAGATGGAACCTAATCCAGTCTTCCCTAAATGGGTTAAAAGCTCAGGCTTCAGGCTGTGTACAAGGACATAACTAGAGACCTTATGACCATGTTAAAGTCAGGTGAGCGGAATCTGTGCTGTAACCAGGACCTGAGTGATAACTGTTGTGTAGATGGGGCCTAGTGTCTATAACTGTTTTTCCTTGCATGTGGGAGGCCTCAAAACTGAAGTTCTAACCCTGTTAATGAGCCCAGCTTGAAGCCTGGAACATGCCTAGGCTAGAGTATGGGCCCCTAACATGTTTATTTGCCTGTCCACCTGGGCAAGAAGAAACACTGTAATTACACAATCTGGCCAGAAACTCAGCTGGTGTAAATCAGTGTAGCCCTGACACCAATAGAGCAATGTCGATTTACACTAGCTGAGGATGTGGCCAGGTGATTTCTGTAGGAGCTCTGTATCGGGGCTGTCTGCACTCTTTCCATTTTCTGCCTGCCCTAGTAAAGAAGCTTTGGTTACTGTATGTGTGTGTCTGTGTGTTTATTGGGAACCCAGAGGGACTGCAGCCAGGTAACTGAGGAGCCCACAGCATTGGCCTCTCAGTGCATGTTGTGCATGGCGCATTGCCCAGTGTTTGAGGTCTGGAGACCCTGACACCCTGAGGCTCACAGTTTCCATTTATCTCTGAGTCATCCCTCGAGCCTCTCATTAAAAGACTTTTCCCAAGGGGCCCATCAACTCCAGAGCACGCAACTGGAGCGGGTTTTCCCCTGGTTTGGGGCAAATTGGTGCCAACTCTGCCAGCACAAAGATGCCCTAAAGCCAGCTTAACATAGCATTGGCTTGTGCGGAGGCAGAGAAGCAGCTCCTATACCACCTACCCTCTCTGTGGGTGGTGCAGAGACATGGCTACACAATACCCTGCCAGCCTCTGGCTGCTGTACTGGCCCTTTGGGGGCACTGGCAACCCATACAAGTCAGGCTGGTCTAACCTGTGTCTGGGGTCAAGTGCTCCTAGGATGGGGGGAAAATAAAAGATTGCTTAAATACACCTTTTCACCTCCCTCCTGAGTTGCACTGAACATGGAAGCCAAGGATCAGGGCTAATAAGATGTTTTAAATAGTCGGACTCATACAACAGGTGCTAAATGCCATTGGTAGATCACACTAGCTTTTCAGCAGATCTCAAGCTTCATCCTATCTCTGCCCATTATCTTTTCAGCTTGTTAGGTCTTTTAGGGCATGGTTCTTATCTTCTGTAGAGCGTTTCAAAATGTTCTTTGTTGTTGTTTATTTAATTTCCTGAATTTTGTTAAAGTTGTTGGTTCTCTGTTAAATGGACTCTTGCTTTCATGCAGGGGAAGACTCAAATCAACCAAAAAGCAACTGTGCTGGATGCAGGAATCACTGGGTGAAGTTCTATTGCTTGTGTTATGCAGAAGTTCAGATTAGATGGTAACAAGGGTCCTTCTGGCTTTAACAGCTGTAAAAACCTTTATAATAATAATAATAATGAAGTCTCTGTTCTGCAGTGATGTAATTTGTCAGAGATGGAGAGCAAAGCATGCCCGAGAACTTTACAGTAGTTGTGAAGTCCCTGAATGAAGTGTCAAAAGCCTTGAGGAAAGGCCTGGCTTGGTACTGACTGACTTGCTTATGAGTCCTGGGCTTCATTTTCCCCATCTGTGACCCCCTAGCCACCTGTGTAAAGAGCTGTTAGAGCAGTGGATGGAAAGTGTTTATATAGCTCTCAGTGGGGTTATTATTACTCAGCTGCTGTATACAAGCAACGCCAGTTGACTGCCGTCATCTTCTCAGAACAATGGGGCCTATTGTGTAGTATGCTGGACTAGGACTCAGGAAGCAAGAGTTCTAGTCTTGGCTCTGCTATAGGGCTGCTGGGTGACTTATGGCAAGTCATGTCCCCATCTATAAAGTGGACGCTCACCTCCTTTCTAAGGCATGTTGAGAGAGGTATTTAAGAGCTGAGTATTGGCATTATTCAGAAGAGACTGAAGTTTATGCTTCCCTATTGATACTGCATGCTCCAGGCTTGCTGCTTTCTCTTTGCTCTCTGCCTTGGGCACTAAGTGGGTTGTTGAAATCCCCAGATATGGGCACTGTACAGCTCATATTCTACAAGTACCCCAGCTCTAAACTGCAGCTGGATTTGCCTGGGACACTGCAATGGGAGGCTGGGAGGCAGCACTCAGAGAATCACCTAGGTGTAGGGATGGCCTGTGTGCAGGTGCTAGGCACGAAGAGACACTCCACAAGGCATTCACTTCCGTCTCCAAGACATACTGAGAAACCATATGCACCCCAGCTTCATCCAACTTGTGATCTCATGTGAAACCTTAATGGTAGCCTCTAAGATGTTAAAATAGAATAATGTTACGTGTGTGGGCTATGTGCCAGTCACATGTGCCTACAGGGCTTAAAATGGAGGAGTTGCAAGGAGTCAGACCTGGCCCAAAAACACAACGAAAGTTAAACCAAGACGAATTGCTGAGGGGTGCACTTTCAGCACTGTCTTACCAAAGCCGCTGCTTCCACATTATGATAGACCTGCCCCGCCACCACACACTTTTTTCAGTCCAGTCCAAGACTGTGCGCCGATCTGCTGACGTGAGAGTGGTTTTGCACGGGGGTGTAAGTTATTGACAGCACTGCAGGAGGCTTTCCTTCTCATTCCCATGTGGTTACATTTTTTGTGTGGTGGGATGTGTCATTAGCTGTCATTAAATTAAGGTTTGGTTTGTGTTCATAAATGTTTGAGGACTCTCAGACAGTGAAGTTCGGGTGACGTTCCCTGTGCTCTCTATTCCTAGCCTGCAGCTTGCAGAGGTGGTGGGGAGTCTCTCCATTTACAGGCGAGTCCTTAGCACAGATTTATTTGACTTGAATATGGTACCCATATCACCAGGGTGATCGCCAGACTCTCACATGGGGAAGTCATTGGGGGCATCAGCAGCAACTCACCCAAGACACTTCACCCCGGATGAAGCGACTTTGTCCTGAGTGTGACAACCTGCCTTAGGCCTAATTTTCAGGGAACTGCACTGGTGCTGGACAAATGATGACAGAGTCCCTAAAGCACTCTGCACATCTCTCAAGGGGAGCTGCTAAGGTACGGAGCTCTTCCCCCACCCAAAACCAACCCCTCTGTGCCTCAGTTTCCCCAAATGGGGGAAATAAGCCTGGCTGGGGGTTGTGTGCATAAATCCATTAATGTTCATGAAGTGCTCAGATATGACAGCGCTAGGAGCCATAAAAGCAGATGGAGACCCTAGAGTGGCACAGGAAGGTTACCTGTCCTCTGCAGATGTTACTGCTCAGATGTCCTGCCTAGGGGAGGCTCTTTAAGGAGGTGTCTGCACAGTATGGCTGCCCCTCCCCACTCCTTGAAGGTAGCAGGTGAGCATGGAGATGAGGAGATTCCATGAGTCCGGGGAAGGGGAGATTCTGTGGGTATCTGAGATTGTCCCAGGGGTTCCCCTAATAAAAGAGCCCCAGAGATGATGGGTACCTGGCCCCAAGGGCTGCCCAGAGCCCTGCAAGGTCTCTGGTTCATTCCTACTTTTCAGGAAAGAGACAAGGATACTTGATCCCTCCTGTGGGGAGCTAGGGAGGGATCTTCATTGGTTGTGTGAAGCCAGGTCCTACATTCAATTGGATGTCATTTCTCCATTTGGATGTAAGGTCCTAACTTCTCAGCACCACATCCAATCAGTTCCACATTTCAGGGTGTTTTTTTAGGCAGCAGTGGGCAGAACCCTGTTGATTTTGGTGCCCAATCAGGAAAACTGAAAGTGGGGAATGGGAAGCACATGGAGCCCTGGCATCCAGTGAACAGAGCCAGCAGCTCCAACCATCCCTGTAATAATCTATAGTTATTATTTATTATTTGTATTGCCATAACAAGTAGGAGCCCTAGTCATGGACCAGCACCCCATGGTGCTAGGCACTATACAGACATAGAACAAAAAGTTCTTGCCAAGAGACAACAGAGGGGAACAGATAGATGAGGGAGCACAAGAAAACAATTGTCACACTGTCTGGAGTGGCTCACAACTGTGAGTGCTAATCTCAGGGCAGACTGTTAGAAAACCGGGCAGACATCCCTAACTGGAGCTGTGTTCTATAATTAGATTTCACCAAGCCAGTAACAAATGTGAACTCCTGGATCATTGTACCAGTCTTACCATGGAGTCACAGACAGTCCCCTTAGACTCTCCAGCCTATCTTGCCACCTAGACAGACTGGACTTAGTGATAATAGTCACATAAACCAAAAATTACACCACCTCAGATTGCTTCCAGTCCCAAGGGACTAGCCACTTACCCCAGATCAATGGGTCCTCCAGATCTCACCCCAAAGACAACATTGGCACCCAGTTCTATAGTAACCTAGTAGTAGGTTTATTAGCTAAGAAAAGGAAATGAGAATTATTGAGAGGTTAAAGTAGTAAAATATAGGTACAGGAAAGTCACAGTTTGTAAGTCCAAATGGTAGCAGTAATGTAATGAACAACCAGATAATATCTGGGAATCTTGGCTTTGCATCTGGTGCCCTTCCCTGTAAGAGTCCATACAGTCCAGAGATGCAGGATCATTCCTGGAATCCATACATATAGCTTCTCACAGAAAACAAGCTGATGGAGTCTCTACACACACAGAGTTTTCCTTTGATGATGGTGAGTGAGGAATGCAGTTTGAGTCATTGGCCACCAATTATCACCATAATGACCACTTGCTTTTCTGTTGAAGTCCTTTATTAGCATCCCACAAGATTTCTTTGTTGTTTACTTACAGGGGTATGCACAATGTAAATGTTTGCTATTTCATTATAACAGGAACAAAGAGGTGAAAATAATATGAAAACTATTGGGATGTTATTTGTGAATTGTAAACACCAACCATACTTTCATAGAATACCAGGGTTGGAAGGGATCTCAGGAGGTCATCTAGTCCAACCCCCTGCTCAAAGCAGGGCCAATCCCCAATTTTTGCCCCAGATCCCAAATGGCCCCTTCAACGATTGAACTCCCAACCCTGGGTTTAGCAGGCTAATGCTCAAACCACTGAGCTATCCCAATCTGTACTAATACACAAGTGAATTGGCCTGTGGCCCTGGATTGACCTGGTCTGCCAGCAACTCTACAACAGCGGGATCCATGTCTAGTTGGCAGCCGGTGTCAAGTGGAGTGCCCCAGGGGTCGGTCCTGGGGCCGGTTTTGTTCAATATCTTCATAAATGATCTGGAGGATGGTGTGGATTGCACTCTCAGCAAATTTGCGGATAATACTAAACTGGGAGGAGTGGTAGATACACTGGAGGGCAGGGATAGGATACAGAAGGACCTAGACAAATTGGAGGATTGGGCCAAAAGAAATCTGATGAGGTTCAATAAGGATAAGTGCAGGGTCCTGCACTTAGGATGGAAGAACCCAATGCACAGCTACAGACTAGGGACCGAATGGCTAGGCAGCAGTTCTGCGGAAAAGGACCTAGGGGTGACAGTGGACGAGAAGCTGGATATGAGTCAGCAGTGTGCCCTTGTTGCCAAGAAGGCCAATGGCATTTTGGGATGTATAAGTAGGGGCATAGCGAGCAGATCGAGGGACGTGATCGTTCCCCTCTATTCGACATTGGTGAGGCCTCATCTGGAGTACTGTGTCCAGTTTTGGGCCCCACACTACAAGAAGGATGTGGATAAATTGGAGAGAGTCCAGCGAAGGGCAACAAAAATGATTAGGGGTCTGGAACACATGACTTATGAGGAGAGGCTGAGGGAGCTGGGATTGTTTAGCCTGCAGAAGAGAAGAATGAGGGGGGATTTGATAGCTGCTTTCAACCACCTGAAAGGGGGTTCCAAAGAGGATGGCTCTAGACTGTTCTCAATGGTAGCAGATGACAGAACGAGGAGTAATGGTCTCAAGTTGCAGTGGGGGAGGTTTAGGTTGGATATTAGGAAAAACTTTTTCACTAAGAGGGTGGTGAAACACTGGAATGCGTTACCTAGGGAGGTGGTAGAATCTCCTTCCTTAGAGGTTTTTAAGGTCAGGCTTGACAAAGCCCTGGCTGGGATGATTTAACTGGGAATTGGTCCTGCTTCGAGCAGGGGGTTGGACTAGATGACCTTCTGGGGTCCCTTACAACCCTGATATTCTATGATTCTATGATCCCTGGGGTGCAAACTGGAACTGGGGTACTGCTGAGCCCTCTGGCTTACCAATAGGGTGACTGGATGCCCTGGTTTTATAGGGACGGTCCTGTTATTCAGGGCTTTTTCTTATATAGGCACCAATTACAACCCCCCCCCCCAATATTTCACACTTGCTATCTGGTCACCCTGCCAATAGAGGGGGATGGAAGGGGGACCTGCAGGGAGCTCGTGGGGGAAATGGAGGGATGCAAGGAGCCCTTGGTGACTGCAGTGAGCTCAGGCTACACAGTGTGCATGTCTGTCTGCCGGGGGACATTTTCACATCACCATCAATTTTACACCCATCCTGGGAGTTTTCCCCCCTGCTCGATGTGACCATCACAACTCTTCCAGCCCCAGCTTCCAGTTACATCCCAGTATATGCGGGCAGCCAAGACAAGACCTGCCCCATGCATCCCTTCTCAGATGGGTCTTAAACCTGAAAAGCCATTTGCAGTTCAAACGTGCATTAACACGGTGCTCAGCAGCAGCAAAGCGGGCCGCCCTCAGCAGCTGTTGTCATCAGAAGGCTAGTTTGGCCTCTGGTTACTGCTAAGGAAGGGGGAGGGGGATTCTCCGAGTCTCTCTGGCTTTCGTCTGACCAGGATATAAGGGATTGAACTTCCTGGGTCAGGAGCTGGGGCTGTTGCCTCCATTGTGAGCCGGACTGAGCCGCCGCTGCTGCTGTGTAGGGAGAGTCATTCCCTACCGCCCTTCTGTGCCCAGCTGGCGGGACTTTCTCCGGGGCTGGAACCAGCCCCTGGGGCAGCCTCGGGCTCTGTCGACATCAGCTTCTGAGCCGCAGACTCCAGGTAATTGCAAGAGGGAACTTGGAGAAAGTGCGAGGGCCCGGCAGAAAGCGAGCCGCGCTGGCTCTGCCCAGATGGCCCCTCCTCACCCCCAGCGCTTCTCACTCGTCGCATGGCAGCTCGCTCCCGTTCGCACTATTAGGAGCCAGGCCAGCGATGGGGGAGGAAATGCCTCCGGGCTGGACCCTGCCAGAGGGGAGGGCAGCGGGGGAAGGAAAGCCCAGAAAGGGGCAGTAGGAGAGAGAACTGGGGAGGGGAGTTCCCGGATACCGAACCTGCCCAACCCAGCTCCAAGTGCTGTGGTCACTGATACATCAGCTAGTAAACCTGCCTTTTAAAAACTCTTATTCATAGCCTAGGTTACCTTAGACAAAAGTCATCTAAGAATTGACTTTCTTGTTTTTTTTTTAACTAGAAGAGCAGAGAGGAAAAGCCAGTTGTTGCCTCTGCTTAGTCCCTGCACTTGGGGATAATGTCAGGGGAAACCCCTAAAATGGCTCTTTTGATTGTTATTAGTCTTGCCCACAGATGAGCGGGCTGGGTTCTTTGTAGAAACAAATAAAAATGTCCCCCTGCCCTAAGGAGCTGCCAGTTAAGGGCTGGGTGCTCTTGCCTTGCATTTTGTGTCATTCACCCTCTGCTCTGCTAAGCTGAAATGGTTGTATTTTCCCCCACTTTGCACTTAATCTGCACAGGTGTAAATAACAAGTATAAGGCTATGGGGAATGAGGCCTTGGTGTGCTTCTGTGAATAGTTACTCACATGAGTGAATAGTTGTAGGACTGGTCCCTAAATTAATACATGCCATCAGTGAGAGTCATAACAGAAAATCTGAGGGATTAAGGGGTACCCAGGGCAACTATGAGCTCAGGTGGCTACTCCGGAAGGCATAGTCTGACCTCCTTTAGAATAGGGGTTCTCAGCATCTTTCTTTCTGAGCCCCCTCTTCCCCCCAAATTGCTATTAAAAACTCCACGGCCCACCTGTGCCACAGCAACTGTTTTACTGCATATCCAGTAAATTAAAAGCCAGACCTGACATTAGGGGGTAGCAACCAGGGCCCCACACCACAGGGGATCCCGCCAAGCTAAGTTACTCGGACTTTGGCTTTAGTCCTGCATGGCAGGGCTCGGACTTCAGCTTTCTGCCTTGGGACCCAGTGAATTTCAGGCAGGCCTTGCTCTCTGGTTTATTTTAGAGGACCCCCTGAAACCTGCTCACGGCCCTTCCAAGGCACCCTGTATCCCTGGGTGAGAACCTCTGCTGTATAGCACAGGTCAGGGAAGATCACCCAGTGATTACTGCATTGAGCCCAATAACGTGTGGCTGAGCTAGAGAGCACATTTTTATTTTCTTTTTTTAGAAAGAGGCATCCAATCTTTTTAAAAACTTTTTAAATGATGGAAAGTCTACCACCTCCCTTGGGAAGTTATTAAAAATTATGCCTTAATTCCATTTTGAGCTCAGCTGCCTGCATCATTCAGCCATTGGATTTGTTACACCTTTGCCTGTGAGGTTAAAGAGCCTTCTCAGTTCTAAAATAATTTGTCAACTGATTATTCCTGTTTCCTTCTGCCTATGCTTGGAGCATGACTCGTGTCTGGATTCTCTCTTTATCCCAGCAGGTGTCAGGACTGTGAGTGATAACAAAATAGGCGAATCTTCAAAGCCTTGCTGGAGAGGAACTGCCTGAGATGTCTCCAAAACGATCCAAAGGAAACGTGTCTCAGAATTTGGACCAGGGAAAATCCCTTAAGAGTCAGGGCAGGTCAGAAGCACAGCAGCAAAACCCTTCAGAGGAGAGAGAGGGTAAGTCCACCCACCGTGGGAGAGGCGTGAGGAAACGCAAAGACACCATCGTCCGCCAGAGAACATATGCAGGGGAGAGGCCCAACATCTGCATCGAATGTGGGAAAAGCTTCACCCAGAGCTCAGACCTTATGAATCATCGGAGAATCCACACAGGGGAGAAACCTTATAAATGTATTGACTGCGGGAAAAGCTTCAGCATCAATTCAAACCTTATCCGTCACCAGAGAACCCATACAGGGGACAGACCCCACAGCTGCTCTGACTGTGGGAAAAGCTTCACAGACAAGTCGACCCAGACCCAGCACCAGTGCGTCCACATGGGTGAGAAGCCCTATAAATGTATCGACTGTGGGAAGAGCTTCAGCCGCAGCTCCCACCACAAGAGGCGCCTGAGGAGCCCTCCAGGGAAAAGGCAGGACAAATGCATCCAGCGGGACAGCGCTGCCATTGGGAAGGTTAAAAAAACTAAAACATCAAAGAAGAAAACCTCGACTATCGAGATCCCCATCACGTGTGCCGAGTGCTGGCAAAGCTTCAGCCAGAACTCGGACCTGGTCAAACATATGAGGATCCACACAGGAGAGAAACCCTATGAGTGCAGTCACTGTGGGAAATGCTTCAATGTCAGTTCAAACCTGATCAGACACCAGAGGATCCACACAGGAGAGAAGCCCTACACATGCTCTGACTGCGGGAAAAGCTTCACTGACAAATCTACCCTGACCCAGCATCACCGGATCCACACAGGAGAGAAGCCTTATGAGTGCATTTACTGTGGGAAAAGCTTCAGCCGCAGTTCCCACCACAAGAGGCATCAGAGAACCCACACAGGAGAGAACCCTGTGTCCTTCCTGCCTTTATGGCCGTACCCCACTCAAGCATGTTAGGGGTTGGGGGAGGGAAGGAGAGTCCATCAGAGCAGCAGGAGGCAGTAGCTAGAGGAGATTGGAGCTGTGTGCTTGTGGGATCTGCTTTCTGGGGGTTAGTGGGGTGGGAGGGAGCTGGTATGGCTTTTTAGCAGGGATCATTAGGGGAAGGGGTTGGTTCTTGGGAGAATTGGTTGTTTTAGTGGGTTGGGACTAGGGATGGGCAAGGAGAGCTGGCCAGTGGCTGGGGTTTGTATTGGGAGGGCGAGTAGCTGGTAGGATAAGGGATATGTTTGTCTTGTTAAATTTTTACTATTGGCCTGTGTAGAACGGGTTGTAGGTTTCTTGCCATTTCCAGGTAGGATGAGTGTCTACACCCCGGGAACACCAGCGGGACTAACCCAGACGGGGTTCACTATGGAATGTCTCAGCAGAGACGCCATGGGGACCGAGCGGGGTGCTAGCCGTGGCTCTTCCAGGAGAGGACTGCAGCACAGCTTTCACGCTGTGTGTATCAAGGGCCTCTCTCCAGCAGCAGCACATTCACATCTCTTTTAACTAGTTCAGGTCAAAGGCAAATGAGGCCAGCTCCCACTCTGGTGTTAGGACATGAGAGTCTCATTTCTACTTTAAACAGCCCACTCAGTTACTACCATTGCCTTCCTTTCTCTTCTAGAATAGACAAGGCTGTGCTAGACCAGCTGTCGTACATGGGGACTCTGTATGCACCGTAGAACAAATAGCGATTAACAAAATGTTTAAACCAAAAATCATTTCCATTTCTTTGTTCTTGTGGTTCTTACTGTCTCTGGGCTTTAATCTTTCTTCTGTTCCCCACCCCAAATGTAATCAGTTCAGGGAATTCATGGCACTGTTAGCAGAATTCAGGTGACCTGTGAGCTGAAGAGGTCACTTGGGACTAATGTGGCTCCTCACCCCAGGAGGCCAGACACTTCCAGAGGGGAGCAGCCTGTCTTCTCCTCCCCAGCAGCAGCTGAAGCATTGCTCCTTTCTCTCTCTGGGTCATCCTTACCTACTAGGAGGTGTAGAATTGGACTTCTTCAGACATTTTAACCTACCTCACACTTCCCAGTCAGTTACCCTCTTTGTGTGTGTGTGTGTGTAATCCGTCTGTAGCTGTTGAGGAATCCTGAGCGCCTTAATTATTTTTTAATTCTTAATCTACTATTCTCTCTTAAAAAGAGACTGAGCTGGCACAACCCCTTGCTCAAATTATTCCCTTTGTTGATCACTCCAGACACAACCTATGTGCCTTTTTTTGCTGGCCCATTCTAAGCTCGCCCGTAGCCCAGATGTGTGTCTCTTCCCTCACAAATCCCCACTTGGGGCCCATCCCTTTCTGCCTCCCTAAAATTCCCACTAGAATTTCATTTGGGCATGTGCTTCAGCCTTCCTTTCTGTCCTAAACAGTTGTCACTATTTAAATACCAGAGTTATTCTGCCTTGGAGTTAAGTTCTAGTGAAGTGTTTCATGATGTATTAGGTGATGTTCTATTAGGTAACCTCTGATGACTATGCAGATGCACTGGGATGGTGGCTGAGTATCAAGCCTTAATGTTACTACTTCTTGATGATTAATTCAAGGGTGTCAGACTCATTCTGTGCAGATGGCTGAATTACAATTTCTACTTGTAGAGTCCTGCAAATTTGGGGATATCCACAGACCATGTTTGTGGAGTGTGGATCTGTTGCGGATACAAATTTTGTGTCCATACAGGGCTCTGTCTATTTGCGCTAGACTTGCAAGAGTTCTCACCAATCAAAATGTGGAGCAGATTTTCAAAAGAGCTCTGTACTCAGGAGCTCCTGTCTTTCCCAGCAGAGAGGGAAGGATTCTCCATTGCTCTCAATGGGAGCTGCTCAATACTTTTGAAAATCTGGCCCTTAGAGTCCCTGAGCCAGGAGTGAAAAGTTCACTGGCCAAGAACATCTTTCGGTATTGTCTGAGTACAGAATGTGCCTCTAATTAACAAAGTTAAATAGACTCATAAATTCCAAGACCACAAGGGACCATTGCTCTGATATACTGTATTGCATTTCAGGACTTAAAAAGTCAGTAGGTAGGTCATTTAGGTAACCTCTTTTTCTCTGTGCTCTAACGTTCCCTTCTATGTGGCCCCCTTATGACTAGTCTCCCCTGTGTGTGTGTGTACGCGCGCACACACACACGTCATTTTCCCCACCCCTCTCCTTCTCCCTGTTGGCATTTCTCCCCACAGCAGGAGTCAGCTGTAGAAGGGGGATGCAGGTCAAAGCCTGTCTTCTGGAGGTGGCGGGGGAGACGGTTCTGTTCCTGGGATGAAAGGTTGATGTTTTCCTAAGCCTGGTGCTAAGGGTAGGCATTGGCTTGTGAAAAGGAGAGCCATTGACTAGAGGGGTGAAGAAAGGTGCGGGAAAGTGCTCATTTGCTTGTGTCTAGTCGGGAACTAGAATCTTTTACTCCAGCATCAGTTCCCTGCTGGAAGCAAGCAGCAGTGGATTATGCTGAGTGAGGATTCTAGACCAAGCTATGTGCCTAGAGAATGGCAGTGATGAGAATTCAGAGAGGGAACCCCTGAGGTACCTTTTCTTCCTGTGCTTCCTGCAGGGCAGATCCACATACCAGGCTGTACCTGCATGCCATAACAGTTCAGAGTTAGAGAGCTGGCCCCAAACACTGACTGAAATCAATAATGCAGAGAGGGAGCGAAATTAAGGGTCATGGGACTGTTCCCCTCTGAGAACTGAAATGAGCAGGAGTTAGGACCTTCTGGGGTCCTGACCTTCTGGGGTCCCTTCCAACCCTGATATTCTATGATTCTAGGGTGTGTTTACACTTAAAATGCCACAGTTGCAGCACTGTTCTGCTTAGTGAAGAGAGCTTCTACCATCAATGTAGGTACTCCACCTCCCTGAGAGGCAGATACTAGGTCTCCCAAAGACATAGTGTTGTCTGCAGTGGGAGTTAGGTCCACGTGGATTTTCCACACCCTTGAGTGACATAGTTATCAACCTAATCCCAGGTGTAGGCAGTGATATGTCAACAGGAGGGCTCAGGGGCTTGGGTAATGCAATATGGGGCCTCTTCTGCTTTTAATATTCTTCAAGGGGAGAAGGTTGAGTAGTATGATTTCTCCCACTGCAAATGTCACAATTGGCTGTACTTTTTCTGACTTATTTTCCCCCTACCAGAATGAGGAGCATGGGAGCAGATCACCCTCCACCTCTACCCCATGCAGAGAGCTGTTCTCTGCTTGTCTGGATACCTACCATCACTCGATAGAGCTTTCCAGCCACCCTGGGCACTACTCTTTATCTAATCTGTTAACTCCTTTTGCTTCTGTCACCACTTTTGTCAGAAGAGTCCCAGACACTTGAGACAAATGGTGTTCATGACCTTGCCATGCTGAGATGTAGGAGTTTAGCAGTCCTATTGTTCCAGCAACAGGGCCTGGCAGGTTTGCAGGTGGGGAAGGGCAGAACCATGCACCTGAGTGAGAGTCTGTCCAGCCCAGTTTATCCCATCCCAGCTGCTTTCTCTGCAACAACCCAACCCAACTTCTTGTCCCAACTACCAGCTGCCAATCACCTTCCCATTCCCTGTTGTTGTTAGGGCTGGATTAAGGCAATCTTGGAATCAAGGTGCAGCAAAACATTGAGGTGCTGCTGTGTCTACCCACCATTTAGTGCAATGTGGGTGGCGTTCTGGAGAAGCTGGGACACAATAGGGAAGAATGGAGTAGGGGGGCTTCCTTATCAGCCAGGTTGTACCTGCTTGGTGGGTGGACTGCTGTGCACTTCCCCTCCTGCCACACTCAGCCCTCTGTTGGGGAGAGCTTGGCAGCAGAGATGGGGCAGCTCCCCCTCTCAGAGCAAGTGTCCCAGGCTTACTACACTCAGGCAGCCTCAGTTACTCGGGTCATATTTTCAAGCTTTTCTTTGCAACTGTGAGAGCTAGAAATGGACTCTTTTTCCACCAGGAAAGCAGTGGTTGCTGTAATTGCATGACTCCAGGAGCTGGGTCCCCAACACATGGAGAAATAGTGCCTGTGCTCTACTGCAGCCCTGGCAGCTCTCTGTTCCCATCTGTTACGCAAATACCCAGCATCTTCTGGCTCCATCCTCCCTTCCCATGTTACAGCACCATCACCAAGGCTCTCTGCTGCCCATGTCAGTTTCAAGCCAGTGGGAGATAATTGCTTTCTATTTTTTTATTGAACATAAAATCACGTCAGATTTTCTCCTTTTTTCTCTCCATTTTTTAACTGGGATAACTTCCTGGTTACCCAAGATGGCAGGGGGTTGGTGTGGAAGGGAATCAAACCTCTTTTCAGTCAACTACTCTGTGCATGTTTGGGAATCAAAGTGTTTTACTCCATTTATGTAAATAAAACTCCGCCACCCCAAAGCAGTACACAGCCTCCTGCCCATCCAAACTCCATTACCCAGGCACCATCCCTGCTGCTGCCCCTTACAACTGCCTAAGAAACTTCCATCTCCATCCTCCTCTCCGTGCTTGGGTCATTGGATGCCATCCAGAACCCCCTGCCGCCCACATAAAGGGCAGGGCTGGGGAGCAGGAGGAAACAAACACTTTAAATTTGCTTTTTGAGTATTAGTATAAAATTTGGGATTTCATCCCTTTTTCCCTCTGAATATCAAATCTTGATGAGAAAATATTAATGTTCTCCTCACCTGTTGCCATTTGTGTGTAACTGTTGAACATTATTTGATAGCCACAATAATCTCCTCTGCTACTGTCCTTTTCTCGCTAATTATCAGATATAGATCAAATCCCTCAGATTTCCTCTTTTCTCTCTAATTAGTGACTGTTGATATTAAAAACCCCTTAAATTACACCCCTAAATATCCAATCTCATCCAAATTGGGTATTTTCTGTGTAATTATGGAATAGTGATATTTTACATTACTATGAAAATCCTCTCAATTCTGGGGGTTTCTCATCCTTTTTAATTGCAGAAACATGGCCTTGAGTTGGAGGGAAACTGTAATCCTGACTCATTACCACAGCTCTCCCTCTGCCAACCACCTGTCCCTCCCCCGCTCCATGCCAACTGCTGTGGAACCTTCTGGTGCCATCTCCCTTCCCTGCCCATGTCACCCAGGGCTCCCTGCAGCCCTCGTCTGTTGCACAGCAGGGGGGACTGCTCACTTTTGAGTTAATTATCTCATATTAACCTAATGTCCCCAGAGATTTTATCCCTTTTTTCTCTCCCTTTTAAACTGCAGCAACTTTTTCTGCTTCTGGAGGGAAATAGTTGCCTTTAGTCATTACTCCAGAGGGAGAAGAGCAAGGGAAGGCATTTAAACACCGCTTCAATACTTTCCCCCTTTCACACCTCTGATCTGGGAATCAAATTGTTTCCCCTTTATATCAATAAAAATACCCCTAGATGATTATGTCTGCCACTTACGCACTCCCAACTGCCACAGAACCTTCCGGTCCCGTCTCCCAACTGCCTTTTGCCTGGTGCTGCCTGCTCCCAACTGCTGCAGAACCTTCCCATCCCATCTCCCAACTGCCCCTCCCCTGCTGCTGCCACAGAAGGTTTGGGCTCTGTTCCCCCCTCCCTTCTGCAAAAGCAGTATCACCAACCGCTCTGCCTTTGTGAAAGGCAAACAGGGAGGCTAATCCTCACTTTCGCTACAATCAAACATTGGTATAAAATACCCTCAGATTTTGTCCCTTTTTAATCTTCCTTTTGAAATTGCAGAAAGCCCTTGGTTCCCATACCTCTCAATTTGCCAGGGCCGAAATGTGAGATACAATGTATGACAAAGGCCCAAAGGGAAGGAAATAATAATAAAACCCCACAGGAAACTGGAACAGTGGTGGGATCCATCCCTTTAGTCTGAAGAATGCTGCACACTTGTGATTTTTCATTTATGATACAATTTTCAACAGTAAACAGTAATGAGGAGGGGATGCTTAATTTGTATGAAATTGTGGGACTAAAATGAGTGTGAGTCCACACTGGTTTTGGAGGGAAAAATATTAACATATTTGCTGATTAACATGTCTCATATTGGCACCTGCTCCAATCTGGAGGACTGGGTGTGTCAGAGCACCCAGGGAATGGGATGCGGGGCCTTTCATCATTTAGGGCTCTGGTTCCAATCCAGCTTCCCCGATTTAGAAGGCAGGTTATTTTTTAGTGGTGGATGTTAGGGGGCTTATTCCTTCACCCGCTTACTTCCCTGGTCCTTCTCGCATGAACAGAGAGCAACAATACCTGAAGTCCAAAGGTGCAAACAATTCGATGTTTATTGGGGTGAACTTCCAGCAAGCATGATTCCAGTTTCCTTCCTTAGTGTTCCCCCTTTTCAGCTCTGAAATCACAGAACCTTACCTGTGTCCCTGTTCCCATTCCCCCCCTTAGCAAAACATGATTCCAATTTCCGCACCCCCATTCCCTGTTCGCATTCCCCACCCTTACTTCCTGATTGACTGCAGTAAAACTTGAGTTCTGCTTAGATATACCTTAACCTCTCATTTTACTGAAATTTAACTAACCAATCCTAACCTATTGAACATGATTATTTAACCAATTATATCCCACCACTTTAATTAGTTTACGCCCAGCAAAATTAATTATACAGCAGACAGAAACAATCACAGAACCAGACAGAGATTATACAAACAAACAATAAAAAAATGGGGACTACAATAATAGAACAACACAGAAATAAGGATTTCACGTCCCAGCTATTGATAAGTGAGTTCATGCCAGAAAGGATGCTATCAAACTAAGTTTCCTTTTACATTTTCTAGGCACTTCCCTTTCTCTGGAGGTGATAGGCATTATCAGGACAGGATTGTATTCCTAACAGCCCAATAGCACCTGCTTTCAATGTGACTAGTTTGGAATGTAAGGATGTGACCGTTCGCTTCCCAGCTTATGGCTGCCTCTGCTGCTTAGCCAAAGATCTTAGCCTAAGAACAGGGCCTCAGACTGTCACAGTAAGAGAAAAAAGAAAAGGAGTACTAGTGGCACCTTAGAGACTAACCAAATTATTTGAGCATAAGCTTTCGTGAGCTCCAGCTCACTTCGTCGGATGCTGTAGCTCACGAAAGCTCATGCTCAAATAAATCGGTTAGTCTCTAAGGTGCCACTAGTACTCCTTTTCTTTTTGCGAATACAGACTAACACGGCTGCTACTCTGAACCAGTAAGAGCAGGCACTTACCACGGCAGACAGTGATTTTGATTCTTTCTTTTATACCTCTATAACTAGCTAAGGGATAAGAATACACCTAAATTCTTAGAGTATATGCCTTTACAGACAGGCCTGACTAGCTATATCCTAACACTCCCAGCCTTTTTTTTCGGGATCCTCCTGCCCAGGTATCCCTGGAAAAGCATAGGACATATAGCGACACATTTCCTGATAAGGCCAGGCATCAAGGTGGAAGGTGTCGATATTCCATTTATGCCACTGCCCCTTGTGTAGTATAGTGCCCTGCACCCTCTCTCGTGCAGGCATACCACACCTATTCCAATTAGTGTTCCCAGACTTCCCATTACAGTGGGCCCGAGAAGGTTGGGTCCGGGTTGCCTAGTACACTGCGGGGTGGGGAGGGCTTACTACATTACTTATAGGTTATCTCTATATGCAACGTAACACAAGTACAGTTAACAATACAAAATCCACAGCAACACCGAGTCCTGACCACTGCAGTATGGTCCAACAGCCGAGTCGCCACCAAAACACTGCCTCTCCTCCTTCGACAGGGTCATGATCTTATGTGTCCAGTTGCTGGCAGTTGCAAAAAGCTGTCCCTGCAGGTTTTACATGCTTTTGTCCCTATCATAAGTCCATTGAATGTTCACAGAGAAATGGGATATTGTCCAAACCAGCTTAACCACTTGGTATGGAATCAGGCGATATGCCCTGGTTTGAGTATTTACAGCAATAAGATTTACAGATGCATTTGTGCACCATAGTCCAGATAGCAGCATGTAGCTGTGTATAGTTTGATTATGGGCTGGTGTAATTGTGCCCTTAGTAATATGTATGTTCCCAGCAAAACACCTTGTACACCCAATTGTCCACCCCTTGCACAGGCCATTGATCCTGCTCCTCCATAGTCACAGGAGAGGGGCACATCCAAACACCTTCTGTTGATTTACACTATTTTACACACCCCTCCATTGATTCCCAGTAAGCTCCTTCTCATTATTTCTATATTATTTCTTGTGGGGACCACCTTAGTTGCCATTCCATTTCCAGGCACCACGGTAGCTAGTACACAGGTGCTTGCCTCCTAGTTGGGCATTCTGCATTCCCATACACATCTCCCCACCAAGGTCAGCCTTCTGAAGCCATCCCCTACCCATGTCATGAGGTTTCTTGTTTATTGAAACACAACAATGCTAGCAACAAGACAAACACCACACACAAAACAACACAAAACATAGATCCATGGTATTCTGAGTTATTCTTCTGCAGGCGCCAGCTTGCTTGTAGAGTGTCTGAAAAACAAAAGAAACAATTTCCACCACCCCCTAGTGGGGACAGATTATTGCTTAATAATACTACTACTTCCTTTTACAAATTTCCTTGCTAATTGCAGAAAAAAACCCAGAAGAATTACCTCCAAGCTGTCCTTATTTTGTTCTATAGTCAGGCTACTGAGCTACCCCACTCACTGGTCATTTAGGAAATTCATGAGGTGGTGTACCTCAGTTTCCCCTCTTGTACAACCGACCAAGTTTGTAATAGTTTCTCTGCCGTACCAAACAGTGGAGACGACATCAATTAAGAGCACACTCACAGGCATTCTCGTTTCCCTTTCTGGGTATGTGTGGTGAGACTGTGCTCCTCAGCTAGACAAGTAGGTGTCCATCCCAATATCTGTTATGTGTTCAGATGGGCCTCAGGGCCCTCTGTAGCTCTAATAGGCAAATGGTCCCATGCAGAGCCACTTGCCATCAGCCTCCTGTCTATGCTACAGAAGGGGCCACATCAGCATTGAATCCTCCCAGCCTTGGACACAGGAGGCAGCGATGGAAATAATGAGACTCCATGAAACTGTGTGAGATTCTCCAGGGACCTGGGATTATTTCGGGTCTCACCCAGAGGGGCTCGAACACTTTGTATAGTGGAGGTCCTGAGAGCCACTGACCCAAACTATAAACTCTGTGTAGAATGGAAACCACTTCAAGCCAGAGGGTATTGCTGGATCCCAAGGACCCCTGGTTCCAGCACCTATGGTCTCAACATAGAATGGCCATGGGACTGATGGGCACTTGGCCCCCAAGGGCTGCCCAGGTCCCTGGGGCTCTGTCTCTGATTCATTAGCGCTGGAGGTTTCTCTCTACTCAGGAAGGAGAGAAGATTTCTGCCCAAAGAAGGACAGAAGAGTCTGTCCAAATCTTCCGTACAAAGGAAGGCGGTTGAGGTAGTTGAGGCCATAAAGGAAGTCTGGGGAATTGCTAGAGGAGAGGGCTGCTCTCTCTCTTTCCTCTGACTAGGAGAACAGGAGTTGAGCTTCCAGGGTCAGAAGCTGATGCCTGCCTTCATTGTGAGGCACAACTCCTGGCTGAGCAGCTGCTGAGCAGGAACAGTCAGCGTGGATTAACCAAGGGCAAGTCATGCCTAACTAACCTAATTGCCTTCTACGATGAGATAACTGGCTCTGTGGATGAGGGGAAAGCAGTGAACTAGTTAGCAAAGCCTTTGATATGGTCTCCCACAGTATTCTTGCCAGCAAGTTAAAGAAGTATGGGCTGGATGAATGGACTATAAAGTGGAAAGGAAGAAGGATGTGGAAAAATGGGAAAGAGTCCAGTGAAGGGCAACAAAAATGACTCGGGGGCTGGAGCCTTATGAGGAAAGGCTGAGGGAACTGGGATTACTTCGTGTGCAGAGGAGAAGAACGAAGAAAGGGGGTTCCAAAGAGGGTGGAGCTAGACTGTTCTCCGTGGTAGCAGATAACAGAAAGAGGCGTAATGGTCTCAAGTTGCAGTGGGGGAGGGTTAGGCTGGCTATTAGGAAAAACTTTTTCACTAGGAGGGTGGTGAAGCACTGGAATGGGTTACCGAGGGAGGTAGTGGAATCTCCTTCCTTAGAGGTTTTGAAGGTCAGGCTTGAAAAAAACCTCTGTCTGGGATGATTTAGTTAGGGACTGAGTCTCCCAGGCTGAGGGCAGGAGACGGGGTGGGGAGCGAGGTACCCAGCGCCCAGCCCGGCCCAGACCCATTTCCTGCAGCATCCCACGGTAGATTGACTTTTCTGGGACAAGGGGAGGAGCAGAGAGAGAAAAAGACAGTTCCTACCTCTGCCTAGCTCCCCGCAAGCTGCTGGGGGAGTGTGCAGGCACAATGTCAAGAGAAATCTCTCAAAGTGGCTCCTTTTGATTCTACTCTTTTCTACTGTTCTGTTCAGAGAATCGGTTACTAGGAGGGTTTAAGATTTTCTCTGTAAATTTAGGATTTGTGAGAAATTATAAAGTATAACATATATATAGAGCTACAGTTTGTGTCATCCCTTTCCACAGTTTCCTTTCTCTCCAGTGTAAGGAATTGTTTCAGAGTAGCAGCCGTGTTACTCTGTATTCGCAAAAAGAAAAGGAGTACTTGTGGCATCTTAGAGACTAACCAATTTATTGGAGCATAAACTCAGATGTCAAGAATTATAACATTCATAAACCAGTCGGAGAACACTTCATTCTCTTTGGTCACGCGATTACAGTCATGAAAGTTGCGATATTACAACAGAAAAACTTCAGAAACAGACTTCAAGGAGAGACTGCTGAATTGGAATTCATTTGCAAATTGGATACAATTAATTTAGGCTTGATAGCGACTGGGAGTGGTTGAGTCATTCCGCAAAGTAACCTATTTCCCCTTGTTTATTCCTGCCCCCTCCCCCCCCCCCACTGTTCCTCAGACGTTCGTGTTAAACCCTGGATTTGTGCTGGAAATGGCCCACCTTGATTAGCATACACATTGTAAGGCGAGTGATCACTTTAGATAAGCTATTACCAGCAGGAGAGTGGGGTGGGGGGAGAGAAAACCTTTTGAAGTGATAAACACCCATTTTTTCATGGTCTCTGTGTATAAAAACACGCTCACTGTATTTTCTACAGTATGCATCCGATGAAGTGAGCTGTAGCTCACGAAAGCTTATGCTCAAATAAATTGGTTAGTCTCTAAGGTGCCACATGTACTCCTTTTCTTAGTGTAAGGAATGACTCTTGCCTGCATTCCTTCTTTAGCCCATCATATGATGGGACCATAAAAGAATATAAGGAGGAGAATCTTTACCAGCATATACAGAGAGTGCAAGAGGCCACCAATAAATCCAAAGGGAATGTTACCCAAAGTCTTGAAAAGAGACAACTCTAAGAGCCCGCGCAAGTTAGAAAAAGCCTCAAGGGGAGAAAGGGAGTGAAACCACTAACCATGCAGGAGACTTCCTGAATGGCCTCATTTTCCAAAGCACACACCCAGGGGAGAAACCAAACATATGTATAGAATATGGGAAAAGTTTGGCTCAGAACTCAGACCTCGTTAATCATCAGAGATCCACATTGGACAGAAACCCTATAAGTGTATGTACTGTGGGAAAAGGTTCAATGTGAGCTCTACTTCACCACGGCAAGGTAAGTGTGTGCGTGTATGTTTTAAAACATATTTTTTGAAAGAGTTAGTTTTAATGTTTAAATTGTGAGTTAGGGGCCTATGGAAGAGATAAGCGTGGGATTTTACAGTATTTTTGTTTCAAAACAGTTTGTTTTTTAATCTGCAAAATGTGATGTGTTTTTAAAACGGCTTGTTTTAAAATTAGTTCGTGTTTAAATTGTTGTTGGTGATTTAGGGAACCTATGCAAGACATAGTTATGGGGGGGATTTTAAAGGTATTTTATTGCACACTTTGTTTTTGGGTACATGGTGGAAATATAAAATTCTCGGTTTTAGAGAAACACTAGTGGTGGAAATGAACCAAAACCTGTGTTTGTTGTACAGCCTGAAGTGGATTACCTTGTTTTAAAGCTATGACTTTTTAAATAGAAAAACACCTTAATAAGTATTTTATTTTTTAACTTTACAAGACAGTTTCATTTGTTTTATAATAATAATGTTGTCTGCTCTAAAACATGAGAGATTCTTAGACAAGAGGGTAAACAAGCTCAAAAGAGAAAGAAAAGAGACATCTGAAAAGGAAAATTCACCAGCATCAATGGCTGATGGATGGCTGAAGCCCAGTAAATATGTTTTGCTTATTGTTTTGACTATTTCATGAGTTTTTCTATTTTAAGCAAATACATAGCTGTGGGTGAGAAAGATGGTAAAGTTTTAAAATGTTTATTTGATGCTAAGTTGGAACACCTCCGTTTTTCTTAATCAGGCATGGGCAGTTCTCCTGACAATGCTGTAGTCCGAGCTACAGGGAAACCTCCACCAGAACCACCAAAGAACCAGGAATCTGCTCCGATACCTTTAACAACAACAACAACGCCAACGCAAACAGCAGAAGAGTGCAGTCGAAGCAGCAGGACAGTCCAAAGCGCACATACGTCAAGCCAAAGGACAAAACAAAAGACTTTGGTAAAAAGCACCCACACAAACATAACTCCAGTTCCTCAGCTGTCAGCACCACACCAAGTCCTGAGAAAACTGTGAGCGAAAACACACCCATTCATAAACCTGGAGCAAACTTTTTAGTGGTTGTCAATAAAAAAGCCAAGAACTGAAAGCTCCAGCGATGCAGGGGTAGCTCCTTATGAAGTATCCAACAATTCTCGCGAACTATTCTCCCACCTCCATAAGGTCGGCACAGCTCTTCAGTATTCTAGAAAATTTGGGAAAAATATGACGCTTCGTTCAGAAAGCTGATGGACGCTGTATCCTCAGAGGTTCTCAAAGAAAGGAAGACTGGAAACTACATCAAAAATGCAAAAGCTCTTGCAGCTGAATTTGAAAAACACTTCAGTTTTTCTGAGGGTTGTTCTGAGCAGGCATGACTAGTCATGGAAAGGGGCTTTCGTAAAAGGGGCATCCTCAAAGCTACACATTAGCTAAGGCGTAAACAAAAGGGGCGGGCAGTGTTGGCGGATAAACGTACGTCTGCCGAAAAGTTACAGGCCAGGGTCGCTGAAATTTTTTAAAAAAGGCTAAAGAGGTGATGAGGATCAAAAAACAAAAAGAGACGCCCCCTACTCTGGAGGCTCTGAAATTGGTGTGTCTGAGATTGGGGAGGCGGAATCCGACCTGGGGGCAGTGGTGACTCTCACAGAGTCTGGTTTAGAAAATTCCCCAGAAGGCTTTCTTGATGGGTCCCCGTATACTTCTGATGATCCTCACGCTGGCCCTTGGAGTCTGACTCTCAAATAGCATCTGATGTAGAAAAAGCAGCTGACGGTTCCGTAGCGGAACCCCCAAGTAACCCTGAAAATGCAGATGCAGACCCCCCAAACAGACGTGTATATAGAGAGAGTGAGAAATTGTCAAAGGGAATTACCTAGGTTTGGGGGTTCGGCGTATCGTGAAGAATTTTGTTTTGTCAATCTTGAGAGAATTAAATCAGCTCAGCAGGTCGTTGAAGCCATACACGGGGGATACAGTGGCCGCAGAGTTTTGAATTTTTTCCTCTATAGTCAAATCCTCCATAAAAAGAGACCATGTTTAGTAGACCTGACTTACACTGGTACTAATCTGTGTTTTGCGGGTGGGTTCTTGGCTGTCATGTCTGACTGTAAAGCAACAGACGTGGAATTGTTAGACTGGGTGAGAAAGTTGCATGAGAAACTGGGGTGGTCAGATCAAAAAAAGATTATGCTCAGCATCATAGCGGCGTTTGAACAGCATTTAGGAGTCAACATACAGGTGGTGCTCTATGCGGCAAACGGTGGCTGTTTTTTTTTTTTAAATGGGAGTTCCAGTGTACGCCAAGACTTTTTTCATCGTGTTGCATGATGAGCATTATTATGGGGTTCTGGATGTGAAAAAGCTGTTCGGTGTGAAAAATTATTGTGAGTTTTACCACACAGTGTACAGTGATAGCCATTCTTGCAGGTATCGTTGGTGCCTCTGCTTGAGTGCAACGTTCTCAGACAGCGTGGGTGTGCAGCTGAGGTGTCCTAGCTGTAGACTGTATTGTTGCTCCAAAGAATGTTTAGAGAGACAAGTAGACTGCGCATCGAAAAAACAAGTCAAATGCCTGTCTAAAATTGTATGTGATCAGTGTCAGTCTTACGTGGACAAGGGACACAGGTGTAAGAGAAGGCGTTGTGAGCAGTGTCGGGGTTTGATCACCAGTGATGTAGATAGCCACCTGTGTTTTATGTATAGCATTAGAAATTATATTTTTTTACAGTTTTGAATGCAGGCAGGAGATGGGCCTGCATGTGCACAATTAGATTTTTGCTATGTCCCTAAAGCTAGAACGATCCTGGGAATTTAAGGGTGGTGAGTGTCTGTCTACATTTGTTAAGACCTTTATTGGCAGAAAGTTCCGGGACTGCAAGACAGAACAAGGAGTAATGGTCTCAAGTTGCGGTGGGGGAGACTTAGGTTGGATATTAGGAAAAACTTTTCACTAGGAGGGTGGTGAAACACTGGAATGTGTTACCTAGGGAGGTGGTGGAATCTCCTTCCCTAGAAGTTTTTAAGGTCAGGCTTGACAAAGCCCTGGCTGGGATGATTTAGTCAGGGATCGGTCCTGCTTTGAGCAGGGGGTTGGACTAGATGACCTCCCTTCCAACCCTGATATTCTATGATTCTTATGATTCTAAGTTCCTAGCGCACAATTCTAAAGATTATGAGGCATACTTCATTGTTAGACAGTTACTGAAGGAAAAGATGGGCCTAGAACTGATAACTCAGGGTAGTAAACTAATGTGTGTGGAAGTTAAGGCCCTGGGCATTTGTTTTATAGACTCATTACACTTCTTGCCCATGAAGCTTAGCAAGCTCCCACAGGTGATGGGGTCTGAAGATTGCAAAGGGCATTTCCCACATTTTTCATCACTTTAGAAAGCCAAATTTACGTGGGGCCTATGTCCAAGGTGGAGTACTATGGCGTAGACAGCATGATGCCTATGGAGAAAGCAGGATTTCTTCCCCGGTATCGGGACAACAGATATGAGATGTTTGACTTGCAGAAAAAGCTCGCGTATTATTCTCAGAAGGGTGTCAACATTTTGAGAAGGGCCTGTATCCTGTACAGAGAAGAGATCATGAGAATGTCAGAGACGGGAGATATTGTAGCGAGAGGCCCTGGTAAATTCACAGAGGTAAAATTGTGTATAGATCCTTTCTGGATAACGTTGGCATCTGTCTGCATGGCTATGTTTTTGCAGCCTAACACTGTAGCTCTTCTCCGTCCAGACAACTATCACAAGCAGAAAAAGAGATATTCGACCCCCTCTATTCAGTGGCTCTTGTATAACAAAGAAAATATACAGATACGGCATGCTTTACAGGGTAGGGAATTACACGTAGGCCCCCTACTTTCTAGACGGTTATGCCGTCGTTGATGGGGTACGCACAGCCTTTGAGTTTAATGGGTGTTTTTTTGCCAGGGTTGTATCACCTGTTATTGTGAAAAAGCACCCTACAATGGGGACTACTTTTGAGTTTCTTTATTAAAAGACTGAGCTCAAGACCGATTATCTGAAAGGACTTGGTTAAGTAGTGAGGAGACGAGTGGGAGGTGACGCTAGAAAGATAAAGAGCTTGCAGATTTCTTAAACAAAGCCCAGCTGCCTCAGCCTCTCGTGCCTAGGGATGCTCTTTTTTGGGGGAGGACTAACACTATCCGCCTATATTACTAGTAATATTAGTAACTTGACTGCAATTCATGACATGCTGGCGAGACCCAGCAGCATATTCCTGAGCGGTTCGGGATCCATTCCTGCAGCCCAAAAGGGAAGACGGAACGCGTAGTAGAAAAAACGTTGAAAGATGGTGCCAAATGTGGACAGAAGCACAGGGATTGCTGGGATGCGATTTGATGCATCACGGGGCATTGGGAGAGACCCCAGAATGCCCCGCACCCCCCTACTGAAATTTAACTAACCAATCCTAACCTATTGAACATGATTATTTAACCAATTATATCCCACCACTTTAATTAGTTTACACCCAGCAAAATTAATTATACAGCAGACAGAAACAATCACAGAACCAGACAGAGATTATACAAACAATGGGGAAATGGGGACTACAGTGATAGAACAAATACAGAAATGAGGATTTCACATCCCAGCTATTGATAAGTGAGTTCATGCCAGAAAGGATGCTATCAAACTAAGTTTCCTTTTACATTTTCTAGGCACTTCCCTTTCTCTGGAGGTGATAGGCATTATCAGGACAGGATTGTATTCCTAACAGCCCAATAGCACCTGCTTTCAATGTGACTAGTTTGGAATGTAAGGGTGTGACCGTTCGCTTCCCAGCTTATGGCTGCCTCTGCTGCTTAGCCAAAGAGCTTAGCCTAAGAACAGGGCCTCAGACTGTCACAGTAAGAGAAAAAAGAAAAGGAGTACTAGTGGCACCTTAGAGACTAACCAAATTATTTGAGCATAAGCTTTCGTGAGCTCCAGCTCACTTCGTCGGATGCTGTAGCTCACGAAAGCTTATGCTCAAATAAATCGGTTAGTCTCTAAGGTGCCACTAGTACTCCTTTTCTTTTTGCGAATACAGACTAACACGGCTGCTACTCTGAACCAGTAAGAGCAGGCACTTACCACGGCAGACAGTGATTTTGATTCTTTCTTTTATACCTCTATAACTAGCTAAGGGATAAGAATACACCTAAATTCTTAGAGTATATGCCTTTACAGACAGGCTTGACTAGCTATATCCTAACACTCCCAGCCTTTTTTTTCGGGATCCTCCTGCCCAGGTATCCCTGGAAAAGCATAGGACATATAGCGACACATTTCCTGATAAGGCCAGGCATCAAGGTGGAAGGTGTCGATATTCCATTTATGCCACTGCCCCTTGTGTAGTATAGTGCCCTGCACCCTCTCTCGTGCAGGCATACCACACCTATTCCAATTAGTGTTCCCAGACTTCCCATTACAGTGGGCCCGAGAAGGTTGGGTCCGGGTTGCCTAGTACACTGCGGGGTGGGGAGGGCTTACTACATTACTTATAGGTTATCTCTATATGCAACGTAACACAAGTACAGTTAACAATACAAAATCCACAGCAACACCGAGTCCTGACCACTGCAGTATGGTCCAACAGCCGAGCCGCCACCAAAACACTGCCTCTCCTCCTTCGACAGGGTCATGATCTTATGTGTCCAGTTGCTGGCAGTTGCAAAAAGCTGTCCCTGCAGGTTTTACATGCTTTTGTCCCTATCATAAGTCCATTGAATGTTCACAGAGAAATGGGATATTGTCCAAACCAGCTTAACCACTTGGTATGGAATCAGGCGATATGCCCTGGTTTGAGTATTTACAGCAATAAGATTTACAGATGCATTTGTGCACCATAGTCCAGATAGCAGCATGTAGCTGTGTATAGTTTGATTATGGGCTGGTGTAATTGTGCCCTTAGTAATATGTATGTTCCCAGCAAAACACCTTGTACACCCAATTGTCCACCCCTTGCACAGGCCATTGATCCTGCTCCTCCATAGTCACAGGAGAGGGGCACAGCCAAACACCTTCTGTTGATTTACACTATTTTACACACCCCTCCATTGATTCCCAGTAAGCTCCTTCTCATTATTTCTATATTATTTCTTGTGGGGACCACCTTAGTTGCCATTCCATTTCCAGGCACCACGGTAGCTAGTACACAGGTGCTTGCCTCCTAGTTGGGCATTCTGCATTCCCATACACATCTCCCCACCAAGGTCAGCCTTCTGAAGCCATCCCCTACCCATGTCATGAGGTTTCTTGTTTATTGAAACACAACAATGCTAGCAACAAGACAAACACCACACACAAAACAACACAAAACATAGATCCATGGTATTCTGACAGGTTATTCTTCTGCAGGCGCCAGCTTGCTTGTAGAGTGTCTGAAAAACAAAAGAAACAATTTCCACCACCCCCTAGTGGGGACAGATTATTGCTTAATAATACTACTACTTCCTTTTACAAATTTCCTTGCTAATTGTAGAAAAAAACCCAGAAGAATTACCTCCAAGCTGTCCTTATTTTGTTCTATAGTCAGGCTACTGAGCTACCCCACTCACTGGTCATTTAGGAAATTCATGAGGTGGTGTACCTCAGTTTCCCCTCTTGTACAACCGACCACGTTTGTAATAGTTTCTCTGCCGTACCAAACAGTGGAGACGACATCAATTAAGAGCACACTCACAGGCATTCTCGTTTCCCTTTCTGGGTATGTGTGGTGAGACTGTGCTCCTCAGCTAGACAAGTAGGTGTCCATCCCAATATCTGTTATGTGTTCAGATGGGCCTCAGGGCCCTCTGTAGCTCTAATAGGCAAATGGTCCCATGCAGAGCCACTTGCCATCAGCCTCCTGTCTATGCTACAGAAGGGGCCACATCAGCATTGAATCCTCCCAGCCTTGGACACAGGAGGCAGCGATGGAAATAATGAGACTCCATGAAACTGTGTGAGATTCTCCAGGGACCTGGGATTATTTCGGGTCTCACCCAGAGGGGCTCGAACACTTTGTATAGTGGAGGTCCTGAGAGCCACTGACCCAAACTATAAACTCTGTGTAGAATGGAAACCACTTCAAGCCAGAGGGTATTGCTGGATCCCAAGGACCCCTGGTTCCAGCACCTATGGTCTCAACATAGAATGGCCATGGGACTGATGGGCACTTGGCCCCCAAGGGCTGCCCAGGTCCCTGGGGCTCTGTCTCTGATTCATTAGCGCTGGAGGTTTCTCTCTACTCAGGAAGGAGAGAAGATTTCTGCCCAAAGAAGGACAGAAGAGTCTGTCCAAATCTTCCGTACAAAGGAAGGCGGTTGAGGTAGTTGAGGCCATAAAGGAAGTCTGGGGAATTGCTAGAGGAGAGGGCTGCTCTCTCTCTTTCCTCTGACTAGGAGAACAGGAGTTGAGCTTCCAGGGTCAGAAGCTGATGCCTGCCTTCATTGTGAGGCACAACTCCTGGCTGAGCAGCTGCTGAGCAGGAACAGTCAGCGTGGATTAACCAAGGGCAAGTCATGCCTAACTAACCTAATTGCCTTCTACGATGAGATAACTGGCTCTGTGGATGAGGGGAAAGCAGTGAACTAGTTAGCAAAGCCTTTGATATGGTCTCCCACAGTATTCTTGCCAGCAAGTTAAAGAAGTATGGGCTGGATGAATGGACTATAAAGTGGAAAGGAAGAAGGATGTGGAAAAATGGGAAAGAGTCCAGTGAAGGGCAACAAAAATGACTCGGGGGCTGGAGCCTTATGAGGAAAGGCTGAGGGAACTGGGATTACTTCGTGTGCAGAGGAGAAGAACGAAGAAAGGGGGTTCCAAAGAGGGTGGAGCTAGACTGTTCTCCGTGGTAGCAGATAACAGAAAGAGGCGTAATGGTCTCAAGTTGCAGTGGGGGAGGGTTAGGCTGGCTATTAGGAAAAACTTTTTCACTAGGAGGGTGGTGAAGCACTGGAATGGGTTACCGAGGGAGGTAGTGGAATCTCCTTCCTTAGAGGTTTTGAAGGTCAGGCTTGAAAAAAACCTCTGTCTGGGATGATTTAGTTAGGGACTGAGTCTCCCAGGCTGAGGGCAGGAGACGGGGTGGGGAGCGAGGTACCCAGCGCCCAGCCCGGCCCAGACCCATTTCCTGCAGCATCCCACGGTAGATTGACTTTTCTGGGACAAGGGGAGGAGCAGAGAGAGAAAAAGACAGTTCCTACCTCTGCCTAGCTCCCCGCAAGCTGCTGGGGGAGTGTGCAGGCACAATGTCAAGAGAAATCTCTCAAAGTGGCTCCTTTTGATTCTACTCTTTTCTACTGTTCTGTTCAGAGAATCGGTTACTAGGCGGGTTTAAGATTTTCTCTGTAAATTTAGGATTTGTGAGAAATTATAAAGTATAACATATATATAGAGCTACAGTTTGTGTCATCCCTTTCCACAGTTTCCTTTCTCTCCAGTGTAAGGAATTGTTTCAGAGTAGCAGCCGTGTTACTCTGTATTCGCAAAAAGAAAAGGAGTACTTGTGGCATCTTAGAGACTAACCAATTTATTGGAGCATAAACTCAGATGTCAAGAATTATAACATTCATAAACCAGTCGGAGAACACTTCATTCTCTTTGGTCACGCGATTACAGTCATGAAAGTTGCGATATTACAACAGAAAAACTTCAGAAACAGACTTCAAGGAGAGACTGCTGAATTGGAATTCATTTGCAAATTGGATACAATTAATTTAGGCTTGATAGCGACTGGGAGTGGTTGAGTCATTCCGCAAAGTAACCTATTTCCCCTTGTTTATTCCTGCCCCCTCCCCCCCCCCACTGTTCCTCAGACGTTCGTGTTAAACCCTGGATTTGTGCTGGAAATGGCCCACCTTGATTAGCATACACATTGTAAGGCGAGTGATCACTTTAGATAAGCTATTACCAGCAGGAGAGTGGGGTGGGGGGAGAGAAAACCTTTTGAAGTGATAAACACCCATTTTTTCATGGTCTCTGTGTATAAAAACACGCTCACTGTATTTTCTACAGTATGCATCCGATGAAGTGAGCTGTAGCTCACGAAAGCTTATGCTCAAATAAATTGGTTAGTCTCTAAGGTGCCACATGTACTCCTTTTCTTAGTGTAAGGAATGACTCTTGCCTGCATTCCTTCTTTAGCCCATCATATGATGGGACCATAAAAGAATATAAGGAGGAGAATCTTTACCAGCATATACAGAGAGTGCAAGAGGCCACCAATAAATCCAAAGGGAATGTTACCCAAAGTCTTGAAAAGAGACAACTCTAAGAGCCCGCGCAAGTTAGAAAAAGCCTCAAGGGGAGAAAGGGAGTGAAACCACTAACCATGCAGGAGACTTCCTGAATGGCCTCATTTTCCAAAGCACACACCCAGGGGAGAAACCAAACATATGTATAGAATATGGGAAAAGTTTGGCTCAGAACTCAGACCTCGTTAATCATCAGAGATCCACATTGGACAGAAACCCTATAAGTGTATGTACTGTGGGAAAAGGTTCAATGTGAGCTCTACTTCACCACGGCAAGGTAAGTGTGTGCGTGTATGTTTTAAAACATATTTTTTGAAAGAGTTAGTTTTAATGTTTAAATTGTGAGTTAGGGGCCTATGGAAGAGATAAGCGTGGGATTTTACAGTATTTTTGTTTCAAAACAGTTTGTTTTTTAATCTGCAAAATGTGATGTGTTTTTAAAACGGCTTGTTTTAAAATTAGTTCGTGTTTAAATTGTTGTTGGTGATTTAGGGAACCTATGCAAGACATAGTTATGGGGGGGATTTTAAAGGTATTTTATTGCACACTTTGTTTTTGGGTACATGGTGGAAATATAAAATTCTCGGTTTTAGAGAAACACTAGTGGTGGAAATGAACCAAAACCTGTGTTTGTTGTACAGCCTGAAGTGGATTACCTTGTTTTAAAGCTATGACTTTTTAAATAGAAAAACACCTTAATAAGTATTTTATTTTTTAACTTTACAAGACAGTTTCATTTGTTTTATAATAATAATGTTGTCTGCTCTAAAACATGAGAGATTCTTAGACAAGAGGGTAAACAAGCTCAAAAGAGAAAGAAAAGAGACATCTGAAAAGGAAAATTCACCAGCATCAATGGCTGATGGATGGCTGAAGCCCAGTAAATATGTTTTGCTTATTGTTTTGACTATTTCATGAGTTTTTCTATTTTAAGCAAATACATAGCTGTGGGTGAGAAAGATGGTAAAGTTTTAAAATGTTTATTTGATGCTAAGTTGGAACACCTCCGTTTTTCTTAATCAGGCATGGGCAGTTCTCCTGACAATGCTGTAGTCCGAGCTACAGGGAAACCTCCACCAGAACCACCAAAGAACCAGGAATCTGCTCCGATACCTTTAACAACAACAACAACGCCAACGCAAACAGCAGAAGAGTGCAGTCGAAGCAGCAGGACAGTCCAAAGCGCACATACGTCAAGCCAAAGGACAAAACAAAAGACTTTGGTAAAAAGCACCCACACAAACATAACTCCAGTTCCTCAGCTGTCAGCACCACACCAAGTCCTGAGAAAACTGTGAGCGAAAACACACCCATTCATAAACCTGGAGCAAACTTTTTAGTGGTTGTCAATAAAAAAGCCAAGAACTGAAAGCTCCAGCGATGCAGGGGTAGCTCCTTATGAAGTATCCAACAATTCTCGCGAACTATTCTCCCACCTCCATAAGGTCGGCACAGCTCTTCAGTATTCTAGAAAATTTGGGAAAAATATGACGCTTCGTTCAGAAAGCTGATGGACGCTGTATCCTCAGAGGTTCTCAAAGAAAGGAAGACTGGAAACTACATCAAAAATGCAAAAGCTCTTGCAGCTGAATTTGAAAAACACTTCAGTTTTTCTGAGGGTTGTTCTGAGCAGGCATGACTAGTCATGGAAAGGGGCTTTCGTAAAAGGGGCATCCTCAAAGCTACACATTAGCTAAGGCGTAAACAAAAGGGGCGGGCAGTGTTGGCGGATAAACGTACGTCTGCCGAAAAGTTACAGGCCAGGGTCGCTGAAATTTTTTAAAAAAGGCTAAAGAGGTGATGAGGATCAAAAAACAAAAAGAGACGCCCCCTACTCTGGAGGCTCTGAAATTGGTGTGTCTGAGATTGGGGAGGCGGAATCCGACCTGGGGGCAGTGGTGACTCTCACAGAGTCTGGTTTAGAAAATTCCCCAGAAGGCTTTCTTGATGGGTCCCCGTATACTTCTGATGATCCTCACGCTGGCCCTTGGAGTCTGACTCTCAAATAGCATCTGATGTAGAAAAAGCAGCTGACGGTTCCGTAGCGGAACCCCCAAGTAACCCTGAAAATGCAGATGCAGACCCCCCAAACAGACGTGTATATAGAGAGAGTGAGAAATTGTCAAAGGGAATTACCTAGGTTTGGGGGTTCGGCGTATCGTGAAGAATTTTGTTTTGTCAATCTTGAGAGAATTAAATCAGCTCAGCAGGTCGTTGAAGCCATACACGGGGGATACAGTGGCCGCAGAGTTTTGAATTTTTTCCTCTATAGTCAAATCCTCCATAAAAAGAGACCATGTTTAGTAGACCTGACTTACACTGGTACTAATCTGTGTTTTGCGGGTGGGTTCTTGGCTGTCATGTCTGACTGTAAAGCAACAGACGTGGAATTGTTAGACTGGGTGAGAAAGTTGCATGAGAAACTGGGGTGGTCAGATCAAAAAAAGATTATGCTCAGCATCATAGCGGCGTTTGAACAGCATTTAGGAATCAACATACAGGTGGTGCTCTATGCGGCAAACGGTGGCTGTTTTTTTTTTTTTAAATGGGAGTTCCAGTGTACGCCAAGACTTTTTTCATCGTGTTGCATGATGAGCATTATTATGGGGTTCTGGATGTGAAAAAGCTGTTCGGTGTGAAAAATTATTGTGAGTTTTACCACACAGTGTACAGTGATAGCCATTCTTGCAGGTATCGTTGGTGCCTCTGCTTGAGTGCAACGTTCTCAGACAGCGTGGGTGTGCAGCTGAGGTGTCCTAGCTGTAGACTGTATTGTTGCTCCAAAGAATGTTTAGAGAGACAAGTAGACTGCGCATCGAAAAAACAAGTCAAATGCCTGTCTAAAATTGTATGTGATCAGTGTCAGTCTTACGTGGACAAGGGACACAGGTGTAAGAGAAGGCGTTGTGAGCAGTGTCGGGGTTTGATCACCAGTGATGTAGATAGCCACCTGTGTTTTATGTATAGCATTAGAAATTATATTTTTTTACAGTTTTGAATGCAGGCAGGAGATGGGCCTGCATGTGCACAATTAGATTTTTGCTATGTCCCTAAAGCTAGAACGATCCTGGGAATTTAAGGGTGGTGAGTGTCTGTCTACATTTGTTAAGACCTTTATTGGCAGAAAGTTCCGGGACTGCAAGACAGAACAAGGAGTAATGGTCTCAAGTTGCGGTGGGGGAGACTTAGGTTGGATATTAGGAAAAACTTTTCACTAGGAGGGTGGTGAAACACTGGAATGTGTTACCTAGGGAGGTGGTGGAATCTCCTTCCCTAGAAGTTTTTAAGGTCAGGCTTGACAAAGCCCTGGCTGGGATGATTTAGTCAGGGATCGGTCCTGCTTTGAGCAGGGGGTTGGACTAGATGACCTCCCTTCCAACCCTGATATTCTATGATTCTTATGATTCTAAGTTCCTAGCGCACAATTCTAAAGATTATGAGGCATACTTCATTGTTAGACAGTTACTGAAGGAAAAGATGGGCCTAGAACTGATAACTCAGGGTAGTAAACTAATGTGTGTGGAAGTTAAGGCCCTGGGCATTTGTTTTATAGACTCATTACACTTCTTGCCCATGAAGCTTAGCAAGCTCCCACAGGTGATGGGGTCTGAAGATTGCAAAGGGCATTTCCCACATTTTTCATCACTTTAGAAAGCCAAATTTACGTGGGGCCTATGTCCAAGGTGGAGTACTATGGCGTAGACAGCATGATGCCTATGGAGAAAGCAGGATTTCTTCCCCGGTATCGGGACAACAGATATGAGATGTTTGACTTGCAGAAAAAGCTCGCGTATTATTCTCAGAAGGGTGTCAACATTTTGAGAAGGGCCTGTATCCTGTACAGAGAAGAGATCATGAGAATGTCAGAGACGGGAGATATTGTAGCGAGAGGCCCTGGTAAATTCACAGAGGTAAAATTGTGTATAGATCCTTTCTGGATAACGTTGGCATCTGTCTGCATGGCTATGTTTTTGCAGCCTAACACTGTAGCTCTTCTCCGTCCAGACAACTATCACAAGCAGAAAAAGAGATATTCGACCCCCTCTATTCAGTGGCTCTTGTATAACAAAGAAAATATACAGATACGGCATGCTTTACAGGGTAGGGAATTACACGTAGGCCCCCTACTTTCTAGACGGTTATGCCGTCGTTGATGGGGTACGCACAGCCTTTGAGTTTAATGGGTGTTTTTTTGCCAGGGTTGTATCACCTGTTATTGTGAAAAAGCACCCTACAATGGGGACTACTTTTGAGTTTCTTTATTAAAAGACTGAGCTCAAGACCGATTATCTGAAAGGACTTGGTTAAGTAGTGAGGAGACGAGTGGGAGGTGACGCTAGAAAGATAAAGAGCTTGCAGATTTCTTAAACAAAGCCCAGCTGCCTCAGCCTCTCGTGCCTAGGGATGCTCTTTTTTGGGGGAGGACTAACACTATCCGCCTATATTACTAGTAATATTAGTAACTTGACTGCAATTCATGACATGCTGGCGAGACCCAGCAGCATATTCCTGAGCGGTTCGGGATCCATTCCTGCAGCCCAAAAGGGAAGACGGAACGCGTAGTAGAAAAAACGTTGAAAGATGGTGCCAAATGTGGACAGAAGCACAGGGATTGCTGGGATGCGATTTGATGCATCACGGGGCATTGGGAGAGACCCCAGAATGCCCCGCACCCCCCTACTGAAATTTAACTAACCAATCCTAACCTATTGAACATGATTATTTAACCAATTATATCCCACCACTTTAATTAGTTTACACCCAGCAAAATTAATTATACAGCAGACAGAAACAATCACAGAACCAGACAGAGATTATACAAACAATGGGGAAATGGGGACTACAGTGATAGAACAAATACAGAAATGAGGATTTCACATCCCAGCTATTGATAAGTGAGTTCATGCCAGAAAGGATGCTATCAAACTAAGTTTCCTTTTACATTTTCTAGGCACTTCCCTTTCTCTGGAGGTGATAGGCATTATCAGGACAGGATTGTATTCCTAACAGCCCAATAGCACCTGCTTTCAATGTGACTAGTTTGGAATGTAAGGGTGTGACCGTTCGCTTCCCAGCTTATGGCTGCCTCTGCTGCTTAGCCAAAGATCTTAGCCTAAGAACAGGGCCTCAGACTGTCACAGTAAGAGAAAAAAGAAAAGGAGTACTAGTGGCACCTTAGAGACTAACCAAATTATTTGAGCATAAGCTTTCGTGAGCTCCAGCTCACTTCGTCGGATGCTGTAGCTCACGAAAGCTTATGCTCAAATAAATCGGTTAGTCTCTAAGGTGCCACTAGTACTCCTTTTCTTTTTGCGAATACAGACTAACACGGCTGCTACTCTGAACCAGTAAGAGCAGGCACTTACCACGGCAGACAGTGATTTTGATTCTTTCTTTTATACCTCTATAACTAGCTAAGGGATAAGAATACACCTAAATTCTTAGAGTATATGCCTTTACAGACAGGCTTGACTAGCTATATCCTAACACTCCCAGCCTTTTTTTTCGGGATCCTCCTGCCCAGGTATCCCTGGAAAAGCATAGGACATATAGCGACACATTTCCTGATAAGGCCAGGCATCAAGGTGGAAGGTGTCGATATTCCATTTATGCCACTGCCCCTTGTGTAGTATAGTGCCCTGCACCCTCTCTCGTGCAGGCATACCACACCTATTCCAATTAGTGTTCCCAGACTTCCCATTACAGTGGGCCCGAGAAGGTTGGGTCCGGGTTGCCTAGTACACTGCGGGGTGGGGAGGGCTTACTACATTACTTATAGGTTATCTCTATATGCAACGTAACACAAGTACAGTTAACAATACAAAATCCACAGCAACACCGAGTCCTGACCACTGCAGTATGGTCCAACAGCCGAGCCGCCACCAAAACACTGCCTCTCCTCCTTCGACAGGGTCATGATCTTATGTGTCCAGTTGCTGGCAGTTGCAAAAAGCTGTCCCTGCAGGTTTTACATGCTTTTGTCCCTATCATAAGTCCATTGAATGTTCACAGAGAAATGGGATATTGTCCAAACCAGCTTAACCACTTGGTATGGAATCAGGCGATATGCCCTGGTTTGAGTATTTACAGCAATAAGATTTACAGATGCATTTGTGCACCATAGTCCAGATAGCAGCATGTAGCTGTGTATAGTTTGATTATGGGCTGGTGTAATTGTGCCCTTAGTAATATGTATGTTCCCAGCAAAACACCTTGTACACCCAATTGTCCACCCCTTGCACAGGCCATTGATCCTGCTCCTCCATAGTCACAGGAGAGGGGCACAGCCAAACACCTTCTGTTGATTTACACTATTTTACACACCCCTCCATTGATTCCCAGTAAGCTCCTTCTCATTATTTCTATATTATTTCTTGTGGGGACCACCTTAGTTGCCATTCCATTTCCAGGCACCACGGTAGCTAGTACACAGGTGCTTGCCTCCTAGTTGGGCATTCTGCATTCCCATACACATCTCCCCACCAAGGTCAGCCTTCTGAAGCCATCCCCTACCCATGTCATGAGGTTTCTTGTTTATTGAAACACAACAATGCTAGCAACAAGACAAACACCACACACAAAACAACACAAAACATAGATCCATGGTATTCTGACAGGTTATTCTTCTGCAGGCGCCAGCTTGCTTGTAGAGTGTCTGAAAAACAAAAGAAACAATTTCCACCACCCCCTAGTGGGGACAGATTATTGCTTAATAATACTACTACTTCCTTTTACAAATTTCCTTGCTAATTGTAGAAAAAAACCCAGAAGAATTACCTCCAAGCTGTCCTTATTTTGTTCTATAGTCAGGCTACTGAGCTACCCCACTCACTGGTCATTTAGGAAATTCATGAGGTGGTGTACCTCAGTTTCCCCTCTTGTACAACCGACCAAGTTTGTAATAGTTTCTCTGCCGTACCAAACAGTGGAGACGACATCAATTAAGAGCACACTCACAGACATTCTCGTTTCCCTTTCTGGGTATGTGTGGTGAGACTGTGCTCCTCAGCTAGACAAGTAGGTGTCCATCCCAATATCTGTTATGTGTTCAGATGGGCCTCAGGGCCCTCTGTAGCTCTAATAGGCAAATGGTCCCATGCAGAGCCACTTGCCATCAGCCTCCTGTCTATGCTACAGAAGGGGCCACATCAGCATTGAATCCTCCCAGCCTTGGACACAGGAGGCAGCGATGGAAATAATGAGACTCCATGAAACTGTGTGAGATTCTCCAGGGACCTGGGATTATTTCGGGTCTCACCCAGAGGGGCTCGAACACTTTGTATAGTGGAGGTCCTGAGAGCCACTGACCCAAACTATAAACTCTGTGTAGAATGGAAACCACTTCAAGCCAGAGGGTATTGCTGGATCCCAAGGACCCCTGGTTCCAGCACCTATGGTCTCAACATAGAATGGCCATGGGACTGATGGGCACTTGGCCCCCAAGGGCTGCCCAGGTCCCTGGGGCTCTGTCTCTGATTCATTAGCGCTGGAGGTTTCTCTCTACTCAGGAAGGAGAGAAGATTTCTGCCCAAAGAAGGACAGAAGAGTCTGTCCAAATCTTCCGTACAAAGGAAGGCGGTTGAGGTAGTTGAGGCCATAAAGGAAGTCTGGGGAATTGCTAGAGGAGAGGGCTGCTCTCTCTCTTTCCTCTGACTAGGAGAACAGGAGTTGAGCTTCCAGGGTCAGAAGCTGATGCCTGCCTTCATTGTGAGGCACAACTCCTGGCTGAGCAGCTGCTGAGCAGGAACAGTCAGCGTGGATTAACCAAGGGCAAGTCATGCCTAACTAACCTAATTGCCTTCTACGATGAGATAACTGGCTCTGTGGATGAGGGGAAAGCAGTGAACTAGTTAGCAAAGCCTTTGATATGGTCTCCCACAGTATTCTTGCCAGCAAGTTAAAGAAGTATGGGCTGGATGAATGGACTATAAAGTGGAAAGGAAGAAGGATGTGGAAAAATGGGAAAGAGTCCAGTGAAGGGCAACAAAAATGACTCGGGGGCTGGAGCCTTATGAGGAAAGGCTGAGGGAACTGGGATTACTTCGTGTGCAGAGGAGAAGAACGAAGAAAGGGGGTTCCAAAGAGGGTGGAGCTAGACTGTTCTCCGTGGTAGCAGATAACAGAAAGAGGCGTAATGGTCTCAAGTTGCAGTGGGGGAGGGTTAGGCTGGCTATTAGGAAAAACTTTTTCACTAGGAGGGTGGTGAAGCACTGGAATGGGTTACCGAGGGAGGTAGTGGAATCTCCTTCCTTAGAGGTTTTGAAGGTCAGGCTTGAAAAAAACCTCTGTCTGGGATGATTTAGTTAGGGACTGAGTCTCCCAGGCTGAGGGCAGGAGACGGGGTGGGGAGCGAGGTACCCAGCGCCCAGCCCGGCCCAGACCCATTTCCTGCAGCATCCCACGGTAGATTGACTTTTCTGGGACAAGGGGAGGAGCAGAGAGAGAAAAAGACAGTTCCTACCTCTGCCTAGCTCCCCGCAAGCTGCTGGGGGAGTGTGCAGGCACAATGTCAAGAGAAATCTCTCAAAGTGGCTCCTTTTGATTCTACTCTTTTCTACTGTTCTGTTCAGAGAATCGGTTACTAGGAGGGTTTAAGATTTTCTCTGTAAATTTAGGATTTGTGAGAAATTATAAAGTATAACATATATATAGAGCTACAGTTTGTGTCATCCCTTTCCACAGTTTCCTTTCTCTCCAGTGTAAGGAATTGTTTCAGAGTAGCAGCCGTGTTACTCTGTATTCGCAAAAAGAAAAGGAGTACTTGTGGCATCTTAGAGACTAACCAATTTATTGGAGCATAAACTCAGATGTCAAGAATTATAACATTCATAAACCAGTCGGAGAACACTTCATTCTCTTTGGTCACGCGATTACAGTCATGAAAGTTGCGATATTACAACAGAAAAACTTCAGAAACAGACTTCAAGGAGAGACTGCTGAATTGGAATTCATTTGCAAATTGGATACAATTAATTTAGGCTTGATAGCGACTGGGAGTGGTTGAGTCATTCCGCAAAGTAACCTATTTCCCCTTGTTTATTCCTGCCCCCTCCCCCCCCCACTGTTCCTCAGACGTTCGTGTTAAACCCTGGATTTGTGCTGGAAATGGCCCACCTTGATTAGCATACACATTGTAAGGCGAGTGATCACTTTAGATAAGCTATTACCAGCAGGAGAGTGGGGTGGGGGGAGAGAAAACCTTTTGAAGTGATAAACACCCATTTTTTCATGGTCTCTGTGTATAAAAACACGCTCACTGTATTTTCTACAGTATGCATCCGATGAAGTGAGCTGTAGCTCACGAAAGCTTATGCTCAAATAAATTGGTTAGTCTCTAAGGTGCCACATGTACTCCTTTTCTTAGTGTAAGGAATGACTCTTGCCTGCATTCCTTCTTTAGCCCATCATATGATGGGACCATAAAAGAATATAAGGAGGAGAATCTTTACCAGCATATACAGAGAGTGCAAGAGGCCACCAATAAATCCAAAGGGAATGTTACCCAAAGTCTTGAAAAGAGACAACTCTAAGAGCCCGCGCAAGTTAGAAAAAGCCTCAAGGGGAGAAAGGGAGTGAAACCACTAACCATGCAGGAGACTTCCTGAATGGCCTCATTTTCCAAAGCACACACCCAGGGGAGAAACCAAACATATGTATAGAATATGGGAAAAGTTTGGCTCAGAACTCAGACCTCGTTAATCATCAGAGATCCACATTGGACAGAAACCCTATAAGTGTATGTACTGTGGGAAAAGGTTCAATGTGAGCTCTACTTCACCACGGCAAGGTAAGTGTGTGCGTGTATGTTTTAAAACATATTTTTTGAAAGAGTTAGTTTTAATGTTTAAATTGTGAGTTAGGGGCCTATGGAAGAGATAAGCGTGGGATTTTACAGTATTTTTGTTTCAAAACAGTTTGTTTTTTAATCTGCTAAATGTGATGTGTTTTTAAAACGGCTTGTTTTAAAATTAGTTCGTGTTTAAATTGTTGTTGGTGATTTAGGGAACCTATGCAAGACATAGTTATGGGGGGGATTTTAAAGGTATTTTATTGCACACTTTGTTTTTGGGTACATGGTGGAAATATAAAATTCTCGGTTTTAGAGAAACACTAGTGGTGGAAATGAACCAAAACCTGTGTTTGTTGTACAGCCTGAAGTGGATTACCTTGTTTTAAAGCTATGACTTTTTAAATAGAAAAACACCTTAATAAGTATTTTATTTTTTAACTTTACAAGACAGTTTCATTTGTTTTATAATAATAATGTTGTCTGCTCTAAAACATGAGAGATTCTTAGACAAGAGGGTAAACAAGCTCAAAAGAGAAAGAAAAGAGACATCTGAAAAGGAAAATTCACCAGCATCAATGGCTGATGGATGGCTGAAGCCCAGTAAATATGTTTTGCTTATTGTTTTGACTATTTCATGAGTTTTTCTATTTTAAGCAAATACATAGCTGTGGGTGAGAAAGATGGTAAAGTTTTAAAATGTTTATTTGATGCTAAGTTGGAACACCTCCGTTTTTCTTAATCAGGCATGGGCAGTTCTCCTGACAATGCTGTAGTCCGAGCTACAGGGAAACCTCCACCAGAACCACCAAAGAACCAGGAATCTGCTCCGATACCTTTAACAACAACAACAACGCCAACGCAAACAGCAGAAGAGTGCAGTCGAAGCAGCAGGACAGTCCAAAGCGCACATACGTCAAGCCAAAGGACAAAACAAAAGACTTTGGTAAAAAGCACCCACACAAACATAACTCCAGTTCCTCAGCTGTCAGCACCACACCAAGTCCTGAGAAAACTGTGAGCGAAAACACACCCATTCATAAACCTGGAGCAAACTTTTTAGTGGTTGTCAATAAAAAAGCCAAGAACTGAAAGCTCCAGCGATGCAGGGGTAGCTCCTTATGAAGTATCCAACAATTCTCGCGAACTATTCTCCCACCTCCATAAGGTCGGCACAGCTCTTCAGTATTCTAGAAAATTTGGGAAAAATATGACGCTTCGTTCAGAAAGCTGATGGACGCTGTATCCTCAGAGGTTCTCAAAGAAAGGAAGACTGGAAACTACATCAAAAATGCAAAAGCTCTTGCAGCTGAATTTGAAAAACACTTCAGTTTTTCTGAGGGTTGTTCTGAGCAGGCATGACTAGTCATGGAAAGGGGCTTTCGTAAAAGGGGCATCCTCAAAGCTACACATTAGCTAAGGCGTAAACAAAAGGGGCGGGCAGTGTTGGCGGATAAACGTACGTCTGCCGAAAAGTTACAGGCCAGGGTCGCTGAAATTTTTTAAAAAAGGCTAAAGAGGTGATGAGGATCAAAAAACAAAAAGAGACGCCCCCTACTCTGGAGGCTCTGAAATTGGTGTGTCTGAGATTGGGGAGGCGGAATCCGACCTGGGGGCAGTGGTGACTCTCACAGAGTCTGGTTTAGAAAATTCCCCAGAAGGCTTTCTTGATGGGTCCCCGTATACTTCTGATGATCCTCACGCTGGCCCTTGGAGTCTGACTCTCAAATAGCATCTGATGTAGAAAAAGCAGCTGACGGTTCCGTAGCGGAACCCCCAAGTAACCCTGAAAATGCAGATGCAGACCCCCCAAACAGACGTGTATATAGAGAGAGTGAGAAATTGTCAAAGGGAATTACCTAGGTTTGGGGGTTCGGCGTATCGTGAAGAATTTTGTTTTGTCAATCTTGAGAGAATTAAATCAGCTCAGCAGGTCGTTGAAGCCATACACGGGGGATACAGTGGCCGCAGAGTTTTGAATTTTTTCCTCTATAGTCAAATCCTCCATAAAAAGAGACCATGTTTAGTAGACCTGACTTACACTGGTACTAATCTGTGTTTTGCGGGTGGGTTCTTGGCTGTCATGTCTGACTGTAAAGCAACAGACGTGGAATTGTTAGACTGGGTGAGAAAGTTGCATGAGAAACTGGGGTGGTCAGATCAAAAAAAGATTATGCTCAGCATCATAGCGGCGTTTGAACAGCATTTAGGAATCAACATACAGGTGGTGCTCTATGCGGCAAACGGTGGCTGTTTTTTTTTTTTTAAATGGGAGTTCCAGTGTACGCCAAGACTTTTTTCATCGTGTTGCATGATGAGCATTATTATGGGGTTCTGGATGTGAAAAAGCTGTTCGGTGTGAAAAATTATTGTGAGTTTTACCACACAGTGTACAGTGATAGCCATTCTTGCAGGTATCGTTGGTGCCTCTGCTTGAGTGCAACGTTCTCAGACAGCGTGGGTGTGCAGCTGAGGTGTCCTAGCTGTAGACTGTATTGTTGCTCCAAAGAATGTTTAGAGAGACAAGTAGACTGCGCATCGAAAAAACAAGTCAAATGCCTGTCTAAAATTGTATGTGATCAGTGTCAGTCTTACGTGGACAAGGGACACAGGTGTAAGAGAAGGCGTTGTGAGCAGTGTCGGGGTTTGATCACCAGTGATGTAGATAGCCACCTGTGTTTTATGTATAGCATTAGAAATTATATTTTTTTACAGTTTTGAATGCAGGCAGGAGATGGGCCTGCATGTGCACAATTAGATTTTTGCTATGTCCCTAAAGCTAGAACGATCCTGGGAATTTAAGGGTGGTGAGTGTCTGTCTACATTTGTTAAGACCTTTATTGGCAGAAAGTTCCGGGACTGCAAGACAGAACAAGGAGTAATGGTCTCAAGTTGCGGTGGGGGAGACTTAGGTTGGATATTAGGAAAAACTTTTCACTAGGAGGGTGGTGAAACACTGGAATGTGTTACCTAGGGAGGTGGTGGAATCTCCTTCCCTAGAAGTTTTTAAGGTCAGGCTTGACAAAGCCCTGGCTGGGATGATTTAGTCAGGGATCGGTCCTGCTTTGAGCAGGGGGTTGGACTAGATGACCTCCCTTCCAACCCTGATATTCTATGATTCTTATGATTCTAAGTTCCTAGCGCACAATTCTAAAGATTATGAGGCATACTTCATTGTTAGACAGTTACTGAAGGAAAAGATGGGCCTAGAACTGATAACTCAGGGTAGTAAACTAATGTGTGTGGAAGTTAAGGCCCTGGGCATTTGTTTTATAGACTCATTACACTTCTTGCCCATGAAGCTTAGCAAGCTCCCACAGGTGATGGGGTCTGAAGATTGCAAAGGGCATTTCCCACATTTTTCATCACTTTAGAAAGCCAAATTTACGTGGGGCCTATGTCCAAGGTGGAGTACTATGGCGTAGACAGCATGATGCCTATGGAGAAAGCAGGATTTCTTCCCCGGTATCGGGACAACAGATATGAGATGTTTGACTTGCAGAAAAAGCTCGCGTATTATTCTCAGAAGGGTGTCAACATTTTGAGAAGGGCCTGTATCCTGTACAGAGAAGAGATCATGAGAATGTCAGAGACGGGAGATATTGTAGCGAGAGGCCCTGGTAAATTCACAGAGGTAAAATTGTGTATAGATCCTTTCTGGATAACGTTGGCATCTGTCTGCATGGCTATGTTTTTGCAGCCTAACACTGTAGCTCTTCTCCGTCCAGACAACTATCACAAGCAGAAAAAGAGATATTCGACCCCCTCTATTCAGTGGCTCTTGTATAACAAAGAAAATATACAGATACGGCATGCTTTACAGGGTAGGGAATTACACGTAGGCCCCCTACTTTCTAGACGGTTATGCCGTCGTTGATGGGGTACGCACAGCCTTTGAGTTTAATGGGTGTTTTTTTGCCAGGGTTGTATCACCTGTTATTGTGAAAAAGCACCCTACAATGGGGACTACTTTTGAGTTTCTTTATTAAAAGACTGAGCTCAAGACCGATTATCTGAAAGGACTTGGTTAAGTAGTGAGGAGACGAGTGGGAGGTGACGCTAGAAAGATAAAGAGCTTGCAGATTTCTTAAACAAAGCCCAGCTGCCTCAGCCTCTCGTGCCTAGGGATGCTCTTTTTTGGGGGAGGACTAACACTATCCGCCTATATTACTAGTAATATTAGTAACTTGACTGCAATTCATGACATGCTGGCGAGACCCAGCAGCATATTCCTGAGCGGTTCGGGATCCATTCCTGCAGCCCAAAAGGGAAGACGGAACGCGTAGTAGAAAAAACGTTGAAAGATGGTGCCAAATGTGGACAGAAGCACAGGGATTGCTGGGATGCGATTTGATGCATCACGGGGCATTGGGAGAGACCCCAGAATGCCCCGCACCCCCCTACTGAAATTTAACTAACCAATCCTAACCTATTGAACATGATTATTTAACCAATTATATCCCACCACTTTAATTAGTTTACACCCAGCAAAATTAATTATACAGCAGACAGAAACAATCACAGAACCAGACAGAGATTATACAAACAATGGGGAAATGGGGACTACAGTGATAGAACAAATACAGAAATGAGGATTTCACATCCCAGCTATTGATAAGTGAGTTCATGCCAGAAAGGATGCTATCAAACTAAGTTTCCTTTTACATTTTCTAGGCACTTCCCTTTCTCTGGAGGTGATAGGCATTATCAGGACAGGATTGTATTCCTAACAGCCCAATAGCACCTGCTTTCAATGTGACTAGTTTGGAATGTAAGGGTGTGACCGTTCGCTTCCCAGCTTATGGCTGCCTCTGCTGCTTAGCCAAAGAGCTTAGCCTAAGAACAGGGCCTCAGACTGTCACAGTAAGAGAAAAAAGAAAAGGAGTACTAGTGGCACCTTAGAGACTAACCAAATTATTTGAGCATAAGCTTTCGTGAGCTCCAGCTCACTTCGTCGGATGCTGTAGCTCACGAAAGCTTATGCTCAAATAAATCGGTTAGTCTCTAAGGTGCCACTAGTACTCCTTTTCTTTTTGCGAATACAGACTAACACGGCTGCTACTCTGAACCAGTAAGAGCAGGCACTTACCACGGCAGACAGTGATTTTGATTCTTTCTTTTATACCTCTATAACTAGCTAAGGGATAAGAATACACCTAAATTCTTAGAGTATATGCCTTTACAGACAGGCTTGACTAGCTATATCCTAACACTCCCAGCCTTTTTTTTCGGGATCCTCCTGCCCAGGTATCCCTGGAAAAGCATAGGACATATAGCGACACATTTCCTGATAAGGCCAGGCATCAAGGTGGAAGGTGTCGATATTCCATTTATGCCACTGCCCCTTGTGTAGTATAGTGCCCTGCACCCTCTCTCGTGCAGGCATACCACACCTATTCCAATTAGTGTTCCCAGACTTCCCATTACAGTGGGCCCGAGAAGGTTGGGTCCGGGTTGCCTAGTACACTGCGGGGTGGGGAGGGCTTACTACATTACTTATAGGTTATCTCTATATGCAACGTAACACAAGTACAGTTAACAATACAAAATCCACAGCAACACCGAGTCCTGACCACTGCAGTATGGTCCAACAGCCGAGCCGCCACCAAAACACTGCCTCTCCTCCTTCGACAGGGTCATGATCTTATGTGTCCAGTTGCTGGCAGTTGCAAAAAGCTGTCCCTGCAGGTTTTACATGCTTTTGTCCCTATCATAAGTCCATTGAATGTTCACAGAGAAATGGGATATTGTCCAAACCAGCTTAACCACTTGGTATGGAATCAGGCGATATGCCCTGGTTTGAGTATTTACAGCAATAAGATTTACAGATGCATTTGTGCACCATAGTCCAGATAGCAGCATGTAGCTGTGTATAGTTTGATTATGGGCTGGTGTAATTGTGCCCTTAGTAATATGTATGTTCCCAGCAAAACACCTTGTACACCCAATTGTCCACCCCTTGCACAGGCCATTGATCCTGCTCCTCCATAGTCACAGGAGAGGGGCACAGCCAAACACCTTCTGTTGATTTACACTATTTTACACACCCCTCCATTGATTCCCAGTAAGCTCCTTCTCATTATTTCTATATTATTTCTTGTGGGGACCACCTTAGTTGCCATTCCATTTCCAGGCACCACGGTAGCTAGTACACAGGTGCTTGCCTCCTAGTTGGGCATTCTGCATTCCCATACACATCTCCCCACCAAGGTCAGCCTTCTGAAGCCATCCCCTACCCATGTCATGAGGTTTCTTGTTTATTGAAACACAACAATGCTAGCAACAAGACAAACACCACACACAAAACAACACAAAACATAGATCCATGGTATTCTGACAGGTTATTCTTCTGCAGGCGCCAGCTTGCTTGTAGAGTGTCTGAAAAACAAAAGAAACAATTTCCACCACCCCCTAGTGGGGACAGATTATTGCTTAATAATACTACTACTTCCTTTTACAAATTTCCTTGCTAATTGTAGAAAAAAACCCAGAAGAATTACCTCCAAGCTGTCCTTATTTTGTTCTATAGTCAGGCTACTGAGCTACCCCACTCACTGGTCATTTAGGAAATTCATGAGGTGGTGTACCTCAGTTTCCCCTCTTGTACAACCGACCACGTTTGTAATAGTTTCTCTGCCGTACCAAACAGTGGAGACGACATCAATTAAGAGCACACTCACAGGCATTCTCGTTTCCCTTTCTGGGTATGTGTGGTGAGACTGTGCTCCTCAGCTAGACAAGTAGGTGTCCATCCCAATATCTGTTATGTGTTCAGATGGGCCTCAGGGCCCTCTGTAGCTCTAATAGGCAAATGGTCCCATGCAGAGCCACTTGCCATCAGCCTCCTGTCTATGCTACAGAAGGGGCCACATCAGCATTGAATCCTCCCAGCCTTGGACACAGGAGGCAGCGATGGAAATAATGAGACTCCATGAAACTGTGTGAGATTCTCCAGGGACCTGGGATTATTTCGGGTCTCACCCAGAGGGGCTCGAACACTTTGTATAGTGGAGGTCCTGAGAGCCACTGACCCAAACTATAAACTCTGTGTAGAATGGAAACCACTTCAAGCCAGAGGGTATTGCTGGATCCCAAGGACCCCTGGTTCCAGCACCTATGGTCTCAACATAGAATGGCCATGGGACTGATGGGCACTTGGCCCCCAAGGGCTGCCCAGGTCCCTGGGGCTCTGTCTCTGATTCATTAGCGCTGGAGGTTTCTCTCTACTCAGGAAGGAGAGAAGATTTCTGCCCAAAGAAGGACAGAAGAGTCTGTCCAAATCTTCCGTACAAAGGAAGGCGGTTGAGGTAGTTGAGGCCATAAAGGAAGTCTGGGGAATTGCTAGAGGAGAGGGCTGCTCTCTCTCTTTCCTCTGACTAGGAGAACAGGAGTTGAGCTTCCAGGGTCAGAAGCTGATGCCTGCCTTCATTGTGAGGCACAACTCCTGGCTGAGCAGCTGCTGAGCAGGAACAGTCAGCGTGGATTAACCAAGGGCAAGTCATGCCTAACTAACCTAATTGCCTTCTACGATGAGATAACTGGCTCTGTGGATGAGGGGAAAGCAGTGAACTAGTTAGCAAAGCCTTTGATATGGTCTCCCACAGTATTCTTGCCAGCAAGTTAAAGAAGTATGGGCTGGATGAATGGACTATAAAGTGGAAAGGAAGAAGGATGTGGAAAAATGGGAAAGAGTCCAGTGAAGGGCAACAAAAATGACTCGGGGGCTGGAGCCTTATGAGGAAAGGCTGAGGGAACTGGGATTACTTCGTGTGCAGAGGAGAAGAACGAAGAAAGGGGGTTCCAAAGAGGGTGGAGCTAGACTGTTCTCCGTGGTAGCAGATAACAGAAAGAGGCGTAATGGTCTCAAGTTGCAGTGGGGGAGGGTTAGGCTGGCTATTAGGAAAAACTTTTTCACTAGGAGGGTGGTGAAGCACTGGAATGGGTTACCGAGGGAGGTAGTGGAATCTCCTTCCTTAGAGGTTTTGAAGGTCAGGCTTGAAAAAAACCTCTGTCTGGGATGATTTAGTTAGGGACTGAGTCTCCCAGGCTGAGGGCAGGAGACGGGGTGGGGAGCGAGGTACCCAGCGCCCAGCCCGGCCCAGACCCATTTCCTGCAGCATCCCACGGTAGATTGACTTTTCTGGGACAAGGGGAGGAGCAGAGAGAGAAAAAGACAGTTCCTACCTCTGCCTAGCTCCCCGCAAGCTGCTGGGGGAGTGTGCAGGCACAATGTCAAGAGAAATCTCTCAAAGTGGCTCCTTTTGATTCTACTCTTTTCTACTGTTCTGTTCAGAGAATCGGTTACTAGGAGGGTTTAAGATTTTCTCTGTAAATTTAGGATTTGTGAGAAATTATAAAGTATAACATATATATAGAGCTACAGTTTGTGTCATCCCTTTCCACAGTTTCCTTTCTCTCCAGTGTAAGGAATTGTTTCAGAGTAGCAGCCGTGTTACTCTGTATTCGCAAAAAGAAAAGGAGTACTTGTGGCATCTTAGAGACTAACCAATTTATTGGAGCATAAACTCAGATGTCAAGAATTATAACATTCATAAACCAGTCGGAGAACACTTCATTCTCTTTGGTCACGCGATTACAGTCATGAAAGTTGCGATATTACAACAGAAAAACTTCAGAAACAGACTTCAAGGAGAGACTGCTGAATTGGAATTCATTTGCAAATTGGATACAATTAATTTAGGCTTGATAGCGACTGGGAGTGGTTGAGTCATTCCGCAAAGTAACCTATTTCCCCTTGTTTATTCCTGCCCCCTCCCCCCCCCCACTGTTCCTCAGACGTTCGTGTTAAACCCTGGATTTGTGCTGGAAATGGCCCACCTTGATTAGCATACACATTGTAAGGCGAGTGATCACTTTAGATAAGCTATTACCAGCAGGAGAGTGGGGTGGGGGGAGAGAAAACCTTTTGAAGTGATAAACACCCATTTTTTCATGGTCTCTGTGTATAAAAACACGCTCACTGTATTTTCTACAGTATGCATCCGATGAAGTGAGCTGTAGCTCACGAAAGCTTATGCTCAAATAAATTGGTTAGTCTCTAAGGTGCCACATGTACTCCTTTTCTTAGTGTAAGGAATGACTCTTGCCTGCATTCCTTCTTTAGCCCATCATATGATGGGACCATAAAAGAATATAAGGAGGAGAATCTTTACCAGCATATACAGAGAGTGCAAGAGGCCACCAATAAATCCAAAGGGAATGTTACCCAAAGTCTTGAAAAGAGACAACTCTAAGAGCCCGCGCAAGTTAGAAAAAGCCTCAAGGGGAGAAAGGGAGTGAAACCACTAACCATGCAGGAGACTTCCTGAATGGCCTCATTTTCCAAAGCACACACCCAGGGGAGAAACCAAACATATGTATAGAATATGGGAAAAGTTTGGCTCAGAACTCAGACCTCGTTAATCATCAGAGATCCACATTGGACAGAAACCCTATAAGTGTATGTACTGTGGGGAAAGGTTCAATGTGAGCTCTACTTCACCACGGCAAGGTAAGTGTGTGCGTGTATGTTTTAAAACATATTTTTTGAAAGAGTTAGTTTTAATGTTTAAATTGTGAGTTAGGGGCCTATGGAAGAGATAAGCGTGGGATTTTACAGTATTTTGTTTCAAAACAGTTTGTTTTTTAATCTGCAAAATGTGATGTGTTTTTAAAACGGCTTGTTTTAAAATTAGTTCGTGTTTAAATTGTTGTTGGTGATTTAGGGAACCTATGCAAGACATAGTTATGGGGGGGATTTTAAAGGTATTTTATTGCACACTTTGTTTTTGGGTACATGGTGGAAATATAAAATTCTCGGTTTTAGAGAAACACTAGTGGTGGAAATGAACCAAAACCTGTGTTTGTTGTACAGCCTGAAGTGGATTACCTTGTTTTAAAGCTATGACTTTTTAAATAGAAAAACACCTTAATAAGTATTTTATTTTTTAACTTTACAAGACAGTTTCATTTGTTTTATAATAATAATGTTGTCTGCTCTAAAACATGAGAGATTCTTAGACAAGAGGGTAAACAAGCTCAAAAGAGAAAGAAAAGAGACATCTGAAAAGGAAAATTCACCAGCATCAATGGCTGATGGATGGCTGAAGCCCAGTAAATATGTTTTGCTTATTGTTTTGACTATTTCATGAGTTTTTCTATTTTAAGCAAATACATAGCTGTGGGTGAGAAAGATGGTAAAGTTTTAAAATGTTTATTTGATGCTAAGTTGGAACATCTCTAAGGTGCCACATGTACTCCTTTTCTTAGTGTAAGGAATGACTCTTGCCTGCATTCCTTCTTTAGCCCATCATATGATGGGACCATAAAAGAATATAAGGAGGAGAATCTTTACCAGCATATACAGAGAGTGCAAGAGGCCACCAATAAATCCAAAGGGAATGTTACCCAAAGTCTTGAAAAGAGACAACTCTAAGAGCCCGCGCAAGTTAGAAAAAGCCTCAAGGGGAGAAAGGGAGTGAAACCACTAACCATGCAGGAGACTTCCTGAATGGCCTCATTTTCCAAAGCACACACCCAGGGGAGAAACCAAACATATGTATAGAATATGGGAAAAGTTTGGCTCAGAACTCAGACCTCGTTAATCATCAGAGATCCACATTGGACAGAAACCCTATAAGTGTATGTACTGTGGGAAAAGGTTCAATGTGAGCTCTACTTCACCACGGCAAGGTAAGTGTGTGCGTGTATGTTTTAAAACATATTTTTTGAAAGAGTTAGTTTTAATGTTTAAATTGTGAGTTAGGGGCCTATGGAAGAGATAAGCGTGGGATTTTACAGTATTTTTGTTTCAAAACAGTTTGTTTTTTAATCTGCAAAATGTGATGTGTTTTTAAAACGGCTTGTTTTAAAATTAGTTCGTGTTTAAATTGTTGTTGGTGATTTAGGGAACCTATGCAAGACATAGTTATGGGGGGGATTTTAAAGGTATTTTATTGCACACTTTGTTTTTGGGTACATGGTGGAAATATAAAATTCTCGGTTTTAGAGAAACACTAGTGGTGGAAATGAACCAAAACCTGTGTTTGTTGTACAGCCTGAAGTGGATTACCTTGTTTTAAAGCTATGACTTTTTAAATAGAAAAACACCTTAATAAGTATTTTATTTTTTAACTTTACAAGACAGTTTCATTTGTTTTATAATAATAATGTTGTCTGCTCTAAAACATGAGAGATTCTTAGACAAGAGGGTAAACAAGCTCAAAAGAGAAAGAAAAGAGACATCTGAAAAGGAAAATTCACCAGCATCAATGGCTGATGGATGGCTGAAGCCCAGTAAATATGTTTTGCTTATTGTTTTGACTATTTCATGAGTTTTTCTATTTTAAGCAAATACATAGCTGTGGGTGAGAAAGATGGTAAAGTTTTAAAATGTTTATTTGATGCTAAGTTGGAACACCTCCGTTTTTCTTAATCAGGCATGGGCAGTTCTCCTGACAATGCTGTAGTCCGAGCTACAGGGAAACCTCCACCAGAACCACCAAAGAACCAGGAATCTGCTCCGATACCTTTAACAACAACAACAACGCCAACGCAAACAGCAGAAGAGTGCAGTCGAAGCAGCAGGACAGTCCAAAGCGCACATACGTCAAGCCAAAGGACAAAACAAAAGACTTTGGTAAAAAGCACCCACACAAACATAACTCCAGTTCCTCAGCTGTCAGCACCACACCAAGTCCTGAGAAAACTGTGAGCGAAAACACACCCATTCATAAACCTGGAGCAAACTTTTTAGTGGTTGTCAATAAAAAAGCCAAGAACTGAAAGCTCCAGCGATGCAGGGGTAGCTCCTTATGAAGTATCCAACAATTCTCGCGAACTATTCTCCCACCTCCATAAGGTCGGCACAGCTCTTCAGTATTCTAGAAAATTTGGGAAAAATATGACGCTTCGTTCAGAAAGCTGATGGACGCTGTATCCTCAGAGGTTCTCAAAGAAAGGAAGACTGGAAACTACATCAAAAATGCAAAAGCTCTTGCAGCTGAATTTGAAAAACACTTCAGTTTTTCTGAGGGTTGTTCTGAGCAGGCATGACTAGTCATGGAAAGGGGCTTTCGTAAAAGGGGCATCCTCAAAGCTACACATTAGCTAAGGCGTAAACAAAAGGGGCGGGCAGTGTTGGCGGATAAACGTACGTCTGCCGAAAAGTTACAGGCCAGGGTCGCTGAAATTTTTTAAAAAAGGCTAAAGAGGTGATGAGGATCAAAAAACAAAAAGAGACGCCCCCTACTCTGGAGGCTCTGAAATTGGTGTGTCTGAGATTGGGGAGGCGGAATCCGACCTGGGGGCAGTGGTGACTCTCACAGAGTCTGGTTTAGAAAATTCCCCAGAAGGCTTTCTTGATGGGTCCCCGTATACTTCTGATGATCCTCACGCTGGCCCTTGGAGTCTGACTCTCAAATAGCATCTGATGTAGAAAAAGCAGCTGACGGTTCCGTAGCGGAACCCCCAAGTAACCCTGAAAATGCAGATGCAGACCCCCCAAACAGACGTGTATATAGAGAGAGTGAGAAATTGTCAAAGGGAATTACCTAGGTTTGGGGGTTCGGCGTATCGTGAAGAATTTTGTTTTGTCAATCTTGAGAGAATTAAATCAGCTCAGCAGGTCGTTGAAGCCATACACGGGGGATACAGTGGCCGCAGAGTTTTGAATTTTTTCCTCTATAGTCAAATCCTCCATAAAAAGAGACCATGTTTAGTAGACCTGACTTACACTGGTACTAATCTGTGTTTTGCGGGTGGGTTCTTGGCTGTCATGTCTGACTGTAAAGCAACAGACGTGGAATTGTTAGACTGGGTGAGAAAGTTGCATGAGAAACTGGGGTGGTCAGATCAAAAAAAGATTATGCTCAGCATCATAGCGGCGTTTGAACAGCATTTAGGAGTCAACATACAGGTGGTGCTCTATGCGGCAAACGGTGGCTGTTTTTTTTTTTTTAAATGGGAGTTCCAGTGTACGCCAAGACTTTTTTCATCGTGTTGCATGATGAGCATTATTATGGGGTTCTGGATGTGAAAAAGCTGTTCGGTGTGAAAAATTATTGTGAGTTTTACCACACAGTGTACAGTGATAGCCATTCTTGCAGGTATCGTTGGTGCCTCTGCTTGAGTGCAACGTTCTCAGACAGCGTGGGTGTGCAGCTGAGGTGTCCTAGCTGTAGACTGTATTGTTGCTCCAAAGAATGTTTAGAGAGACAAGTAGACTGCGCATCGAAAAAACAAGTCAAATGCCTGTCTAAAATTGTATGTGATCAGTGTCAGTCTTACGTGGACAAGGGACACAGGTGTAAGAGAAGGCGTTGTGAGCAGTGTCGGGGTTTGATCACCAGTGATGTAGATAGCCACCTGTGTTTTATGTATAGCATTAGAAATTATATTTTTTTACAGTTTTGAATGCAGGCAGGAGATGGGCCTGCATGTGCACAATTAGATTTTTGCTATGTCCCTAAAGCTAGAACGATCCTGGGAATTTAAGGGTGGTGAGTGTCTGTCTACATTTGTTAAGACCTTTATTGGCAGAAAGTTCCGGGACTGCAAGACAGAACAAGGAGTAATGGTCTCAAGTTGCGGTGGGGGAGACTTAGGTTGGATATTAGGAAAAACTTTTCACTAGGAGGGTGGTGAAACACTGGAATGTGTTACCTAGGGAGGTGGTGGAATCTCCTTCCCTAGAAGTTTTTAAGGTCAGGCTTGACAAAGCCCTGGCTGGGATGATTTAGTCAGGGATCGGTCCTGCTTTGAGCAGGGGGTTGGACTAGATGACCTCCCTTCCAACCCTGATATTCTATGATTCTTATGATTCTAAGTTCCTAGCGCACAATTCTAAAGATTATGAGGCATACTTCATTGTTAGACAGTTACTGAAGGAAAAGATGGGCCTAGAACTGATAACTCAGGGTAGTAAACTAATGTGTGTGGAAGTTAAGGCCCTGGGCATTTGTTTTATAGACTCATTACACTTCTTGCCCATGAAGCTTAGCAAGCTCCCACAGGTGATGGGGTCTGAAGATTGCAAAGGGCATTTCCCACATTTTTCATCACTTTAGAAAGCCAAATTTACGTGGGGCCTATGTCCAAGGTGGAGTACTATGGCGTAGACAGCATGATGCCTATGGAGAAAGCAGGATTTCTTCCCCGGTATCGGGACAACAGATATGAGATGTTTGACTTGCAGAAAAAGCTCGCGTATTATTCTCAGAAGGGTGTCAACATTTTGAGAAGGGCCTGTATCCTGTACAGAGAAGAGATCATGAGAATGTCAGAGACGGGAGATATTGTAGCGAGAGGCCCTGGTAAATTCACAGAGGTAAAATTGTGTATAGATCCTTTCTGGATAACGTTGGCATCTGTCTGCATGGCTATGTTTTTGCAGCCTAACACTGTAGCTCTTCTCCGTCCAGACAACTATCACAAGCAGAAAAAGAGATATTCGACCCCCTCTATTCAGTGGCTCTTGTATAACAAAGAAAATATACAGATACGGCATGCTTTACAGGGTAGGGAATTACACGTAGGCCCCCTACTTTCTAGACGGTTATGCCGTCGTTGATGGGGTACGCACAGCCTTTGAGTTTAATGGGTGTTTTTTTGCCAGGGTTGTATCACCTGTTATTGTGAAAAAGCACCCTACAATGGGGACTACTTTTGAGTTTCTTTATTAAAAGACTGAGCTCAAGACCGATTATCTGAAAGGACTTGGTTAAGTAGTGAGGAGACGAGTGGGAGGTGACGCTAGAAAGATAAAGAGCTTGCAGATTTCTTAAACAAAGCCCAGCTGCCTCAGCCTCTCGTGCCTAGGGATGCTCTTTTTTGGGGGAGGACTAACACTATCCGCCTATATTACTAGTAATATTAGTAACTTGACTGCAATTCATGACATGCTGGCGAGACCCAGCAGCATATTCCTGAGCGGTTCGGGATCCATTCCTGCAGCCCAAAAGGGAAGACGGAACGCGTAGTAGAAAAAACGTTGAAAGATGGTGCCAAATGTGGACAGAAGCACAGGGATTGCTGGGATGCGATTTGATGCATCACGGGGCATTGGGACAGACCCCAGAATGCCCCGCACCCCCCTACTGAAATTTAACTAACCAATCCTAACCTATTGAACATGATTATTTAACCAATTATATCCCACCACTTTAATTAGTTTACACCCAGCAAAATTAATTATACAGCAGACAGAAACAATCACAGAACCAGACAGAGATTATACAAACAATGGGGAAATGGGGACTACAGTGATAGAACAAATACAGAAATGAGGATTTCACATCCCAGCTATTGATAAGTGAGTTCATGCCAGAAAGGATGCTATCAAACTAAGTTTCCTTTTACATTTTCTAGGCACTTCCCTTTCTCTGGAGGTGATAGGCATTATCAGGACAGGATTGTATTCCTAACAGCCCAATAGCACCTGCTTTCAATGTGACTAGTTTGGAATGTAAGGGTGTGACCGTTCGCTTCCCAGCTTATGGCTGCCTCTGCTGCTTAGCCAAAGAGCTTAGCCTAAGAACAGGGCCTCAGACTGTCACAGTAAGAGAAAAAAGAAAAGGAGTACTAGTGGCACCTTAGAGACTAACCAAATTATTTGAGCATAAGCTTTCGTGAGCTCCAGCTCACTTCGTCGGATGCTGTAGCTCACGAAAGCTTATGCTCAAATAAATCGGTTAGTCTCTAAGGTGCCACTAGTACTCCTTTTCTTTTTGCGAATACAGACTAACACGGCTGCTACTCTGAACCAGTAAGAGCAGGCACTTACCACGGCAGACAGTGATTTTGATTCTTTCTTTTATACCTCTATAACTAGCTAAGGGATAAGAATACACCTAAATTCTTAGAGTATATGCCTTTACAGACAGGCTTGACTAGCTATATCCTAACACTCCCAGCCTTTTTTTTCGGGATCCTCCTGCCCAGGTATCCCTGGAAAAGCATAGGACATATAGCGACACATTTCCTGATAAGGCCAGGCATCAAGGTGGAAGGTGTCGATATTCCATTTATGCCACTGCCCCTTGTGTAGTATAGTGCCCTGCACCCTCTCTCGTGCAGGCATACCACACCTATTCCAATTAGTGTTCCCAGACTTCCCATTACAGTGGGCCCGAGAAGGTTGGGTCCGGGTTGCCTAGTACACTGCGGGGTGGGGAGGGCTTACTACATTACTTATAGGTTATCTCTATATGCAACGTAACACAAGTACAGTTAACAATACAAAATCCACAGCAACACCGAGTCCTGACCACTGCAGTATGGTCCAACAGCCGAGCCGCCACCAAAACACTGCCTCTCCTCCTTCGACAGGGTCATGATCTTATGTGTCCAGTTGCTGGCAGTTGCAAAAAGCTGTCCCTGCAGGTTTTACATGCTTTTGTCCCTATCATAAGTCCATTGAATGTTCACAGAGAAATGGGATATTGTCCAAACCAGCTTAACCACTTGGTATGGAATCAGGCGATATGCCCTGGTTTGAGTATTTACAGCAATAAGATTTACAGATGCATTTGTGCACCATAGTCCAGATAGCAGCATGTAGCTGTGTATAGTTTGATTATGGGCTGGTGTAATTGTGCCCTTAGTAATATGTATGTTCCCAGCAAAACACCTTGTACACCCAATTGTCCACCCCTTGCACAGGCCATTGATCCTGCTCCTCCATAGTCACAGGAGAGGGGCACAGCCAAACACCTTCTGTTGATTTACACTATTTTACACACCCCTCCATTGATTCCCAGTAAGCTCCTTCTCATTATTTCTATATTATTTCTTGTGGGGACCACCTTAGTTGCCATTCCATTTCCAGGCACCACGGTAGCTAGTACACAGGTGCTTGCCTCCTAGTTGGGCATTCTGCATTCCCATACACATCTCCCCACCAAGGTCAGCCTTCTGAAGCCATCCCCTACCCATGTCATGAGGTTTCTTGTTTATTGAAACACAACAATGCTAGCAACAAGACAAACACCACACACAAAACAACACAAAACATAGATCCATGGTATTCTGACAGGTTATTCTTCTGCAGGCGCCAGCTTGCTTGTAGAGTGTCTGAAAAACAAAAGAAACAATTTCCACCACCCCCTAGTGGGGACAGATTATTGCTTAATAATACTACTACTTCCTTTTACAAATTTCCTTGCTAATTGTAGAAAAAAACCCAGAAGAATTACCTCCAAGCTGTCCTTATTTTGTTCTATAGTCAGGCTACTGAGCTACCCCACTCACTGGTCATTTAGGAAATTCATGAGGTGGTGTACCTCAGTTTCCCCTCTTGTACAACCGACCAAGTTTGTAATAGTTTCTCTGCCGTACCAAACAGTGGAGACGACATCAATTAAGAGCACACTCACAGACATTCTCGTTTCCCTTTCTGGGTATGTGTGGTGAGACTGTGCTCCTCAGCTAGACAAGTAGGTGTCCATCCCAATATCTGTTATGTGTTCAGATGGGCCTCAGGGCCCTCTGTAGCTCTAATAGGCAAATGGTCCCATGCAGAGCCACTTGCCATCAGCCTCCTGTCTATGCTACAGAAGGGGCCACATCAGCATTGAATCCTCCCAGCCTTGGACACAGGAGGCAGCGATGGAAATAATGAGACTCCATGAAACTGTGTGAGATTCTCCAGGGACCTGGGATTATTTCGGGTCTCACCCAGAGGGGCTCGAACACTTTGTATAGTGGAGGTCCTGAGAGCCACTGACCCAAACTATAAACTCTGTGTAGAATGGAAACCACTTCAAGCCAGAGGGTATTGCTGGATCCCAAGGACCCCTGGTTCCAGCACCTATGGTCTCAACATAGAATGGCCATGGGACTGATGGGCACTTGGCCCCCAAGGGCTGCCCAGGTCCCTGGGGCTCTGTCTCTGATTCATTAGCGCTGGAGGTTTCTCTCTACTCAGGAAGGAGAGAAGATTTCTGCCCAAAGAAGGACAGAAGAGTCTGTCCAAATCTTCCGTACAAAGGAAGGCGGTTGAGGTAGTTGAGGCCATAAAGGAAGTCTGGGGAATTGCTAGAGGAGAGGGCTGCTCTCTCTCTTTCCTCTGACTAGGAGAACAGGAGTTGAGCTTCCAGGGTCAGAAGCTGATGCCTGCCTTCATTGTGAGGCACAACTCCTGGCTGAGCAGCTGCTGAGCAGGAACAGTCAGCGTGGATTAACCAAGGGCAAGTCATGCCTAACTAACCTAATTGCCTTCTACGATGAGATAACTGGCTCTGTGGATGAGGGGAAAGCAGTGAACTAGTTAGCAAAGCCTTTGATATGGTCTCCCACAGTATTCTTGCCAGCAAGTTAAAGAAGTATGGGCTGGATGAATGGACTATAAAGTGGAAAGGAAGAAGGATGTGGAAAAATGGGAAAGAGTCCAGTGAAGGGCAACAAAAATGACTCGGGGGCTGGAGCCTTATGAGGAAAGGCTGAGGGAACTGGGATTACTTCGTGTGCAGAGGAGAAGAACGAAGAAAGGGGGTTCCAAAGAGGGTGGAGCTAGACTGTTCTCCGTGGTAGCAGATAACAGAAAGAGGCGTAATGGTCTCAAGTTGCAGTGGGGGAGGGTTAGGCTGGCTATTAGGAAAAACTTTTTCACTAGGAGGGTGGTGAAGCACTGGAATGGGTTACCGAGGGAGGTAGTGGAATCTCCTTCCTTAGAGGTTTTGAAGGTCAGGCTTGAAAAAAACCTCTGTCTGGGATGATTTAGTTAGGGACTGAGTCTCCCAGGCTGAGGGCAGGAGACGGGGTGGGGAGCGAGGTACCCAGCGCCCAGCCCGGCCCAGACCCATTTCCTGCAGCATCCCACGGTAGATTGACTTTTCTGGGACAAGGGGAGGAGCAGAGAGAGAAAAAGACAGTTCCTACCTCTGCCTAGCTCCCCGCAAGCTGCTGGGGGAGTGTGCAGGCACAATGTCAAGAGAAATCTCTCAAAGTGGCTCCTTTTGATTCTACTCTTTTCTACTGTTCTGTTCAGAGAATCGGTTACTAGGAGGGTTTAAGATTTTCTCTGTAAATTTAGGATTTGTGAGAAATTATAAAGTATAACATATATATAGAGCTACAGTTTGTGTCATCCCTTTCCACAGTTTCCTTTCTCTCCAGTGTAAGGAATTGTTTCAGAGTAGCAGCCGTGTTACTCTGTATTCGCAAAAAGAAAAGGAGTACTTGTGGCATCTTAGAGACTAACCAATTTATTGGAGCATAAACTCAGATGTCAAGAATTATAACATTCATAAACCAGTCGGAGAACACTTCATTCTCTTTGGTCACGCGATTACAGTCATGAAAGTTGCGATATTACAACAGAAAAACTTCAGAAACAGACTTCAAGGAGAGACTGCTGAATTGGAATTCATTTGCAAATTGGATACAATTAATTTAGGCTTGATAGCGACTGGGAGTGGTTGAGTCATTCCGCAAAGTAACCTATTTCCCCTTGTTTATTCCTGCCCCCTCCCCCCCCCACTGTTCCTCAGACGTTCGTGTTAAACCCTGGATTTGTGCTGGAAATGGCCCACCTTGATTAGCATACACATTGTAAGGCGAGTGATCACTTTAGATAAGCTATTACCAGCAGGAGAGTGGGGTGGGGGGAGAGAAAACCTTTTGAAGTGATAAACACCCATTTTTTCATGGTCTCTGTGTATAAAAACACGCTCACTGTATTTTCTACAGTATGCATCCGATGAAGTGAGCTGTAGCTCACGAAAGCTTATGCTCAAATAAATTGGTTAGTCTCTAAGGTGCCACATGTACTCCTTTTCTTAGTGTAAGGAATGACTCTTGCCTGCATTCCTTCTTTAGCCCATCATATGATGGGACCATAAAAGAATATAAGGAGGAGAATCTTTACCAGCATATACAGAGAGTGCAAGAGGCCACCAATAAATCCAAAGGGAATGTTACCCAAAGTCTTGAAAAGAGACAACTCTAAGAGCCCGCGCAAGTTAGAAAAAGCCTCAAGGGGAGAAAGGGAGTGAAACCACTAACCATGCAGGAGACTTCCTGAATGGCCTCATTTTCCAAAGCACACACCCAGGGGAGAAACCAAACATATGTATAGAATATGGGAAAAGTTTGGCTCAGAACTCAGACCTCGTTAATCATCAGAGATCCACATTGGACAGAAACCCTATAAGTGTATGTACTGTGGGAAAAGGTTCAATGTGAGCTCTACTTCACCACGGCAAGGTAAGTGTGTGCGTGTATGTTTTAAAACATATTTTTTGAAAGAGTTAGTTTTAATGTTTAAATTGTGAGTTAGGGGCCTATGGAAGAGATAAGCGTGGGATTTTACAGTATTTTTGTTTCAAAACAGTTTGTTTTTTAATCTGCAAAATGTGATGTGTTTTTAAAACGGCTTGTTTTAAAATTAGTTCGTGTTTAAATTGTTGTTGGTGATTTAGGGAACCTATGCAAGACATAGTTATGGGGGGGATTTTAAAGGTATTTTATTGCACACTTTGTTTTTGGGTACATGGTGGAAATATAAAATTCTCGGTTTTAGAGAAACACTAGTGGTGGAAATGAACCAAAACCTGTGTTTGTTGTACAGCCTGAAGTGGATTACCTTGTTTTAAAGCTATGACTTTTTAAATAGAAAAACACCTTAATAAGTATTTTATTTTTTAACTTTACAAGACAGTTTCATTTGTTTTATAATAATAATGTTGTCTGCTCTAAAACATGAGAGATTCTTAGACAAGAGGGTAAACAAGCTCAAAAGAGAAAGAAAAGAGACATCTGAAAAGGAAAATTCACCAGCATCAATGGCTGATGGATGGCTGAAGCCCAGTAAATATGTTTTGCTTATTGTTTTGACTATTTCATGAGTTTTTCTATTTTAAGCAAATACATAGCTGTGGGTGAGAAAGATGGTAAAGTTTTAAAATGTTTATTTGATGCTAAGTTGGAACACCTCCGTTTTTCTTAATCAGGCATGGGCAGTTCTCCTGACAATGCTGTAGTCCGAGCTACAGGGAAACCTCCACCAGAACCACCAAAGAACCAGGAATCTGCTCCGATACCTTTAACAACAACAACAACGCCAACGCAAACAGCAGAAGAGTGCAGTCGAAGCAGCAGGACAGTCCAAAGCGCACATACGTCAAGCCAAAGGACAAAACAAAAGACTTTGGTAAAAAGCACCCACACAAACATAACTCCAGTTCCTCAGCTGTCAGCACCACACCAAGTCCTGAGAAAACTGTGAGCGAAAACACACCCATTCATAAACCTGGAGCAAACTTTTTAGTGGTTGTCAATAAAAAAGCCAAGAACTGAAAGCTCCAGCGATGCAGGGGTAGCTCCTTATGAAGTATCCAACAATTCTCGCGAACTATTCTCCCACCTCCATAAGGTCGGCACAGCTCTTCAGTATTCTAGAAAATTTGGGAAAAATATGACGCTTCGTTCAGAAAGCTGATGGACGCTGTATCCTCAGAGGTTCTCAAAGAAAGGAAGACTGGAAACTACATCAAAAATGCAAAAGCTCTTGCAGCTGAATTTGAAAAACACTTCAGTTTTTCTGAGGGTTGTTCTGAGCAGGCATGACTAGTCATGGAAAGGGGCTTTCGTAAAAGGGGCATCCTCAAAGCTACACATTAGCTAAGGCGTAAACAAAAGGGGCGGGCAGTGTTGGCGGATAAACGTACGTCTGCCGAAAAGTTACAGGCCAGGGTCGCTGAAATTTTTTAAAAAAGGCTAAAGAGGTGATGAGGATCAAAAAACAAAAAGAGACGCCCCCTACTCTGGAGGCTCTGAAATTGGTGTGTCTGAGATTGGGGAGGCGGAATCCGACCTGGGGGCAGTGGTGACTCTCACAGAGTCTGGTTTAGAAAATTCCCCAGAAGGCTTTCTTGATGGGTCCCCGTATACTTCTGATGATCCTCACGCTGGCCCTTGGAGTCTGACTCTCAAATAGCATCTGATGTAGAAAAAGCAGCTGACGGTTCCGTAGCGGAACCCCCAAGTAACCCTGAAAATGCAGATGCAGACCCCCCAAACAGACGTGTATATAGAGAGAGTGAGAAATTGTCAAAGGGAATTACCTAGGTTTGGGGGTTCGGCGTATCGTGAAGAATTTTGTTTTGTCAATCTTGAGAGAATTAAATCAGCTCAGCAGGTCGTTGAAGCCATACACGGGGGATACAGTGGCCGCAGAGTTTTGAATTTTTTCCTCTATAGTCAAATCCTCCATAAAAAGAGACCATGTTTAGTAGACCTGACTTACACTGGTACTAATCTGTGTTTTGCGGGTGGGTTCTTGGCTGTCATGTCTGACTGTAAAGCAACAGACGTGGAATTGTTAGACTGGGTGAGAAAGTTGCATGAGAAACTGGGGTGGTCAGATCAAAAAAAGATTATGCTCAGCATCATAGCGGCGTTTGAACAGCATTTAGGAGTCAACATACAGGTGGTGCTCTATGCGGCAAACGGTGGCTGTTTTTTTTTTTTAAATGGGAGTTCCAGTGTACGCCAAGACTTTTTTCATCGTGTTGCATGATGAGCATTATTATGGGGTTCTGGATGTGAAAAAGCTGTTCGGTGTGAAAAATTATTGTGAGTTTTACCACACAGTGTACAGTGATAGCCATTCTTGCAGGTATCGTTGGTGCCTCTGCTTGAGTGCAACGTTCTCAGACAGCGTGGGTGTGCAGCTGAGGTGTCCTAGCTGTAGACTGTATTGTTGCTCCAAAGAATGTTTAGAGAGACAAGTAGACTGCGCATCGAAAAAACAAGTCAAATGCCTGTCTAAAATTGTATGTGATCAGTGTCAGTCTTACGTGGACAAGGGACACAGGTGTAAGAGAAGGCGTTGTGAGCAGTGTCGGGGTTTGATCACCAGTGATGTAGATAGCCACCTGTGTTTTATGTATAGCATTAGAAATTATATTTTTTTACAGTTTTGAATGCAGGCAGGAGATGGGCCTGCATGTGCACAATTAGATTTTTGCTATGTCCCTAAAGCTAGAACGATCCTGGGAATTTAAGGGTGGTGAGTGTCTGTCTACATTTGTTAAGACCTTTATTGGCAGAAAGTTCCGGGACTGCAAGACAGAACAAGGAGTAATGGTCTCAAGTTGCGGTGGGGGAGACTTAGGTTGGATATTAGGAAAAACTTTTCACTAGGAGGGTGGTGAAACACTGGAATGTGTTACCTAGGGAGGTGGTGGAATCTCCTTCCCTAGAAGTTTTTAAGGTCAGGCTTGACAAAGCCCTGGCTGGGATGATTTAGTCAGGGATCGGTCCTGCTTTGAGCAGGGGGTTGGACTAGATGACCTCCCTTCCAACCCTGATATTCTATGATTCTTATGATTCTAAGTTCCTAGCGCACAATTCTAAAGATTATGAGGCATACTTCATTGTTAGACAGTTACTGAAGGAAAAGATGGGCCTAGAACTGATAACTCAGGGTAGTAAACTAATGTGTGTGGAAGTTAAGGCCCTGGGCATTTGTTTTATAGACTCATTACACTTCTTGCCCATGAAGCTTAGCAAGCTCCCACAGGTGATGGGGTCTGAAGATTGCAAAGGGCATTTCCCACATTTTTCATCACTTTAGAAAGCCAAATTTACGTGGGGCCTATGTCCAAGGTGGAGTACTATGGCGTAGACAGCATGATGCCTATGGAGAAAGCAGGATTTCTTCCCCGGTATCGGGACAACAGATATGAGATGTTTGACTTGCAGAAAAAGCTCGCGTATTATTCTCAGAAGGGTGTCAACATTTTGAGAAGGGCCTGTATCCTGTACAGAGAAGAGATCATGAGAATGTCAGAGACGGGAGATATTGTAGCGAGAGGCCCTGGTAAATTCACAGAGGTAAAATTGTGTATAGATCCTTTCTGGATAACGTTGGCATCTGTCTGCATGGCTATGTTTTTGCAGCCTAACACTGTAGCTCTTCTCCGTCCAGACAACTATCACAAGCAGAAAAAGAGATATTCGACCCCCTCTATTCAGTGGCTCTTGTATAACAAAGAAAATATACAGATACGGCATGCTTTACAGGGTAGGGAATTACACGTAGGCCCCCTACTTTCTAGACGGTTATGCCGTCGTTGATGGGGTACGCACAGCCTTTGAGTTTAATGGGTGTTTTTTTGCCAGGGTTGTATCACCTGTTATTGTGAAAAAGCACCCTACAATGGGGACTACTTTTGAGTTTCTTTATTAAAAGACTGAGCTCAAGACCGATTATCTGAAAGGACTTGGTTAAGTAGTGAGGAGACGAGTGGGAGGTGACGCTAGAAAGATAAAGAGCTTGCAGATTTCTTAAACAAAGCCCAGCTGCCTCAGCCTCTCGTGCCTAGGGATGCTCTTTTTTGGGGGAGGACTAACACTATCCGCCTATATTACTAGTAATATTAGTAACTTGACTGCAATTCATGACATGCTGGCGAGACCCAGCAGCATATTCCTGAGCGGTTCGGGATCCATTCCTGCAGCCCAAAAGGGAAGACGGAACGCGTAGTAGAAAAAACGTTGAAAGATGGTGCCAAATGTGGACAGAAGCACAGGGATTGCTGGGATGCGATTTGATGCATCACGGGGCATTGGGACAGACCCCAGAATGCCCCGCACCCCCCTACTGAAATTTAACTAACCAATCCTAACCTATTGAACATGATTATTTAACCAATTATATCCCACCACTTTAATTAGTTTACACCCAGCAAAATTAATTATACAGCAGACAGAAACAATCACAGAACCAGACAGAGATTATACAAACAATGGGGAAATGGGGACTACAGTGATAGAACAAATACAGAAATGAGGATTTCACATCCCAGCTATTGATAAGTGAGTTCATGCCAGAAAGGATGCTATCAAACTAAGTTTCCTTTTACATTTTCTAGGCACTTCCCTTTCTCTGGAGGTGATAGGCATTATCAGGACAGGATTGTATTCCTAACAGCCCAATAGCACCTGCTTTCAATGTGACTAGTTTGGAATGTAAGGGTGTGACCGTTCGCTTCCCAGCTTATGGCTGCCTCTGCTGCTTAGCCAAAGAGCTTAGCCTAAGAACAGGGCCTCAGACTGTCACAGTAAGAGAAAAAAGAAAAGGAGTACTAGTGGCACCTTAGAGACTAACCAAATTATTTGAGCATAAGCTTTCGTGAGCTCCAGCTCACTTCGTCGGATGCTGTAGCTCACGAAAGCTTATGCTCAAATAAATCGGTTAGTCTCTAAGGTGCCACTAGTACTCCTTTTCTTTTTGCGAATACAGACTAACACGGCTGCTACTCTGAACCAGTAAGAGCAGGCACTTACCACGGCAGACAGTGATTTTGATTCTTTCTTTTATACCTCTATAACTAGCTAAGGGATAAGAATACACCTAAATTCTTAGAGTATATGCCTTTACAGACAGGCTTGACTAGCTATATCCTAACACTCCCAGCCTTTTTTTTCGGGATCCTCCTGCCCAGGTATCCCTGGAAAAGCATAGGACATATAGCGACACATTTCCTGATAAGGCCAGGCATCAAGGTGGAAGGTGTCGATATTCCATTTATGCCACTGCCCCTTGTGTAGTATAGTGCCCTGCACCCTCTCTCGTGCAGGCATACCACACCTATTCCAATTAGTGTTCCCAGACTTCCCATTACAGTGGGCCCGAGAAGGTTGGGTCCGGGTTGCCTAGTACACTGCGGGGTGGGGAGGGCTTACTACATTACTTATAGGTTATCTCTATATGCAACGTAACACAAGTACAGTTAACAATACAAAATCCACAGCAACACCGAGTCCTGACCACTGCAGTATGGTCCAACAGCCGAGCCGCCACCAAAACACTGCCTCTCCTCCTTCGACAGGGTCATGATCTTATGTGTCCAGTTGCTGGCAGTTGCAAAAAGCTGTCCCTGCAGGTTTTACATGCTTTTGTCCCTATCATAAGTCCATTGAATGTTCACAGAGAAATGGGATATTGTCCAAACCAGCTTAACCACTTGGTATGGAATCAGGCGATATGCCCTGGTTTGAGTATTTACAGCAATAAGATTTACAGATGCATTTGTGCACCATAGTCCAGATAGCAGCATGTAGCTGTGTATAGTTTGATTATGGGCTGGTGTAATTGTGCCCTTAGTAATATGTATGTTCCCAGCAAAACACCTTGTACACCCAATTGTCCACCCCTTGCACAGGCCATTGATCCTGCTCCTCCATAGTCACAGGAGAGGGGCACAGCCAAACACCTTCTGTTGATTTACACTATTTTACACACCCCTCCATTGATTCCCAGTAAGCTCCTTCTCATTATTTCTATATTATTTCTTGTGGGGACCACCTTAGTTGCCATTCCATTTCCAGGCACCACGGTAGCTAGTACACAGGTGCTTGCCTCCTAGTTGGGCATTCTGCATTCCCATACACATCTCCCCACCAAGGTCAGCCTTCTGAAGCCATCCCCTACCCATGTCATGAGGTTTCTTGTTTATTGAAACACAACAATGCTAGCAACAAGACAAACACCACACACAAAACAACACAAAACATAGATCCATGGTATTCTGACAGGTTATTCTTCTGCAGGCGCCAGCTTGCTTGTAGAGTGTCTGAAAAACAAAAGAAACAATTTCCACCACCCCCTAGTGGGGACAGATTATTGCTTAATAATACTACTACTTCCTTTTACAAATTTCCTTGCTAATTGTAGAAAAAAACCCAGAAGAATTACCTCCAAGCTGTCCTTATTTTGTTCTATAGTCAGGCTACTGAGCTACCCCACTCACTGGTCATTTAGGAAATTCATGAGGTGGTGTACCTCAGTTTCCCCTCTTGTACAACCGACCAAGTTTGTAATAGTTTCTCTGCCGTACCAAACAGTGGAGACGACATCAATTAAGAGCACACTCACAGACATTCTCGTTTCCCTTTCTGGGTATGTGTGGTGAGACTGTGCTCCTCAGCTAGACAAGTAGGTGTCCATCCCAATATCTGTTATGTGTTCAGATGGGCCTCAGGGCCCTCTGTAGCTCTAATAGGCAAATGGTCCCATGCAGAGCCACTTGCCATCAGCCTCCTGTCTATGCTACAGAAGGGGCCACATCAGCATTGAATCCTCCCAGCCTTGGACACAGGAGGCAGCGATGGAAATAATGAGACTCCATGAAACTGTGTGAGATTCTCCAGGGACCTGGGATTATTTCGGGTCTCACCCAGAGGGGCTCGAACACTTTGTATAGTGGAGGTCCTGAGAGCCACTGACCCAAACTATAAACTCTGTGTAGAATGGAAACCACTTCAAGCCAGAGGGTATTGCTGGATCCCAAGGACCCCTGGTTCCAGCACCTATGGTCTCAACATAGAATGGCCATGGGACTGATGGGCACTTGGCCCCCAAGGGCTGCCCAGGTCCCTGGGGCTCTGTCTCTGATTCATTAGCGCTGGAGGTTTCTCTCTACTCAGGAAGGAGAGAAGATTTCTGCCCAAAGAAGGACAGAAGAGTCTGTCCAAATCTTCCGTACAAAGGAAGGCGGTTGAGGTAGTTGAGGCCATAAAGGAAGTCTGGGGAATTGCTAGAGGAGAGGGCTGCTCTCTCTCTTTCCTCTGACTAGGAGAACAGGAGTTGAGCTTCCAGGGTCAGAAGCTGATGCCTGCCTTCATTGTGAGGCACAACTCCTGGCTGAGCAGCTGCTGAGCAGGAACAGTCAGCGTGGATTAACCAAGGGCAAGTCATGCCTAACTAACCTAATTGCCTTCTACGATGAGATAACTGGCTCTGTGGATGAGGGGAAAGCAGTGAACTAGTTAGCAAAGCCTTTGATATGGTCTCCCACAGTATTCTTGCCAGCAAGTTAAAGAAGTATGGGCTGGATGAATGGACTATAAAGTGGAAAGGAAGAAGGATGTGGAAAAATGGGAAAGAGTCCAGTGAAGGGCAACAAAAATGACTCGGGGGCTGGAGCCTTATGAGGAAAGGCTGAGGGAACTGGGATTACTTCGTGTGCAGAGGAGAAGAACGAAGAAAGGGGGTTCCAAAGAGGGTGGAGCTAGACTGTTCTCCGTGGTAGCAGATAACAGAAAGAGGCGTAATGGTCTCAAGTTGCAGTGGGGGAGGGTTAGGCTGGCTATTAGGAAAAACTTTTTCACTAGGAGGGTGGTGAAGCACTGGAATGGGTTACCGAGGGAGGTAGTGGAATCTCCTTCCTTAGAGGTTTTGAAGGTCAGGCTTGAAAAAAACCTCTGTCTGGGATGATTTAGTTAGGGACTGAGTCTCCCAGGCTGAGGGCAGGAGACGGGGTGGGGAGCGAGGTACCCAGCGCCCAGCCCGGCCCAGACCCATTTCCTGCAGCATCCCACGGTAGATTGACTTTTCTGGGACAAGGGGAGGAGCAGAGAGAGAAAAAGACAGTTCCTACCTCTGCCTAGCTCCCCGCAAGCTGCTGGGGGAGTGTGCAGGCACAATGTCAAGAGAAATCTCTCAAAGTGGCTCCTTTTGATTCTACTCTTTTCTACTGTTCTGTTCAGAGAATCGGTTACTAGGCGGGTTTAAGATTTTCTCTGTAAATTTAGGATTTGTGAGAAATTATAAAGTATAACATATATATAGAGCTACAGTTTGTGTCATCCCTTTCCACAGTTTCCTTTCTCTCCAGTGTAAGGAATTGTTTCAGAGTAGCAGCCGTGTTACTCTGTATTCGCAAAAAGAAAAGGAGTACTTGTGGCATCTTAGAGACTAACCAATTTATTGGAGCATAAACTCAGATGTCAAGAATTATAACATTCATAAACCAGTCGGAGAACACTTCATTCTCTTTGGTCACGCGATTACAGTCATGAAAGTTGCGATATTACAACAGAAAAACTTCAGAAACAGACTTCAAGGAGAGACTGCTGAATTGGAATTCATTTGCAAATTGGATACAATTAATTTAGGCTTGATAGCGACTGGGAGTGGTTGAGTCATTCCGCAAAGTAACCTATTTCCCCTTGTTTATTCCTGCCCCCTCCCCCCCCCCACTGTTCCTCAGACGTTCGTGTTAAACCCTGGATTTGTGCTGGAAATGGCCCACCTTGATTAGCATACACATTGTAAGGCGAGTGATCACTTTAGATAAGCTATTACCAGCAGGAGAGTGGGGTGGGGGGAGAGAAAACCTTTTGAAGTGATAAACACCCATTTTTTCATGGTCTCTGTGTATAAAAACACGCTCACTGTATTTTCTACAGTATGCATCCGATGAAGTGAGCTGTAGCTCACGAAAGCTTATGCTCAAATAAATTGGTTAGTCTCTAAGGTGCCACATGTACTCCTTTTCTTAGTGTAAGGAATGACTCTTGCCTGCATTCCTTCTTTAGCCCATCATATGATGGGACCATAAAAGAATATAAGGAGGAGAATCTTTACCAGCATATACAGAGAGTGCAAGAGGCCACCAATAAATCCAAAGGGAATGTTACCCAAAGTCTTGAAAAGAGACAACTCTAAGAGCCCGCGCAAGTTAGAAAAAGCCTCAAGGGGAGAAAGGGAGTGAAACCACTAACCATGCAGGAGACTTCCTGAATGGCCTCATTTTCCAAAGCACACACCCAGGGGAGAAACCAAACATATGTATAGAATATGGGAAAAGTTTGGCTCAGAACTCAGACCTCGTTAATCATCAGAGATCCACATTGGACAGAAACCCTATAAGTGTATGTACTGTGGGAAAAGGTTCAATGTGAGCTCTACTTCACCACGGCAAGGTAAGTGTGTGCGTGTATGTTTTAAAACATATTTTTTGAAAGAGTTAGTTTTAATGTTTAAATTGTGAGTTAGGGGCCTATGGAAGAGATAAGCGTGGGATTTTACAGTATTTTTGTTTCAAAACAGTTTGTTTTTTAATCTGCAAAATGTGATGTGTTTTTAAAACGGCTTGTTTTAAAATTAGTTCGTGTTTAAATTGTTGTTGGTGATTTAGGGAACCTATGCAAGACATAGTTATGGGGGGGATTTTAAAGGTATTTTATTGCACACTTTGTTTTTGGGTACATGGTGGAAATATAAAATTCTCGGTTTTAGAGAAACACTAGTGGTGGAAATGAACCAAAACCTGTGTTTGTTGTACAGCCTGAAGTGGATTACCTTGTTTTAAAGCTATGACTTTTTAAATAGAAAAACACCTTAATAAGTATTTTATTTTTTAACTTTACAAGACAGTTTCATTTGTTTTATAATAATAATGTTGTCTGCTCTAAAACATGAGAGATTCTTAGACAAGAGGGTAAACAAGCTCAAAAGAGAAAGAAAAGAGACATCTGAAAAGGAAAATTCACCAGCATCAATGGCTGATGGATGGCTGAAGCCCAGTAAATATGTTTTGCTTATTGTTTTGACTATTTCATGAGTTTTTCTATTTTAAGCAAATACATAGCTGTGGGTGAGAAAGATGGTAAAGTTTTAAAATGTTTATTTGATGCTAAGTTGGAACACCTCCGTTTTTCTTAATCAGGCATGGGCAGTTCTCCTGACAATGCTGTAGTCCGAGCTACAGGGAAACCTCCACCAGAACCACCAAAGAACCAGGAATCTGCTCCGATACCTTTAACAACAACAACAACGCCAACGCAAACAGCAGAAGAGTGCAGTCGAAGCAGCAGGACAGTCCAAAGCGCACATACGTCAAGCCAAAGGACAAAACAAAAGACTTTGGTAAAAAGCACCCACACAAACATAACTCCAGTTCCTCAGCTGTCAGCACCACACCAAGTCCTGAGAAAACTGTGAGCGAAAACACACCCATTCATAAACCTGGAGCAAACTTTTTAGTGGTTGTCAATAAAAAAGCCAAGAACTGAAAGCTCCAGCGATGCAGGGGTAGCTCCTTATGAAGTATCCAACAATTCTCGCGAACTATTCTCCCACCTCCATAAGGTCGGCACAGCTCTTCAGTATTCTAGAAAATTTGGGAAAAATATGACGCTTCGTTCAGAAAGCTGATGGACGCTGTATCCTCAGAGGTTCTCAAAGAAAGGAAGACTGGAAACTACATCAAAAATGCAAAAGCTCTTGCAGCTGAATTTGAAAAACACTTCAGTTTTTCTGAGGGTTGTTCTGAGCAGGCATGACTAGTCATGGAAAGGGGCTTTCGTAAAAGGGGCATCCTCAAAGCTACACATTAGCTAAGGCGTAAACAAAAGGGGCGGGCAGTGTTGGCGGATAAACGTACGTCTGCCGAAAAGTTACAGGCCAGGGTCGCTGAAATTTTTTAAAAAAGGCTAAAGAGGTGATGAGGATCAAAAAACAAAAAGAGACGCCCCCTACTCTGGAGGCTCTGAAATTGGTGTGTCTGAGATTGGGGAGGCGGAATCCGACCTGGGGGCAGTGGTGACTCTCACAGAGTCTGGTTTAGAAAATTCCCCAGAAGGCTTTCTTGATGGGTCCCCGTATACTTCTGATGATCCTCACGCTGGCCCTTGGAGTCTGACTCTCAAATAGCATCTGATGTAGAAAAAGCAGCTGACGGTTCCGTAGCGGAACCCCCAAGTAACCCTGAAAATGCAGATGCAGACCCCCCAAACAGACGTGTATATAGAGAGAGTGAGAAATTGTCAAAGGGAATTACCTAGGTTTGGGGGTTCGGCGTATCGTGAAGAATTTTGTTTTGTCAATCTTGAGAGAATTAAATCAGCTCAGCAGGTCGTTGAAGCCATACACGGGGGATACAGTGGCCGCAGAGTTTTGAATTTTTTCCTCTATAGTCAAATCCTCCATAAAAAGAGACCATGTTTAGTAGACCTGACTTACACTGGTACTAATCTGTGTTTTGCGGGTGGGTTCTTGGCTGTCATGTCTGACTGTAAAGCAACAGACGTGGAATTGTTAGACTGGGTGAGAAAGTTGCATGAGAAACTGGGGTGGTCAGATCAAAAAAAGATTATGCTCAGCATCATAGCGGCGTTTGAACAGCATTTAGGAATCAACATACAGGTGGTGCTCTATGCGGCAAACGGTGGCTGTTTTTTTTTTTTTAAATGGGAGTTCCAGTGTACGCCAAGACTTTTTTCATCGTGTTGCATGATGAGCATTATTATGGGGTTCTGGATGTGAAAAAGCTGTTCGGTGTGAAAAATTATTGTGAGTTTTACCACACAGTGTACAGTGATAGCCATTCTTGCAGGTATCGTTGGTGCCTCTGCTTGAGTGCAACGTTCTCAGACAGCGTGGGTGTGCAGCTGAGGTGTCCTAGCTGTAGACTGTATTGTTGCTCCAAAGAATGTTTAGAGAGACAAGTAGACTGCGCATCGAAAAAACAAGTCAAATGCCTGTCTAAAATTGTATGTGATCAGTGTCAGTCTTACGTGGACAAGGGACACAGGTGTAAGAGAAGGCGTTGTGAGCAGTGTCGGGGTTTGATCACCAGTGATGTAGATAGCCACCTGTGTTTTATGTATAGCATTAGAAATTATATTTTTTTACAGTTTTGAATGCAGGCAGGAGATGGGCCTGCATGTGCACAATTAGATTTTTGCTATGTCCCTAAAGCTAGAACGATCCTGGGAATTTAAGGGTGGTGAGTGTCTGTCTACATTTGTTAAGACCTTTATTGGCAGAAAGTTCCGGGACTGCAAGACAGAACAAGGAGTAATGGTCTCAAGTTGCGGTGGGGGAGACTTAGGTTGGATATTAGGAAAAACTTTTCACTAGGAGGGTGGTGAAACACTGGAATGTGTTACCTAGGGAGGTGGTGGAATCTCCTTCCCTAGAAGTTTTTAAGGTCAGGCTTGACAAAGCCCTGGCTGGGATGATTTAGTCAGGGATCGGTCCTGCTTTGAGCAGGGGGTTGGACTAGATGACCTCCCTTCCAACCCTGATATTCTATGATTCTTATGATTCTAAGTTCCTAGCGCACAATTCTAAAGATTATGAGGCATACTTCATTGTTAGACAGTTACTGAAGGAAAAGATGGGCCTAGAACTGATAACTCAGGGTAGTAAACTAATGTGTGTGGAAGTTAAGGCCCTGGGCATTTGTTTTATAGACTCATTACACTTCTTGCCCATGAAGCTTAGCAAGCTCCCACAGGTGATGGGGTCTGAAGATTGCAAAGGGCATTTCCCACATTTTTCATCACTTTAGAAAGCCAAATTTACGTGGGGCCTATGTCCAAGGTGGAGTACTATGGCGTAGACAGCATGATGCCTATGGAGAAAGCAGGATTTCTTCCCCGGTATCGGGACAACAGATATGAGATGTTTGACTTGCAGAAAAAGCTCGCGTATTATTCTCAGAAGGGTGTCAACATTTTGAGAAGGGCCTGTATCCTGTACAGAGAAGAGATCATGAGAATGTCAGAGACGGGAGATATTGTAGCGAGAGGCCCTGGTAAATTCACAGAGGTAAAATTGTGTATAGATCCTTTCTGGATAACGTTGGCATCTGTCTGCATGGCTATGTTTTTGCAGCCTAACACTGTAGCTCTTCTCCGTCCAGACAACTATCACAAGCAGAAAAAGAGATATTCGACCCCCTCTATTCAGTGGCTCTTGTATAACAAAGAAAATATACAGATACGGCATGCTTTACAGGGTAGGGAATTACACGTAGGCCCCCTACTTTCTAGACGGTTATGCCGTCGTTGATGGGGTACGCACAGCCTTTGAGTTTAATGGGTGTTTTTTTGCCAGGGTTGTATCACCTGTTATTGTGAAAAAGCACCCTACAATGGGGACTACTTTTGAGTTTCTTTATTAAAAGACTGAGCTCAAGACCGATTATCTGAAAGGACTTGGTTAAGTAGTGAGGAGACGAGTGGGAGGTGACGCTAGAAAGATAAAGAGCTTGCAGATTTCTTAAACAAAGCCCAGCTGCCTCAGCCTCTCGTGCCTAGGGATGCTCTTTTTTGGGGGAGGACTAACACTATCCGCCTATATTACTAGTAATATTAGTAACTTGACTGCAATTCATGACATGCTGGCGAGACCCAGCAGCATATTCCTGAGCGGTTCGGGATCCATTCCTGCAGCCCAAAAGGGAAGACGGAACGCGTAGTAGAAAAAACGTTGAAAGATGGTGCCAAATGTGGACAGAAGCACAGGGATTGCTGGGATGCGATTTGATGCATCACGGGGCATTGGGAGAGACCCCAGAATGCCCCGCACCCCCCTACTGAAATTTAACTAACCAATCCTAACCTATTGAACATGATTATTTAACCAATTATATCCCACCACTTTAATTAGTTTACACCCAGCAAAATTAATTATACAGCAGACAGAAACAATCACAGAACCAGACAGAGATTATACAAACAATGGGGAAATGGGGACTACAGTGATAGAACAAATACAGAAATGAGGATTTCACATCCCAGCTATTGATAAGTGAGTTCATGCCAGAAAGGATGCTATCAAACTAAGTTTCCTTTTACATTTTCTAGGCACTTCCCTTTCTCTGGAGGTGATAGGCATTATCAGGACAGGATTGTATTCCTAACAGCCCAATAGCACCTGCTTTCAATGTGACTAGTTTGGAATGTAAGGGTGTGACCGTTCGCTTCCCAGCTTATGGCTGCCTCTGCTGCTTAGCCAAAGAGCTTAGCCTAAGAACAGGGCCTCAGACTGTCACAGTAAGAGAAAAAAGAAAAGGAGTACTAGTGGCACCTTAGAGACTAACCAAATTATTTGAGCATAAGCTTTCGTGAGCTCCAGCTCACTTCGTCGGATGCTGTAGCTCACGAAAGCTTATGCTCAAATAAATCGGTTAGTCTCTAAGGTGCCACTAGTACTCCTTTTCTTTTTGCGAATACAGACTAACACGGCTGCTACTCTGAACCAGTAAGAGCAGGCACTTACCACGGCAGACAGTGATTTTGATTCTTTCTTTTATACCTCTATAACTAGCTAAGGGATAAGAATACACCTAAATTCTTAGAGTATATGCCTTTACAGACAGGCTTGACTAGCTATATCCTAACACTCCCAGCCTTTTTTTTCGGGATCCTCCTGCCCAGGTATCCCTGGAAAAGCATAGGACATATAGCGACACATTTCCTGATAAGGCCAGGCATCAAGGTGGAAGGTGTCGATATTCCATTTATGCCACTGCCCCTTGTGTAGTATAGTGCCCTGCACCCTCTCTCGTGCAGGCATACCACACCTATTCCAATTAGTGTTCCCAGACTTCCCATTACAGTGGGCCCGAGAAGGTTGGGTCCGGGTTGCCTAGTACACTGCGGGGTGGGGAGGGCTTACTACATTACTTATAGGTTATCTCTATATGCAACGTAACACAAGTACAGTTAACAATACAAAATCCACAGCAACACCGAGTCCTGACCACTGCAGTATGGTCCAACAGCCGAGCCGCCACCAAAACACTGCCTCTCCTCCTTCGACAGGGTCATGATCTTATGTGTCCAGTTGCTGGCAGTTGCAAAAAGCTGTCCCTGCAGGTTTTACATGCTTTTGTCCCTATCATAAGTCCATTGAATGTTCACAGAGAAATGGGATATTGTCCAAACCAGCTTAACCACTTGGTATGGAATCAGGCGATATGCCCTGGTTTGAGTATTTACAGCAATAAGATTTACAGATGCATTTGTGCACCATAGTCCAGATAGCAGCATGTAGCTGTGTATAGTTTGATTATGGGCTGGTGTAATTGTGCCCTTAGTAATATGTATGTTCCCAGCAAAACACCTTGTACACCCAATTGTCCACCCCTTGCACAGGCCATTGATCCTGCTCCTCCATAGTCACAGGAGAGGGGCACAGCCAAACACCTTCTGTTGATTTACACTATTTTACACACCCCTCCATTGATTCCCAGTAAGCTCCTTCTCATTATTTCTATATTATTTCTTGTGGGGACCACCTTAGTTGCCATTCCATTTCCAGGCACCACGGTAGCTAGTACACAGGTGCTTGCCTCCTAGTTGGGCATTCTGCATTCCCATACACATCTCCCCACCAAGGTCAGCCTTCTGAAGCCATCCCCTACCCATGTCATGAGGTTTCTTGTTTATTGAAACACAACAATGCTAGCAACAAGACAAACACCACACACAAAACAACACAAAACATAGATCCATGGTATTCTGACAGGTTATTCTTCTGCAGGCGCCAGCTTGCTTGTAGAGTGTCTGAAAAACAAAAGAAACAATTTCCACCACCCCCTAGTGGGGACAGATTATTGCTTAATAATACTACTACTTCCTTTTACAAATTTCCTTGCTAATTGTAGAAAAAAACCCAGAAGAATTACCTCCAAGCTGTCCTTATTTTGTTCTATAGTCAGGCTACTGAGCTACCCCACTCACTGGTCATTTAGGAAATTCATGAGGTGGTGTACCTCAGTTTCCCCTCTTGTACAACCGACCAAGTTTGTAATAGTTTCTCTGCCGTACCAAACAGTGGAGACGACATCAATTAAGAGCACACTCACAGACATTCTCGTTTCCCTTTCTGGGTATGTGTGGTGAGACTGTGCTCCTCAGCTAGACAAGTAGGTGTCCATCCCAATATCTGTTATGTGTTCAGATGGGCCTCAGGGCCCTCTGTAGCTCTAATAGGCAAATGGTCCCATGCAGAGCCACTTGCCATCAGCCTCCTGTCTATGCTACAGAAGGGGCCACATCAGCATTGAATCCTCCCAGCCTTGGACACAGGAGGCAGCGATGGAAATAATGAGACTCCATGAAACTGTGTGAGATTCTCCAGGGACCTGGGATTATTTCGGGTCTCACCCAGAGGGGCTCGAACACTTTGTATAGTGGAGGTCCTGAGAGCCACTGACCCAAACTATAAACTCTGTGTAGAATGGAAACCACTTCAAGCCAGAGGGTATTGCTGGATCCCAAGGACCCCTGGTTCCAGCACCTATGGTCTCAACATAGAATGGCCATGGGACTGATGGGCACTTGGCCCCCAAGGGCTGCCCAGGTCCCTGGGGCTCTGTCTCTGATTCATTAGCGCTGGAGGTTTCTCTCTACTCAGGAAGGAGAGAAGATTTCTGCCCAAAGAAGGACAGAAGAGTCTGTCCAAATCTTCCGTACAAAGGAAGGCGGTTGAGGTAGTTGAGGCCATAAAGGAAGTCTGGGGAATTGCTAGAGGAGAGGGCTGCTCTCTCTCTTTCCTCTGACTAGGAGAACAGGAGTTGAGCTTCCAGGGTCAGAAGCTGATGCCTGCCTTCATTGTGAGGCACAACTCCTGGCTGAGCAGCTGCTGAGCAGGAACAGTCAGCGTGGATTAACCAAGGGCAAGTCATGCCTAACTAACCTAATTGCCTTCTACGATGAGATAACTGGCTCTGTGGATGAGGGGAAAGCAGTGAACTAGTTAGCAAAGCCTTTGATATGGTCTCCCACAGTATTCTTGCCAGCAAGTTAAAGAAGTATGGGCTGGATGAATGGAAGTGAATATAAAGTGGAAAGGAAGAAGGATGTGGAAAAATGGGAAAGAGTCCAGTGAAGGGCAACAAAAATGACTCGGGGGCTGGAGCCTTATGAGGAAAGGCTGAGGGAACTGGGATTACTTCGTGTGCAGAGGAGAAGAACGAAGAAAGGGGGTTCCAAAGAGGGTGGAGCTAGACTGTTCTCCGTGGTAGCAGATAACAGAAAGAGGCGTAATGGTCTCAAGTTGCAGTGGGGGAGGGTTAGGCTGGCTATTAGGAAAAACTTTTTCACTAGGAGGGTGGTGAAGCACTGGAATGGGTTACCGAGGGAGGTAGTGGAATCTCCTTCCTTAGAGGTTTTGAAGGTCAGGCTTGAAAAAAACCTCTGTCTGGGATGATTTAGTTAGGGACTGAGTCTCCCAGGCTGAGGGCAGGAGACGGGGTGGGGAGCGAGGTACCCAGCGCCCAGCCCGGCCCAGACCCATTTCCTGCAGCATCCCACGGTAGATTGACTTTTCTGGGACAAGGGGAGGAGCAGAGAGAGAAAAAGACAGTTCCTACCTCTGCCTAGCTCCCCGCAAGCTGCTGGGGGAGTGTGCAGGCACAATGTCAAGAGAAATCTCTCAAAGTGGCTCCTTTTGATTCTACTCTTTTCTACTGTTCTGTTCAGAGAATCGGTTACTAGGAGGGTTTAAGATTTTCTCTGTAAATTTAGGATTTGTGAGAAATTATAAAGTATAACATATATATAGAGCTACAGTTTGTGTCATCCCTTTCCACAGTTTCCTTTCTCTCCAGTGTAAGGAATTGTTTCAGAGTAGCAGCCGTGTTACTCTGTATTCGCAAAAAGAAAAGGAGTACTTGTGGCATCTTAGAGACTAACCAATTTATTGGAGCATAAACTCAGATGTCAAGAATTATAACATTCATAAACCAGTCGGAGAACACTTCATTCTCTTTGGTCACGCGATTACAGTCATGAAAGTTGCGATATTACAACAGAAAAACTTCAGAAACAGACTTCAAGGAGAGACTGCTGAATTGGAATTCATTTGCAAATTGGATACAATTAATTTAGGCTTGATAGCGACTGGGAGTGGTTGAGTCATTCCGCAAAGTAACCTATTTCCCCTTGTTTATTCCTGCCCCCCTCCCCCCCCCCACTGTTCCTCAGACGTTCGTGTTAAACCCTGGATTTGTGCTGGAAATGGCCCACCTTGATTAGCATACACATTGTAAGGTGAGTGATCACTTTAGATAAGCTATTACCAGCAGGAGAGTGGGGTGGGGGGAGAGAAAACCTTTTGAAGTGATAAACACCCATTTTTTCATGGTCTCTGTGTATAAAAACACGCTCACTGTATTTTCTACAGTATGCATCCGATGAAGTGAGCTGTAGCTCACGAAAGCTTATGCTCAAATAAATTGGTTAGTCTCTAAGGTGCCACATGTACTCCTTTTCTTAGTGTAAGGAATGACTCTTGCCTGCATTCCTTCTTTAGCCCATCATATGATGGGACCATAAAAGAATATAAGGAGGAGAATCTTTACCAGCATATACAGAGAGTGCAAGAGGCCACCAATAAATCCAAAGGGAATGTTACCCAAAGTCTTGAAAAGAGACAACTCTAAGAGCCCGCGCAAGTTAGAAAAAGCCTCAAGGGGAGAAAGGGAGTGAAACCACTAACCATGCAGGAGACTTCCTGAATGGCCTCATTTTCCAAAGCACACACCCAGGGGAGAAACCAAACATATGTATAGAATATGGGAAAAGTTTGGCTCAGAACTCAGACCTCGTTAATCATCAGAGATCCACATTGGACAGAAACCCTATAAGTGTATGTACTGTGGGAAAAGGTTCAATGTGAGCTCTACTTCACCACGGCAAGGTAAGTGTGTGCGTGTATGTTTTAAAACATATTTTTTGAAAGAGTTAGTTTTAATGTTTAAATTGTGAGTTAGGGGCCTATGGAAGAGATAAGCGTGGGATTTTACAGTATTTTTGTTTCAAAACAGTTTGTTTTTTAATCTGCAAAATGTGATGTGTTTTTAAAACGGCTTGTTTTAAAATTAGTTCGTGTTTAAATTGTTGTTGGTGATTTAGGGAACCTATGCAAGACATAGTTATGGGGGGGATTTTAAAGGTATTTTATTGCACACTTTGTTTTTGGGTACATGGTGGAAATATAAAATTCTCGGTTTTAGAGAAACACTAGTGGTGGAAATGAACCAAAACCTGTGTTTGTTGTACAGCCTGAAGTGGATTACCTTGTTTTAAAGCTATGACTTTTTAAATAGAAAAACACCTTAATAAGTATTTTATTTTTTAACTTTACAAGACAGTTTCATTTGTTTTATAATAATAATGTTGTCTGCTCTAAAACATGAGAGATTCTTAGACAAGAGGGTAAACAAGCTCAAAAGAGAAAGAAAAGAGACATCTGAAAAGGAAAATTCACCAGCATCAATGGCTGATGGATGGCTGAAGCCCAGTAAATATGTTTTGCTTATTGTTTTGACTATTTCATGAGTTTTTCTATTTTAAGCAAATACATAGCTGTGGGTGAGAAAGATGGTAAAGTTTTAAAATGTTTATTTGATGCTAAGTTGGAACACCTCCGTTTTTCTTAATCAGGCATGGGCAGTTCTCCTGACAATGCTGTAGTCCGAGCTACAGGGAAACCTCCACCAGAACCACCAAAGAACCAGGAATCTGCTCCGATACCTTTAACAACAACAACAACGCCAACGCAAACAGCAGAAGAGTGCAGTCGAAGCAGCAGGACAGTCCAAAGCGCACATACGTCAAGCCAAAGGACAAAACAAAAGACTTTGGTAAAAAGCACCCACACAAACATAACTCCAGTTCCTCAGCTGTCAGCACCACACCAAGTCCTGAGAAAACTGTGAGCGAAAACACACCCATTCATAAACCTGGAGCAAACTTTTTAGTGGTTGTCAATAAAAAAGCCAAGAACTGAAAGCTCCAGCGATGCAGGGGTAGCTCCTTATGAAGTATCCAACAATTCTCGCGAACTATTCTCCCACCTCCATAAGGTCGGCACAGCTCTTCAGTATTCTAGAAAATTTGGGAAAAATATGACGCTTCGTTCAGAAAGCTGATGGACGCTGTATCCTCAGAGGTTCTCAAAGAAAGGAAGACTGGAAACTACATCAAAAATGCAAAAGCTCTTGCAGCTGAATTTGAAAAACACTTCAGTTTTTCTGAGGGTTGTTCTGAGCAGGCATGACTAGTCATGGAAAGGGGCTTTCGTAAAAGGGGCATCCTCAAAGCTACACATTAGCTAAGGCGTAAACAAAAGGGGCGGGCAGTGTTGGCGGATAAACGTACGTCTGCCGAAAAGTTACAGGCCAGGGTCGCTGAAATTTTTTAAAAAAGGCTAAAGAGGTGATGAGGATCAAAAAACAAAAAGAGACGCCCCCTACTCTGGAGGCTCTGAAATTGGTGTGTCTGAGATTGGGGAGGCGGAATCCGACCTGGGGGCAGTGGTGACTCTCACAGAGTCTGGTTTAGAAAATTCCCCAGAAGGCTTTCTTGATGGGTCCCCGTATACTTCTGATGATCCTCACGCTGGCCCTTGGAGTCTGACTCTCAAATAGCATCTGATGTAGAAAAAGCAGCTGACGGTTCCGTAGCGGAACCCCCAAGTAACCCTGAAAATGCAGATGCAGACCCCCCAAACAGACGTGTATATAGAGAGAGTGAGAAATTGTCAAAGGGAATTACCTAGGTTTGGGGGTTCGGCGTATCGTGAAGAATTTTGTTTTGTCAATCTTGAGAGAATTAAATCAGCTCAGCAGGTCGTTGAAGCCATACACGGGGGATACAGTGGCCGCAGAGTTTTGAATTTTTTCCTCTATAGTCAAATCCTCCATAAAAAGAGACCATGTTTAGTAGACCTGACTTACACTGGTACTAATCTGTGTTTTGCGGGTGGGTTCTTGGCTGTCATGTCTGACTGTAAAGCAACAGACGTGGAATTGTTAGACTGGGTGAGAAAGTTGCATGAGAAACTGGGGTGGTCAGATCAAAAAAAGATTATGCTCAGCATCATAGCGGCGTTTGAACAGCATTTAGGAGTCAACATACAGGTGGTGCTCTATGCGGCAAACGGTGGCTGTTTTTTTTTTTTTTAAATGGGAGTTCCAGTGTACGCCAAGACTTTTTTCATCGTGTTGCATGATGAGCATTATTATGGGGTTCTGGATGTGAAAAAGCTGTTCGGTGTGAAAAATTATTGTGAGTTTTACCACACAGTGTACAGTGATAGCCATTCTTGCAGGTATCGTTGGTGCCTCTGCTTGAGTGCAACGTTCTCAGACAGCGTGGGTGTGCAGCTGAGGTGTCCTAGCTGTAGACTGTATTGTTGCTCCAAAGAATGTTTAGAGAGACAAGTAGACTGCGCATCGAAAAAACAAGTCAAATGCCTGTCTAAAATTGTATGTGATCAGTGTCAGTCTTACGTGGACAAGGGACACAGGTGTAAGAGAAGGCGTTGTGAGCAGTGTCGGGGTTTGATCACCAGTGATGTAGATAGCCACCTGTGTTTTATGTATAGCATTAGAAATTATATTTTTTTACAGTTTTGAATGCAGGCAGGAGATGGGCCTGCATGTGCACAATTAGATTTTTGCTATGTCCCTAAAGCTAGAACGATCCTGGGAATTTAAGGGTGGTGAGTGTCTGTCTACATTTGTTAAGACCTTTATTGGCAGAAAGTTCCGGGACTGCAAGACAGAACAAGGAGTAATGGTCTCAAGTTGCGGTGGGGGAGACTTAGGTTGGATATTAGGAAAAACTTTTCACTAGGAGGGTGGTGAAACACTGGAATGTGTTACCTAGGGAGGTGGTGGAATCTCCTTCCCTAGAAGTTTTTAAGGTCAGGCTTGACAAAGCCCTGGCTGGGATGATTTAGTCAGGGATCGGTCCTGCTTTGAGCAGGGGGTTGGACTAGATGACCTCCCTTCCAACCCTGATATTCTATGATTCTTATGATTCTAAGTTCCTAGCGCACAATTCTAAAGATTATGAGGCATACTTCATTGTTAGACAGTTACTGAAGGAAAAGATGGGCCTAGAACTGATAACTCAGGGTAGTAAACTAATGTGTGTGGAAGTTAAGGCCCTGGGCATTTGTTTTATAGACTCATTACACTTCTTGCCCATGAAGCTTAGCAAGCTCCCACAGGTGATGGGGTCTGAAGATTGCAAAGGGCATTTCCCACATTTTTCATCACTTTAGAAAGCCAAATTTACGTGGGGCCTATGTCCAAGGTGGAGTACTATGGCGTAGACAGCATGATGCCTATGGAGAAAGCAGGATTTCTTCCCCGGTATCGGGACAACAGATATGAGATGTTTGACTTGCAGAAAAAGCTCGCGTATTATTCTCAGAAGGGTGTCAACATTTTGAGAAGGGCCTGTATCCTGTACAGAGAAGAGATCATGAGAATGTCAGAGACGGGAGATATTGTAGCGAGAGGCCCTGGTAAATTCACAGAGGTAAAATTGTGTATAGATCCTTTCTGGATAACGTTGGCATCTGTCTGCATGGCTATGTTTTTGCAGCCTAACACTGTAGCTCTTCTCCGTCCAGACAACTATCACAAGCAGAAAAAGAGATATTCGACCCCCTCTATTCAGTGGCTCTTGTATAACAAAGAAAATATACAGATACGGCATGCTTTACAGGGTAGGGAATTACACGTAGGCCCCCTACTTTCTAGACGGTTATGCCGTCGTTGATGGGGTACGCACAGCCTTTGAGTTTAATGGGTGTTTTTTTGCCAGGGTTGTATCACCTGTTATTGTGAAAAAGCACCCTACAATGGGGACTACTTTTGAGTTTCTTTATTAAAAGACTGAGCTCAAGACCGATTATCTGAAAGGACTTGGTTAAGTAGTGAGGAGACGAGTGGGAGGTGACGCTAGAAAGATAAAGAGCTTGCAGATTTCTTAAACAAAGCCCACCTGCCTCAGCCTCTCGTGCCTAGGGATGCTCTTTTTTGGGGGAGGACTAACACTATCCGCCTATATTACTAGTAATATTAGTAACTTGACTGCAATTCATGACATGCTGGCGAGACCCAGCAGCATATTCCTGAGCGGTTCGGGATCCATTCCTGCAGCCCAAAAGGGAAGACGGAACGCGTAGTAGAAAAAACGTTGAAAGATGGTGCCAAATGTGGACAGAAGCACAGGGATTGCTGGGATGCGATTTGATGCATCACGGGGCATTGGGACAGACCCCAGAATGCCCCGCACCCCCCTACTGAAATTTAACTAACCAATCCTAACCTATTGAACATGATTATTTAACCAATTATATCCCACCACTTTAATTAGTTTACACCCAGCAAAATTAATTATACAGCAGACAGAAACAATCACAGAACCAGACAGAGATTATACAAACAATGGGGAAATGGGGACTACAGTGATAGAACAAATACAGAAATGAGGATTTCACATCCCAGCTATTGATAAGTGAGTTCATGCCAGAAAGGATGCTATCAAACTAAGTTTCCTTTTACATTTTCTAGGCACTTCCCTTTCTCTGGAGGTGATAGGCATTATCAGGACAGGATTGTATTCCTAACAGCCCAATAGCACCTGCTTTCAATGTGACTAGTTTGGAATGTAAGGATGTGACCGTTCGCTTCCCAGCTTATGGCTGCCTCTGCTGCTTAGCCAAAGATCTTAGCCTAAGAACAGGGCCTCAGACTGTCACAGTAAGAGAAAAAAGAAAAGGAGTACTAGTGGCACCTTAGAGACTAACCAAATTATTTGAGCATAAGCTTTCGTGAGCTCCAGCTCACTTCGTCGGATGCTGTAGCTCACGAAAGCTTATGCTCAAATAAATCGGTTAGTCTCTAAGGTGCCACTAGTACTCCTTTTCTTTTTGCGAATACAGACTAACACGGCTGCTACTCTGAACCAGTAAGAGCAGGCACTTACCACGGCAGACAGTGATTTTGATTCTTTCTTTTATACCTCTATAACTAGCTAAGGGATAAGAATACACCTAAATTCTTAGAGTATATGCCTTTACAGACAGGCCTGACTAGCTATATCCTAACACTCCCAGCCTTTTTTTTCGGGATCCTCCTGCCCAGGTATCCCTGGAAAAGCATAGGACATATAGCGACACATTTCCTGATAAGGCCAGGCATCAAGGTGGAAGGTGTCGATATTCCATTTATGCCACTGCCCCTTGTGTAGTATAGTGCCCTGCACCCTCTCTCGTGCAGGCATACCACACCTATTCCAATTAGTGTTCCCAGACTTCCCATTACAGTGGGCCCGAGAAGGTTGGGTCCGGGTTGCCTAGTACACTGCGGGGTGGGGAGGGCTTACTACATTACTTATAGGTTATCTCTATATGCAACGTAACACAAGTACAGTTAACAATACAAAATCCACAGCAACACCGAGTCCTGACCACTGCAGTATGGTCCAACAGCCGAGCCGCCACCAAAACACTGCCTCTCCTCCTTCGACAGGGTCATGATCTTATGTGTCCAGTTGCTGGCAGTTGCAAAAAGCTGTCCCTGCAGGTTTTACATGCTTTTGTCCCTATCATAAGTCCATTGAATGTTCACAGAGAAATGGGATATTGTCCAAACCAGCTTAACCACTTGGTATGGAATCAGGCGATATGCCCTGGTTTGAGTATTTACAGCAATAAGATTTACAGATGCATTTGTGCACCATAGTCCAGATAGCAGCATGTAGCTGTGTATAGTTTGATTATGGGCTGGTGTAATTGTGCCCTTAGTAATATGTATGTTCCCAGCAAAACACCTTGTACACCCAATTGTCCACCCCTTGCACAGGCCATTGATCCTGCTCCTCCATAGTCACAGGAGAGGGGCACAGCCAAACACCTTCTGTTGATTTACACTATTTTACACACCCCTCCATTGATTCCCAGTAAGCTCCTTCTCATTATTTCTATATTATTTCTTGTGGGGACCACCTTAGTTGCCATTCCATTTCCAGGCACCACGGTAGCTAGTACACAGGTGCTTGCCTCCTAGTTGGGCATTCTGCATTCCCATACACATCTCCCCACCAAGGTCAGCCTTCTGAAGCCATCCCCTACCCATGTCATGAGGTTTCTTGTTTATTGAAACACAACAATGCTAGCAACAAGACAAACACCACACACAAAACAACACAAAACATAGATCCATGGTATTCTGACAGGTTATTCTTCTGCAGGCGCCAGCTTGCTTGTAGAGTGTCTGAAAAACAAAAGAAACAATTTCCACCACCCCCTAGTGGGGACAGATTATTGCTTAATAATACTACTACTTCCTTTTACAAATTTCCTTGCTAATTGTAGAAAAAAACCCAGAAGAATTACCTCCAAGCTGTCCTTATTTTGTTCTATAGTCAGGCTACTGAGCTACCCCACTCACTGGTCATTTAGGAAATTCATGAGGTGGTGTACCTCAGTTTCCCCTCTTGTACAACCGACCAAGTTTGTAATAGTTTCTCTGCCGTACCAAACAGTGGAGACGACATCAATTAAGAGCACACTCACAGACATTCTCGTTTCCCTTTCTGGGTATGTGTGGTGAGACTGTGCTCCTCAGCTAGACAAGTAGGTGTCCATCCCAATATCTGTTATGTGTTCAGATGGGCCTCAGGGCCCTCTGTAGCTCTAATAGGCAAATGGTCCCATGCAGAGCCACTTGCCATCAGCCTCCTGTCTATGCTACAGAAGGGGCCACATCAGCATTGAATCCTCCCAGCCTTGGACACAGGAGGCAGCGATGGAAATAATGAGACTCCATGAAACTGTGTGAGATTCTCCAGGGACCTGGGATTATTTCGGGTCTCACCCAGAGGGGCTCGAACACTTTGTATAGTGGAGGTCCTGAGAGCCACTGACCCAAACTATAAACTCTGTGTAGAATGGAAACCACTTCAAGCCAGAGGGTATTGCTGGATCCCAAGGACCCCTGGTTCCAGCACCTATGGTCTCAACATAGAATGGCCATGGGACTGATGGGCACTTGGCCCCCAAGGGCTGCCCAGGTCCCTGGGGCTCTGTCTCTGATTCATTAGCGCTGGAGGTTTCTCTCTACTCAGGAAGGAGAGAAGATTTCTGCCCAAAGAAGGACAGAAGAGTCTGTCCAAATCTTCCGTACAAAGGAAGGCGGTTGAGGTAGTTGAGGCCATAAAGGAAGTCTGGGGAATTGCTAGAGGAGAGGGCTGCTCTCTCTCTTTCCTCTGACTAGGAGAACAGGAGTTGAGCTTCCAGGGTCAGAAGCTGATGCCTGCCTTCATTGTGAGGCACAACTCCTGGCTGAGCAGCTGCTGAGCAGGAACAGTCAGCGTGGATTAACCAAGGGCAAGTCATGCCTAACTAACCTAATTGCCTTCTACGATGAGATAACTGGCTCTGTGGATGAGGGGAAAGCAGTGAACTAGTTAGCAAAGCCTTTGATATGGTCTCCCACAGTATTCTTGCCAGCAAGTTAAAGAAGTATGGGCTGGATGAATGGAAGTGAATATAAAGTGGAAAGGAAGAAGGATGTGGAAAAATGGGAAAGAGTCCAGTGAAGGGCAACAAAAATGACTCGGGGGCTGGAGCCTTATGAGGAAAGGCTGAGGGAACTGGGATTACTTCGTGTGCAGAGGAGAAGAACGAAGAAAGGGGGTTCCAAAGAGGGTGGAGCTAGACTGTTCTCCGTGGTAGCAGATAACAGAAAGAGGCGTAATGGTCTCAAGTTGCAGTGGGGGAGGGTTAGGCTGGCTATTAGGAAAAACTTTTTCACTAGGAGGGTGGTGAAGCACTGGAATGGGTTACCGAGGGAGGTAGTGGAATCTCCTTCCTTAGAGGTTTTGAAGGTCAGGCTTGAAAAAAACCTCTGTCTGGGATGATTTAGTTAGGGACTGAGTCTCCCAGGCTGAGGGCAGGAGACGGGGTGGGGAGCGAGGTACCCAGCGCCCAGCCCGGCCCAGACCCATTTCCTGCAGCATCCCACGGTAGATTGACTTTTCTGGGACAAGGGGAGGAGCAGAGAGAGAAAAAGACAGTTCCTACCTCTGCCTAGCTCCCCGCAAGCTGCTGGGGGAGTGTGCAGGCACAATGTCAAGAGAAATCTCTCAAAGTGGCTCCTTTTGATTCTACTCTTTTCTACTGTTCTGTTCAGAGAATCGGTTACTAGGAGGGTTTAAGATTTTCTCTGTAAATTTAGGATTTGTGAGAAATTATAAAGTATAACATATATATAGAGCTACAGTTTGTGTCATCCCTTTCCACAGTTTCCTTTCTCTCCAGTGTAAGGAATTGTTTCAGAGTAGCAGCCGTGTTACTCTGTATTCGCAAAAAGAAAAGGAGTACTTGTGGCATCTTAGAGACTAACCAATTTATTGGAGCATAAACTCAGATGTCAAGAATTATAACATTCATAAACCAGTCGGAGAACACTTCATTCTCTTTGGTCACGCGATTACAGTCATGAAAGTTGCGATATTACAACAGAAAAACTTCAGAAACAGACTTCAAGGAGAGACTGCTGAATTGGAATTCATTTGCAAATTGGATACAATTAATTTAGGCTTGATAGCGACTGGGAGTGGTTGAGTCATTCCGCAAAGTAACCTATTTCCCCTTGTTTATTCCTGCCCCCCTCCCCCCCCCCACTGTTCCTCAGACGTTCGTGTTAAACCCTGGATTTGTGCTGGAAATGGCCCACCTTGATTAGCATACACATTGTAAGGTGAGTGATCACTTTAGATAAGCTATTACCAGCAGGAGAGTGGGGTGGGGGGAGAGAAAACCTTTTGAAGTGATAAACACCCATTTTTTCATGGTCTCTGTGTATAAAAACACGCTCACTGTATTTTCTACAGTATGCATCCGATGAAGTGAGCTGTAGCTCACGAAAGCTTATGCTCAAATAAATTGGTTAGTCTCTAAGGTGCCACATGTACTCCTTTTCTTAGTGTAAGGAATGACTCTTGCCTGCATTCCTTCTTTAGCCCATCATATGATGGGACCATAAAAGAATATAAGGAGGAGAATCTTTACCAGCATATACAGAGAGTGCAAGAGGCCACCAATAAATCCAAAGGGAATGTTACCCAAAGTCTTGAAAAGAGACAACTCTAAGAGCCCGCGCAAGTTAGAAAAAGCCTCAAGGGGAGAAAGGGAGTGAAACCACTAACCATGCAGGAGACTTCCTGAATGGCCTCATTTTCCAAAGCACACACCCAGGGGAGAAACCAAACATATGTATAGAATATGGGAAAAGTTTGGCTCAGAACTCAGACCTCGTTAATCATCAGAGATCCACATTGGACAGAAACCCTATAAGTGTATGTACTGTGGGAAAAGGTTCAATGTGAGCTCTACTTCACCACGGCAAGGTAAGTGTGTGCGTGTATGTTTTAAAACATATTTTTTGAAAGAGTTAGTTTTAATGTTTAAATTGTGAGTTAGGGGCCTATGGAAGAGATAAGCGTGGGATTTTACAGTATTTTTGTTTCAAAACAGTTTGTTTTTTAATCTGCAAAATGTGATGTGTTTTTAAAACGGCTTGTTTTAAAATTAGTTCGTGTTTAAATTGTTGTTGGTGATTTAGGGAACCTATGCAAGACATAGTTATGGGGGGGATTTTAAAGGTATTTTATTGCACACTTTGTTTTTGGGTACATGGTGGAAATATAAAATTCTCGGTTTTAGAGAAACACTAGTGGTGGAAATGAACCAAAACCTGTGTTTGTTGTACAGCCTGAAGTGGATTACCTTGTTTTAAAGCTATGACTTTTTAAATAGAAAAACACCTTAATAAGTATTTTATTTTTTAACTTTACAAGACAGTTTCATTTGTTTTATAATAATAATGTTGTCTGCTCTAAAACATGAGAGATTCTTAGACAAGAGGGTAAACAAGCTCAAAAGAGAAAGAAAAGAGACATCTGAAAAGGAAAATTCACCAGCATCAATGGCTGATGGATGGCTGAAGCCCAGTAAATATGTTTTGCTTATTGTTTTGACTATTTCATGAGTTTTTCTATTTTAAGCAAATACATAGCTGTGGGTGAGAAAGATGGTAAAGTTTTAAAATGTTTATTTGATGCTAAGTTGGAACACCTCCGTTTTTCTTAATCAGGCATGGGCAGTTCTCCTGACAATGCTGTAGTCCGAGCTACAGGGAAACCTCCACCAGAACCACCAAAGAACCAGGAATCTGCTCCGATACCTTTAACAACAACAACAACGCCAACGCAAACAGCAGAAGAGTGCAGTCGAAGCAGCAGGACAGTCCAAAGCGCACATACGTCAAGCCAAAGGACAAAACAAAAGACTTTGGTAAAAAGCACCCACACAAACATAACTCCAGTTCCTCAGCTGTCAGCACCACACCAAGTCCTGAGAAAACTGTGAGCGAAAACACACCCATTCATAAACCTGGAGCAAACTTTTTAGTGGTTGTCAATAAAAAAGCCAAGAACTGAAAGCTCCAGCGATGCAGGGGTAGCTCCTTATGAAGTATCCAACAATTCTCGCGAACTATTCTCCCACCTCCATAAGGTCGGCACAGCTCTTCAGTATTCTAGAAAATTTGGGAAAAATATGACGCTTCGTTCAGAAAGCTGATGGACGCTGTATCCTCAGAGGTTCTCAAAGAAAGGAAGACTGGAAACTACATCAAAAATGCAAAAGCTCTTGCAGCTGAATTTGAAAAACACTTCAGTTTTTCTGAGGGTTGTTCTGAGCAGGCATGACTAGTCATGGAAAGGGGCTTTCGTAAAAGGGGCATCCTCAAAGCTACACATTAGCTAAGGCGTAAACAAAAGGGGCGGGCAGTGTTGGCGGATAAACGTACGTCTGCCGAAAAGTTACAGGCCAGGGTCGCTGAAATTTTTTAAAAAAGGCTAAAGAGGTGATGAGGATCAAAAAACAAAAAGAGACGCCCCCTACTCTGGAGGCTCTGAAATTGGTGTGTCTGAGATTGGGGAGGCGGAATCCGACCTGGGGGCAGTGGTGACTCTCACAGAGTCTGGTTTAGAAAATTCCCCAGAAGGCTTTCTTGATGGGTCCCCGTATACTTCTGATGATCCTCACGCTGGCCCTTGGAGTCTGACTCTCAAATAGCATCTGATGTAGAAAAAGCAGCTGACGGTTCCGTAGCGGAACCCCCAAGTAACCCTGAAAATGCAGATGCAGACCCCCCAAACAGACGTGTATATAGAGAGAGTGAGAAATTGTCAAAGGGAATTACCTAGGTTTGGGGGTTCGGCGTATCGTGAAGAATTTTGTTTTGTCAATCTTGAGAGAATTAAATCAGCTCAGCAGGTCGTTGAAGCCATACACGGGGGATACAGTGGCCGCAGAGTTTTGAATTTTTTCCTCTATAGTCAAATCCTCCATAAAAAGAGACCATGTTTAGTAGACCTGACTTACACTGGTACTAATCTGTGTTTTGCGGGTGGGTTCTTGGCTGTCATGTCTGACTGTAAAGCAACAGACGTGGAATTGTTAGACTGGGTGAGAAAGTTGCATGAGAAACTGGGGTGGTCAGATCAAAAAAAGATTATGCTCAGCATCATAGCGGCGTTTGAACAGCATTTAGGAGTCAACATACAGGTGGTGCTCTATGCGGCAAACGGTGGCTGTTTTTTTTTTTTTTAAATGGGAGTTCCAGTGTACGCCAAGACTTTTTTCATCGTGTTGCATGATGAGCATTATTATGGGGTTCTGGATGTGAAAAAGCTGTTCGGTGTGAAAAATTATTGTGAGTTTTACCACACAGTGTACAGTGATAGCCATTCTTGCAGGTATCGTTGGTGCCTCTGCTTGAGTGCAACGTTCTCAGACAGCGTGGGTGTGCAGCTGAGGTGTCCTAGCTGTAGACTGTATTGTTGCTCCAAAGAATGTTTAGAGAGACAAGTAGACTGCGCATCGAAAAAACAAGTCAAATGCCTGTCTAAAATTGTATGTGATCAGTGTCAGTCTTACGTGGACAAGGGACACAGGTGTAAGAGAAGGCGTTGTGAGCAGTGTCGGGGTTTGATCACCAGTGATGTAGATAGCCACCTGTGTTTTATGTATAGCATTAGAAATTATATTTTTTTACAGTTTTGAATGCAGGCAGGAGATGGGCCTGCATGTGCACAATTAGATTTTTGCTATGTCCCTAAAGCTAGAACGATCCTGGGAATTTAAGGGTGGTGAGTGTCTGTCTACATTTGTTAAGACCTTTATTGGCAGAAAGTTCCGGGACTGCAAGACAGAACAAGGAGTAATGGTCTCAAGTTGCGGTGGGGGAGACTTAGGTTGGATATTAGGAAAAACTTTTCACTAGGAGGGTGGTGAAACACTGGAATGTGTTACCTAGGGAGGTGGTGGAATCTCCTTCCCTAGAAGTTTTTAAGGTCAGGCTTGACAAAGCCCTGGCTGGGATGATTTAGTCAGGGATCGGTCCTGCTTTGAGCAGGGGGTTGGACTAGATGACCTCCCTTCCAACCCTGATATTCTATGATTCTTATGATTCTAAGTTCCTAGCGCACAATTCTAAAGATTATGAGGCATACTTCATTGTTAGACAGTTACTGAAGGAAAAGATGGGCCTAGAACTGATAACTCAGGGTAGTAAACTAATGTGTGTGGAAGTTAAGGCCCTGGGCATTTGTTTTATAGACTCATTACACTTCTTGCCCATGAAGCTTAGCAAGCTCCCACAGGTGATGGGGTCTGAAGATTGCAAAGGGCATTTCCCACATTTTTCATCACTTTAGAAAGCCAAATTTACGTGGGGCCTATGTCCAAGGTGGAGTACTATGGCGTAGACAGCATGATGCCTATGGAGAAAGCAGGATTTCTTCCCCGGTATCGGGACAACAGATATGAGATGTTTGACTTGCAGAAAAAGCTCGCGTATTATTCTCAGAAGGGTGTCAACATTTTGAGAAGGGCCTGTATCCTGTACAGAGAAGAGATCATGAGAATGTCAGAGACGGGAGATATTGTAGCGAGAGGCCCTGGTAAATTCACAGAGGTAAAATTGTGTATAGATCCTTTCTGGATAACGTTGGCATCTGTCTGCATGGCTATGTTTTTGCAGCCTAACACTGTAGCTCTTCTCCGTCCAGACAACTATCACAAGCAGAAAAAGAGATATTCGACCCCCTCTATTCAGTGGCTCTTGTATAACAAAGAAAATATACAGATACGGCATGCTTTACAGGGTAGGGAATTACACGTAGGCCCCCTACTTTCTAGACGGTTATGCCGTCGTTGATGGGGTACGCACAGCCTTTGAGTTTAATGGGTGTTTTTTTGCCAGGGTTGTATCACCTGTTATTGTGAAAAAGCACCCTACAATGGGGACTACTTTTGAGTTTCTTTATTAAAAGACTGAGCTCAAGACCGATTATCTGAAAGGACTTGGTTAAGTAGTGAGGAGACGAGTGGGAGGTGACGCTAGAAAGATAAAGAGCTTGCAGATTTCTTAAACAAAGCCCACCTGCCTCAGCCTCTCGTGCCTAGGGATGCTCTTTTTTGGGGGAGGACTAACACTATCCGCCTATATTACTAGTAATATTAGTAACTTGACTGCAATTCATGACATGCTGGCGAGACCCAGCAGCATATTCCTGAGCGGTTCGGGATCCATTCCTGCAGCCCAAAAGGGAAGACGGAACGCGTAGTAGAAAAAACGTTGAAAGATGGTGCCAAATGTGGACAGAAGCACAGGGATTGCTGGGATGCGATTTGATGCATCACGGGGCATTGGGACAGACCCCAGAATGCCCCGCACCCCCCTACTGAAATTTAACTAACCAATCCTAACCTATTGAACATGATTATTTAACCAATTATATCCCACCACTTTAATTAGTTTACACCCAGCAAAATTAATTATACAGCAGACAGAAACAATCACAGAACCAGACAGAGATTATACAAACAATGGGGAAATGGGGACTACAGTGATAGAACAAATACAGAAATGAGGATTTCACATCCCAGCTATTGATAAGTGAGTTCATGCCAGAAAGGATGCTATCAAACTAAGTTTCCTTTTACATTTTCTAGGCACTTCCCTTTCTCTGGAGGTGATAGGCATTATCAGGACAGGATTGTATTCCTAACAGCCCAATAGCACCTGCTTTCAATGTGACTAGTTTGGAATGTAAGGATGTGACCGTTCGCTTCCCAGCTTATGGCTGCCTCTGCTGCTTAGCCAAAGATCTTAGCCTAAGAACAGGGCCTCAGACTGTCACAGTAAGAGAAAAAAGAAAAGGAGTACTAGTGGCACCTTAGAGACTAACCAAATTATTTGAGCATAAGCTTTCGTGAGCTCCAGCTCACTTCGTCGGATGCTGTAGCTCACGAAAGCTTATGCTCAAATAAATCGGTTAGTCTCTAAGGTGCCACTAGTACTCCTTTTCTTTTTGCGAATACAGACTAACACGGCTGCTACTCTGAACCAGTAAGAGCAGGCACTTACCACGGCAGACAGTGATTTTGATTCTTTCTTTTATACCTCTATAACTAGCTAAGGGATAAGAATACACCTAAATTCTTAGAGTATATGCCTTTACAGACAGGCCTGACTAGCTATATCCTAACACTCCCAGCCTTTTTTTTCGGGATCCTCCTGCCCAGGTATCCCTGGAAAAGCATAGGACATATAGCGACACATTTCCTGATAAGGCCAGGCATCAAGGTGGAAGGTGTCGATATTCCATTTATGCCACTGCCCCTTGTGTAGTATAGTGCCCTGCACCCTCTCTCGTGCAGGCATACCACACCTATTCCAATTAGTGTTCCCAGACTTCCCATTACAGTGGGCCCGAGAAGGTTGGGTCCGGGTTGCCTAGTACACTGCGGGGTGGGGAGGGCTTACTACATTACTTATAGGTTATCTCTATATGCAACGTAACACAAGTACAGTTAACAATACAAAATCCACAGCAACACCGAGTCCTGACCACTGCAGTATGGTCCAACAGCCGAGCCGCCACCAAAACACTGCCTCTCCTCCTTCGACAGGGTCATGATCTTATGTGTCCAGTTGCTGGCAGTTGCAAAAAGCTGTCCCTGCAGGTTTTACATGCTTTTGTCCCTATCATAAGTCCATTGAATGTTCACAGAGAAATGGGATATTGTCCAAACCAGCTTAACCACTTGGTATGGAATCAGGCGATATGCCCTGGTTTGAGTATTTACAGCAATAAGATTTACAGATGCATTTGTGCACCATAGTCCAGATAGCAGCATGTAGCTGTGTATAGTTTGATTATGGGCTGGTGTAATTGTGCCCTTAGTAATATGTATGTTCCCAGCAAAACACCTTGTACACCCAATTGTCCACCCCTTGCACAGGCCATTGATCCTGCTCCTCCATAGTCACAGGAGAGGGGCACAGCCAAACACCTTCTGTTGATTTACACTATTTTACACACCCCTCCATTGATTCCCAGTAAGCTCCTTCTCATTATTTCTATATTATTTCTTGTGGGGACCACCTTAGTTGCCATTCCATTTCCAGGCACCACGGTAGCTAGTACACAGGTGCTTGCCTCCTAGTTGGGCATTCTGCATTCCCATACACATCTCCCCACCAAGGTCAGCCTTCTGAAGCCATCCCCTACCCATGTCATGAGGTTTCTTGTTTATTGAAACACAACAATGCTAGCAACAAGACAAACACCACACACAAAACAACACAAAACATAGATCCATGGTATTCTGACAGGTTATTCTTCTGCAGGCGCCAGCTTGCTTGTAGAGTGTCTGAAAAACAAAAGAAACAATTTCCACCACCCCCTAGTGGGGACAGATTATTGCTTAATAATACTACTACTTCCTTTTACAAATTTCCTTGCTAATTGTAGAAAAAAACCCAGAAGAATTACCTCCAAGCTGTCCTTATTTTGTTCTATAGTCAGGCTACTGAGCTACCCCACTCACTGGTCATTTAGGAAATTCATGAGGTGGTGTACCTCAGTTTCCCCTCTTGTACAACCGACCAAGTTTGTAATAGTTTCTCTGCCGTACCAAACAGTGGAGACGACATCAATTAAGAGCACACTCACAGACATTCTCGTTTCCCTTTCTGGGTATGTGTGGTGAGACTGTGCTCCTCAGCTAGACAAGTAGGTGTCCATCCCAATATCTGTTATGTGTTCAGATGGGCCTCAGGGCCCTCTGTAGCTCTAATAGGCAAATGGTCCCATGCAGAGCCACTTGCCATCAGCCTCCTGTCTATGCTACAGAAGGGGCCACATCAGCATTGAATCCTCCCAGCCTTGGACACAGGAGGCAGCGATGGAAATAATGAGACTCCATGAAACTGTGTGAGATTCTCCAGGGACCTGGGATTATTTCGGGTCTCACCCAGAGGGGCTCGAACACTTTGTATAGTGGAGGTCCTGAGAGCCACTGACCCAAACTATAAACTCTGTGTAGAATGGAAACCACTTCAAGCCAGAGGGTATTGCTGGATCCCAAGGACCCCTGGTTCCAGCACCTATGGTCTCAACATAGAATGGCCATGGGACTGATGGGCACTTGGCCCCCAAGGGCTGCCCAGGTCCCTGGGGCTCTGTCTCTGATTCATTAGCGCTGGAGGTTTCTCTCTACTCAGGAAGGAGAGAAGATTTCTGCCCAAAGAAGGACAGAAGAGTCTGTCCAAATCTTCCGTACAAAGGAAGGCGGTTGAGGTAGTTGAGGCCATAAAGGAAGTCTGGGGAATTGCTAGAGGAGAGGGCTGCTCTCTCTCTTTCCTCTGACTAGGAGAACAGGAGTTGAGCTTCCAGGGTCAGAAGCTGATGCCTGCCTTCATTGTGAGGCACAACTCCTGGCTGAGCAGCTGCTGAGCAGGAACAGTCAGCGTGGATTAACCAAGGGCAAGTCATGCCTAACTAATCTAATTGCCTTCTACGATGAGATAACTGGCTCTGTGGATGAGGGGAAAGCAGTGAACTAGTTAGCAAAGCCTTTGATATGGTCTCCCACAGTATTCTTGCCAGCAAGTTAAAGAAGTATGGGCTGGATGAATGGACTATAAAGTGGAAAGGAAGAAGGATGTGGAAAAATGGGAAAGAGTCCAGTGAAGGGCAACAAAAATGACTCGGGGGCTGGAGCCTTATGAGGAAAGGCTGAGGGAACTGGGATTACTTCGTGTGCAGAGGAGAAGAACGAAGAAAGGGGGTTCCAAAGAGGGTGGAGCTAGACTGTTCTCCGTGGTAGCAGATAACAGAAAGAGGCGTAATGGTCTCAAGTTGCAGTGGGGGAGGGTTAGGCTGGCTATTAGGAAAAACTTTTTCACTAGGAGGGTGGTGAAGCACTGGAATGGGTTACCGAGGGAGGTAGTGGAATCTCCTTCCTTAGAGGTTTTGAAGGTCAGGCTTGAAAAAAACCTCTGTCTGGGATGATTTAGTTAGGGACTGAGTCTCCCAGGCTGAGGGCAGGAGACGGGGTGGGGAGCGAGGTACCCAGCGCCCAGCCCGGCCCAGACCCATTTCCTGCAGCATCCCACGGTAGATTGACTTTTCTGGGACAAGGGGAGGAGCAGAGAGAGAAAAAGACAGTTCCTACCTCTGCCTAGCTCCCCGCAAGCTGCTGGGGGAGTGTGCAGGCACAATGTCAAGAGAAATCTCTCAAAGTGGCTCCTTTTGATTCTACTCTTTTCTACTGTTCTGTTCAGAGAATCGGTTACTAGGAGGGTTTAAGATTTTCTCTGTAAATTTAGGATTTGTGAGAAATTATAAAGTATAACATATATATAGAGCTACAGTTTGTGTCATCCCTTTCCACAGTTTCCTTTCTCTCCAGTGTAAGGAATTGTTTCAGAGTAGCAGCCGTGTTACTCTGTATTCGCAAAAAGAAAAGGAGTACTTGTGGCATCTTAGAGACTAACCAATTTATTGGAGCATAAACTCAGATGTCAAGAATTATAACATTCATAAACCAGTCGGAGAACACTTCATTCTCTTTGGTCACGCGATTACAGTCATGAAAGTTGCGATATTACAACAGAAAAACTTCAGAAACAGACTTCAAGGAGAGACTGCTGAATTGGAATTCATTTGCAAATTGGATACAATTAATTTAGGCTTGATAGCGACTGGGAGTGGTTGAGTCATTCCGCAAAGTAACCTATTTCCCCTTGTTTATTCCTGCCCCCTCCCCCCCCCACTGTTCCTCAGACGTTCGTGTTAAACCCTGGATTTGTGCTGGAAATGGCCCACCTTGATTAGCATACACATTGTAAGGCGAGTGATCACTTTAGATAAGCTATTACCAGCAGGAGAGTGGGGTGGGGGGAGAGAAAACCTTTTGAAGTGATAAACACCCATTTTTTCATGGTCTCTGTGTATAAAAACACGCTCACTGTATTTTCTACAGTATGCATCCGATGAAGTGAGCTGTAGCTCACGAAAGCTTATGCTCAAATAAATTGGTTAGTCTCTAAGGTGCCACATGTACTCCTTTTCTTAGTGTAAGGAATGACTCTTGCCTGCATTCCTTCTTTAGCCCATCATATGATGGGACCATAAAAGAATATAAGGAGGAGAATCTTTACCAGCATATACAGAGAGTGCAAGAGGCCACCAATAAATCCAAAGGGAATGTTACCCAAAGTCTTGAAAAGAGACAACTCTAAGAGCCCGCGCAAGTTAGAAAAAGCCTCAAGGGGAGAAAGGGAGTGAAACCACTAACCATGCAGGAGACTTCCTGAATGGCCTCATTTTCCAAAGCACACACCCAGGGGAGAAACCAAACATATGTATAGAATATGGGAAAAGTTTGGCTCAGAACTCAGACCTCGTTAATCATCAGAGATCCACATTGGACAGAAACCCTATAAGTGTATGTACTGTGGGAAAAGGTTCAATGTGAGCTCTACTTCACCACGGCAAGGTAAGTGTGTGCGTGTATGTTTTAAAACATATTTTTTGAAAGAGTTAGTTTTAATGTTTAAATTGTGAGTTAGGGGCCTATGGAAGAGATAAGCGTGGGATTTTACAGTATTTTGTTTCAAAACAGTTTGTTTTTTAATCTGCAAAATGTGATGTGTTTTTAAAACGGCTTGTTTTAAAATTAGTTCGTGTTTAAATTGTTGTTGGTGATTTAGGGAACCTATGCAAGACATAGTTATGGGGGGGATTTTAAAGGTATTTTATTGCACACTTTGTTTTTGGGTACATGGTGGAAATATAAAATTCTCGGTTTTAGAGAAACACTAGTGGTGGAAATGAACCAAAACCTGTGTTTGTTGTACAGCCTGAAGTGGATTACCTTGTTTTAAAGCTATGACTTTTTAAATAGAAAAACACCTTAATAAGTATTTTATTTTTTAACTTTACAAGACAGTTTCATTTGTTTTATAATAATAATGTTGTCTGCTCTAAAACATGAGAGATTCTTAGACAAGAGGGTAAACAAGCTCAAAAGAGAAAGAAAAGAGACATCTGAAAAGGAAAATTCACCAGCATCAATGGCTGATGGATGGCTGAAGCCCAGTAAATATGTTTTGCTTATTGTTTTGACTATTTCATGAGTTTTTCTATTTTAAGCAAATACATAGCTGTGGGTGAGAAAGATGGTAAAGTTTTAAAATGTTTATTTGATGCTAAGTTGGAACACCTCCGTTTTTCTTAATCAGGCATGGGCAGTTCTCCTGACAATGCTGTAGTCCGAGCTACAGGGAAACCTCCACCAGAACCACCAAAGAACCAGGAATCTGCTCCGATACCTTTAACAACAACAACAACGCCAACGCAAACAGCAGAAGAGTGCAGTCGAAGCAGCAGGACAGTCCAAAGCGCACATACGTCAAGCCAAAGGACAAAACAAAAGACTTTGGTAAAAAGCACCCACACAAACATAACTCCAGTTCCTCAGCTGTCAGCACCACACCAAGTCCTGAGAAAACTGTGAGCGAAAACACACCCATTCATAAACCTGGAGCAAACTTTTTAGTGGTTGTCAATAAAAAAGCCAAGAACTGAAAGCTCCAGCGATGCAGGGGTAGCTCCTTATGAAGTATCCAACAATTCTCGCGAACTATTCTCCCACCTCCATAAGGTCGGCACAGCTCTTCAGTATTCTAGAAAATTTGGGAAAAATATGACGCTTCGTTCAGAAAGCTGATGGACGCTGTATCCTCAGAGGTTCTCAAAGAAAGGAAGACTGGAAACTACATCAAAAATGCAAAAGCTCTTGCAGCTGAATTTGAAAAACACTTCAGTTTTTCTGAGGGTTGTTCTGAGCAGGCATGACTAGTCATGGAAAGGGGCTTTCGTAAAAGGGGCATCCTCAAAGCTACACATTAGCTAAGGCGTAAACAAAAGGGGCGGGCAGTGTTGGCGGATAAACGTACGTCTGCCGAAAAGTTACAGGCCAGGGTCGCTGAAATTTTTTAAAAAAGGCTAAAGAGGTGATGAGGATCAAAAAACAAAAAGAGACGCCCCCTACTCTGGAGGCTCTGAAATTGGTGTGTCTGAGATTGGGGAGGCGGAATCCGACCTGGGGGCAGTGGTGACTCTCACAGAGTCTGGTTTAGAAAATTCCCCAGAAGGCTTTCTTGATGGGTCCCCGTATACTTCTGATGATCCTCACGCTGGCCCTTGGAGTCTGACTCTCAAATAGCATCTGATGTAGAAAAAGCAGCTGACGGTTCCGTAGCGGAACCCCCAAGTAACCCTGAAAATGCAGATGCAGACCCCCCAAACAGACGTGTATATAGAGAGAGTGAGAAATTGTCAAAGGGAATTACCTAGGTTTGGGGGTTCGGCGTATCGTGAAGAATTTTGTTTTGTCAATCTTGAGAGAATTAAATCAGCTCAGCAGGTCGTTGAAGCCATACACGGGGGATACAGTGGCCGCAGAGTTTTGAATTTTTTCCTCTATAGTCAAATCCTCCATAAAAAGAGACCATGTTTAGTAGACCTGACTTACACTGGTACTAATCTGTGTTTTGCGGGTGGGTTCTTGGCTGTCATGTCTGACTGTAAAGCAACAGACGTGGAATTGTTAGACTGGGTGAGAAAGTTGCATGAGAAACTGGGGTGGTCAGATCAAAAAAAGATTATGCTCAGCATCATAGCGGCGTTTGAACAGCATTTAGGAGTCAACATACAGGTGGTGCTCTATGCGGCAAACGGTGGCTGTTTTTTTTTTTTTAAATGGGAGTTCCAGTGTACGCCAAGACTTTTTTCATCGTGTTGCATGATGAGCATTATTATGGGGTTCTGGATGTGAAAAAGCTGTTCGGTGTGAAAAATTATTGTGAGTTTTACCACACAGTGTACAGTGATAGCCATTCTTGCAGGTATCGTTGGTGCCTCTGCTTGAGTGCAACGTTCTCAGACAGCGTGGGTGTGCAGCTGAGGTGTCCTAGCTGTAGACTGTATTGTTGCTCCAAAGAATGTTTAGAGAGACAAGTAGACTGCGCATCGAAAAAACAAGTCAAATGCCTGTCTAAAATTGTATGTGATCAGTGTCAGTCTTACGTGGACAAGGGACACAGGTGTAAGAGAAGGCGTTGTGAGCAGTGTCGGGGTTTGATCACCAGTGATGTAGATAGCCACCTGTGTTTTATGTATAGCATTAGAAATTATATTTTTTTACAGTTTTGAATGCAGGCAGGAGATGGGCCTGCATGTGCACAATTAGATTTTTGCTATGTCCCTAAAGCTAGAACGATCCTGGGAATTTAAGGGTGGTGAGTGTCTGTCTACATTTGTTAAGACCTTTATTGGCAGAAAGTTCCGGGACTGCAAGACAGAACAAGGAGTAATGGTCTCAAGTTGCGGTGGGGGAGACTTAGGTTGGATATTAGGAAAAACTTTTCACTAGGAGGGTGGTGAAACACTGGAATGTGTTACCTAGGGAGGTGGTGGAATCTCCTTCCCTAGAAGTTTTTAAGGTCAGGCTTGACAAAGCCCTGGCTGGGATGATTTAGTCAGGGATCGGTCCTGCTTTGAGCAGGGGGTTGGACTAGATGACCTCCCTTCCAACCCTGATATTCTATGATTCTTATGATTCTAAGTTCCTAGCGCACAATTCTAAAGATTATGAGGCATACTTCATTGTTAGACAGTTACTGAAGGAAAAGATGGGCCTAGAACTGATAACTCAGGGTAGTAAACTAATGTGTGTGGAAGTTAAGGCCCTGGGCATTTGTTTTATAGACTCATTACACTTCTTGCCCATGAAGCTTAGCAAGCTCCCACAGGTGATGGGGTCTGAAGATTGCAAAGGGCATTTCCCACATTTTTCATCACTTTAGAAAGCCAAATTTACGTGGGGCCTATGTCCAAGGTGGAGTACTATGGCGTAGACAGCATGATGCCTATGGAGAAAGCAGGATTTCTTCCCCGGTATCGGGACAACAGATATGAGATGTTTGACTTGCAGAAAAAGCTCGCGTATTATTCTCAGAAGGGTGTCAACATTTTGAGAAGGGCCTGTATCCTGTACAGAGAAGAGATCATGAGAATGTCAGAGACGGGAGATATTGTAGCGAGAGGCCCTGGTAAATTCACAGAGGTAAAATTGTGTATAGATCCTTTCTGGATAACGTTGGCATCTGTCTGCATGGCTATGTTTTTGCAGCCTAACACTGTAGCTCTTCTCCGTCCAGACAACTATCACAAGCAGAAAAAGAGATATTCGACCCCCTCTATTCAGTGGCTCTTGTATAACAAAGAAAATATACAGATACGGCATGCTTTACAGGGTAGGGAATTACACGTAGGCCCCCTACTTTCTAGACGGTTATGCCGTCGTTGATGGGGTACGCACAGCCTTTGAGTTTAATGGGTGTTTTTTTGCCAGGGTTGTATCACCTGTTATTGTGAAAAAGCACCCTACAATGGGGACTACTTTTGAGTTTCTTTATTAAAAGACTGAGCTCAAGACCGATTATCTGAAAGGACTTGGTTAAGTAGTGAGGAGACGAGTGGGAGGTGACGCTAGAAAGATAAAGAGCTTGCAGATTTCTTAAACAAAGCCCAGCTGCCTCAGCCTCTCGTGCCTAGGGATGCTCTTTTTTGGGGGAGGACTAACACTATCCGCCTATATTACTAGTAATATTAGTAACTTGACTGCAATTCATGACATGCTGGCGAGACCCAGCAGCATATTCCTGAGCGGTTCGGGATCCATTCCTGCAGCCCAAAAGGGAAGACGGAACGCGTAGTAGAAAAAACGTTGAAAGATGGTGCCAAATGTGGACAGAAGCACAGGGATTGCTGGGATGCGATTTGATGCATCACGGGGCATTGGGACAGACCCCAGAATGCCCCGCACCCCCCTACTGAAATTTAACTAACCAATCCTAACCTATTGAACATGATTATTTAACCAATTATATCCCACCACTTTAATTAGTTTACACCCAGCAAAATTAATTATACAGCAGACAGAAACAATCACAGAACCAGACAGAGATTATACAAACAATGGGGAAATGGGGACTACAGTGATAGAACAAATACAGAAATGAGGATTTCACATCCCAGCTATTGATAAGTGAGTTCATGCCAGAAAGGATGCTATCAAACTAAGTTTCCTTTTACATTTTCTAGGCACTTCCCTTTCTCTGGAGGTGATAGGCATTATCAGGACAGGATTGTATTCCTAACAGCCCAATAGCACCTGCTTTCAATGTGACTAGTTTGGAATGTAAGGATGTGACCGTTCGCTTCCCAGCTTATGGCTGCCTCTGCTGCTTAGCCAAAGATCTTAGCCTAAGAACAGGGCCTCAGACTGTCACAGTAAGAGAAAAAAGAAAAGGAGTACTAGTGGCACCTTAGAGACTAACCAAATTATTTGAGCATAAGCTTTCGTGAGCTCCAGCTCACTTCGTCGGATGCTGTAGCTCACGAAAGCTTATGCTCAAATAAATCGGTTAGTCTCTAAGGTGCCACTAGTACTCCTTTTCTTTTTGCGAATACAGACTAACACGGCTGCTACTCTGAACCAGTAAGAGCAGGCACTTACCACGGCAGACAGTGATTTTGATTCTTTCTTTTATACCTCTATAACTAGCTAAGGGATAAGAATACACCTAAATTCTTAGAGTATATGCCTTTACAGACAGGCCTGACTAGCTATATCCTAACACTCCCAGCCTTTTTTTTCGGGATCCTCCTGCCCAGGTATCCCTGGAAAAGCATAGGACATATAGCGACACATTTCCTGATAAGGCCAGGCATCAAGGTGGAAGGTGTCGATATTCCATTTATGCCACTGCCCCTTGTGTAGTATAGTGCCCTGCACCCTCTCTCGTGCAGGCATACCACACCTATTCCAATTAGTGTTCCCAGACTTCCCATTACAGTGGGCCCGAGAAGGTTGGGTCCGGGTTGCCTAGTACACTGCGGGGTGGGGAGGGCTTACTACATTACTTATAGGTTATCTCTATATGCAACGTAACACAAGTACAGTTAACAATACAAAATCCACAGCAACACCGAGTCCTGACCACTGCAGTATGGTCCAACAGCCGAGCCGCCACCAAAACACTGCCTCTCCTCCTTCGACAGGGTCATGATCTTATGTGTCCAGTTGCTGGCAGTTGCAAAAAGCTGTCCCTGCAGGTTTTACATGCTTTTGTCCCTATCATAAGTCCATTGAATGTTCACAGAGAAATGGGATATTGTCCAAACCAGCTTAACCACTTGGTATGGAATCAGGCGATATGCCCTGGTTTGAGTATTTACAGCAATAAGATTTACAGATGCATTTGTGCACCATAGTCCAGATAGCAGCATGTAGCTGTGTATAGTTTGATTATGGGCTGGTGTAATTGTGCCCTTAGTAATATGTATGTTCCCAGCAAAACACCTTGTACACCCAATTGTCCACCCCTTGCACAGGCCATTGATCCTGCTCCTCCATAGTCACAGGAGAGGGGCACAGCCAAACACCTTCTGTTGATTTACACTATTTTACACACCCCTCCATTGATTCCCAGTAAGCTCCTTCTCATTATTTCTATATTATTTCTTGTGGGGACCACCTTAGTTGCCATTCCATTTCCAGGCACCACGGTAGCTAGTACACAGGTGCTTGCCTCCTAGTTGGGCATTCTGCATTCCCATACACATCTCCCCACCAAGGTCAGCCTTCTGAAGCCATCCCCTACCCATGTCATGAGGTTTCTTGTTTATTGAAACACAACAATGCTAGCAACAAGACAAACACCACACACAAAACAACACAAAACATAGATCCATGGTATTCTGACAGGTTATTCTTCTGCAGGCGCCAGCTTGCTTGTAGAGTGTCTGAAAAACAAAAGAAACAATTTCCACCACCCCCTAGTGGGGACAGATTATTGCTTAATAATACTACTACTTCCTTTTACAAATTTCCTTGCTAATTGCAGAAAAAAAACCAGAAGAATTACCTCCAAGCTGTCCTTATTTTGTTCTATAGTCAGGCTACTGAGCTACCCCACTCACTGGTCATTTAGGAAATTCATGAGGTGGTGTACCTCAGTTTCCCCTCTTGTACAACCGACCAAGTTTGTAATAGTTTCTCTGCCGTACCAAACAGTGGAGACGACATCAATTAAGAGCACACTCACAGGCATTCTCGTTTCCCTTTCTGGGTATGTGTGGTGAGACTGTGCTCCTCAGCTAGACAAGTAGGTGTCCATCCCAATATCTGTTATGTGTTCAGATGGGCCTCAGGGCCCTCTGTAGCTCTAATAGGCAAATGGTCCCATGCAGAGCCACTTGCCATCAGCCTCCTGTCTATGCTACAGAAGGGGCCACATCAGCATTGAATCCTCCCAGCCTTGGACACAGGAGGCAGCGATGGAAATAATGACACTCCATGAAACTGTGTGAGATTCTCCAGGGACCTGGGATTATTTCGGGTCTCACCCAGAGGGGCTCGAACACTTTGTATAGTGGAGGTCCTGAGAGCCACTGACCCAAACTATAAACTCTGTGTAGAATGGAAACCACTTCAAGCCAGAGGGTATTGCTGGATCCCAAGGACCCCTGGTTCCAGCACCTATGGTCTCAACATAGAATGGCCATGGGACTGATGGGCACTTGGCCCCCAAGGGCTGCCCAGGTCCCTGGGGCTCTGTCTCTGATTCATTAGCGCTGGAGGTTTCTCTCTACTCAGGAAGGAGAGAAGATTTCTGCCCAAAGAAGGACAGAAGAGTCTGTCCAAATCTTCCGTACAAAGGAAGGCGGTTGAGGTAGTTGAGGCCATAAAGGAAGTCTGGGGAATTGCTAGAGGAGAGGGCTGCTCTCTCTCTTTCCTCTGACTAGGAGAACAGGAGTTGAGCTTCCAGGGTCAGAAGCTGATGCCTGCCTTCATTGTGAGGCACAACTCCTGGCTGAGCTTAGCTGCTGAGCAGGAACAGTCAGCGTGGATTAACCAAGGGCAAGTCATGCCTAACTAATCTAATTGCCTTCTACGATGAGATAACTGGCTCTGTGGATGAGAGGAAAGCAGTGAACTAGTTAGCAAAGCCTTTGATATGGTCTCCCACAGTATTCTTGCCAGCAAGTTAAAGAAGTATGGGCTGGATGAATGGACTATAAAGTGGAAAGGAAGAAGGATGTGGAAAAATGGGAAAGAGTCCAGTGAAGGGCAACAAAAATGACTCGGGGGCTGGAGCCTTATGAGGAAAGGCTGAGGGAACTGGGATTACTTCGTGTGCAGAGGAGAAGAACGAAGAAAGGGGGTTCCAAAGAGGGTGGAGCTAGACTGTTCTCCGTGGTAGCAGATAACAGAAAGAGGCGTAATGGTCTCAAGTTGCAGTGGGGGAGGGTTAGGCTGGCTATTAGGAAAAACTTTTTCACTAGGAGGGTGGTGAAGCACTGGAATGGGTTACCGAGGGAGGTAGTGGAATCTCCTTCCTTAGAGGTTTTGAAGGTCAGGCTTGAAAAAAACCTCTGTCTGGGATGATTTAGTTAGGGACTGAGTCTCCCAGGCTGAGGGCAGGAGACGGGGTGGGGAGCGAGGTACCCAGCGCCCAGCCCGGCCCAGACCCATTTCCTGCAGCATCCCACGGTAGATTGACTTTTCTGGGACAAGGGGAGGAGCAGAGAGAGAAAAAGACAGTTCCTACCTCTGCCTAGCTCCCCGCAAGCTGCTGGGGGAGTGTGCAGGCACAATGTCAAGAGAAATCTCTCAAAGTGGCTCCTTTTGATTCTACTCTTTTCTACTGTTCTGTTCAGAGAATCGGTTACTAGGCGGGTTTAAGATTTTCTCTGTAAATTTAGGATTTGTGAGAAATTATAAAGTATAACATATATATAGAGCTACAGTTTGTGTCATCCCTTTCCACAGTTTCCTTTCTCTCCAGTGTAAGGAATTGTTTCAGAGTAGCAGCCGTGTTACTCTGTATTCGCAAAAAGAAAAGGAGTACTTGTGGCATCTTAGAGACTAACCAATTTATTGGAGCATAAACTCAGATGTCAAGAATTATAACATTCATAAACCAGTCGGAGAACACTTCATTCTCTTTGGTCACGCGATTACAGTCATGAAAGTTGCGATATTACAACAGAAAAACTTCAGAAACAGACTTCAAGGAGAGACTGCTGAATTGGAATTCATTTGCAAATTGGATACAATTAATTTAGGCTTGATAGCGACTGGGAGTGGTTGAGTCATTCCGCAAAGTAACCTATTTCCCCTTGTTTATTCCTGCCCCCTCCCCCCCCCCACTGTTCCTCAGACGTTCGTGTTAAACCCTGGATTTGTGCTGGAAATGGCCCACCTTGATTAGCATACACATTGTAAGGCGAGTGATCACTTTAGATAAGCTATTACCAGCAGGAGAGTGGGGTGGGGGGAGAGAAAACCTTTTGAAGTGATAAACACCCATTTTTTCATGGTCTCTGTGTATAAAAACACGCTCACTGTATTTTCTACAGTATGCATCCGATGAAGTGAGCTGTAGCTCACGAAAGCTTATGCTCAAATAAATTGGTTAGTCTCTAAGGTGCCACATGTACTCCTTTTCTTAGTGTAAGGAATGACTCTTGCCTGCATTCCTTCTTTAGCCCATCATATGATGGGACCATAAAAGAATATAAGGAGGAGAATCTTTACCAGCATATACAGAGAGTGCAAGAGGCCACCAATAAATCCAAAGGGAATGTTACCCAAAGTCTTGAAAAGAGACAACTCTAAGAGCCCGCGCAAGTTAGAAAAAGCCTCAAGGGGAGAAAGGGAGTGAAACCACTAACCATGCAGGAGACTTCCTGAATGGCCTCATTTTCCAAAGCACACACCCAGGGGAGAAACCAAACATATGTATAGAATATGGGAAAAGTTTGGCTCAGAACTCAGACCTCGTTAATCATCAGAGATCCACATTGGACAGAAACCCTATAAGTGTATGTACTGTGGGAAAAGGTTCAATGTGAGCTCTACTTCACCACGGCAAGGTAAGTGTGTGCGTGTATGTTTTAAAACATATTTTTTGAAAGAGTTAGTTTTAATGTTTAAATTGTGAGTTAGGGGCCTATGGAAGAGATAAGCGTGGGATTTTACAGTATTTTGTTTCAAAACAGTTTGTTTTTTAATCTGCAAAATGTGATGTGTTTTTAAAACGGCTTGTTTTAAAATTAGTTCGTGTTTAAATTGTTGTTGGTGATTTAGGGAACCTATGCAAGACATAGTTATGGGGGGGATTTTAAAGGTATTTTATTGCACACTTTGTTTTTGGGTACATGGTGGAAATATAAAATTCTCGGTTTTAGAGAAACACTAGTGGTGGAAATGAACCAAAACCTGTGTTTGTTGTACAGCCTGAAGTGGATTACCTTGTTTTAAAGCTATGACTTTTTAAATAGAAAAACACCTTAATAAGTATTTTATTTTTTAACTTTACAAGACAGTTTCATTTGTTTTATAATAATAATGTTGTCTGCTCTAAAACATGAGAGATTCTTAGACAAGAGGGTAAACAAGCTCAAAAGAGAAAGAAAAGAGACATCTGAAAAGGAAAATTCACCAGCATCAATGGCTGATGGATGGCTGAAGCCCAGTAAATATGTTTTGCTTATTGTTTTGACTATTTCATGAGTTTTTCTATTTTAAGCAAATACATAGCTGTGGGTGAGAAAGATGGTAAAGTTTTAAAATGTTTATTTGATGCTAAGTTGGAACACCTCCGTTTTTCTTAATCAGGCATGGGCAGTTCTCCTGACAATGCTGTAGTCCGAGCTACAGGGAAACCTCCACCAGAACCACCAAAGAACCAGGAATCTGCTCCGATACCTTTAACAACAACAACAACGCCAACGCAAACAGCAGAAGAGTGCAGTCGAAGCAGCAGGACAGTCCAAAGCGCACATACGTCAAGCCAAAGGACAAAACAAAAGACTTTGGTAAAAAGCACCCACACAAACATAACTCCAGTTCCTCAGCTGTCAGCACCACACCAAGTCCTGAGAAAACTGTGAGCGAAAACACACCCATTCATAAACCTGGAGCAAACTTTTTAGTGGTTGTCAATAAAAAAGCCAAGAACTGAAAGCTCCAGCGATGCAGGGGTAGCTCCTTATGAAGTATCCAACAATTCTCGCGAACTATTCTCCCACCTCCATAAGGTCGGCACAGCTCTTCAGTATTCTAGAAAATTTGGGAAAAATATGACGCTTCGTTCAGAAAGCTGATGGACGCTGTATCCTCAGAGGTTCTCAAAGAAAGGAAGACTGGAAACTACATCAAAAATGCAAAAGCTCTTGCAGCTGAATTTGAAAAACACTTCAGTTTTTCTGAGGGTTGTTCTGAGCAGGCATGACTAGTCATGGAAAGGGGCTTTCGTAAAAGGGGCATCCTCAAAGCTACACATTAGCTAAGGCGTAAACAAAAGGGGCGGGCAGTGTTGGCGGATAAACGTACGTCTGCCGAAAAGTTACAGGCCAGGGTCGCTGAAATTTTTTAAAAAAGGCTAAAGAGGTGATGAGGATCAAAAAACAAAAAGAGACGCCCCCTACTCTGGAGGCTCTGAAATTGGTGTGTCTGAGATTGGGGAGGCGGAATCCGACCTGGGGGCAGTGGTGACTCTCACAGAGTCTGGTTTAGAAAATTCCCCAGAAGGCTTTCTTGATGGGTCCCCGTATACTTCTGATGATCCTCACGCTGGCCCTTGGAGTCTGACTCTCAAATAGCATCTGATGTAGAAAAAGCAGCTGACGGTTCCGTAGCGGAACCCCCAAGTAACCCTGAAAATGCAGATGCAGACCCCCCAAACAGACGTGTATATAGAGAGAGTGAGAAATTGTCAAAGGGAATTACCTAGGTTTGGGGGTTCGGCGTATCGTGAAGAATTTTGTTTTGTCAATCTTGAGAGAATTAAATCAGCTCAGCAGGTCGTTGAAGCCATACACGGGGGATACAGTGGCCGCAGAGTTTTGAATTTTTTCCTCTATAGTCAAATCCTCCATAAAAAGAGACCATGTTTAGTAGACCTGACTTACACTGGTACTAATCTGTGTTTTGCGGGTGGGTTCTTGGCTGTCATGTCTGACTGTAAAGCAACAGACGTGGAATTGTTAGACTGGGTGAGAAAGTTGCATGAGAAACTGGGGTGGTCAGATCAAAAAAAGATTATGCTCAGCATCATAGCGGCGTTTGAACAGCATTTAGGAGTCAACATACAGGTGGTGCTCTATGCGGCAAACGGTGGCTGTTTTTTTTTTTTTTAAATGGGAGTTCCAGTGTACGCCAAGACTTTTTTCATCGTGTTGCATGATGAGCATTATTATGGGGTTCTGGATGTGAAAAAGCTGTTCGGTGTGAAAAATTATTGTGAGTTTTACCACACAGTGTACAGTGATAGCCATTCTTGCAGGTATCGTTGGTGCCTCTGCTTGAGTGCAACGTTCTCAGACAGCGTGGGTGTGCAGCTGAGGTGTCCTAGCTGTAGACTGTATTGTTGCTCCAAAGAATGTTTAGAGAGACAAGTAGACTGCGCATCGAAAAAACAAGTCAAATGCCTGTCTAAAATTGTATGTGATCAGTGTCAGTCTTACGTGGACAAGGGACACAGGTGTAAGAGAAGGCGTTGTGAGCAGTGTCGGGGTTTGATCACCAGTGATGTAGATAGCCACCTGTGTTTTATGTATAGCATTAGAAATTATATTTTTTTACAGTTTTGAATGCAGGCAGGAGATGGGCCTGCATGTGCACAATTAGATTTTTGCTATGTCCCTAAAGCTAGAACGATCCTGGGAATTTAAGGGTGGTGAGTGTCTGTCTACATTTGTTAAGACCTTTATTGGCAGAAAGTTCCGGGACTGCAAGACAGAACAAGGAGTAATGGTCTCAAGTTGCGGTGGGGGAGACTTAGGTTGGATATTAGGAAAAACTTTTCACTAGGAGGGTGGTGAAACACTGGAATGTGTTACCTAGGGAGGTGGTGGAATCTCCTTCCCTAGAAGTTTTTAAGGTCAGGCTTGACAAAGCCCTGGCTGGGATGATTTAGTCAGGGATCGGTCCTGCTTTGAGCAGGGGGTTGGACTAGATGACCTCCCTTCCAACCCTGATATTCTATGATTCTTATGATTCTAAGTTCCTAGCGCACAATTCTAAAGATTATGAGGCATACTTCATTGTTAGACAGTTACTGAAGGAAAAGATGGGCCTAGAACTGATAACTCAGGGTAGTAAACTAATGTGTGTGGAAGTTAAGGCCCTGGGCATTTGTTTTATAGACTCATTACACTTCTTGCCCATGAAGCTTAGCAAGCTCCCACAGGTGATGGGGTCTGAAGATTGCAAAGGGCATTTCCCACATTTTTCATCACTTTAGAAAGCCAAATTTACGTGGGGCCTATGTCCAAGGTGGAGTACTATGGCGTAGACAGCATGATGCCTATGGAGAAAGCAGGATTTCTTCCCCGGTATCGGGACAACAGATATGAGATGTTTGACTTGCAGAAAAAGCTCGCGTATTATTCTCAGAAGGGTGTCAACATTTTGAGAAGGGCCTGTATCCTGTACAGAGAAGAGATCATGAGAATGTCAGAGACGGGAGATATTGTAGCGAGAGGCCCTGGTAAATTCACAGAGGTAAAATTGTGTATAGATCCTTTCTGGATAACGTTGGCATCTGTCTGCATGGCTATGTTTTTGCAGCCTAACACTGTAGCTCTTCTCCGTCCAGACAACTATCACAAGCAGAAAAAGAGATATTCGACCCCCTCTATTCAGTGGCTCTTGTATAACAAAGAAAATATACAGATACGGCATGCTTTACAGGGTAGGGAATTACACGTAGGCCCCCTACTTTCTAGACGGTTATGCCGTCGTTGATGGGGTACGCACAGCCTTTGAGTTTAATGGGTGTTTTTTTGCCAGGGTTGTATCACCTGTTATTGTGAAAAAGCACCCTACAATGGGGACTACTTTTGAGTTTCTTTATTAAAAGACTGAGCTCAAGACCGATTATCTGAAAGGACTTGGTTAAGTAGTGAGGAGACGAGTGGGAGGTGACGCTAGAAAGATAAAGAGCTTGCAGATTTCTTAAACAAAGCCCAGCTGCCTCAGCCTCTCGTGCCTAGGGATGCTCTTTTTTGGGGGAGGACTAACACTATCCGCCTATATTACTAGTAATATTAGTAACTTGACTGCAATTCATGACATGCTGGCGAGACCCAGCAGCATATTCCTGAGCGGTTCGGGATCCATTCCTGCAGCCCAAAAGGGAAGACGGAACGCGTAGTAGAAAAAACGTTGAAAGATGGTGCCAAATGTGGACAGAAGCACAGGGATTGCTGGGATGCGATTTGATGCATCACGGGGCATTGGGACAGACCCCAGAATGCCCCGCACCCCCCTACTGAAATTTAACTAACCAATCCTAACCTATTGAACATGATTATTTAACCAATTATATCCCACCACTTTAATTAGTTTACACCCAGCAAAATTAATTATACAGCAGACAGAAACAATCACAGAACCAGACAGAGATTATACAAACAATGGGGAAATGGGGACTACAGTGATAGAACAAATACAGAAATGAGGATTTCACATCCCAGCTATTGATAAGTGAGTTCATGCCAGAAAGGATGCTATCAAACTAAGTTTCCTTTTACATTTTCTAGGCACTTCCCTTTCTCTGGAGGTGATAGGCATTATCAGGACAGGATTGTATTCCTAACAGCCCAATAGCACCTGCTTTCAATGTGACTAGTTTGGAATGTAAGGATGTGACCGTTCGCTTCCCAGCTTATGGCTGCCTCTGCTGCTTAGCCAAAGATCTTAGCCTAAGAACAGGGCCTCAGACTGTCACAGTAAGAGAAAAAAGAAAAGGAGTACTAGTGGCACCTTAGAGACTAACCAAATTATTTGAGCATAAGCTTTCGTGAGCTCCAGCTCACTTCGTCGGATGCTGTAGCTCACGAAAGCTTATGCTCAAATAAATCGGTTAGTCTCTAAGGTGCCACTAGTACTCCTTTTCTTTTTGCGAATACAGACTAACACGGCTGCTACTCTGAACCAGTAAGAGCAGGCACTTACCACGGCAGACAGTGATTTTGATTCTTTCTTTTATACCTCTATAACTAGCTAAGGGATAAGAATACACCTAAATTCTTAGAGTATATGCCTTTACAGACAGGCCTGACTAGCTATATCCTAACACTCCCAGCCTTTTTTTTCGGGATCCTCCTGCCCAGGTATCCCTGGAAAAGCATAGGACATATAGCGACACATTTCCTGATAAGGCCAGGCATCAAGGTGGAAGGTGTCGATATTCCATTTATGCCACTGCCCCTTGTGTAGTATAGTGCCCTGCACCCTCTCTCGTGCAGGCATACCACACCTATTCCAATTAGTGTTCCCAGACTTCCCATTACAGTGGGCCCGAGAAGGTTGGGTCCGGGTTGCCTAGTACACTGCGGGGTGGGGAGGGCTTACTACATTACTTATAGGTTATCTCTATATGCAACGTAACACAAGTACAGTTAACAATACAAAATCCACAGCAACACCGAGTCCTGACCACTGCAGTATGGTCCAACAGCCGAGCCGCCACCAAAACACTGCCTCTCCTCCTTCGACAGGGTCATGATCTTATGTGTCCAGTTGCTGGCAGTTGCAAAAAGCTGTCCCTGCAGGTTTTACATGCTTTTGTCCCTATCATAAGTCCATTGAATGTTCACAGAGAAATGGGATATTGTCCAAACCAGCTTAACCACTTGGTATGGAATCAGGCGATATGCCCTGGTTTGAGTATTTACAGCAATAAGATTTACAGATGCATTTGTGCACCATAGTCCAGATAGCAGCATGTAGCTGTGTATAGTTTGATTATGGGCTGGTGTAATTGTGCCCTTAGTAATATGTATGTTCCCAGCAAAACACCTTGTACACCCAATTGTCCACCCCTTGCACAGGCCATTGATCCTGCTCCTCCATAGTCACAGGAGAGGGGCACATCCAAACACCTTCTGTTGATTTACACTATTTTACACACCCCTCCATTGATTCCCAGTAAGCTCCTTCTCATTATTTCTATATTATTTCTTGTGGGGACCACCTTAGTTGCCATTCCATTTCCAGGCACCACGGTAGCTAGTACACAGGTGCTTGCCTCCTAGTTGGGCATTCTGCATTCCCATACACATCTCCCCACCAAGGTCAGCCTTCTGAAGCCATCCCCTACCCATGTCATGAGGTTTCTTGTTTATTGAAACACAACAATGCTAGCAACAAGACAAACACCACACACAAAACAACACAAAACATAGATCCATGGTATTCTGACAGGTTATTCTTCTGCAGGCGCCAGCTTGCTTGTAGAGTGTCTGAAAAACAAAAGAAACAATTTCCACCACCCCCTAGTGGGGACAGATTATTGCTTAATAATACTACTACTTCCTTTTACAAATTTCCTTGCTAATTGCAGAAAAAAAACCAGAAGAATTACCTCCAAGCTGTCCTTATTTTGTTCTATAGTCAGGCTACTGAGCTACCCCACTCACTGGTCATTTAGGAAATTCATGAGGTGGTGTACCTCAGTTTCCCCTCTTGTACAACCGACCAAGTTTGTAATAGTTTCTCTGCCGTACCAAACAGTGGAGACGACATCAATTAAGAGCACACTCACAGGCATTCTCGTTTCCCTTTCTGGGTATGTGTGGTGAGACTGTGCTCCTCAGCTAGACAAGTAGGTGTCCATCCCAATATCTGTTATGTGTTCAGATGGGCCTCAGGGCCCTCTGTAGCTCTAATAGGCAAATGGTCCCATGCAGAGCCACTTGCCATCAGCCTCCTGTCTATGCTACAGAAGGGGCCACATCAGCATTGAATCCTCCCAGCCTTGGACACAGGAGGCAGCGATGGAAATAATGAGACTCCATGAAACTGTGTGAGATTCTCCAGGGACCTGGGATTATTTCGGGTCTCACCCAGAGGGGCTCGAACACTTTGTATAGTGGAGGTCCTGAGAGCCACTGACCCAAACTATAAACTCTGTGTAGAATGGAAACCACTTCAAGCCAGAGGGTATTGCTGGATCCCAAGGACCCCTGGTTCCAGCACCTATGGTCTCAACATAGAATGGCCATGGGACTGATGGGCACTTGGCCCCCAAGGGCTGCCCAGGTCCCTGGGGCTCTGTCTCTGATTCATTAGCGCTGGAGGTTTCTCTCTACTCAGGAAGGAGAGAAGATTTCTGCCCAAAGAAGGACAGAAGAGTCTGTCCAAATCTTCCGTACAAAGGAAGGCGGTTGAGGTAGTTGAGGCCATAAAGGAAGTCTGGGGAATTGCTAGAGGAGAGGGCTGCTCTCTCTCTTTCCTCTGACTAGGAGAACAGGAGTTGAGCTTCCAGGGTCAGAAGCTGATGCCTGCCTTCATTGTGAGGCACAACTCCTGGCTGAGCAGCTGCTGAGCAGGAACAGTCAGCGTGGATTAACCAAGGGCAAGTCATGCCTAACTAATCTAATTGCCTTCTACGATGAGATAACTGGCTCTGTGGATGAGGGGAAAGCAGTGAACTAGTTAGCAAAGCCTTTGATATGGTCTCCCACAGTATTCTTGCCAGCAAGTTAAAGAAGTATGGGCTGGATGAATGGACTATAAAGTGGAAAGGAAGAAGGATGTGGAAAAATGGGAAAGAGTCCAGTGAAGGGCAACAAAAATGACTCGGGGGCTGGAGCCTTATGAGGAAAGGCTGAGGGAACTGGGATTACTTCGTGTGCAGAGGAGAAGAACGAAGAAAGGGGGTTCCAAAGAGGGTGGAGCTAGACTGTTCTCCGTGGTAGCAGATAACAGAAAGAGGCGTAATGGTCTCAAGTTGCAGTGGGGGAGGGTTAGGCTGGCTATTAGGAAAAACTTTTTCACTAGGAGGGTGGTGAAGCACTGGAATGGGTTACCGAGGGAGGTAGTGGAATCTCCTTCCTTAGAGGTTTTGAAGGTCAGGCTTGAAAAAAACCTCTGTCTGGGATGATTTAGTTAGGGACTGAGTCTCCCAGGCTGAGGGCAGGAGACGGGGTGGGGAGCGAGGTACCCAGCGCCCAGCCCGGCCCAGACCCATTTCCTGCAGCATCCCACGGTAGATTGACTTTTCTGGGACAAGGGGAGGAGCAGAGAGAGAAAAAGACAGTTCCTACCTCTGCCTAGCTCCCCGCAAGCTGCTGGGGGAGTGTGCAGGCACAATGTCAAGAGAAATCTCTCAAAGTGGCTCCTTTTGATTCTACTCTTTTCTACTGTTCTGTTCAGAGAATCGGTTACTAGGAGGGTTTAAGATTTTCTCTGTAAATTTAGGATTTGTGAGAAATTATAAAGTATAACATATATATAGAGCTACAGTTTGTGTCATCCCTTTCCACAGTTTCCTTTCTCTCCAGTGTAAGGAATTGTTTCAGAGTAGCAGCCGTGTTACTCTGTATTCGCAAAAAGAAAAGGAGTACTTGTGGCATCTTAGAGACTAACCAATTTATTGGAGCATAAACTCAGATGTCAAGAATTATAACATTCATAAACCAGTCGGAGAACACTTCATTCTCTTTGGTCACGCGATTACAGTCATGAAAGTTGCGATATTACAACAGAAAAACTTCAGAAACAGACTTCAAGGAGAGACTGCTGAATTGGAATTCATTTGCAAATTGGATACAATTAATTTAGGCTTGATAGCGACTGGGAGTGGTTGAGTCATTCCGCAAAGTAACCTATTTCCCCTTGTTTATTCCTGCCCCCCTCCCCCCCCCCCCACTGTTCCTCAGACGTTCGTGTTAAACCCTGGATTTGTGCTGGAAATGGCCCACCTTGATTAGCATACACATTGTAAGGCGAGTGATCACTTTAGATAAGCTATTACCAGCAGGAGAGTGGGGTGGGGGGAGAGAAAACCTTTTGAAGTGATAAACACCCATTTTTTCATGGTCTCTGTGTATAAAAACACGCTCACTGTATTTTCTACAGTATGCATCCGATGAAGTGAGCTGTAGCTCACGAAAGCTTATGCTCAAATAAATTGGTTAGTCTCTAAGGTGCCACATGTACTCCTTTTCTTAGTGTAAGGAATGACTCTTGCCTGCATTCCTTCTTTAGCCCATCATATGATGGGACCATAAAAGAATATAAGGAGGAGAATCTTTACCAGCATATACAGAGAGTGCAAGAGGCCACCAATAAATCCAAAGGGAATGTTACCCAAAGTCTTGAAAAGAGACAACTCTAAGAGCCCGCGCAAGTTAGAAAAAGCCTCAAGGGGAGAAAGGGAGTGAAACCACTAACCATGCAGGAGACTTCCTGAATGGCCTCATTTTCCAAAGCACACACCCAGGGGAGAAACCAAACATATGTATAGAATATGGGAAAAGTTTGGCTCAGAACTCAGACCTCGTTAATCATCAGAGATCCACATTGGACAGAAACCCTATAAGTGTATGTACTGTGGGAAAAGGTTCAATGTGAGCTCTACTTCACCACGGCAAGGTAAGTGTGTGCGTGTATGTTTTAAAACATATTTTTTGAAAGAGTTGGTTTTAATGTTTAAATTGTGAGTTAGGGGCCTATGGAAGAGATAAGCGTGGGATTTTACAGTATTTTGTTTCAAAACAGTTTGTTTTTTAATCTGCAAAATGTGATGTGTTTTTAAAACGGCTTGTTTTAAAATTAGTTCGTGTTTAAATTGTTGTTGGTGATTTAGGGAACCTATGCAAGACATAGTTATGGGGGGGATTTTAAAGGTATTTTATTGCACACTTTGTTTTTGGGTACACGGTGGAAATATAAAATTCTCGGTTTTAGAGAAACACTAGTGGTGGAAATGAACCAAAACCTGTGTTTGTTGTACAGCCTGAAGTGGATTACCTTGTTTTAAAGCTATGACTTTTTAAATAGAAAAACACCTTAATAAGTATTTTATTTTTTAACTTTACAAGACAGTTTCATTTGTTTTATAATAATAATGTTGTCTGCTCTAAAACATGAGAGATTCTTAGACAAGAGGGTAAACAAGCTCAAAAGAGAAAGAAAAGAGACATCTGAAAAGGAAAATTCACCAGCATCAATGGCTGATGGATGGCTGAAGCCCAGTAAATATGTTTTGCTTATTGTTTTGACTATTTCATGAGTTTTTCTATTTTAAGCAAATACATAGCTGTGGGTGAGAAAGATGGTAAAGTTTTAAAATGTTTATTTGATGCTAAGTTGGAACACCTCCGTTTTTCTTAATCAGGCATGGGCAGTTCTCCTGACAATGCTGTAGTCCGAGCTACAGGGAAACCTCCACCAGAACCACCAAAGAACCAGGAATCTGCTCCGATACCTTTAACAACAACAACAACGCCAACGCAAACAGCAGAAGAGTGCAGTCGAAGCAGCAGGACAGTCCAAAGCGCACATACGTCAAGCCAAAGGACAAAACAAAAGACTTTGGTAAAAAGCACCCACACAAACATAACTCCAGTTCCTCAGCTGTCAGCACCACACCAAGTCCTGAGAAAACTGTGAGCGAAAACACACCCATTCATAAACCTGGAGCAAACTTTTTAGTGGTTGTCAATAAAAAAGCCAAGAACTGAAAGCTCCAGCGATGCAGGGGTAGCTCCTTATGAAGTATCCAACAATTCTCGCGAACTATTCTCCCACCTCCATAAGGTCGGCACAGCTCTTCAGTATTCTAGAAAATTTGGGAAAAATATGACGCTTCGTTCAGAAAGCTGATGGACGCTGTATCCTCAGAGGTTCTCAAAGAAAGGAAGACTGGAAACTACATCAAAAATGCAAAAGCTCTTGCAGCTGAATTTGAAAAACACTTCAGTTTTTCTGAGGGTTGTTCTGAGCAGGCATGACTAGTCATGGAAAGGGGCTTTCGTAAAAGGGGCATCCTCAAAGCTACACATTAGCTAAGGCGTAAACAAAAGGGGCGGGCAGTGTTGGCGGATAAACGTACGTCTGCCGAAAAGTTACAGGCCAGGGTCGCTGAAATTTTTTAAAAAAGGCTAAAGAGGTGATGAGGATCAAAAAACAAAAAGAGACGCCCCCTACTCTGGAGGCTCTGAAATTGGTGTGTCTGAGATTGGGGAGGCGGAATCCGACCTGGGGGCAGTGGTGACTCTCACAGAGTCTGGTTTAGAAAATTCCCCAGAAGGCTTTCTTGATGGGTCCCCGTATACTTCTGATGATCCTCACGCTGGCCCTTGGAGTCTGACTCTCAAATAGCATCTGATGTAGAAAAAGCAGCTGACGGTTCCGTAGCGGAACCCCCAAGTAACCCTGAAAATGCAGATGCAGACCCCCCAAACAGACGTGTATATAGAGAGAGTGAGAAATTGTCAAAGGGAATTACCTAGGTTTGGGGGTTCGGCGTATCGTGAAGAATTTTGTTTTGTCAATCTTGAGAGAATTAAATCAGCTCAGCAGGTCGTTGAAGCCATACACGGGGGATACAGTGGCCGCAGAGTTTTGAATTTTTTCCTCTATAGTCAAATCCTCCATAAAAAGAGACCATGTTTAGTAGACCTGACTTACACTGGTACTAATCTGTGTTTTGCGGGTGGGTTCTTGGCTGTCATGTCTGACTGTAAAGCAACAGACGTGGAATTGTTAGACTGGGTGAGAAAGTTGCATGAGAAACTGGGGTGGTCAGATCAAAAAAAGATTATGCTCAGCATCATAGCGGCGTTTGAACAGCATTTAGGAGTCAACATACAGGTGGTGCTCTATGCGGCAAACGGTGGCTGTTTTTTTTTTTTTTAAATGGGAGTTCCAGTGTACGCCAAGACTTTTTTCATCGTGTTGCATGATGAGCATTATTATGGGGTTCTGGATGTGAAAAAGCTGTTCGGTGTGAAAAATTATTGTGAGTTTTACCACACAGTGTACAGTGATAGCCATTCTTGCAGGTATCGTTGGTGCCTCTGCTTGAGTGCAACGTTCTCAGACAGCGTGGGTGTGCAGCTGAGGTGTCCTAGCTGTAGACTGTATTGTTGCTCCAAAGAATGTTTAGAGAGACAAGTAGACTGCGCATCGAAAAAACAAGTCAAATGCCTGTCTAAAATTGTATGTGATCAGTGTCAGTCTTACGTGGACAAGGGACACAGGTGTAAGAGAAGGCGTTGTGAGCAGTGTCGGGGTTTGATCACCAGTGATGTAGATAGCCACCTGTGTTTTATGTATAGCATTAGAAATTATATTTTTTTACAGTTTTGAATGCAGGCAGGAGATGGGCCTGCATGTGCACAATTAGATTTTTGCTATGTCCCTAAAGCTAGAACGATCCTGGGAATTTAAGGGTGGTGAGTGTCTGTCTACATTTGTTAAGACCTTTATTGGCAGAAAGTTCCGGGACTGCAAGACAGAACAAGGAGTAATGGTCTCAAGTTGCGGTGGGGGAGACTTAGGTTGGATATTAGGAAAAACTTTTCACTAGGAGGGTGGTGAAACACTGGAATGTGTTACCTAGGGAGGTGGTGGAATCTCCTTCCCTAGAAGTTTTTAAGGTCAGGCTTGACAAAGCCCTGGCTGGGATGATTTAGTCAGGGATCGGTCCTGCTTTGAGCAGGGGGTTGGACTAGATGACCTCCCTTCCAACCCTGATATTCTATGATTCTTATGATTCTAAGTTCCTAGCGCACAATTCTAAAGATTATGAGGCATACTTCATTGTTAGACAGTTACTGAAGGAAAAGATGGGCCTAGAACTGATAACTCAGGGTAGTAAACTAATGTGTGTGGAAGTTAAGGCCCTGGGCATTTGTTTTATAGACTCATTACACTTCTTGCCCATGAAGCTTAGCAAGCTCCCACAGGTGATGGGGTCTGAAGATTGCAAAGGGCATTTCCCACATTTTTCATCACTTTAGAAAGCCAAATTTACGTGGGGCCTATGTCCAAGGTGGAGTACTATGGCGTAGACAGCATGATGCCTATGGAGAAAGCAGGATTTCTTCCCCGGTATCGGGACAACAGATATGAGATGTTTGACTTGCAGAAAAAGCTCGCGTATTATTCTCAGAAGGGTGTCAACATTTTGAGAAGGGCCTGTATCCTGTACAGAGAAGAGATCATGAGAATGTCAGAGACGGGAGATATTGTAGCGAGAGGCCCTGGTAAATTCACAGAGGTAAAATTGTGTATAGATCCTTTCTGGATAACGTTGGCATCTGTCTGCATGGCTATGTTTTTGCAGCCTAACACTGTAGCTCTTCTCCGTCCAGACAACTATCACAAGCAGAAAAAGAGATATTCGACCCCCTCTATTCAGTGGCTCTTGTATAACAAAGAAAATATACAGATACGGCATGCTTTACAGGGTAGGGAATTACACGTAGGCCCCCTACTTTCTAGACGGTTATGCCGTCGTTGATGGGGTACGCACAGCCTTTGAGTTTAATGGGTGTTTTTTTGCCAGGGTTGTATCACCTGTTATTGTGAAAAAGCACCCTACAATGGGGACTACTTTTGAGTTTCTTTATTAAAAGACTGAGCTCAAGACCGATTATCTGAAAGGACTTGGTTAAGTAGTGAGGAGACGAGTGGGAGGTGACGCTAGAAAGATAAAGAGCTTGCAGATTTCTTAAACAAAGCCCAGCTGCCTCAGCCTCTCGTGCCTAGGGATGCTCTTTTTTGGGGGAGGACTAACACTATCCGCCTATATTACTAGTAATATTAGTAACTTGACTGCAATTCATGACATGCTGGCGAGACCCAGCAGCATATTCCTGAGCGGTTCGGGATCCATTCCTGCAGCCCAAAAGGGAAGACGGAACGCGTAGTAGAAAAAACGTTGAAAGATGGTGCCAAATGTGGACAGAAGCACAGGGATTGCTGGGATGCGATTTGATGCATCACGGGGCATTGGGACAGACCCCAGAATGCCCCGCACCCCCCTACTGAAATTTAACTAACCAATCCTAACCTATTGAACATGATTATTTAACCAATTATATCCCACCACTTTAATTAGTTTACACCCAGCAAAATTAATTATACAGCAGACAGAAACAATCACAGAACCAGACAGAGATTATACAAACAATGGGGAAATGGGGACTACAGTGATAGAACAAATACAGAAATGAGGATTTCACATCCCAGCTATTGATAAGTGAGTTCATGCCAGAAAGGATGCTATCAAACTAAGTTTCCTTTTACATTTTCTAGGCACTTCCCTTTCTCTGGAGGTGATAGGCATTATCAGGACAGGATTGTATTCCTAACAGCCCAATAGCACCTGCTTTCAATGTGACTAGTTTGGAATGTAAGGATGTGACCGTTCGCTTCCCAGCTTATGGCTGCCTCTGCTGCTTAGCCAAAGATCTTAGCCTAAGAACAGGGCCTCAGACTGTCACAGTAAGAGAAAAAAGAAAAGGAGTACTAGTGGCACCTTAGAGACTAACCAAATTATTTGAGCATAAGCTTTCGTGAGCTCCAGCTCACTTCGTCGGATGCTGTAGCTCACGAAAGCTTATGCTCAAATAAATCGGTTAGTCTCTAAGGTGCCACTAGTACTCCTTTTCTTTTTGCGAATACAGACTAACACGGCTGCTACTCTGAACCAGTAAGAGCAGGCACTTACCACGGCAGACAGTGATTTTGATTCTTTCTTTTATACCTCTATAACTAGCTAAGGGATAAGAATACACCTAAATTCTTAGAGTATATGCCTTTACAGACAGGCCTGACTAGCTATATCCTAACACTCCCAGCCTTTTTTTTCGGGATCCTCCTGCCCAGGTATCCCTGGAAAAGCATAGGACATATAGCGACACATTTCCTGATAAGGCCAGGCATCAAGGTGGAAGGTGTCGATATTCCATTTATGCCACTGCCCCTTGTGTAGTATAGTGCCCTGCACCCTCTCTCGTGCAGGCATACCACACCTATTCCAATTAGTGTTCCCAGACTTCCCATTACAGTGGGCCCGAGAAGGTTGGGTCCGGGTTGCCTAGTACACTGCGGGGTGGGGAGGGCTTACTACATTACTTATAGGTTATCTCTATATGCAACGTAACACAAGTACAGTTAACAATACAAAATCCACAGCAACACCGAGTCCTGACCACTGCAGTATGGTCCAACAGCCGAGCCGCCACCAAAACACTGCCTCTCCTCCTTCGACAGGGTCATGATCTTATGTGTCCAGTTGCTGGCAGTTGCAAAAAGCTGTCCCTGCAGGTTTTACATGCTTTTGTCCCTATCATAAGTCCATTGAATGTTCACAGAGAAATGGGATATTGTCCAAACCAGCTTAACCACTTGGTATGGAATCAGGCGATATGCCCTGGTTTGAGTATTTACAGCAATAAGATTTACAGATGCATTTGTGCACCATAGTCCAGATAGCAGCATGTAGCTGTGTATAGTTTGATTATGGGCTGGTGTAATTGTGCCCTTAGTAATATGTATGTTCCCAGCAAAACACCTTGTACACCCAATTGTCCACCCCTTGCACAGGCCATTGATCCTGCTCCTCCATAGTCACAGGAGAGGGGCACAGCCAAACACCTTCTGTTGATTTACACTATTTTACACACCCCTCCATTGATTCCCAGTAAGCTCCTTCTCATTATTTCTATATTATTTCTTGTGGGGACCACCTTAGTTGCCATTCCATTTCCAGGCACCACGGTAGCTAGTACACAGGTGCTTGCCTCCTAGTTGGGCATTCTGCATTCCCATACACATCTCCCCACCAAGGTCAGCCTTCTGAAGCCATCCCCTACCCATGTCATGAGGTTTCTTGTTTATTGAAACACAACAATGCTAGCAACAAGACAAACACCACACACAAAACAACACAAAACATAGATCCATGGTATTCTGACAGGTTATTCTTCTGCAGGCGCCAGCTTGCTTGTAGAGTGTCTGAAAAACAAAAGAAACAATTTCCACCACCCCCTAGTGGGGACAGATTATTGCTTAATAATACTACTACTTCCTTTTACAAATTTCCTTGCTAATTGCAGAAAAAAAACCAGAAGAATTACCTCCAAGCTGTCCTTATTTTGTTCTATAGTCAGGCTACTGAGCTACCCCACTCACTGGTCATTTAGGAAATTCATGAGGTGGTGTACCTCAGTTTCCCCTCTTGTACAACCGACCAAGTTTGTAATAGTTTCTCTGCCGTACCAAACAGTGGAGACGACATCAATTAAGAGCACACTCACAGGCATTCTCGTTTCCCTTTCTGGGTATGTGTGGTGAGACTGTGCTCCTCAGCTAGACAAGTAGGTGTCCATCCCAATATCTGTTATGTGTTCAGATGGGCCTCAGGGCCCTCTGTAGCTCTAATAGGCAAATGGTCCCATGCAGAGCCACTTGCCATCAGCCTCCTGTCTATGCTACAGAAGGGGCCACATCAGCATTGAATCCTCCCAGCCTTGGACACAGGAGGCAGCGATGGAAATAATGAGACTCCATGAAACTGTGTGAGATTCTCCAGGGACCTGGGATTATTTCGGGTCTCACCCAGAGGGGCTCGAACACTTTGTATAGTGGAGGTCCTGAGAGCCACTGACCCAAACTATAAACTCTGTGTAGAATGGAAACCACTTCAAGCCAGAGGGTATTGCTGGATCCCAAGGACCCCTGGTTCCAGCACCTATGGTCTCAACATAGAATGGCCATGGGACTGATGGGCACTTGGCCCCCAAGGGCTGCCCAGGTCCCTGGGGCTCTGTCTCTGATTCATTAGCGCTGGAGGTTTCTCTCTACTCAGGAAGGAGAGAAGATTTCTGCCCAAAGAAGGACAGAAGAGTCTGTCCAAATCTTCCGTACAAAGGAAGGCGGTTGAGGTAGTTGAGGCCATAAAGGAAGTCTGGGGAATTGCTAGAGGAGAGGGCTGCTCTCTCTCTTTCCTCTGACTAGGAGAACAGGAGTTGAGCTTCCAGGGTCAGAAGCTGATGCCTGCCTTCATTGTGAGGCACAACTCCTGGCTGAGCTTAGCTGCTGAGCAGGAACAGTCAGCGTGGATTAACCAAGGGCAAGTCATGCCTAACTAATCTAATTGCCTTCTACGATGAGATAACTGGCTCTGTGGATGAGAGGAAAGCAGTGAACTAGTTAGCAAAGCCTTTGATATGGTCTCCCACAGTATTCTTGCCAGCAAGTTAAAGAAGTATGGGCTGGATGAATGGACTATAAAGTGGAAAGGAAGAAGGATGTGGAAAAATGGGAAAGAGTCCAGTGAAGGGCAACAAAAATGACTCGGGGGCTGGAGCCTTATGAGGAAAGGCTGAGGGAACTGGGATTACTTCGTGTGCAGAGGAGAAGAACGAAGAAAGGGGGTTCCAAAGAGGGTGGAGCTAGACTGTTCTCCGTGGTAGCAGATAACAGAAAGAGGCGTAATGGTCTCAAGTTGCAGTGGGGGAGGGTTAGGCTGGCTATTAGGAAAAACTTTTTCACTAGGAGGGTGGTGAAGCACTGGAATGGGTTACCGAGGGAGGTAGTGGAATCTCCTTCCTTAGAGGTTTTGAAGGTCAGGCTTGAAAAAAACCTCTGTCTGGGATGATTTAGTTAGGGACTGAGTCTCCCAGGCTGAGGGCAGGAGACGGGGTGGGGAGCGAGGTACCCAGCGCCCAGCCCGGCCCAGACCCATTTCCTGCAGCATCCCACGGTAGATTGACTTTTCTGGGACAAGGGGAGGAGCAGAGAGAGAAAAAGACAGTTCCTACCTCTGCCTAGCTCCCCGCAAGCTGCTGGGGGAGTGTGCAGGCACAATGTCAAGAGAAATCTCTCAAAGTGGCTCCTTTTGATTCTACTCTTTTCTACTGTTCTGTTCAGAGAATCGGTTACTAGGAGGGTTTAAGATTTTCTCTGTAAATTTAGGATTTGTGAGAAATTATAAAGTATAACATATATATAGAGCTACAGTTTGTGTCATCCCTTTCCACAGTTTCCTTTCTCTCCAGTGTAAGGAATTGTTTCAGAGTAGCAGCCGTGTTACTCTGTATTCGCAAAAAGAAAAGGAGTACTTGTGGCATCTTAGAGACTAACCAATTTATTGGAGCATAAACTCAGATGTCAAGAATTATAACATTCATAAACCAGTCGGAGAACACTTCATTCTCTTTGGTCACGCGATTACAGTCATGAAAGTTGCGATATTACAACAGAAAAACTTCAGAAACAGACTTCAAGGAGAGACTGCTGAATTGGAATTCATTTGCAAATTGGATACAATTAATTTAGGCTTGATAGCGACTGGGAGTGGTTGAGTCATTCCGCAAAGTAACCTATTTCCCCTTGTTTATTCCTGCCCCCTCCCCCCCCCCACTGTTCCTCAGACGTTCGTGTTAAACCCTGGATTTGTGCTGGAAATGGCCCACCTTGATTAGCATACACATTGTAAGGCGAGTGATCACTTTAGATAAGCTATTACCAGCAGGAGAGTGGGGTGGGGGGAGAGAAAACCTTTTGAAGTGATAAACACCCATTTTTTCATGGTCTCTGTGTATAAAAACACGCTCACTGTATTTTCTACAGTATGCATCCGATGAAGTGAGCTGTAGCTCACGAAAGCTTATGCTCAAATAAATTGGTTAGTCTCTAAGGTGCCACATGTACTCCTTTTCTTAGTGTAAGGAATGACTCTTGCCTGCATTCCTTCTTTAGCCCATCATATGATGGGACCATAAAAGAATATAAGGAGGAGAATCTTTACCAGCATATACAGAGAGTGCAAGAGGCCACCAATAAATCCAAAGGGAATGTTACCCAAAGTCTTGAAAAGAGACAACTCTAAGAGCCCGCGCAAGTTAGAAAAAGCCTCAAGGGGAGAAAGGGAGTGAAACCACTAACCATGCAGGAGACTTCCTGAATGGCCTCATTTTCCAAAGCACACACCCAGGGGAGAAACCAAACATATGTATAGAATATGGGAAAAGTTTGGCTCAGAACTCAGACCTCGTTAATCATCAGAGATCCACATTGGACAGAAACCCTATAAGTGTATGTACTGTGGGAAAAGGTTCAATGTGAGCTCTACTTCACCACGGCAAGGTAAGTGTGTGCGTGTATGTTTTAAAACATATTTTTTGAAAGAGTTAGTTTTAATGTTTAAATTGTGAGTTAGGGGCCTATGGAAGAGATAAGCGTGGGATTTTACAGTATTTTGTTTCAAAACAGTTTGTTTTTTAATCTGCAAAATGTGATGTGTTTTTAAAACGGCTTGTTTTAAAATTAGTTCGTGTTTAAATTGTTGTTGGTGATTTAGGGAACCTATGCAAGACATAGTTATGGGGGGGATTTTAAAGGTATTTTATTGCACACTTTGTTTTTGGGTACATGGTGGAAATATAAAATTCTCGGTTTTAGAGAAACACTAGTGGTGGAAATGAACCAAAACCTGTGTTTGTTGTACAGCCTGAAGTGGATTACCTTGTTTTAAAGCTATGACTTTTTAAATAGAAAAACACCTTAATAAGTATTTTATTTTTTAACTTTACAAGACAGTTTCATTTGTTTTATAATAATAATGTTGTCTGCTCTAAAACATGAGAGATTCTTAGACAAGAGGGTAAACAAGCTCAAAAGAGAAAGAAAAGAGACATCTGAAAAGGAAAATTCACCAGCATCAATGGCTGATGGATGGCTGAAGCCCAGTAAATATGTTTTGCTTATTGTTTTGACTATTTCATGAGTTTTTCTATTTTAAGCAAATACATAGCTGTGGGTGAGAAAGATGGTAAAGTTTTAAAATGTTTATTTGATGCTAAGTTGGAACACCTCCGTTTTTCTTAATCAGGCATGGGCAGTTCTCCTGACAATGCTGTAGTCCGAGCTACAGGGAAACCTCCACCAGAACCACCAAAGAACCAGGAATCTGCTCCGATACCTTTAACAACAACAACAACGCCAACGCAAACAGCAGAAGAGTGCAGTCGAAGCAGCAGGACAGTCCAAAGCGCACATACGTCAAGCCAAAGGACAAAACAAAAGACTTTGGTAAAAAGCACCCACACAAACATAACTCCAGTTCCTCAGCTGTCAGCACCACACCAAGTCCTGAGAAAACTGTGAGCGAAAACACACCCATTCATAAACCTGGAGCAAACTTTTTAGTGGTTGTCAATAAAAAAGCCAAGAACTGAAAGCTCCAGCGATGCAGGGGTAGCTCCTTATGAAGTATCCAACAATTCTCGCGAACTATTCTCCCACCTCCATAAGGTCGGCACAGCTCTTCAGTATTCTAGAAAATTTGGGAAAAATATGACGCTTCGTTCAGAAAGCTGATGGACGCTGTATCCTCAGAGGTTCTCAAAGAAAGGAAGACTGGAAACTACATCAAAAATGCAAAAGCTCTTGCAGCTGAATTTGAAAAACACTTCAGTTTTTCTGAGGGTTGTTCTGAGCAGGCATGACTAGTCATGGAAAGGGGCTTTCGTAAAAGGGGCATCCTCAAAGCTACACATTAGCTAAGGCGTAAACAAAAGGGGCGGGCAGTGTTGGCGGATAAACGTACGTCTGCCGAAAAGTTACAGGCCAGGGTCGCTGAAATTTTTTAAAAAAGGCTAAAGAGGTGATGAGGATCAAAAAACAAAAAGAGACGCCCCCTACTCTGGAGGCTCTGAAATTGGTGTGTCTGAGATTGGGGAGGCGGAATCCGACCTGGGGGCAGTGGTGACTCTCACAGAGTCTGGTTTAGAAAATTCCCCAGAAGGCTTTCTTGATGGGTCCCCGTATACTTCTGATGATCCTCACGCTGGCCCTTGGAGTCTGACTCTCAAATAGCATCTGATGTAGAAAAAGCAGCTGACGGTTCCGTAGCGGAACCCCCAAGTAACCCTGAAAATGCAGATGCAGACCCCCCAAACAGACGTGTATATAGAGAGAGTGAGAAATTGTCAAAGGGAATTACCTAGGTTTGGGGGTTCGGCGTATCGTGAAGAATTTTGTTTTGTCAATCTTGAGAGAATTAAATCAGCTCAGCAGGTCGTTGAAGCCATACACGGGGGATACAGTGGCCGCAGAGTTTTGAATTTTTTCCTCTATAGTCAAATCCTCCATAAAAAGAGACCATGTTTAGTAGACCTGACTTACACTGGTACTAATCTGTGTTTTGCGGGTGGGTTCTTGGCTGTCATGTCTGACTGTAAAGCAACAGACGTGGAATTGTTAGACTGGGTGAGAAAGTTGCATGAGAAACTGGGGTGGTCAGATCAAAAAAAGATTATGCTCAGCATCATAGCGGCGTTTGAACAGCATTTAGGAGTCAACATACAGGTGGTGCTCTATGCGGCAAACGGTGGCTGTTTTTTTTTTTTTTAAATGGGAGTTCCAGTGTACGCCAAGACTTTTTTCATCGTGTTGCATGATGAGCATTATTATGGGGTTCTGGATGTGAAAAAGCTGTTCGGTGTGAAAAATTATTGTGAGTTTTACCACACAGTGTACAGTGATAGCCATTCTTGCAGGTATCGTTGGTGCCTCTGCTTGAGTGCAACGTTCTCAGACAGCGTGGGTGTGCAGCTGAGGTGTCCTAGCTGTAGACTGTATTGTTGCTCCAAAGAATGTTTAGAGAGACAAGTAGACTGCGCATCGAAAAAACAAGTCAAATGCCTGTCTAAAATTGTATGTGATCAGTGTCAGTCTTACGTGGACAAGGGACACAGGTGTAAGAGAAGGCGTTGTGAGCAGTGTCGGGGTTTGATCACCAGTGATGTAGATAGCCACCTGTGTTTTATGTATAGCATTAGAAATTATATTTTTTTACAGTTTTGAATGCAGGCAGGAGATGGGCCTGCATGTGCACAATTAGATTTTTGCTATGTCCCTAAAGCTAGAACGATCCTGGGAATTTAAGGGTGGTGAGTGTCTGTCTACATTTGTTAAGACCTTTATTGGCAGAAAGTTCCGGGACTGCAAGACAGAACAAGGAGTAATGGTCTCAAGTTGCGGTGGGGGAGACTTAGGTTGGATATTAGGAAAAACTTTTCACTAGGAGGGTGGTGAAACACTGGAATGTGTTACCTAGGGAGGTGGTGGAATCTCCTTCCCTAGAAGTTTTTAAGGTCAGGCTTGACAAAGCCCTGGCTGGGATGATTTAGTCAGGGATCGGTCCTGCTTTGAGCAGGGGGTTGGACTAGATGACCTCCCTTCCAACCCTGATATTCTATGATTCTTATGATTCTAAGTTCCTAGCGCACAATTCTAAAGATTATGAGGCATACTTCATTGTTAGACAGTTACTGAAGGAAAAGATGGGCCTAGAACTGATAACTCAGGGTAGTAAACTAATGTGTGTGGAAGTTAAGGCCCTGGGCATTTGTTTTATAGACTCATTACACTTCTTGCCCATGAAGCTTAGCAAGCTCCCACAGGTGATGGGGTCTGAAGATTGCAAAGGGCATTTCCCACATTTTTCATCACTTTAGAAAGCCAAATTTACGTGGGGCCTATGTCCAAGGTGGAGTACTATGGCGTAGACAGCATGATGCCTATGGAGAAAGCAGGATTTCTTCCCCGGTATCGGGACAACAGATATGAGATGTTTGACTTGCAGAAAAAGCTCGCGTATTATTCTCAGAAGGGTGTCAACATTTTGAGAAGGGCCTGTATCCTGTACAGAGAAGAGATCATGAGAATGTCAGAGACGGGAGATATTGTAGCGAGAGGCCCTGGTAAATTCACAGAGGTAAAATTGTGTATAGATCCTTTCTGGATAACGTTGGCATCTGTCTGCATGGCTATGTTTTTGCAGCCTAACACTGTAGCTCTTCTCCGTCCAGACAACTATCACAAGCAGAAAAAGAGATATTCGACCCCCTCTATTCAGTGGCTCTTGTATAACAAAGAAAATATACAGATACGGCATGCTTTACAGGGTAGGGAATTACACGTAGGCCCCCTACTTTCTAGACGGTTATGCCGTCGTTGATGGGGTACGCACAGCCTTTGAGTTTAATGGGTGTTTTTTTGCCAGGGTTGTATCACCTGTTATTGTGAAAAAGCACCCTACAATGGGGACTACTTTTGAGTTTCTTTATTAAAAGACTGAGCTCAAGACCGATTATCTGAAAGGACTTGGTTAAGTAGTGAGGAGACGAGTGGGAGGTGACGCTAGAAAGATAAAGAGCTTGCAGATTTCTTAAACAAAGCCCAGCTGCCTCAGCCTCTCGTGCCTAGGGATGCTCTTTTTTGGGGGAGGACTAACACTATCCGCCTATATTACTAGTAATATTAGTAACTTGACTGCAATTCATGACATGCTGGCGAGACCCAGCAGCATATTCCTGAGCGGTTCGGGATCCATTCCTGCAGCCCAAAAGGGAAGACGGAACGCGTAGTAGAAAAAACGTTGAAAGATGGTGCCAAATGTGGACAGAAGCACAGGGATTGCTGGGATGCGATTTGATGCATCACGGGGCATTGGGACAGACCCCAGAATGCCCCGCACCCCCCTACTGAAATTTAACTAACCAATCCTAACCTATTGAACATGATTATTTAACCAATTATATCCCACCACTTTAATTAGTTTACACCCAGCAAAATTAATTATACAGCAGACAGAAACAATCACAGAACCAGACAGAGATTATACAAACAAATGGGGAAATGGGGACTACAGTGATAGAACAAATACAGAAATGAGGATTTCACATCCCAGCTATTGATAAGTGAGTTCATGCCAGAAAGGATGCTATCAAACTAAGTTTCCTTTTACATTTTCTAGGCACTTCCCTTTCTCTGGAGGTGATAGGCATTATCAGGACAGGATTGTATTCCTAACAGCCCAATAGCACCTGCTTTCAATGTGACTAGTTTGGAATGTAAGGATGTGACCGTTCGCTTCCCAGCTTATGGCTGCCTCTGCTGCTTAGCCAAAGATCTTAGCCTAAGAACAGGGCCTCAGACTGTCACAGTAAGAGAAAAAAGAAAAGGAGTACTAGTGGCACCTTAGAGACTAACCAAATTATTTGAGCATAAGCTTTCGTGAGCTCCAGCTCACTTCGTCGGATGCTGTAGCTCACGAAAGCTTATGCTCAAATAAATCGGTTAGTCTCTAAGGTGCCACTAGTACTCCTTTTCTTTTTGCGAATACAGACTAACACGGCTGCTACTCTGAACCAGTAAGAGCAGGCACTTACCACGGCAGACAGTGATTTTGATTCTTTCTTTTATACCTCTATAACTAGCTAAGGGATAAGAATACACCTAAATTCTTAGAGTATATGCCTTTACAGACAGGCCTGACTAGCTATATCCTAACACTCCCAGCCTTTTTTTTCGGGATCCTCCTGCCCAGGTATCCCTGGAAAAGCATAGGACATATAGCGACACATTTCCTGATAAGGCCAGGCATCAAGGTGGAAGGTGTCGATATTCCATTTATGCCACTGCCCCTTGTGTAGTATAGTGCCCTGCACCCTCTCTCGTGCAGGCATACCACACCTATTCCAATTAGTGTTCCCAGACTTCCCATTACAGTGGGCCCGAGAAGGTTGGGTCCGGGTTGCCTAGTACACTGCGGGGTGGGGAGGGCTTACTACATTACTTATAGGTTATCTCTATATGCAACGTAACACAAGTACAGTTAACAATACAAAATCCACAGCAACACCGAGTCCTGACCACTGCAGTATGGTCCAACAGCCGAGCCGCCACCAAAACACTGCCTCTCCTCCTTCGACAGGGTCATGATCTTATGTGTCCAGTTGCTGGCAGTTGCAAAAAGCTGTCCCTGCAGGTTTTACATGCTTTTGTCCCTATCATAAGTCCATTGAATGTTCACAGAGAAATGGGATATTGTCCAAACCAGCTTAACCACTTGGTATGGAATCAGGCGATATGCCCTGGTTTGAGTATTTACAGCAATAAGATTTACAGATGCATTTGTGCACCATAGTCCAGATAGCAGCATGTAGCTGTGTATAGTTTGATTATGGGCTGGTGTAATTGTGCCCTTAGTAATATGTATGTTCCCAGCAAAACACCTTGTACACCCAATTGTCCACCCCTTGCACAGGCCATTGATCCTGCTCCTCCATAGTCACAGGAGAGGGGCACATCCAAACACCTTCTGTTGATTTACACTATTTTACACACCCCTCCATTGATTCCCAGTAAGCTCCTTCTCATTATTTCTATATTATTTCTTGTGGGGACCACCTTAGTTGCCATTCCATTTCCAGGCACCACGGTAGCTAGTACACAGGTGCTTGCCTCCTAGTTGGGCATTCTGCATTCCCATACACATCTCCCCACCAAGGTCAGCCTTCTGAAGCCATCCCCTACCCATGTCATGAGGTTTCTTGTTTATTGAAACACAACAATGCTAGCAACAAGACAAACACCACACACAAAACAACACAAAACATAGATCCATGGTATTCTGACAGGTTATTCTTCTGCAGGCGCCAGCTTGCTTGTAGAGTGTCTGAAAAACAAAAGAAACAATTTCCACCACCCCCTAGTGGGGACAGATTATTGCTTAATAATACTACTACTTCCTTTTACAAATTTCCTTGCTAATTGCAGAAAAAAAACCAGAAGAATTACCTCCAAGCTGTCCTTATTTTGTTCTATAGTCAGGCTACTGAGCTACCCCACTCACTGGTCATTTAGGAAATTCATGAGGTGGTGTACCTCAGTTTCCCCTCTTGTACAACCGACCAAGTTTGTAATAGTTTCTCTGCCGTACCAAACAGTGGAGACGACATCAATTAAGAGCACACTCACAGGCATTCTCGTTTCCCTTTCTGGGTATGTGTGGTGAGACTGTGCTCCTCAGCTAGACAAGTAGGTGTCCATCCCAATATCTGTTATGTGTTCAGATGGGCCTCAGGGCCCTCTGTAGCTCTAATAGGCAAATGGTCCCATGCAGAGCCACTTGCCATCAGCCTCCTGTCTATGCTACAGAAGGGGCCACATCAGCATTGAATCCTCCCAGCCTTGGACACAGGAGGCAGCGATGGAAATAATGAGACTCCATGAAACTGTGTGAGATTCTCCAGGGACCTGGGATTATTTCGGGTCTCACCCAGAGGGGCTCGAACACTTTGTATAGTGGAGGTCCTGAGAGCCACTGACCCAAACTATAAACTCTGTGTAGAATGGAAACCACTTCAAGCCAGAGGGTATTGCTGGATCCCAAGGACCCCTGGTTCCAGCACCTATGGTCTCAACATAGAATGGCCATGGGACTGATGGGCACTTGGCCCCCAAGGGCTGCCCAGGTCCCTGGGGCTCTGTCTCTGATTCATTAGCGCTGGAGGTTTCTCTCTACTCAGGAAGGAGAGAAGATTTCTGCCCAAAGAAGGACAGAAGAGTCTGTCCAAATCTTCCGTACAAAGGAAGGCGGTTGAGGTAGTTGAGGCCATAAAGGAAGTCTGGGGAATTGCTAGAGGAGAGGGCTGCTCTCTCTCTTTCCTCTGACTAGGAGAACAGGAGTTGAGCTTCCAGGGTCAGAAGCTGATGCCTGCCTTCATTGTGAGGCACAACTCCTGGCTGAGCTTAGCTGCTGAGCAGGAACAGTCAGCGTGGATTAACCAAGGGCAAGTCATGCCTAACTAATCTAATTGCCTTCTACGATGAGATAACTGGCTCTGTGGATGAGAGGAAAGCAGTGAACTAGTTAGCAAAGCCTTTGATATGGTCTCCCACAGTATTCTTGCCAGCAAGTTAAAGAAGTATGGGCTGGATGAATGGACTATAAAGTGGAAAGGAAGAAGGATGTGGAAAAATGGGAAAGAGTCCAGTGAAGGGCAACAAAAATGACTCGGGGGCTGGAGCCTTATGAGGAAAGGCTGAGGGAACTGGGATTACTTCGTGTGCAGAGGAGAAGAACGAAGAAAGGGGGTTCCAAAGAGGGTGGAGCTAGACTGTTCTCCGTGGTAGCAGATAACAGAAAGAGGCGTAATGGTCTCAAGTTGCAGTGGGGGAGGGTTAGGCTGGCTATTAGGAAAAACTTTTTCACTAGGAGGGTGGTGAAGCACTGGAATGGGTTACCGAGGGAGGTAGTGGAATCTCCTTCCTTAGAGGTTTTGAAGGTCAGGCTTGAAAAAAACCTCTGTCTGGGATGATTTAGTTAGGGACTGAGTCTCCCAGGCTGAGGGCAGGAGACGGGGTGGGGAGCGAGGTACCCAGCGCCCAGCCCGGCCCAGACCCATTTCCTGCAGCATCCCACGGTAGATTGACTTTTCTGGGACAAGGGGAGGAGCAGAGAGAGAAAAAGACAGTTCCTACCTCTGCCTAGCTCCCCGCAAGCTGCTGGGGGAGTGTGCAGGCACAATGTCAAGAGAAATCTCTCAAAGTGGCTCCTTTTGATTCTACTCTTTTCTACTGTTCTGTTCAGAGAATCGGTTACTAGGAGGGTTTAAGATTTTCTCTGTAAATTTAGGATTTGTGAGAAATTATAAAGTATAACATATATATAGAGCTACAGTTTGTGTCATCCCTTTCCACAGTTTCCTTTCTCTCCAGTGTAAGGAATTGTTTCAGAGTAGCAGCCGTGTTACTCTGTATTCGCAAAAAGAAAAGGAGTACTTGTGGCATCTTAGAGACTAACCAATTTATTGGAGCATAAACTCAGATGTCAAGAATTATAACATTCATAAACCAGTCGGAGAACACTTCATTCTCTTTGGTCACGCGATTACAGTCATGAAAGTTGCGATATTACAACAGAAAAACTTCAGAAACAGACTTCAAGGAGAGACTGCTGAATTGGAATTCATTTGCAAATTGGATACAATTAATTTAGGCTTGATAGCGACTGGGAGTGGTTGAGTCATTCCGCAAAGTAACCTATTTCCCCTTGTTTATTCCTGCCCCCCTCCCCCCCCCCCCACTGTTCCTCAGACGTTCGTGTTAAACCCTGGATTTGTGCTGGAAATGGCCCACCTTGATTAGCATACACATTGTAAGGCGAGTGATCACTTTAGATAAGCTATTACCAGCAGGAGAGTGGGGTGGGGGGAGAGAAAACCTTTTGAAGTGATAAACACCCATTTTTTCATGGTCTCTGTGTATAAAAACACGCTCACTGTATTTTCTACAGTATGCATCCGATGAAGTGAGCTGTAGCTCACGAAAGCTTATGCTCAAATAAATTGGTTAGTCTCTAAGGTGCCACATGTACTCCTTTTCTTAGTGTAAGGAATGACTCTTGCCTGCATTCCTTCTTTAGCCCATCATATGATGGGACCATAAAAGAATATAAGGAGGAGAATCTTTACCAGCATATACAGAGAGTGCAAGAGGCCACCAATAAATCCAAAGGGAATGTTACCCAAAGTCTTGAAAAGAGACAACTCTAAGAGCCCGCGCAAGTTAGAAAAAGCCTCAAGGGGAGAAAGGGAGTGAAACCACTAACCATGCAGGAGACTTCCTGAATGGCCTCATTTTCCAAAGCACACACCCAGGGGAGAAACCAAACATATGTATAGAATATGGGAAAAGTTTGGCTCAGAACTCAGACCTCGTTAATCATCAGAGATCCACATTGGACAGAAACCCTATAAGTGTATGTACTGTGGGAAAAGGTTCAATGTGAGCTCTACTTCACCACGGCAAGGTAAGTGTGTGCGTGTATGTTTTAAAACATATTTTTTGAAAGAGTTGGTTTTAATGTTTAAATTGTGAGTTAGGGGCCTATGGAAGAGATAAGCGTGGGATTTTACAGTATTTTGTTTCAAAACAGTTTGTTTTTTAATCTGCAAAATGTGATGTGTTTTTAAAACGGCTTGTTTTAAAATTAGTTCGTGTTTAAATTGTTGTTGGTGATTTAGGGAACCTATGCAAGACATAGTTATGGGGGGGATTTTAAAGGTATTTTATTGCACACTTTGTTTTTGGGTACATGGTGGAAATATAAAATTCTCGGTTTTAGAGAAACACTAGTGGTGGAAATGAACCAAAACCTGTGTTTGTTGTACAGCCTGAAGTGGATTACCTTGTTTTAAAGCTATGACTTTTTAAATAGAAAAACACCTTAATAAGTATTTTATTTTTTAACTTTACAAGACAGTTTCATTTGTTTTATAATAATAATGTTGTCTGCTCTAAAACATGAGAGATTCTTAGACAAGAGGGTAAACAAGCTCAAAAGAGAAAGAAAAGAGACATCTGAAAAGGAAAATTCACCAGCATCAATGGCTGATGGATGGCTGAAGCCCAGTAAATATGTTTTGCTTATTGTTTTGACTATTTCATGAGTTTTTCTATTTTAAGCAAATACATAGCTGTGGGTGAGAAAGATGGTAAAGTTTTAAAATGTTTATTTGATGCTAAGTTGGAACACCTCCGTTTTTCTTAATCAGGCATGGGCAGTTCTCCTGACAATGCTGTAGTCCGAGCTACAGGGAAACCTCCACCAGAACCACCAAAGAACCAGGAATCTGCTCCGATACCTTTAACAACAACAACAACGCCAACGCAAACAGCAGAAGAGTGCAGTCGAAGCAGCAGGACAGTCCAAAGCGCACATACGTCAAGCCAAAGGACAAAACAAAAGACTTTGGTAAAAAGCACCCACACAAACATAACTCCAGTTCCTCAGCTGTCAGCACCACACCAAGTCCTGAGAAAACTGTGAGCGAAAACACACCCATTCATAAACCTGGAGCAAACTTTTTAGTGGTTGTCAATAAAAAAGCCAAGAACTGAAAGCTCCAGCGATGCAGGGGTAGCTCCTTATGAAGTATCCAACAATTCTCGCGAACTATTCTCCCACCTCCATAAGGTCGGCACAGCTCTTCAGTATTCTAGAAAATTTGGGAAAAATATGACGCTTCGTTCAGAAAGCTGATGGACGCTGTATCCTCAGAGGTTCTCAAAGAAAGGAAGACTGGAAACTACATCAAAAATGCAAAAGCTCTTGCAGCTGAATTTGAAAAACACTTCAGTTTTTCTGAGGGTTGTTCTGAGCAGGCATGACTAGTCATGGAAAGGGGCTTTCGTAAAAGGGGCATCCTCAAAGCTACACATTAGCTAAGGCGTAAACAAAAGGGGCGGGCAGTGTTGGCGGATAAACGTACGTCTGCCGAAAAGTTACAGGCCAGGGTCGCTGAAATTTTTTAAAAAAGGCTAAAGAGGTGATGAGGATCAAAAAACAAAAAGAGACGCCCCCTACTCTGGAGGCTCTGAAATTGGTGTGTCTGAGATTGGGGAGGCGGAATCCGACCTGGGGGCAGTGGTGACTCTCACAGAGTCTGGTTTAGAAAATTCCCCAGAAGGCTTTCTTGATGGGTCCCCGTATACTTCTGATGATCCTCACGCTGGCCCTTGGAGTCTGACTCTCAAATAGCATCTGATGTAGAAAAAGCAGCTGACGGTTCCGTAGCGGAACCCCCAAGTAACCCTGAAAATGCAGATGCAGACCCCCCAAACAGACGTGTATATAGAGAGAGTGAGAAATTGTCAAAGGGAATTACCTAGGTTTGGGGGTTCGGCGTATCGTGAAGAATTTTGTTTTGTCAATCTTGAGAGAATTAAATCAGCTCAGCAGGTCGTTGAAGCCATACACGGGGGATACAGTGGCCGCAGAGTTTTGAATTTTTTCCTCTATAGTCAAATCCTCCATAAAAAGAGACCATGTTTAGTAGACCTGACTTACACTGGTACTAATCTGTGTTTTGCGGGTGGGTTCTTGGCTGTCATGTCTGACTGTAAAGCAACAGACGTGGAATTGTTAGACTGGGTGAGAAAGTTGCATGAGAAACTGGGGTGGTCAGATCAAAAAAAGATTATGCTCAGCATCATAGCGGCGTTTGAACAGCATTTAGGAGTCAACATACAGGTGGTGCTCTATGCGGCAAACGGTGGCTGTTTTTTTTTTTTTTAAATGGGAGTTCCAGTGTACGCCAAGACTTTTTTCATCGTGTTGCATGATGAGCATTATTATGGGGTTCTGGATGTGAAAAAGCTGTTCGGTGTGAAAAATTATTGTGAGTTTTACCACACAGTGTACAGTGATAGCCATTCTTGCAGGTATCGTTGGTGCCTCTGCTTGAGTGCAACGTTCTCAGACAGCGTGGGTGTGCAGCTGAGGTGTCCTAGCTGTAGACTGTATTGTTGCTCCAAAGAATGTTTAGAGAGACAAGTAGACTGCGCATCGAAAAAACAAGTCAAATGCCTGTCTAAAATTGTATGTGATCAGTGTCAGTCTTACGTGGACAAGGGACACAGGTGTAAGAGAAGGCGTTGTGAGCAGTGTCGGGGTTTGATCACCAGTGATGTAGATAGCCACCTGTGTTTTATGTATAGCATTAGAAATTATATTTTTTTACAGTTTTGAATGCAGGCAGGAGATGGGCCTGCATGTGCACAATTAGATTTTTGCTATGTCCCTAAAGCTAGAACGATCCTGGGAATTTAAGGGTGGTGAGTGTCTGTCTACATTTGTTAAGACCTTTATTGGCAGAAAGTTCCGGGACTGCAAGACAGAACAAGGAGTAATGGTCTCAAGTTGCGGTGGGGGAGACTTAGGTTGGATATTAGGAAAAACTTTTCACTAGGAGGGTGGTGAAACACTGGAATGTGTTACCTAGGGAGGTGGTGGAATCTCCTTCCCTAGAAGTTTTTAAGGTCAGGCTTGACAAAGCCCTGGCTGGGATGATTTAGTCAGGGATCGGTCCTGCTTTGAGCAGGGGGTTGGACTAGATGACCTCCCTTCCAACCCTGATATTCTATGATTCTTATGATTCTAAGTTCCTAGCGCACAATTCTAAAGATTATGAGGCATACTTCATTGTTAGACAGTTACTGAAGGAAAAGATGGGCCTAGAACTGATAACTCAGGGTAGTAAACTAATGTGTGTGGAAGTTAAGGCCCTGGGCATTTGTTTTATAGACTCATTACACTTCTTGCCCATGAAGCTTAGCAAGCTCCCACAGGTGATGGGGTCTGAAGATTGCAAAGGGCATTTCCCACATTTTTCATCACTTTAGAAAGCCAAATTTACGTGGGGCCTATGTCCAAGGTGGAGTACTATGGCGTAGACAGCATGATGCCTATGGAGAAAGCAGGATTTCTTCCCCGGTATCGGGACAACAGATATGAGATGTTTGACTTGCAGAAAAAGCTCGCGTATTATTCTCAGAAGGGTGTCAACATTTTGAGAAGGGCCTGTATCCTGTACAGAGAAGAGATCATGAGAATGTCAGAGACGGGAGATATTGTAGCGAGAGGCCCTGGTAAATTCACAGAGGTAAAATTGTGTATAGATCCTTTCTGGATAACGTTGGCATCTGTCTGCATGGCTATGTTTTTGCAGCCTAACACTGTAGCTCTTCTCCGTCCAGACAACTATCACAAGCAGAAAAAGAGATATTCGACCCCCTCTATTCAGTGGCTCTTGTATAACAAAGAAAATATACAGATACGGCATGCTTTACAGGGTAGGGAATTACACGTAGGCCCCCTACTTTCTAGACGGTTATGCCGTCGTTGATGGGGTACGCACAGCCTTTGAGTTTAATGGGTGTTTTTTTGCCAGGGTTGTATCACCTGTTATTGTGAAAAAGCACCCTACAATGGGGACTACTTTTGAGTTTCTTTATTAAAAGACTGAGCTCAAGACCGATTATCTGAAAGGACTTGGTTAAGTAGTGAGGAGACGAGTGGGAGGTGACGCTAGAAAGATAAAGAGCTTGCAGATTTCTTAAACAAAGCCCAGCTGCCTCAGCCTCTCGTGCCTAGGGATGCTCTTTTTTGGGGGAGGACTAACACTATCCGCCTATATTACTAGTAATATTAGTAACTTGACTGCAATTCATGACATGCTGGCGAGACCCAGCAGCATATTCCTGAGCGGTTCGGGATCCATTCCTGCAGCCCAAAAGGGAAGACGGAACGCGTAGTAGAAAAAACGTTGAAAGATGGTGCCAAATGTGGACAGAAGCACAGGGATTGCTGGGATGCGATTTGATGCATCACGGGGCATTGGGACAGACCCCAGAATGCCCCGCACCCCCCTACTGAAATTTAACTAACCAATCCTAACCTATTGAACATGATTATTTAACCAATTATATCCCACCACTTTAATTAGTTTACACCCAGCAAAATTAATTATACAGCAGACAGAAACAATCACAGAACCAGACAGAGATTATACAAACAAACAATAAAAAAATGGGGACTACAGTGATAGAACAAATACAGAAATGAGGATTTCACATCCCAGCTATTGATAAGTGAGTTCATGCCAGAAAGGATGCTATCAAACTAAGTTTCCTTTTACATTTTCTAGGCACTTCCCTTTCTCTGGAGGTGATAGGCATTATCAGGACAGGATTGTATTCCTAACAGCCCAATAGCACCTGCTTTCAATGTGACTAGTTTGGAATGTAAGGATGTGACCGTTCGCTTCCCAGCTTATGGCTGCCTCTGCTGCTTAGCCAAAGATCTTAGCCTAAGAACAGGGCCTCAGACTGTCACAGTAAGAGAAAAAAGAAAAGGAGTACTAGTGGCACCTTAGAGACTAACCAAATTATTTGAGCATAAGCTTTCGTGAGCTCCAGCTCACTTCGTCGGATGCTGTAGCTCACGAAAGCTTATGCTCAAATAAATCGGTTAGTCTCTAAGGTGCCACTAGTACTCCTTTTCTTTTTGCGAATACAGACTAACACGGCTGCTACTCTGAACCAGTAAGAGCAGGCACTTACCACGGCAGACAGTGATTTTGATTCTTTCTTTTATACCTCTATAACTAGCTAAGGGATAAGAATACACCTAAATTCTTAGAGTATATGCCTTTACAGACAGGCCTGACTAGCTATATCCTAACACTCCCAGCCTTTTTTTTCGGGATCCTCCTGCCCAGGTATCCCTGGAAAAGCATAGGACATATAGCGACACATTTCCTGATAAGGCCAGGCATCAAGGTGGAAGGTGTCGATATTCCATTTATGCCACTGCCCCTTGTGTAGTATAGTGCCCTGCACCCTCTCTCGTGCAGGCATACCACACCTATTCCAATTAGTGTTCCCAGACTTCCCATTACAGTGGGCCCGAGAAGGTTGGGTCCGGGTTGCCTAGTACACTGCGGGGTGGGGAGGGCTTACTACATTACTTATAGGTTATCTCTATATGCAACGTAACACAAGTACAGTTAACAATACAAAATCCACAGCAACACCGAGTCCTGACCACTGCAGTATGGTCCAACAGCCGAGCCGCCACCAAAACACTGCCTCTCCTCCTTCGACAGGGTCATGATCTTATGTGTCCAGTTGCTGGCAGTTGCAAAAAGCTGTCCCTGCAGGTTTTACATGCTTTTGTCCCTATCATAAGTCCATTGAATGTTCACAGAGAAATGGGATATTGTCCAAACCAGCTTAACCACTTGGTATGGAATCAGGCGATATGCCCTGGTTTGAGTATTTACAGCAATAAGATTTACAGATGCATTTGTGCACCATAGTCCAGATAGCAGCATGTAGCTGTGTATAGTTTGATTATGGGCTGGTGTAATTGTGCCCTTAGTAATATGTATGTTCCCAGCAAAACACCTTGTACACCCAATTGTCCACCCCTTGCACAGGCCATTGATCCTGCTCCTCCATAGTCACAGGAGAGGGGCACATCCAAACACCTTCTGTTGATTTACACTATTTTACACACCCCTCCATTGATTCCCAGTAAGCTCCTTCTCATTATTTCTATATTATTTCTTGTGGGGACCACCTTAGTTGCCATTCCATTTCCAGGCACCACGGTAGCTAGTACACAGGTGCTTGCCTCCTAGTTGGGCATTCTGCATTCCCATACACATCTCCCCACCAAGGTCAGCCTTCTGAAGCCATCCCCTACCCATGTCATGAGGTTTCTTGTTTATTGAAACACAACAATGCTAGCAACAAGACAAACACCACACACAAAACAACACAAAACATAGATCCATGGTATTCTGACAGGTTATTCTTCTGCAGGCGCCAGCTTGCTTGTAGAGTGTCTGAAAAACAAAAGAAACAATTTCCACCACCCCCTAGTGGGGACAGATTATTGCTTAATAATACTACTACTTCCTTTTACAAATTTCCTTGCTAATTGCAGAAAAAAAACCAGAAGAATTACCTCCAAGCTGTCCTTATTTTGTTCTATAGTCAGGCTACTGAGCTACCCCACTCACTGGTCATTTAGGAAATTCATGAGGTGGTGTACCTCAGTTTCCCCTCTTGTACAACCGACCAAGTTTGTAATAGTTTCTCTGCCGTACCAAACAGTGGAGACGACATCAATTAAGAGCACACTCACAGGCATTCTCGTTTCCCTTTCTGGGTATGTGTGGTGAGACTGTGCTCCTCAGCTAGACAAGTAGGTGTCCATCCCAATATCTGTTATGTGTTCAGATGGGCCTCAGGGCCCTCTGTAGCTCTAATAGGCAAATGGTCCCATGCAGAGCCACTTGCCATCAGCCTCCTGTCTATGCTACAGAAGGGGCCACATCAGCATTGAATCCTCCCAGCCTTGGACACAGGAGGCAGCGATGGAAATAATGAGACTCCATGAAACTGTGTGAGATTCTCCAGGGACCTGGGATTATTTCGGGTCTCACCCAGAGGGGCTCGAACACTTTGTATAGTGGAGGTCCTGAGAGCCACTGACCCAAACTATAAACTCTGTGTAGAATGGAAACCACTTCAAGCCAGAGGGTATTGCTGGATCCCAAGGACCCCTGGTTCCAGCACCTATGGTCTCAACATAGAATGGCCATGGGACTGATGGGCACTTGGCCCCCAAGGGCTGCCCAGGTCCCTGGGGCTCTGTCTCTGATTCATTAGCGCTGGAGGTTTCTCTCTACTCAGGAAGGAGAGAAGATTTCTGCCCAAAGAAGGACAGAAGAGTCTGTCCAAATCTTCCGTACAAAGGAAGGCGGTTGAGGTAGTTGAGGCCATAAAGGAAGTCTGGGGAATTGCTAGAGGAGAGGGCTGCTCTCTCTCTTTCCTCTGACTAGGAGAACAGGAGTTGAGCTTCCAGGGTCAGAAGCTGATGCCTGCCTTCATTGTGAGGCACAACTCCTGGCTGAGCTTAGCTGCTGAGCAGGAACAGTCAGCGTGGATTAACCAAGGGCAAGTCATGCCTAACTAATCTAATTGCCTTCTACGATGAGATAACTGGCTCTGTGGATGAGAGGAAAGCAGTGAACTAGTTAGCAAAGCCTTTGATATGGTCTCCCACAGTATTCTTGCCAGCAAGTTAAAGAAGTATGGGCTGGATGAATGGACTATAAAGTGGAAAGGAAGAAGGATGTGGAAAAATGGGAAAGAGTCCAGTGAAGGGCAACAAAAATGACTCGGGGGCTGGAGCCTTATGAGGAAAGGCTGAGGGAACTGGGATTACTTCGTGTGCAGAGGAGAAGAACGAAGAAAGGGGGTTCCAAAGAGGGTGGAGCTAGACTGTTCTCCGTGGTAGCAGATAACAGAAAGAGGCGTAATGGTCTCAAGTTGCAGTGGGGGAGGGTTAGGCTGGCTATTAGGAAAAACTTTTTCACTAGGAGGGTGGTGAAGCACTGGAATGGGTTACCGAGGGAGGTAGTGGAATCTCCTTCCTTAGAGGTTTTGAAGGTCAGGCTTGAAAAAAACCTCTGTCTGGGATGATTTAGTTAGGGACTGAGTCTCCCAGGCTGAGGGCAGGAGACGGGGTGGGGAGCGAGGTACCCAGCGCCCAGCCCGGCCCAGAGCCATTTCCTGCAGCATCCCACGGTAGATTGACTTTTCTGGGACAAGGGGAGGAGCAGAGAGAGAAAAAGACAGTTCCTACCTCTGCCTAGCTCCCCGCAAGCTGCTGGGGGAGTGTGCAGGCACAATGTCAAGAGAAATCTCTCAAAGTGGCTCCTTTTGATTCTACTCTTTTCTACTGTTCTGTTCAGAGAATCGGTTACTAGGAGGGTTTAAGATTTTCTCTGTAAATTTAGGATTTGTGAGAAATTATAAAGTATAACATATATATAGAGCTACAGTTTGTGTCATCCCTTTCCACAGTTTCCTTTCTCTCCAGTGTAAGGAATTGTTTCAGAGTAGCAGCCGTGTTACTCTGTATTCGCAAAAAGAAAAGGAGTACTTGTGGCATCTTAGAGACTAACCAATTTATTGGAGCATAAACTCAGATGTCAAGAATTATAACATTCATAAACCAGTCGGAGAACACTTCATTCTCTTTGGTCACGCGATTACAGTCATGAAAGTTGCGATATTACAACAGAAAAACTTCAGAAACAGACTTCAAGGAGAGACTGCTGAATTGGAATTCATTTGCAAATTGGATACAATTAATTTAGGCTTGATAGCGACTGGGAGTGGTTGAGTCATTCCGCAAAGTAACCTATTTCCCCTTGTTTATTCCTGCCCCCCTCCCCCCCCCCCCCACTGTTCCTCAGACGTTCGTGTTAAACCCTGGATTTGTGCTGGAAATGGCCCACCTTGATTAGCATACACATTGTAAGGTGAGTGATCACTTTAGATAAGCTATTACCAGCAGGAGAGTGGGGTGGGGGGAGAGAAAACCTTTTGAAGTGATAAACACCCATTTTTTCATGGTCTCTGTGTATAAAAACACGCTCACTGTATTTTCTACAGTATGCATCCGATGAAGTGAGCTGTAGCTCACGAAAGCTTATGCTCAAATAAATTGGTTAGTCTCTAAGGTGCCACATGTACTCCTTTTCTTAGTGTAAGGAATGACTCTTGCCTGCATTCCTTCTTTAGCCCATCATATGATGGGACCATAAAAGAATATAAGGAGGAGAATCTTTACCAGCATATACAGAGAGTGCAAGAGGCCACCAATAAATCCAAAGGGAATGTTACCCAAAGTCTTGAAAAGAGACAACTCTAAGAGCCCGCGCAAGTTAGAAAAAGCCTCAAGGGGAGAAAGGGAGTGAAACCACTAACCATGCAGGAGACTTCCTGAATGGCCTCATTTTCCAAAGCACACACCCAGGGGAGAAACCAAACATATGTATAGAATATGGGAAAAGTTTGGCTCAGAACTCAGACCTCGTTAATCATCAGAGATCCACATTGGACAGAAACCCTATAAGTGTATGTACTGTGGGAAAAGGTTCAATGTGAGCTCTACTTCACCACGGCAAGGTAAGTGTGTGCGTGTATGTTTTAAAACATATTTTTTGAAAGAGTTGGTTTTAATGTTTAAATTGTGAGTTAGGGGCCTATGGAAGAGATAAGCGTGGGATTTTACAGTATTTTGTTTCAAAACAGTTTGTTTTTTAATCTGCAAAATGTGATGTGTTTTTAAAACGGCTTGTTTTAAAATTAGTTCGTGTTTAAATTGTTGTTGGTGATTTAGGGAACCTATGCAAGACATAGTTATGGGGGGGATTTTAAAGGTATTTTATTGCACACTTTGTTTTTGGGTACATGGTGGAAATATAAAATTCTCGGTTTTAGAGAAACACTAGTGGTGGAAATGAACCAAAACCTGTGTTTGTTGTACAGCCTGAAGTGGATTACCTTGTTTTAAAGCTATGACTTTTTAAATAGAAAAACACCTTAATAAGTATTTTATTTTTTAACTTTACAAGACAGTTTCATTTGTTTTATAATAATAATGTTGTCTGCTCTAAAACATGAGAGATTCTTAGACAAGAGGGTAAACAAGCTCAAAAGAGAAAGAAAAGAGACATCTGAAAAGGAAAATTCACCAGCATCAATGGCTGATGGATGGCTGAAGCCCAGTAAATATGTTTTGCTTATTGTTTTGACTATTTCATGAGTTTTTCTATTTTAAGCAAATACATAGCTGTGGGTGAGAAAGATGGTAAAGTTTTAAAATGTTTATTTGATGCTAAGTTGGAACACCTCCGTTTTTCTTAATCAGGCATGGGCAGTTCTCCTGACAATGCTGTAGTCCGAGCTACAGGGAAACCTCCACCAGAACCACCAAAGAACCAGGAATCTGCTCCGATACCTTTAACAACAACAACAACGCCAACGCAAACAGCAGAAGAGTGCAGTCGAAGCAGCAGGACAGTCCAAAGCGCACATACGTCAAGCCAAAGGACAAAACAAAAGACTTTGGTAAAAAGCACCCACACAAACATAACTCCAGTTCCTCAGCTGTCAGCACCACACCAAGTCCTGAGAAAACTGTGAGCGAAAACACACCCATTCATAAACCTGGAGCAAACTTTTTAGTGGTTGTCAATAAAAAAGCCAAGAACTGAAAGCTCCAGCGATGCAGGGGTAGCTCCTTATGAAGTATCCAACAATTCTCGCGAACTATTCTCCCACCTCCATAAGGTCGGCACAGCTCTTCAGTATTCTAGAAAATTTGGGAAAAATATGACGCTTCGTTCAGAAAGCTGATGGACGCTGTATCCTCAGAGGTTCTCAAAGAAAGGAAGACTGGAAACTACATCAAAAATGCAAAAGCTCTTGCAGCTGAATTTGAAAAACACTTCAGTTTTTCTGAGGGTTGTTCTGAGCAGGCATGACTAGTCATGGAAAGGGGCTTTCGTAAAAGGGGCATCCTCAAAGCTACACATTAGCTAAGGCGTAAACAAAAGGGGCGGGCAGTGTTGGCGGATAAACGTACGTCTGCCGAAAAGTTACAGGCCAGGGTCGCTGAAATTTTTTAAAAAAGGCTAAAGAGGTGATGAGGATCAAAAAACAAAAAGAGACGCCCCCTACTCTGGAGGCTCTGAAATTGGTGTGTCTGAGATTGGGGAGGCGGAATCCGACCTGGGGGCAGTGGTGACTCTCACAGAGTCTGGTTTAGAAAATTCCCCAGAAGGCTTTCTTGATGGGTCCCCGTATACTTCTGATGATCCTCACGCTGGCCCTTGGAGTCTGACTCTCAAATAGCATCTGATGTAGAAAAAGCAGCTGACGGTTCCGTAGCGGAACCCCCAAGTAACCCTGAAAATGCAGATGCAGACCCCCCAAACAGACGTGTATATAGAGAGAGTGAGAAATTGTCAAAGGGAATTACCTAGGTTTGGGGGTTCGGCGTATCGTGAAGAATTTTGTTTTGTCAATCTTGAGAGAATTAAATCAGCTCAGCAGGTCGTTGAAGCCATACACGGGGGATACAGTGGCCGCAGAGTTTTGAATTTTTTCCTCTATAGTCAAATCCTCCATAAAAAGAGACCATGTTTAGTAGACCTGACTTACACTGGTACTAATCTGTGTTTTGCGGGTGGGTTCTTGGCTGTCATGTCTGACTGTAAAGCAACAGACGTGGAATTGTTAGACTGGGTGAGAAAGTTGCATGAGAAACTGGGGTGGTCAGATCAAAAAAAGATTATGCTCAGCATCATAGCGGCGTTTGAACAGCATTTAGGAGTCAACATACAGGTGGTGCTCTATGCGGCAAACGGTGGCTGTTTTTTTTTTTTTTAAATGGGAGTTCCAGTGTACGCCAAGACTTTTTTCATCGTGTTGCATGATGAGCATTATTATGGGGTTCTGGATGTGAAAAAGCTGTTCGGTGTGAAAAATTATTGTGAGTTTTACCACACAGTGTACAGTGATAGCCATTCTTGCAGGTATCGTTGGTGCCTCTGCTTGAGTGCAACGTTCTCAGACAGCGTGGGTGTGCAGCTGAGGTGTCCTAGCTGTAGACTGTATTGTTGCTCCAAAGAATGTTTAGAGAGACAAGTAGACTGCGCATCGAAAAAACAAGTCAAATGCCTGTCTAAAATTGTATGTGATCAGTGTCAGTCTTACGTGGACAAGGGACACAGGTGTAAGAGAAGGCGTTGTGAGCAGTGTCGGGGTTTGATCACCAGTGATGTAGATAGCCACCTGTGTTTTATGTATAGCATTAGAAATTATATTTTTTTACAGTTTTGAATGCAGGCAGGAGATGGGCCTGCATGTGCACAATTAGATTTTTGCTATGTCCCTAAAGCTAGAACGATCCTGGGAATTTAAGGGTGGTGAGTGTCTGTCTACATTTGTTAAGACCTTTATTGGCAGAAAGTTCCGGGACTGCAAGACAGAACAAGGAGTAATGGTCTCAAGTTGCGGTGGGGGAGACTTAGGTTGGATATTAGGAAAAACTTTTCACTAGGAGGGTGGTGAAACACTGGAATGTGTTACCTAGGGAGGTGGTGGAATCTCCTTCCCTAGAAGTTTTTAAGGTCAGGCTTGACAAAGCCCTGGCTGGGATGATTTAGTCAGGGATCGGTCCTGCTTTGAGCAGGGGGTTGGACTAGATGACCTCCCTTCCAACCCTGATATTCTATGATTCTTATGATTCTAAGTTCCTAGCGCACAATTCTAAAGATTATGAGGCATACTTCATTGTTAGACAGTTACTGAAGGAAAAGATGGGCCTAGAACTGATAACTCAGGGTAGTAAACTAATGTGTGTGGAAGTTAAGGCCCTGGGCATTTGTTTTATAGACTCATTACACTTCTTGCCCATGAAGCTTAGCAAGCTCCCACAGGTGATGGGGTCTGAAGATTGCAAAGGGCATTTCCCACATTTTTCATCACTTTAGAAAGCCAAATTTACGTGGGGCCTATGTCCAAGGTGGAGTACTATGGCGTAGACAGCATGATGCCTATGGAGAAAGCAGGATTTCTTCCCCGGTATCGGGACAACAGATATGAGATGTTTGACTTGCAGAAAAAGCTCGCGTATTATTCTCAGAAGGGTGTCAACATTTTGAGAAGGGCCTGTATCCTGTACAGAGAAGAGATCATGAGAATGTCAGAGACGGGAGATATTGTAGCGAGAGGCCCTGGTAAATTCACAGAGGTAAAATTGTGTATAGATCCTTTCTGGATAACGTTGGCATCTGTCTGCATGGCTATGTTTTTGCAGCCTAACACTGTAGCTCTTCTCCGTCCAGACAACTATCACAAGCAGAAAAAGAGATATTCGACCCCCTCTATTCAGTGGCTCTTGTATAACAAAGAAAATATACAGATACGGCATGCTTTACAGGGTAGGGAATTACACGTAGGCCCCCTACTTTCTAGACGGTTATGCCGTCGTTGATGGGGTACGCACAGCCTTTGAGTTTAATGGGTGTTTTTTTGCCAGGGTTGTATCACCTGTTATTGTGAAAAAGCACCCTACAATGGGGACTACTTTTGAGTTTCTTTATTAAAAGACTGAGCTCAAGACCGATTATCTGAAAGGACTTGGTTAAGTAGTGAGGAGACGAGTGGGAGGTGACGCTAGAAAGATAAAGAGCTTGCAGATTTCTTAAACAAAGCCCAGCTGCCTCAGCCTCTCGTGCCTAGGGATGCTCTTTTTTGGGGGAGGACTAACACTATCCGCCTATATTACTAGTAATATTAGTAACTTGACTGCAATTCATGACATGCTGGCGAGACCCAGCAGCATATTCCTGAGCGGTTCGGGATCCATTCCTGCAGCCCAAAAGGGAAGACGGAACGCGTAGTAGAAAAAACGTTGAAAGATGGTGCCAAATGTGGACAGAAGCACAGGGATTGCTGGGATGCGATTTGATGCATCACGGGGCATTGGGACAGACCCCAGAATGCCCCGCACCCCCCTACTGAAATTTAACTAACCAATCCTAACCTATTGAACATGATTATTTAACCAATTATATCCCACCACTTTAATTAGTTTACACCCAGCAAAATTAATTATACAGCAGACAGAAACAATCACAGAACCAGACAGAGATTATACAAACAAACAATAAAAAAATGGGGACTACAGTGATAGAACAAATACAGAAATGAGGATTTCACATCCCAGCTATTGATAAGTGAGTTCATGCCAGAAAGGATGCTATCAAACTAAGTTTCCTTTTACATTTTCTAGGCACTTCCCTTTCTCTGGAGGTGATAGGCATTATCAGGACAGGATTGTATTCCTAACAGCCCAATAGCACCTGCTTTCAATGTGACTAGTTTGGAATGTAAGGATGTGACCGTTCGCTTCCCAGCTTATGGCTGCCTCTGCTGCTTAGCCAAAGATCTTAGCCTAAGAACAGGGCCTCAGACTGTCACAGTAAGAGAAAAAAGAAAAGGAGTACTAGTGGCACCTTAGAGACTAACCAAATTATTTGAGCATAAGCTTTCGTGAGCTCCAGCTCACTTCGTCGGATGCTGTAGCTCACGAAAGCTTATGCTCAAATAAATCGGTTAGTCTCTAAGGTGCCACTAGTACTCCTTTTCTTTTTGCGAATACAGACTAACACGGCTGCTACTCTGAACCAGTAAGAGCAGGCACTTACCACGGCAGACAGTGATTTTGATTCTTTCTTTTATACCTCTATAACTAGCTAAGGGATAAGAATACACCTAAATTCTTAGAGTATATGCCTTTACAGACAGGCTTGACTAGCTATATCCTAACACTCCCAGCCTTTTTTTCGGGATCCTCCTGCCCAGGTATCCCTGGAAAAGCATAGGACATATAGCGACACATTTCCTGATAAGGCCAGGCATCAAGGTGGAAGGTGTCGATATTCCATTTATGCCACTGCCCCTTGTGTAGTATAGTGCCCTGCACCCTCTCTCGTGCAGGCATACCACACCTATTCCAATTAGTGTTCCCAGACTTCCCATTACAGTGGGCCCGAGAAGGTTGGGTCCGGGTTGCCTAGTACACTGCGGGGTGGGGAGGGCTTACTACATTACTTATAGGTTATCTCTATATGCAACGTAACACAAGTACAGTTAACAATACAAAATCCACAGCAACACCGAGTCCTGACCACTGCAGTATGGTCCAACAGCCGAGCCGCCACCAAAACACTGCCTCTCCTCCTTCGACAGGGTCATGATCTTATGTGTCCAGTTGCTGGCAGTTGCAAAAAGCTGTCCCTGCAGGTTTTACATGCTTTTGTCCCTATCATAAGTCCATTGAATGTTCACAGAGAAATGGGATATTGTCCAAACCAGCTTAACCACTTGGTATGGAATCAGGCGATATGCCCTGGTTTGAGTATTTACAGCAATAAGATTTACAGATGCATTTGTGCACCATAGTCCAGATAGCAGCATGTAGCTGTGTATAGTTTGATTATGGGCTGGTGTAATTGTGCCCTTAGTAATATGTATGTTCCCAGCAAAACACCTTGTACACCCAATTGTCCACCCCTTGCACAGGCCATTGATCCTGCTCCTCCATAGTCACAGGAGAGGGGCACATCCAAACACCTTCTGTTGATTTACACTATTTTACACACCCCTCCATTGATTCCCAGTAAGCTCCTTCTCATTATTTCTATATTATTTCTTGTGGGGACCACCTTAGTTGCCATTCCATTTCCAGGCACCACGGTAGCTAGTACACAGGTGCTTGCCTCCTAGTTGGGCATTCTGCATTCCCATACACATCTCCCCACCAAGGTCAGCCTTCTGAAGCCATCCCCTACCCATGTCATGAGGTTTCTTGTTTATTGAAACACAACAATGCTAGCAACAAGACAAACACCACACACAAAACAACACAAAACATAGATCCATGGTATTCTGACAGGTTATTCTTCTGCAGGCGCCAGCTTGCTTGTAGAGTGTCTGAAAAACAAAAGAAACAATTTCCACCACCCCCTAGTGGGGACAGATTATTGCTTAATAATACTACTACTTCCTTTTACAAATTTCCTTGCTAATTGCAGAAAAAAACCAGAAGAATTACCTCCAAGCTGTCCTTATTTTGTTCTATAGTCAGGCTACTGAGCTACCCCACTCACTGGTCATTTAGGAAATTCATGAGGTGGTGTACCTCAGTTTCCCCTCTTGTACAACCGACCAAGTTTGTAATAGTTTCTCTGCCGTACCAAACAGTGGAGACGACATCAATTAAGAGCACACTCACAGGCATTCTCGTTTCCCTTTCTGGGTATGTGTGGTGAGACTGTGCTCCTCAGCTAGACAAGTAGGTGTCCATCCCAATATCTGTTATGTGTTCAGATGGGCCTCAGGGCCCTCTGTAGCTCTAATAGGCAAATGGTCCCATGCAGAGCCACTTGCCATCAGCCTCCTGTCTATGCTACAGAAGGGGCCACATCAGCATTGAATCCTCCCAGCCTTGGACACAGGAGGCAGCGATGGAAATAATGAGACTCCATGAAACTGTGTGAGATTCTCCAGGGACCTGGGATTATTTCGGGTCTCACCCAGAGGGGCTCGAACACTTTGTATAGTGGAGGTCCTGAGAGCCACTGACCCAAACTATAAACTCTGTGTAGAATGGAAACCACTTCAAGCCAGAGGGTATTGCTGGATCCCAAGGACCCCTGGTTCCAGCACCTATGGTCTCAACATAGAATGGTCATGGGACTGATGGGCACTTGGCCCCAAGGGCTGCCCAGGTCCCTGGGGCTCTGTCTCTGATTCATTAGCGCTGGAGGTTTCTCTCTACTCAGGAAGGAGAGAAGATTTCTGCCCAAAGAAGGACAGAAGAGTCTGTCCAAATCTTCCGTACAAAGGAAGGCGGTTGAGGTAGTTGAGGCCATAAAGGAAGTCTGGGGAATTGCTAGAGGAGAGGGCTGCTCTCTCTCTTTCCTCTGACTAGGAGAACAGGAGTTGAGCTTCCAGGGTCAGAAGCTGATGCCTGCCTTCATTGTGAGGCACAACTCCTGGCTGAGCTTAGCTGCTGAGCAGGAACAGTCAGCGTGGATTAACCAAGGGCAAGTCATGCCTAACTAATCTAATTGCCTTCTACGATGAGATAACTGGCTCTGTGGATGAGAGGAAAGCAGTGAACTAGTTAGCAAAGCCTTTGATATGGTCTCCCACAGTATTCTTGCCAGCAAGTTAAAGAAGTATGGGCTGGATGAATGGACTATAAAGTGGAAAGGAAGAAGGATGTGGAAAAATGGGAAAGAGTCCAGTGAAGGGCAACAAAAATGACTCGGGGGCTGGAGCCTTATGAGGAAAGGCTGAGGGAACTGGGATTACTTCGTGTGCAGAGGAGAAGAACGAAGAAAGGGGGTTCCAAAGAGGGTGGAGCTAGACTGTTCTCCGTGGTAGCAGATAACAGAAAGAGGCGTAATGGTCTCAAGTTGCAGTGGGGGAGGGTTAGGCTGGCTATTAGGAAAAACTTTTTCACTAGGAGGGTGGTGAAGCACTGGAATGGGTTACCGAGGGAGGTAGTGGAATCTCCTTCCTTAGAGGTTTTGAAGGTCAGGCTTGAAAAAAACCTCTGTCTGGGATGATTTAGTTAGGGACTGAGTCTCCCAGGCTGAGGGCAGGAGACGGGGTGGGGAGCGAGGTACCCAGCGCCCAGCCCGGCCCAGACCCATTTCCTGCAGCATCCCACGGTAGATTGACTTTTCTGGGACAAGGGGAGGAGCAGAGAGAGAAAAAGACAGTTCCTACCTCTGCCTAGCTCCCCGCAAGCTGCTGGGGGAGTGTGCAGGCACAATGTCAAGAGAAATCTCTCAAAGTGGCTCCTTTTGATTCTACTCTTTTCTACTGTTCTGTTCAGAGAATCGGTTACTAGGAGGGTTTAAGATTTTCTCTGTAAATTTAGGATTTGTGAGAAATTATAAAGTATAACATATATATAGAGCTACAGTTTGTGTCATCCCTTTCCACAGTTTCCTTTCTCTCCAGTGTAAGGAATTGTTTCAGAGTAGCAGCCGTGTTACTCTGTATTCGCAAAAAGAAAAGGAGTACTTGTGGCATCTTAGAGACTAACCAATTTATTGGAGCATAAACTCAGATGTCAAGAATTATAACATTCATAAACCAGTCGGAGAACACTTCATTCTCTTTGGTCACGCGATTACAGTCATGAAAGTTGCGATATTACAACAGAAAAACTTCAGAAACAGACTTCAAGGAGAGACTGCTGAATTGGAATTCATTTGCAAATTGGATACAATTAATTTAGGCTTGATAGCGACTGGGAGTGGTTGAGTCATTCCGCAAAGTAACCTATTTCCCCTTGTTTATTCCTGCCCCCCCCCCCCACTGTTCCTCAGACGTTCGTGTTAAACCCTGGATTTGTGCTGGAAATGGCCCACCTTGATTAGCATACACATTGTAAGGCGAGTGATCACTTTAGATAAGCTATTACCAGCAGGAGAGTGGGGTGGGGGGAGAGAAAACCTTTTGAAGTGATAAACACCCATTTTTTCATGGTCTCTGTGTATAAAAACACGCTCACTGTATTTTCTACAGTATGCATCCGATGAAGTGAGCTGTAGCTCACGAAAGCTTATGCTCAAATAAATTGGTTAGTCTCTAAGGTGCCACATGTACTCCTTTTCTTAGTGTAAGGAATGACTCTTGCCTGCATTCCTTCTTTAGCCCATCATATGATGGGACCATAAAAGAATATAAGGAGGAGAATCTTTACCAGCATATACAGAGAGTGCAAGAGGCCACCAATAAATCCAAAGGGAATGTTACCCAAAGTCTTGAAAAGAGACAACTCTAAGAGCCCGCGCAAGTTAGAAAAAGCCTCAAGGGGAGAAAGGGAGTGAAACCACTAACCATGCAGGAGACTTCCTGAATGGCCTCATTTTCCAAAGCACACACCCAGGGGAGAAACCAAACATATGTATAGAATATGGGAAAAGTTTGGCTCAGAACTCAGACCTCGTTAATCATCAGAGATCCACATTGGACAGAAACCCTATAAGTGTATGTACTGTGGGAAAAGGTTCAATGTGAGCTCTACTTCACCACGGCAAGGTAAGTGTGTGCGTGTATGTTTTAAAACATATTTTTTGAAAGAGTTGGTTTTAATGTTTAAATTGTGAGTTAGGGGCCTATGGAAGAGATAAGCGTGGGATTTTACAGTATTTTGTTTCAAAACAGTTTGTTTTTTAATCTGCAAAATGTGATGTGTTTTTAAAACGGCTTGTTTTAAAATTAGTTCGTGTTTAAATTGTTGTTGGTGATTTAGGGAACCTATGCAAGACATAGTTATGGGGGGGATTTTAAAGGTATTTTATTGCACACTTTGTTTTTGGGTACATGGTGGAAATATAAAATTCTCGGTTTTAGAGAAACACTAGTGGTGGAAATGAACCAAAACCTGTGTTTGTTGTACAGCCTGAAGTGGATTACCTTGTTTTAAAGCTATGACTTTTTAAATAGAAAAACACCTTAATAAGTATTTTATTTTTTAACTTTACAAGACAGTTTCATTTGTTTTATAATAATAATGTTGTCTGCTCTAAAACATGAGAGATTCTTAGACAAGAGGGTAAACAAGCTCAAAAGAGAAAGAAAAGAGACATCTGAAAAGGAAAATTCACCAGCATCAATGGCTGATGGATGGCTGAAGCCCAGTAAATATGTTTTGCTTATTGTTTTGACTATTTCATGAGTTTTTCTATTTTAAGCAAATACATAGCTGTGGGTGAGAAAGATGGTAAAGTTTTAAAATGTTTATTTGATGCTAAGTTGGAACACCTCCGTTTTTCTTAATCAGGCATGGGCAGTTCTCCTGACAATGCTGTAGTCCGAGCTACAGGGAAACCTCCACCAGAACCACCAAAGAACCAGGAATCTGCTCCGATACCTTTAACAACAACAACAACGCCAACGCAAACAGCAGAAGAGTGCAGTCGAAGCAGCAGGACAGTCCAAAGCGCACATACGTCAAGCCAAAGGACAAAACAAAAGACTTTGGTAAAAAGCACCCACACAAACATAACTCCAGTTCCTCAGCTGTCAGCACCACACCAAGTCCTGAGAAAACTGTGAGCGAAAACACACCCATTCATAAACCTGGAGCAAACTTTTTAGTGGTTGTCAATAAAAAAGCCAAGAACTGAAAGCTCCAGCGATGCAGGGGTAGCTCCTTATGAAGTATCCAACAATTCTCGCGAACTATTCTCCCACCTCCATAAGGTCGGCACAGCTCTTCAGTATTCTAGAAAATTTGGGAAAAATATGACGCTTCGTTCAGAAAGCTGATGGACGCTGTATCCTCAGAGGTTCTCAAAGAAAGGAAGACTGGAAACTACATCAAAAATGCAAAAGCTCTTGCAGCTGAATTTGAAAAACACTTCAGTTTTTCTGAGGGTTGTTCTGAGCAGGCATGACTAGTCATGGAAAGGGGCTTTCGTAAAAGGGGCATCCTCAAAGCTACACATTAGCTAAGGCGTAAACAAAAGGGGCGGGCAGTGTTGGCGGATAAACGTACGTCTGCCGAAAAGTTACAGGCCAGGGTCGCTGAAATTTTTTAAAAAAGGCTAAAGAGGTGATGAGGATCAAAAAACAAAAAGAGACGCCCCCTACTCTGGAGGCTCTGAAATTGGTGTGTCTGAGATTGGGGAGGCGGAATCCGACCTGGGGGCAGTGGTGACTCTCACAGAGTCTGGTTTAGAAAATTCCCCAGAAGGCTTTCTTGATGGGTCCCCGTATACTTCTGATGATCCTCACGCTGGCCCTTGGAGTCTGACTCTCAAATAGCATCTGATGTAGAAAAAGCAGCTGACGGTTCCGTAGCGGAACCCCCAAGTAACCCTGAAAATGCAGATGCAGACCCCCCAAACAGACGTGTATATAGAGAGAGTGAGAAATTGTCAAAGGGAATTACCTAGGTTTGGGGGTTCGGCGTATCGTGAAGAATTTTGTTTTGTCAATCTTGAGAGAATTAAATCAGCTCAGCAGGTCGTTGAAGACATACACGGGGGATACAGTGGCCGCAGAGTTTTGAATTTTTTCCTCTATAGTCAAATCCTCCATAAAAAGAGACCATGTTTAGTAGACCTGACTTACACTGGTACTAATCTGTGTTTTGCGGGTGGGTTCTTGGCTGTCATGTCTGACTGTAAAGCAACAGACGTGGAATTGTTAGACTGGGTGAGAAAGTTGCATGAGAAACTGGGGTGGTCAGATCAAAAAAAGATTATGCTCAGCATCATAGCAGCGTTTGAACAGCATTTAGGAGTCAACATACAGGTGGTGCTCTATGCGGCAAACGGTGGCTGTTTTTTTTTTTTTTAAATGGGAGTTCCAGTGTACGCCAAGACTTTTTTCATCGTGTTGCATGATGAGCATTATTATGGGGTTCTGGATGTGAAAAAGCTGTTCGGTGTGAAAAATTATTGTGAGTTTTACCACACAGTGTACAGTGATAGCCATTCTTGCAGGTATCGTTGGTGCCTCTGCTTGAGTGCAACGTTCTCAGACAGCGTGGGTGTGCAGCTGAGGTGTCCTAGCTGTAGACTGTATTGTTGCTCCAAAGAATGTTTAGAGAGACAAGTAGACTGCGCATCGAAAAAACAAGTCAAATGCCTGTCTAAAATTGTATGTGATCAGTGTCAGTCTTACGTGGACAAGGGACACAGGTGTAAGAGAAGGCGTTGTGAGCAGTGTCGGGGTTTGATCACCAGTGATGTAGATAGCCACCTGTGTTTTATGTATAGCATTAGAAATTATATTTTTTTACAGTTTTGAATGCAGGCAGGAGATGGGCCTGCATGTGCACAATTAGATTTTTGCTATGTCCCTAAAGCTAGAACGATCCTGGGAATTTAAGGGTGGTGAGTGTCTGTCTACATTTGTTAAGACCTTTATTGGCAGAAAGTTCCGGGACTGCAAGACAGAACAAGGAGTAATGGTCTCAAGTTGCGGTGGGGGAGACTTAGGTTGGATATTAGGAAAAACTTTTCACTAGGAGGGTGGTGAAACACTGGAATGTGTTACCTAGGGAGGTGGTGGAATCTCCTTCCCTAGAAGTTTTTAAGGTCAGGCTTGACAAAGCCCTGGCTGGGATGATTTAGTCAGGGATCGGTCCTGCTTTGAGCAGGGGGTTGGACTAGATGACCTCCCTTCCAACCCTGATATTCTATGATTCTTATGATTCTAAGTTCCTAGCGCACAATTCTAAAGATTATGAGGCATACTTCATTGTTAGACAGTTACTGAAGGAAAAGATGGGCCTAGAACTGATAACTCAGGGTAGTAAACTAATGTGTGTGGAAGTTAAAGCCCTGGGCATTTGTTTTATAGACTCATTACACTTCTTGCCCATGAAGCTTAGCAAGCTCCCACAGGTGATGGGGTCTGAAGATTGCAAAGGGCATTTCCCACATTTTTCATCACTTTAGAAAGCCAAATTTACGTGGGGCCTATGTCCAAGGTGGAGTACTATGGCGTAGACAGCATGATGCCTATGGAGAAAGCAGGATTTCTTCCCCGGTATCGGGACAACAGATATGAGATGTTTGACTTGCAGAAAAAGCTCGCGTATTATTCTCAGAAGGGTGTCAACATTTTGAGAAGGGCCTGTATCCTGTACAGAGAAGAGATCATGAGAATGTCAGAGACGGGAGATATTGTAGCGAGAGGCCCTGGTAAATTCACAGAGGTAAAATTGTGTATAGATCCTTTCTGGATAACGTTGGCATCTGTCTGCATGGCTATGTTTTTGCAGCCTAACACTGTAGCTCTTCTCCGTCCAGACAACTATCACAAGCAGAAAAAGAGATATTCGACCCCCTCTATTCAGTGGCTCTTGTATAACAAAGAAAATATACAGATACGGCATGCTTTACAGGGTAGGGAATTACACGTAGGCCCCCTACTTTCTAGACGGTTATGCCGTCGTTGATGGGGTACGCACAGCCTTTGAGTTTAATGGGTGTTTTTTTGCCAGGGTTTTATCACCTGTTATTGTGAAAAAGCACCCTACAATGGGGACTACTTTTGAGTTTCTTTATTAAAAGACTGAGCTCAAGACCGATTATCTGAAAGGACTTGGTTAAGTAGTGAGGAGACGAGTGGGAGGTGACGCTAGAAAGATAAAGAGCTTGCAGATTTCTTAAACAAAGCCCAGCTGCCTCAGCCTCTCGTGCCTAGGGATGCTCTTTTTTGGGGGAGGACTAACACTATCCGCCTATATTACTAGTAATATTAGTAACTTGACTGCAATTCATGACATGCTGGCGAGACCCAGCAGCATATTCCTGAGCGGTTCGGGATCCATTCCTGCAGCCCAAAAGGGAAGACGGAACGCGTAGTAGAAAAAACGTTGAAAGATGGTGCCAAATGTGGACAGAAGCACAGGGATTGCTGGGATGCGATTTGATGCATCACGGGGCATTGGGACAGACCCCAGAATGCCCCGCACCCCCCTACTGAAATTTAACTAACCAATCCTAACCTATTGAACATGATTATTTAACCAATTATATCCCACCACTTTAATTAGTTTACACCCAGCAAAATTAATTATACAGCAGACAGAAACAATCACAGAACCAGACAGAGATTATACAAACAATGGGGAAATGGGGACTACAGTGATAGAACAAATACAGAAATGAGGATTTCACATCCCAGCTATTGATAAGTGAGTTCATGCCAGAAAGGATGCTATCAAACTAAGTTTCCTTTTACATTTTCTAGGCACTTCCCTTTCTCTGGAGGTGATAGGCATTATCAGGACAGGATTGTATTCCTAACAGCCCAATAGCACCTGCTTTCAATGTGACTAGTTTGGAATGTAAGGATGTGACCGTTCGCTTCCCAGCTTATGGCTGCCTCTGCTGCTTAGCCAAAGATCTTAGCCTAAGAACAGGGCCTCAGACTGTCACAGTAAGAGAAAAAAGAAAAGGAGTACTAGTGGCACCTTAGAGACTAACCAAATTATTTGAGCATAAGCTTTCGTGAGCTCCAGCTCACTTCGTCGGATGCTGTAGCTCACGAAAGCTTATGCTCAAATAAATCGGTTAGTCTCTAAGGTGCCACTAGTACTCCTTTTCTTTTTGCGAATACAGACTAACACGGCTGCTACTCTGAACCAGTAAGAGCAGGCACTTACCACGGCAGACAGTGATTTTGATTCTTTCTTTTATACCTCTATAACTAGCTAAGGGATAAGAATACACCTAAATTCTTAGAGTATATGCCTTTACAGACAGGCCTGACTAGCTATATCCTAACACTCCCAGCCTTTTTTTTCGGGATCCTCCTGCCCAGGTATCCCTGGAAAAGCATAGGACATATAGCGACACATTTCCTGATAAGGCCAGGCATCAAGGTGGAAGGTGTCGATATTCCATTTATGCCACTGCCCCTTGTGTAGTATAGTGCCCTGCACCCTCTCTCGTGCAGGCATACCACACCTATTCCAATTAGTGTTCCCAGACTTCCCATTACAGTGGGCCCGAGAAGGTTGGGTCCGGGTTGCCTAGTACACTGCGGGGTGGGGAGGGCTTACTACATTACTTATAGGTTATCTCTATATGCAACGTAACACAAGTACAGTTAACAATACAAAATCCACAGCAACACCGAGTCCTGACCACTGCAGTATGGTCCAACAGCCGAGCCGCCACCAAAACACTGCCTCTCCTCCTTCGACAGGGTCATGATCTTATGTGTCCAGTTGCTGGCAGTTGCAAAAAGCTGTCCCTGCAGGTTTTACATGCTTTTGTCCCTATCATAAGTCCATTGAATGTTCACAGAGAAATGGGATATTGTCCAAACCAGCTTAACCACTTGGTATGGAATCAGGCGATATGCCCTGGTTTGAGTATTTACAGCAATAAGATTTACAGATGCATTTGTGCACCATAGTCCAGATAGCAGCATGTAGCTGTGTATAGTTTGATTATGGGCTGGTGTAATTGTGCCCTTAGTAATATGTATGTTCCCAGCAAAACACCTTGTACACCCAATTGTCCACCCCTTGCACAGGCCATTGATCCTGCTCCTCCATAGTCACAGGAGAGGAGCACATCCAAACACCTTCTGTTGATTTACACTATTTTACACACCTCTCCATTGATTCCCAGTAAGCTCCTTCTCATTATTTCTATATTATTTCTTGTGGGGACCACCTTAGTTGCCATTCCATTTCCAGGCACCACGGTAGCTAGTACACAGGTGCTTGCCTCCTAGTTGGGCATTCTGCATTCCCATACACATCTCCCCACCAAGGTCAGCCTTCTGAAGCCATCCCCTACCCATGTCATGAGGTTTCTTGTTTATTGAAACACAACAATGCTAGCAACAAGACAAACACCACACACAAAACAACACAAAACATAGATCCATGGTATTCTGACAGGTTATTCTTCTGCAGGCGCCAGCTTGCTTGTAGAGTGTCTGAAAAACAAAAGAAACAATTTCCACCACCCCCTAGTGGGGACAGATTATTGCTTAATAATACTACTACTTCCTTTTACAAATTTCCTTGCTAATTGCAGGAAAAAACCAGAAGAATTACCTCCAAGCTGTCCTTATTTTGTTCTATAGTCAGGCTACTGAGCTACCCCACTCACTGGTCATTTAGGAAATTCATGAGGTGGTGTACCTCAGTTTCCCCTCTTGTACAACCGACCAAGTTTGTAATAGTTTCTCTGCCGTACCAAACAGTGGAGACGACATCAATTAAGAGCACACTCACAGGCATTCTCGTTTCCCTTTCTGGGTATGTGTGGTGAGACTGTGCTCCTCAGCTAGACAAGTAGGTGTCCATCCCAATATCTGTTATGTGTTCAGATGGGCCTCAGGGCCCTCTGTAGCTCTAATAGGCAAATGGTCCCATGCAGAGCCACTTGCCATCAGCCTCCTGTCTATGCTACAGAAGGGGCCACATCAGCATTGAATCCTCCCAGCCTTGGACACAGGAGGCAGCGATGGAAATAATGAGACTCCATGAAACTGTGTGAGATTCTCCAGGGACCTGGGATTATTTCGGGTCTCACCCAGAGGGGCTCGAACACTTTGTATAGTGGAGGTCCTGAGAGCCACTGACCCAAACTATAAACTCTGTGTAGAATGGAAACCACTTCAAGCCAGAGGGTATTGCTGGATCCCAAGGACCCCTGGTTCCAGCACCTATGGTCTCAACATAGAATGGCCATGGGACTGATGGGCACTTGGCCCCAAGGGCTGCCCAGGTCCCTGGGGCTCTGTCTCTGATTCATTAGCGCTGGAGGTTTCTCTCTACTCAGGAAGGAGAGAAGATTTCTGCCCAAAGAAGGACAGAAGAGTCTGTCCAAATCTTCCGTACAAAGGAAGGCGGTTGAGGTAGTTGAGGCCATAAAGGAAGTGTCAGGGTTCCTCCCCCACTCTGAACTCTAGGGTACAGATGTGGGGACCTGCATGAAAAACCTCCTAAGCTTATCTTTACCAGCTTAGGTCAAAACTTCCCCAAGGTAACAAATATTACCCCCGTTATCCTTGGAATGGCCGCTACCACCACCAAACTAATACTGGTTACTGGGGAAGAGCTGTTTGGACGCGTCCTTCCCCCCAAAATACTTCCCAAAACCTTGCACCCCACTTCCTGGACAAGGTTTGGTAAAAAGCCTCACCAATTTGCCTAGGTGACTACAGACCCAGACCCTTGGATCTTAAGAACAATGAACAATCCTCCCAACACTTGCACTCCCCCTTTCCTGGGAAATGTTGGATAAAAAGCCTCACCAATTTGCATAGGTGACCACAGACCCAAACCCTTGGATCTGAGAACAATGAAAAAGCATTCAGTGTTTTACAAGAAGACTTTTAATAAAAAATAGAAGTAAATAGAAATAAAGAAATCCCCCCTGTAAAATCAGGATGGTATATATCTTACAGGGTAATTAGATTCAAAAACATAGAGAACCCCTCTAGGCAAAACCTTAAGTTACAAAAAAGATACACAGACAGAAATAGTTATTCTATTCAGCACAATTCTTTTCTCAGCCATTTAAAGAAATCATAATCTAACACATACCTAGCTAGATTACTTACTAAAAGTTCTAAGACTCCATTCCTGTTCTGTCCCCGGCCAAGACGACTACAGACAGACCCTTTGTTTCTCTCCCTCCTCCCAGCTTTTGAAAGTATCTTGTCTCCTCATTGGTCATTTTGGTCAGGTGCCAGCGAGGTTACCTTTAGCTTCTTAACCCTTTACAGGTGAGAGGAGCTTTCCCCTGGCCAGGAGGGATTTCAAAGGGGTTTACCCTTCCCTTTATATTTATGACACGCCCCCCAAATCTCAGCTAGGGTGAAACACTGGCTGGGATTTCTTCCTGGAGCTCTAGGAAAACAGAGTTAATAAGACACATGCATCTCTAAATATACTACCAAGTACATAAAGACTAACAATATTTTCCACATCTCAAGGACGATTTTAACCAGTTGATTCTGGGAAACTTTCACGGGAGAGTGCATCAGCCACTTTGTTAGAAGCTCCTGAGATGTGTTGGATGTCGAAATCAAAATCTTGGAGAGCTAAACTCCACCGAAGAAGTTTTTTGTTAGTTTCCTTGACGGTGTGAAGCCACTTCAGTGCAGCATGGTCGGTTTGCAGGTGGAAACGCCGTCCCCAAACATATGGGCGTAGCTTTTCCAGAGCGTAGACAATGGCGTAACATTCTTTTTCAGTGACTGACCAGTTGCTTTCCCTCTCAGACAGTTTTTTGCTGAGAAACACTACAGGGTGGAATTCTTGATCAGGTCCTTTCTGCATTAAAACTGCTCCCACACCACGCTCGGACGCATCTGTGGTTACTAGGAACGGTTTGTCAAAGTCTGGGGCCCTTAGTACAGGGTCAGACATGAGTGTCGCTTTAAGCTTGTTAAAGGCCTTCTGACACTTTCCGGTCCACTGAACAGCATTTGGCTGTTTCTTTTTGGTTAGGTCTGTCAGTGGGGCAGCGATTTGGCTGTAGTGCGGTACAAATCGTCTGTAATAACCGGCCAAGCCTAAGAAGGATTGAACCTGTTTCTTTGACTTTGGGACAGGCCACTTTTGGATAGCATCCACTTTGGCCTGTAGGGGGCTGATAGTTCCTTGACCCACCTGGTGTCCAAGGTAAGTCACTCTGTTTAGGCCTATTTGACACTTCTTAGCCTTAACAGTTAGTCCTGCCTCCCTTATGCGCTCAAGGACTTTTTGTAGATGTTCCAGGTGGTCTGCCCAGGAATCCGAAAATATGGCCACATCGTCAAGGTAGGCGACTGCATATTCTCCTAATCCCGCTAGGAGACCATCTGCAAGTCTTTGGAAAGTGGCGGGTGCATTTCGCAGCCCGAAAGGGAGTACATTAAATTCATACAGCCAGAGATGTGTGATGAAGGCTGACCTTTCCTTGGCAGATTCATCTAGCGGTACCTGCCAGTACCCCTTGGTTAAGTCCAAGGTAGAGATGAACTGGGCCCTTCCCAGTTTCTCTAATAGTTCATCTGTGCGTGGCATGGGATAGTTGTCTGGGCGAGTTACAGCATTTAGCTTACGGTAGTCCACGCAAAAACGTATTTCCCCATCTGGTTTGGGAACTAGAACCACTGGAGATGCCCATGCACTTTCAGAGGGGCGGATTACACCCATCTGTAACATATCCTGGATCTCCCGTTCTATAGCAGTTTTAGCTTGAGGAGACACCCGGTAAGGTTGGACCCTAATTGGGTGAGCATTACCTGTGTCAATGGAGTGGTATGCCCGTTCAGTCAGTCCTGGGGTGGCTGAGAACGTTGGCGCGTAGCTAGTGCACAGCTCCTGGATCTGCTGTCGCTGCATACGCCCAAGGGTCATGGAGAGGTTCACCTCTTCCACACCACCAGCACATTTCCCTTCGTAGTAGACACCTTCAGGCCACTCAGCGTCGTCTCCTCCCTGGGCTGTAAACTGACAAACCTTTAATTCTCTGGAATAAAAGGGCTTTAGAGAATTAATATGATACACCTTAGGCTTTCGGTTGGAGGTGGGGAATGCTATGAGATAATTAACAGCTCCCAGGCGCTCCTGGACCGTGAATGGCCCTTCCCACGATGCTTCCATTTTATGGGCCTGGAGCGCCTTTAAGACCATGACCTGGTCTCCTACTTTGAAGGAACGCTGTCTGGCATGTTTATCATACCAGGCTTTTTGCTCTTTTTGAGCATCCTGTAAGTTTTCTCTAGCAAGGGCTAAAGAGGTTCGGAGGGTGTTTTGTAGGTTGGTTACAAAGTCCAGAATGTTAGTTCCTGGAGAAGGTGTAAATCCCTCCCATTGCTGCTTCACCAACTGCAATGGCCCCTTAACCTCACGGCCATATACAAGTTCAAATGGGGAAAACCCTAAACTGGGATGTGGTACAGCTCTGTAGGCAAAGAGCAACTGCTGCAATACTAGGTCCCAATCATTGGAGTGCTCATTTACGAATTTACGTACCATGGCCCCCAAAGTTCCATTAAACTTCTCCACCATGCCATTTGTTTGATGATGGTAAGGAGTGGCAACCAAGTGATTTACCCCATGAGCTTCCCAAAGGTTTTTCATAGTTCCTGCCAGGAAATTAGTCCCTGCATCTGTGAGGATGTCGGAGGGCCAACCTACCCTGGCAAAAATGTCTGCTAGTGCCTGGCACACACTTTTAGCCCTGGTGTTGCTTAGAGCTACTGCTTCCGGCCATCGGGTGGCAAAATCCATGAAAGTCAGTATGTACTGCTTTCCTCTGGGTGTCTTTTTCGGAAAAGGACCCAGAATATCCACAGCTACTCGCTGAAATGGAACTTCAATGATGGGGAGTGGCTGGAGAGGAGCTTTGACCTGGTCTTGGGGTTTTCCCACTCTTTGGCACACCTCACAAGACTGGACATAGGTAGAAACATCCTTGCCCATTCCCTCCCAGTGGAATGACCCCCCCAAACGGTCTTTGGTCCTGTTCACCCCAGCATGGCCACTAGGGTGATCATGGGCTAAGCTCAAGAGCTTGGCCCGGTATTTAGTTGGAACTACCAACTGTCTCTGAGGATGCCAGTCTTCCTGGTGTCCCCCAGAAAGAGTTTCCTTGTATAAAAGTCCTCTTTCTACAACAAACCTGGATCGATTAGAAGAGCTGAGAGGCGGTGGGTTGCTCCGTGCCGCCGTCCAAGCTCTCTGGAGGCTTTCATCTGCTTCCTGTTCGGTCTGGAACTGTTCCCTTGATGCTGGAGACATCAGTTCCTCATGGGATTGTGGACCTAGGCTTGGTCCCTCTGGAAGCGATATAGGGGATGGAGCTGTTTCTGTTGACTGTGAACCGCTCTCCGCTGGTGCACTATGTTGGGATTCAGGCTCCGGCTGAGCCTCTTGTGTAGGGTTATCGGCTGCTGCCAGTTCAGGTTCGGTGGGGCCCTCTGGTGTTGAGGTTGCAAGTACTGGATTCAGTGCTGACACGGGGTCTGGTGTTGGTTGTTTGGCTGGTTCCGGTTCTGGGACTGGTTCCGTCTGGGTCTCTGGGACTGGATCCACTACTGCTGTTGCAGACATTGGCCTGGGGTCCAGGTCCATCACCTCTGACTGGGTCCTGATAGAAGTTTCCGGAACAGAGCTAGGCCTCACGGCTTGTTTAGCCTGGTTGCGGGTGACCATTCCCACCCTCTTGGCCTGCTTCACATGATTGGCCAAGTCTTCCCCCAACAGCATGGGGATGGGATAATCATCATAGACTGCAAAAGTCCACATTCCTGACCAGCCCTTGTACTGGACAGGCAACTTGGCTGTAGGCAAATTGAAAGAGTTGGACTTGAAGGGTTGAATCGTCACTTGGATCTCTGGGTTGATTAAATTGGGGTCCACTAAGGAAGCATGGATAGCTGACACTTGTGCTCCGGTGTCCCTCCACGCGGTGACCTTCTTCCCACCCACACTCACAGTTTCCCTCCGCTCCAAGGGTATCTGGGAGGTATCTGGGCCTGTGGACCTCTGGTGTGATTCCGGTGCAATGAACTGTAACCTGTTGGGGTTCTTGGGGCAGTTGGCCTTTACATGCCCCAGCTCGTTACATTTAAAACATCGTCCAGCTGACGGGTCACCGGGGCGAGGTGGGTTGCTGGAGAACGGGGTGGTGGGACGATAAGGGGTCTGGAGGGTTCTTTGGGAGGTAGGTGGGGCTTTGGGCGGCCCCCGGTAATAGGGTGTGGTCTGGGGTGGTCCCTTCTGGTCTCCGCTCCAACTGCGACCAGTTTTCTTCTTCTCTGCCACCTCCACCCATCTGGCTCCAATCTCTCCTGCCTCAATTACAGTTTTGGGTTTCCCATCTAGGATGTATCTTTCTATTTCCTCAGGAACACCCTCTAAGAATTGTTCCATTTGCATTAGGAAGGGCAAATTTACTGGAGATTCAACACTTGCTCCTGATATCCAGGCATCCCAATGTTTTACAATGTGGTAGGCATGTCGGGTAAATGACATGTCTGGTTTCCACCTTAGGGCTCTGAACCTCCGACGAGACTGCTCGGGTGTTATCCCCATTCTGACTCTCGCCTTGGATTTAAACAGTTCATACTTGTTCATGTGTTCTTTAGGCATTTCAGCTGCCACCTCAGCTAAGGGTCCACTGAGCTGCGGCCTCAGCTCTACCATGTATTGGTCAGTAGAGATGTTGTACCCAAGGCAGGCCCTTTCGAAGTTTTCTAAGAAGGCCTCAGTATCATCACCTGCCTTGTAGGTGGGGAACTTTCTGGGATGGGAAGTGGTACCTGGAGAAGGATTGCTAGGGTTTGTTGGTATATTCTGCTGGGCCTTTATCCTCTCCATCTCCTCCACATGCTTCCTTGCCTCCATTTCCCTCTTGTGGGCAGCCTCCTGTACCTCCTTCTCCAGCCGCATGAGTTCTATCTGTCTTTCATGTTCCCTTTGTTTTTCCTCAGCCTGAAATTTGGCTAATTCCAGCTGTAGTCGAGCTGAGGATTTGGCCATTCTAACCTCTCTGTTTTTAACTAACTTTACACCCGAGGTTTAGAAATAAACAAACAAAACTTGGCTGTAAACTTTTGCTGTGCTGGAATAGAGTACCTATTCTCTGATAGTGATTGTCAGCCTACAGAAAAAGACAATTCCCTTGTCTCTGCTCTGGGCCCAAATTAAAGCAAAAAACCTCCAACTACTTGGAAAACTGCTTACCCAGCCCAAAGAAAAAAAAAATTTCTTTTCAAACCTGTGCTCCTTGTAAAACAAAAAAAAAAAAAAAAATCAAAATCCTAAAAAAAAACCCTGCCACTTTTGTCTCCAGGCAAATGGGTAGAGCACACACCCCCTATTTACTTTTAGGAAGAAAAGAAAAAAAAAAAAACCTCTGGGTTGGAAGACTGTGAATTTCCCTGCAGGAGTTAAGTACCCTGCCTCCAGGCAAGAAAACCTGCAATTCACAAGATAATCCCCTTTTGTCTCTGCTTGGCCACAAAGCAGAGAGAAACCAAGCTGCTTTCAGTTTCAAAGCTGCCTTCTGGACTTCCTAAAAATTCCTTTTTAAAATCTGTATTTCTAGTTCAAAAAATCTCAACTGGATCTCAAAATGATTTCAGGTTAATCCCACCACTGTGCCACCATGTCAAGGTTCCTCCCCCACTCTGAACTCTAGGGTACAGATGTGGGGACCTGCATGAAAAACCTCCTAAGCTTATCTTTACCAGCTTAGGTCAAAACTTCCCCAAGGTAACAAATATTACCCCCGTTATCCTTGGAATGGCCGCTACCACCACCAAACTAATACTGGTTACTGGGGAAGAGCTGTTTGGACGCGTCCTTCCCCCCAAAATACTTCCCAAAACCTTGCACCCCACTTCCTGGACAAGGTTTGGTAAAAAGCCTCACCAATTTGCCTAGGTGACTACAGACCCAGACCCTTGGATCTTAAGAACAATGAACAATCCTCCCAACACTTGCACTCCCCCTTTCCTGGGAAATGTTGGATAAAAAGCCTCACCAATTTGCATAGGTGACCACAGACCCAAACCCTTGGATCTGAGAACAATGAAAAAGCATTCAGTGTTTTACAAGAAGACTTTTAATAAAAAATAGAAGTAAATAGAAATAAAGAAATCCCCCCTGTAAAATCAGGATGGTATATATCTTACAGGGTAATTAGATTCAAAAACATAGAGAACCCCTCTAGGCAAAACCTTAAGTTACAAAAAAGATACACAGACAGAAATAGTTATTCTATTCAGCACAATTCTTTTCTCAGCCATTTAAAGAAATCATAATCTAACACATACCTAGCTAGATTACTTACTAAAAGTTCTAAGACTCCATTCCTGTTCTGTCCCCGGCCAAGACGACTACAGACAGACCCTTTGTTTCTCTCCCTCCTCCCAGCTTTTGAAAGTATCTTGTCTCCTCATTGGTCATTTTGGTCAGGTGCCAGCGAGGTTACCTTTAGCTTCTTAACCCTTTACAGGTGAGAGGAGCTTTCCCCTGGCCAGGAGGGATTTCAAAGGGGTTTACCCTTCCCTTTATATTTATGACAGGAAGTCTGGGGAATTGCTAGAGGAGAGGGCTGCTCTCTCTCTTTCCTCTGACTAGGAGAACAGGGGTTGAGCTTCCAGGGTCAGAAGCTGATGCCTGCCTTCATTGTGAGGCACAACTCCTGGCTGAGCAGCTGCTGAGCAGGAACAGTCAGCGTGGATTAACCAAGGGCAAGTCATGCCTAACTAACCTAATTGCCTTCTACGATGAGATAACTGGCTCTGTGGATGAGGGGAAAGCAGTGAACTAGTTAGCAAAGCCTTTGATATGGTCTCCCACAGTATTCTTGCCAGCAAGTTAAAGAAGTATGGGCTGGATGAATGGACTATAAAGTGGAAAGGAAGAAGGATGTGGAAAAATGGGAAAGAGTCCAGTGAAGGGCAACAAAAATGACTCGGGGGCTGGAGCCTTATGAGGAAAGGCTGAGGGAACTGGGATTACTTCGTGTGCAGAGGAGAAGAACGAAGAAAGGGGGTTCCAAAGAGGGTGGAGCTAGACTGTTCTCCGTGGTAGCAGATAACAGAAAGAGGAGTAATGGTCTCAAGTTGCAGTGGGGGAGGGTTAGGCTGGCTATTAGGAAAAACTTTTTCACTAGGAGGGTGGTGAAGCACTGGAATGGGTTACCGAGGGAGGTAGTGGAATCTCCTTCCTTAGAGGTTTTGAAGGTCAGGCTTGAAAAAAACCTCTGTCTGGGATGATTTAGTTAGGGACTGAGTCTCCCAGGCTGAGGGCAGGAGACGGGGTGGGGAGCGAGGTACCCAGCGCCCAGCCCGGCCCAGACCCATTTCCTGCAGCATCCCACGGTAGATTGACTTTTCTGGGACAAGGGGAGGAGCAGAGAGAGAAAAAGACAGTTCCTACCTCTGCCTAGCTCCCCGCAAGCTGCTGGGGGAGTGTGCAGGCACAATGTCAAGAGAAATCTCTCAAAGTGGCTCCTTTTGATTCTACTCTTTTCTACTGTTCTGTTCAGAGAATCGGTTACTAGGAGGGTTTAAGATTTTCTCTGTAAATTTAGGATTTGTGAGAAATTATAAAGTATAACATATATATAGAGCTACAGTTTGTGTCATCCCTTTCCACAGTTTCCTTTCTCTCCAGTGTAAGGAATTGTTTCAGAGTAGCAGCCGTGTTACTCTGTATTCGCAAAAAGAAAAGAGTACTTGTGGCATCTTAGAGACTAACCAATTTATTGGAGCATAAACTCAGATGTCAAGAATTATAACATTCATAAACCAGTCGGAGAACACTTCATTCTCTTTGGTCACACGATTACAGTCATGAAAGTTGCGATATTACAACAGAAAAACTTCAGAAACAGACTTCAAGGAGAGACTGCTGAATTGGAATTCATTTGCAAATTGGATACAATTAATTTAGGCTTGAATAGCGACTGGGAGTGGTTGAGTCATTCCGCAAAGTAACCTATTTCCCCTTGTTTATTCCTGCCCCCTCCCCCCCCCCACTGTTCCTCAGACGTTCGTGTTAAACCCTGGATTTGTGCTGGAAATGGCCCACCTTGATTAGCATACACATTGTAAGGCGAGTGATCACTTTAGATAAGCTATTACCAGCAGGAGAGTGGGGTGGGGGGAGAGAAAACCTTTTGAAGTGATAAACACCCATTTTTTCATGGTCTCTGTGTATAAAAACACGCTCACTGTATTTTCTACAGTATGCATCCGATGAAGTGAGCTGTAGCTCACGAAAGCTTATGCTCAAATAAATTGGTTAGTCTCTAAGGTGCCACATGTACTCCTTTTCTTAGTGTAAGGAATGACTCTTGCCTGCATTCCTTCTTTAGCCCATCATATGATGGGACCATAAAAGAATATAAGGAGGAGAATCTTTACCAGCATATACAGAGAGTGCAAGAGGCCACCAATAAATCCAAAGGGAATGTTACCCAAAGTCTTGAAAAGAGACAACTCTAAGAGCCCGCGCAAGTTAGAAAAAGCCTCAAGGGGAGAAAGGGAGTGAAACCACTAACCATGCAGGAGACTTCCTGAATGGCCTCATTTTCCAAAGCACACACCCAGGGGAGAAACCAAACATATGTATAGAATATGGGAAAAGTTTGGCTCAGAACTCAGACCTCGTTAATCATCAGAGATCCACATTGGACAGAAACCCTATAAGTGTATGTACTGTGGGAAAAGGTTCAATGTGAGCTCTACTTCACCACGGCAAGGTAAGTGTGTGCGTGTATGTTTTAAAACATATTTTTTGAAAGAGTTAGTTTTAATGTTTAAATTGTGAGTTAGGGGCCTATGGAAGAGATAAGCGTGGGATTTTACAGTATTTTGTTTCAAAACAGTTTGTTTTTTAATCTGCAAAATGTGATGTGTTTTTAAAACGGCTTGTTTTAAAATTAGTTCGTGTTTAAATTGTTGTTGGTGATTTAGGGAACCTATGCAAGACATAGTTATGGGGGGGATTTTAAAGGTATTTTATTGCACACTTTGTTTTTGGGTACATGGTGGAAATATAAAATTCTCGGTTTTAGAGAAACACTAGTGGTGGAAATGAACCAAAACCTGTGTTTGTTGTACAGCCTGAAGTGGATTACCTTGTTTTAAAGCTATGACTTTTTAAATAGAAAAACACCTTAATAAGTATTTTATTTTTTAACTTTACAAGACAGTTTCATTTGTTTTATAATAATAATGTTGTCTGCTCTAAAACATGAGAGATTCTTAGACAAGAGGGTAAACAAGCTCAAAAGAGAAAGAAAAGAGACATCTGAAAAGGAAAATTCACCAGCATCAATGGCTGATGGATGGCTGAAGCCCAGTAAATATGTTTTGCTTATTGTTTTGACTATTTCATGAGTTTTTCTATTTTAAGCAAATACATAGCTGTGGGTGAGAAAGATGGTAAAGTTTTAAAATGTTTATTTGATGCTAAGTTGGAACACCTCCGTTTTTCTTAATCAGGCATGGGCAGTTCTCCTGACAATGCTGTAGTCCGAGCTACAGGGAAACCTCCACCAGAACCACCAAAGAACCAGGAATCTGCTCCGATACCTTTAACAACAACAACAACGCCAACGCAAACAGCAGAAGAGTGCAGTCGAAGCAGCAGGACAGTCCAAAGCGCACATACGTCAAGCCAAAGGACAAAACAAAAGACTTTGGTAAAAAGCACCCACACAAACATAACTCCAGTTCCTCAGCTGTCAGCACCACACCAAGTCCTGAGAAAACTGTGAGCGAAAACACACCCATTCATAAACCTGGAGCAAACTTTTTAGTGGTTGTCAATAAAAAAGCCAAGAACTGAAAGCTCCAGCGATGCAGGGGTAGCTCCTTATGAAGTATCCAACAATTCTCGCGAACTATTCTCCCACCTCCATAAGGTCGGCACAGCTCTTCAGTATTCTAGAAAATTTGGGAAAAATATGACGCTTCGTTCAGAAAGCTGATGGACGCTGTATCCTCAGAGGTTCTCAAAGAAAGGAAGACTGGAAACTACATCAAAAATGCAAAAGCTCTTGCAGCTGAATTTGAAAAACACTTCAGTTTTTCTGAGGGTTGTTCTGAGCAGGCATGACTAGTCATGGAAAGGGGCTTTCGTAAAAGGGGCATCCTCAAAGCTACACATTAGCTAAGGCGTAAACAAAAGGGGCGGGCAGTGTTGGCGGATAAACGTACGTCTGCCGAAAAGTTACAGGCCAGGGTCGCTGAAATTTTTTAAAAAAGGCTAAAGAGGTGATGAGGATCAAAAAACAAAAAGAGACGCCCCTACTCTGGAGGCTCTGAAATTGGTGTGTCTGAGATTGGGGAGGCGGAATCCGACCTGGGGGCAGTGGTGACTCTCACAGAGTCTGGTTTAGAAAATTCCCCAGAAGGCTTTCTTGATGGGTCCCCGTATACTTCTGATGATCCTCACGCTGGCCCTTGGAGTCTGACTCTCAAATAGCATCTGATGTAGAAAAAGCAGCTGACGGTTCCGTAGCGGAACCCCCAAGTAACCCTGAAAATGCAGATGCAGACCCCCCAAACAGACGTGTATATAGAGAGAGTGAGAAATTGTCAAAGGGAATTACCTAGGTTTGGGGGTTCGGCGTATCGTGAAGAATTTTGTTTTGTCAATCTTGAGAGAATTAATTCAGCTCAGCAGGTCGTTGAAGCCATACACGGGGGATACAGTGGCCGCAGAGTTTTGAATTCTTTCCTCTATAGTCAAATCCTCCATAAAAAGGGACCATGTTTAGTAGACCTGACTTACACTGGTACTAATCTGTGTTTTGCGGGTGGGTTCTTGGCTGTCATGTCTGACTGTAAAGCAACAGACGTGGAATTGTTAGACTGGGTGAGAAAGTTGCATGAGAAACTGGGGTGGTCAGATCAAAAAAAGATTATGCTCAGCATCATAGCGGCGTTTGAACAGCATTTAGGAGTCAACATACAGGTGGTGCTCTATGCGGCAAACGGTGGCTGTTTTTTTTTTTTTAAATGGGAGTTCCAGTGTACGCCAAGACTTTTTTCATCGTGTTGCATGATGAGCATTATTATGGGGTTCTGGATGTGAAAAAGCTGTTCGGTGTGAAAAATTATTGTGAGTTTTACCACACAGTGTACAGTGATAGCCATTCTTGCAGGTATCGTTGGTGCCTCTGCTTGAGTGCAACGTTCTCAGACAGCGTGGGTGTGCAGCTGAGGTGTCCTAGCTGTAGACTGTATTGTTGCTCCAAAGAATGTTTAGAGAGACAAGTAGACTGCGCATCGAAAAAACAAGTCAAATGCCTGTCTAAAATTGTATGTGATCAGTGTCAGTCTTACGTGGACAAGGGACACAGGTGTAAGAGAAGGCGTTGTGAGCAGTGTCGGGGTTTGATCACCAGTGATGTAGATAGCCACCTGTGTTTTATGTATAGCATTAGAAATTATATTCTAATGCTGTACATAAAAATGCTCTACATACCCTCTTCTCACAAGCCACAGCACTAGAATGGGAAGAGGTGCTCTGTGGGATAGCTGCCCATAATGCCCATAATGCACCTCTCGGAATGCCGCTGCAAGTGGCACAAATGTTGCCACACCAGTGCTCTTGCAGCTGACAGTGTGAACACATGGCAGCACTTTCCCTGCTGTGGTCTCTGAGGGCTGGTTTAACTCACCATGCTCTACATCTGTAACTGGAGCCATGCCCTAATTGTCACAGCCACTCTGTTCAACAAAAGTTTTTCTTGTAAAAACAGGTCCCTGTGTAGATGACCCAACAGCTCTATCGTCCTGCTCTGGGCCATCAGCTTTGCCCGACTCACAAACCCTAGATCCCACCATTCAACTCCCTTTCTTCGTGTTGTCCAGCAGTGTGTTTGTAAAACAGGCCGGCAGAAAGTTGCGTGGCAAGGGTGTCGGCGCTGTAATTGAGCACTCATTCTATAAAGGCTCTATAAGGGTAACAGTTGTTGCTTTGGCTTAAGAGGCAGTCTCGCAGCATGACATCCAGCTGACTAAAAATAGAGGCCACGGGGTAATTCACTAGGCCCACCTCGGCGTCCGCGACGACTTCAGTTCCATCTCCTTTTACAATCTTGCAACACAGGTACAACAATGTATTGTTTAAATCCATATAATCTATGCCATTCCCTGCTATAAAAAAGTCGATGGGGGCAGCCTCCATAACAGCCGATAGAGTCGGCACCTCCATGTAGATGCTTTTCTCGATGCTGGTCTGCATAGGGGCTATTTCGAACAAGTCTAGTTGGGATTTGGTGCACTCTTCAGACCCCCAGTGAACAAAAGTCATGTTAATTAAAATATATCTCTTTTACCAGGCAGAGGGCATTTCTTCTTTCACCCAGGCTTCCTCTTGGACTTTCGCTTATGGCCAGCCCTGCACATCAAAGCCCTTCTTTTAAAGGTGTCATAACTATACAGCCAAGGGTAGCCTAGAATTCCTCCTTACCTGTAAGGGGTTAAGAAGCTCAAATAACCTGGTTGGCACCTGCCCAAAAGGACCAATGGGGAAAGATACTTTCAAATCTTGGGTGGGGAGGCATTCTCTGGGTAAAGATCTTGTAGGTGTGTTCTCTGGGTAAAGCAGAGAAGCACCAGTTCAAAAAGACTCATTCTCCTATAAACCATTATGTACAAGTCTCTGATATTAAAAAAGAGTAAGTAAATGAGACAAGGCACGTTAGATTATCTTTTGTTTTCAACTTGTGAACTTTCCCTTTGCTAGAGGGAGGTTTATCCCTGTTTTGTTGTAAGTTGGAAACTAAGGCTAGAGGGGGTTCCTCTGTGCTCTTTGAATTTTCTGCTACTCTGTAAGGTTAACTACCAGTCTAAGTTTAAAGAGGTGATTCTTTTACCTTTTTCTCTTTAAATAAAATCCTTCTTTTTAAGAATCTGACTGATTTTTCCATTGTTCTAAGACCCAGTGCTTTGGGTCTGTAGTCCCTTTGTAACCAATTGGTGAGGATATATGCTCAAGCCTTCCCCAGGAAAGGGGATGTATGCTTGGGGGAATATTTTGGGAGGAATAGAACTCCAAGTGGTCCTTTTCCTGATTGTTTGTTAAATCACTTGGTGGTGGCAGTGATCCCAAGGCAAGAAAGGAATCTGTGCCTTGAGGAAGTTTTAACCTATGGTGGTAAGACTAAGCTTAGGGGGACTTTCATGGGGGGTCCCCATATCTGTACCCCAGAGTTCAGAGTGGGGAAGGAACGCTGACAAAAGGGTTTAGGGGGATCTGTGCATGGGGGTATGATGCATTTCTCTTTCTCTTCCTCCTTTTAATGTACATCAGCCCTGATCCCTCCTGTGAAGGTGGTTTCCCCACATTCTCCAGAACAGCACAGGAGACGTGGCCTACCACGTCTTTAGCTATGTTTTGAGCAGCATTTTTTTACATAGGGGTTAATAATCTCTAGCCCCCCCCCCTCAAAAGCGGTATGGCTTTTTGAAAGAGGCTACGGAATATTCCGCCCATGCCAGCCCCATACATCATGGGGGCTCCATGATATCCAGGAAAGTTGTATCCAGCCTGGGCTTTGTAATAGTTTCGGTAGATGGTGGGGTTGCAGTAATTTTTAGGGTCACCATAGCGCTTTGCTTTTTACAAACCGTGCTCTCTTCAGGGACGCAGATGCAGCTTGATGATCACCTTGCTAAAACAAAATGAGATATGTCTGTTCTGATCTGTCTTTATTTCAGTGATGATGGTGTCGATGTGGTGTTTACTGACAGGGACATAATGAGGTTTATCATAGGTGACGGTGACAAACTCATTGTTCCTTCCTGGGATGGGGATGCAGCGTAACAGGGGAATGGAAAAGTCCCCCACAAATTGGTGTTCTACGATATCCATGTATAAATACAAGGAGTTGAAACCCCTTCTAATATCTGCCAAGAAGGGGATTTTTTTTGGACGCTGTGCTTGGGGCCCAAACCCAGAATGTTAGTTAGCTCCCTGCCAGTAGAAAACATATAGGTAAAATCAGCAGATTTAAGTCTTACTTTCCTACCCACGGGGTCGTAGTTCATGAACACTTCAGGTAGTCCAGAGTGACGAGTCAAGGTAAGGTTCATATGATCTAGTAATTCGGGTATGGACGAGTAATAACCTCATCGTAGGATGAAACTCCATGCCATAGCTTCAACGGCGATTTCGAAAGGGGTGTCTTCATTGATAGTGTTCCAGCTGTGCGGGTATTGTATTTCCACTAACCCCACCTCCCTGGCAACCGGGAGATCCAGGGGCTTAATTAGCCATATTGTTGTAACCGTTTTGCCAGTCAGAGTTGGCAGCAACAAGGGCCGGGTTCAGTATCTAGGGGTTCTGTTCCAATAACTCAATGCAAAACCGGCTCAAATCCCCACCCAGTGACCTGGGACAAATATATACCACTCCTGCTGGGCGCCTCAAAGAGGCAATACTTCCCCTCTTCCAAGCACATAGTCTGAGTGTAGCAAAAAGCCTTTTAATAACAGAGAGAAACAATGTGGCATTATGTTGGGGAAACACCACCAACAGGATTCATAACACAACCCATGAGCAAAAAAACCCACCCCAAGCAAATTGTGGAATGCCCCTTTCCCTTTGGTTCTTGAGTTCAGCAACCCCAAATCACCCAAAGTCCCAAAAGTCCAACACCACAAAGTCCAGCAACCCAAAAGTCTCTGTCTCTGTCCTTGGTGAGTCCAGAGTTCAAAAGTACAACTGCAGAGTTTTAACCGCACCCCCCACCCCCAGCCTGTGTGGAAAGGGGTAGCAAAAGGTGTTATGGGCTGTAAAATATCTCGACATCCTAGTTTTTAAAGTACTGTTAAATCGCTCCACAGCCCTTGCTTTGATTTCATTATTACTAACAAAATGGTGAATGCCATGCCAATTTAACAATCTGCTTAAAGGTTTGTTTAAAAATTCTTTCCCCCAATGGGTTTGTAATTTTTGAGGCACACAACCTTTGCTGAAAATAGCTTTACAGGCCTTGGATACCTTACCACTCATCTTGTCTTTTAGGCCTAAGGCCCAGGCATATTTGGATAGAATGTCTATCACTGTTAAGATGTACTTAAAACCACTGTTGTGTTTGGAGAATACATATCCACCAAATCTGCCTGCCATTGCGCATTTACATCTGAAACAATGGTAATTTCTTTTAAAATGTACTTGAGCTGGTTTGTGTAAAGTGTAAGCATCCTGATCTGAAAGCCAAGCTGTTATCTGTCTTCTATTTAAAGTTTTAATGTGCTTTTTGGCCACTTGAAGAAGAGAGTTCACCCCGCCGAAGCTCCCCACTTCCCTGGGGGTATAATATATTTTCTTTAACAGCGCCATCTGTGTAAATGTGACTGTTACTTGTATCGTCTTTTACTAACACGAGTATGGAGCGGACACATTGACAATATTGACAAATTTAAACAAGTTTTATTAAAAGCCTGGTTTAACACAACCTTTTACAGCTGTCTGTGAAAATGGATGCCAGGACCCCTACCCCTTAAGGAGTCTGAGCTGGTTCATTCTTCCATTTTGTCCTTTTCCAGATTTTCCTCTCAAGATCTGTGTCTCAGACATGAGCAAAAACAGCTGTTGCATGGTATATTTACTCTCACAGGGAGTTCTCAAAGGTCTCTAAAAAGGCATGTTGAACTGTTGAGAGATTTTCAGAAAAGAAACAATGTAAGCCCCCCACTGCTTGCTTTTAGATTTACACAACTCCGAGTCGGTTCCTAATCCCATTATACCCTATCCTTGATGGTCACTTCTTAATCATTCATTTACCTGAGTAACATCTTTTCCCTTCACCTTGTCCACCGGTGATTCCCACAAGCCACGGTCACCTTCCTCCATAGAGGTCCAATACGGCTTCAAATCCTTTTTTAGCTCTCCCAGCATTATAAGAGTTAGACCCATCCATGAACTAGATTTCTGCATTTTTCTCCTGAGCTTTCTGTAGGATAAGTCCTGATTTCACTGGCCATTTTCCCTTTTTATACTCTGGAATGGGACACTCATGCTCCTGCCCTTGCATTATAAGGCCATATGATACAGGGAATAATACTTTCCTTTTGTACAGTTATCCCTAGATTTAAAAGGGTCAGAGTCCATTGTCCCAACCTAAGATTAGATACCTGCCCCTCCTGAGCTGTTCCTGAATTATGTATTTCAATGGGGAATACTTTGGAGCCTCCAATTATATATTCCCAATTACATATTCCCTATGCTGCAAGGTCCATGCTAAGGCCATTACACCCTTTGTCATAGGGTGTAAAATTTTGCTCCGTGTAATTTAGTGTTTTGGACCCATAGGCCACGAGTTGTAATTTCCCCGCGCTTTGTTTCTGTAATAGTGCTGCTCCCAGTGCTACATCAGTACTAGGTAGTTGCAGGACAACTGGTTCTCCCAACTTTGGATATGCTAGGGCTGGGGCTTGGGCCAAATCTTGCGTCATAAATATAAAGGGGAGGGTAAACACCTTTAAAATCCCTCTTAGCCAGAGGAAAAACCTGTAAAGGGTTAAGAAGCTAGGATAACCTCAATGACACTTAACCAAAATGACCAATGAGGAGACAAGATATTTTCAAAAGCTGGAGGGAGGGAGAAACAAAGTCTCTCTCTGTCTGTGTGATGCATTTGCTGGGGACAGAACAGGAATGGAGTCTTAGAACTTAGTAAGTAATCTAGCTAGATATGCGTTAGATTCTGATTTCTTTAAATGGCTGAGAAAATAAGCTGTGCTCAATGGAATGGGTATTCCTGTTTTTGTGTCTTTTTGTAACTTAAGGTTTTGCCTAGAGAGATTCTCTCTGTTTTGAATCTAATTACCCTGTAAGGTATTTACCATCCTGATTTTACAGAGGTGATTCTTTTTACTTTTTCTTCTATTAAAATTCTTTTAAGAACCTGATTGCTTTTTCATTGTTCTTAAGATCCAAGGGTTTGGGTCTGTGTTCACCTCTGCAAATTGGTGAGGCTTTTTATCCAACATTTCCCAGGAAAGGGGGGGGTGCAAGTGTTGGGAGGATTGTTCTTTGTTCTTAAGATCCAAGGGTCTGGGTCTGTAGTCACCTAGGCAAATTGGTGAGGCTTTTTACCAAACCTTGTCCAGAAAGTGGGGTGCAAGGTTTTGGGAAGTATTCTGGGGGGAAAGACATGTCCAAACAGCTCTTCCCCAGTAACCAGTATTAGTTTGGTGGTGGTAGCGGCCAATCCAAGGACGACGGGTGGAATATTTTGTACCTTGGGGAAGTTTTGACCTAAGCTGGTAAAGATAAGCTTAGGAGGTTCTTCATGCAGGTCCCCACATCTGTACCCTAGCGTTCAGAATGGGGGAGGAACCTTGACAGTACTTATCCAGTACCAGAGCAGTGATGGATGTTACTGCATTTAATGCTCTAAATCCACTGCCACTCTCCAGTCTTCCCATTCCTTTTCAGAACAGGACAAATCAGGGCACTACTAGCACTGGTCATTTGCACAACAACACCCTGGTCTAGCAAACTTTCAATGGTAGATTTTATTCCTTCCTCTGCCTCCTGAGGAAACTTGTATTGATTGGGGGGGGGGTATCAAGCCCTCCGATTAAAACTTTATCATCAATTTTCCTACACTACAATTTATTCAATCCATACTCCAGAAATCATTTCCAGCTTTGGGTCCCCTTCTTCTGCTTGCCTTCCTTGTGGGGCCTTTACAGCCGCACACCTATGTATAGCAGTAGTATAACGGGCCTACCATCAATCAAACATAGGCCCCTGGAACAGCCTAAAAGATGGTTAGTGTCTAAGAAAGTCAGGACTGAATTGATTCAATATGTTCACGAGCATTTTGGGGTGGACAAAACTCTGGAAAGGGTCAAAGATAGAGGATGGTGGCCCAACCTAAAGGAAGATGTAAAGTGGTGGTGTCAGGGTTCCTTCCCCACTCTGAACTCTGGGGTAAAGATGTATGGACCCACATGGAAGACCCCCTAAGCGTATATTCTACCAGCTTAGGTTAAAAAATTCCCCAAGGCACAAATTCCCTTCCTTGTCCTTGGACAGTATTGCTGCCGCCAACAAGTGATTCAAACAAAAATTCAGGAAAGAGTCACTTGGAGTCTCTAGTCCCCCAAAATATCACCCAAGCCCCTTCACCCCCTTTCCTAGGGAGGCTTGAGAATAATATACCCAATTGCCTTTAATGTAAGTACAAACTAGACCCTTTATCTTTAGGACACTAAAATCAATCATGTTATTAAAAGAAGAGCTTTATTATAAAGAAAAAAGTAAAAGAATCACACCTGCAAAATCAGGACGGAGGGTAACTTTACAGTGTAATAAAAAGATTTAAAACACAGAGGACTCCCATCTGGACTCAGCTTCACAGTTAAAAAAACAGGAATAACACTACCTCTTAGCGTAGGGAAAATTCACAAGCTAAAACAAAAGATAACATAACGGATTTCCTTGCCTCACAAGTTCTGTAATTCTTAGATGGATTATTACAGTTATATTTTCAGGAGATGTTGTCCCTGCCTAGCTTCTCTCTCTCCGTCCAGAGAGGGAACAAACAAAGAGAGCACAAACAACGCCCCCCACCTCCGGTCCGCCGCCCCAGATTTGAAAGTATCTTCTTTCCTTTTGGTCAGGTGCCAACCAGGTTATTTGAGCTTCTTAACCCCTACAGGTAAAGATTCAGTACAATTGCCCAGGAGGGATTTTATGCTACCCTTATCTGTATATTTATGACCGCTGGTGTAATAATTATTTGTAGTGTGCTATGGTCAATGCAGACCCACAGACACAAAAGGGTCCCATTGCTCACCAAAAGATTGAGGGTCTATGAGTCTGGTAACAGACTGACTATTTTGGACCTCTCCCAGTTACCCCAAGGAGCAAAAGTATTGTTTAGTAGATCCCTTTACAAAATGGATAGAAGCCATCCAACAAAGACTAACCCAGCTTTCACTATAGCCCGGCAATTGTTTAATGTAAAATTACAGATTCAGGCATAAATATACTGACACATGAAGAGAAGACAGTTACCTTACAAGTACACATACACTTCAATCTCCTTGGACATTCAATAAACAGATTTAAAAGTAGCCATCATTCAACAAAAAATTTTCAAAAACAGACTTCAAAGAGAAACTGCAGAGCTACAATTCATTTGCAAACTTAACACCATTAATTTGGGCTTGAATAGGGACTGGGAGTGACTGTCTCACTACAAAAGCAACTTTCCTTCTCTTGGTATTCATCAGTTAATAGGAGTGGACCACATCCACCCTGATTGACTCGGCCTTGTCAACACTGGGTCTTCCACTTGTAAGGAACTCCCTTCTCTTCATGTGCCAGTATATTTATGTCTATATCTGTAATTTTCACTCCATGCATCTGAAGAAGTGGGTTTTTTTACCCACGAAAGCTCATACCCAAATAAATCTGTTAGTCTTTAAGGTGCCACCAGACTCCTCATGATCCCAATCTAGGTCATTCTTAATAACTGAAAAATCAACAGTATGATGGGAAATTATATAGGACCTAAAGCCCCAATATATGATATTTTTCAGAGTAGCATCTTGTGCCAGCAATGCCCCTCTGCCATGTACATTTGCCAAACTGGAAAGTCTCCATGCAAAAGAATAAATGGACACAAATCTGACATCAGGAATCATAACATTCAAAAACCAGTAGGAGAACACTTTCACCTCTCTGGCCACTCACTAAAAGATTTAAGGGTGGCAATTTTGCAACAGAAAAGCTTCAAAAACTGACTTCAATGAGAAACTTCTGAGCTTGAATTAATATGCAAACTAGATATCATTAACTTGGGTTTGAATAGAGACTGGGAGTGGCTGGGTCATTACACATATTGAATCTGTTTCCTTAAGTTAAGTAGCCTCACACTTTCTTGTCAACTGTCTAAATGGGCCATCTTGATTATCACTACAAAAGTTTTTTTCTCCTGCTGATAATAGCTCATCTTTACTAATTAGCCTCTCACAGTTTGTATGGTAACTTCCAACTTATCTGTATGTATGTGTGCGCATATATATATATATATATATATATATATATATATATATATATATATATATATATATATATATATATATATATATATATATATATTGTGACGGGGCAAGGCCAGATGGCTATAGAAAAGCAATGGGAGATAGGTATATTAGCTCCAGGCTAAACAAATCCCTGGTACCAGGATAAGTTAAAGGGCAGCTGCTCCAGGTCAATTAAGACACCTGGGGGGCCAATTAAGAACTTTCCAGAAGGCAGGGAGAAGGCTAGGTTGATTGGGACATCCGAAGCCAATCACGGGCTGGCTGAAACTAGTTAAAAGCCTCTCAGTTAGTCAGGTGGGTGTGCATATCGGGAGCTGTGGAAGGAAGTTGTGCTGTTGGAGAGGCTGAGTAGCACACACCATATCAGGCACAAGGAAGGAGGCTCTGAGGTAAGGGTGAAGTGGAGCTTGAGGAAGTGAGGACTGCTATGCGGGAAGTAGCCCAGGGAATTGTACATGTCATGTTTCTAAAAGGTCAGCTACCATAGCTGATAATATTAGGGTCCCTGGGCTGGAGCCTGGAGTAGAGGGTGGGCCTGGGCTCCCCCCCTACCTTTGCCCCCTGATTAATCATTGAGACTGGGAGACAACAGATACTGTGCAAGGAAGGATAACTTCTCCTCACCTCCCTCACTGGCTTATGATGAAAATGGCTCAGTAGACTGTGACCCTTGTCTCTAGAGAGAGAAGGGTTACGTGGAGGGTCACAGTGAGCCTCTGAGGCTAGTGAAATCCGCCAGGAAAAACGGGACCCATGGAAGCAAGGACAGAGGTTTGTCTCTCTCTCTATATATAGATATATATGTTCCATTCTATGCATCCGATGAAGTGGGCTGTAGCCCATGAAAGCTTATGCTCTAATAAATTTGTTAGACTCTAAACTGCCACAACTACTCCTGTTCTTTTTGCAAATATATGATATTGAATGCCTTAAGCGTGTACGGAAATAAGAAAGGGTCAATCCTTTTAGGATCCCTGTTGTGACAGGTTCGGCCACAGAGACCTCCCCCCTTGGGACTGTCACCTGATGTGCTGAGACTACCTCTGAGCCCATTTTCTCTGCCAGCTTGGGACTTCAGATCCCTGTCTTGTTGAGCCAGACATGGCAGCTGGCTGCAACACAGACCCAGGGTCTGAACCATGCTCCCAAAGCTGCAGACTTAACCAAAAACTACTCAGCAGCTCACCTTTCTCCAGTGCCCAGGCACCCAGTTCCCAATGGGATCCATCAAAACCACAAATAAATCTGTTTTACCCTGTATAACGCTTATACAGGGTAGATTCATAAATTTTTGCCCTCTTGAACACTGATAGAGAGATATGCACAGCTGTTTGCTCCCCCAGGTATTAATCACTTACTCTGGGTTTACTAATAAACAAAAGTGATTTTATTAAGTATAATAAGTAGAATTTAAGTGGTTTCAAGTAATAGCAGACAGAACAAAGTAAGTTACTAAGCAAAATAAAACAAAAACACACAAGTCTAAGTCTAATACATTAAGAAACTAATTACAGATGAAATCTCACCCCTCAGAAATGTTCCAATAAGCTTCTTTCACAGACTGGACTCCTTCCTAGTCTGGGTCCAGCAATCACTCACACCCCCGTAGTTACTGTCCTTTGTTCCAGTTTCTTTCAGGCATTTCTTTGGGGGTGGAGAAGCCATCTCTTAAGCCAGCTGAAGACCAAATGGAGAGGCTTCTAGGGCCTTTTACATTGTGTCTCTTGTGGGCAGAAACTCCTTTGTTCTTCTGTGCAGAGTCACAGGAACAAGATGAAGTTTGTAGCCATCTGGGCAAGTCACATGTCTACAAAAGATTCAGCTTTTTGACTATTGTTTACATGTTAGTTTGAACATTCCCAGGAAAGCTCAGATGTAGATTGGCATCTCCCAAAGTCCATTGTCAGTTAAGTGTTTCTTGATTGGGCACTTACTGAGAATAGTCCTTTCTCAAGAAACTGACCAAATGCTTCACTGAGGCTACTTAGAATCAAACACATTGAGGTACAAGTACATAGCCAATATTCACAACTTCAAATACAAAAATGACACACACATACAGACAGTATAATCATAACCAGCAAACTACAAGCTTTCCATAGACACCCCACTTGACCTCATCTGTACAAGACCTTGTGCAACCACAGGACCCTGGTTGCAACAATGATCTATATGGTCACAGTTCATGTCAATAATGTCACAGGTTCTTTTTTTTATTTTTATTTTAAACATGTTTCTTTCATGCATAATGTTGTTGTTTTGAAATAACCACAGTAAACACCCTACAAATACCCATATCTTTTAAATGTTTGATTGTTCTTACAACAAATGCTTGTTAGTATGGTGGAGGTTTGTGAACTCTTGAAACATTTCAATTTTGGGTTAGACCCTTGTTTATTTTTGTAAAGATATTATTTTAAACTTTTAATGACTTTGAATTGCTAGATAGGCTGACCCATAGCATTCAACCAATTCCTGTAGTTTTATTTAAACTGTCCAATAGCATTCTATGAAATCCTGAGGTTTTATTTCATTTGATATTAATCAGAGCTCACCATCTTCACCCACCTGCCTCCCGTAGTGTGTGTGTACACCCATCAAACGTCATTATTGATGATGACTAATGTCTATACATATGTTTCATTCTATGCATCCGATGAAGTGGGCTGTAACCACGAAAGCTTATGCGCTAATAAATTTGTTAGTCTCTAAGGTGCCACAAGTACTCCTGTTCATTTTGCGAACATATGATATTGAATGCCTTGATCCCTCCCCTCCCCCCCCCACAGGATTCTACCACACACACTTCAACTTTTTGCTGTAAATAGGTCTCTTTACACAAAGACTCTCAGACTATTTTTGATTTAAAAGACATACAACCCCGCCAGGTCCTCTAGAAAATATACTAGAAAGGTGTTGTTGAGCTGTAGAGAGGTTTTCAGAAAAGAAACACATGTAAGCCCTTGCCAGTTTTTTAGATTTATGCCACCCCAGCTCAATTGGAAAGGGGGTTCCAAAGAGGATGGCTCTAGACTGTTCTCAGTGGTAGCAGATGACAGAACATGGAGTAATGTTGCAGTGGGGGAGATTTAGGTTGGATATTAGGAAAAACTTTTTCACTATGAGGGTGGTGAAATACTGGAATGCGTTACCTAGGGAGGTGGTGGAATCTCCCTCCTTAGAAGTTTTTAAGGTCAGGCTTGACAAAGCCCTGGCTGGGATGATTTAATTGGGGATCGGTCCTGCTTTGAGCAGGGCATTGGACTAGATGACTTCCTGAGATCCCTTCCAACCCTGATATTCTATGATTAGCACACATCTCCACACAAAGAACACTTTAAGCTTAAATTTCCACTGAAGGCAAATTTAAAATGATGCATTCAAGTGCAAATTTCACTATGTCCACTGCGTTGGTTAGTTGCTTACATCATCCACGGAGGGAAAAGAAACAGTTTCTCTCTAAACCCTAGTTTTAATAAGTCTTGGTACATTGGGTAATTCCAGAGGATTGGGAGAAAGCTAACACTCTGCCAATATTTAAAAAAGGATAAACAGGATGAATTGTAGGTCTGTCAGCCTAACATCAATCCTGGCCAAGATAATGGAATAGCTGATATGGGATGTCACAGTTCAGGACATCTGTATTTACATTCTGTGAACCAGCAAGGGCACCCACTTTTAGACTTCGGGCTCCCAGCTGTTGCTTCTCTTGGGCAGAAACCCATATCCCTCTCCCTCCTGACTGGGGTTTTTCCCAGCCGCAGAGTTCCCTGGCTACAATGTGCTATCCCCAGCAAGCCAGACTGCCTAAACAGACCAGGATCTATGCTCTGCTCTCTCTCCAGAGGCTACAAACAGCATAAATGCTCAGAGTTGCAAGTTCCCACACAGCTCTTCCTAAGCAAGCACATTTATTCTCAGGGTGAAAGCTCCCCCATCCCTTGGACAGAAGGTCTGAAGAGCTGAAAGAAGGCCCTGAGTCCATTTAAACTCTGGGTATTTTTCCAAAAGTCCTTTCTTTCTCTGTTGATCTCTGGAGAATCCAGTTTGAAATAGTATAGATGAGCCTCTACATGTAGTGGAGAGGCACCTCTCTGGAGGTGTTACAACCTGATTGAATTTGCCTAATCTCTTCCACCACTGTTCTTAGTTCCTGGAGGGCTGTGGTCTCCCTCTCCCATGGAGTTACATACAATCCCTGACTCACAATGATACATGAACTTAATTCCATAAGATCTCACAAAGATATTGAAAAAAATTGTCATATCTGTCACACAGGACCTGATTTAAGTGGTTTCAAGTAATAACAGACTGAACAAAGTAAGTTACCAAGCAAAATAAAACAAAATAAAATGAAACATGCAAGTCTAGGCCTAATACATTAAGAAACCGAATACAGGTAAAACTCACCCTCAGAGATGTTCCAATAAGCTTCTTTCACAGACTAGACTCCTTCCTAGTCTGGGCCCAATCCTTTCCGCTAGTACAATCCTTGTTAGTTCCAGCTCAGGTGGTAACTAGGGGATTTCTCCATGACTGGCAGCCTCCTTTGTTCTCTTCCACACCCTTTTATAGCTTTGGCATAAGGTGGGAATCCTTCGTCTCTCTGGGTCCCCACCCCTTCTTCTAAGTGGAAAAGCACCAGGTTTAAGATGAATTCCAGTATCATGTGACATGGTCACATGTCCTGTGAGACCCCTAGTCTCCATTCTTCCAAGGCTGGCCGCACGTATGCAGTGGAGGCTTGCAGGTAAATAGAGCCATCTACAACTAATTTTCCTAGACAATGGAAGCCATCAAGATTCTTAATCACCATTAATGGCCCACACTTTGCATAACTACAATAGGACCTCAGAGTTATATTTCATATTCCTAGGTTTAGATACAAGAATGATACATACAAAGAAATAGGATGAACACACTCAGTAGATTATAAGCTTTGTAATGATACCTTACAAGAGACCTTTTGCATAAAGCATATTCCAGTTACATCATATTCACACTTATAAACATATTTTTATAAAGCATTATGGAGTGCAATGTCACACCTGTATTCATCCCAAAATGTGGGATGCTGAAGGTCATGGGTCTTGCTTGGCAGCAAGGAGGGAACATTGACATTAGTATCCTGAATGGGTTTAATGATCCTCACCTGCTTCAAATCTGGGAACCAAGACCCAACACACTGACTATTCCCTCAGGGCAGTAATTGCAAGTGTCAGGAAACTGCACCAACACACCTTGGCAGATGGATATCTGGGATATAGGGGAAATGGGCCCCCAGAATGGATTAAAAAAACTCAGGGCAGTAAATATACTAAAAAACAACCTAAAGTTCAATTACAATACCAGTATCTAACTAATGTTCATAATATCCCTGCCCCACTTGGTGAATATATATTGAAAAACATCTGGATAAAATTAAATGTTGAAAGAATTATCACTGAACCTGATATGCAAAAATCAAGAAGACATCCATTAAATGGACCACATGTGGTAAAATTGGATCATAGGGAACAAGTTATTATATCACCAATATGATGTCTAAAGCAAATGAGCTGGACCTGACTAGGTTAAATGCGTCCAAGGTTGTACCTCAATGTGCTCCATATGTACAAACTCTCCCTAAGGGGTGGGCAGAATGCTTAAAATTATGGTATATTGAAAAATCCATAAGGAAAGGGACCCCAAGGGGTGTATTGGAAACTGTCTTGGGTGGAACAGGATTAGGAGTTGGAATACTGGATGCTACAAATATAGAGGTATGGGCAACAAACCAAGTTATGTTACAGGTGAGATACAAGAATTGGGGAAGCCCATCAGTGCAGCCTTGTCAAAATTAGGAATCCAGCAACAATTATTTTCTAAAATACCATCAGTACGGCAACAGCAACGTGAAAAGGATTTGTTATTTTTAGCAGAGTGTATGGGATCAATACAAGAAAATGTGTCTTTAGCAAATAAGTCAGCAACTGGCCATTCAAATAATCTGGGAAGGCATGCAAGGAAATTTGCCTTTAGAAATAAAAATGTTGTGTGGGAAAATGTTACAGTAGGGGAGACACAATTAATGGCATGGTGGAAATTGGTAAACTTTACACTAAATAAAGATCAAATGGTTCTACGAGCATATGTAGTAACTGTACAAACCAGTCTCACTACTGATATATATCCAATGGTACCCGTGGGAATCCAGTTAACAAAAAAATTGGTTATGTATTCTGTTGATCATCACTCGTGGGCACATAAAGAACACCAACAATACAAAACTATTGACATGTTTAGTGTGTGGCCCATGAAAATGTGTGAGAATCAAAATTTACAAGAAAGAGATGAATGTTTCCATGTTAAAGACAAAGGAACTCAAAGATGTATGTTTGATATATTCACTGAACAAAAGTCAGCTCTTGTGTATGCAGGAAGGGAATGTGTTTGTGTTAGGAGTCATTGTCCAATGGTAATAATAGACAATAATGAATTGTATTTTATGACTTATTTAGTTAATAGATGTTTTTGCAATATTACAAAGATTAAAGGTTGTGATTTTGAGAACTATGTACCTGTATGGAATGTAAACTAATTGAAGTTACATCTAGTTGGCAGATCAACTGATGAACTGACCCTGATGACTCAGCCAGCCAGTTCCAGGCAGTGGGGAAACAAACGATGGATGAGAGAAGAGGCTGAGAGGCGAGGAGGCCCAGGCGACCTATTTACCTGGGGCAGAAGACAAAGGATGGAGGCGGGACCAGGGAGTGGGGGGGGGGGGCAAAAGGGGCAATTGCCCAGGGGCCCAGGTGATTTAAAAGAGGGGAGATGGAGAAGTGAGGGGTGGGAAGAGGGAGGGATGGAGGCGGGCCTGCGCGACTCATGGCCCAGATGCTGGGAGTGGAAGGGGCGGGACCAGCCACTTTCAGCTGCTAAGATGCTGCTCTGCAGCTCTGGGCAGTGGCTGCCTGAGAGAGCCTGGCTGGGGAGGTGACTTCCGCTCCCTGCCTGGGCTCAAGTGCCAGGGTCCCCAGCAGCTGAGCGGGGCAGGGAGCAGAAGCCGACTCCTCCCCAGCCAGGCTCTCTCAGGCAGCCACCATGCAGGGCTGAAGAGCAGTGTCTCAGAAGCTGGAAGGGGCCGGAGCAGTGACTGGGAGGGGCCAGCATTAAAAGTGACACCCTTCTGCTCCCCACTGGGGCTCCTGCCCACCAGGGAGAGTGGCAGAATGTGCTGGGGGTGGGGGCACGTGCAGTGGGAGGACAAAACGCCTCCCCCCGGCAGGTAACATGGGGCAGGGAGAGTGCGGTGGCCCTGGGCTGGACATGGGTGGGGGACACGTGACCTGCCCTTTAGATCATGTCCCCCCCTGCCCCCCCACTATGGGGAGGCACCAATTGTATATGGGTTTCCCTCAGGGGAGGGGGCGGAACAGGGATCAGAAGAGGTGGGGTAGGACATTGGGGGAAGCGGCCTAGGACGGAGCGGAGGGTCGAGCATCTCCCAGGAAATCTGGAAGTCGGTGCCTATGCTCCTGGAAGCATGCAGGATGGTACCGGCAGTGGCAAAGGCAGCCGGGTGGGCATGTGGAAGCCCTGCCTGTGCTGGACGAGTGTGCCCAGCAGCGCAGCCGGCAGCTCACTGGGTACCAGCTGGGGCCCATTGAGTGTTCTTCCCCGGGGCCCGGAATTGCTGTTGGTGGGCCTGGGCAGGACTTGGAGGATGGTGATATCGGATGCCCAGCTAGAAAGAGGGGGTTTCTGGGCTGGGAGGAGGGAGCAGCCAGAGCCCACCTGGAGGCTGTAGAGACCTAGATGTACTGTGCTGAGGGATGCTAGGCCTGAGGCCCTGAGAGTTTCCTATGCTGTGTTCAGACATTCAATAAACCCTTCTGTTCTATGCTGGCTGAGAGTCATTCCGGTCTAGAGAATAGGGTTGCATTATTCCCTCTGGGTGTGGAAGCCCCAGGGGTCCAGGGCAAGTGGACTCCCTGAGGAGGCTCATGGCAAGAGACAGGCGTGCTGAAGGTTCAGAGAGGTGCAGTTTCAGGAGGTGGAGGGGCCTATGGCTTAGCCCCTGAGATAGAGTGAAAACCCAAGAAGGACTGTTGCACTGAAGGGGGTTCCTCCTAGGGACCGTACGGAGCCAAGAGAGAGCACAAGTCCTGTGAGTCTGTGACAGATGTTCTTAGCCCTTGACCTCTTTGGATGGCACAACCCTGAGGTCCACTTCTAACATGTCTGTTTGCAGAATGAATTGCTTTGTGAAGTTGTGGTAGAAGAGAACTGACCCCTGGATTAGCTGGTCCTTTAAGGTCCTGAAGGCCTTGTCACCAGTCTCTGATCATTGCACCTCCTTGGGGTTGGTGTCTTCCACCAGGTCAGTAAAGGGGGTGACTATTGTGGCAAAGTCCCATACAAACAGCCTGTAATAGCTGGCCAAGCCTGGGACATACATGCTTTTTGGTTGACCGTATTGGACAATCTGTCAGCACCTGAACTTTTTCCACCAGGGCGTGCAGCCAGCACCGCTGCACAATGTACCAGAAATACATTACTTCTCTCTGTCCTAGGTGGCATTTGGCCAGGTTCATTGAACACCACAGTACCACACTATTCCTAACAGGTCCCCAAACAGCAGGGCCAGATAGCGTAACCCACACACCTCCTGGTTGTGGTGTTCTGTCCCATCTAGTGTCACCCAGACCACTTAGGAGAGAGCAATTAATGAGTCTGCTCTACAGCCTTAGCTAACAGCCCACTGGCTTTTAGCTCATGGAATAGAGGCTCATGCACTAAGCTCCAGAGGTCTCTGGTTCAATCCCACCTGCCTGCCGGGTCTGTCAGCGTTACAATAGCCCACCGTACACCACAATACACTATTGTGGCTCACTGCTAAAGTGCTCTTTCCACGCCTCCCTCAGGTGAAATGAGAAATACTGCAGCAATAGCCATGCAAACCAGTTGGAAAAAAAGCAAGTGACAAATGTCCTGAGCAAGGAAACAAGTCTGGACTAGTGAGTGGTTTCTAATAAAAGTTTAATATTATAATTTAATAATAATGCAGGTTGGAAACAGTACATATCTTCCTCGAAAAATAACTGAAAGAAATGGATTATTTTTCCAAAAAGTTTTCTGGAATTTTTTTAATTAAATTTGATTCACAATTTAAAAAATTGTTGATTCAATTCAGATTGAAACAGAATTTTCTTTGTTTTTCAGTTTTCTGTTTTTCTTCCTCTCTCTTTTCCTTACCCCCTTTTCTTTTCCATTTGGAAACCCCCACCCCTACCCCAGGATCCAGACCTGCTGCTGGCTGCTTCTGGGGCACAGCATGGTATTGGAACATCTAGGGACTAGCCCGCCTTAGTTGGGCAGCACTGCTGACGGGACTTTTAATGTCCCAGTCAGTGGGGCTGACCAAAGTCGCCACGACCCAGTACCTTATATTCCGCGACACAGTACTGGGTCACGACCCACAGTTTGAAAACCACTGCTCTAGCTGCCTGGAAGTTCTCTGTGGGTGTCAGTAAGAAATTGCCCTGTGGCCAGAGTAGCAGCCGTGTTAGTCTGTATCCACAAAAAGAACAGGAATACTTGTGGCACCTTAGAGACTAACATCTGATGAAGTGGGCTGTAGCCCACGAAAGCTTATGCTCTAATAAATTTGTTAGTCTCTAAGGTGCCACAAGTACTCCTGTTCTTTTTTTGTTTGTAAGTTGCCAGCCATGAACCACCCTGCACTAGCATTGGCCTCCCTGCTCAGGAGTGGCGGGTGGGGAAGGACAGGAGAGATTCCAGGAGCTGGTGGGGATGCAGCATCCTGCAGGGATTTGGGATTGCTGCGGGAGCAAAGCATCAAATAAAAGGGCTCTAGGGCTGATGGGCCCTTGAGAGGCTGCCCGGAGCCCTGCATAGCAGTCAGGGGGCCAGGTTTCTCTGCAGCTCTGTCCATAGGCGTGTGCAGCACATTTCATTAGGGTGTGCACCCAGGGAGCCCTGTTCTAGCCCCACCCCCATCCACTCCCTCCCACTTCCCACCCCCTGACTGCCCCCCTCAGAACCCCCAACCCCTGTTGCTCCTTGTCCCCTGACTGCCCTCTCCTGGGAACCTGCCCCTAACCATCCCCCAGGACCCCACCCCCTATCTAAGCCTTCCTGCTCCTTGTCCCCTGACTGCCCCCTCCTGAGACCCCCCCCACTGTAACTGCCTCCCTAGGACCCTACCCCCTACCTGTCCCCTGACTGCCCCAACCCTTATCCACACCCCTGACCCCGGACAGACCCCCGGGACTCCCACACCTATCCAACCGCTCCCCGCCCCCTGACAGGGCCCCCAGAAATCCCAACCCACCCAACTTTCCCTGCTCCCTGCCTGCCTTGACACCTCTCCACAAATTTTGGTGGTGCCCAGAACTCACCCCCGCCCAAACTCCACCCCCCACCTGCCCAAGGTTCTGAGAGAGAGTTTGGGCGGCGGGAGGTCTGGAGTGCAGGCCCTAGGCTGGGGCAGGGGTGCAGGCTCTAGAAGACAAATTCAGGCTCTAGAAGGGAGTTTGGGGATGGGACGGGGTGCAGGTTCTGGGAGGGAGTTTGGGGATGGGACGGGGTGCAGAGGTGAGGGGTGTGGGTGAGGCCTGTGGCTACAGATGAGGAGTTTGGGATGTGGGAGGGTCTCAGGGCAAGAGTAGGAGTAGCTGAGGGCTCTGTTTGGGGCTGGGGTTTTTTGGGTGTTAGAGAGGCTCAGGGCTGGGGCAGAGGGTTGGAGTGCAGGGGGATGAGGGTTCTGGCTGGGGCTGGAGACGAGGGGTTTGTGGTGTTGGAGGGGCTCAGGGCTAGGGTTGAGGGTGCGGTGGGGGTGCTGAAAGCTCTGGCTGGGGATGTGGGCTTCAGGGTGGGGCAGGGCTGGGGATGAGTTTGGGGTGCAGGCAGGCTGCTCCGGGACAGGGGCCAGAGAGGAGGACTCCCCCAGCCCTTTCCCTGCTGGCAGCAGCAAGCTCTGGGGGAGGAGCCCCCCTTTTAGGCCCCCCCCAGCAGCACACTCACCCCCTTCACGGTCATTACATGTGCTCCTAGGGCCCCTCTCAGATCCAGGAATCTCCCTCACCTCCCCCATGGTGGGTGCCAGGGGGTGCTGTGTGCACCCCCTCCCCTGCTGTTGCCCCTGACTGTAGCCTCACTGGGGGTGAGGGATGGAGCTGCCTCCTTGTCTAGCATGGGGGTCCCCCTGTGCTGGTGAAGGGTCCCGCAGGAAAAGTGAAGGGTCTGAGGTGGAAGGGCAAGCCCTGGCAGTCAGTCTGCCCCGGCAGTGGAGATGGGGGGGCACTAGGACCCTGCAGCAGCTGTTGCTGCAGGAAGGCTGCATGGGAGAGGCAAGGACGCTCTGCTCCAGGGCCCGGGGAGGTGTGTGGGGGCAGCAAGAGGGGGCTGGGGGAGAGCGGCTGGTGCGACACCTGGCCCCAAATATTGGTGGAGCTGGTCCCCCCGGCCGACTCCACTCACCCCGCGCCGCTGGGGCCAGCGGCGATGTAAACACGGCTGCGCCGCCATCATTGCCTGCAACTGCTGCAGCCTCCTCCTCTCTCCCCTGCTCCAGCGGGGCGCCTGGGCGCCCGCCTGCGGCTCTGTCTCCGGCTCAGTCTCTGGAGGTTCGGCGCCGCTCAGGTGGGAGGGAAGGACCATGGCTGGGCTTTCTGTCCCGGGGCAGCGCAGGGAGGGGTCTCCTTAGCTGTGACCCCCAGAGGGCTCTGGCTGTTGCTAGGCTGGGGAGGCTGCTCTCTCTTTCTCCCTCTGTTTTATCTGTCAGGGGCTGAGCTTTCCGGGTCACACGCTTCTGCCGCATCCATAAATGACCTGAGAGCCCGGGCTGAGCCGCCGCTGCTGCCGCCCAGGGGTGTGTACGTGCGCGCGGGGAGAGCCCTTCCCCAGCGCCCCTCGAGGTCAGCCGACACCAGCCCCTGAGCCGGAGCCTGCAGGTGAGGGGAGAGACCCGGGGAAAGGGCTGGGGCCGGGCAGGAAAGTGACTCTGCGCCAACGGCCCCTCCTCGCCCCAGCTCCGCTTCCGGGGGCGGGGGTCTGCGAGTCCCGGAGCTGCCGCCCTCCCTGCCCCCCCCGGCTCTGCTCCCCTGAGCGCCTGCAGGAGCCGAACCAGCGCCGGGAGAGCGACCAGCTTGGGCCGGGCTAGGGACCGAGTCTAGGGGGGAAGGAGAGAGGCTGGAGGGGGCAGCAGGAGAAATTATAGACTTTCTGAAAAGATTTCTTTAGAAAATATTTTTATTCCCAGACAAAATGTAAGCATTTTAACTTAATTTTTGAACTACTGAGTAATGTAACAGTGTTTAAAAGTTAATACGAAGAGTAATTTAGTTAAAATCCCAGCTGATTCAAAGAACAAAGAGAATCAGTGAAGGTGATAAACCTGGTAGTTTCCTTATGTTTGACTTTTTTCCCCTCAAAAATCTATCATTCACTTATAACAATTAGACATATCAAGCTGGATTTTCAAACACATACCATTCATATACCAAACACATACCATACCATTCATAATATCATAGGTAGTCGTGTGCCTTTCGGAAGAGCTGAGTAGTCAGAATCTACCATTGAAGTCTTTGGGATTTGTTTCTTACTTTGAGAGTTTGATGTGTTAAAACAGTTTACACTGAGGCACCGTTGTATGATTGTTACTTGTATAAAATAATGTCAATTGTTGTTATTTTTTAAAATGTTAGCCCAAGGCCCAGCCCTTTTCATTTGACACCAGATACTTAAAATTTCAAAGATTTTTGAGGCCAGAAGGGACCAGTATGGTTGTCTAATGAATTTGACCTGCTGCATCACACTGGCCAGGGAATTTCTGTGTGATTCCTGCATCCAGCCCAATGATTTAAAGATTTCAAGTGACCCACTTTCCACCAACTCCCTGGATCAGCTCTTAATAACCTGTTAAAAGTGTTATTTCCAGTTTGAATTTGTCTCACTTCAATGTTTAGCCACTAAACCTTGTTCTGTTGTTGTCTGCTCATCATGTAGCTACTTATAGACCATGATCAACCTTCTCTTTGGTAAGCTAAAGAGATTCAGCTCGTTAAGTCTCTCAACAGAAGGCAGGTTTTCCAGACTTGGAATCATTCTTGTAACTTTTTTCTGAATCCTTTCCAAGTTTTCAAAAATGTGGGTAACCACAACTGGAGACAGTATTCCAATGGTGGTCTCTCCAATGCCATATATTGGGGTAATATCACCTCTTCAACTCAGTTGTCCCTTTACTCAAAGATTGCATTAGGCATTTTAGCTACATTGGAAGTACATGTTCATTTGGTTTCCACTATGACCCCTAAAGCCCTTTTATTTAGCAGAAGTGAGAAATTATAAATCTGTGCTTAATTTCTCTCCTTTATTAATTAGTTGTTTCAAAGTCATCCCTATGGGCTTTATGCCAGGTGAACCCTGTCACATGAGCCAAAATAGATTCACAATACTTGTTTTTATTGTGATACTCTTTGTTGTTTTTATTGCCAAGGTTTTCAAACTAGGTAGAGTGGTTGACGCTTGGACTCTCTTTATTTTTTATTTCCGGCAGACGGTGGGATCGTGAGGGAGAAGGAGGAGGATAATCTTGATCTAAATGCCCAGAGGAAGGGGGAACCTCATGAGATGTCACTAAGCAGATCCAAAGGGAATGTTTCCCAGAGTTCACCCCAGTGGAAATTTTACAGGAATAAGCACAGGCAGGGAAGACAGCAGGGGAACCACTCCAGTGGGGAGAGAGGGTAAACACACTCACCATCAAGGAGACATCAGGCAGCTCAGAGATGACATTTTTCTACCAGCAAACCCCATAAAGAAGAAAGATAAAGCACGGGTGCTGACTAAGGGGCGAGGCTTTGCTCAGAGCTCAGACCTTAACTGCTGTCCGAGGAGCCACATGGAAGAGAGAATCCGTGACTGTCCTGAGCATGCAAAAAGTGTCGATGCCAAATCAGCTCTTACCCAGCCTCAGAGGACCTACATGGGAGAAGAGCTCTGTGTAGCTACTCACTGAAGGAAATTGTTCAGTCAGAGCTACCTCCATGTAGAGATCAGAGACTCTGCCCTGTTTAAATGGAAACATTGATCATTTGTGGGTAGGAATGGTGGTGGGGGATAGGGCAAAGAGGATGGAGCTGTGTTTGTGGGTTCAGTGCTGATAGCCAGTGAGCACAGGAGCTGGATGACTTGTTTGTCAAATAGATCATAGGCAGAGGGAGCAGGTTCCTAAAGAGAACTTGCTGATTGTGTGAGGATTTGTGGGAGTGAACAGCATATGGCAGGAAGTGAGCTGGGGGTGGGGTCTGCTTTTTATTTCAGTGGCCCTTGTGATGTGAGCTGGATAGTCTCAGTGCAGTTCCTAGTAGGATAGGTATCCACATAGGAAAAACAATGACAAGATCTGTTGTCTCAGCAAATAGGCCAAGGAGTGAATGGGCCCCAGATAATGAGTTCTTTGCTGCTCACCTGGTGTAACAATTTGTGAGGACCTGCATGGAGAATAACTCTTTGCAAATTATTTACTCAGCAAATTATTCACGCTCTCTTCCTGTTGGAGACAGCAAACTGGAAATTCCTCTGATCTACTACCTGTGTGAATTCACTTGACATGTTTTTGGGGGTTTTTTGGTAACTCTTTGGCTGGATGGTGAATAGTTTGTAACAATATTTGATAGCCACAGTCAGCTGCTTTGGTTAGTGGTGATTAGACACATGGTATTTTCCAAGTTCCCTGGCACCATAGGAATAACTTGTGACAAGGAGAGGGGCTTGAAGAAGCTGTTGTGAATGTCAATTTAGCAGGGTAGGAAAGAAGAAGATTAGGAAAGTAGATTGTTTTAAACCTCTCCCATAAGGCACCACTGGCCTCACTTCTGGGGTGCCATCTCTGGATAACTGAGGCTGCTGTCAGATTTATTGGCCGGGTGCAGGATTTCAATGTAACTTTCTCTTGCCACATCTGCACCCCGTAATTTCATGTGCGTCCAGGGTCCGGTCAGAGTGTCTCAGTGTCAGGGCTTTAGTGGGGATTTAGGAGTCCTGTCCTTGTTCCTCATTGGTGTTAAGCAGGGTTTTAGGTTGTTTTATATATCAGCCTTTACCACTGGCTAGCACACAATGAAGAGAAATAATCATAGCAGCAGAGGATGGAGAAAGTCCTCTGCCAAACAGCCACGTTTAAGCCCCAGGCAGCATGTGGCCAGCCTCAGCATTGGCACTGGTCTAGGATTGTCGTCACAGCCATACATGTCTGCCAGCTGCCGATCACCACGATCCACCACACAGAAATACTGCTTGGCTGAGCCTGCTGTATCCGGTGTCATAGGGGAGTCAGGCACTGGGGGACCCCTCTTCATCCCAGATGAGGTATTGCAGGTTGTCATGTCTGAGGCCGATGAGGACGGAGCCAGCATGGCCGGGGAGGCAGGCTCATCAGGGGGTGACACACTTTCAGGCTACTCCTCTGGGGTGGACGGGGAAGCTCCCATGGAGCCAGCTACCCCAGAGGACATGGAGGAGGAGGGCAGCACGCAAGAAGGGGTAGCCCAGCATCAGACGCTGATAGCCTCATATTTCACCAGTGTCCAAAAGCAGTATGAGTTGCCCATCTGGAGTGGGGGAGACCTCAGTGCTGGAGCTGGGGAAACCACAGGGAACAGCAGGGCAGAGTGCAATTCCCACAGCATCGGCACCATGCCTGTGGTGGCGACGCAGGGCCCCGGGCCTGGGAGATACCACCGGCAGAAATCATGGGTCTGGGAGTATTTCTCCACTGACCCTGGGAACCCGACCCGTGTCACCTGTATGATCTGCCAGCAGATGGTCAAGCGTGGGACTGACCCCAAGCGCCTGGGCACGTCGTCGCTTGGCAACCACATTAAGCACAACCACAGTATTGTCTACATGCGCCAGAAGAACATGGAGGGCCAGCAGCCTGGAGTGGCAGAGCCTCCCCTGACACCACACGGGGCTGCACTGAGCAGGCAGCAGAGTGGCACTGGCTGGGCCCCCAGCATTGCCAGGAGACCTGGGGGCACTTACACCCACCTGTCCATCGATGAGAGCCTGAAGAGGGGCACCAAGTACCATCGGGCCTGTTAGGATATAGATATTCAGGCCTGTCTGCAAAGGCCTGTACTCTAAGAATTTAGGTGTATTCTTATCACTTGGCTAGTGATAGAGGTATAAAAGAAAGAATCAAAATCACTGTCTGCTGGTGTAAGGGCCTTCTCTTACTGTGACAGTTTGTGGCCCTGTGCTTAGGCTCAGGCCTTTGGCTAAGCAGCAGAGGCAGCCATAAGCTGGGAAGCGAACGGTCACATCCTCACATTCCAAACTAGTCACATTGAAATAAGGTGCTATTGGGCTGTTAGGCACTATCAGGACAGGATTGTATCCCTATTACCTCCAGAGAAAGGGAAGTGCCTAGAAAATGTAAAAGGAAACTTAGTTTGATAGCATCCTGTCTGGCAAGAACTCACTTATCAATAGCTGGGATGTGAAATCCTCACTTCTGCATTGTTTTGTCATTATAGTTCCCACTTTGCTGTTGTTTGTTCCTGTCTGCTGTATAATTAATTTTGCTGGGTGTAAACTAATTGAGGTGGTGGGATATAATTGGTTACATAATCATGTTACAATATGTTAGGATTGGTTAGTTAAATTTCAGGAAAATGATTGGTTAAGGTATAGCTAAGCAGAACTCAAGTTTTACTATATAATCTGTAGTCAATGAGGAAGTGACGGGGTGTGGGTGGGGGTGGGCATGTGGGTGTGAGATGGGAACAGGGAATGGGGGTAAGAAAATTGGAATCATGTTTTGCTAAAGGGGGAAATGGGAACAGGGAATGGGAGTAAGGAAGTTGGAATCATGCTTGCTAAGGGCAGGAATCGGAACAGGGACACAGGTGTAAGGCTCTGTGGTGTCACAGCTGGGAAGGAGGATACTAAGGAAGGAAACTGGAATCATGCTTGCTGGAAGTTCACCCCAATAAACATCGAATTGTTTGCACCTTTGGACTTCGGGTATTGTTGCTCTCTGTTGATGCGAGAAGGACCAGGGAAGTAAGTGGGTGAAGGAATAAGCCCCCTAACAGGGCCCACTCCCGGGCACTGGCGCTGAACTCTGCCTATGCCAAGATGCTGGCCCTGGACCTCCTACCTTTCTCCCACGTAGAGGGCAAGGGCTTCAGGGAGATGATGGCGGTGGCCGCCCCCATGTGGCAGGTGCCCAGTCGCTCCTCCTTCTCCAAGAAGGCAGTGCCGGAGCTGTGCCGTGTAGTAAAGACTGCGGTGCTGCAGGCTTTGGGGGGCTGTGAGGGTGGCCGCGTGCACCTAATAGTGGATATGTGGACCAGCGGGCAAACCACTGACTACATGTCTATCAGTGCCCACTGGGTGAGCATGAGCAACAGCAGCATCCTGCGCCAGCATGCCACCCTGTACATGTGCGGCCTGGAGAAGCAGCACGGCACCGGGCACGTGCTGGAGAAGCTGCAGGGGGTCATTAGGGAGTGGCTCATGCCCCTCTCCCTCTCATCGGGCTTTGTGGCCTCAGATGATGGACAGCGGGTGCGGTGAGTGCTGCGGGAAGGCGGCTTCCCCCGTGTCACCTGCCTGGCACACTGCCTTGGCCTGGTGGTGCAGGAGTTCCTGCACAGCAATGAGGAGGTGGACCGGGTGCTGGCAGCGGCCAGGAAGGTCTGTGCCCACTTCAGGGGCTCCTACACTGCCCGCCACCTGCTCTGGGAGCTGCAGGTGGAGAATCAGCTGCCACGGCACCAGCTGAAGAAGAAGGTGGCAGTGTGGTGGAGCTCCACCCTGCGCATGCTGGAGCGGCTGTATGAGCTGCGAGCTGCTGTCCAGGCCTTCTGCCGGCGCCATTCTGCCCAGGCCCAGCGGGCTGGCGGGCTGCACATGGCCCAGACTGACTGGCCCCTCATCCACATCTTGTGCCACTTCCTAGGGCCCTTTGACGACCCCACCAAGCTGGTGAGCGGGACTGATGCCAGCATCAGTCAGGCCATCCCGCTCATCTGCCTGCTGGAGAAGAAACTGCTCTCACTGGTGCAGCAGTATGAGGGCGAGGAGACTGGCCAGGCGCTGGCCCACAGCCTGCTGCAAACCCTGCGGGGCAACCGACAGATTGCTGAGATCCGCACTCAGGAGCACTATGTCCTGGCCACCTATGTAGATCCCCGCTTCAAGAACAACATGGCCTCCTTCGTGCCTGAAGGGGAGGGTGGTCTGCACCACTGGACGCAGAGACTCATTGACGAGGTGGCTGAGAACATCCGGGATGTCCAGGACCATGGCACCAGCCAGAGACAGACACAGCAACAGCGCAAGGGCAGTGCCTCAGACCGGGGCAGGTCCCTGTGGGACAGCCTGGAGCTGTACTATCCCCTCCCATGACTTGCATGCTATTCTTCTGTTAATGAACCAAAATTGCATTTGACTTTTTTTGCAACAGCATCGCATTGCTGATTCATGTTGAGATTGTGACCCACCACAACTCCCCGATCCTTCTCAGCCATGCTGCTTCCAAGCCAGTTATCCCCCATTCTGTATTTGTGCATTTGCAAACTTGATCAGTATGCTCCCTTTCTATGAAAATCTCACTGTACCGCCATACATTTATGTAGGTGCCTAAATCTGGTTTTAGGTGCTTAAATTTGGACAACAGTCTTTGAAAATAATGACAGACATGCAGCCACCAGAGATGTTTTTGGTGCTGTATGCATATTGATTTGCACTCACTGTTCAATGTTAAATGAGTTTCTCCAAAATAATTTGAATAAAGATTATATATTTAAAAGGAGAAGTATTCCTCACCCCAAAATACCTTAGGAACATAAATAAAAGGTTATTTGTATTAATTTTGCATAATTCCCTGTGCTTATTAATGTGCTGTGAGGACACTAACCCTGAGACATTCTTTTTGAATAATAGTTACAAATTTTGCTCTACAATCATCATTTATTTTCCACAAACAATATCATTTCAATTGCCAGAAAAGGTCTTTTATGTACTTTCCTGTCCAGAATAGCCCTTGGACTCTGGGGTGTTGACAGTGCTACATCGGTAACTGAATGCCTGACATGCTTCTAGTAGCTGCCCCAGGTTCCCTTGTCTCTGATCTGTCCCCACTGTCTGCGAGTCCAGGGTTTTGGAGGCAGTGTTTGCTAGTGGATAGAGCGCTGTACTTTACTGGGACTCAGGAGCCTCGCCAACCTGCTGGGTAACTCTGGGAAGATGCTGCCCCTTCTGTACCTCAGTTTCCCCAGCTGTAAAAAGGAATTAATGACACAAACTTTCTTTGTAAGTGCTTTGAGATATGCTGATGAGATATACTGTATAAGAGCTAGTTGTTGTTGTGTATGGTTGGTAGCTAAGTGTGGTGTACTGGATGTGGTCTACTGGGCTGAGACTTAGGACAGCTGGGGGTTATTCCTGCTGCCACTAACCAGCTGTGTGACCATTCCCCCTCCTGCCATTGGTCTGCCTTGTCTTTTGGGTTTGTAAGCTGTCAGGCAGGAACCATTGCTCATGCTGTATCTGGGACCCAAATCTTGGTTAATAATGGTAATGCCAAATCCCATTCCCACACTGCTGGCCAGAAGCCATGAGCTGCAGGTTGCAGATGTGCTAACTCTCTCTATCTATCTGTGTATGACCCTCACCACCACAGGATCTGAGCAGCTCATATCGCACCCAGAGCCAGGTCAACATTATTATCTCCAGATTATTATCTTCAGACAGGGATCTCAGAGATGACTGGCCCAGGGACACACCCAGGCATAGACGCCGACTCTGTGGATGCTCTGGGGCTGGAGCACCCATGGGGAAAAATTAGCGGGTGCTCTGCACCCTCCGGCAGCCAAGCTCCTCTCCCTACCTCCTCCTCTGAGCGTGCTGCGTCCCTGCTCCACCTACCTCACTGCACTTGCTGCTGCTAAACTGCTGTAGCAAGCTCCGGGAGGGAGGGGGTGTGACGAAGTGGGAATGTTCTTAATGTTTTCTCTGAATACTGTGTGGGTGCCTCGGTGTCCCCTGTGCATTTCTTAAGTATCTAGGTGATGGGATAAGGGTGTGTGATTGTTGCAGAGCCTTAGTGGGCCACTGTGATGCTGTTTGCACAGAGAATGCAGACACCCTGTCTCCTGGCAACTGATGGCCTGGGTCTCTCCCCTGCAAGGTGCCAACTGAAGGTGTTGGACAACAAAGAGATCAGGTGACCTCCTGGCCCTGGAAAGAGACAAAGGCCAGAGAAGGGGCTGGAGGGGGCTTGAGTTTGGAGCTGGCTGGGGAAATGGAGGGAGGCCCAGACCCAGGGTCTGGCCTCCCTGGCCCCAAGATGGACCTGACTGAGGGGTCCTGTTTCCTGTAACTACAAGCTCTGTTTTTGGACTGTGTTCCTGTCATCTACTAAACCTTCTGTTTTACTGGCTGGCTGTGAGTCATGTCTGACTGCAGAGTTGGGGTGCAGGACACTCTGGCTTCCCCAGGACCCCCGCCCAGGCAGACTCGCTGTGGGAAGTGCATAGTGAGGACAGGGGTGCTGAATGTTCCAAGCTCAGACTCAGGAAGGATGAAGCTGTGTAAGCTTCTTGCCCTGGAGACAGTTTGCTCAGAGAGAGGAGGCTCCCCCAGAGTCCTGACTGGCTTCTTATGGAGTAGTTCCCGCGCCTCCCCCGTCACAGAGTCACCGGGCTATGCTCTGGAACGCTCAGGGGAGGGGGTGGGGATTTGGGGAAGGAGTTGGAATAGGAGCACGGAGGGGGCGGAGTTGGGACGGGGACTTTGGGGAAGGGGGTGGGGCAGGGGGCAGACGGGGGTCGAGCACCCACCAGCGCCAGTAGAAGTCAGCGGCTATGCACCCAGGGTATGTCTACACTGCAGTTAAACACAAGTGGCTGGTCCGGGTAAGCTGACTTGGGCTGCAAAAGTGTGGTGTAAACGTTCGGAGTCGGACTGGGGCCCAGGCTCTGCCAGCCCTCCCCACTTGTGCGGTCCCAGAGCTAAGGCTCCAGCCTGAGAACTGTCTACACTGCAGTTTTACAGCCCCATAGTCCAAGCCCTGCAAGCCCAAGTCTGCCACTGTTGGTCAGCCACGGGGTTTAATTGCGGTGCAGGTGCACCCTAGGGGCAGAACAAGGAACTAAATCTACAGCTCACAAATCCCACAAGAGGGCCGTAGTCACAAGCCCATCCTTCCTCTCCTGCCTTGTCCTTGGTGCTATACTCCTTTCTGTATCTCTCAACCCATCTCTTCCTCTTGCACCCATAAAGCACATGTCCAGAGGTGCCCTCAGCATCGTGCCAAGGCAGTTTCAAAAGCCAAGGACTCAAGCCTGCAAGATGGTGGTTGGCTCACTGCCAGCATCTGTGTAAGCACATACAGGTCATGAGCCCAGCCAGAGCCCTATAGTATTACCCGGATAGTGTTGGGCTGTCATTCAGACCAGGTGTGTGATGGGGAAGTTTGTACAATACCTCCCCTTCCGTGGGGGGTCCACCTGCAGGGCTGAATCTTAACAGCTGCATCTAAAAAGCACATGCTACTATTGCTACATGAATTGCTGGATCAGTGTCATTGGTCTACACCTAGTAGGGACTCTCAAACCTCTAGCTATGTCTTAGCTACTGAAGAAGGACAGGGCAGCTCTGGTCCAATGTGTTACACTCCAGCCATGGACAGAGAGGGATTCAGTTCTAGGCACTACTTGTGTATTTGAAGCATGAATGCAGGGGTTCCCCCTGGGTCAATTAGCTTAGAAAAGGGGGTCCATCATTCCCATTTTTGCCCCAGTTATTAACATCTCTGTGAGGCAAAAGATCTGGGATGAGGATCAAAGTGCACGTGGAGAGGGAACTGCAGCTGACAAAATGTTTGAGCCAGAAAAAACCCAAGCCCCATTGATGATGTCCTTGTTCTGTCTCTCCATTCCTGTTCCCCTTCAGTGGACACAGGGGCCTCACTAGCATAGATTAGGAGACATGGGGAGATGTGAGCCCACTCAGAGCAGGAGATAGAGACACTTCCAGAGGAGCAATGGTTTATCTCCATCTCCCTAGCATTTGCCTCCTCTCTCTGGATTGTGTTCAGCCCCTAAAGCTAACACCCACCGTAGAGTGCATGGGGCAGTGTCTTTAACCTCAGGTTCTTGAGTTCAACAACCAAAAGCTCCTTTAATGTGCCCTTCCCTGCTCCCTCCACCACATCCCTCTCACTGTGGTTGTCCTTGGTCAGTGAAGACCCAGAGTTCAGAGGTGCATCTGAGTGAGTTCACCTCCCACCCGAAGATGGGTGAGGGAAGAGAGAGAGAAAGCACCTTTCTCACTCTACTGTCCAACACTTGCTCTGGCATCACTGCTCTGCCGGTCACCCCGCCAGCTGCTCACTGCTTCACCAGCTGTTGCACACCATCACCTTCTGCTGCTACCTGCTTCTCTACTGTGATCTCTGCAGGACAGTCTCTTGAGGACCCCTTGTGCTGGGCCCTGCATGGACACACATGGATGGACAGGCCCTGCCATAAAGAGTTTATGGCTAAGTACACCAGGCAGCCACAGGAAGGATCATTTCCCCTTTCAGAGCCGGTGAATTGAGACCAGAGAGATGAAGGGCCTTGCGCAGGGCACACGGAGACCTGATGTCAGAGCCAGGAACTGAACACAGCTCTCCTGGAGCCCAGTTCAGAGCCCTACCAAGACCAGCCTGCAGAAACAGAAACCATCTCCCAACCACTACCTGTTAGACTCAGTCATTTGGCACCAGACCTAAATTCCCCTCTCCCCATATCCACTGAGCTCCCCCTGGAACTTTTCTGGTTTATTCCTTCCTTCTCATCCCTAACCCTGACCCAGTAGACAGGCGACCATTAGTGCGTATGAGAACTGGGACAAAGCTGGTATTTGTCATGCCATCACCCTACAGAGCCAAGAAATGTTCCCACCCAACAGCTCCATTGCTGCGAGTAGCAGGCAGCCCCATGGCAACATGGCAGCAGCACAGATACCCTGGGCTCGTGGGAGTGATGCCCTGCTGAGAACAGACCCACTCCACAGAAACTCTGCCATGCCCCAGGGCCTGTGCCAAGCTTGAGTCCACGCAGGAAGGCTGGCCTGGGAGTGGCTGGCTGGGGGTAGGGAGCAATGCTGGCAGGGGGAGGATCCAGCAAAGCAGCAGTGAGTGACGGTGCATTTAGTGGGCGGGTGAAATCACTGGGAATCGTTCTATTCAGCATTTGCAGCCCTGGGAGATGGTGGCCAGACTGCACCAGCTAAGCCAGGCAGGGGCTGAAGGGGATTGAGATCCCTACCATGTGGCTGCTATGGAGCCTTTCACCTGCAAACCGAGGGCAATATGAATTGACTCAGCTAGTATGTGCACGGTGCTCAGAGAATGGAAGGTGCCCAAGCAGGGCCCACTTACTCGGTGTCTGGGAGTGATCTGGCTAGAGCACTAGGCTAGATCACAGGCTAGAGCTGCAGCAACTAGTTTACGTGTTGGGGCGTGTGGACACAGGGAGGCAGAACAGGAAAAGGCTAGAGCTTGTATATTGGTTTATAGTTTTGAGTGTACTTAAGTGCAGGAAACCAGAGCCTCCCTCAGCTGGTGTACACTGGCAGAAGAGCAACACGCTCCGGTAAGGCAAAAGGATCTAGTGGCTGGGGCATGGGACTAGGGTGTTGGGTTCTCTTCCTGGCTCTTGTTACGAATTATACCCGATAGGTCACGCACAGTTCGAGTCTAGGCTGAGGCACATGGACAAAGTCCACAACTGCAGAGTTCCCAAAGATACTAAGTTTATTACGCTCAAGCTTGGTGCCCCCCTGCTAGTCAGGAGGGGAACCCAAATGCAGGTTATACAGAGATTATATACCTTTTAGCAAATCATGTTGCCCTCGTGCATCGGAAACCTTAGCCAATAGACAAACCCTTCCCTTATCTACCACCTATCCCTGCTAGGTGCATTCCCTGTGCTAAACCATTACTTCAACTACACAACATGGTCCTAAAGCAATGCACCAGTAGCCTTTCTTATCAGGATGGGAGGCTCACATCAAGGCCAGGAGGCAGGGAGTTAGGAACAGACAAAGAACAGAAACCAGGAGTCAATACAGGCTGGAAACAAGGGGGAGGGTTTTCACAGGAATGCAGTATCTAAGGAACACTCCTCCTGGTGCATTATGTGCTTGCTTTTAGACAAAGGTGGGCCCCAAACCAAAATGGAGTCACATATGCTAACTTTTCCTTAACACTTTACCAGTGGCCTGGTGTGTGACCTCAGGCAAGTCACAGCACGGCTCTGTGCCTCAGTTTCCCCACCCTCTCCTTCAAGTAAAGCATTAAAAGTCATGAGTCAGATGTCCCAAGATCAGGATAATGGTTTAAAATAATATTACTTTAAAAAAAAGCAGCAGCAGTATTTTGGACTATTTTTCTTGGCCTGCTGGTTTTGAACCATTCTAGCACACTTAGTCATGTTTTCAAACTTTTTGCTGCACCCACAGGGCCAGACATTTTTTTAGAAGAAAGCTGAGAGTCTCACATATTAACATGATTCCAGAAGCTGGGGATTTAAGAAATAACCAAATATGACAAGACTCACAATAAAATTGTGAGAGTTGTGCAACATGGCATCTGTCACTATGTCCACACACTGTGGGGCTCTGATATTGTTTCAGGTCGCTGTGTGCTACCATGCTCTAAATTAAAAACAACATACTGACTTTGCGAGGTGAGGATCTGCACTATGTTTTTAGTGGTTTATTTCTTTATTAAATGGATCCGAAGCCTCTGAAGGGCCAATAGAGTGCTCTACCCACTGGACAATCCTACTCCGAGGACCCAACTCCATTTTCCAAGCCAGATTTTCTCCAGCTCCAACTCAACACTGGAGAGCTAGAGGACAGCGACAGGCTCTCAGAGAACTTGTTATGGCTCCTTGCTTCATAAACTGCATCTGCTCCCCATCAGCATATGCTAGAGCAGCCTAAGGATTGTTCTAATACACATCACCTGTGGTCCTTAAGGGGATAACGTGCCAGTTGTGAATTGACAGAGTGCAGCTGTGCTCTGCCCTGCCCCAGCTGTGGCTAGGTGTCAGTTAAGCACCAGGCCCTAGCCCCAGGGGATCTGTCAGCTGACTGACTAAGGTGAGAACCAAGGAGGAGGAGAGAAGCAGCAATCTCTCAGAGGCTGAGAGGTACAGTTCAGCAGCCCTTGTTCTGGCAGCTCATCCTCCTGTTTACTTAGGGGAATTTCATTCTTTTGAAGAATTGAAGAATTTCCTGGTTTATTTTAAATCCTATACCTGCTCTGGGTTCCAATCCCACTTCTAGGGCAGGTCCTAGGGATCTGATCTAGTCTGTGTATGTTTCTGTGCCCCACTTATCACTATGGTAGCACAGCTGTTTTTCTGGAGCAGCCAAGTATCTGCTGCCTGCATGTTGATTTTTGCACTGACTGGAACTAGTGTTCTACAGCCTCAATGTTTCTGTCTCCTGTCCCTAAGTCAACCAAAGCAACTGGCCTGAAATTGAGGCCCCTGGATGGTAAAGGCCCCCCTACCCCATTCCCTGACCAATACCCCCCAGACCGCAGAAAGTAGTCAATGGGGAATGACCACCAAATGGGGTTTTTTCTAGGGGTTCAGCGGGGGAGGGGGGGATCTAGGCCCCAAACTATTCAACATTTTCATCAATAATCTGGTAGCAAATATAAAATCACTGCTGATACAAGATGCAGCTGCCATAGAGACCAGCAGAGTGGTAAATAATGAGGACAGGGCAGTCATGCAGAGTAATCTGGATCACTTAATAAACAGGACCCATTGAAACACAATGTGTTTTAATGCAGCCCAGTGCAGTTATAAAGCTAAGAACAAAGGATGTAACCCAGACCTACAGAACAGGGGACTATCTGGGAAAACAGCGACTCTGGAAAGTGTTTGGGGTTATAGCGGACAAGTAACTAACATGTGCAATGTGATCCTTGGGTGTATAAACACGGGAGTAGCGAGTCGGACACATGAGTTAATTTTACCTCTCAGACCGACACTGGAATACTATGTCTACTTCTGATGTCCACATTTTAAAAGGAATGCTGAAAAATTGGAGGGTGCAGAAAAGAGATACAAAAATCACTGGACAGCTGGAGAAAATGCCTTATATGACAGTTTTAAAGAGCTCAACCTGTTTAGCTCAAGAAGATTGAGAGGTGACTTGATTACAGTATTTAAGCACCTTCATGGGGAGAAAATACTGGATCCTAAAGGGCTCTTTAATCTAGCAAAGAAAGGCAGGACAAGAACCACGGGCTGCAAGCTGAAGCCAGACACATTCAGATGAGAAATAAGACACATTTTTAACAGAGACGGTGATTATCTCTGGAACAAATTCCTAATGAAAGTGGTCCATTCTCCATCTCTTGATGTCTTCACATCCAGACTGGTGCCTTTCTGGAAGGGATGCTTCAGCCAAACACAAGCTCCTGGGTTCTATACGGGGTAATGGGTGATATTTAATGGCCTGTTTAGACAGGACAGAGTAAACAAACTAATGGTCCCTTCTGGCCGCAAGTTCTATGAATCAATGAACCTTCTTTTGGACAAGCTGAACCCCATGTCAGCTGTCCCCCTCTCAACCTGCAGCCTCAACACAAGGAAAAACCAACAGAAAATTCCCATGTGAAGGTGAAGTGTGACTGAAGCTTCAGCTGGCTGGACCACTAGACATGGAAAGGCCCAACTGCTCCCTCTGTATGTCCTAAGGAAATTAACATTCCAGGGCCTGGGGTTTGGCTTTAGAAACCAACTGCGGGGGGTGGAGGTGTCAGGGGGGCAGGAAACAGCAGATAAAAGACAGTCAGTTTCCCATTTAATGATGATACTTTAAAAAGGCAAAATGTTAGCACCTGCAACAGATACAAACCGATCATCAGCAGAGCAGGAAAAATCAGAGCATCAGCAGTCACTAGAATAGCATCAGTGGCATCTATGCAAAATAAAAAATGTCCAGATGAAGGGAGCATTCGGGCTGAGCAGGTGAGCAGACAAGTCAGGGTTCTGAACATGTAACGCTACCCCTGTGCCCTGGTTGCTCTCAGCTCTCCCTACAAGCTAGTGCTGAAATAATACAACAGGGGATATTTTACATAGCACCTTGTCCTTGGGCAATTACTGTTCATTGTTCTCACAATGGTTCAAAATCTCAAGCTGGGATTTTCCAAGGCGCCTGAGGCTTTTTAAATAGAATTGTTCTCTATAAAGCATAATGCATTTAACATGTTTTGCAACTACACATGCAACAGAGAGGGGCTCTGCCACAACTGGGAGTGTCCATGCACCCAGCCTCCCTGGGAGCAGCCGCTCCAGCTCTGAGCAACCTCCCACATGCACCCTGGGCTCCGGGACTCAGCTGGTGCAGCTGTGAGTCCCCTCAACTGACCCAAATTCCACAGGATGGGGACGAATAAACTCTGGAGACTGAGGCCCAGGGTGTTGGAGCCAGGGAAGCAGAACCATGGCAGCGCCCAGCTCCCTGTTCTGGGGCAGAGATATCAATTAATGGGCTGGGTGTGATATGGGGAGCAGGGTAACAAAGGCTGGTGGGTGGGGTAGACTGAGGGGAATATAACCTGCCTCAAGGCAGTTTGCTCCCAGCTGGAAAACGGGGGAATCCCCAGGCCCCTGGCTCCAGCATCTTATCAGCTTAGCTCTGACGGCATGACAAACTGGAGTTCGGAGTGATGTGTCACAGACTGGTTGAAGGTGCCAGCACAGAGAACCAGCAAAGTTAACTGAGGGGGGAGAGGCTATTTACACAGAAAAGAAGAGAGAAACCCCCCTTTCTGAATGCATCAGCACAAGGGGGATCTGCTGGATCCGTGTCCGATCTGACCAACTGCACAAGAGATGGGGATCAGTGCTGGGGAGACGAGCCAGGCTCAAGGGCCCCTTCATATTCTCACCACAGGTAGCGGAAGTGCAGGCTAAACCCAGACTGAGCCCTGATTTCATAGCTCCGGCTGAAGTCTACAGGGCTTCCCTGGGGCTCAGGGAAGTTCAGATCCTCTGGGCTTCCTGAGTGCTTACCATCCCAGCTGACACTGTGCAAAAAGACCAGCGAGTGCCAGTTCCGGGGTATCCAATCACATTGTACACTCCAGCCCAGCTGGGAACAGGGCTCCACTGTCCACCTCAACTCATCCATACAGGCCAATGATCATGTAAAACCAAATAAATTCTTCTAAGTAGTAGCTCCCTGCTGAAAGAGGTGCCCCAAAGAACAGGCTCTTTATCCCACCCCCGCCCTGCACACTGGCTATACTATGTAATGACAATAACCAAATCTCGTACTTCAGATGCTCCCCTACAAGGGACAGGAAGGAATTTTTTTTCCAATGCACCATTGGCCAGATGTATCTGGGTTCCTTTTTCACCTTTCCCTGAAGCATCAGAGATTGGCAACAAGACCCAGGTGAGGTAAACCAATGCTCTGAAGTGGTTCAGAGAATCTTTTTTCTATATGCCTGGCTGGTAGGTTTTGCTCATTTGCCCAGGGTCAGACTGATCACCAGATTTGGGGTTGGGTAAGAATTTTCCCCCTGGTGCAGAGATGTTGGGATCATACCGGCATCTCTCACCTAATCAATTCCCAGCCATGGCAGGGGCCCCTTGGTCTCTCCTGTTCTCTTCTCTGGCTCACAACAGTTTAGTCTCTTAAGCGCTGAAAGGTTTTAGTTTAACTAAAGTAATTAGGCTCAATATAGCGGTATTTGAGTGAGATTCATGGCCTGTGATATACAGGAGGTCAGGCTAGACGATCTAATTGTCCTCTCCGGCCCTAAACTCTATGAAATTCTGGATGTTCACAGGGTCTAAGTGAGTTAGGCACCCAGATCCTGTTGAGTCTGTGGAGCAGGGACCATCTCTCTGTTCTGTGTTTGTACTGTGCCTAGCACTGCGGTTTCTTGTCCGTGACTGGGGCTGCTAGATGCTACCACGATATAAATAATACTAATGGAATTGGGGTAGCTTACTCCTTAATTCTCTAATGAAAACCCCTCAGAGATCTCCCTTTGCTCTGGGTGGGATTTGAGGCCCAAATTCTTACAGTTGTCAAGACGTAACTCTATGCAACATTGCAACACCTAACTGATTTAGGTACCTAGGTCTCAAGCCCAGAAGTGACACAAGCACAGGGGACCCTATATCTTACTGGAACCTGATGGGGGATTGTGCTACTGAATCATGCTGGGGCTTGGGAAAATCTCCCACTTGGTTCCTGGGCCCTCAGCTCCCACTGCCCAGAACCAATGGAATCATTTCAGTATGTCTGGGTGGGGTAGGGCCACAAGGGCAGAAAGGACACAGGATTCTCCCCGGTGTGGGTTCGCTCATGTCTCTTGTGGTGGGAGCTGCGGCTGAAGCTTTTCCCGCAGTAAGTGCATATGTAGGGTTTCTCTCCTGTGTGGATCCGGTGGTGCTGGGTCAGAGTGGATTTGTCAGTGAAGCTTTTCCCGCAGTCAGAGCACGTGTAGGGCTTCTCTCCCGTGTGGATCCTCTGGTGTCTGATCAGGTTTGAGCTGACATTGAATCTTTTTCCGCAGTCGGGACACTTGTAGGGTTTTTCTCCTGTGTGGATCCTCATGTGTTTGACCAGGTCCGAGTTCTGGCTGAAGCTTTGCCAGCACTCGGCACACGTGTTGGGGATCTCAATGGTCGGGGTTTTCTTCTTAGACACTTTAGTTTCTTTCACCTTCCCAATAGTGGCACTTTCCCAGTGTATGCATTTGTCCTGCCTCTTCCCTGGAGGGCTCCTCAGATGCCTCTTGTGGTGGGAGCTGCGGCTGAAGCTCTTCCCACAGTCGATGCATTTATAAGGTTTCTCACCTGTATGGACGCGTTGATGCTGGGTCAGGGTGGACTTGTCTGTGAAGCTTTTCCCGCAATCAGTGCAGGGATAGGGCTTCACCCCCGTGTGGGTTCTCTGGTGTCGACTCAGGTTTGAGCTGACGCTGAAGCTCTTCCCGCAGTCGATGCATTTATAGGGTTTCTCCCCCGTGTGGGTTCTCTGATGGTTCATAAGGTCTGAGTTCTGGGTGAAGCTTTTCCCACACTCGATGCAGATGTTGGGCCTCTCCCCTGCATATGCTCTCTGGCAGACGATGGTGTCTTTGCTCTTCCTCACAGCTCTCCCGCGGACAGCTGATTTACCCTCTCTCTGCACAAGAGAGCTCTTCTGTAGCTTGTCCGACTTCCTCTGATTCTTGAGGGACTTTTTCTGGTTCAGTCCCTGTGAACCATTTCCTTTGGATCGCTTTGGTGGCATCTTGTCATGAGTTGCTTTTTACCAGCACATGTGAATGAAGATGTTTCCTGCTTGCATTCACCTGCTGAGACAGAGACAAAGTCATTCCTTGTGTGTGTGTGTGGGGGGGGGGAGGGCGGGGAGAGGAAGAAAAGGACCTCAGAGAGGGAAGGGCAAAAGCTGCACCACAATGCAAGTATCTGTTGATAATTCATGTTAGAATTCATTCCAGTGCAGATCTGGCCCATCTCACCCAGACTCAAACCACTGACACATTTTTAACCTGGCTCCACAGTCACAGTCCCTGAAAGAGACACTGGAAAAGAATCAAAGGAGCTGCTTGGGAGGGGGGGTCCCCCTGCCACTGTCCCCAGGGCAGCGCATCCCCCCAGCAGCGCGGGGACCAGGCAGAGGCAGGAACTGGCTTTTCCTCTCCCTGCGCCTCCCCTTGTCCCAGGAAAGTCAATCTGCCCGGGGTGCTGCAGGGAATGGGGCTGGGCAGGGCTGGGAGCCGGGAACCTCCCTCCCCACTGATTGCTCCTGCTGCCCCTGCCAGTCTCTGCCCCTGTCTCCCTCCTGCCCCCTCGGGCTGGGAGACTCGGTCCCTGGCCCGGCCCGTTCGCTCTCCCGGCGCTGGCTCGGCTCCTGCAGGCGCTCAGGGGGGCAGAGCCTGGGGGGGTCAGGGAGGGCAGCAGCTCCGGGACTCGCAGACCCCCGCCCCCCCGGGAGCAGAGCTGGGGCGAGGAGGGGCCGCTGGTGCAGAGTCACTTTCCTGCCCGGCCCCAGCCCTTCCCCGGGTCTCTCCCCTCACCTGCAGGCTCCGGCCCAGGGGCTGGTGTCGGCCCCCGGAGAAAGTCCCCCCGGCTGGGCCCAGAGGGGCGCTAGGGATGGGCTCTCCCGGCTGGGGAGCAGCAGCGGCTCAGGGCAGGGTTTCGGGTCACAGCTATGGAGGCCGCGCAGCAGCTGACCCAGGAAGCTCCGCCCCAGCCCGCTGAGCAGAGGGACCAAGAGCGCGGAGCGAGCGCCCGCCCGCCCGAGCAAGCGGCAGAGCCACCTGGCGGCCGGCGCTGAGGAAATCGCCCCCGCCCGCAACGCCGCAAGTCCGGCGTCAGAGCCGGATCCGTCTGTCCCGCTTTCCATGGGCTGTGGACCAGAAACACACGGACACCCCCAGCCAGTACAGGGGGAGGCGTGTCGGCGCGGGGACTCGGTTCTGCAGCCACCCAAACAGGGGTGCACGGTGCTGGGGCAGGAGGGTCCATCCCGCTCATCTGGCTGCCTGTATAGCCCAGAGGCTCTGGTAGCATGGGAAAGACTCTTCCTGGCTGCCCCAGGTGTGAACTGAGCTGCACAGATGCTCAGGAAAGGCCTAGTGCCAGTGGTGCAGGAGCTCCTACCCTGCGCCTAACGAAGGAAGGAAAACACACCCTTCTGGGGGCTCACACTCACAAATGTAAGGCTGAGGGTGCGTCCTGGTGTTTGAACTGTCAGCAGAGGGTGGGCTTTTCTCCTGCAATAGCTCCCAGTGTGGGCCTGGTGCAGATGTCAGTGATCACACCAGGATAAAGGCACCATATCCTGACGCTGCCTGTTGTTCTCTAGGCTTTTGTTCTTCTGGATCCCGCACTCAGTTCTCATGCAGGTGAGAGCAGTTTCTTTTGGCCAGCGGTGTCTGCAGGAGCTGTGCTGTTCCCAGGGGCCCCAGTCCAGGGCAGAGCGAGCCCACCTGCCCCTCAGTTCTTTCTGACCCTCTCAGCAATGGGACAGAACTTGAGCAGGATCCATCTGTTTCCCCACCACACTTTGTCCTTCAGATCGTTTATAGTTAGCTTAATTAGGGACTTTGTTAGTCTAATTAGGTTTTTTTTTTATGCCACTGGCAAGAGAACACAAACAGTTGCCCCTCCTCCCCCTGCATGATATTTTAAGGTTTTTTTGTGCATACTGGGGGCTTCTCAGTGCTGAAATCTTCCGGCTAAGTCCTCAGGCTGTAAATCTTGCCCTCTGCCCCGTGCCACTTCACGATGGGCACTCCAGGTGATGTTTTTATCCAGGGGAAGGGAATATCCAGACCACTTCTCCATCCGCTGCTCCTTTTCTACGTGGACCCAGAAGGTGCGAGGTGCCCATCTGATGTCATTCATATTGGCGCACTCCACGGAGCTGGCTTCAGACCCAAACATCAAGGGTGTCAGGGGGCCACCTCTCTGAGAAACCCCACTCAGCCAGCGTCCCACTGAGCCAGGATGCCTCCCCGAGAGCCAAAGCCTCTTCTCTACTGAGTGGCCCCTGTTGTTGATAGCTGAGAAGGCTGCACAGGCCTCCTTGATCCAGGCCTCAACTGCTACTGACCCAGCTAGGCAGGCGCATTGCTTCAAGGTCACCTCCTGCAGTGCCTACGAGACAAATGTCTCTGACTCATCTCTGGATCCTCAGTGCTCTACTGACACCTCAGCACTGACGGTGCACCGGTGCCCTCAGTACTGACCCAGCTACTGAGCAGTCTTGTCCAGTACCAACACTTCGGCATTCATTGTGCACTGGGTTCCCTTGGTACCCACCTGGCCACTGACCAGCCCTTGTCTGGCACCAACACCTCGGCACTGATACTCTCGGTACTGACACACTTGGTGCCTATGTTGTTGGGACAGATACTAGTGGCACCAGTTGTTACAGCACTGACCCCATTGAGACCCATTGCCTACATAGCACCAGGGAGCACTCTGTGACTCTGGAACCGATATTACTGAATCCTTCAGTGATGCTCACCTATTATTTCCCAGCTCCAGAGACCACCTTACCACATACTAAATCTTCCTACCTGGTACCATCTGGCTCCCCCTGCCCTGTTACACAGCTAGTAACCCCTTCCTGAGGGCACCTAAGGCACCAGAGGAGGTAGCACCAACATTTGAGGAGGTTTATTCTTACACATCCTCTCCAGCATCAAATCCTAATGGGGAACCATCCACCAAAGCATAAGAGACTTTAGTCATTTAAAGAGCACACTCCATAATTCCCTACCCAGAGGCTATTGGTTCCTCACCCTTACAGCTGGCCTTTCTCGGCCCATGGAAAAGCAATCTCACCCATGCAGGCCACCACCACCTGTGCTGAGAGCCTCTCCCCTGGTCACCCAGGCACAGCCACCAGAACTGGAGGGCCAGGGCCATCTGGGAAATCCTGCAGAGCAGCTGATCCCTGATGCTCTTTCTCCCTCCTCCCCTGATAGGGCTGTGAATCTGGCAATGACACTTTTTCCTCTAGGTGACGCCAAGATCTTCCTGGGTCTCCTGGGCAGACCTCTCTCAACACCCCCTTGAAGTGGTTCACAAATGATTTGCTATTCTCCACTGCTCTATGCCTGGCACATTTGCAATGCCTGTTAGTGAAGGAGTCCTGGACCCTGACAATGGTTTAGAGCAGACTCCTGCCTCTGTCCCCGCCATGTCAAAGGGGGCTGACTGATGCTACCTGGTCCCACCAAGGGGCTTTGATTGTTTCTACACACACTGAGCTGGGCTTCCTTAGGGTGGCAGCTGTTCAAGAGATGTCAACACACCAAGGGTGTCCTAAGATGACACTGAAGGAGGTCTATGGCAGGAGGGTCGGAGGGTATTTGGGGGTCTGTGGCAGGGGAAGGGATTATTTGGGATCTATGGTGGGGGGTTAGGGGCTGTAGGAGGGGGTTACTTGGGGTCTATGGCAGGGAGTTATATGGAGTTTATGGCAGGGGGCTAGAGGCTGTGGGAGGGGGTTATTTGGGGGTCTATGGCAAGGGTTAGAGGCTGTTGGAGGGGGTTATTTGGCATGTGTGGTGGGTGGGGTTAGAGGCTGTGGGAAGGGGTTATTTGGGGGTCTATAGTGGAGGGTTGGTGGCTAGGGGAGGGGGTTACTTGGGGGACTATGACAGGGGGGTTAAAGGCTGTGGGTGGGGGGTTATTTGGGGTCTATGGTGGGGGGTTGGAGGGTGATGGGAGAGGGGCTGGGACTGCAGAGATCCGTTCTCTGCGTGTGTGTGTGTCTGTCTCCCTCCACCACAGCCCCCTTTCTCTTCTCTTCCCTCGCACTGCTCAGTCCTCGCCCACCCTCCCTCCCTTGCAGGCACCAGCAGGGTGGACCAGAGCTGACTTGCTGGGCGCTGGCTGCACTGGGGATGGACTCTGCCTGCAGAACCATGCCAGGGGCTCATGGCCTCACCTCACTGCTGTGGCCATGTTCCAGGGACTCTCCATGCTTCTCTTGTAGCTCTCGGCTATGCACAAGGGCAGTGGTGGTGGTGGTGGTGGTGGGGGGAGCTCAGATCTGGGGGTTGGGGGGTGGTGGGTCCCCTTTAGCCCAATGCACCCAAGATCCTGCCAACCAACATAGTTTTATGGAATTGGGCCAGATTCAGCATCCCTGCGCCTGACAGCCTGGGTGGTGGCTGGTTAACATCTACCACCAGAAGCTGCTCAGCTGATGTTCCAATATTTTAGACAAACCCTAGGGCTCCAATCCTGCACCCTCTTTAAGCACATACATATCTTGACTCTTGTGAGAAGCCCCATGGGATAAACTGGCCTACTCCCCTGTGTAAAGTGACTTGTGTTACAGAGAATTCACCATTTACATTAGTTTAAACTTGCATGTCACCCATGCTTCAGAGGAAGGCAAAAAAACCCCAGGGTCTTTGCCAATCTGACTCAGGGGAAAATTCCTTCATGACTCCAAATATAGTGATCAGTTAGACCCTGACCTTGTGAGACGACCAGCAGGAGGCCCCGCTGGTGAGTCTACACCTGGTTACAAAGTGGTGGAGAATGCAGGCATGAGCGGTCCACCCCTGATACAAAGGGCAAGGGCACGGACTGTGGGACGATTGCCCGAATCAGAATGCATCCGATGAAGTGAGCTGTAGCTCACAAAAGCTTATGCTCAAATAAATCTGTTAGTCTTTAAGATGCCACAAGTACTCCTTTTCTTTTTGCGAATCAGAAAGGAGAACTTGAAGGTGGAGAAGCAGGGACAATGTATCCCAGGTCTTCTACGGGGAGTCCCCGGGTGTTGTCCCTGGGTGGGGCCCGGTGTCAGCAGCCCAGTGGAAGGGGGCTGACAGCCTGAAGGAGGACCGGGAGACCCAGGATTGATTATGGGAGGTGCAGTGGGCCCTCCAAGGACAGATGGCCCAGCTGGAGGGTGAACAGTGGGCCTTGCGGAAGCTCCTCCGGCACATGTTCAGGAGGAATCGCCGAGGCCAGAGGGAGGAGCCCGGCGCTAGGGCCTGGTGCAGAAACAAGGACTTGTTACGCCTGTGCCAGGCACGGGCACATAGGACAGGACTGTCCCTATGGGGCTGGATGCCTCAACCTGGGACAGGAATATGGCAGTTCCCTCAAGTCGTCCGCTGGGTAAAGGAACCCAGGCAGCTCCGGGCATGATGTTACTGTGGGCAGTGGGGACACCTTTGGTGAGAGTGCCCTGGCCAAAGGAACACGATCCAGGGCAACCCAGGAAGGGCTAGTCCAGTGAGGGACAACAGGAAGAAGCAGGAGGCCCGGGCAACACAGAGGCGGGGAACCTGTTTGTGTTGCCGGGAGCAGGGACACCTACGGAAAGACTGCTCACTAGGGCAAACGCAGCTGGAGGTGGCTGAGAGAGTGGCTAACCAGCCAGTGGGCCACCCAGGGGAGGTGGCGAAGACTGAATCATAGAATCATAGAATATCAGGGTTGGAAGGGACCACAGGAGGTCATCTAGTCCAACCCCCTGCTCAAAGCAGGACCAATCCCCAATTATTGCCCCTGATCCCTAAATGGCCCTTCAAGGATTGAACTCACAACCCTAGGTTTAGCAGGCCAATGCTCAAACCACTGAGCTATCCCTCCTCCCCCCCCCCGACTGCAACCAGGACGGCGGGGATCCTGCGACCAGGTGGGACCCAGACCATCACCGGGGAGGTCTGTGACAGGGAAACCCAAATGGACTGGGCCCAGCAGGAGGCCGGGACCCAGGTTGGAGTAGGACAGGGAATAGCGGAGACCCAGACAGATAGAGAAGAGGCTCTGGGGGACCCGGACCTAAGGGCACGACTTGGGGCTGCGGAACGGGCCCGCCAGAGGGTGGAGACCCAGGTCCGGGAGATGGCCCGGGCCTGGGAGGCCTCAGAGAGAATCATAGAATCATAGAATATCAGAGTTGGAAGGGACCTCTGGAGGTCATCTAGTCCAACCCCCTGCCCAGAGCAGGACCAATCCCCAACTAAATCATCCCAGTCAGGGCTTTGTCAAGCCTGACCTTAAAAACTTCTAAGGAAGGGGATTCCACCACCTCCCTAGGTAGCGCATTCCAGCGTTTCACCACCCTCCTAGTGAAAAAGTTTTTCCTAATATCCATCCTAAATCTCCCCCACTGCAACTTGAGACCATTACTCCTTGTTCTGTCATCTGCTACTACTGAGAACAGTCTAGAGCCATCCTCTTTGGAACCCCATTTCAGGTAGTTGAAAGCAACTATCAAATCCCCCCCGCATTCTTCTCTTCCGTAGACTAAACAATCTCAGTTCCCTCAGCCTCTCCTCATAAAGTCATGTGTTCCAGACCCCTAATCATTTTTGTTGCCCTTCGCTGGACTCTCTCCAATTTTTCCACATCCTCCTTGTAGTGTGAGGCCCAAAACTGGACACAGTACTCCAGATGAGGCCTCACCAATGTCGAATAGAGGGGAACGATCACGTCCCTTGATCTGCTGGCAATGCCCCTACTTATACACCCCAAAATGCCATTGGCCTTCTTGGAAACAAGGGCACACTGTTGACTCATATCCAGCTTCTCGTCCACTGTCACCCCTAGGTCCTTCTCTGCAGAACTGCTGCCTAGCCATTCGGTCCCTAGTCTGTAGCGGTGCATTGGATTCTTCCGTCTTAAGTGCAGGACTCTGCACTTGTCCTTGTTGAACCTCATCAGATTTCTTTTGGCCCAATCCTCCAATTTGTCTAGGTCCCTCTGTATCCTATCCCTACCCTCCAGCATATCTACCACTCCTCCCAGTTTAGTGTCATCCGCAAACTTGCTGAGGGTGCAATCCACACCATCCTCCAGATCATTAATGAAGACATTGAACAAAACTGGCCCCAGGACTGACCCTTGGGGCACTCTGCTAGATACCAGCTGCCAACTAGACATGGAGCCATTGATCACTACCACTTTCCCTTGGTGAATCCATGCTGACTGTTCCTGATCACTTTCCTCTCCTCTAAGTGCTTCAGAATTGATTCCTTGAGGACATGCTCCAGGATTTTTCCGGGGACTGAGGTGAGGCTGACTGGCCTGTAGTTCCCAGGATCCTCCTTCTTCCCTTTTTTAAAGATTGGCACTACATTAGCCTTTTTCCAGTCTTCCGGGACTTCCCCTGATTGCCATGAGTTTTCAAAGATAATGGCCAATGGCTCTGCAATCACATCCGCCAATTCCTTCAGCACTCTCAGATGCAACGCATCCGGCCCCATGGACTTGTGCACGTCCAGCTTTTCTAAATAGTCCCAAACCACGTCTTCCTTCACACAGGGCTGGCCACCTCCTCCCCATGTTGTGCTGCCCAATGCAGTCGTCTGGGAGCTGACCTTGTTTGTGAAGACAGAGGCAAAAAAAGCATTGAGTACATTAGCTTTTTCCACATCCTCTGTCACTAGGTTGCCTCCTTCATTCAGTAAGGGGCCCACACTTTCCTTGGCTTTCTTCTTGTTGCCAACATACCTGAAGAAACCCTGCTTGTTACTCTTGACATCTCTCGCTAGCTGCAACTCCAGGTGTGATTTAGCCTTCCTGATTTCACTCCTACATGCCCAAGCAATATTTTTATACTCATCCCTGGTCATTTGTCCAATCTTCCACTTCTTGTAAGCCTCTTTTTTGTGTTTAAGATCAGCAAGGATTTCACTGTTAAGCCAAGCTGGTCGCCTGCCATATTTACTATTCTTTCTACACATCGGGATGGTTTGTCCCTGTAACCACAATAAGGATTCTTTAAAATACAGCCAGCTCTCCTGGACTCCTTTCCCCGTCATGTTATTCTCCCAGGGGATCCTGCCCATCAGTTCCCTGAGGGAATCAATGTCTGCTTTTCTGAAGTCCAGGGTCCGTATTCTGCTGCTTTCCTTTCTTCCTTGTGTCAAGATCCTGAACCTGACCATCTCATGGTCACTGCCTCCCAGGTTCCCATCCACTTTTGCTTCCCCTACTAATTCTTCCTGATTTGTGAGCAGCAGGTCAAGAAGAGCTCCACCCCTAGTTGGTTCCTCCAGCACTTGCACCAGGAAATTGTCCCCTACATTTTCCAAAAACTTCCTGGATTGTCTGTGCACCGCTGTATTGCTCTCCCAGCAGATATCAGGGTGCTTGAAGTCTCCCATGAGAACTAGGGCGTGCGATCTAGTAGCTTCTGCGAGTTGCCGGAAGAAAGCCTCGTCCACCTCATCCCCCTGGTCTGGTGGTCTATAGCAGACTCCCACCACGACATTACCCTTGTTGCTCACGCTTCTAAACTTAATCCAGAGACTCTCAGGTTTTTCTGTAATTTCATACTTGAGCTCTGAGCAGTCATACTCCTCCCTTACATACAGTGCAACTCCCCCACCTTTTCTGGCTTCCCTGTCCTTCCTGAACAGTTTATACCCATCCGTGACAGTACTCCAATCATGCAAGTTATCTCACCAACTCTCTGTTATTCCAATCCCATCATAATTCCCTGACTTTGCCAGGACCTCCAGTTCTCCCTGCTTGTTTCCCAGGCTTTGTGCATGTGTATATAGGCACTTGAGATAACCTGCTGATTGCCCCTCATTCTCAGTATGAGGCAGGAGCCCTCCCCTCTCACACGCTACTGCTCTTGCTTCATCCCGGTATCCCGCTTCCCCACCTACCTCAGGGCTTTGGTCTCCTTTCCCCGGTGAACCTAGTTTAAAGCCCTCCTCACTAGGTTAGCCAGCCTGCTCGCGAAGATGCTCTTCCCTCTCTTTGTTAGGTGGAGCCCGTCTCTGCTCAGCACTCCTCCTTCTTGGAACACCATCCCATGGTCAAAGAATCCAAAGCCTTCTCTCCAACATCACCTGCGTAGCCATTCATTGACTTCCACGGTTTGACGATCTCTACCCTGGGCTTTTCCCTCCACAGAGAAGGTGTGCGAGCCTGGCGGGGCGACCAGGCTGAGAGGCCCCCCTTCCCCCAGGCATGGGGGTTTTGAGGTGGGGGGTGTAGCGGGGTGGACACCCCCTTGGGCCCAGAAGGGTTTAAGATAGCCCTGGGAGAGGGCTGGGGCAGGGGAAGAGCTGGGCTGATTGGCAGAGCAGCCGCAGCTCGGGGCCACGCCCCAAACATACCCAGTGGGCCTTATGAAGAAAGCCAGGGAAGCCAGGAGCAGAAGAGACACTCTCTCTAGCTTCTGAGAGGGAGGGACCTGGCTACAGGGACCTAAGCAGAGTACCTAGATTGGAGCAGGGCTGGCGAAGGGCCTGAGGAGCTCCAGCCAGGAAAGCCCCAGGCTGCGGCCTAGCATTAGGCCCAGCAGGTACAGGGGTTGCAGGGGACAGCCCAAGGTTAGACAGAGGCAGCAGGTCCAAACCCAACCTTGCCTGTGATGAGTGGCTCATACTGCAGTCTGCCCCAGGGCATGGGGGCTAGCTGGTGACTGGCAGGAGCCTATGACTAAGGCAAGGTAGGGACAGTGGGTGGGGGGTTCCCCTGGGAGCAGGAGACCCAGAACTGTGGGGTATTGCCAGGGGGCAGCACCCAGTGAAAGGGGCACTGGGGTCCTGGCAGGGACATGGGAGCCAGCAGCAAGGCAAGATGCTGGCCTGAAGAGGGCGCTCCGGAGGCTGGAATGCTAATTCCCTGAGACGACCAGCAGGAGGTGCCGCTGGTGAGTCTCCGGTTACACTCCCCTTCAACTAATTTCTTATCCACCTTTCAGTTCTCATATTAATCCCCATCTTCTCCAATTTAGCTAGTAATTTCCCATGTGAAACTGTATCAAATGCCTTACTGACATCCAGATAGATTAGATCTACTGCATTTTCTTTGTCTAAAAAATCAGTTATCTTCTCAAAGAAATCAGGTTGGTCTGGCAACAGCATTACCTGCGTTACAGATGGAGATGCTGCGGCACCAGGTAGAGAGGTGAACTGGCTGGTTCAGCAAGCACTGAGGTGAAGCCTGAGTTCTAACCTGGCATCTTGCACTCAAGTGACTGTAGCGCTCTGCTTGCTTGGCTGAAAATCAGGGGTGATGCTTCAGAGCGGAACTTTGAGGCTCAGCTAAACAGCTTGTAAGGTTTTATTACAGCCCGTCAGAAGTAGGAAGGAGCTAATCACCTCAGGGCCTCTGCCTATCCATTGGCCACACAGCATTCAGCAGCATCAGGAGCCGTTTAAAAAGAAGTCCTTTGCATGTCCCCATGAACTCAACTGAGCAGTGTAACCTGTGTTCATTCTGTTACATATCTTCTGCTGTGCCCGAGCCCACAGGCAATGGGTCTACGACAGGGTGGTGTTAGGCTCATAGCTCATGCTGTGTATGGTCATATTTTTAGCTCTGGAGGCCCACGGTTCAATCCCTGGTGGCGACCAAGATGGCTCTGTTTACAAAATGTTCAATCATTCTGTTTACAAAATGTACAATCTGCCTCAGAAAAATCCTCCATATCTTTTGGCCCAGAACAATCTCAAACCAAGATCTATTGACACAGTGCAGCCAAGAGGATCTGAGTACCATCATTGCCAGGAGGCATTGGACATGGATCGGTCACATGCTTCGGATGGAAACTGATTCCATCACCAGAGTAGCAATAAGATGGACACCTGAAGGCAAGTGAAAATGAGGCCGCCCAAAAACAACATGGTGAAGAGCTGTGGAAGCCGAGCTGAAAAACCTGGGGTACAGCTGGGGAGCCACTGAAAGGCTTGCCAGAAAGAGACAGAAGTGGAGGTGCGTCATCACTGCCCTATACGCCAGAGGCATAATAGGAACATGATGATGATGCATCCAACTACTCATGCCAATGCACTGACCTGGTGCATAGGACTGTAGCTAGTTCCAGAGAATTGATGGGGCCAGGTTAATTGTATACTTGGTTTTAATGCAATGTTCTGCAAAATAAGAAAAGTGTGGGGAAACTAGCCACATTTCATATGGGCACCATTTTTTTTCAAATGGATTTTTTTCCATACAAAAATTGCCTTTTTTCTCAACTGAAATTTTTCATGAAAAATTTTCAACATCAACATTTTTCATTTTCTATGCAAAAAATGAAACACGTTGATATTTTTATTGAAAATACTACTGAAAACATAATGTTAAGGCTTTTTTTTTTTAAATGAAAACGCAGTTTTTGGTAAACAAAACATTTCAATAAATTTTTGCTAAAAAAAGTATTAAAATTGCAAAAAAATTCACTAAAAGAAAAAAAAATCAATTTCAAGTCCTTTAAAATGAAAACAACATAGACATTTAGTCATTTTTGACAAAACTAGTTTTCCTTTTCTTGGCCAACTGTTTCAGATGTTTGTTGGTTCTCTCTCTGTCTTTCTCCTTTTAGTTGTCCCACATTAACAAAAAGCCACAACAATTGTTTTTGAAACAGTGGGGAAAATGTATTTTTTTTTCACTCTTGCATAACTCCAAAGTAGTTGAACGGATCCAGCTAAAACTTAAAAAACAAACAAACCCAAACCAAAAAAACCCAGGGAGATGCAAAGCTTTGAAAATGTCAAAAGCTACTTGTGTTGCAGTGGTTATAATGGAAACTTAATAAAGGATTACAATCCTAACTACAGTGGCTGCAGCCAGACTTCACAATTATTAACTACTATCATTAATAATAAACATTTATACAGCACCATAACACAGCATGGTGCTTTAGAGATTAAAAACTATATATGCTTCCTGCCCCAAAGAGTTTACAATCTATGGGCTTGATTTTAACAGTCCCATTGACTTTTTAACAGCACAGGATTAGGACCTATTTGAGCCATACCTAGGACATGAAGATAGTCACAGTAAGAAGGCAGGGAACGGAAGGATGGGCATTAAGACAAATATAAAAGAATAACATGATCACATAATAACAATACCCACTCGTATACACGCTGATATTTCTAAATAGAGACCAGGGTAGGAAAGAACAGCTCAGGGTGTAGGAGTTGCTAGTTTGACATGTGGTGGTGACATCAACACGATACACTGAATTTATTGTGCATTCTGCCCACAAATCCATCTAACAGTCGAACCCCCGGATGCCTCAGGATGCCAGAGAAACATGTCCCTCTTTCCTCCCGGAGCTGAATTTCCTCGCAGTTTCACTGAATGGGCAATAATCTCCTCCTGTACAGAGGAGACTGGGGAAGGAGCTCGTTGATTTTGGACTTTGTTTCACTTTGCTAACAACTGTTCCTGGCCAGAATTCAGAGCTTCCCAGTGGTTCTAGCCCTGAACTGTTCCCATTATTACTCTTCATAATTGAGCCCCAGCAATGGCCCAGGACCCCATCTTGCTAGGTGCTCTACAGACACAGAACAAAAAGACAGTCTCTGACCCACGTGAACTGACAATATGAGCTATCCCAAGGAATTGGACTTTAAAATCATGGCAGTAGGATGTAGGAACAAGCTGTTTACAGAGAGTTTTAAAAGTAAGATGTATTAACGCAGCTTTCCTGTCCTAGTGAGCCTTGCACAGTTACTCTCAAGGTAGTAAGGCAGCCTAGTTTTAAAGGCAGAGGGATATGAAAAATAGCATTCATACAATCGTTTAAAAGACTGTTTTTAAGAGCAATATAAGTCAAAAGACCGGTCTTTTGTGTTACAATTAAGATATTATTTACAAAAACATAAGAACTGGAGACTGATAAAAGTAGATTTCTCCCCAGTAGAAAATCCATATAAGGAAATTACAAGATAATCAGATCTCTGGTTAAATGAAAACAAAATCAAATAGCGACATTGTCTGAACTAGTTTCTACATAGTTACAGGGACATGATAATGGAAGATTAGGTTGGGGAAAGGAAATGACCTAGCAAATTTCCCTAGATAATTGGAAGGCTATAATGCTGTGCTACTAGAAATAGAGCATGCTTCTCCTTTTGTAGAAATGATATTTTCACACAAAACAATACAAAACAAAACAGAGACAGAGTTCTGATCCAAATGCTGGAGGGGACACCAGAATGTAGGGGAGTGTCTCTGTATCATCTGGGATCGCCTCAAGTCAAAAAGCTTCTGGTCCGATGTTGGAGAATTGATGCACAAGTTATTTCAGAAACACATTCCCAAAATCTTGAACACTCTGGTGTCAAGGAAAGGTTCAGGGTTACTGAAATGACACAAAGGCAGGAAGATTCTTGTCACTGCTGCCAAGGGGTGCAGAACAAAATGGTGTCTGTGGAAAGAGGAATGATCAGAAGAGCCATGGAGAGTCTCACTATCTGTGTGAGATTATCCGTGAACTCTCCAAGGGAAGATGGGGCAAATGGGTTGAACTGATGAAAAAAGAAAATTGATATAACTTTTACCAAAGCAATTTGTCTGCCTACTGAAATGCAGAATGTGTTCTGTCTCTGCTCGGCTGTATTCCTTCCCCTTTTGTATCAGTCACCCTAAAACAGTGCCCCTTTGGAAAGCCCAGCCACGACATGTATCTCACACCACTGCATTGTATGTTCTGCACTCTCTCTCTCTCTCTCTCTCTCTCGGTGAGAGGAACCTACTTCTAACAAAACCGTATTTTCCACAGCTTGATTTCCTTATAAGCAGTTTCATTATCACTCGCCATGAGAGAGAGCCAAAGAAGTCTGCACCGAGAAGATGCTTCTGCAGACAGTGATGTGAACTCCGCTGGCTCCCAGAGAAAACCTCTCCTATGGGCAGGCTATTCCATAACTGCCCACTGCACAGTTTCTGGCACCTTCCTGTTAAGTGTCTAGTTCTGGCCACTGTTGGAGATGGGAGACTGAGCTGGAGGGACCATGTGTAAGAGCCAGTCTGACAATTACTGTTCTGATGTCTTCAGCTCAGTAGCTCTTGCACCCCCCCCCCACAAGCTGGAGTTTTGTTGCAATACAGGCAGAGTTTCATTAGACACATGTGCCTTTCCAGTGCTTTCAACTATACTTCACCTGTGTATTTTATTTTGACCCAAAATAATGAATAGCATCTTTAATTAGACTAAAGCAGACTGAGTAGTGTAAAAACCAGGAGAACAGTTCCTCGAACTTTGAAGACCAGCTTTCAAATTGTTTTGTTCATGCCCTGTTATTTGTGAACAGTTCTCCAAATAGAGCTTTGCCCAAACCAGTGTTCATGGCCAGAAGCCTTTAGCTGAGATTTGTTCGAGGAACGAACAAAATTTGTTTTGCAATGAAAGAAAATGAATGGTGGATGGAAGCAGTTTATAAAAGTCAAGTCAGTCTGCCAATCAGGGAGCAGAATCTGTACCATGGGATATTCCATACCTCTATATTGAAACACTGTGGAGGTACTCATACACTATGGTGACAAGGGCCATAGATAGATAGATGATCCAGACAGACAAATGGCACAGCTCAAAGCAGGAAATCACAACTACTGAATAACCGATAGAAAACTTCTACATTTTGCGAACACTCCCAATTTCAAATATGTTCATAAAAACAACTCTAACCATTTCAAATAATAAACATTTTCTTAGAAATTGTCACCCGGTGGCAGAGAATTTGCTCACAGAGAAAACAGCTAACTCTGCAGAACCGCTGCTTTCAGCCAGTTCTGTGTAGTATCAGCCTCCTTCCCGCACTGCTGGCCAGCAGTTCTGCTAAACGCTGCACAGCCACGAAGCCCAGCACTTTGGACAGGACACAAAGGAGAGCCCTGTATCCACCTGGAAATGCTGCAGGCGTTTTCGGGGGACAGAAGATGATAGTGCCAATCCTTCCAAGAGTGCTGCTCACCAGGGTCATTCTGCAGCCCAGTGAGCTCCAGATGCATAGCGCCCCTTCCTGCATGCTGAGGTTCTAGGCGCCACACAGTCTCAGCAAATGGACTCCCTGCAGCTCTGCCCTCCTCAAACTGGCCCTGCCATGTGTCGGTGGATCTGCTTAGGCTGAAAGGAGCTCTGCTGTAGCTGCTCCTAGCCTAGGCCAACAGAGATGTGCTGGGCAAGCCCAGAGAGGGAGCATCACAGGTACTGTCTGATTGGGCAGCTGCCACCACTCATCTTGCATCACTGCAGGTTTCTTATGAAGAAAAGCAAATGCTCCCAAAGGGGCTACAAATGCCCAGTCAAAAGTCAGGGCCAGAGTCTAGCTAGGATATGCCCAGGCCTCTAACGCTGCATGATGTCAGGGAAGCCTTGATTTGTCTTTGTCCCTCTGCTCTGGAGACACTGCCAAGGAGGAGACATGCAGCCCAGCCGGGAGGGTCCATGCACCCAGCCTCCCTGGGAGAAGTTGCTCTACCTCTGAGCAGCCTCCCACACACCCCTTGGGCTCCAGGACTCTGCTGGTGCAGCTGTGAGTCCCCTGAACTGACCCAAGCTCCAGGGGAGGAACAAATTCTGGAGACTGAGGCCCAGGTAGTCGGAACCAGGGGAGCAGAACCACGGCAGCACCCAGCTCTCCATTCTGGGGCAGAGATGTCAATTAACGGGCTGGTTGTGATGTGGGGAGCAGGGTAACAATGGATGGACTGAAGGGAATGTAACCCACCCCTGGGCACTTTGCCTCCAGCTGCAGAACCAGGGAATCGCCAGCCCCTGGCTCTTGCCTCTCATCAGCTCAGCTCTGACACCAAGACAAACTGAGCTGGGGGTGATGTTTGGTTCAAAGGTTTTGTTAATGACAATCCATGTCCTGTGTGTCACGGATGAGCTGGGGGGGGCCAGCACAGAGAGACAGTGACATTAACTGGGGGGAGGGGCTATTTACACAGGAAAGCAGGAGCGACAACCCCCCTTTTCTAAATGTATCAGCCCATGGGGATCTGCTGGATCCGTGTCGGATCCAACCAACTGTATGAGAGAGAGACGGGGATCAGTGCTGGGGAGAGGAGCCAGGCTCAGCAGAGTCCTGTGTGATGCACAGCACTGGCAGTGCAGTCCAAACTGTGCGTGCACACACACACACACACACACACACCCCTGCATGCTCTCTCGCTCTCATCCACACACCTGCACTCCCAAGCAGACACACAACTCACACTCGTTCACACACGTGCACTGCACATACACATGTATATGCACACACGCATGCATATACACACAAACCACTCTCACACACATGCATACACGTACACACACACACTTACGCTCACACACACAACCACTCATTCTCTTTCTCTCTCTCTCTCACACACACACACACACTCACTCTCTCTCTCATCTCTCCTGGTCTGCAGGAATCGGTTCCAGGAAGAAGACAGAAGTTCAGTTTCTTCCCCATAAAAGACTTCACCTCCCAGATGACACTGTCCCCAGGGGACCAGCTAGTTCTGATCTTGATGCTGGTGGTGTTTTTTTGATGTAAATACCTGAGCTGCTAGAGACAGGGCTGAGACCCTGGAACTCATATCATACAGGCGTTAAAACAAAAGGTCTGAGTCTCACAGACACCAAAGCCTCTGTTCATAGCTCAGGCAATGGGAAGGAGCTTTAAAAGCTAACAGAATGTTAGGAACCATCAGGAAAGGGATAGATAAGATAGAAAATATCATAATGCCACTATATAAATCCATGGTATGCCCGCACCTTCAATACCCTGTGCAGTTCAGATCACCCCATCTCAAAAAAGATTATTGAAAAAATTACAGAGAAGGGCAACAAAAATGATTAGGGGAATGGAACAGCTTCCATCCGAGGAGAGATTAAAAAGACTGGGATAGTGCAGCTTGGAAAAGAGACAACTGAGGGGAGATGTGATAGATATAAATAAAATGATGACTGGTGTAGAGAAAATGAATAGGGAAGTATTTTTTACTTGTTCACATAACACAAGAACCAGGGGTCACCCAATGAAATTAATAGGCAACAGGTTGAAAACAACATAAGGAAGTACTTCAACATGCTCCGTGTGCATTGTGTGAAGAACTCTTTTCCAGACGATGTTGTGAAGGCCAGAACTATAACTGGGTTCAATAAAGAACTAGATAAGTTCATGGAAGATAGGTCCATCAATGGCTATTAGCCAAGATGGGCAGGGATGGAAACCCCATGCTCTGGGTGTCCCTAAAAGTAACTGCTAGATGCTGTGGCTGGATGACGGGGGTGGATCCCTTGAAAACTGCCCTGTTCATTCCCTCTGAAGCATCTGGCACAGGCCACTGTCAGAAGACAAAATACTAGGCTAGATGGACCATTGGCCTGACCTCATATGGCCATTCTTATGTTTTTATGTTCAGGGAGGAACTGGTTAGAATCTGAAGGTGGAAGGCAACTTGTGTGAAAGTGAACATGACATATTTTATGATTCTAGGGGCACGAAGGAGTGAGAGCTACAGAACACAGACAATGCACTTCAAAAAAAGCAAATTTCAATAACTCAGAGAATTGATAGGTAAGGTCCCACTGGAAGGAAATCTAAGGGAAAAAGGAGTTATAGAGGCAGTTTCTAAAAGAGACAATATTAAAGACTCAACAGCAACCTCTAGGTAGAATAGTAAGATACCAACATAGCTGCATCAGGAGTTATTTAATAACCTGAAAATCAAAAAGGAATGGTACAAAAAGTAGAAACAAGGACAAATTGCTACAGATTAGTACAAAAGAATAGCATAAGCATGTAGGGACAAAATCAGAAAGACTAAGACACAAAATGAGTTACACCTAGCAAGAGACATAAAGGGCAATAAGAAGAAGTTCTGTAAATACATTAGAAGAGTAAGAAGGTAGAAAGGGCAGGTCCAGTATTCAATGGGAAAAAAGAGCAATAATGGATGACACATAAAAGGCTGAAGTGTTTAATGCCATTTTTGCTTCAGTCTTCCTTAAAATGGTGGACTGTGACCAGGTGATTAACACTGTTAATATTTACAAGGGGGAAGGAACATGAGCCAGAATAGGGGAAAATGGGTTAAAGAACATTTAGATAAGATAGATGAAGTATTCAAGTTGCCAGGGTCCGGTCAAATTCACCCTAGGGTACTTAAGGAAATAGCTGAAGTAATTTAAGGAACAAGCTGACGCAATCTCTGAACTGTTAGAATTATCTTTGAGAACTCACGGAGAATGGGTGCGGTCCCGGAAGACTGGAGAAGGGTGAACATAGCACTTATCTTTAAAAAGGGGGGAAAGACTAATCAGCCTAACTTCAATATCCAGAAAGATATGGAACAAATTATTAAACAAACAATTTGTAAGCACCTAGAGGATAATAGGATGATAAGTGACAGCCAGCATGGATTTTTCAACAACAAATCATGCCAAACCAACTTAATTTCCCTTTTTGATAGGGTTACTGGCCTAGTGGCTGGGGGGAGAAAGTAGACATAATAAATCTTGACTAGCAAAGCTTTTGATGCATTGCCACATGACATTCTCATAAGCAAACTAGGAAAATGGGGTCTAGATGAAATTACTACAAAATGAGTGCACAACTGGTTAAAGACGTATTCAAAGAGTAGTTATCAATAATTTGATATCAGACTAGGAATATGTATCAAGTGGGGTCCCACAGGTCTGTCCTCAGTCCAGTACTATTCAATGTTTCTGTTAATGACTTGCATGATGACTTATAAAATCTATGGATGACACCAAGCTGGGAGGGGTTGCAAGCACTACGGAGGACAGAATTAGACTTCAAATGACCTTGACAAATTTGAGAATTGGTCCAAAATCAATAAGATGAAACTCAATAAAAACAAGTGCAAAGAACTACACTTCGAAGAAAAAAATGAAATGCACAAAGACAAAATGAGGAATAACCGTCTAGGCAACCGTACAGCAAGAAAAGATCTGGAGCTCAGGCTAGATCATGAATAAGAGTCAACGTGATGCAGTTGAAAAAAAAGGAAATTTCACTCTGGGATGTATTAATAGAAGGATCATACCAAAGACAGAGGAGGTGTTTGTCCTTCTCTATTCGGCACTGGTGAGGCCTCAGCTGGAATACTGTGTCCAGTTTTGGGTACCACACTTTGAAAAGGAGGTGATCAAATTGGAGAGAGTTGAGAGGAGAGCAACAAAAGTGGTAAGAGGCTTAGAAAACTTGGCTTGTGAAGATAGGTTGCAAGAACTGGGCATGTTTAACCCAGAGATCAGAGGACCAAGGGGGAACCTGATAAGTCTTCAGATATGTTAATGACTGTTTTAAAGAGGAAGGCCACCCATTGTTCTCCATTCCCTCTGCAGGTGGGATAAGAATAGGCTGTTTGCAGCAATGGAGATTTAGGTCCGATATTAGGAAAAGCTTTGCAACTATAAGGCTAGTTTAGCACTGGAACAGGTTATTAAGAGACTGTGGAGTTCCCGTCACTGGAAGTTTTAAAGAAGAGGTCAGACAAACACCTGTCAGGGATGGTCTAGGCCTCGGCACAGGGAGATAGACTAGATGGCCTCTTGAGATCCCTTCCAACCCTACATTGTTATGATTCTATAAAGCACACATGAAGCACATACACAAAACACACAGTCACAGATGCGCACACACACACCTCTTTCTTAAGCCACCAAATTTCCATGTCCCCAGGGTCCTGAACAATCAGTTCTCCTACGAGCCAGCTGTACCCCGACAAGCAAGCCAGTCCGCTCCCTCCCCTGTCCCCATAACCCAGCCAATCATACAGCCCTCCCCACCCCACCCCACCCCTGTCTCTGGGGCCCTGCCAGAGGGGTCGGCAACTCTAGAAGTTCTGGCTGGGGTAGTGCCACAAGGGCAGGAAGGTGTCAGGATTCTCGCCAGAGTGGGTTCTCTCGTGTCTCTTATGGTGGGAGCTGCGGCTGAAGCTCTTCCCACAGTAGATGCAGATGTAGGGCTTCTCGCCCGTGTGGATGCGCTGGTGCTGGGTCAGGGTGGATTTGTCAGTGAAGCTCTTCCCGCAATCGGGGCACTTGTAGGGTTTCTCCCCGGTGTGGATGCGCTGGTGCCGGGTCAGGTTGGAGCTGACGCTGAAGCGCTTCCCGCAGTGGGTGCATTTGAAGGGTTTCTCTCCCGTGTGGATCCGCATGTGTTTGACCAGGTCCGAGTTCTGGCTGAAGCTCTGCCAGCACTCAGCGCACGTGTTGGGAATCTCGATGGTCGGCGTCCTCTTCTTGACCTTGATCTCCTTGGCCTTGGCCACGGTGGCTTCCCCGCTCCGGTGGGAGCACTTGCCCCGGCCTTTGGCGGGCGGGTTCCGCAGGTGCCGCTTGCGGTGTGAGCTGCGGCTGAAGCTCTTCCCACAGTCAGCACATTTGTATGGCTTCTCGCCAGTGTGGGTGCGCTGGTGCTGGGTCAGAGTCGACTTGTCTGTGAAGCTCTTCCCGCAGATGGGGCACTTGTAGGGCTTCTCGCCCGTGTGGATGCGCTGGTGCCGCACAAAGTTGGAGCTGACGCGGAAGCTCTTCCCGCAGTAGCTGCACTCGTAGGGGGTCTCACCGGTGTGGATGCGCTGGTGGGTGATGAGTGTGGAGCTCTGCCGGAAGCTCTTGCCACAGTCAGTGCAGATGAAAGGCTTGTCACCCGTGTGGATGCGCTGGTGGTTCACCAGATCCGAGCTGTGCAGGAAGCTCTTCCCACACTCGGAGCACAGGTTGGGCCTGTCACCCTTGGGCAGTGGCTGGTAGACCAGGGTCTCCTCCTCTGGGGGGCTGCGCTTTGGCTTCTCCAACTTACGCTTGTTCTTGGGCTTCTTCTTCTCCAGGGTCTTGGCCACATTCCCTTTGGACTTTTTGGGTGACATTTTGGGTGGCTACTTGCACTCAACCCCTGGGGCCAGCGGAGAAATATTCACTTCCTTGTGCTCCCTCACAGCGCTGTCATCTGCTGGAACAGAGAGAGAGAGCCCAGGCATGGGCCATTACTTCAGGGCAGGGACTGTCTACTACTTTGTGTTCGTACAGCACCCAGCATGATGGGGCCCACTCTTGGTTGGTCCTGAGGCCCTGTGTAATAAACCCCTGATTAATAAAAATAATTCATATCCCAGCAGGGCCTAGAGATTTTCGCTGAGATCAGGGCCCCATTGTGCCAGGTACTCCACAGACACACAGCGAGAGAGAGTCCCTGTCCCCAAAAGCTTCATCTAAATAGACAAGACAAAAGGGGTGGGGGTGGGGAAACAGAGGCAAAGGGATCAGCCTCCACGCCACTGGTTTGTGTTGCCTCCGGCTGTTTAGCTAGGTATTTATATGGCCTGCATCACTGCAGTATCTCAGCACCTCATACTCTTTAATGTATTTCCCCTCACATAACCCCGTGAGGCAGGCCCCTGTTACTGCCCCCACAGTACAGGTGGGAACAGAGACACCGATGCCCAGGGTCACACAGGGAGTCGTCCATGCTGGAAACTTAAATCAAGAATGAGTGTCGCTTTCAAAAATTCCTGCTGTGGTTCAACCACGAGTCACTGAGCTTGATTACCGGGGAGGGTCCCTGGCCTGCATGGTGCAGGAGGTCAGACTAGATCAGTGGTCTCCAACCTTTTTATGCCCAAGATCACTTTTTGATTCTAAGGGCAACCCGGGATCTAACCTGCCCCTTCCCCAAGCCCCCATCCCTTCCCCAAAGCTCTGCCCCACTCACTCCATCCCCCGCTCTCTCCGTCGCTCCCTTTCCCCCACCCACCCTCACTCACTTTCACTGGGCTGGGTTAGGGGTTCGGGAGGGGGTGTGGGCTCTGGGCTGAGCCTGGGACAGGGGGTTGGGGTGCGGGAGGGGGTGAGGGGTGCAAGCTCTGGGAGGGAGTTTGGGTGCAGGAGGGGGCTCTGGGCTGGGGCAGAGTGTTGGGGTGAAGGAGGGGGTACGGGGTGCTGGCTCTGGGAGGTGGGTCAGGGCTGGGGGTGCAGCCTCCCACTGAGCAGCACTGGTCACTCCTGGTTGGTGGTGCAGCATGGCGGCCACTAAGTCAGGCTCCCTGCCTACCCTGGCCCCACGCCGCTCCCACAAGGGCCCAATGCGCCCCTGCAGCCCCAGGGGGGCAGGGGGGGCATGCAGCTCCCATTGGCCACAGCTCCCTGTTCCCAGCCAATGGGAGCTGCGGGGGTGGTGCTTGCAGGCAGGATCAGCGTGTGGAGGGAGATCCCTGCCCCCGGGGCCACGGCAGGCAGCCGGGGCAGGCAGGGAGCCTGCCTTAGCGACAGCCCACTACAACACTAGAGGTCACAATCAACTGGGAGATCCTCTAGGATCGACCAGTCAATCGCAACCAGTTAGTGACCACTGGACTAGATGAACACAGTGGTCCTTTCTGCCTTAACATCAATAAGCTGAACACAGTCTATTCCCAGTCCACAGCCCTCCACTAGTCTGGCCCCTCTACCTAGAACTGGAGGACAGGAATCTGAGAGAGAGGAATGGGAAATGTAAAAACAAATTATAATAATTTGTTTTAGCATTTCCTATGGTTTTCCCAGCATCCAGCACAAGATAGAAAATCTCCAAGAAATTTTTAACACCCCTTCTCCCCCGAATAAGGGAGTCTGAATCAAAGGAGCGCTTTGGGGGATTCCTCTGACACTGTCCGCAGGACAGCACACTCCCACAACAGCGCAGGGATTAGGCAGAGGCAGGACCAATTAAACCTATCTGTTTGAGCTGAGCAAGTCATTTACAGTTTCTCATTTCACAGGGCTTGGATACCACACTGATGGGTGCAATCCACGAACCTGAACAGAACAGTGTATTTTCCCAGTTTTTATGTTCACAAATTGTCCTTGGACAGGCACAAAAATTCTCAAACCTGCTTGTTCTTCAGTATTAGGAGCACACTGCAGATCGGACCAATGGCCCCATCTAGAATGGTATACCACCCTTTGTGCTGCACCAGTTCAGACTAGTGGTCCCTCTGGAGCAGTATCCCCATCTCCCAACTACCTCACCTCAGACCAGGATCATGTCAGTGTCGAGTACCAGATAGTTCGGAGGAAGGTGTGAGGAATCCAGTCTTGGGCAATTACAGAATAACCTGCACATACAAATACAGTCTCACTAAGCCCAGGCAGTCAGAGGTTGATTTATGCCTTAAAGCAAGAGCACAGATAGCCCTTATATACTCTAGCTAATTATGCGTGTTCTTCAGTGAGTAGCTCTGGACCCATGGATTGTTTTGAATAGTGAGTAATGTCCGTGCAAGTCATACCAATTTTGGTTACTTTGATAAAAATAATAATTAAAAAATGCTTACCTCTTAGAGCACACAAGTCACATGGTGTTGCTTCAATTTTTTGATTGGATGATAAGGCTTTTCAAAGCAGGGACCATGTATTTCTCTGTGTGTGTACAGCACCCAGCAGATTCCAGCAGAATATTATGGCCAATGCTACGAGATGAAATTGACGTGGTGTAGGTTAGATTCATGAATCGTCCAATCAGAGAGAAGAGACAATACTACCTGACCCCTGTAAGTAACCAGTTATGAACTGCACAATGCACAGTTACCTTTGTGATGGCCCCCTCTATCTAAGTACCTCTACAGCACCTATCAGCAAAGAATGTGAGCGCCCCAATGTAGCCTGCCACTCCCGCTGAGGTAGGGAAATGTTATTGTCTCTGTTTTACAGATGGAGAAACTGAGGCACAGAGAAATGTAAGGCCAGTAATTTCTAAGGTGATGAATGACTTTGGGTGGCCAACTTGAGACCCCTTTAAGGGGCCTGATTTTCATACAGTGCTGAGCACCCACCTCCTGAAAATCAGGCCCTTTTGTGGGGTCACAAGCTGGGTACTCAAAAATCACTAGTCACCTCCAAAACTCTTAGTGTAAGTGAAGTGCCATGGTAGTACGGCGAACCTCGGACAGAGCTGGACCCAGCCCATCTGAGAGCCCTCCAGAGTCTTAACCCATCCCTCCTCCAACTATACAGCAGAACAAAACTGCAAATTACACTGTCAAACAAACCTTTCCCAAACGCGCTCGGGTTAATACCCAGACTGAGAACTCGCCTTTCAGAAGCACTGAGCACTCCCTGAGCGCCGGGGAGGGCGGACACCGGGGACCAGTACAGCTGAGCCGCAATTCGGTACTAGACTGGCAGTAATGTGGCTGGTAATTAACTCAGCAGCTCCAATGCCTCCGGATGAAATTCACCCCAGGGCAGGGGGTAGCAGGACGCCTGGCACCACTTCAATCCTGCGCCAGGCACCGGGGGGGGGGGGGGAGACTGGGGGTGAGGGAGGGCAGCAGCTCAGACCCCCGGGAGCAAAGGAGGGGCCGTTGGTGCAGAGTCACTTTCCTGCCCGGCCCCAGCCCTTCCCCCGGGTCTCTCCCCTCACCTGCAGGCTCCGGCTCAGGGGCTGGTGTCGGCAGAGCCCGGGGCTGGTTCGAGCCCCGGAGAAGGTCCCCCCGGCTGGGCACAGAGGGGCGCTAGGGAAGGGCTCTCCCCGCACACACCCCGCTGGGGGAGCAGCAGTAGCTCAGCCTGGAAAGGAATCCAGGCTCACAATGGAGGCAGCAGCAGCAGCCTCTGACCCAGGAAGCTCAACCCTGATATCCTGAGCGGAGAAATACAGAGAGAGCCGCCTCCCCTCCCCTAGCAATAACCAGAGACCTCTAGCGACAAACTCTAGGGGCACCGGCTCCCTGCGCTCCCCCAGGGACAGAAACTCAGCGCAGGGGGACCGCCCAGAATCCTGCGCCCTCCTTCCTGACCAGAGAGCCCACAGGAATAGTCCTGCTGGACCAGACCCCAGAGCCACGTGGAGACCAGTGGCCTGGCTCCGGCACTGGCAGAACCAGATGCTCCAGGAAGGTGCAAGAGCCCTGCAGTAGCAGATGTGTGAAAACCTGCCCCCCCCCTTCAGTATTGGTCTCATGCTGGGCTCTAATAGCTAGAGATTGGCTCGCGCCCTACACTAGGGGGTTCAATATCCCTTCAGAAATGTTTGTTGTCGTTGATTAGGGGACCTCTGGATAGTCTTGCTGTCCATAGAAATGTCCAATCCCTTTTAAATCTTGCTAAGTCTGTGGCCCTCAACCACTTCCTGTGGCAATGAGTTCCCTAGGTTAATTAAATATAGTGTGAAAAGTATTTCCTGTTAACTGGTTTTGAATTTGTCACCTTTTAACTTTGTGGTGTGTCCCTTGTTCTTGTGTTATAAGACAGGGAGAACAGAAACTCCTGATCTCCCATCTCTAGACCATTTATTATTTTTTACTCCCCTTTTACTCATCTCCTTTCTAAGGTAACAATCCCAGTCTTTTCAGTCCATCTTCATATGAAGATTCTTCTGGGTCCTTGATCATTCTTCCTGTCCTTCTCTGCCCCCCCCCAACCACCGCCACCACCACCACCGATTTTGCAGTAACCTGTGAAAATTGGGGTGCCCACTACTGCCCGTGGTCTTCAGATGAGGTCACACCATTGATTTACATAAAGGCATTAGAATATTCTCTGTATTGTTCACCATCCCATTCCTTATGCATGCTGACATCTCGTTAGCTTCTTTGGCCTCAGCTGTGCATTAAACCAAGCTTTTCATAGAGCTGCCCACAATGGTTCCTTTCTTGGGTTGATACAGTTCATTCAGAATTCTGATTTAGAAGAGTTGAAAATGTGTCCCTCCAATGTGCATTACTTCACAATTGTCAGAAAGAACTTAATTGTCCATCATGTTGCCCATTCCCCTTGCTTAGTTAGGTCCCCAGAAACCTCCAGAGCAAAGAGATCAGAGACAGAGTCCCAGAAAAAGGTGTCCCTTGGTGCCATTCAGGGGCCCAGGCAGCCCCCTGTCAGGACTTGTGGTTTCTGTTCACAGCTCTGGAAAGGGAGTGTTGTTTAGTGGTTAAAGCAGGGAAGGAGACTGAAAAACAGAACTTCTGGGCTCTTTTCCTAGCTTTGGGAGGGGAGTGTGGTCAAGCTGTTCCAGCAGTGGCTACAAATGGCATATCCAAGCACAAAGAATCAGCACATTCATTCTGAAGGGCAGCGTGGCTACATTTCCACTCACTGGTATTAGGAACTTGGTTCTTCTCTGTGCTGCTGGAACTACCTCATCTCTAAAGTCAGAGGCGAAATGATGCTTGTTTGCCTTTTGGGGCAGAGGTAGGAAACCTTGCTCTCCAATAAGACCTGGGAAGCACACAGCTTCGTTGATACCAGTGTGTGGAAGAGCTGAGACTTGAGCTCACAGCCTCCTGGCTCCCAACCATGATCATGATGGAGCGGCCAGGCGACATTCCTCCTGGTAAGAACTGGGGCTTCAGGTCCATGCCAAGAGACCTGAGATACTCAGAGGGTCTCCCACAAATTCTGGGAGCTGCAGCCCCACAGCATCCCTCTCTGCCCCTCTAGCTCCTGCTGTCCCCCACAGTCATTTGCCCCACAAGTGTTCTCCTGAGTCTCCACCTTCCCCTGCCCCCACCATCTCCATCCCTGCTCCCTCAGTCCCTCTTTGTCTCATAATGACATGGTGGACAGCTGCTTTTCCTGCAGGTGGCCGGCTTCCACCCCACTGGGAACAATGGAAGCCACTGGCCCTCTTGCTAGCTAAACATCCATAACCCCTGCAAGGGCTGGGGAAGTGGCAATCATCTTGATGAGGGCAGCCAGTGGCTTCTGTTCTACTGAGAACAATGGGGAGGTGGTGAGTGGTCTGAAAGCGGGCAGTACTCTGTGAGTTTGTTCTTAGTTATCCTCAGACAATGAGGTTTAAAAAGACAAAGACGTGATATTGTGAGTCACCATAACTTCACAATTCTTCAGACAATCCCCCACACCCTGGAGCCAGATTGGAGCCAATGCCCCTAGAGGGGAAAGCCCCTATGTCCCACTCCCCCACCCAGACAGTTCCTCCACCCTGGGACTCAATTGGAGCCAGTGCCCCTTACAGCGGGAAGTCCCCGTGTCCCATTCCCCTGCCCAGGGCCAACCTGTTTCCCCACCCTGGGACTGGATTGGAGCCAGTGTCCCTTAGAGGGTGAAGTCCTCGTGTCCCATTCCCCAATCTCCTTTGCCATCTCCTGAAGAAATAAGGAAGCTTAAAAGAGAACAACCCAGTGTGATTAAATGCCAAGGTAGAAGAGTTTATTTGCACTCAGCATGAATCATTCACACCATGTAAAGTCAGCCCGTGGGCAGCCAACAGAAAGGAACATAAACAGTGAGGGGGGAATTAGGAGGGAGAAGAGGCAATCTGGGAAGTCAAAGACATAAAGACACTTAACTGGAAATTCTTCACTAACCGCAGAAGTAGGAAGGTTGCACAAGTCAGTGGGCCCATTAGACCTCGGCCCCTCAAATCTTTTTACCCCTCTTAACAGATTGTCTTGTGTCCTGTTTCCTACCCTGGTCCCCATTGCCCAGGCCCCACCTCCTCTCCCATTGCCTGACACCATTCCCATTTTCTCTCCCTTCATGTACAGGGGCAGCTAGTCTGGCTCCTCCTCCTTATTCCGAGCTACTTTTCAAGGCTGTCAGGCTCGCCACGAAGCGCCAAAAACAACTGGAGTAGCCGCTGGCAGGCCAGAGGGAGAGACAGGCATGGGAGCAGCCAGCTGTCTGGACCAAAGGCCAGAGTCCCTTGAGCCACACTTTGGGAATGGCTGTTCCATCACCTGGGTGAAACAGAAGCTATCTCGGCGGGCAAGGACATTGCCAGGAAGCTATGGGGTTTCTTTGCCTCAGGCTCCATCCCAGAGAGTGTTGTGGAGAAACCTACCCCAGGCTCTCTGTGCAGGTAGCAAAGATAAGGCACTGTCAGAGACTGAGGTGTCAAAAGAGGAGGTTCTGGAACAAACATCGTTTACACTACACTAGCTCTGCCTCCCAAACTCCTGAGGATGCAGCTGAGCCAAAATATTTAAATATAATTTAAAACCATTCAAGTTACCTACTATAAAGGAGGAGCTGAAGACTGTTGTGTTAAAAGAGATGCTAGGGAAGAGTCAGAGATTACAGACCAGCTTCCATACCAGCTACATGGATTGAAACGGGCACTAAAATAATCTGAACCTAAATGAGGATGATATGAAGGGATCTAACCAAAGGAACCTACTGGGATTCTCTAGAGTACCTCAGCAGAACAGTGGATGAAGAAGATCCAGGTGACATCCTTTATTCCAACTTCCAGAAAGCCATTGGCAAAGCTCCTCCAAGAAGCCATGAAGGGAACCAAGACATCGTGGGGTGAGTGGTGAAGCGTTGTCATTGATTGTATACTGGGAAGGGAAAGGGCACAAAGAGCAGAGCTCAGTGGTCAGTTTTCCAGCCCAGAAGATTGGCAGTGGGAAAGAGCTGCTGAGTGAGTCGTGGGAAGCAGTGTGGGCTGAGGAATGGAGCACTGGCCTAGGAGCCACCAAATGAAGGGTCTGCTTCTGACCTGCTCTGTGAGCTTGGACAAGTCGTTTCCCCTCCCATGTCTATTTGGATAATAAGCTCTATATACAGACAAGAATATTCAGAGTAAATACTAAACATCTCCAAACAGGTTTTGGAGGGGTATGAAGCCTCAGGCTTTGGAACTTAACGAGTCAGGGTTAAGAGAAAAGTTTTACTGGAGATAGATAAGCCTATAACTCTGCTCACTGCAGAGCTTCTTCACTTTCCTCTGAAGCATCTGGGCTGGCCACTGTTGGAGGCTAGACTAGATGGACCATGATCTAATCCAGTCTGGCAATTCCTATATCCTCATGTTCTTTGGGGCAGGGACTGTCTCTCACTATGTGTCAGCGCCCAGAACAAAGGGGCCTAATCTTGGCTGGGGTCTCAAGGCGCTGATCTAATACCAATAACATATAATATGGAATAGAGTTATATTATGAAGGTCTATCAGCTACATTCATACATGCAGAAAGAGAGATGTTTAATGGATCTGACCCAAGTTAACCATTTGGAAGGAGGTTAATTAGCATCCCTAATGAATGGGTAACAAACACCTCTTGTGGATTTGCTCACAAAGAACTATGAGGCTGGGGACAGGAGCTGTCTGTCATGCAAACAAACCACAAGAAATTCGCAAGAAATCGCCTTTGTGAGGGGTATCAATGGCTGAGGATCACTAACCCAGGCATATCAAAAGAACTGAAACACTGACAAGGATCTTGAAACACAGATCACAGAGGAAAAGACCCTCTTTAAAGGGGGTTAAAGGAGATGGATGGCGGATAGCTGGGCTCTGACAAACAGAATGTCAGCCCTCATCTATACAGGAAAGATTTTTTTGGTATAGGCTAGTGTGAATTTAAACCAGCGTATATATCTCACCATGTGGACAGCTACTCCAGTTAAAGCAGCTTTTTTCTGGTATAGCTTATGTCGCTTGGGACAGGGTTTAAAATAAGCTGAAAAAAGTCACTCCTATACTGCAATAAAACTGTCCACATGGGGATTTAACTGGTATAATAGTAAAACGTTTATAACTGGTAAAACTTTCCTGTTTAGAGAAATTTCCTGATGTCTAGAAATTTAACATATTTTCCTTTTAGTCTTCTGTAACTAAGCTGAGAGTACATCATCTAGTGTAGTTTACAAGCAGTTTACATCTAGATATGTCATGCAATTCATTTCTTTGAGTTTACTAGAATAGTTTCTCTATTTTGAATATATCTGGTTTGTTTTTAAGGAGACGATAGGAGTAAGACTAAGTAAGGACGAGACTCTAGGTAATTTCACTCTGGACAACCCAAGAGAGCAAAAGCATTCTATTCCCAGTCCTGCCACTGGCCAGGTGGGTGACCTCAGGCAAGTCCCTTACCCCTCTCTGGGTCTCTGGCCAGGTCTACACTATAATCTTACAATGGGTATAACTACGTCACTCAGGGGTGTGAAAAATCTCGTGGAGGTGGATTAAATATGCCAAGGAGAGAAGTTCTCCCGTCGGCATAATAGAGTCTTCACTGAAACTGCTGCAGTGCAACTGTGCCGCTGCAGCATTTTAAGTGTAGACCTGCCCTCTGTTCCCCTCCCCTATTTGTCTGTCTTGTCCATTTAGCCTGTGAGCTCTTTGGGGGAGGCACTGTCTCTCAACATGTGCATGTGCAGCTCCCGCTCAATGCGGCCCTGATCTCAGTTAGGGACTCTAGGCTGGACTGTAATGCAAATAAAAAGTTGAGAATGCTATTGGCTGCCTAGAGCTCACCCCCAACTCAGGACAAAGGATAGGACAAAGGGGACTCTGAAGAGGAGTGGTGTGTCAGAACAAGGCACAGAGAGATGCTGACACAGCAAAGAGGAGATAGGTAGGGCGCCCTGTGGTTTAATGTATTTATTACTGATCTAAGGAACAGGGTGAGCAGCGAGGTGACAACATTTGCAGATGACACAAAATTATTTTAGTTTAGTCACATATAAAGGAGGCTGAGTGCAGAGGGATCTAGCAAAGCTGAGGCAATGTGATGGCAGAGTGAATGCAGTGCAGACAAGTGTGAGGTAATGCATCAGACAACAGCATGCCTTCATATTTTTTAATGAAGATTCAATTTATCTAGGAAGTGCTTAGATACTATGGTGATGGGTGCTATCAAAACCGTACTATAGATAGATACGAGATTTTTTTATAACTCTCCATTCACTTGATTAGGGAGAGCTGCTTAAAAATTAATGGCACTACATGGCCTATGAAAAGGAACAAGATGAACTACTCATACACAATGCTAGTAACATCTCAGGAAAAAGGCCTACAAGGCTTGGTGGACAACTGAATGAAAAGCTCTGCACAATGTGCAGCAGTGGCTAACAAAGAAACACACACACACAAGACATATAAACAGTTGGATAGAAAATAATACTGAGAATATTCTAATGCCACTATATAAATCAATGGTGTGTGTAGTTCTGGTCACCCCATCTCAGAGAGGACATAGGAGAAACGGAAGGTATTCAGAGATGGGTGACAAGAATAATTACAGGCCCAGAAGAGACTTTTGTATGACGAGAGAATGAAAAGATTGGAACCGTGTCAGAGACGAGATTAATGAGAAGACATAGTAGAGGTGTATAAAACAATGAATGGGATAGAGAAGGTGCTCCTATTTGCCCTCTCTCTCCATACAAGAAAAAGGGTACAGTCAATGAAACTGAGACAGAAAATGTAAAACTGATAGACATGCTATTCTACACAATGCATAAATAACCTGTGGAAATCTCTGCCACAAGGTGTATGGAGGCAAACAGTAGCATTGACATTAGACACTGATGTGAAGGACAGAAATACCGTCCCTAGTTACAATGGCTAGGAGGAACATTTATAAGGGGTGCTTATGTAAAGAGCAGAAGCGATCCATCCATTTCCTGGATAGATGGGACAGCTTTTCCCCATGAGTAGGCTACTGGAAAACTTTTCATTAGGGGAGTTTCACACCTCCCTTTGAGGGAGGTGGTAATAGCCACTTTTGGAGACAGGTGATGGCAGTAGAAGGACAATTGCTCTGATCCTATGGATGAGACACCATTCTGGAGTGCTGTGTCAGTTCCAGTGTCCACACTTTAAAAAGGCTGTTGCAAAACTGCAGAGGATTCAGAGAAGGGCTACACAGAATGATTTGTAACATGCCTTACAGTGAAAGGAAACTTACGGAGCTCTAGCTATTGAAGGGTAGGTTAAGAGGGGATCTAATCACAGCCTGTAGGTACCTACATGAGGATCATATTGCTGATACCAGAGGGCTCATTACTCTAGCAAAGTTCCAGTGGCTGGGAGCTGAAGTCAGCAGTGTTCAAACTGAAAATAAGAGGTAAGATTTTATGGGATTGTAGTGAACCCTGGGAACAGATCCCAAAGGCTGTGGTGGATTCTCCATAACTTGGAGCATTTAAACTGATTTTGGATTCCTCCTTCTAAAACACACTTTCTCACTCAACCACAAGTTACTGGGCTGGATGCAGGAATCACTGGGTGAGATTCTCAGGCATGTGATGTGCAGGAAGTCAGACTAGATGATCTAATGGTCCCTTCTATTCTGAACATCTATGCAATCTCTGTGGCCGTTCCTAATCTCCAGAAGACAAATCCCCACCATGCAGACAGCTCCCCACAGCGGAGCCCACACTGATCCCTGCATGATCCTCAAACCTCGAGCTGTTCAGAATGTCTGGGTGGGGAAGGTCAATAGCGGGTTCTCGCCCTTGTGGATTTTCTCGTGTCTCTTGTGGTGGGAGCTGTGGCTGAAGCCCTTCCCACAGAAGGTGCAGATGTAGGGCTTCTCGCCCGTGTGGATGCGCTGGTGCTGGGTCAGGGTGGACTTGTCCGTGAAGCTTTTCCCACAGTCAGAGCATGTGTAGGGCTTCTCCCCGGTGTGGATGCGCTGGTGCCGGAAGAGGTTGGAGCTGACACTGAAGCTCTTCCCGCAGTCAGTACATTTGAAGGGCTTCTCGCCCGTGTGGATCCTCATGTGCTTGATGAGATCGGCATTCTGGCTGAAGCTCTGCCAGCACTCGGTGCACGTGTTCAGCACCTCCACCTTCCTCCTGGCCTTGGCCTTCCCCACGGCACCCTCACGCTGCTGCGGTGACGAGCACTTGCCTGGCCTCTTGCCCATCAGGTGCCGCAGGTGCTTCTTCTTGTGGGAGCTGCGGCTGAAGCTCTTCCCGCAGTCAATACACTTGTAGGGCTTCTCACCTGTGTGGACACGCTGGTGCTGGGTTAGGTTGGACTTGTCGCTGAAGCTCTTCCCGCAGTCAGGGCAGGCATAGGGCTTCTCACCCGTGTGGATGCGCTGGTGCCTGCTGAGGCTGGAGCTGACGCCGAAGCATTTCCCACAGTCAGGGCATTTATAGGGCTTCTCATCCGTGTGGGTTCTACGGTGGTTGATGAGGCTGGAGTTCTGGGTAAAGCTTTTCCCACACTCGATGCAGATGTTGGGGCTCTCCTCTGTCTGGGTTCCCTGGTGCACCACAAAGTCCTTTCGCTTCTTAATTCCTTGGATGAGTTTCACTGGTCTCTTCTTCATGGGCTCTGGCTCCTCTGGCCTGCACTGGCTCTCACAGGGTTTGTCCTGCTCAGGGCTCTGGCTCACATTCCTCTTGGATTTCCTGGGCGACATCTTCGGTGTATTGGCTTCCCTGGATAACGATTCAGCTCCTTACATTCAGTTGTACCCCATTGCAAGCTGCAAAATCAAAACAACTCTTCAATTAATTTCCTTCAGAATGTATTAGTATTTATGGGGCATCCATCAGAAATACCCACTCAGAATATTAAATTCTTAGTCACTTTATTATGGTGCAAAGCCATCACCTAGCACCAAGACTAAACCAACTGAGACATTTTTAACACCCCAGCAATAGATTCTCTGAACCAAACACTAGAAAAGAGCATAATCCAAGGAGCCGCTTTGGGAGATCCCAATGACTTTGTCCCCAGGGCAGCGGATCCCCCCAGCAGCGCGGGGACCAGGTAGAGGCAGGAACTGGCTTTTCCTCTCCCTGCTCCTCACCCTGTCCCAGGAAAGTCAATCTGCCCCGGGGTGCTGCAGGGAATGGGGCTGGGCAGGGCTGGGAGCCTGGAACCTCCCTCCCCACTGATTGCTCCTGCTGCCCCTGCCAGCTTCTGCCCCTGTCTCCCTCCTGCCCCCTCGGGCTGGGAGACTCGGTCCTCGGCCGGGTCCTGGGGCGGTCGCTCTCCCGGCTCCTGCAGGCGCTCAGGGGGGCAGAGCCGGGGGGGGGGCAGAGCCGGGGGGCGGGGGTCAGGGAGGGCAGCAGCTCCGGGACTCGCAGACCCCCGCCCCCCCGGGAGCAGAGCTGGGGCGAGGAGGGGCCGTTGGTGCGGAGTCACTTTCCTGCCCGGCCCCGGCCCTTCCCCCGGGTCTCTCCCCTCACCTGCAGGCTCCGGCTCCGGGGCTGGTGTCGGCAGAGCCCGGGGCTGGTTCCAGCCCCCGGAGAAAGTCCCCCGACTGGGCCCGGAGGGGCGCTGGGGAAGGGCTCTCCCCGCACACACCCCGCTGGGCAGCGGCAGCAGCGGCGGCTCAGCCCCGGCTCCCGGCTCACAATGGAGGCGGTGGCAGAATCTGACCCAGGAAGCTCAACCCCGATGTGCGGAACAGACAGGCAGACAGCAGCAGCCTCCCTCCCTTAGCAACAACCAGGGCCCTCTAGCGACAACACTGACTGAAAACACGTTCCCTGCCCCCACACCCAGCACAGAAATGTGTCACAATGGGGATTCGGCCAGAATCCTTCTCTCTCTCCTGAGCAGAGAGAAACCTCCAGAGGTAAAGGAGCAGAGACAGAGCCACAGAGAAACCTGCCCCTGCTGCCAGCCAGGTATTCTGAGAACCCCCTGGGGCCTTTATTTCAGGGATGCCTCAGAAAATTCCTGACTGGAGTTCCTGGACTCTCCTCCTTCCTGTCCCCACCACATGTGTTCATCACAGGTGGATGCGTGCCATGCCAAGCCATCTCTTTGCCTGTCTCTTCCACCCAAGTCAATTGTGCCAAGAACTCTGGCCTGATGATCTGGGATGGGTCCCTCCCACCTGCTCTCTGTGCCATGGAAGGGGGGGTGGAGGCAAGGCACACTGGTTCATGTTAGAGTGGCTGCTCGTGCACACCCAGAATACCAGACATTCTGGTACCTCCAAGAATGGCGTGGACCTGCCCCTGCTGGCATGACCTTGGACACATGGTGGATGTGAAATCACACCTCATGTGCCCCCTTGCTCCTCCTGTGTGACCTTGCATGCGAGGTCACACCCAGCAGGGGCGGAGTGACATGCGCTTCACAATGGTGTCCCCTGTTCCACACTGGAAAAAAAACACATCTGGTTTTGTCTGAGTATTGAATGGGACACAAACCCTAGAAAAGCAGGACTGTCGCTTGTGGCCTGCCTATCTGGGCATATACCTTTCTGCCACCAATCCCTCCCCACTGGAGAATTGGATTGATCTAGAGGCCAGGGTGTCTGACTGGATGTGGAGGTATACAGGGCTGCTCTGGTGCCTTTCCCTTCAGAGGAGGGTGCTGGTGATCAACCTGTTGGTCTAGTTCATACTCTGGCACTGGTTCAACATCCTGAGCCCCTCCCCGGGCACCCTGGCTAGCCTCCAGATGATCCTGAAGTTTTTCTGGCCAGGGCTGCACTGGGTCTCTGTGGGTGTCCTGATCCTCCCCCGGGTGCGGGCAGACAGGGCCTGGTTTGCATCCACAGCCAGGTCCATGCCATCCACCTTCAGGATCTGTAGAGACTCCATTTACAGCGTGCTGGCACATGCCTTACTCTGCCGCCTCTGAGGGTCCCACACAACTCTTTTATCTCCATCCAAGAGGTCTCTCAAGAGAGCTCTGTAAGCGCCGGTCTTTTACCAGGACTGCCTCAGAACCAGGAAGCTAGTTTCAGAGACCAGGTTGTAAGTGCTGCTGAGTGGGAGAACCTCTGCACAGAACCCCTGCTGCACAATCCACACCTCACTGTGAAGTGGTGGAGTCCCCGCTGGTGCACTGGATGATGGTTCTGGCTGGTGCCACCAGACTCAGAGACCTGCACTACGATCATAGAATCATAGAATATTAGGGTTGGAAAAGACCTCAGGAGGTCATCTAGTCTAATCCCCTGCTCAAAGCAGGACCAATACCAACTAAATCATCCCGGCCAGGGCTTTGTCAAGCCAGGCCTTAAAAACTTCTAAGGATGGGAGATTCCACCACCTCCCTAGGTAACCTATTCCAGTGCTTTACCACCTCCTAGTGAAACAGTGTTTCCTAATATCCAACTTAGACCTCCCCACTGCAACTTGAGACCACTGCTTCTTGTTCTGTCATCTGCCACCACTGAGAACAGCCTAGCTCCATCCTCCTTGCAACCCCCCTTCAAGTAGTTGAAGGCTGCTATCAAATCCCCCCTCACTCTTCTGCAGACTAAATAATCCCAGTTCCCTAGGCCTCTCCTCATAAGTCATGTGCCCCAGCCCTCTAATCATTTTCGTAACCCTTCACTGGACTCTCTCCAATTTGTCCACATCCTTTCTGTAGGGGGAGGACCAAAACTGGATGCAATACTCCAAGTGTGGCCTCACCAGTGCCGAATAGAGGGGAATAATTACTTCCCTCGATCTGCTGGCAATGCTCCTACTAATACAGCCCAATATGCCGTTGGCCTTCTTGGCAACCAGGGCACACCGCTGACTCATATCCAGCTTCTCATCCACTGTAATCCCCAGGTCCTTTTCTGCAGAACTGCCACTTAGCCAGTCAGTCCCTAGCCTGTAACAGTGCATGGGATTCTTCCTTCCTAAGTGCAGGACTCTGCTCTTGTCCTTGTTGAACCTCATCAGATTTCTTTTGGCCCAATCCTCCAATTTGTCTAGGTCACTCTGGACCCTATTCCTACCCTCCAGTGTATCTACCTCTCCCCGCAGCTTACTGTCATCTGCGAACTTGCTGAGGGTGCAATTCATCCCATCATCCAGATAATTAATAACGATGTTGAACAAAACCAGCCCCAGGACCGACCCCTGGGGCACTCCGCTTGATACCAGCTGCCAACTAGACATCGAGCCATTGATGATTACCCGTTGAGCCCGACAATCTAGCCAGCTTTCTATCCACCTTATAGTCCATTCATCCTATCCGTACTTCTTTAACTTGCTGGCAAGAATACCATGGGAGACCGTATCAAAAGTTTTGCTAAAGTCAAGATATATCACATCCACCATTTTCCTCATATCCACAAAGCCAGTTATCCCATCATAGAAGGCAATCAGGTTGGTTAGGCATGATTTGCCCTTGGTGAATCCATGTTGACTGTTCCTGATCACCTTCCTCTCCTCCAAGTGCTTCAAAATGGATTCCTTGAGGATCTGCTCCATGATTTTGCTGGGGACTGAAGTGAGGCTGACTGCTCTGTAGTTCCTTGGGTTCTCTTTCTTCTCTTTTTTAAATATGGGCACCATATTTGCCTTTTTCCTATTGTCCGGGACATCCCCCGATTGCCACAATTTTTCAGAGATAATGGCCAATGGCTCTGCAATCACGTTAGCCAACTCCCTCAGCACCCTTGGATGCATTAGATCTGGATCCATGGACTTGTGCATGTCCAGCTTTTCTAAATAGTCCTTAACCTGTTCTTTCACCACTCAGGGCTTCTCACCTCCTCCCCATACTGTGTTGCCCAGTGCAGCAGCAAAGGGAGATGGACCCGACAGCATTCAGCCAGTGTATGGGGCTGCCCACCCTGTGTCCCTGTCATGTGCTCTAGGAAGTGAGGGCAGCCTTGCCTCGTGCTTCTCTGGCTTTTCTTGAGCAGGTCCTGTGGGAGAGTGCCTCCTGTCCATCTCTCACCCCTGGCCCTCTGGAACTCGTCATTGGGCTCCGACAGCCTCACTGGCTGCTCCCAACATGCCACCTGAGTCAGCTGCATGACATTCAGCCAATCCGTGTCCGAACCGCACCCAGAAAATACCAGTACATGCTCATGCGTCACATCCTCCACTTCCTCACAAGCCTGTCCCACCCCAACACCACATGGTGGAACCTGCTGCCACTTGAGGAGGGGGGAGGAATGCCAGCCTCTACTCTCCTATGGTTCTACAGCCTGCCAGGGATATTAATTGGCAGCCCCTCCATGGAGCCATAAGCATAGGCATGTACCTGGCATGGTTCATGAACTCACGTAATTCCTGTCCCTTCTGCAGAGACGGAGACCCTGGTGCACATCTATATAAGATGCATCAAGGTGCTTTTCCTCTTCCAGAAACTCTTACTGAGGTTCTGACTGCACTTCCCTGCGCATCCTAATTCATGCACACCCCATCTGCAGGCCCACAAAGTCATGAGATCTTGTCAACCTCCTTCTGGCACTGGCCAAGACAGCCATCCATCACTTCAGGAGGAGGACGCTGGACAAGGGGTTCTCTGAGGCCTATTTCCACTCCCTCATCTGATCATGCCACGGGGCAGAGTTCCTCTGGGTGCTGTCCACTCACTCCTTAGACACCTTTGAAGCAGTGGGTGCTGTCAGGGATTCTCTGCACAGTGTCCCTCTTTGGATCCCTCATTTCCAACCTTTAATCTTCACTCCTGTCCCTGTTTTTTCATTTGTTGTCCCCAGAATTCACTTGTGGCCTGGGTCCAATGACTGGGCCTAGATCTGTCTGCCCCAGCATTCTTAGTACCTGTTGTGCCAAGGAGATGCAGGCCAATGCCAATAAGGCTACCGCAATTGACAACTGGATGCTGGCAGGGGTTGTTTTGTGTAAATAAATAATCACAGAAATAGCCACTTTCTTCTAACACTGAATTGTAAGTGTTGGAATGATGGAAGCAGAATTAACCCTGGAGCTGCTCTGCATCTATCTGTCTCACTGCAGAGCTTCTGCCCAGAGCCCTTCCCAGCCCCCTCCTGCTGCAGTCCATGACCCACAAATGGCCTTGGTGGGTGGGGACGGACATTGCTTGTGAGATCTTCGGATCTGACCTGCTACAAGTCCAGCTCTTAGCCAGAAATTCTGGCATTGTTTGCTCTCTGGTCTGTCTCCAACTCTGTGGGGGTGGCAGACTTGCAGCTTGGGATAGCTCTATGGGGCTACACAGTGTAGGAATGTGGGGGAAGCGGGAAAAGAGCAGATGAGGAACCTATTTAGCAGGAGCTGTCCTGAGACTTGCAAAGAGGTACTGAGTAGGGGGATTCACACAGGGTGATTAGGGAGAATTGATCATGGAGGGCACTGATTAATTATTGCAAGGGGGTAGGAGAGTTAATTGCTGTCAGGGAGTTGAATGATTTTAGGGAAGCAGCAGAGAATTGATCTTTAGAAGGGGAAATTGATAATGTCTGAGCAGGGGAATATAGAGTAGGTATCTCAGAAAAGAGCTACAAGAACAATTCAATCTTGGGAAAACCTGCCTTGCAGTGAGAGACGAAGGTAAGGCCTGGTCTACACATAAAATGTAGGGCAACATAGCTATGTCCCTCAGAGGTGTGAAATATTCACACCCGTGAGCAGCTGCTTAGCTTTGCCAACCTAACTACAGGTGTAGACTCAGCTAGGTTGATGGAAGATGCTACTGTCAATCTAGCTACGATCACTCAGGGAGGTGGTTGTTCTACAGCGAAGAAAAAAATCCTTCCCTAGCCTGCATCTGCACTACAGAGTAATGCTGGCATAGCTAAGGCACTGTAGCTATGCTGTTATTGTCCATGTAGTGTAGACAAGGCCTTAAAGAGCTCAATCTATTTAGCACCGTGTTGCCACCTGTGGTAATTTTGCCACCATTCACAACAGTAAATGCTTTTTAATGTTCTGTGTGATTGCAGACACTTTACTGGTGTCAAACATGTGTGTTTGCCTGAACCATCTATCTACAGTACATATATGATCCTCTTTCCCTTAGGGCCTTACCCTCCTTAATGTACATAGCCACAAAGCACCCCTAGGAGGTAGGACAGTGCTATTATCCACATCCTTCCAAGAAGGGATTAAGTGACTGGCCCCAGGTAATACAGGAGACCTGTGGCAGAACAGGAAATTGAACCCAGGTCTCCCATAGCCTAGTGCCCTAACCACTGGGCCATTCTTCCATTAGGCCTCCCCCCTGGGGCTTAGGTAAGACTGCTCTCCTTCAAAGTGGCTGCCCTTTCCCTGCAGACTCAGCATGTGGGACTGAGGCTGTTCCCAGTAAAACGCCTGCCACCTCCCCAGATTTTCAGTTAGATTGAGCCCAGGCTGTCTTCAGGAAGGATGTCCATTGCTTTATGGTTAGGGGAGTGGACAGGACTATGTGAGGAGACAGGGAAATTTGGGAAACAGGACAGATGCTGAGGGGTCACCAGGGAATGTGGAGTGAATCAGGGGAGGCAGAGAAAAAAATGTCAGTGTGTGTGTGTGTGTGGGGGGGGGAGCAGGGAGATATTGTAACGGAAAAGGGAGGGAAATTGTGGATGACAGATTAATGCAGGGGTGGGCTGGAGAGCACAGAGGGAGAATATGAGTGGGGGAGGAGACTGGGTAGAGTTTGGAGGGAGACAGAACAGTGACAGGGAGGAGATGGAGGAGTAGGAGGACAGCTCCCAGAGCACAGGAGTAAGGGAAGTCCTTCTGAGCAGCCAGTGGGGAGGTTACCTCTCCCCATATGTATTTCAGGTTGAATTTTGCACGCAAATTTCTCACGTCTTGAGGGACATAGCTTTACCCTGAAGGCAAATGAAAATAGAAATAAATGAATTAAATAAATCCAATTAAAAATCTGATGATTTTTAAGCCAATCTTGTGGTTTGGGGATCTGACTCATGACTTTTGAATGCTTGGGCACTACTGTTAGCTTATCTGAGAGAAGGCTGAGAAGTTACTTGATCACAGTATGGAAATACCTACATGCGGAGGAGATCTCTGATTGCAGAAGGATCTTTGATCTGGCAAAGAAAGGCAGAATGAGATCCAAAGTTAGAAGCTGATGCTAGGTGAAAATCAGTCTGGAAATAAGAGGCAGTTTTTTAGCAGTGCGGGTAATTAACCACAGGAACTTACCTAGAGACGTGATGGATTTTCCAGGACATGGAGGGGCGCATCCTTTACTGATATAAAGCATCATAGCTCCAGACAATTTACACCAACGGAGGATCTAACCAGCAGCCTTTAAATCAGGACTGGCAGGCTTTTTAAAAAAGATTTGCTCTGGTTCAACCACAAGTTATTGAGCTGGATGGAGGAATCACTGGGTGAGGCTCTCTGGCCTGTGCTAGGAAGGATGTAAGTCTAGATGATCAGAGTTGTTTCTTCTGGCTTTAAAATCTGCACGTATCTGGGGGTTGTTGAGGTTTATGGATTAAGCAGGAGTTAGTGCAGCTCAAAACTGGGACAAAAACTTCAGAGATGGAATCCTGTTCCTTATGGCGTCAATTACACAACTTCAGTTGTCTCCCAAAGGGCCATGTGTCTATCCAGCTACTTTCTTACACTCTAAGGCTTTAGCTCAGGGGTGGCCAACCTGTGGCTCCAGAGCCACCTGCGGCTCTTCAGAAGTTTATATGCGGCTCCTTGTCCAGGCACCGACTCCGGGGCTGGAGCTACAGGCGCCAACTTTCCAATGTGCCGGGGGGTGCTCACCGCTCAACCCCTGGCTCTGCCACAGGCCCTGCCCCCTTCCCACTCCCTCCCCTGAGCCTGCCATGCCCTCATTCCTCTGCCCCCCCCCCCAGCCTCCTGCACTCTAAAAACAGCTGATCAGGAGGTGTGAGGAGGGATGGGGAGGCACTGATCTGCGGGGCTTCTGGTGGGTAGGAGGTGCTGGGAGCGGGGCGTGGGGAGCTGCTGATGTATTACGGTGGCTGTTTGGCAATGTATATTGGTAAATTCTGGCTCCTTCTCAGGCTCAGGTTGGCCACCCCTGCTTTAGCTCATGAGTTATTGCACATGATGAAAACCTATCTGAAAGTTAAATCCGCTGGGGAAGAACAGCAGCGTTTCTCAGCTAAAGCTGGAAGTGTTTGCAGGGTTTCAGCCAGAGTGTTCTCAGCTTACTCACAAAGTTGTTGGGTCAGTCCAGCTTTCCCCAGCACACACAAACAAGCACAGACAGATGAGAAGGCAGGAGAGAGAAATACAAGAACTGATATTCCATTTCTGCTCCAGTGGAAGGTGTGTGGTACAGAGCTACCAACTTTTGTGCAGATCCATGTATGATGTTTTAGGCAAATTATTTAATGAGCTAATTTGCATATTTATAAATTACTACTCCTGAGTGGCAAAGTATTGTGTATAGCCCATTATTTTTGTTACCTCAGTTCCGTCTCTTTGTTCCTCTTATCCACCTGCTACATGCTAAGCCAGGGTAGCCAACCTGAGCCTGAGGAGCCAGAATTTACCAATGTACATTGCCAAAGAGCCACAGTAATATGTCAGCAGCCCCCATCAGCTTCCTCCCCCCTGCTCCCAGTGTCTCCTGCCCACCAGCAGCCCCACCAATCAGCATCTCCCCCTCCCTCCCTGCACTTCCCAATCAGCTGTTTCGTGGCGTGCAGGAGGCTCTGGGGGGGGAGGAGAGGGAGTGAGGGCATGGCAGGCTCAGGGGACGGGGTTGGAAGGGGGCATGGCCTGAGGCAGAGCCAGGGGTTGAGCAGTGAGCACCCCAAGGCACATTGGAAAGTTGGCGCCCGTAGCTCCAGCCTCGGAGTCGGTGCCTGTACAAGGAGCCACATATTAACTTCTGAAGAGCCGCATGTGGCTCCGGAGCTACAGGTTGACCACCCCTGTGCTAAGCTCTTTGGGACAGGGACTGTCACTAGCTTTATGTTTGTACCCCACCCAGCACAGTGGAAATCGGACCTGGATGCAGCTTCTAGGCTCTATCGCAATCTAAATGTTAAATAAATAATGTAACTGTAAACTTATGAGAGAGGTTTGAAAGAGAACTGGATAAATTCATGGAGGTTAAGTCCATTAATGGCTGCTAGCCAGGATGGGTAAGGAATGGTGTCCCTAGCCTCTGTTTGTCAGCGGGTAGAGATGGATGGCAGGAGAGGTCACTAGATCATTACCTGTTAGGTTCACTCCCTCTGGGGCACTTGGCATTGGCTGCTGTTGGCAGACAGGATACTGGGCTGGATGGGCCTTTGGTCTGACCCAATCTGGCTGTTCTTATGTTCACCCTGCCCCTTGTGCAGGTGCATTATAATACATTCTGTCACTGCAAGATCACAGACTGTGTTTTCCCTCAGGAGGATTTGGGCTGAGGCCATGCAGACCCACACCCTGGATTTCTTCTTGAGCTAACGGAGCAATTGGTAGCAGAAGCAGGCTGCTAGGCACCTACGTCCCAAGTTTAGGCTCCCCTGTGATCCACAAACCCCACTCCACTGCCTGCAAGCACCCCAACTTACCCCATCTAAGTTTTCAGGGTAAAAGTTCCCTAGGTGCCTATGTTTCTGCCTCTGAGCATGCACACTGTTGCCTGCCTCTAGGCATCCAGACACATATCTCCACCTAAGGCCCAGAACAATCCATGAACTGGAGAAGACAGGTGGGTGAACCCCTATCTTGCCTGTAGGGCCAGGTCTGGTAGGTGTGCTCAGAGGCCACCTACCAGACCGGGAACCATTCAAAATGTGGACATCCAGCTTAACTCAGTGGTTAGAGTACTCAGCCGAGATGTGGGAGACCCAGGTTCACTTACCCCCTCTGTCTGTGGGGGAGAAATAATTTGAACAAGGGTCTCCCAGGTAATAACCATGGCCCTGGCACTAACATGTGGTGCAGCAGCATAAAACGATGTCCTGAAGAGAGGGACAGACAAGAAGAGGGTAGCTCAAGTGGGGAGGAGGCTCAGGATCTACCAGTAAAAAGGCAGAGAAGGCACCAAAAAGAGGATGTGTTGGGTAAAAATGTGATTTGCTGGAAAGGGGAAAGCTGGCCCTTGAAGGGCTGTGTGCAAGGAGCCTGGTGGTGAGGGGCACAGTGCATATGATTGGTGAGGTTGACCACTGGGACACTGACAGAGGGAATATACTTTGGTGCCAAGGTGTGGATCGCTGGGTGAGAAGCTGACATTCATTAGAAAGAGGTGCAGTCATCAAAGGAGCAACACACGCTGCAGAGAGGCAAAGGTGGGACAGCTGGGTAAAGCTGGACTTTGCAGCCAGAGACAGGAGGAACTAATTCCCTCCTGGGGTCACACAGCATGTTGTTGAAAAACTTCTTTTATTGTGAATGGTGATTTACAGTTTAATATTTTCCTAAGTGAGTATTTGATGTTACTTTCTATTTGATTGTTTTGCCTTTATAAAGTTTAAAATGTAAGGTTATCTCCATGGTGTTGTTTTGCCTCCACCTTTTCTCACAGTAGGCGTAGCCTAGCCAAGCTCTGGGTCACAGTATTTACCCCTCAGGAGAGCACTAACCACTGAGCTCTGGGATATTCTGGTGTGGGGCTCCCTCAATTTCTCCTGTTCCACTGTGTATAAATAATTAAAGAGTCATGGGGCCATAGCAAGAGAGAGAGAATGACTCTGTAGCCTGGTGTTTTTGAGGTGGGTGACCGAGGATCAAGTACCCTTGCTCCTTTGTGAATCCACGCTTTACCCTCTAGGAGGTGATCCATATAGAGAGAGATGCAACATACACTTTGCCACTGGATTATACAACTATTTGTGATACAACAGTGGCATGTTGAGAATCAGGGCTCCTGGATTTGGCAGAGAAGTGTGTTCAGAACTGGGGTTAGAGACAGGGTAGCCAGGTACATAGATATGGCATATATATTCTGAAAGACATCACTGGTAAAGATATGAAACTGGGATCTGGCATTGTAGGGATCTTGGATCTATTTCCAGCTAGAGACCTAGCTTAGTCAATCAGGTTGTGAACTACAGAAATAATAATATTACTCTGCAACAGAAATGAGCATAGAATGTAGTCACCTGGCTCACAAGTGCACCTTCTCCTAGGCCAAGTGGTGTTTTATGCGCAAGTCCCACTAACACATATCATGCATGAGATTTTATTTGAGATGCAGGAAGACCTGCCAGGGCTGCAAATGCATGAGATGGCAGGTTGGGGCAACTTGTCCACTTCAGGCCAAACTCTAAAGACAGAGAGTCATAAAACACCCCATGTTTGGGACTAACCTGCACAGCTTCTGGCAAAGGAAAAATCATGTCTCCCTGATCTAGAGGAATTCTTTGATCATTCATTAACAAAAACTAATATACAAACTGGTTCTCATTTATCTAATTTATTTAGACTTTCAAAAAAACCTTTTGACAAAGTCCCTCAGCAGAGGCTCTTAAGGCAGCCAAGTAGTCACAGGATGAACGAGAAATGTACTGTTATGGATTGGACACTGGCTAAGAGGCAGAAAACAAAAAGGATAAATAATCAGTTTTTCAATATGGTAAGAGGTTAACAGTGAGGTGCCTTCACAGTCCTGTATTAGGACTAGTTAGGGTGACCAGATAGCAAATGTGAAAAATCAGGACAAGGGAGTGGTAATGGGGGAGTGAGGGAGTAAATAGAATCCTACATAAGACAAAGCCCATAATAATCAGGATAGTCCTGATAAAATGAGGACATCTGGTCACAGTTTGACTTTTATATTTGGGGGGCAGCTCCAGTCAGGCCAATGGGGCTGTGCTTGGGAGGGCAAATTCCACACTTGCCCAAGGCTTGCAGTTTTGGGGGCAACACCCCCTCTGCCCCATCCAAACTTTGCCCATGCCTAGGGCCAGTGTTTAATATGAGAACTGAGGTGGCAAAATTTGCATTACTTTGTGTATAAAGAAGTAACTTCAGAGGGGACCTAACAATGTTAGATGAACTAGACAACATGACAGCAGATGGAATTCAGCGCAGGTAAGTGCAACACAATGCACTTTGAGCCAGATCATGCCATCAGTTTAAAATCAGATTTCATTTTCCTGGGAAGTGTTTAAATAGTATGGTGATGGGTTCTATGAAAAAACCCTATGATTGACAGAGGTCAGCTGAGATTTTTCAAAACCATCTAAATGGATTTGGACACCCAGCTCTGGAAATTGGGGGTAAAATTTTCAAAAGTGCCTAAGGGCTAGATTTTTAAAATTATTTAGGCACCTAAAGGGATTTTCACAATTGCCTACATGCCTAACACCCATTGATTTGAGCGGGTATTTCAATGAGAGTTAGGCACTTAGGCACTTTTGAAAATCCCACTAGACATCTATCTGCATCTCTAAGTACCTAAATACCTTTGAAAATCTGGCCTTAAGTGATATAGCAGAACAACTTTTCTTGACTTTTAGTGGGAATTAGGGTCCTAAGTGCTTAAGTCAACTTTGAAAATGAGACTTAAGTGTTGCAATGCTGAGCAGAACAATGCCTAAATACCATTACAAATCACTTAGGAGCTTTTGAAAATTACACCCTGGGCATCCAAACTCCTTAGGCTGCTTTGAAAGTCTCTACCAATATAGATATATATTTAATCTCCCTATTCAAAGAGAGAGTTTTGCTTGGAAATTGCTGGCACCATGTGGCCCATTAAAAGGGACAATATCATCTACTCATACACACAGCTAGGATCTAAATTAAGTGCAACAACTAAGGAAAGAGATGCTGGAGTCATACTAGACATTAGTGAAAACCTCTCCACAATGCGCAATAGTGGATAAAAAATAAAAGTATGGATAAACATTTGGATAGAAAATAATACTGAATATTCTAATGCCACTATATAAATTGATGGGACACCCAAACCAGGAATACTGCATTCAGATCTGGTCATCCCATTTCAAAAAGGATATAGCAGAATTAGAGGGGGTTCAGAGACAGGGAACAACAATTGTTAGTGGGCAGGAGAGACTTCTGTATGAGAAGGGGATGAAAAGACTGGAACTATTTAGTCTAGTGAGATGATGAAAAAGAGGGCACGTGATTTAGGTGTATAAACAGCAGAGAGAAAGTACCAGTAAATCGGGTTCCCCACTAGCCCTCTCTCATAGTACAAGAAAAAGGAGATGCCCAGTGAAATAATGGGTACTAATTTAAAACTGACAAGAAATACTATTTACACAATACATGGCTAGCATGTTGAACTCACCGTCACAAGATGTTATGGAGAACAAGAGTAGGATTCCAAAAAAAGGGAATTAGACACATCTATGGGAATGATAAAAAATATAATCAACAGTTACCATGGCTAAGATAAAGTTTTCTAAGGGATCTTTATATTGAGGATATAAGCCAGCCAATTAACAGCCTGGGAACAGGTAGCCACTTTCCCCCCATGGACAGGTTATTGCAAAATTGTCCCTTATGGGAGTTTCACACCTTCCTTTGAGGTATGTGGTTAATAGCAACTTTTGGAAATGGGACTGGAGTGGTTTGACTGCCGGTCTGATGACATGTAGCAGTTCCTACTCTCCAGGTCACACTCTCCAGGGTGCTCACTTTCTCTCTCTGTGTATGTCACCCCAATCCGCCTTCTGGCTCTTTAGTATGCACCCCATTCTTTAGAACGTTTGAGTGGGGTAGGGCCACAATGGCAGGAAGGACACCGAGTTCCTTCCCTTGTGGATTTTCTCATGTCTTTTGTGGTGGGAGCTGTGACTAAAGCTTTTCCCGCAGTAAGTGCATATGTAGGGTTTCTCTCCCGTGTGGATCCGGTGATGCTGGGTCAGGGTAGATTTGTCAGTGAAGCTTTTACCGCAGTCAGTGCATGTGTAGGGCTTCTCTCCCGTGTGGATCCTCTGGTGCCTGATCAGGTTTGAGCTGACATTGAATCTTTTTCCACAGTCGGGACACTCGTAGGGTTTCTCTCCTGTGTGGATCCTCATGTGTTTGACCAGGTCCGAGTTCTGGCTGAAGCTTTGCCAGCATTCAGCGCAAGTGTTGGGGATCTCGATTGTTGAGGTTCTCTTCTTTGATGCTTTGGTTTCTTTGACCTTCCCAACAGTAGTGCTTTCCCGGTGGGTGCATTTACCCTGCCTCTTCCCTGGAGGACTCCTCAGATGCCTCTTGTGGTGGGAGCTACGGCTGAAGCTCTTCCCACAGTCGATGCATTTATAGGGCTTCTCACCCGTGTGGACGCGCTGGTGCTGGGTCAGGGTCGACTTGTCCGTGAAGTTTTTCCCACAGTCAGGGCAGTTATAGGGTTTCTCTCCCGTGTGGGTTCTCTGGTGTCGGATAAGGTTTGAGCTGACACTGAAGCTCTTCCCGCAGTCAATGCATTTATAGGGTTTCTCCCCCGTGTGGATTCGCCGATGGTTAATAAGGTCTGAGCTCTGAAGGAAGCTTTTCCCGCACTCAATGCAGATGTTGGGCCTCTCCCCCATGAATGTTCTCCGGCGGACGATGGTACCTTTGCGTTTCCTCACACCTCGCCCACTGTGAGCAGATTTACTTTCCTCTGGAGTGTTTTGCTGCTGTGCTTCTGATTCGCCTGGGCTCCTAGGGGTTTTTTCCTGCTCAGGGCTCTCAGAAACATTGCCTTTGGATCTTGTCAGAGACATCTTGTATGGTTCCTCCATCTCAGACTGTTCTCCTTCTTGTCACTCACAGCTGGGATAGAGAAAGAATCCAGAGATGAGTCATTCCCTGTGCTGTGGGGGAAAGGGAACCTCAGAAGGGGAACAGAAAATCAACACCTGTTGACAGAATATCTTCGAATTTACCACAATAAAAAACCCTCACCTTTCATGAGCCCTAAATTCATGACAACATCATGGACCTAGCAAAGCCACTACACTGTCCCTCTTCCAATACTCTCCTTTGCCATCATGCCTATAAACATCTCAGTAACGATGAGCTATGACCACTCTTTATCACACTGATTACAATTGCATAACTGTTCCTTTGTGCATCCCATCAGTTTGTTGCATTTGCGAATTGTACTTTAGATTGTATAAGCTCTTAGGAACAGCAACTGTCTTTGTACAAAGCTCAGGACAACAGAACTGGACTCTAGGCTCTCCCGCAGGACAAATAATAATGCTACAAGGAGTGGGTGCTCAGCACCCCTGAAAATCAGTCCTTCTATTTACAGAGGGGAACATTTTAAGCACTGAAATAAATTATCTAGGGAGGTTGAGGAATCTCCATCACTGGAGGTTTTTAAGAACAGGTTAGACAAATACCTGTCAGGGATGATGTAGATAATACTTAGTCCTGCCTCAGTGCAGGGGACTGGACTAGATGACCTCTCAAGGTCCCTCCCGTCCCACATTTCTACGATTCTATGATTTTCCAGAGGGCCTAACTCCAACTTTCAAAAGCATCTAAGGGACAGATTTTCAAAGGTATTTGGGAGCCTAAAGATGCCAATAGATGCTTTTGAAAAGTTCACTGGATGCATAAACAGGTTAGATGCATAACTCCCATTGAAAGGCTCCTAAATGCCTACGGTGCTTTTGAAAATTGTATCCTTTCTTTAGGAATTAAAAATAAACTGATACAATAATCACCAAGATGCACCCATACCTTACTGAGTCATCCCCAGAACTCATTACAGTTCCACTTGTCCCTTCTGTCCCCCATTGCTTCTGCCATGACCCTCATTTGTGTTAGGTCTGAACACTGGACCCAATCCTGCATGCAGTTAAGATGGCAAAAACATTAACTTATAGGATTGTTGTTATTATTCTCATGAGCAATTATTCACACACAAAAAAGTTTGCAAGATTGGGCAAATGGGTTGTCTTGGATAATGATAGCCCTGTTGGTAACAGAATGGAATGAATACAGGACCCACTGAGTAAAAAATTAAAAGATGGTAATATAATGCCAATCAACATGGTTTTATGGAAAACAGCTCTTGTCAAACAAACCTGATATTTTTGAGGAGATTACAAGTTGGGTGATAAAGGAAGTCATTATAAAGTCATTGCTGGTAAAGTATGACTCAAAAATTATTAGAGTAGTAAAAATGATAAGGATAGGTCAGTATTGTAGAGCAAATGGGAGCTTTTGGTAAGATGAGCTTATCAGAAATACATTTGTCTTAATACAGTCAAAGGTAAGGTTATACATCTAAGAACAAATGTAGGTCATGCTTACAGAATGAGGGACTGTACCCTGGAAGGGAGTAACTCTGAAAAGGACTTTGGGGTCATGGTGGAACCCAGCTAAACATGAGCTCCCAGTGTGATGCTGTGGCTAAGAGATCCAATATGATCCTTGGACGTATGAGCAGGGGAATATAGAGTAGGGAGGTGGTATATTGTCTGTATAAAACATTGGTGAAACCATTAGAGGAATTCTGTATCTGATTCTGGTATCCACACTTTTTAAAAGGATATTGGGAACCTGGAGAATTCAGAGAAGAATGATTTGAGGCCTGGAAAACCTGACTTCAGAAACTCAATTTAACACATCCAAAAGAAGGTTAAGCAGCAATGTGATCACTGTCTTTAAGTATCTATAAACAAAGACATTTTTGATAGAGTAAGAATCTTTCAGTTAGCAAATAAAGACAGAACAAGATCCAATGGCTAGAAGCTGGAGCTAGACAAACTCAGGGGAAAAGGTGGAAACTTTTAAAACTGAGGATAATTAAGCATTGGAACAGCTCATTGGATGGATGTGGTGAATTCTCTATCACTTGGAGTCTTTCAACTAAGATTAGATGTCTCACTCTCCTGCTCCAAGCTCAGCCACAAGTTATTGGGCTTGATGCAGGAAACACTAGGTGAAATTCTCTGACCTGTGAGTTGAAAGATCAGCCTAGATGATCAAAATGGTCCCTTCCGGCCGTAGAATATATGAATTGGCTGTGGACTATATACATATACTTCTTTCTGCAAGGCGCCCAGGCCACTTTTGTGTGCCTGAAAAGAACAATAATCATCATCATAAAAAGCAGAATCAAAGGAGCAGCCTTGGGGGATACTCCTTGGCATTATCAGGAGCTGGCTTTCCCTCTGTCTGCTCCTTGCCCTGTTCCCAGGAAAATGAATCTGCCCAGGGATGCTGCAGGAAAGGGATCTAAGCAGGTCTGGGAGCTGGGAACCTCCCCACCTCCTGCTGCCTTTGGTAGGCTGTCTCTACTGCCAGAAGAGGGGTTTTGTTTTAGTTTTTTACAAGATAACAAATGACAGCCAATTCTTGGTAAAATGCCAGCGGAGACAGGGTGCAGCCAGATTTTTACCGCATGGGGAGGTCAACACTATACCCCCCTCGCCACACCTGGGTTTGTTCTTGAGCAGCTACATCATGGTAAAAATTCAAGTAATTTCTCCACTAAGATTTTACAGCAGGAAAACAAAAGGGTGTTAGCTATCTCCTGCTGTAAAAAACACCCCCTTTGTTGGCAGCAAAGACAGCCTCAGACTTTCTATCCTTTCTTCAGTTCTCTGTAAGATTTTCAAGAGCTCAGCCCTCAGCAACTCCCACGATTTTCCATCGGAAGGGGGCACTCGCCATTGTTCTCCATGGGGGGCATTCTCCATTGTTCTCTGTGGGGAGGTGTTGGGAGCTGAGCACTTTTGAAAATCTTGCCCTGCATGGGAGTATTGATCCCTCCCGAAATTTTGTTCTCTCTCTCCTGCTCCCTCTCCACTCCCCTCTGCCCGGGAGACTCGGTCCCTGGCCGGCCCGGGCCATTCGCTCTCCCGGCGCTGGCTCGGCTCCTGCAGGCGCTCAGGGGGGCAGAGCCGGGGGGGGTCAGGGAGGGCAGCAGCTCCGGGACTCGCAGACCCCCGCCCCCCCGGGAGCAGAGCTGGGGCGAGGAGGGGCCGCTGGTGCAGAGTCACTTTCCTGCCCGGCCCCAGCCCTTTCCCCGGGTCTCTCCCCTCACCTGCAGGCTCCGGCTCAGGGGCTGGTGTCGGCAGAGCCCGGGGCTGCCCCAGGGGCTGGTTCCAGCCCCCGGAGAAAGTCCCCCCGTCTGGGCCGCGAGGGGCGCTAGGGAAGGGCTCTCCCCGCACAGACCCCGCCGGGCAGCGGCAGCTGATCAGCGCGGGCTCCTGGCTCACAATGGAGGCGGCAGCAGCAGAGTCTGACCCAGGAAGTTCAACCCCAGTATCCTTAGCAGACAGACATAGAGCAGCCTCCCCTCCAAGCAACAGCCAGAGCCCTCTTGTGGTAGAATCTGAGGAAAGCTCCTCCCCGTGCTCTCCCAGAAAGGGATCCAGAAAGAATCCTTCTCTGCTTCCTGAACAATGAGAAATCCGTCCAGATCGAATGAATCAGAGATAGAGAGAGCCCTAGAGCAGTAGCTCTCAGCCTTTCCAGGCGACTGTACCCTTTCAGTCGTCTGATTTGTCTTGCGTACCCCGAGGTTTCAAAATACGGTAAGGTGACCACCACATTTTGTAAACCAAATCCAGGGACACACAGAGGTGGGAGCACAGCAAAGAAGCCAAGACTGAAAATGTAAGTTGCAGAGCATAGGGAGGCAAATTTATTTAGCAGCTTATATTTTAACGGTTGAACATATACACTACAAATACAAAACAAATATGCATGTAATCCGTGTGGATGTGATGTCACACTAAAGAAGCGCATTCAAACACTGGTTACAAACAATACAAAAACATTGTTCATCAACATCAGTTTTCTGTACCCACTGTCCAGATGGCCTATTTAAAGAATCTCTTTCTTTGCACCACTGCCAATGTCATTTATTTTTGACAGGCTTATCAATGAATGCTGTGTTATCTCTGTTTTGCAAGAAAACCAGCATGACAACTTATTGCTTCTGCTAGTGGAATCCACCTAGAGATTAACCTCCAGGTTAAAGTGAAGTTTGTTTTGACAATAACTTGAGAATGGCTTTCACAGTTTCAACCTTGTCTCTGGATTTTTCTCCTGTCCACAGGTCATTCATAACACAAAATACCATTTCAACTGAAGCATTACTGCCAGGCAGGCACCGGATCAGTTCTGCCAGTTTTTTTATATTTGCATGTGGTACTGAGGATTCCCTATGATGCTTGATTACTTCATCCCATCTGCCACACACTGTGATCACTGTAGTTGTGTCATTGCATTCACATAGTTTCCCTGTCACAAACTCATTTAACAGAGTCACTTCATCAAACATCAGAGGGGTAGCCGTGTTAGTCTGTATCCACAAAAACAACTAGGAGTCCGGTGGCACCTTAAAGACTAACAGATTTATCTGGGCATAAGCTTTCGTGGGTAAAAGACCCAACTTCTTCAGATGCATTTATCAAAAGTGGGTTTTTTTTACCCACGAAAGCTTATGCCCAAATAAATCTGTTAGTCTTAAAGGTGCCACCGGACTCCTCATTGTTTTCATCAAACAGTTCATCCTTGTTAATTGTCACATTGGGGTATTTCTTCTGCAGTAACTCGACTGCTTTTTCAATCTTGGATCTTAAAGGAGCTTTCTTTAAAAGCAGACACTTCAAATCTCTCAAATCATCTGTATGCTTTTGTCAAGGTTCCTTCCCCACTCTGAACTTTAGGGTACAGATTGTTATACCAATAAAATAAAAACTAGCAGGATCTTATTAAAGGGAAAAAGGCAAAATACCACATTTATTGTGAATACAGAAAGAATCATAGTAAGCAGTTAGTTATAGTTATAACATTCCATTCAATCTCATATTTATTCACACATTCATTCATACAAACACACACACACAGGTTCTGCAAGGTTGTTATCATAGTTACCAGCCTTAGAGTTGCTCATGCCAAGCCACTGGCCAGGTGGCCTGGACATGAGGAGGGAGCAGGGCCTTGTCAGATGCTCATCTGATGCTCCTGGAAGTTGGTTTGCAGAATCAGACCTCAAAGTTCTCACTTTTTAGAGTCTATTTTTATAGGAATTTCTTCCTATGCCAGTCTATGGGAATTGCTTCATCATGCTGTTGCTGAATCAATCAGCAGATAGCACATTCCTGACGGCTCCAAGATGTTATCTTGTTCTTTGGTTCTCCCATTCTTGAGGCTGTTGGGTGGATTCCAGTCTGCCCTCCGGGGGCGGGGGGGGTCCTCTGGTTATTTCCACTTGACGCCTTCTTCAGCCGATGGACGCTGGATTCTTAGGCTGGCACCTCCCTGATCATTCAGTTATTATCCACACCAAGCATCCATCCACATACATCCTCTATCTCTATTTTAATCACAATTGTTAATACAACAAAAGGGTGGGGAGTCTCTGGGTGCTGTTTCTGTTGTTAGAGTATTGCTTTGAGTCTCTCTCTCTGTGAATTGCTTTGAGAATAGACTCTGTCTTAGAATGTACTAACACAGTTAGCAGCTTGCAAGTTTCACACATAGAGGGAGAGAAACAGTACCAAAAACCAAGAGACCTCTTAATTAGTAATACCCTGGAATTTAAACTCTGGGGAATCAAACTCATTTGTGATTTTAATACAGAACTTCTTTAATATGATCCAACATAATCCCCCTTTTGCAGACATCAGCTACAGGACAGCCTGATACAAAAACAAGTACATGCCAATGTAGACTTGGTCCAAATTGGTCTGGGTAACCTAAAAGGCCGATGGAATCTTTAGTAATGGCTTAATACTACCACATGGCTTATCCATAAGAAAAAAAATATATTAGAAATAGGAAACTACACAGCCATAGCTATGGGATGCACTGAAATGCAGATACTTGCACTAGCTACTTTGGAACACAAAATGTTCTGGGTCATATTGGGAAATATTAAGGGTTTGATGCATTTGTTAAAAAAGAAAGAGATCATTGTTTGACACTTATCAATATGAATGGATGCAATATGTTTCCAGTATTGTAAACCAGACTTGTTAATGGGAGAAATTGTTGTCAAAATTGCACACCAACAGTCCCTGGAGTCAAAGGTATTGAAGGTTAACCCACTCCCCATATTACACATGGGATCCTTTTGGCTACCCTGGACCTTGAGCCAGTGGGCTGGGGAGGGAGGGAAGCTATTGGACACTAGAGGTTGTACCGAATGGACTCCTCAAAAGTGGGTGTGCCTCACCTTGCCTGTTGCCCCAGAACCTTGTAGTAAAGATACATCACTAGGATCATGTATGTGGTATGAATTGGAATCACAAACTCAAATTGCCTCACAGTACTTTCTCTTGAATAGGGTACGTAGAAAGTGACACTGACGATTATAAATCTTAGTGTCAAAAGGGGGA